>NC_090236.1:17500-2880000 GCF_024489055.1 Chanodichthys erythropterus | reverse complement strand
GTCAACTCGAAACTAATCCTATAACCCTGAGTTTGTTCAACTACCATCATGGTACAGGCCCCCGGATGAAGTAAAAACTCTCAAAACAACTACAACAGGCTTGCAAACTCAAAGGCTCCTCCTGTAAGATAGCTACTTTTATCTTTTACACCAGAGGAGAGGCGTGTTTTCTCATGGAATCTGTGACATCGCCACGAAAGTGAAACAACGCTGGTTCGTTTGGGTTTGGTCACTGGATAAGGTTTTCACAGAAATCGCCCGTTTAACTCAGCTATAATCGATTTGGGCGGATACTGAAAAACATTCCTGCCGCTGTGATAAATAAGACCTGCGGTTCGTTCAGTGAGAAGTAACGCGGAGGGAAAGAGAGAGCATCGGTTACTTTCATCTCTTCGTACAGTATAAGACACAATTTAGGGTCATGTAAGTGAACTTTTTTTTATTTATTTGGCATTTATTTAAAAATAAAATATTCAAAATCAAATGTAATTGCAAACTCTTATGAGAGATCAGTGCAGATATTTTATTAGGTTACTGTTAATATAATCAGTTTTCATGGTGTCCATTCAAAACTTTTATTTGCGTTACACATTTTATTTACAATGTGATTTTTTTATTTTATTTTTATTGCCATGTATTTTTAATTTTGAATTGCACATTCTAATTAAGTGAAAATCTAAAATATACTGGTTAATTTGAAGAACTGTTTAAAAAAATACATTGGCTTTGAAATCTGCGGCAAGTAACTGTTAAAAAAAGTTTTCCTTTAGGAGGCGCAAGAGGGCTCGGAAAACCAATAGAACCACATTCAAAGCTCTGGACGTTTATGTCATTCCGTTGTGATTCTGACTCGCATTTAGACCATGATTTAATAAATGTAGATACTTTTTTTTTTTTTATTAAAACACTATTTACCCGTTTTAATGTATTATTGCTGATATACAGTATTATTATCATTAATAAACTTTTATAATATTGTCATATAATTGTATGCCTATTATGATGTGTCAATGATGTCAAATGGCTAGATGAATGTGGCAGTAATAGTTGCCACTAGTCATAAAAATCTTAAAGTGTTAGTTCACCCAAAAATGAAAATTCAGTCATTAATTACTCACTCTCATGTTGTTCTATACCCGTAGGACCTTCGTTCATCTTCGGAACACAAATTAATATATTTTTGACAAAATCTGATGGCTCAGTGAGGCCTTATTGCCAGAAAGATCCTTTTCTTTTTTCAATGCCCAGAAAGCTACTAAAGACATATTTAAAACAGTTCATGTGACTACAGTTCAACTTCAACCTTAAAGGATTAGTACACTTTTAAATAAACATTTCCTGATAATTTACTCACCCCCATGTCATCCAAAATGTCGATGTCTTTCTTTCTTCAGTCAATAAGAAATTAACGTCTTTGATGAAAACATTCCAGGATTTTTCTGCATATAGTGGACTTCAATTGGCACCAAACAGTTGGAGGTCAAAATTAGATTCACTGCAGCTTCAAATTGTTCTACACAATCCCAGACGAGAAATAATGGTCTTATCTAGAGAAACAATCACTCATTTTCTAAAAAAAAAAAAAAAAAAAATTATATACATTTTAACCAGAAACACTCATCTTGAACTAGCTCTCTTCTTCTTTGGTATTAGAATTCCGGCAGTGTAGACACTGCTAAGTGTATCACTGCCCTCCATAGGTCAAAGTTTGAACTAATTGTTATATACTATTGAAATAGCATATTGCATATTTAGTTCAAACTTTGACCTGTGGAGGTCATTAATACACTTAGCAGTGTCTACACTGCCGGAATTCTAATAGAGAAGAAGAAGAGAGCTAGTTCAAGATGAGTATTTCTGGTTAAAATGTATAACATTTTAATTTTATTTTTAGAAAATGAGTGATTGTTTATCTAGATAAGACCATTATTTCTCGTCTGGGATCGTGTAGAACAATTTGAAACTGCAGTGAAACTAATTTTGACCTTCAACTGTTTGTTGCCTATTGGAGTCCACTATATGGAAAAAAAAATCCTGGAATGTTTTCATCAAAAACTTTAATTTCTTTTCGACTGAAGAAAGAAAGACATGGACATCTTGGATGACATGGGGGTGAGTAAATTATCAGGAAAAGTTTATTTAAAAGTGGACTAATCCTTTAATGTTATAAAGTGACAAGAATACTTTTTGTGCTCCAAAAAAACAAAATAACTTTATTCAACAATATCTATTGATTGGTGATTACAAAACACTGCTTCATGAAGCTTCGAAGCTTTACAAATCTTTTGTAAAATCTTCTGCAAAATCACGATTTCAGTAAACGAGGCTTCTTTACATCATAGGTGTTTCGAAATTTCAATAGTTCACATGACTTTGACAGTTTGAGACATGCTCCGAACCAATCATTTGAAAAAAAAAAGATTTGTAAAGCTTCGAAGCTTCATGAAGCAATGTTTTAAAATCACCCATCACTATAGTAATATAAACAAATTACTTTACCCAATACTGTACTAAGTTTTCTACAACTAAAGGGTATATTATACTACAATATACTACAGTTTACTGTAGTAAAAACTAAAGTATACTACAGTATTTATTAAAGTTTATGAGTTAATAGTTTATACTACACATAGCATTCATTAGCAAAGTGTAGTAAATACTTTGGTTCAATGGTTCAAAATCACTATTGTATTAACTATAAATTACTATAGTATTTTTTCACGTGGGTGTCTTTACTAGCTTTCTGGATATTGAAAAAGGCAATTATCTTGCTGGCACTGCAGGCCTCACTGAGCCATCAGATTTGATCAAAAATATCTGAATTTGTGTTCCGAAGACGAATGAAGGTCTTGCAGGTGTAGAACGACATGGGTGAGTAACTAATGACAAAATTTTCATTTTTGGATGAACTAACCCTTTAATCTTGATTTCTTGTTAAATGTTTTATTTTATTTTTTTATAAGCCATGTACGATTTCAGCTGCATATCATTGAATGTATATTTAATGAGCAAATGTTTATTTTTAATACGACCTATATGGTGCAATTATTATACGTTCTTATATGTACCATAACAGTGTTGAAAAACTTCTTTAGTAGTCATTGATCTTTACCCCTTCTAATCACTGTTATCACACAAATATCATGCAAATAAACAAACTATTCTAATGAAATAGTTATTCTTGTGAAATAATAAAGCATGTGAGCTTTAAGAACAGAATTAACTAGGTAAGAATCAGCAAGAAGAACAGGTCTCTGGTGTATGAATGACAATGACTTGCCAGGGAGCATTTCATACTATTTTTGTAGAGATAAAACAGGTTTTTAATGGCTAACACAGAATGTAAATGATACAATACATTTGAGAGTCCATGAAGAATTCATTGTTTTGAAGTATGTTGTGTCTGCAGGTTTTTAAACATTGTTTACAGCAACCAAATAATTATTTTTCTCTTTTAGCAAACAGGAAGATCTAGAGAGAGCCAGCATGTCTAATTCCAGACTAATGCCTTCGCCCATTTGTTTGGTGGAGAATGTGAACGGATCGCTCTGCGTCTGTAAGGGTGCCATTGAGTTCCTGAGTAGAATCAAGGAGCCGGTGGTTGTAGTGTCTGTGGTGGGACTCTACCGTACGGGGAAGTCCTATCTTATGAACCGCCTGGCAGGACAACAGTCAGGTGAGAGAACTGTCTACACACGCCAACTCAACGTGTGAATATTAGCTACGTCATGCTAATGATAACAATAAAACTGTAATTGTCTCAGGCTTTGCTCTCGGTAACACTATTGAGTCGAAAACCAAAGGCATCTGGATGTGGTGTGTCCCTCACCCCTATAAAGAAGGACACACTCTGGTGCTGCTGGACACAGAGGGACTCGGTGATGTGGACAAGGTGAGGACAAGGAGCTGCTGACTTATTAATATTGTTATATGGTGGATTGTTAGATTTTAAAGACACTGTGTTTCAGGGAGACTCTAAGAATGACGGCTGGATCTTCTGTCTGGCTGTTCTGCTCAGCAGCACTCTGGTGTACAACAGCCGCGGCACCATCGATAATGATGCAGTGGAGAAGCTGCAGTATCCTTTAACCTGCAACGTAACCCACTTCCTTTTTCAAATTTACAAACATACATTTTGCAAGATGCTGTTATTTCTCAATGTGCTGCAGCTATGTTAGTGAGCTCGCTGAAAAGATCAAGATCAAATCGGCAGAAGCAGCAGAAGAGGAAGAGGAAGATTCAAAATATGTGATTTTCTTCCCATCATTCATCTGGGTGGTTAGAGATTTCACCTTGAAACTGGAAATTGATGGAAAGAAAGTGACTGAGGACGAGTACCTTGAGTTTGCCCTCCAGCTGAAGAAAGGTATTTTAGATAGACATACTGTAAACATCAAACACCAGTATGTGAATGTAAATAAATAGTCAGTAAATATTAACAACAACATAAAAAATTTGACACAATCTTCTTTGGTAAAACTTATTTTCTCCTAAAAACCTCATTTAGGTGTAAATAAGAAAATCAGTGACTACAACCTGCCCCGTCAATGCATCCGAACCTATTTCCCATCCCGGAACTGTTTCGTGTTCCCATCTCCAGCCTCGCCTGAAAAAATGACACACTTAGAATGCTTACAAGAACGGGACCTTGTACCAGATTTTCTGGAGGTCACAGGTCGTTTTTGTGACCACATTTTTCACAAGAGTTTAGTGAAAACACTGAAAGGAGGACACAAAGTTACTGGCAAATGTGAGTGTTTCACCCAATAATTTAATTTATTGGGACATTTTAGTGTTCAGTGTACGTCTTTATCCCCCGGTTTTACAGACAAGGCTTAAGCCTAGTCCCAGACTAAAATGCATGATTGAACTGTTTTAACTAAAAGTAACTTGCACTGAAATGTCTTCAAATTTGTCAATACCATTGTTTTGTTTCAAGATGTACACCAGTAATGTTTTTTTGTTTTTTTTGTGACTTACTTTTTATTAGATTTTCAAAAGAACACAAATATACAAAAAAATAAAATAAAATAAGAGTAAATAAAAATCAATCAAAACTGAAAAAAACAGAGATAAGAAACAAATTCTGTCAGCACTGCTTACATAGAAGATGAATACTTTAGATGACATAGTTATGAAATGTTTTTTCTAAGTGACTTTACTGTCCTAATTGAACTAAGGCCTAATCCTGGCTTAATCTAAACCCTGTCTGTTGAAACCAGGTCTAAATTTAAAAATGTAAGTATATTGATGTGTTTGTGTGTGTTGTCAGTGCTCGGGAATCTGGTGCAGATTTATGTGGATACAATCAGCAGTGGGAAGGTGCCCTGTCTGGACAATGCAGTGGTTACTCTGGCAAATCTGGAGAACCAGGCAGCTGTTCAAGAAGCTTTGAAAGTGTATCAGAGTGGGATGGAAGAGGTAAGACATTTTTTTGGGTTTGTTATACGTATAATGTTAAATGAAATTATACATAAATATACATATACTGTCTCTTAACAGCAGGCAATAGTTTAAAGTGTTATACATTTAACATGATAATATTCAGTAAGTAAATAAAGCTATGCCTTTTGTTTTACAAAGTTATTCTTTTTAATTTACTAAACAGTTTTAATTTAAGTACAAGAATTGTTATAGCCATTTACTGACGAAGCATACTGTTCTTTTGCAGGTGAAGAATAAGTTTCCAGTAAGTGTGGAAGATATTTCCTCAGAGCACCAGAAGTTCAGCAGTCTGGCCACTGCTGAGTTCATGAAACGCTCCTTTAAAGATGAAAAAAGAGAATACCTAACAAAACTGGTGGTGAGTTTCACATGCACAATTTTGTGCACCCTCATAATAATGCAGCTATATTCTTAAATATGCAAAGGCCTCTTAATTGAATCATTATGCACTGTTTAAAATTATATTTAGCTGAAGTATTTAAATATTGTCCTTGTGTGTGTAACGGAGGCCAGCTATTGAAAACTGTGTAGGAAAAACCTCACTCCCCTGATCTCAAGAGGCGCACTAGTGACTGACGCTAGAGACTGCACCGGAGGGGTGACATGCAGGAAAATTTTTATTTTATGGAAGTTGAAGGGGGGGCAAAGACGGTTATTTATTCCTTAAAGGATTAGTTAACTTTAAAATGAAAATTACCCAAAGGTTTACTCACCCTCAAACCATCCTATGTGTATATGACTTTCTTCTTTCTGATGAACACAATCACAGTTATATTAATAAATATCCTGACACATCCAAGCTTTATAATGGCAGTGAACGGAACCAATGAGTATGAAGCTGAAAAAAGTGCATCCATCCATTAAAAACATACTCCACACGGCTCCAGGGGGTTAATAAAGGCCTTCTGAAGCAAAGCGATGCATTTGTGTAAGAAAAATATCCATATTTAACAAGTTATAAAGTAAAAATATCTAGCTTCCGCTAGGCCGCCTTCCATGTTAAACTATGGGAAAAAGCATAACTGATCTCGTGTCATTTATACTTTTTTTGTAAATTGAATAAGGAAGGTGTAGGACGTAGCGTAAGTGTTTTGAACAGCGAGAGCTTTACACTTTCTTCGTAAGTTGAATACGGAAGGCAGTCTGGCGGAAGCTAGATATTTTACTTTATAACTTGATAAATATGCATATTTTTCTCACACAAATGCATTGCTTCACTTCAGAAGGCCTTTATTAACTCCCCGGAGCTGTGTGGAGTTTGTTTATGATGGATGGATGCACTTTCTTCAGCATTAACCTCATTGTTTCCCGTTCACTGCCATTATAAAGCTTGGATGCATCAGGATATTTATTAATATATCTCTGATTGTGATCATCAGAAAGAATTAAGTCATATACACCTAAGATGGCTTGAGGGTGAGTAAAGCTTGGGATAATTTTCATGTTAAAGTTAACTAATTTTTTAATAATCAATATCTCAACTATGGGAGTATAACAATCTTTTCCATTGTGTATATGTGATGTATGTGTGTGTTTGCATGTATGTTTAGGAAAACATAGATATATGCTATGTAGACCTGCTGAAAGAGAATGAGATGGCATCAGAGAGAAAGTGCAAAGATCTGCTGAAGAATCTGTTCTCTGACATGAATAAACAGCTGCAGAATGGAGAGTACAGTCAGTCTGGAGGATATGAACTCTACTGCAGAGACAGAGACGCCATCGTTGAGCAGTACCGCAGAGAACCCAACAAAGGTGTATCGGTGAGGACACGTTCTGTCTGTGTGTTTTTATGAAATGGTTCTTTGAGTACACGTAGGGTTATGAGTTTCTATGCTCTAGTGCTCTAATACTAATATATATGTTTATGTGCAGGCTGAGGCTGTGCTGAATGAGTTTCTGAATGAGCGAGGAGCTGAAGCAAACAGCATCCTCTACACAGATACAAAACTTACTGAAAACGACCGAAAGATTCAAGGTAAATCTTAATCAACCTAATGAATATTTGTAGTTCATTAGGCTGTTTGATCCTGGAGCATTTGTAATTAACAATGCATATGAAATTGAAACCAAATCCAAATTCTTAGTCAAGAGCATCTCCAAGGCATCTTGGAGTTCAGGTTCTGGAGGTTAGTATTAGCATCATGTTTCACATCATTTCTCTCTTTTTTTATTTTTTATCTTGACTGACAGAGGAGAAGGAGAAGAATGCTCTGCTGAAACAGAAGTGCAAAGAGGAAGAGGAGAAACGTATTGAGAGTGAACGAATGATACATGTAGAAAAAAAGCGGCAGGAGGACCGAATGAGGCAGATGAAGGAAAAGTTCAAGCAGGAGATGGAGCAGCAGCAGCAGGAGATGGACAGAGCCATTGAGAGCAAGCTGAAAGAGCGAGAGGAGTTGCTAAACAAAGGCTTTAGGGAGAAAGCTGATCTTATGGATGAAGAGATAAAGAATCTTAAAAAAGAAAAGGAAGAGAAAAGTTCTGGCAGTTTTATGAAGGATTATGTGATGCCTGTTGTCAGTGCTATAACAGACATCCTTCCTGCCTTCTTCCAATACAAGGTGCTGATGAAAGGACTCTAAAAAACCATAAATACCCCTTCAATGCTTACTGTTAAATTACAAATTGGTTTGTTTATAGTTATACCTTATAAAACACAATATCAATAGGTTTCTATTTACTAGGATTTAGTTTGTTATTGAGTAGTGTCCTAGTTCATATTCTTACAGTGTACTGTACACAAAAATTATGTACTGTTTTGCTGGTGATGGGAAAATCCATAGTTTTTTTGTAGTATGACATGTACGTTTGCTTGTATTTAGTAGACCTGAAGTTTGCATTTGGATGTAACCATTGCATTTATCAAACAATCTATTATAATCATTAAATTAACCAGATTAAAATTCATTATTATTTAACTTGTAGGTTCATACATCTTGAAGCTGTTGTCACAATTTCCTTTTCTCCCTTTTCCCATTTTTTGGAGTCAATCTGACTCCAGACTTAGAAGCTGATGTAAACAACTTATACACTCCATTTATTTTTTATAAATACATTTTTTAGAAAAGGCTGTATTCATAAGGTGTATTCATTTCTGCAATCCTTAATTTCTACAAAATTGGTTGATTTACTTAATTTATGGCTATTAAAGACATATATTTCTCAGTTTTTATTATGTATATGTTTAATACATTTTAGTTTTGCCATCTTTCCATGAATTGTATTAGTGATCATGAAGAAAATACATATTTTGAATTTGTTCAGAGGGGGGTGTACTCATTTATGCTCACTCTGCTCACCACGTCTGATCACGGAAGCACCAATAACACCACGTCTGCCAACCATGGCAGACCAATTGCTGCAGTGATCAGGGAGTCCCGCCTCCCTGCATTTAAACCGCAGCTACCTGCCATTTCGTCATTCTCGCTCTCTTCCCTGTGAAGATTTCGGAAGCTGTTCTCAGCAGACTTTGGGAATTATTGCTAAACAGTTTACAGACGGAGCCACAAGGTAACGTCCCTAACGCAATATTCTTAACATTTGTTGATTGACTTGCTACTTAGAGGAAGATAATTAACGCGTCAAGGCGAGTTTTCTGCTTTAAGTTTTTCCATTTATTTTCCAAGTTTTTGGCGTGCTCACCACACATCAAAAAGTAGGAAAATAGCTCTCTATCGCAGCACAGCTCCGTACTAGTCGTCACGTTGTGGTGGCCACTAAAAAAGAACCGGAGAGCCCCAGAGGAAAAGGCCGTCCTGCATCTCCTGCTTGGGTGCCAAACATGCTCAGGCAGCACTGTCCAACCCCGAGGCCTGTCCTCACTGCGCAACGTTCTCAGTTAAAACCCGGGAGTGAAGGCTTTGCGTTGCTGTAGCTGAGAAGTCGGACCCATGCCTCTCTGCTCAACCCAGAGAGGAACCGATGGATTGTCTACAGGCTTTCAGCTCCTGGGGTGAGATGATGGAGAAAGTGTCACCCGTCCTTCCCCCGCTGTTCGAAGATCCGTTAGCGGGAGAGGAAGATGACAAAGTTTTGTTGACCATCCTCGAGGACGAGGATGAGGATGATGAAGATGCTATTCTTCCCCCGATGCAGTTGCGTCCGCCGAGTGCACAGGATGCAGCTTGTGCAGTTGGATACAGATCTAATCGAGGTCTGTCGCAGGGCCGCGGCTAGACTGTTGATCGACTGGCCATCCCAACCAGCAGGTCAAGGAGCTGAAAGAGACCTGTATGACGGAAAGAGACTTCCGTCACGTCTCCCTCCAGCGAAGCCGTTTATTCCAGCCGTCCCTGCTTGTCTGGCTGAAATGAAAAGGTTTTGGGATAAGCCTTTTTCCCACCGAGTTCCTGTTAAGGGCTTCTCGAGGCTAGATGTTCAGGGAATGGAGGATTTGGGGATGGCAGATCCTCCCCCTGTTGAATCATCTGTGGTGAATCACTTGCACCCGATTCGCAGGGCAGCGCTCTCTTCAGCCGGGGCCTCGCTGCCAGGGAAAACAGAGCGCTTCCTCTTTAATGAGAAAAGGAGTGATAAGAGTGATTCCAACGGAGGAAAGCCAGATGGGCTTCTACTCCCATTATTTTGTGATTCCCAAACGAGGGGGAGGTCACCGTCCCATTTTAGATTTACGGGTCCTCAACAAACACCTCAGAAAATACAAATTCAAAATGCTTTCGCTCAGAACTTTGTGTCAAAGTATTCGTCAAGGGGATTGGTTCACCTCAGTGGACCTCCAGGACGCATATTTTCACATAGATATTTTTCCTGCTCACAGGAAATATCTGAGGTTCGCTTATCAGAGCACAGCATACGAGTACATGAAGATCCCCTTTGGCCTTGCTTTAGTGCCCAGGGTATTTATCAAATGTGTGGAAGCGGCTCTGACGCCGTTAAGGAATGGAGGAGTCAGAGTTTCATCGTATCTGGATGACCTGCTCATCTACGCACCGTCCCAGCGGCAAGCAGAGAGCGACACACACACACTAGTGACACATTTGGAGAGATTAGGTTTCAATATAAACCAGACAAAGAGTTGTCTAATTCCTTCACAGGAAATAGTCTACTTGGGTCTCAGGTTGAATTCAGTGATGTTTCGAACGTTTCTATCAGAGGAACGCATCAAGACATTTCTCAGCTGCCTCTCCCTCTTTCAACGAGGGAGTTTAGTCTCTTTCGAAATGTGTCTCCGACTACTGGGTCTGATGGCCTCAACAGTGTCAGTGGTTCCCCTGGGACTGCTGCGAATGAGGGATTTTCAGAACTGGACAGCGTTACAGGGTATTCGCCCCACGAGCCGTCTCAGCCGCAGAGTGCGCGTCTCACCAGAATGTATGAGCGCTCTCTGTCATTGAAGAGCCCTGTCTTTTCTCAGGACAGGATGCCCTCTGGGTCCTGTTGTATTGAGGAAAGTGGTGACAACAGATGCATCTCTCACGGGCTGGGGGGTGGTGTTCGAGGGCAGAACAGTGAGGGAGTTTGGTCTCCTGCACTGAGAGAGAAGCACATACATTTTCTAGAACTACTGACAGTGTTACTAGCTCTGAGACATTTTGTGCATTTTCTCAAGAATCATCATGTATTGGTCAGGACAGACAATACAACAGTGATAGCCTACATAAATCGACAGGGAGGAGTGCGTTCTCACTTGTTCGCGAGATTATGTGGAGCAGCCGGACCCTCCTGTCATTACGCCCGACGCATGTTTCAGGAATAATGAACAGGGGAGCAGATCTACTGTCCAGAGGGAATCCTCTGTACGGGGAGTGGAGACTCCACCCCCAAATTATGCTTATGGTGTGGCAGAGATTCGGCCAGGCCGCCGTAGATCTCTTCACATTGCGCAAAGACGCGCAATGTCCCCTGTTCTTCTCTCTGGTCGGCAACGATGCACCGTTGGGTGTGGATGCACTAGCCCATGAGTGGCCAGACGTGTTACTTTACGCGTTCCCTCCGTTGAGCCTGATCGAGCCGACACTACGGAGGGTTCGGGAACGCAAACATGTAATGATTCTGATCACGCCATACTGGCCGGGGAGACTTTGGGTTGCGGAGATTGCGCAACTGCTCTACGACCAGCCATGGCCGTTACCAGCATGCAGGGATCTCCTCTCACAAGCACGGGGGGAAATATTTCATTAAAAATATTTCATATTTTTATAATGCAATTTTATTAAGGGCGAATTCCTCATATTATTCTGTTTTCACCTCCGTCGGGAGCTATGATTCAGATAGTTACACAGCCTTTCTTAGTCTGCTTCATCAGCATATCGACAATACAGGAGTTGTCTATATGCCATAGTGAGATACTGAATGAATGTTAGAAAGAGAACGTTAGGTTACTGACGTAACCCCGGTTCTCTGATAACATGAAGTGAGGTATCTCACAAACATTGCCCTCCTTGCCTGTCCTGCACAGAGAAGATATATGCGGTGAATGACGAAATGGCAGGTAGCTGTGGTTTATATGCAGGGAGGCGGGACTCCCTGATCGCTGCAGTGATTGGTCTGCCATGGTTGGCAGACGTGGTGTTATTGGTGCTTCCGCGATCAGACACGCCCAGAGGCGGTCCCATAGTGAGATACCTCACTTCATGTTATCAGAGAACCGGGGTTACGTCAATAATGTAACGTTTTATCATCAGAAAGTTCTAAAGGTTTAGTGTCAATCTACGGTGTTTTTTTTTTTAAGATATAGATGCTCCAACACCAGTAGTGTTGGGTGTGCAGATAACAACATGGAAAATCAAAATGGGACTTCATACCTTTATAATGAAATAGAGATCACGAGATGAATCCAATCTGTGGCACTTGGGTAAAATATGAGTGTCCATTGCAAAACAAAAAAAAACAGTACTTTTTGTCCATGAAATATTGATATATTATGCATTGTTTGCATCACATTTCTTCTGAATGATCTGCTCTCTGTCGTTCTTCAAGAAATAATGCAATCTGAGCAGCATTTATGTTTTAAAACTGTATACAATCGTATCTAACAAACAAGCCGTGTCCAAAGTATATTTTTCAAAATAGTGCAGCAGTTTTAGTTATAATATCCAAACATCTACACAGACACACATAAGTCTCGAATATTATGCAGCATATTTTATAATTGTATAAAATAATCAAGCACAAATACGGCTGAGATGCCAAATTCAGCAGCTGGAATTAGCTGAGGTAAAGTGATGGCTCACAGACAGCAGCAGCATCTACCTGTCACTCAAGTGACCATGCCCTTAATTATGCAGAACTTTAAGGCTTAATATAATTTAAAGGAATGCGTTAGAAAAAAATTCACCCCCCTCAGAGTTGTCACAAAGGGCAAAATTAGCAGTATAGACCAAAACCACAATTTGAACCAACTTGTAAACATGCTTTTTTCTGCTATAAACTTGGCCAATGCCAGTGGCACAGGTCCTCATCAAACTGTCCCATACCGGCGTGATGAATACAATCCTCAACTAGATGGAACTGGAATAAATACTTTGACTGTTGCAATCCCAGTCGGACTTATGAAAGCTGCCCGAATCATAATCATGCACTGTGTAGAGTTCAACCCACTAGCCCAACGATGGCATCTAGTGGCCTGATTGAAGGTATTGCACGTGTTTGTCCTCTGGCACTTCTGTAAAAATAATCTTAATTTAATGCCCCCGCTCCCTCTCCTGTAAAAGTCATGTTGGTTCTATTGACGGAAATGAGAGGGAGGAGGAGAGGGAGCGGGGGCCGGTGAGAGGACTTTTCACGAGTGAAGTTATTACTGCGCCAAGTCAAAGTGCTCCCGAGCACTTGCTATGGTATTCCGCCATACAATATAGCTATCCATTTTACACGCTTAGAAAAGCGCAACGTTTTGTTTTGTGTCAGGTCGAGTTACACTACTCGAGTAACTGCATTTAAATAGGGAAAACGTGGAGGTGTTTGGTAGCTTCTCTGCTTGGCCCCTATTGAATGAACTGGGCTAAGCTAAGTGCTAACAAAGTTTCGCCGCAAGACAGAGCGATTTAGTGCATGCACTGAGACGAGAGGGGTATGCATCAACTTGTCTTAGTTAAGGGAATAACAGTTTAATATGAAAAAACGGTGGAGTATCCCTTTAAGGGCATATGCACATTAATATTACAATGATACAGATTCAGTGCATGGAACCGAGCGCCATGTTATGAGGCAGATTTACAGTTTAACTGCAAATGAGAATTATTCTGTTTTATAAAGTGAACACTTATAAAATGTACAGTTATTACTTATTTTTTTATTTTTATTTAACCTTTATTTAACCAGGAAAGGTCCCATTGAGTTACAGTAACTCTTCTCCCAGGGAGTCCTGGCCAAGACAGGCGGCCAAAAGTTTCAATACAGAGACAGGACATAAATTACATAATACACCACAAATCTCTATACAGTATACATATTAGAAAACAAAACAAGACATTAACATCAGCAAATACAAACATACAATTGTATAAGATACCTAATTAAAAATAATTGCACTGTTCAGTCAGAGATGACTTTAAAAGGTTTTTAAAAGTATTAAATTAATAGATGGAAGCGATACTAGATTTAAAGTATTTTGGGGTTCATTCCAGGCATTTGGTGCATATGATGAGAAAGCTTTTTGACGGAATAATTAATAGTATTTTCTTTGACGACCTTGTCCTGTAAACACTATTTTGGTAAATTAGCAAATTTGAAATATAGGTGGGTAATTTACCCATTAGTGCTTTAGCAATAAAAATCAGTAAATGGATTTTCCTTCTAAGGGAAAGGGAGGGCCATTGTACAGTTTCATACAGAGTGCAGTGGTGAGTCCTAGCTGCTGCACCTGTAATGAAACGTAAAGCTGAGTGGTACAGTACATCTAGTTTTTTTTAATAAAAGTGAAGTGGAATGCATATAAATTAGATCACTTTAATCCAAAACTGATAGAAATGTGCTCTGCACCAACCTTTTCCTTGCTGAAAAAGGAAAGCACTTCTTTAATCTAAAATAAAAACCTAACTTGGGTCTAAGTTTTTTTAAAAGGCTCTCAATATGGACCCCAAAAGACAATTTATCATCCAACCAAATACCTAGGTATTTGTAGGAAGTAACTCTGTCTATTGGAGTACCACTTTGTGTTAAAATAGTGAAATTGATAAGAGAATAAGAATGTGAACGTGTAAAAAACATTTTTTTTTTTTTTTTTTAGCATTTAATACCAACTTTAATCCTACAAGAGTTTTTTTGTACCTGACTAAAGGCAGACTGTAAATTATAAATTGCTTCCTTCAATGACATAGCAGAAGTGTACAAAATAGTATCGTCTGCATAGATGAGCCTTAGCTTGATTCAGATTCAAACCTAAATTATTTATATAAATGGAAAATAAAATAGGGCCCAAAACTGATCTATAGAAACTAAATTTTTTTTAAGTCCTTCATGATTTCAAAAACAATATAGAAACTGGAACTTAAACCATAAGAAAGGGAGCAAGAGAGAATATTGACTCCAAAAGTCTACCAGGGTTTATGCAGGTTTCAGTAAGTCAAATTTAAGACCTTTTTAAGACATTTTAAGACCATAAAGATTGAAATTTAAGAACTAAAAAATATTCAAATCAAAGAAATTCTGAAAAATATTTTATTTCAATGAATTCAGTCATTGAAAAAGCATTAATTTAATTTACAGATAAAGCAATCACATTAGTAACCTTCCACACACATCAATGTGCCAAATGCCCAAAACCTTAGGCCCAAAATGAAAATAGGCTAAAACAAACTTGCCCTCAAATAGAATAGATTTCATCTCATATTTATTTACATTACAAAACAGCATATTAATAGCCTAATAAAGATTGAACAGGCTACTCCAACCCATGTAACAACCAATGTAGCACACACACACACACACATGGATTATCTGATATATGTATGTGTGTGTGTGTGTGTGTGTGTGTGTGTGTGTGTGTGTCCCGCACTGTCCCATGAACTGTGAGCCCAGGTACCTCGACTTAACAATTTCATTGTTCCAGAACGATGGTCCTGTTGGTCTGATTTTGGCTTTCATTGAACGTTACGACATACGGCCCGGTAAGAGTGCGAATCAATTCCCAGATATAAATTCCCCCAATCCAAATCTCACCAGAAGCGATCTTGTTGGGCCCGCAAGAGAACGGCTTCGCGATTACTGAATCAGGGAACATCACTTGGAAGAGATCGCTAATCTCACTGTTGCTATTAAATGAGTGGTGTTTGTTTAGTCACCGTGTGTAGTATACAAATCACCTCGGCTTTCGATGTGTCAGTCGCTCCAAAAGTAACCCAAAGGTTGTTCGACAGAGCTGTGATGATATTGCGCTGGAGACCGGAGGGACCAGGCATTGAGGAGGACGACGGCAGTGGTGAGGTTAATTGGCCGAGTCCGCTGAAGGGATTTTGCGGCTAGCTTGTGTTTCTCCACTCTGGCGTGTGACTCCAGCGCCTTTACACCGCTTCACACCCAGACTCTCTAACGGATTTTTTTTTTTTTTTCTTCAAAGTTTGCAGTGAGCCTCGTACCTGGAGCTGGGTACCGCATGTAACCAACAGCAGAAATCGCTGTGATCTAGCCATGTCTCGTTGAATGTACACTCCCATTTTCCACACGTAGCCGAACTTTAACAAACTCTGAGGAGACGCAGACGTATTTCGCGGGCAGGTATTGCATTTATCATGGGATTTGTAGTTTTATCACCGCGCATACCAACACCAATTTACCCCAGAAAGAACTACGACTCGCTACTTTTATGCTACTTTGTAATTACTTTCAGCAGGTAGCGTTTCTGGAAATGGGTAAAAAAATTTAAGACCTGACTAAATTAAATTTAAGACCTCGGATGAAAATCTGGCCGTTTTTAAGACTTTTTAAGGCCTTAAATTTAAAGTTCAGAATTTTAGACTTTTTAAGACCCCGCGGAAACCCTGTCTACTCACAGATTGAGTTGTACACTCATTTTACAGTGACAGGAAGTCCGACTGCATCCTTCAATTTCAAAACAACACACTCCAAAAAGGTCAGTGTCTTTTTCAGTCCTTTAGGGTACTGGATTGGATTCGATTGCAAACGCAAAATATACACATAGGAGGAGGCCCAGTGCCATCAAGATGTCCTCACTCTACTCTGTGATTAACTGGCCATCCAACGTGAACAAAATGTGGTCATACTGCATGAGATGATCCTCCCGCAGGCTTTAGGCACTATCTTAGGTGTTGGGATGACAGGAGGGCTGGTCTGAGCATGGACCTGGAGAAGAGGGCATAATAGCATTAACCATCTTCACATATTTATTTGAAAGGCAAACCTTATAAGCTAAATTAATTTCAACTACTGTCATATACAACTGCTCAAATACTTTTGGCCATTAACTGGAAATGAATGTAATTTTCTCTTCACATTGATAGAATAGTTTGTGTATTATCATTTGTATAACAAAATGTGCAATAAGTGTCATGCTTTGATTAGATTGTGCTTCACACACTGTAGTCAACTGTTCATGGCTCACCTCAATGTCAAACAGCAACCCCAGGTCCACCTTGAACAGTGCAGGCAAGAGCAGAAAAGCTGCTTCCAACTGCAGGCCTTTAAACAAAATAACATCATTAGGTTAACATAACATGGGGGATGCTTTTACCCAATACTTTTTTTGTTTTGTTTTTTAAACATTCATTACTGTGTGTAAAGCCCAAAATATACTTTGTATTTTATGCGTATGCTTTTTCTGAAATCAAAACAAATTAAGATCTTTTTGATGAAGTCTAATGCCTCGTTTCCACTGAGCGGTACGGTTCGGTTCGGTACAGTTCGGTACGGTTCGGAGCGGTACACCTTGATCAGGCTTGCGTTTCCACCGCAAACAGTACCCTTACTTGTTAGGCGTGGTGTAGCCGGAAAATAGTGATCGACGTCATTCTCGCACGAAGAAGAAAACGATATAGTAAACAACAATGGAGGACATACTACAGCAGATCTTGTTCTTGCTTCTCGGCTTGAGGCTGTCTGTCACAAAAAGAAGACGAGTTTTGCATTCGGCGTTTCAGAATACAAAGTACGCAAAGTTCAGACGTCCATGCAGCAGCCCCTACCAGCAAGCGGAGGAGAAAACCCGCGTAATTTAAAAACTATTTTACTGTGTCATGAAGTGTAGTTTTAAAAGTTTTTCAGGCGAGAATGTAGTTGTTTAAATCTCAAATCTGGGTTTAATTTATAAAGATGGCGCCTATTTGAAAATTTGATCTGACGTTGTCGGAGTTGTGAGATCCAGGCAATCACCGGGCGCTCAGTGCTCATGTACCCAGCCGAGAGCAGCTGTACCTCGGCTAGTCCTTCTGACATTCGCCGCTGGCTTAGATGTCTCTGTAATGGTTAAAAACAAGATATCATTCATCTTGTGTATAACGGGCAATCTTTGGTCTCATGAATTTATAAATTGCTCCCGGGCAAATCGTTTTGGCCGAGGGGAAAATGAAGTTTTATAACTTTATATATTTATTTAACTTTACCGTTGTAGTGCGCTGTACGTTTGACTGAATTGTTTGCTTGTCTTTATTTCTTATTGTAGCCTATAGCTTCTCATATTTTATTTATAATGGTTATTATTGATAATTAAAACTGACGTTTAACAAAAAGAGATGGTTGTTTTGTCTTATTTCATTTTATTATAGGCTACATACAGTGAAGATAATCAGAGTACATATGCACCTATTGCCTGAACCACACATTAATAGGTTTCATATTTTTAAAATAAAAACGAAAAGAGGCAGGGTTGTGTTATATATTTAGTTTTGTTATATAGCCTACATGAAGTGAAGATAATTAATGCACGCGTTGTCTGAACCACATTTGTGTGTGGCGCCTCTTGTGTTGTCATTCCCCTTGTAGCACGCGCAAGTGACGATTCTCTGTCAACCAATCAACGTTCTGCAGAGTGTAGCTCCACCCTTTTGGTACGGTACTGTTGTGCTTGGTACCCCAACGAAAGGGTCCCAAAAAAGTGGTACGGTACGGTTCGGAATTAGGGTACCATTCACAACTTTTGACAATGGAAACGGAAAAAAAATGCGTACCGTACCGAACCGAACCGTACCGTACCGCTCAGTGGAAACGAGGCAAATGATGAGGGTGAGTAATTAATGACAGAATTTTCATTTTTGGGTAAACTAATCCTTTAAAGGTGATTACCCTTGCACAAATCAAAGCAATTCTCAAACAACACAACATGATATTCATACAACTTCACATTTGTACTAGACATACACTAGAGCTGCAGGATTCTGGATAAAATGAGAATCATGATTTTTTGGTTTCAAATAGAGATCGCAATTCTCCCACGATTCTAAATAGACAACTAAAAATAATATTTAATTTACTAGTTCTAGCAAAATATTAATAGCTGGACTCTAATTGCCGGAAAATGTTTAATTTGAATGAATTATTTTTAAAAAATGGTTTTGAATATATTAATAGCTCATTAATAAATACTTGTTTCACTACTGGATGAATCAGGGTTTAACCTTAACGAATCTATTGAATGAATGATTCAATGACAACGTCACTGGTTGCCACCTAGTGGCTTAACAAGGTAATTTATATACAACAGTTATTTGAAGCACCATGTTAGTTTCGATTTGCTCTATTTTGATCGCTATCTGATGTCCAGTGTTTATATCCTAACTGTAAACTTTTATCTTATTACTTATGTGATAATTTTAATAATTGTGAAAGAAATCAAATAACCAAATCCTTGAATAACAGTGTGGATCAAAACTGCTGTCTCTGGATCAGTGGCAGCATGAACACTGAATGTTTTTGTCAAAGGTTTAATAGACACAGGCGAATCATTGTCATTAATAAAGTAGGATCGTGTGGGTGTTTGAATCGAGATTGCGACCTTTCTACGATAAATTGTGCAGCTCTAACATAAACATACAAAGTAAATCAAAGGGGTTTCGGACAAGCCAGGTTGATGATGTATGTCATACCTAGAAGCAGGGCACAAGCTGATGTAACTGAAGTAAGTTGATTCAAAACTTTAACTCCCTCAATGTCAGCAGATGGTTCATGAAGTTCTCCCCCTCCTTCCAAATAATGAACATCGCCATGGTAAGCTGCTCCTCAATCATCTGTCTGGTTATCCTAAAATAGTGAACATAAAAAAAAAAAAAAAAAAAAATCGGTCACCTTTTGCTAGCATAACTACAAAATACACAAATTTAGACTTATTTTTCTGAAAATAAATCAAAATAGAATATTCTTACGTTCAACTCAGAAAGTACTCCTTGATGAGGTCTTCAGGACTTTCTCTCAGGAAAAAGATAAGGGCCTTCAGGACACACTTCTCAGGTGAATGTTTTCAGCCTGTGATAAAGCAATTGTGATTATTTTTCTTAATTAAAAAAAAAAAAAGCACAATAATCTGTAATAGGAAATCAAATTTTTGCAGATATGCAATAGCAAAGGACAAGAAAAAGAAAATAATTCATATCAATTAATTAATGAATGGCCAAATTTGCAATTAATATATTTATGGATAATACCAGCAACACTTGTGGCATTGAGGGATCAAAAAAATAAATAATATTAAAAAAGGAGCTAAAAAAATCAATTCTTTATTTTTCCAATGCGTTTCAGCATACAGGCCTTCGTCAGTGCTAAAATACTACAGATTTGTAATTAAGAAATGCATCTGAATCAGTCATTGGTTTCATTTAAAATTATGAATTTATAATATATAATTATAAGTCTGAAAATAAGACATGCATCAATTAATAAATTAGCTTTACACCCTAATATATTTAATCATTCTTGATTAAAGGGATATTTCACGAAAAATGAAAGCTAGCTGTTAATTTACTTACCATCAGGCCATCCAAGTTGACTTTTTCTTCAGTAGAACAGTAAAGATTTTTAGCTGGAACTGTGTTTAATTTAATGTCAATGGCTACTGTCACTGTGAGAATAAAAAATTTATACAAAAAAGTCGCATGCATTTGAGATGGCATAAGAGGGAGTTGATGAATGTTTTTGAATGGATAATTCTTAGTCTAAAGTTTGTTAATGAGGATAACATTCAAGTTAATATACAGCATTAGACGGATTTTATTCAAACATGTCCAACATCGGTAATTCATATTATCTATTAACAATTATAGCCGTTTTTATAGAAATTACTTACCATTTAAAGTTATTGCAAAGTGTCCTTAGTCGTCAAACATTTAGGAGCTTTAGATCCTAAAAGGGGGAGGGGAATCAGTGTTTATAAATGAAAAAAAAAAAAAAACTTGTTTGCTGCAGTGCAAGTAAGTTAATTAATTAGTAGTGTAAATACTCAGCCATTTCATTCTACTAAAAAAAACAGGATAAAAAAACACCTCGCGCTTGTCAAATGAAATAAGCCTTAAATATCTTTACTCACACACTTTCTTCGTCATTTTGGTCGAACAAATAGATGAATAAATCAGAGCTAACGTGAAAAAGACAAATAAAAGAACTGACAAACATTAAGTTACTTTAAAAACCTAAACTCAATAATTGTAATGCGAGGATCCCCTCAGCCTCGACTCGAGCGTCTCCCACGCTCCCCACGCACTTCCTGCCCGCAGCATTTCAAATAGCACGCGCAGCTTACACGGTAAAGGAGACCTTTATTTTAAAAATTATTTAGAGACATGTTTACATGGTCCAAACTGAATACATTTCTATAGAATAAAACGAGTAAATGCAACATCTTGAATAGAATAGAAATATTCAATTAGCGCTAACCTTTATAACGTTACTCTAGGCCGCGCAAATTCAAAAATTCGGTTAGTTACGATATCGTTAGTATTCATGTTCACAAACAACGTTAATTAACTCATAAACCGCTAAAACACATGTTCAACCTTTGCATTATCGAGTATATAAATTAAAACATTTCCAACCTACCTTATTTCATCCGAGTCCAGGGGAAATTAATGGCGGCCGAGCAGAAAACTCCAAAGTCTTGTGAAAAAAACTGTCACGGGGTCCTTAAAGAGAAATTATCCTTTGGCTGAAAGTGAGATATTTGAGTAGTTGAATGTACAATATTGAGAGCAATTCGCAGAAAGACGAAGTAATTCAAGTAATACTCAAATAGTTATAGCAATCCAACGTACACCCATATTCACTTACAGTGTAGAGGGGCTTGGGGACAAAAAGGTTGAGAACAGTGTTGCCAGATTGGACTAAAGATTTCCAGCCCAACTACAGCTTAAAACCCGCCCATTTCAAAAAATACCAGCCCATGAATGATTAGCGTCGCACACCTGTAGGTGATAGATAGGTGCGTAGGAAAGAAGACTAATAAAGTCAAAATATGAAAAAAAAAAAAAAAAAAAAAACAAACAAAAAAAAAAAATGAATCCCGCACACTATCAACTTGCAAAACAATAAGAAAGACACTTTATTAGCAACGTTTCGATCGTAAGATCATGCCTGATGAAGATCTTACGATCGAAACGTTGCTAATAAAGTGTCTTTCTTATTGTTTTGCAAGTTGATAGTGTGCGGGATTCATTTTTTTTTTTTTTTTTTTTTTTTTTTTAAAAAAAAAACAGCCCAAAATACATACTGTTATTAAAACTGTTATAGAATAAAACACACAATTTTTTTTATTATTATTATTAAACAACCAGACTAACACATCGCACATTGGAGAGCACCAGGCTCGCCTCAAGTATATCCAGTGCATCTTTTTTTTTTTTTTTTTTAATATAAATGATAATTTTATTAAAACACAAGGTCTACATCGGAAACCTCAGAAGGGGACAACATTTTTTATTGTTCTTGTGCTACTATTGTCAGAACTACAGTTCTTTTCTAATAGGCCAATTCTCAAATCATTTCATTATACTTTTCTTTTTGTATTAGTAGGCTACTTACAAATTTGTGCTCAATTACCAACTAATTAATTTTTTTATATTATCATTATTAAAATTATTATTATTATTTAACTTATAGACCACTGGGTGATTCAACATGAATTCTCGTTTTTTTTCCTTCTTTTAATTTTAAATAAAATAATGACTGAATGATACACTGAATCGTCACTAGTAGGGCTGCCCCCTAATAGTCGACCGTTAGTCAGCTTGAAGAGGCTTGGTCGACCAAGATTTTATTAATCGGTTAGTCGCAGAAAAAAAAATCTCCACAGGAAGTGGCGAGGTCACGCAGTCCTAGAGGCACAGATCATTAACTGCAGGAAATCCAAACATTCACCTATCATTTATCGACCTCAAATATGCCTTATCACTTGAAACATGTAAGTCGCCACTTTAGTCCATTCTCTTTAATGTTTGCCTATAGATAAATGTGCGCTATTATTTGGCATATCCAAGTGTTTGTGTGGAGAGCGTGTTTACTGCATTACATGGAGGCGTCGGTGTGATCACTGCACTTAACTTAAAATACTCCGTCATTTTTGGTCATAGATAAGAGTAATGCAAAATGTAAAGGGTCTACTCTTTTTTCTGTAAACTCACAATAACAGCAAAACGTTGTGCTTTTGTAAAACAATGAAAGCAATCAGGATGCGTTTTCTGATCTCGGTCTCGGTGAACTTGAGCTCGTAACAAGCATGAACCGAAACTCATCGTATAGGCTGCTTTCCTCACAGACACAAGAAATATATCTATAGCTTGGAATGTCTACTTTTAAACGAGCCAATTCAAATGGAAAATAAATATTCTCAGATTATGTAATCCATATGAAACTTGTATATAGGCGCGTCCACTACTGCGGAGATGAGAGATGAGTCAGCATTGTTGACTCATCCGCTCTCCCATTCCTTTCTGTAGGACTTTTTATATTTAACCCACTTTGGCATGATGATGATGATGAATGATGATCACTGATGATGATAATGCAGTTTTGACGATATAACGAATTAGCCTACAACAACCCGCCAATCAAGCTTGAAGTCTGATTGGACAGGATTCCCCTGAACCTTATTGGCTAACCTGAACCATACCTAATTTAAATGTCATCCTAAATTATATAATTTATTTTATAGTTAGTTTTCATTAAAGAAATAATAAAGAATACTGTTTATAGTCAAAAATAAAAACCCGCCTGTTGCATCAAAAACCAGCCCAAATTTTAAAGACCCGCCCAATGCATTTTTTTCCGGTCGGACGTGACCAAAAGGAGCCCAATTGGGCGGGAACCCGCCCAATCTGGCAACACTGGTTGAGAACCAGGTTATGTTTAGAAAATACACTGTAATTTAATGTTGTTTTTAATCCTTTCCCCAACTAAACTAAGAGAATAAGAGAGTTAGAGAACCTTTAAAGAACTATACAGAGGCTTAACAGGTTCTTTGTATGGCAGTGGTGCTATATACACTGTTAGCCCGGATAAGTTGAATTTACTTAAATTGAGGAAACTGGTTGCCCTAAAAAAATAAGTAATGATTAAGTAATGTGAACTTAATAATTCGAGTTCATTTAACTTAAAATGTTTTGTAATATTAATTACTTTGTAGTTATTACAACTAGTATATTTAAGTTCAATGTACTAAGCAAGTTAACTTGCCACCAATCAAAATTCATCCATGCCTCCCATCATGCATTGCTGCATGAATAAATTATTGGCTCAATTGTCTTAGTAATTTTCTTTATTCTCACTATTTAAATTTTGCTGTTTTTCTGTGACTTTTTAGTAGCTTGTTTTCTAATGTTCAGAGTTGTTCTGTTTATCAGAACATGTTGCTTGTCACCGTCGTTGAGATTCACAGGCTGATTCTTGATGTCTGTGTGTGCCTAAAATATATATTTTTTTTTTTTGTGATAAGGACAACTTTAAAAAAAAAATAAAAAATTGTATTGTAGAAGTTGATCCTCTGCTGTAGAATCACAGTGCTGCTGTAATCAATAATGTAAATCTAACTGAGATTGGGCTCTAAATGAGTTCAGTGATTCAGATCAAATAATGATTATGTGAAACCTGTCACGGATCCCTTGTTTCCCTGGACTCCATTTCCCAAGATCCTCCTGTTCTCCACACCTGCACTCACTTCCCTCGTCAACTCCTCATCACTTCCCTCGTCAACTCCTCACTCCCTTTATAATGCACTCACTCCCTGCACTCCTTGTCCATCTTAAATGTTATGTTGATGTTGTAAGCTTGGTTCTTCTTGCCCTTTTGGATTAAAGTATCTGTTAATGTGGAAATCCGTATCTGCCTCATCTCTCTACCAGCATACCGTAACAGAAGAACGGACCTTTAAACCGACTGGATTTTCCACAAAACAAGATGAAAACTTTCCCCAGCTACCGGGCTTCAACTTCTCCAATGCCTCTCTCTCCTTGGACTGCTGGCGAACGCCTCATTGGGCTTCTTCAGGTGGGTCGTTCGTTGGAGAGGTATGTGGAGGAGTTTGTTGAGTTGGCTTATTTGACAGATTGGTCAGATGCTCATTTGATCGCCCTGTTTTTGGATGGACTGGACGAGGACACCATCCGCTTTTCTGAACTTAATGATTATGTTTCCTTAGCTGATGCTATAAATTTAGTTTTGTATTTAAATTGCTCCAAATTCTTTATCCAAGAGGTTCAGGAGGTTAAGTGTTCCTCTCGTCCAGTCCTTCCAAAAACTGACCCGCCATGGCTGCCCTCGGCCCCTGACCCGCCATGGCTGCCCTCGGCCCCTGACCCGCCATGGCTGCCCTCGGCCCCTGACCCGCCATGGCTGCCCTCGGCCCCTGACCCGCCATGGCTGCCCTCGGCCCCTGACCCGCCATGGCTGCCCTCGGCCCCTGACCCGCCATGGCTGCCCTCGGCCCCTGACCCGCCATGGCTGCCCTCGGCCCCTGACCCGCCATGGCTGCCCTCGGCCCCTGACCCGCCATGGCTGCCCTCGGCCCCTGACCCGCCATGGCTGCCCTCGGCCCCTGACCCGCCATGGCTGCCCTCGGCCCCTGACCCGCCATGGCTGCCCTCGGCCCCTGACCCGCCATGGTTGCCCTCGGCCCCTGACCCGCCATGGCTTTTGAACCTGCCCTGGAGACCTCCACTCCAGTCTGCTCCTCCCCCTGCACCAGCTTGAGGTCTCCAGGGCACCCACTGTCACGGATCCCTTGTTTCCCTGGACTCCATTTCCCAAGATCCTCCTGTTCTCCACACCTGCACTCACTTCCCTCGTCAACTCCTCATCATCACGGATCACCTGCACCTGGACTCTATCATCTGCACTCCCTTTATAATGCACTCACTCCCTGCACTCCTTGTCCGTTTGGATTAAAGTATCTGTTAATGTGGAAATCCGTATCTGCCTCATCTCTCTACCAGCATACCGTAACAGAAGAACGGACCTTTAAACCGACTGGATTTTCCACAAAACAAGATGAAAAACAAGATGAAAACTCGGCCCCTGACCCGCCATGAAAACTCGGCCCCTGACCCGCCATGGCTGCCCTCGGCCCCTGACCCGCCATGGCTTTTGAACCTGCCCTGGAGACCTCCACTCCAGTCTGCTCCTCCCCCTGCACCAGCTTGAGGTCTCCAGGGCACCCACTGTCACGGATCCCTTGTTTCCCTGGACTCCATTTCCCAAGATCCTCCTGTTCTCCACACCTGCACTCACTTCCCTCGTCAACTCCTCATCATCACGGATCACCTGCACCTGGACTCTATCATCTGCACTCCCTTTATAATGCACTCACTCCCTGCACTCCTTGTCCGTCTTAAATGTTATGTTGATGTTGTAAGCTTGGTTCTTCTTGCCCTTTTGGATTAAAGTATCTGTTAATGTGGAAATCCGTATCTGCCTCATCTCTACACCAGCACAACTGTAACAAAACCATAACCAACACCACCTGATCATCTTTTAACTTTGCTTGTCTGGTTGGTTTTAATGCAGTTAAAACTGCCCAAACAAAATCTAATATTAAAAAGGCAAGAGCTCAACTAAAACAAACCCTGATCTCGATGATGGTAACTTAAAAATTGAGAGTTTCTCATTTGGTGAAAACTACAGTATAAAAAGGTAAATGTTAGGAAAAAATGTCTGTAGAACAGCCAAAACAAATGTTCCAACTGCTCATCAACAGCTCCTTGAATTCACACACACCAGGACAAAATGGCGTCATTACCTGCCGCAAACCAGTGTGAAGGAGGCGTGGTCAGGAGAAAAACTTCATAATTTAAGTGCATTTAACTTACATTTATTAACAATATTCAAATACACCCACAAATTAGTAGAATTTACTTTATATTTTATAATTAAAGCAACCAAACTTAAATATTTTAAGTATATTGTAATTATATTTTTAAGTAAATATAAAATCCGGGCTAAGAGTGTAGCACCTTTAACCACAGCAAGGAACCACTGAAGAACCACTGAAGAAAAAGCCCTTTCAAACTTTTAAATGCAGACCAACCACCCAAATCAAGATTGCATTGTATATCAGCTGGTATGTACAGGTGGGAAAGATCAGCTGGTATGTACAGGTGGGAAAGAGGTGGACAATATGAGCATGAGCTGGGAACAAGTTATTTGTGTTAGGCTATATAAAAGAACAAAGAAGCAAATTACAAAAACAACAGTAAATTAAAAATAATCTTTTTTTTCAGATACACTAGGTTTATTTAAAATATAGCCTACATTTATTTAACATCTTTTGTTGTTTAACATGACAGACAGGTAGGCCTATTTAATTGGGCTGCTGAATGCATGGAATTTTCACTGACAAACACTGACAAATATCCAGTTATTACCCACCTGTTTACGTCCACTTAAGCCATAACCGACTAGATTCACGCGAGATACTCCACACGATGGACATTTAGACATCTGTGTGCACGTGTATTTGACTATTCAGGCGCGAGGAGAACTGATTGCGCGCGTGACAGAGAGAGAGGGAGCGCACGTGAGAGAGCGCTTCTGTTATGTGTCATTCAGCGCAATTCCGCCTATCCCTCCTTCACTAACTGCACGTAAATAACGTATATGCAACCATATCTCTCGTTTCATCACCATAAAAGCCATTGCGCAGTTGAGAGGAATAAACACGCACTCAATGTGAGAAGCAGTGCGCTGCACGCACACTGCCCCCTGCTGTCGCACTTTAGGAAATACAGCTGGTACTCAAAGTACTGGTACTAATAAAATGAAGAACCGTACCGTTTCTAAAAGCAGGGTATCGCGATACCTTTCTAGTACCGGTATATTGTGCAACACTAGGCTCAACTGTCTTAGATCTTCTTTGTCGCATCTTCCTCTTTATGATGCACCAAATGTTTTCTACAGGTGAAAGATCTGGACTGCAGGCTGGCCATTTCAGTACCCGGATCCTCCTTCTACGCAGCCATGATGTTGTAATTGATGCAGTATGTGGTCTGGCATCTGGTCATGTTGGAAAATGCAAGGTCTTCCCTGAAAGAGAGGATGTCTGGATGGGAGCATATGTTGTTCTAGAACTTGGATATACCTTTCAGCATTGATGGTGCCTTTCTAGATGTGTAAGCTGCCCATGCCACATGCACTCATGTAACCCCATACCATCAGAGATGCAGGCTTCTGAACTGAGTGCTGATAACAACTTGGGTTGTCCTTGTCCTCTTTAGTCCGGATGACATGGCGTCCCAGTTTTCCAAAAAGAACTTCAAATTTGTCTGACCACAGAACAGTTTTCCACTTTGCCACAGTCCATTTTAAATGGCCAGAGAAAACGCCTGCGCTTCTGAATCATGTTTAGATATGGCTTCTTTTTTGACCTATAGAGTTTTAGCCGGCAACGGCGAATGGCACGGTGGATTGTGTTCACCGACAATGTTTTCTGGAAGTATTCCTGAGCCCATGTTGTGATTTCCATTACAGTAGCATTCCTGTATGTGATGCAGTGCCGTCTAAGGGCCCGAAGATCACGGGAATCCAGTATGGTTTTCCGGCCTTGACCCTTACGCACAGAGATTGTTCCAGATTCTCTGAATCTTTGGATGATATTATGCACTGTAGATGATGATAACTTCAACTCTTTGCCATTTTTCTCTGAGAAACTCCTTTCTGATAGTGCTCCACTATTTTTCGCTGCAGCACTGGGGGAATTGGTGATCCTCTGCCCGTCTTGACTTCTGAGAGACACTGCCACTCTGAGAGGCTCTTTTTATACCTAATCATGTTGCCAATTGACCTAATAAGTTGCAAATTGGTCCTCCAGCTGTTCCTTATATGTACATTTAACTTTTCCGGCCTCTTATTGCTACCTGTCCCAACTTTTTTGGAATGTGTAGCTCTCATGAAATCCAAAATGAGCCAATATTTGGCATGACATTTCAAAATGTCTCACTTTCAACATTTTATATGTAATCTATATTCTATTGTGAATAAAATATAAGTTTATGAGATTTGTAAATTATTGCATTCCTTTTTTATTCACAATTTGTACAGTGCCCCAACTTTTTTGGAATCGGGTTTGTAGATAAATTAACTAAATTAATAACTATTGATTCTTACAATGGAATGAAACAATACTGAATTTACTTAAGCTGGACAATGACACCCTTTTCTTTAATTTTTGGCTGCACAGCAGCTCTTATGTACCAGTTATCACTGTAAAGCTGCTTTGACACAATCTCCTTGTCCATTCTCCTCAGAATTTTGTATGGTCCTTTCCATTTAGGAGACAGTTTATTCTGCTTTTGAGCTGGGTCATCCAAAAACACAAAGTCACCAGGCTTATGTGGGTGGAAAAATTTATTTTTATTATACTGCTGTTTTTTATTAAGTTTAGCTGCATTGGACCCAGTGGCGTAGCAAGTTAGCCCTTTGCCCGTATGCAAAAAATTTTCACGGGCCCCCCTCGGATTTGCGGGGGATGGAGGGGATGTGCGTATTATGCGAAAGAGTCCCAGGACTTTAATATGAATAAGATATTATCACTAACATGCAGACAAAACTTGTTTAAAAAAAACAAAAAAAAAGAATTCTAGGAATGACAATACTATATGCTGTCCTCCATCATTTTGACTTTGCATTTAAAAAATGTCAAAAAACGGCTTTTCAACACAGTCTAAATTTGAATTTGACCGATTCGACTCTGGCTTTGGAATTTAAGAATGATCTTCATTTCAGATGCGATGAGTCCTAAGATTTATGTTATTAAGTTATGAATTAATTATTCTGTCACAGACTTTTTTAATGCACGTTTTCCTAATAAATTTACTAAAAGTTTCTTCTCTAAATATGTTTCCGCCACGTTTTATGTGCATTTTATTTCGTTGAATAAAGAGTATCCACCCCAACGAGTGCGAGTTACTTTTATTCACATCTTGAAATGTGCAGATGTAGTCGTTTTTTTTTTTTTTTTTTTCTCCAGAAAACCATTATGACTCATTTAAAATTCTGTGCTACTTACATTACTGCATGCATACGTTTCAGAAACCCACTTGAAAAACGGCAGAAAAGAATACCGGTCAAATATCATCGCTAAGACATGGCATGGACTATTTTATGTTCCATTTATTCAGATTCTTAATGATTTTCAGTACATTTAAAATAGATAGGCTATAGCAAGTTATTGACAACATGAATAATATACTTAATTTTTCTGAACATGTACACGGATTCTGTCTCGCGCACAGTCGTGCGTGCGAGCCTTTGAAAGTATTTGGCTACAGAAAGACGCACTGTGCACTATCTAGTGGACTTTTGTTTTTAAGCACTCAATTCACTCTCGCATGGGCTGTTGTACAGTACACACACTGTCCATGCCATCACGAAAATTGGGCTGCACGCGGACGGGGAGTGCGGACGTCCGCAAACCCTCCTTATGATGAATGTTCGTGATGCGGACGGTGCACGGACGCCCGAAGTATACTTTGGGGTTAAGCCCGTAACAGTGGGCCCCCAATCCGCCCGGGCCCATATGCACGTGCATACCTTGCACGCCCAGACGCTACGCCACTGATTGGACCGCAATGCAGCATCTTTGAAAGCATATGATAAACGTGTGGTCACATCACAAGCATAGTCTGCAGGTTTGCCTGGTGTACAGGAAGTGATAGCAGGACTACAGTTCAAAAGGATATGGCAGGTAGTTGTTGTTCTCTGCCATGTTCAAGAAGGAAAGGAGAGAACTAGGGATGCACCGATATGATTTTTTGGGACCGATATTAACAAACAATTATTCACAGACACCAAAACAGATATTTATCACTTCCTCTATTTGAAATTTTGGTATCAAAATAGATAGTATTTTGATCACGTTTTAAATAAGCTCAAACAAGTTGAAAAACACCTGCATTAAAATATACTAGCACGTTTATTGCTGCATCATCAAATAATTTTTAATGAACATGGATTGGATCCATTTAACATCCAGCAGCCCTTCATAAATACAACAGAACAAAGATACATATTAAATAAACAGTGCTTTTTAGGTAGGTTTAATAGTTTTCAGGTACAGAAATAAAGTAAACAAAATTTAAAATAGCACTGCACTGTATAAATTAAATACATATTAATCTTTCTTTATTGTAACAGACTTTATTGTGGTTAATCTTTTAATTTGTTTTTGTATACATTTTAATATTTTTTGTATGTTTAAATATGTATGAGATCATCTCCTTTACTAAGGTGGGACTCTTATTTTGATAGGTTTTCTCGTCTACGGAGCTTTAATACAGGTAATGGAAATTAAACATCCCCGAAAAGGCATAAGATCTGTATGTATTTGTTAACTGTTAACTATTAAGAGTAATTCACTGTATGTTGATGATAATGCAATGGAGAGAGAGAGTTTAATGCACACTTTTTGTGCTCTATAATGTTTAGTGTAACAAGGTTAGTAGATATGGGAAGAAGGAGGCGGGAACCGGCGAACATTCAACGTAACTTTAATTCAAAAATAAACAAACAACAAAACGAAAGTAATGCCGGCAGACCTTCGCGGACGTCTGCCGGCCACACAAACATAATAAAACATAAAATAAAGTCCAGGCCTGGTCCTCTCTCGTCCTTCACTGATGTCGCTCCTCCTTTTATGCCTCCGGAGCTCCTCCGTGAGAGACTCGAGGCCGGCACGCCTCGCAGGTGACGCTCATTATCAGCGACGACAGTGAAGGACGAGAGAGGACCAGGCCTGGATATTATTTTATGTTTTATTATGTTTGTGTGGCCGGCAGATGTCCGCGAGGGTCTGCCGGCATTACTTTCGTTTTGTTCGTTTATTTTGAATTAAAGTTTTGTTGAACGTTCGCCAGTTCCCGCTGCCTTCCCGTATATACGAACTGTGTTACAGTAGGTTTTACAAATCAATACTAAATCACTGTTTAGTGTTCAAATGTACAATACTTGCAAGATGCCTTTAGGCTGAGGAGCATCGGATCTGCCATCTGAGGAGAGATCTTGAGAATTCAGTCCGAAGTTGTTGCCAGTATCTTCTGGGTTGGATGAAGTACTATGAAACAACTTATAGATGAGCACATGGCTTGGTTGTAGGCCGAGGCCGGCAGGCCTCCGGCCCTTGGCCTGGAGAGGCCTGCAGCAAGGAGGTCCGTTCATTCGTCCAGAAGCGAAAAAAGAGGGGGAGTGGCATTGTTCTCTAGCTTTTAACCTCTGGTCAAAGTCCAACCTCTTAAAGTTGATGTAGCCAATGAAGGTGTTGTATTTCCGTGCGACAACACACCTCCTGTCAGGGCTTTTATGACCCAGAAAGATTAACAAGCTGAGTTTTTGAATAAGAACTATTAAAGATCCTTGTAATACTGATGTGTTGCACAGGTATGGACATATAACATAAATTACCAAATAGGAATCGAAAGTTGGAGTCCGTAGATACCAAACATGCTACCCATGTGATTTCAGATAACTATACATTGCAGCTGTGAAATAGTAATACCAAAATAGTTCAAAAGAGAAAATGAATACATAAAATTAATCCTATAAAAGGAAAATCATGAGATGGGAAACTTGGATACACGTTTATACATTTCCCAAGTGGTTATACAGAGAATACATAGGATTAAGAGAGTTTATTTGTCCTTCTCAGAAAGAATGAGTAACTACAATGTTCTTTCTGATCGTAAAAGTACCATGTATCTGTAACAGGACACCTAGTTCTACCTGTGTGTTTTAGCTACATTTGGGAGGTTGGTTGCAGTTTTAGGGGGATGGGTTCACAGAACTTTGATAGAGTGAGTTATGGGTAATTCATTAAATATAATGAATAATTGTGTGCCTGATTGGTCCAGACGCTACAACAAATTGCACAGCTTTTGTTTCTGTCACAGGTAAGCTGAATGGAAGCAACTGAAAACCTCCTCAAGACTGTTAAGATGTTCACTGAAAGTCCGACTGAACACCAGCACATCATCAAGGTAAACAAGACAAACCTTCAAATGAAGTCCACAAAGCACCAGCTCCATCAGTCATTGGAAAGTTGGAGGGGCATTCGTAAGACCCATCGGCATAACTTTGAATTGGTATAATGCACTGCCCAGGGGCTACAACTTTCCTCAATGACATCATGAGAAAGGAGTTGCTGAACTTGCTTATCTATCTCGGCTCAATGTTCTGTAAGCCCTCTGCCCGATTGGCTGCACATCCCTAGTACGGATGGTATGCTTGACCAAATCTGTATGACCATAGTCATATTAATTTGCTCTGAAGACATTTGAATACTTGAAAATCAGAGTCTCTAACTGAGTCTGTTGTTCTCTGTTCAATACAGACTGACTGAGGTCTACTTTGGGTTTGGGACGGGGCTCAATTTGTGTCTGTATCTGAGCTACTGTGGGTTCCAATATTGTGTATTCTTCATCTGGTTGAGTGACAAAGGAATGAAACTTACCAAGCCTTGTGCCACAGGGAACATGACAATCCTCATATATTGGATTCATGGCTCGAACAAAAGTCAGACCTGCTTTTGCAGAAGTTACTGTACCTGGTACTGTTTGACTTTCAGGATCTAAAGGTCCAACATAATTGCATGTGAAATCTTTTGCCAATATTGGGCTGAATGTTTGCCAAAACGTTAATCTGTAACCTGGCAGTGATCAGAATGGGCTCTAAAATCACAGCACTACTCTGAAGAGAGACTATATCCTGCGAACACGAACACAAGAGAGTAACAGTCCAGTTCCATAATTTTAAATTATTCTCTGTGAGATCAATTACAGTATGATGTTTGCTAAGAAAATCCCACCCAAGGATAACGGGCTATGTTGCATTCCTAACCACCTGAACATCACGTGAGAACCCTTGTCACCAAGCCTAATAGTAAATAGGCAACATACCAAGAGAATCAAGATCACCATTTACTGATTTTGCTAAGAGAAAGTGTAGCGCCTCCTTCAGGTCACCAGGACACCGCGTCTAAATGGACACCCAGGTGAATAAAAAAAAAAAGAGGAAACATGGACCAGTACCTCTACACAGTAAAATCGGCAGTGTTAATTAGGCAGTGTTACTCTACATTTACTCTTAAGGAGTTAACTTAACAACAAATAGTGAAAGATACCCTCTAGTGTTGGTGAAAATTATCAGAGTTAATTCTGCCTCGTTAACTTGACTCTGTTAAGCTCCGCCCCTCAAGCTAACGTCAAGGATTTGAACAGAAGTTTCTCGTCGTCGTCGCAACCGCCATTTTCTTTCACCTCGCACCAAAAGGTAAGCTCTTTTAAGTAACGTATTAAAACATCACTTTTGAATAAATGTGCTAATATTATAGCATAGGTTGTAATTTGATTAACTTTGTGCAATTCGGTAGGGTCAAACTCCGAATAGAACTTGCAACTTCGCAGTATGGTGGAGAATTTTCTTTTCGTCACAGTGTAATGATGAATCTTAAATTATGTCAATGATCGTATTTAATTTGTATTTCTGTTGTAGTATCTTTGTTATATCCTGTTAATTTGTATATTGTTAGTTGTAAACGTCGAATTATCCAACGTCACAGTGGAGCATTAACAGTTAACGTTAGCCGCTAAGTTTTTCATTAACATTAGGTAGTCGCAATTGCAATGTTCATATTCAAAGACTTAGTTAAAAGTGATGACTTGTGATGAAACTATAGCAACTATTTCGGTATCTAACCTTTTTTCCACAGTCATGTGTGTAAAACTAGGTCACCGTTAGGCCTACAGAACATGCTGCTTAAGGTGAAACTTGGGGATGCTCAGAAATTTGTTAAAATAACCGAGCTGAACCTGAAGGAGTTTTTGTCTGCTGGTAAGAAAAAAATAATACTTTTTAACTTTCTAGTATTTTATTTTAGGTTTAAAAATCATATTTCAATTACTTGTTTGTTATTACAGTTGCATTTGTGACTGAAAATAGATGTGTGCGAACTGTAAAATTTATTTTGGAGCACCTGTACGAATAAAAAAAAAATCCCTGCGATCAGTTTTCTCGAATTTAATATCATAAAATGTCTTCAATACCTTAAATGGCATAACAAACGTCTTAATAGTCATTTTAAGGCGACTTATATTTGGGGAATGGAAAGATAAGCCATAAATTGCGTTACTGCCTAATGTGTATTAAACTTCTAAAGGCTATTTTGATTGCATTAAATCAATGTGAGCACTTAACGTTTAAAAGCCTGAACGCGGCGCTGTTGTTCGTTCGACATGCTGGCTCAGCATGCTCAGAATTAGTTATCAATCAATGACGCACATTTATGCCAAGCCATTGCTTATGAACTAATGCTGATCAATTATAACAATGTTAACGTCACAGTGTTTATATTGTAATATGTTGTATACGGTTGTAAGAATGCATATTTTATCGCCCTCTGAATTTGATTGAGCAACCTGCAGTAATAAAGCATATACATTTCAAAATAAGAGTCCCGGTGTATTTCGTGCTTTTTTATAAACAAAAGTTTGGCAGTTTGGCCAGTTTCCACGCGGTTATGTGGAACGATATGAGGGTGAGTAAACAATGACACCATTTTTATTTTTGTCTGAAGTAACCCTTTACGTTTCACCAAACTAAAACTGAAACAAAAATGAACAAAAACTAATAAAAATGACAAAAACAACAAAATTAAGACTTCTAACTAAAAATTAAAATGAAAGCTTCAAAGCAGAAATAGTTTTGCCCCTAAAGTTTCTAAATGCAACTGAGAAGCACAGGTGCTCCTTGGGGATAAGTGTCAAGCCCTGTATATACTGTCACATGCTGGTAACTTTGAACATCAGAGCAAATGCAAAAAGTAACTGATCAACATTTTAATATGTAATGCCTTTTCTCATTAATTTGCATATCTCTTTCCAGCTTTTTTAAAGTTCGGTGTCCCAACTGTACCCGAGAATGTGATGGTTGTTGATGAATCAGGGACGGAGGTGGATGATGATGTTTTTGAGGATGTAGTTAAAGATCCATCAGTTGGAGTTCTCACCATAAAACATGGTGCAGGTTTGTATTACATTACTTGCTAGAAATTTTCTTAGTGCTTATTTTTTAGGATTGTGAAGATTTTTTTTTTTTGTCCCCCCAATTATGGAACTAGACTTGGAACCTGCCTCTCCACATGCCTCTCCACCAGCCTCTCCTGTGCAGTTAAATCGGTCCCTGTCTTCATCTATTGGCTCCAATGATTCACAGGACACAGTGATTATAGAAGAAAGCTCTTCATGTAAAAGAATAAGGCTAGATCATGAAGCTAAAAAGGTGAGCATAAAAAAAAAAAAAAATAAAAATAAAAAGTTAATGCTTTGTTCTTAAAATGCCATATTCATGCTTTGTTTTGTTTTGTTTATTTATTAATTTTTTTATTATTATGAAGTTGGTAGAATCCATTCTTGTCCAGAAACCTGGTGGGGAGCATGTAATAAATGAATACAACCGAACTAAAACTTTGGGGGATGAAACGAGAAGGAAAATGGTGAACATCCTGGCAGCTGACATGACAGAAAAGAATGGGTAATCTGCATATCATTAACTGGTGTATATATGATCTCTCAGTGTAGTTCTATCACCTTTTGCTTTTTGAACCTGGGCTAAAGAGAATTGGATTTTTTTTTTTTAATTATACAGTACATCACCACCACGGCAGGTTAAAGAAAAATACGCCAGAGGAATTGTGGCTTTGTTCCCTTACCTCAGTGACCCCTTCTCCAAAAATGGATATGTAAGTATCACACTGTTTTTGAATTTAATTTCTGTGTTGACATGTCTTAAATGCTGATCACACACCCATAATACAGGTGGTGAATTTTGCTATTCATTTAACTTTTTTTTTTTTTTTCCCTCTTTCTGTATTTTTGTCTTTCTAAGGAGCATTACTATGATAGTGAGAGTGGCACTGGGTACTTGGCGTGGCGAATCAAGACTATACAGAGAGGCTTGGCTAAAGAACGACGAGCATCATTTGAAGGTACAGAATGAAATCGCCTGCTTTATTCGTTATTTTTCATAGCTCATTGTGCCATATTTCACAGCAGTTTTGTTGCTACTGAGTTGCTTTTAAGTTATAGCTCACCCAAAAATGAAAATTTGATGTTTATTTGCTTAGTCCCAGGGCATCCAAGATGTAGGTGTCTTTTTCTTCATTAGAACACAAATGATGATTTTTAACTCCAACCGCTGCCGTCTGTCAGTCAAATAATGCATTGAAACGGTAACACAATCTATAAGAGTAAAAAAAAAAAAACATGCACAGACCAATCCAAATGAAACCCTGCGGCTCGTGACGACACATTGATGTCCTAACACACGAAACGATCGGTTTGTGTGAGAAACCAAACAGTATTTATATAATTTTTTACCTCTAAAACACCACTATGTCCAACTGCGTTCAGCACTCGGTTAGTGAGGTCAAAAAAATGCGCTCCGATGACGGAAGTGATGTCTCGTGCTTTGCTTCAGTGAGTGCGAGATGTCACTTCCGTTGTCAGAGCGCGTTTAGACCTCACTAACCGGATGTGGAGGGCAGTTGAACATAGTGGTGTATTAGAGGTAAAGAATGATATAAATACTGTTCGGTTTCTTGCACAAACCGATCGTTTCGTGTCTTAGGACATCAATGTGTCGTCACGAGCCACAGGGTTTAATTTGGATTTGTCTATACATGTTTTTTGACTCTTATAGATTGTGTTCCCATTGACACACAATATACGACTGACAGACCGGTTGGAGTTAAAAATCATGTTCTGTGTTCTACTGAAGAAACAGTCACCTATATCTTGGATGCCCTGGGAGTAAGCAGATTAACATCAAATTTTCATTTTTGGTGAACTATCCCTTTAACTGGGGCATTTTTATTTATAAAAAAAGATGAGCTTCCCCTTTTTTTTTTTTTTCTTTAAGTATTAACCGCATATGGCATTCTCTAAGCAGTTTTGAAGCTACTAAGATGCTTTATTCATCAGGACAAGGATCACCTTCTGAGGGGATGTCTGGTGGACCAACTGTAAGACGGGAGTCAGAGTTTACTCCAGAGATTGTCTTGAGTGAGGATGAATGCAAGGAAGCAGTTGCGTTTATGAAACATTCTGCTGATGAGGACACAGTCAAGAAGAAGATGAAATTGACATTTGACTATCGCCGCAAATTGGTTCTGGACCCTATGCAGTCAAGCGATATATTGACAGTCTTTCCACGTTTCAAAGACGTTAAAGGCTTGGTAAAGTGTTTATGATCATTTTTAAGGATTTAAATAATGCATTATTGTTGTCTAAAATAAGTTTGTTCAGTGCTTGCAGGGGTTTATATTTAATAATGATTCCTTTTCTTAGATTGAGCAAGACTTTGTTCTGATGTTTGGAGAAGAAGTGTCAGGCAAGCTACTGGAGAAGTGGACAACTGCATTCAAGAAAAAAGTGATTCAGCAGTCCAGAAAGCTTCCAACCACCAGTGATGTAGAAGAACTCCTGCTAGCAGCTCAATTTCCTGATGACTCAGAAGAGGGTGTCAATTTTGGTAAGATGTTTCAGATTAATTTAATATTACTAATTTTAATAATGTTTATGTAAGTTATATAATGTTAATGTTTTTTATGGAACATAAGGGGGAAATATTTAGTTCCCATTCATTTTTTTCATATTTATTTAGTTTCAGTTTTCATTATTGACGTTTTACTAACATATACTGTCTAAACAGTTTGGGACTCTGACCTCTCTTCTATACTACTGCTGTTGCATCTGATCCCACCTTCTGCCCAAGGCCGAAAGAGACCAGGAAAGGTGTCTGCCTCTCAAGCAGAGAAACATCTTGTTGTCTTTAAGAAGGTTTGTTTTAGTTTTTTTTTTTTGTAATTTTCTATTGTTTAACATATCAGTGATGGTTTTGTACAATTTGCTTTGTCTTCTCAGAGTGGAACAAACATTGAGGAGCATCTTCGAAACATCACTGCTAGTGCTCAGCCTTATCTCCTGGCCGTGGGACCTCAGAAGAATGCAGTTCACCAGTTCTTCATCGTTCTCGATCAGCATGCCATTCCATGCAAGTCGACCTCTTCTCTTGGTGCCTTTGACGAACTGTTTAAGGCACACTTTGTGTTTGGCACATCTTACAATACTATGCTACACAACATGTACACTTTCATACAGACCACTGTGTACAACATAGATGTTGGCAAAGTGAAAGAGAGTCCTCGTGTTGCTGAGGTCAGAGCAAGGCTGCTTAGCTAGGTCCCTTAAGATTTTCTGTCCTAATGAAGTGTTATGTTTGTCAGGCTGAGTTAAATGGTTCAAAAATACTTCTTAGGCACTTCAGATTAGTTCATGGTTTAGTTCCTGGAAAGAATCTTCACCTTAAGTGTATAGAGTCAGGTTGTGGTTCTGTGTTTGGTACTTTTTCAGGTTTTCAGAAACATGTGCACACAAAACATGCTGAGCAAAATGTCAGTGAGCAGAATTTTGACACCACTGATAGCCAGGAGACTGCCAAGGCAGATGAACAAAGTAATGCTGAAATACTTGATCAGATTGGCAGTGCCGAAGAGGTGGCCACTACATCTGAACTATTAAAGTCAAATAAGTGCACTTTCGATATGTGTGCATCTGCTGTTGCACAACTAAAAGTTGCTGGTTTAAGTCAGCCTGCTATAAGTGGTTTTGTTTCATCTATGGAAGAAATGGTTTTTGAGATTCATAGTCAGGCCCAGGATGCAGCTTTGCTCTGTTTGTCTTCACAGGACACTGCTACTAAAAGAAAGATAGAAAATTCATTTCAAAACTTGGAAAATCCATTTACTATGTTAAATTCTGAAGCCAAACGAAAGAGACTCTTTACGGAAAAATGGGGAATTGTTGAACCAAGCGAAATAGTGCTTGGCACAAGATTTGACAGCAGGAGAAATAAAACCACAGGTTTGTTCGATCAAGTTGTTGTAACTGATAAATTTGCTTATATTCCCATTTTAGAAACATTAAAGGCAATTTTACAAAATCCGCTACTTATTGATTTGTTTAAACCCAGGCATGTTCCAAAGGAAGACATTTATGTTGACTTAAGTGATGCGGCTTATTTTAAAAGTAATCCCCTATTTTATACAGAAAATGATGCCTTACAAATTCAGTTATTTTATGACGATTTTGAGACCGCTAATCCTTTGGGATCTAAAAAAGGTATACACAAATTAGGTGCAATCTATTTCACATTAAGGAATTTCCCCCCAGTTTTTAACTCCTCATTGGTGAATATTCATCTGTGTGCCCTCTTTCATGCACAGGATATTAGGCGCTATGGTTTTAATTCTATACTTGAGCCTCTAGTAAATGATTTGAAAGTGCTTGAGATTGAAGGGGTTAAGAATCCAGTGTCTGGAAATTGTATTAGGGGTACAATTATTCAAGTCACTGGGGATAATCTTGGCTTGCATAGCTTGTTTGGGTTTCTTGAGTCATTTGGGGCTCGATATAGCTGTCGTTTCTGTCTTCTTGAGAAACATCACTTTCAGTCGGTGTTCTGTGAAGACAACCCTGAGGTTGTACTAAGAACAGCTGAGATGCATGCTCTGCACTGTGAAACTTTAAAAACTGATTGTACACTACCTCATGTTTATGGTGTCAAACGTACTTGTTTGTTGAATTCACTCAAGTATTTCAACACAGCCAATAATTTTGCTGTGGATATAATGCACGACATTCTAGAAGGAGTTGCTCAGCTAGAGGTAAAACTTGTTCTGCAGTACATTCAGCATAATTTTCTGAGCACTGATGATCTTGCTGGTAGGGTACATGCTTTTGATTATGGTTACAATCAGCAGAGGAACCGTCCTCCAATGGTCAAATTGTTTGATGGAAGCAACGATTTGGGTTTAAATGCCATCCAATCTTGGTGCTTGTTGCGTAACATGCCCCTATTATTTGGTGATTTAGTGCAAAGAGATGATAAACACTGGCATCTTTTGATTTTACTTTTGCAAATTGTGAACATCGTATTTTCACCAGTCTTAACAGAAGGCATGACCATTTATCTTAAACATTTAATAATTGAACATCACCAGCTATTCAAAAAATTATTTCCTGAAAGAAGTCTTTTGCCAAAGCATCATATAATGATCCATTACCCACAGTGTATAAGAAAAATTGGACCAATTCTGCACATGTGGTGTATGCGTTATGAAGCTAAGCATAAATTTTTTAAAACAGAATTAAAAAGTTTCAAAAACATCACCAAAACGCTAGCCAAAAAGCACCAATTTTGTACTGCGATGCACTGGGAGTCTTTTAGCCAGTACAGATTGTCTCTTGGCCCAGGGAAGATGGTAGAACTCAATGAACTAAAAGGTGGCCAAGAAATTGCTTCCAAACTAGGAGTGGTAATGTCAGATGTTGTCCATTCTGTAAAGTGGATCAAACACCATGGCACAGAATATCGCCCTGACTTTATTATTTGTACAGAAGTAGCATGTGAGATGCCAGTGTTTTGTAAGATCAAGACTATTGCTGTGAAAGATGAAAATGTGCTGTTGTGTGGAACACTGATGGAAACTGTATGTTTTGATGACCATTACTATGCTTTTACAGTCAGACTGCATCCAGACAGAGTTTTTAAGGTAGTGAATGTTAATGAGCTGTGTTATTTCAAACCATTTGATCTTCAGATGAAATATGGTACAACAGATTCTGCACTGCATGTAGTGCCATATTGCCATTTAATGCAGACGTAATGTTTTGTGTATTTGAATTTCCTGAGCCTGACTCTTGTTTTAATAAACATTTTAAATGTGACATTGTTGAAGTTGTTTGTTTTGAAAACATGTTCTAAGAATTAATTTAACATTGTAGAAGAGTAATTGTTTTACTGTACTTGGACACAAAGAGAAATCCTGACACTTATTAACCTGTTGCAACACCAAATGGGTTTTAAGAATTTTACTCTGAGAGAATTTTTCAATATTAAAGTTGTAAGTAAAGTCTGTTAGTGAAATTTTAACACCTAATAAGAGTTAATTTCCCCTTAGTGTTAAACTGAGGTAACACCGTTCAGTGTTAAATTTTTACTCAAAATAGAGTTAATTTTACTCTGAAAATTTAACACTATGACAAGAGTAATTTTAATATTTACACCTAATAAGAGTTAATTTCCCCTTAGTGTTAAATCATAGTAACACCAAAAAGAGTTAATTTCCCCTTAGTGTTAAACTGAGGTAACACCGTTCAGTGTTGACCAGTGTTAAATTTTTACTCAAAATAGAGTTAATTTTACTCTGAAAATTTAACACTATGACAAGAGTAAATTAATCACCAATTCTGAGTGGGACCAAATACACTCGGACCCAGTGTTAAATTTGACTCTTAAAGAGTTAATTTAACACTGCAAAATTTACTGTGTAGGTTCATAAGCAGCAGTGGTGAGAGATTGAAAGAACAGATAGCCAACAAAGGTAAGGTCAAATTATATAGATAAAATTTATAGCAAATGATAAATGAGATGAATTAACAAATTGTTTCTCTTTCAGGTAAAAGCAGAAACTAATGAAAAGATTGATGATCAACAAAATAACAATGAAATTACTGATTGACAATAAATGCAAGAAAATAAATAAATTGGGCTCTGAGTATGTTTCTTTATTAGAATGACCTGTTATTTATCCTTCTTTAATCTCTTTTCCTTTTAGGATTAATTCCTTTTAAATCTTTTTGAAATTTAGTCTTGTAGTATATTACTTCTAGTTCAATATATTCATTATAGTTTAGTATATTTAGTATTACTAATTTAAATTCTCTTTTTCCTATTTATCTTTTAGTATTTTAATTATTTATTTGAACCGTTTTAGATTTTAAGTTCCTAAACTGAAATCTACACTGGTCTACTTCAATGGGTTAAATACTCTGTACTTTCAATTTGAATCTGATATTCAAATAGACAGTTTAGCAAAAAAAAAAAACAAAAAAAAACAACAACTTGCATTTCAAATATTTCACCCAATAAATCTTTTCTTCAAATTAAAATACAGGTAAAGAATAATTAAACAAATAAAAAAAAAAAATACAATTCAACTGTTAATGTGCAAACAGTTCAAACACCAATAAATTCAGTAATGTATTTTCAAATACCAGTCTCTGAATTCAAAAAGAAAAACCAATCGTCCATACCCGATTGAGACGTTAGAAGCAATAATCCAGGCCTACCGTTGTGTTGAACAATCAACCAAAACTGAATGAGACGTTAGATGTAATGATCCAGGCCTTCTTCTGTCGTATTGAACAGAATATCTCATATAGGAAACAAAGAGAGTTCAATGTCTGTTAACTCACAGATTGTTTTCCTCTGTCCGGAGAAAACTTGCAGAGAATCTACTTAAATCGCTCGACGATTTCGTCGTAATCAAGATTCGCTGGGAGGCTCGCCATGTTTCTTGTGGTGATGAGCTCAAACTGCGTCATCGCTGCGTTCACGTTGAAAAACACTCAAAAATAACTCAAAATCACTCAAGAAACAAAATAAAGTTCAGTTCAAAGAAAAATCAATTTTTTTCTAGCTGTTTTATCTGGTTTCGGTTTGAAATCACTAGTCTTTTCAGTCAGAATGATCTCCGCCGATCTTTCTGTTTCCAGCTCCTCTCTCTCTTCCTCTCTCGCGCGCTGGTGACGTCATCCACTTGCTTCACGTTGTCTCTCTCCTGATAGGTCGACAGTGAACTCCACCTCATATTCTCTTAAAGGCAACACAACATTCAACTATGTACATTAATTTTACATTTTCAACATAACAAAATAACAAGAAAAATAAAAGAAAACACTCTTTTTGATAATTTATGAAAAGTTTTAACTTTGCATTTATGCGTTTAGTTATTAATCTACTTTTTCTTTTTCTTTTATTTTTAAGTAACTCCTCTGGCCTACCATTTTTTCTTAATCTTTTTTCTATTTGTAATCACTCTGGGTTACAAAAGGAATTCTGAATTGTTTTTTTTTTTGACATTCTCGGTGTTTCGCTGATTAAAAATATTTCTGAAAGAAATGTTTACAAATGCTTGTACAACAATGTTCTCAATGATAGCAAAAACATAATGTAGGGCCTCGCTCGACAGAACTTACCAATGACTTTATCAATGAACAACGTGATCGAACAAAGCTTAATTTGACAAAGGATTCATTCGCTGACCCCCAGAATCCCCAGGGGCACTGGATAGCTCCTAATTCCAGCTAGTCAGCATTAAGAGAAGTGGTAACGTGACTTAAGAACAGAGAATATCTGTTCCGAGGCCTTCCTGATCACATTAAATTTATAGATGCTCACAAAACCCTTTTGTATCAAACAAACAGAACAGGAAAAACTAATTAAACAGACCTGAAAAGAACAACGGATCCACACAGGCATCCTCCTGATTAGGAGTCCGTTTTGACCCGGTCACTTGTGACTCTGGTCGCTGTTCAATGACTCTATGCTTAAGGAATCAATCTTGAATCTCAAAAGGGACAATTGTTTATCTGTTAAAATATTAACTATATCTAGAATAATGCATGCTATGATGGGATTACTAACATGTTGGAGTCAATGCATTATATGTTTGTATTCCCGTATGCATTTTCTTTCTCTTGTAATCATTGTTTTAATTAGGTCAGTCTAGTAATATGTGTATAAGAAGTGTGTCATGTTTGAGTTCTAAATGCAGAATTTATAATTCTGCATTTAGAATCTTCAAATATATCTTCAAATATATTGAAATTCAGTATCAGGAAAATATTAAGAAACGTTATAAAGTTGTTAATAAAACAGGAGAATGTTCTGCAGATATCACGCGATGTGATCTATAGACAATAGACGATGCGTGTCTAAGCTCCATATAGCAACGTCTCATTGGAGGATCGCATCTGAAGGATGGAGCCAAATTGCTCCTTTAAAACTATGCTGTCCGAACAAGCTAATGTCAGAAATCGGCTCAAAATCGGTCAGAAGTCGGACTGAAGCACAGTCGTTGAAACCCAGTAGCTGAAGCACAGCAACTTTGACCACGGCTGAAAAGTCGCTTGGGTCATGCTGGAAAGAAGAAGTTGAGAAGATCCTTTATCGGGGCTGATTTTCCATCTAACAGTCGCCGACTTCAACCACGAGCCGCGCCGCTGATCATTCAACAGCCGTCACATCCAGACTCCAAAACACTCTGTGAAATATCTGACCAAAGTCTCCCAGGAAGAGAGCCGCTCAAGCCAGACGCTCAGAACAGCGCGTTGCACCAGCCAGCAACATCCTTCAAAGCTTCCGCGCAACCCACGAAGGGCTTTCCCGAGAAGACGTCACCTGAAAGGCAGCCAATCCAAAACGGATTCCGCTGTACACGAGTCACGGAACAACCCGATTACCTCAGCTGTCAGAGCAAACGCAGGTACACGCAAACTTTTCTCTCTCTTGCTGGAAACTGGTGAAACTCCTTTAAACCTAAAGAATCAAGCCAAAGCTCTGCTTTTATGATTTTCCTCAGGTTATGCTCAGGTTATGAGTTAAGTTAGCACTGAACTTGGGACTTTTCATAACTCATATCAACTACGCGAATGTGTGTGCATGTATGTATGTGTGTGTGTGTGTGTGTGTTTAGCCTTAGTTTCTTGTAATCATTAGAAGTAGTCAATAAACCTTGTTTTGATTTTCACATATACGAGTTTCTTGTGCTGTGTCAAATTACTGCCTTAAACTTAAAAGATCAAGTTACCTCTTGCTTATAATAATATAATAATTATAATAATAATAATCATAATAAAATATTGTTACTGTTGGCCACAGAATAATATTTTATCCAGAATTGGTAAAATACTCTAACCTCAATTTTCGCTGGACGAATAATTGATGAAGTGTTAAATATTAATTCTGAATCATTTACAGTGAATCATTTACAGTTGATTCAATTCTTATTCCCTGTAACAATTAAATTGAGCTAATAAATGACCCAAGGTCCTTACATATTAATGGTGGAGAATGCGGGCAGTTTAATCTAATTTGTACACAAAACAAGTAACTTGTATGATTGTATCTTTTCTATTGATCCGGAAGATAGATTAGAAACAGAAACGAGGCTTTTGATTGTCATAACAATGATTGCACATAAGGCGCTGTGGCGCTGTGAAATCTGAACTCGAGTTGTTTGTCTGTACGTTTTGTTGTTGTTGTTCAAACTGCAGTAAATGAATCTAAGATTGTCTGCCAAGACAAAAGGAAAGTCGCCTGAGAGCGCACCAGGACAGAGTAAGCGTGTTCCTTGCTTTTGTTCTTTAAGGCCTTGTAGCTATAGTGGATAATATTGCATGTTCCAATGTTATTTCAACTAAGCTAAAATCCCTGCATGGTTACATTAGAGAGTAGCTACCTAATGTGCCACCTATATCTGCTCATTCTTGAGATGAGATATTAATACTCTAAACACTACGTGTCTGAGTTTGATGTGAATGGGATTATTTAAAAAATTCTTGATCAAGTATTTGTTGCAGTAAATCCTGCATGTTGTTGCGTGTCCAGAAACTGACACGAATGATTCAGATCGCCGAGATCTCAGTAACGTTAATTATTAATTGCAGAAAAATCTGTGGATTAATGTGCCTCACTCTAACGTATGGGGGTTGTTCAGCTCTGAAACATGAGAAGCTGAATGGTTCTTTGTGAATGTGAACTGCGCTGTCAGTTCAATAATTAGTGTGCTTTTGTTGTTTATTATCTGTGTGCAAAGAGTATAGAACAAGTGTATTCTTTGTTGTGCGTTACAGTCACCACGACAGTGACAGCTGTAACCCGGAAGCCCTAAGAAACCTTTTCCGGGATAACCTTTAAGTGCGCATGCGCAGTCTGTCAGCGCCATATTTAACTGTGTGTAAACAAAGCCTAGCATAAGCTGAGCTAGCTAAAACTAGCGTGGGTGCATTACAGTCTATGTAAAGCTAGTAGCATTGCTAAAGGGCTAGTGGCTAGCATAGCATTTTGTGGTCTGAATGCAATGTTGCAATGTTGGAATGACTTCTTTCTTACTGAACTTTAATTCACTCTAGTGCTTTCACCTCTCTCTCTCTAACTTACACATCTTATCTTTTCTCATCTCCTCCCATTTGAGAGAACGTGACAAATGTTAAATTAATAAACCTGTTTTGTTAATCTCATTTGTTGAAGAGTTGTCTCTCTCCTAAATTTACACTTGTCAGTTAAACACGGTTTTGTTTTATAATTAGCAATCGTCCTGATTATTTTAATGACATTTCCTGTTATTTGTAACTGCTCTTATTGATTTTAATGACATCAGGGATTAGGAATTTTTGATTGGGAATTCTAATTCGATTTCAATCTTAATTGAAAATCAATTTCATAATCAATTGCAGTTTAGCTTTCATATGGAAGGGATATTTGTGGATTAATTTAATGGTAGTCCCTTACCAACATCTGTTAATTGCAATCATTAACTAATAATTATGGCTTTGAAATTTTAATTAGGATTTTGGCGTCCCTAATTCAGATGATACTTGATTGATTAATTTGATTATAATTGCTCTCAATGTTTAATGCTCAACCCATTACAATTTTAATTCACAACTATAATTTCCAAATTTGAATTCAAATTTCATTTAAAATAAAAGTTTAGTCTCAGACTGTCACTCCCTCAGTCTTTGATTTAATTCATTTATTTAAGGTAAATTTTGGGGATCTTCCTCAATACTGGGGTCAGTTAACTTGTCCTGCTAGAGCAGCAACTAACCCCCTAGGTGTAGCGACTCCCCAGCGCCACCACTCTGTCAACCCTGTAATTTTAATTAAAAAAAACTTCACTCTCTTCCTCTCTTGCTCCCTCTATCTCTCTCTCCCTCTCAGCTGTCCTCTTCTGGTTTGACTACTGCTGCTGGTTTTTGGATTTGTACCCGTGAAAGTCATAAAAGCAGAGTGTTTGAGAAATATTTAACAAATATTTTTTGGAAATGGAACACTTCTTTTAAAAATAGTATGACACTCACTTTACCTTCCATCCTTATCCTGTTATCCTACCCAGCCTAGGCTCAAGCAGGTCGACAAGGAGACTGGTAGGCGTCCATAAACCCCGAGCACGCACCTAGAAGCGCTTTGAGTGGTGCATGGTTGTCAATCCTACTAGCTGAGGAACCAATACTGTCATTGTTATTGTTTTTCTTTCGCCCCGAAGGGAATTTTAATAACAATCACAGTCCTGGTACTTTGAAATCCTTTTCAAAACCCCTGTCTAGAACCATCCTTCTAAATAAAATTTTACAAAACTCATTCTGCAAACAGTGTTAAAGACAGAAACTTCATTTTATAGGGAAATTGGAAGCACCCAATTATTACTCTGCTCTTTGCTAAATGCTATTCTGTTTCATGCTTTTCACATTTCACATTTTCACATTTATGCGTTTGGCAGGCGCTTTTATCCAAAGCGACTTACATTGCATTATACTATACATATGTATCTGAGTGTGTGCAATCCCTGGGATCGAACCCATGACCTTTGGCATTGCTAGTGCCACGTTCTAACCACTGAGCTACAGGAAAGCTTTTCTTTTCTTCTGCTCTTCTCTAGCTGTGCTACCTGTGTGTGCTTACTGATTCTTTCCGCAGAGTTAGAAGCACATCCACGAGAGGAACACAGTCGAGAACCAGTCTTACCTGCACATTTACACACTCATTACTCATTCCCATTAGCTCACGCTTGACATTGCACCCTTACACCTTTGATTTGCCCTGCTTGTTTGTTTTGTTTTGTTTTGTTGTGTTTTGTTTTGTTCTTTTCTTCAAAGTCTGTGTCAGTTTCGGGTGTAGATCTCCCTCGCGGTGCAAAAACATGTCTCGCACAACAGACCTTGCTGGACACTGGGAGGACCTGGAGACCTGGCTAAGTGTTGTAACAGACAGCCTCCTACCTAAGGTCGCTGAAACACTAAAGCATCAGACACAGGACCAGCTGGATGACAACATAACAAACCTCATGAAACAAGACCCAAGCCAGAGCTACAGTCACAAAGAACTAGCCAAGATCACCGGCTCCTTAAGCCACACACTCATCGCCACCCTCAAACTGAGCGACAGGCAAGCCGCCCATCGCCAGCAGGAGCTGACACGTGCACAACGACGCATCGAATAGCTGGAGCTGGAGGCTCAGGAACGACAAGAAGGGCCTGATGAAGTGGAACAAGGCGCAAAAGAGGAGATCAACAGGCTAAAAGAGACCTTAGCAGCTACTACGCAAGAAATGGAACAAGGCAGAGCAGACTACGCTGATCTCTCCGACAAGCTACAGTACGCAGAACAGCTACTGGAAAAAGCAAAGGCTGACTTCAGAGACAAGAACAGCCGAATTAAAGCTCTTGAAACTCACCTGAATGAGTCAAGAAATGAGGTCAGCCGCCTAACACGTCAGCTTGACTACATCAAAGAAGAGTCTGAAAGTATTAAAGAGGAACTCAAGCATGCATATGAATTGCGCTGTGAGCCGTCAAGAACACGTCGGACACAAACTTCACCTTTGCCAAGCAGGACCGGCTCCCCTGTTCCTGGACTGGCACATGATCAGAAGGGGGCAGTGCCAAAACAGTCACCAGCTCCCTCCGAAGAATCCTATCTCCCCACTAAACTAAAAGAACTTGCTCCAGCCAGACACAGATCATCTCATGGCTTGGACCTCAGAGACCTTAACAAGCTTGCTAGAAACATTGGCAAATTCACTCCAAATGTGCCAGGTAGTCCAAATGTTCAGAGTTATCTGCAAGATATTGACTTCCATCTGGAAATGAGACCCAATGTCACTGACAAAGATAGACTTTATTTGCTCAGAGCCACATCCAGCTCTGAAGTGCGCAGCTTCCTGGACCGGCAGCCTGCCCACACAAAGACTGATTACCACCTGCTCCGAGAAGCTCTAATTAAAGAGTTCAGATTAAATAGTCAGAACAAGGACTAGTGGCTGCCCTGGAAACAAAACAAGGTCGTCATGAATCTCCTCAAGTCTTCTATAGCCAACTCAGGCTAGCTAACGAACAGAATATGGAGGAGGAATTGAACTTAAAAACTCTCTTCCTGAGAAACCTCCATCCTGGGGTGAGCCACCATCTTGGCGTCCTTGCCTGTCCACGCACAATGAGTGCTCAACAGTTAAGAGACTTGGTGCACAAAGCTTACTGCAAACAGAAGATGGCCTTAGAAAAGGGCACCAAAACCACCGCAGTTCTTAACTTCAACACTCAGAGTCAGGGGCTGGCCCTAGAGGGCACCCAGCGTCAAGACCTTGCCAAGCCGACACCCAAAGAGTGGAATGCATCCTCGTCCAACAGAGAGTGGGACTCCCACACCGGTACTCGACCTAAACATAGAGACAACCGCTGGGATGGACCACGTGGACGACAACGCTCACCTGGACGTCACTGGGAAAATTCATGGAACCAATCAAGACCTCATGAGAGCCATTGGGAGAAAACTTGGAATCAGCCAAGCTCATTTGGAAACCCCAGAGGAAAAGGCCCATGGGAATCCAAGGGAAAACGACAAACACACCCTGGAGCAACCAGCCCAAGGAATCGACGAAAAAACTCACAAAGATTCCAAGCTGACCAAGCTCAAAATGAATCCATACCAGAACAAAAGGCTTCACCTTGTTTCGACTCTCAAGAGCTGATGAAAATGATGATGAAAGAGTTCTTCCAACGAAAGGAGGAAGACCGGAAGTGGGAAGAGAAAAAGAAACCAGATTCATCCTGACTAGCGGCCGGACGAGATGGCAGCGACCACCTGACTCAACACACCCCAGAGAACAGCACCTCATCTCTCTCTCAGAGAACCACAAGCACCATAACTTCAAACGGACAAGAAGTCCCACCTGCACATCCCACAAAACAGTCAGAAACTGATCCAACACCTGATGGGTCAGATCACAGCAGCATCCAACTAACACCTGCTGTGGAAACCATTCCAGTTCCTGAAAGTGCTGTCTTGGTCGCCTGCCACTCCTCCGAAGAAAACGAAATAAATGCTGACATCCTATCTCTCTCTTCCCAAACTCCAGTCCCACAACTCTTGGGTGATCTCATTGAGAAAGTTATAGCAAGAAAGTTTTACCTCTCCGTTATCATCGAACAACACATCAAGGTCGAAGCCCTCCTCGACACTGGAGCTGACATCACCCTAATGTCAACAGAACTCCTTGAAAAAGTCCAAAGCAGAACAAAGAGGTCTAATGGAACCTTTAAACTTCAAAGGTGTGAGCTGAACCTCCAAGCATATTCCCACACAGGACATATTCCCTACAACTAAAACATGTGGCCCCAATTCACCTAACTGTGGGACCAATGAACCTTGTTCACCCACGTCTCACCACTCAACACATATCCTCTCCTCATTGGGAAGGACCTGCTTAACCGCTTTGAACCCGTAATAGACTTCAAGCGCCTGAAGATATGGACGCAAGTCCGTGAGCCTCTGCCTCTCCAGTCAGTAAACTCCAACGAATCGCAGTGTCAAGTCACAGACACCGCCCCCCATCTACTGACTGACGATGCAAGTTCAAAACCAAGAGCAAGTTCCACTTCAAGCAACAGGAACCAAGACCCATTCCTCTGCTCATTGCAAGCGTCTGACTCAGACTCAGGTTCCCTCCGAATCATGACTGCCATAAATGTCCAAGACATATCATGCAGTATTACCCCTGTGGGCTGAAAACTCCGCTATCAGCCTGAAGCTCTTTAGAACATTGAAGCAGACAAATCAGAGCGTACCACACATCTCAAAGCATAGCCGCTTCCCTCTCAATCCATGGTCAACAACCATGGCTACCTCCAAGATCGTCTGTGCCGTAGACATACGATGGAACATCAGACTCTTGAGTCACTACTTCCTGGTTGTCCCCAACCTACCTCATGACATCTACATAGGAGCAGACATCATGGTCCGTCTCAACGCCTGCGTTGACACCGTGAATGACGTCATATGGGCTCCCTTGTCACACCAATTGATATCTTCAATCAACCTCAAGAATCTTCGATCTGGTCAAACAATACCAGATGTATGCGCCATGATCAACGAGCAAGAAGCCATAGTCCCCGCTTACAGCAAGAGTGTCAGTGTCCGCCTCAACATGCGACCTGGCCAGACCCTTAACAGTAAGCTAGGCTTCTTCCAACCTTCCAGGACCTGCCTAAAACTAGGACTGACCTTGGAAGCCACACCTCTCATAGAAGTGTCATCTCGTGCTGTGTACGTGTTGTTCAACAACTGTACGGCCAAAGACATCAATGTGCCAAAAGCCAGTCACCTGGGATGGCTCATCAACCAGGCATTCCATGACTTTGAACTGACAGTTCCTGTCATCAGCCACATACCAGCCAAACTAATTTCAGACGAATGCCACAACACTGTAACTTTTACAAAGGCCCATGAGATCATCGCCATCACTTCTATTCTGCCGGTGCCTAAAGAAAGTGTCTGCTGATCAGAACTTACAGATGACACTCACCTCACTGTCTACGCTGTGTCAACACAGACTGCAACAGAGTCACCTGTAGAACTGACCGTCAAGGCCCACAGTCCCTTAAATGACTCAGAGGAACCCTACGCCGGGTTCAATACACAAGTCCAACAAATTCTGAGCGAGGCGGATGCCCTCCACAGTGAAATGGATCGCCAAGGACTTAAAGAAGTTCTGTGCAAATACAAGAACTCCCTTGCAAAGGATTCCCTGGACTGTGGCCTGACTGATATCCACATGGTGCGCATCCCAACTCACCCAAATGCGCCACCGACATTTGTGCGGCAGTACAAGATTCCAATAGCATCATACGAATCAGTGCAAGATATCATTGACTCCATGCTGCAAAAGCGGGTCATCCGACCCTGCAACAGCACCTACTCTGCCCCGATATGGCCTGTCCTAAAGCCCAACGGCAAATGGCGGCCCAGCATTGACTATCGCAAATTGAACCAGCAAGTTCCCTTATCGCGATGGCCTATGACTCAATTGGACCAAGAGATTCCCAAAATCAAAGGCTCCACGATCCTATCCACACTGGACGTTGCCTCAGGATTTTGGACAATCCCTGTCCACCCTGATGACCAACACAAATTGGCATTCACCTCTGGCAATCGACAATTCACCTTCACAAGATGCCCCTTCGGCTATGCCAACTCCCCAGCTGAATTCAACATCTTTCTGAACAAACTTTGCCCCGATGCCAGAGCCAGAGGCAACCTCATTTATGTTGACGATATCCTTATGAAAAGCAACAATGTGGCAGACCACCTCAAAGAAATCGACCATGTCCTGAACCAGCTGACAACAGCAGGAGCGAAAATTGCCCTCCACAAAGGACAAGGTAAATTATGTTGGCTTGCTCGTCGGACGAGGTGGCATTGAACTGCAATCCAGCCGTACACAAGCAATACAAAACATAAAGATGCCCACTAACATCTCTGAGCTACGAAGCTTTCTGGGAGTGTGCAACTACTCACGACAGTTCATCGAGAACTATGCTGACATCGCACGACCACTGACTTCCCTCCTGAAGAAGGACAAACCCTTTGTTTGGTCGGAAGCACAGGACACAACCATGAGCGAGCTCAAACAACGCCTGTGCTCCGCCCCATGCCTGGCCTACCCCGACCCAGGAAAAGAATTCTATCTGGAAACTGGATTCTCCAATCATTGCCTCAGTGCAGGTCTGTACCAGCTCCACGACATAGACAAATGGGTGGTCGCTTATGCCAGCAAAACCTTGCTTCCCCCAGAATGCAAATACTCAGACTGCGAAAAAGCCTTGCTTTGCACTGTATGGGCCATTCAGCGTTTCTCCAACTACATTGGAGCTCAGAAGGTTATCAACGAAACGTGTCACCAACCAGTGAACTTCCTCAACAGCCAAGGAAGAGTTGCATCAGAGTTGCATCAGCACCTGAGAGCAACTTTCACCTTCGCACAACAAAACCTCCAAAGAAGCGCGGAAGGTCGTAAAGCCTACTACAACAAAAGGGTCTCTTACCAAGAACTCAATGTCGGAGACAAAGTGTGGTACTACAGCTTTGCCCAGCCAAGGCAAAAAGCTCCCCATCACCTGTCACAGAAGTTCCTACCTCACTGGACAGGACCACATGAGATTGTGGACAAGCTCTCACCTGTCGCCTACCGAATCAAAATCAGACAAGGCCGCAACGAGCCTGTCCTTCGATGGGTCCATCGAAACCAAATAAAGAGGCACCAAGGTTCCAACCGACAGGAAAAGGACTATGTCATTCTAGTCAAAGTCATTCCCTAGAATGACTTTGTCATGACTTTAGAATGACTTTGTCATTCTAGGGAAAGTTTTGTTTTGTTTCGTTTTACACAACACTTACACATGCTCCTCCACAGCACTGCAACCTCTAGTAGAAAGGAGTTGCTTCACACATGTGACACTCACTTTGCTCTAGTAAACTCAGTGTCCTTGTGCCTCTTTGTGTTTTCTTTTCTCTCTCTCCTTATGCTTTCCCTTCTCCTCTTTTGCTATCATCAGTCTTCCTCCTCAGCTTGCCCATTATCGATTCAAATAATATTTACCGGCTCAAAGACGTTGTGAATGTTTGATTTTGGCAAGGGAACACATATGTCAACGTACACACTCCTGAGGTCGTGGCGTACCACGACAACAACAAACAGTTGTACCTGGCCCCAAACCTAAAAATGTGTACACTCATTAAAGACATTCATTACCTTTGCCCGAGTAAACCATTAGTATTTTATAATACTGAGGGCTTCTGCGGCCTAGAATCAATTAGACCCGACACTAGCTGCCACACGTATCATTCTGCCGAACCAAACTCTGGATCAGTGTCCCTAAGGGCTCGATCCTCCACATCGACAATCTTGCATTGTATCACCTTGGTGATGACGAGTACCAGGCTGAACTCAAAATCTCACCGTACTTCAAACAGCATTCCTTCGTCCTCGATCCAGAATTAGAAGATAGGATCAGGGAGGAAGGAAAGCAACTTATTGATCTCACTCCTGTCGACACAGCCTTAGAAGCTATAGCTCGCCTTCCGCCCACTGGCATGTCATTCATTCCGTCTTGGTCTGTTGCTGACACAGCGCTTTGCATCTCTACTATTGTAGGATATATTGTGACCTTGACACTGGCCTTCCTCCTGCACAAGCGAGTGAACGTCGTGCAAGAGTCTTTTGATAGATGCACGTCGGGCGTCCCGCGCATCTTCCGACGTGATAAAACCGACCAAGAACCCGAACCTGAATTCGAGAACTCAACCAACCTGATTGAGATCATGCCTCTACCTCCTCGTCGAACCACTGACAATTAGATTAGTCGAAACCACCCAATTACAACTGATCTTAAACAGTACGCCCCTATGTTAGTTGAAGTGTTCCTAACCCGTTCCAAGATATTTTTTAATTTATAGATGCTCACAAAACCCTTCTGTATCAAACAAACAGAACAGGAAACACTAATTAAACTGACCTGAAAAGAACAACGGATCCACACAGGCATCCTCCTGATTAGGAGTCCGTTTTGACCCGGTCACTTGTGACCAATGTTGGGGGTAACGCGTTACAAGTAACGTACGTTATGTAATAATATTACTTTTCTGGAGTAACTAGTAAAGTAGTGCTTTACTTTATAAATTTACACATGTAAGTTACTTTTTTTAAAAAGTAATGCGAGTTACTTTTCAGTTAAATTATTTTGCATTAAAAAAAATATAAAATACTGAATTAAAACCAACATAGTCACGTAGAATCCGGTAGAATCGCGCACTCATGTGTGCGAGCCGCGGGAACAGAAGTTAAGCTAGTCAGAAGCAGAGATGGCAGGCCAGAGCATTACATTACTGTGATGGAAGTATTCTCATTATTTTTAAATAGTCGAGGAAAAGGAGAAGGGAATAATCGTTAAGTGTAGATTATGTGTTGGTGAAAAGCTCTTGTCAACTGCAAAAAATACCACTTCAAATTTTAAAAAAAAAACATCTGCATTCAAAGCACAGCACTACAAATTTGGAAGAGAGAGAGCCGAATGAAACCTGCACCCCGCCTCAAGCTAAACAACAAAGGCTTGATTTCAGTTCACGTTCACCACCAGGTAAAACAATTAGTTCAAATGAACTCAACAAATTGGTTGCTGCTTTTATTGTTGAGGAGATGCAGCCGCTGTCCACTGTGGAGGCACCCACATTTCGTAATATCATCAGCAAAATCTCCGTGACAGGGAAAAGGCCGGGGTGCGTGCTGCCCGATCGCAAAACCTTTACAAACTTTTTGGACAAGGCATATATGGAAATGGAGACAGAACTAAAGAAAACTTTTGCGGACTTGGAACATGTGTCCACCACTGCAGATCTATGGACTGCTCAGAATAAAAGTTTTTTGGGCATTACTGTACACTGGATCGATCCTGTCATTCTGCATCGCCAAAAAGCTGCAATCGCCTGCAGACGATTTCGTGGGAGACACACTTACGATGCCATCGCAGCGGAGATAGAGCAAATTCACAGCTCATTTGCTCTTTGTGGTAAGATAACTGCCACGGTCACTGACGATGGAGCGAACTTTGTAAAAGCGTTCAGAATGTTTCAAGCTGATGATGAAGCAGATGATGATGCAGACGAGGACGAGGTCATATTTATGGAATTGCACGAAGTTTTACGAGATGACAGCGAAAGGTATGTTCTCCCTCCACATCACCGGTGTGCATCCCACACCCTTAACCTTATATGCACGAACGACATAGTTAAATTTTTGATGGTGAAGGCAGATTGCAAAGCAGTGTACAGAAGTGCGACTGGAAAGTGTTCAGCCTTGTGGTCAAAAGTTAGTCGATCAACTGTGGCATCAGAGAGCCTGGAGGATTTCAGCAAAAGAAAGTTGCTGGTTCCTTCAACTACAAGGTGGAACTCATTTGATGATGCGCTTAGCAGGGTCACGGACATGCCCTTAGTGGACCTCAATCAACTTTGCACTTGCCTGGACATCAGATGCATTACAGAGAGAGAGTATCAGTTCCTTAAAGAATACTGCAAGGTTCTGAAGCCTGTCTGTATGGCATTGGATATACTTCAAGGTGAAGATGATTGTTTCTATGGTACTCTCCAACCTACCCTTGAAATCCTGATGGCCAAAATCTTGGCACTGAAAGATGGCCTCTCTCCTATGATGGCTGACCTCCCAGACCTCATAGTTCAGGTAATCAATATTCAATATTGTCTTATTAATATTATTATTATTGTAGTTTTATTTCATGTCAAGTTCCTTAAAATTCTATAGCACTTTATGCAATATAGATTCTCTCAAAGCAGCTTTACAGGGATAACAGGAAAATAATGATTCAATGATACAAAGAAAATTCAATTTGCTGTAAAGCAGCTCTGAAAAGAAAATGGTAAATGGTCATTATTCAGTTCAAATCAGTTCAGTGTTTATTTTGTTTGGTTCAGTAACTGTAGTTCATCAATTATGAAATGAGTTTAATATAGCTAAAGCAGCTCTGGAGAAAACTGTGATGTCATCATCCAGCTCAGTTCAGTTCTCATACAATAGTGTTAGTGCATTCAAGTCAGTGGGCCCTATTTTAACGATCTGAAACTTAAGTGTCAAAGCGCGAAGCGCAAGTAACTTTGTGGGCGGGTCTCGGCGCTGTTGCTATTTTCCCGGCAGGATAAATGGCTCTTGCGCCCGGCGCAAATCTAAAATGGGTTGGTCTGAAGTAGCTTCATTATTCATAGGTGTGGTTTGGGCGTAACGTGAAATAAACCAATCAGAGCGTCATCCAACATTCCCTTTAAAAATAGGTGCGCAAGTTCCATTATGGATTGCTATTATTATGGCGTATTTACCAGGCGCACGCCAGGAGCGGTTCAGAGCCGAGGAGACTGATGTTCTTGTAAGAGCAGTGAAAGACAGGAAAGTTGTGTTGTATGGGGATGGGAGAAACCCACCCAAAATAGTGTCGATTAAACAGGTTTTCTCACATCTTCGTGGCACACCACAATGATTTCCGTCATCTCATGTGTTAATATTTTTTTAGTGTAACATATGATTTGCAAAAATAACTTGCATCTGTGTAGATTACATGAGCAAAGTGTATGCGCGTTGTGCACGCTATACATTATGGTCAAGCATGCGCCCTTAAAATAGCATAATGAACAACGCGCAACGTGCCACTGACTTTAGACTAGGTTTTTTCTGGTCAGTGGCGCAATTGTTTAATGGAACAGCAAAATAGCACCAGGGATTGTTTGCGCCGGAACACGCCTCCTTTTTTGCGCTGAACCGCCCAGGGAGCGCAAGTTCATTCACTATTTTAGTGATGTGCTTCTGTGGAGGGAAAAGCGCGCTTTGCGCGGGTGCAAAATAGGAATGACACATGCGTCGGTGTACAAAGTCAATTGCGCTGGGTGCAAGATAGGGCCCAGTATGTTTACAGTATGTATTTGTTCTTAAGTTTAATTCTACTTACTTTTTTTCCTGACATAAATGTAATTATTCTGGTATGAATGCATGTCTAGTAGTTTATATACTGTGTAACCTGTCTAAAATTCTCTTGCAGGCTATCAAGACATGGTTTAGCTCCATCCTTGACCGTGACGAAGCTTTGCTTGCTGCGGTAACCCTGCCAAAATTCAAGCTGCGGTGGCTAAGGGATGAAACAAGAAAAGACAACATCAAGATGATTCTGGCAGCACAGTGTCGTGCTCTCACCATTGAGATACCACAGAAAGAGCCACTGCAGTCTCCTGAAAGCAAAGATCATGAAAATGACTTCTTCGCATTTGCTGAAGAGGAGAATACACATGACGAACAAGCAAGTACTGTGGACATGGAGACTTGTGAATACCTGAAATCAGCTGATATGGGATATTTAAATGATTTCGCCAGGATTTTTAAGATCTTCTTAAGCCAACACAGCAACACCTTCCAGTGCGTCCGTTGAGAGGCTGTTTAGTATTGGAAGTCTCATCCTCACCCCAAAAAGAAACCGTCTCACAGACCAGCGTTTTGAGAAACTACTCTTGCTGCGCTACAATCGTTACTTTGAAAATAAAACCTAGATGAAACTGGGAAATCAGTATTAAGATAATTCTGTAACATTAAGACAATACTTATTTTGCATTGCAGAAGTGATCTAGACTTTTTTTCATAAAACAAATTTTGTTTTGAGGACACTTAATAGAAAACAAGAGTTTTGATCTATTGGAATCATCATACATTTGTTTTGGCCATGTGAGATTTTTTAAATTTAAAAGCTGACAGATTTATGTTTAATGGGTGATGTTGTTTGTTCTATAGTATCATCTTTTTGTTCTCTAAGAAGTTATTAAACATTTTAAATGTTTAAGACATGTCTTTTGCCCTAATATAACTTATTTCTTAATAGCAATTATCTATATTACACTGTTTTAATGCATTACTGCATTAAACACTAGTACAAGAACTTCTCACCTGTTACACCTGTAAGGCCTGAAAGAGATCAAGCCTTAGCCAGGTAAGAAAAAGTAACGCAAAAGTAACGCAAAAGTAACGTAACCAATTACTTTCCATAAAAAGTAACTAAGTAACGCAATTAGTTACTTTTTTGGGGAGTAACTCAATATTGTAATGCATTACTTTTAAAAGTAACTTTCCCCAACACTGCTTGTGACTCTGGTCAATGACTCTATGCTTAAGGAATCAATCTTGAATCTAAAAAGGGACAATTGTTTATCTGTTAAAATATTAACTATATCTAGAATAACGCATGCTATGATGGGATTATTAACATGTTGGAGTCAATGCATTATATGTTTGTATTCCCGTATGCATTTTCTTTCTCTTGTAATCATTGTTTTAATTAGGTCAGTCTAGTAATATGTGTGTAAGAAGTTTGTCATGTTTGAGTTCTAAATGCAGAATTTATAATTCTCTGTAATTCTGTGTGAATGAAACATTGAAATTCAGTATCAGGAAAATATTAAGAAACGTTATAAAGTTGTTAATAAAACAGGAGAATGTTCTGCAGATATCACGCAATGTGATCAATAGACAATAGACGAGGCGTGTCTAAGCTCCATATAGCAACGTCTCATTGGAGGATCACATCTGAAGGATGGAGCCAAATTGCTCCTTTAAAACTATGCTGTCCGAACAAGCTAATGTCAGAAATCGTCTCGAAATCGGTCAGAAGTCGGACTGAAGCACAGTCGTTGAAACCCAGTAGCTGAAGCACCGCTACTTTGACCACGGCTGAAAAGTCGCTTGGGTCATGCTAGAAAGAAGAAGTTGAGAAGATCCTTTATCTGGGCTGATTTTCCATCTAACAGTCACCGACTTCAACCACGAGCCGCGCCGCTGATCATTCAACAGCCGTCACATCCAGACTCCAAAACATCTGACCAAAGTCTCCCAGGAAGAGAGCTGCTCAAGCCAGACGCTCAGAACAGCGCGTTGCACCAGCCAGCAACATCCTTCAAAGCTTCCGCGCAACCCACGAAGGGCTTTCCCGAGAAGACGTCACCTGAAAGACAGCCAATCCAAAACGGGATTCTGCTGTACACGAGTCACGGAACAACCCGATTACCTCAGCTGTCAGAGCAAACGCAGGTACACGCAAACTTCTCTCTCTCTTGCTGGAAACTGGTGAGACTCCTTTAAACCTAAAGAATCAAGCCAAAGCTCTGCTTTTGTGATTTTCCTCAGGTTATGAGTTAAGTTAGCACTGAACTTGGGACTTTTCATAACTCATATCAACTCCGCGAATGTGTGAGCATGTATGTATGTATGTATGTGTGTGTGTGTGTGTGTGTGTGTGTTTAGCCTTAGTTTCTTGTAATCATTAGAAGTAGTCAATAAACCTTGTTTTGATTTTCACATATACGAGTTTCTTGTTTCTTGATTTTCTTGCTTTCTCTTGCTTATAATAACATAATAATTATAATAATAATAATAATCATAATAAAATATTGTTACTGTTGGCCACAGAATAATATTTTATCCAGAATTGGTAAAATACTCTAACCTCAATTTTCGCTGGACGAATAATTGATGAAGTGTTAAATATTAATTCTGAATCATTTACAGTGAATCATTTACAGTTGATTCAATTCTTATTCCCTGTAACAATTAAATTGAGCTAATAAATGACCTAAGGTCCTTACAATAAGGTGTGGGAATGACAGGAGTTACTAGTTCAGTTTGTTTGGGGCTGCTCATAGACTTGGCAGATACCTGGCTCATAGTACCTGCTACCAGCCATTTCCCTGAAGTTCAGCATCCTTGTCGACGCAACTGAGATGATGATCACCAGATGAGGGTGGATGGTCAGTAGAAGATCATATGCCATATCTCTCACCAGAGAACCTGTTGGCCATTCTGTCGTACAACGACCCTAACGATGAGAGACGTGATGAAAGCCATGATCTCGGTGATCGGAAGTCAGGCTGACATAACAATAGTGATGATGTAGAGTGGTGCCAACATGTTGGTTACGATGATAAAAAGAAGGGCTGGCATGTTGAGCAGCAGTATGTGGGGGCAGGCTGATGTGACTGTTTCAATAAGGTGGACTGACGTGATGATCTCGATGTGGAGAAGCGCTGATGTGATGATTTTGATGTGGAGAAGCGCTGATGTGATGATCTCAGTGATGTGGAGATGGGCTGACTTGACGATCTCAATAATGGGAAGATGGGCTGACATGACAATCTCGATAATGCGAAGATGGGCTGATGTGACAATCTTGATATGGGCTGACGTGACGATCTCGATGTGTAGATGGAGCAGGTGATGATGGGTATCACCTCGGAGATGAGAGTGGAGAGTAACGATGCTTGTCTTTACCGCGCCCTGGTAAGTAGCCTCTCTGTTTGGAGCAAGCATGTTGAAAACTGCTGTGCTCGTTTCTTTAATTGACTGACCTCCATTCTTAGAATCTTAACATCAGCAGTTAGTTGCTTTACTGCAGACTTGATTTCAGAAGAAATGTCCCCAGTTGATGCTGTCTTTGTGGACACCATAGCAGAAAGCAATTCTCCAATGGGTGAAGTTGCAGATGAGTTTGGTGTCAGGCTGGTCTTTTGACTAATATGGGAAAGGGGTGCAAGCCTGAGGACTTCCTGTGCCCGTTCCCATTTACAAGCAGTGACTAAAGCTTCCTCTAGGCTAGTAGCGCCATGTTCATGACATTTTGCTTGAAGAACAGGGTCAAGACCGTCTGTGAACCGTCCATAGATGTCTAAATCTTTTTGTCATCATCGCTCTCGTTGGGAGATGAAGAATGTGCGGGAAGCACGCAAGAATCAATAGACATTTTCCCATTGATTTAGACAATGTTTAACTTCGAATGGGAGCAATGAAATAGTCTATTTTAAACGGACCAAATGTTGCATCAAAGTTCACTCACCAAAATGCTTTGTGGTGCATTGAAAAATGCGCTGTCTTAGTTGAATGCCACTGCCGCAAAACTTCCAGAAACTCGTAAACTTTAACTCGCTGCCACCAGTCTGTAACCCTTATTTTCTGCTGTGAACACTCCAGTCTCTTCAACATGTATAACATAAATAAAACATGGGTTACAATGATGATGATTCATGTTTCGGCATAACAGCATGCACAGACTAAAGACTTGTTTACATTGCACGCATCTGCGGTGCGTTACGGCTGCAATGCGGCTACCGGAGCTGATGTTTGTTTTGTGTTTTTGCTATCCCACATGAGTCTGCACTGGGTGTTTATTTTAAAGTTGACAGGTTTTTGATCTTTTATTTTATATTACTGCGTGACTTCAATGCGGCATCCTTCAAAAATAGGTGAGGCACCTGTCTAACATGCCACGGCACGGCTGGTGTAAATATGCATTGACTAGAGTGGATTATGAGCGCGCCTGCCACGCGGCTACATTTGAAATAACTGACTTTTGATATCAGAAAAGAGGAGATTGAGTTTGTTGCCCAGCCCTATTTGTTTAAATTGCAAGAGGCAGTTTAAGGGGGTTACTCAGGGATTACTCATTTGGCACAAGTCAAATTGCGCAGTAGCATACGGTAATCTGCTGGAAGGTAGTTATTTTCATTTTTGAATAACAAGTTTTAAATATGGATATTTTTCTTACAAAAACGCATTAAACCGACAAGATTACTTTTTGTACGCACATACAAAACTGTTGTTTATTCGACATTTTGAATTGGTGTCATACGCAGTTGACGTAATGAACACAGCCCAGGCTTCCATGTTCTTCGTCTGAACGCTGTGTAGCGAATTAACTCAAAGGGGAAATATTAAGAAATTATTAATGATTTATTAATGATGGTTAATTATGAATATGTAAATCTGTTAATCAGATTTACTGGATATAGCTACATTAATCTTAATAATACAATCAATTAACCTGTTGTCCAGGCAACACTTAGTGTTGATTGTTTAACAATTCTAAGAAATGTTCATTTCCAGGTTATGGAAAAATAACATTCTTATTGCACCATGCTACTTAGAGCATAGGTTCGGGGTCTATATCACTTAAGAGGCAATTCATTAGCAGATGGAGTCAGAACCAAACATGTATTGTGCACAATCTTTATAACTAACTCACAAACACATAACTAAACTAACATAACATAACATAACATAACATAACATAACATAACATATAATATAACTTAACATAACATAACATAACATACACAAAGGGTCACACACATATGTAGGTCAGAATGAGTAATGATAGAGTTGAACCGGAAGAGGTACTAGAGCTATAGGAAAAAGTCAAAGACAATCTGGAAAGGACTCATCAGTTTCTTTTAGCAATAGCAAAGGTAAGTCTTACAAATCAATACTAAATCGCTGCTTTAAAATGTACGATACTTGCAAGATGCCTTTAGAGCGTCGGATCTGCAGGTTGAGGATAAATCTTGAGGTTATCGTTTGAAGTTGTTGCCAGTCTGTTGGGTGATGAGCACATGGCTGGGTGTCGTAGGCCAGGGCCTAGAGAGGCTGGCCACAAGGAGACCTGTTCGGTTGTCCAGAAGCAAGGAAGAAGAGAGGGAGTGGCACTGTTCGCTGGTTTTTAACCTCTGGTCAAAGTCACACCTCTCAGTTGTTGACCGGACCAATGAAGATGTTGTAATTCCAGGTGGCAACACCCCTCCTGTCAGGGCTTTTACAACCCATAAAGATTAACAAGCTGAGTTCTTGAATAAGAACTATTAAAGATTATTGTAATACTGATGTGCCTGTTCATTTATAGAATTAATGCAGTAACGTCTTTGTTCTGTGTGGAAAATGCAGGGAAGATGCAGATTTCCTGTGTCTCTTCTCTGCTCTCAATGTGGCAGCACATTCCTCAGTGCAATAAACTTCTCGGGGGATGGGGACAGTCAAATCCCAGAGTGAGCTTAAAACTATTGGTGAACTAACAAATAATTGTGTCTGATTTGTCTCAGTCATTACAGCTGGCTCAGTATTGTCAGACTCTGTACATGTGAGCAGCATGAGGCATGTGCGTGATACTGATGCAGGAGCCAGCCAATAACGAGTCGGCATTTGGACGTAGAACTCCGGAAGCCTGCACTGCGTTAACTATGTCAACTGCGTATGACAACAGTTGGAATTCTGAAATAAAGTCATTATTTTTGTTTCATTTTTGTGCACAAAAAGTATTCTTGTTGCTTCATAATATTAAAGTTAAACCACTGTAGTCACATGTACTATTTAATGATGTCTTGAATATCTTTCTGGACCTCAAAAGGTACAATTACATTGCTGCCAATGCGTGCTTCAGAAACCCTTGGATTTCATCAAAAATATCTTAATTTGTCTTCCAAAATGAACAAAGGTCTTACGGGTTTGGGAGTACTTAATGACAGAAATTTTATTTTTGGGTGAACTAACCCTTTAAGCTCTATTGTGTGGAATACAGTTACAGTGCACAGCATAAATGAGTACACCTTCTCTGAAAAAAGATGTATTTCTTTATGATCACTAATACAATTCATGGAAAGATGGCAAAATTAAAATGTATTACATTATTATACATAATAAAAACAGAAATATGTCATAAAATATGGAAATTAGCCAATTTTGTTTAAATTAAGGATTGCAGAAATTAGTACATCCTAGAATTGATTCAACAAATGTATAATATTCTAGTACTTAGTATGCCCTCCATAATTTTAAATTTACTACTCTGACCCTTCTTGGCATGGAGTGTACAAGTTCATGACAAATTGTCACATCTGTCCTGTTTAACTCCTGGATGAGCTCCTTAAATGCCCTGATCTTTAATGGGGAGTGTTGCTCAACTTGTCTCTACAGAATTCCCCACAGGCACTCAAGAGTGTTAAGATTGTCCACAGAAGTTTTTTTTCACCTTGGGAGAATGCATTTCCTTATTGTCATGTTGAAAAAAATGCCAAACAATGCAGGGAATGAGGAAAGGGTTTCAAGTTTGTGTCTGTTTCAAGTTTGTGCATTAAATTACACAGTGGTGTGACAGCATTGATATAGCACTCCCTATAGTAACTCCCTCACACCTTCAGCACGTGAGACCAGAGTATTGATTCCCAGAATATATATTTTGTAAATATGGGCTTTGGAAATGGCTAATTGACTTTATTGCGCTTTGACTACGGTAGGTAGTTCCGGTGAGAACAACCACGCATGTCATTTCTGCAGGCTGCATCATACTCTGTAATATAAACGGTCTCTCTTTTAATAGCTTTTGCTGGCTCTGAGACACTCACTTGGTATTTCTTCTGCTCTGTCTAGCAAAAAATCCCTCATCACTAAATAAAAGCTTAAAATGAAGGCCTTGTCACAAGTCCATTGTTTTTGAATTTCTGTGTTACTTTTGCTATATTTTTACACTTAAAACAATGATTTGGTAATCCTCTTGTACCACTGTCCTCTAACACTTTTAAAGAGAAGTCATTTCTTGACAATTAAATGTTTTGGTTCAACATACTTGTTGATCAAAAATGCCTTAAATTAATGCCAGAAATGTATACATACTTCTTTGGTAATTGATTAAGCAGACTTGCTGGAACATTATCTCTAAAGAACCCTAACATGTCTTCTAAGTATTTGAGTAATTGCTGACTTTCACAAGTTTCATAAGGGGTGTACTCCTTTATGCTGTGCTCTGTATGTGCTCCTATTTCAATTACTTACCGAACCTGTCATAATGTGTTGTTTTGTGCAAGACACAATCAGTCTGAGTCAAATTAAACATTTATTATATTTCACAGACCAATTCAGCCTATAGGCATGTCAAAATGAACATATTTTCTTCTATTTGATTACAAGCAAAAACAATGAAAAAGTGAATGCACTATAATTCAGTTTAAGAACTTTTAGTCTGTTAACTAAAACTTTAAACACAAAGAAAGTACCATTCTATTGTCCACTGACAAGATTATGTTAATCAGTTTAAAGTTACATGTAAAAGTGTGCTGTTCCAATAAATCTGATACAGCTATGTTTATAGTTTATAACAAATGTTGGTGCAAATTTGGCAGTTTATAAGTTGGACTTTAAACTTGAATGGCATCTGGGAGAACAGCAATGACAAGTAAATGCTGGGCAATTCAAGCTGTGTTGGAAAATATTTATAAAACCTATGTTTAGGTGAGTATGTGTGAATAATGTATATCCATGTTACAACTCCTTGGATCCGAGAGCCTCTACTGATGCGTGAAGTTTCTTTTAATTCACCATGCGTGACAATGCAATGTTGAAACAGCATCTTTATTCCGTACACCATGCAACGAATCACAGCACCCCACAGCACTGTGAAAACTATGGAAAAAAAATTCATATAAAAAAAAACACCTCATAAACACATCAGATAAGCATCACAAACATTACGTTACAACGAACATTCATTGATACATTGATCTCGTTAATCAACATACCTCGCTACGCTCTCCAAAGAGTGCAAACCAAATATGATAATCCTTTAGTCAACATTAACGTACGTCCAGTTCAATTCAAATGATGCAAAGTATAAAATCCATATTAAAAATATAGGCTCAAACAAACAATCAGCGTCTAACATGCATGTCCTTAAGCTTACTAGCCCACCTGATCACTATGGCGTCTGAGAAGGAGTTTCTGGTTACAATTTACACATGCACACACAAGGTGCAGCAATAGACATTCAGATACAAAGTTCATCATATAACTAATAAATTACACAAACATCTTCAATATTTCATAACCTAATTCCTATTAGCTTTTTATATTAGGAAAATAAATAACAGTATTTTAAATGGTCCCTTACAATCCATTTTCATTAAAACAGACTTGAGAGCCAGGAAATAGGCTTCAGGATGAAGCCTGGCAAGAGCAAAGATGCCGCAGTGCCGATACCATCCGCAACCTGGCTCAATGTGGAGGGTTGGGACGTCTCCTGTTTATTCATGTCTACTTTCAGGCTGTCAATCTTGCTCTGCATCCGGGCAGCCTCCTTCTGGAAGCCCTGCTCTATAAGAGTTTCCTTCTCCTGCAACACAAACAGAACCTGAATAAATAATGTCTAATCCTAATCTTGACCATAAGCACATTCAGTAAACCAGTTTATAGAGCAATTTGTAAACTCAGAAAGTACATCTAATCAAGCATGTCAAAAACATCTCCAAGTCAGTCTGTTACAGAGAATCACCCATATTTTATATATTATATAATACATTGGTATTCCTAAACCATTAAATTGAATAATCCTATAACTTTGAGCATTACACCTTTGCAATCAATTCAGGCCATTTTATTGAAAAAATGTTTACCTATTCAGAAATAGGCCACCAACGGTGATTACGTCATTACGTTTCATCTGAGTTTGTGATGAAATTCATACATTTCTTACATCGATTTACTACCGAATTGTGATTGGTCTTTTCTTTAATTCTACTTACAAAATGTTTTCCTTTAAGCACAACATTGAACATGTGAGAGTTTTTAGAGTAAATGTCCTTTTTACCCTCAGTTTGGCTTTCAGGACTCGTTCATTGTCTCTCCTCATTCTCTCGTGCTCTCTCTCCATCTGTTGAATGATCTGATTCACATGCTCATCATAGGTTCTCTGCATGTCTTGAAACGCTTGCTCCTGTAACCGGTTCTGTTCCTCTAGGCCTCTTTGTCGCTGCTCTAAGATCTCATTCTTTAATCTCTGCACTGTATAGAGAAAGAGGAAGTTTAGTCTACACACCCATTCTGGCTACACACACAGGCCTACACAAGAGAAGTATAGTAATGAAAGTGTGAGCTACTCTAGCAATAAGTTAATGACAAAATCTGTTTGTTACTGTTATGTGCTCTGGTTGAAGTCAATGCATAATCTTGTGTATCATTGACAGCCTTGATTGACAAAGTATGAAGATGATTTGAACTGTACCCTCTTTTTCTTGTTCTGCTGCACTGAGAGATTGGTCGGCTTGTAGAATCATATTTCCAATATCTTCCTTTGCTTTCAAATACACACTCAACACTTCCTCACACTGTGGGGAAAAAAAAGACAAATTTATAATCATTCAATTTTTTCATTTCTTAAAAATGCGAGTGCTGTTTTGAGCAACAAATCATACTGAAAGGAATAGTTCACCCAAATATATAAACCATTAACATGGTGTTAATTTTTCCATGAGGAATGTTGATGCTGTTATTTCTTATACAAAGTTCTTAGTTACCATAGCTGTCAAGCTCCAAAACAAAAACAATCATTAAAATACCATAATAGTTGCCCAGATTATTAATTGTTTTATATTGCATAACATGAAATGTAGCATGAGTCATGGTGTTTTTTTGTTTTTGTTCGCACCGTATTTCAGGTTTGACAGGTCTGTTACAGTCTTCAAAATTTCTAATTTTATGCTTCAAGGACAATAACTAAAGCAAACAGATTTAGAACAACTTCTTTATCAGCATTAAAGATGTTTATCAGTGCTGTTACATGCTGTTCTGTACCATTATTTGTGACTGTGTTCTTGCTCTGTATTCATTGGTCAGCTGTGCGAGCTTGTCTCTGTACTGTCGGTATCCTCCAGTTTTCAGGTATAATCTATCAGAAATGCCTTTTTCCAGTGTATCGAACACCTCACGCAGAACCTCCTCACACTGCATGAGAGACGCTTGATGATTCTGCTGGCACATGTCTTGATATTCATTATGAATCTTCCTCTAAATTGTGAGAAGCAATGAGAGAGAGAGAGAGAGAGAGAGAGAGAGAGAGAATCTGTTTATACTTTTGTGATAAAGGGAATATTGCACATGGATTGAATCTCCATTATTTGAATCTGTGCACATATTCACTATATTAAATAAGTATAGCTTTGAATACTGATGAAAACTGTAAGGTCCTAGGTGCTCTCTTTCTGGTAGGCCTTGAAAGTACACAAAATTTAAATCTAAACTTCAAGTATGCTCAAATAATGAAAAAGAAAATGTAGCTGCTTTGCCATTTACAAAATTGTAGTTTAAGGGGGGGGGGTCATTGTGATTTCACTTCTTTTTTTTTTAACTTTAGTTAGTGTGTAATGTTGCTGTTTGAGCATAAACAACATTACAAAGTTACAGACAGAGGTATTTTCTTTTAAAGAATTCTCTGTTTAAGGATTACCACAAATGGCTGGTAGGGTCTACAACAAGCTTCTTCCCGGGTTGGTGACATCACTAACCCTAGAATTTACATAAACCCTGCCCCCGAGAACACGCAACAAAGGGGGTGAGGCCATGTTACTGCATTACAGTATGTAACACAAATGCAATAGCATGTCATAAAAGCAAAATGAGTTATAAGTTAAAAGTTATAACCATAATTAAACTAAACTATACCTGTACTATCTTCATGCAGCATATATTCTCCTGCTCTGTAGGCATCTTACAACAATTCCCACTATAGGGTGACTGTCCTGCATTTTGCCCTGAATTGTCCCGCATCCCGCAAGTCATAAGCAGTGTCCCGCATTTCAATTTTGTATTTTTTATGTATTATTATTATTTCTGCATCATTTTATTTAATCATCCTTTAAATTACAATTCCACAATAAAAAAGTTAATAAGAAAACACAGAACATGCGCAGCTGTTATTTGTTCTAGCCAGAGCGGGAAAATATTGAAAAAAAATATTTGCAACACAAAAAAAATGGATCTATCCGGAGCTCCAGAGAAGAAAAAGCATCTTTGTTCGTATAAAAAAAAATAATGGGAGAAAAAATATACGTGGTTAAAACCAGCTACAGGTGACCCTAAAAAAGCAGAATGCAGTTTCTCGTCTGGGATCGCTGTAAACTGTAATTTTGACCTTCAACCATTTGGGCTCCATTGAAGTCCACTATATGGAGAAAAATCCTGGAATGTTTTAATTCTTTTTGACTAAAGAAAGAAAGACATGAACATCTTGGATGACATGGGGGTTAGTAAATTATCAGGAAATGTTAATATGAAAGTGAACTAATCCTTTAAACAACATGGAATTTTCTTGAAATAAAATGTAAGAAAAGTTAGCTAAATCTAGCTAATGCTTATATGTAAATGCAAACGGAACACAACAATAATCAAATTTTACCATGAGCTCTTGTTGGTAGATCTGGTCATTGTCATTGAAGGACATGGCGATGAAAACTTCTGTGGCCTTCTTCTCTGCGACTGTGTGGATGTTGGACAGATCTTCAGGGTCCATAGGAAGCTGAGCCATGTTGAGCATCTCGGTCATGTAGGACTCCAGGGCCTGTTCCACTGCACGGACATTCTGGATCTTAGCCAGAGACATGACTGCGTTCTCCAAACATGGAACCTTCCCACTGCGGATCGCCTCTATGTAAACCTCAGCAAGATTCCCCAGAGCTGTCAGGAAACAACTCCATAATTCAGTCATTTGTATTTGTTTTATTATACACAGTCCATTGGTCACTGGTTCTCAAGAGATTCAAAACTTTTATAAATTTGTTCTCAAGGGTTTCTAATGCGGTGCACACCTGTTCCAGTAATAGTACGGCCTCCACTGACGACTTTTGGCTCTGCATTGTCGTAAATGTAACAGCAAAATGTTTTTGCCTGCTCAAGGAACTCTGAATCCAGATCGTTCTCTTCCAGTTCCTCCATTCTTCTCATGTTTTTTGTACTAGCCGGCCGAGGGAACACAAAGCACTTTCTCCCCGCAAAGAAATTACGCAGACAGCGGCGGGGCAGGTTATACCGCTCAGTCTGATCTGAGCTACCTAAAATAAGATAAATATTAGTAACATAATTATGGAATCATAATACAGTGCAAAGCATAAATGAGTACACCCCCTCTGAACAAATACAAAAGATGTATTTTCTTTATGATCACTAATACAATTTATGGAAAGATGGCAAAACAAAAATGTATTAAACATATACATAATAAAAACTGAGAAATATATTTCATTGATAGCCATAAAATAAGTAAATTAGCCAATTTTGTATACATTAAGGATTGCAGAAATTAATACACCCTAGATTTATTTCAACAAATGTATTCAAATGTATAATATTCTACTTAGTATACCCTCCATCATTTTGAATATACTGCTCTGACCCTTCTTGGCACAGAGTGTCCTGGATGATGAGCTCCTTATATGCCCTGATCTTTAATGGGGAATGTTGCTCAACTTGTCTCTACAGAATCCCCCACAGGCGCTCAAGAGTGTTAAGATTGAGTGCAATACATGTCCACGGAAGGGTTTTCACCTTGGGAGAATCCATATCCTCATTGTCATATTGAAAAAATGCCCAACAATGCAGGGATTGAGGAAATGGTAACAAATCCTGTTTCATGTTTGTGTATTAAATTACAAAGTGGTGTGGGAATTCATGCCAGTTTTGATAAAGCACAACTCCCTCACACCTTCAGCACTCATACATCCCTATAAAAGAGCTTTACTACCACTGAACTTTACTGTGGGAAGCAGGCACTTTTCACTGTTCTCCTCCTCTAGTAACACCATAACATTTTGGATGCATGTTAGATTATTGATTATTGATCTCATGAGAAAAAAAATATATTTTGTTTTATTTAGTAACTTTTAGGAGGGTGTACTCATTTTTGCTACACAACATTTTATCACTTTGATAAGAAAATCTTATTTTCCTGAATAATTTTGACATGCTTCTTTGGTAATTGATTAAGCAGACTTCCTGGAAGATTATATCTCTAAAGAACCTGAACATGTCTTCTAAGTAATTGAGTAATTGCTGACTTTCAGAAGTTTCAGAGGGGGTGCATTCATTTATGCTGAGTACTGTATATACTCTATATATTGTGGGTGCTTCTCAAACGGAAGTCTGTGTCCTAGTAAAGCTTCATATCTCGGCTGCCACATCATTATTACATCTCCATTTGAAGGATCCTTGGAAGGCAGCCTTTGTTTCGCATCCTTCATTCAGCTCATTTTGAAGGATGTATCAGGTGTATCCTTCACGTCCTTCAATCACCCACAATCCTTAGTTTGTCTGAGTTCATTTGCGAAATGTAAGACAAAAACTATGTTATTGGAGATTCAGGCTTACATGTTATCTTTTGTTCTGGTGTAAAAATTAATCACTTCACAATAAACAGCCAATAATGTAAGTCACTGGGAGACCACAGATGGTTATCATTCACTGTATTGCATTAATAGAAAGCCAGTTAATAATGAGATTTTGGTCCTACTTTATATTAAGTGGCCTTAACTACAATGTACTTACATCAAAAAATAAGTACAATGTACTAATTGGGTTCATATTGAATTGCAAAAACTTTTGCTGCTATTGAAGTGGGATACAGGTAAGGTTAGGGAAAGCTTTGGTGGTATGGGTAGGTTTAAGGGTAGGGGTAAGGTGTAAGGGATGGGTCAACAGTGTAATTATAAATGTAATTACAGAAATTAGTCACAGATATAATTACATGCAGGTGTTTTAAAATATAAGTACAATGTAAAAACATGTATGTACACAATAAGTGCATTGTATTAAATGATTAATTTAAATGTAAGTACATAGTAGTTAAGGCCACTTAATATAAAGTGGGACAGAGATTTTTAATACAAAGTATTTTTCCAAAATTAATTTTTAATAGTATTTTCGTGCTGTGACTGTGGGGACGGGAACATGTGTGACGTAGCCATGTGCTTTTAATAGACTGTTTCATTCTAGCATTCAATGCTGAGAAGGACACTAGCCTACAAGCCTTTGAAGAACTGGACTAGGAAGGCAATGACTCTGCAGGCAGCTTTTGTGCACAAAGGCACCTTACGAAACTGATTTCAGACAGAAATGAGGCAGCGTAACAGTTTATTGATCTACAGCAAAACAGAGCGATCTTTGGCGAGAACTAAGCAAATATTTATTTAATTTCTCATTTCTTGTTAGAAATGACATCAAAAGTGGAAAACGTTGGTCAAAAACATACATTTAAACAGGATTGTGGGATATCAAAGGCAGCGAAGGATACGTCTATATGCTGCCTTCAAAAACTGATCAGATTCAGGAAACAGGAAGTAAAGCTATCTTTGGATTCCTTCCTTCCTTCGAATAGGATCAAGACTTCTATTTGAGAAGCACCCTATATCAATGATTATTCTTTCTCATCCTTGTTCCTGGAGACACACCAACACATTTTCAAACTCTTCCTAATCACACACACCTGATATAACTAATCAGCTCATAAGTAAAGACTTCAAGACCAGTAATATATGGGTCAGATTGTGAAGCGATCCAAAGGGTTAGAAAACACTGTATTATTTTATGAGTGCCAATTTAAGCTCAGCCAAAGGAATTAGTTTGGAGATTTTTTGGGGGGAAAACTTGTTTGGAGACAGTCATTATGACTAGTGTGTCACTAGCTGCACACTGTAGCCTTAAGATAATCATTGAATTTACTGTAATATTGTTCTAATTGGTCTAAAATGTTTTTGAAAGGGCAAAAATGGTCTGTGATGGTGTTTTTGTAAGTGTGCCTGTTAGTAAAAGAGTATGTACTGTATGTGTTTAATGCCAACTCTTTTTCTCACCTGTTTTGAGTTTCAATGCACTCTCCAGATACTCGTCTGATGTTATCTGGTCATCCCCCTTTTTCAGTTCCAGAGTGAAGTCACGAACAGCCCAGACAAACGATGGGAAAACACGCATGAAATCTGCCGACTCGTCCTCATCTCGACTCACTTCTGCCTTCACGCGAATGTTCTCCGTCAGCTCTGTAACGTAGCTACATTCAGCACTGTTCAGGAAGAATTACACTAATGCTATGAGTGTTTTTAATTTATTACAGTGGATATGCATGTTTATTGTTTGTTTATTGTGCATGTGAGAAGGATACTGCAGCTTTTCCAGTGCCGTGTTGTCAATGGTCCCTAAGCTGTTGTACACTAGAGTGCTGCTGAGAAGAACAGCCAGACAGAAGATCCACGTGTCATGTTTCTCATCCCCCTGAAACATTAACAGTCCGTCAGCTACAGAATAAGTGGCCACTTATATACCTTTACTAGCATTCAGACCATTCAGTTTAAAACTGTGTAAAGTCCAAATTATTCTGTGCAGTGAATTTTCTCATTCTCATCTCAAGGTAATGGTAGACTTTGTTGCTATATAGATAATGTTGCTATGGATGCAGTGTGGTTTTCCGCCTCACCTTGTCGACATCACCAAGTCCCTCTGTGTCCAGCAGCACCAGAGTGTGTCCTTCTTTAGTGGGGTGAGGGACACACCACATCCAGATGCCTTTGGTCTTTGACTCAATAGTGCTGCCGAGAGCAAAGCCTGAGACAATTACAATAACATATAAGGATGTTTGAGATGAAAAACAAATATTTTAAAAAATCTAGTTGCCAGTCCAGAATTCAGTAATATAATATTTGTATTCAAATTGGTTTTTGTTTCATAAAAACATACTATTTTAAAGAAAATGTTTAGATGATATCCTGTTTGTTATGCCATTTCCTGTTTTGTGATTGTCACTAACAACCTCATCAAAGTTTTCTGATTATGAATAATATTTTCTCTATTTCTTGTTCTTGTTAAGAAATGATAATTAAAACAAATTATGAATAAAAATAAAAATTTTTGTCAATTTGACCCTGTTGTGGTCAAGGAACTAGAGCAATTTTGTCATCATTTCTTCATTCAACACATAAGATATTGATTACAACTTCAGCACCATTGGACCGAACCATCAAGAATTTCTCTCAAGACTGCATTATCCAGACGCTCTTCAACAGCTAAGGCAATTGCAAGTATCGTACATTTGAACACTAAACAGCAACTTAGTATTAAGTTGTGAGCCCCTTTGTTAACAAAGGTGATTTATATAGTGAGAAACTGATGGTTCTTTCAGCTTGTTAAATTACTCTTTACTCTTTTCATAGATCCATTCCCCTGTTATGCTATGGTATCTTCACTCCCACTTTCTCATTTCCCCTTTATGTCAGATTTGTGTGTATGTGTTTGTTAGATTAGTTATGTGTTCGTGATTTAGTTAAATAAAATGGTAACACTTTAGAATACTGATCCTTCATTAATGAATAACTACACAGGAACAAATGAGTAATGCATTATTGACACTCTAGTAATTACTATTAACAAGAAACTCTGAATTATGAATTAGTAAGTAATAGTGCTCAGTTGAAGATGGTAGTTCACTATTAGCTAATCAGTAACTACTATTTTTTCATACCTCCTAGAGAACTACTAAGAACTACTAAATACAGGTTCATAATTAACATGAATGATGCATAATGTATAATTAATTTTAAAGTGAAGGTCATGGTAACACTAGTAATGACTGAAGTATCATCAAATCCTTCAGAAGGAATTACTAATTATTTGGATCAGTATTCTAAAGTGAAGACCATGGTAATTACTTAAGTGTTACCAAATACATCAGAAGGAATTACTGTACAAAACTATACAAAAGGTAACACTTTAGTATAGGGAGCACATATTCACTATTAACTACGAATTTTCCCTCAATAAACTCCTAATTTACTGCTTATTAATAATTAGTAAGTTTGTTGTTAAGTTTTGGTATTGGGTAGGATAAAGAATGCAGAATAAGGCATTAATATATGCTTAATAAATATTAACAAACAGCCAATATTCTAGTAATATGCATGCTAATAAAGTAACTAGTTAAAAGACCCTAAAATAAAGTGATACCATACAAAAATGTACAAAAACCTCACAAGTTTACAATGACTCCAGTATTTACTAGAGAGTTATCATGTTTATCACTTTAGAATACTGATCCAAATAATTAGTAATTCCTTCTGAAGGATTTGATGATACTTCAGTCATTACTAGTGTGTTATGACCTTCACTTTGGAATTAATTATACATTATGCATCATTCATGTTAATTATGAACCTGTATAGTAGTTTTTAGTAGTTTTCTGTATGAAAAAACTGTACTTATTAGCTAATGGTGAACTACGACCTTCAACTGAGCACTATTACTTACTAATTCATTAATCAGAGTTTCTTGTTAGTTAATAGTAGTTACTAATGCATTACTCATTTGTTCCTGTGTAGTTATTCATTAATGAAGGATCAGTATTCTAAAGTGTTACCAATAAAACTTTTGTGCACATTTTGAGTTGATTCTGATCTGCTTATAAATCAATGTCAATTTAATGATTATGATCACAGCAACATGCTAAGAAAAAGTTATTTTTCTGTGGCCACAGAAAATATCATTTCTGAAGAGTTGATAGACGACCAATAATGAGTATTCACTGGATGAACATATTAATTGATTGTAATATTAATTAAACTACATGAACTTAACTCAGTTAACCGATCCAAATATTTATAATTATAACGAGTTATAATCAATTATTCATTTTTTCCCCTTTTGAGCTAATTTGCTACACTTTACCAAATTACCAAACTTCAATTTACCAAATTATCTCTGGGATTGAACCATTGAAGGCCTTCAAAATAAAGATACCAAAAGGAAAGTTTGTTAAGAACCAGAATCTAAAAGGATATTAAGATATATGTAATAGCTTCTTGAGTTATAGGCATGCAAACTTGACGCAAAAAAACGTTGCTATTTTTGAACTGTCACCGTTGGCATAATGAAACAAAGTCAACGGATTTTACTAATAGACCTACCAATCTCTGTTTAAAAATAAAATAACGATGCTTCCATCTTTCTAAAGTCATTTTTACACCCTCTAATTTGGCTCCAAATATCAGGTGAAGATTTGGAGCCAAACACATACCCACACCCACCCCCCTACAAAATACTCAAAAATGCATCTGTGATTTCATATATTGGCTTTCATCACCATTTATGTTTGTCTTTCTACAATAAAAACATTAACAAAATCAAAAATCTGGCCCAGGGAATTTTCCGAAATTTGTTTAATTTGACACGGAATGACCCTTTACTGTTTTACACATATTCATTTACACTGTCCTTGTTATCAGCATGTAACCTTCTGCACATGAGAAAGACTTCCAGAAGATTTTCTCACCGGACTGTTGCCCTGCCAGGCGGTTCATAATATAGGATTTCCCCGTACGGTAGAGTCCCACCACAGACACCACCACCACCGGCTCCTTGATCCCATCCAGAATGTCTTTAGCCTGTTTCTTAACACACAGCTTCCCATTTTCATCATTTTCAATGAGACACACCGGAGCGGACATGGACCCACCACACGCCATGACTCTGCGATAAAAACAACAACAAAGCACAAGAATAAAATAAAAATAAAAACAAAGCCATTTTCGCGATTTCATACGTACACATAAAATATAATAAATAAAGATTAAACCGTATACCTTATTGAAAGTGAGACAGAGCAAAGGATTTCTTGGCACAGAGTGTCCTGGATGATGAGCTCCTTATATGCCCTGATCTTTAATGGGGAATGTTGCTCAACTTGTCTCTACAGAATCCCCCACAGGCGCTCAAGAGTGTTAAGATTGAGTGCAATACATGTCCACGGAAGGGTTTTCACCTTGGGAGAATCCATATCCTCATTGTCATGTTGAAAAAATGCCCAACAATGCAGGGATTGAGGAAATGGTAACAAATCCTGTTTCATGTTTGTGTATTAAATTACAAAGTGGTGTGGGAATTCATGCCAGTTTTGATAAAGCACAACTCCCTCACACCTTCAGCACTCATACATCCCTATAAAAGAGCTTTACTACCACTGAACTTTACTGTGGGAAGCAGGCACTTTTCACTGTTCTCCTCCTCTAGTAACACCATAACATTTTGGATGCATGTTAGATTATTGATTATTGATCTCATGAGAAAAAAAATATTTTGTTTTATTTAGTAACTTTTAGGAGGGTGTACTCATTTTTGCTACACAACATTTTATCACTTTGATTAGAAAATCTTATTTTCCTGAATATTTTTGACATGCTTCTTTGGTAATTGATTAAGCAGACTTCCTGGAAGATTATATCTCTAAAGAACCTGAACATGTCTTCTAAGTAATTGAGTAATTGCTGACTTTCAGAAGTTTCAGAGGGGGTGCATTCATTTATGCTGAGTACTGTATATACTCTATATATTGTGGGTGCTTCTCAAACGGAAGTCTGTGTCCTAGTAAAGCTTCATATCTCGGCTGCCACATCATTATTACATCTCCATTTGAAGGATCCTTGGAAGGCAGCCTTTGTTTTGCATCCTTCATTCAGCTCATTTTGAAGGATGTATCAGGTGTATCCTTCACGTCCTTCAATCACCCACAATCCTTAGTTTGTCTGAGTTCATTTGCGAAATGTAAGAAAAAATAATGTTTTCGGAGATAAAGGCTTACATGTTATCTTTTGTTTTGGTGTAAAAATTAATCACTTCACAATAAACAGCCAATAATGTAAGTCACTGGGAGACCACAGATGGTTATCATTCACTGTATTGCATTAATAGAAAGCCAGTTAATAATGAGATTTTGGTCCTACTTTATATTAAGTGGCCTTAACTACAATGTACTTACATCAAAAAATAAGTACAATGTACTAATTGGGTTCATATTGAATTGCAAAAACTTTTGCTGCTATTGAAGTGGGATACAGGTAAGGTTAGGGAAAGCTTTGGTGGTATGGGTAGGTTTAAGGGTAGGGGTAAGGTGTAAGGGATGGGTCAACAGTGTAATTATAAATGTAATTACAGAAATTAGTCACAGATATAATTACATGCAGGTGTTTTAAAATATAAGTACAATGTAAAAACATGTATGTACACAATAAGTGCATTGTATTAAATGATTAATTTAAATGTAAGTACATAGTAGTTAAGGCCACTTAATATAAAGTGGGACAGAGATTTTTAATACAAAGTATTTTTCCAAAATTAATTTTTAATAGTAGCCTATTTTCGTGCTGTGACTGTGGGGACGGGAACATGTGTGACGTAGCCATGTGCTTTTAATAGACTGTTTCATTCTAGCATTCAATGCTTAGAAGGACACTAGCCTACAAGCCTTTGAAGAACTGGACTAGGAAGGCAATGACTCTGCAGGCAGCTTTTGTGCACAAAGGCACCTTACGAAACTGATTTCAGACAGAAATGAGGCAGCGTAACGGTTTATTGATCTACAGCAAAACAGAGCGATCTTTGGCGAGAACTAAGCAAATATTTATTTAATTTCTCATTTCTTGTTAGAAATGACATCAAAAGTGGAAAACGTTGGTCAAAAACATACATTTAAACAGGATTTTGGGATATCAAAGGCAGCGAAGGATACGTCTATGCTGCCTTCAAAAACTGATCAGATTCAGGAAACAGGAAGTAAAGCTATCTTTGGATTCCTTCCTTCCTTCGAATAGGATCAAGACTTCTATTTGAGAAGCACCCTATATCAATGATTATTCTTTCTCATCCTTGTTCCTGGAGGCACACCAACACATTTTCAAACTCTTCCTAATCACACACACCTGATATAACTAATCAGCTCATAAGTAAAGACTTCAAGACCAGTAATATTTGAGTCAGATTGTGAAGCGATCCAAAGGGTTAGAAAACACTGTATTATTTTATGAGTGCCAATTTAAGCTCAGCCAAAGGAATTAGTTTGGAGATTTTTTGGGGGGAAAACTTGTTTGGAGACAGTCATTATGACTAGTGTGTCACTAGCTGCACACTGTAGCCTTAAGATAATCATTGAATTTACTGTAATATTGTTCTAATTGGTCTAAAATGTTTTTGAAAGGGCAAAAATGGTCTGTGATGGTGTTTTTGTAAGTGTGCCTGTTAGTAAAAGAGTATGTACTGTATGTGTTTAATGCCAACTCTTTTTCTCACCTGTTTTGAGTTTCAATGCACTCTCCAGATACTCGTCTGATGTTATCTGGTCATCCCCCTTTTTCAGTTCCAGAGTGAAGTCACGAACAGCCCAGACAAACGATGGGAAAACACGCATGAAATCTGCCGACTCGTCCTCATCTCGACTCACTTCTGCCTTCACACGAATGTTCTCCGTTAGCTCTGTAACGTAGCTACATTCAGCACTGTTCAGGAAGAATTACACTAATGCTATGAGTGTTTTTAATTTATTACAGTGGATATGCATGTTTATTGTTTGTTTATTGTGCATGTGAGAAGGATACTGCAGCTTTTCCAATGCCGTGTTGTCAATGGTCCCTAAGCTGTTGTACACTAGAGTGCTGCTGAGAAGAACAGCCAGACAGAAGATCCACGTGTCATGTTTCTCATCCCCCTGAAACATTAACAGTCCGTCAGCTACAGAATAAGTGGCCACTTATATACCTTTACTAGCATTCAGACCATTCAGTTTAAAACTGTGTAAAGTCCAAATTATTCTGTGCAGTGAATTTTCTCATTCTCATCTCAAGGTAATGGTAGACTTTGTTGCTATAGAGATAATGTTGCTATGGATGCAGTGTGGTTTTCCTCCTCACCTTGTCGACATCACCAAGTCCCTCTGTGTCCAGCAGCACCAGAGTGTGTCCTTCTTTAGTGGGGTGAGGGACACACCACATCCAGATGCCTTTGGTCTTTGACTCAATAGTGCTGCCGAGAGCAAAGCCTGAGACAATTACAATAACATATAAGGATGTTTGAGATGAAAAACAAATATTTTAAAAAATCTAGTTGCCAGTCCAGAATTCAGTAATATAATATTTGTATTCAAATTGGTTTTTGTTTCATAAAAACATACTATTTTAAAGAAAATGTTTAGATGATATCCTGTTTGTTATGCCATTTCCTGTTTTGTGATTGTCACTAACAACCTCATCAAAGTTTTCTGATTATGAATAATATTTTCTCTATTTCTTGTTCTTGTTAAGAAATGATAATTAAAACAAATTATGAATAAAAATAAAAAATTTTGTCAATTTGACCCTGTTGTGGTCAAGGAACTAGAGCAATTTTGTCATCATTTCTTCATTCAACACATAAGATATTGATTACAACTTCAGCACCATTGGACCGAACCATCAAGAATTTCTCTCAAGACTGCATTATCCAGATGCTCTTCAACAGCTAAGGCAATTGCAAGTATCGTACATTTGAACACTAAACAGCAACTTAGTATTAAGTTGTGAGCCCCTTTGTTAACAAAGGTGATTTATATAGTGAGAAACTGATGGTTCTTTCAGCTTGTTAAATTACTCTTTACTCTTTTCATAGATCCATTCCCCTGTTATGCTATGGTATCTTCACTCCCACTTTCTCATTTCCCCTTTATGTCAGATTTGTGTGTATGTGTTTGTTAGATTAGTTATGTGTTCGTGATTTAGTTAAATAAAATGGTAACACTTTAGAATACTGATCCTTCATTAATGAATAACTACACAGGAACAAATGAGTAATGCATTATTGACACTCTAGTAATTACTATTAACAAGAAACTCTGAATTATGAATTAGTAAGTAATAGTGCTCAGTTGAAGATGGTAGTTCACTATTAGCTAATCAGTAACTACTATTTTTTCATACCTCCTAGAGAACTACTAAGAACTACAAAATACAGGTTCATAATTAACATGAATGATGCATAATGTATAATTAATTTTAAAGTGAAGGTCATGGTAACACTAGTAATGACTGAAGTATCATCAAATCCTTCAGAAGGAATTACTAATTATTTGGATCAGTATTCTAAAGTGAAGACCATGGTAATTACTTAAGTGTTACCAAATACATCAGAAGGAATTACTGTACAAAACTATACAAAAGGTAACACTTTAGTATAGGGAGCACATATTCACTATTAACTACGAATTTTCCCTCAATAAACTCCTAATTTACTGCTTATTAATAATTAGTAAGTTTGTTGTTAAGTTTTGGTATTGGGTAGGATAAAGAATGCAGAATAAGGCATTAATATATGCTTAATAAATATTAACAAACAGCCAATATTCTAGTAATATGCATGCTAATAAAGTAACTAGTTAAAAGACCCTAAAATAAAGTGATACCATACAAAAATGTACAAAAACCTCACAAGTTTACAATGACTCCAGTATTTACTAGAGAGTTATCATGTTTATCACTTTAGAATACTGATCCAAATAATTAGTAATTCCTTCTGAAGGATTTGATGATACTTCAGTCATTACTAGTGTGTTATGACCTTCACTTTGGAATTAATTATACATTATGCATCATTCATGTTAATTATGAACCTGTATAGTAGTTTTTAGTAGTTTTCTGTATGAAAAAACTGTACTTATTAGCTAATGGTGAACTACGACCTTCAACTGAGCACTATTACTTACTAATTCATTAATCAGAGTTTCTTGTTAGTTAATAGTAGTTACTAATGCATTACTCATTTGTTCCTGTGTAGTTATTCATTAATGAAGGATCAGTATTCTAAAGTGTTACCAATAAAACTTTTGTGCACATTTTGAGTTGATTCTGATCTGCTTATAAATCAATGTCAATTTAATGATTATGATCACAGCAACATGCTAAGAAAAAGTTATTTTTCTGTGGCCACAGAAAATATCATTTCTGAAGAGTTGATAGACGACCAATAATGAGTATTCACTGGATGAACATATTAATTGATTGTAATATTAATTAAACTACATGAACTTAACTCAGTTAACCGATCCAAATATTTATAATTATAACGAGTTATAATCAATTATTCATTTTTTCCCCTTTTGAGCTAATTTGCTACACTTTACCAAATTACCAAACTTCAATTTACCAAATTATCTCTGGGATTGAACCATTGAAGGCCTTCAAAATAAAGATACCAAAAGGAAAGTTTGTTAAGAACCAGAATCTAAAAGGATATTAAGATATATGTAATAGCTTCTTGAGTTATAGGCATGCAAACTTGACGCAAAAAAACGTTGCTATTTTTGAACTGTCACCGTTGGCATAATGAAACAAAGTCAACGGATTTTACTAATAGACCTACCAATCTCTGTTTAAAAATAAAATAACGATGCTTCCATCTTTCTAAAGTCATTTTTACACCCTCTAATTTGGCTCCAAATATCAGGTGAAGATTTGGAGCCAAACACATACCCACACCCACCCCCCTACAAAATACTCAAAAATGCATCTGTGATTTCATATATTGGCTTTCATCACCATTTATGTTTGTCTTTCTACAATAAAAACATTAACAAAATCAAAAATCTGGCCCAGGGAATTTTCCGAAATTTGTTTAATTTGACACGGAATGACCCTTTACTGTTTTACACATATTCATTTACACTGTCCTTGTTATCAGCATGTAACCTTCTGCACATGAGAAAGACTTCCAGAAGATTTTCTCACCGGACTGTTGCCCTGCCAGGCGGTTCATAATATAGGATTTCCCCGTACGGTAGAGTCCCACCACAGACACCACCACCACCGGCTCCTTGATCCCATCCAGAATGTCTTTAGCCTGTTTCTTAACACACAGCTTCCCATTTTCATCATTTTCAATGAGACACACCGGAGCGGACATGGACCCACCACACGCCATGACTCTGCGATAAAAACAACAACAAAGCACAAGAATAAAATAAAAATAAAAACAAAGCCATTTTCGCGATTTCATACGTACACATAAAATATAATAAATAAAGATTAAACCGTATACCTTATTGAAAGTGAGACAGAGCAAAGGATTTCTTGGCACAGAGTGTCTTGGATGATGAGCTCCTTATATGCCCTGATCTTTAATGGGGAATGTTGCTCAACTTGTCTCTACAGAATCCCCCACAGGCGCTCAAGAGTGTTAAGATTGAGTGCAATACATGTCCACGGAAGGGTTTTCACCTTGGGAGAATCCATATCCTCATTGTCATGTTGAAAAAATGCCCAACAATGCAGGGATTGAGGAAATGGTAACAAATCCTGTTTCATGTTTGTGTATTAAATTACAAAGTGGTGTGGGAATTCATGCCAGTTTTGATAAAGCACAACTCCCTCACACCTTCAGCACTCATACATCCCTATAAAAGAGCTTTACTACCACTGAACTTTACTGTGGGAAGCAGGCACTTTTCACTGTTCTCCTCCTCTAGTAACACCATGACATTTTGGATGCATGTTAGATTATTGATTATTGATCTCATGAGAAAAAAAATATTTTGTTTTATTTAGTAACTTTTAGGAGGGTGTACTCATTTTTGCTACACAACATTTTATCACTTTGATTAGAAAATCTTATTTTCCTGAATATTTTTGACATGCTTCTTTGGTAATTGATTAAGCAGACTTCCTGGAAGATTATATCTCTAAAGAACCTGAACATGTCTTCTAAGTAATTGAGTAATTGCTGACTTTCAGAAGTTTCAGAGGGGGTGCATTCATTTATGCTGAGTACTGTATATACTCTATATATTGTGGGTGCTTCTCAAACGGAAGTCTGTGTCCTAGTAAAGCTTCATATCTCGGCTGCCACATCATTATTACATCTCCATTTGAAGGATCCTTGGAAGGCAGCCTTTGTTTTGCATCCTTCATTCAGCTCATTTTGAAGGATGTATCAGGTGTATCCTTCACGTCCTTCAATCACCCACAATCCTTAGTTTGTCTGAGTTCATTTGCGAAATGTAAGACAAAAACTTGTTATTGAGATTAAGGCTTACATGTTATCTTTTGTTTTGGTGTAAAAATTAATCACTTCACAATAAACAGCCAATAATGTAAGTCACTGGGAGACCACAGATGGTTATCATTCACTGTATTGCATTAATAGAAAGCCAGTTAATAATGAGATTTTGGTCCTACTTTATATTAAGTGGCCTTAACTACAATGTACTTACATCAAAAAATAAGTACAATGTACTAATTGGGTTCATATTGAATTGCAAAAACTTTTGCTGCTATTGAAGTGGGATACAGGTAAGGTTAGGGAAAGCTTTGGTGGTATGGGTAGGTTTAAGGGTAGGGGTAAGGTGTAAGGGATGGGTCAACAGTGTAATTATAAATGTAATTACAGAAATTAGTCACAGATATAATTACATGCAGGTGTTTTAAAATATAAGTACAATGTAAAAACATGTATGTACACAATAAGTGCATTGTATTAAATGATTAATTTAAATGTAAGTACATAGTAGTTAAGGCCACTTAATATAAAGTGGGACCGAGATTTTTAATACAAAGTATTTTTCCAAAATTAATTTTTAATAGTAGCCTATTTTCGTGCTGTGACTGTGGGGACGGGAACATGTGTGACGTAGCCATGTGCTTTTAATAGACTGTTTCATTCTAGCATTCAATGCTTAGAAGGACACTAGCCTACAAGCCTTTGAAGAACTGGACTAGGAAGGCAATGACTCTGCAGGCAGCTTTTGTGCACAAAGGCACCTTACGAAACTGATTTCAGACAGAAATGAGGCAGCGTAACGGTTTATTGATCTACAGCAAAACAGAGCGATCTTTGGCGAGAACTAAGCAAATATTTATTTACTAATTTCTCATTTCTTGTTAGAAATGACATCAAAAGTGGAAAACGTTGGTCAAAAACATACATTTAAACAGGATTTTGGGATATGAAAGGCAGCGAAGGATACGTCTATGCTGCCTTCAAAAACTGATCAGATTCAGGAAACAGGAAGTAAAGCTATCTTTGGATTCCTTCCTTCCTTCGAATAGGATCAAGACTTCTATTTGAGAAGCACCCTATATCAATGATTATTCTTTCTCATCCTTGTTCCTGGAGACACACCAACACATTTTCAAACTCTTCCTAATCACACACACCTGATATAACTAATCAGCTCATAAGTAAAGACTTCAAGACCAGTAATATATGGGTCAGATTGTGAAGCGATCCAAAGGGTTTTTTTTTTTTTTTTAAACAGCAGAACGCGATACCGTTAATTTCTGAGCTGCACAAACTCGCCCGGCTCCTCCTGTGACTGAATCTGTCAGGATATTCTTTATGAGTCATAACCAGACACGCTCATTAGTGAATAATGATGCTGCAACGAGTGAAAGTTAAAGTATGCATCGCTTGGGTGGGTTCCAGGGTTGCCAGGTTTTCACAACAAAACCCGCCCAACTGATCCTCAAAACTAGCCCAATGGCATTCCCATGGTAAAAATCGTGTTCCGGGTGGTAATATTCGCATTACAGGCGCTAAATATCATTTTATTTTGGGTTGATTCAACCCGCGGACATGAAAAACAACCCGCGGCAACAGTGTAAAAGTAGCCCGAGTTGGCAACACTTCAGTTCGCTCGAGACAAGTTCAAATCATCCGTTTAACTTAACCTGTTAAACACAAATAACCTGATCCCGTTCGCTTTTTTAGTAGCCTACAGGGAAAAGTTCTATATTTTGCATGTAAAAATATTATGTCAATTGCATTCAGTCGTATGGAGCTCATTTATTACAGTAAAAGGCAGACCTCACACCGGGTGGTCTTTCACCGCAGTAAAGATAGTTTGCGGTTTGATATTCAGATTTCTTTTGGCTATAAATACGCAGTGCGCTGTCATAGACATGCAAATAATACCGAATATCGTTCTCCATGATTTGTGAATTAAGGTGACGCTGTCCTTTGGGCTGAAATCAGGGTTTTTTTTTCGTAGTGACTCAATTTTATAATGGCTATAGCTCCAAATGTTGGACACTTAGAGGAATGAAACTGGTGTCATCTTCACCAGCTTGATCTGTGAATTTTTTCACAGCAAAGCTCTTGTCCGTAAACCCCTTGGTAAGACCGCCAGTAAGGAATGTGAAATAAAGGCGTTCTTCATGTTTAACGTCTATTACCAATGAACAGGCAGACTGCTGGAATAAAATAACATTGTTTTAGGTCGAGCTCGATTTGTGAAAACTTTCACAATAGCATTTTATCTCGTGGTCGTGTTTCTCTTTGCTCTGCCCCCCATTTTTTGTATAATATGATATATATATATATATATTATATAAATGACCTTGTACAGATAATGTACATCACTATTCTCATTTTTGAAACTTTCACAGTTCAGTACGGGTCAGCTGACCCATCCCAGGGTCACTAGCATCACTATTCTGATCTGTGAAAACTTTCACAGTTCAGTGCGGGTCAGCTGACCCTTCCCTGGGTCATGTACATAACTTTTCTGATCTGTGAAAACTTTCACAGTTCAGTATGGGTCAGCTGACCCATCCCAGGGTCACTAGCATCACTTTTCTGATCTGTGAAAACTTTCACAGTTCGGTACGGGTCAGCTGACCCATCCCAGGGTCACTAGCATCACTATTCTGATCTGTGAAAACTTTCACAGTTCAGTACGGGTCAGCTGACCCATCCCAGGGTCACTAGCATCACTTTTCTGATCTGTGAAAACTTTCACAGTTCAGTGCGGGTCAGCTGACCCTTCCCTGGGTCATGTACATCACTATTCTGACCTGTGAAAACTTTCACAGTTCAGTATGGGTCAGCTGACCCATCCCAGGGTCACTAGCATCACTTTTCTGATCTGTGAAAACTTTCACAGTTCGGTACGGGTCAGCTGACCCTTCCCTGGGTCACTAGCATCACTATTCTGATCTGTGAAAACTTTCACAGTTCAGTGCGGGTCAGCTGACCCATCCCAGGGTCACTAGCATCACTATTCTGATCTGTGAAAACTTTCACAGTTCGTTACGGGTCAGCTGACCCTTCCCTGGGTCACTAGCATCACTATTCTGATCTGTGAAAACTTTCACAGTTCAGTGCGGGTCAGCTGACCCATCCCAGGGTCACTAGCATCACTATTCTGATCTGTGAAAACTTTCACAGTTCAGTACGGGTCAGCTGACCCATCCCAGGGTCACTAGCATCACTATTCTGATCTGTGAAAACTTTCACAGTTCAGTACGGGTCAGCTGACCCATCCCAGGGTCACTAGCATCACTTTTCTGATCTGTGAAAACTTTCACAGTTCAGTACGGGTCAGCTGACCCATCCCAGGGTCACTAGCATCACTTTTTTGATCTGTGAAAACTTTCACAGTTCAGTACGGGTCAGCTGACCCTTCCCTGGGTCATGTACATCACTATTCTGACCTGTGAAAACTTTCACAGTTCAGTATGGGTCAGCTGACCCATCCCAGGGTCACTAGCATCACTATTCTGATCTGTGAAAACTTTCACAGTTCAGTGCGGGTCAGCTGACCCTTCCCTGGGTCATGTACATAACTTTTCTGATCTGTGAAAACTTTCTCAAAATGTTTCTAAACTTAAAACGCCTGTTTGCGTTTGTATTGCTTTGCTTCTTACACAATTATTTTAAGGATATATCATTTATTTACAATACTGTGGTTATATAGTGGTTTTTAATTATATTTTTTGGGGGGGACAGCACTCAGATAGGGGGGGTCATGTCCCCCCCCTCCCCCCCGCGATTTACGCCCCTGTTGTACGGCAGCATTTGTGCATGAAGGCACATCACGAAATTGATTTCGGACAGACTTCTGAGGCAGTGTAACAGTTTAATGATCTACAGCAATATAGCGCGAGCTTTGGTGAGAACTAAACAAATATTTAATTACTACAGTAGTAGAAATGATATCAAAATTGAAATATGTTGATCAAAATCGCACATTTATACACAAACTGAGCAGCAAACGCAACTTTCGGAAGCCATCTTTATTTTTCTAGCTCAACTGTCACAGAATGGAAAGCACAGGATTGTGGGATATCAAAGGCAGCTAAGGATACATCTATGCTTCCTTCAAAAATCGATCAGATGAAGGTATCTCATGAGACAGGAAGTGAAGCTAACATTGGATTCGGACGTGCCTTGATGCCTTACTACCTTGAAATGTGTCATCAGAAGGCAGCATTTTCCAGTTTTCGGACGCAGCCAACATCATCCTTGTTCATGATCTCCTGTTTTAATGTTACAACAAATTCACAACTTGTTTGACACAAACAATGACAACTTGACTGCTGTTAGATAATCAGATAATCAGCATCAGTTTGTGTCTGAACTTAGCCAACAGTTTTACAGCCTGTTCATTGACACCTGCTCAGAACAAGTAGTCTAGGCCTAGTTATATTTTGCTATCACACGATGACTGACATTTTGTTACATTAAACATTTCTCTCTCCAAATAGTTTTAATAATTTTATTTTGAATTACCATTGTGTATGAAATGTGCTATACAAATAAATTGTCTTGCCTTGCCTATATTCAAAGTCATCTGAAGCCATTCCATAGCTTTTTTTTTTTCTTTCCAAGAATTAGGCTAGAATACTTTTTGCTGCTGAATTATATACTCACCTAGTTTACTTATTTATTGGTCAGCTTATGATTATATATTTTTATTCATTTGTTATTTTATCTATAATGAAGTGGTGTGTTTAGTGCATTCTGGATTGGTTAACAAATCAAAGAGTGACCAGTTCCACAAATACAGACACAGGCTCCCACAAATAAATTAATTCAACAAAAGTAACCTCTTTTGCTACATATTTTTAATGGTTTAAATGTGTACTCTACATGTTTGACCACTTACAAACTCTCATTTTGTGTCACTCTTGCCAAAACTTGAGAGCCCTGCTGCTTTACCAGTCTTGGGAAACTCGAAGGGTCATACAACGCAAAACAATGTTGTGAGTGAGTAATCTGTTAAATGTGCTCGTGCCTGATTTCTGTTATGCGCACATCATTGCTGTTCATACTGGTTAAATGTTACAGGACACCAATAAAAGAATTTATGATGACGTGTAGTAGTGGTTTCCCATTTCTTAGGGGAATATTTTCACCCCTACACATTGCCACTCTGTTTCAATGGGAAGGGCGAAGGGCTATAAAATAGAATTGGGATTACACCTGGTTCTGAAAAATGCCTAAACTTCAGTAACATTTAGTTTATCTACCTAACGAAGTATGCCTGTGTTAATTTAATGTGTTTTAGGGGATTATAATTTGGATGTCCTTAGATAAATGTTGTAAAACTAAAAGACATTTCTTTGTCTTTTTTACAGATGCAGTGATCCAGAGATCTCCTGGAACCACCAGGGGCTAACTTAAGGTCGCTATTAATCAAAAGGTCACTGAGCTACGGACATCCAAAAAGACTCTAAAACTTAAAAAATGAACAGCATGCATCATATACCTGGGGCCTGAACCATGAAGGAAGTTTAACAAAAGTGTTATAGGATGAGTAACTTGTGAAGTTAGTTTGTATAGTTGATAATATTGATAGAGACTTAAACATGTAAGGTTATATCATATTTAAATTTTATTTACAGTTTATTTATATTACATGATCTGTATATATTAATATTCATTGGAACTAAATGCTTAATAACAACTGTTAAACTAAAATTTTGACTAAAATCGCTTGTTTAAAGCCAGACAATTTTATCACCAGTTGAGAGGTTAGCCGTAGGGTGCAAGTTATTATGGTGATGAACACCGCTAAAAGCCAAGTCACTTTCATGGTACCTAAAACCCAGAATTGGGCCAAACTAATCTGAAACTTACCTGGCTAGCCAGTGAATCCAGCTTCATGGTACAGGCCCCTGTTGGTGGATTTTCCTGTTCTGGGCTTGTTTTGTTGAGTGTTTATTAGTTTTCTAATTTGGCACAACTTATTATTATTATTATTTTTTTTAATAATTTAATCTTTTAATAAAGATGTAATGTTTAACTCTTTTACTGTAATCTGTTTTTCCTAACTGCACCGTTTAACATTTAAGGCCATGTGCATTGTAAGCAATATGCTAAACATATGTGAAATTTGTAAATTGAACATTTATACAAAGAAATATGTCATGCACAGTGATATTTATATATGTGACATATATGTATATAAGACTGTTTTATACATACATTTACATATATATTTATATGGGTTAGTTTTATATGTCAATATATTAAATTGTTCCATTTTCGAATAGGTTTCATATATGTTTTCACCATATATGTGGATATATTTTATATATGTAAATGTCATACATGTACATATATTACATTTCCGTATGGGTTACACTAAAAAATACACTCTTTGGGAACTATATGTAGATTTTAGCTTGATAAAAATGTATTTTTTCAAGAGAAGGCAGACTAGGGAATGTTGCGACTGATGTCACTGCCATTACACGATAGGCTGAGAGGTGAGCACGTGATTAAGATAGCCGTTACACTTTCTCCAATGGTAAGAGATACAAACCTTCTGAGGTGGAGCGTTAGCATTAGCCGTTACGCTTTTTTGGCTAAAGTTTGCAGGCTTGCCTTCCAGTAGCTTTGATGTGGATAAAACTGTTTTTTATAGCATTAGCATGCCCCTAATTGGACTGAACCATTGGTTGTTTTGTCTGGGGGAAGGGTGAATAGCAGCTAAATTACTTTTTTACTTTTCTTGTCCTTCTTCATTTTTATAATGGTGTGTTTAAGTACCTATGGGTTAACACTGATAGGTATTTTTGTATTTTGTATTTTTATATGATGTTTCATTTTTTATTTTTTTTTTATTTTATTTTTTTATAATGTATTGTATGTATGGACCCTGTATGTTCATTTGGTACTGTCTGAAGCTAGCCCTTATAAATACTGAGCTATAGAGCTCATCAAGTCAGTCTTGTTTGTTAAAAGCCAAAGGAAGACCCTGTTGCACAAAAAAAGTATTTGGTGTAGCCTTTCTTTGCGCATTGTTTTTGTTTATATTCCAGTAGGCCTATGTGACCTTGTAATTTTTAGTGATGGGCAGATCGAGGCTTCATGAAATACTGAAGCAGTTGAAGCAAATGTGCCATAATGGGTGCTTCTCAATATCCCCCCTCGTCTCCTCGCTCCTCCGTCCTCCATCCTATGACCCGGAAAACAATCGAGCTCAGCCATCTTGAAGGACATCTCAATTCTCTAATTGCACCGTGAGGAGGCGAGGAACGAGGAGTGAGGAGGCTTTCTGAGGAGTTATGAGCGAGGATACACAGGTGCATCCTTTGTGGAAATCTTTCTCCTCGAGTAACCTGACGCACGCATAAATTCTCCTCCCCCTTCTTATCTGTCACAATAATTTAAATGTATGCTTTACTTTTACAGATTAAATAAATTTTATATCTCATATAATTCAACTAGGCATCTTGCTTTATTAATATTTATTATAGTTTTTTTTTAAATAACCAATTTAACAAAATGTGGGTAGATCCCTCATGCGCAGCTGATGACGCTTTGAAGTGACGCTAAAGGGAGCGAGGATTTATCATTTCACTTGATTCAATTCCTCCGTCCTCTCGTCTTTTCCTTGCGTCCTCCCCTGGCATCCTGGAGGGGTGGAGCTAAGACGCGAGGAAAGGAAGCAAGGAAAGGAAACGAGGATGCACAAATAAGAATTGAGAAGCACCCAATGTGTCGAGGCTTCGAAACAATCTGACACCCGTCTCCACGGTGACCTCTAGTGGCCAGAACTGGGTAAATGCAACAAGTTCAGGCCAAACATGCATAAAAACACCTTTTTCAAATCTATCGCACAAGTTTTATTAAAAAGCAAAATCTATCAAATGCAATTAACTAATCATCCAATAAGATTAAATATTGAGTGTCTGTATAATATGTATAATTATGACTGGTGTGCTGCACACTGTAGCTTTAAGACAATTTTATATAGTTAAAATTGGTCTAAATGTTTTTCAACACGACAAAAATGATCTGTGATGGCATTTTGCCTGTCAGTAAAAGAGTATGTACTGTATGTGTTTCATTTTACACTTTTTCTCACCTGGTTTGAGTTTCAATGCACTCTCCAGATATTCATCTGATGTTATTGGTTTATTCCCCTTTTTCAGTTCCAGAGTGAAGTCAAGAACAGCCCAGGCAAACGATGGAAAAACACGCATGAAATCTGCCGACTCGTCCTCATCTCGACTCACTTCTGCCTTCACACGAATGTTCTCCATCAGCTCTGTAATGTAGCTACATTCAGCACTGTTCAGGAAGAATTACACTAATGCTATTTTCTATTTATTACAGTGGATGTCATGTTTATTGTATGTTTATTGTGCATGTGAGAAGGATACTGCAGCTTTTCCAGTGCCGTGTTGTCAATGGTCCCCAAGCTGTTGTACACTAGAGTGCTGCTGAGAAGAACAGCCAGACAGAAGATCCACGTGTCATGTTTCTCATCCCCCTGAAACATCAACAGTCTGTCAGCTACAGAATAAGTGGCCACTTATTTACCTTTACTAGCATAAAGACCATTCAGTTTAAAACAGTGTAAAGTCCAAATTATTCTGTGCAGTGAATTTCCAGATAATGGAAAGTGAAAGCACAAGACAAGGTAATAATAGACTTTGTTGCTATAGAGATAATGTTGCTATGGATGCAGTGTTGTTTTCCTCCTCACCTTGTCGACGTCACCAAGTCCCTCTGTGTCCAGCAGCACCAGAGTGTGTCCTTCTTTAGTGGGGTGAGGGACACACCACATCCAGATGCCTTTGGTCTTTGACTCAATAGTGCTGCCGAGAGCAAAGCCTGAGACAATCACAATGACATAATAAGGTTATCTGAGAAGAAAAACAAATCTTTTAAAAATCAAATTGCCAATCCAGAACTCAAGCAATATAATATTTGTATATTTGTTGTTTATGAACAACAAACTATTTCAAAGAAAATCTTTAGATGTGTGATGCCATTTCCTGTTTTATGACTGTCACAAAATGTTTTCCTGTATGTTGGTAACAATCTGATGTTTTTTTTTTTTTAAATATGAACAATATTTTCTCTATTTCTTGTCCTTGTTAAGAAATTGAAAGAAAACGATGCCAAAAACTACTTACAGTATGGCCACTCAGACGTCTCCTCCTTTTCGGAGCAAGGCACAGAGTTGGCTGGACTCAAGTAGGAAGAAGCAGGTTTTAAAGGGAGGTGATCGATCACATACGCCAGTAGCGTCTGTAATTGATTCCCTCTCGTTGCGAGGGCAACTTTATATCTGCTCTCGCCCCTTCTTTCTCCGCCTCCTGGGTTTTGGTTTCATTTAACATACTCAGGTGCTTCTTTAACAGTCAGGCTGGCAGCTGGGCCTCTGTTAATAATTTTCTAAAGGCCCGCCTATTGGCTTGATAGTGTAAGAGGCTCTTTTAGGCTTTAAAGAACTCTAGATTCCATCCCTCCTTGTTAAAGAAAATGGGAGGATGAGTCATTGGTCTTCTAAATATGTTGACCTTGTGTTGCTGTATAGTTTTTCCTGAGTATGTAATCAGAAAAAATAAGGGGTTTTTGGGCAAACTGAAGTTTGATAAGTTGGCTAGAACGATATATTGTGCAGGCCTCAAAATGGCCACCTCTTAGCCACCTGTTGTTTAGAACAGCTTCTCATCTGCTGTTTGCTAGAGTAGTTTGAGTTAGCACTCGTCACTTCAGTTAGTATCTATGTTTAGGTCGGCCTTAATCGGCTGCCTGACATTTTTTTGCTTGTGTGCTTCGCTTTCTTTCTCTTATCCATGTGATTTGGAGGTGAAGCAGAGGCTTCACTAGGCTTGTGGCCCTGTAAGAAGGCCCGTAGCTTAGCGGCCAGGCTAGAGCTAGTTTAGGTGTGTTATATGTTAACCCTATGTATACTATCTCTTGTCAGGCTGTATAGTTCCTAGTTCTGGCCTCCTTCCGAAGGAGTTGTTAGGCCGTATGCTCATTGTCCCCTTGTTTATGTAGGTGCAATTGGTCAGTTAACAGCTAAGGTTGTAGACTGTTATTAGACTCCTTGGTGCTGTTTTTCTCAGGTGGTAGGCCTTTATCTTTGCGTAGATAAGTTATCAGTGTATGCTAGGCCCCACTTCCTAGAACTTTTCATGCTATGAAAACTGTTTTCCCCTGAGTCAGTTGATTTTCCATTCAAGTTTGAGTTGACGGCGCTAGCTTTTTTAGCCTCCACTTATCCTCTTAGGATGGCATGTGTTTCAAAGCTTTGAGTTCTAGCCTTTTTACCCTACATTTGTTATGTGAGCTTTACCTTAATGCTGCCACAGGTTAGCACACGTTCTCATAATAGTAGGCCTTTGATATTAACCTCTATTTAGAGAGAGTGGTGACTATTATACTCCCCGGTTAGGGTTTATTGTGTGTCACTGAGTGCATCACCTGTTGGATTGCATACTAGTGTTAGAACTGCTTTCGCAGTCTGGTTTCTATTAGCTCCCTTAGGTGATCTTGACAACAGCTATATTGTTTGGAGGTAGGCTCTAATGCTTCTAGCCTCCTTCAAGTTTAGCAGCTTGTGTTTCTCAGGTGCTGTTGTTATGTGATCATAGTTTGCTCATGTGATTTTACACTGCCACAGGTTTGTGCTCATGTCTGTTTGAGGTAGTAGGCCGTGGTAGGTCTCTCTTAAGACCACGTTGGCATTTATTGGTTCCCTGTAGTCACTTTTATTAGGGTACATTGCCTGTTGGAATGTGTAGACTGTAGCTCAGGTTGTAGTTAGCTTCCCGCAACTGTTGCTGGGTTAGAGCTGGTTCCCTGTGAGATGGTTCCCTTATATTCACTAGCTGGCGCCACGTGTCAGTGGTAGGCCCTAATAAGGCCTCCTTTTTAGTTTACATGTTGGCACAGTTTTGTTTATAAGTTCAAACAAGCTGAACGCCACGTGTTGCTGAACTTGAAGGCCCCATAGCTGACATGTTGGTGTGCTTGTGAATTCCAGTACCACCATTGGCCGCGCCCCACCTCTGCTTTGAGTAGGCCTTAGGTAGGCCTCTCGTGGAGTATGGTAGTGGAATATGCATTCCTTTTTTCAGTATGATGGGTGAAAGGTTTCACTGAATGCATGGCCTGATGGTTGGTATGGTCATGGTCGTCACTAGCTGATGCCACGTGTTTACTAGGGTAGGCCCTCTGGCCCTCAAACTCTAGTTGAGCTAAATAGCTACCTAGTATTTAGGTTGGTTCTATTTCTTGCTCCTAGAACCCTAATGGCCACTAGATTAACGGTGTATGTCTCTATGTCAGAGTCTCATTCCCTGGTTCTCAGGGAACTATGGTTACATACGTAACCTGAGACGTTTCCTCAACTTACTGCAAATAAACTTTTGGCTTTCTAACTCTCTTAAAACAAATAAAGATCTAATTTTTTAAATTTGTATGTTTGAAATTGCCTTTCATATTTTAAGATTGATTTATTTTTTTAAGACTGAAAGTGCACGGGCTTAGCCAGTAAAATGATATGAAAATGTTTGTCAGTTTTAATAAAATATAATCGCTGGGACATATAATTGAGCCAAAAACTGAAGAAACACCCATGTTTAGTTTAGTTGTATGAATGGATTTTATTTGACTTAAAAAAAAAAAAACGTTTAGAAATAATTATCTTTTGAAAGAAGTAGCCAATAACACATCATGGTATTTCAAACTTTAATGAAAACTATATACCTGTTCAAATATGGATCAAACTGTACATGTGTGGAAAACAAAAAGTGCTGTAAATAATACTGGCAGCAGGGAGCAGCACAGGGCTGCTTCCTAGAACTGCACATATTATCCAGTTAGTCCACTGCAGAAGAATGACACTACTGTATATGTAACGTGCTTGAAGGCAGGAGTTACAGGTTCAAAGTCATTTAATCTAATAAATCCAATACAGACAGATAGGCAGGCAGTGTAAACACTAAACTATATGGTGACCAGACAAGGAGCAACGTAAATAGTGACACAGAAGATTAACTCAAATGACGAAGGACATACAGCGTAAGCGTTTTGAAGAATGCAGAAAGCGGAAATACTTTCAAGGTGATATTTTGTGTTTATAAAGCATATAGTTGTATTTTTTCCGAAAATGACCAATCGTTTTGCTAGATAAGACCCTTATTCCTCATCTGGTATCGTTTAAAGCCCTTTGAAGCTGCACTGAAACTGTAATTTTGACCTTCAACCGTCTGGAGGCCACTGAAGTCCATTATAAGGAGAATAATCCTGGAATGTTTTCATCAAAAACCTTAATTTCTTTTTGACTGACAAAAGAAAGACATGAACATCTTGGATGATATGGTGCTCCAAGGCCTGTTTGAAGGTCCAGGGGTGTCCAAAGTTGGTCTTGGAGGGCCACTGTTTTGCAGTGTTTAGCTCCAGCTTGCCTCAACAAACCTGCCTGGAAGTTTTTAGTATGCCTAAGACCTTGATTAGTTGGTTCAGGTGTGTTTAATTGGGGTTGGAGCTAAACTCTGCAGGACTGTGGCCCTCCAGGAGCAGGATTGGACAACCCTGGCTTAGAATATCCCTGCGTTCCATTCAGAAGGGCGCATCCCTATGCCCTAATCCCTTCAAAGGGGTTACCCTCTGGAGTGAGAGCTTCGAATGGATGAAGGGTGTAGGGGTCAACAAAACTCTTCTTTTGGAACGCACTTCAGTGTCCTCTTAACGAGACAATCAAAGAGGAGTAGATTGTGCAAGCTGCGCCCTTTCTTTAATGTTAGTTTATTTATTTATTTATTTTAGGTTTATCGCACCATGTATATTGTGTCTATGTATTTTAAACATTTGAATGGACTAATAAAGGGAGCTGTAAAGTATTTTTGTTTAAGTACAATATCGTTTTGACCATATTACATACCAAATCTAATCATATAAATATTACATAGTATAGAAAAATACTATCTATACATTTATAGGTAAAATCGAACTTCTAACCTCCTGTACCCATTCTGTGTCGTCGAACATGGGGGCCCGAAGTGTCCATTCATTCCGAAGGGCCCTTTGAAGTGGCTAGTTTTGAGCACTTCGGTTTGGAACGACCCTTCAATAATGGCGGCCATGATTATTTTCACTCCAAAGTGCCCTTCAGAGGGCGATATATCCCGTTTGGAATGCACCGTATAAAAGATCATAGAAGAATGTGGCTCAAAGTCATTCATAGGTTGCCACCTACTGGTGTAACTGTTAAATATACAGGTAGGGTCACTGAACTAACTAGTGACAATTTCTTTTGAGATATTTGAGATAGATGAATGGATTTGGATATGTGATGGAATTTTTCAAATTCAAAATTTGAATGTTTATTTTCGATAACAAAAGGAAATGTGTAAAAGGAAGTCTTTTGGAAAAAATGGAACTTGTGATTTCATTAGTTCCTATTTTTTGCTTTGAAAAATGTGCTTATGTTGCAATAAAGAAATATGGCCCACGCATTGTCAAGAAAAGGTCAAAAGGGTATTTTAAAAAGACCAGGCGTTCAGCTGCGAATTGGGATAGTGATAGCTTATGGGACACTGTTTTGTATTATATGTATTGTATTAACAATGGGAAGTTGCCCATTGTATTAGTAACTGGAGGTTGCCCAAGTGAAATAGTCAGATTTAGTTCTGTACCAAGTATTTTTGTATTGTGTATCGAGAATTTCCTCGTCTGAAGAAAAAAAAAAGTCAAGTCTAGTCAAGTCTTCTAGTCCAAATGCAAAAGTAAAAAGAACAATCATAAATTACTTATATCACATTAATAATGTGATTTAGTCTGCAAAACATCCATCATATGTAGCATGGCATTCCAATATTCTACTTTTGCTGTTGCACTTCATAAATGTGTTTTTCATTGGAGCATCTTTGATCTGGTTGTTTTCATTGTACAATGGTTATGTAACTTTCTGAGTTTTTTTCTTTTTTTCCACTTCTATTACATTCAAATTCATCTTTAAAATCATCTTTGACTTATCTGATATGGTACATTTTAATTAGAAATACAGTATATGAGCAGAATTAAGAAACTAAGCTGTTTTGTTTCATTAATCAGCATTGTTTGGGGATATCACGTCTGAATATATTCTTCAACCTGTATTTTCTATCAGAAACCTTTTAATTTGTAATGTTATAAAGTGAAATGTTATAAGAATATATTTTAAAAATAAATTAATTGCGCATGCGCCACCATTAAAAAGAAAGCAAGAAGATATAGTAAAACAATTGTGGCAAGAGTCTGGGGATGCGCCAAAAAGAAAAGAAAAAAAGAAAGAAAAGGAGGAGAACACCTGTGAATGAGGTCATTGGTGTATATAAAAATGGAAGTCTGTAGTTATGCCAAAAAAAAAAAGAAAAAAAAAGAAGGACGTGACCAAGAACATCGTCACCCCTTACTGCCTCCCAGGAAAACGAAACTTAAGCGGCTGAGGGTTAGCCCACTATAGAGGATCATTAAGTTTGGTTTGTGTGCACTTGATTGAGATGGTTTCGAGTGCAGGTGACCGCACGTTTCCCTCTGAAATGTAAAAGGTGGGTTCAAAAGTTAATTAAACTGCTTTATTGTGTGGAAAATGTGTTGTTCCGCATCACGCTTTCCGCTTCTACAATAGACTCCGTCAGGCGTCTAATTACAGAGCGCGCTGTTCTTGTTTTTATTTTTCATTAGCGCATTATAAATCAATATTTTAGTGTTCGCAAATATATCGCTGTCTTTAATTAGGCTACTTCGTTAGAAATACGTATAGGTTTAAGTGCTTTTTCATTTACTCTGGTGTATTTCAAAGCCAATTTTCATTATAGTGCAATATTGTCGTATTCTTGCATCGGCCGTTGGGTGCGACGCGGCAACTGTAAGTGTAACCTATAGCCTAATTTACAACAGAAATTTACAACAAGGCCCTTTACAATATTCATAATAATACAAAGTTACTCTCGTTGCCATTTTGTCGTAATGGTCATACAAGCATTTTCCACCTGACGTTTGACAGCAGGGGGAGGATCATTAGCCTATACTATAGTAGGCTAAATGAAAATAAATCTGCTGTCTACTTGTAAGATTAACATTTAAAATATCACAATTAAATAACAAAGAATGTTTCAGACAGAACATTTCAAAATGTACCTGTACATTTTTCTTTGTGCAAACCTGGGTAAACACACATAGGAAATAATGAATATTCACCCATAAACTCTAAATGGTATGAATGTGTGGAATGTGATGTGGGGGAAGATATGGGGCCATTCTTTGGCTTTAAAGTGATAAACTGTTTATTTAAATGGCATATGAGAGTTCAAAAGCTGTTAAACTGGTAACATTTCCTGCCACCCCAAAACCTGCATACTTATGACATGAGGGCATATGACAGTACTACAGCTGTTGGGCACTGTTAAAACAACAACTCATTTATTCTAGGCAACTAGTCTGAAGCAACCTCATAAAAAAAGGCTTCCAGGAACAGCCGCTGTGCTTTGATACCTGAACTCTGTGTACCACAAGATAAATATGCAATTAAATGAATCCTTATGTATATATGCACATTTTATGTAATGCATTTGTGTAATATTTACCAAGGCACTTTACATAGTTTTCATTATATTGACATTACATATTGACCTAAAATAATAATTTCATGATCTGAAGCCAGGCTTCAGGTTAAAAAGGTTTGTCGTTGACTAACATTAATCTGAAAGCCACTTAACCCAAAACCTGTTCTGTGGCAGTTCACATGGAGTTAATATCCCTTTCACACATTTAAATCTGGTTGCTAGGTGTTTTGAGCAATTGTCAAATAGGAAAATAAGTCTTTTGTTTTGTCTTCTGTTTATGATAAGCTCGACCTTGTATTGTACACCCCAGCTTTTCTTTCTCACATAATCTCAATAACAACAGCTCTGGCCAGCAATTACATAATGCTTGTCTTTCTACAATTTAATCTTTGCTTAGTACCAGTAAATTAAAAGTATAAATATATAAAATGTGCAGTATTTAAAAAAATGTTGGTATGTGACCAGACCACAGTTTTATGCACACATTTGCATACAGTATATCAAATGTGAGATCACAACTTTAGTTTTTGTTTTAATGTGATACTGTAAAACATTTTCAGCTAGTTAAACTTGAAAGTTCACCTGCTGCCTTAAAAATGTGAGTTAACTCAACTTGAAGATAATCTTTGTTTCAACTCACGAATAGTCAAGACAATGCATTATTTTAAGTTAAAAATTAAACTTAAAGGAATACATTGTCTTGACTATTTGTGAGTTGAAACAAAGATTATCCTCAAGTTGAGTTAACTTCTGTTTAGTTGAGTTAACTCACATTTTTAAGGCAGCAGGTGAACTTTCAAGTTTAACTAGCTGAAATGTTTTACAGACTGTTTTATCAAAATGTTATTTAACAAAATTTTCAAAAAAGCACAATTTATTTAAATTTGTATTTTTTTTGGTCAGGGGCAGATCTACCGGGGTGGCAACTGCCACCCTAAGAAAAAGCTTTGCCACCCCATCTGCCACCCCAAAATAATCACAGAATAAAATATGTAGTAAGCAGTGTAGTCAAAACTTCAATGTGATGACCTAAAAAAGACAGCATAACACAAAATAATGTCAAGAAAACGCATCTTTTTCCATTTGTTTGTGAATCAGGAAATTACTGCTTCTTGGCTAACTCAGAAGTCCTGTGAGAAATAGCCTAATCCCCATCCCATCCGAATATGTCTGAGATTCATTTTCGTAACTGTTTGGTGAGCTGATTCCTCGCCCGCTCCACTTTCATCATGGATAAAGGTCTATTTGTGATAGTCAACTTTCTTTGTAGCCATTTGTTATGTGTACTGTATTTTTGCAGAACTGAGAAATGACTGCTTAGGGATATAGTCTTGTTTCAGAAGACCAGTACACTGCTATAGTACTGTATATACTGTAATGAAATTTGGCCAAATGTGCAGAGGATGCTGAATTTGCTTTTACTGCAATTGACAGTATACTGTATTGTGGTGCATACCAAGTTCACACTTATTTTTCTCATGCTCAATTTATAATAGTAAAATGAAAGAAAAAAAAAATCCTTTAAAAGTTAATTGCTGTATTTTACTGTATCTGCATCTGTAAATGTATTTTAGTATAGTGGAGTAGCTGCAAAATAATTCCTGAATTACAATAAGATAAGATTTTTGTTACAGTATGATCTCTCTAGTTTTCACTGGGCAGTGCAGTAGTCTGTGTATTTGTTACGTTTGTGTGTCATCCGATGCCAAAAATTTGATTTTGTCAGACAAGAATATGTCTTTGACTAGAACATTTTATTTTGACCTGGAAGTTTGAGGTTTGTATAGTTTTGAGATTGTGTTTATAGTTGTGAGAAAATGTTGAATTGTTTCATGAATTGTGCATTAGCAATTAAGAAAAACAATAACTAGACTGAAAGGTTTGAAAACAAATTTATGCTGGCTTGTCATAAAGCCAACTTAAAGACTTGTTTAAAAAAAGTAAAAACTTTGGTCAGTTAGGACAGAATATAGATGTTCTGGGTGATTGCTAAAGTGTTGCTAGGTGGTTGCTAGGAGATTCTGGGTGGTTGCTAGGTCAGACTCATTTAGAATCTGTTGATGTTTTTCATATAGTGCCTTTACTTGGTGTCATGATGGATATTGAAATCTTGTTATTTATTTTTAATTTTACACAGTATATAGATGACTACTTTGTGGTAATGCAATATTTGTGAACACAATTGTGTATGTCAGGACATAAATCTCCAAAAACTATGCATGGGCGCTTGCTTGGGTGTGGCCAACCCTCATAGACCTCATGCCACCCCTTTGCCACCCTATAAATAATTTTCTAGATCCGCCCCTGTTTTTGGTCCTTTTTGAGATAAAATGAATACATTTAAAAATTAAAATGAAAAATTACCCATAAAATAGTTCAAAAGCTTGTTATCAGCAGAATCATTTTAAGAAGCAACATCTGAAATAAAGGATATATACCTTTTATAAATCGTGAGACACGGAAAGTTTGTTATCCCATCAAGCAAAGTCACAGTTCATAATTCATTTTTTATACTTCCCTGTAGCTGTTCAAAGGTCTAAATATAGTAATTGTTTTCAGTGAGTGTTTTATGCTCTTTTGAATGGTATTTGCATACTCTCTCTCTCTCTCTCTCTCTCTCTCTCTCTCTCTCTCTCTCTCATGTGAATACAAGTCATCTGATGAGTTCTTCTCTTTCCTCATCTTAGGTTGAATTTCCAGCAGTATTTGAAGCTATGGGTGCCAGCTGAAGGTGTTCATGTCAGACTTTACATGTGTTATGGCTTGAATCTGTAGATATGTCTAAGGTACAGTCTAGAGATGCTCAGCTGCAGGGGTTCATGCAGATGTATGAGCTGAGAACTGCTTGTAATGCCTGCACTCATAAACACTCTCGCATTTCCTACGTCATCATTGAAACGCCTCACCATTGCTCTCACAATTTGCTGCTTGTCAGAGCAAAGGTCAGAGGTCGCAAATGGAGCCCTGTGTTCTCTCGTCCCTCTAACCCACAACCTAGTCGATATGAAGTTTGTTGGCATTTCAAGGAGGATGTCGGGTGCTCTGTGCATCGTGACCGTTGCACCTTTGCCAGTAGTCAAGAAGAAGCTGCGGTGTGGAACTTGCAAAAACACACAAACCTTGACCACAGGAGTTTCATTCATCTGATCACTCAAAGAGAACGAAAGGCTGAACAGAGCAGGCAAAGAGATGGTCAGTCGAGCTCTCATGAGCTTTCCTCATACCAGGAGAAACTACTGGAAGAGTACAGACACAGCAGCAATGAGATTCTTATCGTGAGTACAGTGAAATCCTGCACAAGATTGCAAATCTGCACTACTCTGTTCATGTAACTTTAATGATATCTTCAAAAGTATTTGAAACTATGTAAATTAAAGGGAAAGTTAACACACACACACACATACATACACACACACACACAAAAGTTAAACCAATATTATCCTCAGCTGACTGACTGTTTCGGTAACCCCAGACGTTTAAAGGGTTTGTTCACCCAAAAATGAAAATAATGTCATTTATTACTCACCCTCATGCCGTTCCACACCCGTAAGACCTTCGTTCATCTTCAGAACACAAATTAAGATATTTTTGTTGAAATCCGATGGCTTAGTGAGGCCTACATAGCCAGCAATGACATTTCCTCTCTCAAGATCCATAAAGGTACTAAAAACATTTTTAAAGCAGTTCATGTGAGTACAGTGGTTCAATATTAATATTATAAAGCGACGAGAATATTGTGGGTGTGCCATAACAATAATGACTATAATGATGGCCGATTTCAAAGCACTGCTTCGTTATGAATCAGCGGTTCGGAGCGCCAAAGTCACGTGATTTCAGCAGTTTGGCGGTTTAACACGTGATCTGAATCATGATTTGACACAAAATATTCATAACGCTCTGCATTTTTGAGGGCCTATACATGCTCGTAAACTCACAAAACTTTGCACACGTGTCAGAAGTGGTGAAAATTTACATCTTATTTGGGTTCCTGAATTAGGGGTGGCAAACTCGATAGCTCCACCAACAAAATTTTAAATAAGAGCCCTTTGCGCTATGATTCACGTACAGGTATGAAATTCCGCAGACACATGTAACAGCCCAATACCTACATAGTCTCTTGGAACAAAATCTGAAAACCAACAGAAAGTGGGATATTTTTAATTATCTTCAAAAATTTTGCCATTTCCAGACATTTTTCTAAAAAAGATCAACATCATGTTTGGTCAGTCTAATCTTAAGGCCTTAGTGATATTAAATTGCGAAGATCTTGAGTTTTCGTTGAATGCCTGACAAAATCTGATGTTTTGCCATGAAAGAGGAAGCTGTTTTAAGTCAGGCATACAATGTCTAACCTGCCCCAAACTTCACATGTTTGATAAGAGTCCTGGCCTGAAGACATCTACATGCAAATATTCAATTAGTCATGGCGCCACCTAATGGCAACAGGAAATGGCATGCTTTAAGGCACCAAGCCGACGTTGACGAACTAGTGGCGACGAAAGCAGACTGGGGGGTTGGCTCATGTTGGCAGCGCTTGGGTCCAAAGTTGCCCAGACACACTAAACCGGTGCTCAACAGCCGACGGGCAAGTAGCACATCCGTTCTGTGCCTGCGCAAGATGAAATGCCTTTCTGTACCAGCAGGTGGCAGTAGCTGAACAGCCAATCAGAATGATCAGATGGCAAACATGTTAGAAAACATATTTGCCATCTAACATACAAAACATGTTAGAAAAACGTTAAATCATGCAACACTTGGCTAAGTGCTAATGTATGCAATTTATGCCACAAAACAGGAAGTTGTTGTAACTCAGGCATACAAATGTCCAATCTGCCCCAAACTTCACATGTTTGATAATAGTCCTGGCCTGTTTGATAATAGTCCTGACCTGAAGACATCAACATGGCAACATTGAGTTATAGTCAAAGTGCCACCTGCTGGCAGCAGGAACTGTGGTGCATCCAAATGACTTTGCCATATTTCTCTTCTATTTATCCACTTAAATAAATATTGCCCACTGTTCACCGTTATCCTAAAGCCAACGGGTGGCCATGAGCCTAGGTGCGAGAGCCTAGGTGCCCTTTAATCGCTGTTTGCAGTTTTAATTATCATTAAAACTGAATTCAGTTATTGCAGTAATGCATGTTGTAATTCATACTTGAAGCCTGAGGGTGCCCTCGTGCAGAAAGTACAATGTAGACTTATAAAATCAATAAAAAAGTTTAAAATCAACTCTAACTTTGGCCAAAGTGTTCGGAACATTTAGTATTCAAAAGCATATAAATGTTTCATTATAAATATGTTTAATTAGAAATTTTCGGTAACCCTTTTTTTTTTTTTTTTTTTTTTTTTTTTTATTTATTTTTTTTTTCTTCAGTCATTCAAACATAACAACATACACAAACGAAATTATTATCATACAACAATGACTAAAGGGGTTTAAGCTGAAGTGAAAACACTTATTAATGCCTAACCCTATTTACACCAAGATTTAAATGCCCAACATTTGGCAACAATAATCAGAAAACAGCAAAATGGAAAAGAAAAAATAAATAAATAATTCAAGAATATTACCAGCTCTATATGAACAGCTCATACGGATAACACATTAATAAGATGTTTTTCAAATGTAAGCCATTTCTAATAACATGACACAAAACACCTTATTAATTTCCCTCTAAACATTCCCTTACCCTTATACTGCCATGAATCATTGTTATACACTTGCCTCCTTCTTGTTTAAAAATATTTAAACTAAACTAAACAATATCATTCCAATGCAATTTAACTACCAATCACATTCGATTTGTAAATTTTTTTGAACACCATTATTGATGTAGATTGTTTTAATGTATCATCCAGGCTATTCCATAAATTTACTCCTCGAACTGAGAAACACCTCCCTCTGATATTGGTCCTGACCTTATTTTTTTGATAGACCCCAGTTCCTCTCAAATTATATCGAGTCTCTCTAGGCTTGAACCTCTCCTGAATACAGACTGGGAGCTTGAGATTGTGAACCTTATACATCATTGTGGCTGTGCTGAGATCAACTAAATCCTGTAATTTCAAAGCATTTAATTGAATAAACAATGGATTAGTTGGGGCGTAATAATCAACTCTATTAATAATTCTAATAGCTTTCTTCTGCAATATGAAGATAGGTTTAATAATAGATTTATAATTATTCCCCCATATCTCCACACAATAATTTAGGTACGGAAGAATGAGCGAATTATATAATAAATTTAGTGAATTTTGATTAATACATGACTTAATTTTACACATTATACCAATAATTTTAGATATTTTTGTCTTTAGATAATTTATATGAAATTTCCAGTTGAGTTTGTCATCAATATAAATACCCAAAAATTTTGTGTTCCACACTCTCTCAATGTCAATATGATTAATTTTAATTTTTATTGATTCCTCAATTTTTCTATTACCAAAAATAATATATTTAGTTTTATTCAAATTCATTGATAATTTATTGTAATCAAACCAAGTTTTTAATTTGGAAAGCTCTTTTTCCACGGTCTCCAAAAGAAACTCCAAATTTTGTCCAGAGCCGTAGAGACTAGTATCATCAGCGAACAAGATACAATGTAAGTTTGTCAGGACCTTTGGAAGGTCATTTATGTACATTATAAACAGCTTTGGCCCCAGTATAGAGCCCTGTGGAACTCCATGCGTTATGTTTGTTCTTTCAGAGTCATAATTGTTGATATGTACATATTGATCTCTACCACTGAGATAGTCTCTCAACCAATCATGGGCAATACCTCTGATACCATATCGTTCTAATTTAGCCAACAGCAAATTATGATCAATGGTATCAAATGCCTTGCTCAAGTCGATAAAAACACCGACAGTGTACTCTCCATTATCAATCGCTGTGGATATTTCCTCAACCAGTTCAATGACTGCCATTGAGGTTGCTCTGTTTGACCTGAAACCAAATTGATAATCTGAAATAAGGTTGAATTTATTAAGAAAATCATCAAGTCTTATAACATATAACTTTTCTAAAATTTTTGAAAATTGTGAAAGTAGTGAAATTGGCCTATAGTTTGTAAATTGATGTTTATCTCCACATTTAAAAATGGGTACTACCTTGGCCGTTTTCATTTAGACGGGAAAATGCCCGTAAGAAAAGACTGATTACAAATATATGTGAGTGGAGTTGCAATGCTATGTATAACTTCTTTTACTAAAATCGTATCAAATTCAAAACAATCTGTTGACCTCTTATTCTTAAGTTTACTCACAATTTGAATAATTTCATTTTCATCCACACTCCTCAAGAACAAAGAGTTCACATTTCCTTTAATAATGTTTTTGTCTATTTCCTTTACATCTGATGGTTGAGAGATTTCATTGGCTAGAGTGGGTCCAACATTTACAAAAAAATTATTGAACGCCATTGATATTTCCTTATTACCGTTTAAAATGTGGCCGTCTTTCACAAAGTGATTTGGATAATCATTTTTGTTGGTTCGCTTCTTGATAATACTATTTAGTACTTTCCAAGTAGTGTGGATGTTATTTTTGTACTGATCCAAAATATTATGATAATAGAATCGTCTGTTTGATCTTATTATATTAATTAACTTATTTTTATACAATTTATATTTATCCTCTGCTTCTTTGGTTCTATGTTTTATAAATAATTTGTAAAGGTATTTTTTCTTTTTGCAAGCATTAGCTATGCCCTTTGTTATCCATGGTTTCTCTAGGTTAGTTCTGTCTTTTATAGAGTATTCCTTTAGTGGGCAATGTTTATCATAAAGACTTAATAATGTAGTCAAAAAGGTGTCATAAGCCTTATCAGGGTCAAAGGTGGCATAGACTTTGTCCCATGTCTGATTTAACAAATCAGTTTTAAGGCAGTCATGGTTTCAGGGTTCTATGATGTATAATTTTAATTTGATCTACTTTAAAAACAGTAGCCTTATGAAGGAGTTTGTGAAAAATACTGAACACAGGAAGATGATCAGTAATATCGTTTATGAGCAATCCAGCAGTTATTTGGGTTTCAAGTCTGTTCGTAAATATATTATCTATTAATGTAGCTGTATTGGCTGTAATTCTTGTGGGTTTAGTGATAAGTGGAAATAGATTATTACTATACATTGTTGTGATGAAATCACTAGTTTTCATATTATTATGGGGATTTAAAAGATTTATATTAAAATCACCACACACAATATGCATCTTATTAAGGTTACCAAACAAATTGTCAACATTTTTATTAAATAAATCTAAACATGATCCTGGTGTTCTATAGAGACAGCTAACAATAATATTTTTAGATTTTAGAAACTGCGATTTCAACAGATAAACACTCTAGAACTCCCTCAATGGTGATTGACAGACTATCAACAATTTTACAGCTCAGATCATTATCCACATATAATGCGGCCACCCCTTTTTTATTAATCCTATTCTTAGTAAAGAGCTCATATCCCTCCAATTCCACTTCACAAGCCTTGTCCACATCCAACCAAGTTTCCGAAACAGCAATAACACTAAATTTATTAATTTTACTAAGGTATTCTTTGATATCTTCAAAGTTTTTGTACAGGCTTCTGCTATTGAAATGAATTAAGCTAAAAGCTCCTCCCATATTAATATTATTGCATTGCTCTTCAGTATAATACTCACATTCATTTATTATATTATTATAGAAATTATTATCTGGATCTATATCTTCCCCAAATTCATTTGTTTTATAATTTGAAAAATCATGCACAATTAAGTTACTATGTTCAATCAGTTCACTTTTATAAGAACTATCAATATTTTCTAACTCATGTTCATCTATGTCTCTATTAACTACTGACAAATCATAATCAAACTCAGTCATATTATTTTAGAATTGTTCTAACTCTTTTAGGCATTACCTTGTGTACAACCACACACAAACATACAGTCACCTCACAAAAACTCCCTAGACCCCCTGTACTCCCAAATCTCCACAATGCAGTCCACATTTGATATAACATTTTAAACCTAATATTTAATCTTTTCCCAATTGTCAAATTATAATTGATCCCAATGTCCAACATAAGGCGGGTCTCCATCCACAGTGAAGATAATTTTATAACAATCATCCTCCATCCAACGTAGAGTGAGCCCATCATCCAGTTCATCCGCGCATAATCATCATAAAATAAGCCTATAATCCACAGTCCAGCACACGGAAAGTTTATACAACAAAAGGTCAACATAAAATGGGCCTATAATAATCCATTCTCCAGCTCGCTGAAAGTTTGTCTGCGCGTTTTCATAGTCCACATAGCTCCAACAGAAAGCAAAGAGACCCATCTGAAACCGGACTAAATGAAACGAACGTAATCTTCTCATCCATAGCGTAAAGTAATAATCATCAAAACATGCGTCAGGAATGTCCTTTTTTTTATGTTCAGTCAACATTATCTAAACTGATCAAGGTCTTTAAGTTGTCTTACCAGTATTACCCTGGCTTGTTCCGGAGTAGAGCCCTTTAGCTGAATGAAGATCTTGCAATTTCTCGTCCATGTCGCTTTTATCTTGTCATTTCTTCTCAGCATGCGGGCTTCTCGGGCGATCTCAGCATTTCTTTTTGTGAGGTGCTCGTTTAAATAAACATTTGTTCCTTTCAACTTCCTTCCTTGACGCAGTAAATCAATTTTGTATTTCCGATTTACAAAACTCAAGATAATTGCTGGCTGTTTTGTATCTTTCCTTGGCAGGGTGTGACACACAGCGATGTTGTTCGCGTCTAGATGTATATCTTTTCCCATCAGAAATGTAACAACTTGTCTCTCCAGTGACTGTACATCCTCGATGTCAGCAACCACACTTACATTTCTCCCCACTGCGGCCGCTTTGGCATATGAGCGGGGTTTGACGCTCAAACCTGTGATGATAACGTCTTCCATCCGCGTGTACTGTTCAAGCTGATCTATCCTCATTTCAAGCTCATTAATGGTTTGGTCTTTTTCTTTTATCAAGTCTCTCAATTGTTTCACCTCATCGAAAAGTCCCATCAGCTTCGTCAGCTGGTGGGTCACTTTGAACAACTCCTCAGTCAAATGATTGAGCGACTTACGAATATCCTGCATCTCGTTCTCCATCTCTGCTTTACTGGTTGTTTTCTTTGGTGGCATAGCCACGTTTTCCCGTACTGTTTCAATTTCCTTACGTATGCGTTGTATAAATAAAATTAGTTTTTATCAAGTAAAAATACAGCACTTTCACAGGGCGCCGCCATGTTGGTGTCACATGATCCGTCAATCTCCAACCCTTCAGTATGGGGAACAAATATTCACTATTAATTACAACTTTTGCTTCAATCAACTCTTAATTAACTGCTCATTATTAGTTACTAAGGTAGTTTTTGTAGCATTTAAGTAATATGCATGCTAATAATCAACTAGTTAAATGAGAAGTGAACTCTAAAATAAAGTGTTAGCAAATTTTCTTTCACAGAAACATTTACAAAGACTGCAAGTGTACGATGCCTATATTTTTTAAAGGCTTAGTTCACCCAAAAATGTGTCATTACATACCCTCATGCCATCCCAAACCCGTAAGACCTTTTTTCATCTTTGGAACACAAATTAAGATATTTTTGATGTAATCCGAGGGTTTCTGATCTACCCATAGGCAGCAACGTCATTGCACCGTTTGAGTTTAGACATGAGGGTGAGTACTTGTTGACAGAAAATTATAAAAGTTGTGTAGTGCATTCCTCCATTAGTCACTAAATATGCTGACATTGATGATGTTTGTTCTCAAAATGATTTTGAAGAAAATCATAATATACCAAGAATCAAACATATAAGAGCCATATAATCGAGAAATTAAACATTTTTTTGTGTATTTATGTTAACTTTTATGTTAGCAGTTAATTATTTTAATTAACTACTAACTTGAAATGTAACAAAATGCACATCTACGAAACGTGTGTATTTTGCAGATCTCTGAGCAGGTGGACGATGTGTGTGTTACACACGATAAGGATCTCTGTTTAGACTGTTTACAAAAAGACAGTGACATCAGATGGAAATTCACAATCACTACTGAGGTCAGAAAAAACAAACTAACCTGTATCATCTTACATCCAATTAATAGCCTTATTGCACATTAGCTACTGATAACCTTCTTTGTCTTGTGTGTGTGCATGTGTGTTTGTGTAGAGGTCCTTGGCTCATGTGGCTCTACTGAAAGTGGAAAATGATGCTGTTTTCTCATTGAGTGACAGTTTACAGAACACCGTCCCCCCAATTACACACACTGCAGGCCATCATCTTCGCTCCTCTGACTCCACCTACCAGCTGAGTGTGTCTTTCCTGTCGTTCCGCCCTGGTGTGTACGAGCAATGGTTGGTGTTTGACTTCGACATGCGACCAGTTCTGCTCAGGAAACTGAAGGTGAGAGTCGGTCAGCAGTTCCATGTCCAGTCAGAGGAGGCAGAAGAGAATGAATGTGCCGAGAATCTTTCGGATGAGCGCTGGAACAGAGGAAACAGGGTTATTGTGCCCTTCTTTGCCAGAAAGGAGGATGACCAGTTGCTTAGTACATACAAACCACCACAGATGAACCTACAGTTCAATCTCCATGCAGATCACAGTTCCCCACTTCACCGAGACAACTACAGAGAGAGAGCTCACCATTTTCTGTTCAGAGAGGAAATTGCAGAGGAGAAGCTCATTAGCAGGTACAAATAGCTTAGAGAAATAGTATATGCTATTTATATATACCATGGCATATAATACCATATATGGTGTAAATTTTCATTTTTACTGTGCTTATATGAATGTGTGAATTCCCCCCCAAAACAGTTAAGTGCAAACCATACCCCACTGCTGATTTCATTGGTCAACCATCACATAATAGTCATCTGTCACATAGTTTTTCATAGATTCAGTTAGAGTTCATGTAAGTCAAAGTCAAAGTATCTTTATGTAATACATAGATAAAATAAATGGAAAAGTGGATAAACAGGTTTGGGTTGGAGTTCACACTGAACAGGTGGATTCTATTATAATGATTGGTTCTTTAATTTAAGGAAAGTGCCACTAATATGGTTATAGAGATCCAACATGTAATTGTAAACAGTATTAAGTGCTGATCTAAGTCCAGGTCCAACCTTTTTTTTTAAAGTCTACAGGCCACACCATCATTAAGGGAGTATAATTTTTCTAATGTCATTTTATTAGCCACACCTATCAGACATAGGTTCTTATGGTTTGCAAACAGATGAGTCACAGACTTTGGCTTAGTGTGGGTCACATGGCAACAGTGTTTTACCACAAATAAATGAATCAGCGATTTTACTCGAATAGAATTTCTACTACTAAAATAGTGTATTTTATTTATCACATGCCCCTAACTATGAAATTTAAACTCATACTGGAATCAGAGGCATTCCATGTTATCATAGTCTGATAGGCAGGTATAATCACTGAATATAAATGTCACTGAAAGCAAACTGAATGCAAAGATTAAAGGCATTCCTTTCTAACAAGTTAATTGTGGTTTCAATGAATGGATGAAACTTGGGCAGGACAGTTTCAAAAATTAACAAGTGCTGTTGTTATGCATAACTAAGACAGTGTAGTAGTAAAAGATGAACATATTGGATGAATGGGTTGGTGTTAAGGTACAAACTGAATAGGTGGACTGTATTATGAATACTCTCATTCATTTGATTTGTCTCAGTGTCAGTACTAGTGTCACTCTTTTGAACAGCCAAAACACTACACCACAAAACAGGACACTAACTACTGTTTGTTAAATAATTAAGAGATTAAAGCAGACATATTGTTTAGCCACTATTACATTACACCAGTGGTCAGCAATAAGCGGCCTGCGGGCCAAAACTGGCCCGCCAGCAATAATATCTGGCCCACGCCCGCACACACACACACACACACACAGACACACACAAAACTTAAACCAACATTATCCACCGGTGACTCTGACCGTTTTGGTAACCTCAGAACACAAATTAAGATATTTTTGTTGAAATCCGATGGCTCAGTGAGGCCTGCATAGCCAGCAATGACATTTCCTCTCTCAAGATCCATAAAGGTACTAAAAGCATATTTACATCGGTTCATGTGAGTACAGTGGTTCAATATTAATATTATAAAGCGACGAGAATATTTCAGGTGAGCCAAAAAAATAGTGACTATAATGATGGCCGATTTCAAAGCACTGCTTCAGGAAGCTTCGGAGCGTTATGAATCAGCGTGTCGAATCAGCGGTTCGGAGCGCCAAAGTCACGTGATTTCAGCAGTTTGGTGGTTTGACACGCGATCTGAATCATGATTCGACACAAAAGATTCATAACGCTCTGCATTTTTGAGGGCCTAAACATGCACGAAAACTCAAGAAAGTCTACAAGTCAGAAGTGCACACGCGTCTTTGACTCAATAGCGCAACCTACAAAATTTCAATTAAGTGCCCTTCACACTACAGCAATAAGCGGCCTGCGGGCCAAAACTGGCCCGCCAGCAATAATATCTGGCCCACGCCCGCAGCCAGATTATTTTGATAGGGGCTGGTTCTTCGTTGCAGATAAGACACACCGGCTTTGCATTTACAAAACCAGGTAGGATGAATGCACATATGCCCTATTTTCGCTGTCAACTTTCCTTTGATAGTGCCATTTTCTCTCACCAGCTAGCTTAAAGGTGCTAAAGAGGATGTTTTGTTTTATACATTTTTGCAATATTACTTGAAACTGTCTTTAGTAACTGATAAAAGACTATTCATTAGGTGCACTGAAAGTAATAATATTAATATACATCATCTGTGCACGAGGTAGGGCCTTAAAAACATCAGCCAATTGGCCCTCTGGCTTGTCAATCACTGCCGTGACGTTCCTTGTGAGAGACGTGCGCGGCTGTGCGCTCCAGTAACTTTCCACACTCCACAGGCGCTGCATGCAATGTTTTTGTCAGGAGACAGGAGTAACAACTGCAGATTATGAGTTACCTGCGGTGAGTCCGACATAATGAATCCAAAAAATACGACACAGCGAATGTGTTCCAATACTCGTGCACGAGTTTTGGGAGGCGTTCCATTGAAATTTCAAAAACTCAGTAACAGTCTTTGGATCCTCAGTCGACGAAAAAATCTTCTCTATCACCTTTAAATGTTAACATCACACTGTACATGACGTAATAGCGTACCTCCAGCACGCAAACAATAAAAAAAAAATGCAGTTTAGTACGTGAGAATGCCAAGGAATAATTGTGTAAAAGCAGGCTACATCAAATAATTTTTTACAATAAGTTAGGCTCCACTGTGTAACAACAAGCAAGTTAAAATGATAGACATTTATTATTCACAATATGAATTGAGGAAATAAAACATAGTTCGTTAAGAGCATGACTCAAACATGCCATTAATGGGCTTATTCAAGTCCTCTTATTTTTGAGGTATTTTTATCCATTCCGAATCTCCGTGTGTTTTAGCAAGGCGGTCTGTGTTGCAAGTTGGTGAATGAAGACACTTGCCAGGTCACTACTCTGCTTTATTAATTTATTTAGTGTAAAACCCGGACACCACCACACAAGCGTGGCTTTTTGTTAATGACTGTCCTACTACAGGATTTAATACAGAGTAACTGTGCTCACTACTAATTACAAAAGACACTGAAACAGTCCGTCACAGGCAATTCGAGTTGGATTATTATTTTTTTTTCATCAATTATCCTTTGACTATGATCTGGCCCGCGAACTAGTGGCGAAACATTTTTTTGGCCCGATGCCAAACTTATTTGCCAACCCCTGCATTACACTATAATTGTAATTCTTTTCTGACATTTTTTTTACATAGATGTCTATGGCTTGCCAGATTACTACATGGTAAAAGGTAGTAAAATTTGGCATACTAGTCAGTCTGAAAAGACATCTGAACAAATAATCCTTTCATAAACTGTTCAATATTCACCCAAATTTCAAACCACATGAAAGTATAAATAGTTTAATGATAGGATACACCATATTTCTGTAGCATACTGTGTTTTGGTCAATATTAGTTTTTTTTTTAATTTATCATTATTGAGAATGCTGCTTATATATATATATATATATACACACACAGTTGATCACGTTTTCTCCCCCCCCCCTTCCCTCCAAACTTGCAGATTAAATGTTTGTAGCAGTGTGTCTCTCACTGACCAGCTGGGTGATGGCATATTACGGATTTTCGCTGCACCAGGGAAACTCTTTGCCACTCTGAAGGTGTTTTGCTCGCTCACACCAGACTCTCCTGAAGGGGTGATGCTTAAACGAGGGGTGCAGATGGCTTTGGTGGATTGCATACAAGCAAAAGCCAGTGTGTCAGTAGAGCATAGAAACCAAGTGTATGAGGCATTGGTGCTCAAACAGGCTGCCGGCGAGGGTCACATCGGTCTTCAGCTGTCTGCAAAGTGTGTGTCTGAGCTACAGCTGAGGAAAGAAACCAGGTGTGAAATGGAGGTTCAGTTTCAGCTGAACAGACTGTCGTTCTGTCAGATGCACCAGGCTATTGATTACCTACCAGACTTGCACAACGTTTTACCTGACCTCAGTAACTGTTGTGTCCCTGTGAACATAACCAAACAGCCTGAATTGAACAACAAACAGCAAATCGCTTTGAACTTCATCCTTGGCAAGTGCGAGGAAAACAAAGTGGCTCCACCCTTGCTGATATACGGGCCATTTGGCACCGGGAAGACACTCTGTCTCGCCTCAGCAGCCAAAACGCTGGCCTTTCGTTCTCAAAACAAAGTGCTCATCTGTACATATACTAATAGGTAAGTTATAAATAAAGGATAATGCCATTTCAGTCAGTCATTAGCACAAAATAAACCCTACAGAGGGATCAGGATCATGCATCAACCAAAGTTTTTTTTTTTTTTTAGTATTTGAGACATTAAATTTTGAGTTATATATTTGTTTTAAAATAAAATGTTAATTTTACTTTAATTTTTATTATGTGAGAATAAAGAAACTGAAAAGTAATACTAGACATACAAAAATTATTTAGTGGTCATTATACAAAAATATTTGACCACAAAGCTCATCAATCAGAACTCATTATTCAGAAGAATGGTGTAATAAAGTTACTTTCATGTCCATAAAATGCAATATTATCAATACCAGTTATTTAAAACAAGAAAAAGAACAGATAGGAAGTAAATCTGCATTCAGTGAATATATAAGCTCCTGTCCATTTAAGAAGTCTAATTTTAAGTTTTGTTCCTTATAGCTCTGCAGATTTATATGTCAGAGAACACTTCCACCCATACATTACAAATGGACACCCAAACCTCAAACTACTCAGGATAAAGGCAAACAAGGGTGGTGCCTCCATCAAGGCAACTGATGACATTACCCTGAAATACTGTCTCTGCTCTCCAGATAGACAGTCCTTTATCCTCCCAGCACGTTCTGATCTAGAGTCACACCGCATCATTATAACCACCACATCGATGGCACGGCATCTCCGTGAGTTAAAGCTTCCTGAAGGTTTCTTTAGTCATATCCTGATTGATGAAGCATCTCAGATGCTGGAGGCTGAAGCACTCATGGCTCTGGGATTAGCAGACAAACACACTCGAGTGGTTTTAGCAGGGGACCACATGCAGATGGCTCCAAAACTTTTCTCTGTAACCGATGACAAACGATCAGAACACACCCTGCTCAATCGTCTCTTCCACTACTACCAGGACGAGAGCAGCAATATTGCCAAGAAAAGCAGAGTCATCTTTAATGAGAACTACCGTTCCACCACAGAAATAGTGGACTTTGTATCCACTTACTTCTATGGGAGTGATGGCATCAAGGCCAAAGGGGATGTCCCACCCCACCCGAGGCTACACCCCCTGATCTTTCAGCATGTCAGAGGAGAATGCCGTCTGAATTCCACCTCCATGTCCTGGTTCAATCTTGCTGAGGCCAACAGTGTGGTAAACATGGTGCTAAGGCTTCTGACTGACTGGCCAATGGAATGGGGTGTTAGAGAGCCAACGCAGATCTGTGTTCTTAGTGAAGGCCGACAGGTACTTTAGTGATACAAAGCATTTATCACTCTGACATATGATAAAAAAATTTGTAATGCTATACCATACAAGTATTGCATGGTGACTTGCTCTATGAATGATAAATATAACTTTTAATATTATTCAAGCATTTGAAAAAAGTTACATTTCCAAATAATGATAATGTAGTTTTTAGTATAGTGCTCAAATTACATTACCATCACAAATGTGATATTCACATATCAGAAATGATACTAAAGTCACAAAAATACAAACCACACTTCTGTTCCAGAATTTTTACCTGCTTTACCTTTTGATTTTTCAGGTTGAGCTAATCAGAATTCATCTCCGTCAGAAAGGGGTTTATGGAGTGTCTGTTCAGAATTTAGCAAACATTCAAGGTACTGGGGGGTCATCATTGTCTACTGGAGCTCAGGGAACTTGTTTGATTAATCAAGAAAAAAAACTCACATTTTATTTTATTTACAATTTGTGTCAATATGTATATCCATTTTAAAAATATTTATTATTACTATATTTAAATTACAACCTATACCCATTAAAATTCTGTGTCCGTAGGGAAGCAGTTCAGGGTCATCATCATAACAACAGTTCAGACAAGAGACAGACTTCTTCAATCAGAGTCAAGCTGCCCAGAGTTTTTTGATGACATTCGAGCACTAAACACTGCTTTGACCAGAGCCCAATCAATGGTGGTTGTAGTTGGAGATGCTGGTGCTCTTTGTTGTTTTGGAAAGTGTTCAAAAATCTGGAGGTTCTACATAGAACGTTGCATCAGGAAGGGCAGCACCATACCAGATCATTTCACCACCGATGTTCTACAACAGGAAGTATTGGAAATTTCAAAATTTCAGAAGACAGAAAAGGTAGAAATGGCTGAGAGTGATGTACCTTCCCAGGCTGAAACTGATACTATACTGAAAGAGATGGAAGACTATGAAAGTGATGAACAGGACTCAGATGAAGAGAATGAACAAAGGAGGCCTTTATTCTCTACCTCTGAAATGGAAAACCTCTTGGAGTTGGTCAGGAAACATCCTGCTATCTATAAGCATGGGGAATTGGTGATGAAAGGATACCAATCAGCTTATGTAATACCTTACGACAACCCATCTGTACAAATTCATATTGAAGGGAGGAAAAACATTGGCATGTCTTTCCCTGGTGATGAAGTTGTGGTTGAGACCAGACAACATGATGCTGACCATCTTACTGGGAGGGTTTTAGGTTGTACAAACAGACTACAAACATCCTCTGAATTTGTGTGTATATTAGAGGCTGAAAATTACTACAGACGAACACAAGACACTGACAAATATTTGGTGCCAAAAATGATGATACCCCTCAACCACAACACTACCAAAATACGTATCTTGGTAAAGAAAGAGACTCGCAATTGTATTCCAATATACAAGTTTGTCAATGGCAATTGGACAATAACAAGAAATTTTCGTGTGGATGAACAAACAAAACTGAACTATGTATTTGTTGTTCAGATTTTGGACTGGAAAGCACACTGTTCCTTTCCGCTAGGCAAAGTTACAGACATTCTACCAGTTGGGACATCTTTAGAGGAGGGACTTCATATTTTAAAATCAGAGTTCAAACTAATGTCTCCTCCTCTGATGCAAAAGGATGCATTTTCAGAGATGAAGACCGATGGAATTGATGACAAAAAAAGAAGAGACTTCAGAGGTTTACAAACCTTCACTGTTGATCCACCCATGGCTGGAGATTTGGATGATGCCATTAGTGTTAAAGATCTAGGAAGCTGCTTTGAAATAGGGGTTCATGTTGCAGATGTGGCTAGTTTCGTGTCTAAGGACAGCTCACTTGATAGCTTTGCAAAAGAGATGGGAGCAACTTTTTATGGCCCAGGAAAAGAACCTTCATTCATGTTCCCAAAACATCTGGCCACCACCTTTTGGAGTCTTCTCCCAGGCGAAGATCGTAAAGCCATTTCATTAATTGTTAAAGTGGAAAAGCAATCAGGGATTATCACAAGAAAGACCTTTGATCTCTCTCTGGTCAATTCTAAAAAGAAGCTAACCTACAAGAAGGCTGAGGATATAATAAGTCAGTGCAATGATGAGCTGAGATTTGATACTTTGGAGGACTGTGTCAGGGTGGCTTACCGTTTTGCCAGAAGCCAACGCAAAGCACGACTTAAAGAAGACTGGAACTATGCCCAACCTGATAAACAACGGATGCCAGGGGAGAGAGAAGCAAATCTAATGATTGAAGAGTTAAACATAATGTTTAACCACGAAGTGTCAAAATTTCTGACAGAGCACACAAACACTAAACTCTGCACTCCTCTGAGGTGTCAGGCTCGTCCTGATGCAGATCGATTACAAATGATCAGTGATCAACATATGGAACTCATTCCTTTATCGTCACACCTGACATTTCATATCAACAAAAATCGAGAGGACCTGAATAACACAATCACCTTCACTGTTTATTCTCCAGGTTCTAGTGATGTCCACTCTGACAATAATCCTAACCCTGATGATAACCTCAGCACTTTATCAAGCCATTTACAAGATGCCATTTCTGTCAGTCACTCTGAATATCATTTTGAAATTGGAGTACACAAAGCAGATTTTTTTAGCTATGTGTCTGGGGACAATATTCAGAACTTGGGTGCACAATCAGACACGTGGAGTCTTATTCCAGGCAAAAAGCGTCGTGCCATCTCTTTAATTTTGAAAGTGGAAAAGACAAATGGCAAACTAGTAGGGCAAACGTTGGTGCTTTCCTGCATAAAGTCAAACAGGGCATTGTCCTACAGTGAGACTGACAACATCATCAACCAGCCAGGTAAAAAAGAGATGAAGACTGATACAATAGAAGGCTGCATCCTTGTGGCTTGTTGTTTTGCACTTAATCACAGGAAACAAAGACTCTCTGGACAAGTGGACTCTTCCAATCCTGCTGATCTTGGATCATCAGAAGACAGCAAGTGCAGTTTAATGATGGAGGAGCTGAAGTTGATGTTTAAAAGAGCTTGTGAACAGCTGATTGATCAAGAAACCCTGCTTCCGAACACCTTAGTGACAGCTTCGCCTGAACTGGTGAGGAAACTGAAGAAAGACAAGGAGGAATGTGAGCCCCTACAAGCACTGGATAATCATCTGGATTCAAAAAGTGTGCAGAACAATGGCAGTTTCACCATTCTGACATCTGTGTGGAAAAAGATTGAATCAGCAGCTTTGAAAGGTGACTTTTACAAAATGGCTGACCTCATTTCTACAGATGACATTCATCCACAGTTGGTTCCAGCAGTTGTTCAGTTAAAGGCCAGTATCCAAAAAGCTTTTTTCATTCGTTCTCGGTCATGCAAAGACGCTTTACTTGGGCACTATTCGTTGAATCTGGACTCATACACACATTCATCCTCACCCATTCGCCGGTACATAGATGTGGTTCTTCAGAGGCTCATGCATTCAGTTCTCAATGATCGTCCTGTTGAGTATTCGCAGACAGACATTGATCTGTTGTGTGACAAGTGTAAACAAGGAGAAATGAGGGCACAGCAGTATGAGAGTAAAGCAGAGTCACTTAATCTGGCAGTCAGTCTACAAAAACAAAGCACATACAAAATGGCTTTTGTCACCGTTGTTCGACATGACAGCGAAAGTTTCAAATTATCATTTCCGTTTGATAAAGGAACTTTCCCGGACAGGCTTCCTGTTAAGTACAGAAATTTACAGCTTGAGGATCAACCGTTATTTTGCAAAAAACAAGTGAAACTGACTTGGAAAAAACGGATATATTCACTGAGCATGACGCAGAGCCCACTGCAGAACTTGAGATTCTGTTCAGAGATACAGCAAAGCACCTGGCACGCCATTGTTGAGGCAGTGAGAGACGAACAATGGGAAGAGGCAAAGTCCCTCATACTGGCAGCAGATGTGAACGATCACAGTGAGATCAATGAAGTGCATACATCTCGATTTGATCCTGATAACACTTTTATGTCAGAAGATGATCATTACACTGACTTCAAACTCTATTTGCAAGTTGGAGACACTGTCCAGGTCCAGCTGACCTCAGAACAGGAGAGGGGCTACTGGGCGCCATCTGTACAATTATTGAGTCTGAGTTCAAGCTTTGAGATCTGTGTGGAACACACTGATAAACCTATAAAGTGCTTTTCCAAACTTGCAAACCACCGATCCAAAGGTCACTATAAGGATGTAGAGGAGTATGTGCAGATATGGAAGCCCCTCTGCGAAATGGAGTCTGCTGCGACTGCTGTGGATGACAGTGATTGTGTAGTGATAGAGAATGTGCAGATAGCTTGGATGAAATCCTTTGATGATTCCAAACTCTCTGGAAATTTCTCACTGCCTGTAGAATATGTCAAAAAATGGGCAATTGAATTTGACCTGGCCAAGTGTTTCCTCTGTATCCGAAAGAGAGTTTTGAAGGAGACCCAAGCAAATAAGACAGAGCTGGATCCAGACTACTTTACTTGGGTGGCCCATGGTGTGACAACTCAGTGTTTAGATCCTCCAGAGATCAGTGTGAATAAGTCCAAAATTATTCACTTTAGCATAAAAAATACATCCATGATCATTCCAAAATTCAAGCGGGATGCCACATTCACAGTGGAGGTGATCCCAAAACTCATTCCAGACATGTAAGCATGTACACATCACATCACAACCATATTATATTTCAGTACACTACAACTAAGACCATCATAAATCAGTTCATAAATATATTTTGTTCAGTGCATACAGGCAAAGTCATGACAATGAGTTGCAATGATGTTTGATTTTTTTTCTGCTTGATTTATCCAGACGGAAGGAAAGTGCAGTGAATAATTTAACAGCAGCTAATGGGCTCGTTAAGAACATTGCGCTAAGACACCGAATTGGGAAAGAAAGTATGCATTACATTCATAACATGTCATATGTTGAGAGAATGTTTTTTAAATACACAAAATGTGGTTCTGTGATTTCGAAAGGTATTACAAAAGTAAAAAACATTGGAAAAAAATAACTTTTGGCAGCATTTTTTAAACACTTTTTTGTTCTTTGCACATGAAATGCAAAGTGTGATTTCTATTGTGAATTGAAACACAGCTTAATAAAAGCAAAAGAAGCATCACAAAGAAAAGGAAAAAAAATAGCCAAAATTAAGCTCAAAGGGCCCTATCATACACCCGGCACAATGCGACACCAGGCACAACTCAAGTGTTTCACCCCGACACATTCATTTCTATGTTCAGCACCATTTGCTTAAATAGCAAATGCACTCATGCACATCTGTTCGCCCATGGGTGTGCTGGTCTGAAGACAGACAGGCGCATTGTTGGCGTGTTGCTATTTTGAGGCAACTGAAAACGACTGCACGATTGACCAAGAAAAACCTGGTCTAAAGTCAATGGCGCAGTTTTTTTTTAAATTTTTTGTTATTTAAAGGGCGCGTTAGTAATATGCACCTATAGGTGGGTGCACAACATGCGTACACTCTGCTTGTTACACACGGACACGCAGCACCACACAAACATTTTTTAATTTTAAAAATAAAAAGATTCCTTTCTGGAGAAGCATTCAGTCTTTGGTGCAAGCACAACAGGCTTTTAAAGGGAATGGGAGATGAGACTGATTGGTTTATTGCACGCAATGCCCAAAACACACCCATGACTCATTAAGTGACAAGGTATAACCCCTTTGGACCATGCTCCTGGTGTGCTGACCGTTTTTTTCCATCGTTAAACTGCCAAAAGTGGATTCGGACACACCTTAAGTGCACATGCACCATGCGCTTCAGACCATGTCCTTAGATCGTTAAAATAGGGCCTAAAGTGTTGCAAAAGAATTGCTGCCAAAAATCAGTTGCAGAGAAAACTACAGCATATTCATTTTCATTTCAGAAGAAATATTTAAATTTTATACTTGTTTTGTTTTATTTACTTATATAATATACCTACACAGGGTGTTGGTGTCTTGTTTAATTTTCTGATTTCTTTTTAATTCTTCATTGAACACCACATTGAACCCAAGTCATTATGTGAGCTTAAAATGATATATTTGCACTTTATATGTTAAACATGTACTGTACATGTACTTTAGTTCATTGGTTGTTTTGGCTCTATCAATCCACAGGCTCTGAGCCAGCTGTATTACCATTTGTGCTTATGAGAGAGGAACCACCAGCAGGTCTGCCTCGACTGAATGAAAGCCAGTTTAAAGCTTTGGCGCGAGCTCTAAACGGCAAATTCACTCTCATTCAAGGGCCTCCAGGTTAAACATTCTGAGCATATACAGTTTTTTGTTTAGCCTTCAAGGCTAATTTACACTGCAACAGAAACATTTGTCAGGTTTTGTTTGATAAGTGTGTTTCCTCGTATGCTGGTGTTGGTCAGAATGTTTTGTTTTGTTTTTGTTTTTTTTGTAGATTGAATGTTCAATCCCCATTTGTTGGGTTGCGGAATGTCTGAGAAGTGATGTACTGTAATATGTTGATTGTCAGTGTCGATTGGCATCTGTGTGTGTGTGTAGTGTTAATTGCCCTTAAATGACAGACAAACTCAGTTAAAGGGTTAGTTCACCAAAAAATGAAAATTATGTAATTTATTACTCACCCTCATGTAGTTCTACACCTGTAAGACCTTCGTTCATCTTCAAAACACAAGATATTTTTTTTATAAAATCCGATGGCTCAGTGAGGCCTCTATTGCCAGCAAGACAATTAACACTTTCAGACAGAAAGGTACTAAAACATATTTAAAACAGTTAATGCGAGTACAGTGGTTCAACCTTAATATTATAAAGCGACGAGAATACTTTTTGTGCGCCAAAATAACAAAATAAAGATTTTTTTTAAACAATATCTAGTGATGGCTGATTTCAAAACACTGCATCATCGAAGCGTTACGAACCTTTTTTTCCGAATTGGTGGTTCGTCACGTGAACTATGTCGAAATGTCGAAACACTTATGATGTAACGGAGCCTCGTTTACTGAAGTCATGGGACTTTGGTGCTCCAAACCACTGATTCGAAACAAAAGATTCGAAGCTCCATGAAGCAGTGTTTTGAAATCAATATTGTTGAAAAGTCATTAATTTTTTTTTAGTATTCTCATTGCTTTCCAAGCAATCAGATTTTATCAAAAATATCTTAATTTGTGTTCCGAAGACAAATGAAGGTCTTACGGTTGTAGAACTACATGAGGTAATTAATGACAAAATTTTCATTTTTTGGGTGAACTAACCCTTTAAGTTTATCACAGTCACAGGGATTTTATCCTATTTTTTCTCAATGCTTCTTAATGGGACTTTTTCTTAATGGTTTTTCTGTATGTTTGCCCTTTATAGGAACAGGAAAAACAGTTGTAGGAGCATATATAGTGTACTGGTTGTCTCATCTGAACTCTAAAAATCTTTGGAAGCTAAAGGACCCAAAAGACAAAGAAAAGAGAGAGGTTATTCTTTACTGTGGACCCTCAAACAAGTCTGTGGATGTAGTTGCAGGTACGCCGATGTTTGTGTTCTAAGTAACTAGTATTCCTGTGAAGAAGAAACTTTTGTATTATGTGCTTGTGTTGTGTGTACAGAATACCTGCTCAAGTTTGGAGAGCAGCTGAAGCCATTACGTGTGTACAGCAGACAGATGGAGATGCAGGAGTATCCTTATCCCGGCAGCAACATCCAGTTATCTCACAAATCACTGCGCCAAGAGCAGTCTAAATCTGAGCTCAGGTACTGCCAATGAACCAAAAATTGCCTTAACATATTGTCACTCATCATCATGCTATTGCTTAAAAAAAATTAAAAAATAAACATTTTACCTTTACATAACTCAAACTTCACATTGCTGTTTCTAGGAAAATAACACTTCATCATAGAATTCGAGACAACTCTCACAACCCTCATTCTCAAGCAATAAAGGACTTTGATAAAAGAATTGATTCACTGACAGATGAAGAAGTAGAAGAGTACGTAGATGTTTTTGTTGTATTAATGCTGTTTGCTTCCACTTGAAAATGCTAAATGGTCATAAACAACTTGAAATACCAGTGGCTTAATTTCAATCGCCATCATCATCTAAATCCATCTAAAACACATCTCTGTATCTAAGAGTGTGTCTACAAGTTTGTAACTGTGTGTGAACGCATGTCTGCATGACAATAAATTGTGTGTATTCTCAGATATAAGAAGCTCCTAAATTCTGCACGTTTGTATGAACTGGAAAGGCATGATATTATTCTATGCACCTGCACGGCCGCCGCCTCCCCCAACCTCACCAAGACACTCAGTGCTCGTCAGATCCTCATCGATGAGTGCGCCATGGCAACAGAACCCCAGACGCTTGTCCCATTGGTCAGCTTCAAACCTGAGAAGGTCAGAGTGACTCTTGACCCATGTAACAAACAAGTCAAAACAATATAAAATGGAAATAAATTGAACAGAAATGTTAAGGAACTTGCTGTAAAGCACTAACCCAGCCTAATTCTTCAAAGCACTGAAACTTTGGAAGAAAGTTAAACTTAAGACACACTCTTTATAGCATACTAAAAGAATCCACAGGAAGCTGGACACAAAGAACTCCTTTTAGGTTTAATAATATTCCTGAGTAAATGATAGCAGAACCAGATGTTGAAAAATAATAAGCATTTTGTTCTACTGTTCTGATGCTCCCTGCCATGCTTGCTTAGCTTGTCACTTTGTTCCTGAATTGCTCTGCCCCAAAAACTACTGCTTGCATCTATATTTATGAATACTTTCTGTTTGCCAACATAAATGACGTTATCAGGATGGGTATTTTGGGTGAAGAATCCCCTCAATCCCTTCTATTGAACAGTGAGGGGGGACTCTGTTCAGAAATATTGGTAAGCTATTATATTAACAATTACATTCCTCAATATCTTTCTTGTTTTCTTTGCTAAAGGTCCAATGACACCAAGTACAAAAACTATAACAATAATGATAAAGATATAGTTTTAAAAATTGTTCTAAATATAAAAGAATAGCAGAGTCACAATTATAATGATAATGTCACACTGGCATCGTTGAAATCACTTTCAGAAAGATTTTTTCCAGCTGATGAACAATAAAAACATTGACAGCCAATCATAATCCCTCCTCCATTTTAAGAGCTAGAACATTTAAAGTGGCAGACAACAAACCTGCACCACATGCTTGGAATACAACGATCATTATTGTTCACTGGATGCTAATATAGTTATCATTGTGGTTATCTTGATAGTTATCGTTCTTGGTGTGATCGAGCCTTAAAGAGTTAATTCACCCAAAAAAGATATTATAAGAAAGTAATTAATTGCTCACCCTCATGTCGTTCCAAACCTGTAAGACCTTCATTCATCTTCGGAACCCATAAGGTACTTTTCCATTGCGTGGTACTACTCAGTTCGGTTTGGCTTGGCTCGCTTTACTCTACGGTTTGCTTTCCCATTGCAGTTAGTACTGCTTCAAAGTGGGTGGGATTATAGACTGATCATTAAAGGTGCCCTCTTTACTGCCATAGATCCACTCCTCATCTACCAACAAGTCTGTACCTCATCTACTGACCACGATACAGCCATTTCATTTTTCAAGTTGCGTACGATAGTCGCTTAAAGCAAGTCATTTTGCGAACAAATTATACTGCGGTGGCTGTTACTGACTATTTAAATCTAGCGGGTTTGGTGTCTCATGATCAAATCCAATGACACTGGTAGTGATGATTCTCTGATCAATCAGTGATCTGCAGTGTTTAAACTTCACATTTATCAAAGCCACTGGAAGGCAAGCCTGCAACCAGTGTTGCCAAGTCTGTGGTTGTCCCACGGAAATGGGCTACTATTACACTGTTGCCGCAAGTTGTTTTTCATGTCCGCGGGTTGAATCGACCCAAAATAACTCAATATTTAGTCCCTGGAATGCGTATTTTTCCAGGGGACCCCCCTGAAATGCGATTGGGCTAGTTTTGAGGAGCAATTTGGCGGATTTTGTTGTGAAAACCTGGCAACCCTGCCTGCAACCTTTAGCCAAAAATGCGTAATGGCTCCTCCAGGCGGTACGCAGGGAAGGAGACAAGAGGCTGTTTTTTGAATGGATGTCAATGGATGAGAGGCTTCATTATGCTGATTAAACAGCTTTTGTGGGGAAATGGCTAATCATTTAATTAATCAACAGTCTGTTCGCTAATCTTCAGCATGTTTTACACTAAACAATACTTTCGTTGAGAACTATATGTAGATTTTAGCTTGATAAAAATGAATTTTTTTAGAGAAGGCAGACTAGGCAATGTTGTGACAGGTAGGACTCATTTATGGCATTACCAACAGCAAATGTGCCGCATTACTGTTGAACAGATAGAACAATAGATGTTGTGTAAAAGCCACTGGAAGGCAACCTTTAGCCAAAAAAGCATAACGGCTAATGCTTAGGCTCCGGCTGTGGCTGTACACAGGGAAGGAGTGTTGAACAGCTGAGAGGTGCCACACGTGATTAAGTTAGCTGTTACGCTTTCTCCAATGGTAAGAGATAAAGACACTCTCATCTCTCTATAATATACAATCTCTGCATTTAGTATCTGTACGGCTTGTCTGGAACCTCAACCGAGGTGGTACTATTTAAGCGAGCCGTAACAAACCGTACCATGCAGTGGAAAAGTGCCAAAATGAAGATAATTTTAATGAAATCCGTGAGCCTTCTGGCCTCCAATTGCCTGCAACACAATTACCACTTTCAAGGCTCAGATCAAAGATAGATCAAAGACATCCTTAAAATAGTCTATGTGACTACAGTGGTTCAACCTTAATGTTATGAAGCAACCAGAATATATTTTGTGTTGCAAATAACAAACAAAAATAATTACTTTATTCAACAATTTCTTCTGCTCCATGTCAGTCGCCTATGCTGATCACATAGTAAACACAGTACAGCACTTCCAGATTCTTACCCAGAACACCAGCTCATCACACTTATGCGTCATGGTGCTCACGCAAACAGTGTCAGCAATACTGAGCCGGCTTTCGGACGTAGAACCCGGAAGCGCTGCACTGTGTTTACTACGTAATCAGCATAGGTAAAAAATATCTTAATTTGTGTTCTGAAGATGAACGAAGGTCTTACGGGTTTGGAAAGACAATTTTCATTTTGGGGTGAACTAACCCTTTAAGAGTGCCGCTTGAGCTGTTTGCATTTACTTTTCAGCTTTTTGGCTTTTTACAGTGCCTAGCAACTCTCTCTGTTCATGGGCATCTAAAATAAATCAATAACACAAATCAAACGATACAAAAATACATTAAAATAGTAATATTTATTGTTGAACACATTTGTCAGTGCTAAATATCCTCATTTATCTGTAATATAAATAAGATGCTAAAATTGCAGTGCAGTGATACTGTCATGCAGTGTAATAAATGACACTATGGTGTGACAGAATTTGCATTACATTGAATGACAAACACAGACTAGATTCATTTGAAAACACAGATTCATTCATAAATGAAACAGCCGTGTTTGCTCTGAGATGAAATAAAGCAATCTGACATTACATATCCTAAAACGATTGAATTGTTGTATAAAATCGATATTACATTTGCAAACTCTCTTTATAATAAAAAGCTGTCACTAATCTCAGTTCATCGCGATCTCACAAACTTCCCTTACAACTAATGAAGTTGTCTACACTGCACAATGTAACTCTTATTTACATTGTGTCTGTACTTTGTTAAAATTAGAGGATTCGCGAGCTTGCCTAACTCAGCACTGAACAAAATCAAGAGTTTTGAGCGGTGAGTGGATTTTAACTTAAACGACTGGCCATTGTGTCTCAAAAGTCTCCTTTTTTTTTCAGTACTTTAAAAATCAGTTAAACAGTCCCTTTAATATAATGCAGCCAACACTTATTTGAAAATGCCAAGAAAACAAATATATTTTTTAACTTGGTATTTTATGTTTAGATATAATGGTAAAATCAAAGACAGTTTTACACTCTGAAAAAGGTGATGTCTCAAAAAGGTGATGTCTCATCTTTGACACTTAAAGGTGCCGTAGTACGTCTTTTTACAAGATGTAATATAAGTCTAAGGTGTCCCCTGAATGTGTCTGTGAAGTTTCAGCTCAAAATACCCCATAGATGTTTTTTTATACATTTTTTTTAACTGCCTATTTCGGGGCATCATTAAATATGAGCCGATTCAGGCTGTGGCCCCTTTAGCGCCCACAGAGCTTGTGCTTGCCTGAAACAGTGCATAAACAAAGTTCACACAGCTAATATAACCCTCAAAATGGATCTTTACAAAGTGTTCATGAGGGTGTTCATGCAACATGTCTTATCGCGCAAGTATGGTATTTATTTGGATGTTTACATTTGATACTGAATGAATTTGATGGTGCTCCGTGGCTAAAGCTAACATTACACACTGGTGGAGAGATTTATAAAGAATGAAGTTGTGTTTATGAATTATACAGACTGCAAGTGTTTAAAAAATGAAAATAACGACAGTCTTGTCTCCGTGAATACAGTAAGAAACTATGGTAACTTTAACCACATTTAACAGTACATTAGCAACATGCTATCGAAACATTTAGAAAGACAATTTACAAATATCACTAAAAATATCATGATATCATGGATCATGTCAGTTATTATTACTCCATCTGCCATTTTTCGCTATTGTCGTTGCTTGCTTACCTAGTCTGATGATTCAGCTGTGCACAGATCCAGACGTTAATACTGGCTGCCCTTGCCTAATGCTTGAACATTAATTAATGCTGGCATATGCAAATATTGGGGTCATACATATTAATGATCCCGACTGTTACGTAACTGAACTCTTATTATTTAACTATGTCAAGATAAATTCAATTTTTAATTCTAGGGCACCTTTAAGCATTAGATTTTTCCTTTAAGATTTGTATTTATTGAGTACTTTTAATTTAATATAATATAGTAATGGATGAAATGTGACAGCAGATAGTGACTCAAGCCTGTTTTCTCCATGCAACAAACTTTTTCAGCTATGAATGGTTAACTAGCATAAGCAAAACTAGATAAGGCATCTACTTCTTTCTCCAATACTCTGGCCTTATTTGTCCATCAAACATTTTCATTCACAGCCTTCTGTGAAAGTTTTCTGATCCTTGTCACATAGTCTCATATACTCAATCTTGCAGGTTGTGCTGTTGGGGGATCACAAGCAGTTGCGTCCGATAGTGAAGAATGAGCATGCGCGGAGACTGGGCATGACACACTCTCTGTTTGAACGTTACATGGATAGAGCACTACTGCTTGACACCCAGTACAGAATGGTACACATATGTGCTTCACACACTTTATACGCTTACACACATTTATCACTGTTTATTACATTTATTACTCTTTCTTTAGCATGAAGAAATCTGCAAATTTCCATCAGAAGCATACTACCTTGGTAAGCTGAAAACTAAGGTGCCTGAACGAATCAGCATGCTACATGCTGAGATTGAGACAACAAGACAAAGCAAACACATTCTGTTTGGAGATATACGTGGAAAAGAGATCAGTTTGGTTGTTTCAACTGCACGGGGAAATGAAAACTCAAAAGCCAACTTTGAAGAGGTCGAGAAAGCTGTAAGTAAAATATAGCATGCAAACGAATAAACAAACATTTACACCTAATTATATGTAAATTCTACAAAGAATCCACTGCATGGTTGCAATTAACAAACTCACCTCACTACATACAATTTTTAAATTTACCAAACTTTAGCACTTTGGTAACACCTTAGTATGGGGAACAATTCTCACTTTTAACTAGTTAATGCCAGGTTCTGGTGCTAATGAGCTTGCACCCACACTAATCAAACTAAATTTGTTTTTACGCAGGTTGAGATTTGTGGTCAGCTGGTATCAGTGGGCCGTGTGAAGCAGGAGGAAATTGCCATTCTGTCACCATATAACGCACAGGTGTTCCAAATCAAAAAAAGACTGTCCAATGGCTCCCAAATGAAGAGAATCACTGTCACCACCATTACAAAGAGCCAAGGTGAAACTCTAAAATCATTTTCTCTCTTTAGATCTATGTTTCTTACTTTACTGTATAAACAGAAATGGAAGATAAAAATAAACTATTTCTTTCTCATAACAATGAGTTCTGATTTCTAAATAGATTAGCTAAATAGCTAGATTAATTATTTCATGTTGACTAAAGTAGTTAACTAATGAAACTTTATTGTAAAATGTTACCGTTTTTTCCCCCCTAAAAGAATCTCATGTTCTTATGTATACAAAAATCTGATGAGCATTATAATGATGTGACTGCAGGTAGTGAGTGGCGGTACGTGATTCTGTCGATGGTTCGCTCCTGTCCCAGCGACGAGATTGAATCTCTGCCTTCAAGGGAATGGCTCTCCAAACACATTGGCTTTGTGGGTGATGAAAACCAAATCAATGTTGGCATCACAAGAGCACAGGATGGGCTATGCATTTTGGGTAATCCCTACATTACATTCATCTAAGAATTATTTTAAATGATATATTCTTAACAAATTATTAAATGCATATCCCAGTATCTTAAATCACTATGATTTATACAAAAGAATTTAATTTTTTATATTGACTATTATAAGATACTAATATATTTTTTTAATTCTGTGCTGTAGGCAATCAGGAGGTACTGAACTGCAGCCCAGCGTGGAAGAAACTACTGAAACATTATTCAGGTCATGGCTGTGTGGTCTCTGCAGACCAGATAACAGTACACAGTGTCCGTTAAATCAGATTTTAAATTAAGTTGGATTGAGCTTGAATCTTTTTTACAATCAGTGTAAATACATATTTTTTAAGATTATATTTTTAATTATACATTCCAAATTTCTTGTATCATTCCACACCATTTTAAAATGGTTATATTAATGAACTAATGAACTATTCCTGATATTTTATATTAATTTAAAACAACAGCAGTTTAAGAGAAGACATTACACATATTTTACTACATCTAACTATACAATGTTACTATTAAATGATTGTATAAAAAAAAGGGGGAGCTGGGCAGGGGGGTATTTGCTTTGAATACATTTCCACAAAGACTTGCAGTGCTATGCTTAATCTACTGAGCTGTAATTTTGTTTGATTTTTTTTATGATAGTGGTGGCAATAAAAAGTCAGTTTACCACAGTCCAATTGTAGTAACTATTGTTGTAACAATAAGCGTAGCAACTATTTTTGTAACTCTTTTTCACATTTACTTTGACTTATATACAGAATTTGGCTTATATATTAATTAAAAGCTTTTATTTTGTACATGTATGTGAAATGGAGTTATTAAACGTTTACCTGCAAAATATATTAACCACTTGTACTAACATTGTCTGGTGTCAGATTCCAATGGGAAAAGGCACTTTTTTTGCCCCAAGTTTGCATGCCTGTAACCCAATAAGTATTAAAGATATCTTAATATCCTTTTAGATTCATTAGGTTCTTAACAAACTTTCCTGGACATGTTAATGTGGCTTCATAAGAAAAAAAAAAAAAAGAAAAAAAAAGGTAAGTTGTACACATTTTCAGTGGTCAAAAACCAAATGTGGGTCACTTTTTTTCTAAATTTCTAAAGAACAAATCATGTAAAATTTCTATCAGCTTAATTGCATAGAACATACAGTACCTATCTGAGTGCCATAAATATTCTTTTTCTAAAGCTATCATGCCTGCAACTCTAAAAGTATTCAAGATATCTTAATATCCTTCTAGATTCTTATAAACTTTTTTTTTTTATAAACTTCATTTTTAGTGCCCTATATTGTTCAGTCCCATAGATATTGAAACCCCAATGTGACTCCATGTTCAAATTATTGAATTTTATCCATTTTCAATGGTCAAAAACCAAATAACTTTTTAAACAGTGGATAGTTATTGTGTCTAAAGAAGAATGTCTGAAGAACAAATAACACTGAAATTAGAAATGTATCTAATTTCCCTCTATTTAAAAAACTGAATACAACACACCTCTCTGCCAAAAACATTTTTCTGAAGTTTTAATTCAAGAAGTGTTAAAGATATCTTAATGTCATTTTAGATTCTTGTTCTTATGAAACTTTTCTTTTGGAGTCTTTATTTCTAAGGCCTTATATGGTTCAATCTCATATATAGGGATGTCAATGCGTTAATGTATAGTTACAATGCTGCTTAACACTTGGTAGCTGTTAAAATGAACAAAATCCCATGTTTCAAATATCCCTAAAACTGATTCAAATATAGATTCTAATAATACATGTTTGAGAGCATGTTAAAGGTGCTAAAGAGGATGTTTTGTTTTATACATTTTTGCAATATTACTTGAAACTGTCTTTACTAACTGATAAAATGGTGCGTTCAAGTCTTCCTGGGAAGTTCGTATTTACGAGGTGGGAAATCGTGTGTACGACGGTAGGTGCGTTCAAGTCACTTTCGTCGGAGTATGATGGCGGTGTGCCTTCTCTAAATTAATTACACAAAATTACAACACTTCTGCTTCTAGAAAATGTAGAGCAAATAATGTACATTAGTTGTATGTTGCTTTTTTATGTTTTTTAATTAATTTATGAAGCTGTTGTAAACTTTATTGTTGCATATTACATTTTTATACTGTGATGCTATTGTATTTTTTGCTGGGAATCAGCTTACTTTGTTGTAAATAGAAAAGCCTGACAATTCACTGCTAAATACCTGTAATATTGTGGTATTTCGCCATGTTTCTGACTGACACGCCCCCAACTCGTACAGATCGGAGCTTAAAGAAAATTACGAGCTTCCCACTGGTATTTACGACATTGTGGTGGCATTCATGTCAGTTCTGCTCGTAAATACGATCTTTCCGACATGACTTGAACGCACCAAAAGACTATGAGAGAAAGAAGATAATATAACAATTATTATGCAAGTCAATTTTCTGATATTTTTTTTTTTCAGGCACATTTTACCAATTCCAAACCACATCAATCTTAACTACTATTAATTTTGTATTTAATCATTTATAAGTGATATATAATTGTTCATGAAGGCAAGTGTGCATAATTATTAGGCAGGTGTTTTTTTACAGGCAAAAGGAGCCAAAAAAGAGATTTCACTCAGACTGAAAAGTCAAAAATTATTAAATACCCATGGGAAGGATGCAGTACTAATGCAATACTAGACACTGCAGTTAAGGCATGACCATTGGACAGCAAAACACTCATTGGGTCAGCAGGGTCAGACCAAAACAGGTGCTCAAACTTTTTAGCTTGGAGCACCCCCTGAAGGGATTATCATCCTTCTGCGTACCCCCTCTCTTCCACTTTGACTGCAGTCACACCTTTACCATTAAGGGACAATATTTGCCCCTAAACTTATTTTCCAGTGCATATTTTTTACCTTTATGAATAACTTCATAAAATAAATAATGTTTTAAAGCTGCAGTCTGTAACTTTTTTTGGTTACAAATTATCCAAAATCAATTTTTGAGCAAGTACATAACCAGCCAGTGTTCAAAACGATCTCATTATCTTAGCTCGATTCACAACGGTAAGCTTGTAATAATGTTTTATAATAAGAGCGACATGGTGGATTTCCGCGGGAAATTTGAGCATGCAGCAGTTCCTCTGTGCATCATTACTTCACGTCCGTAAACAGAAAGGAAGGAGTCCAGGGGCATGTTCAAGCTCAAACCGGTGCGCAACGTTTTGCTACGTTTTCCGGGTTGAACAACATGTTTCCTGGAAACGGTGTGCAAAGGTGTGCAACAGGTTTGAGATACGTTTTCTCTTGTTTGGTGGGTGTGTCAGAAATGTCAGCCTAATCTGCGGCAAGATGTATATAAACCACGTGGTATTAAAGAGACAGCTCGCACAATGGGTATTAATGTAACAAAAATACTATACTTATATATTTTGCTATTGTATTGTGAAGTGACACTTTAAGAAACTTTTCTATACTCCTCTGATTATATAATAGTAAATATTACAATATCATAGCACAACAACAGTGATCAGTGATAATGATACTCACAATAAAAATAATATAGCCTAGATCATAACAGTCTCGGAGGTAAGAAGTGGATTATCCTTCACCTGAAATGTTTGTCTTTTCATGCTGAAATGTGCGACAAATGTTGGATCACAATAAGAATAAGTTTCCACAAATCTCTTCACTCGATTGGGATGTTCTCTTTTATTCTGGACGGCAAGGGCAGTGACTGTAACATTGAGCATATTATGTAGTATTAAACACGTATTTATACCGATTTAATCAGGCTCCGAAAATTCTTCAAAAAGAACACAAATAATGGCCTTCTTAGCTGCCATAGTTGCAACTCTTGCGTCATCAGAACAGGCTAATCGATTTTATCACATTAGGACGCAGCTGGTAGTAGATCATTTATAGCCTGTTCTCACAGCAGTTGAAGTAATGGACTACATGCACGGGTTACTTCCTGGTTTTCGTCAAGCCAGCTCGAGCACTTCCGGTGAACTGTTAGCTGTTCATTCTGTAGTCGTTAGAACAAAAGTGGCAGACATGTTACTTATTTGTTCAGATGATATTTTCCAGTGAAAATTCTTATATTGGTCATACTTTCAAGACGTAGAATCTGTGATTCTGAAATACAGTATCCACACCGGTGCGGTGACTGACAGCAAACATTAGATTCATCCGCGCTGACGAGCTGTGCCGATGCACAACGCACGCACAGATAATTGTTCCGCATATGACTGCAATCGCAGGTTTCAAAGATGGCGACAAAGAGGAAAAATCGCAGACTGCAGCTTTAAATAAAAAAAGTTCAATAGAGAAATATGCAATGATGGTAAATCGAAGTAAAACTTTTAAATATTAAACTACAACCGCCAGCAGGTGGCAGCAAGTCATTGTTTTTATGAGTGAGTCATCGAGTCATTCATTCAGTAACGAAACAAGTGGCTGTGAATGAATCATTGAATCATTGACTCTCACGATTCGAACTTGTAGTTCTGCTGTGGTTTTCATTAGAACTATCATTTCATTGCAAAATATAGTAAATACTGACAGTACTGTGTTTAAAATGCACGTTTTATTTGTTGACCTGTTGTATAATAATGTCACGTTTGCAGTCATGTTGATATTTGGGAACAATTACATTCTTGCTCGTTCGTTGTCATCATTAAATACAAGAACTCAATCGAAATTAATCCATTAGTGTCTATATTTGTTCTTCATGCGAGTAAGTGCTAAATCCCCGCTTTTACAAAGGTGCATTGTCGAGAACGACAGTAATTGAGCGCGAAGGCAGCAGACTGTACGCAATCTATCTGTATCTTGTGTGGATACAATCATTTTTGACTGCAAATGATGAGGTAATTTGATTAAATGTACTGGATTTGCGACATTTTGGCAGTTAGAAATAAGCACATGCTGGATTTTAATATTTTTTTAAGGTAGAATTAAATGAACTAACGTTACTCGGCATTTTGTCCGCGTACCCCCTATTGTCACCTCACGTACCCCCAGGTAATGTATCTTTTATCATACCTTGAGAAGTTCATTCATGTTTATTTCGTGCTGTAACTGGTATTAAAGCGGAGGAGTTGATCAGTTCATGTGCGCGTCAGGCTGCCGCTTCTCTTGAACTGTGTAGTGGGAACCAGAACCACTGCTCTATCTGTTGCTTTGGTCTTTGTCAACACCCGCTTGCACCACCTGCTGGTGAGCCGTAGCCTACTCTACTGCTATTCCTGCAGTTTCAAAGATGTGCAGTGTTGACTAATCTTCTGGATTTGAACCACTGAATTACTGGAAGCGAAATTGTAAAGTGAAATAAAATGAACCGAAAATTGCCTGTCAAATATTTATAGGTTGTATTTGTAAACAGACTGAATATTTTTGAAGTGAAGTCTGAAAGGCAAATGTGGATTATTGCATTTTTAATAATGAAAATGTTTTTGAAATGTTTTGAATAGAAATTGTAATGTTGTAGGCTGTAAAATGAAGCAAATGATGGATCGGATCCTATCATCTGTCTCTAGTGTCAGGAAGCATCAACGAACAGATTATCAGCAACTCAACTCAACTCAACTTTATCTCATAGCTTTCCTTAAGTTTTACTGCCACCTAGTGATAATACTCAGAATCACAATGATTCACCAAAAACAACAATTTGGGAAATATCATACTGAGTGAATAAGGTAGATTGGGACATAATGTGGATTACCGACTTCTTACCTGATTCACTTAAGTTGTCTCCTGTGTATTCCCAACACCTGAGATCTCCTCATATACCTCCAGCTTTAGTATGACTCTCCAATTGGCTTCCTATGTTTCCCTTATCTTTTCCCCACTCTACTGCTCACCTGTTCCAACTATCCATGGAGCGTGTACTCTCCAGTCTCCTCCACTCATCGTCTCATCCCAAGCTACCTGGTAAAAGTAAAGAATTTTGTTCTTCACTATTCATCAGTCATCAATAACTCTGAATTCGCTTTTACCTGCTTCACCTGTGCATTGAGATTTGTTACCTGCAGCATACAAGAAAATGACAAACGAAAGCCAGAGTTCAAGGATCTCCTCGCATTGAGAAACAAGCACGTTCTTGATCCAGTTTTTTGGAGAAATTCAAAGTCCAGCAGATAACCCAGGTGAAAAAAAGTACATTTCTATAATATAGGCTACTTAAAGTGCTCTGTTTTCGTGCACTAATTTTGTACTTAATATACTAAAAATTATTTTTTAGTACTACTTAAGATCATCTTAAGAACATCTAAGTGTACTCCACTTAGATGTTCTTAAGATGATCTTAAGTAGTAGTAAAGAAGAATTTTTAGTATATTAAGTACAAAATTAGTGCACGAAAATACTATGCTATTTTGAGACAGCATGAAATATGAACAAAAATGTGCTTTTAATATACTATCTCTGTATTTAGAAAATGTATTTAGATACTACTTATAGTACATTTGAAACCATAGTGTACTACAAGTGGTAGATAAATATATTTTCTAAATACAGAGATGTACTCAGTCTTTATTCTAAATACAGAGTGTACTTTTTTCCACCTGGGAATAGAAGAATTCCTATAACAAAACAACTTAAAAACTCAACATTAAAATGGCCAGCAGGGGGAGCAGTTTTGCCACAGCAGTCACTACAGAGACTGAACAATTCAGTAATTAAACTAAATTGAACTCCAAAGAAAGACCAATCAACGCTTTCTCAGTTGCTGTTAGGAAATGTCATGCATTTTGTGGTATAGACCACACAATGGAGATCTGTGACCCGTTCAAAAGGAAATCCAACAAAGAAATGGTGGAGTTCATGAAAGCCAATTGAATGTGCTTTGGGCTCTTGAGCAGCAATTGTCAAAGATGTTTGATAGGTCAGATTTCTAATACTACCAATCATCTTACAGTACTTCATATTGTTAGAAAGGAAAATAAAAAAAAATCTAATGAATCAAAAGTTTGCAAGTTTGAATCAAAAAAATCATCAAGTGTTTTAATTTTCCATGGATGCTGGAAGCCATGGCTAGTCTCACATAGCCAGACCTTCAGACTGATGGCAGAAGGTCTGGACTCAAGAGTGTCTGGACTCACCCAAGAGGACATCTGACTGACATGTAAGGCAACAAATCAGAGTTCACTTTGTTCCACGTCATGATTAGGGGCGTGAAAATGTGAAGTCGTTAACTGATAACAGACCGGTGTGCATCTAATAAATGATTCATTTAAGAACGCTGTGCAAGTTTACTGCAACAAATAAGCTGTGAACTTCACATACTTTTGAAAATCCAGCATTTAGCTGATCAAGCGCTCATTGTCCCAGTTGTAAACATGATGGTGTTTTTCTTCCACGAGGGGGTTTGGCGTCACAACATTTGTTACAAGGCAGGCCATTAAAGAACGCGACACACACGTCTCCCGGACATCCTGTAGAATTCAACCAACCAGATGACGACTTAGAAAATCCTTGTGTTTCCAAACATTTCAGGAGATATGGAGTGGTGTCAGGATGCAGGTTGAGGGATGAGGCAAGGGCTCAAGGACTGGCAACTGGACAAGACAGAACTAGGCAAGGTAAACAGGGAATAATAAATACGGTGCAAACAAGTCAAGTCAAGTCATGTCACCTTTATATAGCGCTTTTTACAATGCAGATTGTGTCAAAGCAGCTTTACAGTAATAACAGGTAAATAATATTGGCTACACAGTAGCTCTTAAAGAAAATGGTGACACCATCTCTTTTGACCAGCTTAAATAAATTCAGTATTGATTCATTCAGTTGTAAAAATCAATAGTTATTAATTTAGTTAAGTTGTCTATCAGCAATGGAGAAAACAGTGATGTCATCGTCCAGTTCAGTTCAGTTCGCATACAATGGTGTCAATGAAGGCAGATCAAAAACATTGTTGAATATAAAGTGTCCCCAACTAAGCAAGCCAAAGGCGACGGTGGCAAGGAACCCAAACTCCAACAGGTGACATCAGATGACAAACAGGTGATAAAAATGGAGAAAAAAACCTTGGAACAAACCAGTCAGGGGGCCAGTTCTCCTCTGACCAACAGCGAACAGTGCTTGATTATTCAGGCAGCTTTACAGGTCATAAATCCGATTGGAATTGCAACAGTCAAAATATTTAATCCAGTTCCATCTAGTTGAAGATCGTATTCATCACGCCGGTATGGGATGCTTTGTTGGGAATCTGTGTCACTGGCTGTCGTGTCGATGAGGCCTTCACAGGGAATGATCTAGTTGGCACAATCAGGCTGACACTTCAGGGCTGTGTTGTCATCGTGTCTAGGCGCGGGTCCTCCATCTGATCTGGATACGACCCAGATCCAGCTGACTACAGTAAACCTCGGGATAAATAGAGAGACTAATAAGCGTAGATGCCATTCTTCTTCTGATGCAACAAGTACATCTGGTGTTATAAGAAGTGTTCCCGGTTCCAGCTGACCTAATTAATGCAGTCTAACAATCCTTTAATAGATATGAAAACATAAATTGATAATGTGTTATGTGTATGTCAGGTTAAAGATGTGCGTTTTTAGTCTAGATTTAAACTGACAGAATGTTTCTGCTTCCCGAACAATGCTAGGAAGATTCCAGAGTTTAGGTGCCAAATAGGAGAAGGATCTACCACCTGCGGTTGATTTTGATATTCTAGGTATTATCAATTGGCCAGAATTCTAAGATCGCAATACAAACCCGATTCGAAATAAGTTGGGACACTGTACAAATTGTGAATAAAAACAGAATGCAATGATGTGGAACTTTCATATTTTATTCAGAATACAACATAGATGACATATTAAATGTTTAAACTGAGAAAATGTATAATTTTAAGGGAAAAATAAGTTGATTTTAAATTTCATGGTATCAAAAAACAAAAAAAAATGAATCCCGCACACTATCAACTTGCAAAACAATAAAAAAGACACTTTATTAGCAACGTTTCGATCGTAAGATCTTCATCAGGCATAAACATTGTATTCAAACTCCATTGTATTTAAAACATCATGAATCACAATGAATCATCAATATCCAATCAAGATCAGTGATTAAATAATCATTACCACCACATCACATTATTAACTCAACAATTATATAATAAAATAATATATATATAATAAATATAAAAGGAGTATTATTAATGATATATATCTAATGATCATATTTCATAACATCACATTAAACAATGCTTCATCATTCATACCCATAGGTGATAAAGTCTGAAGAGTAAAAATCCAGAACAATTCACGTCTCTGTAAGAGCAATTCAATATCGCCCCCTCTAGGTGGCACACTCACTTTTTCAATCCCACAGAAGCGTAAGGAAGAAATATCATGATTAAAGGATAGAAAATGGGCAGCGACTGGATAGTTAACATCTTTTCTTCTGATAGAACTTTTATGTTCACTGGTTCAAATTTCATGGTATCAACACATCTCAAAAAAGTTGGGACAAGGCCATGTTTACCACTGTGTGGCATCCCCTCTTCTTTTTATAACAGTCTGCAAACGTTTGGAGACTGAGGAGACAAGTTGCTCAAGTTTAGGAATAGGAATATTGTCCCATTCTTGTCTAATACAGGCTTCTAGTTGCTCAACTGTCTTAGGTCTTCTTTGTCGCATCTTCCTCTTTATGATGCGCCATATGTTTTCTATGGGTGAAAGATCTGGACTGCAGGCTGGCAATTTCAGTACCTGGATCCTTCGTCTACGCATCCATTATGTTGTAATTGATGCAGTATGTGGTCTGGCATTGTCATGTTGGAAAATGCAAGGTCTTCCCTGAAAGAGACGACGTCTGGATGGGAGCATATGTTGTTCTAGAACTTGGATATACCTTTCAGCATTGATGGTGCCTTTCCAGATGTGTAAGCTGCCCATGCCACACACACGCACAGGCACATGCAACCCCATAACATCAGAGATGCAGGCTTCTGAACTGAGCGCTGATAACAACTTGGGTTGTCCTTGTCCTCTTTAGTCCGGATGACATGGCGTCCCAGTTTTCCAAAAAGAACTTCAAATTTTGATTCGTCTGACCACAGAACAGTTTTCCACTTTGCCACAGTCCATTTTAAATGAGCTTTTGGCCAAGAGAAAACGCCTGTGCTTCTGGATCATGTTTAGATATGGCTTCTTTTTTGACCTATAGAGTTTTAGCCGGCAACGGCGAATGGCATGGTGGATTGTGTTCACCGACAATGTTTTCTGGAAGTATTCCTGAGCCCATGTTGTGATTTCCATTACAGTAGCATTCCTGTATGTTATGCAGTGCCGTCTAAGATCACGGGCATCCAGTATGGTTTTCCGGCCTTGACCCTTACGCACAGAGATTGTTCCAGATTCTCTGAATCTTTGGATGATATTATGCACTGTAGATGATGATAACTTCTAACTCTTTGCAATTTTTCTCTGAGAAACTCCTTTCTGATATTGCTCCACTATTTTTCGCCGCAGCATTGGGGGAATTGGTGATCCTCTGCCCATCTTGACTTCTGAGAGACACTGCCACTCTGAGAGGCTCTTTTTATACCCAATCATGTTGCCAATTGACCTAATAAGTTGCAAATTGGTCCTCCAGCTGTTCCTTATATGTACATTTAACTTTTCCAGCTTCTTATTGCTACCTGTCCCAACTTTTTTGGAATGTGTAGCTCTCATGAAATCCAAAATGAGCCAATATTTGGCATGACATTTCAAAATGTCTCACTTTCAACATTTGATATGTAATCTATATTCTATTGTGAATAAAATATAAGTTTATGAGATTTGTAAATTATTGCATTCCTTTTTTATTCACAATTTGTACAGTGTCCCAACTTTTTTGGAATCGGGTTTGTAGATGTGGAGGACTATAATGCGTTAAGAGCTCGCTCAGGTACTGGGGAGCTAAACCATTTAGTGCTTTGTAAGTAATTATCAAGATTTTAAAATCTATACAATGTTTAACAGGAAGCTAATGCAGTGTTGACAGAACTGGGCTAATATGGTCATATTTCCTGGTTCTAGTAAGAACTCTAGCTGCTGCATTTTGTACAAGTGTAGTTTACTTATCAAGCGAGCAGAACAACCACCCAGGAGAGCATTACAGTAATCTAGCCTTGAGGTCATGAAGGCATTAACTAACTGTTCCAAATTTGTCATACATGTCGTAATTTAGATATATTTTTAAGATGGAAGATTGTGGTTTTACAGATGCTAGAAATGTAGCTTTCAAATGAAAGATTGATATCAAAGAGCAAACCCAGGTTCTTAACTGACGACAAAGACTTAACAGAACAGCCATCAAGTGTTAGGCAGTATTCTAGGTTGTTACATAGAGAAGCATGGTTGTTACAAACACGGCATGTCGCAATCTGTGACGAAGCAGGAGGGAAATGAGCGCTCGATATCAGTGCTGTAAACCATGTCATAAAGCTTCTCGACATGAATCATTACGAGCACTGGCTTTGACTGTGATGGTCGCTGTTGCTGAGAATGAAGATAAAGATTTCCGGATAAAGGGCTGAATTTGGATCTGTTCCTTACAAACATATGGATTCTAAAGATATGGAGTACAGCAAACAAATAAAATGGATGTGATTTGTGAATTTATTTGGTGCTTTGGTGTATCTTATGGTTGTATTGTCAGTCGCTGCATAGGAGAAATTCACACAGCAAACAAACTATTACAAAATGGTTAAACAATTACAGAAATTTTTATTCATTTTAAGGTTTCAAAGTGTAGTCTCGTTTAACATTATGTAATCCCCCGAAACGAGTTTGCAGCATGAACAGAAATGTTATTTCATATTAAGTAGGCTAGATGAGTAAACTGCTTTGAATAAATTCAACTAAAAACATGTATTGAAATGACAATTGAATACAACAGATTTAAATCATTAAAGCCACGATTTTAATATCAATAAATGGGAATTCATATACATTCACACTTTACGTTAGATGATTTATGTTTTTTTTTTTTTGCTGTTAATACGTAAGTAGTTGTACGTTTTAGTGCTATAAATATGTCAGTGTTGTACGTTTTTGTGTGTATGAAAACTTAAGTAAATGTACGTGTGGTAGAACCACACTTAACATAAAAATACACATGTATTCTCATGTAATCACGTTGCATCAGCGTAACAGTGAAAACTAATGGCATGCTTCCTAATGATATCTCCCAAAGGTAGCATGTACAGAGTGAAAAGCACAATCCTAGTACTGAGCCTTGCGGTACTCCATATTGAACTTGTGATCACACGTGATATGACATCTCTTTGTTTACTACTACAAACTGATAACGGTCAGATAAGTATGATTTGAACCATGCTAATGCAATTCCACTAATAGCAACATCATTTTTTTAGTCAATTTAAAAGAATGTTGTGATCGATAGTGTCAAATGCAGCACTAAGATCCAGTAACACTAATAGAGAGATACAACCACGATCTGATGATAAGCAAATCATTTGTAGCCTAACTCTAATGAGAACAGTCTCAGTACTGTGGTACGGTGCAAATCCTGACTGGAAATCCTCACAGATACCATTTCTTTCTGAAAAGGAACATAGTTGTGATGATACTGCCTCCCTCGTTACAAGGCAGGTAACGAAGGAGGAAAGTGGGGCAAATTAACCAATAATTAGATGACAAGAATCAAGGGGTTACACAATAGACATGCGAGCACATGGCACAAAGAAACAGACATGATAAGCCATGTGCTCACACAAAACAAAACAAAAACACAAGTACATGGCCAGCGAAAACAATCACAAGCCATGTGCTCAAACAAACTAGACACGAACACACCGCTAATGAGAACACTCACAAGCTGCATTCACACAAAGCATAACATGTGGCTGAAAATGTGAAACAAGCATGAAAACATATGGCTGATGTAAACATGAACCCGACCTGTGCGCTCTTAACAGAACACATGGAGCATGATTGCCCGAACCCTGACACGGAACTGAAACCAAACTAGACCGAAGTGCCGGTATCTGAACATCACATTCCACACACAAAACAACTCGGTGGATGGGAGAGCGTACAGCCCGAGCGAACTCGGAACCACAAATTATATATTATAAGACATGAATAATGCCTTATAATTATTATGTTGTTGGTTGTTTATAAGGCATTATGCATGTATTATAATGCATTAAGAATACCTTTATAATGCATTATAAATACAGGCTTCATAGAAAGTGTTACCCTAAATTTTCCATGCATTATAATCATTCACAACTCATAATAATTACTTGAACAAACTCATTGTTTCTGCTTTAAACTAATACATTGTTAGCTAACTGCATGATTTCTATATGTACAATACATTACCTGGACAAAGTCACCTCTGATAACAGATCACTCTAAATTGTAATGCAGACACATGCATTTTCTGTACAGCTGCTTTGAAACGATGTATCGTGAAAAGCGCTATAGAAATAAATATAAACTAATTGAAAACTCAGATATAGAAGTAAAACATTAATTTAAAATCATTTGAGCAGCATTAAAAGGTTGTTTATTATAGAAATGTGTTTTTTTTTTAAATGTACAATCTTATTTTAAGTTGTTTATTCTTAAACTATACAATTTACAGAAATATAGGTATGTTAAGAAAGTTTTAAATTAAATTACTATGTGTAAAAGAATGGGTTTTTCTAAGCTAATAAGATATTAGCAAACTAAAATGACACGTTTAAAAGCTGAAGTGTCAGTTTTTAAAATTGGCCCTCAAAACATTTGCATATACACAATAAAATTGCTCCTTGCAATGGGATATGGGGAACAGCTGCAGGCCATGGAGATGGTGACCAAAACACAATAATTGTGAGTCAAATTTTTCTTGACACTGATCCTGTCTTGTATGGGGACTGTCCCAGAATGTGAGGCGTCCTTGGCAGCTTCTTCCTGTCGTTTTGTATCGTTACATGTCAGTGTGCTGTATAATTTTTTGGCACCCTCACGCCAAACCAGCACTCCCTGTATTGTTCGCGGTGACATAATCTATTTGTCAGCAGCCACCCCTCAGCCTTTTTGCAACATTTCATCCTGACATTGCTTACTAGGTAAATCCACAGAACATTCAGTTTTCATGTAAATACATCTGTCAATTGCGCAATTGTTGCAGGCAGTAAATACAAATACACAAAACACAACACGCCCAGCTAGCACTACTTAGACAAGTAAAAACAAAAACAAAATATGTAGCATAATGTAAGCAAGTTACTAAACCAAATAACCACAGCAAGGATGTCAAAAAAATACTATATCCAATTTACTGAGATTAGTGTCAAATCTTCTGTCAAGCTTGTTTGAAAGATAACAATGGTGAACTCTCACTATACTGAAAGAAACAATCCTCTTTTTAAGGTGCAATTTTGTGAAAGCAACAAACTTTGTCTTCCAAAATTGTTGGCATGATATATATATATATATATATATATATATATATATATATATATATATATATATATATATATATATATATATATATATAAACATCAATGTAGAAGAAACAGACATGCATAAAGAAAAATACTAAAGAAAAGGTGAGTTTAAAGTAAATATGAATGGGTTTGAACGAAGAATTTTATTAAAAATAGTTTTCAACAAAAAAAAAACAAAGTTAAATGTGAAGAACAACAACAACAACAAAACAATGTATATTTAGGTAATAGGGGCCTACATTTCTTTTAATGGTATCTATATTATAAGTAATTAAAAAAAAAAAAGCATGAAATTAAAAAGGCAAGTAATACCTTATTTTAATTTTAAGGTATAATTTATTGACTTTTATTGACCTATTGAATAGACCTTTCTTTTTCTTTCTTTCTTTCTTTCTTTCTTTCTTTCTTTCTTTCTTTCTTTCTTTGATTTGGTGTCACCCATATCCGTTTCCCCTACTTAATTTTTTCTTTTCTTTTCCTCTTTAGTTTTTATCAGTTCCAGGCTATTTATGAAATGGAATAAAAGCATTGTCAGTAAACACTGTAACAGCGGGCATAGTAGCCAGGATTAGGATGTATTTTATACATAGGCCCAGTGGTCAAAAGGTTGTTTTAGCTATTATAAATTATATAGCTACCCTTACACAAAGATTACATAATCTGTCTAATTATTATACAATTTTTTGTAAGTTTTATAAATTTAATTTTTAGCTATATATAATATATATTATATATGTTGGTTCCTGGTTCCTCTCCCATTTCCTGATCATAGCTTTATCTGCGGAGGTTAAATGAGGAGAATAAATAAAAAGGATACATAGGAATTATTCTTCTGATAATGTAGTCTTAATGAGAAACAGATTCACACTTTATGTTCACTCTCACTCTATCAAGGGTTTATAATGTACTCATTAACACCAAGCTCATTTTAAACAGAGTTTTTAATAGAAATAACTCTAAAGGTGAGACTTTTCAGTGCTACAAAGCTCTCACAGTGAAAGGTAAATACTTTACCATATAATGGTAAAGATATGGTGTAAATTTCTGAAAGGAACAATCTTCTTTCTCCCTCAGAATTGTCGTCTCTCAGTCCCTCAGTAGCTCAAGTTAAACTAAAATCTGTTTTTTTAAAAATAAAATAAATAAACACACTTAGCCTACATTTACCTAGCATAATTTAATGTAACCTTGACATTGATCTATCAATGAATCAATGTACTTTATGTCTGTTCCCTTTCGATATCACTCGTACTGCGTATGGGGAAAAGCTCCTTTTTTCCTTTGTGCTGAAGCCTTTTTCAATAGCGCAGTGTAACTGCACGTCCATTGGTTCAATCATGAAAACTTTTTGAACCAATGACGGCGCGGCGAAGCTGCGTGTCAAAAAGCCTGCCAAAACAGGTGGCTTATATAAGCAGGCATTTCGCCATAGGATTTCAGATCTCTCTCCTTCAGCGATGACTTCTCTTCGCTGGATTCCTGCTGAACACCTTTGCCGCTTGGAACGAGCTCTCTCTGCCGTCGAAGAGGCACTGCAGAGGACCAGCTGAGACCGCCGGCTGCAGCAGCGCCAGCGCCCTCGCAGACTGCCGCTCTCGAGCCGCCTGCTTCCCGCTTCTGGCCACCTCTCAGCATATTTCCGCAGTTTTCACGCCGCTGCTGAAAGAGCGTTTCCAGTGGTTCTCGCCGCTCTAAAAGAGCCCCACAAACGCCGTTTTCATGGCGGCGTTGTTACAAATGCCGCGCCACAGTTGTGGCACCTGCAGAGCCCCTCTGCAGCATGATGACGGCCACGGTGAGTGCGGCGGGTGCCTGGGTAAGCCCCACGCAGAGGCAGCGCTCACCGAAACTTCATGCCCGCACTGCGAGTGCATGAGTCTCGCCTCTCTGCGCTCATGGACCGCTTTCACTGAAGAAAGCGATCCACGATAAAATGGTCCCTACCCTCTCGCCCTCCCGTCTTCTTCCTCCCGCGAGCTGGCTAGGAAGAGACAGCGGGGTAGAGGGGTCCAGCGCCCGGACTTGGGAGAGCTCACGCCGGCCCAGCGCCAGCGTGCCTCTCCCTCTCCAATGAGAGAGCCATCCCTCGTCCTGTTTTCCTGCCCAGATCAGCATCCCTCGGATCAGAGGACAAGCCGATTGATGACTCCATGTCTCTTATGGCATCTGAAACAGAGAAATGGGCCGGCGACTCTGAACAAACCTGGGAGCAGATATGCTATCTCGGAGCAATGTCCCCTCAGACGAGTGGATGCTCCACCCCCAGACGGTTCACAGGATCTGGGAGATCTTCGGGAAGGCAGAAGTCGACCACTTCGCCTCAGAAGACAACTCTCACTGCCCAACTTATTTTTCAAAGGACTTGGATGCGCTGGCCTCCTCCTTTACCCCCAGGTCATCAGGCAAACCAGGGGAGAGAGACACAGAGTCCTCCTGGTGGCCCCAGTGTGGAGGAGCCAAGTCTGGTCCTCAGAGCTGTTCAGGCTTTCCACGGAAGCCCCATGGCCGATCCCCCTGAGACGGGACCTCCTCTCTCAGGCGAACAGGACAATCTGGCATCCTCAGCCAGAATTGTGGGCTCTGCACCTGTGGTCCCTCGATGAGAGCTTTTGAGCCTCCCCATATGTTTGCACACCATTTCTCAGACTAGAGCTCTGTCTATGAGACACCTGTATGCCCAGAAGTGGTCGGTCTTCGTTGACTGGTGCTCAGCACGCAACGTTGACCCTGTGGAGAGTGATGTATCTCAGATACTGTCTTTCCTCCAAGAGCTGTTGGACAAGGGCCTCACGCCCTCCACGCTGGTGTATGTAGCAGCTATTGCAGCGTTTCACACTCCCATTGCTGGCAAATCAGTGGGTCGAAACAGCCTCGTTTTGCGTTTCTTGAGAGGTTCTAGGTGGTTGAACCCCCCTCATCCTCTCACTGTTCCCACATGGTACCTCTCCACAGTCCTCGCAGCTCTCAAAGGACCTCCCTTCGAGCCGCTGCAGTCAGCTGACCTTCGGCTCCTGACACTTAAAACCGCTCTGCTACTAGCACTAGTATTGGTAAAGCGCGTTGGCGACCTGCAGGCCCTCTCCGTGAGAACTGCATGCCTTGAATTCGGGCCCAACGACTCTAAGGTCATTCTGAAACCTAGGCATGGCTACGTCCCTAAGGTGCTCTTGACTCCATTCAGAGCACACGTCATTTCCCTCTCAGCACTACCTCCTTCTTTGGATGAGTGAGAGGTGGAATTACTCTGCCCTGTCAGGTCATTGAGGACCTACATTGAGCGTGCCGTTCCGGCAATCTGACCAACTCTTTGTCTGCTTTGGCCGCCGCACCAAAAGGTCTCCGGTCTCAAAGCAACCGGATAAATCGCGTTGGATAGTCGACGCAATAGCTCTATGTTACTCCTCTATGGGCCTTAACTGCCCCATAAAAGTAAGAGCACATTCCACTAGAGGGATGGCCTCTTCGTGGGCCTGGTCTAGTGGTGTCTCTCTCAAAGACATCTGTGAGGTGGCCGGCTGGTCCTCGCCGTCCACTTTTTTTAGATTTTATAATTTGGACATCCCGACCTTGCATGCTCAGGTCCTCTCAGTATGATACGATGGCCTCTGTCGAGCTCTGTCATCATGCCACTGTTAGGGAGTGTCTCCCTCTACCAGTGTAACTAGGGTTTGATGGCCCTTGGCCCTCTCACTTATCCACTGGGCCCCTAGGCACCCAAGATACGTACAGTCGTTCCCTGCCGTGGCACGGCTCGGTTGAATTCGTTCCCCATACATAGTATGAGTGAAGTATTGAAAGGGAACGTACGAACGTAACCTCGGTTCCCTGAGATACGGAACGAGTACTGCATTCTATCCTGTGCCACGAGGCTGCGGCTTCAGTGTCGTCGCTTCAGTCAAATTACCTGAAATCCTATGGCGAAATGCCCGCTTATATAGCTATAAGCCCCGCCCGTTTTGGCTGGCTTTTTTGGCACGCTGCATCACCATAGTTTTACACAGCTTCACCGTGCCGTCATTGGTTCAAAAAGTTTTCATGATTGAACCAATCACAGTTATACTGCGCTATGGAAAAAGGCTACAACACAAAGGAAAAAATTAGCTTTTCCCCATATGCAGTACTAATTCCGTATCTCAGGGACCGGAGGTTACGTTCATAACCGAGTACGTTATTCTTTCTAATGTTACATCAGAAGAATGTCCTGAAACACAAAATTTACCTTCTGTTCTCTTCTGTCTACTATTCATTTTACTGATTGTCAAAATATGTGCACCTTTATTATGGCCGTTTTTGAAGAGCGCAAATCTCTGTGACTTGTGTGACCTGGTAGACAGCTTGTTGTAATACTGATATCCAACTGGACAATCACTTTATTTATACTTTATTAAACGTAAAGAATTTTAATTTTTCATTTGCATGGTAAGTTTTACATAATGTACATGACACTATATGAATCTAAAGAAGATGGTCAGGGGTGCTTTTATAGAGAGAGGATGCTTTTTTTTCAACAAAAGTGGATGCTATATCTCCTCGAATTCCCCTTAATTTGTGCACTGGTCTATTCAATATCAACCCCCTAGAGTCAGCTGTGGTGCTAGTGTGATCACTTACATTTTTTCCTGATGATGGTGAAAATAATTTAAAATATTCCGTCAATTTTTGTCATACAAAAACGAGTAATACATCACTTGAAACGGTAAATGTTTATTTTTATTTGTGTAAACTCACAATCATGACAAAACTTTTTGTAAATACAGAAAACAAAACGGGTGTGCTTTCTGCCATCTCAGTCTCTGTGAACTTCTTTCTGTCACAAATGAACCAAAACTCAGCAAATACTTACCACACAGGCAGTAACATATTAAGCAGGGAAAAGGAGAGGTTGGGTCCAAATGCAAGGAGAAATTTAATAAAACAAGAGATAATCCAAACATGAACAAGAAATCCAGAAACACAGGGAAAAACACATGCTACATCCTCACGAAGACAACAACTGACAAAACTGACTGAAAGACACACGGCTTATATAGACCGGGTTAACAAGATAATGATGCACAGGTGGATGTAATCACAATACTGAGTCCAGGCAAAGGTTTATGGGAAATGTAGTTTGTGATGCAATAGTAAAGGACTTGGGAGGAGTGCCCTCTGGTGGAGTTTAAGGACACTTCAGCTGGTGAATGTGACATAGCCCCCTACTTAAGAAGTGGATTCTAGACACTCCTAAAAACAAGAGGACCAGGAGGGTGGTGGAGTGGAGGCAGAACCAAGGGGTGGGATAAAGATCCAGGTTCATGTAATGGAAGAGGGCTTGGAGACTAATGCAGAGCAGGCAGTCAGGGTGGAGCAGGCTGAGCAGGTGGCCAGGGCGGCACAGGCATTGTAGATGGGCTTCAAGACCCCCATGTCGGAGCAGACAACCACCACAGCAGAGCAGATAGGATTGAAGACACCCACGGCGGAGAAGACGACCATGACAGCAGTGCAGATGGGCTTGAAGGCATCCTTTCCTTCGTCTCTGCTGGTCCCGCCCAGCTCCATCTCTCCTGCGTTTCTGCTGGTCCCACCCAACTCCATGTCTCCTGCATCTCCAGTGATTCCACCCAGGCTCCCTCTCCCACCTCCTCTTCCTAAGACATCCAGTTCTTCATCCCCATCTTCACTGGCTCCCTTCAGTCACTTGACTCCTCCTCTGACTCCACTCTGTTGCGGGGATCTGCCACCTTGGCAAGAGGATCCCCACGGTCTACTACCACCAGTGCTGTATCCTTAGCAGAGGGGTGCTGGACTGCCTTGGAAAAATTATCCACCACAGTCAAGATAACCAAATTGCCACTAGATGGGAATATGGGACCAACGATGGGAGGGAATAGGGAGGGGTTGGAGCAGATCAACAGGAAGCTTATTGGAAGATTTGCTCTGGGTACAGACCTCCCCAGCAGCCACAAACTGACAGACCTCCCCAGCCATAGAAGGACAAAAAAGGTTTCAAATAGATGCCGTTAATAGGTGGCAAGCAAGCTTAGATGAGTGGCCTGACTGAAGGACAAAGGAATGGATTATTTTAGGTTAAAACAAAGGTTCTCTGGGTATTCCTCAGGCACCCCAGCCACCTGAAGGGCCTCTCAGACCTGTGTCTCCATGTCCCAAATGACAGCCGCCATCACATGTTAAGGATGTATAATAGGTTCAGGAGTGAGGCTGTTGTCTTCGCCAACAAACTGGCAGGTCAGGGCATCTGGCTTGACATTTTTGAATCCTGCATGATAAGATAAAATAAATCTGAAGCACCCAAAGAACAATGCCCAGTGAGCCTGTCGAGAATTTAATCTCTTGGCTGAATGGATATACTCAAGATTTTTGTGAAATGTCCAGATCAAGAAGGGTTCTGCAGCCCCCTCTAACCAGTGGTGTCACTCCTCCAAAGACAACTTAGCGGCTGACCACAGGCAGGTAATGGGATCCTGGAAAACTGTCAGGAATGCTATTGGATGCTCTGGGTTTATGGATAATCTCAAAATCAAACTTCAGCAACTGAAGTGACCACTGAGCCAACCTTCCAGTGGGGTTTGGTCATGACATCAACCACTTCAGACTGTTGTGGTCAGAAAAAACTGTGACGTGAAGTCCCTCAGTGTATGGTCTAATACTCAAGTGCAAAAATTACCGCTAGGCACTCCTTCTTGGGGATAGAGTATGGCCATTCAGACTTGTGCAAAGCATGGCTGGCATAGGCCATCTACCTTCTCCATCCCTCTGCTTCCCTCTGCATTAGGCAGTTGTGGCCTAATGGAGTATGGGTTACCATATGGGTTACCATATTTGGCCTTCACATGTCACTATCAAAACACCACCCAGACCAACATCACACACATCTGTTTGAATGAAGAATAGAAGTGAAAACTGCGGAAACCTCACGATAGGCGCAGCTGTCAGTTTACTTTTGAGGAAATACATAGCATTTTGACAGTCTTGGAAAGTTGGTTCTTGTAAGTGCGAAAAGAGGTTCAGCATGTTGTGCATATTCGTGAATTAATCGTTGGTAGTAACTCCTCAGGCCCAAGAACTGTCTCACCTGCCTTGCATCATTAGGATACCATCTTTGGTGACTCAATAACCCAAGAAGGTAAGTTCCCTCCTTTAGAACTGACACATCTCCAACTTGATCGACAGACCAGAAGACTTGAGCCTTGCTCAAACATGGTGAGGTGACTACAATATTGTCCAGATACACTGTGCATGACTCGTATATAAGGCCCATCAGCACAGTATTCATGAGCCTCTGAAAAGCGTCTGGGGCATTGCACAGGCCGAAAGGTAGAACATGGAACTGGTACAACCTACGGTGAGAAATGAAAGCTGTCTTTGGCCTTGATGATTCCTTCATGGCCTCCTGCCAATAACCCCTGTCTAGATCAATTGTAGTGCAAAATTTCCTCTAGCTAAAAAAATGGGTATATTCTGAGAGTGGTTAAGAGTCTTTCACTTTTCACTGGAATTCTTTGGAACGATGAAAATTGGCATGGCCCATGGCCACAATGCTGGTTCAGTAATGGCCTCCACCAATGTCGATTTGCCGCTGAATCAACGTTATGGTAGGAAGCAAGTACGGTATGAAGCAAGAGGATAGGTCTGGCCAGTCCTGTGTCAATTTTGAGCTCAGCCAAGGATGTATGGCCTAGATGTCCGTCGAATAAATCAGCTAAAGATCTCAACAACTTAGCAAGTTTAATTTTTTGCCATCACTTAGAACTCACATCACAACTGTTGTGGCCAAACTAAAAGAACTGGACTTTAAGCCAAGCACACTGTGACTTGGCATCATTAAGTCACCTACTGGCACATTACCCAGAACAACTGTTCTGGAAGGAACCCAAATCATGACAGAAGATCTTATCATAAAACCCATGCCTAAGACGAGCAGCGTTGAAAGATTTTGCATGACTGCAAAATGATGGTAAGAGAGTTGGCCCATGAAACCAAACTGTTATCTAGGTAAAGGACACGCAGGCCAAGCTGTTGTTTTGAAAGCCCCTGCCGAAACAATTTTGAAATATCCGCTCGCATGGCCAAAACAGAAGCACCCGTATCCAGGGTAGCTTCAAATACCTGGCTGTGAAAATTGACCTAAACATGGAAAGGTGTGTTCCAGTAAGATGAGGATGTGAGGTTTTCCATATGACCAAGAGCAGGTAAGTGAGGCACAATTACTGTCTTGTGGGAGGATTGCCCTTCGAAAACATCTTCCGCCCTCTGATATTTCCTGACGTGGGCCTAACTGAGGTACCCGGGCCCGCAACCACTGTACGCGACGCTACTTGAGTGTTCCAAACTCAGCATCTCTATTGTCTGTTTAACCTGCCGACTGAGCACACATTTAGACTATTCTGGAGTCTACAGGATGGACAGTTGGGGGAAGTATACCCTGGTGACAAACACTTGAAACAATGAACTTCCTTTGCCACAGGAACTGACTGTGGGACTTGAGGTGCATAATGAACACACAGACCCAAGACTGCATGCAGCTCATGCGCATACAAGAGAAGGTCCATCACAGACATTACTGCAGTACCATAAAGTGCTACTCGGTATTTCTCCACAGCATGCTTAAATATTAGCTCGATTTGATCCAGCTGAGGAGGCATTCTCAATTTTTAAAATTCACTCAGCATGTGGGTGACAAATTTAGGCAAAGGTTTGCTGGCATCTGAACCCAGTCCAGGATACCTCTCATAATGCAATCCTGATTAGAGAATGGCAAAAAAAAAAAACCTAAACAGATCACAAGGGAGCTCAGGATATTAAACAACTTCTTCAGCTCCTTGGACAGAAAACAGGGGAGCTCATGTAACATCTGGGAATCAGTAAGGTCTAGTAAAGTCCTTTATATGTTGACAGACTGAAGCCAATCATCCAGACTCATCTTTCCTTCACCGACAAATATCAGAAGTTCAAGATGCAATTGATGGAGGACAGAGGCCAAAAACCTGGAAGTAACCCACAAATAAGCCCAATGCTGGTTGAGCCACCACAGGCACACATGATAAAAACTGACCTTGAATCTCCCACTGGAGCATGTCCTCGAGCATATGGGGTAGAAGCGGCTAAAAGGATAAGATGTTGGTCGTGACTCAAACAAGAACGATACCTTCATCTGGACTTGCAGTCAGTCATACTCTTTTGCAGGTTCAGCGAGTCACAGAGACACCGCTGCAGTACAGCGACCTCGTTCTGCAGGAGCTGAACCTAAGATCATAAGTCTCCATCCTCACACCGAGATGCGCTCTGTCTTGGCAAATAGTCAGAACATGTCAGTAAATCAAGTAGTTCACGATTTTCAGCCATCTTGTACATGTGTGGTATAACAGCAAATTGCAAAGATATCAACAGAAAAGCAAAACAAATAAATGCGAATGCAAAAAAATTACAATGAATCAATCAAGAAATAAGCAGAAAAAACAGTACATCAACCAGTATGTTTCCCTGAATAAATATGCATGTGCTCATGTATAGTCTCTGTGATAAAGAACTATTCACAATTTAACTCAGAGAAGATGCACAAAATACAGTACAAACTGAAATAAAGCCCAACAGATGGCGCATTTTCCCCGGGTTTAATAGAATGACTTAAGCGCCATCACACCTCCTAAATAATACTTACAAAAGTTTGGGATCAGTATGATTTTTGTTTATTTGTTTTATGAAAAAAAGATTCTATACTGTCCAATGCTGTACAACTGTACTCTATTAGTATATTTTAAACTTTTTCTTTTCTTTTCTGATGGCAAATCTCTATTTTCGGTAATTACTTCAATCTTCACTTTATCAGCAATGTTCAATTTGTGACATATAAAGAGGACAGGAAATAAGCAGTGTAGATTTACGGGTAAGGGTCGACTGTAATTACCATGGTTTATGAGAAAGTTTTTAAAAGAAAAAAAATGAAATTGAAAAAGAGAATTTGGTCCCTTTTTATATCATATGTACTTACATTTAAATTAATAATTTGATACAATGCACTTATTGTGTACATATCTTTTTATCTGTAATTATTTTCTGTAATTACATTTATAATTACATTGTTGACACATTCCTTACACCTTCACCCACCCTTAAAACTACCCATACCACCAAATCTGTCCCTAACCTTATCCGTATCCCACCTCAATAGCAGCAAAAGTGTTTTGCAATATAATATGAACACAATTAGTACTTATTTATGCAAGTAAATAGTAGTTAAAGCCACCTAATATAAAGTGGGACCGAGAATTTTTCTTGAACATTTCATAGCCACAGATCTTTATTCTGTTGCACAAATGTGACTAATGTGTAGTCCCTCTGCCCAATCCATGCATTCATTTTCAATCACTTTTCCTATGTAGGGTCTCAGATCTCACCTGTCTTGGGCCACGGCCAGTCCAACGCAGGGCTAACACACAGACACACACATTCACACTCTCACTCACACCTACAGACACACCTGAAGGAAACTAAAACTTCCAGGAAACAAAAAATTAGCATTAGAGTCTTTTTAGGCATATATTTATTCCTTTGACAACCTAAGTCCCCCAACTTTCTTTATGCCCCTCAAACCAAAACACAGTGCTGCAACATTTTGTATTTGGCAAATCAGACTAATCCTGTTGGTTGCATTCTAAATAAGGACAAAGAAAAAACATTAAAGTAAGGATTGGCTGGGCAACAATCAAGCTTTTGTTCCAACAGTTAGGAGCACAGCGATGAGTCCCGGGGTGGCAGCTACAACACAAGGAACGAATAGTGAACTTACAGATTCCAATGTCCTGAGCATTTTCCTTGGTGTAGGCCTACAGGTTTTCCAGTCCTCAGTCTCTGTCTGGCATCTTACCCTCAGCACATCCTGTGGGAGAAGAAGCCTGGTTTGAAGCTGAGGCTCTGCGGCCACATCAAACAATGGTTTTTTGTTGTAAACAAAGACAGGGCAGGCTGCCTGGGGCCTCCATCTCTCTCCCTTTCTGTCGGTCTCTTTTACTCCACACACCAGTCATTCCCCTTTTGCTCTCTTTTTCTCTGTATAGCTTCTAGCCCTCTGGATTGTGTCCAGCCTGCTTCCCCATATGCCACAAGTCTCAACTGTCTGTCTAACAAATTCACACTGGCTTTAACTTTTATTTGTATGCATAACCCCACAAACTTGTCAAACAAAGAGAAGTGTGTGGAGGTGGGGGAAATCAGGAGAGAGTGTAGCAAATGCATCAAAGGACTAAAACAAAATAAATCATATTTATTACATATTAAAGGGATACAGAGGCCAGTTGTATAATCTTTTAATATATAAATATATATAAAAGACTTCAGATGCAAAAGCCTCTAAATGACGTCTGAAATTTTCTTCTAAAATGAGCATTTTTATCAAGCTCTTATGTTTAGGTTCAGTAATTCCACTTTAATGGCAATTAATAGATAATTTTCATTGCCATTAAAGTGAAATAACTGAACATACTATCTTTTTGAATGGGTCATTGAATCATTGACTTGCAATTCAATAAAAAAATCATTCAAGAACAAAACACTACTGTGTTCAGCAGAGACACAAAAGTTCTGCTGTGACTCTGTTTGGAACTATTTTGGAGTAAAAACACAATATTGTGTCTATATTGTGGGCTTCATCACTTAATATTAGCTTAACCTCTTGACGTCCACTGACCTGACCTCATGTTTGATGTCACTTTGTTTACCATGGTAAATATTTTACTCTATAGAATACGGTTTAATAATATTAAGAATGATAACAACTTATTTTTACAGTATATTAATTCTGAAATTTGGAAAAACAAAGCTCCATTTGTCTTCTTCTGACCACAACTATGCTCAATCTCTAAAGGGTTTAAGAAAGACAACCATTTCAGTTCAAGCATGTCATGTTCCTGTTTTGGGCTCAAAAGGGGGATGTACATCAAGAGGTTAAACTTAGCCTATGTTTTAATTTATTATCTATTTATGAATTAATTATTTACTATTGGATAAAGTATAAAATAATGATGATCTTAAGGAGGACAAATGAGCATCCAGCTCAAGGCTGTGCCGGTAGATGGAAATGGTATTTTAAAACCGGACTGCCTGACCTAAAACCAGGCAGATGGCCACCGTATTTTACATTTTTATCTTAAACAGTTAGCAAATATTCCTGTAATGCGGCATTACTGCCTGGGGTCGACTTCTGTGAACAGTAAACCCTGCCTTCTTTTAATTAATTGACCATCTCGAAACGTTTAGACATTGACGATCGCTGTTAGACCACTGCACTGAGCCAGAGCATGCTAAATAGGTTAATGATTTTGAGTCATGTGGGCCATGTGGGCATTCGCCTGGGCCAGCGGAATTATATGTAAATGTACTATTATTCCTTCTTTATATATTTAAGTAGCAACGGGCCAACCCACATTGTCTAGCACAGTGGTTCTCAAACCTGTCCTGGAGTACCACCAGCCCTGCACACTTTGTATGTTTCCTTATATCTGAAGCCCCGGGTATACTTCAGCCGTCCACATTCGTGCACCGTCCGCATGACGCAATTTTCATCATGCGGATGCACGCAGCCCAAATTTCGAGACAGCAACAGTGCATGCGCAAGCAGGACAGAAGAGTCCACTAGGTGGCAATATGCACACAGTACCGCATTCTTCCATCTTAAAAATATATCTAAACTACGAAATATGCTCTCAATGAAAAATGCAGAACAGTTAGTTCATGCGTTCATGGCCTCAAGGCTAGATTACTGTAACGCTCTACTGGGTGGTTGTTCCTCCCGCTTGATAAATAAACTACAGCTCGTATAAAATGCAGCAGCTAGAGTTCTTACTAGAACTAGGAAGTATGACCATATTAGCCCAGTTCTGTCATCACTGCATTGGCTTCCTTTTAAACATCATATAGATTTTAAAATCTTGCTAATTACTTACAAAGCACTAAATGGTTTAGCTCCCCAGTACCTGAGCGAGCTCTTAATGCATTATAGTCCTTCACGTTTATTGTGATCTCAGAATTCAGGCCAGCTGATAATACCTAGAATATCAAAATCAACCGCAGGCAGTAGATCCTTCTCCTATTTGGCACCTAAACTCTGGAACAATCTTCCTAGCATTGTTCGGGATGCAGACACACTCTGTCAGTTTAAATCTAGACTAAAAACGCATCTCTTTAACCTGGCAAACACATAACACATTATCAATTTATATTTTCAAATCCGTTAAAGGATTATTAGGCTGCATAAATTAGGTCAGCCGGAACCAGGAACACTTCCTATAACACCAGATGTACTCATTACATCAGAAAAAGAATGGCATCTACGTTAATATTAGTTTTTCTGTTTATCCCGAGGTTTGCCGTAGTCAAACGGATCCGGGCCGTATCCAGCTGAGACCAAGGACCGGCACCATGACACGACCACAACGCAGCCCTGAAGTATCAGCAGAGATCGAGTCGACTAGATCATCCACTGTGAAGACATCATCAACACGACAGCCAGTGCCACAATTCCTCAACAAACCGTCCATATCGCGTGAATGAATACGATCCTCAACTGGATGGAACTCAAATAAATACTTTGATTGTTGCGATCCTATCAGACTTATGATAGCAACCTGAATCGTAACAAAGCACTGTTCGCCAGAGGAGAACTGGCCCCCCCCGACTAAGCCTGGTTTCTCCCAAGGTTTTTTTTCTCCATTTTAATACCTATTTGCCACTTGTTTGCCACCTGATGTCACCTGATGGAGTTTGGGTTCCTTGCTGCTGTCGCCTTTGGCTTGCTTCGTTGGGGACACCTGACATTTGACTTGACATTTGATATTCAACAGTATTCTTGACATTTATTCAACAGTGCTTCTGATCTGCCTACATTGACACTATTCTTTAAGAGCTGCTGTGCAGCCATAATTTATGTACAAGTTATCAATGTAAAGCTGCTTTGACACAATCTGCATTGTAAAAAGCGCTATATAAATAAAGGTGACTTGACAGTACTGAGCACAATGTGCAGTCGTCGAAGAAGAGTGTGTAAAGAACGATTCAAAAATAAGATGAGTAAACTCTAAAGCATGCCTTCTCAATCGTTTTTGATTCCTGAATTCTCTTGGTGTATCTTCTGAACAATGTTGCAATGGTGGCTGCACTATTTTTCTTCTCCGATCCCGCCCAGCGAATGTCCGGTTGTCTGGTAATAGTATAGAAAAATTGCACTGCACATGTGTCGAACTCTGTGATCTGGGCACATCCTTGGTTTAGTATACTTTGAAAGTATACTAAACATGTCCTGACACGTCCGGGCACAGAAAGTGAAGTATACCCGGGGCTTGACACACCCATTTCAGGTCTTGCGGTCTCTACTAATGAGCTCATTAGTTGAATCAGGTGTGATGGATGAGGGAGACATACAAAATGTCCAGGGCTGGTGGTACTCCAGGGCAGGTTTGACAACCACTGGTCTAGCGGCCCACCGGGAAAACTCCCGGTGCTCCAGATGGCCAGTTTGTCCCTGGTCATGTCATATGACCTGGCCAATGGTCTCTCCATATTTTAGGTCTTTATGAAAAAAGTTTTCCAGGATTATTTCCACTGCTTCATCCTACATCCTAGTATACATATAGATACAACAAAATGAAATCTGTTCATCATATAAAATGATCATATGTCTCTTCTAGTGATGTTCGGTTCTTGAACGAATCATTCTTTTGAGCCAGTTGAAACTGGTTCATAGGAAGTAACAGGTCAAGCTGGTTCACTAATCGAACTTTAGTTTCAGGTTGATGACACAAGACGCACAAGCCGAATTAACACGTCCAACTCAAAAAGAACCAGATGAGCCAGTTCATCCAACTATCGAAGTTTGCCGAGGATCATTGAGGAGTCTGATGAGTGAGTTGATGATACCATGCAAGCCTGAGGCACATACTGGAAATATGCTTATTATGACTACTGTTATTAAATACCATTTTATTAAAACCTGCAAAAACTTTTTTGTCGAGAGATAAATTTTACTATGGTTTATTATAAATGCAGATTATATATTAAGTTTTTAAGTGAAATCAATAAGTTTATTCTTTAGACATGTAGTTGTGAATCTTATCCAAGATGTAGGCTAATCAATATTTGTCAGTTGTATCCGACATAAAGGATCCGTGATACAAAGAAACTGTGACCACAAACTTATGTGAATGAAAGTGAATGAAAGGCAATATGCGTTCACATAAATAACTTTTTATTTGAATGTTTCAATATGTGTTGACACAAGTGAATTTGTTTGAACTGGAAAGTAAATAAACGCCTAGCAGGAATGACGCAGGTCGAAGCTTTACTCATGCGCAGTAGGGGGATGTAAGCGTTTTCATACGTTTCAGTGTGGATGAGCAACTTTTGGAAAACGTTTGAAAATGATAGTGTGGACGCGGAGCGTATTTAGACAAAACTCTGTTTTCAAATATATCCGGATTAGTGTAGACGTAGCCTCAGACTTTGCATCTATAGTCTCTTCAGAAGACTTGGATTGAACCACTAAAATTATGAGATGAGGCAAAGTGGATCTATTTGCAGCAATTTTACTTTATTACTACACCAGACAAAAAACAGAGCAAACTGTGGGAAAAAGTTACAAGGAGCAGGTGAATGAAATCAATCTAACAAAGGGTAACTATGACAATGAATTATAACATTCTTAGAAACCATGACAACAAGGAAGGAAACACAGGAAACAATACAAGTCCCTGAAAACTAAACAACTGCTCGCCACTCGGAGGCAGGAAACTGTTCATAGTGAGAGTGAGTGTGACTTGAAAGTGGAAAAAATCTCTGATGTCGAGGTGTATTGTGCATTTTTTCAACTATATTACACAGTGGAACAGCTGGAACACTATAACACTTTTGTGCCCTCATTGCCCACAACAGGCAGTGGGATGTGCTGTCGTACCATATTCAGTGCCATACATCAGTTTCCTCTTCTGAGCAGCATTGTCAGGAACAATGGTGTTTTCCTCAAGATGGTTTGTCACTTGGGTGAGGATCTTCACACTCTGGAAAGGGGTTGTACTATGGGCTTGGGCTTTACTTTGGGCTTTACAGCTGGCTCAGGCTCTCTACAAGGGGCTGAGGGAGAGCTGGCTGGTGTTCTGGCAGAGTGTCGCACAGATAAGGAGTGATAGAGAGTGGGATGGGGTGCTCCGGCATGCTTTAGCATGAAATGTTGACTTATGCCTTTTATCTGCTTCTGAGTCTCTAGGAAGCACTCTGTTTCAACGGCATCCCCAAAAAGGCTAACAGGGTTCACCAGGACATCCAAGATGTCCTTTTTCTCGGAGTCGTTCATGTTCATGAGATTTACGTTCAGCATGTCAAACCCCCCATACTAAAGATTGTGCTGTCACTTTGGTCACTCAGAGCCAAATCCATGGCACTGCAAAGCTACTTAATCAGCACTGGGTTCGGGCCAGGAAATAAGTGTCTGGTTTCTGAGGCCCAACTAGAGAAACCATGTATCCAATCAGCTGCGTGAAGGCTTGACAGAGGAAGACCACTCTAGGCCAAGTTTCTCTACCAGAACTCAAAGCAAGCAAAATCCATGGGGACAGGAGTATTGCCTGCTTTGCCGAGTATTGCTGCTCCACTGGGCCCACGCAGGAATTGTACTTCTTGAATAACATGATGAGTTGTCCTTGCCAGAGTGCTTCAGAGGAGCAGTGAAATGTTTGTCATACTCTGAAGTAGTTCAGATCAATGAAAAGGAAGTTGTAAAGGATTTTTTTTCTTCAGACAAAACACTGTCTTAAGGAGAAAGTTTCTAAAGCAATGTATCCTTATATTCAGGAGGTGCCACATTACATACTGGGTAGGCTCACCTCTTTTTTGTACTCTGAATGTCATTGGTCAGTGTACTTATGTATGGTTCAGTAAGGCTTCAGTATTTTCGGAGAAAGCCTATTGTGTCAGCTACTGACGCAAATGTTGAGTAAACCAAAGTCAAAAGAAAACCAAGAGTCAAGAATGTTATTAAAGAATTGGCTAATACAAAGAATCAATGATGGAAAGAACAGGTGATGGATTATCAATCAAAATAAACTAACATAGATTCCAGGTGTCTGTGATTAAAAATTACTCCAGAAAGAGTAAGCAGAGTGTGCTGGAAGAGGGGCTGTGACACCAACATAGTTGATGGTCAGTTAATTTACTCTGTGGACAGTAAACATGAAACACACCTTAAATTGTAGTGTGACACACATGCACAAAGTACTTAGCACATTAGGCACTAATAAAAAAAAATCCTTAGGAAAAAAAAATCCACTGGAGGCGAGTGTAGTTGGAACCCAAGTGCAGTTTATTAACAATATCCCAAAACAAGAACAAAAACAAAGACTTGACTTGAGGGCTATTTATACAAAGAGACTAATGACAAACAAGGAACACCTGTGAACAATCAAGACAAAGGACCAATGACAGGACAGAACTGAAATCACATGACAATGACAACCAATGAGAACATGACACATGAGACAGGGGAAGCACATGACATGATCACAAGAGGGCAATGGGAAATCACATGACAAAAGCACATGGCAAAAACAAGGAAAACAAACATAGCATAACAATAAAATTAACCAAAAAATGTGAACATGAAACAACATCAAAACAAGACATGACACAGTGCACAGGGCCCTAATTCACTTGTTATGTATCGATTAATGTTTCGAGTTTAAGCCTCTTCTCTGTTTGAGAATACCATCTCAACAGTCTTTGTGCATAATTCAAACTTTTAAGGGGATAGTTCACCCAAAAATGAAAATTATCCCATGATTTACTCACACTCAAGCCATCCTAGGTGAATATCTTCTTTCAGACTAACATGATCGGAGATATATTTAAATTATATCATGGATCTTCCAAGCTTTATAATGGTAGTGAATGGGGGGCGCAATTTTGAATCCCCCAAAAATTCATCCATCCATCTTGGAAATAATCCATATGGCTTCAGGGATTTAATAAAGGCCTTCTGAAGTGAAGATATAAAAATATCATATTTAAAATTTTATTAACTAAAGTAACTAGCTTCTGGCAGACAGTCGTACACATCAATTTGTGGCAGAAGAGTAATCCCTGACCCAAAAAGGAGTTTGAGTTTGTTACACAGCCCTTTTTGTTTGAACCGCGAGAGGCGTTAGGATTGAGGAGTTTACGATACTCTTACATCCTACGTCATACATTGCGTCAGTTGTTACTCTTGTGGCGCAAGTCGACTTGGGCAGTATGTGTACGATCGTCTGCCATAAGCTAGTTATTTTAGTTTATAAGGTTTATATTATATGGATAACCCATCTCTCCCTGGAGCTGTATAGACACATTTTTTGGGGGCTTCAAAATCGCGCCTCCCATTCACTACCATTATAAAACATGGAAGCCAGGATATTAAAATATATCTCTGAATTTACATTTTTGGGTGAACCAAAAATGTAACCCTTTTAAGCTAAGTGTAGCAAGGTTAGTTGTTCAGGGAATAATTAGACAGGAACCAGCGACTGTTCAACAACATTAATAATCAAATAAACAAACACAAAACAAAAGTAAAAGCGGCAGCCCCTCACAGATAACATACATATAAACAGAACATAATGTAAAGTCCAGGCCTGGTCCTCACTCGTCCTTCATTGTCTTCACTCCTCCTTTTATGCCTCTGAGCTCCTCCGTGAGATACGAGACTGGTGCGGTGCACAGGTGGCACTCATTATCAATCACACCACTTGCCATTCTCTCGGCCTCGTCCTTCTTACCACCTACTTCCATCGCCCCTCGCAGGCTGGTGGTACTCACCAGACTGCGCTCTACTCACACCACCACCCTGGCTGCAGCATCTGGGGTTAAGGACAGATGAGGCGAGAGAAAAGAAGACGGAAGCATCAGGAGCGACAAAGACGAGAAAGGGGAGAGAGGGAAAAAAATCTTGGTCTGGTTCCCCGACACACTGGCACATGGTCGTCAGCCAGCCGAAAGGCTCTCACTTGTGGTGCCATGCGACGGTACTGGACACTCAGCGGACGGCTCGATACTCCTCCGGCTCCTCTGCTATGGCGGCCCGGCAGCAAGCTCCCCGTTCCCTAGGTCTGCCTGCTCCCCCCTATCATGGTGGACGACAGCAGGCCTGGCATCTGGAGAATGGTAGCAACTTCTCCGTCCCCTTACGGATGGCAGCCACCCCACCTCGACCCAGGAACATGGCAGCAAGCTCTCTGTCCCACCTGGTCATCCATCACTCAAGCGATCTCTGCTCCTTCATGCTGCCCGACCTCCTCAGCACCACGATTCCCCTCAGCAGCGAGGGCACTCTGACAGCATGTCCCTCCTTCCTCTCGGGTTTCGCCACCAATGTACTAAGGTTAGTTGTTCAGGGAAGAAGGAGGCGGGAACCAGCGAACATTCAACATATTTAATAATCAAATAAACAAACACTAAGTGAAAGTTAATGCAGCAGCCCCTTACGGATGATTTTTTTGGTAGTAATACACCACACGGGTGTACGTTAACACATTTTGTGACATCACACTTAACGCCAGCATTAACCAGATGTTGCGATAGTCTTTTCTTCCCTATTGTGATGTATATCCAAGTGAAATGGCTTCTGGAACAAAAATAAATGCATGATTGGATGGTTGTGGTTTGCTATTGGTGGATCTCACGTGAGTAACAGGTAAACACATCATCAAAGAGAAGAGATGTCACTGCAAGATGGAGGGGAAGTTATTTTGAAAAAGATTGTGAATTATTCATAATAAAGTAATGTTCCATAAAAAATGGTCAATTTTGATTTCATATTGACTTTGAAAACAAGATAAAATCAGTAGAAATAAAAGAGGGTTCCAGTAGACACTAACTCAGAAGTCTTTTACACTGAACAGTAGAAGATATCTGGCTCATCAGATTTTGTTTAATTAGTGTTGAAATCAGCATAGCTGTTTTCAGTCTCTCATAGATTAATGAGCAGGCGGGTGAAGGAATGAGTCGACTTCAGCAGCAAAGAATGTGATTTAAAAAGTGGGTCATGAAAGATAGTTTGTGGGTGGAGTACATGGCATGTGCTTTGTGTTCCATTAAAAAGCACAGAAATGTGTTTCATCACAAAGTTTTGATGGAGAGTCATCTGCACAACATTGTTTTTTTAAACCCAACTAACCAATGAATGACTCATTTACAACAGATATATTTTGCCGCAGTTCTCCAGTGCTCTCTTATTAGTGGTGAAACACTTTCTGAAAAGTTCTCAGTTCTTTGTGATGTTTTCCCAACATAGAGAACAATGTCTAAAAGGGAAACACATGTGCAAAATATGGAGAGAGTACAAAGCAGAGGCTGGTGAGAAAATGAAACCCTGTGCATGTGAATGGAAAAATTTAAATATTTTCCTGCTGAAATTCTTCTTTAGATGTCATCAAAAGAGTTTTTTTTAGGCTACGCCTACTGACTTTTTATATGTACACCAGAAAGATAAAACAAATTAACTTTAATAATTTAAAATGTGCAATTTTTCTTTTCCAGAGAAGTGAACAAAAAACATATGGAACAATGATCATCAAGTGCAACACATATTTAGTTGTTGAATGCTATATGAAAACGTCCCTAACTACAGTAGTAAATGGCAATTCTAATTGCTATTTTTTAAATTGATATTCAATTTAGCTGTTTATAGACACCACAGGTGAAAACTACATATTAAAATATGTTTCATGCATGACAAAAATATGTGCAGTATAATCACAACAAAACATTTGAATCCTTTTTCTTATGTACATGAACTCGTCTCCCACGTCTCACCAGATTTGGCTTTTAAAAATGTGGATGGATGTAACCAATTGGCGAGATTTGCCACTTGCAGTCGAAAAAAAACTGAGAAAAACTGAGGCAAATCAGACATTTTCTGCTTCCTGCAGTGACGTTCATCACAGATTAAGTGGATTTGATTATATTTGTCAAATACACAGACATTTCAGAGGTTTTCATGTGCCATCATTAACACTTTTCATTGCATTATGTACAGATTAATTCAGCACCCATATGTACAAGAATGAAGTTAAACATATTAGCTTATACTATTTACAAATAAAGTGGGGTCTATATTTATTATCAGTTTTATATTGTTAAATATGACACAATATAACATTGATTACATGAAAAGAGTTTTTACTTTTATAAAAACATGGATTTGTGAGCATAAACTGAACCGAAAGAGTCAGAATTCGTCATCATTATCATTGTGAATCTGGCAAATTGCGAAACAGCTTTGTTTTCATCAGAGCTCGAACAGCAGCCCTGGAAAAGCTGCGCAGAATGAGCTGGCTGACTGCTCTTGAATCACTCTCGAGGTACTTTGACGGCATACGTCACAGTAGCTATGATTCAAGCACCTATTTTTATGCGCATTTTGGGATATCACATTAAAAACTGCTGGACGGAAATGCCAAGATGTGCATAGATTCTAAAAATGCGCATAAAAAAATGAGTCGGATACATTTTTTATGTGATAAGGAAACGCGCATAAACTACAATGGAAACACTTTTACCGATTAAATTCCTTGATGCACTTCAAAAAAGACGTGACTTTGTGGTGGGACGGCATATCTGGACCAACCAGTGGACAGATCTCTTTGCACAGCACCTGAAATGCTGTTTTGAAATGGCATAATTGCCATCTGAAGTTGGACAAAATTTCTAACCAACATGCACTGCTTCAAGTCAGATGTTGATTGGTCTGTGCAGCTCTGCATGAAGTCAAACACACCTAAGGACTTGTTGTCACACTGGGAACTCAGAAGAAAAAGGAAAACAGAACTGAGCTCACCAACAAAGTCATTCAAGGACAAGACCAGAAAGATCAACAAAGACAACACAAGGCATTAAATAGACATGGGTTAATGAGGGGAAACAGGAACAGAACAGCTACAAACTAAAAGTCCCCCAGAAAAGAGGATGAAGACATTAAAAACATTAAACATAAATAAACATTGCCGCTCCTGGCAGTCCAAAAGGCACAAAAGCATAGAACATATGTTCTTTCGAGAGGTGGCGGTGGAGAGCACTAGGGGGAGGGATGGAGGGCCAGGACCATGAGGTGTAAGTGGCCTTGGAGACCACAGTGGCAGCAACAGAGATGGAGACCACCATAGAGGAACTGGAGGGGAAGAGAGGGTGAAGGCTTGGGAGAGCAACTTTGTGCCTGCCTCCAAAAGGCGCTACTCATTCACTGACCATAGCTGGCAGGATTGAGGACCAGCATTCTGGATCATCTGCAGAGGGTTAGTTGCACTGGCTGGAAGGCCTTCCACTAAAGCATTACAGTAGTCCGGTCTTGAAATGACAAGAGCTTGGACAATGAGCTGCACTGCATACTCTAACACAGGGGGTCCCAAACCTGTTCCTGGAGATCTACCAGCCTGCAGAGTTCAGATACAACCTTAATCCAACACACTGTAATTATTAAGTGCTCCTGAAAATCTTAATTAGCTGGTCCAGGTGCGTTTGATAAGAGTTGGAGCTGAACTTTGCAGGATGGTTGATCTCCAGGGCCCGGTTTTTCAAAAGGTTTAATCCGGATAAAATTGATCCGGATTTAGTAATCCTTTTTTTTCCGATCTGTGATCACGTAATCCAGTTTACTTTTGGAGCAAGTTTTTTAAAGCAACATCGGATTGGATCAATCTGATCCGGATAGGAACTTTTCAGGATCACCAAATAAAAGGGACATGATGATAGAAAGAATATGGGTTTTGAATTAAATATATTTTTTGTTGGATATTTACAGCTGTTTCGGGATTGTTTTATGGCACCAAAATTTCTTTTTACTTTAGAGTAGGTTACCGAAAGGCTAAATATGTAGACTAATGTCTGTATTTAATTAATTGCTTTAACAGTTAAACAAATCAAGAGCAAGATAAAAATGTGTATGTATATTACATGGTAAAAATGTTGTATTTTTTGACTAGTTTTAAAGTTTTACTACATTTTCCTCCTGGAATCCACCTTGTAATCCTACCCCCTGTTGGGATCAGGGTAATCCTGTTTGTTTGGATCAAAGTGATCCAAATCCTACAAAAAAGTTCTGAAAAACCCAAACTAAAGGTTTGATCCGGATCAAAAGATTGGATTACGTGATCTAATCCGATTATGTAATCCATTTTTTTCTTTTGAAAAACACATTTTCAAGATTTGATCCAATCCGTTATCCAAAATCCTAGTGGATTACTTTTGAAAAACCGGGCCCTGGAAATAATAACAGGAAGTGTATAATTTTCCTGATGTTATAAAGCACGATTCCACATGATCGGGCCATATTGAAATGTGGGAGGAAAGTCATTTAGTCATCAAATACTACCTCCAGGTTCTTTACTCTCCAGGTTGTAGATCCCAGTGATGTAGGTCCCAGATGAACAGTGATGTTACGTTTGACTGACAGGTTTGCAGAGATTACAGGAGCTCTATCTGTGCAAGGTTGAGCTGTAGATGATGCTTTATTCAAGCTGAGATGTCTGGAAGACATGAGCTGACAGTCAGGTTGAAATGACACAAAGCTGCATATCATCTGCAGCGATGGTAGGAGAAGTCATGTGCCTTTATGATTAATCCCAGTGTAATTTGAGAAAAAAGAGGTCCAAGCACTGAACCTTGAAGTACCCCAGTGATTAGCTAATTTGACTCAGACACCTATACACATGAAACCTTGAAAGATTTAAATTTGAGGTAAGACTGAAGCCACTGTGATGACTGTCATGAAGGTTGGACAGAAGGATCTGTTGGTTTACAGTGTCAAAGGCAGAAGAAAGTAAGAACAAATGATCGGAAGTTCGCTCTTGCCAGCCAAACAGTTTTAGCAACAGACATCAGGGCGGTCTCTGTTGAGTGTCTGGTTTTAAAGCCTGACTGGTTGTTTTCAAATGGGCCATTCTCTGAGAGAAAGCAGAGTTGATTTGAACAAAACTCTTTCAAGAGTTTTTGACAGAGAAGGATGAAGAGAGACTGGTCTATAGTTTTCAACTGCTATATCAAAGAAGGCGAGTTTTACTGTTTACTTTTCATTGCAGAAACTGCGTTCAAGTAATTGTATGAAATGCATTTTTAATTTAAATCTGAACACAATGAAGAGCATTCTGTCTTAGTCCAAAAAGCACTGATAAATTCTATTTTTGATTGAAACATTCAGATTCAAACCTGATCAATTTTCCAGTTTTCCAGATGTTCTCACTGTAGGTAAACTGTAGTTGGATTCTTCTTTTTTTTCTTTCTTTTTTTTTGATACATTTATACATTTATTGTATATTCAATTATTTGATCTCTAAAAAAAGTACATGCATTTCATAGTTTGTTGCTGATTTATTAGCTGATTGAGTATTTTGCATTTTACGCTATTTCCAACGCATATAGTAAAAATTGAAAAAAAATGGAAACACTTTACAGTACAGTTCCATTTGTTAACATTAGTTAACTACATTACTTATCATTCTTATCAATACTTAAAAATACTTTGTATATTAATTAAAGGGGCGTATAAATCTTCGTTAATGTTAATTTCAACATTTACTTATAGATTGTCAAAATAAGTTATTTTATAATTATCTCTTAAAGTTGTATCTGTTCATATTATAATACAGCAGAGCAAACATAAACTAACAATGAACAGTTGTATTTTTCATAAATATTGTTAACAAATATTAATACTTTTTAGGGCTGCAACGATTAATTGCGATTAATCGTTTGCAAAATAAAAGTCTGTGTTTACATAATATATATGTTCTGTGTATAATAATTATGTATATATAAATACACACACATTCATGTATATATTTAAGAAAAATGTTATATTTATATATAAAATATTTATGTTTATATGTAATATAAAAAATATATAAATATATATATTTATAATACATGCATATATTTCTAAACTTTATACCTGTATGTGTGTGTATTTATATATACATCATTATTATACACAGAACACACACATATATATTATGTAAACACAGACTTTTATTTTGCAGCCCTAATACTTTTAAATGTAAACTACAACCATTGTATTATTCAGTGTTAGTTAAGGTTAGTTAATGCATAAACTAAAGTTAACTAATGTGAAAAAGTATTACAAAAGTTTTTTCAAACGTTCTAATTTTGCAACTTTGCATTACATTATAATGGATGCAACATTTTTTTTTTTAGATAATAAATAGTTTATAATACATAGATCAATTCATATATCATATATTTCTTCTTGTTTGTTCGACCTGCTTAAACTTTTTTTTTTTTTGCTCAAAAAACAATATGTGGCTGGTGGTAGAAACCTGTGGTATATTCAGCTATTTTTTATTATGTAAAATTATGCCTATTAATACATGAGAGTACACCACTAATCCACCCTTGTGAATCTGACCCAAATTCATAGCTTCCCTTGTGTGCTTCCTTTTCTTTTTTGAAATATTATTAATATTGACACCACATGAGATCCTATGACCTATGTTCTTATTCTTGGAATAAAAAAGAAAAAGATGGAAATTAATTTTTCTGAAGCAACGTGAAACTTGTTTTTGTATTTGTGTAAGCACATTGGCAGAGTGAGTTCTGGTTCAAATGAGAAAATCTGTCATTCTTTCAGATATATACTGGTGAGACAATGAAGAGTGTGTTTGAAACCAACCAGAAAGCTTAGTGGTGTGATAGGCTATAGGACAATTCTTTGCGCTGAAATACAGATCAAAATTGAAAGTTGTTCTTTTCACAATCACAATGAATCACAATGACAAAACACAGTCTGATATGTTTCAAAGAACCGACTATTGTTGCAGCACATATCATTTGTTCCCTTGGCTATCTTAGTTCCTCCTGGAAGCGGGCTGGGGCCCCCAGAGGTATTACTCAGGGGAGACACTACTGACACCACTGGGAACAAATGGCTGGACAAACATTTTTTGTTGGTTGAAGTGTTGAGATGACTGCATGGGGCTCAAGTTACCACTGAGTCTGCCTAATTCATTCATCCCTCCTGTTCCACTCTCCACTTCCTGCTGATCTGACTCTTCTCTAAACCTCATTCATCAGCCGAAAAGATCTTTCCTCAATGTCCTCCTTCATCTAAGAGAAATGATTCAGCTTGTTTTCCTGCTTGAATCGAAGGGTGAGTGGGATCAAAATGGCCAAACATGACCCAATAATTGGAGGTCAAACCAGATGTCACCTTATTTCACTGTAAAATGTTAAAATGTGCAGTTATTTTTTATAAAGAACTTTTGTAAATAATTTAACTGTAAAATAAGATACTTTGCCTTAATTAAAAATAAGTTTAACAACTATTTCTTCAAAAAGTTTTTTTTTATTAAATGTTTTAAAAACTTTTTTCCTTGGCAATAAGAACATTAAGGGAACATTCCATATTAAAATTCTTCAAACATTATGGAAATGTTACATTTGAATGTTCTCTGAACATTCTGAAACAAGTAACATTTCAAAACAAAAAAAAAGAAGAAAAAATCTCAATGAACAATTTATTTATGAACATTCATTAAAGTTACTGGAAGAATGTTTGTTTATAACTTTGCGAGAACCTTGCCAGAACGTTAGCTAATGTTCACTGTTAGCTGGGAAGACATGTTTTACTGTAGCTATGGTATGAAAAACAGCCCACAAAACTGTAATAGTTGTAATGAAAATAAATGAAAATAAAAAGTTCTCATTCTCATATGATTCATGAATCAACAAGTGTAGTTATGTGGTAAAATAATTGTAAAGTGATTACACAATTGTGATGTGTTTAATATTAGTTTGTGATGTAATAATCACACAATATCTATACAGATGTTCCAAAAGTATGTAATAATGTGCTCACACAGAATTTAGACAATAATATTAAACAAAAGTGTAGAATAGTGTGTGAGAGGAAGTCAGATTTTATATCACTATCACAAAGCAAAGTTTTGGCAGTGTTTGAACAGTTGTTGAGAAGAGAGACTTCCGTGAGGTTTATGGCCCCTTGAATGGGCATGACTCGCCAGGTGCTGCTCCGCTCCGTCTTCAGGTCTGTGTGAACTCCAGGTCGGGTTTTCCAGTGCGCCTCTGCAGTGAGACACTCAGCCGGCTCGACGCTCTAGCCGTCTTTCTGATCCTGGATCGAGACTCACTTTCCGCAGTACGAAACGAGTGGAATTTCCTTAAGTTGTTGTTGTTGTTTAAAAAAAAAATACATTCTTCCAATTAAGTGTGCGGCAAGTACCGTCTCGGTACTGCAAAACGGGGGTTTAGAAGTAAACCCGTCGGGCCACCACGACGACAGAAAGGCGCGTGGCTTTGATTTAAACGGACATTCATCGCGCTCTCCCCTAAACCGAGTGTTGCATGGAGCAGCACAACTCCAGCTGCTGAAAACGACGAAATGCTCATTTTAAATGAACACTCGGGGTTGGTTTTCCTCAGCATTCCATATTCGTAGGCCTAATGGGGTTATCTGGACTGCACGGATCTGCGATCTACCTGCGCGAATGCACTGGACGCGATGAAAGTCTTTGTGCGCTGATTTAGAGGTGACTTATAAACCCTCGTTTTATCTTGCGCCAATAGATCCGCTGGGACTATTCCTCAATCTGTGAGTATTATTCACCTTGCATATTTCCATTGTACGGTCACAGTGTGACTGAATGTCGTGTTTTTTATATCATGTCTACACATTTAGCGACTCCATTTGAGTCTTAAGATACTGGGACAACGAGCATCAAAACTGCAGTGTTTTTTTTTTTTAAACAAAACATCAGCAGGATGAAGATCTTGCTCAATACTTTTTAAAGATTTAATGTCTAAAGGGGTGAAAGCATGCAGGGTCGACTAATGGCGCGCGCATTGTTTTAGTAATATTGATAACACGGCAGTTTATCTTAGAAAGAAATGTTTTTTTTTTTTCTTTAAAAAGAAAAGGATGAGGGCCAGATGTGATTTTCATAGGAGACTATACATCATGCTTATCTGTCCTAGAATTATCTCTATAGGAGAAATATAGAGACCTGTGCAATAAAACAAAAAAATAAAGGGGCAAAACACTATGAGAGACTATGATGACTATAGTTTCTCAAACTATAGCTACAACAAACAAAAGCCCACTTTCATTCTGCATTGTGGTGTATATATATATTTATATATTCTATGCATTACACACACACACACACACACAATATATATATATATATATATATATATATATATATATATATATATATATTTATATATATATATATATATAATGCATATAATACATAGAATGTAGAAGCTTTAGTAAAATAAAATGAATACAGTAGTGAACTTTTTATTTAACAGAATGGCTTATTATGAGTAGTTTAGAGTGGGATATTTTGGGGTGAGCCCTTACTTGATAAAATGGGAATAGGAGTTTTTTTCAGTTGACTTTTGAAGGTCCGTGTGCTGCAGCTACATTAAGATCATTTTACTGCACATGCATTATTCACCATGTTATGAGCCACACGTCACAATAGCTCACGAGAGACAAACTCATGGATGAGCCTATAATTTGTCATTTGAATAAGAAGTCATAAAAATGGCATTAAAATTGTCAAATTTGGATTAGAAGGTGTTCACACTGGATGTGTTTTGTGTTCAAAAACAGTAAGAAGGAGCGCAGCAAGATAAACCTGAAAGCAGACTCTCGTGTCTGAACGTGACATGAGCAAAACGGTTAAAAAAAGAACGTTGGCTGAATGAACCCCATCCTCTTTAACCAACCGCATTTTACTTGAAATAATTCTGTAAGTATGTGGATAACATAAAACCTGCTGGTGTAGAAAAAGGACAAATGAAGGACTCATCCATGTGGAAACCCCATAGTTTACATTTTAAATGTATGTACAGTTTAAATGTATTTCAGATCTGTATTATGAGTCATTGTTTAGTGCTCATTCATTTGAATTCAGAGAGTGAACTCACATGAACAAATGCGCAGTTGTGGAGCGCTCCGTTTGTTGAGGAAGTGCCATCTCAGCTCACATCAACTGCCTCTGATTTCTGCCGCTTCATTTCCAAGCTTGCATTTACATAACAAAGTGGTTGAATCTCAATTGCGAAAAACTTGAGTCGCCACCATCCCCCTCCCAAAGTATGGCTGAACTGAGGCACACAGTTGTTCAGAGATCCTACTGATTTGCCATTTATACTAAAGTAGTACTTTCAGTCTGATCTTCTTTTTCATTGAGCCTTTTGTTTTCAGATACTAAAAGATTCAATTAAGTTAGTTATTTTTCAATTTTCCAAAAATCCCTAGATCCAGATCTCGATTGTCAAAAGATTTAGGATTTGTTTGACTTTGCAGTGATCTTAGAATGGTTTTAATTTAAGTTAAATAACTTTAAGAAATGTAATTTTATTGCGAATTTGTTGTTTTTGTTTTACAGCTGTTGTGATTTGCTCTTCTGTGCATATTAAATCTGATGGTTTGCAGTATGCCCATGGCTGATTGTACACATTGTTTCAAAGCAGCTTTACAAAAAAATGACGTCAGTATCTTCATACCTTAAATCGCCTTTAGCTAATTAGAGCTGGGCAATAATATAGTTTAAATTTTGCAACGATACAAGCAATCCAGCCGTATATCATAGTTTGTACAATAAAACAGTAAAGCCATCCATTACTGTTGTCCAAAAAGAAACTAAATGATAGATTTTTGAAGACTGCTAAATCCTTTATTAATTTTAGATAGTAATAGTAGTTGGTGGAAACTTTGGTGAGTTTTTTTCTAAGTGTAATTCTAAGGAGATAACAGTGATCTGATCAATTTTAACATTTTTAGACAATTTCAATAGCACCTAATTGATTCCCTATCACTTCACCATAATGATTAGGCTGTTGGTTTGATGATTTAATCATGGTCATGCACTGTAACACACATAATAAGTTGTGGCTAGGGTTGCAAAATTCGGTGAATTTTCAAAGCTGGAAACTTTCCATGGGAATTAAAGGGAATATATGGGAATTAATTGGAATATATGGGAATTAATGGGAATAAACAGGGAATTTGCAAAATTACAGGTTAGCCTATAACAGGGTACTTAAATGTAGTTTAAAAGAACATCTTGCAGCATAATTTTGGTTAAAACAACCATATTTTAATGCAATTTCAGTTGAATTTTTACCCTGCACATTCCTCAATCACAGTCACACAGCACACTACTTACTGCAGGGCTATTGAGGCCACACCCCCTGCATACACTGTGCATTCTCCCAGTCCATAACATGCACATTTGATCAAAAATACAGAAAAAAAAATATTGTGAAACATAACTACAATTTAAAATAATGGTTTTTCTATTTTGATATACATAAAAATATAATTTATTTCTGTGATCAAAGCTGAATTTTCAGCATAATTTCTTCAGTCTTCAGTGTCACACGATCCTTCAGAAATCATTCTAACATGCTAATTTGATACTGTTGTGCTGCTTAATGTTTTTTATAACCTGTGATACTTCTTTTTTTTTTAGGATTCTTTGATGAATAAAAATTTAAAGAAGAGCATTTATTTAAAATGGAAATCTTTTGTAACAATATACACTACCGTTCAAAATTTGGGGGTATTTTGAAAGATATTAATACTTTTATTCAGCAAGGATGTGTGAAATTTTTTAAAAAAAAAAAAAAAAAAAAAAAAAAAGAAAGAAAAGTGATACTAAAGTGATATTGTTAGAAAAGATTTCTATTTTGAATAAATTATTTTCTTTTTAACTTTTTATTAATCAGTGAATCTTGAATTGCACCATCCAATAATCCAGTATTACTGGTTCCAAGAAATATTCAACTGTGATAATAACTATCAAATCAGCATATTAGAATGATTTCTGAAGGATCATGTGACACTGAAATAAATAACACATAACAATTGCTGCAATAAAAATATATTTATTTTACATATGTACTAAATTAGAATTAATTGAATGCGAAAAATAACTTATTTTATATTATGACCAAACAAAATGTTTATATTTATTTTATATTTTATTTTTATATTTTATGTGATACTTTTTATGTAAATATTATACATTTATATACATTTCCCAAAATTTCCAATTAATTCCCATAAATTCCTGTTAAGTTTCCAAATTGGAATATTTCCATGGAAATAATGTTAAATATTTCCCATGGAAAGTTTCCGGAAATTACATTACACTGATGGTGTGAAACCAGTTACTTCCTGTATCTTTGAAACAATGCTGCTGTCAGAATCTTATCATGTGGGCTGTTCTTCAACACATTGCGCTTTGCCTTTGAGTGTCCCAAGTTTGAGTCCCGGTGGCTTGGGGTCCTTTTTCTGATCCCGACCACTTTCTCTCTCCCATTTCCTGTCAAATTCTTCTCCCTGTCCTGTTGAAGAATGCATATACATGCATACATTATTCTTTATTTGCTATATATATATATATATATATATATATTTATATTTATATTTATATTTATATTTATGTTGTGAATATGGCTGCACAGAAGAAAACGTCATTGAAGACAGCATTCCGCTATATCATATTACACCACTGGTTTCTTTTACCACTATTTACTGACTCCATCCACCAAAAGACTTTGTCTGTCGAAAGCAATAATGGCTCAAGAACTTGGGGCGAAAGGCAGAACGAGGTTAGTACTTGGAGTCGATGGAAAAAATGGTATGGAGCTGTGTGCAATGAGGAATGAAGCATCTGGAAAAGTTCAGTGATGTTTTGTACAGTGGGAGAATTCAGTTGTTGCGCCGACTACCTCATGCATAAGGAATGATGATAATTGTTTAATGTTTCTCATATTACACAGCACAATGGATGGATGTCATAATCTTTAGTATTATGAATTGAAAAAAGTGTGATTTCCTGACCTAACATGCCACTTGCCCATACCTTTAAGTAATTATCAGCTTCCTGAATTTGTCTTTGAATGTGTTTCACTCTTTAAAGTCAATGAATGGAGATTGATCTCCTGTAGTTTCCTAATATTCCCACAGAAATGATCTGGATTACTCAAGTGCTTGACATATCTTATTTCTGCTGTCCTAGAAAGTCTTGTGTTTTTCTTGCGTTACTTAGACTTCATGATGCATGTAAGCAAGCTGCCACTATCATGTGTTGTCATCCAAAAATCGTTTTAAAATGTGTTTTTATGGTTGGGTTACTATATAACACTACACATGGCTTACTGCACACACACAATTGCACTAAACCCCAGTATTACACAGTTTCTACATCAGTAACACATTATCTACGTTTTTTTTCTCTTTACTAAAATGTTGTAAATCATGCGACAAATTCCATATCCTGGAAGTATATGATAGAGCAAATGGCAGCCATGCAGAAGAAAGCCAGAACTTTATGCATTTGTCTTGCAGTACAGATATATGTTATGTCAGTGACAAAACAAATAGAAATGTGGACATAACCTAAAGCTTACAAGTTCAGATTGTCTTGACATGAGACATTTCCCTGTATTGGATTTATATTGCAATTTAATGCTCTTCTAAATGTAGATAAATATGACCATACTTTCCTATTACATTTAAGAGTTTTAATCTATAATTGGAATGTTGTACTTTCTCAAGTACATAAATAACAATGTAAATCTTTCCATATTAAAATACCTTTTATTTTCTTTTTTTCTTTTATTTCAGGACACAGCACACATTATAGAGAATATCAATAGCAAAAACACAAAAAACAAACAAACAAAAACAAAACAGATGGAGGTCAAGCATGGCCAATTTGTAAGTCTGTAAGTCATAGAAATAGCTAAATAACCAAAGACAGCATGAAAAGTTACCAGTAAGGACTGCCCGATGGCCCGGGGCCAGTGTGAACGATGCTCTGGACAGTAGACGGAACGGACACTTGCCCGATCGAGCCAGTGCTGTAGGTTGTGCATTATATATCGTCTATGATATCGGAATTATTTAACGATCTGATATTATCGAGAATGTCCCTCAATTTACAAAAAAACAAACAAAAACACACTCATTCAGTGCACACATGCATTACGTGACGTAGTCTAGTAGTTTAGACTAGTGCGTGTGCATATTTAGAGTCTAACGTACGCATTTTATGAACAATAACTTAATATCATCTGTTTCGCTGTATTTTGCCAACGAAAATAGTTCCAAAGTCCACAGAATTGTTTTGCGTCTCTGAGCAACACTTCCTGAATGAATCAGCCGCTTGAATGAATCGTTGATTCTCAATGATTTATAGGCCCATTTTCTTGTCTTTTACTTTTATAAATTTTTTGTTGTGGGGCCAGTGAAAATTTTGGCGGGGCAAGTAAAAATTTGAACCACTGGCCCAACCGGGCCAGTAGAAAAAATCCTTAGCGTTGAGCCCTGATTTGTGTAAACTCACAATAACAATAAAACGTTGTGCTTGTGTAAAAGAAAACAAACAGGATGCACTTTTTGCCATTTTGGTCTCCGTGAACTGGAGCGTGTCAAAAAAATGGCTTAAATGGAGGACTACTATTTGACTTGAAATATCTTTATTCGGGGACAGCCCTTATATAAAGTATATAATGCTTTACATGTGTATAGTATAAGTTGTGCTTAAAACACTTTACATTAGATGCTGTCAGTATGTTAACATCATACACTTCACTGGTGCTAAAACTGCACTTCATACAAATGTATGAATGATAATAAATCATTTTGGTGAAAAGAGTTTGGGGAATTACATAGAAACGTAAGTGTATATCCAAGCTTTCAGTTTGTTGGGTAATGTATTCTAACCTCACCTTTGTTCTCTTCTCTAATCTTGACATTTTAAGTAATGCACAAAGACGTGTGTTAGAACCTGTATTGCACACCTAGCATGAGTTGTAACTGCTGTGTTGGTGAACGGGATACATTAGTTCTCCATACAGCTTTTTAGAGAAGAGTCTTTTAATCACACCCTGTTGGAGCTGCCAAGATTGACGGATGGATATTTGTGAGACCCTTTGGGTTATGTATTAAGCGCTCTGTATTGGGGCAGCACATCCAGTTGGAGCTGTGGATAAGAGGGTTGATGAATGGTTAAAGGTCTTGTAGCTCCATCTATCAGGGGATTAGCATTGACCTGTGAGACCTCTCCATCGGCCCCTGGGCTCTACCACACAACAAATGGCTACATTAACATAGATGGAGACCACAGGCTCATCAGAGACTAGCGTGATAATGTATTTGTATACCTCTGTGGGAATTTCTAATTATTATTATTATTTTTATTATTTATTTATTTATTTTTGTAGCTGATAGGATGCACACGGTAGCTGGGAATGTTTCATCTGTTGTTTTTAAGTTAGGGCTGCCCCCAACTAGTAGTTCATTTAAGCCATTAGTTGACTAGCTGCACTTTTATGATCTTAATTGCTATAATGTTTGCTTAATAGTTTGTTTCAGGGCTTATATTATATGTAATATTGCTAACGTTGTTCTACATTGGAGAAATGAACTGAACTAGAGCTGCACGATTCTGGATAAATTGAGAATCGCAATATTTTTTGTTTTTTATTCATTTAAAATCGAGATCATGATTCTCCCACGATTCTGAATGGACATCTAAACAAAATAATGTAATTTACTACAGGTTATGACAAAATGTTAATTGCTGCAGTTTATTTAAAAAATAATTCATTTGAATTAATTATTTAAAAATAAATGGATTGAATAAATGATTCAATGACTCATTCATAAAGACTTCACTTGTTTCATTACTGGAGTTTTTATTTTAAATAATCTCTTGAAAGAATAATTTAATGACTTACATTTTTTAATAGTCACTTGTTGCCACCTACTGGTGAAAGAATGTAATTAATACAATCTTTATTTGAAGCATCAAATTACTTTCTAAAGGTAATTTATTCTCTTTTGATCACTACTGTAGACATCAGTGTTTATATCAGAACTATAAACTTTCATTCCAGTCCTTCTGTGTTTATAGACCTTTTTCAAACTTCCGTGTTTTTGGCTTCCGGAATGATCCACGCTGGGTAAAGTTTTTTCCGGTTACAGTGATAGATAGCCTCGATCAGAACCAGCTCGGGAATCAAAGTCATTTTACGAATTAAATGTCATGAAAATGTTTGAACTTTCTTGGTGAATTATTGGTGAGACTACAGAGCTCTCATTAAGAGCTAAATTTAATAAATAATTAGAAGTGATGGCCTTTAAACTGGTTATATTCTTTGTGTCTGTTTGGCTCGGCTGTGCATTATCGCACTTTATGTACTATAAAGACAGTGCCTGCGTCTAAACGTGCATACTAGCCATCCTGAATAGTAGTCTGTGACATTAGTAATATTTAATACTATTTAGGGTGGATAGTATGCACATTGGGATGTATAGAGTTTTTTTAGTGACGTGCTGGGGAAATGATTGGCAGCTCCCTTATCACGCAAGCCTGATCCTCTGATTCATAAAGCAGGACCGCTTGCACCCTGATATTTCTGTGTAATATATATATATATATATGTCATCTCTTACTCATATTTTCCTGTTGTCATCATCATAAAGTGTGTATTATGCACAGTATTATTGTGCTGTTGCAACATTAATGCAAAGACTGATAGTTGTGTACAGTGTGGTGTTGGAAATTAATTGTGTCTTACTAGTTTAATCATTTTAATCGATCAGGATATAACATATGCTTGAATGTGAATGTAAAATGTAAAACATTAAACTCACGTCAATATTGTGTATTTCACGACTTTATATCCCCCATTGAAGTATATATTGTGAGTTATTTTTTTTTATGAATAAATTATATAAATAATGTGCATCATACGTGATATGATCGGGGGAATTACTAAATGAGTAGCTGCGTAGCCTATACTGACTATAAATCCACCTGCCGTAAATTTGAGCAACGGTTTGAGTGGCCGTATAAGCTACAAACAAGTAGAAAATAATGTCTTTGTAGATTATACAACAGCAACTTGGAAAACAGACAAAACAGAAAAGGTAAGAAGCGATATTTGAGAAAAGAGCAATCTAATAGCCATAGACGCATAGCGGAACTAACTTTACCCCACATCACGTGATTTCCGATTCTTTTGAAAAAAGTCTATAGAGAGAAATGCATGTTAAGTTAAATATGCCATGCCATAAGCATAGTACTAATTTAGCTTCCACACTCTGCACGAACACTTGAATATGTGCCTAAAAAAGGCTACAACTGGTGTTTCAAATGATAAGGCTCTTTTATTGATATGCAAACATTTGGATTTCCTGCCTGACATAATTGGTACATGAACCAGCTGTTTTAAGGCAGGAACACACCAAGCCGACGGTCAGCCGTCGGGCAGTTTTTGTTCGTCGGCCGACTAAGTTTTCTCAGTGTGTTCCGCACCATCGGCTGAAGTTGGTCTTTGTTGGCTCTTTTTCGGCCGATTTGTCATGTTGAATCTGCGTCGGAACACGTCGGGCCATCTGATCATTCTGATTGGCTGTTCAGCTACTGCTACCTGCTGGTACGGAAAGGCATTTCATCTTACGCAGGCGCAGAACGGATGTGCTACTTGGTTGTCGGCTGTCGAGCGTTGGTTTGGTGTGTCAGGGCAACTTTGGACCCAGACGCTGCCGACGTGAGCCAACCCCGCAGTCTGCTTTCGTCGCCACTCGTTCGTCGGCTTGGTGTGTTCCTGCCTTAAACGATCTGTCCGTCACAGACTGCATGACTTTGCCAATTCCAGTGGAGTTTTTTGGTGGCTGACTAATTAAAATTTGGTCAACTAAGCCTCTTGTTGGCTAATGTTTGGTTCACTATTAGGGGGCAGCCCTAGTGTCAGTCAAGATGAAACTAGAGTCTGTTGTCTTCGCCATTTTCGCGACATTTTCTTGAAGAGGAAGGCAGCACATGTGGAATCAATTGATTTGTTAATGCATGGAGCACTATTTTATGACACTCTCTTGATGAACCTGTCTGGGGAAAAAAGGAAAAAAAAAAACCGTTTAAGCCCTTCTAAAAATATATTTTTTGCAGCATTTGTGCCTGGTATTTATTTTTCTCTGATAAAATACAGCCAACGGTGTTCTGTGTTTTATTGTGCCTTGATTTCTTTTTTTAAATCAAATATTTTCTTGACAGATGCAGAAAGCCACATAGCTGTGGTGTTTAATTCGTTCCCTCCCTCTTGATTGGCTCTGAATTGTTCCATTTTAAACAGGCTTGTGGAAAAAGAGGCATGACTGTCTTACTATAGATGCGTTGCTAAAGCGAGTCTGTGTTGATCAGCCAGGCGAGCAGTAGCATGATTGCTGATTGCTCAGGGTTTTAATTATGGAAATCATGAGCTCTTAAAAATGCTCAAAGCTATTTGCTAATGGTGCAAGTCATAAAAATGGTGTCGAATATTGTTGCACTACATTTACAGATGTTTAACGCTTGAGTTTGCTTGTGGTTGGAACCTTTAACATACTTGGAATTTTATAGGATTTTTATTGGATTTGGAATTTTTTTTTTAACACATTTATATTTTTACCAACATGTAAGACTGCTTCAAACATCTCTCAGGAAGGCTTTTTGTTGTCATTGTTGCAAGTATGGTACATTTTCTTAAAAATGTAGGCTGTGCACTTTATCACTGCCAACTATTTATCATTGTCACATTTTGTTAATGAAATTTTGAGGTTTGATTTTTATGTAGATTTTTTTTTTCTCCTCAGCTTGCATTGCTCAAGCTAAAAAAACTTGAATCAGCATACAGTTGTGAAAGGGGCACACACAAAAAAAGTTAAGCCTTTTTTCAAGATTTACACATTTCAATTAATAGTAAAATTCCATCAAATTGAATTGAATAATCCTTACATATAATTGAATTAAGAAATTTAAATAAAGAGCTTAAAAAATGTAGTATAAATCCTAAACTTAAATTTAAACATTTTCATGCTTTTGAATTTATGAATGTGAATCACATAAACTGGTCCATTTCCATTAAGATTTATACAAAATGTTTTATTAAGCTCTAGTTTTGTTTTACTCATTTAAAATTCTTAATTCATAGTATGCAAATTCAATTTGATGGAATTTTACTATTAATCGAAATGTGTAAATCTTGAAAAAAAGGCTTGGTTTTTTTGAGTGCAGGTGCTTGGGTTGATTTCACTTTGCAACTCTTCAGTTTTCATTAAGTTATTTGAATTAAGTCAAATTAATAAGTCTTGGTCACATTGATGTTCCTCTAGTTAGAAGGTGTGGTTTTAAACACTAAAAGAATGGACTACTACACTAAATATATGGATCTCTAGATTCAATTAGTCTGAATTCCATCTTGTCATCATGATCTTTTCCTGACCTGTCACAGACTATGCTAAGAACTAAATAGTTTTTTAGATAATGCAACTAATTATTGTGAATCATTGAACGATTTGTTTTAGAGTGGGACCTGGCATTTTTTTGTATCACTGTGTTGCCTTGTTCTCTATGCGGTAACTAAGGGATGGTACACAGACACAAGCAGGAATTATGTTCTGGGGGACAGAAGAGGGAAAAGGCTGGAGTGGAGGATTGGGGCAGAAAATGGATCCAGCGTCCAGCAGTCCCTTTTCTTTTGTTGTATTATCAAAAAAGTTGCTTTCATTCTTTCTATACAAAATACATGGATACAAAGCCAATGAAGCTAAAGCGACTGCAGATTTATTATGATTTTCCTTGCATTAATGAACAGAACATTGATAAAAGGTACAGTTGAAAGACTGGTGTCTTCATTATTCATGTGAAATGTCATGATTTAGTGCTTATTCATTCTTAGATGTTGAAAGTTTTTCACATCTTCATTCCATACCATGATTTGGTATTTAAGTTTAAATGTAAACATTTTTAGAGAAAACATCCACATAGATCCCCATGGCATTTTTGACAAAAATAATGTTTTAATAAATGCATGTGAGCGCAATGCCAAATTTATCAATAGAAGACTGAATTTTCTTCGGGAACTAGGGCCGTGCCCGACAACCGCAGCATCTTTGTGGCTGACTATCATTGGCAGCGATGTGATTATTTTGATAATCAATTAGTTGGCCGATTATTATTTTTCCCCCGATTTAATCAGATAAAAATCTTAATTCTATTTTTTAAAATGCCCAATATACTTCAAACAAATATGCCAATTGAATGTTATGAAAACATACAGTGCTTAGTTTATCAGACTACATGTCATAATAAAGAGATCACAAATATTTTAGAAACCAAAAATTTGTTTAAAACTAAAAATGTTATTGTCATTTATTAGTCAAATAACAAACTGAAACCGCTAAATAGTCATTAATAGTCAATAGTCAATAATAGTCAATAGTCAAATAGTCATTCGCACATATTATCCAAAAAATACTTAACAGTCTCTGTTGTTATTGACTGTAATTGGACATCTGAAAAAAAAAAAAACAACAACTATAAAGTGCTTTACATTTTTTTTCTTGTCTTTTTTGTAAAACAGTAAAAGTGAAAATTCATGGATAACAATAATTATATTTTAGCATTAGAAAACACTGCTGTGATTAAAGAGTTTACACATACTGGTGGATTAACCATTACAGAAACATGAAAAATGATTTTGGTAATGACTAATAGCCTCCTGATAGTTTAGGGCAGCTGTGGCACAAACCTTACATTGGGTGGCAGAGGTCTAAAAAAAAATTAAGCACTGTATATAGTGAATATATTAAAAATATATATTAAATCTCTGCATTAAAAATTAAGACAGTAATAAAGATGATAAAGAAAAACAAACTCTGTTAACCAACAGGCAAGATAAATGTTTTGCAGGAGCAGGGCCCCCCTTGCCCCTTTGATCGCGAAAGTGAAAAGTGAAAGTGCCCTTTGCCGTCACATCTCGCTGCCGCTGCGTTCCCATTTCTCTTCCCCCGGAACGCGATTTCTACCTAGGGAGACCTACAAGCAACCAAGCTTAAAATAAAGAATTATCATGTTTTGGGCAGCTTGGATCACATACCTTTCCTGCAGCAGCACTTTTGCCCATATAAATGTGTTATTCAGTGCTGTAATTTGACATGACTTGCAGACACAACTTAGACAAAATCAATAATAATCGATAATGAAAATCATCAACAACGATTTTCATTATCGATTATTATTGATTTTGTCCAATAGCTGTTGCAGCCCTAATTTTTATGTTATAGTTATTTATTTCCAATTAATAATTTGTCACCTTGGAGTTATAAAAATAAAAATATATAAAAATTTGACATTATTATTCACATATTCTTATTCTGTGACAACGTATTTACATTATGTGATGTTTATTGTTTAGGTGTGTATATTTTTGGACTTTTCATTTAGGAAAAAAAGGTTCTAGCTACAAAGTCAAACTCTTAATTTGATTCTATAAGGTTCTATCTGTGAGCCAATCAGCACTTTTTACACAAGAAGACCAATTAGCCAAGACTGTTCAAACTGTTCAAACTCAAATTTACACACCCAGAAGCCCTTATAGACTCATTTCAGCTTCCATTCTACCTACCTACACCTACAGTTCTAGCTTTTAAAACTACTAAGCTAAAACTTAAAACTATTTTAAACTTTCCAATCCATACTGATCTCTAGAGAAAAAGCAATTTTACCTGTCCCACTTTCTGTGGAATATTATTATTACAGTAGCTGCTTTGTCTAACTCTAAACCAAAATAAATTTAAACTGTTTCCTGCAATAATGTTTAATTACCCACCATATTTCTACCTAAAATGAACATCTGCACTGGACAAAATATTTATCACTGGCTTTTATGCTTAAGTTGAACAAGAAAATAATTATTTGTTCTAAAAAATATGAAGAAAAAAAAAAAAAGTCATAGAAAGCATTACATTTAACTTCCTCATACATGACACATTGTTACAACACTAATTTTATGTTTTAAAACAAATAGGTAAACCGTACAATGAATGTTTTGCAAGACAGAAAAGCAAATGCAAAAACTTGGAAGCTCAATATCTCAACTGCTCAGAATGCAGAATGCACAATTCCAAGGTGGTGAATTTTAGTGCTTCTACTGAAACTTATTTCAGTTTCTTGCCAAGAAAACATTTCTAATATTTCTTTTTTAACTAATATTTATAAATAATTTAAGCTTTATCAGTTAACATCCAGCCATTCCTGGAGGAGAGCAAATATTTTTATACTCCCCTGAACAGAACAGATACAATACAGATTCGATAGTTGTGCAAAAATGTAAATAACATAGCTTAATACAGTTGAAAAGATTACAGTGCCATAGCCAAAAATCAGTGACATCCATCAGCTAAAGTGGAGATGGTTATGGAGGTGTCAGTTTGTTTATGTAAGAATGATGAATGAATGTGATTGCATTTAAAGGGCCACTGCAACAATTGTCTAAACCGGATTGTTACACGTCAGATCAGGGTTGACTAATGTGGAATGTTAGAACTAATGTGATGCTTAATGTTTAAAACCAAATGTTTGTAGAGGTAGTCAACCCTGCACCCAGTACTCCTTCATTCCCAATCAGACCAGTTAATCAAGGTTTTACTTGACAGACAGTGTTGGCGCAGAGTTGGAAATTAAGTGTGCTGCTCTAAAGGAGCCATAAATAAACACTTAACACTCAAAGTAAACATGTAGCATAATTAGTTTAGTTATCAGTATATGATAATAATATAGCACAACTCTGAGAATAATTAAACAGAGCACCTGTTGTGAAACTTCATACACTCCAGATAACCATTTTTTTTTGTAGTTTGTGATTATAACATGACGGTAATTGGAAAAGCATGTCAAAAAACAATTAAGCAAAATGTTTGTGTAAATTAACCAATGGCATTAGTCAAATAAATTAAGGTGGGTTAATCGTTGGTTATCTACATCCATTGATCATAATCAGTGACAGCATGTGTTGGACACATTGATCAAAATCACATTAATATTTTGGATTCGTTAAGTGCTAATTTTAGAAATGCACAATTGACAAAGTGATCACAACAATGTTTCTCACATTTTTACATCTTAAATAGTCTGTTCTCTCGATGTGAGTCATTATTATACATGGCTTAACGTTTACTTTTTTCCAAAGGAGCATATGTGCTCCCAAGTTTAAATTTAAGAGTGCTTTAAAAACAAAACTTAAGTGGTGCAATGACCAAATGTGGGTGAATTTATCAAATGTGTGTTTTGTTAATAAAGGGAAATAGGAAGACATTTACAAGCAGAAGTACAGTAGTTTTTTCAATATTTCTGCTTCAAACTGTATTATGTAATTATATATTTATACACACACATACTGTAATAAACATGTTATTGTGCCAGCACTAGTCAAATTTATATATTGAATAATGTGTTAATATTCCTTCCTTCTTATGACAGGGCAGCACAGACATGAGATACAAGAGTTTACATTAAATTGAGTGTTAAATACAACCATCTACAACATATTACAAAATAAACATTAAGTAAACATCGTCATAATTCATCAACAGTGAGTCATAAGCAATCTAGTGTCATAAATGCACGGTATTCATTGATTACGGACTGCTTTGAATCCATGGCCCTGTAAAACGCACAACATTGCCACCTTTTTTCCTTAATGTGCAGCGCTTATTTATTTAATGAAATCATAGCCTTAATCACATTAATAATCACATGAGTTTGTATTGCTATTCCTGTTTTTTCATCCCAAAATTGAAGACATCTTAAAATAACTTGTTATACCTTTTTTATGACTTTAATTTTTTTAGACTTAAGAAACCATGTTAAATACATATATTAAATACACTTTATATTTACATTTTATAGCTACACACATCTTATATTTTTAGATGTGAGTGAAGCGCTTGCACTGTTGAGCCCTGTTATGACAGATGGATTAGTTTATTAAAATTGTACAGTCCATGATTGAAAGAGTAAGTATTCTCCAAAAATTAAAAATAAATCTGGTCTGGTCTTTTTATTTAGCTGCGTTTGAGCTTAATTTTGAATGCAGTTTTACGTCTCATTTGTGCCTGCTTCACTTGCTATGCATGTATGTATGCATTCTTTATTTTCTCCCATCTTGGGCCTGGCAATTGAAAATAAATTAACATTCCAGCTCTTTTATGTTCTCCTCCTTTAAGCCTGTCAAGAATACTTGGAGGTGAACCCTGAGAGGTCAAGCGACACTCACTAGTTGTCAATCTTCCTGGTTGACCCGCCCACCCTTTTCTCTTTCTTTTTCATTCTTTTCTTCCCCGTTCATTCAGTTCCTCCCTGTCTTAGAAACCGGGACTCTTGGGCATTCTTTCTGTGTTCGCCTTTCCAGCCTGAGACAGGAAGCTCTGGGATGAATGTCACATTCACAAACAGAGCCATATTTGAAGTCCTCCTGGCTACCATCTCTTCCCTACCTTTTCATTTTGAGAGTATTTCTTTAATAAAAAAAAAAAAAAAAATGTAAGTGGTCAAAAATCAAAAGGAAGTCCCACGCACAATCAGAGCATACAAAAGTATTACATTTTTTTATCACAACGTTTCGGTCCAATGACCTTCATTTGGCATATCCAGATAAACTATTCAAAGCAAAAAAATATAAAATCAATCAATTTAAAATGGACAATGAATCTAATTGCCGATCAGACTGAACCCCAGTTCAGCCCCTTAGAATTTAAGATTCCAAGAAATGTTGTATTATCAAGGGTTGGTGTCTTTATGAAGTTCTCAAATGGTTCATTTTATCCGAAATTTCCAGCATAGTTGAATACAGGGGCAAAATATGATTCGTGACATTGAATCAAACTGCTATTGTTGGTTTGTCTCATTTCATGTGCCGAAGTGAATTGCAGATCTCTCCTTCATGCACAGAAAAATCCTCAACAGCTCAGTCAGGAATGGCGCAAATCTGTCTAATGCTAATCACTTAATCCTTTTATTTCAAGTCAGAACAAATCCAGTCCAAAATCTGCCAAACAAAGTGGTGTTTATGGGGATGATAACAGTTGGCTCCTGCGATTAAGCCTCCAGACATAAAGCGAGCATGTTTCTCAGCGGTGTGAGGGTTTGCACACAATGATGACGGGAAGTAAAGCATGTTGAGCAGACAGTGCAAACCTTCACTCCACGCCTCTTGTCTGCCGGGATCAGCATCTCTGCAGTCTCTACAGGGTGTGGGATTTTTTTTTTTCAGCGGGTTATGGCTGTGGTTGCAGGTTATTCAAGAACTTGTAGATTCACTCTTTCTTTGGGATATTTGGAATCCCAATCTCATAATGTAGTGCACCGAATGATTTTCCTACCTGAATGTGTAGTCAGAGATAAGGCTGATTAACTTTATATGATTAAGCTTTGATTAGCCTAATTTAGTGAATTAACGACAAGTACAAATATTCAGCCTTAACCCCCTAGTAGGGCTCTTCTATGTCAGAAATCATAATCCGATTTTGGCTGTTATTGAAATTCTGATGATTTTAACACTATTAGTGGTGGGCGATATGATCAAACTCCTATTTCACAAGTAATTTTAGACATCAGTAAAATTTCACAATTATCAAGAGCATCTTTGATACTTCAACAAAAACAAATACTAGGTTTACTAGTGTAAATAAACTGTCCTCAAACAATTAACATTTAGCATGGAACAAAAGCTCACAGTTGGAAGGTGCAGTAGATGGAATGCAGCACAATAATTGTTTTACATTGATTGTTTTCATAATTAGTGGAAGCTGAAATCGAAAATAAATGTATTATTAACAGCCCTATGTTCTAGGTGTTTCAAAGTTTGCTGTGTTGTTATTTGGTGTTCAGTGTGCCCCTGCCAATTATTTAAAGGTGCCCTAGAATTGAAAATTAAATTTACCTCGGCTTAGTTAAATAATTAGAGTTCTGTACATGGAAATGACATACAGTGAGTGTCAAACACCATTGTTTCCTCCTCCTTATGTAAATTTGATTTGTGCAAAAAACCTCTGAAAAACAGGCAAATCTCAACATAAAACGGACTGTTATGCAACAGTTGGGATCATTAATATGTACGCCCCCAACTTTTGCATATACCAGCCCATGTTCAAGGCATTAGACAAGGGCAGGACATCTGGATGTGCACAGCTGAATGGACTTTATGCAGGTAAGCAAGTAGGGCTGCAACGATTAATCGCGATTAATCGTTTGCAAAATAAAAGTCTGTGTTTACGTAATATATATGTATGTGTTCTGTGTATAATAATTATATATATATAAATACACACGCATACAGGTATAAAGTTTAGAAATATATGCATGTATTATAAATATATATATTTATATATATTTTATATTACATATAAACATAAATATTTTATATATAAATATAACATTTTTCTTAAATATATACATGAATGTGTGTGTATTTATATATAAATGATTATTATACACAGAACACACACATATATATTACGTAAACACAGACTTTTATTTTGCAAACGATTAATCACGATTAATCGTTGCAGCCCTATAAGCAAGCAAGGGCAATAGCGAAAAATGGCAGATGGAGCAATAATAGCTGACATGATCTATGATATATTTTTAGTGACATTTGTAAATTGTCTTTCTAAATGTTTAGTTAGCATGCTGCTAATTTACTGTTAAATGTGGTTAAAGTTACCATTGTTTCTTACTGTATTCACGGAGACCAGAGCCATGTTGTTATTTTCATTTTTAAACGCTTGCAGTCTGTATAATTCATAAACAAAACTTCATTCTTTATAAATCTCTCCAACAGTGTGTAATGTTAGCTTTAGCCCCATTAGCCGCAGCATAGGCTACTATCAAACTCATTCAGAATCAAATGTAAACATCCAAACAAATACTATACTCGCATGATCTGATATGCTGCATGACGAACACTTTGTAAAGATCCATTTTGAGGGTTATATTAGCTGTGTGAACTTTGTTTATGCAATGTATTATAGAGTTATGAGCTTGGGGGCGGGAAGCGTGAGCATTTAAAGGGGAAACGTGCTGAATCGGTGCATTTTTAATTATGCCCCAAAATAGGCAGTTAAAAAATTAAATGATAAAAAAATCTATGGGGTATTTTGAGCTGAAACTTCAGACGTATTCAGGGGACACTTTAGACTTATATTACACCTTGTGAAAAAGGGTTCTAGGACACCTTTAACAATAAATGTGCTCGGACTGCATTGTGTTTGAGTGTTTGATTTTTAATACCACACACAAAAACATTTTTGCCATGTTAAAATGTCTGATCTTCAGTGCATCTTCAAAGGATTTCGTATAGCTGGATTCGTGATGATACATAAATTATATTTTGTCTGCTGTATGGAACGTTTTGTTCCAACTCTTTATTTCTCTTTTCACCAATGTTCGTAGATGCAAATGTTTTATATTTAGGTTCATTATAAAATCATTGCACTTGATGGCGGGGAAGGCTTTGATGAAGCACACTTCAAAGTGCAACATTCCACAGGATTCCTTACCTGCGATATAAATGCTGAGCCTGTGCATTATGGAAATTTTCTGAGAAAGATGAAAGTATTGTTTAGTTTGTGGGTGGGTGTTTGTGTGTGTGCACAGGCGCATATCAGTGGGAATGAATTTGTGGTCAAAGTGAGCGTGACATGTCATCTGTCTTCAACATTTGACATTGTGTCTTATAAGAATCTTGGGCTCCCCAAGGTCTGAGATATTACCTTTTGCCAATGCAGGAAAAGACCCTGAATGTGTTTTGTGACCATGAGATTTGCTGGAAAAAGCAAACGCATAACAAAGAGAGGTGATTTTAATAGTTTATCAACTGAACTTGTTGCCATAGTAATTATCTACCTCATGCAGGGTTAGTGGAGGGAATATGAGAAATTGGTCTGTAATCTTTATAAACCATGAAATTTAAATGTAGACTAGGTATGTGATGCAAATTTGTATCCTGTTTTAGTTGCAAATGTAGTCCAAGGGTGCTTTCACATTAGCACTTTTAGTGCGCACCCGGGTTTGATTGACGTCAGAGTTCGGTACTTTTGGTTGATGTGAACACTGTCTTCTGAACTCTGGTGCGCACCCACAAACCGTACCCTTAAAAAGGGTAGTCTGGGGTACAGTTCAAGTGAACTCCGGTATGGTGCCCTGCTGATATGAACACAAACGTACCAAACCACGGAAGTGAATCGCTATTAATGCCGTATTATTTCATAAAAAATGTGTTTGTGTGCTTTTCACTCACTTTCCCGATGAGCGTAATTGACGTGCTGCAAGCAGAGAGCTGTATGGCCGTGTGTCCACCGCTCTGCTGAAAACGCCTATCTGTGAGCGCTTGAGAGCGCTTCTGCAGCGCAGCATTTTTTTCCGTTGCGACGCTTTGTTGCTATGATACAGAATATCTGCGTCACTGTTACTTATAACTGATTTTGCAGGTAATTTGTTTCAGACTACAAATGTTCACACAATGTGGAATTACTTGCTATTACTTGTTCGGAGACCAGAAATAATAATTTCTCATCCATTTTGTTTCTGTTTGTTAATGTTGTGGTACAGCAAGAATGTGACAGTTGGTCGGAGTTGTATTTGTCCCGCCTCTCCTCCACTCTGATTGGACGGCTGGCTAATAAGTGACAGTGATGAGCGCAGCGTTTTACTTAAAGTTGAACATTCTTCAACTCGAGGCGACCAGTAAAAAACGCCGAGCTCGCAGCGCTTGAGCGCAAAAAGACGGTGATATATGGCTCAAAAACAAGCAAACAAACAAAAAAAATCAAATTAAGGAGAGAAACGTTATGCATTTTGCCGCCTTCTCCTGCGCCGTTGTTACTAAGCAACGGAGTAAACAACTGCTGGTTTGATGACGCAAACGAACCGCGGGTCGGAACCAAATAATATAATATGAACACAGTCCAGTGGGGGCAGGGGGAGGAGGGAGCAGTGGAACTTGGGTTTGGTCCAGGCAATTGAACCAAGTGTGAAAGCACCGTATTAGATGCCCTCTTTCGAGTTAATTTAAAACTTTCTACAATGTTACGACAGTTACAGACTGATACTTTTTTAGTAATAATTATGAACTGTAGTTCATAAACAGCACTGACTATGCTTTTCAATGTCGAGGCTGATATTTTTTTTTCATTTCTCTCTTGAAAATGTTCTGATTTATTTATTTTTTTGTCATTGTTCAGTAAAACTTAGAGACATACGGCTTCATTAGTTAATGTTAATTCATTATTACCAAACTGACAATAAAAAATATTTTTATTAAAACAATTAATAATCTTAATGTTAATGTTAATTTCTTAGTTAATGTTTAATAACATTAATAAAATCAAAAGAACTTTATTCAATGGACCTAAATTAAAACTTTATTAGAAAAAGAGTTCTTAAACCTTTTTATGCTATGACAACACTTTTTTTGCAACTTATTTCAATATCGTGATAATACCGTATATCGTGAGAAAAACTTCAGCAATTATCGCGACATGAAAATTTGATACTGTTCAGTGCTGCAGCATATTTAAACTGGTTGAATCATTCACTATCCTCCTTTTATAATGCACTTTATAGAAAATAGTAGATGTAAACAAGGAGGCTGGGTGCTTCACAGAGTACTTTATTGGACTGAAAAGCTGAAGTGCAGAATATCATCAAATTTGATTAGTAGTATCATATTGGTGGTATAGAATGAATGTAAATTTTGAATGCGTAAAAGAATTTTGTCATTGTTTAAGGTGTAGTTAAAAACAATTTTTAAATGTTGTGTAGAATTTTAATATTGACCATTTATTGTTTATTACCATTAACATGAAAATAATTATCAGCTTATCTCTATTGTCAAGAATTTTAAAGAGGATCCAGGATTCATCTTTCTTTAGTGTGTAATGTTACTTTTTCAGCATGAAAAAGGTCTGCAAAGTTCCAAAGCACAAAGTCCCTCCAAAGGGAGTTATTCTCTATATCAGTGCACACTGTTTCTGAACTCCCTCCATTTTAGTCTTTAGTTTTCTTTGGGGAATGAACACATCACAGTATTCCTCATTTAAATAATTCCCAGCCTAGGCATACGCAAATTAAGGGACGGGGCCTGGTTCAGCTAGTAGTGTGTTGAAAGTCACTGTTATGGCAAGGACACGCTCGAAGCACTTGACCAATCACAACATACTGGTCCAGCTGACCCATCGGAGCACATTGTGCTTTTCAGAAGGAGGGGCTTCATAGAGACTGGAACTAGACAGAGAGTTACTGACAGACTGGGAAGAGAGGAGCTGCAAAAATGTCAAATACGGGAAAAATTATTATTTTTTTTTTTTTATTCAAGCCCATATTACAAAAAAAAACAAAATACAAAACTTTACAAGACTTTGTAAAAGTGCATGGTATGTCCTCTTTAATAACACTGTTAAAGGTGCTAAAGAGGATGTTTTGTTTTATACATTTTTGCAATATTACTTGAAACTGTCTTTACTAACTGATAAAAGACTATTTATTAGGTGCACTGAAAGGAATAATATTAATATACATCATCTGTGCACGAGGTAGGGCCTTAAAAAATCAGCCAATCGTTTACGCGATCATCGCATAAACGATTGGCCCTCTGGCTCGTCAATCACTTCTGTGACATTCCTTGTGAGAGACGTGTGTGGATTGGCCCTCTGGCTTGTCAATCACTGCCGTGACGTTCCCCATTATCAAAAACTAATGTTTCTTTCTTTCATGTGCTTTTAGATGGAGAATGAATGGTGAAAGGAGGAGAACAACAGATTGCTGATGTCCACGTGACCTGCATACTGTCTAGATCTTCTTTACAATCTAAACTATTGTCCAGCATCTGGAGACGGACTTGAATAACCAAAATGGCTATGTCACTGTGGAAATGTCCCCTCGTGCATGGACTTCTGTTTACTGTGATTTGTTTACAATGTTCAGAAGGTAAGAGCATCTCTTTTGTGCAATGGTTTAAGGTTGTGAGTGTAGACCCTTAAAGGGTTAGTTCACCCAAAAATGAAAATTCTGTCATTAATGTCGTTCCACACCCGTAAGACTTTCGATCATCTTCGGAACACAAATGAAAATGTTTTTGATTCTCCATTGACTGCTTTTGTAACTTCCAATTTGACACTTCAAAAACTTTATAAAGAGATTGGAAAACTAATCCATATGAACTGAGCGGTTTAGTCCAAATTTTCTGAAGAGTATCGATCGATTTTTATGATGAAAAGATTTCATTTAGTCTTTTACTCGCATGTAAACATTGATCAGCTAACATAAGCAGAAACTCAACCAATGCTACACATGCTACACAATTTGAGCTTCCTCTTCCAGAATTTTCATTTTGGGGTAAACCAACCCTTTAATCATAAAGTGATTTTTTTTTTTTTTAAAGACGTCAGTGACTTTGGAACACTTTTCAAGCGCACTGTGTTGGTGTATTTGGGGTTAGTTTGAACATTTAAATTGTTCTGCTTTGATTCTGTGTATTTCATAGTGCAGCACAGTGTTGTCAAAAAGTTGATAGTGAAAATGTATAAATGTAATGCTACAAGTCTTATGGTAGTACAGAGTACAAACTCAATTCAGTACCTGCTTTCAAACTGGACTGATTGACTAGTCAACTAAATGAAACTGCTGCTGTTAGTCGACATTGGAAATACTAGTCAATTACATTAAATCTTTGCATATAACAACGGCAATGTGTGAATTACTGTCATGTTAGTGTTACAGTTTTATCTGATTACATTTTTTTACTGTAATGGGGGAAAAAGTACATTTGTAAAGTATGGTTGTATTAATGCATCAGGTTTGTATTTGCTTTACAGAAGAAAAAAGAAAGACCAGACAGGATGATACTCATTGCATAGTTGTCAAAGTCATAATGTTCCTAAAATAGACATCATTTATTTGTGCAAAACAATGTCTTGTTTTTCTTTTGATTTTGAGGTGACATTAATTATTTTTCTGATTTTGGCTTGTTACATTTCGCCTAGTTGATCCTCTTTCTCTCCATCATTTCCTGACTTATCTCTACCATACAGTACCATGAATAAAACTGGCAAAGCCAATAATGAAAAGCTGCAAAATCTAGTGTTTGTAGCTGAAAATTGACTGGATTTGTAGATTGGACAAACTTGAGTCAGAGAGAGTCTGTATGTAATAAAAACAGTTAACTGCACTGTTTGGCATATTGTCCAATGTTCTGAAACTTCTCATTCTCATAGTCCATTGTTTTGGTCTGTTTTGGATGAGTCTGATTAGGTTGAGGGCTGTTCGTTCCTCAACTATATAAACACCCATCTGTGAAATGCTTTCATGCTGGGCTTGTCTTTTGTTGAGTTTTAGCTTTTGGTAGCTCATGTCTGTCGGGTATATGAGACATGGCTTTCATGAATTAGCTCTGCTTTGCCATGGGGAAAGTGTCCACAAGCACACAGAAGATATGAGTTATCAATCTTACACCAGTCTTCCATGAACAAGAAAATCTGTATCTTGAGCCACAAAAGCTGGCCAGAAAGAATGCTCCTCAAAATATGTCTTTGCTTTTATGATCTGAATTTTGTCATAGTAAATAGTGCATTGATTCTCTACAAATGTCTGGCTTGTCACAGGGCTTCTAGTGAAGGCTTCACTGACTACTAACTACTACTCCTCTTGGCAATTGGATGATTTTTTTTCCTTCCTGAAGTTGATTTTTTTTTTTTTTTTTTTTTTCTTCCTTAAAATGCACCACTAAGATCAGCCAACACAATTTATTATGTTTTGATTTTAGTTTATCTTTTATAACTTTGAGAATTGCAAGATTTGGATCTGGAATTGGGAGTTTTTGTTTGTTTTTGTCTGTCGTGCATCATCTCCTAGCAACGAGGTGCATGTTTCTGCGTGAGTTTGTTTTGATCTGAATGACTTAAGAAAAACAAAAAGCTAAAAAAAACGGCTAACTTTTACAACATTTTCACACCATTAACCCCCAGCTGAGTGCTTGCTTGATTTGTCTGTTGAGTACTTGAGTAGACAAAATGGTGCAATTAAGATCTGTGTTTTTGCTACAGTAAAGAATATCCTTAAATGGGTCATAACATGAAAAATCATGTTTGCCTTGATGTTTTGACATATAAGAGGTCTTAGTACCATTAAAGCAGCCTTCAAGTGTCATGGCTTAAAACATCCTCGGTACAAAAAAAATCTATGTAACTAAGCTCCAAAAATGAGTAGGGTATTCCCTATTATTATTATTATTATTATTATTATTATTATTATTATTATTATTATTATTATTATTATTTGTATGTAACAGTTTATAATAGCATTCAATTGATAATTAAATTTAATTGATATGTTGTCCCAACCAACCCCTAACCCTAAACATAACTCTTGGTATCCCTCTTGAAATATTTAACCTAACGTATGAGTTTTAAATTCAGTTTCCTGGAAAGAAAGGTCTTATTTTTCAACATGGAAGTGACACCGAATCTACACCAGACGTGAGCAGCGTTACAAAAGACAATAGAACCCATTATAATCAGTGATGTTTTCCACACTGGATGCGACGTGACACGACAAATCTGTGACAGACTTAATGGGCAGTAAACAGTAAAACCGTTTGTGAGTATATTATTACGCAAATTAAAATAGAGATACTAGTTTGCAGTGTCGCCATAATTAACTGTTTGCACAACTAAAATAACTGTAGATGCCTGACTGGAAGCCTTACACATTCACGTTTCAAATGGTTGCACCCGCTCTAATGTTAAAAATAAGGTGGAAAGATAATAAAAAGGTAATTTCTGGGTCTGTTTTTCTCATCTGCTTGTTTTAGGTTTAATTCAGGTCTCCTCTGTCTGAGAAGAATTGTCTAGGTGGCACTGTCACAAAAAACTAAGTTCCTAGAACTGGAGCCTCCGGTATTGCAGGAATATTGTATTGCCAAAAATGACTCATTTGGTGTTCTTTTTTTATTTTTTAAAGGGATAGTTCACCCAAAAATGAGAATTTGATGTTTATCTGCTTACCCCCAGCGCATCCAAGATGTAGGTGACTTTGTTTCTTCAGTAGAACACAAAAGATGATTTTTTTAACTGCAACCGTTGCCATCTGTCAGTCAAATAATGCAAGTGAATGGGAACTCTATAAATAAAAGTCGAAAAAACATGCACAGACAGATCCAAATTAAACCCTGCGACTCATGACGACACATTGATGTCCTAAGACACAAAACAATCGGTTTGTGCGAGAAACCAAACAGTATTTATATCATTTTTTACCTCGAATACACCACAATGTCTTAGTGAGGTCTGATCGCGCTCTGACAACGGCAGTGATGTCTCGTGCATAGACTTCAATGAGTGCTAGACATCACTTCCGCTGTCAGAGCGCGATCAGATCTCACCAAGCGAGTGCTGAACGCATTTGGACATTGTGGTGTATTAGAGGTAAAAATGATATAAATACTGTTCGGTTTCTCGCACAAACAGATCGTTTGGTGTCTTAGGACATCAATGTGTCGTCACAAGCCGCAGGGTTTAATTTGGATTTGTCTATGCACATTTTTTCGACTCTTATTGTTCGAGTTCCCATTCATTCCCATTATTTGACTGACAGACGGCAACATTTGGAGTTAAAAATCATCATTTGTGTTCTACTGAAGAAACAAAGTCACCTACATCTTGTATGCGCTGGGGGTAAGCAGATAAACATCAAATTTTCATTTTTGGGTGAACTATACCTTTAAGTAAAGTAATATTAGCAACCAAAGACTCGTTATATTTTTTATGAAGGTTTAACTTGGTATTAATCAAATAAAATTGGTGAAATAATGGTCACTTAACAGTTTACTAGTTAATTATATGCATCACTATTATGCTTTTTTTAATATAATACTGTAGAAAGGGAAGGAGTTCATTTTGTTTAATAATGGTTTGTTCCAGTTAGTGATGGTGGGAAAATGTGTATTTAAGCCAGTTGTCATTAGAAGGGAAAGAGTAGCCTACTAGTGAATGGATTGTGTTTTGAGTGAAAAGAAACAAGGTTACTGCCAGTAGGGGCTAAAATAGTCACTTTTAAGTACACTTGCTACAGTGTCAGACAGTGTTTCATATCATTTTGAATGATTAGGGATCATTTTAAAAGTTTGTGCATAATTTGGGGTACTTATCGAACTGACTCAGTCTAACTACAGTAAGCCTGAACAATTAGTTTTAAAGCCTTCTCATTTCCTGGAACATGTCCAGTAATTGTAAATTCTACCTCTGTGTTATGAAGAGCCTTATTATAGATTACTTCTGTAATCCTTTGAGGATTATGAGTATATGCTTCATTATGATTCAGCTCTCTGCTGGGAAAACCCGCTTTACCTGTGATTGCCTGTGATGCAAGGTCAGTTGGTCTATTAATATAGATTTGAGCAATACATTAATCAGGATTACTTGTGATTAATTACACCTAACAATTAAATTTATAATTATAAAATTCAATACACATTGAATATCCAAGTATTCATCAATAGATTTTTTTTTTTTTTCAATTTCTGAGGTGAAAACCATCATTTTTAACATAAAGGTATAAACTGCTAATTATTAGACTGTTTTTGTTGACCATTTATTACCTTTTTTTAGAACATGAGCAATCTAATGGGCTTTTAATTTAAATAAACTTCACCATTGTCATACAAACCAATTACGAAAATATTTAGCATTGCCTTTATTTAGAGCAAAATAACTCCAAATGACATTTCTCTTTCTCTCCAAACAAAGTCTGTTTGAAGCATTCATTTTAATGCTAAATAAGTAGTAATGTCACTAGTTAAAACCACTTAGTAATATTTTCATGAGAGGATTGACTCAATACAACATAATTAAAGATATCAATACTTCTACATCTGCATCAGTCAGTATTTCTGAGCAGTAAATCTTTGTCCATGGAAGAAAATATTTGTTTCGAATGATTTTGTGGCTGAATGAACCTCCGTTTGAGATTGAGGCTGGCGTTGGTGTGGTTTTTATCTGTGCGCATATCTGCTGGAGAGAAAGATCAAGAGTTCCAGCAAACCAAGGTTGGACCTTAAACCCTGCAAGCACTCCTTTCTGCACAATGTATTATATCACTGTAAGTTTGAGCAAAATCCTTCCCTTATTTCTGAGGCCTGAATCATTACACACAATCAGTCATTCTCTGACAGTCCTGAGGAGAAAAAAGGCCTGCCATACTTTTATATTCCAATATGACAGACCACACAAAAAATGACTAAGGAGACACTGTCTTCTAAAATGACAAACTAGACAATTGCAAAAATTACAGAATTGCTCTAAGAAGTGCTTCAGGTTATTTAGCGCTTAGCTTCAGTTGAAATCAGTTTTCAGTCTAAAACGAACTAATTTTAAACCAGCCAATGTCACAAAACATCAGGTATATTTATAAAGAGTGGTTATTTGTAGGCGAGTACATTTGTCATTTCGATTTTGAGAGTTTCTTCACATTCATGAGAGGAAATGCTTTCCATCTAATCACTGCACTGCATTATGCATGGAATCCAGGGACCCAATAGGTTGGGGGATAACAGTTATTTAAAAATTATAATACAGCTGTGTATACAGCCAAAACGCCTTCTAGGCAAAAGTAGACCACATTTTTTCTGACAAAGAAAAAAAGTCCCACAATCAAATCTTATTAGATTTTCTTTTTCATAATAGTTGTTAGTATTATGATTAAAAAAGATGCTTGACAGTTTGTTGTCAAAAGGTCATAATTCAAAAAATAGAGCAAATGGTTTCTCTGGTCTCATTGTAATGTTTATTCATCCCTATAGTGAGTGTGTAACAGGTCTGTTGTGGATTAGATACAGTCTGGAACCCTGTTTTGTCTGTCAGGGTTTAGTTTTGCCCTTCAGTTCCTTTAGAAGGTCTACTACTGCACACATTGTTCATATTACTGTCATTTCCAGTGGTGGACCATATCTTTACTTTGTTACTGTACTTGACTGCAGATTTCAAGTATTATTCAGAGTATTTTGGAAAACTTTTAGTTAACTACATTCTAAAGTATGATACTTTTTACTTACTTTTAAAACATTATTACTCATTAGCTACGTTTACATGGGCACCTTTTGTTTCAATCGGAATTAATTCATTCTGATTGAATCAGAACGTAGTGTTTACATGATCGCTAAATAATGATGATCGGGTTGATGTGCGTTTGTCACAAGCTTCAAATTGGAATAGATTTTTTGACATGCACTCACTGGAGGAATATACAGAGCTGCCTGCTGTTTGTGCGTAGCCTACTAACCATTCTCCTACATTGCAGTGTTTTTTGTTTTTAAAGAGCCGACTTAATATTCGTGTCCTAATTAGGAGACAACGAGCACATGAACCTCTGTCCTATCTGTGTAGCTGGCATGTTAAACCCCCCCTCCTCTAATAAATATTTTGCAAAAGACTTGGTGAAATTGCAAAAATAATGAATAATACATTTTTAAAAAGTATCACTCCCCCATATGCGGCTGGTCAACCTCTAACTAGGGCTGCCCCCTAATAGTTGACTAACCGCTAGTCGACTAGAAGAGACTTGGTTGACCAAAATTTTATTAGACTTAGTCGCAGAAAAAAAAAAAAAATCCACAGGAAGTAGCAAAATCAGTCTGTGACGGACAAATCGTTAATGGAAGGAAATCCAAACATTTGCCTTTTATTCATCGACCTCAAATGTGGCTTATCACTTGAAACATGTAAGTATTAGCAACTCGGACTCAAGTCCGCTCGCTCTAATGTTAACCTAGATCAGCACTTCTCAAAGTCCGGATCCGGACCCGGAGGGAATTCAATCCGGACCCGCCTCCATTTTGTATTTCAACAGCAGTAACTGTGTGTAAGGGATTAAAAATCTGGATTTCTTACTTTGAAAAACGCATGTCAAAATCATTTGTTTAGTGTTTTATGTCTTTTTGGAGATGGTCCGAAATTAAAGCGAAGGCGAGATATTTAAAGTTTTCCTCCGTGATTCGGTTGCCATGACATCCAGTGAGCATATACTTTTGATGTAATTGGATGAGTCGCGCGACGCAGCGAGCGTTTGAATGGGTGTGGAGCAGTGGTTCTCAGCCTGCGCCCCGTAAATGCTGCCCACGATATGCCGACCACAATTAAAATTTAAATGAAAGTGAATTAAATAAATATAAATGAGCTATAATGCTTTATTTGTCATATAAAATAATTTTGGTGAGCATTTATTATTTTCAGACATCAGGCAACGTAGGCTAATGACGCAATCACTCAGTTAACGAAACAAACACAAGTGCGCGCTTTGGAAGAATTCAAACAGTAGTTAGGCTAATTTTGTAAATTTAAGCCTCAAAATGGTCAAATTTGTTATTAAAGGAGAAAAGATAAATGTGGAAGATAAAATGACACGACACAAGAAGAGTCGCAGCATCAGCAGCAAAGGTAAGAAGAATGGAAGAATCAGTTTGCTGTTAGGCCTAATGAGCGAGATGGGCAGCCTTCCTGTTTGCTCTGTAGTAAAGTACTTGACAAGCAAAACCTACAATTTCAGAAGACTGAACTGTGAATTCGATGTGTTTGTTTGATGTATTTTAAATCAATAAAATAACCGCATCAGCGCACCCGCGGCTGGATGAGCCCAACTCTGCGCGTGCTCGCGGATTCGATGCTGCGCGAGGGATTGCGACGTGACAGAATGCTTGATATCGTCAGAGATTGTAATTAGCCTACAGTGCGCTCAATGTTGTTTGTAAAAAGAGCTGAGTAACATTTGCTTAAGGCGTTTATGTGATTTGGTTTTTGGTTTGGTGACTATTGCGATGCTGTTGAAAAGAGTCATAAAGTCATACAGAATTAAATAGCAACTTAAAGTGATTGTATTATACAGTTTGTGTGTTCTTTGAGCATTACTGATTATTATTGTAAAGCTAATGTCAGTAAGTTAGTTTTTATTTGTTATTTATTGTGTGCAACATCTTAGTATAATAATAGTATTATCTGCTAATACCATAACATTAAATCTGATTGGTTTGCATTGGTGACGTCATATGCAAATTATATGCGGACCGTGAGACCTGCACTTGGACCATTGTGCGGACCACTGGGAAAAAAGTTTGAGAACCACTGACCTAGATAAATGTGCGATAGTTTCTCAACAAACTGTCCATACCGGCGTGATGAATACGATCCTCAACTGGACACGACCACAACGCAGCCCTGAAGTATCAGCAGAGATCGAGTCAACTAGATCATCCATTGTGAAGGCCTCATCGACATGACAGCCAGTTGCACAGTTCCTCAACAAACCGGCGTGATGAATACGATCCTCAACTGGATGGAAATGAAATAAATACTTTGATTGCTGCGATCCTATCAGACTTATGATAGCAACCTGAATCGTAACAAAGCACTGTTCGCCAGAGGAGAACTGGCCCCCCGACTAAGCCTGGTTTCTCCCAAGGTTTTTTTCTCCATTTTAACACCTATTTGCCACTTGTTTGCCACCTGATGTCACCTGATGGAGTTTGGGTTCCTTGCCGTTGTCGCCTTTGGCTTGCTAAGTTGGGGACACTTGACATTGGACTTGACATTTGATATTCAACAGTATTCAACATTCAACAGTGCTTCTGATCTCCCTGCATTGACACCATTCTTTAAGAGCTGTTGTGCAGCCAAAATTTGTACAAGTTATCAATGTAAAGCTGCTTTGACATAATCTAAATTGTAAAGAGCGCTATATAAATAATGGTGACTTGACTTGCGCTATTATTAGGCGCATATTCTAGTGTTTGTGTGGAAAGCGCGCTTACTGCATGACATGCAGGTGCTGATGCAGTCACTTGCATTTAACTTAAAATACACTGTCATTTTGGTCATACAGATAAGAGTACTGCAAACTGTAAAGGGTCCACTTTTATTTCTGTAAACTCAAAATAACAACAAAACGTGCTTTTAAAATAATGAAAACAATCAGGATGTGCATTCTGCCATCTTGGTCTGTGAACTTGAGCACGTCAAAAAAAATGAACCGAAAATCAGCGTATACTTGCCTCACAGAAATTAGAAATATATCTATAGAAAGCTTGAAATGTCTACTTTTAAATAAACCAATTCAAATGGAAAATAAATATCCTCAGATTATGTAATCCGTATGAAATGTGCATATAGGTGGGTCCACTACTATGGCGAGTCAGCATCGTTGACTTAATCTCTGCAGCCGAAAAGACTATTAGACAATAATTTATTAAAATGTTTAGACAGTCTCGTTCTGTTTTTTTTTTTTTTTTTTTTTTTTCACGACATACATAATCATTTCTTTTGCTGTTGCTCTGTGGCAAGCTTTATGTGCTGCGCTTGAGCGTTGATTAGTATTAGGCTATATATAGGCTATTAAAGGCTCATTATTATGATTTATGGCTTAATATACGCGCGATTAGTTGACTAATCGCTTAAATGAATGACTACTAGCCGACGAGGGCAGCCCTACCTCCAACATTCCAATTTAAATTTTCTTTATGATGGTTTTATTAATATTTCTAATTAGTTTTATTTTATATTTTTAATTAATTTTAGTTCAATTTTTTGTCATTTTATGTGCTTTTTGACTTTTTTAAAGAAAACATTATTTGTTTTATTTAATTTTTAGTTTTAATTTGAGTTCTATTTTCAAGGCAACATTTAGTTTGTTTTTCAACTAATATTTATATTTTTTCAGCTATATTTAAATTAACAATAATGTTTTTAATAGTTTGAGTTAACTATAATAACCCTGACCTCCAGCACAGATAGTCTCGACCCATATCATGCCACCGATGTGAGTCACTGTGTTGGGAGTTTTTGGATGCTGAAATAAGTAGATCAGTGTTTTTATGATGCCACAAAGTCACTGTGCATAGCGTTTAGTTGACTATAGCTTGTATTTGCCTTGTGGTGTATTTTGGCACAAGTACTTTTTCTAAAGGCAAGGATTCCTTGAACAACAGCAAAATTTAGTGGCCAAGATGCTTAGAAGAAACAAACCCTAAAAAGACAACCCCCCCCTCCCATCCATATGAATTCTTTCAGAAACTACAGTACAATACAGTAAGCCCTGTATATTGGATTATGGGCACTTAAGAACAGTTTGCACATTTTCCTTTTCTTCTGAAGACACTTGGTGGCCAGTAAAAGGGAACAAAATCACAAATAAGACAAGCAGGCTCAAGAAGTCCCTGCTGGGTCTACTGTGGGACCTCTCAAACTTTTCTAAAGATGACACCATCCTTTTTTCCTCTCCACCCATTTTTTTCTCTGAGAAATCCCCTGTGGAGACTGGAGTCTGGGACACAATGGAGGCTGGTCGAGGGGGAGTGTGTTGGATTTGCATGCAGCTGTTTGCTGTTCCTAAAGCTACAAAGGCCAATAAAATTTGCATTAATAGAGGGTGACAGGCATCACCCAATGCCCAGGAATCCTGCTGGAACCAGCCCTCGCACTCACTCGCTTGGTAGCTGCATTGGTTTTCTGCCCATATGGTAACTGAGCTGGGATCTTTCCTTGAGGAAAGCTGGAAAGGATTAAAAATGTTAACAAACGGCAAGCCAAGACATTTGGATGACTTAAACAGGTCAATGTTAGTTTGTTACTGGTTAGTCTAGATAACTGGAATGACGTGTTTGACATGTACAGTAGTAGTCTACTACCTTGAAATCTCAAAACAAAATGACTTGCCTTGTATAAAAGTTTTTTTTTTTTTTTTTTTATTGAGATAGTCTGAGGTGTATTGTAACATTATTTTTCAAGGATGTTGATAGTAGTGATTCAACCAAAAATATTAGTCCAAAATGGTTTTGGAGGACCAAAATGGCGACGTTTAATTTAAGCTCTTCTCCAATGCTGTGTTTTGACTGTCAATGTATATTTCATGCACACATGGATCAACTACAACAGGTAAATGTCAACTTTGTGGACATTTTTTTTAAAATCAGTCTTCATTATGATAAACAGATATCGATTCTTTAATCAAAAGGTCAGTCTTTTATTCTATGAGATTTTTAGTTGGTGTGTGAACAAAACTTCTAAACATTATTTGTACTGCCTACTGCCCAATAAGCTTTGTGCTTTGTTACTTTTGATATGAAACAGAAGTCTAAGCTTTCAAATTCTATCCACTTTATGATGAAATATGTGGTTTTTGCACTCTTTAATGTGGCATGACAGATCACTGTAGCATGTGAACCAATCATTTATTTCTCTTTACTTCTAGATATTATAACACAATATAAACATGAATGAACATCAGAAGGAATGCTGAAAGATACAGTACTTGTTGGTTAGCTAGAAAAAACACTAGAGAGGGGCATTTTTTTGGCTATTTGTTTGTGTACAACTTTTGAGTGTTTTGATGTATTAAACGGTTTTGATTAATTGATTATTAAAGTATATATATATATTTTTATTTTTTATTTTGGTGCATCATGTGTTGATAGATTTTTTTCTTTTTAAATAATTGAGATTGGTCCAACAGAAAATGGGGTTGTGCAAAAGCGCTACATTGTGTGACAAAATTGGCTACCACTGACTTGAGCCCCACAGCAAACTCCAGGAGGATGCATAAGAAAATGACTTTTCCAGCCACTGACCAGAATTCCTGATAAAATTCCATGTCAGCAAGAAGAATGAGATCACACCCAATTGCAATCCAGATAGAACTGTTGCCATGGGAGCATTCCATATAATATATCATTTATGACTTGGGATACCCACTTATAACATGGTTTAATTTAAAAGAAAGGGTGAGATAAAGAAGCACAAGCTTTGACAGGCTTGTTTAGGGCGACTGTTTCCGCTTTCCTCTCTGCCTACCCAGCTTAGATGTAAATCTTGACTGCTGCTGGCAGTTCTTTGCTGAGACAAAGGTGAGTTTGAAAAACTAGGCTGATTCTTGGAAATATATATTTACTCCAGAGAGCCGGTACAACATAAAGCAGACTTGTCTTACGGAAATTGAAACCATGCTTACTTTGCACTATTCTTCTGTACATGTTTTTCCAAAGAACATCAAAAGCTCATTATCAAAATGAAATAACTTTCTCTTTATTTGAAATGACGCATGTAGTCAAGGTCATGTGGGCTAACATTCAAATTCCGAAGGACAAAGTTATTGCCCTATGCTGTGTTAGTGACCCTAATGTTTGGAGTTCTTGATGGTTTTGTAAAGGGTTCAGTTCCAGTCTATTACTATTTTTAAGGAATATCACACAATTTCATTCATGTTTTAATCTAAACAGGTAATCTCTGTTGTGCAGCACTTTTTTGATCGCAAACAAAAACAAAAATGAAAGGAGTTCATTTGATTATATTTATTAAAAGCTTAATGAAATTGTTAAACTTTTTAATGCATTTGATTACCTGTTTTTTATAACAAATTTGTATTAAATCATAGAACACACTATCCAGAAAAATTGAAACAGACAGAACAGAATTTCTGAAAAAATAAAACTCATCTCATAAGGAACAGTTATTGTTCAAATAATAATAAATTGTTAACATTATATGAAGTGAAATGAATTAAAACAGAAGGAAAAAATTTTTTTTTGGCAAAGTCACAAGGGCCTAACTAACGCATTTTTGTGGCTGACTTTAATGCATATGCATTTGTAGGAGTTTCTCTTTCAGATGCAAAATTTATGGGAGGAGAGTATTTAAAGGAATCATGCAAGGTGATTTAATAAGGTTTGCGCTAGTCAATTTACTGGTATTTGCACCATTATTTAACGGCAAAAAAGCATGTCTTAAACCAGATGTTTATTTGCGCTGCTCTTTGTAGATTGAGTTGGTCATTATGGAAATGATCGGGCTGCGTCTGTGTTCATCAGTATTTCAAGTGCAGACATTTCCACTCCCATCTGTGCTTTTTTGGAATTGCTCACTTGCTAGCAAATGCAATGTAAAGAATGTATTGGGGTAATTAGTGTTTAGCTGCTAAGTGAGTTTTGCTAGTGCATGACTGAGCCATGAGCACACAGCATTATGAGAGAGTGTCATGTTTTTTTTTCCCCCTTCATGAAAGCAACAGTCTGAACGAGACTGAGGAACAGAGAGCAGAAAACAACTGACAGCTGGAGCTCTTGAGATGAAGTGTTACTGTGATCATTAAATTTCAATGTTGTAACATCTCTCTCACTTTGATCACAGCTCATGTGGTCCAGGTATATTTTTTTAAAAATGGTTAGTGTTTAAATTTGACTTTTTTTTTTAAATAGACATACACATGGACAACAGGATATTCTGGGGATGCACACAAAATTGTTCAATTCTGCCTATAGCCTCCTGGGTCCCACTGTCCACATATGAGGATATTATATTATAGTGAATTTCTCTGACACCATACATGTTACAGTTTTAAGTCTGGATGTCCTGAGAGCTTTTGAGAGATACCAAATGTTTGGAGGTTTCACCAGGGCAAATAATCAAATTTAGCTCACTTATTACATGACACTCTCTCATAATGCAGTGTGGAAATACTATTTTGTAAATATCATTTAAATCTTAATAAAGTTCAAATAGTTTATTATAAATCAATATCTCAGGAAAATGTTGTGGGGTTTCTAATCAAAATATGACCTTGTTACAAAACAGAAAAAAAATTAAATCAAAAGGGCATTGATTTCATGTCCACTGTAGAGGACATCAGGACTTAAATCATGTTTATCAGGCATTTTAGGTGAATAGGGAAAAAAATTACATATCAATACATACCATATTCCTAATAGATATTACTCTCATTGTTGCACTTATTTTTTCCATTACATATTGCTCCAGGAACACATTAATATGCAAATTAGATACAGTGTATAGATACATTGCATTTAATGGGAAAACCTATGTATGGCCATTTTACCCACATACTGCATAAAGTAAAATGGTATATCAATTATTTCCATATATATATTTTATAATATAGTTGACAATCATCTTTGAACAAAGTTTGCTTAAAAAAAAAATCCTGAAACCTAAAAAATGATTGGTGAATGGAAGAAAAAAAAATCTCATTGTTCTTGCCTTGTCGTTTCAAGTCATTTTATTTTTTAAACTGAATCCTGGTATCCATTTAAGGAAAGATAAGGGCAACATACAAAATGTGCAGTGCTGGGGGTCCTTCAGGACAGGTTTGGGAACCACTGTTCTAAACAATGTAATGGCATGAAATAAAAAAAAAAAAAAAAAAAAATCCTGAGTTTTAGGAGGATAGAGAGATACAGCTAAAAACCAGTCATAACTACTACAGTTTACTCAAGAAATATTTAATTTGTTAATTATATATATTTTAGGGCAAAAGTCCCTATCAAGTTATAAAAAAAAATGAGTTTGACAAATCACAGAAAATGGATGCCAACAGCCAATGAAGTTTTAGCAGCTAATAATTATTGGCCCAATCACCCATTTAGAACACAGTGAATTTACATTTGTCCACTTGTCCATGTTGTTCTGGTATCCACACCGGTTTTCCCCACACAATATTTAAATTACGGCTGCACAATTCACAAAAAAAAAAGAAAAAGGTTTTTGGATTGACTAGTCTTGCAATATGTCCATTACATAGCATTCTGTTTAGATCTCCTCTTGGTGTGTAAAAGTTTTCTATTTACAGTGTTTGTGCAGCATTGTAGCCAATGAATATCCACATGCAGAGAACTCTGAGCAAGATTTCACTAACTGCCTGGTGAGTGTGGATGGGATGTGAGTGAGAAATGGAAACCCTGGAGTGGATTAGGAACAGCACATGCAGTACTCTGCCTGCTAGAGTGGCATCTCAGCCTGTGAGGGCAAAGGGACAGTGGTTCCTGTGCAAAATACAATTCATGTGCCAGAATTTATGTTCTCTCATACCCTATTTTCCATTTCGCTTTCGTTTACTCACAAATATTTGAGTAGTATCACGAGTATTTGAGAAGATATGCAGTGAAAGCTTTGAACACTTTTATTTAAATGAACGTGCTGTGTGTTTTTTGTGTTTCTGGTTTCTTTGTTTTAGATTGAAGTATATAAGCAGAGTGTGTAATGGGATGAATATTGCATGTGGCACATTGACAAACAAATGACATTACTTGTATGCGACATAATTCACTTGGGACATCAGTACTTGCATTAGAAAAGAACACAAATCATGTATAATCTACAGACCTTCATGGAAAAAAACAAATCGTTCCTAAAAGACAAACCAATAAAATTTTGGTAGATGCTTTTTAAAAAGCATCTTTTTTTTGCACTGTGTAAATAGTTGTTAGATGCTATTTATACTTAGTAACAGATGCTATTTGCACCTCAGTTTATTGTAGTATATTATAATAAACAGGTATCAATAATAATAACACATTCAGAGTATATGTGTATATTAAAATCATAAATTTATACTTTCTTATTGGGACATTACTTCTCTCTGTTCCTACACCAACCCCTAACCCTACCTGATAAACACAATTCCCGCTACTAAATACCCGTTAAAATATTTCATTTTTATTTCAAATAAACACTTCTCTGAGTTGATATGCGATCGTAAAGAAGAGTTCTGAAAAAAGCTGGATTATCAGTTAATGTAAATAGCCTCTGCAAACAAGGTGTGCCAACCTATGATGGACCAGTTGACTCATATAATCCATTCGCAAGGTCCACACTGTACAAAACTTGATACGCAATGACGATGTGACATTCTGACTGTTTTGGGTGTGCCATTGGTGCTTGGCCCCATATGTTATTGCTTGCACCTGTGTGTAGGCACGTACAGTCTGTTCTCTCAAAGCGGGAGTCTATGGCAGTCCATTGAATTATATGCTAACAAGTTATGAAATTTGGCATGAACTCAGAGGACATTCTCACTGTAAAGCACAGCTAATTTGGAGTTTCTTTTTCAAACCCTATAGCAACAGTTTAAATTGCACAAAGTTTCTGCGTGCATTTTATAAACCCATGTGGTCTAGAAACAATATTGTACAGCATTAGAATTGCATGATTAAATTTTACTTTTTTTTTTTTTTTTTTTTTTTTTTTTTAAAGATCGCGATCTTGATTCAAACACCCGCATGATCTCATTCCTAAATTATGATTAGGTTATGTCTATTAACTTTTTTTTTTTTTTTTTTTTGCAAGTTTTTGCATGCATATTTTTTTTTTTAAGTAAATTTCATATATCAAATTAAGTAAACTAAGTTAAGTAAAATTAACAAAGAAAATAAGTCATTTTAACTTGGCCAGTAGCTAAAAGTTTAAGGTTCAAGGTTTCTGTGTGATACAAACGATATAACACTCAATTAAACCATAATTTAAAGTGTTTACTTAGAAACATCTAAGTAAATAATACTATAGATATTGTGTAGACACCATATCTACATATTAGAAGTAACATGGAACCTGAACACAGAGACCTCAATACTTGGTTCACAATACACAATGACGGTAACATTTGATTGATCTTTTTTGAATATGAATGTGACATTTTGAGTAGAAAATGAATCCAAATATCACAAAATGGCAAGTTACTAAACCTAACAACAAAAGAAATGATAAAACAGTGTATATACAGCTGGAAAACAGCGAAAAATCAACCTCATTAATTATTCAAGGACCAGTGTATGATGGGTATGATGTAGTTCACATATAAACACTGATGTCTACGGCAGCAATCAAAATAAAGTAAATCACTTTTTGAAGGGAACTTAATTCAATTGAAGACTTTATATTACATCGTTACACCAGTAAGTGGTATTTGTCATTGAAGATTCAAGAGATTCGTTCAGGAACACTGGTTCATCTAGTAATTTTGAATTGAAGTATTTATGAGTCAGTCATTGAATTATAAATTCAAACTGATCTTTTTTTTTTTTAAAAAAAAAAGAAAAAAAAAGAATTCTGATTAATTAAATTTTAAATTTACTGCAGCAATTATCCTAACATTTTGTCAGAACCTCTAGTACATGACATGTTATTTTGTTTAGTTGTCTGTTTAGAATCGTGGGAGAAATGTGTGATTCTCAAATTATCCTGAATCGTGCAGTTTTACGCAGCATTATGTAAATATCTCAAATATAGGATGCCAACAGAAAACACCTCTTTATATTTTGGTCAGTAATATCTACTCTTCCTCCCACACTTAACAAAGTTTCCTGCATCTTAGAGAAGTATGACTAACCATATGGACCATAACTCCTACATGCACTCAATATAATTATATCTTGTAGTATGATGGCCTTTTGAGAGGATTCAAAACAAACTTGTCATTTTTATACTGGGTAAATGCAAGGATGTTTTTATGCATTGATAACAATTAGAAAACATTTCTCTATTTTTGTTGACATTTTGTTGTCAGTTGGACCAAAAGACATATGCTGACCCATCTATTTCATATGGTACTCAGGGCATCATGCTGATGCAGTTTAAGAATATTGTTGGGACATTAACGCATGATACATGCTAAAAGTGCAGTGTGTATTTAGAAATGACACCAAGCCTAGTTATTACTTCATGCTAGTAAACGGCTGGCGGATCAGATATCAAAATAAGTGGACTTGTGGTTAAAATGAAAGCTATTTGCTATTTATATGACAACTGATAAATATCTAGTAGCTACTTAAGAATATCTAGTACTTAACACAATTCTTTGTGGTTAAGTGAAAGAAAAAATAATTTCATAGCATAAGTAAAAACAGTGTGTTCAGAGTGGCTTGGGCATTAAACCCAAAATCCTTTTTTTAACCAGCTCTAATCTCTAATATTCCTCTCTTTCTTTTTAGCTTTCAGTCGTGCAGCACTGCCGTTTGGTCTGGTGCGCAGAGAGCTGTCCTGTGAGGGCTACCCCATTGATCTCCGCTGCCCTGGAAGTGATGTCATCATGATTGAAACTGCCAACTACGGCCGCACAGACAACAAAATATGCGACGCTGACCCGTTCCAGATGGACAACATTAATTGCTACCTCCCGGATGCCTATAAAATCGTATCTCAAAGGTAAAGGTTTGTGTGCCAAGCATTGCCTGTAGTCCAAATGTGGATTCTATTTCCTTGTTTCCTATGCGGTTGTAGATACTGAAGTTTGCTGAGCGAATGTTTTTGTCATTGTTTCTTTTAGTGTTCTGTTGCTAGGTGATTACAGAAAGGCTCTACACTCTAAAAACACTGTAAAAAGATTTGGAAATAAAACAAGATTATTGGAGTGTTTTACAAGAAAATACCATTGCTGGTCTTTTTTACTTCAGAATTAAATTTTTAATTTTTATTTGTAATTATTCGCATTTCTGAGTGAAAATTGTTTCAAAGTAAATCCTACATATTTTTTATTCATTGACGTTACAGCATGTAAACTCAAGTTCAAGTTCCTTTGTTTTAACTGATTGTTCTACACAGTGTGTCCTAATCAGGCTTTTTGGACCTGTTATAAAGTAGACAAAGATAGTCAAAGGTCTGCCTTCATATTATATTATTTATAAATTATATTATATTACGTTATCATATTATATTTATATTATATTGTAAATAATTTTAGAAATATTAATATTTATTACATACAAATGTATATTATTATTTTTCACAGCGATTAAATTAGCATATGGGCTTATTTTATTTTAATGTTTATAATTATTTTAGTTTTTAATACAATAATAATATATTATATACCATTCGATTCAAAGTAAAAATAAAAAATAATGTATTAGGCTAACACTATCTGCGCATTGTTGTGCACTGTATAGTTTTGTCACCGCAATGAGGGATTCATCCCGCAAAGATTTTGCCAGCTCTGCTATTGGGATATCAGGGTTTAGAGAGAGAATAAAATGTTTTGTTTTTGAGATTGAAAATGCAGTATCCACCAAGTTAAAGTCAACATGAAACTGAAATTGTGATGGTCTATTCTTCCCTAAATGGCTTCTAGAACAAGAACAAATATAGGGCGGGGCTTGATTTTGTCCATGGGGAATTGATTAGATAGTTGGATGGTTGTAGTTTGCCATTGGTGGATTTCATGTGAGTGACAGGTTGCCCCGCCCTCGTCATCAGAGAAGAGATGTTGCTGCAAGAGGGAGGGGAAGTTATTTTCATTCAAGATTATGAGGCACATGCATTTAAAAGAATATTCATGTACACAGATGAATCATTTTTCTTTTTTTTTTTTGGGTGAACTGTCCATTTAATGCTATGTTGTTCTGCTGGTTAACTCAATGACTGAATGAGTAACATTGCCATGGTCAAAGTTAAACCTCTGACAGCCAAATCTTCAGTTTTCTGCAGCAATCATATAGACATGTTCATCTGATTTGATTGGTTAATGCAATCTTACCATTACCTATGAACCGCATCACAGAAAAGGAAATTCGTAGATTGTATTTATATTCAGTGCTGCTGGAGTCCTTTAGGGTTTTCTTCATTTTTTTATATTCCCTGTCAGAATAGCTTGCAGTTGGCCCGGAGTTAGAATTAATGAAATTTCTTATTTTCTTAATTTATTTTTTATTTTTTTCCTGCCCTTAGCCGAGCTGTCTGCTGGTTAACATCTAGGATGTGTAATCATGGCATGAATACAGCCCGCCTCAGTGTTGTAGAATGTGATGCAAAGAAGGTGCAATTAACATAAATAATAAAAGATGTCTTTATGCCGAGGCGAATATTCATAAGCTTGATGGACACACAACAGATACAAGGGTTTGGGATAAGGTCATGTAGGACCATGATGTGAAGTCGTATCTTCAAATCTCAGGAAAGGTGTGTTGTTTAATAAACCCTTGAGGCAGTTCATAACTATTTCAATATTTTGGTGAATTTGCGGTTAATTTGTATGAATTTGTACCATTTTGAATATTTTTATACAATCTGTTTATGCCCAACTCCAACTCAAACTGAATCTATTTACATCAAACTAAACAGAATGACTGAAACCTGACTTTTAATTAATCACCACAAAAATGCCATGGAGTTACGCACTCAAATGAGAAGTAATCATTCACACTTTATATTATTGTTACATTTTCTTTTAAAATAAATGGAGTAATCATAATTTTATTTACTGATAACATAATATACAGTAAACAGTGAGAATGGTAAACACCTCTCCGGGAAGTTTTGTCCATTAATTCTTCTCATTAATGCTTGTTTTTTTTTTTAGGTGTAACAATCGGACTCAATGTGTTGTCGTCACTGGCTCGGATGTCTTTCCTGATCCGTGTCCTGGGACATACAAGTATCTTGAGGTCCAGTATGAATGTGTGCCATACAGTAAGTTATCTTCTTACAAATATTCTGTAATACTCCACATGATATAATAATGAGTTTATCTTGTTTATTTTGAACTAATCCTTTAAGCCACATAGGTATGTTTTGATGGTGATTAAGTATAAGTAAGAATAGCACTTCACAAAATACTTCATGTAAATGTATTTATCAGGTATCAGGTTGAGTGCAGTTCTGTGTTGAATCCTAACATCATAGCTCTGTTCCAAAACATAGTGAGCTGCCCTGCTGTCTGCTACCTACATAGGTAGCATCCTAATTGAAAAGGATCTTTGTAAGTGATTTCACACTTTCTTCATTAATGGGCAGCAGCTCTATTAATAGTCACTGTTGATATCACCATGTTACCAAGCAAACAACATAATGATCTAATAATAAGTACATTAATAAAACCACAAACCAATTATAGGTGAAATACTGCATTTCTTTACTGTGTAGAATACAGGTGAATACATTATGTAGTCTTTATAAATGTAAATTTCCTGGATCTTGAATGAAATTTTTTGGTATAGCACATAGATTTAGACCAAATTTGGGCATTTTAGCTATAGTTGCACTCCTATGTTTCCATCAAAAATGATATTACAAATATTCAAATACATCAAATATTACAAATGCTCATAACAAATGTATGTGCTCAGTTGAGGCGGATTAATTTGTGACTTTGCCTCAACAGTGACATTGGATGTGACTGGATAATTGGACTAACCAGAATCTCAAATGTTGGTTTGGTGGTTCTGAAACGACCAAAGTCTGTCCTCAGAATGATTTGGTTTAATTCCCTCCCAGAAGTGTGTCACACAATTGCGTTCACACACAGCAGCATCCAAACACAAGATAACATGACAATGTTAATTGCGTTTCGTCTGCCGCTCTGAGACGCAAGTCATTTATAACGGAGAAAAAAAGAGCCACAGTTTCTTCCCTGATTGCAGCAACCTCCATTTTTATTACAGATATTTTGCTCCAATATCCCAGGAAGTGACTGTTTTATTTCTCTTTATTTTAATTTGCGCATAAGTTAAATTCACAACATTAGATGGAAACGTAGCTTATGAAGCCTTTAAATGCTGTGTATATACACTAGGAAGCTCATTAGGATTTGGAACAGAGCCACTGTCTGTTTCAGCATTTAACTTCGTGCCATTGTTTCTCTATCAGTGATTAAATGGAAATGTGTTTACTCTGTGTTTAATATTTTCAGCTTACCTTTTGGATTTCTACTTCTCTGTCCAGTTCTGCAGCTGTTAGCCCTGATGGCCATTGCATCTTTGGGGAATAACAAAATTCTCTTCTTTGTTGTCTCTTCTACAGATGCTTTGTTTCTTGTATTTGTCTCTCTATTGAAAGTCTTTACATTTGCAGATGGTTGTTTCAGGACCATATCCATTTCCTGTTTTGGCTCTGATTTTCTCAAAGAGCATATGTCTTCTGATGGAAGTTATGGAAGTTATATTTTACTTTTTCAACTTATTGGTTCAAGCCTTCCCCATGTTGATGGGCTTAATTTTACTTTTATTCATCAAAGATGCATTAAATTGATCCAAAGTGTCAGTAAATACATTTAGAATGTTAAAAAAGAATAACATAAAATAAACGCTGTATTTGAACTTTCTTTTAATCAAAGTATCCTGAAAAAAATGTTTCACTGTTTCCGCAGAAATATGAAACCGCACAACTTTGTTTTCAAAATTGATAATAATAAGAATAAATGTTTCTTGAGCAGCAAATCATTATATTAGAATGATTTCTGAAGGATCATGTGACACTAAAGACTGGAGTAATGATGCTGAAAATTCAACTGTGGATCACAGGAATACATTACATTTTAATATATATTCACATAGAAAACAGCTATTTGAAATTAATTTAAATATTAATGTTTTACTGCATTTTTGATCAAATAAATACAGACATGGTGAGCACAAGAGACTTCTTTCAACTGCATTAAAAATGTTACTGACCCCAAACTTTAGTTCACTTTTCTTGCCTGAGGTGCAAAGAAAACTTTTTTTTTTTTTACATTATACATTAAAAACCAAGCAGAAGACTGCTTACAATCCGAACTGTTTCTTTGGCAGTGGATTGAATGGATGAACTTTGCAGTAAGCAGTAATTGTGCAATGTCTAGCACACTCTTACTTCTCTTTCAAATAATTAGTTAAGACTTCTGCACTTACACTGTCACTTAAGTAATATTCATGATCCAAGCCTTCAAATTGTTCCTACGCCCCTGATTTTAAAATGTTGTAGTATCCGTTTCTTTTTCAGCATTCTTAGTCACTTTTTTGTAGTACTTAAATTGTCCAAAAATTCATTTTAATTTATATATTCATATTGAATTAATATAAGCTCATGTATATCAATTTATCTAGCATGTTTTTTTTTGTTTTTTTGTGGCAGTGTATGATTCATGTCAAAAAAAATTATGGAGTTGTTCAGTTGTAATATTATCTATTCTTAGATAATATCCATAACTTCTAATTTTACATCTTTTTTTAGTGTTTGAAAGAAAAGTTTGTGCGCTTTTCAAAATGCCCATTATTTGTCTGCCTCTTTATCTTGCAGTTTTTTTTTTCCTGCTCTCTTTACCACTCTAATAGCTTCTTTCTTTGTTGCTAGGTGTCCACTGATAGCAACATGATTAATTAAACCCTATTCTCGGTAACACAGGTGCAACACTAAAAGCGTTTTTCCCTAAACAGTTTTTTTTTCTGCATGTGCTGTATACATTTCCCCATTGGATGGTTTCTAATTTGACGTAAATGTATTGGCCTGTATATATAAATGTACTTTTTTATTTATTTATTTTTTTAAATTTTTTTAGGAGGGGGTGGGGTGGGGGGGTCCTCTTCTAATCTTTTCTCTCCCTTGACGCTCTTTTCATTCTCTTGTTTTTCCACGGCTCAAATAGAAGTGGAGCAAAAAGGTAAATGACTGCTCTGGCTCTCAGTCCTCAGCTCCTTGTTTTGTGTTGTATGGTTTCGAACCCTCCACACTGCTCCCCCCACCCCACCCCATCACCTACATGATATCAGGATGGACAAGATCTATCTAACCGAAGCCCAGAAAATGTTTTGTCGGAGGTTAAAATGCAATCAACTTTTTTATACACTGACATGGATATCTTCTATGGTCTAGATTCTATATTATCATCCATTTTCCAATTTGATGTCTGTAAGTTTTTAGACAATAAAATACTTTCCCATGTTTCGAGCCAACTATAAGTAAACTATAAGTGTTTGTCTATTGATTCCCTGCAAAGTGTAAACACTTTTGGGCTATCAACACATCTCTCTCTTTGTTTGAGTGTCCCGACCAACCCGCTTTGACTCAACCAGTGGTGAGATTAAGGTGGAACTGTTTTGTTTTTAAGACAGGGAAAACCAGTTTTGAAAACCTGTTTGGAAACACATTTTTTTGCCATTCTAGTGCCTCTAAAAGCACAAAAATCACACACTTCACTTCAAGGTAATATAGGCTCTTTGACATAATTGGTTTAATGTACAATGAACTCTGGCTTAATTTTATTTGGCTTTTTCCTTCGATGCCACGTGATATTGATGGAAGAGAGAGGCTAGTTACCTGTAGCCATCTGCATGTGATATGCTGTTCACCACAGACTTTGCATTTCTAACTGGTTCAACGCCCAGAGACGGGTGCGTTTGGCCTCACTCTCCTATTCGTTCCTCAGTGACGAGTGAAGACACTTCTGTTTGGCTGTCATCCTATCTGTCCTGAACAGCATTATCATCCAGTTCCCTTGACCTTTGTGTCCTTTCCTCTCGCCTCTCATGTGTCGTCGGTTCTTTCCTCAGACATAATCCATGTATGTGTGCTTACTTTCAAGGTGTGGCATTTGCAACAAATACGACAAACCCGCCCCATACTGTTGACGTAAAAGAATCATTGCTATTAACGTAGATATTCCAAAATGAATTTTATCTGTCCATTAGTGTGGTTTCTCTCATCTTTTTTCATTTACAGGGCTTTTTCCCTTTTGTCTGTTCTTCTCAGTTATACTTGTTTGCCAACAATCTCAGGGAGCAAGGCCACCTCAAACAGTCCATGCAGTTTCTCCCACTTAACCTCTCGTTTTCTTTTGACAATGCACACGCCACCAGATATGACACTGCTAAAATTATATTGTGGTACATTAGCCTCAAAAATCCTTACACATACACTGGACCCAAAGAATGCATAGAAGATCATTACATAGTGCATTACTAGTTCATTTTCTAACTGTAGTTCTTGCCTCTTGACCTTTTCCCCCCAGTTTTTATTTGCCCTGGGACTCTGAAAGCAGTAGGAGATCCAACCTTTGTCTTTGAGGCTGAACAGCAGTCTGGAGCTTGGTGCAAAGACCCCCTGCAGGCAGGGGACAAGATCTACTTCATGCCATGGACTCCGTACCGCACTGACACTCTCATAGAGTATGCCTCACTCGACGACTTGAGAAGTGGTCGACAGACAACTACCTACAAGCTTCCACACCGCGTTGACGGAACCGGGTTTGTGGCCTATGATGGGGCCATCTTCTTCAACAAGGAACGCACTCGAAATATTGTCAAGTTTGACTTGCGCACACGGATAAAGAGTGGGGAGGCCATAGTTGCCAATGCCAACTACCACGACACTTCACCGTATCGCTGGGGTGGGAAAACGGACATCGACTTGGCGGTTGACGAACGAGGACTGTGGGTTATCTACGCTACCGAGCAGAATAATGGACGTATCGTTCTCAGCCAACTCAATCCATATACTTTGCGCTTTGAGGCCACATGGGAGACCGTCTATGACAAACGCTCGGCCTCCAATGCCTTCATGGTGTGCGGCGTACTGCACGTGGTGCGTTCCACCTATGAGGAGAATGAAAGCGAGGCCAGTAAGAGCCAAATTGACTATGTGTATAACACCAAACTGGGGCAAGGGGAGTATATCAATATCCTCTTTCCTAACCAGTATCAGTACATCGCAGCTGTGGATTACAACCCCAGGGATAACCAGCTATATGTGTGGAATAATTTTTACATTCTACGATACGATCTTGAGTTTGGGCCGCCCGATCCAGGTGAAGGTAAGACTCATTATTGTCTCTGTTTTGTTTTGTTTTGTTTTGTTTTGTTTTGTGTGGTGGTCCAATTTTTATGTCTGCAGAGCATAGGCTGCTACGGATGATTTACTTTTGATTTTGAGTACTGTAATGATACAAGTGTGTGATGGTGGAGAGACCCCTGGAGAGAGTCCTCTAAACCAAAATGGCTCAAGTGCAGGGGATTATTTAATCATCGTCATGTGTGATTGTTGCAGTGACTGCTTGTAAAGGCCAATTATCATAGTGAGGCAAGCAGGACACTCAGTGACTTGAATCAAGTGGCTGATGAGACTTTGCAGGCCTATTCCCCTCTATTATGGCGTAACCCTGTAAACCTCACCCATAATTGCCATGTTTCGCCAAAATACGTCATATCTGAAGAGATTAACCCTACTTAACTAAGTTGAAAATTGTCTCAAATTGTTCCCATAGAATCTGATTAAGTTCTTAGAGAATAGGATTTTCAGTTCATTTAAACAGTCTCAATATCATGTGGTGTGTGGTAAAGGAAAATGCATAGTTTGTGCATGAATAGATGCATTTATCATTGGCTGCATAAAGGTTCAAGGAATGACGGCCATAACCATATTAACCTCACTGCCAGGCTTAGACCTGCACCTGCAGCATTTTTACAAATGTACACAGTATGCGATAAGCTTATGACCCTACTTAGGAAAATCTATAGTCTCAACTAGTTGCCATTGCTACAGGACTGGTTTCTCCAAAAGTGTTAAAGGGATAGCAATTGCATGGCCAAATACATGCATCTTGCTTACGACCAGGCTTGAGGAATGACTTGCCAGGGAAGAAATGATCAGTCATCAAGAGCCATTAAATGTGTTTGTGCGCCATTAAACAACACAGCAGTACCCATTCTCACTAGGCCTGTTTCTGTCTGCTCTTGTAGTCTGCTACCCCCCTCCTTAAATACTGCTTTAGTTACTAGATCATGTTTGTGACTGAGCCATCTGACCAATCAGAGCAGAGGAAGCTCTCAGAAAGGAGGAGTTTGGAGAGAAAAACACTTTCATTTTCTCATAATATCCATTGCAGCATAACCTCTTTTCTCACAGTGTCTGAAAAAATTTTGATCAAGGGTCCGGCTTGATCAAAACTTTTTCAGACACTGTGAGAAAATAGGTTATGCTGCAATGGATATTATGAGAAAATGAAAGTGTTTTTTGACCCTGGCTACATGTAAACCTATTATAGGAGACCCCCAAAACAAAATTAACGACCTTTAATATAGCATAAAAGGGACACTTTATCACAGTTTCAAACAGCAGCTTATGTTGACCTTTTGAAAATCACCCGTTATTAAAACAAAGACACCTTGAACTGCTGAGAGTCTGAAATCTAAAAGTGACAGAGACCATGCCAAAACAAGATCTGAACCACACCATCAGTTATGATATTTGCAGGCGCTGCCAAAAGTTTTTTTTATTTAATAATCCAAAATTTCTTCTGGAAAACTTGAGATTAAAACATGTCTACATATGTATGTCTTCGGTGTACAGTTGAAAAAGAAAATCTACTTAAATTACTACATTTAAGGTAATTAAGCAACCTTCTATGCACACCTTGGCAATAGAATCATTGGCAAGTACATTTTTTTTAGTTTACTCACCAGACTAATACATATATCCAAAAAATCAGCTTATCTTTGTAAAATTGCACAGCTTTTTACATTGAAGTTACTTTCATGTGATGGATTAATTAAGATGCATTCACGATCTAAAAACAAAATTACTACACTTTTAACATCAGTCATTCAAGCATTTTTTTTTACGATAGAACTTAATTCGAACTAATACGTGGTAACCATGTATGAATGAAAATGTATGAATGCACATTTTTTGACATTTTACAACAAAGAATATCATTTACATGTAGTGTCAATGTAGCGGCACTCTCAGCTGAGTGACTGCGAGCTGGGAGCCTTCACGCTACAGTTTACAGTGGGTCACATGCACTGTGCATCCTTTGAGATGAATTACAATAGTGGGCTTTAAAGACGAAGAGCAAAACACTGAAGCACTCAAGTGTTCAAAATGGGTGAAAAAACATCTGTGCCAAACTTATACTGTGACAAACTCATACTGTGACAAACTCAAACATTGGTGAGTGAAATCAATTTATTAACAATTTATTAGTCAATGTAGGGATGCACGATTGACAAAAATCATAATTGTTGATTATTCCCTTGAAATTGTAATTGCGATTATTAATTACAATTATCACGATTTACATAGAATGATGTATTGAATAGCTTTATACCATTGTTTGAAGCAACTGCATGCCATATTTTTGTATAAAAACAATCTGAAAACACAATTTTTATTATTTTTCTATAGCATTAAACCTCAAATGTCAACTATATATTGGTTTGGTTTCTTTTTTAAATAATAATGAAATAGTCAACATATGAATAGTATAATAGGGGCTTTCACGACCAGTGTTGTTCCCTGAAAACTAATGTTCCCCTAGGGCCTGAAGAGACGTAAACTCTGCTTGTTGTTGTGACTTTTATTTTGATGGCTTGGCAGATTTTTATTTTGACGCCGCTGAGAACAGTTCAGACAGAGCCTGAGCACACAATGCTTGCATTCTCCATCTTCAGTAGTTTACAATCTGTTTAACAGTCCTGTCTAATATGTTAATAGATAGAACTGTTATACAAAGAAAGTAGACCGTATATGAAACAGTATTAGCTTTTGCCGTGCTAATACATAATCATGTTTCGCTTGGAATGCTCAAAGTCAACCTGGATTGTCTTCTTAGCGTACGGTTCAGAGGTCCATCTATCACTGTTTTCCATGTTTGTAGAGTTAGTTTGTGGTCTAAATACATAGGCTGTGTACACAGCTTTTTAAAAATGGCAGGTGCTGGTGTTTCGTTGGTGTTCCACATATCAGCGTACACCTACGTCACCGGTAGCTGCTTTTGTGCTAGGTTAGACCTTATACATTCTGAAGTAGTCGTGATTCACCTCTCACAACGTGACATGCTCATAACACACCTCTTAAACATGCAGAATAATGGAAGTGGATATTTTTCCTTGTAATCGTGCTTTTGAACGATTACGAAATAGTGGCATCCTTAATCGTAATCGCGATTAGAAATTCAATTAGGAATTGTGCAGCCCTAAGCCAGTGGCTAAATAGACATTTAGTCGCCTAGCATGAAATTTTAGTCACACATGCGAGTGGTTTACTTGCATTGTAGAGCGTTAAGGTAGATTTTAAACAGGCTAGATTTGACCTGTCATGATTTAAATGTGCATGCATTATAAAAACCATGTATTCAGCATGAAATTTGAATTTGAAAATGAATCTGCTTTTGAACAAAGCAGGTGAATGAATGATTCAATGACTCACATTGACATGAATTGCATTTTTATTATTTTAGAATATCACCTGAGGTACACGTATAATGTTCATTAGTAAATACACCTAAATTACACTTCAAATGCAGCTTCTGATCTACCCTTGCAGTGCAAAGATGGCTTTTATTGATACTAATTTACTTTGATTGGTAACAGCCCTAAAGTGTCTTATTATTCTAATTGGATTAAATGTAAGAATTGATATAAAAGATGACTGATACATTTAATAAAGTTACAAACAGCCATAATAAAAGTAAAAAATGCCCCTGGTAATCATTTTAAGGGGTCAGAAATTGCCTTAATGGAAATGGAAATGTTAATTTCTGCCACCACTGTTGCTGTAAAACCAGAGCTTAAGCTAGAACATATGCTCTGTTGATGAAAATATGACAAAATCCTATTCACAATAGCAGCTTTACATCAGTGAGCTTGTGCTGAACATATACAAAACACTTGTTTATTACTTTTAAGATTTTAATTAAATACTTAATGTTAAATACACAGTATTTCAGTATTGATTGCACTAAAATATTTTTCAAAGAAAATGTAATGGTACATGTAGTGTCTCTAGCTAGAATGGAATCTGTGAGCGCAGAGATAAAATTAGTTGCTTGCATTAAAATTCACTGGGAAAGTGGTAAAACCCCATGGCATTACCTGCCGGCAAAGCATCTGTAGAATTTACACCATCCAGAACTGATGACGTGAGATGCATCTATGGGAGCGATTAAATCTCATTACCAGACTTTATGAGCTATGTATTACACCTCAACTGTGAGTTGGGTAATTACACGTTAGCTCAATTTCCATCCTTTGAAAGTGTACCAGGGACACTGTTATGCTCTTAAATCACTGTAACAACACCCTGAAATGCTACTGCAAGTCTTGGAGCAGAGTGTAAAATGGGTGGTGTTGTAATCCTCCTTTACAATTCTTATAATTCCATGAGAGGCGCAGACAGACATAAAACATATCTGATTTGTAAGGGAAAAGGGACCTTATATTAAGACGATTTCTGTTTCTCTTCCATTGTAGATAGATAGAAATCATCTTGCCATTTCACACAAATTAGTCAAATTATCTCTTGAAATATACTCTTTAGCTTTTCTATAGTTTTAAGGTGTCTTAACAAATGTGAATTTGAAATGCATCTGCATCTGTTCACACCAGGACTGATAAAAAAAAAATTGTTGGGTTTAATGAAGAACAAATGGACCTTATGGTATAACTAATTTGACATAACTTTTAATCTTCTCTGTCTTTTCTAAACCTGTGCTTCCCGTGTATTTTTTATTCATTTGGAAGGGGAATGTGGTGTTTTGGTTCAAGTGAGATGATTGAATCTACCTCTAGCCTATGTCTACGTCTGATATCATACGTTTTACCATGATAATGAGGTGCCCTGTGTGGTTTTACCTGTGGTTATCATGATTTACAAAGTATGATACTATGGAAGACAAATGTTTAATTTTAATGAGTCAGACTCAGTCAGAATATTTAAATTTTACCCTATAAAAAGGTCACAATTTTTTACAGATGTTACTCTTTTGTTAATAAAAATAAATTTACGTCTGCATGCCAACTCAAGCACCATTAATAGACCAAAAAAGACTCATACCACCAAGCATTAAAGAGAAAAAAATGAGCAAGTCAAAGCTTAGAACTGCAATTTTTCAAGTGTAAAAGATTAAAAACGTATTGGTATGAAGAATCAGCCACCATTGAATTGACATATATATATAAGTCATAAAATATAATTATCAAACCAGATTTGGAGCCAATAAGAGACTAAAATGTGGCTTTCAATGCCCAGTGTCCTCTGAGAGTATCCCATAAGAGTGCCTCTGTGTCTTTTGAGTTTCAACACAACACGCATTTTGTGCTTAATCGAGGCATTCGCAGCAAACAGAACTGAGAAGAAAAAAGAGAGTATTGTTCTATGCTTTTCTCCGCCTCCTCACTATTTGCCTCTGTTATTCATTCTCTTGCTTCACATACGGAGTTATATTCCTAGAGGCAGTGTCAGTCCCAAAGTTAATAAGCCACATTTTCACTCTCTTTGGTCTTTAGCACACATACATCAGAGTTTCTAAACAGAGTCTCTGACTCTGGCACCAATTTGTCTGTTGTTGTTTTTTTTAATGTGCCTGTAGCTATTCACAGGAACACACAAGTCAACCTGGTAATGTTGTTTGGTAATGGAGCGTTTGACACCTGTTAGTCTGTGGTGATTAGTGGAAATGTAATGCCCATGTGGGGTCTAAGACTTTAAACCTTTAAAGATTCTGTAAAACAGGTGTTTCTCTTTACAGGTTCACAGAAACAAAATGGCTTTAGGAAGTACTGCATGCTTTACTGCATTCTTTTGCAATTATTTTAATTTGTTTAATTGTATTGCACCTCTGAGAATACGCATGGTTTTTAAGCAGCTTTACAGAAATCCATGATGTAAATGTGTTTAACACCTTAAATGCCTAAATTTATGTGATTATTGGAGTAAATTGTGCTCTGTAGTTGTATGTGAAATTTATTAGCAATTTAGCTGAGAATTTTTTTAACATCAAATTGATTTTTCTTGCGTAGTGCATAATAAGATATACTTCAAGATAAAATCGAAGAACAAACTGGTTTGATGTCATTTATTGAGATGGATCTGACAGGCTCTACTACCCTTAGTATCCCAAGGGTTGGAGGTAATGTAGTTACACTATGAGATTGCTAGTGCTTTAGATGGTGTGTGCTGCTCTAGGTTAGTTACTAACTCTATTTTTTTTCCTAATTCTGTCAGAAACATTAGTTTAATGAAGTTTAATTGATGATCTTTCGTATCGCTTCAGTATTGCTGTTGCTCAAAACCAGGTTTAGGGATTTAAACCAAAAACTTTGGTTGCAACTTCTTTTTAACTGAAAACTAATGTACAGTGTTATAAAATATGCAAAGAGATTGGATGTATGACTTATGATTTAATTCTTATTCCTATGATTGTTAATGGTTATAGAACTTTGTTTGGCCCCACTTTATATTAGGTGTCTTTTACTACTATGTACTAACTTTTAAATTAATAATTTGATACAGTGCACTCATTGTGTACATGCACATTTTTACATTGTACTTTATTTGAAAAAAATACCTGCATGTAATTACATCTGTTATTCATTTCTGTAATTACATTTTTAATTGCACTATTGACACTTCCCTTACATCTTAACCCACACTTAAACCTACCCATTCCACCAAACTTGTCCCTCATTTTATTAGGGTATTCCACCTTTTATAGCAACAGTAGTATATGAACACAATTAGTACATTGTACTTATTTTTGGCGCAAGTACATAATAGTTAAGGGCACCTAATATAAAGTGGGACCCTTTGTTCCAATATGGACTAGACCCTGATAGTCAGATGTGAAGAGCCTTTTCCCTTAGATGACCTGATAAAGCCCCCATCTGTCTCAGTCACACATTACTGCTAGAGATGTCACGGAAGTTGACTCTCAGTCAACAATGGAAATAGTTATTTAGTCATTTAATCAATAGTAGAGCTGAAACCCTGCTGATGAATTTTCCCTTGATGATTCGTAGGAATGACATAGACTACAAAATGGCAGTCTAACTTACAACTGATGAAACCGTATAAATGCGAAATGTCTGAAATGGGACAAACCAATTCGGATATTTCAAACTAGGAGTGTTACGATATACGATAATCGATATTACGATAATCATGTTATTTAGAGTTAATAGCACACGTATGATAATATGACATGTAAATCCAGCATCAGTTATCCACCTTAACACTGGTTGCCACCTGTCATAAAACACAAGCAGACACATTGCGCAGCTGCTACAGTCATGTAAAAGCACAAGAACCCGCCGTTAACAATCGGTCCCTCGTGGACTGCGTGACTTTGCTACAAGTTTTGTTGATACAACAAACGCTTGCCACTTTTAAAAGCACTTCTGCGTTATTATCTTTTGTCAACTTAGTTTTGTTGGTCTTTTTGTTTTATTTTGATGCCACATAATTTTGTTAGACCTTGAGATAGAAATCTTGGAAGCACCAAGATCTGGCATTTACAATTTAGTGCTCCTAGACTGCACAAACACATGCTGATCTTAAGTCATGTTTTTGTGATGCAGTCAGCGTGTAATAAACCCACCTCCAAATGACAGCCACCAGAAAACTCCAGCTGGAGGAAACTTTGGACAAAGACTACAATTGCATTTGGCAACTCCTACTTGTTGCTTGAATAAAAAAAGAAAGAAAAGAAATTGAGACCATTTTGCCAGTTATATTTCTTAATGTTTTAGTCTGTAAAAGCTCCAGAGCAGTAATAAGCACAAGTCAACGTCAATTATGTGACAGATTTGTTTAGCAGTCTCGCCACTTTTCCTCTTGAAATCCCAATTTCTCAGCAGACCATTCAGGATTGCTCTTCACTCTGGGACTCATGTTATTCTTAATCGTTGTGAGCTGCTGAGTGGTCTCGCCTTTGATAGGCTATACGTCCTTGCGTTCTGCAGAGGGTGATTTCAGTGACACTGACTGAAATGACAGCTAATTGATGCTACTTTTCCTGAAAGCTCTGACGGACAATGCCTTGCGATTCCTTCTCCTGCCAGGCGGTGAAATTGCCTGGCATAATAAAAAGAAAATTGTAGAGGCACGATCCAGGAGATGTCAAAATGAAGCAACGAGGCGGACTCAGCCATTGACAAGCAGTTTACCTCTATTTATTTCTCACTCGTTCACTCTCTTTGTTTTCCACTTTGCCAAAGAAGAACATTTAAGGGGACACAAGGTGAATGCAGTTGCCACGAGGTTTAAGAATTGAATGGTTTTCATCTAGAAAGCATAGTGTCGATGTAGGGCTGGGCGTTATGACGGTATATATCGTGACCATTGTATGAAGTGTCTGTAGAGTATTTACATTACATTAGGGCTGTCAAGGATTACAATTTTTAATCTAATTAATTTCATGATGTGGTGATTAGTCATCTAATTAATCACAAATTTATCAGACATCAAATTTGGCTGAGAAATTACCACCAAAAGATAAAGTCATTGTTGTGTTAAATGAGAAAAGCATCAAATAGACATTACAAAAAGTAGCTTTAGAAAGAGATAGATATGTTTTTTTTTGATTCAACATAAAATGTATTACACATACATTTTTAGGCTTCACTGGCTATGAAGGTGAGTAAATGATGACAGAATTTTCATTTTTGGATGATCTATACCTTTAATGGGTTTTTTATTAATATGGAAATATAAAAAAATCGTAATGAAATGATGCTCTAAATAAGAAACGAAAACTGCCAGTGGGTGTATACGTGTATACGTGTGTGTGTGTGTGTGTATGTATGTTTGTATATATGATTGTGTATATATGGTAACTATATATATGTATGTATGTATGTATATATGTGTGTGTGAGCAAAGCTGATCGGATCAGTTTGATTAAAGATAAACCATTCAGATATAGCAAGCTTTTTGTCTGATGTAATTTATAATAATCAAACTTTTATTTATTTTTGCTTTTGGTATCAAAATTGGTATTGAACACTGGTAAATGTCACTGGTATTGTTATTGAGTGCTGAAATGTTGGTATTGTGACAACACTGCCTCTAAGTCAATGGTTACACAAACACACACTGAGTTGGCTTCCAAACTACCAATCTGGAACAATTCTGCATTTGTTTCTGCTATTTGCATTTGTTTCTGGTAACAAAATCAATTCATTGTGATCCAGATCTTCCCTGAACAGCCCAGTGTGCTAAAATAACCAAGATGAGGACTCAAGACTGCTACAACAAAGGGAAAATGTGTCCTGCTTGTGGCAGCATGAGACACTATTTGCTGTTTTTTAAGTAGTAGACGGCTTAATTAAATGGGTTCACAGTCAGTTAATTTGTTTAATGTGTTGACCATTCACTCACAATCAGCCACTTTTCATTTTCTAAAAAGAACCCACTCTTCAAGGGCTGAATTGCAATGTGCATAATATTCATTTTATATAGCACAGCAGATTAGGAAAAAAAGTATCCTGAATCTCATAGTACAGTGAAAACGTCAAAGGTACATAACAAAGACAGCATACTGTTTCAGGTGGAAATGAAAGCATTCGTTTCTAGTTTTATCTTTAAAGCTCAAAAATGTGTTTTGGCGTACCACCACTGGTGGGGTGGTTGTCACGCTGACCGGCACAGCCCTAAAAAAATAAAAATAATAATAATAATAATAATAATGTTGAACATTAATTACACTAACACTGAACATTTAATTTACATGTATTTAACTGAGCATTTAATTTACAAATTCATGTGTCTCACTTACTGTATGTGATCTCACTCTTTGACAAAAACACTAATCTTGGTTAAGGTATTTATCTTGAAAAAAGCATACATTAAATCAAACATAATAAGTAATTAATATTTCATTGGTTCTTACTTGTTTTTGCATGCGTTCATAATTTCTTTGTAAGAGCCTGGACAAAAATTATGTCTGTACAATTTGGCGTTGGGTTATCACATCTAAAATAATTGACTCCAAATACAAATACACAATATGCTTACAAAAATCTTTAACAAGTTTTTAATATTATTTGAATACAGAAGGTGAAGATGTCAACTTTCCTTGGCCGGACATCACTTAGGCCACTACTGTACCTCTGTTAAAAGGAAATATAGTTTAGTGATTCATGACCTTTAATGCTGTAGTGCGTTGATCTGTGCTGCCGCTTGAATTGAGGAGCTACAGCCATCTGTCATGCCATATTAAAGAGTGCCAAAACAACATTTGTTGTTTGAATTTGGTAATAAAATTGACAGAATTCAAAGTTGAGACTTCATATTAAAAGTAACAAAGCACAAAGTTTTTTGCCATTATTGGATGGCAGGCGCTAAGGGTGTGCCGATCGATAATAGCTTTATATACTAGCTTTATAGGAGGTCTTTATAAAGGCTGATCAGAAGAGCCGGTCAGATGGCACAAAACTTGAGATATTTTTCTAAGCGACATGCTAAAATGCTTAATGATAAAAAAAGAGTTAAATAAAACTGCTTTAAGCTGCGAAAGATTTACTGTTCCCTAAGCGGCTTTCTGTGCACTCTCTCCGAGACAGAGTGGACCACACAGACAGCTTAACCTAAATGGATAAATACACACAGAAATGTCAAAATGATGGTGAATATTTGCTTAAACTCCATTGGTTATGTCTTAAGTGAACATAAACAGTTGGGAAATAAGTATATGTCTCAGTTTATGTATATGTATGTATCATGAATGCATGGATCCAATATGTATATTGGATCCATGCATTCGGTCTTAAAGTGACAGCAGCCTAATATTCCTGCTGTCATCTGTATCATTAAAGGGTTAGTTCACCCAAAAATGAAAATTATTTCATTAATTACTCACCCTCATGTCCTTCCACACTCGTAAGACCTTCATCTTTGGAGCACAAATTAAGGTATTTTTGATAAAATTCGATGGCTCAGTGTGGCCTCCATTGACAGCAAGTTAATTTGCACTTTCAAACACCCTGAAAGGTACTAAAGACGTATTGAAAACAGTTCATGTGACTACAGTGGTTCAACCTTAATGTTATGAAGCGATGAGAATACTTTTTGTGTGCCAAAAAACTAAACAAAATGATGACTTTATTCAATAATATCTAGTGATGGGCGATCTCAAAACACTGCTTCATGAAGCTTCAAAGCTTTACAAATATTTTGTTTCGAATCAGTGGTTCGGAGCGTGTATCGAACTGCCAAAGTCACGTGACCCATTGAAATTTCGAAACACTTGTGATGTAACAAAGCCTCGTTTACTGTAATCACGTGAATTTGGTAGTTTGATACACACTCCGAACCACTGATTCGATACAAAAGATTTGAAGCTTCATAAAGCAGTGTTTTAAAATCGCTCATTAAAATCGAGAAATTAATATTGTGCCCACTCAGCTGACGTTTAACTGTTGTAGCTTATCCACATTGTGTCCTAGAAATAGACGCTGAACAAAGTCAAAACCTGTCATCAGAAGAACGCTAATTAAACGTCTGTTTCGGTCACTGATTTTGGCCCATTTCCGATAATAGCTATTTCGGCTGAATATTTTCTGTAGCCGATATTTTGATGCGTGCCTACTACTAAATGCCTGATTAGGCATCATTTATGCCATTTGGAATACAGAATATACTCTATACAAGAAACCTGCTGTCTTGACAGGTGGCCACTTTCAAATGAGTGTTCTCAGAACAGCATCGACGGTATGCGGCTGTGTGCGACTGCCTGTGAGCTGGAAAATGCACTTGCAAGTGTCTGTTTGATGCGAAACTAATGTAAACACAATCAGTTATGTCTTAAGGGATTGTAAACGAACACGACAAAACTAATGATGTGTCAGAATACATCATTAGTGCATTAGTGTGAATGCAGCCTATTAGAGTTGCCGCTGTCGACAATGTCATTAATAATAATCAAATGGCAATAATGCTGAGAAAAAAAAGTCACTGCTTTTGTGTGGAAAACACTTTGGTAACTTCTCCCTGTAGAATAAGTTTCTGAAAGCACTCTTCAAAACTCTCTTCTGTTTTGAAACTATTTTGTTAGTTGGAAATGTTAGAAATGGATTAAGTCTCAATATTTTTATTCTTATGTTTTTTTTTTTTTTTTACTCTACTGATGGTTAAAATATAGCATGACAGGCCGTGATAACCCAATCTGTCAAAGTGACAAATAATGATTATAGCCTAACCTTTGAGTGTTTTTATCAGAGCGATGTGAGTTTTGTCAAGTTTTTAATCATTTTGTTACTTTGAATGGAAGGGAAAGTGTGTGTGTGCAGAGGTTGCGTTACACATATTCATTATCCACAGTTTGACAAGCTGGGGTGTACATTTTCCATTTTGTTCATTTTTTTTTTTATCTGTCAGTAAATATTCTAAAGTTTCTTAGTTTTATTGTGACATGCACATCACAAGAGCTTTTGTTGCAAGAGCGCTTTTATTTTTATCAGTCCTGGCATTGTTTCAGGTTCTTGGTTTTGTGTTTTAGTGTCCCTTTTTGCGTTTTTTTACTGTGGGAGTATTGCTAAGTTTGAAAACACAAAAGACCAGAATTCAACTTTATTTGTTTCATCTGTCACAGTGATGGAAAGCACTTTAAATGATCTACCAATGCTCTTAATTCAGTAAAAAATAACCTTTTCTTTTAATGCTGACTGTGTCCTCACCCTTCTAAAATCCATTCAGTACAAAGCGATAAAGCTTTTGGATGTTTGGGATGACACACACACATAAGCACACAAGCAAAAAACTGAAACCTTGGTCTTAGAGGCCCGTGGGCAGTTTTGTTATTGTGACTGCATTAGAATGCTGCAAATAGAACGATGGCCACAAAAAGCGATTCGACTTCATTAACATTCCTCCTGGATCACAGTACAGCACACGGCTCTGAATCTACTGAATATCACAACATCCTGCAGAATTTCAGTTCCCGTGATGAAGGGTCATGAAACCCTAAAGCATATTTTTTGAAATCTTAATGGATATATATGTGTTGCACATTATCAAAAACAATATCACTTTCCTTTGCAAGTTATTCATTTTTTTTTGTCATGGCTTCACTAAAAAGCCCCTTCTAAGACAACTCGGCATCCAAAAATGTTTGTCCTTGTATCACAGAGAGAACAAGATGGTGCTGAGCTTCTTTATATGTGTGACGTGACATACACATGTGAAGGGGCGGGAATTAAGCGCCATCTGCCAATGAATTGGTGTGATTTTTCTGCAGTTGTCTCCCCTGGGTGACTAACATGAAAGGGAATATTTTGATCTGAGCACATTCGTATCTTGAGATATTGATGTTTACGACTTTCTTGCTGTAATTAGAAACCAATAGCCCGAAAATGTTAAACCAGTCATTGACTTTTGTTCATCAAAGCTTATATGGTGTGTTTATAATGGTTGGTAGTATTTTGTATCTTATGATAAAGGCGGCACTTGGGAATTTGCTTTCCTGCTGCAGTCATTTTTCTGGGGACAGAGATTAAAAGAGAAACAAGTTGAGCTTTGAAAGATAAAAAAAAAAAAAAAGTTATGTCTACACCTGGCAAGATACATTTTGGTCGATTCGATAACAAGTGGTCAGCTGATGCTTATTGCCATTTACATGTGGCAGTAACCAGTGTTGTTTTACTATCATTATTGAGTTTTTATTGTTGTTTTTTTTACTTTCATTTTAATTTAAGTTAAAGTTGTAGTAATTTTGTTGTGTGTTTGTCACTTTTATTATTTTTTTTTATTTGTCTATATAGTTTTTATTAGTTATTTCATTTAAATTTGTTTTGTTATTTTAGCAAAAGTAAACAACAATGAATGTTAAGCTAAATGAAAGTGAGAAATGTTGCTTAGGCAATTAGCTGAATTAAAATAGGTTTAACATATAAATATATCCCTGTACACAAAACTTATAAACACTACTTTAATAGGCATTATACAGAGATGGAAAAAAAAAAGTTTCATTTCATGATAAGGATAGATATCTCAAAATAGCTATGTTTTTTATTTATTTTATTTTTCTTATTAAAAGTATGTATTTTATTTATTTTTATATGTTTTTGTTTAACTATAAAAACCCTGGCAGTAACATGTATCAAATTTGTAGTGAGCGAATTGCAACGGAAGGGTCTATTCACTGCATACATCACAAACCATGTCAGTGTGTTAAAAATAAAATGAAAGAAAGAAAATAAAAGTCTTTCCTCTCTGCTCATACAAACGGACTCTCCCCTGTTCCCACAGTACCGACTGTCTCTGATGTCACGTCAACACTGCAGCCTGGAAGATCTACACCTCCTGTCATGATCACCACTACCACCATTGCCCACAGACCTGCGGCACACATGACCGTCACTCCCAACCCTGTTGCGGTGGAGCACCCTGATCCGCCGGCGGACCCCACCGCCGTCAGCCTCCCGCCCTCCAGCAAGCGCTTCTGTGACCGTACAGAGAGAAGAGGAATATCCTGGCCACAAGCACACAGAGGAGTGACAGTGGAACGTCCTTGTCCTAAAGGAACTCGAGGTATGTCTGCCATGAAACAGGCATTTGAATTATTTTTACAGTTAGTGTCAGGCATCTTGTTGTCAATTGTGTAGAAGTCGACACCTTTTTCCACTTGTGCTGGTATCAGACGTGGCGTTTCTTATTTGAATATTATCCAAGTCATGATGTCAGAATTATTGGCAAGATTTGCATTCCATATCTGAGTTAATAAGTAAATGTTGTACAATGACGTTTGTAATAGAAACGGTTTTCATAGCATAACTATTTTATACAAATTCCACCAGATATAGTCCTAACATTTTAAAATGTTGGAATCTTGGAATTAATACATTTTTCATGTGATACTGTTCGACTATTTGGCCAGGAGTAAAAACTGCAGTTATTAAATTCATAATTGTTAAAGATGACACTTAATCAGTTATTTTATGGATATCAAATAGGACAATGAACAAGATTTGTTTTAAAACTTTTCTATTCAAGCTCAGTTCAGATCTTGATATCACATCTCAGTTCAGTACAACATATCCAAAAAAAGGAAAAAGAGAGAGACAGAGAGAGAGAGAGAGAGAGAGAGAAACTTAAATCACAAAAAATTTAAGCCCCAGGAACATTTACCATTTACAACAATAGAAATGAGTGACACTTAAATAAATCGGCAAACAATTAGATTCAATATTGCCACAAAAAAATAAAATAAATAAATAAATATATATATATTTACTAATTTACTATTTAAAAAAAAAGGGGGGTGTGACAAGATCTCGTGAGATTAAATTGTGATGAGATACCCTGCATTTTGCATTTTGTAGTTGTAACCATCTCTCAGCTCTGTATCATGCTTTATCTTATTTGCACTTGCCTTATTTGCAGTTGAATATTAATTTTCATGGTAACACTTTACAATAAGGTTTTATTAGTTAACATTAGTTAACTGTAGTTACAAGAACCAAGGAAGAACAATACTTCTACGTCATTTATTAATCTTAGTTAATGTTAATTCAACATTTACTAATACATTATTAAAATCAAAAGTTGTATTTGTTAACACTAGTTAATGCACTGTGAACTATCATGAACTAACAATGAATGTCGATTTTTAATAATTAACATTAACAAAGATTAAATAAATAAATACTGTTGCAGACATTTATATGTATATGTATGTATATATATATATATATATATATATATATATATATATATGTATATGTGTGTGTGTGTAAAATGTTTATTGACATTAGTTAATGTATTAACCAACATCAACTAACAACGAGCAAAATATCTGCAACAGTACTTTTTTTATTTAATTTAATGTTAATATATATGTAAATAAATATTGCTAATGTTATATATATATATATATATATATATATATATATATATATATATATATATATATATATATATATATATATATATATATATATATATATATATATATATATATATATATTTATTAGGGGTGTAACGGTACACGTATTTGTACCGAACCGTTTCGGTACAGGGCTTTCGGTACGGTGCACGTGTGTACCGAAGCATTACATTGCAACCAATATTCACCACCAATAACCGCAATAAGCTCTGCGTTTTGTTACTTTCGATAAGAAACAAAGTATCATCCTTCAAATTCTGTCCACGAAATCATGAAGTTTAAACAGAAAATGCCATTTTGACGTGCTATGATGTGGGGTGACAGATCACTGTACAGGCGCCTCAGTTCAACCGGCAGCGCGGGCGCGGAGCGCAAGTGAATGTGTTCATCTCTTCCTCCTTAATACTAGTTACAGAATAAACATGAAAGAACATCTGAAGGTATGTTGCAAGATTCAGTACAACTTACTGAAACGGTCATATCTCTTGTAATCGCTCATTCAGTGTTTCAACGGTGGAAAGACATCAATGAAAGCGTCCGTATTCAACAATATGTCATGATGCATTTACCTCAGAAAAGCCATTCAGTGTTCACAGCTTGTTAGTTCGCTAGAGAAATGAACTCTTTCGCTTAATATATGCACTGTATTAGCCAATATAATAATTATTTTACTTATTAGGCTATTTAATGTATGTTTAAATAAATCTGATGTTAAAATAACAGCCACTGTGTAGAAATGATTATATTTCAACAACGAATTGGAGTAAAAACATTTAGAAGTAAAACTTCCTTAGGTGCAGCTTACAGGTTTGCATACAATTTGTTATTTGAGTGTTGATTATTTTATCTAAAAATAAAAAGCAATTGAATTTAGGCTAATAGTTTGGGCTTCTTTCAAGGTAGGGCTCCCTACATAGTTTATAGCATTAGCAGAGATAATTTTTTTTATCCTTAAGAAACTTTTAGTTTTAATTTAATTTAATATATTTAAAGACAAAAACACAATTTGTTCAGTAAACCTCTGTTTAATAATAAAAAAAAGCAATTTTATGTTTAGTTTTCTCTCCACCTGCTGTACCAAAAACTGTACCGAACCGTGACTTCAAAACCGAGGTACGTACCGAACCGTGAGTTTTGTGTACCGTTACACCCCTAATATATATATATATATATATATATATATATATATATATATATATATATATATATATATATATATATATATATATATATATATATATATATATATATATATATATATATATATATATATTCATGTACAGTTCTTACAGTGCTTGGGTATTGTCGTCTTTTTCTGCATATGCATATTCATACTCAGAAAGTAGAGCTGAAATGACATTCATTACAAGATGATTAGTTAAAACATTTCAAATACACTGCAGATTATTTTTCTAGTCATGTATTTCATCTTTGAGGATTTCTTAAAAATAGTGTGTGTAAAAATCTCGTCTCGTTCTCGTGAACTCAATCTTGTGTCTCGTCTCGTGAGCTACCTGTCTCGTCACACCCCTAACAAGCAATATTAAAATTTAAAGAACAGACATTAATTTGCTTACCGTGTCACTCGTTGAACTACTGGGCCCAGAAAAATAATTCAAAATATCAAAAAATATTATGCATGCAGCAGTGAAAACACAACATTTACAAAATAAATCTGCAACTCGAGTGCCTAAATAAATAAATAAATAACTCCCTGCACCAAAATCCTCCTCAAACTCAAACTCTACATATAATGCACTGAATTAACTATTAAACCCCAAGATTACCTCACTCCACCGAATTGGAAAAAGTTCCCTCGCAATACGCTCCATATACACGTGAACCACTCTCTCAAACACAACTTTCTTGATACTTTGCGAAATTCATGTTCCTCAAAATAAGAATTGCAAGCATCAAAAGTACAGAAAACCCCAGCTTTAAATGTAGCATTTTCAGTGCCGAGCGGGACTACAACAACCATCCAAAAGCACTCTCAACAAGTGTCTTTAAGAGAGAGAGAGTGACAAACACAATCACACTTCCGTAAAGGCGGGTATCACACACAGTTTCTGCGTGTACACCTATAGAATAGTATAGCATCCTTCATATTGCTGAAAAGTCTTTAGTTTTATCATATTTATAAAAGATAGATACGCTCTATCTATCTTTCCGAAAACAGCCGAGTGCCTGGAGGCGTGTCTTGTGCGCAGAGCTAAAGAGTGACGAGCACGTGCAACTTTTGTGTAGTGATCGCCTGCAAGCTATCAATGGTCAGCTAAACAAATGTATTTAAACACACACAATACACCGTCGCATTATCCCTGGATAACTTTTGAATCACTATAATGAATATAGCGTATAGTGAATGATGAATAATGAATTTATGAATTCACTAAATTCGTGTTGTTTACATTAAATGCACTTAGGCACCTATTGCCAACAAAACAGACATTTGAAGCAGTTTTACTCACCACCTGCGGTTCCGACTCATTTTCAAACAATTTGTATATCCAGCGTAGAACTGGGCCTTTTTTATGACACCATAAGAGCCGATCCTGAGGGCTCAAGCAGCCACGGAAAAACACAAGATATTCTCCATTCATTGTAACCAATAAAAAAGTGATTGCAACTATCAGTTTGCAACTGTCGTGAGCGCATCAATGTAATGCGTGAGCACAAATCTCTCAGCTCCACTGAACACTGGGTTCTTTCGGAAGCAAGGTTATCTTTCCTTCACAACCAAAAACACACTTCTTTGGTGACATTGTTGATTTCATGGTCTAAAAACAGTGACAAATCTTTCTTGCGCAAGTCCTGTGCAGGGCTGCCGATGACTTCTGTAAACCTGAACGAAGCATGTTGATGGGCGTGCTCTTGCTCACTCGCTCTGGTCGGCGTGCACGCGTGCTCTGTTCCGGGATAAGTGCCCGTACAAGTAACTCCGACATTTCTGATGTCACACAGGCACATACTCGGAAAAAAAGATCCAGAAATTTAAGAGGATTTGGAAGAGTATTTTTAGCACAGAAATACTTTGTGTTTTGAAACTTTGGCCATGTTTAGCATGAGAATCTAACTCTTTAACAGTGTAAATAAGTCAGAATGCATGAAATAGCCCCCCCCCAAGTACTAAATAGGAAAGAACTGACAACTGTCACAAAGATGGAGACCTCCAAACTAGTGCTGACCTTAAAATCACTGTTGAACTGATTTGCCCTTTCTGTGGTTCACCAGGAATCGCGTTGTTCCTCTGCACGGCTGTCGACGGCATCTGGAGTCCAAAAGGTCCTGATCTCAGCAACTGTACTTCACACTGGGTGACCCAGGTGGCACAGAAGGTGAGTCTAAAATAGCTGACTCAAACTTATTTGTATACCACTTTTTACATCACACATTATTTCATAATATCTCCATGCTTTATAGTTGTATTTAGTATATTATTGATAATATTTTGCGATGATACAAGCAATAAAGTAGTTAAGATTGCTATATTTTATTTATCACCTTAAGGCAGTATATTGTATGTACTGTAATGTTGGTTTGATAATGTTGGACATCCAACTTTATATAATATAGAGCTGTGTGATAATATAGTTACATTTATGCAACGATATAAACAATCAAGCAGTATATATATATATATATATATATATATATATATATATATATATATATATATATAAAATAGAGAAATGTAACATTTCTAAAATCAAATACATACTTTTTTTTTTATTTCCTCATACTTGCAAAAGTATGAATTGTTTATTATCCATTGACAAGGCTGTCAGAGGTGAAACAACACTTCTGTTTTTTGGGCAACAACGGGTTAAAGGTGCCCTAGAGTTGAAAATTGAATTTACCTTGGCATAGTTGAATAACAAGAGTTTAGTACATGGAAATTACATACAGTGAGTCTCAAACACCATTGTCTCCTCCTTCTTATGTAAATCTCATTTGTTTAAATGACCTCAGAAGAACAGGCAAATCTCAACATAACACTGACTGTTACGTAACAGTCGGGATCATAAATATGTACACCCCCAATATTTGTATATGCCAGCCCATGTTCAAGGCATTAGACAAGGCAGGCAGTATTAACGTCTGGAAGTACACAGCTGAATCATCAGACTAGGTAAGCAAGCAAGGACAACAGCAAAAAATGGCAGATGGATATCATGATATTTTTAGTGATATTTGTAAATTGTCTAAATGTTTCGCTAGCATGTTTCTAATGTACTGTTAAATCTGGTTAAAGCTATCGTTTATTACTATATTCACAGAGCCGTCACTATTTTCAAGTGTCATAAACACTTGCAGTCTGTATAATGCACAAACACATCTTCATTTTTTATAAATCTCTCCAGCAGTGTGTAATGTTAGCTTTAGCCATGGAGCACAATCAAACTCATAAAAACTCAAAAAAAAAAACATTCTAGGGCACCTTTAATATAACCAATTGTACATTGAAATGTTTGTGGTGAGGATCAGGTGTTCTACAGCAGTACAATACAGGAAAAATATCAGTGGATAGAGGGGAAGATAAGATAAATTTACAAAATATAATATGTTATAGGTAGATGCCATTAACAAGCCCAAGTATTCACTGAGCTGATGTACCAGAAAATTAGTATTAGGACTGGGTTGAAAATAATGTTTTCTCGATTTTAATTCTCATTTTGATGAACTGATATTGATTCTTAAATCCTAAGAATGGATGGATTTTTAGTCTGTGCTGTTTTCAGTTGATGTGGGAACATCTAACCTCTAACATAATAATGCAATGATAGTAATGCACTCACTGACAGGGTTACCTGTACAGTTTACAGCTTTAGGTCAAAAAGATTTTTTCCTTGAGAAAATTGATGTACTGTACCTGATATACAGTATATCTAAATTAATCAATATTGAATTGCAAGCTTGTGAATCAAAATTGTCAAATCATGAAATTTGTGCCAGTGCCTAGCCATAATTATTAATAGGATAACTGTCCATTCAGTTACATGGCTTTTTAACTCAATCGTTTTTTTTTCTGAACTTCTTACTACTCCAGATCCGCAGTGGTGAAAATGCTGCAAGTCTGGCCAATGAGTTGGCACGTCACACTCAGGGCCCTGTGTTTGCCGGGGACATTAGCTCATCTGTTCGGCTCATGGAGCAGCTTGTGGATATACTGGATGCACAACTGCAAGAGCTTAAACATGACGATAAAGATACGGCGGGACGTAGCTTCAACAAGGTACAGTACACTTCATGTCTGGCAAGAGAGTTTGTGCTTTCTGGTTGTGTGTGTTTTTTTTATGGGGTCACATGATTGAATTGAAAGTTTGAATAAGTCCTAAAAACCTCAACAGTTCTGGTTTGACAGTCTCTGTGGGAGATGCTTTTAACATGACAAATTCAGTTGCCAGGAAAAGTATGTTTACGTGAGGGGATGCCAGTCCCTATTGTTAGCTAAAGTGTCATTTCTTATCTTGAGTCAAGCTTTTATGGCATTACTACCATGGCTTATATTGCCACAAAAATTCCCAAGGCTGATTTATCCATCATTCACCGAGTCAACACAGAGAAGTTGCTTCTCTGTCATGAGGCTTGTGTCCCACCCAGACAATTTAATGACACAAAAATTTGTTTACGATTGACATCCATCCATCCAGAAAATAGAGCTCTATGAAATTTTATAGAGTATAAATATAAATAGAGCTCTATATAGATTTACAGAGTATAAATATAGAATATAGATTTTCTGAAACTCTGAAACTTTCACTCAGTTAAGACATCTCAGTATGAACCAGAGATGTTCACGAGTCTTTTATCTGGAGTCCGAGTCAAGTCTGGAGTCTTTTGTCATAATCAAATTCTATTTTTTATACTAGTTGTGTTATATAGACAAATTTATATGATCTTTCTATAATCTGTTTTATTTGACATTAAGGTCCTATGATGTAAGGGATAATGTACATCCAGTTTGTTACTTTATAATCATTACAATGTACAAAACAGTCATCCTGGTGACACGAGTAGTCGTTTTCAATATAGTCGCTAAACGGACACAAGATGGCGCCAGTGAGTCACGGTTTGTTATACAGCACTTTGTTATACAGCTTCGTTGTAATTGACGACAGTCATTATCAGAAAATATTAAACTTCGGAATGTTTAAGAATGTCAATATAAAACTCTACTCATGCTGATCGTGATATGTTAAAATATGAGCTTTAAGTAATAAATGGATTACCATCTCTTTCTATCTCTCTCTCTTATGGACACACATTAAGAAATAGAAAAGCTGCAAATAATGTGAAAAGATTGATAAAACGTAGTGCTAGGTTTAAAGTCTAGATTTGTTTGTTCATATTTTAACAGGCTGGCAATTCAAAAGAGCCATGCAGCTACACCACAGTATAATAGCTAGCTGTGTGAGTTAATGTGACTAACCTTTGTGGGTGCGATGTCTCATAAAATTTGATGATGTTGTTCCGGTGTCTTTAATTGTTTTCCCACATTCTGTGCATCTAGCTGATCTGACGTGATAATAAACCCAAACGAAAGTACATATGGCACGGTGGCTCCCGTCATGTTGCATGGGACTCTAATTATGACATTTCGGAGTTTACGCGCACGGACATACGTAATCAAATTCTATGACAAGAGTCCAATCTACCACGACACGTAAGAAAATATATGTGACGCAGATATTATAAAACCATTTAAACACAACACAAATTCTTTATTTATAATATCAGTAGGTAAGGGTAAAAGACTTTTTCGTTTTTAAAATATTCTGAGTCTTTTGTGCCGAATCGAGTCCGAGTCTGAAGTCTGTTAAAGTGCGACTCGAGTCCGAGTCTCTAACTCGAGTGCCCATCTCTGGTATGAACCTAAATATACAAACATAATATTGTCTGCAGAATTTGACAAGATCACATTATCAGAACTGTATGTTATCCACATTCATTGAATAGCTCTGTACTCTGTATGTCATGTAATTTGATACTTAAATGTGCTGTTTGTAATTTGTTTGACTGTACTAAAGCATAAAAATACCATATATTTGCAGAGATTTTAGAAACATGTACATGCAAACGAAGTTCAAATACTAATTTCTCTGAAAAACAATGCTACAGCTAGTTAGTCTACTTTGAAATGTGCATTCCGTGTCAAAATGTTTGTTTTTGTTATGGTTTGTTTGATTCTCGCACACTGCGAATTTACCCAATAGTATTTTGATACCCCGAAAACACAGCGTATTGAAGCCAGCAAACAAACTGGGTCTGAGATTGCGGATTCTACCCGATGTAAAAAGCCTCACTGTCCATCTAAAAAGCTTGATGACGTGGATACTTTGGCTGATCAACTTAGTGTAAGGCTTGTCACCTTCCATTGTCAGTAGCGCTTGTTCCTGTTGCATGGCCTCAATCTGGCAACCAGCGTAAGCGTGGAGTCCTAGTAGGAGGGAGCAGGAGAAACAACCCTCTCCAATATTTTGAATTTGGACTGCAGTACCCATTTCAACTCCTAGCTGTCAATATTACATTCTGAAACTTTCATTGAAGTGACATATGAAAGATCAGACTCTGAGCAAAACATTTTCCCCCTTGGGTTCTCACATGTGGAAATGTTGGGCAGCAGAGAGAAACAGAGGTGACAGTTAATTCAGCATCATTGCATCATCCTGGCCTGCAAAAACATCTTGGCCCAAGATTGCCACAAAAAAAACAAACAAAAAAGAAATACTACAACCACCAAAAAAAAAAAAAAAAAAAAAACTTCAAATTTGAAAATATATATTGTACACATTATATTCACTTTAATATATGAAGACTTCAGATGCAAAAGCTGCTAAACGCCACCTCTGTCAGAAATGCGAGAATGATATTGAGAACACATAGTTATGCGTTCAATCAAATACTTTTGCTTCAAATCTGCTAAATCCCAGAGTCAGCTCATTCAGAAATACCAGTTTGTTGGCAGAAACTGCTAAACGCGACTTTCTTTTGTCAGCAAAAGCCTCTAAGTCAACAGAAGAATCCAATCAGAAGACGCAAATCGAATCGTATGATTTTTAAAATGAATGATGTTGTGCGAATGAGTCGACTTTCAATTGCCAAGCTGCAAGTTTTTATCATGTTTTGTCCATAGTTATAGTGGCAATGACAGGATTAACATGAGTAGCAAGTACACACAACAGTGTTCCTTTTGCTGCTTTAAAACTGACAGATGTTTTCATATGTCTTGTTCCAAAGAGAGGTGGACTTAGAGGTTTTTGCAAAAGGTTTGTTAAAGGGGATCTATTATGCCCCTTTTCACAAGATGTAATATAAGTCTCTGGTGTCACCAGAATGTGTCTGTGAAATTTCAGCTAAAAATACCCCAGAGATCATTTATGATAGCTTGTCAAATTTGCCCCTATTTGGATGTGAGCAACATGCCATTTTTGTGTGTCCCTTTAAATTTATATGAGCTTCTTTCCAAAAGAACGTGGCGCTTTAACAGTTTGGTTGGTTGCTTAACAACAACAAAGCTGGAGAATCTCACACACAACCAAAATGACAATTGTCGGTTGTTCAGACTTACATTGTTCAAACTGGAGTCAGACACTGATGGAGAGATTCAGGAAGAAGTTACAACGTTTAGAATGCAACTGGACGTTTCTGAATGGTTAGTGGATAAATTTATGTAGTTGCTGTGGAGTTGATTCAGTTCATCGACTAGCATGTGCCGTCATGTTAATCTTTTGTGAAAAACCCATATGGGTGCCCACTATACATAGCATACCTGTTAGCCAAACAGAGTCATACACACCAGGCTAACGTTTATGATTGCTATCAAATGCTGTGAATGGTCTAATATTTTTTCCAAAATATCGCTTGAACAGAAGTGCTACTTTTTTAGCAATCGAGCTTGCCAGGGTCAACTTGCAGGCCATCCAAGCTAACGAGTGCTCTGTGCAGCCAACGACAAAGCAGTTAATATGCTTTTGTCTTGGCTTTAAGAACTGGTGCAAAAATGAGGCGCTGTGGGTGGAAACATGCAGATTAAGGGGTGGTAACATTATAATAAGATCCCCTTCCTATGTCACAAGAGGAGCTTATTTTTTCACATGCTTGCAGAGAAAAGCCTTGCCAAAACAAAGTTACTGGATTGTCATTTTTCATGTTTTCTGGTTTGGTAGATGCACCAGGGACGTAGCACTTAAACAAGTCAGATTTTCATGATATGCCCCTTTTAAATACCAGTGAATTGACTAAAGTGACATTCTTGAAAATAAGGCATTTCAATAACTGACTAATAACACTTTCATTGCCATTAAAGTGAAATTACAGAACCTAAACATTGAAGCCTGATAAAAACTGCTTATTTAAAAGAAAACATTTTAGACAGACTTAAAGATTTTTGCATTTGAACTCTATATTAGGGCTGTCAAACGATTAATCGCGATTAATCGCATACAAAATAAAAGTTTGAGTTTGCCTAATATATGTGGGTGTACTGTGTGTAATTACTAGGTATATATAAATACACATTCATGTATATATTTGAGAAATATTTAAGTATTTATTTATTTATATATTTTTATATAATTTATATTATTTATATATATATATATATATATATATATATATATATATATATATATATATATATATATATATATATATATTTTTTTTTTTTTTATTTTATTTATTTTTTTTTACATAACACATTTTTCTTAATTATATACATAAATTTTATTTATATATAAATTTTATATATATAATTTTATTTTGTATGTTATTAATCACGATTAATCGTTTGACAGCCCTTATTTATATATATATATATATATATATATATATATATATATATATATATATATATATATATATATATATATATATATATATATATATATATATATATATAAAATTATTTATTTATTTTTTTCTGTCATCCTTTGGCTAGCATTACTTTATATGATCACACTATTAATTCAAGTGCTATTAAACCATTCCAGCGTGATAATATGCAATAAAAGAATTCAAATCTGTACTGGCGCATTGTCTGTGAAGCGGCTCTCTGTGAACAAACACCCGAAATGCTTAGGAATGTGCATGTAAATATGCTTCATATTTTTAAATGGAAAAACAGTGGTCTTCATCTAAGAAAAAAAAAAAAAATTCACTGAAAACCAAGCTCATAGTTGAAGCAGTACCCATACATGAAATGGCTGGCTCTTATTTGTTCTGTTTCTGTTTCTCTTTTCCTCTCTCTCTTTCCCTCTCTCTCTCTGTATTGTTCCTAATCTCTCGTCTTTGTGTTTGGGGGAAAAAAGCGTCAAAAAAGAGAGAGGACTTGCAGGGCCTATACAAAGGTATATACAGACACACTCCCAGTATTCCTTTCACCTTCTCAGCTGCATGCAGCTTGTTTGTCTGTGTGTCTGGCTGGAAATCCATGTGTCTGTTGTCCTGCTGGCCCGTGTGAGTCTGTCTGATTACACGCAGCTCTCTTTTAAGGCAGTCTCGTCTTTTGTGTTGTTTTGTGTTGCTTTCCCTTCCTCCTCCTCACCGCTTTTCTTCCTTAACTTCACACTCTGTGCTTTTCTGTTCATACCTGAATGATTGGATTTCTTGCTGGTTTATACTCTTGTTCTTTGCCTGAGTAATTGACATCCCACAGTCATAATCGCTCTGGTCTGTCAGCTGATAGTGTGATCAAAGTGCAAATGTGGCCACTTCCTCACCCACACCTGAGTGCTTCACACACCACCGTTTCTTCCCTCTGCATTTCCTTGTAATCTTTTATGCATATCTCTCCTGTAGTTTCGTCATCCTGAATTACTTGTTTCAGTCAGTTATTCAAAGCTGCACTGTAAAAGAATAATGGCATATCACACACAATACATATATAGATATTCAAAACCCTTTTTTATTATTATTTTCTTTCTTTCCTGTGTTGATCTATTTCCTTTTGAAACAAGGTTGGACTGGGACATATTAGAAAAAGAAAACAAACAATAGGCTTTAGTTTATTTCATCCATTTACTCATTTGAGCTGATGTAGCCGATTGAGATATAGTCGGTTCACAGAATTGAACTGAATCAAATACTTACAGAGCTGCTGCAAACATCCACATTGCTATGATCACATGCTTTATTAAAGGGCACCTATTTTGCCCATTTTACAAGATGTAATTTAGGTCTCAGGTGTCCCCAGAATGTGTCTGAAGTTTCAGCTTAAAATGCCTCACAGATCATTTATAAATCCATGTTGTAAATACCCATTTCTGACCACAGTCAAAAAAGAGCTGTTTTCGTGCATGTGCCTTTAAATGCAAATGAGCTGCTGCGTGCCGCCCCCTCTCCATGATCACAGTTTCTGCCTCAATCTGATTCTCTGCCAAATACTAACAAGACATCTGCTTGGTTTTGATTATCATCTATATCGCGATCACTCTCACAGATAGCATAATTCTTTCATCGTTATTTAAATTTTATTATTTCTACACGTTTTAAATCAGTTTAAACTGCTAATGGATCGTTTTCTGAGCACACTTATCTGAAGCACGCACACACAGACAGCTGGCTGTCAGATGTCAAGTCTTGTGAGTAACTTCTTTCACATTTTTTGTCGTTTAAACTGTCAAATAAACACAAGGCTGTGTCAAAAACACACACAGTTCACATAAACACAGCCAGTTATATCTGTGAACACAAACAGCAGGTAATGTAACAGAAATCATATGTGTATATTAGATCTGTGGCACATTCCTTTCAAAAATAAAACTAATCCACTGCGTTCAGTGGCTTAGATGTCAGGAGTAAAAGAAGAATGTTATATTCACTCTTACATCCAGCAACAAAGCATTTCAATTACCAGACATTGTTGTCGCTACAGCTGCTCAAACGCGGAGAAAATGAAGGACGGTGTACAACTCGCTGAGGATAGAAACTACGGTAATGCAGGACTGTCAGTCAGTGGCCGTGGGCGTGGCCTGAGCAGTTTGACGTCACACTGCCCAGAGAATCAAAACGGCTTGCCTAAAGCCCTATTCGGACGGGATTAGTTTTACATGGGGAGGTGGGGGTAAAGTAATTATTACCAGAGCTTCTCTGTGATTTTAGTCCCGTCCGAATGTGCCATCTCGGTAATCATTACGGACAATGTCAGTAAAGATTTCGGCGACTTTTACCTTCTGTAAAAAGGTCCGGAAAAATTACCTCAGGTAATACTAAGCCCGTTCGAATAGACCCGCTGTAAATATGTACGGTAAAATTCTGTCATTTCCTGTTTAAAAGTAGTTTTCTGCGCATTTTTCAAGCATGGAAGCACTTGAAGAAACATTAATTTGTGTTGTAGGTGGTGGAACAAGTCTGTTGCAAGTATTTTCTACATACCATTCAGAGCAAAAAGAAGATCGAAAGCAATTGTCAGAGGCACAAAACTAATTTTATCTTTAGCTAAGTGCCTATTACCATCATAATCCAATCAGAATTTAATAAGTCATTTAACTGGATCTAACTGTTATATATAGTTTATATATTTAGATTATATGTGTTTGCGCACATGGTATGAGAAAGCAACATATACCCACATGATGACAGGGAGATGACGGCGGGGCGTAAATCGAGTTACCCCTCCCACTTCTGCTAGTTTTACTGAGATGTCTTGTCCCGTGCGAATTGGCCAATTAATATTACAGACGTCCTGAGGTAAAATTGCATTACTCCACATCCCCATGTAAAACTAATCCCGTCCGAATAGGGCTTAATAAAACCGCTTTGGTTTAATGGGGATTAAAAAAAAAGAAGTGGGTGGATTTTTATCATTGTAGGGGTAGTTGTTCACTCACTGCCAACACATATTTATTTACAAACACCATCTAAAAGTTGATTTTGCATAATAGGTTCCCTTTAACTGATCATTGTAGTTGCTTATTTTGCTATTGAGAGGAAAGCACAGAGAACATATTAACATATTCCTCTAAATGCTGCTTTCAGCAGTGTGAACAGCGTCACGATATTTGCAGTATAATGGAACAGTATACCGCTGCTCACGTATTTAGAATTTCTCTTTACCCCTAAGCGAAGAACGAAGAAGAACTTTGCTGTGAGTCAGGACCTTTACTGTGTTCTACTCTGCTCTTGATTGTCTTATAAAAACACCCAGCTACCGGATAGTGAGCTGGGTTTTGTGTGACATTGATCTGTAAATGCAGAAACGATGGTTAGATTGTGTTTACATTCCACTGAGATCCGATCACAATATGTCTTCGATTACCTGTACTAGGACACACAGATTGGATAACATTCTGATCACAAATGCTTTTACGCTTGTCTTTTCAATGTGTATGTGGACAACATCCGGATACTGGTCGCATGTTAATGCCAAGTTTAAACGAGCCCAGTGATTTTAGAGATTGAAAATCCTTCACAAACTTAACTGCAAAGTTACTTCTCGCTGTTATTTTTGTCTTTTGGTAATGCCGGATATCATCATAATTGGTAGCAGCGCATATGGCTATATGCCTTCTGCAGTGCGTCAACTCTGATATAAATGTTACAGCCCACAAGGCCACTCACACTTCAGACAGCCCACACAGTACTCCATCAATTGCTGTACATAATAACTTGCCAACCAGCAAGAAAAGGGCTGTGAATACTACTTGTGGCTTAGCAGATGCTTTTGACTTACTGTAGACTAATTGCAGGGGGAGTCTCGCTGGAGTGATTAGTGTTTAGTGTCCTACAATTACTCCATGTCATTCAAGGGCTCTGTGGTAATGAGATCCTCTCACAATCTCAACAGGTCACCCCGTCTGGGACCCAGTGCATGGGCTTTTGCAAGTCCTTTAGAAGTTCAGAGTGAAGTTAAAGGTGAAGTATGTAGTTATGCGACACTAGTGGCACCAAGTGGAATTACAAGAAGAAAACATATTTTGCAAAAGCTCCTTTCGTGCGTTGCGCCTCCCCCAACTCAAACATCACAAATACAGCTCTTGCGGGTGCTTGTGAAGGCATGTCTCAACAGGTAAAAGTAGGCTACTTTCAATAACAGGCCCAACATTTTAGGAATACTTTTAGCTGTGTAGCTACATGTCATGAGTATGCAGGCGAGTAGACTAACACTGTCTAAAGCGAACACAAGCAAGGCTGAGTAAACATTTGAACTTGTACATTTGTCTTTCTGGGGTGTGTTTCCTGAAAGCATCGTTAGCCAACTATCGTAGTCATAAGTCCCATTGAACTCTATTGGTAATGACGGAACTTGCGACCATAGTTCGGTTTGGGAAAATGCACCCCTGAATGGGTGCATGATGGTACTGTTATACAGTATTGAAGTTTCCATTGTAGTGCATAGCATTGCATTGCCATGTTCGCTTTGATGTGTTCATGATCTATTTAACCTTTGAAGGTCTACATGCAGCAGCTTGCACTTCTGTAACCGAAACTGTATGTCTTTTCCAATGTAACGTGTTAGTCATGGTCCTACAGTGACTAACACCCTCTGGCTCTGCCTGCTACTGTAGCCATGCCTCCAAACTCATGCTATTGGCTGAGCAGACATACTAAACCCAAAAATGGCATACTAGTAGTAGTCAATGAACAATAAACTGGGTTAAGAGAATGTATTTTAACATAAAATATCTTACATACATACTTCTCTTTATAATTGTAATAAAATTGTTTACACTTTCAATTTATATTTTGTAGATAATATTATACCATTTACGTTTAGCAACATAACATTTTCAAAATGTATAATGAAATTTAAAAAAATATATATTTTAAAAGATAAATAATAATTTTAACCCCCTTAAACATACATTTAGAATATTTCCTTGCAAATCGAAGTGAATAAAAGCTTAAGAGGAGAAATGGACAATGATTTCTAAAAACTACAGAGCTTTGATCATAAAACTAAGCATCAAATGTCACCTTACTAAGGCACATTATTGGCAGATACAGAGTAAGGACTGGTATTTATATAATTTTATGTAAATATCTGCTATAATGTTAGAAAGATCTCACTGATTTACATTACAAGTGTCAGAATTTCAACTTTTTTTTGTAAGTTTTAAATTGCATACTTTTTCTCCATTTGGGCCTCAATAAAATAGTTTTTTTTTTTTTTTTTACTCCTTCATATTCTAACTATATAGCCATGTGAAAACAAAAGTACACCCTCTTTGAATTCTATGGTTTTATGCATCAGGACATAATAAAAAAACAAAACAATCATTGTTTTTTGAACGTCTTAAAATTAAGTAAATACAACCCAGATGAACAACAACAAATGACATATTACACTGTCAATATTTAACAAAAAGTAGGCCAAAATGGAGATGTATGAAAATCTAAGTACTCCCTTCCTGCTTCCAAAGGAATTAAGAGGGTAAAGCCTCATTTCCACCAAAATTACCTTCTAACAATTTGGACATGGAACTTTTTCCCCAAGACCTGTTGCTGTCTGTGTTTCCATTGTGGTCTAATGTACAGTGAAGATTAGTCCGGTGACGTTCTGTATGACTGCGCATGACTTTCCAGTTCCCGCTGGATTTCGTCCTCCGCATATAAGCTTAATAAAGCCTGAACCTCGTCGGTCCAGTAGTAATTTTTAAACTCCATTGTTGATTCGAATAGCAAACAACTCGACTGCATGCAGAGCAACAGGCTTTTATAAAAGGTGGTTGAAATAAAATGCTGCATGGAGTCAATCAATCAAAATGATGCGTGAACTCAACCAATCAGCATGTTCAGTGCCCAAGTCCCACCCCCGAAAGTTCCTGAACTTTGAAAAAGTACTACCTAGAGAGCAGAGACTTTCTGAAGGGGAAATTTTTACCCGTAATTTCATTTAGACCCTGGTCCCTGCGGTTGAAACACACCGAGTACCACCCCAAAGCCCCTAGTTCCTGGGGAAAAGCGGCTTGGGTACTTCTAATCAAATGCCATTGATTAATTGATCATCAGCAAGTATTTAGTATTTCATACTATTGTCACACATGGCTTCTATATATTGTCTTTATTTTTGTTAAATAAATAATGAACATGATGAAGTGTTATGTCACATACCTAAAATTTAAGACCTGTTAACGGCCAGATGATTTTTTTATTATATACTGATACATCTTTTTCATATGACTGTATCATACTAAATGGAGCATAAAAGTCTGATGTTTCAAATATGATACATAACATAAAACATAATTTCTCTATTATTTCATACGTCAGAGTTTACAGGGCTAAAATCCTCCTTTAATCCCAGAAGCACTGCAGTATTGTTAGTCGCCTTGAGATTCGTTTATTGAATTGCATACTAATGATTTTTCTTGGATACAAATGAGAACATCCCATTTTCTGGAGCCTTTTCTATAATCTGCAAGCCACTTCCAGTCTGATCATGTTTTTACTTGACAGAAAGATTTTTGTGACAGCATTGCAGTTAGATCCTGTTACAGATAGGAAGAAATGCATTATTGATCCCCAACAGGGAATTTAATATCACAATCAAGCAGATCGTGTAGCAGTGAGTTGTTGCTGGGAGCAGAAGGGCTCCAGTTTGTGTGGGATACCCAAATGGACCCCTATGTCCAGTATGGATTCAGAGAAAAAAAGAGACCATGCAGAAACTGTTTGGAAATGACAAAAAATAGGTAATTTAATTGGATAAGAATGTTATTTTGGAACCTCAAATTATTTTTACAGTCCCAGTGATCTCTAATGAATGGTGGCATGAACACACACAACACATTAAATGTTGAGCCATGAAGTCAAACGGCATATTTTTGCACAAATTACACTACTTGTACAGTTTCAGAAAGTGTTTCATTTGCCATTATAGTTGTTTTTGCATGTCACAAGTCTCATTTGCTTCTGCTGTCCCCAGCGTATTCCATGTGCTGGATCCTTTTTTTTCCCAGGGAAAGTGTTGGAAAAATATCAACTGCCTGTCATTTCCCTTGTTTCCATGGTTACAGGCTATTGTGGACACGGTTGATAACCTCCTGAGGCCAGAAGCCCTTAAATCCTGGGAGGACATGAATTCCACAGAGCAAACACATGCCGCCACTATGTTACTAGATACCCTGGAGGAAGGAGCCTTTGTCCTTGCAGACAACCTGATAGAGCCCGCTGTCGTCAGAGTGCCCGCCGAGAACATCAGTAAGTCATTTCATCTGAGCCGGAATCTTTTGATTATAACTGATGAAGTTTCGATTTGAGCCACCTGTCACAACTGCCACTTAATGACTAATGGAGTCTTCCATGCGTAAGGGCTAATTATGAAAACCAAAGCAGAAGGAAATAGAATTGGCAAGAATGCTTGGAAGAGGTAGTAAGGTCAGTTCACACTAGTCCAACCAGTGCCAAAAAACTCCAAAAACTGAAACCAACTGCCAACACTGTACACATTTTTGGACAGGGCACTAGTGCTGTCAAAGATTTCATATGCCATTAAGCTCACATAAGAGAACACAGCATCATACTTAAGACAGTCTGAAGTTTAAAGAGGATTTATTAGAGGATTTATTATGTATTTTAAAGGTGCCATCGAATGTAAAATTGAATTTACCTTGGCGTAGTTGAATAACAAGAGTTCAGTACATGGAAATGACATTCAGTGATTTTCAAACTCCATTGTTTCCTCCTCCTTATGTAAATTTAATTTGTTTAAAAGACCTCCGAAGAACAGGTGTAACATAACACCAACTGTTACGTAACAGTCAGGGTGTACGCCCCCAATATTTGCATATGCCAGCCCATGTTCAAGGCAATACACAAGGGCAAAATGTCTGGATGAGCACAGCAGAATCATCAGACTAGGTAAGCAAGCAAGGACAATAGCGAAAAATGGCAGATGGAGCAATAATAACTGACATGATTCATGATAACATGATATTTTTAGTGATATTTGTAAATTGTCTTTCTAAATGTTTCGTTACCATGTTGCTAATGTACTGTTAAATGTGGTTAAAGTTACCATCGTTTCTTACTGTATTCACGGAGACAAGAGCCGTTGCTATTTTCATTTTTTAAACACTTGCAGTCTGTATAATGCATAAACACAACTTAATTCTTTATAAATCTCTCCAACAGTGTAGCATTAGCCGTTAGCCATGGAGCATAGCCTTAAACTCATTCAGAATCAATGTAAACATCAAAATAAACCCTGTACTTACGTGATTAGACATGCTGCATGATGAACACTTTGTAAAGATCCATTTTGAGGGTTATATTAGCTGTGTGAACTGTTTATGCTGTTCAAGGCAAGCGCGAGCTCCGTGGGCGGAGAGCACGAGAATTTAAAGGGGCCGCAGCATAAATCGCCTCATATGATGCCTCAAAATAGGCAGTTAAAGAAATTAATTTAAAAAAATCTATGTGGTATTTTGAGCTGAAACTTCACAGACACATTCAGGGGACACCTTAGACTTATATTACATCTTGTAAAAAAATGTTCGATGGCACCTTTAAAAACATAATCTCTATATAAGTGTGTACTGTTTCTGAACTCCCTGAAATGCCACCATTGTAGTCTTGAGTTTTCTTCTGGGAGCGAATACGTCACAATATTCCACATTTAAATAATTCCTGCCCAAGATGTGCAAAATAAAGGGGCGTGGCCTGTTGAGTTAGTTAGTAGTGTGTTGAAACTCACCGTTATGGTAAGAGGCGGGACATTTCCCAAACATGCTCAAAGCAGTTGACTAGTCACAACTAGTCAAGCTGACCAATCAGAGCACATTGTGCTTTTCAGAAGGAGGGGCTTCATAGAGACGCAGAGTGTTACTGACAGACTGAGAAGAGAGGAGCTGCAGCAATGTCAAATATGGGGAAAATAATTTTTTTTTTTTTTTTTTTTTTTTTACATTCAAGCATGAAAACCTGTTCTAGTAGAGCCTAAAAACAAAATCAACACTTTGAAAAAGGGCATAATAGATCTAAGTACTGTGTCAGTGTTTGGATGTAGAGATCGGTCTTGCATTGCAATCTGTCTTTTCTTTCAAGTTCTTATTTTACGAAACTTTGAACCCTTAATACTTTTGTGGTATAAATGCTTTGCCAGTCCAGTTGAGTTTAGCTGTTTTTCTATTACTTTGAATTATGACACTCACTACAAATGCTTTCAAATGAAAATTTGTATTTTGAACATTCAACAGATTTAAGTGCACATTCAAATACAAAAGCTGGCATATGGCAAGCAGTTGTTAGCACTGAAGAACAATTTAGAAAAAAAATATTTCTAGTTTCAGGGATCGGTCCACTGTGTAGGGCTAAAGCTGAACAGTGAGTAAACACCGGTACACTAAAGTGCTTTGCTAATGTGTTCATTAACTCATATGTTTTATCAAATTAATCTTATACACATAACGCAAACATACTATTGAACTAGCAAATTCACAAGTGAACTTGAATTAAGTTGTGTGCTAGTCAGAATGTGAACATCATGCTGTGAATTTTCCACATCAACACACTATTACAATAGTGTCCTCTGTGTAACATTTCAATGTTTTGTTAAATGTTTATGGATCAAAGACATTCAGATGTCTGCATCAATAGAAATTGTGATTTTATATACATTGAAAGCACATTAAAATGTCTACTTTTAAGGTTTCAAATAAGTTTTGGAAACATAAAATGTCAAAATGTGGGTTAATGTTCCATTGTCATTCAGTGTAACACTTATATTTATGTAAACATTTAAACAACATACTTATTCTGATATGTATGTATTAAAATATTTAAAAGAATAAGTGAGCATACTAAATTTTATTGCAATTTAAATGAGTAAAAAATTCTTGCTGACAAATGGGCAAAATCTAGGATAGTGGCAAAGTATAAAAATGTAAAATTATAAGTAATTAGCATTTAGGGTAAAAGTAATTAGTCTTTAATATGGCATGGATATATTTTTGGTTGTAAATATCCCTGACAAGATTGTTACACTGACATTTTAGATGGTGTCTTCTGTAAATCATGGTAAAAATGCATATTTAATTTTTGCTCCGGAAAAAAAAAAACTAATAAAACAGGACCCATTCTGATGCACTGGTAACACTTAAGTATAGGTCACACATATAAACTATTAACTACGACTTTTCCCTGAATAACCTCCTAATTTACTGCTTATTAATAGTTAGTAAGGTAGCTGTTAAGGTTAGGTATTGGGTAGGATTAAGAATGTAGAATAAGGCATTTATATGTGCTTAATAAGTACTAATAAATAGCCAATATTCTAGTAATATGCATTGTAATAAGCAACTAGTTAAAAGACCCCAATATTGGGCTGCGCAATATTGGAAAAACAAGTAACGTTGTGAGATTACCTTTTTCTGCAATCTGTATTTCTGTATTTTGCAATTTTCTGCAATTGCAAAGTAAAGAAATACAGAAATGTTCACCTGAGCGTTGTTCTAGGATGAGTGGGATGATTTTGTTGGGTAGTGCAAAAAAAAAAAATATATATATATATATATATATATATATATATATATATATATATATATATATATATATATATATATATATATATATTAAAAAAGCTATAAAAATATATTTTTTTTATATACCTGAAGACATTTTTAGTGCAATATTTGACACTAAAGACTGGAATAATGGCTGGTGAAAATCAGCTTTGATCACAGGAAGAAATTATTAAATTTTACAGTATATTCACAAAGAAAACAGTCATTTTAATTTACAATAATATTTCACAATATTGCTGTTTTTGCTGCATTTTGGATCAAATAAATGCACTCTTGTTGAGCAGAAGAGAATTCTTTAAACAAAATCTTACTGACCCCAAACGTTTGAATGGTACTGCACATTAATATATAAAATGTTTGAATATTTGGTTTAATTTAGCTCTTTCTTGTCAACTTAAATGTTATTTTCATCAACTGAAAAAGTGAAAATTAATATATGTTGAAATATTAACCAAACTAACAAGAGATATTCATCAAAAGTCAATTTAGGACTGAAACAACTTTAACAAATTAGAACAACAAATTAACACTGGAACTGGGAGGTTATGTTAGATTTTTCATTTCATACTTATTTGCACTTTAAAATAAATGCATTTTTCCCCTTTGCAATAAATAATAATATATAATATGGCGTTATTTTTAAAAAAATCTGGTGTTCACTGATCTTTTTCTATAACTGAAATAACGCCTTTGGTGTTTTTGAAATATTTATTTGAAAAAAAAAAAAAAAAAGAACTTTTCAGCCTTGTTGACAGCCCTGCTGCAATAAAAGTGTTGACATTGGTGGTAAAGGAAAACTTGAAAAACGGATAGTCTTTTTGTACATTGCTGCAGTGCGGATAGAACAGTTAAGTATCTGAAACAGGCATATTTAGGACCAGCTCCTCGGAGGTAAAGAAATCATATGGAGAGCAGCTACATGATTAATTATTCAGGCGACTAGCATATTAGACAGTATGCAAATCCAACATACTGCAGCAGCTAAATGTCTTCAGCAGGTCTTGCTGTGGCAGTTTCATGTACCCTGTTCAGCTCTCTGAGCATTTTGGGATAATTAGGTTTGTGTTCATGTATGTATTTAAACTATGCTTATCTGAGCACAAATGTTTTGTTACTGTCTTTATCTGCTTACTGTGGTCCTCTACAGCTGGAGAGCTTTATAACAATTTGTTATTCAGTCATTAAATGTTCTTGGCTCCTAAAATGCATTTTATTAAAGCATTTTGTTTCTTATGAAGCTTTTGATTTTGTACACGCTTGGATTAAGAAGGTAATTGCCGGATTAATGAATATGCTGTTCGTGTTGTATCAGGTGAAATTAAGCAAGGTCACAGTGAAGTGTGTTTCGGGCAGTTACAGGTTACAACTATGCATTTGCAGAGACTTTTAGATGACTGTAACCAACACTGCTTTTGTTACCACACACATCCATCTCTGCATATATCAGCTTTCCTGGCGAGTCTGTGGAATGAGCAGAAGAAACTAAGCAATACTACACGACACTAATGTCGTGCTGCTTAATTTAGCGAACCTTTCCCGGCAGATTCGATCTGGCCTCAAGAAATCATTGTGCTGATTGCTATTTACAGACACAGATATGAGAATCTACTGTGAATAATACAGGAATTTGAGGCTTTGACAGCTGTACAAGAGTTTACAGAGAATCTCATGTTGCTTTTGTCAGTTTGATTTCAGGCTGGATGTTGACCTTTCTTGAATTTGCTCACCAAGGTTTAGCATTCTTCACTAGTTTTAAAAATCTATTTCTAATCAGTTACTATCCTGCTCTGTATACTGTAATCTGGAATACATTATAAAATATGTGTACTTGTAATTAGATTGACATTTTAAAATACTCCCAATCAGAATACTAGCAGCTACTTTTTATTGATTACATATTATTCACACAAATAAAATATTAATAAATGTATTTATTCCCTCAAATTCTTCTTTTATCACTTTTAAATTTACCATTCTAAAAAAAAAAAAACTACCACTTGTATAAACCCAGGCTCATTGGAAAAATGTGCCTTTGTCGAAATTTATACAAAATATTTTGAACTTTTTGCATGTTTCAAAATGACGTCCAGTGAGTGGCACTAAAAGCATGTTAATTTTATCCGAAACAGATGAACATGTTCCTGGAAGTGTTTTTTTTTTTTTTTTTATGTTGGTTCTTGTACATATCCCGGGAGTTCAGAAATGAAATGTCCGTTGAGTTGTGGTCAGGGCAAGTTACCTTTATTTCTATAGCCATATACAGAATCTCACAGAAGTGAGTACACCCCTCACATTTTTGTAAATATTTTATTATATCTTTTCATGTGACAACACTGAAGAAATGACACTTTGCTACAGTGTAAAGTAGTTAGTGTACAGCTTGTATAACAGTGTAAATTTACTGTCCCCTCAAAATAACTCAACACACAGCCGTTAATGTCTAAACCACTGCCCACAAAAGTGAGTACACCCCTAAATGAAAATGTCCAAATCGGACTCCAATTGCATGGAGTTCACCAGAGCTTCACAGGTTGCCACTGTATTCCTCTTCCACTCCATGATGACATCACAGAGCTGGTGGATTTTAGAGACCTTGCGCTCCTCCACCTTCCATTTGAGGATGCCCCACAGATGCTCAATAGGATTTAGGTCTGGAGACATGCTTGGCCAGTCCATCACCTTTACCCTCAGCTTCTTTAGCAAGGCAGTGGTCATCTTGGAGGTGTGTTGGAGTAATAGCCTTTGTGCATTCAGTAATAGCCATCCAGTATTGAACTCGTGTATATTCTAGAAGCTGTCTTCAGCGCCGCATCCAGTGTAGAAAATATCACAGATTATAATGGGTTCTATTATCTTTTGACGCGTCGCCCCGCACCGCGCCGCTCGCGTCCAGTGTACACAACTCTTCATTTCCATATGCTGCACCACATGGCCAAAACGTGCACTTTTTTGCACGTTCCCAGGGGCGTGTTTTGAGGGTTTATGACGTCACCAACCCGTTGTAGTCCAAAACGGGTTGTTTTTGTAGGCAGTAAACTGCCGTAACTTTAAAAGACATTATCTCCGTTTGCATTGAACTTTCAGCACTGTAACTTTGCAGATACTGTTTATGCTCAACCAGCAACATTACACTCTAACTAAAGTTAAAAAAGTGAAATCGCATTTAACCACCCCTCTAACACCAAATTTAACACACCTGCTCCCCATTCACACCTGAGACCTTGTAAAACTAACGAGTCACATGAGACCGGGGAGAGAAAATGGCTAATTGGGCCCAGTTGGGACATTTTCACTTAGGGGTGTACTCACTTTTGTGGCCAGCGGTTTAGACATTAATGGCTGTGTGTTGTTATTTTGAGGGGACAGCAAATTTACACTGTTATACAAGCTGTAATTTCTTCAGTGTTGTCACATGAGAAGATATAATAAAATATTTATAAAAATGTGAGGGGTGTACTCATGTCTGTGAGATAATGTACCAATCACAACACACTGATCCAGCCGACCAATCAGAGAACATTGTACTTTTCAGAAGGAGGGGTTTCACAGAGACAGGAACTAAACCGAGTGTTACTGACAGACTGGGAAGAGAGGAGCTGCCACAATGTAAAATATGGGGAAAATAATGCGCTTTTGAACATTCAAGCATGAAATCCTATTCTAGTAGAGGCCAAAAACAAAATCAAGGGCAAAATAGGTCCTCTTTAAATTTTAGTGCTTAAAGTGCTTATAGGCATCAGGAGTAGAGTCCATAGAAAAATAAAAAAGATTGGGGTTGAGCTATTATCTTGAGTGCCTGTAAAAAGGGTGGATATTGTTCTGTTTGTAATATTCATGTATGCATTCATCACTGAAGTGCTGAAACCAAATTGGTTTAGCTCCGGTCTCAGCATGTGACAGCCTTTAACCATTCACATAGTAAGAATCCAAGCCAGGCCCCTGCAAGTGGAATTTATTAGTAATATGATCTCATTCATATAAGTCAGCTTTGTGCACTCATCTGTCATTTCACTATATAGGCCTTTCGATTATTGAAGACGCACCAACCCCCCAAACCTTGGCTCAAAGCTTTTTCACTCCCTTGATTTTCACCTCAAACTTGCATTTGTGTGCATGTTTTTTGTTGTTGTTTTAATGGGTCATGAATTTTTTGAGATGTGAACAGAGATGTGCACATCACTGAAAACACTAAAAGCACTCGTACATTTTATTAATAAGTGGAAATTGGTTATTTTTGCGGGTGTTTTTTTTTTCTTGCAATTTCATTCTAATGGGTTGAAAAGCAAAGTCGAATGTGAGGTAGAAGCGTGCTTTCGGAGTGTGTGACTGGCTGCAGGCACAAATCTACGTTAGCTGGCCCTGAGCTAATCTCTGCTTTTATTCATGAGAATAAACTCTTTTAACCCAACCACTGCACTGTATTATCGCATTACAGTGGAGAATTCAAACAACATGCGGAGCGTGCATGAGAGCGGTTTCTGTGCGGAACGCCTCAGTGAGTTTAACAACGCTCACCACGTGGATATTATAGATCAGATACAGACCGGAGCGTGCACGTTTCGAGTTTTTTATGGACATATTTCTTACACTCTAGTGCTCTAAACATGAACCAGCACCGTGTATGCACATATTTAATCACGTCTTCTTCAAATGAAATATTTGTGCAAATAAGGGCCGTACAGCCTTACGTCATGAACGTGATAACATGAAGGATTATTCTGATATACAGAAGAAAATGAAGTAGATGGAACATTCAAAGCATTGGCAAAAAAGTAACTGTTAAACTGATGTTTTTTTTGTTGTTGTTGTTTAGAGACTGTAGTGCTCTTAAATGTATTGAAAATATTATCTGACCTTTTAAATCCTCTTCTGCGTTTCTCCCTTGTTTTGGCAGTTTGTTGTTATATAGGGTTAGATTTTTAAAATGCATCAAGGTGCCCTCAACTCTGTTTTTTTTTTTTCTTCCCTCTCCCGTTGACATATTTAAATATTCATGTGTCTGTATAATGAGTGTGTTGCAGGTCTGTGTTTTATCGTTACACACACACACACTCTGCCACTCTTCCACAGCTTTACATGCCCATTCCTTGAGACTTTTTCCAACTCTGAGGTGTGAATGACAGGCTAAAACAGGGGCTTTCATGACACTTTAAATTTGTTCACGATTGTAACGTCTGATATCAGGATATTAGATAGTGTGAAAAGTCTTTCATCGTTTATACATTCCAAAATCATATCTTTGTTTTCTTCTGGTGTCAGAAAAAGAGAATGCCCTGGCTGCTCTTGTATATACTTTTGAAAGTGAATGAAGATGGGGTCTGTCAAGCCGTAGCTCTCAGATCTCTTGCTTTCACATCATAAGGGAAATGAATGTCAGAAATCAAAATACTCAAAGTGGTGGCTGTATAAAAAAAGGATGTGTCATCTTTCAGTTAAAGGTGCCAATTTTAGTAGAAGGTAATGAAGTAGCTTTTTTTTCCTTCTTACATTTAGGCACATGAGAAAATATTCTCTGCTTAATAGAGAATACACGTTTTTATTTTCTGCCTCTCGTTTTGAAAATTATGATGTGGTACAAATGCAGCTTTGCAGAGAATTAGTTGGCCGTGGCCTGAGGAGCATTCGGAAAACTTGAAACAAACACAGTTCTATTGCTTTCTTCTCAATTCAGTCTCTTATGTACACACTGTCTTGTTTTAATTAAATTACCTCACATAGACTTAATGAGTCCTTAATTTCCATCTGACAGAAGAATGTGAGAACTTCCAGAGCAGTTTATGCAACAGCAATTGTTTATCATTTTGTTTCAATCTGATTTATTTCTTCATTCAGTGTTGGACGTGTATGTGTTGAGCACTGACGGCCAAATTCAGGACTTCAGGTTTCCACAGAACAGCAAAAGAGGAGCCACAATTCACCTCTCAGCAAATATGGTCAAGCTAAACAGTAAAAACGGTAAATAAATGCAAGTTTATGGTGTTTTAAATGCTTGAATGAAGCTACTTCAGATGCTTAATGAAGTCAATGATTTTCCTGATCTGTAGGATGTAATATAGGCCATAAACACTCTGCACAAGTATTTAGTGCATTGCAAGTTAATGTTATACACATTTTTCATGCATTCTTGTGTTACCATGTCTGTAATAAACATCAGTACTCAAGGGTACCATTGCGTATCCTTCCACATGTTTTGTTGTTCTGGTTGCTAGCAAAAGATCTTACTTTTTCAACATTCTCTTTGATCTGTTATGACAGTAAAAGAGAAAGTCCAAAATAAGAAAGAAAATGTTATAGATATTTTGAGAAGGAAAATGAAACCCTAAAGCCATTTTACCCAAATTGTTTGAAAGAGAAGTTCTGTTTGTCAATTGCAATCCAACAAGAAATGACATAGTATCTTCTCTCATCGTTTATTTTCTCAAGGTATTGCCAAGTTGGTTTTTGTCCTTTATAAGCACTTGGGGCATTTCCTCAGTACGGAGAACGCCACGGTGAGACTGATGGGTGAGGGCGGAGTCAGAAACCACACCCTGACTGTCAACTCGCACATCCTCTCCGCCTCCATCAATAAAGAATCCAGCCGCGTGTTTGTGGCGGAACCAATCATCTTCACACTGGAGCATTTGGATGTAAGAAATCAAATAAAGACTGTTAGTCTTTTAATGTTATTTTTGTTAGTTTATTTTTTTTTCTTTCCCATAGGTATTGGTGCTTTATTTTGTCTGTTTGTGTGCATCAGAGTGTAAAAAGAAGAAAGATTTTAAAAATCTTTCACGTTTCAACTGCTAAATATTTGGAAACTGGTATTTGGCCTTATTGTTGTCATTTAAAATATGAGGCATGTTATTTTATATTGGCAAGTAATCCGTGCCCTCTGATTCTAAGATTTGAGTTAAGGTTATAGTTAAACCTTGAAAAACATTCTTAACTCTTTCCCCACCACTGACAAGATTTTCCGTCATTTATGACTTCCCCGTCATTGACGGGTTTTTCCGGCATTCCGTGTTTTCACTGTTATACGGAAGAGGGCGCTGTTACAGATCTTCTGAAATAGTACAGCATCTCCAGATCCAAAAACAAATAAAAAGAAGATCTCCGTAAACCAGGAGGAGCAGATAAACATTGCTTGCTTACGTTGTAAGCTAATGTGATCATCAAATTTTAAAACTGCATATAAATCAAAACTTCTTAACATTACTGAAGGAAATGTTGAGTTTATGAGTGTGAAGCTTTGGGGGTGTTGATGGATTCTATCTACTCCATCTATGTTTTTGTCATCATTCTGAATCCCATCCGGATGAAGTCTTTTTTTTTTTTTTTTTTTTTTTTTTTTACCCACATTCCAGTATTGATATAAAAAGAATGAAAAAAGTAGTTTTGTTTAAAAGCAGAGGCTCTGTTTTTTTGTTTTTTTTGATATATTGATTGTTTACATATTCATTCAACAAAATATTCTGGGGTGCATGGAAATTTGTGAATATGATCAAAAAATGCTGGTGCTGACTGGCAACTTAAAAATAAAATGCTGGTCGGGGAAAGTTAATAGAGATTGTTGATCAAGGAAAACATACTGTTTGGGTATAAAACATTGTGCCTTTGTTATTGGGAGGTTTAAATCTCAAAACCTTGCAGATGTCACCCATCACATGCAAATAAAATGACATGTTTCTTCATTTATCAGACTGAGAACTACTTCAACCCAAACTGCTCATTTTGGAACTATTCAGAGCGGAGCATGGTAGGATACTGGTCAACACAAGGCTGCAAACTCCTAGCAACAAACAAGACTCACACCACTTGTTCCTGCAGTCACCTGACTAACTTTGCAATCCTGATGGCCCATCGAGATGCACATGCGGTGAGTATCAATTGGTCCCAGACCTGCCCTGTGGTGGGGCATCTGGTAGAGGAAATCAATATGTAGTTCAGTTATGTACAGTAATTATAAGTCACCAGTGATTCCAGTGGTGCCCATTTTCTGCTTTCTCTATGCTTTTCATATAACCATGAGTCTGTTGAGTTTTCTTATCTCTCTACAACAAAACAAATGCATATAATGGAGCACTTTCTTAATAATAATATAATTCTTAGTTTACTTTGATGAATGAAGCTTTTGTGTCACTAGTAGGTTTCTGGGAACAATGCAGTTATATGTCAGTATGACATGAAAGCAGTAGCAATTGTCTGATAACACCAAACACTATATGATAGCGTAGTTATCATTTAAGCTGTAATGAATGTGGAAATTATGGATGTGGTGCAGCTGCATCTTAAATCACATCTACAGAAGTACATTAATGACAAAAGTCTTGTATACCGTAGTTGAAGTGAATTTATAAGGGAAAATATATTAAGTGAAAAAGATGTTTTGTTTTGTTTTGTTTTTTTAAACAAACTGAATTTAGGCAGCTCAGAATTTGTTGTCGAACTGCCAAAAACAAAATTGTCTGAAATGTTTTCAACTTAAATATTCACTTCTTAAATGCAAGCTGTGAAATAAAATGATAGATTTCAGCTCCCAGAAATGCAAGGAAAGCAGCTACTTGTAAATTGGTTAAGGTTTAGTTGTGTTGAACAAATCCAGCATTGAATTATGTTTCTTTTTATAACCTTTTGCTACCATTGTTCCATAGCACTATCTTTAAGTTCTTAGAAATTGCAGATGCAAAAAAGGTGGATAGATATTCCTTATATACCATATATTGTATTCAGTGCTTCTGAAAAAATCTTTGACAGTACTCACAAGATAGTCAAAGCTGTGCTGTAGGGTTGAGAATTGGAAATCATGCCAAATGAATCACATTATTTCCATAGTTTGAACAAATCCATCCAATAATTCAACCAATACCTATAGTGCTGGAGAAACCAATTAAAAGCTTCAGACAATGGTCTGATGTGAACCTAAACAACATGCATCTGAAACAAATGAGGGGGGATGTAATCCCTGGCCTCAAGCACATCGACATTACTGCTCACCCAGGAAAGACAGGGCAGAAACCCAAATTGGAGGCACCAAAGTTTCACCTTCCCTGTCTTTCTGGCCAATTACCTTCTACAAGGTCACCCTTTCACAGGTCAACAAGCTGGACAGTTTGATTAGCTCACACATGAGGAAGTGGCTTGGATTACCAAGATGTCTCAGCATGATGGGACTTTATGTAAACAGGGTAATTTCACTCCCAATTACTAGACTTACAGAGGAAAACAAATGTGCTAAAGTTAAATTAGACATATTTAGACGGTCCAGTGATATTGTTGTGGGAGAGCCCACTCCAATCCTATAATAACAGAAGGAAATGCAATCTAGCATTAGCAGTCCATGACACAAAATCAGCCCTTTTACACTGGGACATTGTTGGCTAGGTACAACACGAAAGAAGGCAAAAGGCAACACTAGCTGAATGTCAACAACTTGTGTTGGAGGACGTACACCATCAAGAAGTGACTAGGATCACTAAAGCCGTATCTTAAGCCAAGCAAGACTGCTGGATGAGATGGAAGGGCATTGAATTACCTGGAAAGACCTGTGGAATTCCACCTGTGGAGGAATATAGAATGAGTTTAGCAGATGTCCAGCAGACAAACAATAAAGGCATTCTTGGAGGCCACCAAGCGAGGCAGTCATTGGCTATGGCTGAAAAGGAGGAACAACACAAGGTCCAACAATTGAGCACTGTAAGAGACCAAAAAGTGGCTTGGGGACATACATCTGAGCTTGATCAGCCCACTGCTTGTTACTAGATGGCTCCTCTCAGTGTTAAGGCAGGAACACACCAAGCCGATGGTCGGCCGTTGGCCAGTTTTTCTTCGACTAAGTTTTCTCAGTGTGTTCTGCACCATCGGCTGAAGGTGGTCCTCGTCTGCTTTTTTCGGCCGATTCAAAATGTTGAATCGCCGTTGGAGCTTGTCGGTCCGTCGGGCCATCTGATCTTTCTGATTGGCTGTTCAGCTACTGCCACCTGCTGGTTCGGAAAGGCATTTCATCTCACGCAGGTGCAGAACTGATGTGCTATTTGGCCGTCGGCTGTTTAGCGTCGGTTTGGTGTGTCAGGCCAACTTTGAACACAGACACTGCCGACGTGAGCCAACCCCACAGTCTGCTTTCGTCGCCACTAGTTCGTCGGCGTCGGCTTGGTGTGTTCTGGCCTTTAATCTTTGTGTCATGGCAGTCGTGCATTTGGAGCAGTCATTAGCAATGGCTGAAAAGGAAGAACACCACTTGGACCAATAGCTGATTAGAACATTCCTCATTTAAATGAAATGCTGGTCTACAGGGATTGTTGCACCTAATCTTTACTAACTAATCAAAATGTGTCGGTTAAATAGTCAAGCAAAATTGTAATGATCTCGCTTTTTTTATGATCAATTTTCATCCTGATATAAACAGTCATAATTTAATGCAGTGTCATTGAAGAGACAAGCCAACTGAACATTCAAGAAATGACATTAGGTGTTTTCATGCAAACAGCCTTTTCAGTAAATATAACAGAATTGTTTTTTGTTTGGACGACATGTGAACAGAACCTGTTGTTAATATAAAATCATCTAAGACTTTTTTTATTTAAAAAAAAATCAAGCTATGCTATGTGAACAAAGACATAAGATGAATGATTTGAGCTCAATGTAAAAATGTCTTTAGCTTTTTTTAAATAAAGTTGTGTATTGAGCTGTGTATTGAGCTATGTATGAACAAAGATGTAAGATGGATGCTATAAGCACTAGGAGTTTTGAACGGTCTTATTTAAGACGCCTGCTGTCAAACCCTCACTCTATTCCAGATGTGAGCTTCCATTGTAATCAATGTAACTGTCTCCACTGGAACTGAATTTTGTTGCTGATGTGTGAATAGTAGAAATATATATAAAAGATGGAAGGTCATTGCATGGGTGACTAGCAGATGTGATACATTTACTGGAAAAGGTAATTTTTTTTGCATTTGAAACTGGGCCAGTTTTTCTAGTCTCTACACATTCGAAAACAAAAAGCCAATTCTCACTTATTATATTCTAACAAGTGAAGCATTAGAGAACATGGCATAACTGTTAATGCAATTTTTTTATTTTTCAAGGGTGAGGGGAGCATTCATGAGCTCCTGCTGACGGTTATCACACGGATGGGCATCGCTGTCTCGCTTGTCTGCCTTGCCATTAGCATTTTCACCTTCTGCTTCTTCCGTGGCCTGCAGAATGACCGCAACACCATCCACAAGAACCTCTGCATCAATCTCTTTATTGCAGAGCTTCTCTTTCTTGTAGGCATCAACATGACTGAACCTCCAGTGAGTATACTTCCTAAATTATAATACTGAAAATGTTTACTGTAAAGCTGCTTTGAAACAATATATTGTGAAAAGCACTATACAAATAAACTTTAACTGAATTGAATTTAATGTTTTTGTAGTATATCAGTTTCAACCCTAGTAAGCGGCAACATTTTTGACATAGGCACCCCCCCAACCCCCCTCAAGAGCCACCACAACCCACAGCGATATAATGTGGTTAAGTGAAATTCCTACTGGCAACCAACAGAATGGCAACTTGCCAAACTCTAGTCAGTGTGAGGACCTTAAAGGGTTAGTTCACCCAAAAATGAAATTCCTGTCACTCACCCTCATGTCGTTCCAAACCCGCAAGACCTTCGTTCATCTTCAGAACTCAAATTAAGACATTTTTGATGAAAACCAATTTTTATCTCCCATAGAAAGCAACAAAATTACTACATTCAAGGTTCAGAGAATAGTCAATTAAAATAGTCAACGTGACTACAGTGGTTCAACCTTAATGTAATGAAGCGACGAGAATACTTTTTGTGTGCAAAAACAAAACAAAAATAACGACTTTATTCCAAAAATGTTCCTCTTCCCTGCCAGTCTCCTACGCAGTTGGCACAGTGAACGCAGTGCAGAGCTTCCATGTTCTATGCTAGAACGCCAACTCTATATTGGCCGGCCCCTGTGTCAGCATCACACGCATGCGTCATGGTGCTCACGTTAACATCCTCGACCGATACTGACCGGGAAGAGGAACAATTGCTGAATAAAGTTTTTATTTTTGTTTTTGCACACAAAAAGTATTCTCTTTGCTTCATAACATTAAGGTTGAACCACTGTAGTCACGTTGACTACTATTGGAGATGATAAAAAACACTCAGATTTCATCAAAAATATCTTAATTTGTGTTCCGAAGATGAACAAAGGTCTTGCAGGTGTTGAACGGCACGAGGGTGAGTAATTAATGACAGAAATTTCATTTTTGTGTGAACTAACCATTTAAGACAGCATCACTTGAACTTAACAATTTGCTACCATCAAACTAGAATCAACAGTGAATATTATCCAAAGAAGTGAACTTAACATTCCCTTATCATGAGGTGCAGTATTTGACCAAGTAATTTGACCAATGAAGGAGTTTCAATGATGTTATTGACTATGAATAGAGTTTCAAATGGGTTAGGATGCTGACTTAGTAAGGTCGATTTCTCACAAGGGTTTGGAACAAATTTTTTTTTGATACAGATTAAAAAAGAGAGACATTAAAGATGCATTTTTGGTGAATAAAGTTCTTAAAAAACTGCTTTGAAGACTAAACTCCTCTAATTTCTTTCTGCGCAGATTATTTGCTCTGTGATTGCTGGACTTCTGCATTTCTTCTTTCTTGCCGCATTTTCCTGGATGTGTTTGGAGGGCGTTCAGTTGTTCCTCATGCTTGTGGAGGTCTTTGAGAGCGAATTCTCTAGACGAAAATACTATTACGCATCTGGCTACCTGTTCCCCTGTGTGGTGGTTGGCATTTCAGCAGCCATCGACTATAAGAGCTATGGGACGAGGAAAGCGTGAGTAATGTTCTTTGTTGATATAAAAATATTGAACTGTGCTTAAGGTCTTACAGTTTAAATGCAAATACAGACCTACATCGGTCTATTAATTACACAATTAGTCTCATTAGTAGAGACTTTGGTCCCACTTTATATTAGGTGTTTTTAACTACGATATACTTGCATTTAAATTATTTATTTGATACAATGCACTTATTGTGTACATACATGTTTTTACATTGTATTTATATTTTAAAAATGCCTTGCATGTAATTATATTAATAATTACACTGTTGACCCATCCCTTACACCTTGACCTACCCTTAAACCTACCCATACCACCAAACCTGTCGCTAAACTTACCCTTATCCACCTCAATACCAGCAAAAGTGTTTTGCTATACAATATGAACACAATAAGTACATTGTACTTATTTTTTGATGGAAGTACATAGTAGTTAAGGGCACCTAATATAAAGTGGGACCGAGACTTCAAAACCTGAATTGGTGCGGTCAGATAAGGGAGACGTTCAAAATGTTTACTGTTAGTGTGCCTCCAGAAACAGGGTTGGGAAATACTGATTTGGGAAAGTCATTCCATCCAATGAAAGTGGTTGTCACTCTCAAAACTTTGTAGTGTGTTCATGTAAGTAATTGCTTCTGTGGTGGTAATTTCTCTTTTTCCCTCTTTCTAGCTGTTGGTTGAGAGTTGATAATCATTTCATTTGGAGTTTCATCGGCCCTGTTACATTCATCATTATGGTAAGTTTTGCACATTTAACTTGACTACTTTTATTTAGGTGTTTAGAACTTCCACTAGAAAAGGTTACAAAACCATTGAAATTACTTAAGTGATGTTGTACTTCATTTTCACCAGTAAAGAGATATATTGGTGTTTTTTTGCATTGTGTTGAATTGTGAGATATGCATCATAATGTCTGTTTTTTTTTTTTGTTTGTTTTTGAGATATTTGATAATACCCAACCCTGATGTGTATGATGTGTTCCCATGTCTTGGTAACACATGCTGTTTTTCTGTAGTTCAGAAAGATAAGCTTTCTTTACATTGGGCAATAATTTATGCAGTTTTTTGTTGTTTTATTTTGATTGGTCAGTAATGTATACTGTCTTTCCATGGGTCAGTCGTCATTCATAGAGTGTTCTCCTATTTACTTTCCATATTCCTGGAGAATGACTCCAGACCTGAAGGTTAAAATGGAATTTCAGTTCTTGAAATTGGAAGTATAGAGAAATGATTGTATGGAAATACAGCTTTCTTTGAAATAAGTATTCAGACTTAATTCAGTTCCTCCTTTGACAGCGGTTATAGCCTCAAGTCTTTTTGGAAATGATGTGACAAGCATTGCACACCTGAATTTGGGGATTTTCTACCATTTGTTTTGGCAGATCATATTCAGCTTTGTCAGGTTGGCTGTGGACAATCAGTGGGCAGCCATGTTGAGTTCTCTCCAGAGATGTTCAAATGGATTCAAGTCCACTATATTCCCTAAGCCACTCTTGCATTGTCTTAGCTGTGTGATTAGGGTCATTGTCCTGTTAAAAGATATACCTTCAGCCCAGTCAGAGGTCCTGAGCGTTCCTCAGGTTTTCCTTAAGGATATCTCTGTATTTTGCTACATTTAGCTTCTATCCTGCCCCAGTCCCTGCCTCTGAAAGGCACCCCACAGCATGATACAACCAATTTCTTTGGTTTTCTCCAGATATGATGCTTGTAACTGAAATTCATCAGACCAGAGAATTGTTTCACATAGTCTGGTAGTCCTTTGGGTGCTTTTTTGGGGCAAATTTCAAGTGTGTGTATGGCCACTAAGATTGTAGTGATGGTTGTCCTTCTGCAAGTTTCTCCCATCTCCACACATGATCTCTGGAGCTAAACCAGAATAATCACTGAGTTCTTGGTCACTTCTCTTACCAAGGCCCTTCTCCTCTGTTTGTTTTGGCTGGGTGGCCAGCTCTAGGAAGAGTCCTGGTTGTTGCAAACTTCATCAATTTAAGATGGAACATTAATGCATATTTTTTGTAGCCTTCCCCAGATCATGACAGAATCCTGTTTCTCAGTTCTCCAGGCAGTTTCTTTAACCTCATGACTTTGGTATGCATTTTCAGCTGTTCAGCTATTGATAGCTAAAGTTGTTATCATACTGATATGAATTATGGCATCACAATGGGGATAGTTTTTCATAGTGTGAATGTGTTTTTTTTTTCTGCCCAAAGATAGATAAAAATATGACCCAAGCCATTTTCCAAAAAATAGATGCCATTAGATGCTGAGATAATGAAGTTTAAAGTCAGTACTGTTTAGTTTATATTTTACAATACTTTGAATGTGGCTTGTCAGAACAGGAAACTCACTTTGTGTGTGTCCTTAACTATGTACTTGCATTCAAGAATATATAGTGTTCATATTGTATTGCAAAACACTTGTGTTGCTATTAAGAGGTGGATATGGGAAAGGTTAGGGAAAGGTTTGGGTGTATGGGTAGGTTTAAGTTTGGTTTAAGGTGTAAAGTAATGCTCAGTGGTATAATTATAGATGTAATTACATGCAAGTGTTTAAAAAAACATGTATGAACAACATACATGCATTGTATCAAATTATAAATTTAAATGTTAAAAGTTAAATGCATCCCATGTACAGTACCTTCTGTGTCAGAGAGGTCACTTCCTGTAACCAGGAATTTAACACATGGGTGCATCACATATAAAGGTCATGTTTTACCCCAAAACTAGAGGTAGAAAGAAATTCTGGTAGGACCAATTCATAAATTGCATGTGACCTTTTTTTTTTATGTGGCACTTGTTAGTTTGTAATTCTCATTCATGATTTCTTACAAGGATGGTCATATTTCATCTCAAAACCAAAAGAGAAAAAAAATAAGAAATTATATTTTGCATAAAGCCTATTTTAGGACATTTATATTTAATTAAGCAGATCCTCTCTGTACTCTCACAACCCATGAATTACAAATATATATAGTACTTCAACAAACGCAGTTAGAAGAGTAACTTGTCCTCTTCAGGTCTCTGAACACAAGCTGGTTTATATTAAACTTGTGCTTGTTGGTCTATTTTGAGGAGTGGAAGGGTGAGATGGAGGAGGAGGCTGGGAGGCACAGAGGAGGGTTGAGGTGGTTCGGCTAGCCTGGCTTCCTCTTGTGCTGTGCCTGGCCTGCCTGGCTGTCTCGTCAGATCTGTGTCATCACTCCCAGCTGTGTTAAATGCATTCCTAGCCTCTCCACTCAAGCCGGAGCAAAGCAGCTCCTGGTGGCTCAGGAGCAAACACTCAACAGCACCATAATCAGTGATCTAAAGACCCACCCTCAAGCTCTCTCTCCATTAACCCTCACTTGTCTTTTTTTTTGTGTGTGTGTGTTTCTCTTACCGTTAGTAATTTCCTCTTCACCACAACTCTATTCATATTTACTGCTAAATGAAAAAGTCTAACTTACTGAATTACCGGGTTGTGGGAAATAGGGTTGGGTATCATTTGAATTTTAGCTATTCCGATTCTGATTCTGCTTATCGATTCCAAAACTTATTGATTCCCAGTTTCAACTCCAATATGGTAAAAAAAAAATGAAGTCAGACATTTAGATATCAAACATATTTATTCTTTCTTTCTGTAAAACATTCTGTTACAGCTGAATACCATGAACGAAAATCAGCAGCCTAAAGAACAAATAACTAATGAACTAGACTAACTAATATAAATTTCAAACATCATTAACCCTTAAATGCTTTTGTGACCCGGGACGTCATTCACTACCCTCCTCCTCGTTCATTTTTTAAAGTTGGACATCAACCTTCTTGGTATTCCTCAATCAATTCATTATAAAGAATATAACAAGAAAAAAAAATCATAAAATTATAAAAGAATGCCTATTTTTGTATTAATTTTTTGTAAAAAATTGTATAGGGTCGCAAACGACCCCAGGTGTGTATGAGTGTACATATATTTTTCTGCACAACAATAATTGAATCTTAGATGACGGAATAAGTGCGATTCACCTTTATTCCACAAGGTGGCAGTGTCTGATACACAATGCTGAAGTGACAACTCATTCAGACAGAAAACGAAATAATAATAACAACATGAAATGGCTCAGTGATTTACTGCAGAGTAAGTACTGAACGCAATGAAATATGACTGTAACTGTTACTGGATTGATCTGGTGAAGCTGTTAGTGATAGAAATATTGATTTTGAAGATGTTGAAAATGAAATAGTTTTGAGAATACGTTTGAGATCGCGAATGGGCTCATATTCGTGACCAGAAGCATAAAACTAGCCCATTATTTGCTGAATTTAACTGGGAAATGAGCTCTGACGAGGACAGTGATGATGGCATAAAACATCTGCTCAGAATGAGCCCTTTCAAGCTCCAAAAGGTTACAAAATACGATTTATTTTATTCTTCTGTAATTGTTACTCTAATATCAGAGGAGTTTTATATTTTCGCGACAGGTAGAGATCCTTCCATTTTAGATATAGTTCCGGGTCGATAAAGACCCGAATATGTAAGAATGATTGGCGAAACAGTCATGCATTTAAGGGTTAAAGACAACACAGTAATAAAATAAGAACAAATAAGCAAATTAGCAATAGCACAAATACAACTGAAAGTTCAGAAATTGAAATCAAGTGTAAAATAACTGCAGAGTATAGAACAATCCTTATTAAAGTTACAAAAGTTATTCAGTCAAAATCAGTGAGAGTGATTCTCTTTTTCTTTTCTTCTTTGATTAACAGTAATGGCACAGACGGCAGGAGGTTTATTAGGCTTCTGTCACTTTAAGACCAAATGCATGGATCCAATATACTGTTACACATGCATTTTCTTTCTCAACTGTTTATATTCACTTAAAACATACCTAACTGTGTTTACGAGGATATTTTGACATAATTTTGTGTGTATTTGTCCATTCAAGCACAAGATGAAGCCAAAGACAACTCGGTTCAGTATTTGTGCACTATATGAGAAGCAGCTTTTTGTGTGCATGCTCTGGATGTGCCCAGTACAGAATAAAGCGAATTGATTTCTCTTTCGTGTCTTCTTGCACTTGAATGGTTTGAAAACCACATTAAAATGCACACACAGTAAGCGGAATCGAATTTTTAACTTTATATCGAGTATCCGATTCCTGACCTTAAGTATCCGATTCCAGAATTGGAATCGATTTTCGATTCCCAACTCTAATAGGAAATTTGTTATACAACCACAGACTGTGTTGAATGTGAGGAGAGATAAAAACTGAAATGTGAAAAAGTGTTGAAATTTGTTGTTGCGTTGACCAATATTTACCGTTTACCAATCTCAAAAAAAAAAGTTATTTCTGTTATTTTGACAAGTACAAATATATTTGCTCTACAGCCTTTTTTAACCTCATTGGATGTGAATACAGTGGGTACGGAAAGTATTCAGACACCCTTAAATTTTTCACTCTTTGTTATATTGCAGCCATTTGCTAAAATCATTTAAATTCATTTTTTTCCCTCATTAATGTACACACAGCACCCCATATTAACAGAAAAACACAGAATTGTTGACATTTTTGCAGATTTATTAAAAAAGAAAAACTGAAATATCACACGGGCCTAAGTATTCAGACCCTTTGCTGTGACACTCATATATTTAACTCAGGTGCTGTCCATTTCTTCTGATCATCCATGAGATGGTTCTACACTCCACTTCATTTGAGTCCAGCTGTGTTTGATTATACTGATTGGACTTGATTAGGAAAGCCACACACCTGTCTATATAAGACCTTACAGCTCACAGTGCATGTCAGAGTAAATGAGAATTATGAGGTCAAAGGAACTGCCTGAAGAGCTCAGAGACAGAATTGTGGCAAGGCACCTTTTTTCAAGGTTACAAAAAAAATTCTGCTGCACTTAAGGTTCCTAAGTGCACAGTGGCCTCAATAATCCTTAAATGGAAGACATCTGGGATGACCAGAACCCTTCCTAGAGCTGGCCGTCCGGCCAAACTGAGCTATCGGGGGAGAAGAGCCTTGGTGAGAGAGGTAAAGAAGAACCCAAAGATCACTGTGGCTGAGCTCCAGAGATGCAGTCGAGAGATGGGAGAAAGTTGTAGGAAGTCAACCATCATGCTTTATGGCAAAGAGGCCCGACGGAAGCCTCTCCTCAGAGCAAGACACATGAAATCCTGCATGGAGTTTGTTAAAAAACACCTGAAGGACTCCTAGATGGTGAGAAATAAGATTCTCTGGTCTGATGAGACCAAGATAGAACTTTTTGGCCTTAATTCTAAGCGGTATGTGTGGAGAAAACCAGGCACTGCTCATCACCTGTCCAATACAGTCCCAACAGTGAAACATGGTGGTGGCAGCATCATGCTGTGGGGGTGTTTTTCAGCTGCAGGGACAAGACGACTGGTTGCAATCGAGGGAAAGATGAATGCGGCCAAGTACAGGGATATCCTGGACGAAAACCTTCTCAAGAGTGCTCAGGACCTCAGACTGGGCCGAAGGTTTACCTTCCAACAAGACAATGACCCTAAGTACACAGCTAAAACAACGGCTTCACAACAACTCTGTGACTGTTCTTGAATGGCCCAGCCAGAGCCCTGACTTAAACCCAATTGAGCATCTCTAGAGAGACCTAAAAATGTTTACCATCCAACCTGACAGAACTGGAGAGGATCTGCAAGGAGGAATTGCAGAGGATCCCCAAATCCAGGTGTGAAAAACTTGTTGCATCTTTCCCAAAAAGACTCATGGCTGTATTAGATCAAAGGGTGCTTCTACTAAATACTGAGCAAAGGGTCTGAATACTTAGGACCATGTGACATTTCAGTATTTCTTTTTTAATAAATCTGCAAAAATGTCAACAATTCTGTGTTTTTCTGTCAATATGGGGTGCTGTGTGTACATTGAGGAAAAAAAATGAACTTAAATAATTTTAGCAAATGGCTGCAATATAACAAAGAGTGAAAAATTTAAGGGGGTCTGAATACTTTCCGTACTCACTGTATAGGGATTCAAATAAAAGGGGAATAATCTAAATAAATTCCCTGCAAAAAAGACAGAGGGTGAAACGTTAATAAGGATTTGTTATGAGAAATGAAAGAATACATGTAGTTAAGTGAAATAAATCATGCAATATTGCTAAATTCGTGAAAAAGTGAGGTGAGCAGCTCTTAAAACAGAATACAAAGGCGACATATGGCTTAATCCTGTTGGCTCACATACCTCTCATTCCACACAAATGCAAATGTTTTCATATTCACAAAGTAAAATGTCCCAATATCCACATAAAGTAGAAACCTTCACATATGCAAAAAATGTGTTTGCTGTACCACCACTGGCACAGCCCTTCTGTATTTAAATAGAGCCGTGTAACTCTGTTTTGTTTCTGTATTTTATTTTGATGAATAGGTTAAGAAAGTTTCATAAAATATACAGTAAAAATCGAGTTTATTATAGATTGTATTAAATATATGTATATCATTATAGATGGATACATTTTTAGATATAGATGAATAGATTTCTTTTTCTTTCTTTGTTTCTTCTCTTCATTTCATCCAGTAATACTCTTTCTTTCCTTCTTTCTGTTTCTGAGCAGGGGTGATCCGCATTTGAAAGGCTCTGAAAAATTGAGTTGGATTCTTTGGTGTTTACATGTGGTTTGTGTTGATGATCGACAAAGCAAAGAATTTGGTGACTTTCTTTTCAAAGCGCATATTCTGTTTCTGTCTTTCTGTGCCTCCAAAAAAAAAAAAAAAACATAAAAAACAGATGTGTGTTTTTCTCTTGTATATAAAATTGTAATGTGCTCACTTATTTGTAATGTAGTTTTTTTCATTTTGGATTATAGTCAAACACAATATACCAAGTTAACAACATGTGCCTGTTACTAACCTATACAAATAGTCAGTACTTAAATGGAATGTTTCCCCAACTGTCCTTATATTATCGATATGTGACCCACATTTTGAAGTAAAATATGTAGATTTTCAACACTCCAGAAACTAAGGAGTTTTCCCACTAATTAAATGCCATTTTAGAGTCTTGTTTTTTTAAATTTGATGGAAAGGTAATTGTGTAGAGAGGTTCTAAAATCAGGATGATGATATTATATTTTAGGTTAGTTTTTGAAGTTAGGAAAGTCAAAAGATAGACACCACTACCTCTTTTAACAGAGCGTGCTCTCTTCCTGTTCCACATATTTAAAATAGATGATTCTTTTTTTTTTTTTTTTGGGTCTCATTTTTTTATTCCCCGTGTTTCTTTAAGAGGTCTTCTCTGGTCAGCCTGAATTACATTCCCATGTTCAGGGTGGTGAAGAAAAACACAAGCTCTTGCCAGCAAGCAGACATTTTCAGGGCCAGAGTTATGACTTACACTAGTCTGAGAAGGCGCCTACGCGCCGTTTGTCTGCGATAATCTTTAAGATCAAAATTAGGAACAAATGGTAGCACTATATTTTCCTGTTGGTAGTTTATGTCTTAAGAAATATGAACATTCTTACAAGCTTCTGTACTAACTTGAGTCACAGTCTCATTCAAGATCTATTTTAATTATAGTGTTAAGAATTGAACGCCTTTCCAAATGGCCTGTGCGTAATACCGTCTCATTCCAGGTTATAAGATATCTTGGAAACTCCCAGTAGGGTCCATCCATTCTTGCATTGTGACATTTTTGCAGATGCTGTCTACTTTATGAATTATTGAAGGCTATACTTCATAGTTCAGATCATAGTGTACTGCAGCCAACATAAACCACACTTTTATTTTTTAATGCAGTTGTTACATTCGACGAACAGCATAGTGAACACAGGACCCAAGAAAGATGTTCTACTATTCTTGTAGAACATGTAACTGTTACGTGGTGCTCTCCGGAAAAGTGCAGCTGCAAATATGAATATTAAATGTTTGACAAATATGCCATCTGAATGATGAATTGCAAAACGTGAGTTCCAAGAACTGTGGCAAAGCTGTGTGGTCTTCTCAACATGTTTTATCTTTTCCAACAGCTCAATCTCATCTTTCTGGCAGTGACTATGTACAAGATGGTAAAACACTCAATGTCTATGAAACCTGATTCCAGCAGGCTGGAGAGCATACGGTAAGATCAATCTTCAGCACTGTCGAACACATTTAGCAGCTTTGTTTTTAGCCCAGCTGTCTGCACAATTTCACATTTGGACATTTTCTTTCATCTTTAGTACTAAACTATTTTGTTGTCCCGACTTACCATCTTGATTGCTTTATTCAAAGTGGCAAGATCTTAAAATGATAACATTATGGTTGTATCTCCACAATCTTGCTTTGTGGCACTTGTGAGCAGTTTTCTGTGGTAAAGACTGCACATGAGGTAGAGGTTGCATCTGGAGCTGGACTGTAAATGCTCAGATGCAGCTAATTGGGGTTTATGGGAATAATTAGAGAAAGCATTAACTTTTCAAGCACCGTGTTATTAACTTATTCGTTCACTTCCTGCAATGTGATATCACAGTCTGACCTTCTCATAAACATTTTCCTTGGGAGCTACATGCATATTTCCAGATGGGCCTTACAATGGAATGATACGCAAGATGTTTTATTGGACCCAAAGTCATGATTACTTTTAAAAATGCAGCAGGAGACGGAGAGAAATCTCCACTTGTCATGTCCATTTTAAGGGATCATCCTTTCAGGACATTTGAGCCACAGAAATAGTTGTTGGAATCTATTGGGAACAAGTCCAGTGATATACTGCTGTCTTAGACTCTTATATCTGGGTGGTCTAATCGTAGGAGTGGGTTAAATTTATGCATTTATTTTCTATTTGCAAACAAAAGTAGTATTTTTTGTGTGTTCCGAGTAAAACTGAGCAAATAAATGCAATAGCCAATCAAAGGCAATTAAATTTCTCGCTCACAGAGAGGAAATAAGTTCAGTACCACTCAAATCGCAAGAGTTTTGCTCAGCATGAGCTCAATTGAGTTCTTCACTCTTGCAAATGCTCTCGTTAAAATCAACAAGATGTAAAAACAATGTAAATGAGATTAATCAATGCATAAAACAGCTGTAAACTAATTCAGAAACGCACACACAAAAAGCTTGCTGTGTGGCCTACATATGTGACCTGATCCAGCAAAATGAGTCACAGTGACCCAAATTTCAAAACTGAGTATCAATGAAAAGATGAGACAATAAGCTTTAAAATGATATCCTAGTCAAAGTCATACCTTGAATGGTTTTAAAGATATACCCATTTGAATTATGGCAGTCTGCCCTCTTTTTCCAATTGAAAACCTGAGAAAATCGCTTTTAAAGTTTTTTACCCGTTTTTTGTTGATATCTTTCAAAATCCATTACATTTAAAGGGATAAACTACTTATTTTACAGCTTAATTTGACCAAAGACATTTTTATATATATAAATGCTATTAAACCAGGCTGAAGCTCAAATTATTTTAAAGTATTTATTTGAATTAAGATTTTATAAGGTACTTTTACAAAGATTTACTAAAATCAAAAAGATTGAACAGAGGTGCTACATTTTTGCTTGAGAGAGAGGGTGTGTGTGTGTGTGTGTGTGTGCACGCGCGTGTGTGTGAGTGAGAGAGAGAGAGAGAGAGAGAAAGTGAGAGAGGCCATAGACAGACGTATCTCATAAACTAAATTTTCATCAAATGACAGAAAACACGGCTCTCCATCATTGAGTTTACACCGTTTACAGCAAAAGGCATGTATTTTGGCTAACTCGACATCTTGATCACTGCTAACTGATTCACAACTAGACATTGAGGAGATCTGCTAGCTTGTTTACACAGAGCGCGCGCTAGTCTGACAGAAGGATGGCTAGACCGATCGCGTAAAAATCAGCATTTATGTCAGTGTGTTTACATTCGTAAGCTTTTTGATTGGTTCTATATAACGTGTAACGCCATATTTGGAGAGCAGAGACGTTTCAAGGGATACCGAGAAATGCTCATAAGTGACGAGAGGAGTTCAATGTCAAATTTAATAGCCATTTAAATACCATTACTCAATTATCTGGACTACGAAACTTTGGGAGATTATTTTTGAAAGTCTGTTCTTTGAAATTAGCTTAAAAAAAAAAATCTATTTTTTCATTGTTTTTCCACATTATCAGCCCATATCTTAAAATAGAACGTTGCGACTTCCGACTCATTTCGCCAGAGCGGGTCACATACTGTATAAATAGGTACAAACAGAACTATTTGATTGGCTGATGTATCTAACAGTCTGAAATTAGATTGTAATCATTTGTCATGCTTTGCTTGTCAAGGAGGACTCCACTTTGATGGAGTCAGATGTTGTCAGTCTGTACACTGACAACATCTACAATTGTACAGAATCAAGATTAGAAAGAGATTGCAACTGCATAAGCAAACAGAGAAAAAAGAGAACTAAAGGGACAAAAATATGTGTTCTAATTTTTAGACCCGTTACACTGGCAGAGAAGCCTTGATATTGTTCACAAAAGCTACGGAATGTGTTTTAAACCATTATCCTGTCATTTTCAGGTCCTGGGTGTTTGGTGCTTTTGCATTGCTGTGTCTTCTTTGTCTGACGTGGTCGTTTGGCCTGTTTTTCTTGAACGACTCTTCAGTAATTATGGCATACCTCTTCACTATCTTCAACACCTTACAAGGGATGTTCATCTTCATCTTCCACTGTCTTCTGCAGAAGAAGGTAAACCCAAGTCCACCTGTGAAAAGCTACAGGAATTGGTTTTCATACACCACATTCTTCATTATTGAACGCTGCTGATTGTGTTAAATATTGATTCATAAAGCCATTTTCTGGCTGCAATGTTTATTTTGCGATTTTAATTAAACTAAAATCCTTTGAGATTGTTGTACTTTAAGTCAGTAGAAAATATGAAGGTTGTCTTTTTTTAAAGGCTTGTTTTAATAGGTTATATCCTTTATGTATTTACTTAAATAATCAAAAAGTTTATTTATTTCACTAATTTCATTCAAAAAGTGAAACTTGTATATTATATTCATTCATATATATATATATATATTATATTGTGTAATGAATGAATATAATATACAAGTTCACTTTTTGAATAGAATTAGTGAAATCAACTTTTTGATGATATTCTAATCATATGACCAGCACATGTATACTGTATATAATATGTGTGTGTGTGTGTGTGTGTGTGTGTGTGTGTGTGTGTGTGTGTGTGTGTGTGTGTGTGTGTGTGTGTGTGTGTGTGTGTGTGTGTGTGTGTGTGTTTTCCTCATATTTTGATGGTTTAATCAAACATGTGGGGTCGTTAAAAACAAATATACCCTTCCAGACATTACTTTTGGCCACTACTGTGCATTATGTATGTCTCCTACCCTTTACTTTGCTGTAAATAGTGTAATCTTTTTTGCTCGGGTCTTGGGTTTGGTTGTTAACTGACCTGATGTTGGATTCTGTTATCATAGGTGCGTAAGGAGTACAGCAAGTGTTTCCGGCAGTCTCAGTGCTGTAGTGCTCTTCCCTCTGAAGGACCCCACAGCGCTAACAAATCCTCGGCTTCCAGGTCCACAGCTCGATATTCATCTGCTACACAGGTACATCTATAACCTCTCTAGTTGTATCATATGTAAAACCAAACACAGTAAACCAGGCCACTGCCCTGCAGAGTTTAGGTCCAACCCTAATCAAAGACACCTTAGCAAGCTAATCAAGGTCTTCAGAGTTATAGGCAGCTAAGTTTGATCAGGGTTTGAGCTAAACTCTGCAAACATGTTCACTTCTCTGAAAATTATCCAATGATTCAAAGAGGCCATTTTATGCCCTTTGACAAAGTCTTGATTTTGTTTTTGTGCTCTTGTAGAACAGTTTTTCATTCTTTCTTTTTCTTTTTTTTTATTACTAGAACATTAAATTTCAATATACAATTGTACTATTGATATCCAAAATATCAAAGTTACTAATAATTCAACTGTGCAAACAAGTTAAGATCTGTACTATAGAATACAATATAAAACAGATGCAACACGGGGCAAAATGCGTTGACATTTAAGAAGAACGCTGTGCAAATTTACAAGTTTCATACATTTTGAATTTGGTGCGGCAGGGGGGAAGATGCATGAGGCACTAATTTGAATAATTTTAACATTTATTTATAGTATTTAGCTATCCTACCCTCTACAGACAGTGATGTGAAATGTTCACCACATTCAAACATTTCACACACTGGATTTAAACAGCTCGTCCTGTTACAGCAGTCACAAACAACTGACATTACTAATAATTATTATTATAACTTAGTTTTTTCAACGTCTGTCACTTAACATTTCATTTTGTGCTGGACACAAACAATTCAGTGAGTTGTTACCAGAAGGCTTGTCCTGAATGGATCATAAAATCAGTGCCTTGTTGACAGGAGAACAGCTGCAATTGTAATCAGTCCAATTCGTATTTGAGCCAGTTCATGAATCGGACATGGCTATCGTGTCTCAAAGCGGATGTCTATTTTTTCAGTTCCAAATATTGAGTAACTAAGTTTTTAAAGTAAAAAATTATGATATTATGATCTATGAAATAGACTCTGGTAAATTACAGATACTTCAAATTGTACTCAATTATAGTAACAGTGTAAACATACTTGGTTAGCGTCCACCACCGCCAGATACTTCCACAGAGTTCCAGTCTTCTTGAAGACATTGGCAAGATTTTGAAGAAAACTACGCACTGGCATTACATCAGTAATGCATAACTACAGGTTCATCCATCTAGTACTTACAGTTCAAAAAGGATGATTAATACAACTTTAAGCTCAAATAATAAATAGTTACTAAAGACTACATGTAGTGTATACTGTCTTGCCATACTTCCATTGTAAGTTCACTACTGTAACTGCATTTTTCTTAATTCAATTCACTTCAATTCACATGTATAATGCTTTTTACAGTACGGTATTAAAACTGGTTATATTGGGGTTAAAGACAATAACAAAATCCATATATACACAACTTGCTGCTTTGAAAGAAGTATTAGATAGAATGATTCACATTTCTATTTCCATAGCAACAATGCTTGTCATTATACTGTTTGACCCGTGTATTGTTTTTATAGATTTTGATTTATTTTTCTTTATAATGACCTTGTCAGTTGATGTGTAATTTATAGCAAGCCGACATGTTTGTGTAAATGAAATGCTATGACAGAATCAGAGCTGTTGGATTCACAACATGTGAATTCCTTCCTAAAGACATGAACATGAGTGGCTGGTCAACAGGGCGAAGAATAAAGTACACTTTACAGTTACCTACACAATGTGTGCAATTTTTACTACTACTAGCATGTATTCAAATGTCTGAAACCTAAAATAAACATTGTTGTTAAACACAGTTTTGTTTAAAAAAATGAATCGCAGGAATACATGAAGAGGTGGAAATATCATGCAATTACATTTTAATTAAACTGTCTTGCGGGCCACAAGAAATAGGATGGCGGCCCTTATGTTTGACATGGTTTGAAAGCAGTTTTACAGAAAATTCAAACATAATTTTCTCTTATAGTCGACATTATGCCACAAATTTTGTTGATAGAGCTTGACCTGCATTGAAACCACAACATTCCTTTAATAATGACTATTTCTTGATAAGTATTAAACAATAAGCAGAATATTGTTGTTTTCTCTTGCCCTGAATTGCATTGCAATTATTATGGGGGATCTTAAGCTGCAAAAGATGAAAATGTGTTGTTTAGACTTTTTCTTTTGCAGTCTTTATTCCACCTATAGTGTTAATAGCCCCTCGAACACTGAAGATGTGTTTGAAATCGCCTCATATACCCAACTTTACTATTCCCTTCATTACTCCACTAATATAGTCCACTTGAAGGATTGAATGAAAACGAGTGAGCGAATTTGGACACTGAGTGCGCCGGAAGGGCTGCTGGTTTTGCATAGTTTGTGCTTGCTGTTTAATAATCATTTGAAATTTGACAAACTGCCAGCTCCAGTAGTAATGAAAAGATTGTCATGGAAACTATGTATAAACATCAACTAAACAATTTAATAATTAAATGGAATTTACATTGTACCCACATTGAACCAGCAGTTTAGAAAATGGATAAATGGACAACTCAGCTGCAGGCTGGAAATCATTCAGCATGACCCTCACAGTACATTATGGGTATTTTCTAGCCGTCATCAGTTGTACACTCGTTATTGTGGTGCATTATGGGATTGAATGAGTGCATTCCATAACATTCACTGGTTTCGGACACCACTACAAATGTCAGTCCCCTCAAATAGTGCCCTGTTTAAGGCTAATGGGGGATGATTTCGGAGACAGCCTGAGACTGCAAAGCTGTCATTCTACATAAATATTAGCTTCAATAATCAGTGAACGTGTTTTTCTCTCGCCGCAGAGCCGCATCAGGAGGATGTGGAACGATACTGTGAGGAAACAGTCAGAGTCTTCCTTCATCTCCGGAGATATCAACAGCACTTCTACACTAAACCAAGGTGACAAAGACTTTCAAAATTGATTGGATAAAAAAATTAGTAAATTATCATAAGGCATCCTACTTGCTATATTCATATATGTACATTTTGTAGTTCTTCGACATCCTTTAAAAGTCGTGCCCACCTGACGTGCATAAATATCTGACTCCCTAAAACTCTCCCAGCCCAACTGACCTTGACTGCAGAAAGAAATCATTGTTTCCAAGTAGCCTCTCACAGCATTTGTAGATCAGCTTTGAAACATCAAAGTGAGAGAGAGAGAGAGAGAGAGAGAGAAACATAAAATATAATTTAGAGAGATATAATAATAGTTTTTCACCAAGTGTATCACAGAAAGAGTGGGCCAGTGCTCAGTAGTTACAACATCTCCATGCTTATCGGTCAAAATCTAACCCTTACGTGTATATTCTTAAACAGTTAACACTCTTTTGAAACCATTACTTTTGTCCTCCTTCACTAATCCCTCTGTCAGAAACAACATATTTTAATAAACAATAAAGGTAGAAAATCTGTTGTCAGTACATGCAATGGTTACACACATCTACACATGTCTGTATGTCAAAAACAAATGGCATCTTTTCATTATTTAAAAGTTGTCAGGAAATATATGCAACTCATAAAAGATTAACAAAATATCATGTATAAGCTGTAGCATTGATTGAATAAATATAAGAAAATATTTCTCTTGCATTGCAAGTATGCACAATTTATAGTAATTATCATACTAACAACATGTAACATGTAACAAGGATCATTAAGAAACAGTTTATTACAGTGTGATGATTTATATGCTAAAGTGAGAAAGTTAGCTGAATGTAATATAAAAATCGTTAATTATATATGAATGCTGATAAAATTATTTTATATAGGTCCACAGCGAGAACATAGCCATATTTAAAAGAAATAATAATAATAATAATAATAATAATCTTTCTCTAAATTTCTTCTTTATTAATTTAAAATGTAAAACTTTTTTGGTAAAACTTAAAGCCATTATGTATAAAGGTATTCTATTCATAATGTATTTTATAATGCATTATATCTTTTCATAAAAATGCATTATAATATTTGCTGATATTTGCTGACTCCTTGCATTAATCTTTCTAAAGCTGTAACAATGAATATATGAGTATTATAATATATTATACCTGTGGTTACAGGTATTTATAAGATCATACTATGCATTATATGTCATAAGTAACGCATTACTTTTATAATGCATTATACATAAAGACTTTAAGGAAAGTGTTACCACTTTTTTAATAAAATATTAATTTAATTACTATTATTTTATTACTGCTGCTTCAAGACAAAGCAGCAGTGAACAATGCTTGCAATTACCAATAATTTAAAAAGTGAACACTTGTATTAATATAAGTGAACACTTTCACGAGAAGTAATGAAGATATATTTGATTTACCGGTGTCCTTTTCTCTTGCTTTCTGTTTATTACCCATTCAATCTGAATACAAGTGTAGTTTTTCTTGCTGCTAAGTACACTGCAAAGTTTCTGGATTGACAACCATATTTAAATAAGTGATTGATTCAGAAACTGCAATGATTGACAGTGATGCCCAACGGATGAGACTGGTATTGGTACCGACTACTGAAATGTTGGTACTGTGACACCCCTAGTATGCACCATTATTAAGGAATATATTGGATTTGGTCTTTTAATTTCATTGTCTTAATACATTAGTACTAAGTACAAACCTGGTAAAAAAAATCACTGGTGGTCAATGGAGGAAAGCCTTGTTTGGCCTCAAGGTGGGCATTTATTTAAGGGTGTAATATCATGAGAAAACTATGAATAGTAGAATGTGGCTTAATTGGATATTTTATTGTTTCATTTTTGTTAAGTTTCTATCTACAGTGGGATCAGACAACACTATCAGTTACGTCTAGCTTGACCTGAATATTGAGTCCCAAGCTGAGCTGTGTGCAAATAGTTGCTGCTTTCTGAAATTCTCAGAATCGATCCAGAATCATTGGAGAGAGTTTTTTTTTTTTCTTTTTCTTTTTTTTCCTCCCACCCCTAGTATTTAGTGTCATCCACTTGATCCGATTGACGACAATACACCTGGTGTAAACAGGGCCTTAGATTTGCATGAAAGTTCATCTAGCCCCAGTGGTTTTCAAATGTTTTAGAGTGAAGTACCCCCTGAAGGAACTACCATCCTTCTGCGTACCCCCTCTCTTCCACTTAGACTGCAGTCACACCTTTTCCATTAAAGGTGCCCTAGATTCAAAAATTGAATTTACCTTGGCATAGTTGAATAAAAAGAGTTCAGTACATGGAAATGACATACAGTGAGTCTCAAACTCCATTGTTTCCTCCTCCTTATATAAATCTCATTTGTTTAAACGACCTCTGAAGAACAGGCGAATCTCAACATAACACAGACTGTTACGTAACGGTCGCGGTGTACGCCCCAATATTTGCATAATGCCAGCCCGTGATGTTCCCAACATTATAAAAGGCATTAGACAAGGGCAGAACGTCTGGAACTGCACACAGCCGAATCATCAGACTAGGTAAGCAAGCAAGTACAACAGCGAAAAATGGCAGATGGAGCAATAATAACTGACATAATACATGATAGCATGATATTTTTACTGATATTTGTAAATTGTCTTTCTAAAAGTTTCGTTAGCATGTTGCTAATGTACTGTTAAATGTGGTTAAAGTTACCATCGTTTCTTACTGTATTCACGGAGACAAGACTGTCATTATTTTCATTTTTTACACACTTGCAGTCTGTATAATTCATAAACACAACTTCATTCTTTATAAATCTCTCCACCAGTGTAGCAATAGCCGTTAGCCACGGAGGACAGCCTCAAATTCACTCAGAATAAAACTTTTAACATCCAAATAAATACTTTACTCACATAATTCGAAGCATGCATGCGGCATGCATGACGAACATCTTGTAAAGATCCATTTGAGGGTTATATTAGCTGTGTGAACTTTGTAAATGCGCTGTAATATAGTCGACAGCTCGTGTGGCAGGAGGCATGCGTCTTAAAGGGGCGGCGCCAAGTGTAAATCAGTGCATTGTTAATGGTGCCCCAAAATAGGCAGTTAAAAAAATTAATTTAAAAAAATCCATGGGTATTTTGAGCTGAAACTTCAGAGACACATTCAGGGGACACCTTAGACTTATATTACATCTTGTGAAATAACGTTCTTGGGCACCTTTAAGGGACAATATTTGCCCCCTAAATTGATTTTCCAGTGCGTATTTTTACCTTTATGAAAACATTTTTTATTTTATACTTCTGTGGATGCAGTCATTTTTGACTGCAAAAGATGAGGTAATTTGATTAAATGTAATGGATTTACAGCATTTTGCCAGTTAGAAATACATTTTAAGGTATGGTAGAATTAAACTAACTACTCAGTATTTTGTTTGCGTACCCCCTTTTGTCACCTCAAGTACCCCCAGGGGTACGCATACCCCAGTTTGAGAACCACTGATCTAGCCTAATACTTTTCAGATCAAGTGTTTTTGTAGCACTCCTAATTATAATCTAAAAATATTTTGCTGTAATTTGGCATGGTGAAAGTTGTTCACTTCTGTTCAAGTACAGCATTTGGTTGGTGGGCCGTTCACATATCTGAAATATGTGATTCTGAAATTCTCGGAACAACTTATCACTCTGTGGTTGTTATCTTACGTAATCCTGTTTTCTTCTGTTCTGCTTTCCTAATCCTCTCTGGTTCACAGTCATCCCTCTTATTGCTCCTCTCTTTATTCAACAGGAATGACGGGCAACTATCTTCTAACTAACCCTCTCCTCAGGCCTCACGACACTAACAACCGCTATAACAACCTTCTTGCCGAAACCATCGTCTGCAGCACACCTTCACCTCCAGGTGCTCTACAGGGCTGTTCTCATTCTGCCGTTTGGGAATATTGAGGTGGTGTGGGTTGGAGAAATACAGCGCTATTAACACACAACTGTCATTTGCAGAGGCTGTAACGAAATCACTGCGGCCGTTCTTCTTTAAAAACAATTGTTTTTCAGCTGCATGAATCCTTCGCTTTTTTATTACCATTACCTCCAATTTATTAGTTCACCCTTTTTGTTAATGATTTTGTTAACCGGGCAGTTCCTTGGGAAACAAGTCATCGTACCAAACTACACATAAAATATTATTTATTATAAAACTTTTTACTGTGATCATTTTTACAATGCCTTTTTTAACGCTAATAAGATTGCACTTCCAATTCCTTCTGAAGTCCTGCATGGCGTTGCATGTAATCTGTAACTTATACAGAGTGACAATTGGATTTGAACCATCTTTGTTCTACAAAGCGGGATATCTTTGGAAGCATGATATGTGAATCAGAGCCTGTTCTCTGTAGTGCTACTGTTAGTGAACATTATGAGAAGGATGTGCTGTCAAAGTATTCAGTGCAGACACACTTCAGATGCAGCTTTGATCGCTTCGGATCTAAACACAGTCAAAGAAAGCAATGCCATGCCTCTTTATGTAGTAGACTAATGGATGTGGTAAAAGGCTTCCTACATGTGTTAAACTATTGAACCACAGGTCACTTTGTTTTAGTAATCTTTCCTATTTAATATTGTATTATCAAAAAAAATGCATTTAATCATCATTTTAAGCCACTTTAAGTACAAAAACAAAGTGATGATCTACTGTAGCTTCAAAAGTCTAAGTAGACAGTATTGATTAAACTACACAAATATTGTAGATTTTTTACAAAACCAGATATTCTGTACTTTATGGTACAATATGCAAAATTCACAGCATATGATGAAATTGATCAACACTGCGAATGAATCTTTGGCAGACGAGTGCTGTTTATGGACATGTGGATAAATGTATTCACTCTGCTAATTAAATATACTAGTTTTATTTCTTTTTGTGAGTCTTTGTAGCCACGTCTCGGGGCTGACTGCAGCATGAACGCATTCCGCGATGCCTGAAACGGGAGGAGTGAACAAAAGAAACTCTTTAGTAATTGCATCTGAACAGCTCGCTCAGACCAGAGAAAGAACAATTTCCCAGAGACCTTCGCTCTTTACATTCCACTTAGGCAAACACCAGCAGCAGAAGAAAAGAATATCTGTGCCCATTGTAAACACTGAGTGCATGCAATATATTTCCGACACCGAACAATCAAAGATCTGGCCTGGCTTTTCTCCCAGAATTCCTGCTTTCCAGCTTGTCCAAATGCATTCTGTCTGCATCTGTTGGCCAGGCTCTCCAGACAGTACCAGTCTGGATTATACCCATCGCGAATGCATAAACAAATGCAAATAACCTTGGCTCAGATAATGTTTTATGCTTGTTTGCTTTATTTTTGTCCATCCTTTCTCCCCCTCGGTCCCGCTCTCCTCCCGTTCAACCCTTTGATGCCTGTTTCACACTCTAAAAAGAGACTCCTTATTTTGCAGCAGAACACAGATATATTTTTCACATCCCTGCTATCTTATATTATTTAAATTCATCCCGTGCTCTGCATGAAACCGAGCAGCAGTTTCTAAAATGTATGATTTTCTCCACTTTCTGTTCTATCACCACTTTATTTTTATTACTTAAGTGATACTGTTGATATTTTGTACTTCTCTGTAATTATGACTCGAGATGTTTATGCATTCATATAGGCCTAAACAAATTTTTTTTTTTATTAATTTTGTTTTAAAGATTGTTTGGCTAAAACTTACACCTGCCACATTCTGCATTCAGCCTTCTGATAGATTTACTTACTACTGAAGTCATCTCACAAATCATAAAAAAAAAAAATTAAGTTTTAAAAAATGCTCTTTTGTTTTACACATTCATATTTTATTAATGGCAATTCTATCATGGACATTTACTAGAATAATTTGAGCTGAATTAAAATATTGATCATATTTTGTTGATTATTTATGAGCTTGTTGGGTGCCATTAAAAATTCAATTATGACATATATTTTAAATTTCAATTCCTGTATTTGAATGTAATTCGAATTAGGAAGTAGGGAAAAAAACAAAACAACCTATTTCTCTGGATCATCTTTGAGATGTTTGTACACTTTGATTGGAGTAAATCTGTGGCAAATTCATTAAAGATTGGACAATTTATTAAAGTAAACACCTGTCTATATAAAGTTTAACAGCTGAAAATGCATATTAGAACAAAAACCAAGTCATGAGTTTGAAAGGACAGCCTGCAGAGTGGAGAAACAGGATTGTGTCGAGGCACAGGTCTAAGGAAATCTACAAATCTGTTTGGTGCATTGAAGGTTAACAAGAGCACAGCGGCCTCCATTATTCTTAAATGAAAGAAGTCTGGAACTGCCAGGATTCTTCTAAAAAAAAAAAGAGTAGGAAACAGGATGGAGAATTGTAATTCAGTTTTGAAGTGAATTCAAATGGAATGAAATTTAAAGAAATTCATCTCATTGCTCTGAGTTTTACTACTTTTTTCTTTATACATTTCAGTATAATTACCCCATAAACTAATATTAAGAAGTGTTTGAAATGCTTCAAATTAGAATATACGGTCCCACTTTATATTAAGTGACCTTAACTACTATGTACTTACATCAAAAAATACGTACAATGTACTTATTGGGTTCATATTGAATTGCAAAACACTTTTTCTGCTACTGAATTGGGATACGGGTAAGGTTAGGGACAGGTTTGGTGGTATGGGTAGGTTTAAGGGTAGAGGTAAGGTGTAAGGGATGGGTCAACAGTGTAATTATAAATGTAATTACAGAAATTAATTACAGATGTAATTACAGGTGTTTTTCAAATATACGTACAATGTAAAAACATGTATGTACACAATAAATGCATTGTATCAAATTATTAATTTAAATGTAAGTACATAGTATTAAGGCCACTTAATATAAAGTGGGACCGAATATACTTTATATACATTTCTTTAATAATAAATTAACTTTTTTTTTTTTATGGGCAAGGTTGTATTATTAGCACACTTGTGTGGTTATAATCACTAAAATGATAATCACTTTTTATAGCTGTTAATAGTTTTTAATCATGTTTAAACTTGATTTATGTCAGGAAACAGCAGGCTGTCATTGCAAAATTGCAAACTTTTTCCTAATTAACTTTTTTTATTATTTATATGAAAATAATAAATGATATTAATTTTATATGAATTTAAATGAATTTTTATTATTTATAAGAAAATAATATGGGCACAATCACAAATTACGTTATTAAATTACAATTCAACATCTTGTGGCGTCTGGCCAATAAAATTCAAATTCAAACTTGTGAATTAAAAAAGAGCCAATTCCTATTTGTTTATCAATTTTATTTCAAATCGTGAGTGAAATAAAATGTGTGGTAAATCTTGATGGGCTGAATTCAGACGTTTGTAATTTGCAAGCTTTTCTGCTTGATGATTTCTCACTTTCTGTCTTCGCTGCAATTTTCTAAAGAAGGCGTTATTTGACTCTTTCTTTTCGCACATGGGCAGTTCTCAGGTCAGCTAGCCTGAGCAGACACACATGATGTGAGTGTTTTCACCCTGCCTGCTGTTTGTAATCGGTGTGCTCTACAAACATGCTTCCATTCTGTTGTGTTCTATACAGACATTTACAGCATGTTTTGTGTCTATGCTTTTCGCTGTTGCATCTGGCATTCATTTACAATAATGACTCTTTTTGTGTTTTTGCAAGAGGTTCTTTGGCTGCCTTTTAACATTCTTTTTCTCTGTGCTGTACTGTTAAGGACATCAGTTTATGGAACATTGAACATTTTGTTTGAACAGTTTCCGTTTAGTGACATGCATCTATATTTGTTAAAAGAGGACCTATTATGCCCAAGTCTTGAATTGAGCATTTCCCAAAAGTATCGTAAGCCTAAGTTCGTAGGCTCCACGATCAACTTAAGGTGGTGATACACGGCAACTTTTTGAGCAACGTTGTCTGTCAGTGAGCGATGGTGCTTGGGCACTTTCCCATTGAGAATGGGCAACAAATTTCTATCTGGAAACTTTAGATCAAAATTTGTTTCCCATTCTCAATGGGAAAGTGTCCAAGCAACATCGCTCGGCGACATGGCCTGGCAACATTGTTAAAAAAGTTGCCCCGTGTATCATCACCTTTAGACTTACGATGCTTTTGGGAAATGCAGTCCTGTTTGATTCCTGTCTCTATGAAGCCCCTCCTTCTGAAAAGCACAGTGTGCTCTGATTGGTTGGCTGGACCAGTGTGTTGTGATTGGTCAAGCACTACAAGCGTGCTTGGGTAATGCCCTGCCCCTTACCATAACCATGAGTTTCAACACTACTAATTAACTCAACCAGGCCCCCGCCCCATTACTTTGCGCATACTTTGGGTGGGAATTATTTAAAGTTGCCATCGAATTGAAAATTGAATTTACCTTGGCATAGTTGAATAACAAGAGTTTAGTACATGGAAATGACATACAGTGAGTCTCAAACTCCATTGTTTCCTCCTCCTTATATAAATCTCATTTGTTTAAAAGACCTCAGAAGAACAGGCGAATCTCAACATAACACCGACTGTTACGTAACAGTCGGGGTGTACGCCCCCAATATTTGCATATGCCAGCCCATGTTCAAGGCATTACACAAGGTCAGCCAGTATTAATGTCTGGATGTGCACAGCTGAATCATCAGACTAGGTAAACAAGCAAGAACAATAGCAAAAAATGGCAGATGGAGCAATAATAACTGACCAGATTCATGATAACATGATATTTTTAGTGATATTTGTAAATTGTCTTTCTAAATGTTTCGTTAGCATGTTGCTAATGTACTGTTAAATGTGGTTAAAGTTACCATCGTTTCTTACTGTATTCATGGAGACAAGAGCCGTGACATTTTTATTTTTAAACACTTGCAGTCTGTATAATGCATAAACACAACTTCATTCTTTATAAATCTCTCCAACAGTGTAGGATTAGCCGTTAGCTACGGATCACTATCAAACTCATTCAGAATCAATGTAAACATCAAAATAAACACTGTACTTACGCGATTAGACATGCTGCATGACGAACACTTTGTAAAGATCCATTTTGAGGGTTGTATTAGCTGTTTGAACTTTGTTTATGCAGTGATAGAGTCGAGAGCTCAGGAGGGGGCGGAGAGCGCATGATTTAAAGGGGCCGCAGCATGAATCGGCGCATTTCTAATTATGCCTCAAAATAGGCAGTTAAAAAAATTTATTAAAAAAAAAGTATGGGGTATTTTGAGCTGCAACTTCACAGACACATTCAGGGGACACCTTAGACTTATATTACATCTTGTAAAAAAACGATCGATGGCACCTTTAAATGAGGAAAATTGTGACGTGTTCAATCCCAGAAGAAAGAATCAAGACTACAATGGAGGCGTTTCAGGAAGTTCAGAAACAGTGCGCACTGATATAGAGAATAACTCCCTTTGGAGTGACTTTGTGCTTTGGAACTTTGCAGACCTTTTCATGCTCAAACTGCAATGAAACATGGAACATGGAAAAAAGCATAATAGGTCCTCTTTAATTTATTATTTTAGTTTTTAATGTTATTTTTAGTTGGCATTTGGCATGTAATGAGTGGGATGAGAAATATCATGTCTTTAAATAGTGCAAATACCCAGTATTGTCTGTCATGCTACTTACTATTTGTTCATTTCACGGAATTTTTCGTTTTTCATTTCAGGCCAGCACTCCCTGACCAACAGCCGTGATGTCAGCACCATGGACACACTCCCTCTCAACGACAACTTCAACAACAGTTACTCCCTCCGAGAGGACGACTACGAAGACCCTGCATTGAGCTGCCCGACTACTGTGCACCTGGACGACGCTGCCTTTGAAAAGATGATCATCTCCGAGCTGGTTCACAACAACCTGAGACCTCGCAGGTTGCCGCAAAACCAAACCAGCTCAAAATGCCAACCGGGGTCCGACAGCCACAGGGACAGAGACCTGACTCCACAGGAAGCCTGCGTCGACGGAGGTGTCGGGAACAGAAGCGGGAATGAAGTCGACGTCATAGTTGCTGATGCCGACACCTCCGCTTTGCCGCCATCCGGCAGCCACCAGGCACTGGAGCTTCTTCTCCTTCACCCGAACGACCGGGTGACCCTCGAGGCTCCGCTTTTGCCCCAACGAACTCATTCGCTCCTTTACTCCACTCAAAAGGCATCTCAGCAGGCCATCAGGCTGCAGAAAGACAGCAGAGAGCCAGAAGAAGATGAGCAAAATGCAAGAGAGGAAGACAACGCGCCCTCGCCAAATAACAGAGACTCATTGTACACAAGCATGCCCAATCTCAGAGACTCTCAGTCCTCCTTACCTTCTGAATCCCCCGACCTGGTCAGTGGACAGGATGATGGTTCCCCTTGCTCATCAGCTCAAAGTGAAATTGAGGAACACTGCTACAAGAGCTTGCCCGACTTGGGAGATGGGACTCAAGCGCTTTCCTACTATCAGATTAGCCGTGGAGGCACTAGCGTGGGCTGCATTGGCCCCAGGCTCCCTGAGGGCTGCCTTCCACTAGAGAGCGAACCCACTAGCGATGGACAGATGCAGCTAATCACCAGCCTCTGAGCCAAGAATGTCAACTTTCGTCCGTTTTTTTCTTTTGCCTCACATTCTGTCTATTCAGCCACAAACGACAGGAAGAGAGGGACTAGTCAACGGCACAATGACTCTTTCTCACTTGTTTTTTAGTAACAGAACTGACGGTCTGGTCAAACTCGAGCAGAAAGTGTCAAGACTGGCATCATCTACATCTGCCAAAAGCTTTGTACAGTATACTGTAAAAAAGAAAAGAAAAAAGAAACATGCCAATGTCTGACTTTTTGTAGAACTTTGAAAACTCTCCCAGCCAGTTTGCAGGTGAATCTTCCCTTCTTGGAAATACAGAATGAATGGAGAGAGACTGTGATACAGAAAATTAAAAGAATATCCCAGACTCAGGCCTTATATTTTCTCTATTGCACAAATAACTGTTGTACGAATGACAACTAAAAATATATTTTGCAGTACCAAGTGTAAAGAAAGACAGTTCAACCCATAATCACCACATCTCCACTTGTGAATGATGTGTTCAGTTATGGATTTTACCATGAAAATTGTATTTTGCCAACGTATATGTACAAAAAAAAAAAAAAAAAGCTTCCTTATATTAATTTTTTTTTTTTTTTTTTTTTTTTTTTTTTAGCTTAATGGAAGCTGTGTCTTGCACAGATTTGGTATGAATTGGACTAATATGTAATTTCTTTTACTTAAAAAAAAAATGCTTTGACTTTGACAGGGATCAGTATTCATATGTGTCAGCGCAATGTCTTAAGAACATATCTCATTATTTGGCACTAAATAATTTATTGTATGAAGTATGGAAATAAAAAGGGTTGGAATGAAAGTGGGTATGATGTAACACTGTTGATATTCATTTCAGTCTTTTCTAAGACCCCATTACAAATGTACATTCAACTCTTGTTTGATATTGAATAAATGTGACAATTTTTTCTCGTTTGCAGATATATCAATTATTCAGTGTGGCATTAAACTAGCAAAATTATTATTTTTTTTTTTTATTTTTTTTTTTTTTATATAAGAAGTATGACAAATGAAAAAACTGCAGAGATTGCCTGATTACTTATTTGCAATATAAAAAATAATTTTGCTAGTTGTTTTTTGTTGTTGTTGTTGTTTTGTTTTTTAATCTATTAGCAAAACATCAAGTCAGCTTGAAACTCCATTCATAACCCATTTTACTACACAAATGTGATGTATTTCACAGGGGAAATACTTTTATTATACTTCTAGATCTGATTTGGAATAATTAGCTGGTGGCTGATTTGATGGCTGATTTTGCAGTCGCACTAGTAAAATTTTACTGTTTAAAAAAAAAAAAAAAAAAAAAAACGCCTTCCGTATTCAGCGTATGAAGAAAGTGTAAAACTGTTGAAGTTTAAAATGCTTGACACAAAAGTCTTTACTTCAAAGACCATTGTTATAAATATGAACATTGGCGGGGATTTCATTTCATAAATGAGGCCCAGATCTCTTGCATTTTCTATATTATAAAGACATTAACAAAAAAAAAAAAAAAAAAGACCTTCAGAAGACTAATAGACTAATAACTATAATAGTCTAATATATTATAATAATATATACATTATTATAATTATTAATTATTATAAATTATTTTAAATTCATATAATTTTGTTACATTGTGGACATAATTAACTAATTAACTCTTTCCTCTTAAGCATTTTATTTTTAAGTTGCCAGCCAGCGCCAACATTTTTGATCATATTCACAAAACTTTTATGGCTCTTAGAATATTTTGTTGTATGAATCCGTAAACAGTCAATATATCGAAAGGAAGGGGGAAAAAAATTCTAGCTTCATTCCTTCTTTTTTGAATGTTTGTAAGTTTATAAAAAGAATTAAAAATTCAAACAAAAAGCTTTAAAAAATCCTGTTTTTGTCAAAGACTTCATCCGGATGGGATTCAGAAAGATGATGATCAAAACAGATGGAGTAAAATGAAATGAGTGTTACAAGTCTGACTCTCTAATCATTAGACCACAACTGCCCTAATTGAGTCTATTAACTGGTATTATTTTGTCTTCATGGGTTTGACATTTCCTTCAGTAATGTTAAGCAGTTTTGATTTATATGCCGTTGAATGTTTAATGATCACGTTAGCTTACTTGTGCATAAGCAATGCTTGTGTCCACTCCTTATGGTTTATGCCATAGACTGTAAAAAAAAAAAAAAAAAGTCCGTAGTGTTCAAGACGTCACCCGTAGGTTTTTGAAGAGCATTTTTGAAACCTAAAGCCGGCTGTTGCCATCTTGGCAGCGTGTCATTACCGGATAACAGAAAATGGGCAAAGTGGTGGGACGTGGGTGGAGCTGAGGTGACATGACGGCAGCAGATAAATGGCTAGTGGTACTACAATCCATCTGTCACTCAAGTGACCACGCCCTTAATTATGCAGAACTTTAAGGCTTAATATAATTTAAACGGATGAGTTATAAAAAAGAACCCCATCAGAGTTGTCATGAAGGACAAAATTAGCTGTATAGACCTAAACCACAATTTGTACCAGGCTGTAAACATGTTTTTTTTTTTTTTTTTGCTGTTAAGTTGGGCATTTTAATATGGGACTCATTGAGATTCTGCTCTCTTTTGGAGCCAGTCGATGAACTGCAGTTTAAGTCACTTCCGTATTGGCTCCAAGAGAAAGGGGAGGAGGTTGCGGCTTGGTTTATGCAGATTTTCTTCTTCACTTGTTTTTGGATCTGGAGATGCTGTAGTATTTCAGAAGTTTCGTAACAGCGCCCCCTACTGTATAACTGAAAACGCAGATTACTGCAACAACTCGCCAATGGCGGAAAAACGTTTTGTCACAAATGAGGGAAAATGAGCACAAATGAGCGTCAGTGATGGGGAAAGACTTGAATCTTTGAAATTAATTCTTAATTTGTGGCTAAGATATCTTGTTTTCCGACATGTCATGTGCGAATTAAATTATTAATAACCCTTAGACCACAAAACTTTTCCATGGAAATATGTGAAAGCTTGACCAGTATATTGCAAGTGTACAGTCCTGTTGAACATGTGCATCACTGTGGCAGTAAAAAGGAATGAGTCTACGGTAACGATTGATTTCCCCTGAATTCCAAATAGAATTGTGCCAATTTACTGAGGCCCCATTTACACGAGTGCGTTTTCTTTTTTAAACGCATACGTTTTGCTATGGTTACTCCTGTTGTTTACACTACGCCTGCGTTGGGGCCTGAGTTTGTAAATGGGGCCTGAGAGGGATTAGTATAGCAACTCTTCACAGCACCTGGGATGCTAAGGGTAAAATTCTGAGAAAACGTATGACAAGCCATTTTGGATGGAGCTTCATCCCGGCTGTGGGAAGCTTGGAATATCAAATATCGAATACCAAAGCAGACAATAGCTTCCATCCATCTATTTTTATGTGCATTTTGGGATATCGAATAAAAAAAAACCTGGATGGAAATGCCAAGATGCGCATAAATTAAAAAAATGCACATAAAAACATAATGCACTTAAATGAGTCATATACTTTTTTATGCAATACGAAAATATGCGCATGAACTATAATGGAAAAACTTTTACCGAATAAATTCCTTGATGCGCATTAAAAAAGATTCGACTTTGCGATGGGATGGCATAACTGGACCAACCAGCAGACCGTTCTCCTTGCACAGCATATGAAATGCTGTTTTGGTCAGTCTGTAATCCCTGAGCAAAGTCTGTCATTAAAGTGGTTCGGTGTAATTACCTTCCAGAAGTGCCTCACATGATTGTGTTCACAAACACCAGGCATCTGAATGCAAGATAACATGACAGCGTTTATTGCGTTTCGCCTGCATGCTCTAAGGCACAAGTAATTTATTATATACGAAAATTATTATATACAGTCTACTTCAGCAACTTCCATTTTTTTAGTGGTATTTAGCGCCAGTTTATCAGGACTCACTGGAAGGAAACCGTGCTTTATTCGCAAATGTTTTATGTGATATTCCAAATTTGCACACAAGTTAAATTCGCAACTTTGGATGGAAACATAGCTAATATGTTGGCCTGGCATTTTGTTTGCGTGACATAATGACTTGTGCATGGATAACATTGCATTTATGAATGATTTGAGATCTTGTAAAGACAAGTGAGTGCTCAGTTGAGTGCTCACCTGTCTCCCATTTTGCTTTTCTCAAACTCTTACCAAATCCTCAACACCTGAAAATGCAGCCTTCATTCTTTAATCATGACTTCCTGATGCAAGAGCAAGTCTGCACCACAATTCAGATGACCTGAGACCTGCACTGCACAAATGGACAGCAGGTGATGGCTGCTCCAGAGAGCATGCAGTGCCAAATCTACTGGATGTGACTGGGTTTCCCTGATGATTTATGCAGACTGTCTCAGTACTGTCAGACTCTATCAGTATGTGAAATCACAACTGAGCAAAAACCTTAGAAAGCCAAGAACACAAACTGGATTATGTTCCACAGTACCCGTGTCAGGTACTGCAGACCAGATAACAACACACAAGCTTCTCCAGCATTTTAAGAACAAATCTGCCATGACAACTTTGACCCAAAGCAACCTCCTCTTAAGGCCGAGGTACACCAAGTTGACGGTCGGCTGTCGGGCAGTAACAGGCCGTTTTTGAGCGTCGTTAACAGGGCCGGATTATCATTATCATTACGGGCCCAGGGGCCTGTGCGCACTTGGGGCCCAAGCGAGGGGAAGAAAAAAAAATGTTGGTACACTCATTAAATGCAAATAGCAGGCTTGTTGGCAAACGCTATATACATTATCTTCCACCACCAATGTCTGGTTGGGTAGACTGTCCTCCTCCAAAAAATGATCAAATGGGTGTTTTTTTCAAGCACCTTATTACGACCTATATTTACGTTTTAAAGTCATGTGCCCTCTAGCTGGCGTAAAAGTAATGACAGTGTCGTGTTACGTCTGTCGTCATGAAATTACGTATGACCATCGTTACCAATCAAAATGCGTGTTCATTTAAATTCAGTGTATGGACTTTTTACACGGCCCCTTACCTGCCATTTCTCCTATTTCCTTTTAGAAAAATTCATCTTTTATTAACAACCACACCTACCCCAACCCTAAACCTACCCTTGGTGATTTATAGTGCATTTTCACTTTATGAGCACATGCGTTCCCTAGGATCGAACCCATGATTGCATGATTACATGATTACGTGGTCACATGATTGCATATTGTTGTATATTGCAATGCTCTACCAATTGAGCCACACAAAACCCAAAATATGACGCAGATAAAAGGGTACAATGCATTAAAATGAAAGAGTCCTGTTGTCAGTAGAGTACCTCAGGGATGATGTGTTTTTGTAGGCAAAACCCAGAAACGAGTTAGCATTTTAGGACTTCCGGATCCATTGCCCTAAAATCTACGAATAAAAATGTTTTTTGAATGGGTTTTTGCCAAATCGCCTGAAGTAAGGTCTGTGGTTAACAAAGCCTCTAAATATTTTCTCGTTTTGATCCATGACATAAAACACACCAGTTATAACAAGCTTGTGATTTTTTAAACCTATATAGAGGGTATGCATCGACGTCACTTTCCCGCAAAACCGCGCTCCCTCAGCTGGACTGAGTGGCAAAAGATACAGCTGCGTAACTGGATTAATAGGAGAAACGGCGATAACGTGAGTAAAGCTAACGAATTACTCTAAAGGTTGGACTCGAAAGTGTTTCTTACAACTTGTCAAATAAACCTAATCCATGGATATTGACATGCAGCCAGGAGTCGTGTTTCCTGACATTTATATGTGCCTGATTTGATGCCGCGGGGAAATACATAAAGCAAATTTGGCTGTGAATATATTATATAACTACAATATCGGTAGGTTTAAGTCTGCTTAATCCCTTATATCAATGTTATATCGTCATATTGTCCAGCCCTAAAACATATAACGTTAGTTTTATAGTATAGTTTTTGACAGTGTTGTTTATTTAAAATCACCCAATTATGCAGAATATAAGATGGAAAATATTTAACGGATGAGTCATCAACATAATATATAACAATACAATATATAAGGTATGATTTTACCTCAAAATCCAACAATTCGACACAAAATGATAACTGCAAATCCATGTTTCTCTGCTGGAGTCCAGCTGTTTCTGTGAATTGCAGTGATCCACTTGCTTCTTTTTCTGTTGCTTTCTCTAGTTTTTAAATATATACCTCAGGGTTTGTGTCAAATCTATTTGTACAGTCAGCTGCAAAGCTCTTTCCCGTTTTGAATGTGTTTTGTGTTTTTCGCGACATTCACGCTGAAAACCAATGCTGCTGCTCAGTCTTTTGCCACTCAGCGTGCGTGACCGCAGTCCTAACGGTCGACGGTGACGTCACGTGCATACCCTCTATTGTGTCTTAAAAAACGGCGTTTGCTAACAAATTGCTAAAAGGGACTACTTCCTTTGGCGGGGACTTTAGACACCATCGTGACAAACAGAACATTTGGACAACATGTTTTTTTAAAAAAGTTGTTTTTTAAATAAAGTTTGAGGAAGCTTGGTGCTGGTGACATTGATCCACGATCATGATGTGCTGTAGCGTACTGTTAGGTTTTTATATCTGACGACTTTATTTAGGCTTCAAAATGTATAAATGTTTGTGTTAACTTGTAAAGATTATCTTGATAGACAAAATGTGTAAGTGTCATAACCCTTTGTTATTTTTTGCGATTTTCCAAAAGTCTATGGGAAAAATGCATAGGCTTTCAATTGAGGGAACCTGTGCACCGCTAACTTCCGGGTTGGCCTACAAAAACACGTCATCCCTGAGGTACTCTATCCGCTTGTTAAGTCGTGACGTAAAGATCGAACGCCGTTTCCGGGTCCAAGCCTCGACTCGTTTCACTTGAAAATGCCATCGACGGCCGTTTATGAGCTCTATTTATTCATATTAAACATCAATCATTTAAAAAAGATAAACATTTTAAATACTTACAGTCTACACAACAGTCTCCGTGCTCACAGCGTCACAGACATTAATATTTTAATGATTTATAAAAGATGAATCATTGTCTGGCCATCTGGAATTTTGATGTGGAGATAAAGGTTGTAATTATATATTTCTTGTAGTATTACACCACATCGTGTATGTATATTAGCACCATTTGTTGTTTTCTTGTGCTAGAGCTCAGATAGAGCGTTAGGACCCGGAAGCGCTGCTGCGTGATTTCAGACTTAACAACCGGATAGGGGCGCAACTTTAGTAAACGCTCCTATGGGTCGTATTTCAAGGGAAGTGACAAACGACCTATATGGGCGTATTGGTTGGAAGACATGTTGGCTCGCACACCTGGCTTTGGATGCGATTGATACGAGTTCGAAACTGCTTTTTCTTAGGTGCAGGTCACTGTGCCCAGGGGGGCAATAGACTTGGAAATAGAATAGACTATATAATAGAATAGAAAATAGACTATTGATACCTGCTGATATAGACAGATTTTTACTTAGACACAGGCGCAGAACACACATACTTGTTGACAGTCGCCTTTAATCCTTTTGGTGTGTTCAAGCACAGCTTTTTGGCCGAGACACAGTCGATGAGATGCAACAACACAGTTGGCTTTCGTCACCTCTAGTTCTTATGTCGACTTGGTGGGTCCCAGGCTTTAGATAGTCCCTGCCCCTAAACTCAACATCCAATCAGAGTTTCCACTCTCACCGACAGCCCCGGGCAAAATGCCAACGACGTGAGCCCAACAAGAGCTGATGTGTGGAACACACCACAAAAACTAGCCCGACAGATGCTCACCTACAGCCTGACTTTGGCCAACGACCGACTTTTGGCTTGGTGTGTCATAGCCTAAAGGCCTGGTGAGGTCCTAAGAGGGTGACATGAAGTGGGAGCTAAGGTGTCTCTCTATCACCTACTTTAAAAGAAAGTACAAGACTTGTATCAGGACCTGGTTCCTAGAATATGTATCATGTAACTCAATGTCTTTCACGCCTTTGAGCGTCCTCAAAAAATAGTGTTACCTGCTGAACATCTATTGAAATGTGTTCAATTTTAATGTTACTTGGAAAAAATATCAGAATACTGCTGAATGGTGGCATACTATTTTTTAAACTACAAAGTGCAATTTTATGGAGTTGCTAATGATTCAATTAATGGAAACATCCATAAAACTTTTGTCTCAAGTGCGCAAAATACAACAACAATCCACCTGCATACACACTAACCAGATGAAACGCATAAAAGAGAGCCATAAACAAGCAGACAGCACCAGCACTCTTTTATCAGCATGTTTTTAAGACACAACACCAGGCTTAATGAAAGTCTTAAACACCTTCAAAAAGCTTTGCAGGGTTTCTATGCATATATATTGCCTCATTCTTACTCTGAAAAACAGCCCGTCTCATCCTATTTCTATGTAATTATCACCCTTCAGGTGGAGCAGATGGCAAATTAACCGCTGGATGCAAACTGCTGACAATGTTGTCGTCTTATCCATTTTGCATGATGACAGTGTTAGTGTTTTATGCACATCCTGATTACAAGAATTTTGACGGTGGGTGTTTTTTTTTTTCAGGGACTTAAAGTATGGAATGATTTCTGCAGAAGTTCTAAGGCTTCTGTTTGTTTGTTTGTTTGTTTGTTTGTGTGTGTGTGTGTGTGTGTGTGTGTGTGTGTGTGTGTGTGTGTGTGTGTGTGTGTGTGTGTGTGTGTGTGTGTGCGCGATATAATCAAGCTCCATCTTGAAATTTGCTGTTTGCATAAAGAAGGTTCATTAGTAGCACTTGTTATGCAGTACAAACTCATTGGTTATCATTTGGAGAGAGAGCTTTTCTTTTAAAAAAGTTCTTTTATTTTTGGGAAAGGGTATTTTCTTTTTTTCGTAAGGATTGCAATGTGTGTGTCTAAGTAAATTTATTCATTTTGTGAATGAGTGCACTGGGGGTTAAATTGGGCCGCATCGATCTGAGTGCTGTAACAGGCACAAACCTGTTGCAAGGCTTTATAGACAGTGTCCAGTTTTCTTCCTTACCCCTGGGGAGTATTATCGTGTCCAATTCACTTCATAAGTAGTTAGGGTAGAGTATTGAGCCAGTGAGAACTAGCATGGTGTTCCAGGTTCTCAGCCAGCTCTAAATCAAATCATTGTGTGGAGAATATGGTTTTGGAGTAAGGAGTTGTTTTATTTATCCATTTTGGGAAAAATGTGTGCATTTGTTGAGTGATATTTTTTAATGGTGAATATTATGTAATTAGAGTAGAGCGTTTTTTTTTCTATTAGAGATCATCAGAACTTGGTCAATGAAAAGTAGATAAAAATGATTTTAAACTTTTAAATTTTAACACATTTACACTATACAGTTTCAGCTACATATCAATCTGCTGTATCTTTTACAGTGTTGGGTATAATGTGTTGCAAAGTAAAGTCAAAAGTCGTTGCTAATGAGGATTCCTGTGCCCAAAACAAAAAGTCCTGTGCCCAGGTCAAAAAAGGTGTTCTCAACTGTGCTATTTTGAGACACCATGAATATAAACTAAAATGTTAGGATTAAAAAAAAAAAGTATTTAGTTACCACTTGTACCCTTTCATACACTTTTAAATATACTCATCAGACATAGAAAATAGATGTTACAATAGATACAAAATGTATTTATAATGTATTGCTCTCATGTACATTAAATAATTCATTTAAAATGTATTGTAACTATGTTAATATTCCCTTTATATGATGTAGTTAAGTATGTTAATGGTGTTTAAATTGTAATTAATACATTTCTCTAAAAAATGCTGGGTTAAAAACAACCCAAGTTGGGTAGAAAATGGACAAACCCAGCGATTGGGTTGTTTTAACCCAGCAGTTGGGTTAAATGTTTGCCCAACCTGCTGGGTAGTTTTACTTAACTCAACTATTGTTTAAAAATTACAATATTGCTTACTTAAAATGAACCCAAAATATCTTGAAAATTAACATTTATTAATATGTTTAATAAATGAACATTTTAATTTCATTTTAGATTCATTTTAAGTCAGCCATATAGTCATTTTCAAACAATAGTTGGGTTAAATAAAACTACCCAACAGTTGGGTTAAAACAACCCAATCGCTGGGTTTGTCCATTTTCAACCCAACTTGGGTTGTTTTTAACCCAGCATTTTTTAGAGTGTACTGTATTTTTCATGAAAATCCATTAAAATAGAACTTAGTGATAGTATATAAAAATCCACTAAAATTGTATTCAAAGCGTTCATAGCACACTTTTAAGCAATGCACTTTGTATATTTGGTTTACTTTATCTGACTTAAAATCACTCAAGTTTTAGTGTTAATTAGTGCATTTATATTAAGTGTACTTAAGCACCACAGCTGGGAAAATGTTAATTTAATTTAAATTTAGGATTACTATATAAAAGTCTACTAAGATTGAACTCATTTTTAAAACATTCAAAGTACATTTTTAAGAAATACACTAATAAAACTACAAATGTAAGTATTTTTTTAGTGCATTCGAGTATACTTTATTTTTACCTGGGTGGTTTAACCTCACCCAAACAAGCAAGAATAGATTTTTGTTCAGGATCAGGAGGGAGAGTAACTCCAGAACAGAAGAGAAAGTTTTATCAGTGTGGTGGAGGAGATGCCATACTTTTTGACTGTGGAGTCTCAGTCATTTTAGAAACATGATAATGAAGAAATCTTTGACAGACAAATGCATAGGAGTGATAAACACTGGCATTGGAATATTGGAACTTAGGACATTTGAGTGTTTAGAATCTCCACAACCATAGATGTGTGGATTAATACTGCCGTATAGGTTTGGAACAACAGTAAATAAAAGATTTTTTTGTTTTCGTGTTAACTATTTATTTAAGGTCTACAGTACATCTATCCGTCAGTCTGTCGAAAGATATTTAACTCTTCCAGCACCACTGTGCTATAAAGATGGAGTGTGTTATTTTAATGTAGGAGAGCAGCTGCAGCACTACCTGAGGGAGATAACATGAAGAATAACAACACTAGAGGTATCATTTAATATAGATGAACTGCTGATTTTCAAAAGCAGCAGGGCACATCTATTGCCATTCTCTATACCATTCATCTGACACCCATCAGAGACTTGTCACTGACACTTGATCCTTGGATTTTGTTAAGCCTTATGGATACATTGAGAAATGGATTTGTAGGGAAACTAATCAAAATTGTGATGTGTTGTCTGTGACACATTTGAAAGGGCAATGGTAAAACAAGATAAAGCAGCACTCAGGATATTATGGGTACAATAAATTTACCCTTATACAGAGACAATAATCTCAGTTCCCAAAAAAAAGATACACACCATGCTGAAATGGCAAGACATTGGCATTTCAATATTCTTATTTTTGAGGCTTCCATTGAGCATGATTAACCAATTTCCAGTAGACAACATGTAACAAGCCTGTGTGTGGGTTACAAAAAAAATAAAAAAGATCACAGAGTCAATAAGAAGAGACAGCAATGTGGGAATGTCTGCAAGACTGTATTCTAAAGGTCATTCTGGCCGATAAGTTGTTTGACCATTTCATGACATTCAGTATCGCCTTGGCCCTTCTTCTTTCACCCATCTTGGCACTTGGCAGTGGCAGTACTGAGTACTGAACTGATGACTTGCTTCATTGCAAAAACAGAGCTAAATGGAGATCACATTATTTGAGCTTGTCTCCAAAAGAGAGGACAGTTGGAGTCTTTCTCTGGTGAGAAAAAGCCGGAATTAAAGGGAGAGATATCCAAATCCAGTATAGATAAAGTGCTAAAAACAATCTCTCACTTTTACAGAAATACTGGGAAGGATTTTTGGGAAAAAAAAAAATCTCCTTCTGCAACTATCATAAATAGGATAGCTTCTGCTCTCTGGCATAGGCTGGTATGCATAACCCCCCCTGCTGGGCATTTTTGAAAATTGCAATCTGTTATTGTTAAAGGGATAGTTCACCCAAAAATGAAAATTTGATGTTTATCTGCTTATCCCCAGGGCATCCAAGATGTAGATGACTTTTTTTCTTCAGTCGAACGCAAATTATGATTTTTAACTGCAACCGCTGCCGTCTGTCAGTCAAATAATAGCAGTGATTGGGAACTTGAACAATAAGAGTCGAAAAAACTTCCATAGACAAATCCAAATTAAACCCTGCGGCTCGTGACGGCACATTGATGTCCTAAGACACGAAACGATCGGTTTGTGCGAGAAACCGAACAGTATTTATATAATTTTTTACCTCTAATACACCACTATGTCCAACTTCGTTCAGCTTCCGGCTAGTGAGGTCTGATCGCGCTCTGACAACGGAAGTGATGTCTCGCGCTCATTGAAATATATGGGCGAGACATCACTTCCGTCAACAGAACGCGTTTTTTGACCTCACTAACAGGAAGTTGAACGAAGTTGGACATAGTGGTGTATTAGAGGTAAAAATTATATAAATAATGTTTGGTTTCTCGCAACCGATCGTTTCGTGTCTTAGGACATCAATGTGTCGTCACGAGCCGCAGGTTTTTTTTGATTTGTCTAAGCAAGTTTTATTTACTGTTATAGTTGAAGTTCCCATCCACTGCTATTATTTGACTGACAGACGGCAGCGGTTGCAGTTAAAAATCATAATTTGCGTTCGAGAAAAAAAGTAACCTACATCTTGGATGCACTGGGGGTAAGCAGATAAACATCAAATTTTCATTTTTGGGTGAACTATCCCTTTAACTTCATTTGGGATTACTACATTGGGTGCCTCAAGGTGTGCTCTTTAGGAGGAAGCAAGGGGAGCAACCTTTCATCTTCAGTACATCCAAAGATACTTAACTGGAAAAGAAAATCAAAGCCCTTATGTATAATGCATTATAAAGCTATTCATAATGCACGTTATAATGCATTATATCTTTCCATAGATAATTGTAACCAAAGTTATAAAACATTATAATATTTACAGATTCGGAAATTGGTTGTTTGTCGTGTGTTTTAATGCATTGTACTTTCTAAAGATGTGTTCACTGAATAGATAAGTATTATAATGTATTATAACCATTTTTACAATTATTCATGAGACCATACAATGCATTTCGAACTGACATGAACAAACAACAAACAACTTTATTTTTATTAACTAATATTAAAATAGATTAATATTTTGCTGCAACAAATGCTTTGCTAATTGTTAGTTCATGTTAGTTGAATGAGAGCTTATTGTAAAGTGTTGCCGATTTTCCATATGCCTGTAAATACTAGTGTTTCTATATCCTAAATTAGAGACTGAATCCTCTCGCTCATTGCTGTGGCATTTGGAAGTGTGGAGAAATGTGTCTTCAGCACCTGTGATCAACCAGCAAATAAGGCTAGAGGGTGCCCTTGCACTCCTGAGCTCAGCAGCACCCCCAAATTTTCCAATATAAATCTGTGGTGAAATCTGAAAATACAGGGAAAAACACACTAAAGAAGTGGGTTTTGTACAGTGAGGTACTAATCTGACACACTCAGTTCATGATTCTTTAACCTAACAAGCTGTTGATCTGAATCAGGTGTGTTAAATAAGGGAGACATACAAAATGTGCAGATTGGTGGGTTCCCAGGACCAGGACTGGAGAAGACCATTCTCCAGGGCTTCTCAACCTTGATCAAACCCATCTTTCTATAACTTTCTAGTAATCCTGAAGAGCTTGATTCATTGACTTCACCTTGACTTGTGTTTGATTATGGTTGGAGCTAAACTCTGCAGGAAAGTGACGCTCAAGGGCCAGAGTTGAGAACCCCTGCCATAGTCAGATGTAGCCAGGAAGGTCAAACACCAGACTGAGCAGTGCGTGAATGAGAATACGTTGGCAGATGGATAAGACTCACACTGGGCAGAGCACTGGAGCTTAGTGAAGCAGACAGAAGAAGACTCTTCCTGAAGCAAAGTGCTAGAGAGAAGGCGAGTATCAGAAAAACGCTAGGAAAGGAAGCAGAGAATGAAAGAGAGAGTAATATTTCTAGTACCATTGATGAAAGTAATTTAATTTTCATGTCTATTTATTCCATCTTAGGTGGCACATGGAAACTAACAACAAGGAGCTAATGACATCTAGTGGTTAGACTGGACATATACTCTTTAATGAAATCCCCTTTTCTTTAGATGTGTACAAGTTAAAGGGTTAGTTCACCCAAAAATGTAATTCTGTCATTAATTACTTACCCACATGTCGAGCTTCGTTCATCTTCGGAACACAAATTAAGATATTTTTGATCAAATCCGATGGCTCAGTGAGGCCTCCATTGCCTGCAAGATAATTAACACTTTTAAGCACCCAGAAAGGTACTAAAAAACATATTTAAAACAGTTCATGTGAGTACAGTGGTTCAACCTTAATATTATAAAGCGACGAGATACTTTTTGTGCGCCAAAATAGTATATTGTATATTCAACAATATCTAGTGATGACCGATTTCAAAACACTGCTTAATGAAGCTTCGAAGCTTTACGAATCTTTTGTTTCGAATCGGTGGTTCGGAGTGCGTATCAAACTGCCAAAGTCACATGAACTATTGATATTTCGAAACACTTATGATGTAATGAAACCTCGTTTACTGAAATCACATGACTTTAGCGCTCCACATTCCAATACAATCTGTTTTATTCACAATTAAAAATTATTTTTACAGTGCAAATACCTTGCAAACATTGTAAAGATGATACAGAACCTTATGCATGTAACTGAATCTTTAGAAACATTTACATTCGCAGTCAGTCCCAGAAATTACTAATGTAACGCTGAGTGGAAGGTCCAAGAAAGATGAAGATGAATATAATATAATAAAAGGTTTATTAGATAAATACAAAGATAATAGCCAACATGGGAGACAGCATGTAAACGTGACACGAACAACCGTACATCGAATTGAACACAAGCAGGAACTTAAATACAAAGTGATGACGAACTAAATGATGATCAGTTGTAAAGATGAGTTGGTGTCCATGGCGACTGATGAGCAGTGCTGCCAATTTAGCGATTTTGTCGCTAGGTTTAGTGACTTCCCTGCCCCTTTTGATACTTTCTTTTAAAAGCCTAGCGACAAATCTAGCAACTTCTTGGACAAACCGTATCTAGATTCTGTGACTCGCCCACTGGTCTATATTACTATAGATCAGTGGACTCGCCAGTATGATGTCATCTAGCAACATTTAGTGACCAGTTTTAGCTACTTTCAACTGAAGGCAATTGGCAACACTGCTGATGAGTGGCGGGAAACTAGAACAAAGAAACGCGTGATGAATGAAAACAAACTGAAAGTCCATGATAACTAAAACAAACTGATAGTGACTGTGACATCTTGTTTTTATTTTTATTTTCATTGTGAATGCTCAAATATCTAAGTTCAGTTTAAATTACTATCCACAGGTTACGCCTATCAGGAAGATCTACTGTGCGTTTGGATCTTCTCAACACAGGTGAATGCATTTCTTCAGCTAGTTCCTTGTTTTGTGGGGCTGGTGATGTTTCAGATGTTTATGGTGATGCACCCAAGTCTGTGTTATTTGCAGATATATTCTCTGGCAATATCTCTTGTATTTTAAAAAGACTCCTTTGATTTCTCCTCAGGATTTGACCATCTTCAGTCCTGACCATGTAAGATCTCAGGTTAACTTCCTCCAGGACCCTGATCAAACACATCTTGACAAGCGAATCAAGGTCTTCAGGATTACTGGAAAGCTACAGGCAGGCGAGTTTGATCAGGGTTGGAGCTAAACTCTGCAGGAAAGTGGATCTCAAGGGCCAGAGTTGGCCAGCCTTACATTAAGATCTCAGCAGGTGTTCAGGATTACTACATGATACACTTGCACATTTTGCTAATAGCTCCCCTGGAAGCTTCCATACTCCACGTTGCTTGCCTCCTTGCAGTGCAATTCGAAAATTGAGATGTTCATCAAGATGGCTAACTTTGATCGGTTTCCAGGTCACAGGCTGGAGGACGGGGGAGCAAGGATCTCATTCTGTTGTTTAATGCTGAGGAGGACTCTACAAGCCTCTACAAGGACTGGAATAGGAAGGACAAACAGGGTGCTTCTCAATACTCTGAGTACTAAGGAGTCATGAGCAAGGATACACAGGTGTATCCTTCCCTCAAGGAAAGGAAACAATAATGCACAAATAAGAAATGAGAAGCACCCACAGCCTCACTAGGTTGCAGCATTCCACTTGAGAAGCACCCTAGCGGTGCATTCCAAACGGGATATATCGCCCTCCGAAGGGCACTTCGGAGTGAAAATAATCATGGCCGCCATATTGAAGGGTCGTTCCAAACCGAAGTGCTCAAAACTGGCCACTTCAAAGGGCCCTTCGGAATGAAGGATTTCGAAGGGAACAACTGATCGACACTTCGGGCCCCCATGATCCTTTGCACAGGGAAGTCTGACGTCACAGAATGGGTACAGGAGGCTCAGATCGATTCTAACTATAAAGGTATGTATAATATTTTTATGTACTACTGTAATATTTATACGAGTTAGATTTGGTACAAAATCATTATGGTCAAAACGACATTGTACTTCAACAAAAAAACTTTACAGCTCCCTTTATCAGTCCATTCAAATGTTTAAAATACATATATACAATATAGCCTACATGCCATAAACCTAAAATAAATAAATAAATAAACTAACGTTAAATAAAGGGTGCAGCTTGCACAATCTACTCCTCCTTGATTGTCTCGTTAAGATGACGCAGAAGTGTGTTCCAAAAAAAGAGTTTTTTTGACCCCTACACCCTTCATCCCTTCGAAGCTCTCACTCCGGAGGGTAAACCCTTTGAAGGGATTAGGGCATAGGGATGAGCCCTTCCGAATGGAACGCAGGGTAGGTCTTCACATGGAAACTGACAACAACACTTCTTCAGACGTATGGAGTATTTATAGCTTACAGATGAGTATGCTGCTATTGACATCTAGTGGTTAGACTACAAATATACTCTGTAATAAATCCTAAACTTTAGTACAAGAGCATGTAATGAAAATAAGTAAAAATAACAATAGCAAAAACAAGTCAAAACAATTAGAAGGCATGTAAGAGTTTTGGAAAAGCAAAAAGCTGTTTCTAGTGTGCAGCATTAATGATGTGCACAATCATGTGCTGAATTTGAGTTTAAAGTTGTTTCCTTCAGCACTCACAAATTCAACAGTTTCCTACATGTCATTAATCTTCTTAAGGCCCCCACACACTACAAAGTAATGGGGTTGATTTTGGGCCCAATTCTCCCCTTCTGACAATATAAAGTCCAGGTTATCTTGATGGCTCTGCAGATTATCTGATCAGATATTCCTGTGGTATGAGGTGTGTTAACAGTGATTGAATCTGCTTGGAACAACTCAAACCGTAAATTTATTTATTTATACAACAGTTCATTCTGTTTATCGAATCTGATCATAGGTCAAGGACTTCTGAAAGTAATGCATCCCTTATGGGTTTCATATTTGAAATATATGGGTTTAGTGTATTTAGATCACTCTGCTGTGGTTGTTTGTCATCTACAAACCACAAAGAGAGTCAAACTAGCTTGATCGGAGGCCTACTGCTATCAGTGTTGTTCAATTTTCTAAATAATTGGAAATGCTTATATAAACTGAAACTTTAAAAATGGGAAAAGGGCCATGAAAACTCTTTTGCAGTTGTGGCCTAATGGTTAAAGAGTCGGATTTGTAACCTGAAGGTCATAGGTTTGAGTCTCAGTACAGGCAGGAAATGTAGGTGGAAGGGGGGAAGAAACCGCGCTCTCTTCCACTCTCATTACCCACAACTAAGGTGTCCTGGAGCAAGGCACCTAACCCCCAATCACTCCCCAGGTGCCGCAGCAAAAATGGCTGCCCACTGCTTTGAGTGTGTGTTCACGGTGTGTGCACTTGGATGGGTGAAATGCAGAGCACAAATTCCAAATATAGGACACCATACTTGGTCACATGTCACGTCACTATTCACTATTTATATATACACTGAACAAAATTATAAATGCAACACTTTTGTTTTTGCCCCCATTTTTCATGAGCTGAACTCAAAGATCTAAGATAATTTTCAGAGAATTTGGCAGTACATCCAGCTGGCCTCATAACCGCAAACCACGTGTAACCACACCAGCCCAGGACCTCCACATCCATCATCTTCACCTCCAAGATGGTCTGAGACCAGCCACCCAGACAGCTGCTGCAACAATCAGTTTGCATTAGCAAAGAATTTCTGCACAAACTGTCAGAAACCGTCTCAGGTAAGCTCATCTGCATGCTCGTCGTTCTCATCGGGGTCTCGACCTGACTGCAGTTTGACGTTGTAACTGACTTGAGCAGGCAAATGCTCACATTCAATGGCGCCTGGCACTTTGGAGAGGTGTTCTCTTCACGGATGAATCCCGGTTTTCCCTGTACAGGGCAGACAGTGTGTATGGCGTTGTGTGGGTGAGCGGTGAACGGTGGGGTTATGGTATAGGCAGGCGTATGTTATGGACAACGGACACAGGTGCATTTTATTGATGGCATTTTGAATGCACAGGGATACCGTGACGAGATCCTGAGGCCCATTGTTGTGCAATTCATCCACGACCATCACCTCATGTTGCAGCCTGATAATGCACGGCCCCATGTTGTACACAATTCCTGGAAGCTGAAAACATCCCAGTTCTTGAGCATATTTGGGATGCTCTGGATCATCGTATACGACAGCGTGTTCCAGGTCCTGCCAATATCCAGCAACTTCGCACAGCCATTGAAGAGGAGTGGACCAACATTCCACAGGTCACAATCAACAACCTGATCAACCCTATGCGAAGGAGATGTGTTGCACTGCATGAGGCAAATGGTGGTCGGACCCTCCACCATTCGGACCCCCCAAATACAGTAAATCTTTGAGTTCAGCTCATGAAAAATGGGGGCAAAAACAAAAGCGTTGCGTTTATGTATCAGTACACTGGGATTAGTTACAGCACTCGGCCAGCAGCCTTTTTTTTTTTTTTTTCCTCCAGTCTGTGGCTTATACAGCCAACACCACATGGCTACACGTCTGATATTGCTCATATATTTAAAATATGAAACCCAGCATCCTAATTTATTTTTACGTACTACGGAAGAGGATTAGGGCCAAGCAATATTAAAAAAATAAAACCATCTCGAGAATAAAGTTGTTAAATTTCGAGAAAAAACTCGTTAAATTTTGAGAAAAGTCGAGATAAAATGTTGAGAATAAACTCATTAAATTATGAGGATAAAGTTATTAAATTACGAGAAAAAAGTCGTTAAATTATGAGAACAAATTCGTAATTTAACGAATTTGTTCTCGTAATTTAACGACTTTTTTTCCTCATAATTTAATGACTTTATTCTCAACATTTTATCTCGACTTTTTTCTCGAAATTTAACGACATTTTTCTCATCATGTAACGAATTTGTTCTCGTAATTTAACGATTTTTTTCTCGTAATTTAATGACTTTATTCTCAACATTTTATCTCGACTTTTTTCTCGAAATTGAACACGTTTTTTCTCGTAATTTAATGAGTTTATTCTCAACATTTTATCTCGACTTTTTTCTCGAAATTTAACAACTTTAATCTTGAGATGGTTTTTATTTTTTTATTATTGCTTGGCCCTAACCTCTTCCGTAATTTTTCAATACAGTCTAATAACTTTTATTTACTATTGCTATTATTATTGTAATTGAAGTAAAAACAAATGTTCACGAAGAATCAGTTGCAGAACCAGATGTGAAAACTGTGACTGTAACAATTCAGGCAGATTGCCACAACAAGCTTCTTCTTTTTTTTTTTTTTTTTAGATAAAACAACACCTCTGTGATTATTTTAGCAGTAGCTACTTGCAGCCATACTGTATCATTGTTTCTTTTCAACATTTTATTTTTAAGTTTTACCTGTTATTCATTTTTATTACATTTAGCCTTTTCACTGCCTAACTGTTATCACTTAATTTGACCCTCCAGCAGGTGGCAGTATCAATCCTCTTTCTGGTCGCAATCGCCATGTCTCTCCTACAGCAGAGGAAGATTTGGCTTAGTGGGTGAAGAACGCTGTGAGAAAGTCAAGAGACTCCGCGATCACCGTGGCGGAGACGAGAGGCTGCCATCTGCGGCAAGGAAGGAGAACCGCTGCCGAGGGATCTGTCCTGCAACCGATTTCTCTGTCTGTAGTTCGTCGTCCGTGTAAAGTGTTGGTCCATAAGATACGGCCCGAGGTGTCGAGTTCAGGGAAGCTTCCTCCAAGGACTCGCTGTCGTCTCGTCCGCGCTCACAGCTGAGAATCGCCCGTGTCTCCCGCACTATGGGAAACGCAGCAACTGCCAAGAAAGGCAATGAACTGGAGAGCGGTAAGAGGAGGAGCGTTTGATTCACCTGATATTAAGGGGTGCATTACTTTCAAAAGTCCTTGCGGTTCTTAGAATGTCAGTATTTATTTAACTTTGTAGCCAGGGCTAATGTTAGTTAGCTGCTTAGTGAGTGCAAATGTTAAGCAGGTCTGGAGAGGTGTGTGCGTTTCCAAACTGTTAATTTGTGATCATTCTGTGTTTACCGTAGCCAGCAAAAAGGGTTTTGTATTTAGATCGAGCTGCTATGCTTGTTTGTCATCTAGAAACCACAAAGTGAGTCAAACTAGCTTGATCGGAGGCCTAAGGCTATCAGTGGCGTTTATTTTTCTACGTGAATGGAAATGCTTGTATAAACTGAAACTTTAAAACTGGAAAGAGGGCCGTGCGAACGCTTTTGTTTTAATAACTTCTACTTTACGTATGCAATGGAGCAAAAAGGTTGGAGGCTAATAAGCTATTTGCTAGGTTAGAGAGAGGCCCAGACCTGCTGCTGCGCCTGTATCAGGAGAAACACTCGCTCAAACGCGATTTCTTATCGTTCACACATGTTTTCTGGATCTTTAGTTGCCATTAGATAATGTACATAAAAATGAACAGTTTGTCTAGTTGTGATGAACTGTGGAATCCGGGCTGCAGGATAAATATAATGTACACTGAGTGTCAGGTTGGGCCTATTAACAGCAGTCTACTGCCTCTAGTAAACAACATGAAGCCATTAAGTTAATTAAACGTCTGTTGTAGCTGGTGAGCATATAATAAACTCTAGGAAAACTAACTTAAACGAGTGGTTTCTTGCGGTGTTCGTTAATACATGTGAAGCTAATTGGCAATGGCTAGACTTTTACTGCATGGTTGCTACTTTTGAGTTTAGCTTGGAGTGAGAATTATGGAAGGGTAAATAATAATACAGTGTATTATTTCTCAAAACATTTGGTAACGAAACAATTTAATTAAGTGTAGTGACAACATGTTACAATGTTTACATGGTGCAATACCCTACTGCTTTTATTAGTGCTTGACACAAATTTCACAATTTCAATTTATAAGTTTGCGATACAATTCTGATCTTGATTCAATATCGATTCATTTGAATAAATATCAAGTACAATTACATGTTAATTTTTCTCAGGGAAACAATCTCTCAACTAATGCTGTAAACGTACAGGGAGCCTGTCAGCCGGTAGTATTATTAAAGATTAAAAGATCATTATAGGGATCATCATAGGGCTAAGCCCCCCTTCACACCGGGCCTGCTGGTTCAGACTGGTTCAATCAAGAGGTTGCAAGTCTTCATTCATTTAACCTATACCTTGTCAATGTGTGTGTTCGATTTCATGCGGTACTGCGCAGACCGAATAGCATATGACATCAAAATACTGCGAGAGCACCTCGAAAGAACAGCTTTTAATGGTTAATCGTGCAGCTCTAACACATAGGAACATCAAGCTGGATGTTAACAACAGTTAAAGACAAAATGTCTACGATTTTTGGATTAAAATATCCAAAAACCACTAATGTTTCCAGAGAAGCCAGCTGTTTTAACTAGTGTCACGGCCCCTGTCATTGTGTTACCTGTCAGTGTTTTTTTTACTTCAGTAGAAACCATGGAAACACCAAAGATGCTTTAATATATTACGTTTTATTAGGCAGGTGAGCAACTGTTTGGATACCTTTTAAAACAGACTAATCATTGTTATATAGCTGAACACTGTTAGTTGTACTCTTTTCTTTATTTACTGCGACTAACATCGAGGCATTATCAGCAGACTTCAAAATGTGCAAAGTACCTCCTATGGATCTAAAACCAATAATTAATTTCTATATTAATAACAAATGGCAAACAGAATGAGATTTATATTCCATGAACAAACTTCATGAAATCAGCCCCCATGTTGGAAGAAGTTTATATCAAATCTCAAACTGATTGTACAAGATTGTTTATACCCATTGCAGAATAGGCCATTCCAAGATGACACACAAGTTTTTAATACTAGGAAAAGATCCACCAAAATGTTCTTTCTGTCAAAAGTCTTCATCATTGAAGCATGTTTTATTAGATTGTGCTGGTTTTAACCCTGTGAGAAACCTTTTTTATTCAGTTAACTCTTTTAAAGAAGTTTTTAACAAAGTTAAACCAAATATAGTTTTAGAGTTTTTAGCAAAAATAAATTGAAAACACCTGATATAGTTTTACCATAATTTTTTCCCGCCATGAAAATAGCCACTGAAGCTGGTGTGGTGTTAAAAACAAACGAACTGTGACTATCATGTTTGTATCAGGAGTTCTATCGGATTGCTTTTCATCGGCTGTGGATTACATCAGATGACAACTCCCATGATTCCACACTCATTCATGGAATCACCAAGCTACACCTTTGTTATTGTTTTGAATAAACAACCTCTAAACCTCTACATGCTGTGCTTTTAAGGCAGGTTGCCTTAAAATATTACATAATATTACATGATTTACTTTGAAAACTTTACAATTTTCATAATTGTAAGTCATTAAATATATCTTAGAATTCAAAGATCTGTCTCTGTTCCTTCTGAAAAAAATAAATTAGGGCCCAGTTTCATAGACAGGGCTTTGACTAAGCCAGGATTAGGCCTTAGTTCAATTAGGATATTTAAGTAGCTTTTATATAAACTTACCCTAGAAAAAACATTGCTGGTGTGCATCTTGAAACAAAACACTTATGTCACTGATGTATTTTAAAATATGTCAGTGCAAGTTGCTTTCAGTTAAAAAAGCTCAAACATGCATTTTAGTTTAGGACTAGCCTAAGCCTTGTCTGTGAAATGGGGAAAATGCTTAAACTAGCCTCTAGCTGGTCTCCCTGCCTGGCTAGCCATCTGGTCTCTAAGCCTGACCAGCTGAAAAGTGCTTAAAAACCTCAACAGAGTATCTTATTTCATGTGTAAAATGATGAATAGGAGCAAAAATTACAGATTGCTTCTTTAAATCATTAAACATGTTGGTACAAACTGGTACGATCAGTATAAAAATTAAACCGGTTAAATATTTTATACCAGTTTTTAAGGGTGCTCTGATCAGGATTTATCAGGATCATGTTCTTGACGACAATGTATTGTAAGTAAAAAAATCAAGAGATGAGAAAGTATCATGACAACTCTTTATTTATTGGCAAGCAACATATTCCATTCCCTCTCTTAGAGGTGGTTAGGAACAGTTTAGAGCTTAACAAATATAGCATTCCTGTGAGATGAATAATAAAAACAACAAAGTAAACAACACTGCATAAAATTGAATCACTGTAAAAATGTAATATAGATTAATCCTACTAAAGAGCAATGAGTGATTTTTCTCTTTATCTTTTCTTGTTTGATTAACGTTAATGACACAGACGACAGCAGGAATATTAGGCTGCTGTCACTTTAAGACCGAATGCACGGATCCACTATACTGTTGCACGTGACTTGTTTCCCAACTGTTAATGTTCACTTAAGACATAACCAACTGTTTTTATGTGAATACTCACCAAGTTGGGCATTTCTGTGTGTATTTAACCATTTAGGCATGAACCAGAAGCTCGAAAGTTCACTTTGCTTCTCTGTGTTCCACTCCGTTTCGGAGCACGCACACAGAACGCTGCTTGGAGAACAGTATTTCTTTTGTGGCATGATGCAGTTTAATAACTGTTTTTTTTTTTGTTTGTTTGTTTGTTATCGAGCACATCCTACAGTTTAGCAAAAGTAGCCTGTATTTTACAACATGTATGTAGAACTTTCGCCTCTAGAGGTCGCCTATTCAAAACAAAGGCGTAGCTTGATTACGCTGAGTTTGAGCGTGGAATCTTGGGAGATGTTGTCTTCGCCTCACAGGTGGTGGAAAAGAATCTGGATGGGACTTGGGCAAAAATCATGTTAATGGATGAGATTATTATGTATTATGAAGCAGAGCGGGGCTAATAAAACATGTAATATTTTAAAGTGTCTTTAGTGTTTCCATGGTTTCTACAAAATAAAATCGGAAATCGAGGGTAACGCGGGTATGACGTCACTGATAGGTGACGCGCGGACAGTCGGACACATCCATGTCCTGGTTAAAAATTGCTTATTTCTCTGGATTTAAACATTCTTGGAAACATTTAGGATAACGTACACAAGTCAACAAAATATAACACTGTTCTAGTGGTTTTTGGATATTTTAATCCAATAATTCTACATATTGTGCCTTTTTTAAGTTTGGGCTTTTAGGGAGGAATGAAAGTGCACCGAAAAGAAAAGAAATGCACTAAAATATCACAGCCCTAGTTTCTTGCTGTCATTTATGTAGGGTTGCTGTCGTTGCAATGTCTCTGCAATCTTCAAAGAAGTTGCAAATATATTGTCCTTTTCAGACACCTGGTAGAACGGCCAGACCGGTAAATGTAGTGAAGCAATTTTAGCTGTGCATAGAAAAATTGTCTCATGAGTTTTGCGTCATCTGATCGTCTCTTCTGATTGGCCTTTATAGGGTCCACCTATAAAGCTATTATCAGCCGATAACGATCTGTATACGGTCAATCGAAGCACCTCTACAGTTTATCCTTTTAATCTGGTATACTTCCCCCTTTACTGGTATTATATGTGACCCTCTAGAAACATTAGAATAATAAAAAGACATTTCATGACCTCTTTAGAAAGTAGCAAAATGGGGCACACAAACATGTTTTGTGTGAATCGGCCCTCACTGTTTGGAGTGACATGAAGATGAGTAATGATAGCATTTTTATTTTTCATTCAGGTATTCTTTTAAAGGGATAGTTCACCCAAAAAATGAAAATTCACTGCCTTTCACTTTTATGTTGTTCCAAACCGACTTTTGTTCACCTTCGAAATTAAACCTGAGATTTCTATCCCATGCAGTCAAAGCTTTCACACATTTAAAAAGTAAAAAGAGACATAATCCATATGAATCTAACTGTTTAATCCAAGGCTTCTGAAGAGACATGATCACTTTCATGATGAACCCATGTATTTTTTTTACTTCACATATAAACAATGATCATGCACCTACATAGAGCACATCGAATATGGTAAACGGAAGCTCAACCAACCATACTTGATGTGTGAGAACAAAACTCATCGGTTCATGCAGAAGATCAAATGTTCTTGTGTGATTAAAAATCGGATATTAAAAACTTATTGTTGGAAAAAGTAGCTTGTAGCTAGAAAAGTTACATTGTTTTGAAAGCAATTGAGTTACTCTCAAAGCTACTCATGTAAGCGTTCAGTGCATCACCCTTCAGAGTCTTACGCTGGTATTGATTTAATTGTCAGTTTATTCTGTTTAAACTGTGCCCAGTGTTATCGTGAAATGAAAACCACTAAAAAGTGAGAGAAAACGGCACAGTATTAAAATTATATACACTTAACAGATATTCTATGATTATTTTACAGTTTTTGGTTTATTTCCAGACTATTAGTATATTTTGACAACTTTTAGGTGGACCAGTGCCTTCCTGGTCTTTATGTAGCTCCACCCCTGCAATACAACAAATTTTAGGACTGTGCTGCTGTGACCTTCCTAAATTAAGCAAGTTTGTAGATGTTTGTTTTTGGCCTAAACAGTGAAAAAAAACAGTCACTAAAGACAAATGAGTAGTGGTTTTTGTTTTGGGTCGCCGCCACAACAACATACCAGTGACCTGTAATCTTAGTACTATGAGAGCCTTCCAAGCCTTAGTACACTTAGCTGTGGTCACTGACGTGAACATCTTGTCATCTTCAGAGGATAAGAATAATTAGTAGATTTGAAAGGCTTGATACAATCAACTGCAATCAACACTGTTAGTTTAAGTGGCACACATCCTTAGCCTGAATGCACTGCTCAGTGTGATGGACCTGCATCTCCAAATGCAATGTGGTCTTCAGATTTGAAGGGCTAAAACCAGCATTTTTCACACTTTACATTAGGTGGCTTTAACTACTATGTGCTTGACTATTTGATACTATATAGGCTACTTATATCTGTTCTCCATTGTATCGAATTTAAAGTACTTGTGTTTAATTAACATTTGTAGATACACTGTTAACTTTACCCTTAACCATAAACCAAACCCTTACCCCACTTCTGACTCCTAACTGTAACATGGTTAGTTGTTCAGGGAAGGCGGCAGGAACACTTTAATAATCATTAAAACAAAATCATAAAATAAACAAACACAAAATGAAAGTAAAAGCGGCAGACCCTCTCGAACGACTGCTGCACACACATAAACAAAACATAACATAAATAGTCCAGGGGCCCGTTTCAATAAGGAGGTTCAACAAACTCTGAGTTAACTTGAACTCTGAGTTGTCTTGGATGCGAGATGGGAAACTCTGAGTTTTCTGTTTCAGAACAGCTGAATTGAGTTAGTTCAGTCAACTCTGAGTAAGTTGACTCTGAGTTAAGTGCATGCACCACGGCTATGAAAAGCCATTATCAATGGAGCGTCGATATTATGTTTCACCATGGCAACAGCTCCCAACAAAGAGACGTCCGCATAATTCCGAGTCAATGCAAGTTTAATTGTCACTGTTATAATATCAGAGGTGAAAACTGGCAGAATGGTAAGGTATTGAACTACTATTTATTTTCATGGTAACCAACATGCAAAAAAATGCATTTTGCATTTACTAAGTAGGCTAAAAGAAGCAGTTCTTTGAAATTAGTATGTGTAAATACTAATTATATGCCATTTATATTTTATAATAGCAGATACATACCCTACTATTTGCACCTCAGTATTGATGTACATTAACAGGATGCAATAATAACAGAGTGTAAATGATTTTATCATTATTAAACACTCGTTAGGCAATTTACTTCCACTTTTAGAACATTTCCTTCATTTTTATTGAAATAAATGCTTTTCTTATGTGATATGTGATGGGAAAAAGGAGAAGAGCGAGCTCGGCAAAAAGCTGATTCGAACCCAATCAATTGCGTCTCAAGTTAGTTCTCTGAACCCAACGGGAGTCATTCATCATGCGTGTTGTTTTTAACCTTGTGTGACATTGTGGGCGGACCTACTGTAAATTCACACTTAGTAATACTTCAAATAATCTTGTTTTCCGTTTGCATTAAGATTATTTTTATTACCACACTGGCAGATAATTTTAAGTAAAATGCACTTAATTTAGATCCCTCCCAGGAAACAAGACTAAATATCTTATATAATTTTCTTAAATAGAAAATCCATCTTGATTTAAGAATTTTTAAATATTTGTACTTGAAATAAGACTCAGCAAGAAAAGCATTTTTGCAGCATAAATGAATGAATGAGGTATTTAAACATCACTTGCGCTTTAAAAAGGGGAAGGAGACCAAAAGAAACTCTGTGTTTACCGAAAACCTGCTCGCGACCAGGTTAGGTTCACAGAGTAAGTTACCATGGTATCTGACTCTGAGTACAAGTTACCTCTTTTTCAGAAATGGGCTTGACTTACCCTGCTTTCTCGGGTTTGAGATTCCTCCCATTCTGAAACGGAAAACCCAGAGTTTCCCTGGGCCTTGTCCTTCATCGTCATCTCTCCCCCTTTTATGCTCCCAAAGCTCCTCCATGAGAAACTTGAGACCGGTGCGCAGGTGATGCTCATTACCACTTGAGCCACCGGCCTTGCCCCATTCTCACATCCCTTGGCTTCGTTCTGCTTGCCATACTCAGTAAGCGTGGGAATATTCTTGAACATGTAGTTACACAGTAAATCCATAGACTTGTAGTTATTTGATGTTAGTACATAGTAGTTAAGGCAACCTAATATAAAATGTAACTGGTAATTTTAATTTTAAAGGTTATAACACATTTTATACAACAGTTTGTTTCGGTCTTAACATCTGATTGGTCGAACAGTGTTCTGGAGTGTTGAGACTTTTCACTGTTTTTATCAATCTGCTTGTCCATGTTTGTGCTCTCCTGACAAGCTGTCAGTCTATGTAGTAGTATTGAGGATTTTCAGTGACTCTTTCTGCACGTTACATTGCTATGCTAGTTTGAAGGGGTCTTTATGAGGGAGTCATTGAATCATTTACTAAACTGAGCTGCATTTCCCAGAAGTATCGTAAGCCTAGTGTTGTAGTACTCGAGACCAGCCTTAAGACCATTTTTTGAAGGTACTAGTCTTGTCTTGGTCTCAGACTAACAGGACTTATTTCAAGACCACAACTCCAGGGATAACATTAACATTAATCTCAACATTATTTATGCATTTGTATTTGCCCCAATACAGATACAACTTCTGTTCCACATCTGCAGTTTAAAGATGAATTTTGTTAGTGATTTAAATTGATTGATAACAGCTCTATAAAGTGTCTTATTATTCTAAAAATAAGACATTTCTCAGGCAGTAAATGTGGATCTTTCAGATGAATTTGAGGAGTGCTAGTCTGGTCTTGGTCTTGATTTGGTCTCGACTTGCCTTGGTCTTGGTCTCAACCCCTCAAAGTCTTAGTCTTGTCTTGGTCTCGACACAAACACTGGTCTTGGTCTTGACTTGGTCTTTGTTTAGGTGGTCTTGACTACAACAATACAGTAAGCCTAAGTTGATCGTAGAGACCATTGGTGGCAATTGTTCTACGATCAACTTAGATTTACGATGCTTTTGGGAAATGCAGTCCTGATTTGTCCAAAACACTTGATTAATTTAGGAACAAAATAACAAATACCACTATAACAAAATACCACCGTACCAACTATTTTCATTTTCAACGCACAGCCTTGGAAAGTATACTTCATTTGACTGGTATGCATAGACAGGCATTTGACACATGTACAGTTTGGAGCAATGTCTCGCCACTAGTTACAACCCATGAAACAACTTTGTATTCTTTCATCCTAGAGTTGTACAATTGAGGGTACTTAATGACCTCTTCACACAATCTCTCGTCTATGTAGGTCTCCATTGTCGATGTAGCTTGCATGCATTCCAGTCTGTTCTGTTATGAAAAATGCAGTTTTTCTTTTACTACCTTGTGAATCGATGCCCCCAGGGCACAGTTGCCACCTTGTGGTTAAACTAATTAATGCAACAACAAACAAATAATAATAACTAAATGCGCATTTGCGACCTGCATGTACAAGTACGCACGGTTACAAAATTCCGGCAGATACCCTCGAATATTCACAAAAAGTAAACTATACTTTGGGCTTAAGTGGAAAAAGTCTAAAATGTAACTTTAGGTTGGTAACACTTTATTTTACAGTGTCCTTGTTAGACGTTCCATGTACATGGCAATAACTGTAAATGATCCATAATTACATGCAACTAACCCCAAAGCAAACCCTAATCCTAACCCTATAGAAAGAACATGTAGTTAATATTACTCAGTATTTAAGTCTATAATTACACTGCAACAAGGAGACCTTAAAATAAAGTGTACTCCTTTTTGTCTCTTGAATGTTGTATAAACCAATAAACTATTCCTTTAAGGAAGCAGTGTTATATGCCTGCATACATACAAAAAATAATCAGTATAAATAACTTTAACTTTTATATACCAAAACTGGGTTTCCACTCGTCCTGGAAAACCTTGAAAACCTGGAAAATTGATGACAAATTTTCCAGTCCTGGAAAACACATGGAAAATTATAGAAAATGTAAAATGTCCTGGAAAATCTTGTAGTTGTCCTGGAAAATTATTTTTTAAAAAGTTCTTGGGTTTTTCTTTAGTCGAGACCAAAAAGTTTATCACTGACCTAAAACAATCACCATTAGTTGCAGAAAGTGCAATGTTCATAAATGCTGTGTTTTGACACGTGAGAGTAGTATTTTTTTCAATGATGATATTTAGTCTTGTGTTGCCACTTGCAGCAGTTATTATTTTGTTATAGTATGTTATTAACTGCTTAAATGCATACTTTTTTGCTTAATTATTATGCAGGTTGATTTTCTAATCATATTTTTCCCAAGCACATTTTACCAATTCCAAACCAATCAATCTTAATAACTACTATTCATTTTGTATTTAGTCATGAAGGCTTGTTTTCTTTAACAGATAAAATGAGCCAAAAAGAGATTTATCTCAGACTGAAAAGTCAAAAATTATCAAATTCCCACAAGAAGGATGCAATACTAATGCAATACTAGAAATTGCTGTTAAGGCATGACCATTGGACAGCAAAATGCTCATTGGGTTAGCAGGGTCAGACAAAAACAGGTGGATAAGAAAAGACACGTTAACTGCAAAAGAATTAAGAATTAAGGTGAAGAATTAAGTGTGAAACCATCAGAAACCCTTTAGTCTTCAGCGCCACCATTTTCCAGAACTTCAACCTACCTGCGTTCTCCAGGAGTGCGAGGTATCAGGATCTCAGAGACTTAGATTAGGTAAAGAATCCTAAAAAATGTCCCCCATTTAAGAATCACATACTGAATAGTAGTAAAATACAAGACAGATTTTTTTATAGGCTTTATAGACAGACAGATTGAGAGTGACTCTTGAAGGACCAGCACCACATCCTCTTGTACCACTGTTTGAAGAATTTATCTTCCGGAATCTAGCTGTAAGGTGTTGGAGTTTATTTTTAGTCCATCTCTTACCTTGAAAAGTCCACCTTGCAAAGATAATGATCTTCCAAAACTTACTGCCAAAAAAATAGAAGTGTTCATCAGTAGTTAAGTAAAGACAATAAACGATGGAATCTTGTTTTTGCCACTGAATAATAAATTAATAATGTTAGCCTAATTGCAACTTTTTATCTCACAAGTCTAAATATTTTTCCTACAGTTGCGAGTTTACATAATTGTGATATAAGCTTGCAATTGCCAGGAAAAAAGTCAGAATTGCAAGTTTATATCACGCTATTTTGACCTTTTTTTTCTCGCAATTATTATTTTTTCTGGCATTTAACAGTTTATATCTTGCGATTCTTAATTTGTTTCTTAGAATTGTGAGACATAAACGTGCAATTGCCAGGAAAAAAAATCAGAATAGCAAGATGAAAAGTAAAAGTAAGTCGCAATTAAAAAAGTTAAAACTTCCCTAGTCATAATGTATGATTTAAGAGCTAATTAAAAACTGATTTTATAGTTAAGTCATGGCAATAAACCTTTCAAAGCGCAATGTATTACTTTAGGGCGTAATCCCAGTATTTTATTTCCATTGTTGTAAAATTGAAAATGTCCTGGAAAATGATCGCTGAAAAAGAGTGGGAACCCTGCAATATAATCAAAACGTTTAAAGTCCTCATAAGAAAGACAGTCATATTAATAGGTGCAAAACTGCCGATGTGCATACAGAATAATACATTTCAATAATCAGGGCACTCACGTTGATAAAAATTCTGTTCGTAATGAGTGGTGGTGGTGTTGTTATTTTAATCAGGGATTTTCAAGATATATTTATGTGAGAAGCTACACTGATTAGACACTTAAGATATTTTTTTATTTTTATTTTTTTTTTCAGAGAAGGTATATCTTATACGAGTGTTTTTGTCTTGCTGCACTGGCATTTTTTTTTTTTATTATTATTATTATTATTTTTATACATATTTTAAGTGTAAGCAAGTTAAAAAGTAAAAATCTGCCAGTGCAACAAGACAAAATGCATTTATGTTCAAGATAGTCTATGAAAAAAATTGTTGATGCTCAGCTAAATTTATGATTTTTAGATATATCTACTGGAACGTACAAAACTAAACAGGCACAGACTCTCCTTGCTCCATGTTCATTGTCAATATAAATCAAGCACTTCATTTAATTGTTTTAAAATTCATTACAGTTCAGTAGTTTGCAATTAAATTGTCCTTTTATAGTAGGTTGTTGGACCATCCTGGCACATCTCTGATTCTGTCGCAGACAAATTTGTCAAATATCAGTTCAAAAGTTTTTCTGCACAACATTTCCTTAAATTCTGTAAATCCTGAACTGTTCTAGTCTTTGTCTATAACTGTCTGTACCCATAAGCAGTCATACTTTACAAAATGGTTTGTTCCAGGCCATCACATACTTGCGAAGCAAGAACATACCATAAAAGGATGTGACAGTGAGAAGAATCCTCCTGCAGGCATCTGCGGTTGTAAAAAGTCTTCAAACAAAAACTATCTGTTAGAAAATAAGCACGCGTATGGTACAGTGCCCAAAACCGTTAACCGTTTTGTACACATTGCTCTTGAATGTTACGCTAAATTCTTGTGAACTATGATTAGCATCCTCAGATTGTCTCTAGTAGTCGTCTTATTCAGCAGAAGTGATAAACTTTTGACTGGACTTTTGTATCTACATTTGCTTTGTCTAGTTTCTTTAGACCTGTACTTTTGTCACGTCTAATCCATGTCTTGCACCGTCTAACTGATGTGATTGTTTGACAGAAATCTTTCTTTTGTATCTCTCTTTGTCTTTCTCTCCTTTTCTCTGTCTGATTCTTCATCATCCCATCCATGTGGGTGAATGTTCCTGAAAATCCTTGGTGATCTGTAGAGACTTTTGGTATGATCACGATTACATTAGGTTACCGCAGTGACGGAAAACATTTGCGTAAATTCTCTTGGCCAGTCTAAGAAAAGCCACAGTAAATGTAATGATTAGCTTTCTGATCATTTTTCTGTCACTGCGGTCAACTGAAGTCTGCTGTGTTGTTTTTGTTTTATGTGGGATTGTCTTAACTTACACTGTTGATGTCCTGTTCCTGTGTTAGTCAGTAACAAAATATATGCATGCTTCACAAGAACACCTTTTCACCATTGATGTCCATGGTTGCCATGCCTTGTGAGATTGCCTGATTTTGTTATAACTAGCTAGAAAAAATATTCCCTTGTTTTACTAATTGGTTGTCGACTTGAATATGAAGCATTTTTAAATGCCAATTAGTTAGTTGAATTAAGTTCCAGAAACAGTTTGCCTGATTGTACTGATTTTTTTTTTTTTCCCCTCCTTGCAGTCAAAGAGTTTCTAGCCAAAGCCAAAGAAGATTTCTTGAGAAAATGGGAATCACCACCACAGGTGAGTGTTTTTTTTAAGCCCCATTCACACAGCCAGCCACTAAAGCCTATTTATACTTTCACCTGGCACCGCACCATAACCCTCCACTGACTGTGTGTGCTCCTCCCCAAACGGATGAGGCATTTATGCTTGACATTGTAGTACTCTTTGAAATGACAGGGGGCGACTTGGAGTAATTTTTCTCTAAACCATCAAGAAGCAGGGGTGAGAAGTAAGGTACACATGTGACAATGTTTGTTTATTACACTTCACCAAACCAATGCTACAAAAGAACCAAAGAATCATGTAAAATACAGTAAACCTTGAGATTATTATTTGTGACATTAGAACAAAATGTATGGATATAAGAACACATGTATAAAACTAAATTAATTTAATTATTTAATTTCATGAACATTTTTATTAAACATGACCCTTTATTTTCATTAAAAAGGTTTATTTCTGCTATTGTAGGCTCATTTTGTAAATGTAAGAAATTAATTCGGACAAGTGCAAACTGGGTGCCTGTGAGATGCTGGTACAGATGTACCTGTTTGGCCAGAATTTGTGCAAAGTCGTGCATCTTCGGAATTGGAGCTGTGCGCAAAGTTACAAAAAATGCTGTGCACACCACCTCGCGAAATGGAGCATGACCCCACACACTGCGATGGCGTCATTTTTGCCATTCACACCTGAATGAGATCATGTTGCTTAAAGGTGCCATCGAATTGAAAATTGAATTTACCTCGGCATAGTTGAATAACAAGAGTTAAGTACATGGAAATGACATAAAGTGAGTCTCAAACTCCATTGTTTCCTCCTTATATAAATCTCATTTGTTTAAAAGACTTCCGAAGAACAGGCGAATCTCAACATAACACCAACTGTTACGTAACAGTCGGGGGGTACGCCCCAAATATTTGCATATGCCAGCCCATGATCGAGGCATTACACAAGGGCAGCCAGTATTAACGTCTGGATGTGCACAGCTGAATCATCAGACTAGGTAAGCAAGCAAGGACAACAGTGAAAAATGGCAGATGGAGCAGTAAAAACTGACATGATCCATGATAACATGATATTTTTAGTGATATTTGTAAATTGTCTTTCTAAATGTTTCGTTAGCATGTTGCTAATGTACTGTTAAATGTGGTTAAAGTTACCATCGTTTATTACTCCGTATTCACGGAGACAAGAGCCGTCGCTATTTTCATTATTAAACACTTGCAGTCTGTATAATTCATAAACGCAACTTCATTCTTTATAAATCTCTCCAACAGTGTAGCATTAGCCGTTAGCCATGCAGCACTATCAAACTCATTCAGAATCAAATGTAAACATCCAAATAAATACTATACTTCTGCAATTAGACATGCTGCATGACGAACAGTTTGTAAAGATCCATTTGAGGGTTATATTAGCTGTGTGAACTTTGTTTATGCAATGATAGAGTCGAGAGCTCGGGAGGGGGCAGAGAGCGCACGATTTAAAGGGGCCGCAGCATGAATCGGCACATTTCTAATTATGCCTCAAAATAGGTGGTTAAAAAATTTAAAAAAAAATCTATGGGGTATTTTGAGCTGGAACTTCACAGACACATTCAGGGGACACCTTAGACTTATATTACATCTTGTAAAAGAACATTCGATGGCACCTTTTAAAGGGGTGGTTAAGTGTTTTTTTTCTAGGCTTTATTGTGTTCTTGGGGCACAGTTTAACATGTCTTAATGCTTCATTTATTTGAAAACGCTGTATTTTTCATATATTTTACCTTTATTCTACATCTGTTTCCACTGTCATATGAACGGCTTGTTTGACTTCCTGCTTCTATGAAGCCACTCCTTCCGAAATACGCAATGTGCTTAGATTGGTTAGCAGGTTGGTAGCTGGCTCAGTGTATCGTGATTCGCTGAAGCGTCCGGAAACGACATGCCCCTTAGCATCCGTTGCTTCAGTCAAAATGTAAATAATAGCGTCTCTATTGCTGTATCAAATTGAGCCCGAATTAGACCCTGATGAAGAGGGTCAATTGCAATTGTGGCTTTTAAAGGACGTTTCTGAATGGTATTTAATTTTGTATTTGTGTGAAAGTGTTTAGATATGCTGTCACTGCTGTTTGTTAGCTTTCAATATACAGTTTTGTCCTGATTAAAGCTTTACTGTAGTCGAATAAATGACTGAGTAGTTGCATTTTTGTAAAGGTAGCTTTTAATTTATAGAATGAACAACTGTTTGTCTATGAACATAGAAGTTTGTTGGTGTTTGTAGAATTTAGCTAACTGGCTAGCGAAGCAAAAACGAGTTGCTCTTTGTATATGTCCTTGATGCAACCAAAAATAGCAACAGGACTATAAGTTTAAAAGACATGTACAATCAATAAAATGTACTTACAGTTTGAAGCCAATAAACAGCAGCTTCTGCTTTTAAAGTGGGAACTGCTCCATCTTTCAGTAATAGCCTTTGTGCATTCAGTAATAGCCATCCATCATTGAACTAGTGTAGATTCTGGAAGCTGTCTTCAGCGCCGCATCAGGTGTAGAAAATATCACAGATTATAATGGGTTCTATTATCTTTTGACGTGTCGCGCCGTGCCACGCCGCTCGCGTCGGGTGTACACAACTCTTCCGCTTCCACAAGCTGCGCCACATGGCCTCGCCCACTTTGTTGCGCATTCCCAGGGGCTTGTTTTGCAGGGTTTATGATGTAACCAACCCGTTGTAGTCCAAAACCGGTCGTGTTTGTAGGCATTTAACTTTAAAAAACATCTCCATTTGCATTGAACTTTCAGTGCTGTAACTTTGCAGATACTGTTTATGCTCAAGCAGCAACATCACACACTAACTAAAGTTTAAAAAAGTGAAATCGCATTTAACCACCCCTTTAAGCTTGGTTTATACTCGCTGCATCAAATAAGTGCTGTCCTGAACATAAGAGACTTCATTTAAAAACATTAAAAAAAACATTAAAAATCTTACCGATCCCAAACTATATATATATATTCATATTCAAGTATATGTGTATTAATGATGTGTTTTTATGTACATTTTTACTGGACAGCAAGACTAAATTTGCATTTTTTGGGGGGGCTGTGTGTCTACCTTTTATGAATATATTTTCTTCAATATTGTATTTACATATCAGAAGTTAATTTCTAATTATCTAATATGGCACTATTGAAGGACAGATTCTTTTAACTATTTGTTTTTGTCCCTATAGAGCACAACTGGCTTAGATGACTTTGACAGACTAAAGACATTGGGCACAGGATCCTTTGGGAGAGTTATGTTGGTTAAACACAAGGCTACAGATCAGTTCTATGCCATGAAAATTCTGGACAAACAAAAGGTTGGTTGTAGTACGCTGGTAACCAAAATCAATGTGTTTGATTTCTCTGTCAGTATTTGCACACCATAAAAATGTAATTTATTTAACAGTTCTTCAAAAACAAAAGTATCAATAATGCTTTTACAGTCTAATTATTTGTATCAATATGTAAGGGATAATAAAAAACTAGTTGTGCATTATGACATGATATATTTGATTGAAATTCAGTTAATCAGAATCGATGCTTCAGACAGACCATGCTCTAAATAAATACAGTACGAATGATGGTGTATGATTATCTGCTCAAGAATTCTTGTTTGTTTATATGTTTTTTTGCTAGGTGGTGAAGTTGAAACAAGTGGAGCATACACTAAATGAGAAGAAAATATTACAAGCAGTATCCTTCCCGTTCCTTGTCAGATTGGAATATGCCTTTAAGGTAGTTTACAGCACCTTCCTATAGCCATTTCATTAGCTTTGTGTAGTGATCAACTGATGTATCACCCCGAGCAGTTAAGCAGACAGTATTTGGCCAGTTCATCTGAATTTATTGTATTCTATTTGACCAAGAAAGTGGGTAACACTTAACAAGGTTTCATTAGTTAACTACTTTTAGTTAACATGAACTAAGAATGAGCAAGACTTCTACAGTATTTATTCATCTTTAAGATAATTTCAACATTTACTCATTTATTATTAAAATCAAAAGATGTATTTGTTAAGATTAGTTAATGCACAGTGAACTAACATGAACAAACCATGAACAACTGTTTTTTATTAACTAACATTAAAGGGTTAGTTCACCCAAAAATGAAATTTCTGTCATTAATTACTCACCCTCATGTCATTCCACATCCGCAAGACCTTTGATCATCTTCAGTACACAAATTAAGATATTTTTTGTTTTTTTTGGTTTTTTTTTAACTCTCATAGAAAACAACAAAATTACCACGTTCAAGGTCCAGAAAGGTAGTAAAGACATTGTAATTAATGACAGGTTATTAACAATTTATTTTTTGGGCGAACTAACCCTTTAACTAATGTTGACATGTTAACAAATGAGATCTTTTTGTGAAGTGTTACTATCCCCTGGTGCATTTTTCTAAAACTACACAATATTAAAAATAAATAAATATATAAAAATAAAATATTCTATAGAAGTGTTTATGTAATTCCAGCTATGGTGTACATACATTTAAAAAAAAAAATCTGTAATTTTCTTTATTTTTAAGTTAAAAAACAAATGTAAGCAACACTGTTCACATATATAAATTAGAGATTGTACTGTCTTGTAAGAAAAACATCAACAACAATCAGAATATAGCTTCAAAACAAGTAACAGATGGTAATGAGGAATAAAAATACAAGCAATTACTTATTACTATTATTGACAGCATAAACAGCAGCAGGTCTGATAGGCTGCATTCACTAATGCACAGATCTGTTCAGACATCAGATATTTTGTCCAATCCATATACAATCCCTTGTAACTGGCTGTTTACATCATAAAGGAATTTTGAAATGCAAGTGTATTTAAGCATCAGAGAATTGGCTTTTTGTCCCACTGCTAAATTTTAAACAGAATAACAAGAGTTAGCCAACATAGAATTATTATTATTTTTTAATTACTTTATTATCACAGTAATTTGAACATGGCCTTTGTTTAAAAAAAATAAATAAATAAATCAAATGCCAGCTAGAAATGGGTATTGTTTACTACCTCTACGCATCTCTAGTCTAGACTTGTGTGTCTCTCAATTTTAATTTCAGCTTTATTCTCATAGGACAACTCTAATTTGTATATGGTGATGGAGTATGTACCAGGAGGGGAGATGTTCTCACATCTTAGAAGAATCGGAAGGTTTAGGTGAGTGAAGACATGTTTAAGCTAACAAAGCCTTTTATTCATTTCTGCCAGATCAATTGAAGTTAAACTCCAGCTCAGGTTTATGAAGACAATGCCCATGTGTGATTAAATGATTGAATATTATTGTTATCAAAAGTATTACTCGGCTAATGTTGCAAAAGAATTACTAGTTTGTCAAGTTATTATTGTTTCAGGTGTTAGTGCTGGTTAATGTGCTTGCATTTTTTTTTTTTTAAATGTCAGAAATTCCCAAGAGTTGATCCTTTTTACAAAATGACTCATCCTGACAACATTCAAGTCACCAATAAACTCAACAAGTGTGTGCATGCTTTTCAAACAAAATGCTTAATGTTTGATCTTATAGGTTTAAATGTGTTTTTCATTGAAAACCTAAATGAAATGCAAGTAATTCTATGCCATTTGGGCTTGTTAATGTTATGTATATCATATGTCAGAAAGTGTTCACAATAATGATAATAAAAAAAAATCAGTGGTCGTTCCCAGGACCAATAATGATTCTATTCTATACGGAGCCCCTAGGGACATTATGGAGAGAAAAAAATAAATAAATTGGAGGAAAAATTGTCAATGCTTTTGCCTTCTCTCGCAAATGTTTTTCATTTCCCCAAGAAATTTTGCATTTGCAATTTTGCTATTGAACACTCTATTTACCAGTGTAACTGTTTGAGCTGATGTCATCTACACTTGCCAAGATCCAGGAATACCTTGCTTCAATGATTTGTATGTCTTATGTCTTACTGTCACTTAGATCTCCTTTTTTGTCTCTAATTCTTGGATGTGATTTCTCTGATCGATAGTGAACCACATGCACGGTTTTATGCTGCACAGATTGTCCTGACCTTTGAGTACCTCCACTCACTAGACCTCATCTACAGAGACCTGAAACCTGAAAACCTACTCATTGACCAGCATGGATATATACAGGTAACCCTTTGAAAATAAATGGATTTCGGCATTGATTCCTAATAAAATGTGTTCTGATTCTAATTTAACTCATAGTTATAGACAAACACATTCTAACTACGCACAGACTGTTGTACTTTTCACAATACATCGAGTCATTCACAGTGCTGGGTGGAAAAAGTAAGTGAACCCTTGAATAGTAACTTGTAAATCCTCCTTTAGCAGCAAAACTTTCATCAATGGTTTCCAGTAGCTGCTTATGAGACTTTTGACCAATTTTGGACATCCCTCCCCACAAATCTGTTTGAGTTTATCAATATTTCTGTTTATTAATATGTCAGCCTTCTTTAATTCATTCCACAACATCTGAAATGTAAGGACTCAAACATGCATTTTCTTCTCTTTTGGACATTCTTTAATGCTTTGGGTCATTGTCTTGTTGCACCCAACCTCTCTACAGTCACGAACTGTCGTCTTGTCATTCTCCTGTAAAGTGTCTTGATACTCTTTTTGAATTCATGACTCAGTGATTGCAATGTAACTAGACCTTGAGGCAGCAAAGCAGCACTAAATCATGAGGCTCCTCCTCCATGTTTCACAGTTTTGGTGTTGGTGTGCAGTGCCCTATTTCTTCTAAATTAAGAATTTTGTAAAACTTTTGTCTCAACTGTCTACTGAAAAATTTTCCCAGAAGCATTGTGGAACATCCATGGTTCACACAGTCTTTCTTAAAAGAACAGATTTGTCAGTAACTAGACTTTGTGCCTTTATTTAAAGGACCAGGAACATGGCAACCCACACTTCCAATCTCACCTCCTTAATTGACTCTGATTCGCTTTTGGAGCAGTCATAAAACAGAAGTCCACTTACTTTGTCCAGCCTACCCTGTTAATGATCACTCGGTGTCTTGAATAAAATGTTGAACTGTTGTGTGTTGTTAGTTAAGACTGATTGTGTTGGTCTTCAATTATGACTTGGATGAAGATTTTATGAGTAATCAGTGCAGAAATCCAAATATTTTTGATTCACAAACTTACTCTTACCACTGTAAAAGTGCAGACATTTTTAAAGTGAATGGTTACTTATAGGGCTCATGAGTCGTGACATGACTTTTCTTAGTGATGCTCCAATCTATTGGCTGATAATCACATTCTATGACGTGATCAGGAGTCATTAAATAGGCGTTCAGCACTTTCGTGTTCTACATCAGAACGCCGCCTCAGTATTGGCCGGCTCCTGCATCAGCATCAGCATCGCACGCATATGTTGTGCTTGCTCATGTGAACAGCCAATAATGCACACCGAGTTTTCTAATAATTCACTGGCCCGTCATCAATAATTCCTTATTTAATCCTCTGACACATTCTGGGACATCATTAATAATAAGCCATCCACTTATTACTAACACTGGGGTCGTCTGAAAGGTTTTCACATTGAAAATATAATTGTGCATCTGTCTGTTGTCCAGTGCAGACAGCGTAATTTATTGCACTGGGTCATAACCTCTTTAAATGTGCCAAGAATTGAAAATTAAATTTACTCTGGCATAGTTGAATAACAAGAGTTCAGTACATGGAAATGACACACAGTCTCAAACTCCATTGTTTCCTTCTTTTTGTGTAAATCTCATTTGTTTAAAAGACCTCTGAAGAACAGGTGAATCTCAACATAACACCTACTGTGGCGCATTAATATTACGCCCCCATCATTAATATGTACGCCCCCAAATTTTGCATATGCAAGCCCATGTTCAAGGCATTAGACAAGCCAGTATTAACGTCTGGATCTGTGCACAGCTGAATCATCAGACTTTATGCAGGTAAGCAAGCAGGGACAATAGCAAAAAATGGCAGATGGGGCAATAATAACTCACATGATAACATGATATTTTTAGTGATATTTGTAAATTGTATTTCTAAATGTTTCGTTAGCATGTTGCTAATGTACTGTTAAATGTGGTTAAAGTTACCATTGTTTCTTACTGTATTCACGGAGATCAGGGTCATGTCGTTATTTTCATTTTTAAACACTTGCAGTCTGTATAATTCATAAACACAACTTCATTCTTTATAAATCTTTCCAACAGTTTGTAATGTTAGCTTTAGCCCGTTAGCCACGGAGCACTACTAAACTCATTCAGAATCAAATGTAAACATCCAAATAAATACCATACTTACATAATCGGGTATGCTGCATGACGAACACTTTGTAAAGATCGATTTTGAGCTGTGTGAACTTTATGGAATGTATTATAGAGTCGCGAGCTTGGGGGCGGGGAGCATGAGCATTTAAAGGGGACAGGCGCTGGATCAGCGCATTTATGATTATGCCCCAAAATAGGCAGTTAAAAAAATGAATTAAAAAAATCGATCTTGTATTTTGAGCTGAAACTTCAGACACATTCAGGGGACACCTTAGACTTATATTACATATTGTGAAAAGGTGTTCTATGGCACCTTTAAAGTCCACTTTATTAGGTCCACTATTAAATGGGTCATTGACCCTGGTCTTCAGAACACCCTGTCAGGCATGGTGTATTATCCTGATTTAGGCATCATTTGAATTAAATTGGCCATTAATAATGCCCATGCTCAGCAATAATATTTAGGCAACTTGCGGCTTTCCAGTAATGCTCAAATCATAGTAATCAGGCCCCCTGAGTATATTGCCTGGCATGTTCCCCACCCCAGCTAAAAACAATATCCCCTGCCTGAGATGTCTGATGCAGACATATAGTTCATCTTCATAGACTCTCAAAACTTCTCCCACACCTGAGATTTTGCTTTCTCATCTGTAATGGTTGCAGTCAGTCATTCTTGATTGCCAGTGCCTCTCCATTGAATCAGGAGTACCATGATCTGACCATATCCTTCAGCCTTATGGCTTCCTTCACCACCAGTGCCCATCAATGCTTTAAATTCCTTAAATTTGATTTGAAAAACCCTGCAGATGGCCTGAATGTGTAATCAGAATTTGAAGAGCACAAGAATCACCATAATGGTGACAGCTATAGTAGTTCCTTTGCCTCGGCATCAGGTAAAGTGCTGACCCTGAATTGTGCTGCAAAACACACTGGAGGCGGTCATATTTAATCCTAACGGAAACTCATAAAACGGTGTCTGCTGAAAAAATGCTGTATAATTAAAAAAAAAAGCCATTCTGAGTTTGCTGTATTTGCCTGTTTTGTTATAAAATATTACTGAAATGTACTAAACTGTGGTTTCCCACACAGGTAACAGATTTTGGATTTGCAAAAAGAGTAAAAGGCAGAACTTGGACATTATGTGGAACTCCAGAATACCTGGCGCCAGAAATCATCCTCAGCAAGGTCTTCATCTGCAGTTTTTTTTTTTTTACATTCAGTTGAATCCAAATTTCCCACAGGTTATATCACTTATTTGTTGTTCAAATTTAGGGATACAACAAGGCTGTGGACTGGTGGGCACTTGGCGTTCTCATATATGAAATGGCTGCTGGATATCCCCCCTTTTTTGCAGACCAGCCCATTCAGATCTATGAGAAAATCGTGTCTGGAAAGGTATTGGCAGGAAATACATTTAAGCAATTAGATTTGTTTGAATATGCACTGAATCAAAATGAACATGTTTTGTAGGTACGATTCCCCTCACACTTCAGTTCCGATTTGAAAGATCTGTTGAGGAATCTGCTGCAGGTGGACCTGACTAAGCGCTATGGAAACCTAAGGAATGGTGTCAATGATATCAAAAACCACAAATGGTTTGCCACAACGGATTGGATAGCCATCTATGAGAGGAAGGTAAGATCCTCAGTCTTCAGTTACCTAGTTTGAGCCTTAGTTTACACACTCCATATTGAGTGTAGTGAGGTTTATTACAATATAAAATATCTGTATTCCATGTGAATATATTTTTAAAATATTAATTATTCCCGTGATGCAAAGCTGAATTTCTTGCATCATTAGTCCAGTCTTCAGTGTCACATGATGAATTATTGGTGATCAGTTATTATTAATGGTTTAATGTAGAAACCAGTTGTTCTGCTTCATGTTTTTGTGGAAACTGATACTTTTTTTTTTTCAGGTTTCTATAATGAATAAAAAATTAAAAAGAACAGCATTTATTCAAAATAAATATCCATATATTGACTACGACTTTTGCCTCAAACTCCTAATTTACTGCTTATTAAAGGGTTAGTTCACCCAAAAATGAAAATTTGGTAACACTTTACAATAAGGTTCCTTAGTTAAACATTAGTTAATGTATTAACTAACATGAACTAACCATGAGCAATACATTTGTTACTGTATTTACTAATCTTCGTTAGCATTGGTTAATGATAATACAGTTGTTCATTGTTTGTTCATGTTAGTTCACAGTGCATTAACTAATGTTAACAAGATTTTAATAATGTATTAGTAAATGTTGAAATTAACATTAACAAAGATTAATAAATGCTGTATAAGTGCCATTCATTATTACTTCATGTTAACTAATGTTGTTAATTAACGAACCTTATTGTACAGTGTTACCGAAAATGTTGTCTTATTACTTGCCCTCATGTCGTTCCACACCCGTATGACCTTCGTTCATTTTTGACAAAATCCAATGGCTCATGAGGATGCATTGAGAGCAAGTTATCATAGACTTTCAAATGCCCAGAAAGGAACTAAAAATATATTTAAAACAGTTCATCTGACTACAATGGTGCAACCTTAATGTTATGAAGCGACAAGAATACTTTTTGTGCACCAAAAAAAAAAAAAACGACTTTACTCAGCAATATCTAGCACTTGTCAATGAACTAAACACTACTTCATTAAGCTTCGAAGCTTTACGAATCTTTTGTTTCGAATCAGTGGTTTGGAGCACTGCCAAAGTCATATGAACCATTGAAATTTCAAAACACTCATGACGCAACGAAGCCTCATTTACTGAAATCACATGAGATTGTTTGATACACGCTCCAAACCACTGATTCAAAACAAAAGCTTTGTGAAGCTTCATGAAGCAGTGTTTAGTTCAGTGACGAGTGCTAGATATTGTTGAATAAAGTCGTTATTTAGTTTTTTTGGTGCACAAAAAGTATTCTCGTCACTTCATAACATTAAGGTTGAACCACTATAGTCACATGAACTGTTTTAAATATGTCTTTAGTACCTTTCTGGGTGTTTGAAAGTCTAAGTTAACTTGCTCTCAATGCAGCCTCACAAGCCATTGGATTTTATCAAAAATATCTTACAAATTGTGTTCCAAAGATGAACGAAGGTCTTTTGGGTGTGGAACGGCATGAGGGTGAGTAATTAATGACAGAATTTTCCTTTTTTGGGTGAACTAACCCTTTAATAGTTTGTAGAGTAGTTGTTAAAGGGTTAGTCCACCCAAAAATGAAAATAATGTCATTTATTACTTACCCTCATGCCATTCCACACGTGTAAGACATTCGTTCATCTTCGGAATGCAAATTAAGATATTTTAGTTGAAATCCGATGGCTCCATGAGGCCTGCATAGCCAGCAATGACATTTCCTCTCTCAAGACCCATAAAGGTACTAAAACCACATCTAAATCAGTTAATGTGGGTACAGTGGTTCAATATTAATTATTATAAAATGATGAGAATACTTTTGGTGCGCCAAAAAAACAAAACAAAATATAGCTGCGAGCAGCGATGGCGGGCCCAAGCCCGGTGGCACCGCCACCCCGGTGGCTTCAGGGCAACTGTGCACAGCGGGCAATAGGCACTTAAAACGGTTAAACATCAAAGGACTATGTCAAATTCACTCCACATTTACTGCACTACAAGGTGCCGTTATAGAGCCCCTCCTCCCTGCCCATTTTCAAAGGATTACATGTGCCAAGTTTTAACATTATTCTGATGAATTTTGAAGCAAATCAGGTAAAAATAAGAGGATGATCTCAATGTATGCTGAAAGTGACACATTTTCTGCTTCCAGTTGGTGGCGCTATGACTTTGAATCACAATAGTCAAATCCATGTGATCAGCCTTGTACAACGAAGACTAAGCCAAAGTTTCATCAAAATCAATTAATGTATGCAGAAGTTATAACACTTTGTTTCCCTTTTCTTGCCATAAATTCGTTGCCTCGCCACGGCCAAACCGTTTGAGATATCCAAAATCCGTTTGCAATTAAACAACTTCAATGTGTTAGCAACAAGTTAAAAAAAGCTTGGTGTAAATTGGATAAACCCTGTAGGAGTAGTAGTATAAAATTCATAGCCTGTTTTTTCAAAAAATTAACATTCAAACCAAAATAGCTGACTTCCTGTTGGTCGGAGCTAATGAATGTAAATTAGAAAATTGTCCGGCTTGATGAGAATAATATGTGTACCGAGTTTGGTGACTGTAGGAAAAACTAACCCCCCACTTTTGTCAAAAGGTGGCGCTACTGAGCCCCTCCACCACGCCCATTTCTATGGCTTTGTCCATGTCTACTGGTTGACAATATTGATGTGTGTGTCGAGTTTCATGCAATTTGAAGCATGTTAAGAGCCTCAAAAACACTCAAGAATATTATTACAGTTTGACCTGTTGCCATGGCAACAATATTTCAAATATCAAAAATCCTGTCATAGGTCTACATCTGCTGTGTATTGACATTACACTGATGAAGTTTGAAGCAAATCAGGTAAAAATAAGAGGGTGATCTCAAAGCATTTTAAAAGTGATACACTTCTTGCTGCCATTTGGTGGCGCTATAACTTTGACTCACAATAGTTACATCCATGTGATCAGACTACTACAACCAACACACTCCTGAAGTTTCATAAACATCAATCAATGTATGCAGAAGTTATAACACATTTCCTGTTTCCCTTTTCTCGCCATAAATTCGTTGCCTCGCCACGGCCAAACCGTTTGAGATATCCAAAATCCGTTTGCAATTAAACAACTTCAATGTGTTCGCAACAAGTTAAAAAAAGCTTGGTGTAAATTGGATAAACCCTGTAGGAGTAGTAGTATAAAATTCATAGCCTGTTTTTTCAAAAAATTAACATTCAAACCAAAATAGCTGACTTCCTGTTGGTCGGAGCTAATGAATGTAAATTAGAAAATTGTCCGGCTTGATGAGAATAATATGTGTACCGAGTTTGGTGACTGTAGGAAAAACTAACCCCCCCACTTTTGTCAAAAGGTGGCGCTACTGAGCCCCTCCACCACGCCCATTTCTATGGCTTTGTCCATGTCTACTGGTTGACAATATTGATGTGTGTGTCGAGTTTCATGCAATTTGAAGCATGTTAAGAGCCTCAAAAACACTCAAGAATATTATTACAGTTTGACCTGTTGCCATGGCAGCAATATTTCAAATATCAAAAATCCTGTCATAGGTCTACATCTGCTGTGTATTGACATTACACTGATGAAGTTTGAAGCAAATCAGGTAAAAATAAGAGGGTGATCTCAAAACATTTCAAAAAGTGATACACTTCCTGCTGCCAGTTGGTGGCGCTATAACTTTGACTCACAATAGTCACATCCATGTGATCAGACTCCTATAACGAACACACTCGTGAAGTTTCATAAAGATCAATATATGTATTAAGACGTTATAACACATTTCCTGTTTCCTTTTTCTCGCCATAAATTCGTTGCCTCGCCACGGCCAAACCGTTCAAGATATCAAAAATCCCCTGGCAATTTTTAATCATCAGTGTCTTGACTTCATGCTGACCGAGTTTGGTGGCGATCGGATTAATCGTCTAGGAGGAGTATATCAAATTCCAGAGCATGCGTTTTTCAAACAACCCTTAATAGCTGACTTCCTGTTGGCGTGGCGATTAACTTAGAGCGCGAAAGTTGTTCGGCCCGATGAGGTCTATATGTGTACCGAGTTTCATACTAATACGTGCAAGCATGTTTAATATATGGACCAAATTTTCAGACTTTTTTCAAGGGGGCGCTGTCGAGCCCCCCTGCCACGAACGGGTACCAGCCTCTCCGGCGTCCTAATGGCCGCGGATTCCAATGTGTGTGCCAATTTTCAAGAGTTTTTGAGCATGTTAAGGCCCCCAAAAAGCCCCGGAAGACGGAAAAAAAAAAAAAAATAATAATAATAATAATAATCCTTAGAAGAACAAGAGGGCCCTGCGCGAATTTTCGCTTGGGCCCTAATTACGACTTATATAGTGATGGCCGATTTCAAAACACTGCTTCATGAAGCTTCGGAGCGTTATGAATCAGCGTGTCGAATCAGCCGTTCAGAGCGCCGAAGTCACGTGATTTCAGCAGTTTGGCCGAATCATGATTCGACACGCTGATTCATAACGCCCCGAAGCTTCATGAAGCAGTGTTTTGAAATCAGTCATCACTATATAAGTCATTATTTTTTATTTATTTTTTTGGCGCACCAAAAGTATTCTCATCGCTTTATAATATTAATATTGAACCACTGTACTCACATGAACTGATTTAGATGTGTTTTTAGTACATTTATGGATCTTGAGAGAGGAAATGTCATTGCTGGCTATGGAGGCCTCATTGAGTCATCGGATTTCAACAAAAATATCTTAATTTGAGTTCTCAAGATGAACAAAGGTTTTATGGGTGTGGAACGGCATGAGGGTGAGTAATAAATGACATTATTTTCATTTTTGGGTGGACTAACCCTTTAAGTTTAGGTATTGGGTAGGATTAAAGGATGTGGAATGTGGTCATGCAGAATAAGGCATTAATATGTGCTTTATAAGAATGTATAAGAATGATTTCTGAAGGATCATGTAACACTTAAGACTGGACGAATGATGCTGAAAATTCAGCTTTGACATCACAGGTATAAATTACATTTTACAATATATATTGACATTGAAAACAGCTGTTTTAAATTATAATAATATTTCACAATATTACTGATTTTACTGTATTGAATGGCTTCAGAAGACTTGGAATATAGTGCAAGAACTTTTATGGTGCTTATTATGTGTTTTTGCCTTCTGTGGAGCTTAACAGTAACAACCAATGAGTACTCACGATATCGGATCTGACCGATACCTGATCTGGCAAAATTGCGTCTTTGAAAAACATTAAAGAAACGTAACTATTCCAAATTTTTGACCGGTAGTGTATAGTAAGAGAACTAAAATTGTTGCTTTATTATATTGAGAAAATTATTCAGTTATGCATATACAAAGGAGATTAGTGAACAGTTAATAGAGAAGTGCACAGGCATTATGGTAGACTTCTGATCACAACAATTTCTCCAATCATCCACCAGGTGGAGGCGCCATTCATACCAAAGTGCAGAGGTCCTGGAGACACGAGCAACTTTGACGACTATGAAGAGGAAGACATTCGTGTATCTCTTACAGAAAAATGCGCAAAGGAATTCTCAGAGTTTTAGTTATGGACACATCTAAGCTAGGCATATGCATATATACATATATTTACTTCTCTATATATGTGTATATATGCGTGTGCATTTGTGTGCGCGCATCACACGACACGTCAAATAAGGGTATCTTTGCACTCTAAAGACATGGGATGAGCAGAGAGCACATCACCCTTCAACTTCTTGTGTACTTCCTTCATTCCATCCGGCTTTAGAGAGGTCACCAGGTCACCAGGGTTCTCATGCTCTTAACCATATACACTGGCACATCTCTTACTCCTGTAATTCACTCTTTTCCTACTCCTTTTTTTTTTTTTTTTTTGCTTTGTTAAACAACCTCAGTTGTTTGACATTGTGTTCCCCGTTTGAAAGTTTTTTTGTTTTGTTTTTTGAAAGATGTGAAGATTTTAGAATGACATTTAAAATAGACGTGGGGGAGGAAAAAAACACAAAAAAGGCCAATTCAGCATTGTTACTTTTTTCATGGCAACGTCACACAGTGTTGTGATTGGAAAGGTAGGCGTTGCCTGAACATATTGGCATTTTTGGTGTTACACCTCGCTTTTATTTTCTTTTTACCTTAGACCAAAACAACTGACAACTTTTTGTTTTTTTTTTTGTTACTTGTGCATATCTGTTGAATTCAGAGTGGTTTTTCTTTTATTCGAACCACCTTGTGTGTTGAAAGCATGACCAAAACCATCATGTTGTGAATGGCAGAGGAGGAGGTCTTAACTCTTCAGATTTGCCTTAGAAAACTCGATATTACAGAGCCCACAGAATGATTGCATTACAAATGTTACAGTGATCTTTATCACAATGTTACAGTAAAGGTCCAGTCTCATGCATATACTGACAGATGTTGTTAGCAATATAAAATATATCTTATTTTACCACTTCTGTGCATTTTTATTCATTATGCAAAGGTTTTATTCTAAAATGTAAGAAAAACCTTAAAGATTGGTTCACTTTGATCATTTTAACTGCTGTTTATTATCTGATATTTAAAACTAAGAAAAACAGCAAATGCATTGGTCCAATCGCTGTAAGATGAATTAGATCAGGGATGGGTAGCTTCGATCCTGGAGTGCCGCTGTCCTGCAGAGTTTAGTTCAAACCCTGATTTAAAAACTCGCCAGCATGTAGCTTTCTAGTAATCCTGAAGACATTGATTCGCTTGTTCAGGTGTGTTTGATTGGTTTCGGAGCCGAACTCTGTAGAACAGTGTTCCTCCAAGAACGAAGCTGCCCATCCCTGAATTGGATCATCACAGTGAGGCACTTATCAGTTACACATCAGTTACTTGTTCACTTTTTGTCACTGTTTTTAATTTAATGTTGAAGCTGTTTTGCAAAGTTCTCTCTTAACTGAAAATTGTAAAACTGCCAAAACTCCATGTTCTCTCTTCCATTGTTGCTGTTGAACTTCTGTCGTATTTTTTCTTTTTCTTTTCTTATGACCGAATGTAGTGTTGAAACTTCTAGGTATGCATATTGTTTGAAAAGTTTGAATTTTGAGGTACATTCTCACAGACATATACTAAGAAACTGAATATGTTACAAAGAAAGAGAGAAAAAATAATCAGAGGCTAGTAAGCCTCTTCTCCTTTGTATCACATATAATCCAGTTATTGTTCAGCTCATACTGCGTATATGCATTATTTCTTATAAATGTTTTTATTTATACACATATTAGAGAGATGCTAATAAATTTTATTTTTAAGATTGGTTGTTCTTTTGAATGTGTACAAATGATCTTTATACTTGGACTAAATGCCTTTTAAAAATCACCTTTTCAACCTGCAAGAATTTAAACATTCTTTCAGACAGGCTGTTGTTAGTAAATAGCATTGTACTGTCGCAAAAGGTAGCAGCATTGTCGCTTAAATTGCAGTTCATTTAGCCACTACTAGCCTAAAGCCTGTTAGTGCTCATGCAAATACAGCTAGAGATTTCTGTCCCTCTATTGAAAGTCCATTCCCCTGAAACTACTCCATTTGAATCGACAAGTCTTCTGAAGAGATACGATTGTTTTTATTCACATATATATAAAGCACATAAAATATGGTAAACAGAAGGTCAAATATGCTTGCTTGATGGTTTTTGAGTTTAATCATTCCTTAATTTTAGTATTAAACAACATAATCCTTGTTTGCATTCATCAAAAATGTCCGATACTGAATGGCACAGAGAAAAGTGATTTCACAACAGCCCAGTAGGTGGCGATGTGGAATAATGTCTTTCTGGATGCACAAACCCTGGGTTTCTAACTCTGTTGACTGAACTAACTCCAGAATACATTTCTGGAGCAGATAACCATGAGTTAGCAATGTTTGTTTTATTATACCTAGAGTTCGTGCGACAGGAAGTTAACTATCTTTTATGGAACAATTACTGGTCAAACGTAATTCTACTTAAACTTTAATTGCTGCTGGCAATTGTTTTATACTGATGCTTTTTGATATTTGTTAACCCTGCAAAGCCTAATATATGAAATAATAGTCAGAAAAATCGAATGTGCTTTGTTTTATATTTGATGCTATGAGCCGTATAAAAACCTGATGTATGAAATATGAATATGGTGCTCATACTAGAGCAGGGAACAAAATTATTCAGAGGCCTACACTGAGCAAAAAATAAACAATTTGGTTCAGTTGCTGATATTTATATGGCCAAAAACATTTGATTAAAGTCTGAGAGCTTTTAATGTAAATCAATTTGATTTTTATAACTGTAAAAATAAAAGAATTAAGAAATAGAATAGTGAATAGAACAGGAAATTAACATCAGCGCAATTATTTCATTACATAATAGTAAATTTTTTTGGTGTTTTTTTTTTTTTTTTGTAGTTGTTTGACTATTTAATAAGTTGGGTGTTTGTATTTTTCTGATGTTGTATATTTTCTTTTGATTAAAAAATTAAAGGTATTTGAGAAATGGGGAAAGCATAAAAGAATTACAAAGCGACTTGCATATAGAGCACATGGTAACACTTTAGAATACTGATCCTTCATTAGTGAATAACTACACAGGAACAAATGATTAACGCATTATTAACACTCTAGTAACTACTATTAACTAACAAGAAACTCTGATTAATGAATTAATAAGTAATAGTGCTCCGTTGAAGGTGGTAGTTCACTATTAGCAATCAATAACTACAGTTTTTTTTTTTTTTTTTTTTTTTTTTCATACCTTCCAGAGAACTACTAAGAACTATGCATTATTCACATTAATTATGAACTTGTATAATGTATAATTAATACTAAAGTGAAGGTCATGGTAGACCACTAGGAATGACTGAAGTATTACCAAATCCTTCAGAAGGAATTACTAATTATTTGAATCAGTATTCTAAGTGAAAAACATGATAACTCTCTAGTAACTACTGTAGTCATTGTAAACTTGAGGTTTTTGTAAAGTATTGGATAGTAATAACTCGAGTTATTACATAATTCTAAAGGAGCTACTAATTATTTGGAACAGTATTCTAAAGTGTAGATCATGGTAACCCACTAGTAATTACCAAATATATCAGAAGGAATTACTGTACAAAACTGTACAAAAAGCCTTGGCGTCATTGAATTTCGTTCGAGTTGTGTGACAGTCAATCACTGTTTGTGGACACCATAGAAATGAATGAAAAGTGCTGTAAGCTGAACCCTAATGACTTAACCTGACTTATCTTATAAAACAGCATTTTTTTTTGGTGCAAAAAATAGATCAATCCAAAATTAATGTTTAAGAGCAAACATGTTGAAGATTAGCCAATTGGCTGTCAATTCATTGAATATACTGCTTTTGTTGGAAAATGCATTATTTATTCAGTGTAATGAAGCCTCTCCTCCATTGACATCCATTAAAAAAAAAAAAAAAAAACAGCCTCTTGTCTCCTTCCCTGCATGCAGAGTTAGCTGGCATTACACTTTTTTGCCAACCTCGAGAGCTTTGTTCAAAGTTTTGAAAAGATTAGTTTCCTCCATCACTACTAATTTCACCTTACAAGCACATGAATAGGCAAAGTGGGAAATCGATGAATTCTAGATGATACACAAGTCTGAAACATAACATAGAAGTAGCCTAAATGAATTATATTGCAAACAATAAACCAAAGTAACTACATCAGAATTCATAATGTTGAGAAATATTCATTTCTATCACTTATAAATTGCTTCACAATTGGTTGTGATACTAGCTGTAACCATTAAGACTTGCTGCTTGCTCACTGATCTCTATATAGAGATTTATATAAACAGTGTTTCATTTACCTCAGATAAGGGGTGTACTATTTTTTACACTATTTTAACGATGTCTTTACTACTTCTCTGGACCTTGAATGTGGTAATTTCATTGCTTTTTATGGGAGATAAAAACCTTGGATTTCATCAAAAATATCTTAATTTGTGTTCTGAAGATAAACGAAGGTCTTACAGTTTTGGAATGACATGAAGGTGAGTACTTAATTACAGAAATTTCATTTTTGGGTGAACTAACCCTTTAATGCTTTTGTGTTCCCCCAATAAACTTTGCATTCACTCTGACAACTTGAGTTCTTTGTGAATGAATGCAAAGTTTCTTGGGGGAATGCAAAATGAGAATGCTCAAGCATTACAATATATAATTGTTCTCCCTTTTCATTTTTTTTTTTTTTTTTTCTAACACCATGTCCCTTTAGTGCCTCCAGGGGTCTGTTTAAAGGAAACTGAAAATGAAAGGAGATGTTTGATTGTTTATGTTCTTTTCTTTCTCTTCAAATAAAACGTGACCACACTGACACTTCTACCTGTTGTTCATGTCTTAGCTAGCAGCCTATACACTTGGAAATTTAACCCTATCCAGGGCACTGGTAATCCAGATTTGGTAATTGTTTTGTTTTGAAAAACCGGCACAAAAGAAAGACAGATTACCTGATCTTGGATAGCAAAATTAAGATTTCCAAATTTAGATCATTCTGATCCAGATTAAAATTTTTTAACAGCTGGACCCTGGATTTAAAATCATGATCAAAAGAGTGAATAAAACATCCAATCTTTCTTTAAAAATATATATTTTATATATAAAATAAATAAGACAAGTTTATTTTATCAAAATAAGATTCTTGCATTTGTTAACATTTTATTTTGTCAGCTAAATTTGTCATTAATAAGCAGAAATCTGTACACTTGTCCCAACTGTCTGGACTTTTCTTGTAGACTTCTTGAAGTCTCCAAAGCTCCAAAAGGTGTCACGTTTGTAAAAGGCTCATTATGAAAATTTGACAAATTATTATTTTATTAAATTTGTCATATAGGTCTTTTTTTTCTCTCTCAAATTTGCATGAAATTTGGAGATAGATAGAGATAGATGTGAAATAAAGGTAACAAGAATTTTGATAATGTTATCATGCAGCAGATATGGGCCAACATATTTTTGAATATTGGCCAAATTGCCTTTTGTGAGTGCAATTTTTTTCTGTGTTTACATGACCAAAATGACAGCCTCTGAATGAAATGTGCAAGTTGCAACACAGTTTCACAACAATTTGTTTTGTTGCAGTCTCTTATGAATTCGTACCGTCATCATGATCTTCTCTCGCCCCACTGAGGTAGATTTAGATATGAGTTTAGGAATGATGGAGCTTTTCATGCAGTTGTACAATCAAATTGTACAAATTCTAATTCTGCTATAGACCCAAAAACCCCACAAACACACATCTGTCTGGACTGGAGGCGCTACACAACGTATACAACAAGAAATGACAAGACCCTCCTGACTAAAAGTTGATCAAAAATTGTTTGTTGTTTGGAAGATCAGCTGATATGGTTTTGGTTGTGTCCCAAAATGAATTCGGCCTGTATCTTGTTTTTCCAAACCTTGTCCATATGCACATTGGGACAGTTTGAGGACATCTGCCAAATTGCATCATCAGGTCATCTAAATGATCAGGGCTGCATTTCTCAAATCATTGTGAGCGACCATTGGTGCCAATGGTGCTACTTACTGTAGGCTTAATTGGTTCCAACTGTTCTATTATCTACTTACTGTAGGCTTCATCAGTACCAATGGTTCTCTACTTAGGCTAACGAATCATGATGCTTTTGAGAAACGCAGCCCAGCAATTATTTAAAACGATAGCCTATGTACTACCAAGTATACACTAGAGGGAGCCACATGATTAAAAATTCTGCAAACATAATGAAGGACTGCCTTTTTGTTGCCTGTAACATGGTACTATTTGCATATTTCCTTGGGTGCTGAATCTTTTCTTCATAAATGCACTAAATATTTTGTTTAATAAATTTTAATCTGCGGTGACATAACATAAAGGTTCATTTATGTACAAGTAAAATGCACCGAATGATGGAGAATAAAACATTGCGGTCAAAATAATGTCATACCGTCTGCGCCAATAGCCTTGTGGGCAGCTCGGGTGACTGGCGTCTGCCTTGCCAGGACTGAAGGGCGTCTGGAAGAAGGACATTGGTCAAACCATTGAAGAGAACGACTGGGCTGATGTATGTGATAATGTGTACCTTAAATGTACCTCCCTTGGGATCCTCAAGCTCAATTTCAAATTCTTTAATAGGAATTTGAACTACACTGAATAAATAAAATAAATAAATATTAAGATGATGTTTATCAATGCTACAGGCCTGTGTTGGCCTGAAATGTAATAAAGATAAAGGTACATTCATTCATTGTTTTTGATACTGTGACAATTTTTTTGCCATACTGAAAGAAAATACATAGTGTAATGGAAGATCTTCTTGGACTACTTTGACTCCAGTTTTGTATTTATTGAATCTTAATGTGAGCAGTCTTTTTAAAAAAAAGGCACAATACAGTTATTTGTTGTCCTGGTATATTTGGCTAAAAATGCATTTTGAAACTTTGTTCTGTATCACGGGCCCCATTTCTTAAAATGTGGACATCACAGATCGATATGTGGTTACCATTTGAAAAGTTAGCTACAACAAACATAAAAAATCAGACAAATTCTGGCTGATACGGTCTCCCCTTTGAGAATATATAAAGAAACTCCTTTAACATGCATACTAGACCATTTTTAATTTCTTTTCATTTCCTTGGATCTCCTATTTAAAGTCAATGTAACCTTTTTCTATCTGTGGTTGTTGTTTTATTTTATTTCAGTGAATTATGTGTTCATTTATTTATTTATTTTCCACTTCTTTCTGTCTTTAAACTTTCGTAAACCCTGTAACATGAATAGAACTTTGTTTAGTTGTGATACTGTTAATGTTGAGTACAAAAAATTACAAAAAACAAAATAGTTATAACAACAGCACAAAAAGTAAGAGAACAAAAAATGTATAACAACAATTGTACTGGGAAGGAAAGGAAAACAGCAGTAGAACTCCAGCAGTCACCCAACTTTTGTATTTGAACAAGAAGTTCAATTCTTCATCAAAAAGCAATGTAGTAAGTTCCAGCTAGTTAGTTTTCTTAGTTACTTTAGTTAGTTTAGTGATCCTGAAGAGCATGAACTAGTTCAGATGTGTTTGATTATGGTTGGAGCTAAACTCTGCTGGTTCATTTGTTAAAATTAATGTATTAACTAACATGAACTAACCATGAGCAATACAGTTGTTACTGTATTTGTTTATCTTTGTTAACATTAGTTAATAAAAATACAGCAGTTCATTGTTTGTTCACGTTACTTCACAGTGCATTAACTAACAAATACAACTCTTGATTTTAATAATGTATTAGTAAATATTGAAATTAACAAAAATTAATAAATGCTGTAGACGTGCAGTTAATTATTAGTTCATGTTAACTAACGTAGTTAACTAATGAACCTTACTGTAAAGTGTTACCAACAACATCAGTATTGCAAACCCATGTGACAGTTGTTGTTGTTTTTGCCTTATGCCTACCAACTCAGCATCATTGCCATATAATCGGATCTGAACAGCTGCGATACAGAGTGTGGACGTCAATAATTTTAGATCAGATTCCAAACAAATACACAAATATTCTGACTTGGACTTACAGTGTAAATGTAGCCTTTGAGACTCTTTTGAATTACAGTAGCAAAACAATCACCTACCAACCACCAGAACACCCTACACTGTAAAAAATGACCGTGATTTTAACAGTAAAAAACTGTAAAAATGCTGCGGTACTGTTAATTGGTTTACAGAAAGTTCCCATACTATATACAGTGAATAACTGTAATAGATCTAACGGTACATTTAATGTAATTTTACGGTAAAATACCGTTAAATTCACAATTTTCGGAAGTGAAAATAACAATTCATTGTAAAATTTACAGTGAAAAACCGTAAATTGACATTCCCACAATTCCCTACGTGACACTTCACATTTGATATATTTTCGTTGAAATAACTTTGTTTCTTCTTAGTTTTTCTCATTTTTTTCTAATCAGTTATGTACAATAGGGTTTTATGTTACACCTAATGTTGTTAAATTAATGTTTATTGCATTTTTAAAATGTTGTGTGTTACCATGATGGTGTTTAGTGTGTGTGTGAATGACACTGTGTTCACCTTCTATATATTAGTATTGTCCTTCTCAGCTTGTGGAAAAGCTGCTTGTGATGAACTTTGATTAATCATGTGACTCTCATCACCACTGTGTTTGTTGACTGTCAGTGTATTATAAACATATAATAGTACTTCATTAGGTTGGTAAATTAACATTAATATCAGTTAATGAAATATGTTATTCTTTTTCTTTTTTACGTTGCTACCATATTTTCTACGGTAAAATTCTGGCAACCACAGTTGCCATTTTTTACCGTAAATTTTACTGGGATTTTTTTTACAGTGTAGCACCTGTAAGATCTGGCAGGCGGATAAAAATCTAGTTTTAATTATTACCTCCACTCTTAAAATTACTAGAACACTGTGATTTAATAAATAATATTGTCAGATGTCAATCTTTCTTCATTTTTTTTTTTTTTTTTAAGACAAGATGGATTTCAAATGCAAGTCACAGTTGTCCATTTTTGTGGGCCCCTTAACAATTCTTCATTCCTTTCAAAAATACATTTGAAGGTTAGAGTAAAGAGGGTATTGGTGTGGCAGTGAAAAAAAAATACTGCTAGCACTATTTGCAATGCTAATGAGCATTCCCAAACTGAATGGACATTAAAAAAACGAAGCTGTCTGAGCTATTTTAACCCTCTGTTATTCAGCTTGCAGCTACAGCAGATCAAAGGATTTGCTCTGCTCAACACTCTCTCTCTTGCAAATGCCTCTTTTCTCTGTGCTCCAATTTCAAGAGTGGAATTCCCACATCCTGAAACAGTACATGTGTCTGCACATCTGTCTCTGGAAGACTCTGTTTGGAGTGTCTAGTTCAGGCAGAGGATGAACATCTAAACTAATTACTTTAAAATAAATGGAGCATGACTGTGATTCTGCCAAGAGTCAGTCAGGCATATAACATGACTAAAAGTGTATGTTTGTTCCAAAGCTGTGCAGCTCAACCCTGTTCCTGGAGTCTCACACTCCCAATTTTTGGTCTTGGAGTCTCTACTAATGAGCTACTGACCTGAATCAGTTGTGTTTGATTAGGTTTGAGAACCACTGTGTTAAAGCATTGCGTATGATATTCCTGTTTTTTTCCCTCCAGATTATTTTTTCTCATAGTAAATAAGGTAATGCTTTAGATTACAGCCTGCAACAAACTGCGTGAGGAAAACAAATTTACAGTGTACTTTTTGGTAATTATAGTGTACCTATGAAGTACATAGGTGTAGGTATTAGGGAACAATATGTTTAGTTTGGGGAATGAAAAGGGAACAACCAGAAAATTAACAAGTTATTTTACTGGAACTATTTTAGAAGGGGTACTTATTATTATGATAGGCAAAAATGTTACGTTTGGGAGCAATTTAGCGAGAACATACACTGCATACCTTTCTTGTTATAAAGGTGTACCAATACATATAGGCTTTTTTTTTTAAATTACGGGGCACATATCAGTGCATTTATGGGGGGAAGTTTGAAAGTGTGATTTTCTGTTTGAATTGATTAGCTGTTTTTAATTTAGGCTATGGCCTACTTTATTGTAATATGTTGGGTATTATTAGGGCCCGAGCACCGATGGTGTGAGGATCCAATTGTAATTGCTCAGTCAATTCTTCTTCTTCTTCTTCTCCAAAATGAATCACATTTTTGAGGGCCTAAACATGCTCGAAAACTCATTAAACTTTGCACACGCATCATATTGCACAACTGAGATATTTTGAGTTTTTTCTGCAAAATTTTTGCAGTTTTTGCTATTTCCAGACGTTGTACTTTAAAGGATTAGTCCACTTTCAAATAAAATTTTCCTGATAATTTACTCACTCCCATGTCATCCAAGATGTCCATGTCTTTCTTTCTTCAGTCGAAAAGAAATTAAGGTTTTTGATGAAAACATTCAAGGATTATTCTCCTTGTAGTGGACTTCAATGATCTCCAAATGGTTGAAGGTCAAATTACAGTTTCAATGCAGCTTCAAAGGGCTTTAAACAATACCAGAAGAGGAATAAGGGTCTTATCTAGTGAAACGATTGGTAATTTTCTAAAAAATACAAATGTATATGCTTTATAAACACAAATGATTGCCTTGCAAGTGCTTCCACCATTCTGCTTTCTGTATTCTTCAAAAAGCTTACGCTGTATGTCCTATGCCTTCCCTATTATACTTACGTAAAAAACAGAACAAGGCAGAGCCACAAGCTTGCGGGACTGATGTGGAGCAAGGGGCTCTACTGACCAAGGCAAAGCCAGTGGAATTGAGGGCAAAAGAGGAGCCAGAAGGAAGGAGGAGCCCAGTGGAGACAGAGGGAGGTGGAGTCATGGGCTGAGGTGGAGTCATGGGCTCGGAGGCCTGAAGCGCAGCCAGGGAAACCATGCCACAAGTTGCAGCCTAAGAGGATGGAACCCACAGGGAAGGGTGAGCCAAGAAGCTGGTTCTATTCATCTCCCTCAAAGATGAGGGAGATGAATAGAACCAGTGTAGGAGGTGGAGCCAGAGAACTGGACAGAGCCATCAGAGGGGACCAGGGAGCTGGATAGAACCAGCCGAGATGGAGTTAGGAGTATGGGCAGGACGAGCAGAGAAGGAAGGCCTCCGGATGGAACCGGATTATTGATACAGTCAGATGGAACTGGCAGAGGAGGAGAAACCTTGAGGGTGGAGACATGGGTGGGAACTGGATTCGTGGTCCACAAGTCAATAAGCCATTTCTTCTCTTCTGGCTCTGGGAAGTACTCTGCAGTGGGTGAAAACTCCTTGATGGCCCTAGGGGCAGGCTCTGGGATGGACATGGTGGCTGGCCCTGGCTCTGAGTGGGCTCTTTCTCGGGGTCTGTGGCAGGTGTGAGCTCTGTCTTTGGTCGCAGGGCTGATGGGATCTTCCTCCTCTGCCTCACAGGGGGATCCACACTGTAGTAGTACCCACTCAACATTCTCCATCTAAGACAGCTCATTGAGACCCGTATTAAAACTGTAAAAGACCTGTGTTTTCACTGTTATATGGTAACGAGCGCTATTACACACCTGAAGAAACAGTAGAGAATCTCCGGATAAAAAAAAAAAGAAAAAGAAAAGTTGAGCAAGTCAGTAAACATCAATGTTCAAAACTGTCTTCCAACATTACCCCGACTCGCAATGGTAAGCAGTGTTGGGGAAAGTTATTTTTAAAATTAATGCATTACAATATTGTGTTACTCCCTAAAAAAAGTAATTGTGTTACTTTTTATGAAAAGTAATGTGTTACATTACTTTTGCATTACTTTTTCTCACCTGTCCTGAGTTTTTTAATAATAAAAAAATTCTATTTTTTTGGCAAATATTTAGGCCCTTCTATACCAAATGTGAAATGAATAAGCCTCAGGCTGAAGGAAATGCATATTTAAACAAACCTTTCAGCTGTGCTGCCATTCTGGATTAAAGAAGAATACAGGAGAAGGAAGCTCAACACTCTTATTTCTAAATCTAATATTAAGTAATTTTTGCTTTTGTTGAATTGGATCATTGAAGGTCAGCAGCAAAGACATTGGTTAATAAAGTGAGATTAAAGAGATATAGTATATCCGTGTAACTTAATATAGTTGATTATTATAGGTCTGCGTAAAATTATATTGCATTTCAATGTTTTTATTCATTTTGAGGAATACTCAAAATGTTTTCGTGCAAATGAGATGATTAAATGCATGCTCACATTTAGTCTAGAATTACAATAACCATCATGTTTACACAGCGCACACAACACCTCTGCACTTTTCCCATTTTTCTCAACATGGGGACAGGAAAGCTGTCAGTCAATATATGTGAAAAATAAGTAACTTGCATTACTTATTTGAAAAAGTAACTTAGATATTTTATTGTAAATTGAAAAATAATGCATTACTTTAATAGTTATTTGAAAAAGTAATCTGATTACATCACTCAAGTTACTTGTAATGTATTACCACCAACACTGACAGTAAGGTTGTTATAAAAGTAGTTTATAAATTGAGATGTCCGGGGTTCCAATTTTGCGAGAAATGTCAGTTTGACATCATTTGTCTTTGCATGGTTACATGTCCATAAACAGAAAGAAGTGAGAAGAAAGAAGACCTAATATAGTGTTAAAACAAGAGTAAATATTGGCTTGAGATGTGGTGGCAGCTCCACTGTAGGGATTAAAGACTGACACAGAGATTACTTTTTTTCTGCTCATAAGACATTTTAGTGGCTTAATAGGTAGCTAGCTAATTTGCAATGTGTAATCTGTTCTGACTGAGCAATCGTTTTATCTAAACATCAGTAACATGATTTATTTTAAAACGTTTGTGTTTTTATTTGGTCAGAACAAAAGTGGCAGATATGTTACTTATTCAGATTCTGATTATATTTAGTGTCACTGTGTTTCTTGTGTTTCCTTTTAGTTTAGCCTTGGTTGTTTCCTAGGTAGTATATGTGGATCAATGAATATGCATATCAGTCCCGTCTCCACCCACTCAAACTAAGAGATGAACTTACATCAGTATCCTTACAAACGCTTTGAACAACTCAGAACGTCAGTGAAGAAAGGCATATAGTTCATCATAACATCAAAATATACATCATATACCCGCCATATTGCTAAATCTACACAATTTTTCTTATCAGCACAAAAATATACCAGGATAACTTCTCTTGAGACTCCCCTGCTAAGTCACTACTAATGATATGTTAAAACCCGTCGGCACATTGACGTGATTGGTTACAAGGTATTTTGTGATGTTACAGACACCAGCAATTTCAAACCGCGGGTTTGAGACTGTCTTGTTTTCACTGCAGTTTTAATGAGAAAATACTCAGTAATGGTGTTGACATGAATTTGGACATGGTTTGTCTTAAAGCATATTAAAAACACAACATATAAACAACATAAAAAACTTGTTTTGCACCACAGGGGGTCTTTAAAATATGTTAATGCCATTGTTTTGTCTCAAGAGGCACACCAGTAATGTTTTTTTCTAAGGCACGTTAAAGGTGCCCTAGAACCTGTTTTTACAAGATGTAATATAAGTCTAAGGTGTCCCCTGAATGTGTCTGTGAAATTTTAGCTCAAAATACCCCATAGATTTTTTTAATTAATTTTTTTAACAGCCTATTTTGGGGCATCATTAACTATGCACCGATTCAGGCTGTGGCCCCTTTAAATCGCGCGCTCCCTGCCCCCCGAGCTCTCGACTATAATACAGTGCATTTACAAAGTTCACACAGCTAATATAACCCTCAAATGAGTCTTTACAAGATGTTCGTCATGCATACTGCAAACATGCGTCAGATCATGTGAGTATGGTATTTATTTGGATGTTTACATTTGATTCTGAATGAGTTTGAGGCTGTGCTTCATGGCTAAAGCTAACATTACACACTGTTGGAGAGATTTATAAAGAATGAAGTTGTATTTATGCATTATACAGACTGCAAGTGTTTAAAAATGAAAATAGCAATGGCTCTCTTGTCTCCGTGAATACAGTCAGAAACGATGGTAACTTTAACCACATTTAACAGTACATTAGCAACATGCTAACAAAAGATTTATAAAAACAATTTACAAATATCACTAAAAATATCATGTTATCATGGATCATGTCAGTTATTGTTGCTCCATCTGCCATTTTTCGCTATTGTTCTTGCTTGCTTACCTCTAATGATTCAGCTGTGCACAGCAGCCCTTGTGTAATGCCTTGAACATGAGCTGGCATATGCAAATATTGGGGCCATACATATTAATGATCCTGACTGTTACGTAACAGTCGGTGTTATGTTGAGATTCGCCTGTTCTTCGGAGGTCTTTTAAACAAATGAGATTTACACAAGAAGGAGGAAACAATGGTGTTTGAGACTCACTGTATGTCATTTCCATGTACTGAACTCTTGTTATTCAACTGTGCCAAGGTAAATTCAATTTTTGATTCTAGGGCTTTAATAAAAGCTAACTCTCAGGGGTTGGTAGTCATGCTGGCGATACCACTTCGTTTTTTTTTCTTTCCAGTGCAACAGATACTCAAAATATGCCATAAATTTTGGACATACAAATAAGAGTTATATATCATTCAAATCTGTGCCGTAATTGAACTAAGGGCTAATCATGTCTTAATCTAAGCCATGTCCATGAAACCAGGCCTTAATTCATTTTCTGTTGGCAAATAGCTTGGTGGCTCAGTGATTTCTCTTTAGCCTCAGAGAGAAAGCTAATACCTTTTCAAAAAGAAGAAGAAGACGGAGAAGAAACTTACAAAAAGCAGCATCTCTGGTCTTCCCACTAATTGCTGTAATTGGCATAATATTCACAACTGGCTTGACTGTGAATTTCTACTCACATACTACATTATGGATGCACAGAATAAGACTACACTTGTTAAGTCCACTCTGTTTCAAGTGAGAATACCATCTTAATGGCTGTTTATGAGCACTATTCATTTATTGCACACCTTAAAAGTACTTTTTTAAAACTCACAATGTCCTTGTCCAATATTTTAATGATTCAAATATTTCATTAAAGAGATAAAGGTTATGATCATAAAAGTTTTTGGTAGTTCTAGTGTTTGGTAGTGTTTGCTTTTGTCATCTGACAGATTGTTTGGACTCTGTGAAACATTGCATGACATCAGACTTAACAAATGGAAATATGCTGCATGTGTCCCAGTTCAGAGGCTGCATCCTTCGAATGCTGTCCTTTGTTTCCTGGGCAATGAAAGATACAACAGATGGATGCTTCGTGACCTACCCTACCCCAGAATTCAATGCGCGCAAGTGACGACAATATTTTTTTTTTTGAGAGAGAGAGAGAGAGAGAGAAATTACCCAATGACACTTTTAAATGTAAGTATTGTTTTTCAATTTAGACTACTAGAATATCTAATGATACAAATTTAATAATAATAATAATATAAAATAAAAGCATTAAAGCAGTTCAAATCTTACCAAGATGCAATTTTAGTTTATAGTCTTTCCCTCAGTTTCACAGACAAGGCTTACGCTAGTCCTAGACTTAAATTCATGTTTAAACTGTTTTAACTGAAAGCAACTTGTTCTGACATATCTTAAAATATGTCACTGACATTGTTTTGTCTCAAGATGCACACCATATTTTTTTCTAGTGTACATTTATAAAAGCTCCTTAAATATCCTTATTGAACTACGGCCTACAGGGCTCGAAATTAACTTTTTTACTTGGTAGCAATGGTGCTCCCAACTTCAAAAAGTTAGGAGCACCAGTAAAAAGTTAGGAGCACCACAACTAAAAAGCCTTGTCATTCGCTTGTCCAAATAAAAAAAGTTGCTTGTCTGGAAAAAAATAGGATTTTTGTGTTGTAAATATAATTTATTCTGAAGCAATATTCTCATCAGTGTTCACTTAGCTTTGATATTTAAATCTGCATATTTGTGGTATTTACCCTGAGGGATTTTTTTTTTTTCTTCATTAAGGGGCTTTTCCCCCTAATCTTATTAAATGTTTCATCTTTCAATTTAAATTCTTAAATTTGATCAATAAATTAAATTAGAATAATAAAATACTATAGTTGTGCTGTTACCAGTCAAATTAAATAATTTATGCTGGAAAATTACAACTGCATTAAATAATGTTAAATAATATATATTTTTTCAAATATACAAATAAGAAATGTTGGAAAGAATGAAACTTTTAAACATGAAACTAAACCGCCAGTAGGTGGCAGCAGGTGACTGTCTTAATGAATGAGTCATTCAGTCATTCATTCAAACGATTCATTCAAAAGGATGATTCATTCATTAATGACAGTGTTGTTTATGAATGGGTCATTGATTCTTTGACTCAACCTATTCATTCAAAATGCTGAATCATTCAGTAATGAAAGAAAACATGATTGTGTTGTCATGAAATCCACGATGGTTCTGCTGTGATCTTTGTTTGGAACTATTTTCACTGCTGAAACATAACAAAAACAGTCACTATTGAGTCTAAAATGTAAGTGATTTAATTGTAACTACTTTTTACAGTTCATTGAACTGTTGTATGAAACTAGTTACATTTTCACTCGTGATGGTTTTATTCAATTTTATTGAGGAAAACTCTACTCTTGGTCATGTTATGTTGCTTAACTGTATGATATGTTTTAAAATATTAAAACTCAAGTGTTAATGTCGGGCCGTGTGTAACTGTTCTTTTCATCATCTCTCTTCAGGTCTTTATATTTTGCGCGCTAGCTCCCTTTCACGTGACAACAAAGCACAGTGAAAGGGATTGATTGATGGCAAATATTAACCAACCTAAAATCTGCTTTAAACTTAAGAATGTAAAGATGAAGTTTAATTTGTTGTGTGATAGAACAAGATCGGTTACTGTATCAGCTCACAACAGGCACATAGGCCACGTTCACACAGCAGCAGAATACGGCAGGGGCGTTTCCTCTGAGTAGGCAAGGGAGGCAGTGCCTCCTCAAAAAAATAGGATGAGAAAATAATCCATATTACATATAAAACAACACAAATATTACAAATTATGACATTAAAAAGAGCGCAAGTCACGCGTATTTCTTAAGGAACACTGCCCAACAGCGACACCCGTAGGTAAAGTAACACAGAGGAGTCGTGCCTCCCTTTCCTCTCATAGGAATCTATAGAAAATCATCAGAACCCCGGCGTGCGGTGGGTTTTGTGGGGGGTAATTGAGAATGAATGGGGGAAAATCACGTGAGAGGAGGCAATGTCTCCATCGCGCTATGATTGGATGTAATTGATTATGATTGGATATGATTGGTTTGTGCGATAAATCCCGCCTCTCGTTGACTTGTGCGTTCCGCGCGTAGGTTTGACTGAACAAATGATGGCGTCAATCGGAAGACTAATCGAAAAGTAAGTAAACAGATCACCCAGTTAGATATATCACTACTTTATGTTACGTCAAAATCAAACTTGAAATGGACTGAAAGCATGATTACTGCTGGGTTTTTTTTTAGTGCAATCAGCTTGGTGAAATTAAAAATGCAATTCGTGTCTGTGACAGACGGTGTTAATGGAGCATGACTGATGATCCAAAATATTCTAGGTTGACAATTCAAAAGAAAAACCGCAATAAACAAATAAAATATATTGTTTAAATTACTATTTCCTTTAGTTATTATTTTGAAATGAATTTAGAAATGCTTAAAACACTTGAAGCTTGATGAGATTGACTTGGTTTTGATAAACATTGTTAATGTAAAATTACAAAATAGAGTTGTATTTGGTTTCTTTTCTTTTTTTCTTTTTTTTTTTGATGTACTGTAAAGTAATGTTCATTTAACAAGGAAGATTTGTCAACTTTAAGAGTAATGCACATGAATTTACAATGATTCATAAAAAAAAAAATAAAAAAAAAAATGTGCCTCCTCATTTCAGAGCACCACTGCATGCCACTGGAATACGGTTGTCAGTCCTGTATTTGAGTCCTTAATACGATTGTGTTCACACACAGTACGGTTATTTACAAGAGTGACAACCGCATTCTATAACCGAACTCACACCAGTAAATTTTCAGTACTCACAACCGCATTCTCGGAATATTCGGAACCACATATGTGAACGGACAACTGGACACTGGACAACTAGTTGTCTGTCACTGCTAAGGTGTTTTGTGTGTGGTTTCGCTTTCAGTAACTTACAGCGACAGAGATATGAGCAGTGCGCCATCTTAAGGTGTTAGATCCAGTCACTGTTCTCGACCGGAGTGGCTCCCGTCAGTTTTGTGTTTCTTTTCCAAATTCAAATGCCGTGTCATGTGCGAGACATCTCAAAGAACATGACACGCGTGTGCAACACTTAAAGTTCAGAAATGGACCAAGGTGAACAAATTTAGACAGTTTGTGGACCCTGTTTTGTTTTCAGACAGAAAAAACGGCAGCTGTCACAGTTGCTAGGCTACAAGAACAATCCTTGGCTAGAACATGCCATTTAACAACGTTCGGTCTGACCTTCGCGGCCTTCGAAGGCTTCGCCTTGAAGGATGCAGCCTCTGAATGGGAACACAGCTGTCACAGTCTGTTTAGTTTCAGTTTCAGTTTATGGACTTTGTTTTCGTTCTGTGATCACATGTTCTGTTTCCCGCCTTAATCACTAGTTAATCTGTATCACCTATGTCTAGTTAATAATCCGTGTTATGTTTGCTATTTAGTTTGCCCCTGTTCACTCAGTCCTTGTCCGTTCACCGTTGTTGTAAGTTGTGTTGCTTTCCTATGCCTGTTAACCTGTGGATTACGTCATTAAAACTAGTATTTGGATTTATACTCCTCGTCTGTGCTCCTTCCTGCAGCAAACCGTAACGGCTAAAGTTCAGCAGCATTATTACACTCTGTCACGTGACATCCACGTCGCTTGGAGATGCCCTGAATATCAAGGCTGTGGAATGTAGGTCAGGCGGCATACAGTAAGTGCATGATTATGGCAGCATTGTGTGTGCTGATTTTACTTTTCTCTTTGTCTTTGTCTCTTTTTCTCATCTTCCATGCAGCAAATAGATTACATAAATTACTGCATCCATTAATTGCATTATTAAAATGTATATAGAGTTCTTGCAACCAAACACATGTGCAAGTTCATTATTTCTTATCAATTTACCCAGGTCACTTGCCCTGTCCCCTAAGCCACTTAATAGCATTACATGAGGTTTATAGTGCAGTATAGGTGTTCAGTAAACCCCCTTTATCCATGGTAAAATCTCAGTAAAGCACTATTGTGGCATAAGCCCTCTCTATCTTATTGGCAGCAACAGCAATATTGTAGAGTTTCAAAGAATCCACCAATAAATATAGTTAATTACTCTTACTGTAGACAGATTGTGTTCCACTCAATTTATCTTACCACCTTGGCTACCTTCAGTTCTCATTTTAGTTTCTAAATATTCAAATTTTGCACAATGGTGATACAAATGAGGGCCAGTGAAGTTAATGCCCCATTTCTACGTCTTTTTATGTAAATCAAGTTTGCGGATGTAACGTCATCTGAACAAAATCATTTTCTTCAGTTATCACTGTAATCACTTAAATTTGGATCAGTTCCTTGAAGATATTTTGTAACTTCTGAAGAATTGCAATTCAAAGTGCAAATATTACAAACTAATTTAATAGTACTACATTTTTTGGAATTCGAAAGCAGTGGTATAACTAATGGCAATGTGGGAAGGGAGGTCACGGTGAGGCTTAAAGGGTAGTTCACCCAAAAATGAAAATAATGTAATTTATTACTCACCCTCATGCCGTTCCACACCTGTAAGTCCTTTGTTAATCTTCAGAACACAAATTAAGATATTTTTGTTGAAATCCGATGGCACAGTGAGGCCTCCATAGCCAGAAATGATATTTCCTCTCTCAAGATCCATTAATGTACTAAAAACATATTTAAATCAGTTCATGTGAGTACAGTAGTTCAATATTAATATTATAAAGCGACGAGAATATTTTTGGTGCGCCAAAAAACAAAACAAAATAATGATGGCCGATTTCAAAACACTGCTTCAGAAAGCTTTGGAGTGTTATGATTCTTCTGTGTCGAATTATGATTCAGATCGCGCGTCAAACCGCCAAACTGCTGAAATCACGTGACTTTGACATGCTTATTCATAATGCTCCAAAGCTTCCTGAAGTAGTGTTTTGAAATCGGCTATCACTATATAGTCGTTTTTTTTGGTGCACCAAAAATATTCTCATCGCTTTATAATTTTAATATTGAACCACTGTACTCACATGAACTGATTTAAATATGTTTTTAGCACCTTTATGGATCTTGAGAGAGGAGATGTCATTGCTCACGGAGCCCTCGGATTTCAACAAAAATATCTTAATTTCCGAAGATTAACGAAGGTCTTACGGGTGTGAAACGGCATGAGGGTGAGTAATAAATGACAGAATTTTCATTTTTGGGTGAACTAACCCTTTAAGCCCGGAACACACCAAGCCGACGGTTGGCTGTCGGGCAGTTTTTGTTCATCGGCCGACTAAGTTTTCTCAGTGTGTTCCGCACCATCAGCTGAAGTTGGTCCTTGTTGGCTTTTTTCGGCTGATTCGACATGTTGAATCGGCGTCGGAGCTCGTCGGTCAGTCGAGCTATCTGATCATTCTGATTGGGTGTTCAGGTACTGCCAGGTACGGAAAGGCATTTCTTGTTACGCAGGCGCAGAACGGACGTGCTACTTGGCTATCGGGTGTTGAGCGTCAGTTTGGTGTTTCAGGGCAACTTTGGACCCAGACGCTGCCGACGTGAGCCAACCCCACAGTCTGCTTTCGTTACCACTAGTTCCTCAGCGTCAGCTTGGTGTGTTCCAGGCTTTATGGGTCTCTCACAATATCTTTAGAAACAGTACTTGAAGTTGGCATGAATTGAAAGTTGTGATCATCCTTTCGTCTCTATTTTGACATATATTGGAGTTCAATGGCTTCTTGAACAAGAAAAAAAATGTAGTGCAGGACTTGATTTTGTCCTTGGGGAATTGATTAGACTGTTGGATCATTGACATTTGCTATAGCATTTGGTCAGATTCAATGCCATTTTGAATTTAACACAGATGAAAATGAGGCTGTGATAGACTTACAGTCTTTACAGTGGCACACTCTGTATAAAGGTCCTACTTAATTTTCAAAACTCTCAACTTGAAAACATTTTTATGGAGGATTTGTCAACTGAAAGTTTTTTTCATTCCTGTCAAAAATTAAACATCACAGGTGCACCGGGCTCTTGAGATGCAGTTGAGATGCATTTCAGCATTAAGTGGTACTTTAATCTGCCATTGAAATGGGCAGGCATTAAGCTTACTGGTGTTTCTCTCCGAAATTCCATAAATTTTATGCTATTTCACAAGTGACAATTAAAAACTGACATAAAATATAGCCAACAAAGGACATGTATATCTGATGGCAGATATTTATTTTTATTGATCCCACTGCTGTAACAACTATGCATTTTGTGGATTGATGAATTTAGAAGCATTTACAATATGTTTATACAAAAAGAATATTGTATCATATGTTTTATGTAAGTAATATAATTTAAGTAATTATATTATAAGCAATACAAGTATAATTTAATATAAGTAAAATAACAGTAATACAGCATTTTCTCCATCATACAACACATTTTAAAATTAATGAATTAACTGCTCATCAGGGATGTTGACTTCATCCTTGGTAATGATCTTGTTAGGGGTTAAGTGCAAAGTTATGCCCTATTCACAGGATGACCCGTTTTCTAAGCCCCGTGCTGTTAGTTTGGCTTCTTTGCTTGTTTTGGTGTTCCCTGCTTGTGCAATTACACAGACGCAGTCTTGCAAGTTTAATGAAGTAGTTGACTAAGGTTCTGAATCAGTTAAAGCAGTTTTGTGTAGGACTCTCCCATCTTATCTTCTACTGATTTTTCTATGCCCTTCAACTGGATGTATGTGCAAGCTATACCGGGGAGGGTGCGTGCTATCCTGCAGAAAGAAATGTATTGATGACCCGGTTTGCCATTTCTCAATGAAGTTTCTGACACACCAACTAAATTATAGCAGTATCAAAAAAGATGGTGATCAAGATCAGAGGCATGAATGAGCAGAAGGAGTTGGCCGGAGTGTAGTGACCGGCCCGTAAGTCCGTGTCGTAGGCGTAGCGATGCCCAACCCAGGCGGAGCCGACGTACTGAGGGAGTCCTGCAAGGCTGAAAGTCCGACGGTCTCTGCCGGCATCGAGGGAGGAAGGAGCATAGGCGCAGGAGTTGGGACGTCAGATCGAGGAGCACTGGAGCATGCAGAGGCAGAGGGCGGAGCCAAGGGCTTCTCACAGCCGTGACGAGATGACTCCCAGAGGGTCCGAGGTGTAGCCTCACCACTGAGAGGAGGCGCAGAGGGACTGATGGGAGGCATCAATGAAGGGACGACAGGAATAGCTGGGGACTGGGGCAAAAACTGTGGAGCAGAGGAAAGTCCAAAACAAAAAGCAGAGTCTAAGGTGTGCTGGAGAGGTAGTGGATGAGAGAGGTTAGGAGGGAACACAGGGCTGGGCGAAAACAGAGGGGAGACAGACAGTTTAGGGCTGGACGAAACCAGCGGGGAGACGGACAAATAGACTCAGGGGATAACAGAGGGGGAAACAAAACAACCTCTCCAACATCAAAAATTTGATGGCCGAACACTCACTCTCAGTGGTAGGGGGGGCGGGCGGGGCTCGCTTCCATCCCGTCGAACTCCACCAGGACTCCCTCAGCGATGGATGAGGTAGCCAGCTCACACACCCGGTCAGGCACGCGTTGCTTAGGCTCCAGTGCGATGTTCAGCTCGTCGCTCTTGTTTGCGCTGGTGTGTACGTCACGACGGAGTGGCTCTTGTTGCCTGCGGTGGGCTCGGGCTGTCGATCCTTGCAGTTGGGGTGTTGTTGGCTGGGCACTGGGTAGCTGGTGGGGCTGGTGTCGTCGTCGATTTAGTTAACTGTGAGCGGCAAATCACAGGACACCAGCACCAACTCAATGTTTTCCATGAAGCTCCCTCGAGGCTCCTCCCCGGACAGCAGCGCCTTGGTGGTGTTGAGGCCGGCATACAAGAAGTTGCACAGGCTGCTGTCCGGGAAATGTGTATATGGTGCTAGGAACAAAAAGTCCTCCAAATGTGCTTCGAGGGAGCGGTCCTTCTGCTCAAAGCAGAGCAACAGAAATGCATGTGTGTACATGATGGTGGAAACCCAAAAAGGTGAAACACGAAAAAACTCTGACACGGAAAAAACAAAAACAAAACAAAAAACTGATGACAAAATAAGGCCTCAACTGTTTTGGTCGGGTCTTCTTTTACAGGATGCTGCAAACACACAATGAGGAAGAGTAACGTATAATAAGTCTTTGACTTGATAATCCACAAGGAGCAACACAGAATCCAGAACAGAGCATATACCAACACATACAAATACAAACAAGACCCGATAAAGAACTGAACACAGACAGGAACTTAAATACACTGATACAAACAAGCTTAACAGGTTAACAAGGGGGCGTGGTTCAATGAGTGCCCATGGTGACTGAATGTGGCGGGAAACAGAACAAAGGAACACATGACAAAATGCAACCAAAACAAACAGAACATGACTGTGACCGTAACAACAATCAAGATATAGTTGAACCCAAAATTAAAATTCAGTCATCATTTACTCAACCTTGTGGTCCAAAAGTTTGTAATAAATTCTATGTTGAATCAAATAAAATATTTCTTTCTGAATCTACTTTTTTAATGTCTACTTGATGCTTTACAAAGTAATGACTTAAAAAGAAAGAATCTTTTGGGAATCATTTCTCAGCCAAATTTGATGTACGATACATTTGCAATTAATTAGATTAAACATTTTAATCGCTTCCCAGCCCTAGTATTTAGTTACCACTTATAGTACACTATGGATTATAGTAAACTATAAGTGGAAACTACATAATTTTTTTTTAATACAGAGATAGTATATTAAAAGCACATTTTAGCTCATATTTCATAGTGTCTCAAAATAGCACAGTTGACACTTAGATGTTCTTAAGATTATCTTAAGAAGTACTAAAGAAGAATTTTTAGTGTATTAAGTACAAAATTAGTGCGTAAAAATAGAAAACTTTAAGTACATTATAGAAATGTCCTTTTTTTCACCTGGGTATCCTGAGCTTAGAGAAAGCTCTGTTAGACTCATAGCCTCTTGGGCAGCACATCAACATTGAGGCACAGCAACATCTCTCTTTCTCTTTCTCTCTCCTGTCCTCTTCTTGTCTCTCCCATTGTTTCCTGTATGCTGAGCCACTCAGCCACAGCATATAGTCAATATATTGTGCTAGGGTGCAAGATGTTTCTCCCGCTGGCATAAGGCAGAACAGATGGACATCCAGCCCACTCCAAAAGCATCCCTTTAGATTGCCATCATTCCAGGACACCAGGTGTAAAAACTCCAGGAAATCCTCCATGTAGTCTTCCAGGGGGTGGCTGGCTTGTGTAATGATAAGCAGTGAGCAGTGTGTCTTCTGGAAAACCCCACTGAGTACATGTTGAGAGGTCTGCTATTCTGTGACAGATTTACAAAACAAAAACTGATCTATAAACAAAACCAAAAGAAACATGAGGAAAATGAAAAGAACACACGTCAAGGAAGCACAAGTAAATCCAGGTATCAATGAGGCCCGTAGTCCATAAGACATGGACGATAGCAGACAAACTGTGTGTTTGAGCAGTGTTTTTATAGTGTCCTTAATGAGTGATGCAGTCCAGATTGCCAGAGTAACAATAGTGAGGATGAGCAGGGTGAATCCATGACAGTGACACTATTTCTTCACCTTCAGTTTAGCCAAGCCAAGCTTGCAACCAAACATACCCACCGCCTATCCTTGACGAGTCTATTTTTTCCCTCATTGCTGTATGTGCTGCGCATTTCCTGTATGTAGTTTTTCTCTAACTGTTCCAAGCAGTCCTCGAACATTGTCTGTCATTGCCTACATTGATTGCCTCTTCCATATATAATCTTAAATTTATTGCCAACTTACTAGTACAGTCATCGTATATACATGCGCAGCATAAATGAGTACACCTCCCCTGAAACTTCTGGAAGTCAGCAATTACTCAATTACTTAGAAGAGATATCTCTTTAGAGATATAATATTCCAGCAAGTCTGCTTTATCAATTACCAAAGAAGCATGTCAATGTACATTGATGTCCTAACACACAAAACGATTGGTTTGTGCGAGAAACTGAACAGTATTTATATATATTTTTTTACCTCTAAAACACCACTATGTACAACTGAATCAGGATTGAAACTATCTTTTGTAATAACACAAATCCTCATCTGAATGGCATACTATTATGCTATCATGTGACATTAAACTTGCTTGATCATGTCCAAAGGCTTCAGGGCACATCAGAAAATGATTATCTTCTTTTCCTTTTAATTAGATGAGCAATTTCCATAGTTGCTCACTTCTCTCAGCAATGCCATCTATGATCTGATCACTATCCAAGGCCATTAAAACATCTTTCTGAAGCCATGAGTATGATCTTGATGCTGTTTTGTGAGAGAGCTCCTGAGCCTACACTTTATGAATTTAAGAGTGGAGAAGCAAGCTACCTGGGTGACTGAAAGTGTAAGTAAGAACTTGTAAGAAAGTCCCAAAATGTGGTATGCATTGGTCAACAGGTTGTATTGACTAAGAATACAGTAACAACACATTGGACAGTTCTTGCAAGATAACCAGCTCTCCACCCCATTGTCTCCTTCAGGCATGTCCTCTGTTATCCTGATAGTGTATTTATGAAATGTTGATCTTTTCAATCTAGGCCACTCTTCAGCCAGATTTGAGAGCTTGCTTTGTAAATTGTTCACTCTTGCTGTACTGTCAAACTTAACCAAGCATTTACTTAGTTCTTGAAATGAGGTCTGCAGAAGATCACTGGTGTTGGCCATAATCTGGTCAAAGTGTTTAGCGTCCAGAAGAGCCAAGTCAGCATAAAGTGCCATTACTGAGAAACTGTTGATGAAATTTCTCAATAACTGCATCCATAATCAAAGTATGGACCTCGATTCTGTAAGCACTGTCTGCACCAGTAAAAGTTTCATGTTCAGCCATTTCTCCAGGCATAGTTTTCTTCCTCTGTATCCTTTTTGATGGCAGAGTGCCCTGCAGCTCCAGGTCTGTTTCTGCATCCCGCTTCAGTGTCTTCCTGTTGGCACAATGACACATTCAAAGAGAGCAACATATATTGCACTGTCTGGCTTACCAAAATCTCCAAATACCTTCTTCAACATGCCACCTTTTGACCACCACCTTATTTCTCCAAAGAGGGTGAGGCGTTTGTGTTTGTGCTCATCCTCTGGCATGATTCTCAAAGGAAAATAGCAGTGTTATTCAAAAAGGAAAAAAGTGATCCACTTGCCAACACACTCTCTGTAGTGTCTGCCAAAACCAGGTTCAACACATGAGCATAGCACCATACGTGCACCTAATTAGGAGATTTTGTAGAAAGATAGGCATTGAAGCCCTTATACTTCCCCTGCATATGAGCGGCACCATCCGTAGAGTTGCAGATGCAACTGCTCAAGTCTAACATCATCCTTTCCATTAGTCAACACCTGGACACCACTGCAACAAGCCTCTCATGGATGTTCAGTGACATAACAGAACACTGGTCTTGTGTTGTAATGTCCTGTGTTGAGTCAGTCTGCACAGAAAACATACCTACTTTCTCAATTTGTCTGGTCATGCTGGCCTCTGTCCTCCTCACTGGGCTCAGGTAGGGAGGGGCAGAGGTGTTGGTCATCATCAGCAGGGGCTGGTTCATCATAACTGACCTTTCTGCTGGATCCAGCCTTGCTGTCTTTGGCTGAAATGCTAGAGCTGTCAGAACCTGCGAAACTGCAACTTCCCTTCACGCCAAAGGCATAATATTAATCTGAAGCATTTCACAGCATCTACCTCCCAGTGCTCCAGATGGCCAGTCCGCCAATCATCACAAAACCGGATGCCAGGCAAAAGGTTTGTCACAATAATATTGAACACTTTAATTAAATTAATTTATATAATACTTTACAAACACAAAACATTGTGACATTCCTCCTGCTGCAATATAATCCATGATTATGCAACTTAGACTCAACACGCCAACAAAAGACTAAAGAATTAATAATCTTGATTTGACCCTTGGCAATTTCTTAGTATTCCACAGAAGTTAATCAAATGAGTTTGGAACGACATGAGGTTAAATGAACGAAACTAAATTGACTAAACTTTCTGACTTACCTAAGTATATGGTAATACATTTTGATCTTTTTACCCTGGTACAAATAGTAGAAGACAACATTCTGTGACATTGGAGAGCCTTGTCTTCTGTAATTCCTAGGCTCCATGTCATGGATGCAGGAAACTCTCCAACCTCAGCGGCAAACCTCCAGTCCTGAAGGCAGCTCCTGCAGGAGCTTGAAACTGCCACTGCAGTGCCCCACCACGGCTCCCACAGGGGCTGCGCTAACAAGTATTCGTTCCAATTTAACTTTCTCACCCAGTGTTTTGGGCTGCCTTCCAGACAGCTGAGCCAATTACACATACCAATTTCATTTCGATCCAGTAAATCCTGATTACTGTCTAAATTTTCCTTTGCAATTTTGGGGAGCAAATAAGAACTTGAGTAGAATTATCCTCTCCAAGTCCCTTCATAGCGGACAGCAAGCCAAAACTGTTTACCATGTATGCTAAGATTATATGGGCACACGTACTCATGAAGTGAAGTTCTTAAAAGTAATTTCGGGAGGAGTATCTTCTAATCTTCTAAATTAATCGGAGCTCAAGTAGAATATCCTCTCCAAGCCCAAGCCAAAACTGTTTACCACTTACGCTAAGATTAACTGGCCATTAGATGCCCCCCATAGTAATGGAGTTTCCCGATGTGGACTCTTCAAGCATTCAAATCAATCGGACTCAAGCGGACTGGCATGCAGGGCATATTAAATTATTATTATTATTAGGCTACTTTTATTTTTTAAATTAATATTACAATTAATTTTACCTACAATAATTTCATATCATTTTCTTTATCACCAGTTGCTCGCAAAATGATGGACAATGATTCATATTTTGTGCGTGTCATTTCCTGTGATAATAAAATTAAGTAAATTATTAGATAAACTAGTAAATAAACAAGTAGATAAATAACCAAGTAACAAACAAGTAGCAAACTTTAAGTAGCAAACTTAAACTCAAGAAACTAAAAAAAATACTTGATTTTCTCTCAGCACTCAAATGTCGCCCATGAATCATGATCACATGTAACTGAATCTATATCCAAAGGGAGGCTAGACGCTGAGTGATTGGTGGTATGCGCTTTCATAGGGAATGGTGATTGCAGTGGTGATGAGGGCCAGGTTACTATTCGGGTGATTGAGATGGGCCCTATCCCAAATGGCACACTTCATAGCACTTTCGGTCTGGTGAACCTACAATGGCTGCCGCATGCGCGTGTCTGTTAAGTCCATGAGACCGTAGGGTGTCCTATTTGTGAAGTTTAGGTCTCAGAAGGATGCTCGCGAACGCCCCCCTTTGCGGTCGATATGCGCCCACGATGCGCACTTTTGCCGAGCCCGCACAGTCTTAACAGTCAAAGCAGCATTATCTCAAGAAAGTGCGGACTCGTAGGAAGACCGCAGGTGTTTAGGGTTCCATTTGGGACAGGGCCATGGTTGCGTGTGCATGGAGGGAAAGCCTGGTGTGAGCATGACATCTACCTCTGTATCTACCTTGCACAGCCATCTTTTTGTTTTGTTTCTTTTTCGATCCAAAGCTATTGCACCAACAATGAAAGTTCCAATCTCCTCATCTGACTCCATGTTTAGCCCAAAAAACTCATGTGATTGCCATCAGCGGTTTTGTATTTATTCCTTATTTACCACACCTGATTCAGATCATCAGATTGGTGGAGAGCTCTCTGTAAACTGAACTGAGTGTGTTAGATAAGTGTGTTACAAAATATGCAGAGCTTGTGGGTCCCCAGGACCAGGACTGTAAGGATCTGATTTGGTTGTGCATGACTTGGGAAAAGATGAGAGAATACATTGGACAAATTCAAACATGTTTAAAAATGATCAGTAGATCGTAATGTTTTCAGCTCATAATTCCTCTCACACAATTAAAGCTGAGATCATACGAGTAGATTTTCAAGTAATTTATTCCAATGGGGAAAATAATATTTTAATATAATTTTTTTGTTCTGTTTGTTGGAACAGTCAGGTCAAATTCTCTCTCTCCCAACAGCATTGAGTGAGTTTGTCTAAATAGAACATGAGGAGTGTTTGGGAACCCTGTGTTGTCATAAGCAGTCATAATTTAATGGAGGCTGGCGGGGGAAATTACATACAATACAGTAGCCTAAAAAAAAGCAGTATTTTAAGTAGACAGTATTTATCACTGTTATCCTTATAGTATGGTGATAGCTTTGTGCACATACTGTATTGATTATAAATTTGAGGTGCTTTAGGTTCTATTTATCTGATATGTTAATGTAGTATGGCTAGCTGAAAATGTGCCATATCCATAACACTAACACTTTGAATTGGATAAATAGAGCAGCACAATTTGCAAAGAGGCAGAGTCAAAGGTCAGTTCCTTTCCCTCAATGACCATTTCACAGTGGAGCTGAATTTGAATAGGCTCTGATTATTCACATGGGTGTCACAACAGCCAAAGAGAGAAAATAGCTCATTTATTTGTTATAAGATGTAATTAAGTTGCCTGAAACAGTCTACAATGGGCTTAAATAAGTTTATGGAACAATGTAGTATTTTTCAAGTCATGTAAATATGGCAGCTTTTTAATAATTAAAAAAAAAATCTTGCTTTATTCGAAATTAAATCATTAATTCTTAGCATGGTTTGTTATTTTGTTATTTTGGTCAGGCTGGTATTATTTTATGGTATGTTTATATGCTGTAAGAAGTTTGTATAAAACCAAAAGGAACAAGACTTAAAAAATGAAGTAATTTAGGAATCATTTGCTTATTTATTTTATTTTATTTTTTTTAAATGTTCATGTGTTCACTCACTGAGTAAATTTGATATGTTTTTTTACAAAATGACCATATCAAAGTTTTAGACATCAGACAGATTTTAGATTAGATGATATTTATAATAAGAACAAATTCAAATGATAGATCCAGCAGGATTAAAACACTCAATAAAAACAACAAGCATGACAACGGGATTGCAACCATCTGTTACATTTCTGGATTAGTGTTTATATGTTTATATGAAGCCACAAGTCAGCCATGTCACAGCGCTGCTTTGAAAACAGGGTTTCAGAAATACGCTACATTGTAAAAGCCATTGTAAATCTTACAACAGAGGTGACTAATCATTGTGAATAATCATTGTGAACTCAGTGAACCTAGTCTTTTAATTAGAAAAAAAAAAAAAAAAAAAAAAATATATATATATATATATATATATATATATATATATATATATATATATATATATATATATATATATATATATATATATATATATATATATATATATATATATATAACAAACACACACACACACACACACACACACACACACACACCTACACACACACACACACACACACACACAGGTTTGTTTCTGTGAATTTACATAATGGTTTTTATACTGTACAAACTGTATTTTCTATCACCCTACACTACCCCATCACAGAAAACTGTGCACATTCTTACTTTCTCAAAAAAAACAAAACTCATTCTGTATGATTTATAAGCCTTTTGAAAAATGGGGACATGGGGTAATGTCATCATAAGTCACCCTCTAATACCTATGTCATACCCATGTCATTATACAACGTGTGTCCTGATATGTCACAAACACACACACACACACACACACACACACACACACACACACACACACACACACACACACACACACACACACACACACACAGGTTTGTTTTAATATGCGTAATGGTTTTTATACTGTACAAACTGTACATTCTACCCTACCCCTAAACCTATCCATCACAGAAAACATTCTGCATTTTTACATTTTTAATAAAACATTGTTGAATATGCTTTTAAAGCTATTTTAAACATGAGGACTCATGAAATGTCCTCATATTTCATGTTTATGTCATAGTCATAATACCAGTGAAACATAACCAAGAAACACATTTAAAAAGCATTTAAGATGTTTAGATATTTACTAATATGTTAATACTTAAATGCTTTTTAAATGCATGTGTACACACATATGTATGCATATACGATTAGGCATCTGCTCCAGACTTTAATGGTGGACTTATTAACTAGGCTACTGCCAACTACAGCCAGCCAGAGAGTGAATGATGCATCACTCCAGCCAATTTTAGGTTGGCAAACAAACTAAACACTGGCCTTACAGTTCATATGTAGGCTACATTTTGCTAATACATTACACCACATTACATAGGTGTTTTGAAAAAAAAAAAAAAAAACATGGACTGTGAAAAGCATATACAAATAAAAAGAGGGGGCATCTGTTATATGCATTTAAGGGTGGGCTTCTGATTCCCCATTTCCACTTAATCCTCTCCCATCCCCCTTTACTCATCTCCGCATTATCCTCTGTGCATTTGAATTATTTTGTCGGGGGTCTCTCTCCTCCCTCCCATTCGCCTCATTTCTCTTCATAGCTGATTATTCTGGTTGAGAAGAAACATTTAATTTCTGTCTAGCGCCATTGTGATGATTGGTATCGAGTAGTTGTGGGGTAACGTTTGATCGAAGAGGCTGAAACTGAGCGACTTGATATGCTGCTACTTGTTCAGTCTGCATTTCGCATGCAGATGTGCTGAACGGCAAAACTGGATTTAATTCACAATTTGACCATGGGAGCTGCTAGACACCGATAATGGTTGGAATAAATGCGGTACATTGGAAGTAATCACGACGTTTGGCAATAGGTGAGTAGATGCAACGATGTTTGCTGTTACAGGTGCGCAGCGTTTACATAAATAAAAATACATCGGCGCCAAATTTACCGGCCTGAACTTTTAAAAATTTAACTCTTTGTTTGGGTAAAGTGCACTTAATTTTGCTTCATTCTGTCGTTCTCTTGACAGATACATTCAAAGCGATTAAGCGTTTTGTTCATGGTTTAAATTCTGTGAATTGTTTTTTTCGACGACGACTGAAATAACGTAGGGATGAAATAAAAAAAAACGTCTCCTTTAGTATCTGCTATGTTGTGAATAAATTGCTAATTTAATTTGTAGTTCAAATACATATGTATCTTTTCTGTGAATTGCTTGAAATGTTTCGTGAGAAAATTTGACTAACTTTTGATTTTAGTATGCAAATTATTAAGAATGTACATAGCTAGTAGGCTATGTGCTGTTATTTTGTTACACAGCGAAAAATAATTTTCCCTGTACATTATTTTATAGATATGAAAACAAAACCTGAATACAACTATCAGAACGTTTAACTTGTGTTAACGTTGTTACATTGTGTACTTGTTGGGTGAAAATAAGCCTACAAAGCATTGTAGTATGGTGAATATCTGGGGAAATTGATTAAAAAGACTGTAGGCTAAATTTCAGATGATGTGTGATATTTGTTCTGATGTCATATTATAAATCAGTCAATATACACAGTATTGGTGATTCAGTGTGTAAAGCCAGGTGCTACCAAAAATTTCCATAAATAATCAAACTGTTGTGGGAAGTCTTGCTGTCCAACTTGATGAAGAAGAAGTATCTATAAATATATACATTTTACACAAAAATCACAGTCAATGCTTTTTTTAAGGTCTGAAAAAGAGGACATGTTAGGGAGAAAAGATGACATGTGTTCACCCTACCTTTACAGTACATGCCAGATGTTGTTGACCAAGTGTTCATAATTCCCAGTGAGGAGGAAAGCATTAATATATAAAGGCTCTGGACAAAACAGCAGTATCAATGTCACCATATGCTTTACAAAATTAAGCACTTTTGAGAAGTTTGAGAAGCATGCCAATTGAACATGGCTCTTAACATCAGCTTGCTTCAGGGGGATTGTCCCTGTAATATATGTAATATAATTTTATATTAATATATAATATGTAATATATTTACACTTAATACGATAATTCCTGCATTTAATATGAACTGTTTAACACATTCAATATATTTAAGGCAATTATTGCAGTATTTTTCCTCACTTTTTGTGGTAGCATTAGTATCACTATGGAATATTAAGTACTTTAATACTACTGAGAGGATTGACCCTCACATAATATTGATACCAGGTGTTTTAACATGTAATAAAATCACACATTTAATTGGGCATGGGTTTCCATGGACCAAAATAAGGTTCTGAGGTTGTCTATAGGAAATCAAGGTGTGTGCGTGTTTGGTGTGTGTCCCTACTTAACCGTAATTTGGGGACAAACAAAGCTTTTGTCACAGTCGGGATCCTCAGACACTGTGGGAACAACTCAAAAAGATAATGGCAGGGTATTTCACAGCTTGAAGGGTTAGTTTACCCTTCGACATGAAAATTATGTCATTAATTACTCACCCTCATGTTTTTCCACACTCATAAGACCTTCATTCCTCTTCGGAACACAAATTAAGATATTTTTGATAAAATCTGATAGCTCATTAAGGCCTTCATTGACAGCAAGTTAATTTACACTTTCAGTGTCCAGAAAGGTACTAAAGACATATTTAAAACAGTCCATGTGACTACATTGGTTCAACCTTAATGTTATGAAGTGATGAGAATACTTTTTGTGCGCCAAAAAAACAAAAATAATGACTTAATTCAACAATTTCCTCTTGTCCGTATCAGTCTCTGACGCGCGTTAAGGAGAGCACCACGACGCATTCATTTTTGTTGTTAATATTTGACAGAATCATTGTTTTGTGGCTTATCAAATACAACTGTAACAAGATCGGCAGTTTAAGACATTAACTTGTAGGCACAAAACAAAAGACACTTCTCTTTAAATACAAACAAGACTTTATTGAGCTTTTTTTTTTTTTTTTTTTTTTTTTTTACTAAACTAACACATTCACATACACACACGAGTTGCAGAAATAAAGAGAAAGAAAGAGTGGAAAGAATGACTTTTATAACAGTGAAGGGATGAAATCCCCAATTTCTAGCAATATATTCCATTTCTGAGACCTGACCTGAACAAACATTCAATCAAATTAAAGGGGTTCTGACCAATTAGTCATTGTCTTTAGTTTGGAACATAACTATGTTTTGCCACCCTGCCTCAAAGTCTAGACAGATAGAGAATACGGGAGATAGTTTTAACACGTAGGGAGCAACCAGTACTTGCCAGAAAGAGCTGCAACTCTTTTAATGATGCTGTTGGCCTCTTGACAGCCTCCCTAACCAGTTTTCTCTTTGTCTTCTCATCAGTTTTGGAGGGATGCCCTGTTCTTGATAATGTCACTGTCCTACATTCTACACTTGTTGTCTTTACTGTGTTCCAATATCTAATGCCTTAAAAATGTTTTTGTTACTGAGCGATACCTTTCAACAAGGAGATCCCGTTGATGCTTTGTAAGCTTTTTGTGGCCAATGGCTCTTGTAGTAGCAGCAACCAAAAAGATGTCAGAAAAAATCTTTCTGACATCAGCTGAGATTTTAAGTCTAATAGTATACTATATCATATGAGCTTCATTAATTAATTCTGAACATTAATTCTTTTTTCTCTGAAATGTGAAACTTTGGTTTTCAGTAGAATTGCATAAGTTTTCATTTTTAAAGGTGCAAAAGTTCTAACTTGATTTATCTTAATTACATTTTTTTGTCTGGAGGGACAAGAAACTCATGTTTCAGCAAAAAGATCTTCATTTGCATTCTAAATATATAAACAAAGGTCTTACTGGTTTGGAACAACACGAGGGTTAGGAGGAGAGTAATTAAAGACATAATTTTTATTTTTGGGTGAACTAACCCTTTAATGCAACTTAAAGTGACTCGTACTGTTCAACTCAAAAATACTGTATCTCCAGTTTATTGTTAAACAGGGTGGCAGTGGCAAGTGGTGACTTTTATAACCGGGTATGCTGGGTGGCGCTTTGTCAAAAATGTACCTTGTGCAGATACGTTTGATGGAAAGAGTGTTATAGCTGCTCAGTTACTTACTCACATGACACATACTGTAGCAACACAGATGAAAGTATTCCTTGTTTGAACTTTTATTGAAAGTAGCCCACATTTAACTGTTGATGCCTTCACAAGCACCCGCAAAAGCTGTTGTTTTGGGTTTAAGATGAGTCAAGTGAGACACGTGAAATGGCTGTTTGCAAAATATTCTGTATTTTTGTAATTCTGCTAAGTGGCACTAATATTGCAGAAACTATGCTTCACCTACAGTACGACGCATCGGCTGAAGACGCATCAAAATTAGAGATGACAAATAAACACCATGGCATATGTCAATTTAAATGTATGCCAGAAGAATTAAGAATTAAAAATAAGTAGGCCTATAATATAATAAATATTAGTAGCCTATTATAAATAAAATAAAATAAAATAAAAGTCAATTATAATTAGAATAAATGTATTGTGATAAAAATATAAGTATTCTTTAAAAATAAGTTGAAATAAAACAAATTGATCACTTTATCAAACGCATAGCCATAGACCATCAATTAACAGCCTCGGATAGTTACAGTAGGTCTGCTTACTGTAGGTCTATCTTTAATAGTTTATACGTTTTTGCTAAAAACAGCTTTAGAGGTATAAAAAAAAGTTTGCTAATCCTTTGAGGTTCATAAAATGTTGAATTCATGAATCTGAAACTTTTATATTTTACTTTAAATATTTCAGAATCATATATTTCATAGATAGTTTATACTATAGTTACTATAGTTATTGCCCTGTTTACAGCACACTTGGAATTAACATGTGATCCCGTAATCTGATCAACAGGTATCACCCAACATCAAAACACAGTATGTTTACATTTATCCAGATCAAGTAGCTCCTGTATCCAGATAACTGATCGGGATCTATTAAAAAAAGGGCTGCATAATTAATCATGAATATGATTAGAGCTACTGCAAATAATCTTGAAAGATGTTGATTACACAGCATTCCATTTAGATAATCTCATGCGAGGCCTGTTGCATGAAGCTATTTGAACAAACTCTGAGTTTTAAAGAAAGTTTAGAGTTGACAACACCAAAGAAATCCAACCTGGTTTAGATCAGGGGCCTGTTTAAATTAGGAGGTTCAACCAACTCTGAGTTAAAACTTGAACTCATAACTAAAACACATAATATTTGTGCAAATTAGTTTAAAGTAAGCTTTAGGTAACCTGAGTACCACTCTATAAAAATATCTATTGTGAAGGAAGTAGAAAAGTAGTTGTTTTGGGAGATTGATTTTAATTAATACTGTTTTTAATAGGAGTTTTTGATATCTGAACCTCAAAGAAAAGTCATGATCCCTTTAATGAAATGGCTACTACTTAATAAAATATTAAAGACACAAAATTTCCTCAAACTGTTGGATGGGTTGGCACTAGCGTAGCTAGGAATTGCAATGTAGGTGGGCCCAGAGAAAATCAAGTGGGCCTAGCCTAAAATGCATCTGTTATCAAAATAGGCCAACACAACTACACCTGCTTGAATACACCATTGTTTAATCAAAGCATAAGCCTGTATGTCAACATAAGCAGTGTTAAGAACATAACGGTAAGAACAGCATTAGCACGGTGGCCACACCACACACGCGTACATCTGACAGATGCAACACACCATCATCAAATCAGCAGGACTGTAGCAGATAGTACAGTAGTGACTGGACAGTATGTAAAAACAATGCTTGGTCATAAGGCAGGAACACACCAAGCCGACGCTGACAAACTAGTGGCGTCAAAAGCAGACTGGGGGGTTGGCTCACGTTGGCAGTGTCTGGGTCCAAAGTTGCCCTGACACACTAAACCGACGCTTGACAGCCGACGGCCAAGTAACACGTCCGTTCTGCGTCTGCGTAAGATAAAATGCCTTTCTTTACCAGCAGGTGGCAGTAGCTGACCAGCCAATCAGAATGATCAGATGGCCCAAAGGGCCAATGTGCTCCGACACCGATTCAACATGTCAAATTGGCTGAAAAAGGCAGACGAGGACCAACTTCAGCCGACGGTGCAGAACACACTGAGAAAACTTAGTCGGCCAACAAACAAAAACTGCCCGACAGCCGACCATCAGCTTGAATATAGTCTGGCTCAGCGGCCACATGAAATAAGCAACAGTGACTAGGCAACTACATAGGAAAAGCAGCGGCAGCTCTCATTAACCCGTACGTATCAACCTTAAAACGGGTGTTCAGTTCCATGATCTGCTTGTCTAGTATATCATTCCACAATTGTTTCAGGTCAGAGTTGTCCTTGACAGGTGATGCTTTGCCCACGGTAGACTCGATCAGCATTTGCCCAACTTAGCTGGCAACTTCCTCTTTCAGGCCCCAGTCACGTCCCAATTCACAATGTCATGCCTTTTCATCAAATCGTCCGTCAGTGCCATTACTTTATCAATGTCATTTTTTTCATTCCTGAATGTGGTGTAGCTGTCCATAAGCCCTTTGATTAGATCGATGTAATCTGTTACTGATATAGCGGCAGACTGCAAGCCCTAAGTGGCATAGTGACTTGTTTCAAACAACTTGTTGAATAGTAGAAACAGAAATTTTTTTGTTTGCATTTATTGCAGTAGTGACTTGGCCTCAAGTTTTGTCTGGCTTGAGCTTTCAGAAAATTCAACAAGAGTCTTCAATATAGGACCCAAAAGTGTCAGCACTTTACTCACTGCATTTGACCACAAGCTCCATCGGACATCACAGGACCTCTCTAGCTCCAAAATCGCTTTCCCTGGCCGCAGCTGTTGCTGGATTTCCATAAGTCTAGCATGCCTATGTGACCCCGTCATGAAACTATGCAAGTTGTTAATGACATTAAAAAATGTTTATACGCTAGGGGACTCATTTGATGCTTTGCACAGGACGAAGTTAAGGCAGTGGGAGTCACAATGCACATATACTGCATTAGGAAATGTTTTCTTTAAAATCGCATGTACCCCTCCTTTATTACCGGCCATAACCGATGCCCCTGATGCCCCAAATCCAACGCACAAAGCTGGATCCAGCTGCAATGGCTCCAATACTTTCAGGATCTTTGTTGATATAGCACTTGCGCTTATGTCCCCTGTCTCTACAAACCCAACAGCCCTTTCCTTCAACATGCCTTTATATATGTATCAGATACAGACTGCCACAAACTCTTTTTTATAAGTCTTATAAGTTTTATAAGTCTTTTTTATAAGTTTTTATTACATTTGTCCGCTAAAATTGTATAGTATGTGTCTGTCTCATTGTGCAAATCCCCCTTTATTTTAATGATTCTGCGATTTCCAGTATTTCATTTTGGATATCAGGGATAGTAAGTTTCACGTTTCTAGGCAATTCGTCCAGTCGCCTTTTTTTTTTTTTTTTTTTGGATGATATCTTGAGATCAGTTGAAATTATTCTAAGAAGTTGCCTCTGTACAGTGTCTCTTCATTTTCACCATGTCCACGCAAGAGAATGTCTTATTTTGCACAGAATAAAATGAGGTATATTACAACTTTTATGTGTTCTCTATTCCTTTCCACAAACGAACCGTTGACAGCATTTTTGTGCAGCTGGTTAATTATATTTCCCCATCCTGGTTTTTCTGTATCATTCAGACCTGCCCAGCACTGTAGCATGTGCCCTGCTAGCCTCGTGTTTAACAGAACACTGGGAGAGATGCTTCCGGTCATTAAAGTCAGTTTTTATAAATCGCCTCACAGTGGCTGCTTCAGGGAAATGGCGACATGGCTTACAAAACACAGTGTCTCTCGAAGTACTGTAGTCTAGCCATTGGAACTTTTCATACCACCGGACATTAAAATTCTTCCTTTGTCTGCTACAGTGGTGACTGGAAATTGGAGTTTGGGCTGGGTAGCAGGGTCATCAATGGTGGACAATTCGGATGGGGCTGTTACGTCCTCTGTGCTGGCCCAGGGCTTAAAGGGATAGTTCATCCAAAAATGAAAATGTGATGTTTATCTGCTTACCCCCAGGGCATCCAAGATGTAGGTGACTTTGTTTCTTCAGTAAAACACAAATTATGATTTTTAACTCTAACCGTTACAGTCTGTCAGTCGTATAATACATGGCAATGGTAACATAATCTATGAGAGTAAAAAAAACCTGCACAGACAAATCCAAATTAAACTCTGCGGCTCGGCACATTGATGTCCTAAGACAAGAAATTATTGGTTTGTGCGAGAAACTGAACCGTATTTATATCATTTTTTACCTCTAATACACCACTATGTCCAACTGCCTTGAGTGCGTGCACGGCATCCGGTGCGTGAGGTGTGTTATGACTGGCGTAGTTTAAACATGGAGCCTTTAGTATAACAGTTGTTATACAAATTGAAGTAAACCACTAAAAACATGGTTTTATTACATCAAAACTTCATTTTATTTTGTTACTTTTCGTAAGGGCAGATCTCGTTCACATACCTCGATAGATGTGGAAAAAACCATAGGCACAGCTGATGGTTTAAATCGTAACGTTACGTGATCCTCTCCTGGGAATGTAAAATCATCAGGGGAAAAACGATCGCTGCAGACCCTCAACAACTTTAGTACGTTAATGGGTGTGTTGATATCCAGCCAAAGAGCAATCAACCATAAATTCAGGTGAGCAGGCTCAGAAGTTGGGAATACGTGGAAAGTCAGACTCACCACTCCCAAATGAGTTTGCACGAGAGAACATAATCTTTTAGTTTAAGAAACCTAAATCGGTTTGAGCAATCCTGATAAGGCAGTTGGACATAGTGGTGTATTAGAGGTAAAAAATGATATGAATACATCAATGTGTCGTCATGAGCCACAGGATTTAATTTGGATTTGTCTGTGCATGTTTTTTTTACTCTCATAGATTATGTTACCATTGACATGCATTATATGACTGACAGACTGCAACGGTTTGAGTTAAAAATCATCATTTGTGTTCTGCTGAAGAAACAAAGTCACCTACATCTTGGATGCCCTGGGGGTAAGCAGATAAACATCAAATTTTCATTTTTGGGTGAACTATCCCTTTAACCAACAATGAATGCACATAACGCTGCTATAGTAAATTATGATTAATTCATTTTCGTTATTGCGCATTTGTATGTATTAATTAGCCTAAGACATGGCTGTATCTACCTGAACACTGGCGCATAGGGGAGTTAGACATTGGAGAATGGAGTGTTGCTGGTGATGGAAAAATAGCTAAATTAACATTAACGTTAACATTAGAATTAACGTTGTTCCGCTCATTACTAATCGAGATTGATGGCTCCTGAACATCTGAATTCTCTTCCTCCTGCGGCTGCTCACAACGTATTTTTGTTCAAACAATATTCTTTAATATAAAATAAAGAACAAAACGAAATGCCGGCAGACCCTCACGGACGTCTGCCGCCTACACAAACATAACAAAACATAAAATAAAGTCCAGGCCTGGTCTTCTCTCGTCCTTCACTGTCGTCGCTCCGCTCCTCCTTTTATGCTTCCGGAGCTCCTCCGTGAGAGACTCAGCCGGTGCGACTCACAGCTGATGCTCGTTTTTCACTCACGTCACCTTCCTTGCGCGCGTTCCCTCACGGCTCTCGCCCACCCTGCTCGTCACACAAATGTATACCATATTTTAAATTCAAAACATTGACATTTTTTTAAAAGTTGAGTTGCTTGCGTCTCTGGATATTACTCTCAATCATTCAGCATTCTTCTCGTAAAACAGTTAAATTAATGTTTAGCTGCTACTTTACATGCATTCTTTCAGAGATAAAACTAATGCGTTGCGCTGGAATTCATACTCATCTTCTCTTAGACCAGTCTTCTTTGATTTGATTGGTCATCTCACTCCTTTTGACATTGATGAGTGCTGTTAGACTACTGAGAGAGCATTGCAACCTAAAAACTTTAAAAAAATTTTGTCATCCAAATAACAAACAGAGCTGCGCATAATGAAGTGCAGCAGAGCAGTGTCAAGAATATAAAATACTGAGGGACAATTTGGCAATTTCAAATTTTTGGGGAGACTTAGGGGAGTCCCTCTAAATGTCTATGTTGGCTGCATGTACTCTACATTTCATACAGTTATTATGTGTATCATATCTTCTACATTTAAAATTTATAATGAAAGGCTGCTATTCAGAGAGTCAAAAAACATCTTAGGCCTGACTTATGTAATGCAGAGGAAGCCACCTCTTTTCCGAGTTGTGCCTCTGAAGCGTCAAGAGTTAGAGCCCCTCTCCTTTAATTGTGGGTTTATTTTAAAAAACGATGAATAAATTTCCATTTAGTTTAGTTAGCCTACTATTTAACGTAAGCCTCAACTATAGTTGGAACAGAGCGAGAAGACAGTCATCTCACGTACCACTGCGATATAATTCGCAAGTTGGGACCTGGGAGAGAATGGGTTTCTTGTTTTTTTTTTAGTATAGTATTTAAAAATTATTTAGTCCTAATTTACTAATTCTACTCACTAAAATAATAAGATAAGACAAATAAAATGATAAAACGTGAATTCTATAATTTATTTTTATTTTATTCATAGCTCCCACAAAGTCATAAATGTCTCTGGTCTGAGGCAGTACAATGCATTATGATTGGTTAGATCGCCTGTCAATCAAACTCCTGGCAAAGGGTCAATTACCAGGCCGTTGGCGCCCTCTGCAGACATTTGTTATAATAGATGATTGTTTATATTATGTATATTATATTGTATATTTTAACAGTGTTGTTCTATAAAACCATACGATTGCTTGCTTTTAAAACTTTATTTGAACCAAAAATGATTGCCTCATTAATATTATATGTATTTTAAGTCCTTTTAAAGACTGTTGTTTGCTTTGGTCTATTTTTATTACCACAAAAAAGAAAAAGAAAAAAAATAGATTACTCGTCAAAATAATTGACTGATCACTCGATTACCAAAATACTTTTGTCAAAAACACAGAAAAATTGCACAAATTATGAGTTGGTTTTATATATCTTTTTTTTTTCTATGCTATAAAAATTGAGTTACTCATTCACACTGTTTTACCATAAAAGGGAAACTAAAAGAGAAGCACAGACAGATATGATGCATAGTGAGCAGAAGACCCTGCAGGGGAACGACATCATGCTGTAGAATGGCTTGATTTCATTACTACTGAAGCGCACCACATGACCTTAGTTCAGATTCTCTCTTCATGGCTGATACTGGCCTTTCAGCATGGAGTCAGGTGCATACATATCATGTTAAGCTCTTTTATTGCATAAAATTATATCCTCATGCAATAATAAAAGCACAATATTGCATGCCTTGAAACGCATTCCTTATAATTACTGAAGACATGACTTTACAAAACCATTAAGCAATAATGTCATTCAGCACATTTAATTTAAGTTAGACCAACACTAGAGTTCAGGTGTTGCTTTTTCAAGAGAAACCCTTTCCTCGATATACCTATTTGTATATTTTAAATGCCTTCCAGTTATGTCCAGGGGTGAGATCAGTGCATTATGCAATTTTCACGATAACAAGTAGTATTAGAATATTATTTGCTTTATGAAAAGTTATTCTTTCATTTTTTTCTAATATGCAGCTCTAATATTGACAGAAGTGTGTCACTTAAGGATGTCAAACACACACATGAGATTAGACATTACAAGAATTTTCTTGAAGAAATTGCTGATATTTTACGTATTTTATCTTATGCACATACTGAAGCATTAACACGCTAAATAAGCTTGCCATAGTATGAAATAGCCAATAGCCAATGGAAGAAGGTGGCATGGTCTGATGAATCACGTTTTCTTTTACATCATGTGGATGGCCTGAGGCGTGTGCATTGCTTACCTGGGGAACACATGGCACCAGGATGCACTATGGGAAGAAAGGCAGTGTGATGCTTTGAGCAATGTTCTGCTGGGAAACCTTAGGTCCTGCCATCCATGTGGATGTTATTTTGACAAGTACTACCTACCTAAACATTGACCATGTACACCCTTTCATGGAAACAGTATTCTCTGGTGGCTGTGGCCTCTTTCAGCAGGGTAATGCACCCTGCCACAAAGTAAAAATAGTTCAGGAATGGGTTGAGGAGCACAACAAAGAGTTTGAGGTGTTGACTTGGTTTCCAAATTCCCCAGATCTCAATCCAATCGAGCACCTGTGGGATGTGCTGAACAAACAAGTCCGATCCATGGAGGCCCCACCTCGCAACTTACAGGACTTAAAGGATCAGCTGCTAACATCTTGGAGCCAGATACCACAGCACACCTTCAGGGGTCAAGTGAAGTCCATGCCTCAACAGGTCAGGGCTGTTTTGGCAGGAAAAGGGGGACCAACACAATATTTGGTCATAATGTTATGCCTGATCGGTGTATATTAAACTTTACAAAACCAGGGATATGAATAAAAAATAAAAAATACTGTCCTTAATCAGTTCATTTTTATAAATATGTCTTTCTTTAATGGTTTATAGTTTTTAGCCAAATTATTATCCTTATTTAAAGTTGGTCTAATTAGTAACTGAATATCAAGAAAAACACATGTGATTATACATCTTTGGCATGTCATATACACTGTCATTTGTAAATTTTTTTAAATAGCGTTAAACGTTTGTTGAAAACTTATTTTATAATTTCGATGAAATGACCTACAGAATTCGGCAGGGTAACTAGATTCAAAAATAGTAGGTGTAGTTGGGTACAGTAGGTGTAAACAAACAAGCTTTCCCCTAATTAAATAATGTTTTATTAACAAAGTTCAGGAGGAGCACGTTCAGATAATTAACCTAATTAACATGAGATTTCGTTGTAGGTGCTCTAGAACATTTTTTCACAAGGTGTAATATAAGTCTAAGGTGTCCCCTGAATGTGTCTGTGAAGTTTCAGCTCAAAATACCCCATAGATAATTTTTTTTTAACTGCCTATTTTGGGGCATCATTAAATATGCGTCGATTCAGGCTGCGGCCCCTTTAAATCCTCACGCTCCCTGCCCCCGAGCTCTCGACTATAGTTCTCACAGCTAATATAACCCTCAAATTGATCTTTACAAAATGTTTGTTATGCATGCTGCATGCATGCTTCGGATCATGTGAGTATAGTATTTATTTGGATGTTTACATATGATTCTGAACGAGTTTGATAGTGCTCCATGGCTAAAGCTAACATTACATACTGTTGGAGAGATTTATAAAGAATGAAGTTGTGTTTATGAATTATACAGACTGCAAGTGTTTAATAATGAAAATAACGAAGGCTCTTGTCTCCGTGAATACAGTAATAAATGATGGTAACTTTAACCACATTTAACAGTACATTAGCAACATGCTAACGAAACATGTAGAAAGACAATTTACAAATATCACTAAAAATATCCTGTTATCATGGATAATGTCAGTTATTGCTCCATCTGACATTTTTTGCTATTGTCCTTGCTTGCTTACCTAGTCTGATGATTCAGCTGTACACATCCAGACGTCCTGCCCTTGTGTAATGCCTTGAACATGAACTGGCATATGCAAATTTTGGGGGCGTACATATTAATGATCCCGACTGTTACGTAACAGTCGGTGTTATGTCGAGATTCGTCTGTTCTTCTGAGGTCTTTTAAACAAATGAGATTTACATAAGAAGGAGGAAACAATGGTGTTTGAGACTCACTGTATGTCATTTCCATGTACTGAACTCTTGTTATTCAACTGTGCCAAGGTAAATTCAATTTTAATTTCTATGGCACCTTTAATTAACTCAATTAATGATAAGAGGTATATATGCAGCAGACTTACGTCTGTTGTCAGTTTATCAGCATCCCCCCACCACCCCATCTCCTTACTTCTCGTCCTAACTATTCTTATCACGACCGGGAGGAGTACTCTGGGTTCAGGGCAAAATTCCGAGCTCAGAGCCCTCCCTCTGGACAGCGCGGCAAATATGCATAACCTTTAGTATATGTAAGTGTGAACTCGTGAACAGTATATTTGTGTTACGCTGACTAGTACTGATCACATGCTGGCTGTGGATTCTCAGATGATGGAGACTATGACAGGTGCTGATGTGAAGGAATGGCAATCACTGGCTGGGGAACAACTGAAATGGGCCAAGTTGCTGGTTTAGAGGATTGTGAAATTGAGCAAGCACTGGAGGTTGTCAGTGGTAGATATAGAAAAATGCAGGGCTGTGATGCCGAGAAGTTGTTTGTGCTGAATGCAGAGAATTATAATATTGCCTATTACCTGCAGAAGCATACGGTAGTTGGCCTGTTGCTGTGCTTGTTTTTTTAAAACCTTAATTTTCTCCTCAGTTTCCTGTCATGTCTTCTACATTCCCTCAAGGCAATTATTCTCTTGAGACAGGTGGTTTTCCTCAGTTGTGTTCAATGCCTCCGGCTGCCTTCTAAGGGAAAAGATTACAGACATCTACAAATGAAGAACATGTACAAATTGACTTAAACTAGACATGAAATGACATGACATGGATAAATGGATAAACTTGATATATTTTTAATACAACAAAACTTGACGGCTGTAAATACACAGGAAACTAATGATACAAAAAGAGACAATCAAGACAGGAGAAGACAATGAACAAAATAAGAAAAATAAAAGCAGTAGGCATAAACCAAAATTCAAAAGATAACAAAACCTGAAGACATGTAACAGTCGGATAACCGATTACAATCCTATAAAATTTGTCCCAATGAAAAATGTGAGCAAGCATATTTGTGAAACAGTTCAGGCAATAGCAATGCTTCTCGGCTCTGACCCAGATGAGAGGCAGTGCTTGAGCTCTTTAACCACACAGCAGATTGAGCGGTGTGGTGACCTAGTTAAAAAGGGGTTTAAAGAGCAGTCATTCATCACATTAAATCATTCTTTTGTCAGACTCAGGCATGTTCATAATAAAAAACGCATTGTCCCAGAGTGACAAAACAGGCCTTTTCCTTTTTTGATGCAGAGATGGATATGCACACGTTCCGGTCTGCTGCCTGAGGTACTTTTACGGGAGTCTGATCACAGGCAGCAGCTTTCCTAACCTTCATCAGTTATTTGCAAATGAAAGCTTGTTTATTAATGATGCATGACTTCACCAGCAGAAGCGCTCACATCTTTGAAGAGTAGAGGATAATGTTCTTCATTTTAGTGGTCAGAATTGTTTGATGTTTTAAGGAATACTATTTATATACAACTTAAAGGTGCAATGTGTAACAATTTTGCAGTAAAATATCCCAAAACCACTAGATATTTTGTTCACTTGAGTACTTACAATATCCCAAATGTTTGCAACTATTTGTAAATCGTGACAAAATTGCAATTTTAACCAAGGCTCTGGGACGTGTGAGGAGTCGCCTGTCAATTGCGTCATACCCGCGTTACCCCCGGTTTCCGGTTTTATTTTGTAGAAACCATGGAAACACCAAAGACGCTTTACTATTTACATGTTTTAATAGGCAAGGGGACAACTGTTTTGATATATTTATAGACAGAAAACTAATTATTGTTATACAGCTCAACACCTTTAGTCTTATTGTTTAAATCTAATTTACCATGCCTCAGAGAAAAACACTATTTTGTCAAGTAGCTAACATAGCATAATCAGATGCAGCTTTATTTTTAGTAACAGTAATACAGCATTTTCTCCATCATCAATACATTTTACAATTAAAGGTACAATTTGTAAAATTTTTGCAGTAAAATATCCAAAAACCACTAGGCTAGTGTTATATATTTTGTCCAGCTGATTACTAACAATATCTCTAATATTTTCGACTACCTGTAAATCATGAGAAAATTCCCATTCTAAACAGTGACACGGGGCAGTGCAGTCGCCTGTCAATGACGCAGTTACCTTTGTTACCGCCTTTACTGACGTAGAAACCACATGACAACAGTGCCGTGGACAAATGCGGAAGTAGAGTCTAGCGTCCAGCAAACCACTAGCTTGCTTCAAGCAGTTCCTTATTTACTTCTTGCACGTTTTATGGTGGATTGTGTTAATTATTTATGGAACATAATTACTGTTTACCATCTGCCGCTGGTTCTGTCGACAAGTAAACCTCCCGTAAACTCATGACCAGAAAAGCGGAAGCGGCGCCGGCGACTGTGTCATAATAAAAGTCCCGCTGCTCGTGAGGCGTGTGTTGATCAATCGCTCCAGCTCCTCGTTCAGCTCCCGCAACACTCGGTCCTGCTCTACTTCATACTACAGTAACGTTAATAATCGCATCCACGAACATGAGTTCTTCCAGACTCCAATCCCTATTCTTTTGCACCGTCCGTTGAGATGGAGACCACATGTCCCAAGTTTCCACTCTAAAACTTTACGTCATCAAACTACGTCTTTGTTTTGAATAGGCTTCTAGAGACCTCTAGCGGAAAAAAATATCACAAATTGTACCTTTAATTGCATGCCATTTATCAACACAAGCCATCCAGCATTTAATATGATATTCTAAAATTGTTCTAGCTTACTGCAGTGTGTCTCAAACAAGTGTCTTGCAGCCGCCGCCGAGTGAACGCACAGAGTAATGTTATAACATCATTTTCAACACACTCAAATGTATCTTATATGATAAACAGAGCTGCGTTACCTCCTACTCATGACTGGAAAAGCGGAAGCGGCGCCGACAACTGTGGCATAATAAAGGTTCTGCTGCTCGCGGCATGTTGTGCAATCGCTCCAGCGGCCTCGTTCAGTTCCCACAACATTCGGTCTTGCTTTGCTTCATACTACAGTAACGTTAATAATCACATTCATGAACATGATTTTTCCTGAGTCCTATCCCAATTCTTTTCCACCGGTCGTTGAGGTGAAGACCACATGTCCCAAGATTCCATGCTCAAACTTTCCGCCAACAAGCTACACCTTTGTTTTGAATAGGCCTCTAGCGACCTCTAGCGGACAGAAAATTTACATATTGCACCTTTAAACTCTACACGTTTTATATTTTAATGAACATTATGAAAAGCAGTTTATTGAAACTCTATACAAAATCTAGTAATAATTACAATAATAATAACAATTAAAAAGTTTGTGGTTTTTGTTTTTGAGTGTCATATTTTATACATTATGCTATTATGATACCAAAGACTATATATATAGAAAGATGGGACACTCATATTACTATGAATGGGGGAAACTGCAACACGCAATTTCGCGGAATATGTCCTGCTATCTGAAAATAAGTACCAGTCAACAGTTTGTGAAGTCATTCAGCTGCCGTTAGATGCTCCCATAGAAACCTGAGATTTGCACATGCGCATTCACAATATACTTTTTTTTAATGCCATTTGAGTGTAAGAAACAACATTTATGAGGCATTTCATGTAAGATTTTATTGGTGATTTCAAATTTGATAGCTTGGTGAACAGCTGAACAAGAATTTGTTGTTTCCCCATTCAAAAAGATGGGAGCTGTACTTGCAAGACGGAAATAGCTGCCCGAGAAGCATTTCAAAAATGGCAGAGTGAATTTGCACTCAAACCAAGCAAAAATATGCAATTTAATATTGGATATTTAGTGTAAGATGATATTCTGATGCTTGTTATCACAGTTATCACTCTACAGTATATCTGCCAAAAAATATGGTGATATTTAAATGCTAAGTTTTATGATCAGAGTTCTGTAGTTGTAAAACATATATTGTAATGCAATGCAATACAATGATGATTGAGAGATGAATGAATAAACCTTCCTCAAAAGCCTAATGGATTGTATTTGATACTCATGATTTGTCTAAAAAAAAATTATGTATGGATAATTTAGTAAACCAAAGCTGCTTCAGTCCAGTAAGTGTCCATCTTGAAATATTACTAACAATATATACGTTATTCTTACATTTACTTCATAAAAATCAGTAAAGATTTCACAGCAAAAATGCCTGCAGTTTGAAGGATGCCTGAAGGAGGACGTTTTTACAATTATACTAAAAGGCTTTCAGTTCGACTATTGCTTAGAGGGCAGAAATCATGTAGTAGATTGTGTGCAATACTTTTTTTCAGTTGTGATTACCTTAAAAATTTGTGTACCAAATATGATAGAATATACTTTATACAGTTAGAGAAAATAGAGAAAAAGAAAATAGGGTAAATCCTCTCAAATCAGAAATGTGGATCGTAGTCGTTCATAAGTCAAATGGGAAAATATTTTAATTTCAGCACATATATAATTGCAACATCGGTACAATCTGTGATAAAATACCTCTTCTATTTCTATCTCTCTCCACAGAGTGACAGCCAAGCAGTTTGGATGCAGACTAAGAATAATGAAATAATGTGAATGCCACTGGATCAGCTGCAAACACAGAGGAACACTGTTAAATTGTATGCAGGAAAGTACAGGAGAAATATAGACAATCGCACTAACTGGACCAGTTCCTTGTGTTGTGGACAATAATGCAGCATTTTGAATTTGCCTCAGATGACTAGAGGATACTACAAGATAACCATCTCCATGCTACTGAGAGGAATAGAGACACAGGAGGATGTCAACAGAGGCAGAGCATCAAGCAGATGTCAAACTCAGTGTCAAAAAGGAGTCCAGGAGAAGAGGTCAGTTCAGAGGCTAATGACATTAACTTTAAGAATTTCTTTAATGGCATTGTGCAAACATTGTTCCACCACAGTCTGTTGTCTTTCCTATCACGACCTATTAAGGCAAACATTCCAGCTTCTGACTCGCTTACTGTGTATTATCTAAAAATATTTCTCTCACCATATTTGCCATGCTGCACACATAGCGTCTGCAAATGGGGAGCTTGCGAGCACACTTCTGAAACCTAAAATGATAAACAGAACATCCTATGGTCTCGTAGACTTAACGGACACACGCACGTGGCAGCCATTGTAAGTCCACAAGACCAAAATTTCATAGAAGTGTGCCATTTGGGATTTAGCCTAAGTGAATAACTTAAATACAAACAGCTATGATGATAGTTAGTGTCCATGGTTACAGATTAGTGGTAAGGAAATCAAGGAACACAGGAACTGAAGAATTACAAATTAAAAGTCCATGAACAAAACTAAACCGAACATAATGGTGACAACTCTCTTACCACTATGTGATTACCCATGTTGTTTAAAACCTGCATGACTTTCTTCTGTGGAACTCCCTTTTCCATACTCTATAAGGTGACCAGAGGCTGTCAAACTCCAAAAACTCCATAACAGTATCATAACAGCAACATCAATTTAACATGTTTTGGGCAGCTTGGATCATGTACCTTTCCCGCAGCAGCTCAATCTGTTTTTTTTTTTTCTTCTTCACTATTTTTAGATGCATTTTCATAGTAATTCGTTATTCAGTGCTGTAATTTGACGTGACTGGTAGTAGGGCACGATTAATCGCATGAGATTGTCATGCGTGTCTCATCAGTAAAGCCGGTTCTGTGATTAGCGGTAAATGTCCATCACCTGCTTTCAAATGGAGCGGCACTTAATATACAGAGCCATAGTTCGCGGACAAGCTAAGCAATATTGTGTTCATAATCGAAGGCGATTCATCTGCGATTATGAACGTCCGCGAACTACGGCTCTGTATATTAAGTGCCACTCCATTTGAAAGCAGGTGATGGACATTTACCGCTAATCACAGAACCGGCTTTACTGATGAGACACGCATGACAATCGCATGCGATTAATCGATTAACTTTGTGATATGATCCTCTGTGATATAACCCGCATCGCACAGTCATATGGTCTTAAAATCAACGTGGACTAGACAAAAGTATTGACAACAGACAGATCACTGGTCATCATTCATCTCGAGGGTGACCAAATCAAGTGAGTTCAACAATTTAAATACCTGGGAATGATAGTACAAGAAAGGAAAGTAGCGACTACAGCAGAAATCCACACTCGATTTGGTCAAGCAGCCGCAGCCTTTTTTTTTTCTTTCCTCAAGTGGTGCCTGTGGAAGTGCTCCAACATCCCTATCAAAACTAAGGTTTGCCTCTTCCGGACCCTAATCCTGCCACTTCTTGTCTATGGATCAGAAACTTGGACGTTACTTAAATTACACCTGGCCAAACTTGAGGTCTTTCAAATGCGGTGCCTACGCCAGATTGTATGAGTTTCCCTTCGTGACCACCTTCGAAATGAGGATATTCGCTGTCAATGTGAACATCAGCCGACGGTCAAGGAGCAGATTCAGAAATGATGATTGCAATGGTTTGACCACATCTGTAGATTGACTGACAGCAGGTTACCATACAAACTCCTCTGGTGAAATCAACCTACCTAATGGAAAGTCCACTGAACAGCAACAAAGAAGATATGGATCAAACATGTCAATGATGACTTGAGAAAACATCTACCTGGACCCCAAGGAAAATGTCTTGTAAACGAAATTCGACAAACATTTGCACCTACAGCAGCGTACAGTCTTAGGAAATTATCCAAACCAAGTGCCAGCTAGAGATCAAAGAAGAAGAAGATTTACAAATGGCTCCTGAAGACATAATGGCGTCATGGACTGAATAATATTTAGTGTGTTTTCACAGGTGCTTCAGACAACAATCACGCTGAGGGCGTTTTCCATGGCATCAGTCCAAGATGCAGTGTTGAGTGCCGCTTTGAAAAGTAACATAACAAGTAACAAGTATAATTGTTTGTTTGCTGTCATGTTTTAATATTGTCTCTGATGAGAGATTCAGTATACCTGTGTTCTGCTCTCACTACCCACAAATGATAAATGAAATGGCCTCATCCTTGAATTTTTTTCCATCTCCATAGCAACTGCTGCTTACCGACAAAAATCCATGTGAAATCTGATTCAAGCACAGAGCTGTCATGATGCAAGCTGCACAAACACACACATAGTAACTTATGGCAATTCTGGCAGAATGTCAAACTTTTATTAAATGAACACGGCCTGTGAAATAATGGTAACAAAAAATGGCATTCTGGGTTGAGCACACTGAGACACTTTCATCAATGTTCTTTAAATGTTTAATACATGCAGTACACTTGATAAATGGGTGAAAATTTCTACTTGGATTAGGGAAGTAGTCTAAGTGGTAGTCTTGGGCATCATTAGCATAAATTGTGAAGCACCTTATAAAAAAGCAGATGATTTTCACATTTTCCATTTTAATGCTGTCCATACTTGAATGTGAAAAGGTATATATACAAACCCGATTCCAAAAAAGTTGGGACACTGTACGAATTGTGAATAAAAACAGAATGCAATGAATTGGAAGTTTCAAATTTCAATATTTTATTCAGAATACAACATAGATGACATATCAAATGTTTAAGTTGAGAAAATGTATCATTTTAAGGGAAAAATAAGTTGATTTTAAATTTCATGGCATCAACACATCTCAAAAAAGTTGGGACAAGGCCATGTTTACCACTGTGTGGCATCCCCTTTTCTTTTTATAACAGTCTGCAAAAATCTGGGGACTGAGGAGACAAGTTGCTCAAGTTTAGGAATAGGAATGTTTTCCCATTCTTGTCTAATACAGACTTCTAGTTGCTCAACTGTCTCTTTATGATGCGGCAAATGTTTTCTGTGGGTGAAAGATCTGGACTGCAGGCTGGCAATTTCAGTACCCGGATCCTTCTTCTATGCAGTCATGATGTTGTAATTGATGCAGTATGTGGTCTGGCATTGTCATGTTGGAAAATGCAAGGTCTTCCCTGAAAGAGACGACGTCTGGATGGGAGCATATGCTGTTCTAGAACTTGGATATACCTTTCAGCATTGATGGTGCCTTTCCAGATGTGTAAGCTGCCCATGCCACATGCACTCATGTAACCCCATACCATCAGAGATGCAGGATTCTGAACGGAGCGCTGATAACAACTTGGGTTGCCCTTGTCCTCTTTAGTCAGGATGACATGGCATCCCAGTTTTACAAAAAGAACTTCAAATTTTGATTTGTCTGACCACAGAACAGTTTTCCACTTTGCCACAATCCATTTTAAATGAGCCTTGGCCCAGAGAAAACGCCTATGTTTCTGGATCATGTTTAGATATGGCTTCTTTTTTGACCTATAGAGTTTTAGCTGGCAACGGCGAATGGCATGGTGGATTGTGTTCACCGACAATGTTTTCTGTAAGTGTTCCTGAGCCCATGTTGTGTTTTCCATTACAGTAGCATTCCTGCATGTGATGCAGTGCCGTCTAAGGGCCCGAAGATCACGGGCATCCAGTATGGTTTTCCGGCCTTGACCCTTACGCACAGAGATTGTTCCAGATTCTCTGAATCTTTGGATGATATTATGCACTGTAGATGATGATACCTTCAAACTCTTTGCAATTTTTCTCTGAGAAACTCTTTTTATACCCAATCATGTTGCCAATTGACCTAATAAGTTGCAAATTGGTCCTCCAGCTGTTATATATAATATAATGTATTTATACATTTAGCAGATTTTATTTTATTTTTAATTTTGATATTATATGATATTCATGTGTTTAAATAATGCATTTTGTAAACACTGTTATGTGTTAGAGCAGAAGTCACCAATTAGTGGATTGTGGTCCAACACTCTAACGGTTGATATTGCCCACAACCCATTGCGAGGCAGGTGTGTTTGATCAGGGTTGGAGCTAGTGGATCTCAAGGGCCCTAGTTGCCCAGCCCTGCCCTGCCCTGCCCTGCCCTGCCCTATGGATTCTACCCACATTGTGAATCAGCTCTCATTAATTCATTTGTATTTATGGAACCAATTAATATTTATTAATGCAACCAGTCTTGTGTCCAGATGTAGCACATGGTCAGTTGGTGACCCCTCACTCTGAGAGGTCCTCAAACCTGTCAGGCCTCCTTTGATCAAATCAGAATATTCAAGAACCACTTAGTGGCAACAATCTCCCATTTATTTATCGTGCATTTCTTGCTTACAAGGTCAATGATTGCGTTAGTGGGGTAATGCCTAATTCTGATTAATATTCCTGTAGACATGATTAATCATTGTGCTATTATGCTAAAGAGCTTTGAGCTATGCATTAGAATCCCAGACACACAAAGCTATATTAATGTTGGAAATATGTCAGACATTAGAAATTACTATAACTTCTATTTATCTATTTAAAACATCTCCTTTTTCTGTTCTTATTTGTGTTATTTTTCTATTCTTGTGTTCTTATTTCACCTCTGCCCCTTTCAAAAAGTTTTTCAGATGAAAAAAAAAATATATATATAGTAAAAAAATGTCACAAAAAAGTGTATTAATTTCCAAAAGACTAAAATTATGATTTTATCAAAGTTTGATAAAAACATGGTTTCCTATTTATGTATCCTAACTGTCCTAACTTCTCTTTGGAACCCAGCTTATTAATTACAAAAAAGTGCTGAATATTCTGCATTGAATATGAGGCATATCTGGTCTTTTGTCTCTTGGGGGTTAAAAGGTCAATGAGTTTCTGTGTCAGGCCTCCAAAAACTAAACAGCCTCTTGACAGATTGGGGTGTCTAGAGAGTCTCTTCCTCCTCCCCATATGCTGCCATCTGTCTTGCTCTCACCGAACTGTTGAACATTTGATGGCTGACACATGGTCCTTTAGGAAATTCACTGATCTACTTTCATTACAGCGGAACCAATAAGATTATGCATTTTCCTGTGAGAATAGAACAAAAAATATTGAGCAGAGCGGTTTTATGTTTCAGTTTTCAAACCATAACAGTTAAAGGTTTATATGCTTCAATGATATATTTATTATTATATTTATCAGCATATTTTTGAAGACACCATACTGGAGCATCACCATGCAACTGTTTCATTGTGATTCATTGTGACACACAACTTCTTGTATTCTGCCAAAAACGTGGTACTTTGAAATGGCGTTTAAGTGAATTTGCTCACACCAATAATTTGTGGTTAAGACATTAAAAACTTTTTTCTTTTTTTTTTGCCTAGGAGTCTCTTAAATAGTCAAAACCCTTGACATTGTATGAGTCAGAAAAAGGTGTATTATATAAATATTGATGCAAGAAAAATACAAAGCTTGACATTTTCACAGCTTTGTCAGCAGCCTTGTCACCTGACCTGAATACTGTGCGCTGATTCACTAAAACTGACTTCAGTTTCTGTACACAAACAACAAAGGCGCTTGTCAGTTACTGCTGCAAAACGTGAATTTGCGGATCCTTGACAGTGGACAATACCAGCTTTTCTGACAAAATGTATTTAGGGTTCAGAACATGCTATATGTGGAGAATAACAGACAGCAGTCAGTTCATTTTTTTAAAAGTAGCATTTATCACTTTTTGCAAATGAACTCTTCATATGCAATTGGCTGTTCTACCTTTTCTCTGGTGTAATTTAAGTTAAATTATCTTTTTATTATCTATTAACAGAATATGTACTGGATCAATTTGGTTAGCAGTAGAACTTGCATTAAATATGTTTTTGATGCTGAGCTGTTGCTGTGCTGTAAATGTGTGGAGCTCTTCTGAGTGTCAGTGAGATTTTTGTTTACTGTCTAAAGCATTGAGAGTAGCATATTAAATATACATTTAGAATAATTCATTTAGCAGACTCTTTAATCCATAGCGACTTAAAAGCGACATCTCAAACAATTTGTCAATAATATTCACAGTACACAATGCTTGGCTTTGGCATTAAAAGTATAAACTATCATATAAAGTTAGATGAGTGGAACAGGTAAGGGTTTTGGAAAGCGACCTCACAACCAAGAGCTGCTTGTTCACTGACCGTAACTTGCGGGAGGGAGCATACACTTGAATGAGTATAGGAGGATGTGGCAGTCCTAAAGGCCGGCATCAAGGTTTTACATTTGATGTGAATGCTGGTGAAGCCAGTGGAGTGGGACCAGGAGAGGTGTGACTGATTGAGGCTGAAAGAAGACCCTTGGATCATCGGCTAAGGCTTAGTCATGCTTGCCAGTAGGTCGGCCAATATAGATTTCTAGTAGTCCACTCTTGAATTTAGTAAAACTTGGACAAGGAGCTGCACAGTGTACTGAATTTCCTGATGTTAAAATTGTGAACCTACAGGACTAGGCTATTGTTCAGATGTGGTTAGTATCCCTGCAAACATGCCCCTGTGTGGCCCATGCTGGCTTTTTGCGGGCACAGTGGGCTAGGGCCAGCCCACACCAAACCTAAACATGCGCAGTGCAGGCTTGCCCAGACAAGGCCCACAGCTTTGGGCTCACTGCAGGCTCTCTGTGGGCAGCCCACACTAGCGAACTGCCCACATTAAGCCCATGATGGCCCAGTGTGGGCCAGCCTGTTCGGGCCCAGAGCAACTTTTGTACCTTTGGCCCATGCAGGTTTTGTGTAAGCAGCCCACTTTCGTTTCCCATGCTCTGGTTGTATTTTTATACAGCATTTTCTGTTGTCTTAAATGACATTGAAATTTATGTAAAATTACAAAAATAATCTGTAATTAATACAATTACAAACAGTTGGATGATAAAACAGTCAAATGACTGGCATTAAAGTAAAATCTCCTTATTTAAATAAAGAACTACATATGATCTGCATAGTAGTGATAAGAGAAACCAAGTGATCATATGATCGACCTTTATGATTGTAATCAGTGAGGTTATGGAAAGGGATTAAGAATACAAAGTACCAAGATTGTTGTTAACAGTTTGAGGGGGCTTGATGTTGCTGATTTAATTCTGGTAGTAACAGAGGAAAAAATGTAATGCTTTTCCTAAGCTCTGGAGACTAAGTGGTGAATCTCAGATATCTCTCATTTTAGTATCAATAGTGATGTTTCTCCTAAAATTCCTCAGGAGAAATAAAAATAGTTGACTGTTACAGAATAAAATTTCACAGAAATGGGTTATCTCAAGCTTCAAACCAAAATAGACAATCATGATGACAATCTCTCACTTGTACCAATTAATCACTCTCTTCATTAAGATTGATAATTTGCAGTGGAGCCACACTCCAGTTTCATCTCCCCTCAACCAATCATCTGCATTAGCTAGATGAACCCATGCAATTGGGTCGTTCCCGGCTCTCCAGAGATGAATGGCAATAAAGAATTCACTTGTGCCTATACTGTGGAGAACCTGGCCATTTCCTTTCCTCATGCCCAGTCCGCTCAAACAGTTTGATGAGTGTTCTCATTCCTCCTCATAAAAGCAGAAGTCCTAGTATGACAGTCCTAGTATTCTCAGAACATACTGTAGAATGATTACTATTAATGCTCTCATCGACTTGGGAGCTGCAGGCAATTTTATAGACTTTTCTCTTTGTGAAAAATTATCTCTCATATCCACTCCCTGTATGCCGTCTGTGTCTGTTACGAACTAGATGTTTGGCCATTCAACAATGGTGCCATTCAACGCTTCACTCAACCAGTTTCACTTCAAATTGGGAGTATGCATCATGAACAAATTCAACTTGCTTACCCCTGGCTGGCCAAATATAATATAATCCCCCAATCACCTGGACAGATGGAGAAATCACCAAATAAGGGAACAGCCTGTTTCTCCACCTGCATCAAAACCATCCAACCTTTAAAATGTAATCTCACCAGTCTTACTCCCACACCGAGCCTAGCTAACTCACTGTCCGTTTTCTAAACCTTCATGAATGACGTTGAATCAAAGTATGATTGTTTATATTGTTGACATCCTCATCCATTTAAACAAATTGGAGTCCCATATCAAACTTGTACAAGAGGTTCTACTTCGCCTAAAAAAACAACCAAACAAACATACATTGCAATCGCTAAAGCATCATTTTACCGCAGCCCCTGTACTCCACCATCCTGATCTATCCCAAGCCTTCTTTGTAGAGGTAGATTCCTCCAACATTGGTATAAGGGGGAAGCCCTTTCTCAAGGCCACGTCAACCCTGAGAAAATGTACCCATGTGCCTCCTACTCACACAAGTTAAACCCAGTTGAGCAGAACTTTGATGTAGGCTATCAGAACTTCCTGCCATGAAAGCAGCTTTAAAGGAATGGCAACACTGGTTGAAGGGTGCTGAACATCCTATCACCATTCTGACTGTTCATCGAAATCTAGAGTATCTAAAAACTGCAAAACGAGTATATCTGCCTTAGGGTTTTGAAATAGGGTTTTGCATGCCTGACAACACCATTCAACTCTGCAAATGGACCTTCATTCTGTCTCTGAGTCTGCATCCAACGTCACATCAGAAAATATTTTTAATTCACAAAATGAAAATATCATAAATAATAAGCATTTACTAAGTAAAATGTTAGTTGATGAAAATTGTTTCTTTGTCCATAACATTTCTGTAATGGCAGCCAAGATTCTTTTAAAAAAAAGGGGAATTTTGCCAAGACTTTGTCACAAGGTTGTCAGAACATATTACACTGACCAAAGTATCACATTACCATAAAATGATGTATGTGCACATATGCATAATGAATATTCCAGGATAACACTCTCTAAATGGTTACAAGATTTATTAGCTTAAATGAATTACAGTCTCACTCCATCTATCTCTCTTTTTGTGTAGGTCAGGATCGCAGTGAGCAGGCTCTGATTCAGCGCTTCAGAGGGGATGGCATCAGTTACAAGGCCAAACTGATTGGGATTGATGATGTGACGGCCACACGTGGTGACAAGCTGTGTCAGGACTCCATGTTGAAGCTAAAGGTAAAGTTTCCTCATAGCAGTGGAAAGTGTGATTGCTTGAGAGAAGCTATGTTAGGATATGGAAGACAGTGGAACAATGCTGGAAAGCACATTAGTAATTGTTAATGCAAACAAAGACAACTCTTGGACGAATTGAATGAAATTGTATTATATAAATATTATATTATGGAATTTTTTTTCCCCTTTTGCATTTGAGTCATTGCTTATAATAGTTGCTAGTGAAGCGTTTGACGTTGTTATTTTCCTATGGCTGTAGAGTCATAAATCAGTAAGCTTTGGTGTTTGGCTCAAAAACCTGGCAGCAGAAGAGCACCTATAAACTGCTTTGCAAGTTTTTTATTTTTTTATCAAGTCCTACTGTGTGGTCCTGCATTTATAGACTTTCTTGGGTAAGACGCTTCAGTTTTCTAGACTTCCATCTGTTGCTTTGATCTAGATTTTCAGCTATAGTGGACAGCAGGCATGAGCACTCTTTCCCACTCATCCCTGTGGAAAAGATTCATGCGAGTATTTTCCGACTTCTGTGAGCAACATAATAGTATCCCCCTTGTTGAAAAAAAAAGCATCCCCTCTATAAAGCCACCATCCCCCCCTTACCATCCCCTTTAGATTTGCAGTGTTATGTATTATGTAAAAGTTATCATGGAAATGAAATTTTAAAATTCTCTGTATGATAATTTACAAACTACAAATAACAGCGATTGACCAATCAGAACTCAGTATTGTAACGCGCTATGCACAGTCAAGCCAGAGCTCTGATTTAAGCAAATTTTCATTTTTCATGCTTGTTCAGAAAGATCAGGAGATTGGTTCAAGCGCATCTTTTGACGTTCTTTAAAAAGAAAAGAACAGAAGGTATGATATTACTTTGATTAGTGTTTTAAGAAAACTCTTTTGCTTTCGTTTTCAACTCAACATTTCTATTCAGGAAAACCAATCAAGGAAAACATTTGCCTTGAGCAACTCCTAGTGGTCATTAAATAAAACACAAAGGAAAAACTAGGCAGACCAACGATTTCACTACTTCTGCCAAAAATAATTTAATGAATAACGTCTATTTTTCTACTCTTCAAACCAATAAATAAAAATATTAAAGGTACAATAACACCCCCTTGAATTTTTTTTACAATTCGACCTCTGATGATGTTCCTTGACAGTTGAACTCAATGTAAAAAGTATTGTTTATTGCAGTTAAGTAAAATCAAGTGTTTTGCTTGTTTGTTTGTTTTTTTTGGATAGAGTGTTTTTTTTCCTCCAGATTGTTTCAGATTCATGGTTTCTTCAGTGTGGTTTTATGTTGTTTAGGTTGAAAAAAGATTCCAACAATTTTACCACAAAGCCATAGATTTTTAGTATACTGAATGTTCTGGGTAGCTGGTTCTCAGCTGTCAGTAAATAATAATATAAGCTTCAGTATTCCCTATGTTCTTTTCTCAGTGCTGAGGACCATTGACATTGGAAGCCATCCACAGTACATTCAGAAAGTATTCAGACCCCTTCATTTTTTCACATTTTTGTCACATAACAAAATGTGAAAAAAAAGTGTCTGAATTCTTTCTGAATGTACTCTATGTATATATTGTAGTCAAGTCACTGAGCATTGTCTTGAGACAGATCAAGGTTTCAAACTTGCTCCAAGTGACCATGCAGTGTGCTTAGAATTGATTATTCAACACAAGGTGAATACAATGAGAGAGTCTGCTTCAGACTTCAGTCATGATCTGTTTCTTTTCTGCCCTCAGATGTCTGAGAAAATTAGCAAATTAGATACATCCCTTTCAAATGTTTAGAAGTGCTGAATGAGTAACAAGAGTGACCTTACATATTATGCAGAACACTATACGCAGAAACCCACTATTCAAAGTATGTCAACATATTGCTAATAAAGTGAGAATTTACCTTTACAGTACATTTTTATCCACGCTTGCTTGTAATTCTTCTCATACTTATTTTTTTATTGTTTATTGCTACAGGGAATTGCTGCCTCAGCACGGTCAAAAGGGAACCACAAACAGAGAATATTCTTGACTGTGTCTTTTGGTGGAATCAAGATTTATGATGAGAGATCAGGGGTAAGAGTATTCTAGAAGTGTATTCTAGTTTTATTAGTGTAAATCCTATATCTGTTTAACCCTAACCCTTGTGTCAGATAAACACTGCTCTAAATGTAAATATAATTTCTGATATCTGACAATTATAAGCAATATGAACACTGAATATTAGCATAGTTGTGATTCATCTGTAGGAAGGAGACAGCAGGTAATTACAGCCATGCTAATATTCAGTACTACAGTACGGAGCCCCGGACATGACATGCAGGAAAAAAATAGTAGGCTAAATCATGCACATGATTTATAAATCAAGGAAACGAATTAGTAGCTCATGCGCACAAATTAGTAAATCGAGGGAACGAAATAGTAACTTGTGCGCACAAATTAGTAAATTGAGGGAACGAAATAGTAAATTATGTGCACAAATTAGTAAACTGAGGGAACGAAATAGTAACTCGTGCACGCGAATTAGTAAATCTAGGGAACATAATAGTAAATCATGCACACAAATTTGTAAACCAAGTGAACGTAATAGTAAATGGTTTGCACAAATTAGTAAATCGAGGGAACGAAATAGTAAATTGTGCACACGAATTTGTAAACCAAGTGAACGAAATAGTAAATTGTGCACACAAATTAGTAAATCGAGGGAACGAAATAGTAAATCGTGCACACAAATTTGTAAACCAAGTGAACGAAATAGTAAATTGTGCGTACAAATTAGTGAATCGAGGGAATGTAATAGTAAATCGTGCACACAAATTTGTAAACCGAGGGAACGAAATAGTAAATCGTGCGCACAAATTAGTAAATCGAAGGAATGAAATAGTAAATCGTGCGCATGAATTAGTAAATCGAGGGAATGAAATAGTAAATCGCTTGCTCGAATTAGTAAATCGAGGGAACGAAATAGTAAATTGTGCGCACGAATTAGTAAATCGAGGGAACGAAATAGTAAATCGTTTGCACGAATTAGTAAATCGCTTGCTCGAATTAGTAAATCGAGGGAACGAAATAGTAAATTGTGCGCACAAATTAGTAAATCGAGGGAACGAAATAGTAAATCGTGCGCATGAATTAGTAAATCGAGGGAACGAAATAGTAAATCGTTTGAACAATTTAGTAAATCGAGGGAACAAAATAGTAAATCGTTTGCACAATTTAGTAAATCGAGGGAACAAAATAGTAAATCGTTTGCACAATTTAGTAAATCGAGGGAATGAAATAGTAAATCGTGCGCACAAATTAGTAAACCGAGGGAACGAAATAGTAAATCATGCGCACAATTAAATTTTTTTTCTTGCATGTCGTGTGGGGCTCCGTACTACAGCACAATCCTAGGTTCAATTAAAAAAAATTTCACTTTTTTCCCCCATGCTCTTGCATGTAGAACTACTTTCTTATGCACATGGTCAACCCTACTGGTCTAGACTTCACAACAGTCCGTGGCCATCATTTTCTGTTTCTCCTCTTCATGATGCACTAAAAATGAACTGCAGTCAGGCCAGTCAAGCACACACACTGTCTAGAAAAAACACAGTGCTTTTGCACATGCAAATTGATGCATGGCATTTAAATGGAAAATGGCATATTTTTATGTTGTAATTTGTGTAAAAGAATAAAGCAAGAACTGAATCCAGACAGCAAGCATTTAATGCATGGAAGCATGTGAACTTTTCATCTCCAACTCCATAACTGAACTAAACTACATCTAGTCTCCCTCCATGTTCCTGCTCATTGGGTTACACTGCCATCTAATGATCATTCACAGAATCACAGTAATTCACACAACACATACTGAATCAAAGGTATGTTAGCAGGTAGATTTTTTTCCTTAGGATTTTTAAATGCATTTATGGTGAAGTTTCTGCTACAAACATTTTGTGTAGATGTAGGCATGGGCAAGGGTGGGCTGTGTGTTGAAAAGGGAAAGGAGTAGACTGTGACATTCAGCTGCAAAATAGCACAATAATAGATTTTTTTTTTTTTTTTTTTTTAGATTTTTTTACACAATGTATATTACATACATAAAGGCTGCTTCAGTCCATTGTGGGCCAGACACAGTCACATGAGAAATATTTGCGGGCAGTGCATAGGTGCCTGTAGGTGCCAGTGCATAGGTGCCTTTTTGGTGCCACAGACTTCCTCTTCTTCAGCTTCCGCTCATGTAATAACTCTCTCCACTCCAGTGTCAGAGTACTCCTTTCTGAGCAATGTTGGGTGGACTTGTGAACAGAGACTCTTTAAAATTCAAATGTAAAATTCAACTTTTTTTTTGCATGAACTGGTAATATGAAAATGGCCTTGTTTTAGTAACTGTTCATTACATAATGATGTGATAACATCCCCAATCCTCAGGTCTTACAACACCATCACTCAGTACACGAAATCTCCTACATTGCAAAGGACACAAGGGACCATCGCGCCTTTGGCTATGTGTGTGGGAAAAAAGGCAACCACAAATTTGTGGCAATCAAAACAAGCCATTCGGTTTGTGGTCATAGACCATAATATTTCTAAAATAATATTGCTTGTTAAAAGCGACACTATTTTTCTTTAACCTTAGTTATCCTCTTGTAGGCAGAGCCAGTTATACTGGACCTGCGTGACCTTTTCACCCTTGTCTATGACATCAAACAGAGGGAGGAGTCACAAAAAAAGTCTCAGAAGGACAAGCACTGTGAACAAGCCATTTATCAGGTAAGACCTTGAACTAAGTTCTTCAAAAACATTATTCATAAATTGCTGATGACTCTTTGTGGGTTGCCAGAAACAACTGACATATAAATCAGATAAATCCTAGAATCTCACATATGAAATAAAAATCGTTCAAGAGGGTGTTTTGAACAGCAATTTTCTCTGCCACAATTGCTGTAATTGCGGATTCCTTTAGAGAAAACATTGACAACTTATTGAGATCCATCCATTTCCCAGACACCTTGATCTTTGTAGTGTCACAGGGATGCTGGAGCCTATTGGGCCGCAGGCAGGGAAACACCCTGGATGCATGGCCAACTTATTGAGATTTATCAAAGTTTACAACTCCTTTTAACTAGACTACATGTTGAACAACTGTTCCATTGTTTGGATTGTATGCCACCATGTTGAAAATACAAAAGAATATGTTTTCATGTAAATTATGTTTACAGCAGCAGCAGATGTTTCCGTTTCAGTCACTTATAGGATTAGTTCACTTTCAAATAAAAATTTCCTGATAATTTACTCACCCCCCAGTCATCCAAGATGTCCATGTCCTTCTTTCTTCAGTCGAAAAGAAATTAAGGTTTTTGATGAAAACATTCCAGGATTATTCTCTTTACAGTGGACTTCAATGGACTCCAAATGATTAAAGGTCAAAATTAGCTTTAGTGCAGCTTCAAAGGGCTTTAAATGATACCAGACAAGAAATAAGGGTCTTATCTAGTGAAATGATCATTTTCTTAAAAAAAAAAAAATACAAATGTATATGCTTTATAAACACAAATGATCGCCTTGCAAGTGGTTCCGCCATTCCGCCTTTCGTATTCTTCAAAAAGCTTATGCTGTATGTCCTACGCCTTCCCTATTCAACTTACAGAATGAATGTGGCGCCAGTTCCGTTTTTTCCATAAGTAGAAGAGGGAAGGTGTAGGACATACAGCGCAAGTGTTTTGAAGAATACGGAAGGCGGAATGGCGAATTCTATTGAAATCCATTGAAGTCCACTATAAGGAGAATAATCCTGGAATGTTTTCATTAAAAACCTTAATTTTTTTTTCGACTGAAGAAAGAAGGACATGGACATCTTGGATAACATGGGGGTGAGTAAATTATCAGGAAATTTTTATTTGAAAGTGGACTAATCCTTTAAGTCACTGATGATTTTGTAGAGGAGAGGAAAAACAAGCTGTTTATTTGCGGTTTTTACAACTAATGAATTAATGATACACGGATATTCTACCAACCAGGCCAGTTAATTGCCCTATATCAGCTATTAATGATATCAGCTATTGATGATTGAATAAAAGATGTGGCAGATCCAAAATCTACCAACTCCCTTGTGAATGGAGAATGGACCTTTTCTTTTTCCAGAAGTAAGAGTGGTTTGCTTATGATGTTTTTCAGTTCCACACACTCTCAGAAAAAATAAATCAAAATTTTTTCCTTTAGGGGTACAACAGCTTGTCACTGGGGCATAACTTTTAAAAGGACAGCTTTGTATCTTTTTACCCCTAAAAGGTGCACCTTAGAATAGCAATACGTACCTTAAGGTACTATTATGAACCTTTTAGGGGTAAGTAAAATACAAAGATGTCCTTTTAAGGGTTATGCCCCAGCGACTAGCTGTTGTACCCCGAAAGGTAAAAGTTTTGCAATTTTTTTCACAGAGTGTATGTTTTGTTTTTCTATAATTTCATTTATAACTCTTTCTCCACCATTGATGGAAATTTCTGGCAATCCATGTTTTCAATGTTATACAGTAGGGGGTGCTGTTACGCATCTTCCAAAAGAGTACAGAATCTGTGAAGCACCAGCAGAAAGTGATAAAATCATTGCTTATGCAATGTGACATTAAACAACATAGAAGTCAAAACTGCCTAATGTTATTGGATGTAATGTCGACCCAGGACAAGGTATAGGACTCTGAACCTTTGGGGGTGTTGATGGACTTGATCTACTCTACTCTATCAACTTTTTTGTTTTGATATATTGCATGTTCAGATATTCATACAACAAAATATTCTGGGAAATATTTGTAAAAATAGTCAAAAATGCTGGCACTGGCTTTAAAAAAAAAAAAAAAAAGTTCAAAATGTACTTCCAATAATGCCTGTTTTTCTTAATGACTGACACAGACGATTCTGGAAGATGAGATTGATGATCCAGTCTATCAGGTGAGTGGTCGCCAATCTCAATTACCACATAACCTGATTTTATTAAGAACTGACATTCTATTTGATTTTATTATCATTTAACTCCTCCATTTAAGTGTTGTTGATATTGTTTGCAGTTGATGCTTACAGAACTTCTGTTAACCATTCAGCTCCTGTCATTGGCAGTGTATTGATATGCAGTCATGTTTTGTGGTTCTGTGTATATGTTCTACTGAGAGTCATAAACAGCCCCACTGGATGTACTTTACTGATATGTAGAACCCAGTGCTCACTCGCTCACACTGAATACAGACAACTTTAACCGTCATTTAACCATCCATATTTTATCTCCAAACAGAATCCCTTAGATAGCAGCTCAAAATTGATTTAGTTAAGCTTTGAAGCATTAGCACCAGTTTTGTGACGGAAAAAGTCCAGTGTAACTGTTGAAATAGTAATTTTCTGGATGTTATTTTTGCATTGTTATAAATTAAATGTATATTATTTTAGATTAGGCCTATAATATTATCAGAGAAAATTCTCCTGCCCAGGAGACTTATACCGCCCATACACTACATGACTTCCAAAGTTGTTGTATTGCTATTTGCTTTTTTTGCGCAACAGTCCATCTCCACAGATGTCAGTTCCAATCAAAACTTTGTATCAAATGCAGGTCTAGATATTTAACCTGCTAAATATCTTTCATTCATGTGAACAAGCCATGATTTGCCTCTGATTTCAAGATTTTGTTGGTGATCACTGTTAACTGTTGGCAGTCAAGGCTAACAGTGTGTAGTGTGTGGGCAGCATTAATGGAATTGTCAGTTAAGTATCAAGTTCTCATGTTTTTAGATAGATTTCTCCTAAAATTAGGAGAAAAAATATATGCATACATTAAGAGTATAGAGATAATATATATATGTTATGCTGATCAGGCATAACATTTTGTCCACTGACAGGTGAAGTGCATAACACTGATTATCTCTTCATCACAGTACCTGTTAAGGCAGGAACACAGAAAGCCGACGGTCAGCCGTTGGGCAGTTTGTCTTCATCGGCCGACTAAGTTTTCTCAATGTGTTCTGCACCGTCAGCTGAAGTTAGTCCTCGTTGGCTTTTTTTCAGCCGATTCGACATGTTGAATCGCTTCGGAGTTCGTCGGTCCGTCGGGCCATCTGATCATTCTGATTGGCTGTTCAGCTACTGCCACCTGCTGGTTCGGAAAGGCATTTCATCTTACGCAGGCGCAGAATGGACATGCTACTTGGTCGTCGGCTGTCGAGCGTTGGTTTGGTGTGTCAGGCCAACTTTGGACACAGACGCTGCTGACGTGAGCCAACCCCACAGTCTGCTTTCGTCGCCACTAGTTGGTCGGCTTGGTGTGTTCCTGCCTTTAGTGGCTGGGATATATTACGCAGCAAGTGAACATTTTGTCCTCAAATTTGATGTGTTAGAAGCAGGAAAAATGGGGAAGTATAAGGATTTGAGTGAATTTGACAAGGGCCAAATTGTGATGGCTAGACAATTGGGTTAGAGCATCTCCAAAACTGCAGCTCTTGTGGGGTGTTACCGGTCTGCAGTTGTCCGTATCTATCAAAAGTGGTCCAAGGAAGGAAGATTGGTGAACTGGCAACAGGGTCATGGATGGCCATGCTCTTTAATGCACATGTGGAGAGAAGGCTGGCCCGTGTGGTCCGACGAGCTACTGTAGCTCAAATTGCTCAAGAAGTTAATGGGGCTACATATGGAGCTGCATAGCCGCAGACCAGTCAGGGTGCCCGTACTGACCCCTGTCCACCGCCGAAAGCTCCAACAGTGGGCACGTGAGCATCAGACCTGGACCACGGAGCAATGGAAAAAGGTGGCCTGGTCTGATGAATTGAATTGAAATCAGGGCTGTTTTGGCAGCAAAAAGGAGACCAGGAAGGTGGTCATAATGTTATGCCTGATCAGTGTTCTGACTTTTGATCACAGATTTTGGTATTTTGGCATCTCTTCTGAAAATGGGAGACTTGTGAGATGAGAAGTAGGAGAAACAACAGAAAAACAATTAAGAAATGAATGAGATATTGTTGATCTTCTATCCTGTGGAAACAAAAAGGGCCAGCCTACAGTTACAAAATAATTTTTATTGATAAATAGTCAGCAATGAATGTTCTTAGTGTTGTCTCTGTCTGATTAGTTCCATATGGGGCCTTTCTCATTTTCTTTCCCAACTCCTTGTAGTACATTGTGTTTGAAGCTGGACACGAGCCCCTCCATGGCCACCAATCAGAGGAGAGCGTTTACCAGGTACTTCCTTGAGCCACTCCCCTCTTTGCCCACACCTCTACAGATAAGGGCTGCATCCGAAAACCTAGGTAGCTGTCTTGCTGCCTCGCTGCCTTTTAAGACAATGACTTGTATGGCAGCGTTTGTGCATGAAGGCACCTCACAAAACTGATTTTGGACAGACAGCGTAACAGTTTAATTAATGATCTACAGCAAAATAGTGTGAGCTTTGGTGAGAATTAAACAAATATTTAACTACAGTAGTAATTTCTAGCTAGAAATCACATCAAAATTGGAAAATGTTGGTCAAAATCTAACATTTATACACAAACTGACCAGCAAACGCAACTTTCGGATGCCATGTTTATTTTTCTAGCTCAACTGTTACAGAATGGACGCACATGATTGTGGGATATCAAAGGCAGATAAGGTTACATCTATGCTTCCTTCAAAAATCAAGACATGCCTTGATGCCTTCCTACCTTGAAATGTGTCCTAAGGCAGCAGCATTTTCCAGTTTTCGGACGCAGCCATAGCATCACAAAGAAGGGGAATCTAAAAACTGTTTGTTTATAATATTATCTCCCCAAATTAAAATGTTCAATAATCTGTCAGTTTAAAACGTATACTCAAACATACCTGCAATAGATGCAGTAAACATATAATGAAATATTAATGAAGCACCGCAGTGGCCTTGTGTTAATTTACTATAATTTTTAGGTCCCCACAAGTCATCAGAAAGACGGGATCTATGATGTTCCAAAACACCATATGACTGTAGGTTCTCTCATATCTCAAACATTCGCTCAACCTCCCAGTCCCTTACTTCCATCAAACAAACCTCTCAGTGTTCTTCCCCATTCTTCATTTAAAGATTTCAAGGATTAGTTCTGAATCCCATAGCGAATTGAAAGCGAATGCTGTACTAAAATATTTCTTTGTTGTTGTCCACATTGTGAGTCTTTCGGTATTATTTAAAGTAGCAACATTATACAAGGGAAATGGATGAGGGGAAAATAAAACAGAGGTTTGTTTGGGGGGTTCACCTCTAGTATGGATGTACTGCATGGATTTTGAAAAAAGTTAATGTGACAATTGCAATGCATTAAAGGTTACACTTTATTTCGATAATCCACTTTAGATATTCTACTAACTAAGCAATAAGTCAACAAACTCTCATTTATTTGCAACTACATGTCAAATGACTCTCATTAGAGAATTAGTAGGCTGTTAGGTTAGTAGAATAAGATAACATGTATTTGCAAAATTACTTATAATAAAGTGTTAGCAGATATTAAGCAGACAGTCTACTAATACCCTGACTGCTAGTTGACATGTAGTTGCAAAGTTACATAGTTACTAGAACGTCTAAAGTGGACTATCAAAATAAAGCATTGCCTGCATTAATGACAAATATTTTTAATAAAGTTTTTTTTTTGACCAAATGAAATAAAGATGATTGGCTTGAACAACAAAAAAAGAGGGATGTCTTCCTAAAATTTCTAGAGGTTATTATTTTATAACAATCTTATGGGGAAAAAAAATTGAAGATCCACGCATACATTGCAAAATCCCAGATAGATCTATAAAAGTCAAAACAGAGCATTGCTTTCACCAGATTGAATCCATGTTAAATGATTATCAATCCATTTCACAGAGTGTTATTGCTTGTCTGTTCATTCAGTCGGAGCCTATCGAGTGCCTGGAGCTTTCTTTGCATAAATCTTCTGCAATGTTTGCTCACATGTGCCAAACATTGATCTTGCTTGAATCTTTGAACACCTGTGTCTTCTGGTGTGATTTGCTAGCTTTTCTACAGAACATGACCATTGTGTTGGTTTTCTTTTTTTCTGTTCTGCATACACATTGGGTTCTGGTTAAGTGGTCATCATCCACCTCATTGATTGTACCTTCTGTTTTTTTTTTTTTTTTTTTTTTTTTTTGTTTTTTTTTATGTTTGTTGACTGATCCCCTTCAGTTGTTGGTGTCATTCAAATGTCATCATTATCCTCATTGAAACCTTCCCTTGTTAATCACTAGAGCATGTGTAGTAGTTACTGTATTTTAGGGAGCCCCTAAAGGGACCTTTGCAAAAATAAAAAATACAGACTTTATTGTGTGCACACGAGAAACAAGAAACTTTTCACGTGAGTACGTTTTTTTTTTTTTTTTTTTTTTGCGTGTTCACATGTTACAATTTCCGGTTCATGTATACTGTCTATAACCTATTTCCTTTGTGTGTCACTGCCATTTAACTATGAAGAAAATGAGAGATGTGCATTAATTAATAAAGCTCTATTAGCTGAAAATTTGGTTTGTTAAGGCAGTATACCTCTAATATCATGGGCTTATATCCACTTGCATCTGTGTCGGCTGAGAAATGGGCTCATGGTGCAGTACGGCTGTGTGCATTGTCCTATTTGCCAAGTTTGAGCCTCCATAAAAAAATCTGATACAGTGCTCAAAATTAGTTTTTTGTTTGGACAGTACATCATATTTCAAGGCCTTATGTCTGCTTTAATGAATTTAACTTTGTGGCAGCCAAGAAACCGCACCGTGAAATGGGTTGTTGGTGCAGTAGCTCAGTGTGCATTGATGCTAAGTTTAATGGTTCATAAAAAAACATTGGTAGAGTAAAAAGTGAAAAAAAAAAAATTGGATTTCATTAGGGCAGTATATTTATATTGTCCAATATAAACCTTTAACGGCCATTATTGGTAGAGTAAAATATAAAAAGATTTCGTATTTCACACGATAAAAACACCCTTTATTAAACCACTTTGTTGGATTTAATGCATTTTGATTTTCTTAATTCAGTTCTAACAGCGCTTATTGCAAGCACAGCCATATACATAAATGACTTTAGAAAGCATTGCATTATATAAAGAGGAGTTTCACTCTTAAAAAAATGACAAACGCATAAGTTAGCTTTTTTTTTTTTTTTTTTTTTTGCATTTGTCCCTTTATGGGCTCCATAGTATTTCCACTGTCAAAGCATTATTTCATTGTTGATCCACTAATGGATTAATAACTATTCCATTTGTGGACTGCTCTCCTCAGTGAGCACTAACTCAAAATCAAGAAGTATTCTTTGAACTTGTGCAGATAGTTGCAGTTATGTGTTGTAGAATGCCTTCCAGTATGGCTTTATATCTCCTTTATCTTTCTCCCTGACTGTATTGCAGAATATAAACCAGTTTGATCTTTTTGGTGACATGGCCACCCCCCCAGACATCCTTTCAGTAAGTAAACCCCAGGAGAAAAATCAACCTTGTGGTCAGTCTCACTTTTAATGCAAACTGATTAAATTACATATTTTAATAGTACCCAACTTAAAGGGATCGTTCACCCAAAATGAAAATTCTGTCATCATTTACTCAACCTCAAGTTGTTCCACAGCTGTATGAGTTTCTTTCTTCTGCTGAATACAAAAGAAGATATTTTGACGAATATGGGTAACAACAGTTGATGGGCCCCATCAACTGTTTGGATAGGCTGGGTACACACCACAAGATAATCGGGCTGATTTTGGTCCGATTTCTCCCCTTCCAACAGTCCTAGGTAATCTTACGATTATCTTGATGGTTCTACAGATTATCTTATCAGATTTTCCTGTGGTGTGAGGTGTGTTAAGAGTGACTGAATCTGTTCGTAAGAACATCGGAGGCGCCCTGATCGTGAATCGATCAGAAATCCTGATGTGTGGGGGGAACCCCGAGGACAAACACGCGCAAGCTCTGGAGATTATCACGTGAAACGAAACAATATCCATCAGAAAGCGAGCTGACAGAAGCATAACGAACGCAGTTATGGCGCAGTTTAAACTTAAATGGATTTGGACAGCAGAAATGGAGGATCAGCTTGTCGATTTGTGGCAACCGTACGAGTGTTTATACAACCTGTCCTGTAAAACAGTGGTTCCCAAACTGGGGGTACGTGAGGTGACAAAATGGGGTACTCGAACAAATTGCTGAGTAGTTCATTTAATTCTACCTTAAAATAATATTAAAATCGAGCATGTATTTCTAACTGCCAAAATGTAGTAAATCCAGTACATTTAATCAAATGACCTCATCTTTTGCAGTCAAAAATGACTCTATCCACACAAGCAGCATGCATATGGTAGATTGCATGCAGAATCTGCTGCCTTAAATCGCGCTAAATTACTGTCATTCTCGACAATGCACCTTTGTAAAAGTGGGGATTCAGCACTTACTCGCAGGAAGAACAAATATAGACAAAGATAATGGATTAATTTTGATTTAAGACTCAAAACTTCTCCGATACAAAAACATACCTTGTGTGAGTTCTTGTATGATGATAACGAGCAAGAATGCATTGTTCCCAAATATATCCACATGACTGCAAACGTGACATTATTATACAACATGTAAAAAAATAAAACGTAAATTTTAAACACAGTACTGTCACTATTTTGCAATGAAATAATAGCAGCAGAACTACAACACACATCTGTGTTTCGCAAACAATTCTGCGGCTTTGAACGAATCGGGAGAGTCAATGATTCAATGATTCATTCACTGCCACTTGCTTCGTTACTGAATGAATGACTCGATGACTCTTTAAAATACTATTTAAAAGTTTTACTTATCATTGCATATTTCTCTATTGAAAATTTTTTATTTAAAACAGTATTTAATTTATAAAGTTATTCAGAAAGGTAAAAAAATGCACTGGAAAATCAATTAAGGGGCCAAATATGGGTATGTGGAAGGATGGTAATCCGTTCAGGGGGTACTCCAAGCTAAAAAGTTTGGGAACCACTGCTGTAAAACATACCAAAATCATTCCAAACACTATCAACACAATTTCTTCCTGCCTGAAGTCTCGAGATTTTGCGAGATTCCTCTTGTTCACAGTCGGGACTCTGTGACAAAGACAGCACACCACACACAAACAGATTTTCTGTAGGAGCAAAATGGTTAAATCTAGGATTTTTTTGTCCTCATGTTTGTGGTCTCACATTTTGAAAATCTTATAAGTTTTCAAAAAACTTTTAGTGTGTACCCAGCATTACTGACATTCTTCAAAATATCTTATTTTGTTTCTTTTGAAAAAAAACCAAACAAACTTTATTAACATTATAAGTGAATCTCAAGGAACATCATAAAATAAAATAAAAATAAATGAAAATTCTGACTATACATAGTGTATTTAATTTAAAATTAGTAATATTTAATAAAAATATTTTAATAAATCAAAATATCATATATAACCAAAAATGTCATCAATTTCATCACAGATGCCAGCGTCGCCTGCTACCACACTGGATCCTGGAAGGAGACGACGTCAACTCCGCCCAGAACTCTTTACCCATTTTAGCCCACCGGCTGTGCCCTCAGGTAACCTATAGCAACTGCCATTTTCTATTGAGAGTTACTTCGTTCCTGTCACAGTTCCCCTTTCAGCTTTTCCCTCATACTCTCCATATTCTATTCACACACAAATAGTCCAGGGATATCACTCAAAACTACAATTCCCAGCATTCCTCCTGCTTATCACCTGCACTTAGTCAGCCATCATCTGCACCTGATCAGCATGCTCATCGCCACAGTATTCAAGCACACACCTCAGCCTCAGTCATTTGTCTGGTCTATGACTTGGACTACGGAGTACCTACCTGACTACCTGAGTTTTTTACCCTCTGAGATTTCTCCAAGATCCGGTCTCCTAGTTCCCCCATCTATTCTCTATCTCCAGCATTCCCGCAATCCTTCTCAGAAAAAGACATAGTTTGTTATTCATTCACTCTTAAGGCAACCAAAAGGTGTATGTGGATATACTTACCATTTGAAGTAATCTCCTCTATCTTCATCTGCAAACCCAAGAACTGAAGCATTATATTTGCATTGCTCATCGGTTGTTGTATACTCGCCTGCTTTGGACACTGTTCAATAAAGCGTTGTGTTGTTATTCATCCATCTCGCTCTCCCTCTCGAGTCTGATATCTCCTGACAGTTCCACTGTAAAATGTATTTTTCACCAAAGTGCAGCCATTTATTTTAAAATCAGTGCTAATAATGAAACTGGTTCTTAAAGGTTGTTCTTGTTTCTCAGGTTATATGACCATGGGTGCTATCCAGGCTGCTCACTGGACCCAACAATCATTTGCTACCCAGGCTACTCAAATGGCCTTCGGGGTTCAGGCACCATTGCAGGTGGCCCAGATGCTTCCTGGAGGCCAGCCTGTGATTTGGGGTCAGGCAAACCTCTTCCACTCTCCGGCCACTGGCCAGCAGCAATGGGCATTTGTACCAGCCCAGACAGTTGGCATGGGGGCGCATCCAATTCCAGCCGCAGTGCTTCAGGGTCTTGTCCCCATAGCTGCCATGCGCCCCCACTCCTGTGAACCTCCTGAGGCTTCGTCGAACATCATGAGTCCTCAGCACATTGTAGATTCTAGCCTGCAGCAGAGTGAATCTAAGCATGCCCTAAACAAGGACCCCCAGGAGGAATCCATAGCAGTTCACATTTGCACAAGCAAACACGACACTGTACAGCCCTCTGGGAAAGAGGAAATGGACTGCACTGCTGAGCTTGATTTTTCACAGATGAAATTGACTTCAGGGTCATTACCACTATCCTCAACTGACTCCTGTGAGTTCAAAACACTACGACCAAAGATTGAGATTTAGCATGTGACATGCATTATTCTTACTCATTTGATTCCCTTTCCATAGGTGCTACTCCTGGTCCTGAGCAGGAAACCATGTCCCCAGCAGATGCCCCTTCAACAGAGCTATCACTCTTGGCTGCAAAAGACAGCTCAGTCAATGAGCCAGAAGATTTGGTAATGGTTATGTTTGTTTTACAAGAGATTTTTTGGTAAAACTTTATTTTGATGGTCCTCCTTAGACATTCTGTTGACTATAAGTAATGTTGCACCTACATGTCAACAAACTCTCATTAGAGTATTAGTAACATGTCTGCCTAATATCTGCTAACACTTTATTGTGATGGTCCGACAACAGACATCATACTCACTATAAGTTGCTTTGCAAGTACATCAACTTATTCTACTAACCCTACCCCTAATTGTCTACAAATACTCAATTAATACTCTAATGAGAGTTAGATGACATATAGGTTCAACGTTAGTTCAACTATAATCAACAACATGTCTAGGGTCTAGTCGGGCCTGTGTCTTCCCGGCTGGGTTCTCTTCGGGTTCGGGTATGAATTTTTGGAACCGTGAAGACCTCTAGTGTTCACTGCCATAGTAACCTGTGCTCCATGTCTTTGTTCTGAGTAAAGGCACAGGTATACTTCATTTTCCACATTCGGCTCCATCTTTCGCACAGTTGTGTCCGCACATCTTTCAAAGTATACTCCACTGTGTTATGGCCATATCAGCACGGCTGTGATTCAGCTATTTTAAGGTTTTTTTGTTGTTGTTGTTGTTGCATTTCATCAGTCGTGCCATTCTCTCTTTCTTACAGGAGGCCTGTGCTCAAACTCTCAGCACTGATGAGAAACCACCAGATGCTCAGATAAGCCTTCCAGACTCTTCGCAGCTAGATGCATAAGGGAGATATCTTCTGGGTTGGTTTCCTCTCTTCCTCACTTCCTTCTTCAAAATAATATCAAGGGTTTCCAATCCTCCTCCTGAAGGGCCACTATATTGCAGAGTTTAGCTCTAATCCTAATTAAACAAATGTGGAACAGTTAACAAAAGTCTTTAAAACTTATAGGCAAGTGTGTTGGGGCAAGTTGTAGCTAAACTCTGTAGGACACTGGCCCCAATAGAGCAGAATTGAACATCCCTGTTCTACACAAGCCTATGTGTTGAATGCCACATGCTGAAACATCAACTGCATCAGTATTGCAAGGAGTGTAGGCTGGGGTTTCTCAGCCCCACCCTTCATTCTCTGTTGCTGTTGCTGCAGATTATTCATAGATGCTCAGTGAAGTTTGGAACAGTCCCAAAGCTGCATCTCAGTTCAGTGCAGGCATGAGTGGGGTATGCCAGTGAAATGCCAGCACTAGACACGAGCATGAAATGCCAGCACCCCTGGGCCTAGACAAGATGACTGATAACCCATGACACTCTTTCAGTCTCCTTCTGGGGATATGTCAGACCTAAAATACAGTGACACAGGCTGCCAGATTGTGTAGTGCACTGGACAGTCTGTAGAAGGTTGTAAATCCAGAAAACCAGGATTCTATGAACTAGCAGACAGATCAGGTTAGATTAAACCTACCTGCCCAATAATATCAGAAGGGAACTACTGTAACTTGCATGCCAGTTATAATAATAGGCTGTATTTCACCAAGACTCTCAGTTTGTGCTTGATAAAGCGAAGTCAGTACACAAGGAGCAAACTATAGACTTTGTGGCTCGTTCCTCAGTCAAGGATGTCTAAGGATAAGACATGGACACCCAGGGATGCAAAGCCTCATGGGGGAACCACAGAACAATAATTTTTCCCCATCCATGCCTGAACTCAGATCCTAAGGTACTCGCTACAATAAGAAATTCAGTTCCAGCAACAACCTTCATCTTTTTCAGGGGTCCACATGATTGTGGTCAAAGATCCACTCCAGGCACAGTAATTCTTTAAAAAAAAAAAAAAAAAAAGGCAATTTATCGGTTAGATATCAACAAACAACTTGAAATATTTCCTCAGGCCCAAGAAAGATGGCAGTCTTCATTTAAAGCTTTTGCCTTTCAAGATGCTAACCACAACACAATTTTTGTAGATCATGGAACCAAACATGAAAATTTAATGTGCCAGGGTATTTTATAGGTGGTGGGCCTAAAGATACTCCCAAACTTGGGATGACTGTTTGATATACACAATTTTGTCACCAGATCATGAGAGAGAGTCTGTTATAAACCTTGAAAAAAAATGTCTGATTAATTTAGTTAACTCCTTAAAAATGACACCATTTCAGACTCCACAGAATTTACTTCTCTGCCACAATCTTTCCAATTAGGCAAGCAGTGAGGGTTGGCTCAGTTCCAAAAGTTAATGGGTATGATATCTGCAATAAAATATAGTACCCAGGAGGCTTTTCAAAGCATAGCCACTGCAATGATGGATTAACTTTTTTACTCCACCCTAAATAACACAAATGAGTGAAGTTAAGAGTCATACAGAAAAGTAATCAGACTTTGCATCTGTGGAGAAACAAAATGATGTGTCTCAAATGGGCCATTTGGTGAATATCCCGGTGAGGAGAATGGTAGTGACTACAGATGGTTCCCTGACTGGATTCCCTGACTGGCCATTTGGAGGGACAGAATACTCAGGGGATCATGGATGCTCACCTGGACTGTGGAGCACACCAATGTTCTGTAGTTGAGGGTGATCCATCTATCCTTAAGGGACTTGATTTAGTTTCTACAGAAGAAGCATGTGTTTGTAAAGACCGACAACATGTTAGCAGTATAACGTACTTTCAGATGGGTACCAGACTACTGCACTGCCTCCAGGAAACCTAGTAATGTCTACTTTGGGCTTTCCCAAGATCCAAGATGCTTTTCCTCCTCTACCCTTGATTCAACATGTGTTCAGACATGAAGAACTGGGCCATTACAGAGTGTTACTGATTCACTGCAAATGGCCAAGAAAACATTGGTTCCCGTTTCTCCAATGTCTGATACAGGGCAGTCCATGGCCATTACCACTGAGCTGACCTTTTCTAAGGTGATGTGCCAGATTTATTGACAACCACACCACAGCTTTGGGGTTGACCTCTGCTCAGCCTCTTCTCTTAGGAGTTGGAAGTGACAGTTGTGAGAACTATTAATAGTGCAGAAGCATTCTCCTTTTGGGATAACTATTTAAACGGATGATAAATGTGGTGTCAGGACAGAAACCTTCCTACTGTCGGGTTTCTTTAGAAAAACACTCTATGGTGTGCTAGTTCCTCAAAGAGGCTTTAAAAACTTTAAGATCAATTTTTTTGTCTCTCATCTCCATAAACTTTATTACTTTAACTTTATTTCTTTGTTGACTAAACCTGTATTTGCATGTTCATCCTTAGGAAGAGTCACTCTGAACATTGAGAAGAATCCAAAAATCACAGTGGTGCAGATGGGACATAAAATAACTGCTGAGCTGTGTTGAGCTCTGTGGGACATTTCAAAAACTCTGATGACTGATAATAGAGAAAGTAATATCTATTTTAATGAATAAAGAGCACATTTAGTTTGCAATGGACTTGAAAATTGACTGTCTACCAGTAGCCACTAACTATTCACTTCAGATATGAAATATTTTTTTGTAAAATAATACTGAGCTGTCACAATATGGCAAAATGGACCAGTGAGATCAAAGTTTAACTGTGCATTTGATGGACTTAATTTCAATTGACATTTCTAATTCATGGATGCATTCAAATTTTAATTTCTTGACTGTGATTATTTTTCACCTAGGAAGCTATGTAGTTGCATTCTACATATGGAGAAGCCAAAAAGCATTGGTTAAAATAATGTTGCTTTTCTTATAAACATTATACTGTATGTTAGCGTTGTGGTGAGGTTTTTCTCAAAGGAAAGAAAACTTCTTTCAATGGCTTTTTTCTTTTCTTTTTTTTTTAAAAAACGACTTGACATTCATTCTCTTTTAGATTTTATACGGTGATATATGATGTTTATGGTATTCAAAAATGAAATACTTTTAATAATAATTTTCAAATAATCAAAATATCTACAATTTTCTAGCTTCAGTGTGTATTATGATACTGTCAATGTTTTTGAATGTCAAAATGGTCTGGTCTGGAGGTTTTTTTCTGTTTTGAGATTTGATTTGATCAGTGTTGCAAGTTCAGTGTGGTTCATAAGCTCTACTGTATACATATGTTCCTCTCCAGGGTTGATGTTTGTTTTACTCTCTGAATCTGTTAGAGTAAAAGGTCCTTGTCAAGGGTTTCAAGTTTCACTGAATCAAGAAGTGTTGCAGATAAAGCGGTTCAAAGACAGTTACTATCTGAATATCTTTGTCCATTTTCTTACAAAAAAAAATAAATAAAAAATCACTAGAATCAGTTTATTTTCTTTGTTGTACTGTAGTAATTTTCTCATGTGACCATTGATGATAAAAATTTAAGAAAGTGCCATTTTATTAAGTTTTGTCCTACTCTGTACTGATGCATTTTTAATTTGCCTTATTTTGTCTTGTAAGAATTTAGTACGATTTATATAAACTCCATTTGATTTTCAAAAATACATGACTATATGTAGCTAATTATCATTCATTTTGGTGCAATGATAAATCCAGAAGACTAACAGCAAATCAACTGAAATAAAACAAATATTTATGTCATTGGTTAGATTTGTTTACATCACATTTTTTGTATTTACATATTTACTGTCCACGTGATTTTACTTTTTCAATGGGTAAAATATAATTTTTTACATTACATCATTTGGTATTGGGTGTATATAACCTTGATGTATGTTTTCATCACTCTACTGAACATTTTTGATGTCATTATTTTAGATTTTGTATTAAATGTAAGGTTGATTCTGCCACAAATGCTATAAGATTCAACATACTGTATGTAACTTATCATCATTGTAATTGGTCTCTAGAATAAGGATTTTTCTTTCCTCCAATTACACCCATTCAGCACATGCTCATTAAAATTCACTCTGTCTGAGAAAAAGAAGTGCAACTGTTTCACTTTGTGAGAAATTTTTAACAGAAATGAAAAAATATATATTTTTTGGATGTCAGATATTTTCTGCTGTCTACAGTTCTGATTATTATTTCTATTTTTATCTCTAGATTAAAAATTAAAGTCTGCATGAAACAGAAGTTGCAGTAGTCTTTTCTTTCTTTTGATTTTGCTATTGCTGCAATCTCATGTGAGTGACCATCCTCATGGTCACTCACATGAGAGATGAGAAGAGATGTTGATGCAAGAAATAGAAGTTTCCTTTAGAGCGAACTTTAATGCTGCACCATAAGGCTGTGCCATAGTGTCGACAGATCATGTGAATCAGTTCTTCATGGGGCTGACTGTGTTGTGAGCATTCACAATAACGAAGGTCTGCTCCCGTCTCACTCTGTTCTTAAAGGATAAGAATCAGAAATCTGCGGCCCCTGGGTCGAGTCCCGTGTTTACCGAGGCGACACGGTGGCTTTGATCAGAGGGTTTGCAGGTTGAGTTGGTTAAAGTGGAGCTCAATAACCCTTTCTCTCATTCTTTCTCCAACTCCAAAGTCCCATTATGTATCTGGAAGCTCGTTCTGAGAGTTCTTCCGATCCAAATAGAGACCAATTAAAATGAAAATGAATAATGAATCCGTATGTAGCACGCCATTCGTATGTAGTACGCCCGCTGCCCAGCTGGCGGCGCTGCAGTAAAAGTCTATATAACAGCAATAACGAGACCGTCAAAGATGTGCTATAGTTCACAATGGAGTCACTCTTCTAATGGCTTTATTACAATAAATTAACCATAATGTCTTGTTTAACCTCAACGAATATCTCTATTCAGCAATAAACATTCTCCAAAACCTTACATTTGTTCAGCAATATCAATAAATTGTATATATTGCATAACCAAACCCTTGTTTTGGCTCTTACTTTGCTTTCACTTCTCTGTACATTTTTAAAGTCTATTACCTGGATATATTTTATACTTAGTCCCCATAAACTAATATTACAATACCATATTCTTTCTATGTCCTAATGAGAATGTGTCATTAAAAAAAAGTAGGCCTACCATTCTTTTGAATTAAATACTTGAGCTAGCCTCCAGTAATACAAAATAAACACTCAGGCCTAAATTCAATGAGTATAACAAAGATTTTTTATGTAATGCTCACCTTTACCCTCACATTTTCTCATTTCATGTAATCAGTCCAGCATTCATATAACAATCATAAACAATGGGGAAACAACTGATTACATGCATAAAGAGAATTAAATAATCAAATGCATAAAAAGATGTGACCTTCAGGATGTCACACTCTCACCAACAAAAGAAATTGCTCCAGACATCACTGTCCCTTTAATTTTCTCACATTTCAACAGATTTCCAGCGTTGTGTGTAAATGTGCATTATCTAAAGGCATACACCTGTATTCAGTATTTACATTAACGTCTGTCTGTGCATGTGTCTTAATTCTGTTTTCTTGTAGGTACTACCTTTTTAGTATCCACCAAAGGCAGCATAAGGTGATAAGGTAGAATAAGACCCTATCTGGTAAGGAAATGTAGGCACAGGTTACAGGTTACCGCTATATTGGCATCAGCTGTGCAGCACCTATCTCAGTACACTCTAAAAAATGCTGGGTTAAAAACAACCCAAGTTGGGTTGGAAATGGACAAACCCAGCGATTGGGTTGTTTTAACCCAACTGTTGGGTTAAATGCTTTCCCAACCTGCTGGGTAGTTTTATTTAACCCAACTATTGTTTGAAAATGACTATATGGCTGACTTAAAATGAATCTAAAATGAAATTAAAATGTTCATTTATTAAACATATTAATAAATGTTAATTTTCAAGATATTTTGGGTTCATTTTAAGTAAGCAATACTGTAATTTTTAAACAATAGTTGAGTTAAATAAAACTACCCAGCAGGTTGGGCAAACATTTAACCCAACTGCTGGGTTGAAACAACCCAATCGCTGGGTTTGTCTATTTTCAACCCAACTTGGGTTGTTTTTAACCCAGCATTTTTTAGAGTGTAGGCAGTTTATAATTAGGCTGACCCAATGAGGGGTAAGTGAAGCCTCATGTGGGTTTCCTTTCTCTCTTGAACCTCATCCCTTTGGACCAACCATCTGTCTTTCTTATTCCACAAGTACCATCTCTCCCAGCTCATTCTCCATCACTTTGGGTTCAAGTGCAACAGGTAAGTCAGTCAATGAGTAGATTGCCACATGCTCAGGTAAGTATTCTTCCTCTACTCCTAGAATAATCTCTTCATTCCGTACAGATTAATCCACACTATCGAATCTCATCTTCAATGACCTTCAGGTATAGTCTTCCTCTGCTCAGATCTCTGTTGTGCAGAGGAGTGGAACCAGTAGTGAGCTCTCAGAGCATCACTGTCATCCGAACATGAATCACTTGAATTCGGTTCTTCAGGCTCTCTTGTCGATTTTAACAAACTTTGTTTCCTCCCCTTAGGTCTACATGACTCGTCAGCTCGGTGGCAGGTCATTAACCAGGTGAAGCAGGTTCATTTCCTTCAGCCTGAGGCTTATGAAATGGCTTTTACATTTAGCAAAAATAGAACTTTGTTTTTTGTTCTTAAAAAACAAACAAGCCCAGGTGAGAAAAACAATTGCATTGTAATCATTACTTTCCATAAAAAACTAAATAATACAATTAGTTACTTTTGTAATGCATTAGCCTACTTTAAAAAGTAATTTTCCCCAACACTGATTGTTGACACTGTACAACTACCGCCTGTAACACAGTTCAGTTCGTAGTTGGGGGAAGGAAGAGGACAGGGACGACGAACAACTGCTGACTGAGACTTTATTAACTTTCAAAAGGGTTCAACAGAAAGACTGTGCAGCGCACAACAACAAAAATAAACAATCCACAAAGGGCTTCACTCCAGGTTCGGTATACACCATACACAAGGCAAGGGCTTCTCTCCAAGTTTGGTATACACAATCCACAAGGGCTTCACTCCAGAACCTCGACACGACTCAGTCAGCAGTTCCCCTTTCTCTCACACACACACACACACACACACACTCCTGCTTCTCACAGCGTTTTATCCTGTCTCCGCGCCAATCACTGGAATGAGAAACAGGTGTTCGTGATTTGTATTCAACCCACTCACTTACCAAGCGTCTCCCGCTATTCTCTTCGGTTGCAGACCTCGCTGAACCACGCCCCCCTCGCCACACCGCCATTTTGTCTTTCATTGTTATGTTTCTAAATTATTTTGAGACATATATTGGGAGAGAAATTAAGAGGTGCGTTATGCTGCATAATAGAAAAGAACTGTGTGAAAACCTTGAAAAAAAGGATACTTTAAGAAAAGCATGTAAATGGTAAAAAAATAAATAAAAATAATAATAAAAAAAAAGAAGAAGTAATTACTCAAGTCAGTAAATGTAAATAAGATCATTAATGTTTAACAGAGAGTCCAACGGTTACATTGAATGCAGCTCAAAACAAACAATTTTCTATTGATTCTCTCAGTTCACTTTGATGGGACTCATTTACGAGTAATCAAGACTTCAAATAACACATCCTGGAAAAACCTGAATGTCTTTAGAGTTTTTTAATTTGTTCTACTCATAAAAGGAAAACACATCAAAATATATTACACATCATAAAATATGTTATCTTTTTAAAAAGTTAAAATATTTGATGGCTCAAAATACTTTTTTTTTTTTTTTTACATTGCTAGTACAAAAAATAAAATGCCCTCTAATGCAATATTTTATATTATAAAGGAGCTCAGTTTCACTGCAGTGCTGTCTCTTGTTTATAAAAGTCAATGTATATGAATGTTGTCACAGATTAGGGGAGGGGCTGCTGGGTAGGTTTAAGGGTTTAAGGTCTGTTTTGTTGTTATCTAGTCTACTACGGTCTAGGTTTCCTTGACATTAAAATGCACAGTTTTCTAAGAGCAAATTCAGCTTACAGCGAAGCAATACTTTGTCTGGGAATTATATGGTATGTAGGAACATTTTACTTAATGAGCATGAATATACAGTGTATTTGCTTGGTTTCCAGTATTGTAAATAAATGTTTTGGTTTCAATGATTCAATTTTTGATGTAATTCTTTTGGTCAGTGTGCACCATTCAGAGAATTGTTGACCATTTAGTTTTGTGACTTTAGTGTACTATAGACTGGAAAATTATCAATTTATTATAATAAAATAAAATATACAAAAATACAAACAATTTAGGCAAATTAAAGTTTTCTCTTTCAAAAAAGGTCTTAAAAGTTAAGGTGATGATACACTTTTTGGGCAATGTTGCTGGGGAATTTTTTCATGCAATGTTGCTTGGGCACTTTCCCATTGAAAATAGGCAACAAATTTCTATCTGTATACTTTAGATCTAAATTTGTTGCTTATTCTCAATGGGAAAGTGCCCAAGCAACAACGCTCAGCAAAATTGCCCGGGCAACATTGCTCAAAAAGTTGCCCTGTGTATCATCACCTTTAGTCATCTAATTTTTTTTGTTCAAGTTTTTACAATCAGCTAGAAGGTACATCAGTCTAATTTGAATCAAAAAAGTAAGACTGTGGTTACCAGACTAATTGCTAGTTGGTCAAATTAGTTCTTTAGACACAGTCTTAACATAGTGGCTAAGTGTGTTATAAATGGTCATACATGATATTACTACTTTCTTTAAGAGCTTGATGATTTACTAAAAAAAAAACGTAAATTTGCTTCCAACAGTGCTGTAGTGCTTTGCTGTTCAGGAGACGTTGTACAACTGCCTAAAGACCCTGTGGACTGTTCACTGTCTGAATGGTCTTCATGGACACGCTGTGACCCCTGCCATAAGAAGAGGGTGAGCATAGTGTTCTGAATATTGTCTGGTTGTCTGTCCGGTCCTTTATATGTTTATTAATTTATTTATCACCAAAAACCACACTAACTTAAATGTGCAGAGAAATAGAATATACTTGTTAAAAAAATTGATTTTCTAATTTAAAACCACAAGACCATGTTAACATTATGAATCACCAGCTCAGTCCATAACTGACACCATTTAACTCAAGTATTGCTTTGAAAACCCCCACCACCTTAAAGGATTAATTTACCCAGAAATTAATATTCTGTCATTACTTACTCACCTCATGTCATTCCAAAGACTTTTGTTCATCTTCAAAACACAAATGAAGTTATTTTTAATGAAATCTCAGAGATTTCCATCACTCCATTTACAGTCCATGCAACTACAACTTAAAAGGTTCATAAAGAGATCATAAAACTAATCCATATGAATTGAATGGTTTAGTCCAAATTTTCTGTAGAGATATGGTCGCTTTATAGGATGAACAGATTTCACATATAAAAAGATATTTAATCAAAGCACACTTCAGGTATGGTAAACAAAATTCTCACGTCTTAAGTAACACTTTTGAGCTTCCACAAGAACCAATGAGATTCATTTTCATGTGTTGTTGCAACGTGATCTCATGAGAATACGTGTGTATTTTTACGTGAAGTGTGGTTCTACCACACGTACATTTACTAACGTTTTCATACACACAAAAACGTACAACATTGACGTATTTATAGCACTAAAGCGTACAAATACTTACGTATAGCAGCTTAAAAAACGTTAAACATCTAACGTAAAGTGTGAATGTATATGAATTACCATGTATTAATATTAAAATCGTGGCTTTAATGATTCAAATATGTTGTGTTTAATTGTCATTAACGTTACATAATGTTAAACGAGACTACACTTTGAAACCTTAAAATGAATAACATTTCTATAATCGTTTTGTAATATTTTGCTGTGCGATTTTTTCCCTATGCAGTGACTGACAATACAACCATAAGATACACCAAAGCACAACATAAATTAACAAATCACACCCATTTTATTTGTTTGCTGTACTCCATATCTTTATAATCCATGTTTGCGAGGAACAGATTCAAATTCAGCCCTTTATCTGTCGATCTTCACCTTCATTCTCAGCAACAGCGACCGTCACAATCAAAGCCCGCGCACGTTATGATTCAAATTTAAAAAAATAGCGCCAGTGCGCCTGCGCCACCCTCGAGAAGCGTTATGACATGGTTTACGGCACTGATATCGAACGCTCATTGGTTCTCACCTGCTTCGTCGCAGATTGCGATTTGCCGTGTTTCAGTGGATTGACATTTGAAATGAGTGCGCGCCTTCACGTAGAGAAGACAGATTCATAATTTCACGGATTAATAAATTATATTCTGCTCTGTACCCTATAAAAACTATTACGTTACAGCCAGAGAGGACTGCGACTGGAACTCATCATCATTTTAACTTTTGGTAACGTTACCACTTTTGACATATTTGCAAAAAATAAATGATTGTGATTAACGTTACGCTTGTTTGTCTGTTATTCATTTATTAACAGTATGTAGTTTTAAGAAATTGTTATGGGTAGTAGGTGTAGGATAAGTGGCTCAAAATATCGTTTTAATGTCATATTTTTACTAAAATTGTCATTTTCCTACACATTTCTGTCCATTATGATTTATTCTTTTAACATTGTGTATAAAATGGGTAGGTTTAGGTTCGGGGTGGGGTTTAGGGATATTACATTCATCTAAAAATGTTAAAAAGGGAACATTTATATATATTTTATACATATATTTTTATGACATGAAAGATTCGTACATTTTTTAAGTTTTATTCGCAGTAAAAACGTAAGTATGTTTACGTTTTGGTGCCATAATTACATCAGTATTTGTACGTTTTAGCACCTTTCAAAACGTTCAAATAAGTACGTTTTTTGTGTTTTAAAGTTACGTATTAATAACTACGTATTAACAATGAGACCAGGCTGGTTGTGCAGCACATTTGAGCTTCCACAACCCAGCTAACACATGACGTAACAGTTACGTAATGTATTCGTACTTTTTGGTAATGTCATGACTTACTAACTGACAACGTAACTACGACGTCGCATGCCAGTAATTTCATTACCTTCAGATTACCATCTCACAACGTCGTCAGTACGTTCTCCTAACGTTATAAGATTACCAAGAACGTTCCAGATACGTCCTCTATTCGTAATATATTGGTAATTCCATGACTTACTAGTAACGTAACTACAACGTTGTATGCCCGTAATAATATTACCATCAAATTACCATATCACAACGTCGTCAGTACGTTCTCCAAACGTTACAAGATTACCAAGGACGTTCCAGATACGTCCTCTATTCGTAATATAATGGTCATTCCATGACTTACTGGCAACGTAGCAGCAACGTCATGTGCTCGTAATTTCATTACCATCATTTACACATTCTTTATATGTTATTATTACCAGAATTTGCAATATAAAACGTGTAATTAAATGTCAGACACAAGACTGAAATGTCCCCTTAAGAAAAAAAAGGTTTCTTTTCACCAAATCAGAGTATGGATGACTGTTTTTTATATATAGTGACGTGACATACAGCGCGCGCCTCCACAAATGTAGTGCGCGCGTGCCCACAGTATGTTGATAAGAGTGTAAAGTTAATTTTTCTGAGAGAAGAATTTATTTTTCCGAGGTGACAACGAATAAATGGCTTTTATAAAAATGTATAAAGTTAACTTTGGAAAGACGCAAAACCTTTTTTTATTGTTATGTTTACGTTAGTGCAGGTGGCCGTTAGAGTTGCCATGGCAACCGGGAAAACATTCAAGCTGCTGGAGAGGACAGCGTCGACGTTCCCTTTCGATACTTCACTCGTACTGCGTATGGGGAAAGGTCTCCCTTTTTCCCCGCTGCTGAAGCCTTTTTCAATAACGCAGTGTAACTGCACCGTCATTGGTTCACTCATAGACAAGTTGTTGAACCAATGGCGGCGCGGCATAGCTGCGCGGCCTATGGCGACAAAGCGCGCGAATATTCCCGCCGAAATGGGCGGGGTATAGGGCTATATAAGCAGGCGTTTCGCCATAGGATTTCAGTGTTTTCTCCTTCAGCGACGACATCTACTTCTCTTCGCTGATCTCCGCCTGAAGCCGAAGAAGCTCGCCGCCTTCTGCTCTCGCCGCCGTCTGAAGAGGCTCCCGCAGCGGACTCGCCTGGACTCGCCGGTGGAAGAAAGCGCCGGCGCCCTCGCGGACTGCAGCTTCTAGCGCCGTCGCCGAGCCGCCGCCTCCCGCTTCCCGCTTCCGGCCGCTTCCTGTGCGTCCCCTGCCGCCATCCGGCGCGCCGCCTGAGAGCTTCATCCGCGGCTTAAACGCCGCTCTAAAGAGCGATTTCCAGCGGTTTCACCGCTTTAAGAGCTTCCGCGGCCCTCGCCGCTCTAAAGAGCCACCCAATTGCCGTTTTCACGGCAGCGGCGTCTCACGATGCCCCGCCACTCATGTGGTACTTGCAGGGCCCCCCTGCACGACGACGATGGACACAGCGAGTGTGTCGCTTGCCTGGGCAAGCCCCACGCAGACGGCGCGCTCGCTGGAGACTCATGCCCGCACTGCGAGTGTATGAGTCTCGCTTCCCTGCGCTCGCGGGTCGCCTTCTTCACTGAGGGCGATCTCGCCGCTCGCGCCCTCCCGTCTCCTTCCTCCCGCGGTCCGGCGAGGAAAAGACAGCGGGGTAGAGCGACTCAGCGCCAGGAGTTGAGCGAGCTCACGCCGGCCCAGCCCCGCGTGCCTCGCCCTCTCCTCCCAGGGAACTCTCTCCAGTTCTGTTCTCTCGCCCTGAGCAGCGTCCCTCCGCAGAAGCGAGTGACCTCGTCTCATTCGGGGGAACAGACGACGAACAAGACGACTCCATGTCTCTTGCGGCTTCCGAAGCGGAAGGATGGGCTGGCGAGCCGGAAGACCCCGCTCCACCGCCTCCCTTGGAACCCATCGAGCATGGCCAGGGCATGGATGCCGAGCTCTTCCGCATCCTGTCTAGAGCCGTTGAAGAGCTGGACCCTCGAGTGGGCCCCTCCAGAGGAGCCGTCTCGCAGCCGCCTGGACGAATGGTTTCTGCCAGGCCGCCGCCAAGCACCTCGCCAGCGTTCAGCGCCCTTCTTTCCTGAGGTCCACGAAGAGCTGACGAAGTCGTGGCGCGCTCCTTACTCTGCCCGCCTCCACACTACGCACCGCTCCGCCCTCACCGCCGTCGACGGCGCCGAGGAGAAGGGATACGAGCGCTTGCCACCCCTAGATGAAGCGGTGGCTGCTCACCTCTGTCCTCCCGCGGCTGTGGGTTGGAAGACGAAGAGGGCCCTTCCTTCCAAGCCCTGTCGGACCACCTCTACTCTGGCTGGACGGGCTTACACCTCGGCGGGCCAAGCTGCCTCTGCGCTCCACACCATGGCCATATTTCAAGCATTCCAGGCCAAACTCCTCCGCTCTCTGGATGAGTCTGGAATCGACGCGCCAGCCTTCAAAGATCTCCGCAGCGCCACGGATCTTGCCCTGCGAGCTACGAAGGCTACGGCCCAGGCCATCGGTCGTTCCATGGCCAGCCTGGTCGTGTTGGAGCGCCACCTGTGGCTCCAACCTAACGGAGATCAAAGACCTAGACAAGACGGCCTTCTTAGACGCCCGGTCTCGCCTTCTGGTCTCTTCGGGCCTGCAGTGGATGGCTTCACTGAGCGCTTTACTGCCGCGCAGAAATCGTCTCAGGCTATGAGGCATTTCTTGCCTAAGCGCTCCAGCTCCGCTTCTGCGTCTAGCCGCCCCAGGACTGCGCCGGCTCAGCAGAACAAACCAGCCCCACCTGCAACACAGGCAGCGCCGCCCCAGGAGCATCGCCAGCGCTCGCGCCCTGCGAGCGCCCTCCCTTCCCGAGCGCCAGGGACCCCGGCCCAGGATTGTGCTGGACCCGGTGCCTCCGAAGTCGTCCTGATTCGTCGGACAGGAAGAGGATGGGGGACCGTCCCGTTACGACCGGACCACCCCCAAAAGCTCCCACGGGTAATTTCCCCTCCGCCTCGTTTATTTCCGGGCGTGGGAAACATACTCCAAGTGACAGCTGGGCCCACACCTGTTGCGCCCACTCCAAACGCCGTTTTCACGGCGGACAAATTTTTACCTCATCACAAAAAGAGCAAATTTCCTCTTCCACCCCTCGCGGTGTACGACCCTCTCAACGGCGGTCTGTCACCCAACATTATTCAACCCCTAGCCACTCGGGCCGAGGCCTGGCAGGCCATCCCCGATGTGTCAGAATGGGTCATGGGGATCGTAAACCAGGGCTACTCGCTCCAGTTTGCACGACGGCCCCCCCGCTTCGCCGGGGTGCTTCAAACATCGGTCAATCCGGACGACGCTCATGTCCTCCGGGCCGAAGTCATGTCGTTGCGGGAAAAAGGAGCTGTGGAAATGGTTCCTCCGTCAGAGAGCGAGACAGGCTTTTACAGCCGCTACTTTCTGGTCCCCAAAAAGGATGGCGGTCTCAGACCCATCCTAGACCTCAGGCTTTTGAATCACTCCCTCATGAGACGGAAGTTCAAAATGCTGACGCTGAAGCAGATCCTCGCGCACATTTGCCCCGAGGACTGGTTCTGCTCGCTGGACCTGAAGGATGCGTATTTTCACATCCAGATAGCCACCCGTCACAGACGATTCTTGAGATTCGCATACGAAGGGGTGGCATACCAATATACGGTCCTGCCCTTCGGGCTGTCTCTGGCTCCCCGCACTTTCACCAAGTGCATGGACGCGGCGCTTTCCCCTCTGAGACAGATGGGAATCCGGGTTCTGAATTACCTCGACGACTGGCTCATCTTAGCCCGTTCGCGAGACGAGCTGGAACGCCACAGATCCGTGCTCCTCAGCCATCTACAATGCCTGGGTCTCAGGGTCAACTTAGCCAAGAGCTCGCTATGCCCCACTCAACGAATTTCGTTTCTGGGAGCAGTTTTCGACTCGGTCCGTATGACGGCAGTAGTCTCGCCAGAGCGCGCCCTGGCAATTCAGCAGCTCACGGCATCTGTCACGAACAAAGCCTATCTCCCTCTGAAGTTTTTCCAGAGGCTGCTAGGGCTGATGGCTTCCGCCTCCCCGGTGCTGCAGCTAGGCCTTCTTCGGATGCGGCCTCTTCAGTACTGGTTGAAGTTCCGGGTTCCTCCCAGCGCATGGCGGCACGGCCGCCTATGTCTCAAGGTCAATCGGGCCTGTCTTCTAGCCCTGAAACCTTGGATGGATCCCGTATGGTTCCAACGCGGAGTCCCCTTACAGGCGGTCTCACGGAGGACGGTGCTCTCAACAGACGCCTCCAACTTGGGCTGGGGCGCTGTGTGCGAGGGCAGACCGGCCTTCGGCTCGTGGAGCCACGAGGAAAGCCATCTACACATCAACTGTCTAGAGATGCTAGCAGTGATGAAAGCCCTTCAGTTCTTTCAGGCTTACTTGACGGGACGTCATGTTCTGGTTCGGTCAGACAGTATGAAGGTGGTGTCATACCTGAACCACCAAGGCGGTCTTTCGTCCAGCCGCTTATGCGCTCTGGCGAAACGACTGCTGGAATGGGCTCTTCCGAGGCTTCAGTCGCTCAGAGCGACTCATGTTCCTGGCAGGAACAATCTGGGTGCGGACATGTTGTCACGGAGCAACATCCCCCTCCGACGAGTGGATGCTCCACCCCCAAGTGGTCCTCACGATCTGGGAGTTCTTCGGGAAGGCAGAGGTAGACCTCTTCGCCTCAGAAGACAACTCTCATTGCCCAACATTTTTCTCGAAGGAAGTAGATGCTCTGGCCCACACATGGCCCAGCACGCTCCTTTATGCTTTCCCTCCCGATCGCACTGATCCCCCAGGTCATCAGGCGTATCAGAGAAGACCAGCACAGAGTCCTTCTGGTGGCCCCGCTCTGGAGGAACCAGGTTTGGTCCTCAGAGCTATTCAGGCTCTCTCTAAGAGCCCCGTGGCCGGATTCCCCTGAGACGGGACCTCCTCTCTCAGGCAAACAGAACAATCTGGCACCCACAGCCGCAGCTCTGGGCTCTGCACCTCTGGTCCCTCGATGGGAGCCGACTAGCCTCCCCGAGGACGTCCTAAATACCATTTCTCAGGCTAGAGCCCCATCTACGAGGCGCCTCTACGACCAGAAGTGGTCAGTCTTTGTTGATTGGTGTTCAACACGCAACATAGACCCTGTGGAGAGTGACGTATCTTCCATACTGTCTTTCCTCCAAGAACGCTTGGAAATGGGGCGCTCCCCTTCCACGCTTAAGGTTTACGTAGCAGCCATTGCAGCGTTCCACGCTCCTATTGCTGGCCAATCGGTGGGACGAAACGGGCTCGTGATCCGTTTTTTGAGAGGTGCTAGGCGTTTGAATCCTCCTCGCCCTCTCACTATTCCCTCCTGGGACCTCTCGTTGGTCCTCAGGGCCTTGAAAGGAGCCCCATTTGAACCAATGGGTTCAGCCGACCTCAGGCCCCTAACACTAAAAAACCGCTCTGCTACTAGCACTAGCATCGGTAAAGCGTGTTGGCGATTTGCAGGCCCTCTCTGTGAACCCTGCATGCCTCGAATTCGGGCCTGGTGACTCTAAGGTCGTTCTGAAACCTAGGCATGGCTACGTCCCTAAAGTGCTCTCAACTCCGTTTAGAGCTCAGGTCATCTCGCTCTCTGCTCTTCCTCCCTCGGCGGACGAACCAGAGCTGCAGCTACTCTGCCCAGTCAGGGCATTGAGGACCTACATAGACCGATCACAGTCTTTCAGACTGTCGGATCAGCTCTTTGTTTGTTTTGGCGGCCGCACCAAAGGGTCTCCGGTCTCGAAACAACGCATTTCCCGTTGGATAGTGGATGCTATTAACCTGTGCTACTCCTCACTGGGCACTAATTGCCCCATAGGAGTCAGGGCCCACTCCACTAGAGGAATGGCTTCCTCGTGGGCTTGGTCCAACGGAGTTTCCATCCAAGACATCTGTGAGGCGGCCGGCTGGTCTTCGCCGTCCACCTTTGTCAGGTTCTATCACCTCGATGTCCCGACCTTACAAGCTCGGGTCCTGTCGGTGTGATTAGCGGCTTCCAACAGGTCCCGCTTCACGCCACCATAGGAAGTATCTTCCTTCAGTGTAACCATGGGTTCGGTTAGGCTTTGCCTCCGCTTGTCCTTTTTGCCCCCTCTGGGTGGCCAAATGCAAGCTATATCGTTCCCAGCCGTGGCACGGCGTGGTTGAATTCGTTCCCCATACGCAGTACGAGTGAAGTATCGAAAGGGAACGTGCTCGGTTACTAACGTAACCTCGGTTCCCTGAGATACGGAACGAGTACTGCGTCACTTGCCGTGCCACGAGGCTGCGGCTCAGGGTCGTCGCTTCAGTCGATTGACACTGAAATCCTATGGCGAAACGCCTGCTTATATAGCCCTATACCCCGCCCATTTCGGCGGGAATATTCGCGCGCTTTGTCGCCATAGGCCGCGCAGCTATGCCGCGCCGCCATTGGTTCAACAACTTGTCTATGAGTGAACCAATGACGGTGCAGTTACACTGCGTTATTGAAAAAGGCTTCAGCAGCGGGGAAAAAGGGAGACCTTTCCCCATACGCAGTACTCGTTCCGTATCTCAGGGAACCGAGGTTACGTTAGTAACCGAGTACGTTTCTCCGTGTTTCTCGTCAGTTTTATAGCAATAAAGTTCAACAACTGCGTCAGATTGGTTAAGTAACATTACCCACAGTCTACTTTAAGTACTTTTGTTAATATTTTTACCTTTGTGATTTCCTTGATCGTCTGAAATATATGTTATGCAAAATGTTACATTAGCATAGCATATGTTTTTAATGATACTGAGCAAAACGTCTTGAATGCTTTTATTTTATGTTTCGCTGTAGGCTATATGTTTTTATTTATAGTTTGAGTGTATTTCATTATTTTTATTTGGAGTTTTATTCATGTTCTGTGTGTTTTTCAAAATAAATGAATTGAATTAATTTCGAGTCTGCATTCATCGTTCACAGCTGTTGGAATAGCCTTTACATTAGTTTGGGCAAATGAGGACATAAATTAGGTTAAACTACTGCATGTCCGCCCATAGAAAAATAAATAAAAATAAGAATTACCAACTGATGACCAACACACAACTATTGATACACAACGTTGCCACGACGTCGCAGTTACTAACTGGCAACGTCACAAAGTTACGTTGTGGCGACGTATAGGCACCTTTCACTTTTCCGGTTGCCACGACGTAACTAGTTACGTCGCCAAGACGAAAGTTTGGTCACCAAATTACGTTGCAGTTACGTAACAGTCACGTATTTTGGTTAGCTGGGAAGAATCAGTGAGGTTTGTTTTTGCACATCAAGCACGTACGCGTTAGCTTCTGTTTATGTCCGCTGACCACTGTTTAAATCCTAAATTCAAACTGTTCATCATATAATGTGACCGTGTCTCTTCTGAAAATTTTGACTAAGCTGCTCAATTCATATGGATTCGTTTTATAACCTCTTTATGAACTTTTTGAACTATCAGTGTGGTAGTTGCGTGGACTGTGGGGGGACGAAAATCTTATGGGTTTGGAACGACATGTGAGAAAGGTGAGAAATTGGTGACAGAATTTATTTTTTTGGTGAACTAAACCTTTAAACTTCATTTGTAAAAGATGATTAGATAAAAATAATTCAGATTTAGTATTAGTAGGCTAGTATTTCGGTTAACACTTGATTTTGATAGTCCATTTTAGTAGACTGTTTGCTTAATATGCTCCCCAAAAGAAATTCTAATAGTACTGACCATAAGTAATTTTGAACAATATGTAAGCTTATTCCACCAACTCTAACCTCTAAGAGAGTTAGTTGACATGTAGTTGCAAAGTTACTTATAGTAGAACGTCTGTTGGTGAGTATCGGAATAAAGTGTAAACGTTTGGTTTTTCCCTGTGCATTTTACTGTCTTGCTGCCAGCAGATCAGTCAGGGCTGCGTTTCCAAAAAGCATTATAAGTGAATCATAGAGACCACTGGTCATTAAATTGTTCCCTATTTTCTGCATTGGTTCTCCTTTCCTATTTAATCCATCTCATATGTGTTGTCCCGTGCAAGATTGTTTTGTATCTTCAAGCAGTCCAGCATCAGTCTTGGTCTTGTCCTCCTGTTCACGGATGTTTATGACTCCACAAGTGCAAAACCTAATGATCCATGTTATCCCAACACTATTTAACAGTGTTCCAAAGACCATATTGTGTGCTTCAATGAAACCAAGGAAATGTGACATGCAGTGTTACTAATAATAGTGACCTAGAAGTGCAGAATCTTGAATTGTTTATTTTCAGGTAAAATAAAATCATCCTAATATAAATCCCTGACTGAATCCCAGACTTCAAACTTTTGGACCTCATTTAAGTATCTAATCTTTAGAGTATACTTTACACATTAATAGATATGTTAATCTGTACATAAACATGTTTTACTAAATGCTAGAGATTTGCACATCTTTTTGATGGTTCACTCCACCTCTCTCTTCATCTTCAGTATCGCTACGCCACGCTTATCCAGCCGTCTGAGTTTGGAGGGGAGCCATGTCATAATCATGGCAGAGAGGAGGAAGCCTGCACTGCTCCATCACGATACTCCTGCCAGAAACCCACTCCTCCATGCCAAGGCTTCAGTTGTACTGTCACAGGTGCATTAAATGCATTTTTAGATCCAAAAACAATGACACCAAAAAATATTTTACCACAAATAAGTATGAAAGCAAAATGATATCTTTAACAAGTAACACTTTTGACTACAGTTCCGCCATTAGTGAATAACTACAAAGAAACAAATGAGTAACAAGAAACTTTTTGGTAACATTTGAGTCATACTAGTGGGTTACTATGATCTTCACTATAGAATGCTGTTCTAAATGGCTATAGTCATTCTTAGTAGGTCCCGAAAACTGCATGTAAAAAGCCATTTCTTTAAAGGGTTAGTTCACCCAAAAATGAAAATTCTGTCATTTATTACTCACCCTCATGCCGTTCCACACCCGTAAGACCGTTGTTAATCTTCGGAACACAAATTAAGATATTTTTGTTGAAATCCGATGGCTCCGTGAGGCCTGCATTGGGAGCAATGACATTTCCTATCTCAAGATCCATAAAGGTACTAAAAACATATTTAAATCAGTTCATGTGAGTACAGTGGTTCAATATTAATATTATAAAGCGACGAGAATATTGGTGCACCAAAAAAACAAAATAACGACTTATATAGTCATTTCAAAACACTGCTTCAGGCATCATTGGAGCACAAATGAATCAGTGTATCGAATCAGCTGTTCGAAGTGCCAAAATCACGTGATTTCAGCAGTTTGGCGGTTTGACACGTGATCCGAATCGTGATATGACACGCTGATTCATAACACTCTGTAGCTTCCTGAAGCAGTGTTTTGAAATCGACCATCACTATATAAGTCGTTATTTTGTTTTTTTGGCACACCAAAAATATTCTCGTCAATTTATAATATTAATATTGAACCACTGTACTCACATGAACTGATTTAAATATGTTTTTAGTACATTAATGGATCTTGAGAGATCTTGAGGAAATGTCATTGCTGGCTATGGAGGCCTCACTGAGTCATCGGATTTCAACAAAAATATCTTAATTTGTATTACAAAGATTAACGAAGGTCTTATGGGTGTGGAACAGCATGAGGGTGAGTAATAAATGACAGAATTTTAATTTTTAGGTGAACTAACCCTTTAAAATGATCAATAGTTAGCTGCAAAAGGACTGATAAAATGTATGAATTATAAACTGCTTAACCAAATCATAAGTCTGCTATTACCATATCTGCTATTTTATTATATAAATGGTTAAATATTACATTTAAAAAGCTATTATCTCCTGCATTTAATAATGAAACTGTATATTGTTTCTTATTAGTTCTCTGGGAGGTATGAAAAAAATTGTAGTTACCGATTAGCTAATAGTGAACATCAGCATTCAGCTGAGTGTTATTAGGAACTAATTAGTTAATCAGAGTTTCTTGTTCATTAGTAGTTACTAGAATGTTAATATTGTGTTACTCATTTGTTGCTGCAATATAATTATTACATGTAATATTTAAAGTAAGGACACAAGTGTCTCCTGTAACAGGTCGCTGTGTGTTGGAGAGTCTTCGCTGTAATGGTGATGATGACTGTGGGGATGGTTCAGATGAACTGGGCTGTAATAAAGTGTACAAAGCATGCAATCAGCCAACTGAGGAATATTATGGAATTGAGAACCTTGCCAAAGGGTGCGTGTGATTAATACACTCCTGTACTTACCCATTCCTATTGTACTCACTTTTAAAAACTACTTTTAAAAACTAAACTGAATTAATAGCTTTGCAAAGGGTGACTATAATGTCCTAAATCATGCATAAATTAAATAATATAAAGTAATATTAATTTTTTTTGGAACAAATGTGGGCGTTCTTACCCTTGAAAAAAAAATATATGCAACTTGGTTAGCTACTACCAAGTCACATATTAATTTGCATTAATCAGAAATTAAAATCGAATAATCTAATCAATAAATTGTTTGATTAGATGCACAACCTTTGACATAAATAACAAATTATGTCAGAATAGTTTTTTCTCCCTGTTAAAATTGAAAAGATTTATTTTGCTATTCTAATAATTATATTTTTAATTGCATTTTAGTATTTGCATGTATTGTTTTCTCTGCTTACTGAAACCTGAAATCAGAAATGGTTTACTTTTGGTTTACACCTCTTCAGCTGAGAAGAGATCCTTCGCTGTGCCCCACCTTAAATACGGCTGTCATCCAACATTTTCTCAGACAAGCTTTTGAAAATGTAAGCAGAGAGTGGGGGTACACTGATTAAAATTCAGCTGGAGCGGGCAGGTGTGCAATAGAAACATGTGGGAGAAGAATGAAAAAAAAAAAGACAGTTCCGTTTAGATCTCTAATGCAAAGACTAACATGACATTGTCCTTGTGAAAAAAGAAGTACACTTTATCATACTTCAAAAAAAGAGTAGGCTATATATTATGGAAAAAATATTAATATATAATAATATATAATATAATCAAGTACTTTTCATGTGCTTTAGTAACTTTAGTCAGCACATCAAAATGTGTGCTTCTTCAAAACACAACAAAAGACTATTAAAACAATGATTTAATACTTTAAAGTAAAACTTTTTTATTTGACATTATTACAAAGTGCACTTTTTAAACATGTACTTAAGGACATTTTTGTTGCTCTTGTACTTCATGCCAAATGTAAAAACTGTCATAGATCAGATATTTGGAGATAATTTGTTCTTTATTCCTAGAATCAACATTTTGAATGGGAAACTGGAAGCAGTGGTGCTTGATAACCGATACTACGCTGGTGGCTGCTTGCCTCATTTTATCCAGGATGTTCGCTTCAGGAAGCCATATAACATACAACAGTACACAATAGAGGTATTTTGCGTGTTTTAAAATCTAAAGCTGTAGTACATAAGAGTAGTGATGGGCTTTTTTCAAAACGCTGCTTCATGCTTTGAAACATTTACAAATATTTTATTTTGAATCAGTAGTTGAGAGCGCAGCATCAAACTGACCAAGTCATGTAATTTCAGCAAACAAGGCTTTGTTATGTCATATTGTTTTAAACCGTCTTGAAATTCTGATATTTGCTGTTAGAGGGTGTCTAATATATGGTTAACTGATCTCAGGCTAGTTTTATAATGTACAAATGTGTGTATAATGAAAAAATAAAGTGATAATTAATGGTTTATATATATACACAAATTATGCACTATTATACACTATAAGAATATTTATTAAATTCAAAGGTTCTATCATTCAAACATTTATACTTGTAACTAAATGCTACAGAAACTGTGATTTCATGAACACATCAAAAGAAACAAACTCAGAGCAGAGATTTTGACTTTTATTTTGAAATTGTGATAAGCAACAATTAGCACATTTTCATATGTTTACTTGATGGCAAAAAGAGCTTTAATAAACTAATGTTGTCTAGCAGGCGAGCAAACTGTTAAAAGTGGGGTTAAGGGGCTCGCACACCGGACGAGAAGCTCAGCGCCGCGACACGTCTTAAAATTCAAACGCATTGTTTTCTGTTGTTTTCTGGGCACCGTGGACAGGCGCCGAATGTCGCAGCCGGTGTGTGTACACTCATAGAAAACAACGCGTTCGAATTTTAAAGACATGTCGCGACGCCACGTGGCACTGAGCTTCGCGTCCGGTGTGCGAGCCCCTTAAGTCATTTTACAAAAACACTTTTTGGAAGTTAGTCAGGCCGAAACCAACAACAAACTTGTAATCAATCAGCATAGGGGGGTGAATGATGGTTGAGGACACAGAACGAACAAGAGGGGGATTTGAAGAAAAACAGAAAGAGAGATGCAGAATGAGAGATGAGACATAATACAAAAGAGCTCAAAAGAATATCACTGGAATGAAGGCTTATGACTGGGCAAGCGCTTTAAGACCCATGTTAATATTAGAAAAGCTTTCCAGTGCTGGAGAGAGCTAAGCGGGAAGGCCTGAAAACAGACGCGAAGGCTGCTTTGATTCCGCTTCACACGTGAGTAACACTGGGTTTGAGTGTCTGTAACTGCTGTGCTGTTGGCGACTAACAACAAATTGTTGTTTGTATTTACTCTTGTGTACTGTGCATTCATTTGTTGTGCTTCCTTGTCATTCGTTCATCATCTGTGCTTTATTTTTCGTGACAAATTATTTTGTTGTGCATCACCTGTGATAAACAGACATCCACTCTCGCATTGCGTGTGTAACAGTGGCCAGCTAGTAAGAGATGTGAAAGTAAACATATCTCAAGAGGTGCTCTGACTAAATCTATGAACACGTAAAATTGTTTTATCCTCTTTACTACAAATTGATAACATGGTTAAGCCAAGTTTGTCTTTTTAATGATGATTTTGACTTGTATAACCTCAAAACAAAAAAAGAATGTTGTTTGCTGGTTTTACAGCTGCAAAAAAAGATTCAGAAGTGGTTTAGACCGCACATGTGTGGGAAAACATATTGGATCCACAGTCTTCTTAAAATAGTGACCTGTGAATGTACAACAGCACGAAGGCCAAACCTAGTACTACTCATGCTTGGCAATGCCTTTCTTCTAACATGCTGGATTATATAAAAGAATGAATTTTTTTTTTTTTTTGCCATCCTATCTTCTCTCTCTTATCTGTTGTTTTTTAATTTTTTTTTTTTTTTTTTTTTTACTTGAATTGATGTTATGTTGTTATTTGTTATATGTAAAAACAACAAAAATTTGATCACAAAAAAAAAAAAAAAAAAAAAAAAAAAGAGAGAGGTGCACTGACTAGAGAATGCAATGTTTGGTGTTATTGTTAGTGCACTTGCCTCGCCTGCCAGCAGCAATCAGGCTGGGGTTCGAGACCAACTCGGAGCAGGGTGGTTAGGATTGGAGGGTGAAAGAGAGGGATGGGTTTGTTTGGAATGATTTCAGATATCAACAATGTCCAACAGCGTTTTTGAAAAATGGCTTACCCCACCTTTAATAAAACATACTTACAAGTTGTGATCCACAAACAACAGATTGTCCCAACAAAGTGGGAACTGCTCCATTTCAGGAGAAGCTTTTGTGTACTCTCTTAGGTTCTGGAAACTGTTCTCCGTAAAATGTGCAGCACGCAGATAAACAATGGGGTTATAATGTTCAGCAACATTGTTTAAAATAAATTTTAACCACTCTAAGTTTGTCAGCCTTAGGAAGGTCTAACACATGAGTTTTGGAAATGGGGTGGAAAATGTGGTGTCTCTGTGACATGGTGACAACACTGTCTTCTCTAATGCAGGATAACTAAGGCTATAGGCAGGTGAGTTTTCTTCTTCTTTTTCTTCTTCTTCTTTTTTCAGGCTTGGAGCTAAACTCTGCAGCACAGTAGCTATCCAGGACCGATGTTGCCTATCCCTGCACTAACTAAAGCATAGGACCCCTTTAACATATGTGTGTGAAATAATTTACTTTGTTCCCAGACAAAAGGCTCCTATGATTTCACGATGGAGGCATTTGAGTCTTACAGTGAATACTTCATGAGTGAAAGCAAGGCAACTTTATCCAAGACCAGCGTCTCATTTGGATTTGCTGTTCCTAATGCTTTTGAATTCAGTTTTAATTACAATGACCACAAGTACAAGAAGTCAGTGAAGAAGATGCGCAATTATTCAGGGACGGTAAGTTGTTTTTCTGTCACTGAGGTGAAACTTAATTTGAACAATATTATCTAAATTAGTGAGATGAAACCAAAAATAAAATAAGAAAATGGCCATTGCTATGAAGAACCAAATGGCTCAGGTCCTTCAATGTAAATCTGATATTTTTTTATACCAATTTTATTGTCTGCCAATTAGAAATGTAAGTCTAATCAGTAGCACAAATGTTACAGGAGGAGTAACACTAAAGTTCGGAGTTAGGGGTATGATTATATTCCATTGTGTATTCCTTATGTACTAAAGTACATTTATGTACTAAGTATAAATAATTGTAATAGTGATGCTGGTATTAGCAGACTCCACTAACTATGAGAAAATAAGAGGATATTAACAATATTAATAAAAGATGACTAAGACAATATTAAATTCTGACTGACTGTGAAATCTATTATTTATATGATTATCTATATGACTGAGAAATATTTGTAGCCAGTCATGACTTTCTATTTTGTGTTGTCCTCAGAAAAAAAAATTTATCCGAGCACACTCTGAGCTCGAAGTAGCACGCTATGCTTTAAAGACATCAAACCTGATGTTACACCCTGAATTCCTGTCCCGCTTGCACGCCCTGCCACTGGAATACACGTATGGAGAATACCGGCAGCTCTACAGTGACTATGGGACACATTTTATCAAAGAGGCAACTCTCGGTGGAGATTTTGAATATACCGTTGTCCTCAATGATGAACGACTTGAAAAAGCTGGTAGGTAAAAGTAAGGGAATAAATAGGATGTGATCAAAACAGGGACTACCCTGTTATTCCAAAAGTTGAGCCTACACTGAATGCAAGGGTATTTTGTTTCATTATAGGATACACACTTGAAGAAACCAAGAAATGTGTGCAGGCTGGGCTTAAAGTTGGAGTCCAAATTAAGAAAGTGTATGTGGCTGTAGGATTTTCAGGTGGTAGCTGTGAAGGCCTGTTGAATGAGCTTGGAGGTGAGCAAAGCCACAATTATACTGTTCAGATCAAATAACCTGAAATGTAAAGTGTTTGATGTTGAAATAATTTCTTCTGAATAAGCTTAATATGCAGAGACTGCACCAGAGAACAGTGAGACAACAAAGCTGAGAAAAGTATATTTTATGAAATAGAGCTGCAACTTTCAGCAGCATCTGCCAGTGAAGTCGGTGGAGCACACATGATCTGTATCTTGTAAAATAATCTTGTAATCCTAAGAGTCAGAAATGTCCCTACAAAATCAATGTTTGATACAGAGAGTTCCTCTCATGTTTTTGTATAGTGGTGCATTTAGTAAACTGTTAAATGTGTTAGGTGCACAATGTGTTGTAGATTAAAAAAAAAAGATAAAATTTAACAAATCTTTTTGATCGTTGATAAGATCTGATGATTCACATTAACAGTTTTAAAATCTAGGGTTAACTGTTTAAATTGATTCAAGGTGGAATGTTTTCTGTTGTGGTACTACAACCTCAAAACTAAAAGCTTCTAAAGGATCTAAATGCATCTAATAAAACAAAACAAGTAATATAGCTGCGATGACGAGCCCAAGCCCCAATGCCACCGCCACCCCGGTGGCTTTAGGGCAGCTGTGCACTATGGGCAGTATGAATTTAAGGGCAGCTGTGCATGATGGGCAATATGAATTTAAAGCAGGTAAATGTCAAAGGATTATGTCAAAGTAATTTGATTATGTCACATTTACTGCAGCCAGCTGGTGCCAGTGTGACCACAAACCGCAACAGCCACATCCATGAGATCATTTAAATTTAGATGAATTTCTTTCATAGGATGTTCACAATTTCAAATGAGTGTGAAGTTATCATTTTCAGTAAAAACCAGCAGTCCAGCAGTATTTATATTTTTTAATTATATGTTTTTAAGGTCTTTTTATTTTTGTTATTATTGTGTGCATAAAAATAAAAATGCTTTGGTGGAATCCTTTTCCCATAGATGGTCTGCTTGTGCGCGAGGTTAAAGTGCGGGAGCAGACCACCTACGGCAAAAGCTGGATTCCACCAAAGCATTTTTATTTTACATGTTAAAGGGAATTACTCATTAAGTGAAAAGGGACAACCTCTTTAGACAATGCGCTTGGCGCACCAACCATTTTTCCCATCCTTAAACTAACAAAAGTGTATCCGGACATAGCCTAATGCACTTTAGATGACGTTAACCGCTTAGATCGTTAAAATAGGGCCCATTTTCTTTTAAAGAATTCTCTGTTTAAGGACTACAACAGCTTCTTCCCGTGTTAGTGACATCACTAACCCTAAAAATTACATAAACCCTGTCCCCGAGAACACAGTAGTTTAACTCCTATAACTGGTCCTACTACAGTAGTGAAAGTAGGACCAGTTATATTGATGCTGTGCATTTCGTTGTATTGCATCTTTGAATAGGGATTCCCAGAAGGCATGGTTTACATTATTAAAGTCGATTGAAAATACGTTCCGGGAGAATCATGGGGCCCCCGACCATAATCACCTTTTGCCCCTTTAGTGACAGCCCTGCCTCCCACTTTCAACTTTCTGTTTTGTTGTCTGGCATTTCAGATTCCACTAAAGAAAGGGAAATGGTGGAAGACGTGTATATTGTGGTCAGAGGGGGTGACAGTGAAACAGCGTCACGTCTAGCTGCAAAACAGCTACCAACTCCAGACATTATGCAGCAGTGGGGTGATGCTGTGTTCTACAATCCAGATTTTATTCACAAGAAGGTAACATTTTTCACTCAATATATACACATCTAGATAAAGCCTCAACTTGTCCAGTTTGTTCAATTGCATAGTTCTTGTAGAAAATACATGACTTAAATCTGAATATTTCTATATTGCTATAAACCAGTCATTACAATGTTGTCATCAATTAACCAAAACATCTTATAAACTAATAAAATAGGGATAAATTAAATTTGTATGCAAAATGTTAACACTTTTCTCACCATAGAATGTTAGATGGACTGCAACAACAAAAACTTCTGCAGTTTTGGCAAAGCCTTTTACATTGGCATTTGCTTTTATCTAAAGAAACTTTTCAGTGTACACATTTTACCAGTATCAGTGTTCCTTGTGTTCCTACCATCCATTCTCAGAACCATTTGTACTTGATTATTGATTTCTCTTTGCAAAATTCTGTAATGTTACATGTAAAAAAAAAATTACAGATAGAACCACTTTATGAGTTGGTGCCATCACAACACTCAAATGCTAACATCCTGAAGAAAAACCTGAGGAGAGCTCTGTCAGAGTACCTGAAAGAAATCAGCTCCTGTCGCTGCTCCCCCTGTCTCAATAATGGCATGGCAGTGCTCAAAGGTGAGAATAATCAGAAACCACCAATAACTATATAAAAATAATGTTGTTTCCCAATTTAATTTTTTTTTTATCAACAGTTGAATGTTGGTAAGTTTCATTTGAAAAAAAAACAACAACAACATTTAGAATAGAAATAGACAAAGTTCCCCCAAGCCCCCAAAGCTTCACAGACATTATTTCTCCATTTGTTTGACATTTCATTCGGTAAGGTTAGGCAGTTTTTATTGATATGCTGTTGAATGTCTTATGATTATCATGTTAGCTTACTTGTGCAGAAGCAATGCTTGTGTTCACTCCTTCTGGTTTATGCAGATCTTCTTCTTCACTTGTTTTTAAATCCAGAGATGCTATTTCAGAAGATCTGTAACAGCGAAAATACAGATTTGCTGGAAAAACTAGTCAATGGGGTTTTCAGTGAAGCAATTTCCTCCTCTCCCACATACACAGAGACACTTACTGTATGCACAGAAGAATTTTGTCAATGCTTTCCAACTGCATAAAAAAAGTTTCAACAGTAATTTTTTTTCAATAGTGATACTTTTTGAAGTAGCTAAAGATTTTCTCTGATGCTGCTGTGCAACACTGATTAGCCAAGTTTCCACTATCGGGCCAAAAGCAAGCATGTTAGTGTGTGCCAGGGCCAGCCGTGTTTCCACTTGATTGGGCCTCTTTGAGGCTTCCTCCCCCTGGGTTTTTGCCCCGCTGAATATCTTGGTCCAAAACGGGCCAGCTGATGCTTGAGTTGTTATGGACATTTTTATATATTTATCTTTATTATTTATCTGAGTCTGGAGAGGGCCATCACTGCAGCTCATTTCCCATGTTATCTGGCTACCAGCTAATCTCAAAATTTAAGACATTTTAAACAATTCATAGCTCAAAGGTCACTTTTAGACACAAGCGAGTGTCTGAAATAGCTTCCAATTGTGTTCCATTTGGCATTCTGATCACTGTATGAGGGAGAAATATACAATCTATGCAATGCTAAAGGCTCAGGCGGCTGATCTTGAATCGCTCTCGTGGTACTTGGAAGCAATACGTCACAGTCACATGGTGTCGGCGCTGTCTCAAGTCGGACAAAATTTCTTACTGGCATGCACTGCTTCAAGTCAGCCGCCGATCGGTCTGTGCGGCGCTGCATGAGCTCGAACACCCCTTTTAACAGTGTCAAAGGGATTTTTAACAAGGCCGCCCCAAAAATATGTCATCATATTTTTAACTCTAGAAAATCCCGATGACATGACAGACTCAAATCCTAATCCTCAATAAAGGGTAAAGGAATAAAGCAGTTAACAGGTCTTACATGCGATTTCCCACTGATCTCTATTTCAACAACTCTGACACAGCTGTCTTTTCCCAAGAAAGTCTTCAGTACTTTACCGGTGGGCCATAAAGCACAGGGGAGTTGGGGGTCCAAGACCATCTTGCTGCCATTTTTGGCAGACTTGTAGATTCAGCAAATAATTTCCTATAAACGTGGTCCAAAATTGATCTGCCAGGACCTGGCTATGTTTCCATTTTCTCTGAGTCAAAGTATTAGAATCTGCATAGATGACTTGAGGTAAAGAAGCATCTCGCTGCCCCATCAGGAGCAAATTGGGAGTAACAGGATCCAAATCATCGAGACTAGAGGAAACATATCCGAAAGGTTTAGAGTTCAGTATTTCTTCAACTTCGACCAATACAGTTGTTAGGACCTCCTCTGTTACAACCTGACTTCCTAAAGTAGCTTGAATTGCAGCCTTGATAGATCGTATTTCCCTCTCCCATGTTCCTCCAAAATGTGGAGTATAGGGGGGATTCTAGGTGAATTTAATTTGATGATTCCACAACTTTTCCTGCAAGACTGGACTTAACTGGTCAAAGGCATTTTTCAGCTCACTTTCACCCCCATGAAAATTATTTGCTTGATCGCTGATCACTTCATAAGGTTGTCCTCGACGAGCTACAAATTGACATAGTGCCATTAAAAAACTATCAGCATCAAGACAGGTCAGAAGTTCTAAATGAACTCACCTAGTGGTTTGACATTTGAAAAGCAGTCCCCATCTCTTCTCAGTCTTGCAAACAGACTTGATCATAAACGGCCCAAAACAGTCCATTCCTCTAGACCAGAAGGGAGGCTTGAATAGATTGAGCTTAGATGAGGGGAGATCAGCCATCCTAGGTATGGTTGGTTTACCTCTCCATTTGGCACATTCCAGACACTTGGTTCTCTGATGCTTCTTCACAGCCTGTCTGACTTTTAAGATCCAATAGTAGTGCCTAAGATGAGCATAAACTCAGTCCGTTCCAGGATGACCCAACTTAATAATAATTTGGAATTTGGAACAACCTACACACATACATATGTCACTGTAAATGTATTTTTAATTGGAATGTTATCTTGATAACAGCCAAAATAGCCTCTCTGTGTAATTCAAAATTATTTAGACTGTGTACTGTTTCCTCATATAAGGGTCTTTCCTGATAGGATTCAGTTGCTCACTTTAATTTGGAATAACCCTTTAAGTAGTGTGCCTTTCCTGCAGTGCCAATCAAGGACGCAAAAGTGCCGCTTGGAATCTTGCTCTATCTTTCCGTTAACTGCAACTGCCAAAGCCTCCGATGCTAGTTCTAAAATGGTGTTTCTAAACAAGAAGTTCTACACACAAGAATGTTTTAAAGTGGATCTATCATGGCCCTTTTTAGAAAGTGTATTATAAGTCTCTGGTGTCCCCAAGAAGTGTCTGTAAATTTTCAACTCAAAATACCCCATGGATCATTTATTATAGCATGTCCAATTTGCCCTTATTTGGGTGTATTTCATGTGTGTACCTTTAAATGCAAATAAGCTGCTGATCCCCGCCCCCTTTCCAGAAGAGGGCAGAGCCTTTACAGCTGGAGAATCTCATACAGCCAGAATGTGTGTCTGTTAAAACTATACAATATGTGTAATAATTGTTTGTATTTTTTTCTCTCTCTCGTTAGGCTCAAGGTGTATTTGTATTTGTCCAGCTGGTTTCAGTGGAGTGAGCTGTGAGATTACCCAACGGAAAGGTTTGTCTGTGTGGCATGTTATCTATAAAAGTGAGATGCTTTGGCCCTGTCTCAAATACTGCACTTAATGTGGATGTCCATTAATTTCAAGAGCTTTCCCATTTGTTAATTTGTGATTTAGAAGGTCTGAATGGGCTCTTTAGACCTGCAGAAAGGATGCTTGTATTAATGCCTGAGTATGACACTGTTCTCCATCATATAAACTGTAGTCAAAAATCAATTCAATTTCAGTTTTAAAGTACTTTATTAGCATGATTGTTTACATACAGCATAATAAGCAATGACAAGAAAAATAAATATAGTGTTATAATAACAATAAAATAGTACTAAAATATTTTTTTTCGCAAAAATATATTAAAAAAAATTGTTTATTGCCTACTTTCTGTGACCAGTAATATACAGTGTAACATTTATCAACAATATCACAACACAAAATATGACAAAAATGTAATTCTGTGTTTTTGATGGAATGTAGTTAACAGTACAAAGAAAACCTTGCTGAAAAACCTGCTCAAAGCTTGTTTACTGGACTTAGCTGGTTGAAGATGGACTCCCATACTAGCCAAGCTAGGCAGTGTTTCCCAAAAGCAACGGAAGTCTAAGTATATTGTAGAGACCATTGGTGCCAATGGTTTCTATTATCTACTTAGGATTACAAAACTTTTGGGAAACACATCTCTGGACTTTTAGACCAAGCTGGTGTTACAAAGCTGGTTTAGCTGCCTGACCAACAGAAAAGTCAAAATGACAAAAATGCAAGAAAAGTTTCATGAATTAGTTTGTGTGCCTTACTTATCACAGACCAAAATGTAAGTCATTATTTACTGATAATCTTCTACTCTATGGTGTTTCATTTTAAGATTTCACTTTTACCATTGCCCTTTTCTCTGCTTCTGCTTTTGCTCAGGGTCTTTTGCTTTTGCTCTCTCTCTCACAACTGAACACTATATCATATTTAAGAGAAAAGGTACCAGAGGCTATGTTAAAATTGTTTCTGGCACAGTGTGCAATGGAGTTACTACCAAAGACGAAATATACAAAGACGGTGCACTAGACTTATTACTATGAATGGGAGAAAGTGCAATGTGCAATATGGTGGAGTAAGTCCCACATTCTAAATAAAAGAGCAAATCATAAATTGGTAAAGTCATTTTGTCACTGTAGCTGCAAAAGCTCCGGTTGCTATAGAAACAGTGTTCTGAGATGCGTGCTTAGGACTGCACATGGGAATTGGCTGGTACAGCTTGGAAATTTTTTTGTTTTTGATTTTTTTGTCATAATTTGAGTGTTTAGAAACATTTATGAGACAGTTGTTGTCAGATTTCATTGGTGATTTCAAAAAATTTAATTTAATTGTAAGCTTCATGAATAGCTTTGGGGAATTTGATGTTTCCCCATTCAAATAGATAGTTGTACCGAGAGGCATTTCAAAGATGGCTTCCAAGTGAAATGACTTGCATTTTAAAGGGACATTGGTCACTACACTCACAATACAGCATGGCCTTAAGAAACTTTTTTTACAGCCACTATGTTTTAACAAATTCAATATGAATATACAGTGCCCTCCACAAATATTGGCACCCTTAGTAAATATGAGCAAAGGTGGCTGTAAAAAAAATAAATCTGCATTGTTTATTCTTTTGATCTTTTATTAAAGCAAAAAAATAAAAAATAAATAATTTACAAAATTCTAACCTTTCATCACAGTAAAACAATTGAAAGTGGGGGGGAAATCACATTATGAAATAAATGTTTTTCTCCAATACATGTTGGCCACAATTATTGGCACCCCTAGAAATTCTTATGAGTAAAATATCTCTGAAGTATATTCCCATTCATATTTACACTTTTAAGCACACCAGTGTGACTAGGAGCATGAAATTGTCCAGCCATGACTTCCTGTACCAAGGGAGCATAAACATCAGGAAACACAAAGGCCAACTTTCCTTAATCATTCATCACAATGAGAAAAAACAAAGAATATTGTTCTGATGTGCAGCAAAAGATGGCTATAAAAAAAAAATCTAACGCATTGAAAATCCCCATTTCCGCCATCAGGGCAATATTTAAGAAGTTCCAATCAACTAAAGATGTTACAAATCGGCCTGGAAGAGGATGTGTGTCTATAGCATTCTAATGCGCGATGAGGAGGAGAGTTTGAATTGCCAAAGACTCTCCATGGATCACAGATGGAGAATTGTAGCAAATTAGTTGAGTCTTGGGGTCAGAAAGCCTAAAATAAAATGACCAAACAGTACCTACCGAGTAACAGTAACCCATCGGATGGGTTTGGTGCAAATGGGGCTAAAAAGTACCCTATGCCCACGGTTAAATATACTGCTGGATCTTTAATGTCGTGGGCCTATTTATTTTGCTGGAGGTCCTGGACATCTTGTTCAAATACATGGCATCATGGATTCTATCACATACTAACAGATAAAAATCAAAACCTGACTGTTTTTTTTCTCATTTGTAAGCCACTTAGGACAAAATATTGTGTTAAACGAAAACATGTAAATCTAACTTTGTCATGCATTTTTCTTATTATCCTAACACTCACAGCACTGGCTGTAGATGGCAGTTGGACCTGCTGGTCTTCATGGTCCACCTGTAAAGGGAAGACCCAGCAGCGCACCCGCCAATGTAACAATCCAGCCCCGCAGAATGGTGGAGCAGCATGCCTTGGGCCTCAAGAGGAATCAGCTGATTGCCTCTAACATATGTGTCATCCATAAATTACAAAATAGACCCTTTTCACATTATCGGGGTTCTCAGAAGCAGAAGTTGTCATAGTTGTGTGTAAACTTCTATAGCGGTAAACAGGAGATGAGAGCAAACATAATTTCTGTATTTGCATTTGCTGTAATAGCAAAAGAAAAATCCATGATAGTTTTTCCACGAGTTTCCAAAAGAGGGAAAAAACAGTGAGAGATTGATTACAGCAGTCAGAAGAGAGAAAGATGTCAATTTGCCATCACTCCCTCAGTCACTGTATTAGAAACACCCTCTCCATTAGAAACACCCCTTTCACTGACATTCTCTATGTGTAAAACATGAATGTTCAGCCCATATTATACCCCAAAATTAAAAGAAATTAAGAAATTATATTTTGCACGACACTATTATCATGACAATTAAGCACATTAACATTATTGTAATGTTTCCAGATGTTTTTCTTTATCAAAAAGTATTTTGATTTTGGTGGTGAAACATGACACAGACATACCGTGTTAGCTTTACAATCTACCAGTTTACTGGTTCTATTTCTATTGCATCAGGTAATAACCTCTTCATGAAGTTATACAATGTTGGCCTTATCAGACAAACACCACTATGCTTGGACCAACACTAAATTATCTAAACTGAATATTCACCCACACAAAAAGTGATACTTCACAGTACATTTTGTGAAGCACTTTTGCTGGTCCTGTGCCCAGTCAATACCATCAGAATTATTTCTTACTGTGGTTCAAACTACCTAATATTCTGGTCTGTTGCTTCTTATTTGAAGATCATTACATGGATAATATATTACAACCGAATAGAATGTAGCCAACACTATGAGTCAGAGGTTTGGACACACTTGACTGTATGTATTACCTTTCCTGATAATTTTTGAAACTTTAAACACAGACATGATGTTTAACTAAAATATAACTGATGTCATTTGTGTTCTTTGAATGTTTGAATTTGATCATTAAAGAAACTGAAATGCACGCTGGAAAAAAGTCAATTTTAGTGACTTTTAATAACTGGACAGATAAGAACTGGGTCTGTCAAGCTTCATCATAAAAAAATAAAATACCAAAAGTATAGTCCATTCACTTTCTGTTCTCTACTAGCTTGGAGTAACATTAAAGCTTCAGAAATGTCAGCTGTTAATTCTTTGAAAATCTTTTTCTCATGTTCAAATCTCATACACACTCACAAACCTCATTACAATTAATCTCATAACATTTTATTTATACTTCTCCTTAAAATGTTACATTTTTGTGTTTGTGTGTGTTTATGGGATTTTCTGCCTATAGAGTGTAAACAATAGAAAAGGAGAGAGGGGAACATGATTGGGAAAGGGCCACAAGCCAACACTTAAAATCAAGTCACCCCACAAAAAAATGTAACATATTTTAACTAAATTACAACATTAACTAGTAAACCCTAGTGAAAAAGCACAGTTTATTTGTATGTACTTTAGTATAACAAGCATGCTATAAATTGGTATACTGTACTTAAAGTCTGCTAAATTGGAACAACTACTTTTGTACTAAATGCATTTGAGTTGTATTAAATATACGTGTTTGTGCAAAAGTGGAACTATTCCAAGTATATTTAAGTACACTTTAAATATACTCTTAAGTTTTGAAATGCAGAATTCACTCAGCATAAACTTTAAATATATTTTGGTGACATGAGAATTGCAATTCAATTACATTGTAAGAGTGTTGAACACACATTATTATTAACAAACTTTTAGTGACTTTAAAACCCATTGCAATGGCATTCCAAGTTAACTTGTAGTGTGCTAATGGCATCATTATAGTGTGCTTCAAATAGGCTACAATAAAGTAATCTTTATAAATAAAGTTATAGCTTTAGAATATGCCTTTTACAGACAGCCCCAATATACCAGTAACTTACTTATCAAGTGAACATCAGTGAGACAATGGGAACATATTTATATGTATATTGAATGCAGGAACCAATACGGGCTGGAATCGAACCCGGGTCACATGGGCCGCTGTCGCACAAGAGCATTCTGCTTACCTGTTGCGCCACCACACATATATAGACTACGCTAAACTAGTGTTACTTTGTGTTCTCTCTATACTGTCACAAGTACAGCTACAAACCTGCTTCCCAAAAAGTTGGGACACTGTACAAATTGTAAATTGTGAACAGAATGCAATGATGTGGAAGTTTCAAATTTCTATATTTTATTCATGACATATCAAATGTTTAAACTGAGAAAATGTGTAATTTTAAGGGAAAAATAAGTTGATTTTAAATTTCATGGCATCAACACATCTCAAAAAAGTTGGGACAAAGCCATGTTTACCACTGTGTGGCATCCCCTCTTCTTTTTATAACAGTCTGCAAACGTCTGGGGACTGAGGAGACAAGTTGCTCAAGTTTAGGAATAGGAATGCTGTCCCATTCTTGTCTAATATAGGATTCTAGTTGCTCAACTGTCTTCGGTCTTCTTTGTCGCATTTTCCTCTTTATGATGCGCCAAATGTTTTCTATGGGTGAAAGATCTGGACTGCAGGCTGGCAATTTCAGTACCCGGATCCTTCTTCTATGCAGCCATGATATTGTAATTGATGCAGTATGTGGTCTGGCATTGTCGTGTTGGAAAATCCAAGGTCTTCCCTGAAAGAGATGATTGGGAGCATATGTTGTTCTAGAACTTGGATATACCTTTCAGCATTGATGGTGCCTTTCTGGATGTGTAAGCTGCCCATGCCACATGCACTCATGCAACCCCATACCATCAGAGATGCAGGCTTCTGAAATGAGTTCTGATAACAACTTGGGTTGTCCTTGTCCTCTTTAGTCCGGATGATATGGCGTCCCAGTTTTCCAAAAAGAACCTCAAATTTTGATTAATCTGACCACAGAACAGTTTTCCACTTTGCCACAGTCCATTTTAAATGAGCCTTGGCCCAGAGAAAACGCCTGCGCTTCTGGATCATGTTTAGATATGGCTTCTCTTTTGACCTATAGAGTTTTAGCCGGCAACAGCGAATGGCATGGTGGATTGTGTTCACCGACAATGTTTTCTGGAAGTATTCCTGAGCCCATGTTGTGATTTCCATTACAGTAGCATTCCTGTATGCGATGCAGTGCCGACTAAGGGCCCAAAGATCACAGGAATCCAGTATGGTTTTCCGGCTTTGACCCTTACGCACAGAGATTGTTCCAGATTCTCTGAATCTTTGGATGATATTATGCACTGTAGATGATGATAACTTCAAACTCTTTGCAATTTTTCTCTGAGAAACTCCTTTCTGATATTGCTCCACTATTTTTCGCCGCAGCATTGGGGGAATTGGTGATCCTCTGCCCATCTTGACTTCTGAGAGACACTGCCACTCTGAGAGGCTCTTTTTATACCCAATCATGTTGCCAATTGACTTAATAAGTTGCAAATTGGTCCTCCAGCTGTTCTTTAAATGTACATTTAACTTTTCCAGCCTCCTATTGCTACCTGTCCCAACTTTTTTGGAATGTGTAGCTCTCATGAAATCCAATATGTGATCAAAATGTCTCACTTTCAACATGTGATATGTTATCTATATTCTATTGTGAATAAAATATAAGTTTATGAGATTTGTAAATTATTACATTCCTTTTTTATTCACAATTTGTACAGTGTCCCAACTTTTTTGGAATCGGGTTTGTATAAGCGCGCTGACATTATTAACTATTATGACAGCACAAATTATATGGATTAAAAGACTGTGAATCGCTGACAAAATTATTAATATAGACACAGTAAAGTGGTGCGTGGAAATAAACGTGAAATGGCTTGTTGCTATACAACATGAACATGCATTAAACTTTAAACTGTTGAAGAAATAAAACCATTAGACGCAACATTAAATTTCAAGAATGTTTTGCTTCCCTTTTACCTGACATTATCTGTCATTAACACAACATGAAGCAATTGCATAAACCAGCACATTAGTTTTATCCTTGTGCAAGCATTAAAACACAGACAGTTCTGTTCATTGGTGGAAAAATGTGAACGTGCAGAACTGCTTGTGTTTCTGTGTGTGCAGAAATATAATCATCCATAACATTCTTCTGCCGATTGTCTCTGCGCGCTTCAACTCTCAATGCTCCTGACAAAAACGCAATTAAATGATTGGCCGGTCTTGCATTAAGCTGCGGATTTATATGTGACACATAAATTAAAATGATTTACTTTTTATGTGGTAAACGTTTCTGGATTTATTTGACATTTTAACTTTCTGCGTTTTTTTTTTTTGCTCAGAATCAGTTTAATTAAAACCCTGAATGGTTTGGTGTTGGCTCCAGGCAACATGGTTGTAACACAGTTTGTAAATATGGGAAGGAGGCAGGAACCGGCGAACATTCAACAAAACTTTAATTTTATTATGTTTGTGCCGGCCGCACAAACATAATAAAACATAAAATAAAGTCCAGGCCTGGTCCTCTCCCGTCCTTCACTGTCGTCGCTCCTCCTTTTATGCCTCCGGAGCTCCTCTGTGAGAGACTGCCTTATTGGTGCCTTATTTTATTACAAACAAACTAAAATACACCATTGTGATGAGCAGGGCGGGCGCGCGCCATTCCCTCACGGCTCTCGCCCGCCCTGCTCATCACAATGGTGTATTTTAGTTTGTTTGTAATAAAATAAGGCACCAATTGATTGATCAAACGTATCTCAGGACAGAATAGCTCAAATACTAATAAATAAAAGTGCAAAAAAGTCCAAAACATGACCAACAGGGGTCCATTTTGTGTCCTGTTTCAGCACGTGCACATTTCTCCATACTTTCTCCAATGAAAATGTGCTTTTTTCACTTGTTTGTATCCATTTAATCACTCACAAAAATATGAGCCACCTTCACTGGCAAGTAAATAAGTATTTTTAAGAACTTTACATTATATATCATCAAATGTTTTACAGAAAATAACAAAAAACTGTGTGTTGCCTCAAGGCAACATTGTACCATAATGGCATCGCATAAGGCCATACAGGCATAATAGGTTTGAATACAAATGCATTTTCACATGATTTTGTAATGCACTTATAAGAATAATAATTCACAAACTGTATCTGCATATATTATGATCTGCACATTTTCTATAGCACTTCAAAAACGTATAAAACACAGGTAGCACAGCCAGTTGATGAGGGTGATGATGAGGAGTTAATGAGGAGTCATACTGTGGAAAATAAAATCATAGTGACAATCCATCAGGGAGAGAGTGAGGGTGAGAGAAAAGATGGAGATAAGGATGAAGATGGATATGATAACTTGATATAATAACATAATAATATGATGGTATGGTAATACTTGTGTTCCACTATGGTACAATGTTGCCTGAGGGCAACAACTGGATATAAAATGTTACTTTTTATTAAATATGAAACTTTTAATACATTAAAAACTGGAAAGATTTGTTCAACTGTCTAGTTAAAGAAACTGATGTTTTCAATAAATATATTTCTTTTTTCTCCATGAAAATGCCAAATATTTACATTTTTCCATTGTGATACAATGTTGCCTCGAGGCAACAAACTTCTAAAAAATAAATTAATTAAAAATTCATGTTCATTGATTTTGTTAAAGTGTCCAATTTTAAGCAGGAAAACCAACACAAATAATCTTTTTCCTCATTGATATCATATTGCATACTATACAGGGTTAATTTAATTAATTAATTGAATAATTCATAATATATTGACAGCTGCAGGCTGCAGTCCATATTTCAAAGTGCAAATAAGGGCCATTAAAGTAGCATTAATGGGAAAAGTGTATTACAGTATGGGTGCATTGAAGTGCATTAGGAAACACAAATGTAATAAAACTTCTGGAATTCAGGTGCATGCATTTCTTTCACCATTTCAAACTGACTATATATTGTTTTCTTTATTTGTCATAATTACAAATATTTACTTATGTAACTACTTTCTATATGTATGTATATCTATTTGCAACCATGCAAAATTGTGAAAAGCGCTATTGAATTAAACAATAGCCTACCTGATATTCAAAGTGTGAGCAAATTATTAAAAAAGGGAAAAGGTAGGTCATAATTATAAACTTACTTATGATTATGTTTTGCGACTCAAAACACATTTCCTGTAAACTTTTATCTAGGCCAATACAATTTGTTTTGTACTAAACAAGTAGAACTCAAATACTGTTCATTGAATTGGACATTTAATCATATCAGGTCAGCATAGTATTCAACAAAAATAAATGACTGAAGTAAAAATGTAACAAATGAAATCATTTTATTTGCAAATTTCTCATGGTTACATCTGAGCTGTAGGCAAAAGTTGGGTTTGAAAATTCTGCCCTTACAGCCAATAAGCAGAAACAAACTAGAGGTTTCAATTCATACCTCATGTTTTCTGTGGTTTGCACAAAAAGAAAGTCTCATCTAAAACATATAGCATCATCTAAAAATAATTTGATCGTTCTCGGATTTGAAATACACAGTGAGACTTGTGTTGAGAAAACATGTCAGAGGCAATGGATGCAGAGTCTGCCCTACTGAAAAAACCCTACCAAAATGTATTTAAAATAGGCCTACATTCATTTCACACTAACTAAAAACCCATTAATATACAGTAGTCAGCATCTGAAGTGGATCAAAAAGGTTCATCAAAGTTGCCCTTAGAAAAAGGTTTTAGGACAACTTTGATGAAGGGTTTTGATCCGCTTCAAATGTTGACTATTTACAGACATACTGATATAAATATTTTAATCAAACTTTATTTGCAGTTCTTCTTTATTGTACAATGCATATTTCTAAATATTAAGCCTAAAATGTGTTTAATATCACTATTAGTAAGGATAATATGATCACTGTATAATTTGAATGCAAGATATATATATATATATATATATATATATATATATATATATATATATATATATATATATATATATATATATATATATATATATACACTTGTACTAAAGTATTCTTGCAATAGTTCCACTTTAGCATAATCAAGTATATCTTTAGTTGGACTTCAACACAAAGCAGACTTTAAGTATAACCAATTTAGTATACTAAAAGTACAATTGCAGGGTATCTATAATAAGTACATGAAAATGTAAATGCAATTGTAGTACACTTAGCATAAAATAAATGCATTTCAAATAGATTCTAGTATATTTATTTTTCACTAGGGAAGGTAAATCCAAAATAGTCATTTAAGTAGTTTGTGAAAAAAAATTATCATCATGACAGAATCAATATTTTAGACAGAAGTAGTATTATGTTGATGACAAGAATGTCAACATGAGAATATTAGAATTTTAACAACTTCTCCTCTGATTACTGCTTCCTTGACAAGGCAGACCACCATCTTTTGGTGGGGGGTTGTTACATTCTCGTTTTCTTGTCTTTGTTCCAGACACACATGGGGACCAGGAGCTCCAGCAGCTCCAGACTCCATGTGTAGGCCCTGTCAGAGGGAAAAACATAAGAATATGTGCTCTGTGAAGGTCTTGCTTAACATTCATTATTTAATCTGATCACAACTGTGACAAATCATATATACCAATAAAACACTTGATTGCAAAATGTGATAATCATTATATTATATTACACTTGAGAGCGTATGACAGAAAGTGCACAAGATTTTTACCAGGTCTAATAAATGCCAAAGACCAGAAATCCCTTGATGTTGAAGAAATTGTCTCAGGTTACAAATGTTAGCATGGTTTCCTGAGAAGGGTAACTAGACAATGCACCCTAGGACGCTTTGGGGAACACCTCCAGTGTGACTCATGTCTGAAGCATGTGTCTAAATGCGACAATGTCATTTGCCGGCAACAGCCTGTGACATCACTACCAATGCAACCGTGAGTATAAGAGGGCACATCATATACTTTTCTCTGAAGGAGATGTGGGCAGGCATGCCTGAAGAATGGCAATGAGACATAGAGTCTTGTTTCTCTTCTCAGGAAACCATGTTTACATTTGTAACCTGAGACATGAGAACTCGCACTGCATCCTAGGACACTTTAGGGAACAAATACATACTCTGCCATGCTGAGGGGAATGAATGCCCTATCGGCTGTGACTAAGCACCTGACTCAAAGTTCCCCACCCTACAGGTACGCGCCAGCAGAGATGTCAGTGGCGTTCTTCCCTACAGCCACAACCCAAGCTACACACCCTGACAAGGAAGGCCCCATCTTAAACCCTTACTCCCTTACCTGCAGGCCAAGCATTAAGTCTCAGCCCACGGGCAGAGCTCAGAGGTTTGGTATTATAATTCCAAATACCTTTAAGGGAATATGGCCAAAATAACTTCACTTCTCTCACTTAAAAAATTGTGAGAAGCCTACAACCCGTCAGCAGAATCCCTAGATTCAGCCCTAAATGAGAAAGGAATTGCTAACATGTAATAACTACACCAGATTCTAGGAGCGGAACATATTGGGGAGCAGACACTCTGCATAATGATCCTCTGAGCAAGGGGAGAACTCTAAACTTTGCTGCTAGAGAACTCTGCTTGCTGCTAGAGAGTGGAAGCCTCAGCATAATGGCTCTTAAAATTGAGAGGAGGCCTACACTTTAAGCCAAGGAAAGCCCTAACAATGAGGCTCCAGAGAGCCATACAACTCAATATTGCTATCAAGGTGAAGCTCTGGGGAGCGGAGGCTTCAGCAGGACAACTCTCTACAACGGAGGAAGCCTAGCCACAGTCTACCCTAAAGACCTAAAGTTAGCCAAAGAGGCTCATAGAGAGCCACACACACTGACACCATTTGGCACCATAGACAGAGCTCTAAAGAGTGGAGGTCTCAGCAAAATGAATCTAAAAAATGAGAGGAGACCTAATTACACTCTACACTAAGGACAGCTCTAGCAAGGAGGCGCCAGAGAACCATACAACTCAAAACCACTATCCAGGTGAAACTGGCTCTCTAGAACGAGAGGAGGTCTAGCAACACTCTCTCTAAAGACAGTTAGCCAAGAAGGTTCACAGAGAGCCATACAACTTGATATTGCTATCTAGGCTGAGCTCTGGGGAGCAGAGTTCTAGGCAGGATGACTCTCTAAAACAAGATTAAGCCACTGTCTAGTGCCACTGTCTAGACGGAGCTCTAAAGAGCAGAGGTCTCAGCAGGACAACTCTCTAAAACAAAAGGAGACCTAACTACACCCTAAATTAAGGATAGCCCTACCAAGAAGGCTCACAGAGAGCCCTAAAACTTGGTATCGCTATCCAAGTGGAGCTCTGGGGAGCGGAGGCTTCAGCAAGATGACTCTCTAGAATGAGAGGAGGCCTAGCAACACTCTACCCTAAAAACAGCTTCAACAAGGAGGCTCACAGAAGTCATACACTTTTAGCGCTACTGTCTAGACGGAGCTCCAAAGAGTGCCTCGGCAGAATGACTCTTTAAAATGAGTGGAAGCCTAGCAAGACTCTACCCTAAAGACTGTCAGACTCCTTGGTAGAACTGAGAGCCATACACCTGTGGTACCAGCTTTGTTGAAATCAGAGGAAATCAAACAAACATTGAATGTGGTAAATTTGTTGCTGTTTAAATGGAAGATAAAAAAAACCCCTCAGATTTCATCAAAATATCTTAATTTGTGTTCCGAAGATGAACAAAGGTCTTAAAGGTTTGAAACGACATGAGGGTGAGTAATTAATGACAGAATTTTCATTTTTGGGTGAACTAACCCTTTAAAGTTATTATTACCCCGAAATTTGTTGGAAACCATGTCCTGGGGCCAGTTGCATAAACTGCTTGGACTACAATTACAAGTTAGTAATTACATGTTTGACTGGTCATAACGAAGATGGTTACATAAAAAGATTCAATATTGTTCAATATTGTAGACACCTGGTGCCACACTCTAATCAGCTAATTAACTCAAAACACCTGCAAAGGCCTTTAAATGGTCTCTCAGTCTAGTTCTGCAGGCTACACAATCATGGGGAAGACTGCTGACTTGACAGTTGTCCAAAAGATGACCATTGACACCTTTCACAAGGAGGGCAAGACACAAAAGGTCATTGCAAAAGAGGCTGGCTGTTCACAAAGCTTTGTGTCCAAGCACATTAATAGAGAGACGAAAGGAAGGAAAAGATGTGGTAGAAAAAAAGTGTACAAGCAATAGGGATAACTGCACCCTGGAGAGGATTGTGAAACAAAACCCATTCAAAAATGTGGGGGAGATTCACAAAGAGTGGACTGCAGCTGGAGTAATTGCTTCAAGAACCACTACACACAGACGTATGCAAGACATGGGTTTCAGCTGTCGCATTCCTTGTGTCAAGCCACTCTTGAACAACAGACAGCGTCTGTCTGACAACAGGTTGTCAACTAAAACATTAATGGCTCATCCATTATTTTTATTCAGAATTGCAGTTGTTAACATTCAGCTGGTTGTAACCACTATTAATTATCAAGCACATCAGTCTTATAGGATAGGTTTTATATTGAAATTGTGTGTGCTGAAGTCATGTTTTCGTTTAGGTCCTGGCATACCATGTACAAATGATTGGCCGGACATTTGGAGTAAAAGCCAATGGGAGGATTTTAAATCAAAGAAACCTTGGTTGGGGTGCAAGAACAAAAATCTTGGTATGTCATTGTTCTATTTGTCTTGAATTCACATAATCTTTTAATTCATTTTTTCACCATTGGTAAAATAAAAGCAGAGACTGTTGATTTCCAGTTAAATAAATTAATATTAAATATATTTAAGTTATTATAGCATAATTAAGGTTACATTTCAGGTAACAACATGAAAATCTTGACCTAGCTATCTTTGTAAGAAGCATGATTTGTGGTATTTATTAAACCCAAATGAGAACAGGGAGTGAAAATCAAACAAAGTAATCAATTAAAGGTGCCCTAGATTATTTTTTTACAAGATGTAATATAAGTCCTAGGTGTCCCCTGAATGTGTCTGTGAAGTTTCAGCTCAAAATACCCCATAGATTTTTTTTTATTAATTTTTTTAACTGCCTAATTTGGGGCATCATTAACTATGCACTGATTTTTTCAGCACGGCCCCTTTAAGAGATGCGCTTCCTCTGCCACACGAGCTGTCGACTATATTACAGCGCATTTACAAAGTTCACACAGCTAATATAACCCTCAAATGGATCTTTACAAGATGTTCGTCATGCATGCTGTATGCATGCTTCGAATTATGTGAGTAAAGTATTTATTTAGATGGTTACGTTTGATTCTGTGTGAGTTTGAGGCTATATGCTCTGTGGCTAAAGCTAACATTACACACTGTTGGAGAGATTTATAAAGAATGAAGTTGTGTTTATGCATTTTACAGACTGCAAGTGTTTAAAAATGAAAATAGTGACAGCTCTTGTCTACGTAAATACAGTAAGAAACGATGGTAACTTTAACCACATTTATCAGTACATTAGCAACATGGTAATGAAACATTTAGAAAGACAATTTACAAATATCACTAAAAATATCATGATATCATGGATCATGTCAGTTATTATTGCTCCATCTGCCATTTTTCGCTGTTGTTCTTGCTTGCTTACCTTGTCTGTGCACAGATCTGTCAGCGAGGCGCCATGAGCCAGCGCCCAGGAAGAGGCCACCCCTCTGGTGGAGTAGGCTCTCAACCCGAGCGGGCAAGGCACGCCCTGGGAATCGTACGCCAAGGCGATGGCATCCACTATCCAGTGGGCCATCCTCTGCTTGGAGACAGCCTTTCCCTTCTGCTGGCCTCCGTAACAGATGAAGAGCTGATCTGAGGTCCTGAAGCTTCGCGTTCTGTCCACGTAAACGCGCAGAGCGCGGACGGGACAGAGCAAAGCTAGGGCTGGGTCTGCCTCCTCCGAGGGCAGCGCTTGCAGGTTCACTACCTGATCTCTGAAGGGAGTGGTAGGAACCTTGGGCACGTATCCAGGCCGGGGTCTCAGGATGACGTGAGAATCACCGGGCCCGAATTCTAGGCACGTTTCGTCGACCGAAAATGCATGCAGATCCCCTACCCTCTTCAGGGAAGCCAATGCAACCAGAAGAACCGTCTTAAGAGACATTAGTTTCAGGTCGACTGATTGCAAAGGTTCGAAGGGATGACCCCGGAGAGCTGTGAGAACCAGGGTCAAATCCCAAGAGGGTACGGAGGAAGGGCGAGGAGGATTCAGTCTCCTGGCCCCCCTCAGGAATCTGACGATCAGATCGTGTTTCCCCAGGGACTTACCCTCACCTGCATGGTGATGTGCGGCAATAGCGGCAACATACACCTTGAGGGTGGAGGGAGACAGCCTTCGCTCCAACCCATCTTGCAGAAAGGAAAGCACGGATCCGACCGAACATGATCGGGGGTCCTCTCTGCGAGAGGCGCACCATTCGACGAACAGGTTCCACTTCAACGCATAGAGATTCCTAGTGGAAGGAGCTCTAGCGGAAGTGATGGTGTCTACGACCGCTTGCGGGAGATCACTCAGAACCTCCGCATCCCGTCTAGGGGCCACACGTGGAGGTTCCACAGATCAGGACGCGGGTGCCACAGGGTGCCCCGTCTCTGAGTCAGGGGGTCCTTCCTCAGAGGAATCGGCCAGGGAGGTGCTGTCGCGAGGAGAATGAGGTCTGAGAACCAGGTCCGAGTGGGCCAGTACGGAGCCACTAACAGAACCTGCTCCCCGTCCTCCCTGACCTTGCACATGAGTTGTGCGAGAAGGCTCACTGGGGGAAACGCATATTTGCGCAGACCCGGGGGCCAGCTGTGTGCCAGTGCATCCGTGCCGAGCGTGCCGCCGGTCAGGGAATAAAACCACTGGCAGAGGGCAGTTTCCGGGGAGGCAAACAGGACTACCTGGGCCTCGCCGAAACGCTGCCAAATCAGCTGGACCGCCTGGGGGTGGAGCCGCCACTCGCCCGCAAGTAGATGCTGCCGTGACAGCTCGTCGGCTGCACGGTTGAGCACACCTGAGACACGACTGGCCCGATGGGACCTCAGATCCTTCTGACTCCACAACAAGAGATGGCGGGCGAGTTGCGACATGCGACGGAAGCGTAGACCACCTTGAGGGTTGGTGTACGCAACGGCCACTGTGCTTTGTGAGCGGACTAGAACGTGCTTGCCTGACAACAGCTTCTTGAAGCGGGCCAGCGCAAGACGAACCGCTAGCAACTCGAGGCAATTGGTATGCCAATGCAGCTGAGGCCCCGTCCAAAGACCTGTCACTGCATGCCCGTTGTACGTGGCCCCCCATCCCGTGGCAGAGACATCTGTGGAGACCACAGCGTGCCTGGACACTCGTTCGAGGGGTACTCCGGCCCACAGGAACGAAGGGTCCAACCACCGGACAAAGGTGCGACGGCAGCTCGGTGTCACGGGGACACGGAGCGTACCGCACTGCCACGCCCATCTCGGGACCCGGCCGCGGAGCCAGTGTTGAAGCGGTCTCATATGAAGCAATCCGAGCGGCGTTACCGTGGCTGCAGATGCCATATGCCCCAGGAGCCTCTGAAAATCTTTCAGTGGAGCCGCTGTCCTGCGCTTGAGCGAGCTCAGGCAGTTCAACACCGACTGGACGCGCGCCTCGGTGAGACGCGCAGTCCGTGCGACCGAGTCTAGCTCGAGACCGAGACAAGAGATCCTCTACCCGGGGGCGAGTTTGCTCTTGTCCCAGTTGACCTGAAGACCCAACCAGCTGGGAGCTACAACCATGTCGGGTAGGACTTTGTACTGACATGCCCGACCCTCGAACGCAGACCGACCTAGGAAGGGTCTGTGTCGAGGCAGAATCGAGACATGAAAGTACGCGTCCTTCAGGTCTATTGCTGCAAACCAATCCTGGGGACGGTCCAGGATTGGCCGTAGCCCACCGCCCTTTTTCGGTACAATGAAGTAGGGGCTGTAGAACCCCGACTTCATATCGGCTGGAGGGACCGACTTGATTGTATCCTTCGCCAGGAGGACAGCAATCTCCACCCGGAGAACAGGTGCACTGTCCAACGACACCGGAGTGAAGTGGACAGCCCTGAAGACCGGGGGACGCCGGGCGAACTGAATCGCATAGCCGAGTCTGATAGTACGAATGAGCCAACTGGACAGGCTGGGGAGCGCTATCCACGCTTCCAGACACTGAACCAGCGGGACCAAAGGCACCACAGACGCACCGGGGGTGGGGCAGCAAGGCAGAGAGGGACCCGACTCGGACGGCTTGGGGGCGGCCCGGAGCGGAGTCGGACTCTGCGAGGCAGCAGTGTGCATGGGAGACGGCGCACGGGACGCGGTCTGCACCATCACACTGCCACCTGCTGGCGAATGGGGAGGGAGCTGTCAGCGGCGAGGCAGAGCCTGGCACACTGGCAGACACCCCTTGTTGTGACCTGGAGTTTGAGGAAACTGCTCTTTTTGTGGCAAAGTGGGTACCGCTGGACTCCGGAGAGCCAGCAGCGGTAGATGGACAGCCGCCACAAAATCCCCCCCGGCCCTCCTCCGGGGGTGGGAGAGCAGATGGAATACTCTCCCAAAGGGCAGGAACCTTCCGCTCCAGGTCGCCCGTCTCAGGGCAGAGTTTTCCCCGACCGCTTGCCACCTGGCTGGCAGAGACGGGCTGGGCACCACGTCCGCGACCGGCACCCTGCTGTTTGGCTGGTGTAGGCTGCTGCTTTGCCAACTTAGCAGGGGCGGAGGAAGACGCAGGCGGGTGCCCTGTGCGACGAGCGGGCTGAGGCTGAGCCACGGGCGGCTGGGTGGAGGCAGCAGCGGACCGCCGTGGCCTGACATGTCTGATAACCTCAGCCTGCTTCTGTGCAGCGGAGGACTGTTGGGCACAGCTCTCCACCGCGTCGCCGAAAAGGCCGATCGGAGACACGGGGGAATCCAGGAACCGATGTTTGTCGGACTCCCTCATGTCTGCCAAGGTCAGCCAGAGGTGGCGTTGCTGGGCTACCAGAGTAGACATCGCCTGGCCAACAGAACGCGCTGTCACCTTCGTTGCCCGGAGGGCAAGGTCAGTGGCAGCGCGCAGCTCCCCAAGCAGCTGTTGGTCAGGACCTTCCTGGGGCATCTGCGACAGCGCTTTTGCCTGATAGGCCTGCAAAAGGGCCATCGCGTGCAGGGCAGAGGCAGCCTGCCCACAGGCACTGTAAGCTTTCTCAGTCAGACCGGCTGAGAATTCACAGGCCTGGGACGGGAGACGCGGCTCACCGTGCCAGCCAGCGGCCGTTGGACACAACTGCGTCGCAACAGAACACTCGACCGGCGGGATCCTCGCGTACCCCATGGCTAGCCCGCCGTCCAGGGAGGTGAAGGCGGACGAGGGACCAGGCCCTGTACGAGCCCCATGCAGAGCTTGCCAAGACCTGGTCACCTCATCGTGTACTTCCGGGAAGAAAGGCATTGGGGCGGGACGCTGGATTTGACCAGCGCGACCCCCCCCCAAGTACCAATCGTCCAACCGAGATGGGCCGGGACAGGGTGGAGGGTTCCACTCAAGCCCGATGCACAAGGCGGCCCGGGAGAGCACAGCCGTGAGCTCGGGATCCGACTCGGGCAACGCTACCAACGGTGGCACGATGGGTTGCGGTGCTGATGAGGCGGCAGGGGCCCGAGGAGCGTTTCCGCTCGGTGGGGAAGCCCTGACCGTAATCCTCAGGTCACCCTTCCTATACAGCGCCGTACCGTCATTCCGGTTCCCGGGGCCGGAAAAAACGGTCGTACGCGGCATAGGAGAGGGGACCCCCGCTTCCTGAGACTTCAGGAAGGAGAGTCTCGACCTCAGCATCGCGATAGTCATGTTCCCGCAATGGGAACATGAACCATCCACAAAAGCTGCTTCAGCGTGCAGAATGCCCAAACACGAGATGCAACGATTGTGCCCATCAGCAGGGACCAGGGAACGACCGCACCCATTAACGCACAGACGAAATGACATACTGTCAGGGTTCGTCTGTAAAGCTCTTTTAGAAGGGGAAGTCAACTCACTCGTGCTGAAGCACCCAGGGAGCGACGCGATGTGTCAGGTACACCACTCCCTGACACACCGAGGAACCGGCCCAAATTGCTACACACGCACACACTCTTTGTGTTGCTGTGAAAACAGCAGTTTTCGAGCTTATAGCTCAGCTCCTCGGAGACTCGCGACCTCGCTGAACGTGCCCTTTCACCAGCACTGAAAGCTCGCTGTAAATCCTCTTCTGAGGCAATGTTTTAGAATAAAACAAACGAAGAAAGGAATCTTCTGAACAGGACACCAGTGAATGGCTCCGAAGCGAAAGACAGAGTGCGATTGCATCTGCTTCCTATTTATATACACCTGACGGGGGCGGTGCGCATTATGCAAATAGCGCACGCCAATTCCATTGGCTTGTTTTAGTTTACACGAAGATGATAGGGCTCTCTAAGCGATATCCCAATTCGTCGGTCACTACTGACGTACGTCGAACGTGACCGACTGAAAGGGAACTCTTGTTATTCAACTATGCCGAGGTAAATTCAAATTCTGATTCGAGGGCACCTTTAAACAGCATGAAACTAATTTCATGGGAATTTTCTCTATTACAGGATGTCACGGTTGGTAATCCGCTGTCTCATTCTGGTCTTGTGTGTTTGTGTGTGTGTGTGTGTGTGTGAGTTTCGTCATGCTGATTGTTTCATGTGGGCGTCGCGCCTGATTATCAATGATCAGTGGCAGCTGAGTGTCATCAACCAGCCTATTTATTGCCATGTCTTTCGTCTCATGTTGTCAGATTGTTGTTGGAGATTCCCTCGTGCTGTTCCTTGTTCTACTCCTGTGTTCTGAGTCAAGTGTGTCGTGTCGTGTCGTGTCGTGTCGTGTTGTGTTGTGCTGTTCCTGTTCCAGTCTCGTTTGGATTACTCACCTGGTGTTCTCCCTTCACTTCGGGCACTCTTCACATGGTCTTCACTCATCTGTCCCAGAACAACACACTTCTGTTGGCTGCTACGTGTTTGACTTGTGTGTCTTTCTCAATAAAGATATTTTTACTTGCAACTTACATCCGCCTTTAATTCCGTGACACAGGATGGTCTGGTCTGCTCTAATGCAGGATCAATGGGGGTCTTCAAAGAACAAGGTGTCCAGATCTCCATGGAGTAGGCTACATTTCAAATTCAAGTTTCCAACAATGAAAACAGAGACATTTTATCTTCATTAAGGAACAAAATCAAAAGACATTTTTGTTCAAAAGCACATGCTCTTGCTGAAAAGATAGAGAACTTGAAAAAAATGATGTCCTGGGAAAAATGTGGAGGCAATGAACATGTCAGTAATTAAAGAGACCTACTCCGTGTTCAGAACCTCATACTACCTTGCCAAAAATAATCGTCCCGACCCAGATCATGAAGCGCTCGTAGAACTCCAGCATGAATGGTCTCAAAATGGGACAAATTGTGCACTTTCAATTGTGAACAACATTGTTAGCTCCTCAAGCAAATTAGCTGTGCTCATAGATGAGGCATCCACCTTGAGTAGAAAAGCCACCTTGATTGTTAACATCAAAGCATCTGTTGGTGAACCACCAGAATTTTTCTTGATCTTGTGGAACTTCAGGACCAGACATCTGAAGGAATAATTCAAGCCTCAATGAGTTGCCTAACAAAAGCAGGATTCACAGAGGAGTGGCTAAAACAAAACTGGATATCCTTTGTCTCAGATGGTGCTAGCGTTATGGTGGGCAAGCTTTCTGGTGTATCCACAAAATTGAAAATAAGATTCCCAAAACTTCTCACTTGGCACTGCATGAATCACAGGCTAGAATTGGCTGTTTCAGATGCTGTTGATAAAGTTACTGTTCTCAATCAAAATATTTGTTGAAAAATTGCACAACGTCTATAGTAAATCAAACAAAAATCAGAGAGAGCTTTAAGAATCAGCGCCTGAGGTTGGAACTCAGGTTCTCAAAATTGGCAGAATCTTAGATGTTAGATGGGTTGCCAGCAGTTTTCGGACTGTTCGGGCTGTCTGGACATCTTTTACTGCCCTTGTCAGACACTTTGAAAAAGCCTCCAATGATGAGTAGAGGAATTGCACTGAGAGACAGACATACAGAGGCTTAGGTGACAGACTGAAAAGTCCAAAATTTCTCTGTAAAATTGGTTTGAGGTATAATACATTACATGAACTGTCCATTGTCTCTGAGGAAGCTCAAAATATGACTCTACTCAGAGCAGATCTTCTTGTGAAAAGAGCAATCTGGTTTTAACGTCATTTAAAACTCAGCCAAGGGGCGAAACTTTCAGATGCACTGGAGGCAAAAGATCGTGGCACATTCAAAGATGTGCACTTGAAGTCAAATCCTAAGATTAAGTCTATCAACACTGAGGAATTCTTGCAAAGCCTAATTGAAAGTCTACAGAAACGTCTTCCTTTTGAAGAAGAAATTCTTAAAGATCTGAGCATTCTGGAGACAAACAGGTGGCCATCAGAGGCTGGCATTCGTTATGGTGAGGCAGAGATTCATAAGCTCTGTGCACGTTTTAATTTGTGCCCTGACCAAGCCATTAGGAGAATGAGAGACGTAGTTGAATCTCCCCAAACTGAATCTCATGATTTGAAACCTCTTAAGAACTGCATGCAGACCTTTCCTGTAAGCACTGCAGAGTGTGAAAGAGGTTTCAGTATCATGAATTCTATTGTGACAAAGAAGAGGTCTGTGGTTCTTGTTTCAAATGTTTCAAATTTGATGACGATCAACCTCAGTGGCCCACCAGTTTCACTGTTTAACCCAGAGAAATATGTAAAGACCTGGACAAAACGACATCGCACTGCACAAGACACACAGTCAAGGCAATGTAAATCTGTAAATCTCACAATAGAGCGAAAACATTTTTGGAACGTACTGTAATTGAATAAAAGTATAACTGAATAATTCAATGTTCTTATATAAAAGTGTATGTGTATATAACCGTATACAGTTTAGAAGTGCCTTGGGCACCTTTAATATACAAAAAATTCTTCTTTAGTACTTAAAAAGATAATCTTAAGAACATCTAAGTGTACTCAACTGTGCTATTTTGAGATTATCTTAAGAAGTACTAAACAAGAATTTTTAGTATATTAAGTATAAAATAAGTGCGTGAAAATAGAGCACTTTAAGTACATTATAGAAGTGTACTTTTTTTTTCATCTGGGACTACAGGTAATGATGTGGAATGTGGACGAGTACTCTAAAGTGACACCAATCGATCATTTGCTCCTATATATGATGCTTCTATTAGCTAGAAGTACACAGATACAGGACGCATTCACTCTAGAGAGAGCACAAAAAGATGGGCTGCAAATGAATGGGAATAATCACTGCATCTTCTTGAGACAGGCTCTTAGAAAATAACCATTTTAACTGACTGGCAGTTAGCATAGAGTTTGGATTGGCGGTATGGTTCTATTCCGGGCAAATAAACTCCCTGCCCATCCATGCAGCCTAGCATGGATAAGAGCAGGGAGAGCAGCGATAACCCCCTTAGGGAAAACAGAACCAAGAATTGCAATATCATTAATTTTCTTGATGACAATTAATGTAACATAATTGAACAAATGAGTTTGATCAAAATGAATATAAGAAGGTCAAGTCCTGACTGGACAAAGGAGGAGCTGGGGATTGAGAAGGGTAATTAGCTCCTGAGCAATGCGCTAAAGCTGCTGATAATACCAAATGGACCATATATATATATATGAATGCAGTGATAGGCGTTGTATTCCTATAGGTCAATGTGAATCAGCTGAGTGTCACCTGATGCGAGCTTGACTAACGTGACCTGCCAGAACTAACGCTATACGCTTGATTTCTGTCAGGATCCCTATAGTCAAAGATGACTGGCAGTTAACATACAGTTTGGATTGGCGGTATGGTTCTGTTCTGGGCAAAAACTCCCTGCCCATACATGCAGCCTAGAATGGATAAAAGCAGGGAGAGCAGTGATAACCCCCCAAAACAAAACCATATGCTGACAACCCCCCGACCACAAACTAACTGCGAAATCTGAATGAAAAGAGTATGCTGGAAAGATGGAAAGACAATAGGACATAATAGAAAGGAGCAGCATATCCCTCTGAATAGCAAACTGGAGGCAGCATGCCCCTTACAGGAGGGAAGTTGCGAAGGGGTGCTGTTCTGTTAAAAGCATCTTCATGCCCCATACAGAATGAGAACAGCAGCGAGGGGTGCTCTTCTTACAACATCTGAGAAGAGCAGCAAGCCCCTTTAAAAGCAGTTTTACCTGAATGAGCTTAAGACAACAGCATGTGGCAATACCCAAAAAGCTTAAGGAACAAGCTAGAAAACCTTAAGAACCAGATGCCTTAAAGATCATGTTGTCAATAACCTGATACCAATCAGCAAAACAGTGCTTCCCACAGAAGCTACAATAGTTAATTTCGAATTAACAAGAAATTCAATTATATGAAATTAAATTAATATAAATTAATTGAATTTGAATCAAATTAAATACAGTTGTGTAACCAAATAGTAACCAGGGGGAGTATACATTTTAGAGACTTATTTAATAGACTCGGACTCTTATTTTGAAATGTGTATGCTTACTATTGTGGGCTGCTCATTCAAGTTTAGATGAGGTAGATAAAAATATACATTTTTACAACAATTTACAATATTTTACAATACTATAAAGTAAACCATTGTCAATATTGAACGGCATTAGTCATATCAGCATAAGCAATCGCTTGGCATGAACATGGCATGAACGTGCAGTATAGTATTGCCTACATTGATTGTGAACCACTTTGAAGCAGTCTGAACGCTGCGTGAGCAGGTGAACGTGCAACAGCGCAACATTTAACTTTAAAACCAAGGAGCATACATGAAATTATAGCCTTTTGAAATTTTATCACATCAGGTATCACAATCTATGTTTTCCCATCCACAAAATGTGGGAGCAATGAAAGAGCTTAAAAAGGAAACTTTGCTTTGTGAAGACGTTGAGGTTTATGGTGGGTGAAATACAGCCAGCTGTGACGTGGATTCTTTATCTCCTTCTTGATATCCTTCCCCTTTGTGTGATGAGTGCAGATCTCATCTGAACATGTTTCAGGTCACTTCCAAATCGAGCAGCTTATAATCAATGCAGCGAATTAGTGTGTTTGTTCAAGACTTGAACATGAAGTGAAATCCTTGTGAATTCGCTAAATTCCAGATTACACAATTGTAGGAACCGTGGACGAACCAGACAAATTAATCATTCTGATGATTCTTTCAAAACATAATTCTAATTCAGAATCGGAATTCCAGCTCCAGCCATCTACAGGAAAATCCTTGCTTTTATAACCCCATCCTTCCTGGCAGAAGTGATGAACTCAGCTATTTGTGACACCAAATGGTCACATAGAAGATAAAGAGTCTTTGATCACCAGATCAAAAGAGAAAAGAGAAACAATGTAGGCCCTTTTAGAGACCTAAAACTGTACAGAAAACCCAATAAAGACTGTTCTGCAACTAAAACTGCATCAAAATTGTTCCAAACAATTTTAAATGGACTTAGGATCTGTTAACTACATACATTTTACATCGTGTCCACAAATACTACCTGTAACCAGTTTTGCTTTAGAACACTCACAATTCATGTAAATATGTTAACTCTTGACTGACTGAAAGTATGCCTTATTTGGACTTGATTTAATTATTTTCCTCTTTCCTAAATCCTGGCTTGAATGAAATCTGTTTAAAATGTATCATATTCCATTTAATAGAAATTGTGGTTGAGATGGTATTCTCTGCTAAAGCAGAGATGGGAAGTAACACCTATTCATGATTGGGGGCAGAGAAAAGCCCTTTTGAAACAGGACGATATCTGATTGGCCAAAACTCCTTTAAATAGTCATATCGCAAGAGAGTGAACTGGGCAAGTCAAGACAAGAGAACAAAAAAAAAAGACAAGTACCAAGAACCATGGAGTAACACGAAGAACAGACAAGCAGCTCATTCAACTTTCACTCACTTTTCTTTTATTAAATTTTCTTTTCCGCTGAAAGTCTTGTGTTTCTAAGTTTTTCTGCAAAGTTCAACCAACGACTTCTGCCGCTTCAACATTAACTCCAGCCATGACAAAGAGACTTTTCTTTCATTGTTCCAGCAAGCTAAAACGTGATTGGGTTTTACTTAACTACCTTCTGGACCTGAAGAGACAAATCATTGACTTGGAAAACCCTTCTCTGCACGTCGACGAGGGAAATTCACGTTTAAAGTCGACTAAAGCAAGTACCCCAGATTAAAACTGAACTGGTGCATTTAAATTAATGATTCATGGTTCGTTCAATTCGTGCTAGGAATTATGTTCATCATATCACTTTCTCTCTCTTAAAACTCTTTCTTTCTCATTTCCTTTCTTACTGCAACGCGTATGAATGAATGTGGGTATGTATGTGTTTGTGTTAGATTAGTTTGTGTTAGAATAAATAAAGTCTCTTGTAGATTTTTAAAAGAAAGTGTCTTATATTATGTGCTTCTAAAATTTTATGTCTTAAAGTGTTCTTAAGTGATCTTAAGTTACCGTGCTCTAATCAGTGTTTTCACGATTGTTGGATATTTATATCTGCTACAAGAGCTTATTACGGTTCGAGCAAATGAACGCTGGACGACTCAGTTGCTCGGTCGTAAACTTACAACTCTTTATAATTCCCTATAAATTATTTAATTTGAGCTAATTTTACTTCCTAGGGTGTGTTTTCCCTGCACAATTCATAGTGGTCTCGCCCACTGAATTCACCGTTTAATTAGCTCCTGAGCAATGCGCTAAAGCTGCTGATAACGCCAAAGCCACTAAAAAAGGCAAGCCTGCAACCTTTAGCCAAAAAAGTGTAATGGCTAAAGCTAACGCTCTGGCTCTGGCAGTATGCAGAGGCAGTATGCAGGGAAGAAGATTTGAATGGCGGGCACTGATGTCACTGCCATTAAACAATAGGCTGAGAGGTGCCGCACATGATTAAGTTAGCATTACGCTTTCTCCAATGGTAAGAGATACAGACCCTCTCATCTCCCTATAATATACAATTTCTGATAATACTAAATGGACCATATATATACAAATGTGGTGATAGACGTCGTATTCCTATAGGTCAATGTGAATGAGTTGAGTGTCAGCTGATGCGAGCTTGACTAACTTGACCTGCCAGAACTAACGCTATACGCTTGATTTGTATGAATCCCATTTGTATTAACATGACTTGTTGATTTAAGGCCCTTCTTGTTTTTTGTTTTTTTTCTCTCTCTCTTGCTATCTTACTCTGTTACTCATATTAGCTCTTGCAGGTTTTCTTTTTCCTGTTACTGTTTTTTTTTTTCTAATTGTACAGCACTTTGGTTCAACGTTTGTTGTTTTAAATTTGCTTTATAAATAAACTTGACTAGTCATTCTTTTCTGAACCATTTCACTCACATACACATGTACATGTTTTTTTTTTCTCTTGACTATATTTTTGTGCATTCCTGGGTGTTCTGGCTTATTAATAAATGTTCACCTTTTGACTATTACTGTTGCCTGTGTTGTTACTCAAGTAATTCTCTGCATGATTTTAATTTTCAGCGTATTTTGGGTTCATTTTAAGCCAGCAATATAATACTTTTTAGTAAATAGTTGAGTTTTATAAAACAATCAAGCATGTTGGGTCAAACATTTAACCCAGCCAGTTGGGTAAAAACAACCCAATGCTGAATTTGTCCAATTCTGACAGAGCACTTTTACAGTGTAGAATTCATCTTAAAAATTTTCTTAACTTCTTTCTTAAGACGATTTTCGTGAATCTGACCCCAGAGCTGAGAAACACTGTAATAGAGTAATTTTGTTATATTTTCTTGCATTTGGTCGAGTGTTACTTTGGACCCTCACAACAGATATGTTATCATTTACATTGATTTATTTACAGATGTTACAACACTACTGCAAGTGTTCCCTGGCCCTCAAAGTCCACTTTCCTGCAGAGTTTAGCTCCAACACTAATCAAACATACCTGAAAACGTCTCGGTTACAAAGGTAACCCTCGTTCCCTGAAGGAGGGAACGGAGACGTACGTCGGACAGACCGACGAATAGGAATCTCGCTAGAGAGGCCAATCTACTTCGAGTGTAACTAAACGAGCCAATGCACATTGGCATGCAATCATATGCATCAGCTGCTCGCCTCGCAGCGCGGGTATATAATGAGCAGCAGGTGCGTTGCATTTTCAGGTTTTCGCTGAGGAGCCGAACCGGATAGGCGGCAGCATCAGCGGGGTACAGCGACTGTGGCGACGGGACGTACGTCTCCGTTCCCTCCTTCAGGGAACGAGGGTTACCTTTGTAACCGAGACGTTCCCATTCAGTCGGTCACGTTCGACGTACGTCGGACAGACCGACGAATAGGAATCCCTACCAAAGCGCCACAGGAGCTGCCCCCTTCCAGCGCTCTGTTGCAAGCCACCTGAACCCCCTTGCCTGAGGATGGTGGGACAGGGCTAACACAGAGAGAGTCGATCACTGCTGTTCCCCAAAACCCATTCAGTGAGACTATTGGATAACGCTGGGAAAGCGTACCCTTCGCTGGGAAAGGAACGCTGCGGAAGCCACATCCTTCCCCGAAGGAGTTATGTGGAGAAGTACATATGGACTAACCCTGTAGGGCTGTGCTACATATGGAAGAGCTGGGGTGACTCCAACCCGATGAAGGGTAGGTTCTCCCAGAGGGAAAGACACGGGCTTCGTTTAGGAGCAACCGTGGAACCAACCATATGGGATCCCCGTAGGGTCACACATATGGAACCCAGCCTAAACCCGGTTCTCAAGGATACAACGGAGTATAGGCCTGGCGCCAGACGCTCCGCCACGTCGGCTGCCGAAGGGATATCGGAGGACTCGACAGGGTCTGCCTTGTAGGGACTCTCTGGAGAAAAGAAGCGCATGTAGCGCAGCAAGCCGACACTAAGCCGGGGCCTCTCCGTGCCTCTGACCTGTGGCGAGAACATGGGAGGAGACCGGCTCGACACGAAGGCTATAGTATCTAGCGAACGTGTTAGGTGTCGCCCAGCCCGCAGCTCTACAAATGTCTGTCAGCGAGGCGCCACGAGCCAGCGCCCAGGAGGATGCGACACCTCTCGTGGAGTGAGCATGCAACCTGAGCGGGCAGGGCACACCCTGAGCTTGGTAAGCCAGGGCGATGGCATCCACTATCCAGTAGGCCATCCTCTGCTTGGAGACAGCCTTTCCCTTCTGCTGGCCTCCATAACAGACGAAGAGCTGGTCTGAGGTCCTGAGGCTTTAGGTTCTGTCTATGTACAGTCGCAAAGCGCGGACTGGACAGAGTAAAGCCAGGGCTGGGTCTGCCTCCTCCGAGGGCAGCGCTTGCAGGCTCACCACCTGGTCCCTGAAGGGACTGGTAGGAACCTTGGGCACATAGCCAGGCCGGGGTCTTAGTACCACGTGGCTATCACCCGGCCCGAACTCCAGGCACGATTCGTCGACCGAAAATGACTGCAGGTCCCCTACCCTCTTGATGGAGGCCAATGCCACCAGCAGCAAAGTCTTCATAGACAGAATCTTTAAGTCTACTGACAGCAAAGGCTCAAAGGGAGCAATCTGAAGTGCTCTCAGCACCAGAGTGAGGTCCCAAGAGGGTATGGAGAGGGGACGAGAAGGATTTAACCGTCTCGCCCCCTAAGGAACCTGATGACCAGGTCGTGCTGACCAACAGATTTGCCATCTAAGTGGTCGTGGTAAGCGGATATAGCAGCAGTATGGACTTTTGAGGGTGGAGGGGGACAGCCTACGCTCCAACCCTACTGCAAGAAGGAAAGCACGACTCTGATCGAGCATCTTCGGGGGTCTTCCCGGCGAGAAGAGCACCACTCGACGAACAGGTTCCACTTTGGAGGCGTAAGCACGTCTCGTAGACCGTGCACGTGCCGAAGTGATGGTGTTAAGTACCTCAGGGGGTAAGTCACCTAGAACCTCCGCATCCCGTCCAAGGGACCAGACATGGAGTTTCCAGAGGTCTGGACGCGGGTGCCAAAGAGTGCCCCGTCTCTGAGAAAGAAGGTCTTTCCTCAGAGGGATGGGCCAGGGAGGGGCTGTCGCGAGGAGTGAGAGTTCCGGGAACCAGGTCCGGTTGGGCCAGTAAGGCGCAACTAACAAGACCTGCTCCTCGTCCTCCCTGACTTTGCACAGGGTCTGTGCAAGTAGGCTCACTGGGGGAAACGCATATTTGCGCAGGCCCCGGGGCCAGCTGTGAGCCAGTGCATCTGTCCCGAGTGTCCCCTCGGTCAGAGAGTAAAACAACTGGCAGTGGGAGGTTTCTGGTGAGGCAAACAGGTCTACCTGAGCCTTTCCGAATTCTCTCCAGATCAGCTGAACCACCTGGGGGTGGAGTCGCCACTCTCCTGGCAGCGCAGCTCGTGATAGCTCGTCGGCCACACGGTTGAGCACACCGGAGACATGAATGGCGCGAAGCGACCTCAGATGCTTCCGACTCCACAGGAGGAGATGGCGGGCGAGTTGTGACATGCGACGGGAGCGTAGACCACCTTGACGGTTGATGTACGCAACGGTCGCAGTGTTGTCCATACGGACCAGTACATGCTTGCCCTGAAGCAGGCCTTTGAGGCGGCTCAGAGCAAGGCGTACTGCCAGCAACTCGAGGCAATTGATGTGCCAATGCAGATGGGGTCCCGTCCAAACCCCTGAGACTGCATGCCCGTATTACGTGGCACCCCAGCCGGTGGCAGAAGCATCTGTGAACACCACAGCATGCCGGGACACCTGTTCTAGGGGCACTCCTGCCCGAAGAAACAAGGGGTCCGACCACGGACTGAAGGTTCGGCGGCACTCCTGAGTGATTGGCACCCGGAATGTGCCGCGCTGCCACGCCCATCTCGGGACTCGGCCATGAAGCCAGTGCTGAAGCGGTCTCATATGAAGCAGACCGAGCGGTGTTACAGCCGCAGCAGCCGCCATATGCCCCAGGAGCCTCTGAAAGAACTTCAGTGGGACCGCTGTCCTGCCATTGAATGTATTCAGGCAGTTCAACACTGACCGAGCACGTTCCTCTGTGAGGCGTGCTATCTGCTCGACCGAATCCAACTCCATACCGAGAAAAGAGATCCTCTGCACCGGGGCGAGTTTGCTCTTTTCCCAGTTGACCTGAAGCCCCAACTGGCTGAGGTGTCTGAGCACCAAATCCCTGTGTTTGCACAACTGATCCCGGGACTGTGCTAGAATGAGCCAGTCGTCGAGATAGTTGAGAATGCGAACACCCCGTTCTCTCATGGGAACAAGGGCTCCCTCCACGACTTTCGTGAAGACGCGGGGAGACAGGGCCAGCCCGAAGGGTAGGACTCTGTACTGATATGCTCAACCTTCGAACGCGAATCTCAGGAATGGCCTGTGTCGCGGAAGAATTGAAACATGGAAGTACGCGTCCTTCAGGTCAATCGCTGCAAACCAATCTCGGGGACGGATGCACTCGAAAATGCGTTTCTGCGTGAGCATTTTGAATGGTAGCTTGTGGAGGCTCCGATTCAAAACTCGCAGGTCCAAGATCGGTCGTAACCCGCCGCTTTTCCTGGGTACAATGAAGTAGGGGCTGTAGAACCCCGACCTCAAATCGGCTGGAGGGACCGGCTCTATCGCGTCCTTCGCCAGTAGGACTGCGATCTCCGCACGCAGGACAGGGGCATCGGCATCTTTCACTGTAGTGAAGAGGACGTCCCTGAACTTGGGGGGGGGGAGCCGGGCGAACTGAATCGCAAAGCCGACCCTGATGGTCCGAAGGAGCCAGCGAGACGGACTGGGGAGCGCTAACCCGGCTCGCAGAGACCGTACAAGCAGGACCAAAGGGACCACCGGTGTACCCGCAGCAGGGCAGCGAGGTGGAACACAGGGACGCGGCTCGGGGGGCTCTCTTTGTGAGGCGGCCCGAAGCGGCGTCACAGTGTGCTAGGCAACACTTACCTGGCTCCACGGATGGACAGAGGGAGCAGTCGAGGCTTTGGCTGCCCGCTGCTCGCTGCTGTCCACTGGCGACAGAAGAGGGGGATGAGAGTGGTGAGGTTTTTCTCCTCCCACTGCTCTCCAAACCCTCTTCAGACCTGGAAATGGAGGAACTGCTCTTTAAAATTTGGGTACCGCTGCCTCTTGGGTCAGTGGCGGAACAGAAACAAACCCAATAAAGGATTTACCACCTGGCCCTCCTCCAGGGGTGGAAGAGCAGCCCCACCCATCTCTGGGTCGCCCGTCTCAGGGGTGATTCTCACCAACCAGTTAAACAGCTGCAGAGACGGGAGGCGTCATCTCCCCGCAATGGATACAGCAGAGCCTGCTGGGCCGGAGTTTCTTGCAGGGGACGACACCCTTGGCGACGAGCAGACTGAGGGGCGGCCCAAGAGGAACTCAATGGTTTGTCATGGGAAGCTCCCCTATCCGCTACTAACTGAGGAGAACCGCTGGGCTCAGTCCTCGACAGTGTCACCGAAAGGCCACCTCGTAAGATGGGAGCATTGAGAAAGCATTTAGCTTGACAACCTCTCACACCTCACAAGGTAAGCCAGGGGGCACTTCTGGACCACGGAGGTGGACATCGTCTGGCTGAGGGCCTGCGCCGTGACTTTGATCACGGTTAGTCAACAAGCGCAGCTCAACCCCAGCACAGAACTACCCTCATGCAAAAAGAGTGCCTTGGCCTCACATGCAGGGTGGGTGTGGTCTGTGTACAGCCACCCCATCCAAGAGGGTAGTGAGAGAGGAAAAACTTATGCAGATTGGCACCTTTGGCATTCCATATTTATGGCACCAATATACCCCCATACTGCCAAGTTTTCCATGCACATCTGGAAGACCCAGGAAAGCATGGCTGTAAACTCTGAATCTGAGTCAGCATAAGCACACACCATTACAGTGGGCAGCGTCACCCTCATTTCCAGAGCATAACAGCACTCTCTCCGATGCTGCAATCGACGTCTGTCCCTCAGCTGGAGCTCTGAATGAAATGCTAGGTTCCCCTATGAAAAGGACCAGCAATCCAATCCAGAAACTGCACAGCTTGCAATGCGCTAGAGAGGGAGGGGCCCTAGGGGGTTGGTTCCCCGAAGGAACCCCTCAACCTCATGTCACCCAAGCCATATCAGCAAAGTAGACCTCTTCTGGTGCACCAGAGAGGGCGCTACAATGGAGATTACGCAAGGGAACCGCGCATCTAGAGCGCCGAGCGAGCGCCGGGTTGCCGTGACAACCCGCGCTGCAGCCCGGCAGCTCGACGGCACACGACACGCAGAGGAGCGAGAGGTTTGCTCTCGCTGATCTCCGCGGTCTCCCAGAGTGTCGGGCAGAGCCGCGGCTGTGCTTTTACACACAAGCGGCAGCTGGCCAACAACAGAGGGGACTCAAGCTTCCCGGAGAAAGAAGAGTCACGACCGGCGTGTCGACGTGATCATGTTCTCATATGAAAACATGAACACCCACGAACATCATTTCAGCACGCGCCCAGACATGCGAAACGGTGATCGTGGCCGTCAGTGAGGACAGGAACGATCGCATCCAGAAACACAAGTAGGATGTCGTCTTTAAAAAGACGCGAATCTACTTGTGTAAGCTCTTTCAGGGACTTTACTCTTTTAGAAGTGCTGAAGCACGCAGGGGAACGGCCACCGCAACACAGACAGGGATTGTGTGCAGCCTGTCATGTGCTTTCTCTCTCTTTGAAGGCGCTCACTCTTACCAGCCGTAAAAACGGCTTTTCAGCGCTCAAAAGCGCACCGTACCGGCCGTGAGAACAGCCTTCTGACGCTGTCAAACAGCTATTTGCTCAAAAACGGCAAACGAAACAGAAAAAGAGAGGACGTCGACCCCGCTGCTGTGCTGTTCGCCCGCACTCGGAAAAAAAAGAGAAGTTCAACCAAAAGCTTGACTCGTCTTCTAGCAGACACTCGCTTGCAGAGAACAGGAACAAACACCGTTCGGCTCCGAAGCGAAAAGCTGAAAATGCAACGCACCTGCTGCTCATTATATACCCGCGCTGCGAGGCGAGCAGCTGATGCATATGATTGCATGCCAATGTGCATTGGCTCGTTTAGTTACACTCGAGGTAGATTGGCCTCTCTAGCGAGATTCCTATTCGTCGGTCTGTCCGACGTACGTCGAACGTGACCGACTGAATGGGAACTAATCATACTAGTATAAAAGTATTCATACTAGAAAATTGTAGGAATGTGAATTTAATCAAAGTTTGAGGTATACTCTGCAGGAAAGTGGATCTCTAGGGCCAGAGTTGAGAAACCCTGCTCTACTGAACATCTCTCTTCACCTGTTGCATTAACCTCTGCACATTTTGAATTTGATCTATGTCATGCCACCTTGTGGAATAAAGGTGAAATGCACGTATTCCGTCATCTAAGATTAAATTATTGTTGTGCAGAAAAATATACACTCATACACTCATACACACCTCGGGTCGTTTGTGACCCTATAAAATTTTTACAAGAAATGAATACAAAAATAGGCATTATTTTATAATTTTATGATTTTTTTCTTGTTATATTCTTTATAATGAATTGATTGAGGAATACCAAGAAGGTTGATGTATAACTTTAAAAAATGAACGAGGAGGAAGGTAGTGAATGACGTCCCGGGTCACTAAAGACCCGAGGTATGCATTTAAGGGTTAAATGCACCTGATCAAGCCATTCAAGCTTATTTGAAAACTACAGGTATGTGTTTCAGAGCAGGGATGGAACTAAACTCTGCAGGGCTGTGGCCCTCAAGGAACTGAGTTTTGCACCCTGGCTTAGGCAGTTGACTTGTTGCCTCGCTGCCCTATCAGGGAATGACTTCACAATAGGCTTGCTATGGTAATCGTGTTACCGGTGGTCAGTCGCAACACCGGTTTCATCATTTGCCCACAGCAGCAAAGAGGCAAATTTTTTTCAGTTTAACATGTTAAAAATATTTAGCACAATTATACGATGTATGATCAAGGTCATACAAATGCTTTTAAACCATTCAAGCGTGACAAAAGAGAATTTTTAATTTATGTAGTTCCACAGTTTCCATTTCAGTTTTTTATAAAAACGTTGAGTAAGTTAGCCTATTATTTGTTATTTTATATTAGGCCTAGCATGGTGCATTCTTATTCATTTTGTTATTAAACATTCTATGTTTAATATAAGTGAGTTTGTCGTTGTACTTTTTTGTTGTGTTTTTCAGTAAGAATAATAACCCACCATTAAAGCAATTGCCGCGAATCTGAAAGTGAAAGTAAAATGCACATGGCCACATCGGAATTCATAAGCGATTTAAAAAAAAAATTAAAAAAAAGAGGTGGAGGCCATGCCCCCCGGTGATATCGGTTTTACTGGTGTTGTCACATGTTGATTAAATGGTGGGAAAATTTCCTAATTCACAAGCATAAAGTTACCTCCTAAACTGATTTCGTACAGACTTCCAGGCAGCATAATGGTCTAATGATCAACAAAAAAAAAATTATGAAATATTTAATTACTATAATACTAATTTGTCACTAGAAATGGAATCAATCGGTGTCATGAAATTGAATGCACATAATAATGGAATATTATAGGCAGCCAAGGATACATCTACCTTCAAAAATCAATCAGATGAAGGTATCTCAGTAGACAGGATGTGATAAAGGATTTGGTTGTGCCTTACTGCCTTCCTACCTCCGTATGCTGCCTATGGAGGCACCCATTTTTCATCTTTCAGAAACAGCCATTATGTTTATTTAGAATAGAGTTTGTAGTGACTCAGTCTTCTTTGCCTCTTCTGACATACCACCAATACTCAAACCACATACATTTGTAAAGTAAGAATTATATTTTGGTAAAGTACATTACCTTTTCTTTCAGTCTCCTCACAGGCATTACCTCTGAATCCATTTTTACACATACAACTGCACGCTGTCCTGGAGAGCACGGGAACTCCATTATTCATGCAGGGGGCACAGTGACATGGGTTGAAGTTCTCCATATACTCTTCCCATGCCATCTTCAGGTGGGGCAACTTTGTGCGTAGCTGCTCGGCTGCTGTGCTTAAACGTACCAACTCATATATTGGTAAAATCTATGATAGAATCACAATAACGAGAAATAGAGAAGAAATAACTATAAAGAAATTAAACATACTAGCTGAAATTAAACAAGTCACACAATTACTGTGCGCGTGTCTACAGTGGGTATGGAAAGTATTCAAACCCTTTATATTTTTTTTACTCTTTGTTATATTGCAGTCATTTGCTAAAATCATTTAAGTTCTTTTTTTTTCTCCCATCTCCTTACTGCATCTCTGGAGCTCAGCCACAGTGATCTTTGGGTTCTTCTTTACCTCTCTCACCAAGGCTCTTCTCATGTTGCTAATGTACTGTTAAATGTGCTTAAAGTTACCATTGTTTCTTACTGGTTTCTTACTTTTTTCACGGAGACCAGAGCCATGTCGTTATTTTAATTTTTAAACCTAAAAAGCTTGCAGTCTGTATAATTCATAAAGCATCTTCATTCTTATGGGAGTCTCCTCAACAGTGTGTAGCTTTAGCCACGTTAGCTGTGAAGCACACTATCAAACTCATTCAGAATCGAATTTTTTTTTAAAAAATCCACATAATACATGCCAAACTTACGTGATCTGATATGTTGCATCACGAACAGTTTGTAAAGATCCATTTTGAGAGTTATTTTGTGAACTTGTTTTTTTTTTTAGTTTTTTTTTTTTTAAATGCAGTGTTTAATGGAGTCGTGAGCTTTTTAAAACATGGCATAGTAAAAATCTATGGGATATTTTGAGATGAAACGTCACAGACACATTCTGGGGACACCTTAGACTTATATTACATCTTGTGAAATGGACATTATAGGGCATTCTAGGGCACATTCTTTAAACTCAGGAAAGTGGACCTCGTGGACCGGAGTTGAGAACCCCTGAACTAAAGTTTGAAAAAAGTACATGACAAGTATATTAAGTTAGTAAGGCAAATGCACCTCAAACTCAATTAGCGCAGGGTTATATTTGAGACTCTTCCCCCAATCCTTGTAACTTTTGGCATCTCTGATAGACAAAATTCCACTGCTGGAGCCTGTGTGTCCACCCTTCACAAAGCCAAAGAAATCCTCAATAGCACCGTTGGACTGATCACGAACTGTTGAAAATAAGATAATAAAATTAATTTATTTTATTTAAAAAGTAACAATAATAAAAGTTTCATTTCAAAAAGTATAATACCAAAAGAAGAAAAGAAAATACATGGGTACACAGTTACATACTCTCATCCATTGTTCCAGCTTTTTCACATGATTTTTCTTTTGTTGTAATTTTGAATTTATTATATGTCAGGCCCAAAGAAAAACCAAGGCAATTTCCGATCTGTTGCCCATTTTTTTCTAATAGCAAAAAGAAGGTGGTAAGTACAAGTACCAATTAGTTTTTCTAACTTGAATAAAGCTAGCTAAATACAGTTCAGTCATTTATTTTCCCTGTCCATTTTTTTGTCCATAGGTTGTTTAATTTACTTACCATTTTTTTTCATGGCATTCTTGTTCACAACAGCAACATAATCTAGGACTCCACCCATGGTTCCCTCTGTGACATAGTGTGTACCATATTCATTAAAGAAATGGGAATATGCACCAAAATTGTACTGATCAGGCAGATCATCCAGAGCCCAGAGCATGTCCTCATCAAGAGTCAAGTCTTTGCTTCTCATCTTAAAATGAGCCGTTTGTACTGTTGACAACAGCCTGACAAAGCCCATCTCCTAAACATGCAAAGGAGACAACATGCAAAAATGTTTAAAAGCTGATAGCATGCAGTTTCCAAGTAGTTATCCAGACTGTATAGTTTTACCATTAAATAACTGTATAGTTCAGACAAACAAAACATATTTAAAAGAGTGAAACTCATGCCATTGGTTGAGTCAGTGTTGCTGCTTCCAGCTGGTCAGGATGCAAACAGAAAACAATGTTTTTTGATAGTGCCAGATAGAGTCACAGTGATTACATTTTCAATTGAAGATACAAATGGTTACAGTGCATTCAGAAAGTATTCAGACGCCTTCATTTTTTTTCACATTTTCTTATGTTGCAGCCGTATGCTAAAAGTTTTTTTCCCCACATCAATCTACCCTCCATACTCTGTAATGAGAAAACAAAAACCAGAATGGTGATAACTTTGCAAATGTATTAAAAATGAAATACTAAGACAGAGACATAATGCACACAAAAAAGGACTCCACAATTAATTCATAGGCTAAGTCTTTCTATGAATGAACATATCTCTAAGACATTGTGTGCATTATTACTGTGCATGTTGTCTTTTGTATTGTATACAGTATCTGTATCATGTTTCTTATCAAAATGATCCTTTCTTACTTTCATGAATATTGAGCTATGCCACATCTTTATGACTTAAAGGGATAGTTCACAAAAATGAAAATTATCCCATGATTTACTCACTCTCAAGCCATCCTAGGTGTATATGACTATCTTTTTTCAGAAAAAACAAAAACAAAAAAACAATCAGAGATATATTTAAAAGTGATCTTAGTCCTCCCTGGTTTATAATGGTTGTGGGGGGGGGGGGGTGTTAAAAAAAAAAAAAAAAGCATCCATCCATAATCAAAGTAATCCATACAGCTCCAGAGGGTTAATAAAGGCCTTTTGAAGTAAATGGATGCGTTTTTGTAAGAAAAATATCCATATTTAAAACGTTATAAAGTTATAACTAGCTTCCGGTTATTTGCAGTATGCAGATGACCATACTCTACTGCACCATCAAGTCCCCAGGCTTCAGGACTACTTTATCCTTTAGCATAATATTCTCCTATTTGAAAAAGCAGCTTGTAATGATATAAAGATGCCAAATAAAATAATTTCAGATGTAAAAATAGAAGTCAGTTTGTTGGTTCAGTAACGTAGTCATTAAACAGGGTTCCTACACATTTTCCATTTCAAAATTCCATACTTTTCCATACTCAAATTTCCAGACCTCCTTCCAAACAATTTCTGCCATTGGTGAGCCTCGGTCTCCTTTTCTATGTTTTTTGGCGCACCAAAAATATTCTCGCCGCTTTATAATATTAATATTGAACAACTGTACTCACATGAACTGATTAATGGATCTTGAGAGAGGAAATGTCACTGCTTCATGTTTGTAGTCCGGGTCCTACAGTCTTTTAGTGATTTTTAAATTAGTGTTTGATTGTTGAAATAAAGTTTTGTATTTAGTATTCATCTCCTAGGCCCTTCTCTTCTTAAAATCCACGTACCTGTGTAACTTTTGTTGGGGATAAAATCTACAAGTATTAATATATTCCATTTAACAAGTTGTCATGACTTAGTTTGTTTCCCTTTCCGGCCATACCACTCGCTACATAGGCGTGAATATTTAATTTGTCTATTAATTCGATACATTTCCTTTATAGAGATCCTTCTATGATTTATCCATCTGCTCTGTTCTCGACATTATATGTATCATATATTATCATATATCATATATACATATAATATATGAAACATATGTTTCATATATTATATGTATCAAAGTATTTTTATAGAGTAGCCTACGAGTATGAGTAGCACAAGCAGTTTCCGTAATATTTTAGAAATTCGTAACTCTATAAACATATTTGCAAAGTGAAGAGAGGTGAAAAAGGTGACATGTAGAAAGTAGATAGTTGTAGGGGGTCTGGGGGCATCCTCCCCCAGGAGAAGATTTTTGTGATTTTAACATGTAAAGGAAGCATTCTGGTGCACTCTGAAAAGAACATAAAATGGAAAAAACAACATTTGCTTCAAGTAAAAAATAAAAAAATAAAACATTTTGGCACCAGGGCTGAGCATTGACAAATTTCATAATTGAATGCGATTTTTATTCAGAAGCTTGCAATTTGATTTTGATTTGATTACCTTAGATTCAGTATTGATTAATTTGGGCCTATCAGGTACAGTACATGGCAAATTTCCTCAAAGAAAAAAATCTCTCAACTAATGCTGTAAACAATACAGGGAACCACAGCTGGTACGTCATTATAATATTAGGTTAAATTGATCGTAAGTTACTTACATATAGGCTAACTTACACATAAGGAAGTTTTTATAATAACGTTATAATAAAAGTGACAATTATTTTTCTACTCTTTATGTAGGCCTAAACATTTAAATGGTGACTGTCATAAAACAGATTTATGTATTCAATATAGAAGCACATGTTAAGTACAAATACAATGAATATGTAATAGCCTATAGAGCATATATTTATCAAAATGCTCCTCTCAAAGTTCATTTTTGTAGCTAAATGATGAGTTATTGGACATTGTAAGGCTTTTCTGAGGTAGGCTAAATGTGACATTTTTACAAGCTGTTTTATTGACGCCTTTCTGCGGTTGAAACGCTGATTAATCGATTGCATGTGACATGACAGATTTTGGTAACTTGTACTGTATCTTTCAACATACCTTCAGATTCTCAATCATTTTGTGTTGTAACTAGTAAAGCCAAAGAGATGGCTGGTTCACGAGCGCTACAGCGATCTGTCACGCCACAGAGCGCCAAGAAAGATCGTGACTAACTCCAGTCTATGCACTGTAAAACTCAATAAGTTCAGAATACTCAAAACATTTGAGGAAACTTATTACCTCAAAACATTTAAGTTAACTAACTTATTTTTTTTTAAGTTAGTAGAACTTAATTTTTTTGTGACAAGTGGGGCGGGGCCGAGAGCCATGGAAGTGGAGCAATGCTAATGTGGTGCACAGGTGTCTCTCATTAACAATCACATCACTGGCATTCCTTCGCTCCCACAGTTCTCAGCCTCGCCCTACTCAAGCACATATAGTTAATTTACATAAACATCACATTCAAATCTTGGTTAAATGTTAGTTAGCAAAAAACACATGCTATTATAATTATCAAAGAGACTGTCAATATATACTTGCATGTATATAATCAAACTACATACAGTATATGTGGTCTTAAAAGTTTTGCAGCCCATCCTCAACCTAACCACACGGTCTACTCTTCACCAGAATGGTAACCCTACAAAACTAACATAACAGAACCCCCTGTCAATCCCAACATAACACAACATTAAACACTAACTTATGTCTCCCTATGTTAATCTTATGCAAAAACACACAAAATAACACTTTATTTCAACATTTAGACAGTCTGATGCAAAGCATGCTGGGAATTAGAAATCTGCTGCAACTAAAACAGTTTAGTTTACTTGAAATATGTCAGTGCTGTGAACTCAAAAGTAAAAGAAAGTTTTAAATACTCATAACTGTTAATTTAACTGAACTAATTTGTTTAATTTAAGTTTGTCCTACTCAAACGAATTAAGTATTTTGAGCATTAGGGTTTACGAAAGTAGTAGCCCATTTGTAATTCTTATGAGAATCTTGTGTCACACAGTCACTCACCCCGAAAAAATAACTCTTCGGATGTAAACGATTCACATAAATTATATATTTTGATTCAAAACTGCTAATTTAGCCACAAAGTGACTAGTTTGCAGGTATAATAAATTAGAAAACTGAATAGAGGCAATAGTCTGGAAACACAAATATTTTTCCAAACTCTGATTTCTTTTTTCCATACTTTTCCAGACCTGGAAAAAAACTCAAATCAAATTCCATACTTTTCCATACTTTTCCAAACCGCGTAGGAACCCTGATTAAAACACATGCAGCTCTGGCTTGAATAACAGCACCATTTGGGTGGAAACAGGAAAAACAGAACATTGATTGCTATGGCACTGACAGACAGAGAAACACAACACATTAAATAACAATAAAGCATTAATACTGTGATGAGTGTCTGAGGCTGGGATTTATCTCTGGTCTTCTAGTCAACTAAACTGCTCCTTTAGCAATGAGCTATTGTGGATGGCAGACAGCAGATGGACCCAAGGGCAGAAGAATCTCAGGAGGCTAAGATTTAAAATTTTAAAAATACAACATAAAGGAAGCAGAGCTTCCTCAGAAATATGCAAGAAACAAAAGGTGGGCAAAAGGCAAACCCAAAGACATTTTCTTGGCAAGGATCACACATGCATTGTAGACTCAAGACTGAACACAACCAAAGACTTTATTTATACAAAGATGGTGCATTTGTATTACTATGAATGGGAGAAAGTGCAACGCACAATATGGCGGAAGTTGTGTAAAGTGAAGTGACTTGTCTTAAAGGGAGTTTGGCTTCATTCACACTGTCAGTCCATTATTTGTGTTCAGATCCGATTTGTGTGCCCCGTGGAACTTGTTAGTTTCTGGAATATCTGCATTGGTTTCTATGGCAATGACATTTTGTTGGTAGGTATACGGCAAAAACAACAACAACAACTGCAAGTGGCAGTGACAGAACCGTAGGAGGCTGGTATGCGTGGCCATGCAGTCGCTTGTTTCAAAACATGCCTCCGTTATATTGACATTCTGCTCATCCAGCACTTTACAACAACACAACCTTGTTTCTGCAGCATGTTTCTTATAACAACTTCTGAAGTTGACCATTTTACATGGCATGAGAAAGTCACATAAACCATGCGAAATCCAATTAGAGCAGTCAGACTGAAAACAGATTTCCAGAAATGCAATTTAAAAAGGATTTCAAACCACATATGAATGTAGCTCTATACAGATTTATATCATTTGATATTTTGCCATTCACACTTGCTAAATCTGATCAGATTTTAATCAGATATGCACAGAAATCGGATTTGGACTGACAGTCTGAAAAAGGCTTTAATTAAAGAGGCATGCTTAAATAGGTCAAAGCATAGATGGTGATAAAATCGTTTAGTTTACGACTGTAACCTTGGTTCCCTGAAAAGGGAACGAGATGCTGCGTTGAGAATTGACACTGTGGGAACACTCTGCATAATTGTGTTGTGAAGCACTTGAAATCAGTCCAATGGTGTGATGGAAGGTGATTGACGTCATGACCAGGAAGCTATAAAGTGCACCCAGACAAAACAATGTCAGCTTCTGAAAGGCCGAAGCAAGTCAATCACAGGCACGCTGGACGTATGGCAGGGTGACAGTGTCTCGTTCCCTTTTCAGGGAACCAAGGTTACAGTTGTAACCGAAACACTCCCTTTCAAGGGAACTTGCGCTGCATCGAAAATCGACTCTGTGGTAACATTTATACCCACACCGCCGTACTGACCAGTGCCCGTCTTGTGAAACCTGATGAATGTTTGCGGAAAGGACTAGCCCGCTCCATCACAGACCTCTTGTAAAGATACTCCTATTAAAAGGCTTTCAAAGCTGCCATATTTCTGAACACCAATGGGTTTCTCCCCAAAGACACCACCCATAGGTGCGTGGTAAGCAGCTAGGCCGCCATGTAAAGCCTTAGAGAGGAGGGGGATAACCCTGCAGAGAATCGATTCTGCAGAAATTCCAGCACTGTACCAACCGGGCAGTAACTGGATCCAGCTGATGATTTCCGCCAGTTTCCTTGTGCAGGGAGCTGTGGAGTTAGCGTTGTCTCACAACCTCAGTTGAGAGACCTTAGTCTATGAGTTGGGCCTCTTCAGAGGCCAAACCCACACTTCCACACTTACAAGAACCAAGACTTTTTCCACATAACCAAAGTACGAAGCACCTGCGCGTTGATCATGCGGAATGGGTTGCCCCTCAAGGAAGCCCTTGGTCTTGAGCCACTACTGCAAAGGTCTTATGTACAGCAGGTCAAAAGGTATCCTGTTGGATGCAGCTGCCATCAGACCCAAAAGTCTTGCAAATGTTAAGATATTTATATTAATACACTATATTCAGCCTCTCATCCAGACCATTTTACTTGTCTGGTTGATATTTGGCTACATTTAATTTTGAGGAATTAAATGTAGCCAAATATCAAACAGACAAGTAAAAACAGATGGTCTTTAGTCGGGTGCATCTCTACTTCTGGCAACCCTTCACCTGAAGCTCTAATGAGGAGAACACACTCACAAGTTAGGGAAAAAAGAAAAGAGAGTGGAAAAATTATGGATTTTTATTTTATTTTTTTTTTACACGTTTTCACTGCGTTATTGTACACACACCAGCCGCTGCTGACTTTTCATTTTTGGTGCTGCTCTCACTGCTGGTGTGAACAAGCTCGCGTCTTTTGCATCATAAAAATGTGATCAGTTTATGTGATTGGCAATGAGAGAGACCATGTATAGAATCAAAGGAAGTAACTGACAACATTTTCGGATAAGTGGCCAATCATTTGGAGCATTCCTAGAAACTATACAAAAAGGTTTTTCGTATCCATGTTTGACCTCAAAGCATATAAACTCTCGAGCCCCCTTGCGAACTCTGGCGCCCCCCCAGACCCCAGGTTGGGAACCACTGGTATAGTGAGTGCAGGGAGGAACATACGATTCAAACCGCTGTTTGCTCGCCATTATTCTCCTGTCTAGATAAATATATGCTTGTGGACAAACAACAATAAATAGACAGAGAAAATGTAACTAAGAGCGCTTACTGAATGCACAGAAGCATTGTTTGGTCTGGATGCGCTTTATAGCTTCCTGGTCCTGACATCACCCACCTTCCGTCACGCCACTGGACTGATTTTACAAGTGCTTCATGATGCAATCACGCAGAGCGTTCCCACAGTGTCAATTCTCGACGCAGTGCGAGTTCCCTTGAAAGGGAACTAATGACAAATGAGCTGTCTCACGGTGCATTCCAAACAGGATATATCGCCCTCCGAAGGGCACTTTGGAATGAAAACAATCATGGCCGCCATATTGAAGGGTCCAAACCAAACCAAAGTGCTCAAAACTGGCCACTTCAAAGGGCCCTTCGGAATGAAGGATTTCGAAGGGTACAACTGATGGACACTTCGGGCCCCCTTGATCCTTTGCACAGTGAAGTTGTTTGTCGTCACAGAATGGGTACAGGAAGCTCAGAGTTCGATTTTACCTATAAATGTATATTATATATATTAGTATTTTTCTATATTACTGTAATATTTATATGAGTCAAAACGACATTGTACTTCAACAAAAATACTTTACAGCTCCCTTTATCAGTTCATTCAAATGTTTCAAATACATAGACACAATATACATTATGGTGCGATAATAGGGCTGCACGATTAATCGCATGCTATTCTCACGCGCATTTCGTCAGTAAAGCCGGTTCCCTGATTACCGTTAAATCGCCATCACCTGCTTTTAAACGGAGCGCCTTTTAATAGACAGAGCCGTAGTTCACAGACAAGCCACGCAATATCGCGTTCATTATCGCAGGCGATTCATCTGCGATATGAACGCGATATTGCGTGGCTTTTCAGTGATCTACGGCTCTGTCTATTAAATGCCGCTTCATTTGAAAGCAGGTGATGGCGATTTAGCGGTAATCAGGGAACCGGCTTTACTGACGAAATGCGCGTGAGAATAGCATGCGATTAATCGTGCAGCCCTATGCGATAAACCAAAAAATAAATAAATATATAAACTAACATTAAACAAAAGGTGCAGCTTGCACAATCTGTCCTCCTCGACTGTCTCATTAATATGACACAGAAATGAGTTTTTTGACCCCTACACCCTTAATCCCTTCGAAGCTCTCACTCCAAAGGGTAAACCCTTTGAAGAGATTAGGGCATAGGGATTTTTTTGAGCCCTTCCGAATGGAATGCAGGGTCAATCGCAGAATCCTTCCAGGGCACTGAAACGTGCCCAAATTCGTGTACACGACATACTGATTCATGAGCTCAGGAGCTAGGGAGCTGATTGAGACACACCCAAAGAGTATAGAACCCAAGAGGTGAAACTCTTATCTTTTTTGGGCAACAGTCACTAGATGGTGCTCCGGTAGCGCGGCCGCCATTATGGGGTGAAAATGCCAACTGGACCATAGAATACTTCACATCTTACGCACCCAAAATCAGCGAATTTCACAACCAAATCAGAAGCGCAATAAAACATTTTTCAAATTAAGTCACTGGTAAATTTTATGGCACCTACAGTAAATGTTGTATTGTCTTATATGTTTTATTTTACCAGTTGTGGAATCCAACTATTACACATCTGAGGTAACGTAGTTAGCCTACTTTAAGCATTTCCATTTTATGCAACTTTATACTTATTTATTAATAGTGTAAGACTGATGCTGGAGTGCCTGGACCTAGAAAGGGCTACTCTTTGAGAAAACAATGGATATTAACAATTGAACTCTCTCTTGCAAAATTAGCATCCCCATCCGAGACGCAATCACACTGGGTCAATCACACCTCACACCTGCCTTAATCTACATTTCCCTTCCTTCACCCCCTCTTCCCCCATCTCTTCTCTCTGCATGCAGAGATGATCTGAAATTCACCCAAAATCTATATGGTTTAATGTGAACAATCATCACAGAATGCTATACATGTTTGGTATCGTTTGAAATGTCTCAGTGCAACTGGTACAATGGTCTCATCTACATGGAAGTAAACCAAAGATATTAAGGGTTTTAAGTGTTTAGAGATACTTTGGTTGCAACCGTGGGTGTGCCCCTTTTCCAGGGTCCTTCATCCAAAATACCTCCTGTTCCACAGCAAGGTGAGAACACCCTTGGTCTACCCTAGTCAATGCAAATTCTGATTGCAAGTTTATGCCCCACATAGGCCAATTTCACACTTCCGGGTTTTTGGCTTCCGGAACGATCCACGCAGTGTAAAAGTTTTTCCAGTTACAGTGATAGATAGCCTCGATCAGAACCAGCTCGGGAATCAAAGTCGTTTTACGAATTAAATGTCATGAAAATGTTTGAACGTTCTTGGTGAATTATTGGTGAGACTACAGAGCTCTCATTAAGAGCTTAATTTAATAAATAGTTTGAAGTGATGGCGGTTAAACTGGTAATATTCTTCGTGCCCGTTTGGCGCGGCTGTGCATTATCTAGCTCCGTGTGCTGTAGACGGTGCCTGCGTCTCAAAGTGCATACTATCCATCCTAAATAGTAGTCTATGTGTAATATTCAGTGCTATTTAGGGTGGATAGTATGCACATTGGGATGTATAGAGTGCCTTTAGCAACGTGCTGGGGATATAAACATTGATATTTGATATTTGATACAACACCTGATATTTCTGGATATAAACCTTACAGTCTATGATATAAACACTTCAGTCTCTCACTCATTTTCCTGTCGTCAGCTTAAAGTGTGTATTATGTGCAGTATTATTGTGCTGTTGCAACATTAATGCAAAGACTGATAGTTGTACAATGTGGTGTTGGAAATTAATTATGTCTTAGTTTAATCATTTTTATCGATCAGGATTAGTTATAACAAATGCTTGAATGTGGGATGTGATGCCATATGATATTAATACATGCTTATATTTTTAAAACATATTAAACTCACGACAATATTATCTCGATTTTATATCCCCTATTAAAGTATATATTGGGAGTTATTTTTTTAATTAATAAATTATATAAATAATGTTCGTCGTAGGTAATACGATCGGGGGAATTGCTGAATGAGTAGCTGCGTAGCCTTTACTTTATGACAGCTCGTAATAAATCCACCTGCTGGTAAATTCGAGCAACGGTCTTAGCAGCCGTACAAGCTACAAACCAGTAGAAAATAATTTCTTTGTAGATTATACAAAAGCGACTTGGAAAACAGACAAAACAGAAAAGGTAAGAAGCGATATTTGAGAAAAGAGCATATCAATCTAATAGCCGTAGACGCATAGCGGAACTAAGTTTACCCTGCGTCACGTGATTTCCGATTCTTGTGAAAAAGGCCTATTGGGGGATGTTTTGTCTTGGTCTTGAGTATTTAAAGAAATGTTGCAAAAGGCTTGAGGCGATGCTGTATTCAGATGAGCCTACATTGCTGAGTGTCCAGGACACTCAGCAATGTGTATTTTTCTAATGTCAAGTATGCATCTTACTGTACTTCTGAGCATTTGATGTTTTGTACTGATCATCTTTGAATTGATTATGTAACTGGCATGATACATTTACCTGACTAATAAATTGTCACATTTGATTTTATTCTGACTTACTCTGAAATTATTGACTTCAGTAGATTACATTGTTACCGCAATTCTGCGTCAGGTTAGTAACGGACTAAAGTCCAGTTTTGAGTGGATCGTAGGGCACACCAACTGTGATTTTAGAGTTCTGGCTAACGCTTGGCATTAGTTCAAGTGTACTTAGACTGTAAAGGCTAAAAAGGGAATTTCCGTTTAGGACAACAAAATGTTGATCGACCAACCTAAATAGGGTGAGCCTTACCTCTGTTTAATGTAATGTTACTCTAGCTAAGTGTACGTGGGAAACCATGGCATAACAAACCAAAGCTACTGTCAGAGAAGTAATATTGGTCGGCTTATCTGTAGTAGTGGTTATGACCTTTGACTAGAGATAGTGTTTCTTTAATTCAAGTGTATACAGATCTATGGGGACTAAACAAAATACTTTTAGAAAGAGCAAGCATGAAAGCAGCCTTCTAAACAGTATAGTCAATTACCTCTGTCTAGTGACCAAGACTGGCGAGTTTGTGATCGTGGGCCTGCATAATTAATGAATGGCCAGTGTGAGGACGCTGTGCGACTCTGAGAACCGAATGAACGAGTACAATAAGAGTAAAGAGTTAAATAGAATATTCAAATGTATAGCTAAATTATTATACAAATGACCAATAATCAATTGATATTCTAAACTAAATTCGAGGTCGTAATAACATGGAGTCAGATAAAAGTTTACTTGGAATTAAATTAATTTGCCACACTGAAAAGACCGAACACCAAGAAACCTTCCCCGTCCTGTGGGAAACCGCCATTGGGCCGATTGGACGGGCCTTACAATAGTAAATTAATAATTAATACATTTAAGATTATCATGTTTGCACAAACAATATAGATCAGACCTAATGGAATAATAATAGTATTACTCCACTATCTGGATTGAAATATATTATATATATATATATATATATATATATATATATATATATATATATATATATATATATTATATACACATACATACATACACACACACACACACACACACATATACATTACTGTATATATATATATATATATATATATATATATAGTATGTTTTAATGGATCACACTACAAACATAATGCTCTTATAATACAGATGCATTGCTGTGTCCGTTATCACATAATTTATTAACTTTTGGACACTTTTGCTTTAATATACAACACTGCAAAAACAAGCTGTTACACTTATTTTCTGTTATATATTTATTGTCCAACATTCCCAATTTTTGTAATGCATGTCCTTAATGTAATTTCATATGTTGGTATTAAGTCAGTGTTTATAATGCTAATACTTTAAAGAATTTTAACCCAAACTGACTGGGTTTCTAGAGAGCAAAGGTTTTGTGAAAAAAAGTGGAAGACTTAAACACAAAGTCTGTAAAATAAACTGTTAAAAGAATTGGATGATCACTAGTGATAGTATTTTATTGTGTTGTCATCATTCAGGTTGGATTTTAGCTTTAATGTACTTTTTTTTTTAACAAAGCAGCTTATATTGCCATAGAAACTAGTGGACCGATGAGTCACTTTCACGCCAAAATGGCAGAAACGCATGGCTGCTGCTGGGTGCTGGTGTTGCAATGGAAAGTTCTATTGAGTTCCGCTTCTTGTTAGTGTATATTCTTTGCTAATAAGCAGCAACATAGCAGTGGGGCCACTTAGTGGCCAAGGCTGCGTTCCAGTTCAGTTTTTAAATGCCCTTCCCTCGCTAACTTCACTCGGTCTCGTTGACTCGGATGTACGTCATTGCTACGTTGCACGAGTGCCCACTTCTGGCGGAACCTTTGTATGGGCTGAACTGGAACGTCCTATGCCCTTGATCACTTGGAATCCGCAATGGAGCTGATTTATTATTTATTTTTTCCCCTTACAAAATTGTTTAATACAGCACCCTATATGTATATATGTGTGTTTTAAATGTTTAAAACATAATTAATATATCATAGAGTTGTTTGTGGTGGGGTAAATTAAACGCGATATGCGGTGACGTCACAATCGTGTTGCATTGTGGGTTATGGAGCTGCCTGAAGTGTACATATGAAGTAGACTCGCTCCCTCGGTCAAAATCGAGGGAGCGAGGGTCTGTCCATATAAACTTCCCTCGTCCACTTCACGAAGTGGAACGGACTTCAAAATGGCGACAGGGATTCCCCCGAGGGGAAGTGTTTAGGGAAGTTCGCGAGCGTGTGTCTAAAACCGAACTGGAACGCAGCCCAAGAGAGACTTTACAAGGCAGAAGTGTCAACACCAGCTAGAGGTTGGGAGAGTCATTACAAGCTGGAGCCTTAAATATTCATTTTGTTCTTTGGGTCACAACAGCTAACAAGCCAACATACCCAGTTGTATTCTGGAAATAAGGCCCCCCAGCTAATGACTGCCCAATTCTATAAGTGACTTCTTGAAAAAAACAAACTGTTTATAATATGCAGACTTGGTGACACTGGCACATGGCGACAATAAAGAGTGTTGAATTGATATATATTATTCAAAATGTATTACTTTACCTTATTATTGTATTGTGATATATTCTTGAGAAACTTGTATTCGCTACTCTCTTCCACACCAACTTCCACATATGAGATTCTCAATGAATAACCAAAGTTGGAGGATCCTTCGGTCTTTCTTGCATTGAGAAAGCTAACAGCATCCTCATAATAATCTGATGCTTCCTCAGTAGTTGCTTGTGCCTGGAAAGGACAAAAGCACAGTCGGTGGTGCTTCTCAATTGGAAGGTTGCATCCTTGTTAGACTGTGTCCTTCTGCACCCAGTCCTTCTGAGGCTTTTAGAATAGAGTCCTCTTTAGCAATAAATGCAATAATGAGACAGTCTAGCAAGTCCGCATGACTGCGTCATTAAGGTTTCCAACCGCGGGCATGGCATGAAAATACTCTTAAAATTAATTTTGGTAAAATACTTTATAATAAAAATAATTTGTTAGTAGTTTAAGAATCAGCCATTGAAAACCCTGTTGGTTGACCAATTATCTAGAGAACAATCAAAACATGAAAATTTGACACAGCAGTTTTTTGTTTACAATCTGAGCCAAGTCTGTGGCCTTAAAGGTGCAATACGTAATATTTTTGCAGTAAAATATCAAAAAACCACTAGGCCAGTGAATATCCCAAATGTTTCCAACTATTTGTAAATTGTGAGAAAACTGCAGTTTTAACCAAGGCTCTGGGATGTTTGAGGAGTCCCCGGTCAATTGCGTCATACCCGTGTTGCCCTCGGTTTCCGTTTTTATTTTGTAGAAACCATGGAAACACCAAAGGCGCTTTAATATATTACATGTTTTAACAGACAAGGGAACAACTGTTTGGTTACGTTTATAGACAAAAAAAAAACTAATTGTTATATAGCTCAACATGTTTAGACTTATTGTTTAAATCTAATTTTCTTGATTGTTTGTGAGTACCATGCTTTACCATGCCTCAGAGAAAAACACTATTTTGTCAAGTAGCTAACATAGCATAATCAGATGCAGCTTTATTTTAAGTAACAGTAATACAGAATTTTCTCCATCATACAATACGTTTTAAAATTAATTCCATGCAATTTATCAATACAAGTCATCCAGCATTTAATATGATATTCTAAAATCGATCTATCTTACTGCAGTGTCTCAAATAAGTGTCTCACAGCCAAGGGCGCAGATTTGGTTTCAACTTTGGGGGGGCTGAACATTGGTATGCTGCCTGTTATTATTTTTTTAATTAAAAAATAATAATAATCTGTTTTATGTGTAGCATTATTGGATAATTTATTTCTTCTTTATCTATCTACCGATCTATCTATACTTCACAACTTTATGAAATCTTGTATAATCATTCATCAAATTCTAACATAACTGAGTGATTCTAAAAAGAAAGAAATTACGTTAAATATTGAAACCGCCAGTAGGTGGCAGCGATTCGCATTTTTATTGAGTGAGTCACTTAAATCGTTCATTCAGCCAATTTGTTCAAAAGTCAGATTAATTTAGGAAGAAAACAAATACTGATGTGAATACTTTTGTCATTGATAATTACAGACACTATTGAAAAATGAACTAACCTTCCCACATGTCCCAAGGTTCCACGCTCAAACATGCCATCAACAAGCTACGCCTTTGTTTTGAATAGGCCTCTAGCGACCTCTAGCGGACAGAAAATTCTACATATTGCACCTTTAATGCATAAAATATGACAAAATATGTCTTTGTTGTCTCTTCTTCATTTACAATATCCCTAAAGGTTCATTTATCAATGATTAATCACAAAAAAAGAGATTTCTTAATTGTTCAAAAGTAAATTTTTCAAATAAAATGACTATGAAAAGAAAAGAAAAAAATCATGATCAGCATAATAGCACATTGTATTATATAACATAAATGACACTGTTTCATCAGAATAACCCCAGGGATAATATAATAGAATAGAACAAGAGCTATTAGAGCGTACCATTATATGATATGAGAGGAAGTTGTATGGTTTCCGGTAATACTTTTCAGAATTTTCATAACTGAGGTGTTCACAGAAAGGATCATATGTGAGTTTCCGCCACTCTCCATTATAGATGTATTCACAAACACCTCCAAAGTATCTTGAATCCAGAACATGATTCATAAAAGCACCAGTTACAGCATTATATCTGAGGGAATTAAACAAAAATAATTCAGGATACATGTTTTACTAGCTAATACACATGTGATGGTGTGGATTTAAGTAATTTTCTTTCTTCAAATCTGCTAGATTGGAAATCAGTACATTTGGCTATGTATAGTATGCCATTCAGTTATTGATTTAATTTTCCACTTGGGTAGAATTACTAATATTTAGCATTAAAAACATACGCCACCCCCCAAAAAAGAACATTTTGCCATCATTTACTCTCCCTCATGTCGTTACAAACCTGTAGATATTTTGAAGAATGTTGGAAACCAAACAGTATCGTAGCTCATTGACTTTCATTATATAGACAAAGACAGAGACATTTCTCAAAGTGTCTTCTTTTTATGTTGCAAAGAAGAAAACTGAAGTGACATAAGAGTGAGTAAATGTTGACATAAGTGTCATTTTTGAGTGACATATCCCTTTAATACAAAAACTTAAAGTGATGAAGCTATGGGCAGAAATTATACAGTAGATTTGAATGATATTGATTCATATACTGGTAGTGCTGTATATGTAGTACTATTTATATTAGACACATCCTCCCTCACTGTCTATGATGGTTACGGCCCTGGATTGTCCAGCATTTGTCTGGGTATTTGTGAGTACACATATAATAACATATGCCACATCTTAACATACATGCTTTCTTAATAAATAAAGTTAATAATCTGCAGTACTTGTCTTAAAGGTGATATCTCTAATAAAACATATTTCTAATGCTGAATAGCACATTATTTCAATCTTTAAAATAGACAATACATTTCTAAATCAGTGTACTGAATCTTACCCTTGAGTGGCTTTGTCAGCTCCTGGTATACTCAACATGCCAGTACATTTGGTTTCTCTTGTATTCATCACTTCACAGTCAGTCTCATCTTTCTGATTTACACAGTCTATTTCACCATTGCAACGTAGCTGCTGTCCAATACAACGTCCTGTGAGAACACATAGACAATACATTTAAAATGCATATAGACAACATGTAGATAAAAACAGCAGGCAGAAATATTTACCACCGGGCCCACAGGCAAACATGTCCCCACAGTGGTCTTCCTGGAGTTGGCACTCGCCCTCTTGTGGACATTGTGTTTCTTCCCACTGATTGTGAACACACCGCTCACCACCGAACTGAGATGGCCGTTCCAAGTACTGGAAGCGAAACTGTGAAGCATCATACACGGTTTAAATATTTATATATATTTATTTGCAAATTTCTTCTGAAGCATAGTGGACATATATTTTTTATGTATTTATTTTAACCTTTTTGTATCATTACAATGAATAAAAACAGACTTTATTTTCCATATTTGTTGGATTTTATAAGTTTTATATGACTATAATTAAGTTTTAGAGTTTTACCGTCTTCTCGCTACATGTGTTACAGGTTGACCATGGCGACCAGCTCTTGAGTTTACAGTCAATAGGAGGGGGAGTATTAACTCCTCTGGTGTATCTTAAAGATGCATTAGCTCTGAAGAGACAAAATATGGTAACACAGTACAACATGAAAAGCTCCTAAAAGTAAAGTATCTGTTATTACCTGTTGCTTGTTGATTGTAGTAGATCATCAGTAAATTTGGCAGAAACATGGTAACTGAAACATTCTAAAAAAAATCCAAACATACAAATAGAAAACAAAAACCGACACATAGCTGAAATAGTTGGTTTGAGATTGATCTGAGACCTAGGTCCAGTCTACAAAATGTTTGTCAGTACTATTAATGATTGACGGGATTTGTGGAGGGGGGAATGCTCCACATACAAGCAAATACATGACATACAACATTTTTTTTCATAGACAATTAGGGTTGACTGGCTTTGAGACAAAAATAAATCAATACACTTATCACCAGATTGCATGTCCATCATGTATTCTGGCCATTACAAATGCATATGTCACATATTGCATAACAAATCTGTAGAAAAACGGATAATGGCAGAAAATTACCGGTTCAAGCACACATAGTCTTTGGCATTTACCAGCAAATTATGTAGAAACAGTGATGGGCGATTTGAAACACGTGAAGCTTCGAAACTTTAGCGAATAATTTGTTTCGCTCCAGTCATTAACGTTAAATGTTTAGTTAAATTAAAATAATATATTACTCATCCTCATGTCGTTCTACACCCGTAAGACCTTCTTTAATCTTCGGAACACAAATTAAGATATTGTTGATGGCTCAGTTCATGTGAGTTCAGTGGTTCTATCTCAATATTATAAAGCGACTTTTTGTGCGCCAAAAAAAATAAAAAAAATAACGACTTTTAAACAATATCTATATGGGCCGATTTCAAAACACTGCTCGAAGATTCTGAGCTTTATGAAACTTTTGTTTCAAATTAAAGATTTGGATCTCCTATCAAACGGATAAACTGCTAAAATCACGTGACTTTGTCACTCAATTCACTGATTCGATTTGTAAAGCTCTGAAGCAGTGTTTTGAAATCGGCCTATATCGATATTATTGCGCCAATAAATAAAAAAAAAAAAAAAAAAAAAAAAATATATATATATATATATATATATATATATATATATATATATATATATATATATATATATATATATATAGGGGCGATTTAGGGTCAATGAGCCCCACTGCCACCACCCACCCTCTTTTCACACAAAAACAAAAAATATGTCTATTGAAAAATAACTTTATCATTTTAACATTGATTCAACTAACTTTTTTCTTTCTTTCTTTCTTTCTTTTTTTTTTTTATAGCCTAGTTATTAATTGAATAACAAGGCACAAATTCAATCGTGTTTGGTCCCAAATTTAGATTTCCCTGGTGTACATATGTGCATTTTAAGACGTTTTAAGGCCAACAAATTGGATAACAATAGCTTTAAAACCATGTCCACATATATACATGCATGCACAGTTTTGAGGCAGCTTTATGTTTGGTAATTCCATGACTTAATTTACAACAGAACAACGATGGTCATTGCTCGCAGTTTCTCTTGCGCTTTATTTAAGCTATAATAAAATAATTATGCAGTGCGCGCCGGCGCATTTGCGCATGCAATTCTTTAGTGCGCGCCACGAGCACAGAATAACAGCTGATTGGACAGTCGTGTTCATTTTTCTGAGTTTTACCGACATAGCCTGACAACATCTCATCTGACCGCAGTTCACTGTTGTTCAACTGAAGCTCCCTCGTTTGACTTGCACCTGGCGCTGAGGCGAGGTCGGAACGCGCGTCTGAAAAATGTCCCGTTTGTTGTGGTCGTAAAGAGACAGTAATATATAAACTAAATTTTTGGTATTTTATCTGCTCTGTTGGTGGTTTGAGGATTAGCATCACCCAGGGGGTGACTCCAGTAGGCTACTCACCGATATGGTTTCGGAATCGGAACAACTCTAGGTAAAAGGAAAGTGATACACAGCTTTGGAGCAACTTAGTTGATTCATAACACTACATAAGGGGTTCTCACTCTGATCTGTTTCGCGCTGGATGACGGTCGTGCTCAGCGGTGCAGGTACAGAGGAGAAGTAGAAGAAGAGAAGAGTATGACACGATTTGCTAAGGGGAATGTTTTCATTTTCATCCTTAACACATACATTTTAAACCACAAACTACGGAGTATGTTTTGGACATTATTTAACCTTGTAAAAGACGAACAAAAATTTTAAAATAACATTTCTTACTCCAAGTTTTAGGGGTGCTGAGCTCCTTTTTAGGGGTGCTGAAGCACCCCTTTAATGGGGCTAGCCTCGCCCATGTATATATATATATATATATATATATATATATATATATATATATATATATATATACGACTTTTCAACAATGTTTCTCAATTCCAAGAACGCAGAGAACGGAGTTGCATTCTCGTGGAGTCCGGTCTTGCCAGGCGACCTTGAAAGAACGATCTCGGAAGGACGCGAGGACAGAGAACGCATCATTTGAGAATTGAGATGTGCTGCGGTCTTGCTCAACTGACCGTCCCAGCATATTATAAGTGGCTAATGCACAGTAAATACAACATAACATCACAAACAAATGTCATAAACTGTTCAAAAAAATATTTCATATAATTATAGACATTGTTTTCATTTAATTATCTTTTTATTTCACCGCGTGTATTTATGAAAATGAGTAGCCTTTGGCTGTTATGCTTTGTCAATGTTAAGATTATTTTTTATATGTCAATAAAAATACTGCAGGCTTTCTTCAGGTTATCATTTTATTAAAATTAAGCAAAACAAACGGTTTACTTTCACGAGCCGTCACGTATTTGCGAGCTTGTAACGTTAGCTGGAATCTCACGAGAACTTCAAAGCTTACAGGCTTCCGTACGTCGACCGCCGCAGCGTCTTCTGGGATTTTTAACGGTTCGATTCCCTCAAGTTTATATTCGATGCATCCTCGACATAAGCTGTGTCCGAAACCTATCCCTATCCACTATATAGTCCACTATATCGGGTGTCGGCCATTTTGTAGTGGTGTCCGAATTCTAAGTGAGTGACTTAATTCCCTACATTCGTTCACTACTTTTTACCCACAATTCTCTCTGATTTCGAGTGTACATTCGATGTCGCTGAAGCACTATTTCCCAAAATCCAATGCGGAGAGGACTGTCGTTAATCATCAGTAGCGTATTCAAATCATAACGGTCGCCTGAGGGCGCTCAAACACCACCTCATCTGTGAGCGTGAGAGTTTATAACAAACTAAAAAAACTTTATTAAAAAGAATAAATGCATGAAATAATGTACACTTGTTAATGTGTTTATTTTTTGTTTACAGTATTTTATAGTATTTAATGATTATGAACCCATATTAAGCATGACAAACCAATTATACAATCAATTAAACTACAAAGCTGGCACGGAGGCATGTATGATTACAAAATAAAGTCATTATGATTGTTATTGTTATTAACATTATTTTATAATGTAAGTAACATGTAGGATAAAATTGTTTTATCGCGTCGAGCCGTTTCTGCGACAGCTCCAGCTCTCCGACGCACAGTGTATACGTCAGTGTCTGAATTCACTCACTTCATTTCGTTCACTCCATGCAGATATAGTGCACTCAAATGCCATACACTATATAGGGAATAGTGAATGAGTGAACGAGTGAGCGGTTTCGAACACAGCTATAGACATCATATAGGTAGACGCCCTATTGGCCGCTGGGCGATGAGATTTGCGGCCGCCATCTTAGACCGGTCGTACTCCTAATGCCGAGTTCAGACTGCACGATTTTCAAAGCAGTCGGGTCACTGTTATTTTCACACTGCATGACTATCTTGGCCAGCATTCAGTCGCTGCTACGTTCATACTGCACGATGAATCGGCGACAGAAGGTTTCACACTGCGTGACTTTACAATAGGAAGAATCGCCGACAAATCTGTCTGGCACGCAAACAACGTTTCACAACCAAACACACGCCAGACCTGACAAGGAAACGACGCGATATCACGCGTTCAAGACCGAAGTTCTCACGTGAGACTGGCCCTGTGTCTCAATCAGCTCCCTAGCTCCCTAGGTAGTGAATCAGTACATAATGAAAGTGAATGTGGCTGATACCCTGATCAGTGCCCTGACTACTGAACTAGGGAGCTGATTGAGACACACGGTGGGATTATTATTAAAAATAGTAGCCCGCATGAAGCTTGAAATACGAATTGCCTGTGCGCTGATTTGCAGTGAAAACAATACAAAGAAAAGAAGAATATGGAGGAAATGTTTGGGGAGACGCAAAGTACAAGGATTGTGTGTTCTGCAATGACAGTTGGAGCTAAATACATAACTTTTCAATGTGCTGCTGTTGCGGATGGTCAAGCAAATGTTTGTGCTTTGTTTCTGTTTGATAGAATTGTAATGTTTATGTGAATGAAGCCATGCTTGCTGATATTGTGGTCTATAACTCCTCCCCGAACTCCCCGCTGCTCTGTATATCGCTCTCTCATTGGCTGTCAGTCATCGCCGATGTAGTTTTCAGTCAGAACACTTTTCACACTGCAGGATTTTGAATCGCCAACAGGTCCAGATATTTAGCATGCCAAATATCTCACGGGTGTCGTTGACTCGTCGGCGATTCTATCAGATCGCGTCTTTGCTCATTCACACTGCGTGATTGTCACTCGCGTGAACGAGCACCGATTTGCCTGTGATTTCGGGCATTTGTCGGCGATTTCTCAAAACCTGTCGGCGAGCCAAAATCGGGGCTAAAATCGTGCAGTCTGAACTCGGCTTAAGCTGCGTCCCAATTCGCCTACTTATACTACGTCCTAAAAGCATTTACTGTTTTTGTAAAGAAAAAGTACATACTTTTGAGTGTGTAGCAGAAGAGTAGACAAGCTTTGGGACATACTACCTCGTCATAACTGCATCTTTAATTGACGTTAACGTCGCTTATTTACGCAACCTATAACTGTTTAAACTACCCTGTCAATCATCTTGTCACAGTTAAAATCCTCCACATTCAATTAAATTTATTTTCCTACCATTTCGGAGAGAAATGTAGTCGCACGTTGATCTGCCAGTCATGGGTCTTTCATGCAGAGAATTCTCCTCATCTTTGCATAATGATGCATTTAAAAATTAATGACCAACGCATCATTATAAAAGTACACAATGCTGTTGCAGATGAAATATAATGTGGATAACATTTAATAAACATCTTTTCGTCAGGTTATATTGATTATTAATTATTCAAGCCCCTTTATCTTAACCGCTCTGCTTAACCGTCGAACCTCGCAAGTGTTTTCCACATAATTTAGCCTACTATTCAGATCAGAAAGAAGTTCGAAAGCACTTGTTAGAATGCGCTCAATGCACGAAAATTACTTTTAGCGTTAGGTAACGTTAAGTGCCTATTACCAACACAATCCAATCTGAAGTTATACATACATTGTTCGACCGGACATAATAACTGTTATTTGTGTTTGTGCACGTGATATCAGGAAGCAATGTATTCACACATGACGGCAAAGCGCAAATCGAGTTACCCCTCCCACTTCTGCTATTACTGAGATATCTTATTTTACTGCAACTATCTGTTTCTGCTTCTTTATCATATTTATAGTGTGTGATTTATAAATTACCTTATATCCTACATCACATATTTTGATTTTGGACGTCTGGTCACTTTATATCTTATATCAGAATATTATATAACTGTTAAGCCTACTATGAATATTAAAATACACTGAACAATGTGTCCTGTATCATAGCTACATGAATGACCTTTGCAGCAAAAAAACCCGCGTCAAAATCAGTTAGGTATTCAGTGAGATATGATTAATTAAATGCGCTGACAGCTCATTGCACCTGTCAAACAAGTTACACTGAGTGGAGCTGGCGACCGGTCCAAGATGGCGGCTCCACGGCTCGTCCGTGCCAATAGGCAGTAGCGTTCGATAGGGCGTCTACCTATATGATGTCTAAGAACACATCCGGGTACTTTCATGCGTCCTCCGTTCTTGCGTTCTTGAGTATTGGAATGAACTTCGACGGTTGATGATGACGTAAAGCAAGAACACAAGGACGCTCGCTGAAGAACGCATATTGAAACAGCCAATATCAAAACACTGCTTCATGAATCATGAAGCTTCTGAGTTTTATGAATCTTTTGTTTCAAATTAGTGATTCGGACCTCCTATCAAACGGCCAAACTGCTGAAATCACGTGACTTTGGCATTCGATTCACTGTTTCGATTCGTAAAGCTCCGAAGCAGTGTTTCGAAATCGGCCCATATGGATATTGTTGAAAAAAATAGTTTTTTTTTTTTTTTTGGCGACAGTCCGTTAAAGACCCAAAGCCTGCTCTGCTACACACAAAGTGTGTACTTTTTCTTCACAAAACAGTGCTGTACCTTTAGGGGATGCAGCATTTGTTACGTTTTAACTGTTTGAAATGTTTCGAAATGTCAATGTTCGCAAATAAATAAATAAATAACAAATAAATGAATAAATTGATAAATGAATGATTATGTGAACCCGTAAACCAGAGTGTCTATATGAATTTTACCGGATCTCGGATCAGTTTTATAAATTTGTAGACATTTAATGACACATTTGTATAATAAAAAGGAATATTAATAGTTAAAAGCCTGACAAGCTCTCCCTTAAGCAAACAAAACAAGCCCTACAATTTAATAAAATAATTAAAGACACTTCATATTTGGGTATTAGATGATTTCTTAATGGCAAATATATATATATATATATATATATATATATATATATATATATATATATATATATATATATATATATATATATATATATGTGTGTGTGTGTGTGTGTGTGTGTGTGTGTGTGTGTGTGTGTGACATGAGGATTCTTTTTGCCAGCTACTGGTGCTTAACGTCTTTATTTTCAGCCAATCAGGTAGGACTACATGGCCACCCACACGCAACGTAATTAATATTCATGAACCAATCCTTCAACAGAGTTGGACTGGCAAATTCGTACGCGGTTTAATCAATCAATAAGAGCAATGCTCCACTGCCTAAACGCGTTGTGCGATTATTTTGAAGATATTATGTAATTCTTATGTAATCCGCGCTTGGCCAAGAAGGAGGTTAAACGACGATGGAACAGGTAAAGACATTGTTTGTGATACATAACAACTAATAATAAAAACGCCAAACAAATCCTATTTTGTCTAATAGATCGATGGGTTTAAATAGGACAAAGGTACGCTAAGTTGTACCTCAAAAACGTGTATTTTGATGTTTATATTGAAATACATTATTTCATCTGAACAATGTGTTTTATTTTAATATATTGAAGCTTAAGGCTCTGGAAGCTTAAATGTTTGTGACAATTAACCGATTATATCTTTTACTGTTGACTTTTTATGTTGACTATAGGAAGCCTGCACCAATTTCAAATCCATAAGAGCAAAGTTCCAGGAAGAGCTCCAGGTGAGGTACAGACCTGTGGTTCCTGAGAAACCCAAACGCCTCCCAACAGCTGCCATAGGCCGCTCTGGTCTGATAACCATGAGCTCTTGTTCAGCTGTGGAGACCAAGACCCCTAGTTTATCCCGGGTCATTTTCAGAGAAGACCTGAAAATACCCTTAGGAAAACGCCCTGTATCATTCCCAAGCTTTCCTAACACCGCATCTGAAGTTAGCAGCTCTGTTGATGAGCACAACAGGCAGTCACTTAAAGTCCGGAATTCACCCCTCGTGTTGCCGTTTTCAAATGAACCAAAGAATGATTCTACTGTAATTTCTTCAAAGGGATTCACGTCACCTCTTAAATGCGTCAAGAAACCAATCCCTACACCTTTCAGTTTGACCAAAGTTTCATTGTTTGGCAAAGAAATTGATAAAAATGGTCTGGGGCGTTTAAAAAACAGCAGTACTCTTAATGTTCAGCTAGAAGAGTCCAACCTAAAGAATGCAAACACAGAAGCTGTAGAGTTCCACCAGACTATGCTGTCAAACCCTGGATTGCCATATTCCAGTCTAGAGTATTCTTCTACACCTTCACCGAATGAGTCATTGACAGATTCATCTTCTGGTAGTGTTAGCCAATTCTTTGACCAGCATGTCCTGAGCACGCTAGAGAAAGCCAAGAGGAAGCTCTCCCACAAGAACCTGTTGGTGTGTAGCAGACCAAAGAGCTTCTACTCTAGTAAAGCACTGGTGCTTCCCACAGCAAGTCCTCCATCTCCTACTGAATCTGAGAGTTTCCATCCAGAGGCTTCTCCATTGAAAATCAGTGGAACATCACACAGTAAGTTGCAAAAAACTGTAGAATTTGCAGTATAATCTTACATGAACGCATATATGAATTCACAATTTCACCTTGCATTATAAGCAATGTAAAGTTACTTTTATTGTTGTGAGGAATTTATCCTGTTATTTCTGTATACCTGTTCCTGTGTCTTAGCCACTGTCACTGTAATGGAGCTCGGTGGAGTCATGCAGCCTGAAAGGCTACGCAAACCTCTTCCTGATCTGATATTCCTCAGGCCAATGCCCTTAAAGCCACCTAGACCCCCACATGTGGATCTTGGCAAATATAAGACTGGAATTCACGTCAGTGACGCAAGTGAAACACTCACTGTTGGTTTGTAGAAGTTTATTCACCTACCTCACCTTTTTTTTTCTTCTTTTTTTTATTATATTTTTTTGTGCATATAGCAATTTACCTCAGTGCTACACTGAATGCTGTGTCAGTGAAATTAATTCTCTGCACTGATGGCAATTATATGGTTAAAGTGTGAACCATGAGAGATAACATTTGGGTGGTATCATATTAATGACATGACATAGTCTGAGTAAGAGGAATCACTCTGATTTTCTTTTTTTTCCCCTTGTGTTTTGAAGAAAAATACAGTAAAAGTAATATTGTGAAATTGTATTACAAAAGAACTGTTTTGTATGTGATTATATAGTAAAATGTAGTTTATTCCTTTGATGGCAAAGTTGATTTTTCGGCGTCATTACTCCGGTATATCATTACTCCATGTATATGGACCCCTACTAAAAATAGTTAATTAGCCTAACTGTAGGATGTTAACAGTTGACAAAATATTAATGCACAAACTGAAATATAGTAGAATGTGCAGTCTCAAATCTGTGTTTAATGGCATTTTACAACAGCTTGAAATGCAGCTCATCCATTCATAATTGTATCAATTCATATCAAAGAACTGATTTCACACTTGTTCTTTGTTTTTCAGAATGTGTACCAGAGCCTGAGATTTTGGCCACTGGTAATGCATCACTTGAGGATGCAACTGTACCTCCCCCTGAATTTCCAGATTTTGACATACCTGCACCAGAAGCCACAGACCATAATGCCATAAATCTGGCAGCCCTGGAATTAGAGGCAACAGAATTTCCTGATTCCTTGCCTCCACCACCACTGCCAGATGAAGGCAATGGCCTGGATTTACAGGCTCTGTTGGTCACATGTTGTCCAAATAATATTGGTGCACAGAACATGCAGTCAGGAGATGTTCTCTGTCAGTCTTCAGATGAAGTGAGGAATTTAGGGATCTTGGCATGTGCTACAGATTTGGCAACCTCTGACCTTAAAATGAATGGATCACATGCTGCCTTCAACTTGAACAGTGAACACCAACTTCCATCAGAACCAATGTAAAAGTTTATTTTGTCTCATAATGTGGGATGTTCCTGAAATAGCCTAGTTATTACAAGTGATAAATGGCATGACCTTAAGGTTTAAACTTGTATCTTTAATGTTGTTGTGTAATTTTATTTATAATGCAATAGATCTTCAACAAATCAATATGTTCTGCTTGTTTCCCCCTCAGTTCTTCTCAACAAAGGCGTTTCCACAAAACCTTTGACAATGTTTATGAGGATGTGGAGACAGTTCCCAAATTTTCTTTTGCTCAAAGCTCATTTAAGTGTAAAGCAGCTCCCAAAAGTGAGTATGATTCTAGCACATCCACATCCACTCATCAACTTTCAGTTATAGAAAGTTGATGAGTGGTGGATGATGATTGATGTATTTTCTTCTTCAGATCCATATGCTGATAATGGCCATGGCAATGTGGTGAGTGATGTTTTTTTATTTTTATTTTTTTTTAAATTAAATTAATTATTAATTTACACTTTACGTATTTTAATATATTATGTAAGAGGCCTTCATGATGACATGTATGCAGGAAATTAATTTTGATACTTTAAACTTTACTTTAAAAGTTCCTTAAATCTGGCGTTCAGAAAAGTGGGAACCCTGTTCGGGGAATCACTCTTTAGTCATGGATGAAATTTTTATGTTCTTAATGTGTCTTTGCCAGCATGTGCAATGCTAATAATCAGCCTTAACACTTAATGTATATTATAGTTGTATTGATCTCTTAATATGTTTGACAGAAAGAAGATACATGGAGGAATATATGGCATGTCACTCAATGGTTTGTCAGCATTTATTTCAGTCTGCTGTTGTCTAGAAACTGATGATAAATTTAATGTTTCCAGATGCTGTCCACAGTTTAAGAAAAGAATAACCTTTTTTTTGTTTGGTTTTTCCCCTTACAATTTGAAGGTCTAATACAGCGGAAGATCAAAATGGCCATACTCATCATGAAAGGTATTTTGAAATGTTTGTTTGTTTTTTGTGACTGAACTCTGTTAAGGTAAATTTACTGTACTGTAACTTTGGGAAATCTCATTATCATAATGTGGAGAAAAAATCATATAGTTCAATAAAAAGAATCTAATGACAGAGCAGTTCACATCCCATGTGAAGGTACAGAGAACAAGTGCCACTGGATCCATATTTTCTCTGTTCTTTTCTCCATTTACTGTTGCACTCTATTGTCATGAAAATACTACTTCTAGCCAGCGTATAGTATGGTCATGTGCCCTTTTGGCCCAGTGATGCATTGCCATGGAAAAACTGTAGATTCGTTGGTCTTGAACACCAGTTTTTATGTCTTACAAAATTAAACATTTTAGTTTGCAAGGCATCATTAACTGTTTTCTGTCACACATTCTACATTGTTGCAAATTCTGCTGATTTGTCACAAAGACTGTATCTAGAAGTATTGCTGAATTTGCAAAAATGGCTTGTGATAGTCTTGAAAGTATCAGTAAGAATGTTTAAAATGGCAGTGCATGCAATCAGCAATTGTTTGCCATCATTTTCCAACAAAAGTGTGTAAGAATTGCAGTTACTGTATAGCAATGTAAGGGGAAAAATATGTATTTTAAACATTTTGTAAAGAAGAAAAGAATGTGTTCTGTATTTTAAAAATCTTAAAATAATAAAACATTCTTTTGTGTTGGGGCCAGTGAAAATATTATCTGGGCAAACAAAATATAATTTATAATTTTTAGTTTTAATTAAATGAAATTAACTGAATTTCAGTTGATTTAATATAATAATATTTTCATATTATGATTTCTTATTTGGGGTATTTACTTGGACATGAGATTTAACGCTTGTATATTTAACTTGTTTTATTGCAAAAAACAAAGCCAATCTTATTTACCAATGGGGACTCAAAACAAAGATTGTTCCTCATAGAAACTGACTTGCTAAAGAAAAATAATTGAAAAAAATATAAATGTGATTCTTTCAGAAAGAAGCAGCAGAGCCCTGAACACCATGATGATAAAGAGCTGAAGAAGAAAGAGAAGCAGCGTCTGGAGAAGGAGAAGAAAGAGCAGAAAGAGAAGGATAAAAAGAGAAATGAGATGCACAAGAAATTTAAAGTGAATTCAGATACATAGTGTTCCAGATCAGTGTCAGTGAAGATGCAGTTTCAAACTGACTAGCTTTTATTTAAAAGCAGATAGCACAAGCACACTTTTCCCAATGCCATTTGCTTTGATATCTAATGTAGTGACATACATTTAAGTGTAACTTTCCCAGGCAACCTGTTTATCCCATGTTTATCCATAGATCACTGGACTGGAAGAGCCCATGTATCGCGCTAGAGTCCTGGCAGCCAGCAAACTCCGCAAATACGACCTGCCTGTCAAAAGTGGGGATCTCATCAGCATCATCCGAACGGTCAATTGCCCCAAGGGCAAATGGCTGGCCAGAGATGCCAACAACAAATGTGAGACATCCATGAAAATCTTCTAACCATGGCTTATAGCAGAAACTGTATGCATGTTCTTTCCTCTCACCACTCATTAAGATGAATTAAAATAAAGTTGGCCTCTTGAAAGTCATCCCAGTGTTCTAGAAAATCTTTTGAGTTCATGCAAAATCAATTTAGTTTCTGTGACAGCTTTACTTGTCTGACTGATGTAGGAAGGAGACTGTCATTATTCTGTTTTTGTGTTTACAGATGGCTACATATCCGTGATGAATGTGGAGTTGAACATTAAGGAGATGCTTGAGCTTGGAAAAAAGGCATCGCAGGCCGCTGGACGAGGCCAAACTGATGTAGATAACCTTAGTTTTAGCAGCAGGTAAAAAATGAACTAACAATGGAAAACATATTCATATTGAGACAAACTCAATGACAGTCATTTCACATGCATTAAGTTAATTAACAAGTTAGACCATGGATTGGCAACTAGGGGTGTAATGATACATCGATATGGATCAAATGACTAACGATACGTTTATCATACTGTTCATCATAAAATGTGATCAAGTGTCTTTGGACTAATTTGGACTAAACCGCACAATACATATGGATTAGTTTTATGATATCTTTATGAAATTTTGAAAGCATCAAAGTTTAAATTGCATAGCTGTTTATGGAGGGACAGAAAGATCTCAGATTTCATCAAAAAGATCATTTGCATTCTGAAGATCATTCGCATTCTGAAGTCTTATGAGTTTGGAATGACATGAGGGTGAAAAATTAATGACAGAATGTTCATTTTTGGGTGAACTAACACCATAATTATTAAACATGTTTTACAGTTTACTGCATTTAGTCTCCTTCCTATTCTTCTCGTTATTTCCTTATAGCGGCTAATAAATCAGAAGTCTCACATATTCACAGAAAATTCCTTACTTCCATGTTTAAAATTAAGGTGGATTAAGTAGTTTATTAGTGCTGCTATGTACAGTGGTAACCATGGAAACCAGTTATGCTGTTCCATAAGCGCCACCTACTGTCAGAGAGTGAGGTTGCATTTTCATTCAGCCTGTCTGCTGTCTCAAAAATAATGACTTTATTCAACAAATTCATATGTCCCCCCTGTCATACTAATCATTTCACAGATTTTTTCTTTTCTTCACATTATTTTAGTAAATATTTATTTTATTGTAGAAGCGCTGTGGATGTATTATTTCCCATTATTAATTTGTGTGATATCTCAGACATCAGCCATCAGACACCTTGCTCTCTAAGATATGGATATTGTATTTAGTTTTAAATTCTTAACTTGTTTATGGATTATCACTATAGCGGCTTAAAGTGTCAACATCCAAAAGTAATTCTATGTCCATAGAATGTTGTGGTCTGAACTTTTTTTAGCTTCACATTCTTCACTGAACTGAAGTACTATTTCACATCTCACGATAAAAATATAAAGCTGAAAGGTTAAAGATCAAGTAACATCCAGTAATGTCAAATCAGACACTGCACTGCATTTGATAACTAATTTGAAACAATTTGGCTCCTATATCATATCATAAAAAGGGTTGTACAGCATATCATGCCAAAAAAGTTGCCAACCCCTGAATCAGACACTTATCTGCCACAATGACATGTACTGTAGATATAAATCATTTCAAAATGTTTTATCTTTGCAGGTCATCTCATCAGAATCCAGTGCTTACAAGTAGCTGTAAGTTTTCTCACTTTCTCTCACTTTTTTTTTTTTTTTCTCCTTTTCTCTTTATACAGTCATGGCCAAATATATTGGCAGTCTGGCACTTTTTTTTTAATCATCCACAATTTCTAAATTTAAATTGTAGTATTTGAGCTCCACGTTTCTTTATTTTACTAATATTACAGCAACTAATGTACCCATTTAAATCAGAAAATAAACAAACGACATTGACAAAATGATTGACACTGTAGAGCAGGGTTTTTTCCCCCTTTATTTTTGGTTAATGCATTTTTCCAAAAGAGCCACAGCCAAAAATATAATAGTTTTAAAAAAGAAATTCAATAACATATCAGTAATGGTAACTTTATTAGGTCCATAGACAACTAAAAAACACAAAAATATGCAACAAACAATAAGTAACAAGTTGCAAAATGTATATAGATGTATATAGATAGATAGATAGATAGATAGATAGATAGATAGATAGATAGATAGATAGATAGATAGATAGATAGATAGATAGATAGATAGATAGATAGATAGATAGATAGATAGATAATCAAGCACATCCCACTCTTTACTTTCTCAATCATCCATTTTCTTCCAGCAGTTCCGCCTACTGAAAGCTGCACAGATTATCAAATGGACAGAAATATGACATTTATAGAACATAAAATGGCATTTTATGTCCTATAAATGTGTCACATTTCTGTAAGTTGTTTGCCTTTGATTGCTGTCATGATACTCGCGAACAAAACTGAAGGTGCACTTTGGCCGGTACAACTTGAAATGTATTATTATTATAAACTTAATTATGGTAAGCTGTACATCAAATTAATACTAATTGGTTGCTTTTTTTGCAGAAGGCTAATATCTAGTGATGTCTATTTCTTTATCGATCATTTGTTGGTGAGCTCTTGGTGAGCCACTTGATTTGTCAAAGAGCCAAGTGGCTCTAGCTAATTTTTGGTATAACCATCAATGAGCTCCCTACACCTTTGTACTGGCAGTTTGACCCAGTATTACATATCAGATGAATACCTTTTCATAACTGCCATTTTCAGATCTCTCCACAACTTGTATTAGGATTTATACTCATAGCTGGCCACTTCAGTCCAGCGTTTTTGTCTTGAACCATTCCATAGTGGTTTTTGATGTGTGTTTATTAGGGCCCAAGCGAAAATTCGCGCAGGGCCCTCTTGTTCTTCTAAGGATTATTATTTTTTATTTTTTATTTTTTCCGTCTTCCGGGGCTTGGAATCCGCGGCCATTAGGACGCCGGAGAGGCTGGTACCCGGGCGTGGCAGGGGGGCTCGACAGTGCCCCCTTGAAAAAAGTCTGAAAATTTGGTCCATATATTAAACACACTTGCACGTATTAGTATGAAACTCGGTACACATATAGACCTCATCGGGCCGAACAACTTTCGTGCTCTAAGTTAATCGCCACGCCAACAGGAAGTCAGCTATTAAGGGTTGTTTGAACAACGCATGCTCTGGAATTTGATATACTCCTCCTAGACGATTAATCCGATCGCCACCAAACTCGGTCAGCATGAAGTCAAGACACTGATGATTAAAAATTGCCAGGGGATTTTTGATATCTCGAACGGTTTGGCCGTGGCGAGCCAACGAATTTATGGCGAGAAAAAGGAAACAGGAAATGTGTTATAACGTCTTAATACATATATTGATCTTTATGAAACTTCACGAGTGTGTTCGTTATAGGAGTCTGATCACATGGATGTGACTATTGTGAGTCAAAGTTATAGCGCCACCAACTGGCAGCAGGAAGTGTATCACTTTTTGAAATGTTTTGAGATCACCCTCTTATTTTTACCTGATTTGCTTCAAACTTCATCAGTGTAATGTCAATACACAGCAGATGTAGACCTATGACAGGATTTTTGATATTTGAAATATTGGTGCCATGGCAACAGGTCAAACTGTAATAATATTCTTGAGTGTTTTTGAGGCTCTTAACATGCTTCAAATTGCATGAAACTCGACACACACATCAATATTGTCATCCAGTAGACATGGACAAAGCCATAGAAATGGGCGTGGTGGAGGGGCTCAGTAGCGCCACCTTTTGACAAAAGTGGGGGGGTTAGTTTTTCCTACAGTCACCAAACTCGGTACACATATTATTCTCATCAAGCCGGACAATTTTCTAATTTACATTCATTAGCTCCGACCAACAGGAAGTCAGCTATTTTGGTTTGAATGTTAATTTTTTGAAAAAACAGGCTATGAATTTTATACTACTACTCCTACAGGGTTTATCCAATTTACACCAAGCTTTTTTTAACTTGTTGCGAACACATTGAAGTTGTTTAATTGCAAATGTATTTTGGATATCTCAAACGGTTTGGCCGTGGCGAGGCAACGAATTTATGGCAAGAAAAGGGAAACAAAGTGTTATAACTTCTGCATACATTAATTGATTTTGATGAAACTTTGGCTTAGTCTTCGTTGTACAAGGCTGATCACATGGATGTGACTATTGTGATTCAAAGTTATAGCGCCACCAACTGGAAGCAGAAAATGTGTCACTTTCAGCATACATTGAGATCACCCTCTTATTTTTACCTGATTTGCTTCAAAATTCATCAGAATAATGTTAAAACTTGGCACATGTAAACCTTTGAAAATGAGCAGGGAGGAGGGGCTCTATAGCGGCACCTTGTAGTGCAGTAAATGTGGAGTGAATTTAACATACTTTTTTTATGTTTTACCGTTTTTGATGCCTATTGCCCGCCGTGCACAGTTGCCCTGAAGCCACCGGGGTGGCGGTGCCACCGGGCTTGGGCCCGCCATCGCTGCTCGCAGCTATATTTTTTTTTGTTTTTGTTCAGCTACACACAGAAGGCATACAAATGTGGAAATCAGTTTCTGTTCTGTTAAGTTTCTGGAAGAAATTGTGGATTATTTGACAAAAGTGCAAGGGTGCCAATATTTTGGGCCAACATTGTAGATACCCTTTCACATGTCAATAATAATAAAAAAAAATTAAAAAAAAGGTGTGTATTTATATATTTTTTTTATGTGTTGTTGGCTTCCAGTCACTGATGACAGTGAAGAATGGATGTATGAAGATGACACATTGTCGCTATCTACTGAAAATTTGTGAGCCTGAACCACGTTTCAAAAAATTACCTTTTACGAGTTCATCTGAACTTTACACAGATCTCTAGACTTGTATTTCTTTCTTTTTTTTCTTTTTTCTTTTTTTTTCTCCAGGAGTCAGAACAAAGCTGTCTCTATGCCTGAAATGTGTAAGTATGCATTTTTACATTTTCTGCATTAATCTTTATATACTATACATTGCTTTAATTTTCAATTAATTTGTACATTTCCCCTCTCTCTCCTCAGTTGATAGTAACTCTTCTGTTCATCAGACATTCAGTGACTGGAGTATTGAAGACGTCCATACACAGTGAGTTTGACAATACAAAGAAACACAACTGTGTCACTGTCCAATCTGTCAACATGATTTTTTTAAGACAATTTGAAGAAATATCCAGTAGTAACCATGATAGGACCTTGAACAAGTTTTGTAGTGTTCATTAATATAGAAAAGTAATCTTGTGTCAGACATGAAGCTTGATTAAATCTCTCCAAAAATTACTGTACAATATTCTTTTACTGTATAATATTTTAGGTTGCAAGTAACTTTGCGACTACATGTCAGCTAACTCTCAGAATATTAGATTAGTTAGGTTAACATGTCAACATGTAGTTGCAAAGTTACTTCTTGTCCGTATAATGTCTGTTGGGGAGCATCAAAATAAAGTGTTAGCAGATATTAAGCAGACAGTTTACTAACATTCTAATGGCACACTAATGCTAGTTAACATGTACAGTAGTTGCAAAGTTAATTATAGTTAGGAGAATGTCTGAAGTGGACTATCAAAATAGTGTTATTTTATTCTTATTTATAATTTTATAGCAAATTATGTAATGCATATTATATATATTTCATTGATCATTTGTAAGTGATTATAGTTTAACTATAGGATAGCTATTTCTTGTCCCATTGTTTCCTTGCTAGTAATGATAAACATGCATATATATGGGTCATTTTATTTGCAGAACTTTTAAGCTCTGTAACTTAAAGTGGGAAAATGTGCAAATCCAAACAAAGCAAAACATTGTAACTGTAGAAAAATAGATTAGATATCTGTAAAGTTACAGAATTTTAAAAACCAAGCAATGTTTGACTACATCAGACAAAACCCATCCTCGGTAGTTATTGACATCAAGTCACATGACCTTAAAAACCACCATCAAACATCATCAATAATAAAATGCATCATTCATAAGTAGTAGTAGTAGGGAAGTACAATCACTTTAGCATTCACTCACAATAGTAACTGTATGTAGGAAAATATAAGAAATTAACTGAAATTCTAACAACTTATCTCATACTCTGGTTCCTGAACAGTGAGTGCACTGTGAATGAAGCATGGTGCCTTGAAACGCATAACCAATAACCAATATTGTGTAAATCCTTTTGCACTGGGATATTCCATAAGGTCAAAAACAGAGTAACAGACTTTGTTCTAAATAATTTATTATATAGCCCTTTTTTTAGGTCTCTTAAATGTCCAGTGCTATTATTTTATTTTCATATGTGAATCTAGTAAAAAGTGATTGTACTTGAAAAAGAAGTGTATTCCTCTACAGCATATGAAAACAAGCAATATATTGTCTTCTAAAGGCACTTTTTGTAATGTCTATTCAATTCTTTACACTGTACCAAAACATTTTTTCTTTTTCTTTTTCTTTTTTTGATTTACTACTACTACTACTACTACTACTACTACTACTACTACTACTACTACTACTACTACTACTACTACTACTGTAAAAAAAAAAAAACTCCCACTGTAGAATCTCTATTCGGTCTTGTTTGAATCTAAGTTTGACATCTTTTCAAGAAACTGATACAGTCCAGCCTGTATTGTGTGTTTGATAATGTACGGTCTGTGTTTGTGACAGAGAGGCAGAAAACTTCCAGTTTGCAGACATTGATATTCTGCCTCCTCCAGCTCTTTATGCTGACTCTCTTTGAGAATGTGGTATGTTCTGTTATATCATTTGATGTTTGCAAGATCAGTAGCATTTTCTTTTCAGCTACTGAAAGACATTGGAAACAGCAATACATGTGTGTGTATATATATATATAATTTTTTTTTTTTTTTTTTTTTCTCCTCTTCTACAGTGATGTTGATATCATACCTGTATCATTACCAAGGAAATCGATACTTCTTTAGGAGGTGGTGCACTGGGCTTTTGTCTCTCAGTTCGTCAGATCATAATTCTCAACACTTGGACATCAAGGCTTAATTCTCAAATGCAAAGAGGAAAAAAAGGAAGTTTGAAGAAAATGAACTTTTGAAGTTTGAAATGTTATATTTGCACTGTGAGCAACAAGGGGTAGATAGAGAGTGAATAACAGACAATGGCAGCTTAGGGGTTTTAATGAAATGAGGGTTTGGCACTTTGTCATATAATCTATTGTATGAATTGCAAAATTAAGAGTATATCTTTAATTGTACATGTTGTCTATAAATACACCTTTATGTTGCTTTGTTTTGTGTAATCTCATTGTGTGGGAACTTTGGAAGTTGGTGGTTTGATTACATGATTGTTTATTAATAAAACACAACTTGTAAATGTTGCCGTACAATAAATGGATCTGTATTCAGCAATGATTCTGACTATTTATTTCTATTGAATGATAGTTGTATGAACCTCTGTGATAAAACTGCATTATGAAGTGTGATATATTCAATCTTGTTACAGTTATTTGCTGTAATTTAAAGATCCACTATTAAATTTACAGGTAGTTGCTTATATTTTGGTATTACATCAGTTTTATGTTTTTTTAAAGGGAAATTGTCTGTATTTTTACAGAGTAATGTGTAATTTTACATAAAGTTTTAATCAGGGCTGTCAACGTTTGAGTTCCATTTGGAGTTAGAATTAGGGAGGTGGTGCTGACAAATTTTACAATGATTCATTTCGGATATATACAGTGCGTGCAGAATTAATAGGCATGTTGATTTCCTGATCATATTTGTTTTCCAGGCACATCTTACCAATTCCAAACCACATTGATCTTAATAACTACTATTTTGTATTTAATCTTTTATAAGTGATACATAATTGTTCATGAAGGCTGGAAATGAAAAACGTCTTATATTCAGGTGTGCAGAATTATTAGGCAGGTGTTTTTTTTTGTTTTGTTTTTTTTTTTACAGGCAAAATGAGCCAAAAAAGAGATTTAACAGACTGAAAAGTCAAAAATTATTAAATGCCCATGAGAAGGATGCAATACTAGAAACTGCAGTTAAGGCATGACCATTGGACAGTGAAATGCTCAATGGGTCAGCAAAAAAAACAGGTGGAGAAGGAAAAGAATTAAGAATTAAGTGTGAGACCATCAGGAACCCTTTAGTCTCCAGCGCCACCATTTTCCAGAACTGCAACCTACCTGGAGTCTCCAGAAGTCTAGATTAGGTAAAGAATCCTAAAAAATGGATTCTGAAGTTTATATATATATATATATATATATATATATATATAATATGTATATATATATACACACACACACACATAGGCTTTATAGACAGACAAATTGAGAGTGACTCTTGAAGGAGCAGCATCACATCCTCTTGTACCACTGTTTGAAGAATTTCCGTTTTGCAGAGATGGACTAAAAATTTACTAAATGAGTATCAGGAAATTTTAATTAATCTGAAGTAAAACAATCCTTTAAAGCAGCCCTGGACATACAGTAACATGATCGTCTGCATCAGAGGATGAGTCAAAAAACCAAATGGGTTGTGCTTTGTGGTGAGTCGGTCAGCTAACATTTTCAAAGATTTCCACAGTTTCTGAAACACTCGGTCCATTCACAAATATAGCCTGACTTGCATTATTTTGTGAGCAAAAGAGATTTGGGAATAAACTGATATCTCTCTCAGGCAGAAATGGTAAATGTTGATTAACTCCAAGTGAAAAAAATGGTAGGCTAGGGTAAGCGTATCATTTTCCCTTTTTATTTTTCTGTTCTGCACTCCAAAATGCTTTCCACCTCTATCCATTTTGGTCATGGGGACATACTTAAAGTAATGTTGCAAGGTGAACTTGATCTCATACAATTTTTAACTCATTTATGCAAAACAAATGTTAAATAAATATGTTTCCTTTCATAATTTTTTAACAAATAAATTAAATAAATTATTTATAAAGTTGTATTAAAGTAGGTTTTCAAAGAATGATTTTGCCATAGTGGTGCCTGGCCCCTCCTGTGCGGCGCCCATTATTAAGATTAAAAAATGTATAAAAGTCAAAATACTGTTTGCCCATTGTATAATTTAGTTATGCATTTATTATTTTTTTTGTAGAAAAAAAATGCATTTATCATTCATATTCATCATCACTCTTTTATTTATTTTATTGTTTATTGCCATTTGATGACTTTGCACTTTAAAAAAAAAAACAACAAAAAACCTATATGCACCATAATAATAATAATAATAAGTTTGACATTATTATAACATGAAAACAAACAAACAAACAAAATAAACTAGAACTTTGCGATTATAAGCAGATTGTCTTATTAATGGCTTCGGCTAAGGCCCGCCCATTTAGGGTCGCTCATATGGAGGAAGTTGGTCCGCACCGTATTACTTCCGACCGAAACACGGAAAAGAACTGTGAATATGAATTACTGCAGCTGCAGATGAGACTACTTTAATATTTGATTTTCCAAGGTAAGGACATTATATATAGAAGCGTTAATATACTTCAGTTTATCTGAAAGTCATCACGAATTTTGTGATTATTCTAAAAGCTTTTAAAATGTATTTTCTCCATTGCAGGGGATGAGCTAGTGTCTGCATTCATACAGCAGTTCAGCATTAACGCTGAATAAATCACACTAATACTCCAGGTAACTAATCTTAAAATGGTGAAATTGTGGTAATTTTATTCTGAATAATGTCTATTAATTTTACGTATTTGCTGTGCAAGGCGCCTGCTGATGTTTTAGTTTCGTAATCGACGCTCTTTTATTACTAGCTTTCATTCAGTTTTGACATCGTCATTTAATAGATTCATTAATACGTTATAAAAAACATTATTGTAAGCATTACAAAAACATTTGGACTTGGTAGCCTATAAGTTAGTTACAGAGCTGTAACCCTTAAGACTGTGAACATATGAATCAAAATTTCAGAAGACGAGTTGTTTTAATAATTTGTTTTTGTTTTTTAAAGCATTGATTCATTATGTACAAGCATTGGACTGCAACGTTTTGAGTAAGAAGTTCAGTTTAGTGTCTTGGTTTTAAACACCTGGATAATCCTTTATGAATTTTGTCTTCTAAACTAAATGTCTTATTTCACGATATTTTTTGCTTATAATTCTTGGGTAAAAAAGAAAAGCCTATTTAAAAAACCACACATTGGCGCTATATAAGCATGTCACAAATATTACTGTGCGATGTGTAGCAATGATCTGCATAATTTATTTCCGGGGCAACAATTGTGAATAAACACCATCTATTATAAAATATCTATAATGGTTGTTGAAGGTTATTATACAGTGTTTCCATATTCTTTTAAGATATATATATATATATATATATATATATAATATATTTGTTTTTCTGTTTACTAGTCTTTTGAAGCAGAGCTGTAGTTGTAGTCATCATGGGTCTGTTGTCTGACCCGAATCGCAGAAAAGCCCTGACCAACCTCTTGACCCGCCTCAACACACCCATATGGTAGGTGTTTGCCAGCCAGACAAATGTAAATTTTGGTATCATGAATGTAAAAATACTTATTGTAACTATTCTTATATCAGTGAGTTTCTGTGTAGTTTAACCTTTGAAATGACAGCATACAACTTCATCAACCTTTTGTCAACCTGACCTACTATGCCATCACTTCCTGTTCCTTATTTGGTTCTCTTCATTTTGTTTATTCAGTATGGTGTGCTACCTGGCGGCCATAGTCTGGTTCATGGGTCTGGCATTTGAGCCCTTCACACTGCGCACATACATGTCAGAGAATGCCATGGGTTCTACCATGGTGGAGGAACGCTTCTCCGCTGGGGAACGAGCGCTGTCCACTGCCAAGGAGTTTGATGCTCACAAAAGAAAGGCGGGGTGAGTAGAACATGGAAATCATTGCAGTGTCTGAGGAACACGAGTGCTTGCTGTATAATTAAAGTGCCCCTATTATGCTTTTTCAGATATTACCTTTCATGTGTAAAGCTGTTTGTGAATGTAATAGGTCTGCAAAGTTTCACAGTTGGAGTTATTTCCTCCTAAAAGAAAGTAGCGATTCTGAACTGCATGAAACAAATCATCAGTAATACCAGTCTTACTTCCTGCTTGAAACCTACGTAGGTTTGTAACAGATTTGCATAATGCCCGCCAAACAATGTCTACTTTGACCTGCCCACAAACACTGTATTTGTAGCTGAGGCCTGGACGAGTTTGGTTTATGCTGTTCATTTCGAGAAGAGGAGCAGAGGAGGCTTTGGGAAAGGAGGGGTTTAGAGAGACCAGATTCTTGATTGAACAATTTCAGACACTGTGAGAAAAGAGCTGATGCTGCATGTGTATTATGAGGAAAATTAAAGTGTTTTTTTTTGATCTCGGACCTATGTAAACCTGTTGTAGGAGACCTCTTAAAATTAGGAACCTTTCTAATGGCATAATAGGTACACTTTAAAGGTTTAGTTCACCCAAAAATGAAAATAATGTAATTTATTCCTCGTGTTGTTCTACACCTGTAAGACCTTTGTTCATCAGGTCCATAAAGGTACTAAAAACATATTTGAAACAGTTCATGTGAGTTCAATGGTTCTATCTTAATATTATAAAGCAACAAGAATACTTGTGTGTCAAAAAAACCCAAAATAACATTTTAACAATATCTATATTGTGTATATATAAAGAAGAAGATCTATATGGGCCGATTTCAAAACACTGCTTCGGAGCTTTACGAATTGAATCAGTGAATTGGAGCGCCAAAGTCACGTGATTTCAGCAGTTTAGCCGTTTGATAGGAGACCCAAATAACTAATTCGAAACTAAAGATTCATAAAGCTCTGAAGCTTCATGAAGTAGTGTTTTGCAATCGGCCCATATAGTTGAAAAGTCATTATTTTGTTTTTTTGGTGCACAAATATTATTTGTCACTTTATAATATTAAGATAGAACCACTGAACTTACATGAACTGTTTTTAAAATACGTTTTTAGTACCTTCATGGACCTTGAGAGTTTGAATGGCTTTGCTCTCCATAGAGGCCTCACTGAGCCATCGGATTTCCTCAACAATATCTTAATTTGTGTTCTGAAGATGAACAGGTGTAGAATGACATGAGGGTGAGTAATAAATTACATTATTTTCATTTTTTGGGTGAACTTTAAAGTCAGCATGAAATGGAAGTTGCAGTAGTCTTTTCTTCTCTATTGTGATGTATATCCGAGTGAAACAGCTTCTAGAATGAGACCAAAAGTAGGGCAGGGCTTGATTTTGTCCATAGGGAATTGATTGGATGGTTTGCTATTAGTGGATCTCATGTGAGTGACAGGTTGATAAAACATTTGTAACAAACACTGCAATATTCCATAAAAACATGAATTGTCAACTTTGATTTCATGGTGATTTTAAAGCAGATTTAGTTTCTTGAGTAAGTTAAGAATAATTGTTTCCTTACTCCAGTGGCATGCCAGTGGACTGGTTAGTGAAGATGATGCAGGCTCGAGGACTGGAGGTGTTCACTCAGAGTTTTTCCCGTAAGCTGCCATTCCCTGATGAGAACAAAGAAAGATATGTGAGTTTCTCTGTATTCCATCAATATTACAATAATTTTAACCTTATATAATGTATATTGCCTGCAAGCAATTTTTTTTAATATTATACATAAAATAATTTTGTTACTTTTTTTTTTTTTTTTTTAAGAAATGAATACATAGGCATTTAGCAAAAGGCAAGGCTGGTCTTGCTTTAATGATTTAATTCTGTTTTATTCAGATGGTTCGGGGCACAAATGTGTATGGGATCTTGCGAGCTCCTCGAGCTCCTCGGACCGAGGCACTCGTGATCAGTGCTCCCTGTAGTCCTGGAAACAGCAACAACCAGGCAGTCGGTCTTCTGTTGGGTCTTGCGCAGTATTTCAGGAGTAAGACACTGCTACAGATACAGACAGATATTGGCTCTGCTACACACTCCTGTGTCACAGTATAAACAATTTCAACTCTGCTGAAAAAGTGGATGAGTATTTTCGCACTCTATTATATGTGTTCGGGTAAAACCGGAAGTGGACAGGGCCTAAAGGGATGTTTTATCCAAAAATGAAAATTCTGTCATCATTTACTCACCCTCAAGTTGATTCAAACCTGTATAAATTTCTTTGTTCTCCTGTGCACAAAGGAAGATATTTGGAATAATGATTGTAACCAAGCAGATCTCTCGCACCACTGACTACCATGGTAGGAAAAAAATACTATGGTAGTCAATGGGGGCGAGATCTGCTTGGTTACAAACATTCTTCCAAATATCTTCCTTTGTGTACAGCAGAACAAAGAAATTCATAAAGGTTTGGAACAAGTTGAGGGGGAGTAAATGATGACAGAATTTTCATTTTTGGGTGAACTATCCCTTTAAAATGGAAGTTTACATGAGAGTCCTGTTTTAAATATAAATCTGTTTCCTTCATAGTTTTATTTCACAAATGTGACCCTGGACCACAAAACCAGTCATAAGTCCCTGGGGTATATTTGTAGCAATAGCCAACAATACATTGTATGGGTCAAAATGATTTTATGCCAAAAATCATTAGGATATTAAGTAAAGATCATGTTCCATGAAGAAATTTTGCAGATTTCCTACCGTAAATATATAAAAAATGTATTTTTGTGAGTGGATATGCATTGCTAAGGACTTCATTTGGACAACTTTAAAGGCAATTTACTCAATATTTATTTATTTATAAATAAATATGTACCCTTATGACTGGTTTTGTGGTCCGGGGTCACAAATATTATATAACTCATAAAATTATTATTTTTGTTAAATTATAAGATTTATTTAAACATCTAATTAAAACAACAATACTAAATGTTTTATTAAAAGGAAAAAAAAAATCTTTATTTTTTTGCATACCGAGTTAAGTCAAGACAATCATCCACAACCTCAAATAAGAGGAGTCGGACTCTAAAATAGCTGATTAGAGAACATGGAATTTTAAAGAAAATATTCAGTGGTTGTAAACTGCTAAAACTACTTTTATTATGCTTGTAAATTAAATTTGAACAATTTATAAAGGATACATAAATGTCGGCTCCGGGAGACTGTGAGACAGAGAAACATATCATGTATCATATCTTACAAGGTGTAAATCATTTAAATAGAAATCAAATTGATGATGATGTATTTCATGATTTAGTATTTTAGTTGAGATCACTCTTGCCAAAGCTCTGATTTCTATCTGACTGACTGTTCACAATCTAATTAAATGTATCTGACTATTCAAAGCTTTTAGTTTTAGTCATAGGCTAGTCTAAAAAATAAGGTCTGGTTAAGGTACCTATTTGTGGAGGGAAAAAAATTAAACTTGAGAACATTTAAAGCATTATGGTGTGTTTTTCATGCTTATCATATTTATAGCACCACCCAGTGTTTGATCAGCATCAGTTTGTACATGCATTTGCAGAATCAGTCCTTACACTGTATTGTGAAAATTGGATATTTTGTTCAAGATATATTAATTATCCTGGGGATAATTATTATATGGAATTATTATGGATTTTTCCTATTGAATTCATAGTGGTTTGCAATGAAATTGTTCTTCTTTTTAAAATCATTTAACGATCCATTTCTTCCCCAAAGACCAGGTTTACTGGGCCAAAGACATCATATTCTTGGTGAACGAGCATGATCTGATCGGCATGCAGGCCTGGCTGGAAGGCTACCACCACACTAACATTACAGGTGTGTACAGACTTCTTAATTTTGGTATCAGAAAATGAAAAATGAGAACCTAATTTCACAATTAAACTCATTCTAGCCTTTTTAAGGAGTAAATCACCAGGTATGTCTGTAGTTATTTTTTCAGTTCACTCTTTATTCTCACTTTTACTTTTCAGGAATGGAGTACTCACCCCTGCAGGGTCGTGCAGGGTCAATTCAAGCTGCCCTCTCGTTGGAGCTCAGCAGTGATGTCATTACCAGCCTGGACTTGATTTTAGAAGGGCTCAACGGTCAGCTGCCCAACCTGGACCTGGCCAATCTCTTCTATGCTTTCTGTCAGAAGTTAGGAGTTTTGTGCACCATTCAGGGAAAGGTATATATATATTCATACAAACTGGGGAAGTCCTAGTAAGATTACAAATTAAACTGTCTTTACACTGTCATTACATTATTTACATTTTAATGGGGATTTTTAGCTTACTGCAAAACGTACCTTTTGACATATATATTAAGTGCGTGAACACAGTGGCCAAAGCATCAACAGAGCTCACATTATTTTTTAAATTTCAGTATCGACTTGGTATTGAAGTCGGTACTTTTGACAACACTAAAACAATAATTTCTGCCTAAAAACAGCATACAATATACCCATTTTCTATGATAATGGTGCTGGGGCAGATGAAGGATCTGCAAACCTTAAAGGGTTTGTTCACCCAAAAATGAAAATAATGTAATTAATTACTCACCCATCATGCCGTTCTGCACCTGTAAGACCTTCGTTCATCTTTGGAAACACAAATTAAGATATATTTGTTGAAATCCGATGGCTCATTGAGGCCTGCATCGCCAGAAATTACATTTCCTCTCTCAAGATCCATAAAGGTACTAAAAAAATCAGTTCATGTGAGTACAGTGGTTCAATATTAATATTATAAAGTGACGAGAATATTTTTGTGTGTGCCAAAAAAAAACAAAATAACGACTTGTATAGTGATGGCCGATTTCAAAACACTGCTTCAAGCTTCGGAGCGTTATGAATCTTTTGTGTCAAATCATGATTCGGATCGCGTGTCAAACTGCCAAACTGCTGAAATCATGTAACTTTGGCGCTCTGAACCGCTGATTCAACACGCTGATTCATAATGCTCCGAAGCTTCATGAAGCAGTGCTTTGAAATCGGCCATTACTATATAAATCGTTATTTTGTTTTTTTTGGTGCACAAAATTATTCTTGTCGCTTTATAATATTAATATTGAACAACTTTACTCGCATGGACTGATTTAAAATATGTTTTTAGTACCTTTATAGATCTTGAGAGAGGAAATGTCATCACTGGCTATGCAGGCCTCATTGAGCCATTGGATTTCAACAAAAATATCTTAATTTGCGTTCCGAAGATTAACAAAGGTCTTACAGGTGTAGAACGGCATGAGGGTGAGTAATAAATGTCATTAATTTTTGTTAGAACTAACCCTTTGAAAAAACTGGGATATTCTAATATAGTCATATAAATTTGTAACAAATTTCATACTACGTTACAGGTATTTCTACTTGTTTCAGGAATCAGAAAAAAAGTTATTCTGGTATTACTAACAGGGCCATAATGAGGGTTTTAAAATTAGAGATGTCTGGGTTTGAATGTGTATAAAAGCAAATTACAGGCAAGGTAATTTGCTTAAATTTAGGCTTTTTTAGAAATACCTATGTGTAGTGTGTTTTTCTTTTCTCACTGTGCTTAACCCCAGGTTATCGTCATTCTAAACCATGCTTTTAACTCTGGGTAAAGGAGCATTTCACACTTATTTAGACAGCCAATCGCGTGCCTCAAATTGTGACAGAAAAAATTAAAATTGGAGTGAAGAAGAGACCATTTCATTTATATCATTTATACCAGGATTTTGTTTACCAAGGTTTAGAATGACCCAGGGTTAATTTATTTACTTATTCACAAATCATACTTTTTCATATTTATAAGCATTGCTTTATGAATAAGTAATACAAACATTTCTAGAGCATCAAAATACCATATGACATGTAATAACCATGATTAGTTTTTCAAATAATTGCAGTACAGCAGTATAGGCATAATCCATTCTTCAGAAAAATCCTCCAGGTCCTGAACATTCTTCAGATTCCAGCATCTTTTGCATATTTTAACCCTTTCCAGCAGTGACTGTAGGATTTTGACATCCATCTTTTCACACTTAAGACAACTGAGGGACTCAAACACAACTTTTAAAAAAGGTAAAAAAAAAAAAAAATCATAGTCACTGCTGGAAAGGGTTAAAATATGCAAAAGATGCTGGAGAACTGAAGAATCTGCAGGACCTGGAGGATTTTTCTGAAGAACAGAGCTCAATTTAACTGCTCAGGACAAACAAGGGACTCATGAACAACCATCACACAACAAAAAAACAGTCGTAGATCATCCTGGGGCCCGTTTCAGAAAGGAGGTTAAGTGAAAACTCTGAGGATGTTAACTCTGAAATGAGGGAAACTCTGGGTTTTCCGTTTCAGAATGGGAGGTATGTCAAACCTGAAAAAGCAGGTTAAGTCAAGCCCGTTTCTGAAAGAGAGAGAACTTTTACTCAGAGTCAGTTACCATGGTAACTTACTCTGTGAACCTAACCTAGTCAGGAGCAGGTTTTCTTCGGTAAACCCAGAGTTTCCTTCGGTCTCCTCCCCCTTTTTAAAGTGCAAGTGATGTTTAAATAGTTCATTCATTCATTCATGCTGCAAAAATGCTTTTCTTACTGAGTATTTTTTGTCATATTTCAAGTACAAATATCTAAAAATTCTTAAATCAAGATAGATTTTGCATATAAGAAAATTATATGAGATATTTAGTCATGTTTCCTGGAGGGATCTAAATTAAGTGCATTTTACTTAAATAAAATTATCAATATCTGCCAGTGTGGTAATAAAAATAATCTTAATGCAAACGGAAAACAAGATTATTCATAGTGTCTAATACTAAGTGCAAATTTACAGTAGCTCCGCCCACCAATGTTGGATCAGGTTAAAATTGACACACGTTTTTGTGGTTGCAGTGGTATAGGCAGTAGCGTGTTGGGTACGGAGAATTAACTTGTGATGCGATTGATTGGATTGGAATCCGCCTTCTGGCGAGCTCGCTAGTCTCCTTTTTTCCATCACGTAAGAAAGGCATTTATTTTCAATAAAAAAAGTGGAAGTAAATTGCCTAACGAGTGTTTTAATAATGATTAAACATTTACAGTCTTACTATTGCATCCTGTTAAATTATAATTTTTTTTTCTTACCATTCCAATAACTTACCATTCTACCAGTTTTCACCTTTTAATATTATAACAGTGATAAGAATTAAACGCATTGACTCAGAAGTATGCAGACGTCCTTTTGTCATGTGCTGTTGCCATGGTGAATTGTAATATCGGCGCTCCATTGATGATGGCTTTTCATAGTCATGGTGCACAGGCTTAACTCAGAGGCAACCTACACAGAGTCGATTGAACTAACTCAATTCAGCTGTTCTGAAAACTGAGTTTCCCATTTCAGGGTAAGTCAACTCAGAGTTCAAGTTTTAACTCGGAGTTGGTTGAACCTCCTTATTGAAACGGGCCCCAGGTAACCACACACAGTATTATGAACCAATGGTTCCCAAACTTTTGAACGGGGTCATTTTAATAAATTCAGCTATTTTTTTTGTCTTGTGGACCATATATAAACATATTTTGTAAAATATCTTACTCGGGTCAGTACTAAATTAAACATAACATGCATTTTGTATGATCTCTCATATTTTGATAAAATTATTCACATTTTCACAGATTCTGCAAGGGGTTCCCAAACTTTCGCATGCCACTGTATCAAAAACCCCCCTATGAATCATAACAGACAGACAGACATACAACATACAATACAGACAACAGACCTACAACATAACAGAACATTAAACAATATATTATTCTCTTTGAACAGTCTGCAAATGCATGCAACAAATCCACACCTGAAGAATAGGAGAATATCTCTGAAATCTTCAAGTCTATAGCTCAATCCATCATCATGGAAAAGAATCATGTTTGCAAAATGTGCTTAGGGAAAAGTCTGGATGCTCGGTGGTCACAACAACAAGCCTAACCAACTGTCTCCAGTATTTTCACAAGATCAGAACTTGATTGATTTCTAGACAAGAGAGGAATTATCTCAACAGAAAGAGATGCTCACTGTTCTCCAGTGTTTGTCAATGAGGCTTCGAGTGGAAATTAGCTAGTCAGACATTACTGGCTAAACATTTCAGCATTATTGTTGTTTGTGTTTTAGCTCCAGAGGAATGACTGGGACACAGCTGAGGGCTACACACATGCGGCTCAGACCATGATGCTGATGGTGTTAAAACAAGCTTGCGGACGCTCTTGGGGTGATCACGGCCTCTTCCTCCGCTATCACATTGAAGCCGCCTCTATTCGGGGCATCAACAGTTTCAGACACTACAAGATGGACACCACCACTATTGGCAGGTTGGTTTTGTATTAGGCCTACACAAGAAATTCACTATTCATGTCAAAACCATTTTACTTTTTAAGAGCCATGGCCCATGCTAAGCAGTCTAACACTGACCTCAGCTTTGTTTTATTACAAATTGTTTTTACTTCAGGATCACGGTTAAAACCAGTATTGGGGTAATCAGATAAATTTTTTAAATTTCTGATCATCCATTGCTTTAATCCATCCTTATTTGTTGTTCTTTTTATGACAGATTGTTGGAGGGAATGGTCCGTAAACTGAACAATCTCCTGGAGCGTCTTCATCAGTCATATTTCTTTTACCTCTTACCTTCTCTCTCTCGGTTTGTCTCCATTGGCTACTATATGCCGGCGTTTGGCCTCCTGGCAGTCATCTTACTGCTTCGAGTATCCATTTCAGTCTGTGTGGTAGCTTTTTCATTGTCTGTTAGGACTGGGTCTAATTTTAATAATGAATACTTCAACCAAGCATCTATAAATCACTCCGACAACTAAAACAACTAAAATACAGTAAAAGGCATGTTTTGAAAGACTTTCACTAGTGAACATGAGAAAGGCAAAAAACTCTAACTGATAAATAGCAATGTGAAGAAATGTGTCTCCTGTGGACATTAAGCATCTATGAATGAATCATTGATTTGTTTAAACTGTACAGTCAATTCAGTGTGGATATAATTTAAATTTCACTGTTATCTATATTGACCAAAATTCAGCATTTTGGTTTTGTATTTTGTTACAAAAAGGTGCGGTCAAATTTTCATTGGCTAAATATCAAATTTTCGTTAGCAAAATTGAATCTAATTTCAATAGGAAACAACATGATCAGGAATTTTGCGCAAGAGCGAAATATTTGCCCATGAGGATTTGCAATGGGTTCACTGTAAACCAGAATAAGTTAGGCTAACTCAAAAAATGAGGTAATCAGTTACATCAATTTTTTTAAGTTATGATGTTCTCAATTTTAAGTAAGCAGAAGTTCTTGCTAATCAAATGAGTTTAGTTCACTGTAATCCCTAAGAAAATACAAAAAAAATACCAACTTGCTCATTTGCTAACATGTTAACAATAGCATGGTATAGGTCTTCTTGAATGAGTACAGCAACTTAAAACATGTAACTTACCTGCTCTCATACTAAGCCACATGCGCTACTTGTCACCATGATGGTAACTCTCCAAAAACCCACATTAACAGAAACTCTTCTAAATTAGCATTAATCACTACTAAATCTCCCTTACTATTAATCTTGTGCAAACAAACATTATATAACACTTTATTTTAGCATTTACTCTCCCTTTGGAGTGCCATGGGCAAAGCATGCTGGGAAATAGAAACCCCAGTCCAGTTTCAGTTAAACTTAACTTTGTCTAAATTAGAACAAATGAGTTCATACAACTCAAAACAATGAAATAGTTCAGTTTACTTGAAATATGCCAGTGCTGTGAACTCAAAAGAAAAAGAAAGTTCTAAATACACATATCAGTTAATTTAACTGAACTAATTTGTTCATTTTAAGTTTGTCCTACTCAAAACAATTAAGTATTTTGAGCATTAGGGTTTACAGTGTTGAAGTTGGTCACGCAAATTCGCCATGTTGACAAAAGCTGCTTGGTTTGTAATGCACTTCAGTGTGGGCAATAGACAAGGGAACTTTTTTGCCTTTTTTAAATGTGTCCGGACCTTAAGACTGTAGATTGGATGATTCAGGGATGTGTACATTTTTGTTAAAGATTTTTTTATTTTTTATTTTTTTTCTGAACAAAACCTTGTTGGCTATTTATTCAGAATTGAGCACTATTTTCACCAGAATATTATAATGTGGTTGTTAGAATCCTTAATTTTACCTCAGGCACTGGATATCTGGGTTCATCTGGGAACACCTGCTCTGGCAGCAGTGGATGGAGTCAGTGAAGCAGAGCAAGTAAGTCTTGTTTTATTTAAAGGTACACTGAGTAATACAGATTGTTTCAAAGCAGCTTTACAGTAATAAAGAGAAAAGTAATGATTCAATGATCTGAACAGAATTCAATTCTGCTGTAAATCTGCTCTAAATAGACAATAGTAAACAGTCATTATTCGGTCTAAATCAGTGTTGATTCAGTTTGGTTCAATTACTGCTATTATCTATTATTCATCATCAATTACAAGAAAGCATCTGCATCATAAGAATATGATTTCTCAAAATGTACTATCTACGAGCTTTCATGCTTGTAGACAAACTGAATAATAACTCTCCTTGTTGATCGCTTCAACACAGTTTGTTTTGAGCTTGAGCACCAATGCGCAGCTTGACATCTCTCAGATATTTTCACATCACACATCGCCAAAATGAGAATGAAGGCTAAACATTAGATTATTTGAACAAATCTGTATTTAAATTGTAAATCAGTGTTTAGGAGAACAACATGAGAAAATACAAAATGCCAGTCTACATTATTTGTATATATTACATTTGTTGCTGTTCTAAAATGTTGCCAAGAGCTGTACACAGTAATTAATGCTGGTTAATGTATATGTAATAAAGGTTATGGCATTGATGGCAAATAATGATGACAGTTTAAAAAAGAAGCTTTACAATTGGAATATGTGTTGGTGACAGGGTTATTATCATTAACTAAATTGAAATAAAGCTGAAATAAAATATAGATCACACTTCAGATTAGTGCCCAATTCTCACTATTAACTATGACTTTTGCCTAAATAAGCTCCTAATTACTGCTAATAAGGTAGTTTTAAAATTTAGGTATTGGGTAAGAATTGGGTATGGGATGTAGAATAAGGTCATGCAAAATAAGGCATTAGTGTGTGCTTTATAAGTACTAAAAAACAGCCAATATATTAGTAATATGCATGCTAATAAGCAACTAGTTAAAAGTAAGAATTGGACCCTAAACTAAAGTGTTACCAAAATAAAAATATAATATAAAATAAAATATAAATATTAGTTGAAAAGGTTTAAATGAAAATTAGAAATGTTGCCTTTGCAATAAACTGAGTTACTTAAGTTTAAGTTCAAGCACAAAAATTAACTGGATAAAAATAAATTAAATCTAAACATACATATTTAAAAGATAATTAATAAAATGACAAAAGCACATAACTAAATTACTCAAAAATTAAACTAAAATGAACATAACTAAAAATATAAAATTAAAGCTAATTGTAAATATTAATAAAACTAAATGACTAAAATGACACTGGTTGGTGAGGAGGTTGCAGTTGGAAGCCTTCTCAAAAGTGTTGACATTTTTCTGAAGGGAAACTTTTCACTTTTGTAATCTTGCTCCATTTTGCTATAGAATGCCCACGTCCAGTCAGTTCCAGATTAATAAACTTCTGCCTCAGCTTTTTGTTTCTCATTCTGCTTCACTACAGTTGTTACATTTTGTTGTTGTTTTCTTCTTCATTAAAACAAACAAAAAAAAGTTTTAATGTATCAGATTAGTTGATGGATTCCCTATTTCTCATTGCATAACATTTGTTTTCTGTTTCTCTGCAGCCATCCGGTCCAGGTGTGTTGTCAGTGTTGACCCCAGTGTTGATAAGTCACCTGACAGGTGTGGCACTGTATCTGCTACCTGTTCATCTGCAGGAAATTGCTGTGGAGCACTTCCCTGTGTCTGAAACTGAAGCTGTGGTGCTTACTGCTATTGCCATCTATACCGCAGGCCTAGCCCTGCCGCACAACACCCAACGGTACACACACACCCAAAGAAATCCCCAAAAATCTTAAAGCCCAAAGTATACTTCAGCTAGCCGCGATCCACGCACTGTCCGTGTGACGTAATTTTCGTAATCAGGAGTGTCTGCGGACACTGTCCACATGCAGCCCAATTTTTTATGTCCGCGTGGGTGATACACGTACAACAGCACACGTGCAACATGAATGTTGAGACAGAAGAGTCCACTAGGTGGCAATACGCAGTTGTGATGTATTGTGCAGTAGTTGAAAAAGAGTGTGGAAATAGCGATACAAAACAACACAAAGCAGCAAATCATTCTTCATCTTTTTGGTTTGGTTCTTGTTCTAAATTTTGCATGCAACGGTGGATCCTCTACTTTTTTTCTTCTATTCTTCTGAGCAAATGTCCTGTTAATGACACGACTCATTGCTGCCCTCCTGACATCTTGTAGTATATAGAATAGCAATATACTGTGAATGTGTCGAACTCAACCATCCGCACTCATCCACGGTTGAGTATAATTTGAAAGCTGAGCAGAGCGCGGAAAATGAAGTATACCAGGGCCTTAATGCTATTTATACTGCGGGAAATGATTATTCACATGGATCATGTGTTTTCTTTCTGTCTGTGACAGGTTGTTGTCTGGAGAGGGAACAGAGCAGGGCTGGAAAGTGCTGAAACTGACGGCTTTGCTCTATCTAGCTGCGTTGCTGGGCTGCACAGCCCTCATTAACTTCTCTCTGGGCTTCATCTTGGCCGTCACACTGGTGCCCATCACTGCCAGCATCACACCACACATGCCCAAGTAAAAAAGCCCACAAGCACATTTCAGCAAACAATCTTTTATATTTGTCAAGCAAAACAATCTTTTATATTTGTCAAGCATGTTTTAAAGATAATCTGATGCAATTTCGTTGAAAATCTGGGAGAGTTTGTTGAAATGACAATATAAGCAAATCTTTTTTGCTTATTTTGAGACCCACTGGCCATAATGAACATCAAATTTAAAAACATTCTGTTTCTAATTTGGTGTCACCATTGGACACTGATATTTTGCAGTTGTGATTGGAATTGTGATTTTACACTTTACATGCATTAAAGGATTAGTTCACTTTAAAATGAAAATTACCACAATCTTTACTCACCCTCAAGCTATCTTGGGTGTATATGACTTTCTTATTTCTGATGAACACAATCGGAGTTATATTAAAGGGATAGTTCACCCAAAAATGAAACTGTGATGTTTATCTGCTTACCCCCAGGGCATCCAAGATGTATTTGACTTTGTTTCTTCAGTAGAACACAAAAGATGATTTTTAACTTCAACTGCTGCCGTCTGTCAGTCAAATAATGCAAGTGAATGGGAACTCTATCAATAAGAGTCGGAAAAACTTGCATAGACAAATCCAAATTAAACCCTGCGGCTCGTGACAACACATTGATGTCCTAAGACACGAAATGATCGGTTTGTGCGAGAAACCGAACAGTATATCATTTTTGACCTCTAAAACACCACAATGTCCAACTGCGTTCAGCACTCACTTAGTTAGGTCTGATCGCGCTCTGATAACTGCAGTGATATCTAGCACTCATTGAAGTATAAGCGCGAGACATCGCTGCTGTTGTCAGAGCGCGATCAGACCTCACTAACCGAGTGCTGAACGCCGTTGGACATTGTGGTGTTTTAGAGGTAAAAAATGATATAATTACTGTTTGGTTTCTCGTCTGTGCATGTTTTTTTGACTCTTATTTATAGTTCCCATTCACTCGCATTATTTGACTGACAGAAGGCCTTTATTAACCCCCTGGAGCCGTGTGGAGTATGTTTATAATAGATAGATTCACTTTCTTAAGCTTCATATTCGTTTCCGCTCACTACCATTATAAGTCTTGGGTATTCATTAATGTAACTCCGATTGTGTTCATCAGAAAGAAAAAAGTTATATACACTTAGGATGGCTTGAGGGTGAGTAAAGCTTAGGGTAATTTCCATTTTAAAGTGAACTAACCCTTTAAGCCATATTTAAAGATGCAAGAGAAAGATCACTAAAGATTGTCCCAAAAAGTGTTTGGGACTTGATTCTGTATATAACAATAACAGTAACTCTTTAAGCACAGTGACTCATGTGCACACAAACTGTTTTTGTCACACACAGACTGACTGCAGTACTTATGTTAAATGTTGATTTCATGGCTACATCTTAATATAAATTTAGATAAAAGAGGAAGTGCAGTACAAACACACCAAATTGTGTGTTTTGAATCATACAGCTGGTGAGATTTTATTGACAGTTTGAAATTGTGGTCCTAGTCAAATTTATATTGAGCTCTAATCCCATATCTCTTCATGTGTGTTTCCGTCTCTCTGTTAGAGCTCTGAGTGCTCTGGCCATGGTGCTGCTCAGTCCTGCCTTCACCATCCTCTACTGTGTCTTCATCTACCAGGAGCTCATCGAAGCGCCCGTCAGCATCAATGAAGGCTGGATGCTCTTCCTGTCAGTCATTTCACAGGGCATTCTTGATCATGCCCTCTACGGATCGCTCGTCTATCCACTTTTAGCTCTTTTCGTTTATCCCTGCTGGCTAATGTTCTGGAACATTCTTTTCTGGAAGTAACCATCTCAAGGAGCTTCTGATGGAGCTGTTTTTGAGAATAATCCCACTTAGTGCCAATCATAAAGATTTATTCTCCATCTGTGGGCATTGTCTGCCATTAGGGGTTGGTGGAAGGAAGATCTAGGCCGATGTCAGGCCCTACGTAAGTACGAATAAAGAGGATTTAATGGTGTGACTTCAACGGTAAGAGTTCTTTGGTCCAAGTATTGAGTGTGTTTAGGGGGGAAAGGGATTTATTTATTGCCCAATTTTGTGAACAGTTTCACAAAATAAGACATGAAGACATATGTAAGGCAGAATTAATTAATTAAGCAGGGACGTTCAAGTTAATTAGGAAAGAAATTAAATATTTTTACTAGATGAGTGGACATATTTGTTCATTCATTACCTCATTTATAGAAAAGGATTACATGGTTTTGAACTCTGGGGTACTGGAATCTTATTATCAATATAGTATAATAGTCAAAGTTTACAACAGGACTGTTTTGGTTTTGTTTTGTTTTGTTCCAAAAAATAAATAAATACATAAATATGTTCAATAAAATATTCAAAATGTAGACCTTGTAATTTAATTATCTGTGGACATTACAAAAGGCAGAAATTAGAAAATAACTCAACCTTAAAAACCAAGTTTCCCAGACTTATTTATTTTATTTTTTATTTTTTTCAATTTGTGCTAGGCAACACTGTCTTCAAATGTACAATAAATTATGTGGGCCTTTTTGAATATTAAATGCGATTTAAAAAATCTTTAAAGAAAGTGTCAGAAAGTTACTGCTGCTTAATTATTTATTTAAATTTAAATCATGTTTTCCCATGTCTCAAGTGTTAATATTATTAATAAAACATTAATAACATTAATAAATCAACAGTTTGAATTGAGAAATATCGGAATGCATTCATTGGCTTAACTGATCAAATATGAACAGGTTTGTGAAGCGGATGGTTGGGTGGGTGGGTATTTGTCTGGATGGCTAGACCAATAAAAAAACCCATGTGTTGGTAATCGTGTTACAATGTGTAAGGTAAAAAAGTGTTCGCCTAAAGGGGAACCATGTATAATTAAATATTATTAATAAAACATATTTGGGTCAAGTAACTGATTTGGGGATTCTTCACAGAATTTGTCTGATCAACACTCATCCAGCAAGTGTTTAGTGAGAAGAACATCGATAGACAATAGAAGGATATTACTCTCTTGGCCATAGGTAATATCCTAATACTGATCCAATACCATTTTTAACAGCATGTAAGTAATTGTCATTATTAGTGACTGTAGTTTATGAGCATAAACTAACAGCATCATTGATATGTGATACAAATAAGACTTTATTAACTACACTAAACAAAACTATTCTAGCACACATATACTGCACACACAATTTAGTACTGGACGAGTGTTAAAGTTAAAGCAGGATAATGAATAAAAGCATGAAGTTATGGCAGCATTTGAAATTCAGCTTATTTAGCTCAGCTTCGTCTTCCTCCCACTGTGTTCTTGGACAGTGACCTTTAATACTTGCTAAAGTGATTGTTTTTAAAAAAGTTTGTGCTATTTTTGGTTTATATTAATAAATAAAATAATTCATTTTTGTTTTTTAAATATAGCCTGCTGTTATTAAAATGTTTGTTAAAAATACAGAATATCCCATAATAATTTAATGTAGCAGTATTAGTAGTAACAGTAAATATTTTGTATTATATTAAATTATTAATATCATATTTTTAAATTTCATTATAAATGTGGTGATTATCTCTAAGGTGTGACTTTCGCCCCAACAGCAGGAGTGACTTTTACCCCAAATACCATACTTTTACATATTGTTCCGTTATTGAAAAACTAAAAATAAATTTTATCTATTCTCATTTGCTACATAAATCTAGAATATTTATAAAAAAAAAAAAAAAAAACATTAAATATTAGCACAGAATCAACTTTGCATTGCTGTCTGTGATCGTGATCTTTTAAGGATCAGCCAAATTTCCACATGCATCATCAAAAGCAGTTGTTAAAACTGAATTTTTGTGCCATCTTGTGGTCTAAAAGAAAATATCGTTAAATCCTCCTTTTACCCCGTATGCCTTTAGCACTGTTGCACTCTAATTTATAAATTTATAGGATATACATACTATCTATAGAATAAACATTATGGTAATGGAAGCTCCAGTGTCCACCCCCAGGTGAAAAAAAGTACACTTCTATAATATACTTAAAGTGCTCTATTTTCGCGCACTAATTTTGTACTCCATATACTAAAAATTCTTCTTTAGTACTTCTTAAGATAATCTTAAGAACATCTAAGTGTCAACTGTGCTATTTTGAGACACCATGAAATATGAACCAAAAAGTGCTTTTAATATACTATCTCTGTATTTAAAAAATATATTTAGCTACCACTTGTAGTACACTATGGGTTCAAATGTACTATAAAGTTGACACTTAGATGTTCTTAAGATTATCTTAATTAGTACTAAAGAAGAATTTTTAGTATACTAAGTACAAAATTAGTGCACGAAAATAGAGCACTTTAAGTATATTATAGAAATGTACTTTTTTTTTCACCTGGGCCAGTCCTTCCACTCTTACTTGGTGTTCCAAAGTGATGGAAAGGTGGAATATATTGTCTGTTTCTTGCTCAAACAGGTCTCCTAGGAGCCTGTGCTGTATCTGGCAAAGATTCAGAAGTTTGTTCTTCCTGTTGCCCATCAGGTGAGTTCTGTTCAAACAACTCCAGTGACTGAGATGTAGGTGGGTCCAGCTGTCTTTGCACAGCCTCCGATTTACACCTGTTTGATAAATATCAAGAGGGATGCTGTTGTTGACTGTTGGGTTTCCAGGGTGTTTTCCCATGGTCTCTTCCATGGCTTCTCCCAGTGGTTGGTCTGGTACCAAATTAGATGCAGGCTGTCTTGTTTGCAAGTGGAAGTCAGTTTATCAAAGGTAGATGTGGTCTCCAGCAGGATTTGATGCTGCTAAGTAGTCAATATTTCTGGCCAGTCAGTTCACGTCTTCTCCTATTGTCAGTCCATGTGCCATTTCAGGATTTATCTGGAATAGCCTTTTCTTTTCTGTGGCTAGAGGCTTTACAAATCTGGCTAATGAGGTGTTAGGCAGATGACTCTGGCTTTTCCCTTTGTTTCTCTGAAATACTGCCAAATGATGTTTTGAAACGCTTTTAATGATGTTTTATTAACAAAGTTCAGGAGGAGCAAGTTCAGATAATTAACCTAATTAGCACAAGTGGAGCGCATTCAGTTAATCGACTCAACCAATGTCAAGAGGTATAAATTCAGCAGACTTACCTCTGTTCAGAGTTTATCAGCATCCCTCCTCCACCCCATCTCCTCACTTAGTTCTATCTACTTTTACCACACTTGGAGGGAGTACTCTGGGTTCGGGCCAAAATTCCGAGCTCGGAGCCCTCTCCCCGGACAGCACGCCAGATATGCATAACTTTACTCTATTTAATTATATGGATATGTGAACTCGTGAAGAGCAATTAAAAAAGGCAGAGGTGTGTCACTAGCCCTGGATGAATCCACCAATGATATCAGTGTCAGCTGTGTCTCGGCTGTGAAATTTTTGGTTGCCTTCAGGAGGATCTTTTGCACTGTAAAAAAAAAAAAAATTGTTGATTTAACTTTTAAAAGTATGTTATCTGGTTGCCTTAAAATTTTGAGTTTATTGAAATAAAAAAATTGAGTTAATACAATGAAGGCAATTGGTTTAATCAACAGAAACTCAAAATATGATGTTATCTGAACGACATAAATTATCTAAATTGATTTGACAAAAGAAAAAATCTTGTGATAACAAATCATGAAAATATATATTTTTTTTTACAGTGTGGGATTCATTTCATTAGAGGCACATGCAACTGTGTGAGACATAAAAAAAAAAAAAAAAAATGTTTTTTTTTTTTTTTTCTGAGCATATTTGCAACAAGTACAAATTAATGTAACATGTGGCAATCCTTCCATCTCTGGAAGGGCTCTTTGCACCTGGCCAAACTTGTACCACAAATGAAATTGCTTCACTGCTTGATTCACCAAAATTAATTTTAAACAAGCAAGCTTTCATCAGACATGTCTGCTGATCACACTGATTTGCTCCTACATAATGATTTGAGGTGGGAGGAGTATTTACTTCTAAAGCCAAAGAAGTTCTCACGTCACCAGATGAAGGATTGTTGCAATTAGAATTAGATTTGAATCTTGGATTTCAGTCTGGGGTGTGTGTGCAGTTTGGCCCAGTTCCCAAACACCAGAAGGTTGGCCATTTTCATTTTGCTTTGTACAACTTACACATGTGAGGTCAAGCTTTTCTTGTATGAATGCAATAAAAATAAAACCTTGTTCCTCCCTTTTAAGTCAACACCTTATTCATTCATTCATTCATTGACGAACAAACAAACGAACGAGCGATCGAACAAACTAACATCTTTGAGACTGTGGAGGAGCTGAATGAACCTTTTCCAGCAACAGTCACTGGTATTTCCTTCATTCTTTGATCTTCACAAATGTTTTCCATGTTTACTGATTTAAAATATTTGAAAAAAAAAAAGAGATGTTCCTATGTTAAATGTATTTAATATTGAGTAGTGATACTCTACTACTTGAATTCCTCCTATAAAAAAACATTAGGAGAAAAAGATTTGCTTGTTTGACCTGAAAAGACCCTCACTACGTCACAGACTTATAAATCACATACTTCAACACCAGAAGGTTGGCCGTTTTCATTCTGACAATGCTTGGTACAACTTACACATGTGAGTTCAAGCTTTTCATGTATGAATATAATGTAATAAAATAAAAAATAAAAACTCCCTTTTAAGTCCGCAATGATCAATGCTTGCGGATCCCTCTAACTTCTTATGAGCCCATATTGCTCTTTTTCAAGATAAAACAAACGTAATTTTACTAAGTAAAAAGAGAAAACTGAATACTGGATGTGAATGCTTTTATTGATTTGTGGAAGTGGGATCTAAGAAAATCATGGTTCCCTTCCGAAAGTGAACTCAACTCTGCGTTCGAAAACACAGAGTCTCTTTCCCTGTTCTCAGGGAACCATGGTTACATACTTGAGACATTTTCTACATAAGAAGTTTATTTATTTGTTATCACACTATATTTTTCACAACAAAAAGTGTATACTGCAAAAAAGTGCTTAATATCATAATTAACTGGTTTCTAAATTATTAGAGTTTCTTAACTTCTAAATTGCTGGTTCGCTTCAAGTAAAAAATAACTCAACCTTAGATGGTTAGATAGGGACATTATTTCATATTTGTGTTATTTTTAAATGTAATGTTATGTTCTATTGTTTGATATAATCTCTTATAAATGCTTTGAGGTACTAGTGCAGAATAAGACATTTACTTAAATTCAGTACTCAAAAATGTTGCAAAAACGTGCCTGTTTAATTTGGCCTGTGTTGCGAAAACAAGCATTCTTCAGTTAATACAAATCTCTTCAGGAATGTGATAAAAACTAAAAGCCTTTTGTTTGTGTGCTGCAAAAGGCTTTTGCGCTTGTGATCTCAGAGGTTGCAAAACTTGGGAAATAAAATAAGCAGCACTTATGACTTATTGATAGAAATGGTTTATTTTACATACAAGATATTAAATAAAATGTATGTTTTATTTCATTTCATTCTGGGAGGGAATCAAAGTTAATGGGGACTTAGAATGGGACATTTACATTAATATTTTTATTGCAATCAGCTGTCAAATCACACCATATCAAGACACTTGTTATGTAGTCACTATGAGATATATCATATTCAAAACATCAGCTTTTGCTGCGCATGAATTCATTGCCAGTCTTGTTTTCCCGGCGGACTAGGCAAACAATGTGTTTGTTGTTCTGCCATAATATGCCGGGATTACGCACCTTCTCCAGATGAATGGGTGTTTGGGGACAAAACACACATTAGGGTTTTCTTTGATTTATTTTGTTAGGCTTTCTAAACATTTACATTTTAATTTTCTTGCCACTGACGTATTTAATACACTTTCATTAGTGCAAAAGTAGAAAGAGAATATACAGACTTTTTTTTCATGCAATTAATTTTTATTGTGTCCTTTCAAAAAGTTGTTCGCTTATTGACTTTTTTAACTTTCCTGGAAGAATTAAAGTGAGGAATTATTCTATACCTCGGTTACACTTGTTATAAAACAACTTTATATAGAAAGTGCTTTTTATGTTTTATAATGGGTTTTATTATTGGTCGAATAAAGTCTTTGTTGGAGGACTTTGTCAGCTTATTTATATTTCTGACGTTGTACAATCATGTTTTGTCCACCTGATTGCTTCACAGCTTTTAGCTTTGTGAAAAACTCAAATCAGGGGAAGCAAATCCTATTTGAAGAATGGCTATTTTAACTTGCATCTCAGGATCTTTGTACAATGGGATTGTTGTTTAGCAAATAACTGGCATTGGCTGTAAGAGGGGTTAAAGTTAGTCAGCACCAAAACTGTGTAAGAGGATAAAGTATAAAAGCCCATAAACTCAGGGCTCTGCTGACAATCCAACAAGAACAAACTGCCACAGACATTTACTGTCCCAGCAGCAATCATGGTTAGCCGGTAAGTGACTTTCTTCTTATTCTTCTCTTTCTATTTTATTATCTTGTAGGTTTTTGATATTTTAACATACCTGAGATCTCTGGATGAATGGTATATTTTTGATTTAGTGCTCTGTATGTCATTGGAAAATGTTTGTAGTGATTTTTGTAAATTGCTAAAATCTGTGGATTGATTCTCTTAGATTTGCCCTAATTTGTAATTTAGTTTATATATACTTGCTTATTTATTTATTTATTAAGTTTTGAACACCCTGCTGGAGGCTATAAGAAAATCTTTGAGACTGTGGAGGAGCTGAACGAACCTCTTCCAGCAACTGTCACTGGTATTTCCTTCATTCTTCAATCTTCACAACATTAATGTCACCTGATGATAACCAGCAGAATCGCTGAAGGAAAGAGAAACACAAGAATTAGGTTTAGAAGGTTTAGAAAGAGGTTTAGATGATGTTGATTTTATTGAAAATGTTTGGTCACCATTATGGCGATCACGGTTTCATTTAGTTTGGCGGTTTGACTCTTTGCTTTTTATGTCAGTTTGGGGTTTTTGTAATGGTGTTTGCTATTTGCTAATTTTACACATTTTAAAATGGTTGACTTTTAAGGAATTAATTTAATTCTAAATAAATTCTTATATTTTGAATTTATTAATAATATTGCTTGTAATCTGTTGCCACAATTTTATTAGATAGTAGATAGAGCGTATTACTTTTTACAGTGTATTTATTGATGAAAAATATTTGAAAAAAACAAAAAAAAAATACTGAGTAGTGATACTCTACTACATGAATTCCTCCTATAAAAAACACTTTAGGAGAAAAAGATTTGCTTGTTGACCCGCACTGCGTCTGAAATCACATACTTCCCTACTAAATAGTATTCAAAAAACAGTACACCAAAAGCATAGTATGTCTGAATACATAGTATTTAAAAAACAGTAGGCGAAAAGTACCCAGATGATCTACTACAACTTCCGTCGAGTTTCTGAAGTATGCATTTGATGCATACTTTACTGTCCCATGAGGCCACAGGAGAGGATTTGTGAATGGAAGCTGATGCTGGTAGGTTACGTGACAGTAACAACACGGAAGATGTAGTACATTCGAATTTCATTCATACTACCCATATTCATAATATATAGAAAATACTTTTTTAACAGTTTCAAATTAAATTCAAAATTAAATTCAGTATGCGATTTCAGACACAGCGGCTGTCCGCTGAAGGTTTTTTTTTTTCCTGTATATTATTTGTACATTTCAAGTCATGAAAACTATTTGTACAGTTTGAGTCAGGAAACAACTTGAGTCGCATTTGAACTCAAGTTGCTTGCATGAGCAACATACAGTCAAACCAAAAATTATTCAGACATTTTTGATATATTTTTACTAGTGGGTGCAGGACACTATAATTCATTTATTCATTTTAGTGAGGATAGCAAAATAAAGTAAACTGTCATATTATACCCAAAAATTATTCATATATATAAAATGATACAGTGGACTACTACCAGTAAAATAAAAAAAAATTTGGAACCAAACATTTTTCAGACACTTTGACCTGACCATGTTTTGCTTAAGTGTTATCTGTGTTTTTTAACACAGTTTAACTCTGAGATATTGTCATATTTTATTACCATTTTTTAAACAATAGTGAATAAACTGAATTAATGAATGAAATGTTAAAGGTGTCTGAATAAATATTTGTTTGACTGTATGTGCTAACCATCTAGCGTATGGTTAATCATATAGTTCTGAAAAAAAAAAAAAAAAATGCTTGAGAATAATGTGCATTTTTTAGGTCGCATCCCCTCGTTTATAAAAGGCAGTCTGCTCCGCCTGGGTCCCGGTTTATTTGAGGTTGGAGCTGAGCCCTTCTACCATCTTTTTGATGGCCAGGCCCTCATGCACAAGTTTGATTTCAGCAATGGACAGGTCACATATTTCCGCAAGTATGTTAAATAATATTTTTGTTATCTTAAACTTGTCTCCAGTTAAGAAAATAATACAAAACCTATTTTCCCTGGCATTTTTGTTTTCACAGGTTTGTCAAAACAGATGCTTACGTCCGTGCTATGACAGAGAAACGTGTGGTCATTACTGAGTTTGGAACCTGTGCCTATCCAGATCCCTGCAAAAATATCTTCTCCAGGTCTGACTGAATTTAAGGCATGTTCATACATGGACGATAATGATAAAGAACGATAAAGATTCTAAGATTCTAGTTCTAGTTAGTTTTTTTCAGCTGATGAACCGTAAAACAGACAATCTGTTGTAGTTCACAGAAATGAAACCTTTAGTATGCATGGCATAATGCTTATGGGTTTGGATCATCAGCATTTTCCCCATTTTTTTTTTTTTTTTTTTTTGACAGGTTCTTCTCGTATTTCAAAGGTGTTGAGGTGACAGACAACTGCCTGGTGAACGTTTACCCTATTGGGGAGGATTTTTATGCTGTCACAGAGACTAATTATATCACCAAAGTAAATGTGGAAACCTTGGAAACCTTGAAAAAGGTAATACAATGATTTATTGTACATTGATTGTATGTTTTGTAGTCCTGAATATCTTTCCAGCATTTTAAGAAATATCACTTAATCATTCCAAAAGGTTGACATGTGTGACTACGTCAACATAAATGGAGTAACAGCCCATCCCCACATTGAGAAAGATGGAACAGTGTACAACATTGGGAACTGCATGGGGAAAGGGGCCTCGCTGGCCTACAATATTGTCAAAATCCCACCTAAACAAAAAGGTAAGCAATCTTACAATCACTGAGAAACATTTAGAGAATGTTGGTTAAATGATGACTAATGCTTACTAATCTCATTTGGTTAAATGCCAACAAAATCTTTCAGACAAATCTGATCCCATTGACAAATCCAAGGTGGTTGTGCAGTTCCCAAGTGCTGAAAGGTTCAAGCCATCCTACGTGCACAGGTAATAATCAATTAATCATCAATTTGGTGAACACATGTGGAGGACTGAAAGATGTGTCCTATTGTTTGACTACTAAAATTACTAATTGAAGTAAATATAAATAAAAATGCTTAGAATCAAAATTTTCATTTAATATTATTCTAATGTAATACAGTCACTAACAATGTTTAAATTAAATATAGCTACAGTACTTTCGCCAAATAAACTTTATTGCGTAGATTATATAAGTAAAGTATGATATATAGTCAGCTGGTCATTGTCATAATTTAAACCTGACAGATCGATCAAGATCCAGATGCAGAGCAAAACACAACTAATGTGTGTTGCTCAGATATGAGCAATGTTTTTAAATTTATTGTGCTCTAACTTTATTTGGAACTATTTCCATTGTTGGAGAAACAATGTTGGCAATAGAGTGTCTAAAATGCAAGTTACTCAATATTATCGTTTAAGGAACGTCTGGGTATCAGCAATGATTGACCCCTATACTGCATTTAAGCATATAACACAGTGACATTATGCTCTATTAATTTATTCAAAAGCTCATTAAAATGCAATTCATACAGAACATTTCTGAATTAAAATTCATTTTGATAGTTTTTTGGGGCATAAAGTAGAAAAAAATGTCAGGGTGGTGCAACTGTCCTGGGCAGCGTTTCCCAAAATCATCGTAAGCCTAAGTTGATCGTAGCTCCATTGGTTTCAATGGAGCTATGATCAACTTAAGCTTACAATGCTTTTGGGAAACTCTGCCCTGATTATTATAATGGAAAAATTAATGAAATTAATGAAAATTAATGAAATTAATGAAACTCTTGAAAAGAAATATATAGAATATTTAAAAACATTTGTCAACCAAACTGAGGACTTGTAGTGCAACCAACATGCAAAAAACAAACAAACACACAAAAAAACAAAAAACAACAACAAAAACCTGTTTGTCAAGGTCAGTAAGTCTAATCAGATGATTTGACAATTTTATAACAAACCAAGTTTACTTTAGGTTGTAATACACAGCAAAATCTCCAGAGTTAAATCAACTCTGCTCAGAGTACATATGGTCCCTCTCTAAATAGTGTTAAAATAACACTAAAGCAGAGTGAAAGTTAATGAGATAATTAAGCATTTAATTAAGTGATGATTGTGCATTAGTGATGAACACCTGCTGTTAACAAGCAGAATCACTGAAGAAAAGAGAAACACAAGAAGTACAACTGACTTCAGTCACAGCCTTATTAATTGCTTAATTATCTCATTAACTTTAACTCTTCTTCAGTGTTACTTTAACACTATTTAGAGAGGGACCATATGTACTCTGAGCAGAGTTGATTTAACTCTGGGGATTTTACTGTGTATGTCATGTGGTGCAACAGCCCAAAAAAGCAACAAATTATAAACTTTTGATAAAATGATTTGATGTCTACATACCTATGCATTCAAGGTGAAAGCAAAATATGTTTTTACATGTGGTTACACCACATGACCTTTGAGTCATTCAATTTAAAGTTTTGTAGCAAATGCTAAGTTTCTAAGAATGGTAAGGGACAGTTCCAGTTATATTTCCACTTGAGCTTGGTTCAGCACAGCACTACCATTTTCGGCCTGTAATTCTCAGTACAGTTGGTGACGTGTAGTGACGTTGCCAATCAGGATTGGTCACTAGTCTGTTGCCTGGCTGTCAGTTTCTCTGTAGATATTTGAGCGAAGTAAATGCAAGTTAATAAAAAAATATCCAATCATCCTCCATAACACAGTCACTATTTACATCTCTTTTCATCTGTAAACTCTTGCGATACCAAGGTAATGACTGACATATTTATATTACATCCCAAAGAACTCCGTTATCAGTCTCACATTGGAAAATTAAACCATATCCGTACGGGCTAGGCTGGATTGGCACAGAATGGAACAGTTAAGCAATGAGAACAGTGGGAAAACGGCTAAAGTTTTTAAAAACATAAAATACAAAGAGAATATTTCTCAGAATTTGCCACGTGTTTAAAACTAAAAATTTTTTTTACGATTTTTCCTTTATCATGGACACTTTTATATATTGAACCATTCGCAATATTTTGACCCAGTGTTATAATGAATGATCAATGACAGTTGATAATTATTAACACCCGTTTTCCCTATATATATATTTCCCTTACTAGTTTTGGGATGACGGAGAACTACTTTGTCTTTGTTGAAACACCTATCAAAATCAACCTATTGAAATTCTTGAGTGCCTGGAGTATTCGAGGATCCAACTATATGGACTGCTTTGAATCTGATGAGGAGAAAGGCGTATGTTCTTGTTTCTTTATCTCTTGATAATACACAAGTTGCTAATGCCAGTACGACAGAACTTTAGGAGACTTTGAGTCTTAGATCTGTTGTGTCAATTTATACAGACATGGATACACATTGCAAGGAAGCATCCAGGGGAGTACATTGACTATAAATTTAGGACCTCTGCAATGGGTCTTTTCCATCACATCAACTGCTATGAGGACTCAGGGTACATTGTTTTTGACCTGTGTGCCTGGAAAGGGTAAGTACAACAGAATGATTTTCTAAGATGAAAGTTTGAGTTTCAAAGCCAATTCACCATTGTAATTTATGATTAGGAACATTTAAGGGATAATTTGCACATTTATTATTATTCATCACCTCTATTGTTATTCATGTATAACAACAACTGGTTTAAGGTAAGATATGGTATTATTTTTCCTCTTTAGCTTTGAATTTGTCTACAACTATCTGTGGCTGGCAAACCTCCGTGCCAACTGGGACGAGGTTAAAAGAAATGCCATGATTGCCCCTCAGCCGGAAGTGAGGCGATATGTCATTCCTCTGGATCCCTACAGGGTAAATAAAAAAAAAAAAACTAAAAAAAAAACTGGTAACACTACAATAAGGTGTCATTTTTTTACCATTAGTTAACAAGGATTAACAATGAACAATACTTATAAAGCATTTATTAATCTTAGTTAATATTAATTTCAACATTTACTAATACATTAAAAGCATATTTTTAAAATACAGTATTTTACAGTGGAAGGAAGCTGTTTAGTGATTTTACTTCATGAAAGTAGCATTGATACATATTTTTGGGCTTTAATATTTGTATTATGTGGTAACCATTTTATAAAAGCAAGTAACATTGGATTGATATTTTTATGTGAGCAAAATACTGATCCTTCAGGATTTGTGACCCTTTAACACGGATTTCTTATAGGAGGAGCAGGGCAAAAATCTGATCTCTCTGCCATACACTACAGCCACTGCTACAATGCGTGTTGATGGGACGATTTGGCTTGAGCCTGAGGTGCTTTTCTCTGGTCCACGACAAGGTATTTTTAGTTGTTACGGCAGCTTTCCCTACCTTTTTGTTTAAGGCCCAACTCCATTTCTCAAATAAGTCTAATAAGTTTACTGCATGTTTTATCATGTGTTTGAATCTCACAGCTTTCGAGTTTCCCCAGATCAACTACAAAATGAACAACGGAAAGAATTACACATACGCCTATGGACTGGGCCTCAACCACTTTGTCCCTGACAGGGTAGGAATAATCACATATCATCTGTTCAGTATTTTATAACAAGTGTTGAAGAATGTGCTTTTTAGGCTGTCTTTGATTGATAGATTTGCAAGCTGAATGTGAGGACTAAGGAGACCTGGGTTTGGCAGGAGCCAGACTCATACCCTTCAGAGCCACTGTTTGTGCAGAACCCTGATGCAGTGGATGAGGATGATGGTGGGTGAAACTGGCCATATTGCCAAATATTATGTCTTGTCGAGTGTGTATTTTGTAATGCTTTGATGCTCAACAGGTATCCTAATGACAATTGTGGTGGCTCCTGGAGCCCAGAGACCAACATTTTGCCTGATCTTGAATGCCAAGGACCTGTCTGAGGTTGCAAGGGCAGAAGTTGATATCATCAGTCCAGTCACCTTCCATGGAATGTATAAGCCATAGAGTGGCTGGTCCCACTGAACACAGAGTCCTATAGTGCTAAAGTTACTGTATACACCATGATATTGTAAACAATAAAACTATGATATTGCACATTTCTGATTTTCTTTAAATCTGTTCTTTGCAAATTGACTTTGCAAATGCACAAAAATACTCTTTTGTTACCATAACATCAAGAGATATTTTACACAAAATATCTCATCCTCAACATCGGGTTTTTTTCTTCATTTGTAATGGGGTTTGTGTTCCTGGCCACTGTCATCTCTGGCTTGCTTAGTTGGGGACCCTTAATACCCAGCAATATTACTGATTAACTGCATGGACACTACCGGATGAGAACAAAAGCTGAACTGAACTGAGCCTATTGTCTTCTGTTTTATAGCTCAATCTTTTCAATCAGTATTGTCTTCTGTAGAGCTGCGTATAAAGCTGAACTGAACTGGTTTCATAATGAATAAACTTTAGACAGTCATTAAACTGAATTGAGCTGAATAATGACACTATTGTGAGAATTTAAATTTGTCACATACTGTATTTGATGTTTGCATCATCAAGTATGATACTTTCCTGTTTATCACTGCAAAGCTGCTTTGATATAAATTTCTATTGTATAAAGTGCTATAAAAATAAAGGTGACGACTTAAAGAATTTGAAATTTCTGTCATAAATATAGAAATTCTGTCTTTAACAAAGGCTAGCCAGGTTTTACTATCAAGTTGGCAGTGTTGGAGAACCACACTTGTGTGGCCTCATTTATGAAGTGTGCATATGCACAGATTTGATCTTAGAGCGTGCGTACGCTTAAATCCACGCCAATGCTCATATTTATAAAAACGGTCTTTGCCGTGGAAAAGTGCTTAGAACCACGTCAGGGTCTGAGCAGATGTACGCACTTTTCCTGGTCAGATTACTGCAGGTTTTTGGAAATCTAAGTTATTCTTGAAGCTCGCCAAGGATTCGGATGATGACTGGTGATGTTTTATATGTAAATGACATTAATTAGGTGTCATTTACAATGCAGAGAACTGAAACCATTCAGCTGCTCGCAAGTTCAAGATAATTTGCGATTTATAGATTTCACATCTGAAAGAGAGGCGTACGCTCGTTTTCTGTGTGTATGTTCATTCTATGAAGCACATCGGAGATGGTTTCTGCGCAACATTTTATAAATGAGGCCCGTGGTCTTTGCATTTGAACCTACTTACGAATGAATGAGGCATTTACTTACATGAAATAAAGCGACGCAGTGATGACACATTTCTGCATGCCAACCTGTAAGCTATCACTCTGATTTCCTTGACAAAAAGATTTTTCCATTGGCTTCTAGATTACTGCAGAAAAGACCCTGACGTGGTGCTAAGCACTTTTTCATGTCAAAGACCGTGAATGTTTGGGTTTATTTTAGCGTATGCACACTCTGTTTGAATTTTTGTGTACACATTTTATAAATGAGGCCCCATGTGTGTAGAACTTTTGATTACCTGATGTGACACACTCACAACATAGTGTTGTAAAATTGCAAGTAAAAGTTCTTAAAGAACTTTTTTTTAACACATTTTAATTTTCAGTACTTTGCACTTTAAAATAAACTTCACGGTTGTATAATTAAGTGATAAAAACTGTCTAAAAAAGTACACATATACTCATAATAATACTCATAATGCAACACTTTGTTTTACTACCAATTTATATCCATCATCCTCCAAACCACTTATCCTCTGTAGGGTCACGTGGTGTGTTTAGGGCAATGAGCTTTCACATTTATCCGACATGGGACAGACACTTATTTCCTGCCACGTACATATGCTCTCAAGTAGCCAAGATCACAAATGTATGTTTATGGACAGGTCAAAATGTTTTACATTCAATAGCATAGACTATGTGATCAACACATGCAAACTCAGAAGTTTCATCTGTGTTGTTGTTAATCCATCCAAAACTTTAAAGACACTGTTCTAACTATGCACAAACCTTAACCATTTCTTCAAAAATATATACAGTATTCAAAAGGAACAGACATGTAATTGTCAGGGAAGTCCAGAGTTAGAGACAGAGACAGTAACATGGTAACAGGAGCGTGATAGTAGAGAGAACACACACCTCTTTACAGGATTATGGTGAGTAGACAGGTACATATAATATTCCAAAGAGTACCTTACAGAAGATTGCTGGAGTATCACAAAGAGATCGCTGAAGATTCACAAGGAGATCACTGGAGAATCACTAAAGGCTGGAATATACTAGGAACCTGCAGCTCACAGCACCAGATGGGTGGGCCCTACAAACAGGGTGCAAGTGATTTATTTATTTTTTTTAATTTAAAACACCTGACCGGGAGGGGTCTTGCAGCATCCAACAGGAGCTTAGGTTGCTCACGGCATTGGGTTGGGAGTCGAATGGGAGCGCTCACTGCATTTGGTCAGAAGAGCTCAAACAACATTTCAAGAGTCAGGGCAAAACTGTAAAGAACTGACCCATCACTGCCTCCGAATGGGGGGCCTGTGCTGAAACATGAACGGGGACAAAAAGGGACAAGCTCTTACTTCATCTAAACAGGAGGGCTCGATTGGCTCTTCACAGATATAATTGAGGGTGCCTGTGAATGGAACCTCTGTGGCATTTTTTGATATGGAACCGATTAGACATGATATAGCTTTAGAAAGCGTCTAATGATCATCAACCTAGAGTTTGGATCTGTTACTGGGAGAGGCCTTTTTGGGCTACTGTAGTTGCTGCCTATGAGTGACTGGAATCTTTTTTTTTTTTTTTTTTGCATACAATGGGACAGCATCTGATGGGTGCTATTAAGATAACAAATAAATGATGAGATCGGAAAACGACAGATTATATGTGATATGCAATGTCTTAAAACCTCTCCAAGCTGTCAGGTATGATTGGAGGGTTCTGAGGGAAACGGCTTGGAGGATGGAGCCAAGTGATCTGCCAAGAAGATGTTTTAGTGGCTGATTTATGGGAAGATCAGCTCTGAATAGTGAGGTACTGGGGTTGGGGTTGAATTCGCCATCAGAGCAAACAGCCTGAGTTTCTGAAAGGATCTGCACTTTAATATTGTTGCTGGTCACAGGAGGAAGTTCCAGGGTGGTGCATTCGGTGGGTTGGCCAGCGGCATTCCAGTAAAGAGAGAATATGATGGTTTGGGTTGGAGCACAGTGATAGGAGGGAGGGGTGGGGCTGAGGTTGTTTGCGGAGACAGCCTCATGCTTATGTCGGCCCATGGGGCCTGGGAAAGAGCAGGGAGAGTAGCGAAGGAAGGAAGCTGGGGAGGAAAGTATGGGCTTGCACTGCCTGCAGAGGCATCCTCACATTAGAGGCTACTGCCAAAGCTGATGGCCATGGGTAAGGGAGAGGGTTAGAAACAGCGGAAAAAGGCAGCAATGTCTGGACCTGCGGCACTAATGGAGGCATCCTCATGCTAGGGTCTGCAGCTGGAGGCCATGTATAAGGGAGAAGTTTAAAAACAGTGGGAGAAGGCAGCAACATCTGTGCATGTGCCGCTAGCAGAGGCATGCTGAGTCTAGGGTCTATAGCTGGAGCTGGAGACCACAGATAAGGTAGAGGGTTACAGAGCAGGATGAAAAGAGAGATTGTGAGTTTGAGGCAAGGCAGACATGGAGGAAGGCCGACATTATGTTATGAGGTACAGCGGTGTGAAGAGCCGCGCTATAGCATTGAGCAGAGGAGGAAGGGAAGTGAGGCTTTTGGCAGTGGAATCTGGAGTGCAACCCAGGCTTGCTGAACGCGTACTGCTCCAGCCCTGTACTTGAGAAGGACCAACAAAAACCATAGCAGAACTGCAACACACAGCAGTGTTTTGAGAATGAATCGAAAGAGTCAAAGATTCAATGACCGATTCATAAATCCAGCCACTTACGGGTTTAAATATTATTCTAATATATCGGTTTCTCAAGGTCAAATGATCATGGTTTAATTTGTGCCGTCTATGGGGGGATACTGAGCAAACTAATTTGGTGTAGTGACTGAAAGCAATGCAAAATTCAACCCAGGACAGAACACGAGAAGATGTTAAGTTGTGTTCTTGAGAATGACTGACAAATCTCCACTGGGTGGGAGCAGAGATAAGCTAGTGAGGTTTTGCAGCAGCGGAATCTGGGGCACGGCCCAGGCTTGCTTCTTGTGTGGGAGGAAGATAGTGGTGTCGAGAGAAGCGAGTTCAGGACCCTGCAGGCTTTGCTTGCTCTAATGGCTGTGGCAGGCGGCTTTTCACGCAGGCTGGCGGCTGCACGCTGAAGCTTGGGGCTCAGCGACGGAACCTGGTGGAGAGGAAGTGTTCCTGGGGCCAGAGGTTTATGGCAGAGGATCCGAGGAGAAGTAAGATTTGTCAACAGAGTGAAAGATTTCGATCTTGGACATGATAGCAATTGGGCAGGGCAAAATGCTGGAAAACTGTTGTGGGATAAATACTGTACCTCCTCTCATGCTAATTAGGTTGATTATCTGAACTTGCTCTTCCCAAACACTGTTAATAAAACATCATCTAATGATACAAAGTTTCCTGCCACTTATTTGTATTCTTGGCTACTCATTTGATTAGTGTTTGAGTTCAGCTTTGTCTTATTAATTAGTCTTGTTAGTTCTTCTGTTCACTGTGTATTTAAGCCCTGTGTTTGTTCTGTTCAGTTGTCAGTTCTACGTTGTGTTCACCCTGACTGTCTGCTTGTCATAATTAAACTTGGATCGATTTGTCTTTATCTTCCTGCCTGAACATAATGTTACACAGGGATTGTTTTGTTTTAATCTGTATTAAAGTGAACAAATGTTGTGCTCCATGATGCCGTTTATCACACACACACACACACACACACACACACACACACACACACACACACACACACACACACACACACACACACACACACACACACACACACACACACACACACACACACACACACACACACACACACACACACACACCTCATTGCTATATTGATACTGTTTTTTTTTGTGTTTTTTTACAACATTTGTGTTGGTATTTTATGTTTTAAAAGCTATTACAATTATAACAATATGACAATGTTTTTGGTGAGTTTATAATGTAAATGTAAAAAAAATTATTACATTATGAGCTTAAAATTTTATGTTTTGAGAATATTACATTATGACAATTGTATTACAATAATAATGTAATAATACATTATGTGCAGTTTTATATTATGCTTTATTACATTATGAGTTGCTACAATGTCAAAAAGTAGTACCAATGTAGTCCAAATGACAATGTTGCATTTACAGTGCTCTCTGTATACAGTAGTTTTGTATGAGGTGCAGAGTAGAATGAATGAAGAATGAAGGTTTTAACTATTCGGGGTTTTATTAAGGAGTATTTTCATACATTTTGGTTTCTACATTCAGCAGGATAACCATAATGTTTATCACAAAGCAACATTATGTAAATTAGTCATGTTAAGTACTTTGTTGCATATTCTTTGACTGCTTGAAGTCTGCGACTCATAGACATCACAAGGTGCTGAGTATCTTATGTGCTGCCAGGCTTGTAATGAAGCCATCTTTAGCTCTGGCTTGTTTTTTGGGGCATATATTCTCACCTGTTGTCTTCATTCACCTGTTACCTTGATCAGAAGCACACAAGCCTTTGAATCCCTCTTGAAACTTTTTTCCAGTGTGCTTCTTTCATTTTCAGTGCTGTGTGCAAAATGTATATATAATTGGAAATGAAAATGAGGCTACAGTATTTCTTATTACTCTGGTTTTCGTAAGTAAAGTATTAAAGGGTTAGTTCACCCAAAACTGAAAATGATGTCATTTATTACTCACCATCATGTCATTCTACACCCGTAAGACCTTTGTTCATCTTCAGAACACAAATAAAGATATTTTTGATAAAATCTGTTGGCTCAGTGAGGCCTCCATTGCCAGCAAGATAATTAACATATTTTCAGATGCCCAGAAAGGTACTAAAAACTTATTTAAAACAGTTCATGTCGAAGAGAATACTTTTTGTGCGCCAAAAAACCCAAAACAAAATAATGACTTTTCAACAATATCTAGTGATAGTAGCTTTCTTCAATTAGTAGCTAATAGACCTTTTTCACAAGAATCGGAAATCACGTGACGCAGGGTAAAGTTAGTTCCGCTATGCGTCTACGGCTATTACATTGATATGCTCTTTTCTCAAATATCGCTTCTTACCTTTTCTGTTTTGTCTGTTTTCCAAATAGCTTTTGTATAATCTACAAATAAATTATTTTCTACTTGTTTGTAGCTTATACAGCCACTCAGACCGTTGATCGAATTTACCGGAAGATGGATTTATATCACCAGCTGTCATACAGCAAAGGCTACGCAGCTACGCATTCAGCAATTTCCCAGATCGTATTACGTACTACGAACATTTATATAATTTAGTAATTAAAAAAATTAACTCCCAATATATACTTTAATGTGGGATATAAAGTCGTGAGATACATAATATTGTCGTGAGATTAATAGCTACGTTTTAAAAAATATATAGCATGTCTCATATGGCATCACATCCCACATTCAAGCATATGTTATAATTAATCCTGATCGATTAAAGATTTAAACTAAGACATAATTTCCAAAACCACACTGTACACAACTATCAGTCTTTGCATGTTGCAATAGCACAACAATGCTGCGCATAATACATACTTTAAGATGATGATGACAGGAAAATGAGTGAGAGATGACTGAAGTGTTTATATCCAGAAATATCATGGTGCGAGCAGTCCTGCTTCACGAATCAGAGGATCAGGCTTGTGTGATAAGGGATCTACCAGTCGATCATTTCCCCAGCACGTCGCTAAAAACACTCTATACATCTCATTATGTGCATACTATCCACCCTAAATAGTACTGAATATTAATAATGTCACATAGTATGCACGTTTAGACACAGACACTGTCTTTACAGCACATGGAGCGCGATAATGCACAGCCGCGCCAAACATACACAAAGAATATAACCAGTTTAACCGCCATCACTTCAAATTATTTATTAAATTTAGCTCTTAATGCGAGCTCTGTAGTCTCACCAATAATTCACCAAGGCCGTTCAAACATTTTCAAGACATTTAATTCGTAAAACGACTTTGATTCCCAAACTGGTTCTGATCGAGGCTATCTATCACTGTAACCGGAAAATCTTTTACACTGCGTGGCTCATTCCGGAAGCCAAAAACCCGGAAGTGTGAAAAAGGTCTATTGTCTTGCTGGCAATAGAGGCCTCACTGAGTCATCAGATTTCATCAAAAATATCTTAATCTTAAAGATGAACGAAGGTCTTACAGGTGTAGAACGACATGAGGGTGAGTAATTAATGAGTTTTCATTTTTGGTTGAACCCTTTAATTTTCCAAGCTCCAAACACTTGTAATGTGATCACATTTGCAACAGCTAGTTGCATTATATTTATATTATAACATGTAAACAGACATTTGGCACCATAGCAAATCTTCTTTGTCCTCTGTAGGGTCACATGGGAGTGCTGGAGTCTATCCAAGCATGTCTTGGGCATGGATAGGTGGATGTACATCTATTTTATTACCACTAACATAACCTAGATGACATAAAACCTATAGTCTGTCATATCTTTCCTGTGAGTAATCTAAAGGCAGGATCAATAAAGATATTCTGATCAATAAAGTATTCTGTCAGTGCTAATGATACTGGAAGAAATGTGTAACAAGTCTTCGCTTTAGCTGTTTTGATAAAACGTTGTTGCAGGACAGCATGAACATTGCCATGGTAAGGTATCTGTTTATTACACTGTATAGGGTGAGATGGGAACTCAACTTGTATTCAGGTGTTCGGGGATGTAAACTGCCCCCAGGGAGATAAGTTTTATTTTAGAGTTTGTTTGACTCAATGAGGGATAAACTGATGGAATGCCTGCGATTACTTCTTCGCTGTCTGAAACCAACAACTGTGTTGACCGAGTCACCAAATAGGTCACGATGAGACAGGGGCATCCCACAAGAATGGTTTCTCTCTCGCTTTAATCCTCAACAAATTCAGCCACATGTTCCTCTCCGTAGCAACCATGGCTGCCATAAAATGGCAGATGAAGTGGGCTGTCTGTTTGGTAGCCCGAAGAGACAAGTTCTTAACAGTGTCGGGGCGAAGGCCCTGGCCGGTGTCAAACTCCTTCAGCAGTTCATTCTGGTAGGTCTGTAACTCCACCATGATCTGCAGTAGGGGTGTGCAGCGGAGCCAACATTTTCATCTGTAACAACCTCAAAATTATTTGGATATATATAATGTGGATAAATTCGGGGCGGGGCTTTAACTGGAAATTTGTGAAATTACATGTGAAGCACGTTTTCTGTTCCCTTCCTAGTTTTCATTTAACAAATATGGTTTGTATAACTTATAAAATGCTTATTTTTAATTATAATTACATTTTTAAAAATATCTTCTACATGACAATTGACAATCATCCACAACCTCAAATAAGAGAACTCTATATATAAAATACTTGATTAGAAAACTCACGGTTCGGTACGTACCTCAGTTTTGAAGTCACGGTTCGGTACGGTTTTCGGTACAGCAGGTGGGGAGAAAAGTAAACATAAAATTGCTTCTTTTTTTTTTTTTAAAAAACAGTGGTTTACTGAACAAATTGTGTTTTTGTCTTTAAATATATTAAATTAAATTAAATAACTAAAAGTTTCTTAACGATAAAAAAAAATGATTTCTGCTAATGCTATAAACTATGTAGGGAGCCATTACTTGAATATTATGTTACTATAATTTTAAAGGTTAACAACTGAGCTCAAACTGTTAGCCTAAATTCAATTGCTCTTTATTTTTAGATCAAATAATCAACACTCAAATAACAAATTGTATGCAAACATGCAAGCTGCACCTAAGGCAGTTTTTGCATTAACTTCTAAATGTTTTTACTATAATTCGTTGTTGAAATGTAATAATTTTTATAAAGTGGCTCTCATTTTCACAACAGATTTATTTAAACATAAATTAAATAGCCTAATCAGGACATCACTCAAAGGTTAAGTAAATTATAATCATTATATAGGCTAATACAATGCATATATTAAGCGAAAGAGTTCATTTCTGATTGAGCAATTACACAAGATATGACCGTTTTAGTAAGTTGTACTGTATCTTTCAACATACCTTCAGATGTGTTTTCATGTTTATTCTGTAACTAGTATTAGATTATCGCGTTCACTTGCGAGATTGAACTGAGGCACCTGTACAGTGATCTGTCACGCCGCATCAAAGCGTGTCAAAATGCCATTTTCTGTTTAAATTTCATGATTTTGTGGACAGAATTTGAAGAATGACACTTTGTTTCTAATCGAAAGCTAACAAAAGCAGAGCTTATTACGATCATTGGTGGTTAATGGTGGTTAGGCTACAATGTAGTAATGTAATGCTTCGGTACACACGTGCATGGAACCGAAAGCCCTGTACCGAAGCAGTTCGGTACGAATACGTGTACCGTTACACCCCTAAAATAAACATATCAAGTAGTATAACTCCTACTCACATTAAAGCTCTGATTTCTGAGAGAAGCACAACAGCAACACTGCAATTTGATTTGCGATCAATCTTTCGTAAAGTTTACACGCATTAATTTATTATATCATACAAGGTTTAAAACATTTCGACAGACACATCAAACAGTAGAAAATGTGTACGATGCCTAGTATTTTAGCTGATATAACTCTTTGCAAACTCTGATTTCTGACAGGTGCACGGACGCAAAATTTGATTTTCAATCATTTCATTCATATAGTTTACACTTGTTCATTTCACACTCATTATTGCGTAGTGATTTTAGAGATTTATGTATTGTGCTATGCTATCCCCTGGCTCGCCTGTTATCCAGAAAAATATGTTATTCGTTTTAAAGCCATTATCCATGTCCTTCTGAATAAGGTATTCGGCTTCAGGCACATCCCTAGTGTGCAGGGAACCACCAGCCTGACCTGCTGCTTCATAGGTTTACATTGCCAACAAAGGCCAATGTAATATGACATGCCTTGGAAGGCAAGGCCAGAATCTTTAGAGATGATCTCTGAAGCGGGAGAGAGATAGCCCGCAAGCGTCTCCTCAACCCGTGGCATTGACTTATACCCGTGCTTATCCAACCACACCATAGCCGTGTAATCTGATGTTGCAGGGTTTTGAACATGGGCGGAATATGGGGCTTTTGTATTATGATCATAGGGGTCGGGAAAGAAGGGGAGGTTCTGCTTTGGTTCCACTTATTAGTGGCAAAAACAATCACAGACAAGATGCCTCTGAAGACAAAGAAGCCGGTTACACCGTGTTCATGCAGCATTTTATAAACACGTCATGTACTACATAGCATCACTTGACTGTTTGTGCACAATGGGATTGGAACATATGTACATGTGATTCAAACACCAGTTCACGCTGAAGACGTTCCCATACATGCATCATCGTAATGATGCAGCGTCGAAGTTCCCTCGAAAGGGAGCTTTTGTTCCACATCTGTCCATTTATTAAATTATTTTAATGATAAATGTTATTTACACATACAAGATACATTAGATCTGCACTACATTGTTATACTATTTCTTCCAAGTGCTGAGTAGACAGTGTTGTGCATTAACTGAGAATATTCTTAACTAACATTATTAAAATATGAGTGAATGATGATTTTTTTTTTATAGATTTATTTATTGATTAAAGCATGCCATGGGAAATTCATGTTGAATGGACATAGCTCCAAAGTCCAGCAGAGGAGGTTTAAAATATTACATATTTATTATGCTACATATCAGCAGTTAGTATTTGGTTATAATTGGCATTTGAAAATAAATAAACAAACAAATAATAGAATGAAAACACTACATAATTAGAAATGTAACTACAAAGTGAGACACATGAAGTTGACTGAAAATCTGCAGTCCAAGTTTAGACATTTTCACATTTACAAATGCTTACAATTAGACAATTCATGTTTTGTTTTTTGTTTTTTTAATGGGCTGACTGGACATAACAATCATAAAGTCAGATGTAAATGCAACTGTGATTTAATTAGACTGATTAAAGCACATTGTGAGTGAAAACTAACAACTGTGTTGCTGCTTTTCAAAATCCCAGGGGTAAAAGCTTGAGGTGTTCGGATCCGAACCAAATAACATCTCAGCAACACTTTGTTGTACAGAATCAGATGAACTTGAGGATACCATTTTACTGAGCTCAGAACAGAAATAGTCAATTTCAGCAAGGTCAGCCTTTTTAATAACTTTTCCAGCACAATGTGTAGCCTCTTCAGCATCTTGGCTTATGTTGGGCACAAATGAGCCGAAATCAGTAGTATTGAAATCAAAAATGTTGTTTTTCATTGGGTCATACACCTCAGGGTTGGGAAGGCTCACTTCAGAGGTATTCCACACAGAATCGCTATGGATTACTTGATTAGAATTACTAGCATTTGACACCATGGAGCTAGGTTTGGATTCTCCAGAAACATCAGCTCCATCTAGGATGGGTCCAGTGATTAAATTTTCCTCACTACTATAAGCATAGCTCTCTTCATTAGATGGACAAGAACCAAAGGGGTAACAATCATCAAGTTCGGATCCACCGAGGTGATCACTTAGCATATCACAGGACACAGTATTGATGAAAGATATCTGCTTGTCTTCTGGATTATTTAAATCTGTGTAAACTTGTTGAGGACTGAAGAAGTGACACTTAGTAATCATATTACCAGACTCACAGTTTTCTGTTTCTGAGTCAAATATCCCTGTATCAACTGATTCAGGACTGAATGGATCAGGGACATGGATTTCAGAGTCAATCTGCTTACTGGTTTCCAAACCATGGCCTTGAAGGTCAATGCTACATTTGCTTTTGTAAGTAGGTTCTGGACTAAAAGGGGTAGGAGTATCAACTTCATGATAACCAGAATCTAGTCTTGGAGCTTCATGAACAACAGTGTTCATTTCTTCTAATTCAGATACACATTCGACTGGCTCAGCAGGTATGGGACTGAATGGGTCAAAATACTGGAGTTCAAATTTACTCATGGCCAAGGTTTCAGAGCAAGATGGTTTGTGCTGTTGTGAACTACTGGATTCAAGGCTGAATTGCTCACAGACATAAACCTGGTCAGTAGCTGATGCATCTGTCTTACTGAGGAGACACAAAAGGTCTTGAACTGTAGAATTTGGTGTACTACTTTCTGTATCCAGGAGTGACAATTCAGGAACATGTTCAGCTGCAGTGGGATTTGCCTTCAATTGGTCATTCCACTCTGAATTATGCAGGCTTCGGCAAGCACTTGAATCCTCAAATGTAAGACATGGAATATCTAAATCCGCCCTCTCAGAATCAGATGCTAATATTTCATTACATTTAGACGGGTCACTGTTTGTCGAGATCTCCTGCTCCACTTTCTCAAAATTGTTCTGGTTGTTAGTAATCTGGCTGTGTTGTTCTGTGTCTTCAGGCTTTGGAGTGGAATATTCAAATTCATCTGTATCATTGAATTCAGGGCTCAATGCAGTCTCCTTCCAAGGCAGTTGGTCATGGGACTCATCTTTCTTTATTTCATTGGGCTCAGGACAAACTGGACTATGATTATGTAGTTCAGGGCTACCAGGATCCAATCTCACAGTGAAAAAGAACATATCTCCGTATTTGTAGTCATTTACATCTAAAGCAGAGGGCTGAGAAGCACCAATGGAAGGAACAGTAGAGGCATTACTATTTATATCATTACTATCATGCAACTGTTCACACTGAGGACCTGGACTATTAAGCCTATGATCGGTGGAGAAGCTCTCAGTATTTCCAAGTTCAGAATGGCAAAAATCTTTGTCATTAACAGCATTTTGTTCAGAAGTGATAATATGATGTTCAAAAATCTTATTAATATCACTTATGCCTGGGAGAGGCTCAGGGTCACACGGACTTAGAGGAAACCCAGTATAAGACCCTGCAATGATTCTCTGTAGACCACACAGTGAGTTAGCTCTTTTAATAAAACTGGATCCATCCTGAACTTCAACCCTCTCCTCCTCCTCTTCAGCAAATATACTGGAATCGGCATCAAAAGAATTAAACACTGTAGAACTGTGACTAGAGCCAGATTCATGGACACACTCTTCCATGAACTGAGCTTCTTTTGATAGATCTGGTGTCACAGCATCATGATTTTGGTCTTGTGTGACATTTATTTGTACACCAGAACTAGTGTCACTGCAAGATTCGAGACTCCTACTTTCAGTGGACAAAGACACACAACAATCGACTTTTTCAGTGGACTGTTTGAAATTAGCACCAAGTGGCATATTGATGGGAGTATTAAAGGTACCATAGTCTTTTCCAGCAGACTGAAGAGGGTAGTGTACCGTTTCTGGAAGACTGTTCTCTGCAGTGATGAAGTCATCCTGACAATGCTTTTCCTCTGACATATTAACCAGGAGAGAGTCAGAGGCAAAAGGGTCTGTGCCTTTAAACGGGTCCCTTGGTAATTGCTCTGAGAAAAACAGCATCATATTAGTAACTGTCTTAGAATGGATTGACTCTCTCTTGTTCTCTGTAATTAGTGAATTTCTGGGTTGGGAAATAGCTAACTGTAGCAGTGCGACAAAGTTACTTTCAAAGCAGTGTAACTTTTCCAGTAACACGCCACATTTTTCAAAATGTTTTTGTGATTTCTGTGTTGAATTGTATTGCACATACAGTTATACATCTAACCAAACAAAGATGATAATCAAACTTGCTCTCGTGTAGATATGCCTATGCAGAATAAAATCATTAACCTTGGGTATTTCTAAAACTGATGAGTTAACGGAATCCTGGGTTATCCTTTTTCATGTTTCATACACTTCAGTCTTTTCTCTGGGTAAGCAATTAATCCTGGGAATTCAGGTTTCACACTGTTTCAAAGTAATGCATGGTACATTTGTAAACCCCTGGGTTGACATTTTTATTTGCATATTTGCAGTGTCAATGTCTCATTCTGTTAGGGGTGGGCGATCTTCCCAGAATTTCATATCACATTCTTATAACAAAAAAATCACAGATCAACAGATCTGTGATCAAACAGATCAACGATACCACTGTGCAGCGTTTACCTCAGTAAGTTGATCGAGTGGATCTCTGAGCTTGTGCGAGTGGGTGGGGCTAATTAGCTCATTCATAGAGCTGCGTATACTAAATGAAGCAAGGGTGTAGAGTTACATTCAAACTATTTTTATGCATGAAGAATTTTTTTTTCACAGGAAAAAATGTTTAAATATGTAATTTTGGTGATCAAAGATGAGTTTTAAGGGATAAAGTTATTGACTACAGGGGACCTTTAACATTAATGTTAGAGACATTAACACATGATAGAGACACATGATATAATTTGGCCAGTCAGCACAGCCATCTAGCAGACAGTCATTGCTGAATTTTAACATTATTATGAGGACATAAATGATCACAATCTCTACGGTTCACTTAAAAAGTACATTGTGGACATCTTCAAGATTGATCACGATAAAAAAACGTCAGATTGCCCACCCCTAATTCCTGTCTGTACCCAGTTTGTTTTGAATAAACATTTTGTGCCATATATGTTAGAATCATTACGCATACCTTTGGAACTGCAATGTGGGGCTACCCCACAAAAACAGTGTTAATCTTAACGATGATAGTTCTTAACGGTGAAAAAATGACTGTAGTTAAGTAACTGCAATGTAACTATATTAACTACTTAAATTAGTAGTTGGTAGCATTGGAAGGTAGCTTTAAAAAATAATCCCTTACACTAATACGTTTTAGTTATTGTGCAGGTCTTAAAAAAAAAAAAAAAAAAAAACTTACTCAGAACTTTCAAAAACGTTTATGCATCATCATAGGAAAAATAGGGTAAGGTTTTAAACAGAAAGTTACCAACCTGTCACATCAACTTTTGGAAAATGGTCTTCTCCAAATACATCACCTGGAAATTATTGGATAGATAAGTTTTGAGACACATGTAAATGTACAATCCAAACACAATCATGCCATAACAATCACTCACCGTCAGTGAAGGGGTTTGGGTGGAAGAAGTCAAACTGTCTGTTTGTTGTCTGACTGGGTTGAATAATCTCAAAGTCTTCCTTTTCCATATCAGAAGAGTCAGACTGTTTGAAGAGAGAAACCATAAGCTTTTGAGTGTCCAGAACCCAGTTTTACAATTGATTTAATAAAAACATTTTTCAAAGTTTAGTTTTAGTGTGAATTTTGCCCCTAAGTGGCTTGGAGGCCCATCTCTGAAGCTGAAGAGTCAAGGAGCTGACATGTAGATATTAAGATCCCTGTTTCTCTGCCTTACCAGATTCATGGTGCACACCTGTACAATTCACGCCCAGATTTTATCCCATCTATAGTTTGTGACTATAGGTCTGACGGAGAGTTACTTTCATAGACAGATTATGCTGAAAAGCAGGCATTTTCTCCACTTCGCTTTTTTGGGGCAAAGCACATCAGTTCTACGTCCTCCTGTTTAAACTGTCTCTAGCTCCTTGCACATTTACGAAGTGCATGGATGCCTTTGAGGCTTCAAGGCATCTGCATACTGAATTATCTTGATGACTGGCTGGTTTTGGCAGCACAGCATCAGGATATTGTACTCAAGCAGGGTTGCATTGGGGAAGAGCTGGGACAAATGAACTCGGACAAGAATGTCTTTATGCCACAGCAACAGACTTATTTCCTGTGTGTCTAGGTCAATTTTAGTTACCACTAAGGGGCTAATTAAACTCTAAGGTGCATACTCAGTATGGACTGTATGCCATAATGGTATAATAAACATGAACATAATGAATTTCTGTACATTTCTAATCATTGTTGCAGTGTCTGGAGCATTTTGGGCATTTTCTTCTAGCCAGAACAAGAATGTTGGGGCTTATAGTTACAGGCTGCATGCAAGACCCTTACATGACCCTTACACAGAAAGTGGGAGCAATGCGTTTGGCACTCAGTGATGCGTTTCCTCCTTCCAGAGATTCAGGGCCAACACGTCCTGATATGGACGGACAACAAATCGGTGATGTCCTATTTAAACCATCAGTAGGTCATGTGGTCATGGCCCATGGTTACCTTTGGCTATTTGGTTATTCGGGCCCACTCCGCTAGGAGTGTACTGACTTTATGGCACATTTCTATGGCGGCTGGTTGCTTCTCTCTGAATACTTTTGTTAGGTTTTATAACCTGGTTTGGCTCCGCTAAGTTTCTCATACATATAGCCTTTTAGTGCACACTGATTTTATGGCGATGGCATCAAATGCAAGCTCATAAGAATGCTAAGATGCAGCTCCTTATGTGTGGTGCTTTATCTCCATCCGGCAAGATTCTGACCATACTTGGCAAGATTCTGTAGGGCTAAATCTTTACTTAATATCCTAATGATTTTTGGCATAAAAAAAAAAATTTAAAAAATCACTCAATCATTTTGACCCATACAATGTATTGTTGGCTATTGCTACAAATATATCCGTGCGACTTATGACTGGTTTTGTGGTCCAGGGTCACATCATCAGAAGATCATCAGTTTTTCATGCTGAAAACCAATATATTCATAAACGTTTCTTAGCTTGTTTTGCCTGGAGACAGAAGGCAAAAAAAGAAAAGTTCCCTTTCGAAAGAGAACTTGTGCTAGGTGTCGCTATGGGGAATGCCTCCAGCATTACCAGTGTCTGAACCATGAGTCTAAACATGACAATGAACTTGACAATGGCAGGCTGCAGGGCACCTGTGAAATATGTCATCCTGAAAGAGAATGACATCATCCAGAAAGAGGATGATGTATTTCACGGATGCCCTTTTATACAAGCTAAGAAATACTTATGAATATATTGTTCTTTCTTGAACCTTAGAATTCCAGCAGGAATCTGAGATCCTCTGAACAGGTCTTGTTAGCTATCCCTCACTCTAGAGTCCAAAGACTAAAGGTGACTGTACCTTTGAGGTTGTTGCGCCCAAATTGTGGAATGCTCTCCCTTTGGATCCAAGATCAGTGGATTCAGTGGACAATTTTAAAAAGCAGCTAAAACCCCACTTGTTTAAACTTGCTTTTATCTAAATTGTTTTTTATCTGATTATTTGTTTTTAATGTCTGTCACTCTTTTTTTGTTTTCTTTTTTATGTTTGATGTAAAGCACTTTGTGATGTTTGCTCTAGAAAGGTGCTATAGAAATAAAAATGACTTACATTGTGTGAATGTGGATTGCAGTTTGAAACAATTAAACAAGCAATGCACTTTTAAGGCATATCTGAATATGAACAAGATTAAAATAAATTGCAAAAAGTAAAAATTACTAAACACATCCCACAAGCTCAGTAACACAGTGTATGTGTGTCCTACCTGTGGAGTGGTTGATCTGAACATAACATCCTCCTCTTTGACCTCTGTCAATGTGATCTCAGTGAAAGACGATGAGCCACTGCTCTTCTGTGATCAATAACAGATCATGAGTTTAACAAACTTCTAAATAACTAGGAGCACATTACATATTCAAATGAATGCTACTGGACATACCAAGTTCTCCATTGAATACTGCATTTTATCAAGCTCCTCTGCAGTGCTCTCTTGCTCAACATAATCTACTTCCTCTGCTTCTTGTTTAGACATGATCTTCTCACGGTAGACATGATCACACTCGCTTTCTACAATGTCCACTTTTCCAACCAATTCCTGGTCCAAAACTGCACAATGAGCATCTTCTATCATCTCAGTCATTGCACTTTCACCTGTTATGAGGCCAGCAACCAGCTCAGCCAGCTTCTTTTTAACCTATTAAAAGAAAAAAGAAAAAAGAGTAAATTAAAATAGAAAAATAAATAAATAAATCCTTTTCACAGATTTAGGAGCTAGTTTTAGAGCTAAAATGCTTTGTGAAATACTCTTAGAGCAAAAATGTAGGAAATTTCCAAAATTTAGGAATGACACGCCCATTATTTTTAAGAGTTTCTCCTAAATCGGAAAGTAAGGAGCTAATTTTAGCCTTAAAATGTATTGTGAATACAGCCTCAGAACAAATTATAAAGGATACATAAATGTCGGCTCTTGGAGAGAGTGAGACAGAGAAACATAACGTATCATATCGTACAAGGTTTAAAACATTTAAATAGACATCAAATATAGAAAATGTTCATGATTCAGTGTCTTAGTTGATTTTACTCTTGGCAAGATCTGATTTCTGAGAGATGCATGGAGACGGCAACGCAGCTATAAATTTGCACTCATTTCATTTATAGAGTTTACACTCATTTGCTTTACACACTCTTTATTGTGTATAGAGAGATTTTAGAGGTTTATGTATAATACTATGATCCCCTGACTTGTCTGTGATTCCGGCAAACACAAGTACTAACTGTGTCTAAAGAATATTTTTCCTACATTCAGTAGAATGTCATTTGTTTTGAAGTCATTATCCATGCATCAGGCACATCCCCAATTACATCTAAGTAATTAAGAATATAACCAAAGTAACTGGTTACATGAAGTCCACATAAGATCATTTGAAATTTTTTTTAAGAAGGGCAAACGCAAAGAAGGGTAAGTGAGAGGTCCAATCAAAGAAATTAGGGATTAAAACAGTATGAATAGAAAAGTGCCAGCAAAAAAATTAAGTGGGATACAGGTTAACGTTAAATAAAATGCTCTTTTTTCATTATACCTAAAATGTTCTGGGAGCCCACTGTTACTATAGTGACTAACTACACTTTTACGTTCATCTGATTGACAGATAAATCGTGTGATCTTATTTCACTGTTGTTGCAAATGTTGAGGTTATTTCAGCTTCATACAAAGTTTGCTTTGTACATTTAGTTTAAATGTATTGTAAAAGAGGGCAAGCTTTACCATTAAACTGAATTGAGTGCATGCATTTTAGACACTTGCATTGTTTTTGCTCTGTCCATGCAATAACTGCATCCTTGTATGAGCCAAGTTTTGTATTTAACCTGCTCAGTGCTGTGGTAATATCAATGATAAGACCATATTTCAGGAACTGCCAAAATTACAATTTAAAATTAAAGCTGCAAGCAGCAATGAAAGGGCCCTCGCACCCTGGGCCACCGCCACCTATTGGCCTTAGGAAAACAGTGAACAGTGGGCGACATGCATTTAAGCATGTAAATATAGGAGAAATATGGCAAAGTCATTTTGATATGCCACACTTCCTGCTGCCAGCAGGTGGTGACTAACTTTGACTAACTGAATATTGCCATAGATGTACAGATGAGGACTATTATCAAACATGCAAAGTTTGGAGCAGATTTGACATTGTATGCCTGAGTTACAACAACTTCCTGTTTCATGGCGTTAATCGCATACATTAGCACTCAGCCAAGAGTTGCATGATTTAACGTGTTTTGAACATGTTTGGTACTTCATGGCATATTTAAATGTGTGTCTGGGAGTGAATTACAGTGTAAAGCATGCCATTTCCTGTTGCCAACAGGTGAAAAAGAGAAAAATTTACTAGCCACTCAGCATTTTCACTAGCCACAATTTTGGCATTGATACCATGGGGAAAACTGCCATTTTTTAATATTATCTCATAATTTGGCAGCAGGTATATTAGGCTACTGTCACTTTAAGACCTGATGCACAGGTCCATTATACTGTTACACATGCTTTTTCTCAACTGTTTACTTTTACTTAAAAACAACTGACTGTGTTTACAGTATGTGAATATTTGCCAAGACATTTTGACATTATTTTGTGTGTATCTGACTGTTTAAGCAGCAAAAAAGTACTCAATTTAGTACTGAGAGGTGGATTTATGTGCATGCACTTTGGGTGTGAGCCCTGTAACACCAACAATATTCATCGGGAGAAAATTAATCAAGTGAGTGAGGGGAGGCAGGTTTGTGTGCCAACTCACTGTCGGAGAGATGAGAGCGAGAAAGCGCAGTTGGTATTGTATATCTATTTTGCTGAAAATGATTATTGGAAGCATTTCAAATATGTATGTATTGAAAAATCTATATTTTTGACAACACATCCTTGCACTTAGTTTAGTATTTCAGATGCCTAGACTACAATTGAAAAATGTATATTAATTCAACCCGCCAAAGTGGCTGCTGAAATCCACTCGCATACAGTATATGTGGCAGGTTGGGGGGTGTTAATGTCAAGCCGTAATTATCTTCATTGTTTTGTGTATTAATAAAAGTACTGCTCTTGATCCCTCTCCTCTTCATTTGTTGACTCAACTGTGACACATACTAAACACTGGCATCACGAATCATTAAATTTAACATTTTGGTATGAACTACTGAAATGTTGCTATTTTGACAACACTATATGCAATTATTTGCCATTCGGAGATTTTTTTTTTAAATTAGGGCAGTATGGATATACATTTAGATAAAGTATTTAGCTTTTTTGACCAACTGTTTTCTCTCAAGTCACCATTATTTATATGGCGCTTTATACAATACAGATTGTTTCAAAGCAGCTTTGCAGTGATGAAAAGGAAAATGGTGTTTTAATTATGCAAACAATTTAATTCTGTTGTAAAGCAGCTCTTAAAAGAACATAGTAAACAGTCATTATTCAGATGAAATCAGTTCATTGTTGAGTCAGTAGAGTTCAAACCTCTCTTCACTAGACTTTATCAATGTGGGCTCAGCCTGTGATTGCTCTGAGCAAGAAATAGCAGGAAAAGATATTACTGTGTCTGAAGGGGCTCTTCTTGATATTGCTTGATTTCCTTTGCTAATACTTTTTTCAAGCAGTTCATTTTAAATTTTAAATGCATTTTTTTGGCTTGGTGAGTCAGGGAAAATATTGTATTTTTGACCCTCATTTCTTCTATTAATTTTAGTTTCTATAGGGAGCAAGTTTTTATGGATTGTTTTCTCATCCCACTCCTAATGAATGTGCTTATATGCTGTGTTCCTGTTTATATTCGGTCCACACCACAGCCTAGACGTAGAAAAGAGATGTAGCAAAGCTAAACTCTAAATTTATAAAAATGTATACTAAAGCATAATTTCACTTAGTAAATTAATTATGTGAAGTGTCTATTTGAACTGGTACCAAAAATATGCAAGAAGAATAAGATTAAGAACATGGTGACTGAATTGTGACCTGTACAATCTCCTCGAATACATCCTGCAGTGGAGAGATCTGTACATGCAGGCTTTCTGCATGTGCTTTGGCATATGCCACTTCCCGCTGGAGCTGCAGAAGGTCTTCAGCTGCGGCACACAGCTCCGTATCATACTGCTGTACTGTTTGCTCCAACTCCTGCTGCTCCTCCTGCAGGGACTGCAGCTGCACACACAGATATAGAGAAACACAAAGTAAAATACAGAAACTGATGACAGCGACTAAAATATTAATCACTATTATTTTAGTGATGTATTATTTGTAGCCTACCCCAAACCATGTGTAAATAGTGGTAGACTGTTTGTATCCAATTCTAATACTAATATTTCAGTATAGAGCCATCACTGCAATATTTTTATTGTGTAATTTATGTGTGCGTTGTGTATATTGTATTGGGAATTCAACAGAAACTCCACCAAATCCCTACCCTAACCTGCAAAAATTAACAATACTTAACCATAGTTTTAACATGGTATTTGTAGTAAAACCATAGCAATCAAAATCATACTACAGATATGGTTAGTACAATATTATTAAAACCATGGTTACTAAATGGATAATACATTATTTCTAGTAGGTTACCATTGTTTCAAAACCACGTGTAAAAACGTCTCGGATTATGACTGCAACCCTTGTTCCCTGAGAAGGGAACGAGATGCTGTGTCATCTTGATGACACTTTGGGAAGCGACTTTTGGCATGCAAGCATCTGAAGCACATGTGAATCTAGACCAACTCAGTGACATGGCATGTGAAAGCGTACACGGAAGCTATAAAGAGATGCTCGCGCTGTGTCGTATTGACAACACTTTGGATGCCTGTCCTAGTGTGAATCTGTCCAGGCACAGCTTAGGATGAGACGACCTGTGCGCCTGGTGTATAATGAAAATGCAGACTGTAAAACCTCATGAAAGTATGCGGAGTAGCCCAGCCAGCCGGATCAGATAATTCTTGCAGGAAGACCCCCGAAGTCTCCCTGCAAGCTTAGGATGAGACGACTCCCATGAAGTCTCACTTCTTCTGCCGACACATGTGGTGGAGGATGGAAGGCTTGAAAAATGGTAGACCTAGCAACATTAGAGGGTACCTTAGGCACGTAGCCAGATCTAGGGTTTAAGATAGCATTCACTCTCCTAGTAGCAAATTCCAAGCAGGGAGGAAAAAAAGAAAGAGCTTGAAGTTCCCCAACTCTCGAGGGATGTAATGGCCAGCAGAAAACCTTCTTTTTCATCTTTAGCGTGAAAATTTTCTCAGACACTGACTCAAGCAGTTCGAAAGGGTCCAGGGATAACCCTTTGAGAACCACAGCCAGATCTCAGGCTGAGACTCTGGTACGAGTTGCAGGCCTCATCCTCCATGCCCTATGGAGGAACTGTACGACCAACTGGTGCAACTGCTGCAAATGCTGCCACATTTAAGGGTGGACAGGGTAAGACCAGCAGAGAAGCGATCCTGGAGGAACTCCAGCACTGAAGCTACCGGGCATCCATTTTGGCTGTACAGTTTCCTTGTGGATGGAGCTCTAGAGTTGAGTATAGTCTTGACCACTCCAGCTCAGAGACCAGCCTCTAGGTACTGGGTCCCCTCAGGAGCCAGACCCACCATTTCCACAGCTCTGGACTGGGGTGATATATTGTGCCCCCTGCCTGGGAAAGCAGGTCCCTCCTGATGGGAATCTCCCACGGAAGGCTTGCCAGAAGTGAAACGATGTCTGAGAACCAGAACATAGCTTCCAAGAACGTAGCTACCAAGAGGAGACTGAGCCCGTCCCGACAGACCCACTCTAGAACTCCAGGGAGCGATCAGGGGAAATGCATACAAACGTAGCCTCGGCCACACCTGCACCATGGTGTCCAGCCCCAGGGGAGCTGGAGGCATGAGAAAGAACCATAGAGGACAGTGAGTTGTCTTTTGAGATGTGAATAGATCCACTTTCGCTGAGCCAAACCTCCACCATCTCGGGGTGGAGCCTCCATTCCCCAGGCACCTGCCTCAACAGGATGTCTGCTCCAAATTCTGGTTATCGGGGACATACATTGCATAGAGACAACCGTTTCCCCTGGGCCCATAAGAGGATCTTGTGCGCCAGTCTGCAAAGAGGGCGCGACCTCAGACCCCATGATGATTTATAAAGGTGGCCACTGACGTGTTGTCTGAACGAATTAGAACGTGGTGGCCCCTGAGGTTTGGGGGGAAGCTCCACAGACCTCTGAATACAGCCAGCATCTCCAGGCTATTTATGTGCCACGAAAGATGATGGTCCCCCCATATACCCCTTGAAAATTGGCCATCCATGACCTCGCTCAAGCCCGTGAGGGAAACATCTGTCGAGACGATTTTCCGGTGACACGGCCCTCCCAGCACTGGGCCTTGGGACAGAAACCAAGGCTTTTTCCATATCACCAGGAAGTGAAGGCATCTGCACGTAACCCTGATGGTATGGAATGGATTTCTCCTTGGAGAAAACCCCTTGGATTTCAACCACCACTGCAGGGGTTTTACGTGCAGGAGGCCAAAAGGTATAACACTGGACGCAGCTGTCATGAGCCAGAGTAACCTCTGAAAATGCTTTACATTGATGGCCTGGCCTAGCTTTATCCTAGACACTGTGGCCAGGATGGTCTCGATACGTGCAGGAGACAGTCGTGCCCGCATCGTAATCGAGTCCCATACCACCCCCAAGAACATAGTTCTCTGACAAGGTGTCTCTTTTTTGTCTTGAGTCTCAACCCCAGGCATTTGATATGGCCAAGGACGACATCTTGATGCACAGAGAACACAGAGATGCTCTGGAGTCTCAGCGGAGCCAGAGCTGCATCCATGCATTTGGTAAATGTGTGAGGGGAGAGAGCTAGGCCAAATGGAAGAACTCGATATTGGAACACTTTGCCCCCGAAAGTGAACCTCAGGAACTTCCTGTGTGAAGGAAGGATGGAAATGCGTCCTTTAGATCTATCATGACAACCCAATCTGTACCCTTTTTCTACAGTATGCTGGACCCACTGAGATACGTTTCGAATACCTTTCCACGCTTCAAGAAAATCTACTATGGGCATCAGCCTCTCAAGGCCAACTTCGGGTGTTTTGTTTACTTACTTCGGAATCCTGAAGCGAATGACCAGCAGAAAATAACCAAAATCGACTTTCGATGTGCAGATGTGAGCACTGCATGGTCGCAAGCTTTTCAGGCAGACACTGCAGTGTGCATTTGCTGGAAACCGATGTGTCCCGAAGCACACTGGACAGTGGGATACAAACATCAATTTCCTGAGGGCTCTGTGGAGGAGCAAAATTCAGCCCCTGAGTTCAGTCCCTGAGTCTCTGGCTCCGCTGATACTCCAGGGCAAGCTGTTGCATGCCAAATGGCTTCACTCTAGAAATGAGCACTGTTTGTTCTCATTATCAGTAGATATACATTGCAAGCTGATAGAAATGAGAAACCCAATAACCACCTGAACAAACATTATATTATAACTGAATCATTTGACCCCGGTTTCACAGACAAGGCTTAAAGGAACACTCCACTTTTTTTGAAAATAGGCTCATTTTCCAACTCCCCTAGAGTTAAACAGTTGAGTTTTACCGTTTTCGAATCCATTCAGCCGATCTCCGGTTCTGGCGGTACCACTTTTAGCATAGCTTAGCATAGTTCATTGAATCTGATTAGACCGTTAGCATCGCACTTAAAAATGACCAAAGAGTTTTGATATTTTTCCTATTTAAAACTTGACTCTTCTGTAGTTACATCGTGTACTAAGACCGGCGAAAAATGAAAAGTTGCGATTTTCTAGGCTGATATGGCTAGGAACTATACTCTCATTCCAGCGTAATAATCAATGAACTTTGCTGCCGTTCCATGGCTGCAGCAGGCGCAATGTTATTACGCAGCGTCTCTCACAAACGTCTCCATGGTTGCAAGGCACGTTCCCTGTGCAAGCAGGGGCTCACGGGCGCTGCGTAATATCATTGCACTGCTGCAGCCATGGAACGGCAGCAAAGTTCCTTGATTATTACGCCTGAATGAGAGTATAGTTCCTAGCCATATCAGCCTAGAAAATCACAACTTTTTATTTTCCGTCGGTCTTAGTACACGATTTAACTACAGAAGAGTCAAGTATTAAATAGGAAAAATATCAAAACTCTTTGGTCATTTTTAAGCGCGATGCTAACGGTCTAATCAGATTCAATGAACTATGCTAAGCTATGCTAAAAGTGGTACCGCCAGAACCGGAGATCGGCTGAATGGATTCGAAAACGGTAAAACTCAACTGTTTAACTCTAGGGGAGTTAGAAAATGAGCCTATTTTCAAAAAAAGTGGAGTGTTCCTTTAAGCTAGTCCTAGACTAAAAAACTGTTTTGTTTCAAGATGCACACCAGTAATGTTATTTTCTAGTGTATGTTTATAAAAGCTACATAAATATCCTAATTGAACTAAGGCCTAATCCTGGTTTAGGCTAAGCCCTAATCCTGGCTTATGCTAAGCCCTGTCTGTGAAACTGGGCTTTGATGTATCATTGGAGATACTTGATGATCATTGGTGATACTTGATGATCCTGATGCTGTGCGCTGCTGAAATCAACCACACATATTAAGTATATCTAATGAAAAGAATTGTCCTTGGAAATAAATGATCGTGTCATTATGCAGTTATGCAGCTAAACATGGTAGCCCCGTTGAAAGCGCAAATGCTTTCACTTTAACCTTTTCTCATATCCGTAGCTTAGATGGCATATCCTCACAGCAATAGACCACATAGACCACTTGCAGCATAAACACAATTGCATAACGCTGCAGCTTATATGCTTAGTCCCATACTCCACATACTGTTAAACATGGCACTTAGTTTAAACTGATTATGATTGCTCATTTAGAAATGAATAGGCAAACCACGCAATACGCACAGAGATATGGAGTTAAAGAGTGTTCACTTATCTTAGATGTTGATTTCAGATGCTTTCTGAAAGCGTGCTGCAGATTGCTAACAGCAAATACTACCAATATATGAATGTTGAGCCACAGCTCATTGGCTGCTAATACACGGCAACCAATCAGCTGTGCTATATAAATAATGATGTGATCACCACCAAATTGAGTTAACTCTCTGAGGTCTGAAAACGCGCCGGCGCGTTTTGCAGGTTTTTTTCACATTGCAGCAAAACAGACTTAAAATACTCCGTCATTTTTTGTCATAGAGACGTAAGTAATATATCAATTGAAACTATAGAATATATTCTTTTATTTGTATACACTCAGAGTAAAAACAAAATGTTGTGCTTTTTGTAAAATAAAGAAAACTAACATGATGCGTGATTTCTCTTCTCCCTCTTAACGAAGTCCAATCTGATAGTTCTCAGAAAATGAACTGTAACTTATGAATAGGGTTGGGAACCGAGAACCGGTTCTCATCCGGAACTGGTAGTGTTTTTTGGAAAGAACCGGAACCGTGCCAGATTTTTAAGTGTCGGTTCCGAAAACGGTTCTGGTGTGATGGGTGGTCGAAGTACGGGGAGCGTATCCTTTCATAGAGACGTCTCACATCATGAATATTATAGCAATGAATGCACTGAAAAGCCCTCGCGCGGCGCTACTCATATACGCACGTTTTCAATAGAGAGAGAGAAAGAGACGTGCCCAAACCTGCACGATTAATCTTTAAAAGATCGCGTTCTTGATTTCATCACCCACATGATCGCCCCTGTATATTAAACCTTTGACAAAAGTCAAATCGCGACATTCAAACCTTCGTTTGCACTGCCGTTGATCTGAAGAGAGTTGTAATGTGTATATAAACAGCTTCACAAACAGTCTTTTCAAAAGCACAGTAGGCTATCATTATTTCTGTGTGACAAATTATTCCAATTATAATAGATGTATACAAAAGTTTATTATTCAGATAGAAACGCTGATGTTTATGTATAATAAATTACCTTCTGTTCTGAAAGTGACGACTGTATCGATTGCATTGTTACGCCACTAGGTGGCAACAAATGTACTGTTAAAAATGTGTCTATCAATGAATCATTCTGTCAGAAACAAGTCTTTATGAATCCAACTTACAAAATTATTCAGTTTCACCTGTCTGAATCTTACATGTTTGTTAAAGCATCTTATCTAATTTGTGGTAACACTTTATAAGGTTCATTTATGAACTAACCATCAGTAATACCTTTGTTACTGTATTAGTTAATCTTTGTTAATGTTAATAAAAATACAGCCGTTCAGAGATGTTACTTCACAGTGCATTAACTAATGTTAACAAATACAACTCTTGATTTTAATAATGTAAATTTTTAAATGAACATTAAAAAGGTTATAAATGCTGTAGAAATGCAGTTCATTATTAGTTCATGTTAATGTAGTTAACTAATGTTAACTAATGAACCTTATTGTAAAGTGTTAGCGAATTTGTTGAAATTAACAGTTTGTTAAATTAATTTTACACAAAAAGGACTGTTTGAGTCGAGTATTGTGCATTTTTCCCTTACTACTATTTTTTTAATAGTTGTTTAATTATTTTAATGGAACCGGAACCGGAATCGTTAGGCAGAACCGGAATCGGAACCGGAACCGGAAAATTTCTCACGATTCCCAACCCTACTTATGAATACTAATCACAGAAAAATTACACTTATGTCTAAAAAAACGTTAAGATGTCAGGTTTTAAATCATGTTAGTCAAATCAAAAACAAATCTTCTGTGTTTATGTAATCTGTATGAAAAGAGAGCCATGTCAGAAGTCCGTGATTCAGCTCATTATCCGCTAACGCGGCCCCGCCCACGGAGGGAGCGCTATTCAGACGCAAATTCAGAGGCAATATATAGCGCTATTCAGACACAAATTCAGTCAATACATGCATTCATCGTCTCAATCGTGTATTTATTGTCTTGAAAAGTGTTTATCTGGATGTAAAAGTCATGGTTAGGGAGCTCTAGAAGACATGCAGTTAGTTCCTGTTTTCTTTTCTTCTATAGATGAATTTCAGATGAGTTTTTGTTTCTTTAGTGCCCTCCGGCTGCAGTATGAATTGGAAACTCCATTCATGGAATAGCCTCTTCTTCTTTTAGATGAATTTGTGGACTAAAAATGCACAGAGAGAGCGCCCTCTGACTTCAAGTATGAATTGAAAACACCAGCGCTCTTAGTAATGACAATGAATATTAAATAAATATAACTCCTCTGTATAGAAAATTGACATAAGCATATGAGAATCCAATATTTCTCCAAATGTGCATGCTTTTAAGCTAAAAGCCTATATTCAGACTCTTTGCATCACAGAAACACATTATATTTTAAAGTATAATATAAAACCATTACTTTATATTGTAATAATATTTTTCTGTATGTTTCATATAGCATGATGAGCTTGAGACATCACAGAAGGTTTTTGTCACAGCCTACTTGACTGAAATGCCTCATTAATATGCAAGTCATTTCAGCTCATTACTATGCAATTATTTTGTCTTCTCAGGTGAGAATGGCCCATTATTCAGTGGTGATTCACGCCTCCACGCATTTTGAAGAAAAAACTCTAGTCTACAACCTCCAATACCCTAAAGTATTGTAAACAAGGATTTACTATACTTTTTTTGGCCTTATTTCAGTGACTTAAGTTTTTTGTTTTTTCAATAACCACGCATAAATGTTATTCCTTCAAAAACACAAACATGTACATACATGTTCCTCACATATTATTGTAGCCTAGTTTGTGCTGAATACAGTGTAATGACACTTTTTCCATTAATATGTTTATGAACAACTGAAAAAAACACAAATGTCAGGGCATGTCAAAACTTCTCCAGGCCCCAAATCAGCCTCAGACTCCAGAGGGTTAAGGACGTATCAGCCTGCACCATCTAGAGTTTCATGACAAAACTTATTTATTCTGACAACTATTTTTTTTTAATAAGACTTTTTATATATTACCTTTTTGTGCACTGTCCTGTGGTGGTTCGTTTTAATTCAGTGTTCATTTCTTGGTCAGCCTTGTTGGTTGATTCCCTTTTGTTAGATTTTTCTTCTCCTTGGGTTTTGTTTAGTTTCTGGTATAGTTTTGCCCTGCCATTAGCAGTTTTTATATCCTGCCTAGTTGGTTGTAGTTTGGGCCCTTTTGTGTTTTTGGGCACAGTTTTGATTTGTATTTTTTTCTGTCATATACCCCCGGTTTCACAGACAATGAGCATGTTTACATGCACACCAGTAAGCTGATAACTCACAAATATCAGCTTATTGAAATAACCAGTTTTCCTCATTTACATGCAGACCAGTAAACTGACAATGCAAGTAAACCGTGTTTACATGACTTAAATAAATAAATCGAGTTATTTCCCTGTAGTGACGTCAAAAAATAATAATTTTCATATCTGACTCAGAGTATTTCATGTTATGTCAGTTGTGATGTTATAAAGCTTGCAACATGTCAGCAAGAAACTTGCGGCTCATATATTATTATTATTCTCTCATGCAGTTACAGGTGCAGCATTTTGACTGGACCACTTCTACTGCACGAGAGAGAGATAACTCTGCCTGCCTTTCAGACATCTTTGCTTGGAGCAGGGGTGCCCAATCCTGCTCCTGCCACTTTTCTGCAGAGATTAGCTCCAACACACCTGCCTGGAAGTTTCTAGTGATTCTAAAGACCTTGATTAGCTGGTTCTGGTGTGTTTAATTAGGGCTAGAGCTAAACTCTGCTGGATAGTGGCCCTCCAGGAGCAGGTTTGGACACCCCTTGATTGGATAAAGAAGCATCATCTCTAGCTCATGCTTGTGAAGATGGAGCTCCTTGTAATAGCTGCAAACCTGTCAGTTGGATACAAAATTACTGTGAACCTGGGATCTACAACACTAAGTCCATCCAGGACAGCAATAAATTTGGGGGTAGTATTCGACGACCAACTCAGATTTTCCACATTTCAACAATGGCTCATTCATGCAGATTCACACTTTACAACATCAGGAAAATCAGACCCTTCCTATCAGAATATGTGGCTAAGCTTCTCGTCCAAGCTCTTGTCATTTTTCAAGAATGGACTTCTGCAATGCTCTACTGGCAGGTCTTCTAGCCAGCATGAATAAACCTCTGCAAATGATCCAGAACGTGCCAGTATGTCTGGTTTTCAATCAGCCAAAGAGAACCCATGTCACACCCATCCTGAATTCACTCCACTGGCTCCCAGTTTTGGCCAGAATCAAATTTAAGTTTTTGCCACTGGCTTTCAGAACTACCACTGGAACAGCACCTCTTTACCTCAATTCACTCCTATTATATATGTGACCCGTCACGGAAACCAGGGACACAAGTCGGCAGCACAACTATTGAGCAAACTGAGAAAGAAGCGTTTTGTTTTTTTTTCAAAATTGGTGATTTTCATTTTTTTTGCAGAATCTGTTAGTTGAGATCATGAAGAAGCATCTCTGTGTTTTAGATAGCAGTATTAGTTTATTTAAAAGCGTACATTTTGAGGTTGAAATCGGCTTGTTTTTCAGAGATTCTATATCGCAGTAGGGGCGTGTCATTGTCTGTTTGTATTTCCATACTGGAATCGGATACGTCGCTTTTGTTTCTTTTGTTATTGCCGCCGCCCTCCAAGGGAAGCGTGGCTAATTATTTATGCAGCACTCTGGCCGGCTCTAGCTGATAGCAAAATTTTATGAAGATGGACGCCGCAAAGAATATCGCAGATGAGCTGAACCGTGGCCGTTACACCAAAAATGTTTTGAAGTACAACATACGACTGGATTCTTTAGCTGCGGAAAAAGAGTGGCAGGACATGCGAATTATTGGACATTTAGAGGCAAACAGACGCATAGTGCAAACTTCGGAGATGGTTACATCCACAAAGAAGACCCCGACATAGAGAAAGTGTGCCCGAACAACTTATTTCATTGGAGGCAACAAGATCTTTTCTGTTTCTTATGGGGTGAGTTTCCATAAACATCAAAGTTTGTTGTTTTGTGTTCATTCTAAGAACACGTAGGCTACACGTTATCACATGTGTCTATTGTTATTAGCTAGCTCAGGACTGTCGTTTTAATTGTAATCGTTAGCATCGTATCACTTGCCAAAAACCCCCATTACTATAATGGGCTTTTAGATGGTAATGTTAGCATGTTAATTTGAATAACGCTTCAACTGCTTGAATTGACTGGTGTGAATGACTTAGCTCATGTAAACCTTACTATTCTTGAAGTGAATGTGACACTAAAAATTTTAGCCAGTTACTACTTCTTAACAAGGATTTACCAATGTAATAGTAAATGTATCAGATTAAATTCCTACGTAAGTAAAAGTATAAAGTATTCGTAAAATGTGTGTTATAAGTCAAAAGTAAAAGTATTGAAGAGTTTAATGTACAGGATTTTTTTAATCCTTTGACTCAAACCAGGTCTAACCACTAACTGAGGTCTAAACCAGGACTATACGGTTATCACAGAACCTTGTTCAAAAAGTTCTAATGTCAAAAAAGATAAATTACTGACATTTACAATGCACATTATCCTTTATTATTAATAGTATGCGGTATCCGATTTTCCCGTTGCATCTATCGTTGCTCTGCAACCATGCAGCTTTACAGGGGGTATGGCTTATCTAAATGAGATGTAAATGAGCCCTATTGTCACCCCCAGCAGGTGAGAACAGGCGAGAACTGCAAAATCTTTAGTTCATTTTCTGCCCTTTGAGCTTTTTTGAGTGCCTACCTTCAAATGGCCACAACTTCTCCAAATATTATCAGATTTCCATGTGTTACACATCGTTGGAAAGCTTGGAGACTACACTTTCAGAACCAGACTTGTGTCCCATACTTTCCGTGACTGGTCACATATATAAGTATATGCTCCCTCTAGGGCTGGGTGATAAATCGATTTTATTGATTAATTTGAATGTGTTGTTTACGTCAACTTGTTTGAAAGAAAATTGGTTTTCTCTTTAACATCTGCTGATTCTCCCCCCTGGGCTCCCGTAGTTCAGAATTAGCTCAGCCCTCCTCCCGAACGTTTGCCATAGAGATACACAAACAACATGGCAGCAAGCAAGGAAGAACTCGTTCCTAAGAAAGACACAGTGTCATCCGTAATTTGGAATTGGTTCGGTTTTACAGCGTCAGACGCAGAATAAACAACACCCCGTTGCATAGTGTTGCTTGAAGTCTGTTGCTAGCAACGGAAGCAGTACGACCAAATTACTGCAGCACCTCAAACAGAGGCATGTTGCTGAGTGGGAGAGATGTTGCGCTCTACGAAATGAACAAGACCGAGGCAGCACAAGCACACCTGCCAAAAAACAACCTACAGTGTTACAAACATTTACAAACTGTATCCGGTACGATAAGAATGGGGCCCGATGGAAAGCGATCACGGATGCAGTCGCAATGTATATTGCAAAAGATATGGTGCTCTTATATACTTAAAAACCAGTGTTTATTCACATGCTGAAAGTTTTGGACCCCAGGTATGTGCTACCAAGCTGCAAATATTTTTCTAAAGTTGCCTTGCCTCAGCTATATAACACTAGAACACTAAAGTATCACTAGACAGCTGGAGGGGGTGTTGTTTAAATAAACACTGATATTTATCAAATTATCAAAAAGGGTCACATAATGTTATGTTTATGTTATGTAACATTTTCACTGTTTACAATGGCAGGGCCTGCCATCTTGTCTTTCTGGCTTGTTGTTTCTGATTGCACTTTAACCCCAAGGGGGGAATCCAGATCAAATCCAAGAAGGGAAAATCAAAAGAACAAAGTTAAAACTTGTTTTGAACAATTTCTTTGTCATTTGCAGATTGATTTTAAGTAGGGGGAAAAATCGATTAGGGGAAAATTGGTTAGGCCATATCGCCCAACCCCAGCTCCCTCCCACCAGCTATGGTCAGAGAATGAGCAACGCCTTGTTATGCATTCACAATTAGGGTTGGGAATTGAAAATCGATTCCAGTTTTAGAATCGGATACTTAAGTTCAGGAATTGGATACTTGTTATAAAATTTAAATTTAAATTCCACCATTCAAGTGCAAGAAGATGCAAAAGAGAACTCAAGTCGCTCTTTTCTGTACTGGGCACATCCAGAGCATGCACACAAAAAGCTGCTTCTCATATATTGCACAAATACTGAATTGAACTCTCTTTTGCATCTTCTAGTGTTTGAAAGGACAAATACACAAAATTATGTCAAAATATCCTTGTAAACACAGTCAGTTATGTCTTAAGTGAATGTAAACTGTTGAGAAAGAAAACGCATGTGTAACAGTATATTGGATCCCTGCGTTAAGTCTTAAAGTGACAGCAGCCTAATAAATCTGTTCTGACATAACCGTTAATCAAAGAACAAAAGAAAAAGAAAATCACTCACTGATCTTGATTGAATACATTTTCTAATTAAAAAAAAAGTATTATTTTATGTATAAAAAGAAAACTACCAGTGTTATTTTACATTTGATTTCAATTTCTGAACTTTGCTCAGTTGTATTTATTTGTGCTATTGTTAATTTGCTTATTTGTTCTTATTGTATTACTGTAATTTAATTTTTTGTCTTTAATAATATTTTAAATTTATATTAGTTAGTCTAGTTTATTAGTTCTTTAGGCTGCTGATTTTTGTTCATGTATTCAGCCGCAGCAGAATGTTTTGTAAAAAAACACTAAATATATATGTTTGATATATAAAAAATTTGACTTTGTTTTACCATATTGCAATCGAAAACTGGGAATCAATAATAATCAGAATGGATAAGCAGAATCGTAACTGGAATTGGAAATGCTACAATTCAAATGATACCCAACCCTATTCACAATGAGGCACAGTTACTCTCCAAAGTCTTCATCCTCTCTGTTCAGAGACAATCACATCTTTTAAGAAGCAGCTGAAGACAAACCTCTTCTGCAAACACTTAACCACCCCACACCCATAAATCAGTGCACTTAAACACACACACAAATCAATTTCTTTGCAGCATTTCTCCTCTTCTCTAGCTTGCTTTCTAATCTAGGTGTCTAATAAACCTTCCATTGTACATTACAAATATTGTTGACTCTCTAAATAATTGTTTTTGTTCCTCTTTTGTAAGTCGCTTTGGATAAAATTGCTTGCTGAATGCGTAAATGTAAATACGAACAATGCATTAAATAACTTTACCTGTGAACACACTGTGCTGTAATGCCATTTGTATGCTATTAGAGACCCACCAGATGTCCCCAGTAGTAAAGTGTATTAATTGTGTAATCGTTTAATCTCTAATCATATAGCTTCAGAAAACTTGGAATATCTGCATTAGGCGCAACATTAACAAAAACGTCTAAGTCTTTCCTAAATTCAATTCCATCTTATTCATCCAAGCTCTTAGAATTTTAAGATTGGAATACTGCAGTGCTCTTTTGGCTGGCCTTCCTGCCAGCATGACTCTGCCGATGATTCAGAACGCTGTAATGTTGTCTTTAATCAACCAAGAAAAGCTGACATCACAACCCTCCTGGTTTCACTGCACTGGCTACCTGTAATCCGGATGTTAAACTTAGCTCCTGGAAGGCCACTGCTCTGCAGAGTTTAGTTCTAACCCTAATTAAACACTACTGATACAGATAATCAAGGTGCACATGGATACACATGGAGCCTGAGTTGTATTTAACCTGGAATATTCTTTTAAACAGGAACATTTCTTCAGAAATCATTTAAACATTTGCTTACCACTTCCCTCTCCTGTTTCTGGAGGTCATAGATCATCTTCAGTTCTTCCTTCAGCTGTGTCTTCCTCTCTTCCAGCTTCTCCGTGGTCTCCTGTGTGGTAAGGCACAAAGCCTTGACTGTCTGAAGTGTCTCCTCTTCCATATGCACCTCATCCTTCAGACCCTGAGGATATATTCATAAGGATATGTTATCTTGATCTAAATCACTAAACTCATATCCTTGATAACAGCCATCCTGTATGTCACGTAAGTTCTATGACGTTTTGTGCACAATATGAGAGCAATTTCTTCCAACCTCCAACAACTTATCAAAAAACCTGGGTGTACCCAAAGTCTAGCGAAAACAAAGTTAATATTTTTTTCTCAACAAAAGCGCTGTGCAAACTGGTCTGAAACATGGAATGAGTCGATTGCGCAATCAATTTGAATTTTTTTTTTTTTTTTTTTTTACTATACAGCGGTTTACTGAACAAAATGGCCCTCATTTATCAAACGATCGTATGCCAGAAAACTGTGCATACGCTAGTTTCCACGCAACATTTGGCATTTAACAATATGAGCGTGAGTGGTGGCTACGATCAAATCTCATGTCAGGTCTCAGCTCATGTACGCACGTTTTTGAGACATCGGGAACTTGCGTGCAGCAGTAAATCTGGTGGAGAATTGTTATGTGAACATTTAGTTTATTTTCCTGACAGACAATCACTCACTAACTGATCATTAACCATTAAATGATACGATTAAAATGTCAGAATAGATGCGTGTTCAAAAGAACATTAGGATTCACACATCACGCACCTGCAAAGCAGAGAACAGAAAATATATCCTACAAGGAAAAAAAAAATAGGACTACACAAAATATCACTAAAATAATTAACAGATTAACAAAACAAAACAAAAAAAACTGTGCAGCAATTAGGGCTAGTACAGGCTCATTTGACACGTTGTATTTGTTTTCTTTATTTTATTAAAATATTCATCTTTATTGTATTAAATCCAATTGATCGCGCAGGCGCCTCACTCACACACACAGACGCAACATATCTGTTCTAGCATTGCTAACTTTACATTTCAGCCATTTATCAGCAAAATAAAATGCAGACAAAGTTAACACTGCTCAGTTTAATGGTCCGAGTACATCTAGGAATACATCTGTACCAGTCGGTGTGCGCAACGCCCAACCAAACACATTTTTGCGCATGTGAAGGACAATGTTTTACGTGGATATTGAAACAAGAGTGAAATAGAAAGCCTTAGTTTACATAATGAACAGTAGTTCAGCAAGCAATAAATGTTACATCGCAAATACGGAAAAGTTTTGATTCTTCCCGTATGAGAGAGGGAGGCTATATGAGCCCAATTCAGTTTTGCTTTAAATAAATTCATTTCTGTTTTATAATGAATGCCACTATAGTCTAATTTGTGTTTCAATATTTATTTTTCATTCTTGTTCTTTTATGAAAAAAAATTTCTGTGGAGTGAGGTACTAAAATAAGAAAGTATATATATATATATATATATATATATATATATATGTGTGTGTGTGTGTGTGTATATATATATATATATATATATATATATATTAATAATGTTTGTAAGTATTTACTTTTATTTACCGCTATTATTATTTAAATTAATTTTATTGATTTATTGAATTATTAGTTGAATGAATTACAAGGTTGAGGGGTGATTTTAGAGTAAGATACATTTATTTTTCATGCGATTACTTCCACTTCCTTGCCGGGTTATGTTTCTCTGTGTTGTAAACTATAGGGCGAGGCTTCTAAAAATTGGGGTGTGATATTTAAATGCAGGGCTCTAGGGTAACATTTTTCTTAATAAAAAAAATTGAGGAGCACAGTCAAAAATTTAGGAGCACTTTCTGATCAATAACAGACATTATTACAGAGCGATATTTGGCCCTTTAATTTCCTGGGGCATTTGTACCATTATAAGAGCAATTTTCTCTAATCTTATTAAATGCATGCATCATATTTAATCAATTTCTTAACTTAGAAAATTTGCTTTTAAATGTTAAACAATAAATTCAATTATAACAACATAAGACCCAATCAGACTGTTATCAATCAAATGAAATCATCAACAAAAATCCATCTTTGCACTGCAGAAGTGGCACAGAAGCTCCATCTGAATGGTGTTATTTAGACATTTACAGACTGCTTAATGAAGCTCATGGATAAATAATGTTGTATGAATGTTTCTAAAAAATATATATATTTTTTTAAATTTAGAAATATGTAAAAAAAAAAATCGGTTATCACTTGCCCACCGTGACCGCGGCACCGTTTTGATTTTTTTTTTTATAGTAATAATAATCATTTAGTTTAGTTAGAAAATAGACACTACAGTTAAAACGGAGCGCGTCTGCTCAATTCAGTGAGCAGCAGAAGTCAGATTTCACCTCACTTCGCCCATTTCGCCTCATTTTTTGAATGACAATACGATAGATGAAAATGCAGTTGACAAGCGAAATGTAAAAGCGTATATTTAAGTGAGTTTGTTGTGTTTTCATTAAGAATAATAATGAACCCACCCACTATTCAAGCAATTGCCGCCTCCGAATTGCCTCTACTTCAAAAGTGAAAGTAATATAGGCTATGCACACGGGCATTCATAACGGGCGTGTGTTTTTTTTAATCAATTTTTGGAGGCATATTTGCTACAAGCCCCCGTTAATTTCCAACCTTGATTATGATCATCCAAATGTAGTATTTACGATTTATTTGGCTGCAAAGAAACAGCGGTCTGGTAAGTGCGTTTGGCTGCGTCACACCGGTTGCACCTTGTAAAAAATCTTTGAAGTGTAGTCCGGAGTGCACATCTTTTGCACTTGCTCTGCTGTGCTGACTGATGCAAAGTGTTTGAATTAAGGCATGCGAAGCAGCCGATTGCAGTACAAAACATAACTGTTGTTCAGTTTAGATGCATTTTGGGAGTTTTTATTCCAATTGTAGATCTATTCATTTGTTCAGGTCACTCGTGCCAGTGCGCCTAAATATTTTTTCACAGTCGCACACAGTTATTTTCATGAGCAAATGCGAGTGAAATGGGGGCACTGTAGCGCCTTGAAATGACGACAGTTTTCAGCCGCCACATTTATCAACACCCGTTCAAGTTTAATGAATTACACTCGAATGTACGCTGGTTTCTACGTTCGTTTGATAAATGAGGGCCACTGTCCTTAAATAAAACAAGTCACAATATTGATGCAATCAGCAGCAACATACACTGCAGTTTATAGCGCTGTCGTAACTGGGGGAAGAGATTTCGGTAACACTTTACAATACGGTTCATTTGTTAAACATTAGTTAATGGATTAACTAACATGAACTAACAATTAGCAATACATTTGTTACTGTATTTACTAATCTTCGTTAGTGTTAGTTAATGAGAATGCAGTTGTTCATTCTTTGTTCATGTTAGTTCACAGTGCATTAACTAATGTTAACAAGCTTTTAATAATGTATTAGTAAATGCTGAAATTAACATTAACAAAGATTAATAAATGCTGTATAAGTGCAGTTCATTATTAGTTCATGTTAACTAATGTAGTTAACTAATGTTAACTAATGAACCGTATTGTAAAGTGTTACCGAGATTTCTTGTTTCTTGTTTATTTTATTTCTATAGCACAAATTAATACAACCATTGTGGCCCAATGTGCTGTACAAAGATAGAAAAAATGTATAAATGTACAAGAACAATAACATCACAGAGAAAGATTTTAAATGTTTATACTTTTGAATATAAAATATTTTAGCAAAATATTAGGTCAGAATTATTGTGCTCCCATTTACAGGCAAGTATACAACCATAAGATGTAAGCTGAGGAAAATGTATGACAAACCATGCAGGTTTATGATTTAGTTTAAAACACTTAATATAAAGCACATCTCATGTTTAAGATAACTTGGATTGTGCACTTATCATTCAAATTACAAAAAAAAAATGGAACTGGCGTCCCGTCAGTTACGCTTTTTCCATAAGTTGAATAGGGAAGGTGTAGGACATAGCATAAACTTTTTAAACTGCGAGTTTTACACTTTCTTTGTAAGCAGAATACAGAAGGCAGTCTGGCGGAAGCTAGATATTTTACTTCATAACTTGTTAAATATGGATATTTTTTACACAGACACATCGCATCGCTTCAGAAGGCCTTTATTAACCCCTGGGAGCCATGCTGGAGTATGTTTATGATGGATGGATGTGGATGGAGACGCTTTCTCAGCTCATACTTGTTGATCCTAGATCTCTTCCATTATAAAGCTCAGATGTGCCAGGATATTTATTAATATTTCTCTGATTGTGTTCATCAGAAAGAAGAAAGTCATATTCACCTAGGATGGCTTGAGAGTGAGTAAAGATTGGGGTCATTTTCAGTTGGGCTAATCCTTTAATGTTAATGATAATGCTAGTGCAGTGACAAGTATTTTTTTTTTCTACATCTTTATTGCAAATGTGTGCAAGGCTAGTTATAGAAACTCTTTTAAATGCACAACATAGCTGAACATTAAACACTAACAGGTTTTCTCATTTACTCTAGTGATACATCCCTTCATTGGAACTTTATTCCATTCATTTTAAAGTTAAAATGTTATACTTTCAATAGTCAAATTCCCTGTACATGTTCACATTTGCTGTCTTTGATAATTTCAGATTAGGAAATCATTATAAAGCAGCCAAAGAGAAATTATGAGAAACACAAGTCTATCCTCAGTCATGTCATGTCTACAGATGGACTAGAAGACGGACTGCATTGTTACATGAGAGACTGTCACAAAATGAAATGCTGGTGATGTCAGGGTATGCAGTGTGCGTTATTTTGTATACTGGCAGGGGTGCCACTCGGTGTTATAGAAATGTTACAGATTTATGTAGCTAATGAGAGTCGCTAAAATTATAAATATATTTTGAGACATAAAGCACTCTATCCCTCAAAGCCTTGTTTTAATTAAATTCATTATTATATGTAGCCTCATTAAGGTCTATACCATTTATGAAACCATAATAATAATAATAAGTTTTATTTATATAGCGCCTTCCCAGAGCTCAAGAATGCTTTACAGTGTACAATTAACAAGGAAGAGATAATACGAGTAGACAATGATGAGAAACAATAATGGACAGGGAAGTATACAGAAAAACAGAGTCAAGTACAAAAATACAAAACAGGACTTAAGATATATAACATAACATTCAGAGAAATTTTAGTAATAATGCAAAGCAATCAATTAATCAAATTTAAATTCAGAGATATTATTAACACAACAGAGTGAGCGGGGGAGAGAATTCCAGAGTTTGGGTGCGATACTACTGAATGATCTGCCTCCCATTGAAGAGAGGCGATGCCGAGGGACAACGAGAAGGCCTGAGTCAGAGGAACGTAGTGAGCGAGTCGGAGTGAGGGGACGAGCAATTGGAAGCCAGTGGAGATCATACAAAATTGGGGTGATGTGAGCAGAGCGCTCGGTATGAGTGAGTATTCTAGCAGCAGAGTTTTGAATGTATTGTAATCTGGAAATGGAGCTGGCAGGTAGACCAATGAAAAGGGCATTACAGTAATCAAGGTGTGATGAGACAAATGCATGGATGACAGTTTGTCATCCTATTTGGTAATAGAGGTAATATGAGACTGAAAAGATAGGGTGGAGTCAATGATTACACCAAAATTTTTGACAGTATTGGATGTTTTGATGTGAGAACCAGCAATTTCACAGGTGAAATTGGTAGAAATATTGCTGGTAAGTGAGGGAGTTCCAATGAAAATAATCTCAGTTTTGTCCATGTTGAGTTTCAGAACATTTGAATTAAGCCAAACTTTTATGTCTTTCACACAAGCAAGCAGGGGCGGTTTCTTCATTAGGGCAATAGGGCAACGCACCACCAAAGTGAGAAAGGGACGAATTTTTCAATCACATCAACCAAAGTTACGCTAGCTGTCACTGCTAGGCTGTTTGTTCTGCTTCTGGATATAGTCCAATCAGCATCAAGTCACGCTCTGTGGAGTACCGCCTCTTTTTGGGCAATTTCAGTCTGGCCGAGATTTGCCCTGACTACTCCCATAGACTTCCATTCAAAGAACTTTTTTTTCGAACTGCAGGCACTGCAATGCAATCTCTATGGGTTCCGGGAGGGCTCGCACTAACATGCTTTCGTCATCATACGTAACCTTAACTTGTGTAGCGATTGGTGAAAACAAACATACCTCCATTAATATTTTTCTTTAAGATGAAGTGACATCCAATAATTTTCTCAGTCCATTATTTACATTTCACAGATATATTCTCCATCTGCAAATGTTAGAAAGTCGAGAAAATATTTCCATTTTGCAGTCAGGCGTGGACGAGTCTTCAGCAAGCACAAACTTCCGTGAACGCATGCGCGCCAAACAGGCGGAGTTCAATCTGAGTAAAATACATTTTGCTAAAAATATTTGTAGTTGAAAATTTGTTTTTGTTGGCGAACATAATTATGCCATATGTACAATTTCGAAAATACAACTAAGTGTATTTGTACTATAGCAGTAACTGTGTAAAGTGACTGTTGTAGGGTATTCAAAATAATAATAATTGGTCTGTTCTTTTGTTTTTATTTATTTTCATTTTTTAGTGTATTTAACTTCTGCTTTAAAAAACATTTTGATTTTACATTGTAAATTTACAATTTTAGAATATAGCCTAGGCCTAATGTTATTTGATCCATACTACACAGTTCATGTTTGTTTTTATAGCCTTCAATATGAACATTGTTTCTAGGACAATATTGGGCAGGATATGAAATACATTTTTTTTTTTTTAATTAAATACAGATTTTTTTTTTTTTAGATCCCAGTCCTATGCATGCCTTAAATACAACATTTTTCATGTTTTAGATTAGTAATAATACATTATTATATCACTTGTTAAATGATTATTTAAAAATTAGCCTATTAATTCCTGCATTTCTATTAATTCTATTTCTTAATTTTGCCCCACCAAAAATTTTTTGCACCAGCCGCCACTGCAAGCAAGCCATAATTTTTGTTAAAATATTGTGTTTATTGTTATGTTAATTATTATGCAATGTTAAAAACTTCTAAACTACCCTTCTAAAACTACCCTTAACTTGTATGTTCTCTTTAGTAAGCTATATCACACATGTTGCTGATCTCCAACACTAACACACACGCATAAAGAAGACTGGCATGGAACTTATGTATTTTGAGAAAAACATAGCACGGTTGAAAATACAGAAGAATGATGATAAAGTACATCTAACATCAATACGATGCAAAAATAAGCAAAACAAGCGTCGAATGACTAATTCACACCAAAGGTAAGTAAGCGTTGAACTGGAGAGAAAAAAACATGTCGATACGATTTTCAGAGACACAGCGAAAGGAATTACACGACGTTCTGAAGTGGCAGTAAATGCTCATCGGTGCAGCTACTTTTTCAGTGTATTAGTTCATAAGAAAGCGCAAAAAAAAAGAACACAGTACGTTACCTTGATTTGGTTATCGTCAGAAGAGTCTTTGACCTGAACCTGAAGCTCCGTGTCCCTGAAACAATATAAAACAAACACGTAATAAAGCCAACATTTATGCAAAATTTCAGTATGATTTTCATGTCTCCGATTTAAGCCCATATGCAAACACAAGATTACTGCAGACATATGTTCAGTGAAATTATGCAATTTGTCAGATGATGTCAGGATGATGAATCACACCTCTACAGTGCATGCAAACATTATTTCAGTGCATAATTAACCTCGACGTGAAAGGTGGTTTTTGAAGTATAAATCGCATTTCAAAGACTTAAGACGGCGTGTAGCTAGATGTATAAAGATAATGATGCATGCATTCGTGTACCTTGCAGCGGCTGCAGCGCGCGCTCGTGCCGGCCGCAGGCAGTCTAGAATAAAGCGCATCATATTCATACGTGACACATCATCTGCAGCACATACGTCACACGAGCTGGTCAATACATAGCTTTTAAAATATTAAAAGCTCTATGAAGTGCATGCTGTCAAATAAAGATGTGTGAATGTGAATGAGACGTTCTCCTTGAATCGCTCTCCGCTCTCCTTCAGCTGCGGCGGGAATCACGTGACCACGAGCTCTGAGCTCGTGACAGTGGACACTGCACGAGACAAATCAGAACCTGCCCCATGGTACTTGTCCACTGGTGTTGTAGAAGAAGCCCGCTCAACACACTCCTCGAACCCCTAGTGTTCTGCCGCTGTGGGGGCGTGTCTGCAATACGAACAGCAAGTGTTTACACGGTCAATAAAATCATGTACAGTAATACAGACCTGAATGGCTGCAGTTGGAAAGATGCAAACTTTATCAACTGCCTAATACATTCAGTGTCAATTTAATACACCGAGTGTTTTTTTTTTTATATCACCAAGGGTTTGCCTATGTAAAAGGCATCAAATATTTAGCGTTCAGAAACAGAACATAATGTATATTTTTTTCACTTAATTCTTTTTAAAATGACATTTAAATGACATTTAATTAAAATTAAAGGTACACTATATAACATTTGACCGACGCTCTAGCGGTTAATAAAACTGCGTGAGTCTTGAGGAAGAACATTGTAGCCGGATCTACTTCACTCTATATGACGAGTCACGCAGGTACTGGGCTACTCCGCAGCGGTTGTCGTCCCACTCGGTCTAAAATAGTCCGATTATAAGTGATTCAGAATAATACAAACACACAATTTGGAAGATGGATTCATGATGTACTCGCACATTATATAAATGTTGCAAATATCGAACAAAAAAGTTACATTGTGTATATTAATTTTAGTTAATTTAAAGGTATAGGCATTTTTTTATAAACAGTGGTTGAAACTCTCTTCACATCCTGATAACAATCAATAGTAGAAGTGGTCTAAATATTTTTTAAAAATGCATATATTTTCTGTGAAAGTCTCAGGACCAAAAAATGTTTGTCCAATCATCGCATTCCATCCTGTCAACATATATTTCCATACAAAAAGTTTTCACAGCGCTTCACTTTTTCAGCCTTATTCCAAAAGGGATTCAATTATTCCCTCAAATTTCTACAAACAATACCCCATAATGACAATGTGACAGAATTTTGTTTGAAATATTTGCAAATTTATTAAAAAGAAAAAGAAAAAAATATCACATGTAGCCTACATAAGTATCCACAGCCTTGACACACAAAATTAAGCTCTGGTGCATCCTGTTTCCACTGATCATCCTTGAGGTGTTTCTACAACTTGATTGGACATGATTTGGAAAGGCATAAACCTAGGTCCCACAGTTAATGGTGCATGTCAGAGCACAAACCAAGCCATGAAGTCCAAGGAATTATCTGTAGATCTCCAAGACCTCCAGGATTTTATCGAGGCACAGATCTGGGGAAAGGTACAGAAAAATTTCTGCAGCATATAAGGTCGCAATGAGCACAGTGACCTTCATCATCCGTAAATAAAAAGAAGTTTGGAACTGCCAGGACTCTTCCTAGAGCGGGCCGCCCGGCCAAGCTGAGCGATCAGGGGAGAAGGGCCTTAGTCAGGGAGGTGATCAAGAACCTGATGGTCACTCTGACAGAGCTCCAGCATTTCTCTGGGGAAAGAGGAGAACCTTCCAGAAGAACAACCATCTCTGCAGCACTCCACCAATCAGGCCAGTATGGTACAGTGGCCAGACGGAAGCCACTCCTCAGTAAAAGGCACATGACAGCCCGCCTGGGGTTTGCCAAAAGGCACCTGAAGGACTCTCAGACCATGAAATGAATAAAGATTGAACTCTCTGACCTGAATAGCAAGCGTCTTTTCTAGAGGAAAAGACTCATCAGCTGACCAATACCATCCCTACAGTGAAGCATGAGGGTGGCAGCATCATGCTGTGGGGATTTTCAGCAGCAGGAACTGGGGGACTAGTCAGGATCAAGGGAAAGATGAATGAAGCAATGTACAGAGACATTCTTGATGAAAACCTGCAGAGCACTCTGGACCTCAGACTGGGGCGAAGGTTCATCTTCCAACAGGACAACACTAGCACACAGCCAAGATAACAAAGGAGTGGCTACGGGACAACTCTGTGAATGTCCTTGAGTGAGCCCAGACTTGAACCTGATTGAACATCTCTGTTGGCAGTGCAACAACGCTCCCCATCGAACCTGATGGAGCTTGAGAGGCCCTGCAAAGAAGAATAGGAGAAACTGCCCAAAAATAGTTGTGCCAAGCTTGTAGCATTATAACTCAAAAAGACTTGAGGCTGTAATTGGTGCCAAAGGTGCTTCAACAAAGTATTGAGCAAAGTTTTTTTTATTTTTAATAAATTTGCAAAGATTTCAAACAAACTTCTTTCACATTTCATTATGGGGTATTTGAGGAAAATAATGAATTTAATCTCTTTTGGAATAAGGCTGTAACTTAACAAAATGTGGAAAAAGTGAAGCGCTGTGAATACTTTCCGGATGCACTGTACCTCCACGCACCCTGCTTGTGCAGACATCACACCTCATCAGAGGCTATACAGAGTTGTAGAGCTGTGTCCAAAATCGCATAATCTCGAGTAGGTACTTATTTTGAGTATTACATCATGACTACAAAAAATGCTAGGCTATATAGTATGAATGTGTGTATGAATGTAATTCATCTGCCATGTCATTATTATGTGACCTACTGTCAGTTACTTCGCTTCATTTCCATTCACAAATCCCCATGGCCTCATGGGATAAAATGTCCATCATATGAACACTTCAGAATGACACTGAAAGTAGGTAATCTGGGTAGTTTTTGTGTACTCTTTTATGAGTACAGAGTAGACATTCAGACATTCTTTTGTCAGACACTGTTTTTCGTTTGTATGTTTTTTTTCCCTTAATCAACATTCACTCAAACATAATTTATCTTTTGCACCAGTATTCAGTTTCATTGGAGAATCAGTGACCGATTAATTTGCAATGGCACAATCCAGCTGTCATTGGTTACAGCACCAACATGCACTTTGCATAAGAAAAGGGTTGATCAGCATAATCATTTGGTATATTTTCACGTTTTCACCAACAAAAAAATGTTTCACTCAAATTAGTCTCCTCCACAAATGCACACTATTTTTTTTCCTTTGAGAAACACTGTTTGACAAAGTGATTTTTACTTCTGAATTCCGTAGGCAGGGCATCTCCTAGGCTGGTGTCGGAAACTGCAAAATTTGTAGTTGAAAGTGTTCACGTTCTTTGCATTCTTTTTTTGCCATTGGTTTTCTTCAGTTCTCTTTTTCATGCACTGCGCCAGCAGACACACTCTCATTCACTGGGGCTGCAGATGGGTTACTAAATATCTTTTTCTGCTGCTGTGCAAGCTCACTGCAGGACATATTTTCACTGCATCATTTAAAGACAATTCTGTCACTCTGAGAAGTCTTTCTCTGAACTTCATATCATAAATCCCAAAAAAACACTTGCAAATCATAGACTCTTGTAAGTCTGCAAAATCACACATTTGGGCTTTTAAATTTGTCAATAAACAGTCAAATGCTTTACCCTTTTTCTGTTCGTCGAACTTTGTTCTTTCATGCACATTTGCAAAAACAAACGTTTTAAAAACTTTGTTGGCTTATGGACCTGCAACAGTCAGCGGCAATGCTATTTTTCTTGCATCTGGCTTACTTTCTAGTCCAACAGCCTATACAGCACAAATTGCTGCTTGAAAGTTCTCCAGTTACTGTTGTCAACATTCCCAATTAATTTCAGTCCATCCGGTGGTTTCATGCTGCTTTCAGTCTTGCCTTTGCCTTTTTAAACAGCTCAGAAAGATCCACTCCTGCAGTGCTGTTATGTTTGTTTCTTGTTGCAACCCTTTTACAACTTGTGAATTACTTGTGTTTCTTTACTCACATGAATGTAGCCACATACAATGGCACCGGAAGGCAAGCCTGCAACCTTTAGCCAAAAAAGAGTAATGCTAACGCTCCACCTTTGGCGGTACGCAGGGAAGGGGACCAGAGGCTGTTTTTTGAATGGATGTCAATGGATGAGAGGCTTCACTATGCTGATTAAACAACTTTTGTGGGGAAATAGCGAACCATTTAATTAATCGACAGCCTGTTTGATAATCTTCAGCATGTTTTACACTAAACAGTACTTTCGTTGGGAACTATATGTAGATTTTAGCTTGATAAAAATGTAGAGAAGGCAGACTAGGGAATGTTGTGACTGATGTCACTGCCATTACACGATAGTCTGAGAGGTGAGCACGTGATTAAGTTAGCCGTTATGCTTTATTCAATGGTAAGAGATACAGACCCTCTTAGCTCCCTCCCTATACAAATCTCTGGCCATATATCACTAGTTTGTTCACTTGCACCGTGCCTTCTTAGACACAACACTGCCATCTAGTGGGGCATCTAACACAATGATAACAACAATGTTAAATCTTGTAGCACAACATCAGACATCGTCCATATTAGGTCTGTGAACTCTTTTATTTTTGGATTGAACAAGCTGATTTTTGACTTATTAGGTTGGAGAGATGGATATGGTCTTTTTCAGGAAATTGATTGTGATAGTGCTATTGTTTTTCATTTCTCTTCCCTGCTTGCTAGGTAGAGCAACTGATGTCCATTATAAAATCATTCTTAGATGAGAGAAAATGATGAGAGTGCTTTTTGGATGTGTTGTTTAGTGTTCTTTGTAGTTCTTTTTTTCTCCTTTGTGCTTTTTCTGCTCTTGAGCTGTGATTGTGCACTCTGTGGTTTTGTTGTGTTTGTTTTGTTTTATCTTTTTTTTTGCCGACCCTATTTTGGTTCCTTCATCCCAAAAATGAAGAGTCATGAATTAAAGTTTCAAATTCACTTTCAAATTAAAATTTCCTGATAATTTACTCACCCCCATGTCATCCAAAATGTCCATGTCCTTCTTTCTTCCGTCGAAAAGAAATTAATGATTTTGATGAAAACATTCCAGGATTTTTCTCCATATAGTGGATTTAAAAAGCCCCCAAACGGACGAATGTCCAAATGTCACTTTCAGTGCAGCTTCAAAGCGTTCTACATGGTCTTATCTTATCGTTCATTTTCTAAAATATAAAATTAATATGTTTTAACCATAAATGCTCATCTTGAACTAGCTCTCTTCTTCTTCCTCTCTATTTGAATTAAGTAAGTGTATTTCTGCCCTTCAAAGGTCAAAGTTTGAACTAACTGTTATATACTTGCATCAGCATGTTGTATATGACAATTTAGGTCAAACTTTGACCCGTGGAGGGCAGTAATACACTTAGCATTGTCTACACTGCTGGAATTCAAATAGAGAAGAAGAAGAGAGCTAGTTCAAGATGAGCATTTATGGTTAAAATGTATAAAATTTTTATTTTTAAAAAATGAGCGATGATTTCTCTAGATAAGACCCTTATTTCTCGCCTGGGATCGCTGTAAAATGTAATTTTGACCTTCAACCGTTTGGGATCCATTGAAGTCCACTATATGGAGAAAAATCCTGGAATGTTTTCATCAGAAAAACACCATGTTAGGGAGATGTACCACCCACTGTATTTTTGGTTTGTAGTTACTGTAGGGCGTCTCAGGTCCCACTTCTGCTGAGGCAGAGCGGCGGCTTAGGTTGTAGACTTCGCAGATGGATCTGACAGAGGGGTTAGAGATGGGCCTTTCTCTGCCTTCACCTGCCAGGTCCAGTGTTTCATCTCAGGGTTTGGAAGCACTCTCTGCGGTTACTTTCGCCCCGAGTGAAGCACTGGTACAGCAATTAATCAGCTCTGAGGAGCTGGATATTGTTAGTATCAAGATTTGAGGAGCTTGTGGAGGTTGTTGCCAAGATTAACATCGACTGGCTGGCTGAGAAACAGGAGCTTTGTCATAAAAGCAAATTAGACAAATACTTTCTGCCGTCAAGTTCACAACCTCCTCATTGGGGCTTACCATTTTTTTTCCGACCTCCACACCAAGATTGTTCATGATAACCAATGTTCCAGAGCCATGTCCACAAGTGATCCATCCTGCTTGTTCCCAGAGGCCACCAGTTTACTCCAAGGATTATAATTTTATGTGACTCAAGGATGCGTCTTGTCTATTCAAGGGGAGAGGATAGAGTAATGAATGCTGGGGAGTTCTTTGTTTTTGTTTGAGGTGTGGCCCAGCCCACCTGAGCCTTTCTCCAGTGCATTCTCCTCCCTTTGACTGAATGCAGAGATGATTGAACTCACCTGTAGAGGGGATGCAAGATGAGATGTGCGAGCTGGCCTTTGCGCTGAGGAGAATAATGGGAAAGTTTTGTGTTGCTCTAGACCAGTAGTGTTTGTCCAGCAACAACAAGTAGAAAGATTGAGCATGTTGGGCTTAGTTAGATAATGGTGTTGGGGGAGTGATGACTACATGATCTTTCTCTTTCAGAACTCAGCTTTGACTTTCATAAGCATTTATTATTATTATTATTATTTTTAGCTTTTTTCCACTCACTCCACTTCTTTCTGATATGTCCAGAAATCTGCCATTTTCCTCACAACATCTTGCACCTTTGCTGGTTCAAAATGCATTGGCTAGAGTGCTTACTAGAATCATATTAAATCAGCCCAGTTTTAGCATCACTTCATTGGCCTGTCAAGTACACTATAAATGTTTCAAGTTCCACGGTCACAACTTTATATTAGGTGGCCTTAACTACTACTTACATCAAAAGATAAGTACAATGTACTTATTGTGTTCATATTGTATTGCAAAACACTTCTGTTGCTATTGAGGTGTGATACTAGTAAGGTTATGGACAGGGTTGATGTATGAGTAGGTTTAATTATAAGTGTAATTATATAATTAACAGTGTAATTATAAATTACAGATGTAATTACATGCAGGTATTTCTTAAAATGTAGGTACAACATGTTTGTACACAATAAGGGCATTGTATCAAATGATTAATTTAAATGTAAGTATACATACTGTAGTAGTTAAGGCCACTTAATATAAAGTGGTACCAGTTCCACTAATTACATATGAAGTTTTAAATGGACTTTAACCCATCATTACTTATGTGTAAAATTACAAAAGGATATAGATCTTTTTCCTATTTTCTTGTCTCCATGAATACAGTAAGAAACGATGGTAACTTTAACCACATTTAACAGTACATTAGCAACATGCTAACGAAACATTTATAAAGACAATTTACAAATATCACTAAAAATATCATTTAATCATGGATCATGTCAGTTATTATCGCTCCATCTGCCATTTTTCACTATTGTTCCTGCTTGCTTACCTAGTCTGATGATTCAGCTGTGCACAGATCCAGATGTTAATACTGACTGCCCTTGTCTAATGCCTTGAACATGGGCTGGCATATGCAAATATTGGGGTCATACATATTAATGATCCCGACTGTTTCGTAACAGTCAGTGTTATGAGTGTAACGCAGCAGGACTGAGGCAGAGATCCATTTGCACGCTTTATTAAGAATATCGTAGTCGTACAGGCAGGGTCAATCGGGATCAGACAGGAACAGCAAGGAACAGGCAGAGTCGTAATCAGGGAACAGGTAGTAGTCAGGACAGGGGGATATCACTCACAGAACGTTAGACAAGGCAGAGGTCAGGACAGGCAGCAACGGGTCAATAAACAGGAAACAGGCAAAACGGTAACGACAGACAGACAGAATATAAACGCTCAGAATTGCAACGGGATAGTTAACAAGACTTCGCGGTGAGGTGGTGTGTGTGAAGGTCCTTTATAGTCCTGGTAATGTGCTTCAGGTGTATGTGGCAGATGCTGATTGGAGTGGAGTGTGTGCATGTGACTGGCCGGGAGGATTATGGGAAATGCAGTCCAGGAACTGACAGGATTTGTGACAATGAGATTCGCCTGTTCTTCGGAGGTCTTTTAAACAAATGAGATTTACACAAGGAGGAAACAATGGTGTTTGAGACTCACTGTATGTCATTTCCATGTACTGAACTCTTGTTATTCAACTATGCCAAGGTAAATTCAATTTTTGATTCTAGGGCACCTTTAAATTAAGACAAATGACAAGACACTTATATGACTTGCATGTTATTTATTTATTATTATTATTATTTGCAGTGGCAGCATCAAATCTTAATGACAATACCAATCTAATACAAAAAAAAAAAAAAGAAAAAAAGAAAATATTCCTTAAAGATTATTTAACACACAAGTGCATCCATAGTAAGCAATATACCTTTTGAATAAAATAAAAGCACAAATAAGATCATACTGATTTTTTCCCTTTTCTGGTCCTAAGCTGGCTGTTAGCTGGCTTAATGAGACTGAACTTTTTATAGTTATACTTTTTATACTTTTTTTTAATACTTACAGCATTACATGCTTCAAATAGATGTACTACGTTAATGTTTGGGTGGAATAAAACTACAGTGTAATTCATAATTTTACAGTGTATCACTTTACAGTTATTTATATAAATATTTACATGTTCTGTTTTTTTTTTCTTTCTGGACAAATTACTTTAATTCACATTTATGCATGCCATTGTTAAATGGAGTTTAAATGTGAACTAAAGTATACAGTATTAGACTATAGCTCATCAACAGCTGTAGTTCAATAAGATGCTGACAGACGTTAAATTTGCAGAAACTTGTGGAAAGTTAAAGCCAACTTAATGCAATCCCATAAAATAAAATTTATAAAATATATTATAAAATATTTCTCATCAACATGATTCCAGATTTTTTTCTATTAAAAAAAATCTGGATGGTTTTGATCCATATAAAATTCAGAATAACTCAATAGAACCACAAACAAAATCCTCACAAATATTCCGATGTCATTTGTGCATGAATTCATCAAAGGATGATCATTTCAGCATTTAGTTGGTGGTAGACAATCAAGTATTTACATTTATTCATATAACAGATGCTTTTATCCAAAGGATAAGCAAAAACCCAAGCAACTGAAAACAAACTTTACAAAAAAATGTATATTAGCAGTTGTAAAATGTGTACACCAGAAAAACACAGTGATGAATTGTAAATGCAAAACAGAAGAAAAAAAAAACATGGAAACTATGGAAAAAATTAAGAGACCACTCCAAGTTCAGAAATCAATGTTAAGTGGTCTCTTATTTTTTTCCATAGCTGTATATATATATATATATATATATATATATATATATAGTTTGTTTTACTGCTAATAAGAAGCATTTATTTATAGTTCTGAATTTAGTGCTCATAGAAGAGTTGTGTAATGGTCTCAGAAGGTCTGTTGCTGGGTGAAAAAATCATTCCACAGTGGTAGAGAGTGTAAAGGTTCTAGTACAGTAAGTGACTGCTTCTGGTTGCACAGGTGAAATCATGCATCATTCGCTCACTGACCACAGAGGGCCTGCAGGAAGATGCTGATCCAGAAGGAGTCCAGAATCTTGAGTCTTGAAAGGGAAGCTTCCAACATGTTCTCCAACCAATACGACCATATAGGTCGTTTGTCACTTCCCTGAAAAATGACCCTAGGAATGTTTACTAAAGTGGCACCCCTATCGACAACAGGACACTTTAATTTTAATGCATTGTTCACTTTTATCTGCGTCATATTTCGAGTTTCGCGTAGCTCAATTGGCAGAACATTGCAATAACTATGCAATCGTGATCGTGGGTTCGATCCCAGGGAACGCATGTGCTCATAAAGTGTATGCACTAAGGGTAGGTTTAGGGATGGGGTGGGTGTAGTTGTTAATAATAAAAAAAAAAGTTTTGTTAAATGAAAATAGGAGAAATGTAAAAACTCCACACATTGCATTTAAATGAATACGCATTTTGATTGGTAAGGACATTCATACGTCATTTCATGACAACAGACGTAACACGACACGGTCTTTATTTTTACGCCTGCTAGAGGGCGCATGACTTTAAAACGTAAATATAGGTCGTAATAAGGTGCTTGAAAAACGACCTATAGGGTCTTTTTTTTTGGAGGACAGTCTCGAAGCTTCGTGTAGCCACAGGAGAGATACAACTGCAAAGGCTTAATAGTGCTGACTGGAAGGTCAATTTCTTATTATATAAACAAATAAATCATTGTACGTTGTACAGCGAGTGGAGGTGGACTTGCAGGTATGGGATGGAATGATCAATCCTAGATATTGTAGATTGTGGCTTCTAAAGAGTGCTTACAGACTCTGAGGAACCCTCATATCCAATAAATCACAAACTTCCCTCTCTCTGGCCCCTCCTGCCATCACCGTTCTGGCAGGATGAATTTCCCGTCTAACCCCATGAGACTCTGTGGACTGCACTACTTCAGTGTTAACAATTTGAACGGCTCCAGAGACACTACCTTGAGCCTGCACAGACCCTTTAGTTGGCTGCTTCTCAACAAGGACTACACTCTGGTAGTGCTGCATTTCACGTTTGGCAGTTCCACGCAGGGTAGCATCAGAGCTCTTCTGCTCCTCTACCATTAGGTTCTCTTGAATGCCTAGGACTGGACTGGGCTTCATCACCAGAGTAGGATGGGTTTCCACCACATAAATGGGGGCGGCAGGGGCATAGTACAATGCAGGCTGCTGTACTAACAGAGTTGAGTTAGGAACCATCACCTTCTCATGGACATACATTCCTGTAGAGGACGTGCTGCTTGCCTGCTGTCCTCCTGCAGCATGAATAATGGTGGAAGATATTCCTTTCTCCTGAGAATTTTGTAGACCAACTGACCCATGTACATCAACATGTTTGTGTGTGGTAGACAGAACCGGTTTGGAGGTCACAGCTGTGGTTGTGCTCATTTCAAGTTCTATTGTAGAACCACTACAGATCTCAGCTAGGGTCTTGAACCTCAGGCCAAGGTCATCAAGGAAAGCAAGATTATCATCTTCATGCATGAGACTGCAGATGTCCTCAAATGAGCCCATGCAAGATTCCTGACCCTCATAGTCATAGACCTTCAGACAGTCTCCCATATCTTGCTTCCTAGCCACATAACCTGTTTTCTGTAATAAGAGAAATAATGTTGCATTTACTGATCCGTTCATATACAACAATGCCAAAATATATAGTACTGGCCGTACATACTATATTAAAAAAATGCAAAAATGAAATTTCTTTCATTAATTACTCCCTCTCATGCTGTTCCACACCTGTAAGATCTTCGTTCATCTTCAGAACACAAATTGAGATATTTTTTTATGAAATCCGAGAGGTATATGACTTGTCTATAGACCGCAATATAAATCACCATTTTCAAGGTCCACAAAGGTACTAAAGACATTGTTAAAACAGTTGATGTGACTGCAGTGGTTCAACCTTAATTTTATGAAGCGACGAGAATACTTTTTGTGCTCAAAAACAAAGCAAAAATAACGAATTTATTCAACAATCTCTTCCCTGTCATTATCCTTATGCAGTTGCCTCAGAGAGCACAGTGAAGGCTTCCATGTTTACATACGAATGCCGGCTTAGTATTAGCCAAAGCTGCATTCGTGAGAAGAAAGATGCATGCGTGTGATGCTGACGCAGGAGTCGGCCAATAATGAGTCTGCATTTTGATGTAGAACCTGGAAGCTCTGGCCGTACGTATGAGAATTTGTGCACAAAAAGTATTCTGAACTTTTTCAGTTGAACCACTGCAGTCACGTCAGCTGTTTTAATGATGACTTGAATACCTTCCTGGTCCTTGAAAGTGGTGATTATATTGCTGTATATGGATGAGTCATATACCTCTTTTATTTCATCAAAAATAGCTTATTTTATGTTCCGAAGATGAACGAAGCTCTTACAGGTGAGTAATTAATGACAGAGTTTTCATTTTTGGGTGAACTAACACTTTAAAAATTCTCATTTTATTTTATTATTTTTTATTTTTTTCAAGTTAAAGTTTATACCTGTTACACTTACCCCTGTTTTCACGGACAAGGCTTAAACTAGTCCTTGACTAAAATGCATGTTTGAGTTTTAACTGAAAGCAATTATTGTTTTGTCTCAAGATGCACACCAGTAATGTTTTTGTCTAGGGTACATTTATAAAAGCTACTTAAATGCCATAATTGAACTAAGGCCTAATCCTGTCTAAGCCCAGTCTGAGAAACCGGGCCCAAAAAGTCTTGTGTTCTGGTGCTAGGGGCCCTCGCTTCAATCTGTTATTATTATTATTATTATTATATTATTATTATTATTATTATTATATCTTAATCCGTAAAATATTATATTTTAATACTTTCTCAGTGGTGTTGCTTTCATTTAATTGCTCATGTTGTAATTTTTCATGATTTTTTTTTATTTTAGTTTATATTTTCATGAAATGTTTAATTTTAGTTTATAATTTTCTAGACTAAAAGTGGTTTCAAACAAATTTGCATTGCATGTCAAATGTCACAATCCCATACATTGTGATTAAACAATATCACAATTGGATTGTACTGTATCTGAAACTGTGCAAAAAACAAACAAACAAAAACAATAAAAACTGGTTGAGAAAGACTCCACGTCTGTGGAACAGCAAACAGTCCAGGTGGGGTTTTTTTTTGTTTGTTTGTTTTCCACTTTTTCATAAAAGCATGAAATTTGGTACACTTGTACAGTTTGGGGCCCTGAACATTTTCAGAAATGGAGCCATCACAAAAATGCCCTGTGGTCACCATGGCAGCCATTTTACTTTCCGCCATAACCAAATTATGTTTTGTCTCATATCTTCTGAATCAAACATGATGACACAGAAAAGGTGATGTCTGCCCCTATGTTTTGATGATCAAGGATTACACTGATACTATATAAAACATCAAGCCCCAGAAGTGATGGTGGAAACACATCTAATGTCTCCATCACAATATCCTCTACACTGACACAGAGTTGTGCACTTTAAGGAATGCAGCCACAACTTAGAAGTGGACTAGCTTGCCTTTGAAAGTGTTGACCACAATGGTCTCCAATTGCTTGGGTCCATCAAACCCCAGACTGAAATGGCATATTTGGTGCCACCTCAAGTGCTTAACCCCAGCAGTGTCCTCCTTGGTACACTGCTCTTGTGAGGTGCTGCACCAGTGCATCCTTAGATGAGGGGATTTGTTCCATTCCTCTTCCTTTCTTTGTGAAAAATGCAAGACAAGCTTGATCGATGTTGAGTTGGCTGCTGGTGTGGTCATAGAGGAGGAATTGTGAAGTGGTTCATAATGGAAATCACCTCCTCTGGAATGTTTTTTGGAGCCTTTGACAGGGCATTGAAGGGTTTCTGCAGTCCAGGTATCCCCTGCTGTCTTCTTGCCCATGGTTGCAAATGTAGATGCAGCGTCACAACAGAGGAACATGTGTAATGGCTAGCACCATGACATCTGTGTCAACAGTGCACAGGGTGATCTTTTTAAATCCTTTTCTTGCAGAATCTGCCACATGGAGTAGCATTCTTGTATTTGCCTCTTCATGTATGCAAGAGGCAATCTGATTTGATTCTTGCAGGCCAGTGTGCCATAACAGAAACTGGGATCTTTCATGGGTAACACTTTATTTTACAGTGTCATTGTTACATATGTTACATGTAGTTATTCCAGTAATAACTATAAATTATGCATAATAACATGCAACTAACCCTAAACCAAACCAAACCCTAATCCTATATCCCTATAGTAAGTACATACAATTCTTGATACTTAATATACTCAGTACTTAAATGTAAAATTGCAGTGTAACAAAGACACCCTAAAATAAAGTGTAACCCTTAATTGCTGTCTCATGGTACATCAGTTGTCAATGGTGACAAGCAGATTAGCAGATAGTTGATTCAGTGTACTGATTGTAGGTTACAAATCCAAGGCCCTTCCGGTGTTCTATGCCTTCACTGGCTATGACACAGTATCTGCATTTGTAACCAGGGGCAAGAAGATAGCATGGGATACCTGGAATGCAGATGACATGAGAACAGAGGCCAAACTAAGGATGTACTGGTGGCAACAGACTGGGGTTGGTTGAACCCAAGCATTTGGAGACCACTGTGGTCAACTCTTCCACAGCCAAGCCAGACTTGAACTCTTAAGCTGTGGCTGCAAGAAAAGGCTGCCAGTCGGCACTACAAAAGTAAAACGCTTCCTTAAAGTGAGCAGCTCTGTGTCAATGTGGAGGAGACTGTGAAGAAGACTAAAGAACAGGTTCAACAACATCAAACAAACGTGTTTCTGAAATAGATTTTTTGAAGTAAATCTTTGCGTTTGACATTATTTTTAAGCTTTGTTGCTAAGGCCATATTGAATATTATACTCTTTACAATCACTGTATTGTCCGGGTTAATGAACAACAAAAAATCTTTTGAAACTCTACCAACATGCATGCAACCGACATGATATTATAAAGTCTAGCCTAGATAGTGGGATACTGTGATTTATTTCTCACGTCACTGAATTCACCATTAACTATTCACCTGAACAGTTTATGATATTTCATTTGGTATCATTGTAATCATTGACCATCAAAACATAGGGGTAGGCATCACCTTTTCTGTGTCATCATGTTTGATTCAGAAGACATGATACAAATACATAATTTGGTTATGGCAGAAAGTAAAATGATCATCATGGCGACCAAGAGGTGTTTTTGTGATGGCTCCATTTCTCCCAGACTGTACAAGTGTACAAAATTTCATTCTTTTATGAAAAAGTGAACATTTTACCTCAAGTTTTGCACATATCACCTGGACTAAAAAGCTAAATGCATGGATGTATGGAGCACATCTTCATTTATGTTATATGTCAAAACACGAAGGAAAGTTTGATTTCTCATGTCATGACTCCTTTGAACTCAATGCGGCATTGATATTTACGTTCTTAAGCTGTGTAAAATTGATACTTACTTGAGAATAGTAGTTGCCTAAGAAAGCATCAGACAGTGCAAGGCCATCATAGGTGTCAAATCTGCTATGTTCCTCTTTTCTTTTTGCATGCATGTACATCCCATCAGTCTGACTCTTGTGGTGATGATATGCATCATCATGTTGATCATATTGGTAGAAAGAGGACCAATGTGAGCCTTTTGCTCTCTCTGCAACAACTTTTACTGCATCACTCCTCCTCTGAGCCTCTCTTAAAGCGTCCAGATAACTGATCTTGCTCTCATAATGCTCTTTTGACACCTGTAAGAGAGCCATTCCCTGTGGGGCAGAGTACACCTGTTAACAGTGCCTGGTGCATTATTCACATATAAGCACCATGCAGGGTCTTAAATTAACACTTGCTTAATGCCAAATGTGACCAAAAATCATCTTCGGCAAGTAAATGATATTAACAAATTACTGTAACTTGATAAGAATAATATCTTGACCCTTGAAGATCTAAGCGATGTGCATGATTAAAATGAAAGTGAAACCATCTAAAGCAAACGTCAAAACTTCAGACCATCGAAACCTAAAACATACCACCAAACGTTTGCTCTAAATTTAATCTAGGATATCTGAAGTTTTTTTTTTTTTCTTCCAGAACGCCATGTGGCCACACAAGTAGAATATTCCTCACATGAATCAACCACAAATGGGACAAAATGTGCACAGCTACAGATTATCTGTGAAGGTAACCCTAGCAACATTATGATTGTTGAGCACCTGTAGATTTAGATCACCAAAATAAACTATTTTGTTAAACAAATTCTCTGAAAATAGACCTTTCATTTGGTTAATTATGCTTGCAGACAATTGGGTTGTAAAAGATGAAGAGACTGCAGCCGAAAAATACAATCAATTGCATAATTTTGTCATGGCTAGTGCTACTCGGGAAGAAAAAAAAAATAATAATAATAATAGGCACATGTAATTATTAGGTTTTTCAATTTGTGTAATTGACAGCGAAGAGCAAACATTTCTGCAGCAGCACTCTTTACTCATCTAACACAAAACACAGGAAATGTCAATGCAGTATAATAATTATTATAATAAAAAAAAAAAATCCCCAATGGAAATTATTGTGGTCCAAGCAAAACTGAAAACACAAATGCTGCTGATTTTGTTGTTGATATAGTTATATTTGTGATATACAGTATATAAACAAACAGTTCAAAAGTTTAGAAATTTTAATTGCATTGGAATTTGCTGATTTTTCGCATGTGTCCTCAGAATGTTTGGGTAGATTTTTTAATATTTTTCTGATAAGATACAGGCTAATAAGTCATATGGACCACATCTAAAATCTGCTAAACAGTTAAATGAATCCAAATTCCTTTTATAATTGTTGCAAATTCAAAATGTCTGAAAATGTAATGGAAATGACCATTTGATTTGGGGGCACCTAAGTACTCGTAGGAAAGAGAGCAAAACTGTGAATTAGCTTTTTATAGTGCTAACTTTGTCAGATTATCACAAAATTTGGTAGACAGCTTGATATGCATGGGCTGTACATATCCACCAAATTTCATAATTAAAGCCATTCAAAATTCAAGTTACTAGGTACTTTACCTACTAAAATTTTGTTCTTGGAAGCCATTTTTATTGTCTGATTGGTTATGACTGGTGATTGATTAGTGTTGCCCTCCACAATCACAGTTAAGTAAACCTGAAGGTTGGGATTGATGTTTCATTCAAGAGATGAGATTGAAAGTGTGGGTTGCACAGGCGCCCACAAAGCTGTAAAAGGCCACAAAAGCATTGCTAAAGACCTAGATATTTATTGATCAATTATAAGATATGATAAGATAACCTTCAAATACAGAAAATTCTGGACTGTTGCTACTCTCCCTAGGAAAGGACATCCTGCAGATATCACTCTAAGAACACAACGGGCAATCCTAAAAGAAGTGAAAAAGAACCCAAGGCCACCAGAAGATGTGAAGTCATATAATATCTGATTCTGAATTGCCACAATCAGTCTGTGTTTTTGTGTTTGGTGATAAATATACACAGTGGCATGACTTTGTTTTAAAAAGCGGGTGGGACATGATTAGAGGTGTCCCGAGTCCCGAGATTCTTCACGTCAGTAAATAAATACATAGATTCGCAATGAATATTTGTGTACCTTAATTTTCTGGTGGTAGAACTTTCATTTAGCGTGCCAGAAAGTTAGTGAGTTCTAATCCTCCTTCGTGTAATTAGGTTTTTTATTCCCTCTCATTAAAACCAAAGATGTTCATCAGCGATTGTATATCAAGAGCAGGGACACGTTTGTGTGCATTTTGTTTAGTGATTTCACTGGAATGAATAAAGAATCTCTGCAATGGCATTAAGGGATAGATTGAAGTGATCGTCTGTGTAAAGATTATGCACGAGCCACAAGAAAACACAGTTGCCTTCTGCCATTGATAACAGCGGCAACGAACACTCAGCATGATTTAAAAAACAACACATTCCAGCATCAGATCGCTTCTTATTTAACAAGCAAACTAAATTAAAACTCCGCTGGTTAACTGGAGATGGTTTGTTTGTATTAGGTACATCCGTGCCACGAGATGTTTCAAAAAGTGGTTGGGACAATATCGACCCCGGCAAAAAGTGGTGGGGACATGTCCCACCCGTACCACTGACCCACCTATAGACGTCTATGAATACTTGTTACCGTCACGGCTGGTTGAGACAAAAACTCTCATTAACATGACAGAAATGCCTTTTATCGTGGTCTCTATTGCACCATGACTGGTTAGGGCATGTGTAACAGTAAAATTCTGCCTTGTACTGTAGTGTTACATACCTTGTCCTCTCCCTGTCCTTCAGTGTTATATGTTATAAGAAACTCTTTAGTATCAAATGGGATGGTCTTGAAACCTGCTGCAACTCCTGCACCACCACAAAGACAGAACAGCAGCAGAAGAGGTACCACTGCAAACACAGACAACTCAGTTATCAGTGTTCATTCAGCACATCAGCTGTAATCATCTTTAAACATATCAACAACCGTACATAATTCTTATATGTAACACTTATATTTACTCATATGTATTAGTTGTTATTTGAAGTGCTTATTGCTAAAGAGCTTAAGTGAATAGTTTTGGATCGAGTATCCTTTAGATTGACAGTGATGTAGGGCTGGAAAAAAAAAGAAGAAAATTAAAGCTGCATGCAGCATTTTATCGGGGTTCAAGCATTCAAGGCAGTTTAAGGCAGGATTTGTCTTATTTAGCAAGCATGTACCACTGAAATCATATATGCTAAAACAAACACAGAAAGAAAAGGTTTAAACAGTAATACCTTATACATACGAAGCATGCTTTACACACATACACACACACACATAAACAAAAAAATATAATTTTCAGGTCACAATGTAATTGTAATGTTGTCTTACTGCAAAGACATAAGTCACATGAACAAATGAAGTGGTAAACCTTGAAAAAAATGTGATTTGTAATGTTATTATAAGGATTTATATAGTTTAAAGCAGGGGTGTCCAATCCTGTTCCTGCAGATCTACCTTCCTACAAAGTTCAGCTTTAGCCCAGCTCAACACAACACACCTGTCTGTAATTATGAAGTGCTCCTGAAGATCTTAATTAACTGATTCAGGTGTGTTTTATCAGGGTTGGAGTTAAAATGTGCAGGTAGGTAGATATCCAGGAACAGGATTGGGCAACCCTGGTTTAAAGGTATTTTAAATGACAAAACATTGAATTCTTGAAACCTTGAATTATATTAGTGGCCTTCTGCTGCCATCTGGTGGCACAAAATGACAGTGTCAGGCAATTCATTATAGAAATATATAGTTTTAAAGGTTTTTTGACAGTTATAGCGCCACCTATTGCCCGATCTCCACCATTTTTGGGGGATGTCCTCGGAGTGTATCCATACATATGTGTGCCAAATTTGGTGAAAATATCTCATTTCGTTTTGACGTTATAGACACTTATATATATGAGCGCATAAAAACTGACCCATGAAAGACTTTGATTAGATTTTTTTGCCACTTCCTATCAAAATTTTGACATTTGGGCTTTAACATATAGTAAACCAACTTAGGTTCCGTGTTTTCTACTGTGGTTTCGTGACGATCGGACAAACGGTTTCGAAGATATTCGCAAACGTTTTTTAAGCGCTAAATCACAACGTGGCACAAACCATTTTCCGAAACCTGGCAAGTCTGATATCGTTGAACTCGGCAAGGATTCAGGAGTCTAAAGATATATATCTTGTCAAAATAAGTCGATCACATCCAGAGTTATATACAATTTCATCCAAAAGCATTAAAAACACAAGTTTTTTAAAGTTTTCTAACAGTTATAGCGCCACCTATGGTCCGATCTCCATAAAAATTTGTGTGCTTCTGTATAGTTATACTTCGCATGCGTTCACCAATTTTCGTGAAGTTCTGAGTTTACGTTTAGGTTTTATAGGCTTTTGGGTATATTTAGCCACGCCCACTTTCTAAATGACCCCGTTATAGCGACCCAAAGGGTAAAGTTCAACTTTTTTTTGATAATTATTGATCTGGAGAGTCCAGAGAATTGTCCTGCACTGGTTTTGTTCCGATTGTGCGAAAAACCTAGGACTAGTTCGCAAAAGTAGGTTTTTAAAATATTCATGAATAATTAATGAACGGTTTGATTGACAGCATTGGTTCTTGAGGCAAAGTTGTTCAGCATGAGGAGATCTATCAAATGATATGCATATTATGTGGATTTATGAAACACCATGTGATTACAGAGTCGTAAAACTCGTTAGCGCCAACTAGTGGCCGATTTCTTTCAAAATTGGTACAGACGTCCATGACCACGATTCGATCATGCACACCGAGTTTCGTTCCGATCGGCCTCCGTTAACCTTGTCTAATAGGTGCTCAAATTTCATTGGCCGATGGCGGCCATGTTTTTTGAGATACACCAATGTCCTTAAAGACAATCATGCCCCCTTGGACCAAGACACTACACGCCAAATTTTAAGTCAATCGGACTAACGGTTGCATAGTTATAGCTGTTTTTATGTTTTTTTCGCATTATAGCGCCACCTAGTGGCAGAGGTGCGCAATTTTTTTTATTTAACCAAAGTCTGAGCTTATACATATATGTACCAAGTTTAGTGAAGATATTCCATTCCGTTCAAGAGTTATCACTAAAAATAGCATTTGGCTAATGTTAGCATAGACGTTTTTGGCGTATTGTTTCGTGCAAAATTCGAAATTTCAACTTTTTTTGATAATTATTGATATTCAGTGTCCAGAGAATATTTTTGCAGTGGATTGGTTCCGATCGGTTGAAAATCCTAGGACTAGTTCGCGAAAGTACGTTTGGGCTTCGGGTCAATTTTACGGAAAAACGGTGCGTCGTAGAGTTAAAAAAGGCGCAAAACAATTTTGTTCGTACTAACCCAAGGATTGCAACGATGTACAGTTTTTGAGTCTACGTCAAGCGGTTTACGAGCTATAGCCAAAAATGTCTGAAAATTTTGTTTTTTGCGCTGTAGCGCCCCCGTTTGGCCGATTGGGTCAAGACTTTGATAGGTTCTCCCCAAATTGAGCACTACAATCTGGCCAAATTTCAAGTCTCTAGGCCTTACGGTTTAGGCTGCACGATCAGTTTTACGGCAGAATAATAATAATAATAATAATAATAATTAAAGCTGCAAGCAGCATTTACCGGGGTTCAAGCATTTAAGACCTTTAAGCAGATATGCATAAAAAGATATTTTATAGTTTGAAAGATATTTAAGTTTTATTTAGCAAGCATGTCACCACTTAAATCACAGATGAACAGCTATGATATATGCTAAACCAAACACAGAGAAAGAAAAGGCTTAAACAATAATACGCATGCTTACTCATACACACACACACACCACTTATTGGTTCACTTTCATTCTGTGTCAAAACAGTATGTGTTTTGTGTTTCAAGTATATTTCCATGTTCACTACATTAATTAAACATGCTTACAAACACATTTTGTTGCAAATATGGATATTTGAAATCAATAATGAGGTAAGAAAATGCTTATTCCAGGTTTTCCCTTTAAAAATCATCATTTTCAGGTCTCAATGTAATTGTAATGTTGTATTATTGCAAAAAAACATATGTCAGATGAACAAATGAAGAGGTAAACCTTGACAAAATGTGATTTGTAATGATATTATAAGGATTTATATAGTTTAAAAGAGATATAACATGACAAAACCTTGGAAAAACCTTGAAATCTTGAACTATATTAGTGGCCTTCTACTGCCATCTGGTGGCAAATGACAATTTCAGGACATACAAAACATATGAACATTGTCATTCAACACATTTTTAACTGTTAAAGTTAGCTATTGTCCCGATCTCCATGAAATTGCTTGTTTAGAGTCATGTCACACGTCCTTGCTTATTTTCAGAAAGATCTGAGCATTCCTTGGAGAGATATATGGCTTTCAGGGACACTTGGTGAAGGCCACATTTTGAAATGACCCTTTTATATCCACTAATGCAAAAGTTCAACTTTTTTTGATCATTATTAAACAACAGAGTCCAGAGAATTGTACTGCATTGGTTTTATTCAGATTGAGCAAAAAACCTGATTAGTATGCAAAAGTAGGTTTTTAAAATATTCTTGAATGAACAATTTGATTGGCAAAATAAATGATGGGTAACAAAATGTTTACTCCAAGTCTCCTTAAAGTTTCACATAATGTGGCAAAATTGTCATTAATACTTCAACCGAAATTAAGTGATGCATTTTGACAAAATGTGATTGTAATCATTAATAGTGATTTTATCAAGTCTAAATATGGATTATAGAACAATATGACAACTTTAACCAGCAGGTGGCAGCAAAGGACCAGTCATTAGCCTACTTTCATGGTCTGGTTTTGGTTTTGTACATTTTCCATGACTGCATTAAACATGTTTACACACACATTGTTGTAGATATTTGAAATACATGATAGGTAAGAAAATCTTAGTGCAAGTCTTGTCTTTCTGACAACAGAATAATGAATGAATGATAAATGGGAATTTGGTTTTTCGCTTATATCTCGGGAACAGGACATCGAAAAATTCTGAAACTCAGAGGGTAGATAGTGCTCAACAGGCCCTGTGGAACGAGACCATCGCGGGGACAGTGAGTGTTGGGGGTCGGGAGTTACGCCTGGTCTAATGCGTATCTTTTTGTGCTTATATCTCAAGAACGCTCAGGCCAAATTGCACCAAACTCGAATCGAATCTAGTCGGGGAAAGGGCCTTTCCAACGAGCCCTTCCCCAAGGTCCTAGGAGGTAGGGCTCGGGAGTTACGGCCGTTTAAAGTCGGGGGTCCCGCGAACTAGCGATCCGCGGGGGGGCGTCCCCGAGGCCCGCGACGGATGTGGCCGCTCAAGGGCCCGGAGGGGACCTTGCCATCCGAGTTTGAGCTCGCGGGGACTTTCGGTTCCTGAGTTAGAAGCAAAAATGTACCGGGATGTGACGTCATTGGCGGCCGCCATTTTAAAACGCGCCCGCTGGTTTTTGGCTAATATCTCGGCGACAATTCAATGAAAATGCCTGAAATTCATAATGTGGACAGACTTCATCTAGACGGTTCGAATGAGCCCGGTGCTGGCTGGATTGGTTGAGATTTCGTTTATAAACATAGGAATATTGTCATTTTTCATCTTTTTAACTGTTATAACTTCTATACCTGTTGCCCAATCTCCACAAAATTTGTCATGCTTATTTAGAACAATATTTGGCATATGCTCACTTATTTTCGTGAAGTTCCAAGTTTTCGTTTAGGATTTATAGGCTTTTGAGTACATTTTGCCACACCCATTTTCTAAATGACCCAGTTATAGCAACCCAAAGGACAAAGTTCAACTTTTTTTGATAATTATTGATCTAGAGAGTCCATAGAATTGTCCTACACTGGTTTCATTCCAATCGGGTGAAAAACCTAGGACTAGTTCGCAAAAGTAGGTTTTTCACATATTTGCGAATAATTAATGAACGATTTGATTGACAGAATTGGTTCTTGAGGCAAAGTTGTTCAGCATGAGGAGATCTATCAAATGATATGCATTTTATGAAACACCATGTGATTACCGAGGCGTAAAACTCGTTAGCGCCAACTTGTGGCCGATTTCTTTCAAAATTCTTACAGACCTCTAGGACCATGAGTTGAACATGCCCATTGAGTTTCGTTCCGATCGGCCTCCGTTAACCTGGTCTAATAGGTGCTCAAACTTCATTGGCCGATGGCGGCCATGTTTTTTGAGATACGCCAATGTCCTCATAGACCATCATGCCCCCTTGGACCAAGACACTGCATGCCAAATTTCAAGTCGATTGGACTAACGGTTGCTTAGTTACAGACGTGTTTATGTTTTTTTCAAGTTATAGCGCCACCTAATGCCCAATCGACGAGATTTTTTTATCGTGACCAAAGAATGAGCCCATACACATGTGTACTGAGTTTGGTGCAAATATCTCATTTCGTTCTCGAGTTATAGCCATTTTAGTAAAAGTGGCTCCGCCCTTAACGAACGTTTTGGCGCCCCTTCGTGACCGTGAATCAAAATTTCAACTTTTTTTGATAATTATTGATATTCACACTCCAGAGAACATTTCTGCACTGGTTTGGTTCCGATCGGGCAAAAAACCTAGGACTAGTTCGAAAAGTAGGTTTTGGACAAAATTCAAAATGGCGGGAAAACGGGACCTCGGAGAGCAAATCTGATCTTCTACGCTTGTCACCGCCTTGACGCAAGGATTCCAAATATGTAATTCTTTTAATCTACGACAAACGGTTTAGGAGTTATGAGCCATTTTGCGCATTTGATCGCTGTAGCGCCACCTATTGGCCGATTTGGGTCATACTTTGTCAACCTCTCCTCGATTTTTGTACTATCATCTGACAAAGTTTCAAGTCTCTAGGCCTTACGGTTTGGGCTGCACGATGCGTTTTACGGCAGAAGAAAAAGAATAATAATAATAAAAATCAGCACAATAACAATAGGGTTTCAGCACTACGTGCTTGAACCCCTAATAATAAAAATCCTAACAATTACAATAGGGTTTCAGCACTTCGTGCTTGAACCCCTAAAAATAAATAAACAAATAACACTTTAGTTTGATGGTCCACTTTAAGGCAGGAACACACCAAGCCGACAGTTGGCCGTCGGGCAGTTTTTGTTCGTCGGCCGACTGAGTTTCCTCGTCAGCTTTTTTTCGGCCGATTCGAAATGTTGAATCAGTGTCGGAGCCGGGTGTGTCTCATACGTTCTGAAAAGTGAAGCCACGGGCTCTTTGATCGCCCCCTGGAGGCTGGATGCAGTACAGGTCATAAACCCCGCCCTCTCAATGCAGTCGAATGAGACTTCAGTGAAAACTTAAAAATAAATTCTGCTTCAAATAAAACTTTATGAAAAATGGTTTTGGTCATTTAAGGTAGTTGTTATCACACTGATATATATTCAATTGTTCGTTTTTGTGATGATTTAGATTTTAGCTAGCAATTTGATGCTATAAAAACGGGGCGTGTCGTCATGATTCGAACTTGATTGACAGCTCAGCTTGTCTGAGGACTGTCGGAGCTTCGAGGGGAGATTGAAGATGTATTAACTAACTGTTAATTTTCGATTTCTTTGTTATTTAACACCAACAAAATGAGTTGTTCAGCAGTAAACTGTACTAACCGACCTACAGGATCTGACGGATCACTGAACCTTTTTCTGTAACATTAAATATGGGTGTTATAAGCTAATTAATAAATGTTATTAGTTAAGATAACACACCTAATGTTAACAATGTCGGGAAAAAGCAGGTGATCGTTATCTGGCAGTTACTTATTATTTTTATGGGTATAAAATAATAATTAGCAGGACAAAACTAATGATAGCTTACTCTAATTACAGCAATCGATCTCCTGTAACATTAGTTGAACTTGATTTAAAATGGCAGGACCGTTTCTGACGATTTAGAGTTGTTTCTAGTGGCATATTATATTGATTTTATCTACTGAATTTGCTGTTTTAAAAGTATTATTGCTCTAGAAATAGAATAGCCTATTATTTTATAGGTAGAATTTTAAATTGTATATAATTTTTATAGTCTATTTAAAATACATGAATGATGACGCAGTCGTCTGGGCGGAAGTTTGATATCGCGACTCCGCCTCCGGCTCCACTGACGGTTCCTTCTGCGCATGCCCAGGCTCCAAACTTACGTATTGCGTAACATGTCAGCGCCCATTCGGTCGGCCATTTTGGCTTCAGTTCATTACAATGGAAGGAAGCGACGTCGCGTCGTCCATCTTTTTTTACAGTCTATGGTCGGAGCTCGTCGGTCCGTTGGGCCATCTGATCATTCTGATTGGCTGTTCAGCTGCTGCCACCTGCTGGTACGGAAAGGCATTTCATCTTACGCAGGCGCAGAACAGACGTGCTACTTGGCCGTCTGGTGTCGAGCGTTGGTTTGGTGTATCAGGGCAACTTTGGACCCAGACGCTGCCGACGCGAGCCAACCACGCAGTCTGCTTTCGTCACCACTAGTTCGTTGGTGTGTTCCTGCCTTTAGACATTCTACAAACTGTAAGTAACTTTGCAACTACATGTCAACTAACTCTCACTGGAGTATTAGCTAACACTATCTGCTAACACTTTATTTGGATGGTCCCCAACAGACATGCTGACTATACGCAATTACATGTCAACTTATTCTACTAACCTGAACAGTCTACTAGAATGTCTAAAGTAGAACACTGAAATAAAGTGTAACCAAAAAAAATATAATAATAAAATAATTGATAAACATGGAGAATGAATTTCACTTACAATTAGGTGTAACCTTTGCCAGTAATGCTACGTTGTCAAATGTAGTAAACTCAGTGCAGGCTTCCTTGTTTACGTCCGAATGCCGGCTCATTATTGGCCGGATCCTGTGTCAGCATCACATGTATGCGTCGTGCTGCTCACGTGTTCAGCTTTGGCCTATACTGAGTTGGCGTTCAGACATAAACATGGAAGCCTGCACTGAATTCACTACGTATGACAACGGTTCAAACAAGTCATTATTTTTGTTTTGTTTTTGCGCACAAAAAGTATTCTTGTCACTTCATAACATTAAGGTTGAACCACTGTTGTCAAGTTGACTATTTTAACCATGTTTTCAACTACCTTTCTGGATGTCAAAAGGTGCAATGACATTGCTGTTACCTCTATAAAAATGTCATTTTACACCAGTTGTAGTGTCCGAAGAAATTTTGCATGCTCAAAGTCTAGCGTGACCACGGTTTTAAGGTGCAAACAGTTCCAGTGCAACTGAACTACTACAGGTAGTCTCGGGTTCTGTACAATGGTGGACTCCCAAGTAGGCATGACAGCTTTCACATGACCAATTTTTCAAGTGAACCATGCTCTGTTTTGAACTAAACTGTCCGTGTGAAAGCAGTAAAAAAAAAAGTTTTTCTAGGAAAACACATTTTACTTTTAAATTATGATGCAAGCATTTCTATGTTGACAAACAGCACATCCTTACAGCAAGAGAGAGATTAAATGTTGCTACTCACACAGAAGGAGCAGCAGTCCCAGCAACATTAGAAAAACACCAGATACTCCAAATCTTGTAATCGTTTTTTCTGGAAGGCAAACTTTTGATGCGTCACATGTGCAGACGTCTATCTGAAGCATCTGACCAGCGCAGGTCTTCCCCTGCTGGTCACTCACATCCACAAACATATGGTACACACCAGGCCATAGTGTTTTTTGAGATCTGAATATTGCTGTAGTGTCTGAAAATATGATGTTAAACATGAAGACATAAACAAGATTAATACATGATTAATGCAACCTTTTTTAAGGCAAAAATTCAGCACTAAAATGAGTTACTAAAATGTTTTAGTAACTAATTGCAGTGCTTCTTTTACTTCACATTCTTAACCCTATTCTGACGGGATGTGGGCAATGCAATAATTGCCGGAGCTTCTGCAGGATTTTAATACTGTCCAAAATGAATAACTTCTGGACTTTTTCAGAACTTTTTTAATTTTTAACTGCATTCTTGTGCTTGTAAAGAAATGTCCTTGAAATAGCCTTAGGCTGGTGATGCACTAGACGGCATCCAGTTATTTATTCACTAGTCTAACAAGTTCATTGTCCTTTTGTTTTGTTTTTGTAAACTTTTAGTTTGTGTGTTTTATTCCTGTTTCCCCTCATTAGTCCTTGTTTGTGTCTTAGTCTATTAGTCCTTGTGTATTCAAGCCCTTGTGTTTCTAGTGTTCATTGTCAGGTCTTGTCCTTACATGGATGTTTCATCTGCATGCTCAGTTCTGTTTCCTGTGTTTCTCATTTCCTTGGTTCTTGTGTTCTTTTGTTGATGTTATTATTAAACAGACATTTCCCCCAGTTTCACAGACAAGTCTTAAGATAATCCCAGACTAAAATGCATATTGTAACCGTTTTAACTGAAAGAAAATTGCACTGACATATCTTAAAATATGATAATGCCATTATTTTGTCTCAAGATGCACACCAGTAATGTTTTTTTTTTTCTAGGGTATGTTTATAAAAGCTACTTAAATGCCCTAATTGAAATAAGGCCTAATCCTGGCATAGTCTAAACCATGTCTGTGAAACCAGGCCTTAATCTGCATTTGGATCCTCTCTCCCTGTTCCTTTACCCCAAAGTTACAATCAGTTACTTATTTGTTTCCATTTCAATGGAAAATCTAAATGCAACACTTATATAACACTTCCTTCATGCATCTGTATCTACAGCATTATTCATGAAGGAAGTTTAAAGTGCTGTATGTCATTTCTCAGTCTTTCTCTCTCTCTCTCTCTCTCTCTCTCTCTCTCTCTCTCTCTATTTTATATATATATATATATATATATATATATATATATATATATGAATTTCTGATCCCCCATAGAAAGCAATGTAAGTACCACATTCAAGGTCCAGAAAGGTAGTAAAGACATCATTAAAATAGTCCACGTGACTACAGTGGTTCAACTGTATGAAGCAATGATAATACTTTTTGTACAAAAACAAAACAAAAATGACGACTTTATTCAACAATTTCTTCTCTTCTCTGTCATTCTCCTATGCTGTTTACATTGGGGGTCTCCAACCATTTTGTGAATGAGGGCTACCTCACTTGTTTGTTATACTGTTATATAACAGGTGGTGCTTTTTTACTTTACTTTTTCACCATCACATGCAAAATAATACAATATCTTAATATCCTGGTTTAAATTTTCTGACAGTTCAACTGAGTTGGCTTCTGTTTTTTATTTACTAAAATTTACCATTTGTACTTCCATAGTTTCATACATTTGTAGATCATAGTAACATGCATAGTAAACCATGCATGGTTCTTTACTACCACAGTAAGAAAAAAAAAAATAATAATAATAATAGGTTCTCTATAAACCTATTGTATGTGTTATGAAAAACAGTAGCCCAAACATTTAAAATAAAATAAATGCAATAATATAATAAATAAATAAATACATGCAAAGAAAAAAAAAAAAATCTGCCATAAACCTTATAAACAAAACATAGGCTGCTGTAATTATATTCCATTACTCCTTTTACACATTTAATACATTTATGACTATATTAATATAGCAACATTTGATATGAATACCACCACAGTTTGTTACAGTAAACCCATGAGTTTGAGTGAAATGTCTCCTAACTGGTTTGTTCTTGGAACAATGTTTTTCTTTTGTTTCCTGTCAAGGAACGAAGACAATTCTTATGTGATTATAATCGTGTATTTATTTGGTTTAATGTTTTATCTGTCTCTTCCCTGTGCTTGTTGATTCCTGACAAATGCGTATCTTTCACAGATTCACACACTCCGGTTAACTCGTATAACTCATAACTCCTGTTGCCCTCATGAGCTCCCTCTGTTGCTCTGGCTGAAAGGATCAGAATAGATAGACGGTGAGATCGCGCAAACATCCTCGGATAGCAATCATCGCATAATTTAGAGGAAAATAAATAGAAATGCTCAGAAAAGTGACAAACATAGGGTATGTTATCAATATATTTCTAAATATGTAAGCCTTTGGATTTAAAAGCCTTAGTGGAGTTGTTTTTTGCCTTCTTGCGATCGCAAATAAATGGAAGCAGGCACAACTGAATAGGTCTGTGTTTTGTTTTTATGTCAATATAAATATCAGTTAGATTTAGCATGAGTGATGTGCACTCCTGAGATAAATTAATACATTACTATTACTGTAACATTTTTTTATTTTAAAACATTGTTCAAATATTGATGCCGGAATCTTAAATCTTTGAGTAAAAAACAAACGTTCGCAAGTTTGGATCGTTAAATCTTGAATGACTGTCAACTGTCCCACGTTTGACGCAAGGCCTCATGGGGCGTAGGAAACTTGTGGATAGAATGTGCTTAGCGGGCAACTCACAGGCTCCACGTGAGAACCATGTTGGAGACCACTGGTTTACATTATAGACAAAGTGTTCCATGTTATTGGACAATACTATACACGTGAGCAGCAAGACTCATTCATGTGATGCTGATGCGGGAGCTGGCCAATAATGAGTCAGCATTTTGACGTAAAACCTGAAGCTCTGCACTGTCTACAATGTAAACAGCATAGGAGAATGACAGGGAAGAGAAGAAATTGTTGAATAAAGTCGTTATTATTGTTTTGTTTTTGTAGACAAAAAGTATTCTTGTCACCATATAACATTAAGGTTGAACCACAGTAGCCACGTTGACCATTTTAATGATGTCTTTAGTACTTCTCTGGACCTTGAATGTGGTAATTTCATTGCTTTCTATGGGACAAAAAAACCTCTTGGATTTTATCAAAAATACCTTAATTTGTGTTCCAAATATAAACAAAGTCTTACAGGTTTGGAACGACATGGGGGCGAGTACTTCATGACAGAAGTTTCATTTTTGGGTGAACTAATCATTTAAAATATACACAAAAGACAACAAGTTTTTCATTACCGTTGAGATGTTCGACACGCCATGACTCCTTTGTTCTTTTGTCGTCCACACTGAAAACAAAGGGTGCTCCATTGGGAAAATGATCTTTGTCCACAGCCGTGACATAAACCACATGCTCTTGATAGCATAGTCTTTGAGACTGATGGATCAGCACAGGACAGTGGTCATTAAAGTCCTTCACTTGAATGGCAATGGTACCTGTAGCAGTTTTAGCTGGAAGGTCTGTAACGGAAGTGATATATTCCTCCCATGATTTTAAATGCAGTTTAAATGCTTGCAACACATTGAACTATACATTGAAACTCCATTTAATGTTTTTTAATAAGTGCTTTTAATAATAACCTTTGCCAATGCTAACTGTTTTACATATGTATCACAAAGGCTGACTTACCATTGGTGATGCAGATTATGTGGGCATAATATGTGTTATTAATCAGAAACTTGGACTCATAATCTGGAATTTTATTGAGTCTTATATCAGCTGTCCTCTCATCTATAATTAGCCAGTTGTCAACATCTTTTCCTTTTGCATACCTAAAATGGATGAAATGAGTACTTTTATTACATCTGAATAAAACCACAGGAGTATGTTGTAAAGGGATGTTCTTTTTCACAAAATGTTTGTATTCTCACCTCACGTTATTAGCAATTAATAGTGTGTCACTGTCTATTGCTGCGTAATTGGTTATGACTTTTTTCAAATCAATAGTGGTGCTTTCTTCAGATATGGTGATGACTTTGACTGCAGGTTTGAAGCGAGGGCCCTCGGGCTGGTTGATCACCCTGACTCGGACGGTGTAAATCTTGCTCTCTCTTATGACTACCGATGAGTGATATTCTGCCTTATTAGAGACAGACACTTGAAGCTTTACTTCCTTCAGCTCTTCAAAGTCCAGTTCCTTTAAAGGTGAACAATGGGTGAAAAACAGGAAATGGGGGATGCAAGATTGTAGGATACTTCTTGCTGAACACTTGAAGTATGCTGAACAAACTGCTACACATTTATTCCTGTTCCATGAGTTTCACTTATAATACATCATAATTAGTGATACATTTAAAAATAAATGGCTACTTTCTACCCTGTTTTTGACCCTCTGACTTGAAAACTCTGTTTAAAGGGTTGTGTCCCAAATATTAGATTCATTATGCAGTGTAGATTGTTGCAATTTCAACATAACAGGAGTTATAACAAAACTGCAAAACTCAGGCAGCAAATTTGCACTAAATTAAAGTGAACTGAAGTGCAGAGATGCCATTCTTCAACAACTAACAACTTAGCAGGCATCTAGATCTACTTTTATTTCAAGTGATACTGTTGTAGTCTCTCTTTACCTTCACTAACAAGCACCAGTGGATGGGCCAGAGATGAAGAAGCATTGATCTGTGTGTGTGCAGGCAGTCATGTGCTGATCTCTTTTACATAATAAGAAAAACAAGTTGCATTGGCAGCTTTGTTTCATTAAGTTATTATTTGCCTTGTTTTTCTCTCAAAAATCGGAACAAGCAAAGCCAATATTGCTGAACCTTAGTCCACAAAAATCACATTACTGATAATATCAAAGCAGGGATCAAAACTACAGGGCATCAGTCATTTAAGTATGTTCATTTTTGGTTTCTAAACACTTTCTTGATGTAACGCCACTTTGACTGTCGAGAAGAAGTCTGCTTTGGAGCTTGCTTCAGTGCAGCAAAAGTGCACATCGAGGGCGCATATCGACCTCAAAGGGGGCACTCATGAGCACTCTTCTGAAACCTAAAATGACAATTTTGCAACTGGAAAAACTGAATGCTTCTCTAGTAAGGAAACGGATCTGCTCATGCACGAGGTAAAAGCGCACAAGCAGACCATCTACGGGACAAGCTGGATTCCAAAGCTTTTTGTCTTTATGGCGCATATTACAAACGCTCTCTTTAAATAACAAAAAAAAACGATTGCGTCTTTGACTTTAGACCAGGTTTTAGTTGGTCATTGGCGCAGTCCATTTCAGTTGTCTCAAAATAGCAATGCTCCATGAACACACACCTAATTTTCAGACCAGCATGCCCATGGGTGTACAAATGGGCACGAATGCATTTGCTATTTAAACAATGTGGCGCAAGGCATAAAAAAGATAAGGCTGAAACTAGCAAAAAACACTTGCATTGCGCCAGGTGTATGCCCCATAAGTGCATATGAAGTGTGCCATTTGGGACAGAGCCTATGTTTCATGCTGACTTTGTTTTTAAACAATCAGAATTTAATGCAGGTTTTGCAAAGTGGTAAAAGTGTTATTAAAGTTAAAAACTATATTGGAATAGCTAGTGTGCAAGGGAAAACAAAGCACTGTTTGTAAAGGCAAAACAGAAAAAAAATACTGTTTTATCAGCTTACCTTTTGGAGAATCAGGACGCCTTCATTGGTCTTGGTGTCTGTGGTTATGGAGAAATAACCAGCTTCGTTTCCTGACACAATAGTGAAGACAGCCAGCCAGTTTTCAGAATAGATGAGATCATCATCAGTCACATTAATTCTTACCACTTCCACATTTTTTGTGTTTTCCTCCACCGAGCACTCATGCTATAAACCAAACAACATGATTACACATACATTAATAATTAGGGTTAGTTCACCCTAAAATGCAAATTAAGTCATTGTTAACTCACCCTGGTGTTTTTCTAATGCAGTATGCCTTTCTTTCTTTTTCAGACCACAAAAGCAGAATTTTTCAAAAATGTTCCACTCATGCTCTTTCATATAATGGCAGTGAATAGCAACGAGCATTGAGCTTTTTTAAAAAAGATGAAAAGCATCACAGAATGGTCCGATGCTCCACATGTTGCATATTCCAAGTGTTCTAGGGGTATACGAACAACAAAAACAAACCGGAAATTACTGTATTATTTCACGAAAATCCTGACCTTGGCCATTGGTCTTATGTGCTCAGCTGCAAGACATACTCGTTCGTGTAACTCTATTAGCACCACAGTTTACTCCGTCTCACCCAGAAAAAGCACACAAGTTTTGCGAAATCTTACATCGCACAGTCATGCACAGAAGACTAACGGCCAATGTCAGGATTTTCGTTAAATAATACATTTATATACAGTACAGTCCAAAAGTTTGGAACCACTAAGATTTTTAATGTTTTTAAAAGAAGTTTCGTCTGCTCACCAAGGCTACATTTATTTAATTAAAAATACAGTAAAAAACATTAATATTGCGAAATACTATTACAATTTCAAATAACTGTACTATTTAAATATACTTGACAAAGTAATTTATTCCTGTGATGCAAAGCTGACTCTTCAGTGTCACATGATCCTTCAGAAATCATTCTAATATGCTGATTTGCTGCTCAATAAACATTTATGATTATTTTCAATGTTGAAAACAGTTGTGTACTTCTTTTTTTTTTCAGGATTCCTTGATGAATAGAAAGTTCAAAAGAACAGCATTTATCTGAAATACAAAGCTTCTGTAGCATTATACACTACCGTTCAAAGGTTTGGGGTCAGTAAGAATTTTTATTTTTTTGAAAAGAAATTAAAGAAATGAATTTATGAACATTTATAATGTTACAAAAGATTAGATTAGAACACTGTTCTTTTGAACTTTCTATTCATCAAATAATCCTGAAAAAAAATATTGTACACAAATATTTTGTACAATTGTACACATTAAATGTTTCTTGAGCAGCAGATCAGCATATTAGAATGATTTCTGAAGGATCATGTGACACTGAAGACTGGAGTAATGATGCTGAAAATTCAGCTTTGCCATCACAGGAATAAATTACTTTGTGAAATATATTCAAATAGAAAACAGTTATTTTAAATTGTAGTAATATTTCACAATATTCCTGTTTTTACTGTATTTTTAATTAAATAAATGTAGCCTTGGTGAGCAGACGAAACTTATTTTAAAAACATTAAAAACAAATTTTTTTTTAAATCAAATCCTATCATATATCCCCAGAACACTTGGAATATATGACACTTGTCGCATGGGACCACTCTGTGATGCGTATGAATTTTTTTTTAAAAAGCTAGATGCTGGCTATTATTCTTTACCATTATATGGAAGAGCATAAGCAGGATATTTAAAAAAAAATATATCCTTTTGTGCGCCGAAAAAGAAAGAACGGTAGGGTGAGTAGATGAAAACATAATTTTTTAAACATTTCATTTCAGTTAAATACTTTTTAATGCTTGTGATGTGTAATATAAATATGCAATATAAAATATAATATATTCGTTTTACATGTTCTCATCTGCATAAATCTATCCCGAACATCACATCATGAACTAAAGATATGTCATTAAGTCATTTGGTGTATGTTGCAGTAGCTGAGATGTGGTTGATACTCAAAAAATAAACCTTACAAAGTCTCCAACCAAAGTAGGAATCTTGTCATTGACGTCAAGTATTGTGATGACAGCTGTCCCAGTCCCTGTAAATCCGTATGCAGCTCCATTCATATCGGTTGCTTTAATGATCAACTTGTATTCGTCTTTTGTCTGTGATGAGAAAAGCAAAAACTTCAGTCTCATGTGGAGGGAAAATATCAGCAAAACAATTAGAATTAATTTCAACAGTTCAACAGTCTGTGGTAAAATGACCCAGAAAAGTAGAAGAAATCAGTTTTCGGAATGTCAGTCAATGGGAATTTATCAATCTTTAATCTAACATTTCTTCAAGAATAAATTTGACTTATAAAACACCTAAGGCTGTAATTAACTACACAATACGTTTTAATGAGTCTGTATGTTTAGTGGTTGAAGCTAAATTAAATACAAATTGCAAACACAATACTAATTTAAATTCATGTTAGTGACTGTATACCTCTCTGTCTAGCGTGTTTTGCTTGACGAATATCTGACCAGTCTCTTGATTAATGTAGAACATGCCAGCGTGACTCTCTTGAACAATGCTGTAGGACATTTTTGTATGCAGAGTTCCTTCTTCATCTGCATCTGTTGCTGTGATTTTCATTACAAACGTGTCTGAAAAAGAAGTACAAGGGTAGAGATAGCACATTTTAAATACAAATATATTTCATGAAATTTTAATTCAAAGGCATTCAAAAGGGTTCAAACAACCTGCTAGAGCTGTGCATATTATATTATATATATATATATATATATATATATTAGTGAAAAATGTAGTCAGCTAGATTAAATAAAATGTTTTCGTAGTTTTGGTTTTAGTTTATGATAAGACCCTGCTGAGAGGTAACCGCTCATACACATCCTGAGCATGTGCACAGGCTAGTATGCCACACCTCTGACCACTGTATGTGTCCTTGTGGTGCTATCAGCCAGTCAGTGCTGTCATGGCATATTTTCCTGCAGCTCCAAAGAGATTAGTCAGTTGCACCAACAACAGAACTGTATATGAGCAGAGTTTACATACTTTCTTTGAGCTTTGAGATGAATTAGAGTGCTAAATGCTCCATTAATTCAAGGGAAATAGATAAGAACATGACAATGCTGATGCACTAGAACTCGTACAGCCCGCTCCCATTCACTGGCCATTATCCTGAATTATGAAATGCAGCAAACAGGGTACAAAGGCCACTGCACATGTAATAAGGTTTGTTGATAAGGGAAGGAGGAGGCTGGAACTGGTGAAAGGTAAACATAACTTGGTAACACTTTAGAATAATGGTCTGTCATTAATAAGTATGTATTAATGCTATTAACACTTCAGCTACTACTATTAACTAATATAGAAACAAGCTTAACTAATCAGTAAGTAATATCGAATTTGGGAAAAAGATAGTTCCTTATTAGCTAATCAATAATTAGAGAATGAGATTGGCATCATTAAGAACTAATAGATAACTATGACAAATTATAAAGAATTACTAATTAATTACTAATCACAACATTAAAGTGTCTGAGATGTGAGCAGTTGTCTTTTTTTACTCTCAATGTGGTCATAAAATGCATCATTAATCACTCAAGTGTTACAGAGTAACTGCAGGAACTACTAGTGATCAGGACCATTATTTTAAAGTGAAAAACATCTTTTTCACTTTAAAATAATTGTCCAGATCACTAGTAGTTCTTGAAGATTGTTGTTTTTTACTCTCAACGTGGTCATAAAATGCATCACTAATTACTCAAGTACCTAGTCATTCTTTAAGAACTACTAGTGATCTGGACCATTATTTTAAAGTGAAAAAATATATTTTTCACTTTTAAATAATGGTCCTGATCACTAGTAGTTCATGCATAGTGACTAGGTAACACTTGAGTGATTAATGATGCATTTTATAACTATATTCAGAGTAAAAATTATGACTGATTACGTCTCAGACACGATAATGTTCTTTACAATTTGTTCGTTAGTTAATAGTTATTAATGATGGTAATCTCATTAGGTAATTATTGATTAGCTAATAAGGAACTATCTTCTAAATTGGATATTACTTACTGATTAGTTAAGCTTGTTTCTATATTAGTTAACAGTAGTAGCTTAAGTGTTAATGTAGAACTACTCATTAGTCCTACATTACTTCCTGCATAGTTACTTATTAATGACGGACCATTATTCTAAAGTGTTACCCATAACTTTAATAATAAAATAAACAACGAAACAAAAGTAAACCAGCAGCCCCTCATGGATAATTGCAGCATTAACTAAAACAAAACCACAACATAAAGTCCTAGGCCTGGTCCTCTCGCGTCGTCACTTCCTCTTTTTATCCTTCCAGAGCTCCTCTGTGGGATTCGAGACCAGTTTTCACACAGGTGTCGCTTATTAACATTCGCTCCACCTGCCTCGACGAGGTGAGAGAAAGGATGAGGGACAGAGGGGAGAGAGGAAAATGAAAGAAAGAAATTCTTGGTCCGGTCCCCCAAACGCACTGCCGATTGGTCCTCAGACAGTGGAAAGGCCCTCACGGTGCCATGTGATGGTTCTGGACGCTCATCTGTGGACGGCTTACTACAGGTGCCCCGCAGCGAGCCCCCCATTCCTTCACTAAAACGGTGGTGACTCAGTCCCCTCATTGACGGCAGCCACCCCTCCTTGACCCAGTTGGACAACAGCGAGCTTCTGTCCCACATCCATCGCAGCCATTAACAGACTTCCACAGCTCTCGGCCCCGCCCCTCTTTATGCCAAAAGCCCTCTAAAAATTTGTGTCTGACAACTAATTTGCTTGCAAAAATCCTCTTTAATGCAGCGTGAGTTTTGAGCAACAGAGGGCAATGCTCACTATAGTACTAAATAATGTGATCATTAGTCTGACTCTGAAAACTGGAGGTTTATACTACACAGATTGACCCGTAAATCATAGGAACTGCTTTATTCTCCCTGATTCTGGAACTCAGAGGACAAACAAGTAACCAAGGCAATGTTTTCACCTGATTTTAAAATGAGTTCAGGTGGTCAGGTGATGAGATGCATCACCATTTACACCTGGCAGTAACTTGCAACCAAATTTCAAAGGGAGGGTCTCTGATTTTATGATTGCATGCATCAATGTCAGTGTTACTGTGTGTTGATAAAGCAAAAATGACAATGAAAGTAAGAAAATAAAATGCGAAAGACATTTTACCAAATGCGTAGTGTCACAGTTATGCTCAGTTTTCATTTTCATTCCCTGCCTTAGTTATCTAGTTAGATTTCCTTTCTTCAGTTAATTATCTTGTCTATAGAAGCCCTTCAGTTCTTTTAGTTCTTTGTGTAGTGTTGTTTGTATATAGTCACACTGTTACATTATACCTTCTTGTTGGAATACTTGTTTTGTTTAAAGTGATTTAAAGTGATCTACCTTATTTGAACTCTATCATCCTCGTCATCTTTGTGGAGCTACCTGTGAAAGTAGTTTCTTCCAAATATACTTGGATTTTAATTTAAGCCCAAACATGACATTTTAAGCAGGATTATTTTAGTGGAGTACCTGTAATGGTTACAATTTATTTCAATAATCCACTTTGCAACTATATATAACTGTCATTATATGCAACTACATGTCAACTAATTCTCATTAGAGTATTAGTAGTCTGTCAGGTTAAGGTAAGTAAAATAAGTTGACATGTACTTACAAAGCTGCTTATAGTCACTAGAATGTTGGGGAGCATCAAAATAAAGTGAAAAGGAAACAACTCGGCTGTCTAAACTTTCAGATGCCGCAACTCACTTCAATTCATGGAATAACCAAGCCTCTTTCCAGGAAAGATCAGTCATTCTTATCCAATCAAACCCTTTTTTTTTTTAAGCAGAATGGAAGCTGTGGATAAGCTGTGTGTTTGCAGAGTGGAATTTCCTGCTATGTTCTTATGTGTCTATTGTGAAATAATGCACCATCAGAGCATGAAAATAAGGACAAGACTTTATCTGTGTGCCTGTGCTTACATGCTCCAAGCATGAAGATTCCTGACTTTTAAAACTCAAAATTCAGTTAATCATTGTTTCACAATGTGTGTTCTGAAAATTGATGCATAAATATGTGCAGTAGAATGTGTGATTCTTCTTATCTGTTCAGGTAGGTATATATATATATGAAACAAATGGTAATTACTGTAAAATATAAGGAGGATCTGATGTTAAATTAGATTGTGTTTATTTAAAGGTCAGTATTTACTTTTTAATGTTGTGGCTGATCAGTGTATCAATCTTGGGTATACCACTTATATATGACACCATTTATTTATTGATTTGACTTTTTAATCTGTACTTTTATTTTATCCATCATACAGTATGAGGTGTTGCTTACCCTTTTGCAATATTTGCCAATTTGCACCAATACACCATTTAAATCATTGCGGACCAACACTGAGCAAGCCACTGGTCCTAAAATGTATGCACAAGCCTATACTGTCACAGATTCTCAAAGGCAAGATTTAAAATGAACTCAGTAGCAGGTTTCTCAGTAAAAACTTGTAAGTAACAGATTAACGTAAATGATGAGAACAATGCTCAACTTGAATGAATGTCTGATTTTTACAGGTGAATGTTTGTATATGATGGGTGAAGACAGAGATAAAGAGCAGAGATAAACAATCAAACAGGAGAAAATAAAGAAGGTAAATGAAGGTATATATGGACAGGTAAGTAAATCCAGAGTCTGTGAGTCTGAACATGGAGTTAGACCGGATGCAGAAGGTAAGTGAAACAGTGGTACATGCAATCTAAACAGGTATGGCTGATTAAGAAAAATAACACTTCTCCAGCTGTAGCTGGAGTAAGACTGGACTAAGACCATTCACAAATTCCAAATGTCGTTTTTGCACCCTTGAAGGGCACTCCGAGAAGGGGAAGCCAGGGGCATTCCAAATGAAAGTGAACAACTGAATTCCTTCACAATGGGCCTTTCCACAAATCCGTTAGCAAAGGAAACATGCAATGGTCACTTCAAGGAAATATTTTAATCATCTAGGTCATGTGACACAGGATGGCGAATCCTCATGATTCAATTTAAATCTAAATATGGCGGGAGAGTTCAAGTTGTTTTGTTTTGTTGTGATATATTACGCATTTTCATCATGCATTTCATATTAAGTTTTAAAAAGTTCACAGATAAGAAATGTGTTTAATGCTTAAAGGGTAAGTTCACCCAAAAATGAAAATCATCTCATGATTTACTCATCTTCAAGCCATTCTAGGTGTATATGACCATCTTCTTTTAGACGAACACAATCGGATATAGATTTTAAAATATCCTTGCTCCTCGAAGCTTTATAATGGTTGTGAATGGGGGGAGGGGGGGGGGGGCACATTTTGAAGCAAAAATTAAATGTATCCATCCATAATAAAAGAAGATCATACGCGGAATGCGGAAGCGCAGACTTATGTGTATGTATGTGTATGGTCATCCGCCGGAAGTTTTAAATATGGAGTCAAATGGATTACTTTTATTATGGATGGATGCATTTATATTTGCTTCAAAATGTGGCCCCCCATTCACAACCATTACAAAGCTTTGAGGAGCAAGGATATTTTTAAATGTATCTCTGACTGTGCGCATCTGAAAGATGATAGTCATATACACCTAGGATGGCTTGAGGTTGAGTTTTTGGGTTAACTATCCCTTTAACTTATAAAGTTAAGAGCAGATTGGTAACACACACACACACACACAGATACACATATAAAGCTTATTTTAAAAATGTATCTTTTTTTTATTTGTATCATATTGTATCATTATTTAGACCAGTGGTTCTCAAACCTGTCCTGGGGACCCCCCACCACTGCACATTTTGCATGTCTCCCTCATCTAACACACCCAATTCAACTCTTGCAGTCTCTACTAATTAGCTGATGATTTGAATCAGGTGTGTTAGATGAGGGTGATATGCAAAATGTGCAGTGGTGGGGGGTCCCCAGGACAGGTTTGAGAACCACTGATTTAGACCATATTATGAGAAATAAGATATCCTATTGTCGCTGCCTAGCATTGTTATGCTACATTGTTATGTGAAGCTAATGACGAAATTACGTGGTCTTTCATTGCTCCCTTTGCCAAGTGAGTTCCAAAGTGCCCTGCTCCCTCCAAAGTCACAACTTCAAGGGCTCTGCCCTTTGGACTGAGTAGGGCATAGGGATGCTCATCTCCGATTGGAATTTGCCCCATGGCTTGGCTACCTTAAATAATAAATACCCCCTGCTGACTTTCGAGTATGATTATGGAGTCATACCCTTTGGCCTCTCTAACAGCCCAGCAGACTTCTGAATAATGGCATTCTTGACATGCTTTACTGCTATGTATGTGTGTAGCTGGATGATATCTTAATTTTCCAGAGCAGAATATTTTCAACACGTGAAAATGCAACAGTATCTCCTAACAAACAATCAATGTGTAGTTAGAGAAGCGTGAATTTCATGTCACTTTTTTTTTTCTTCTTTTTTCTCTGGCATTTGAACAAGCGAAATGGCTATGGACATCAATAAGGTCAAGGCAGTCTCTGGAATAGCCAGTTACGAACAAAGTTAAGAAGATGCAACCATTAAGATCACAAGAATCTGGAGTTCATCAGTGAAGCAAAAAGGTTGAATACTAAATGCATATATACATATATATACACATATACACACACACACACACACACATATATATACAGCTATGGAAAAAATTAAGAGACCACTCCAAGTTCAGAAATCAATGTTAAGTGGTCTCTTAATTTTTTCCATAGCTGTATATCCAGATTTGTATAAAATACAAAAGCATGAGTATGCTTCTCTAAGTTTACATGCACTAATTTTTTTAATTACATCAAAATGAATTCAAATCAGAAGTGCAGAAAGCCACCATGATAATGTCAAGTATAATTGTAATTTTCTCTAGATGACTGTAGTCTCAGTCCATGAATCTTTCATCCCTTCCACAAGAGGGAGCCATCACCAGAATTCTAATTTAACTTCCTGTGCCACTAGTTCACTTCCTGTATAAGATATTTAACCGAGATTGTATATAATAGGGAGGTGAGAGGTAGTGATGGGCAAATGAAGCCTCATGAAGCACTGAGGCTTTTCCCTCATTGTTTTGGGAAAAGATTCAAAGCTTCGAGAGTGTCGAAAACCGCGCCGTCTGGTGTTAAGTAAAAAATAAAGCAGTTAAAACCCTGTGAAACAAGCTTCGGACGAAGCAGCCACCACACAGTTTCATGTTATGCGTTCAAATAAAAGCCTAATAGTGCACGCGCACGTGTGTGTTGAATTTCTCTCAATGATAAATTAATGTACCCATTAAACTATGGCATTTAATGCCAGAATGATTATCAATATGATGTAACAGAGGAATAAATGTACACAAATGAATTTCAGATGGCAAATATTTTATTTTCCTGAAATAATTTGTATTCATGTTACTTGTATAACTGGGTATCTTAAAATTTAATTGAATTTGTCTGAATGACTCATAAAGTAAGATCTGGGGGTTCGAGCATTCCAATACGCAAAGTGAATCACGCACGTGATTGGTTAGAAAGTGAGGCTTCGTTTGTCATTGGCCTCGATTCAAGGCTTCATCTGGCACGCCCATTTATGCTCGACACAAGCTCCGAAGCCTCGATTCAAATGTCACATCACTAGTGAGAGGGTCTGTATCTCTTACCATTGGAGAACGCGTTAACGGCTAACTTAATCACGTGCGGCACCTCTCAGCCTATCGTGTAATAGCAGTGACATCAGTCGCAACATTCCCTAGTCTGCCATCTCTTAAAAAAAATACATTTTTAATCAAACTAAAATCTACATATAGTTCCCAACGAAAGTATTGTTTAGTATAAAACATGCTGAAGATTAGCAAACAGGCTGTCGTTTAATTAAACGATCAGCTATTTCCCCACAAAAGCTGTTTAATCAGCATAGTGAAGCCTCTCATCCATTGACATCCATTCAAAAAAAAACAGCCTATGGTTTCCTTCCCTGCGTACCGCCAGTGACACGAGGTGAGAGCAAGCTTAATTAGACTGAGTTCATCATCAAACAGGCAATGGTGGAACAACAGCAAACAGGTATGGCAAAGAGTAGGCAGAATCGCAGTCGAGGTACAGGCAATAGGTCAGGGCTGGCAGATAACAATCATAAGTCCAACTAGAATGTACATTTCCTGAAGAAAATGTGAATGGTGCTTGCAGTGGCAAAACTCGGCACTCTTGATTAGCATGATGGTAGCATGATGCTAACACCCTTAGCATATTGCTAGGATGTGTTTACCAAGATGCTAATCATGTTAGCATAATGCTAGCAACATGCTAACATGATTAGCATGTTGCCACCATGATGTTAACACCCGTAGCATACTGTTAACATGTTTTTAGCAAGATGCTAACCATGTTAGCATAATGTTAACAACATGCTAACATGATTAGCATGTTTGCTAACATGATTAGCATGCTACTATCATCATGCTAACACATTTTCACTAGTTTGTGTCATGTTTAAACCCTAAGCTAATCACTATTAGCATGTAGCTATTCACTGCTAGCATGTGTATCATGTTGGAAGTCCAGATTGCTAGCATGAGTCAAAAGAGCCAACCGCCATGTCTCTATGATGCTCTGATGCAGAGATATAGGTCTTGCTAAACAGTTGCTAGGGTACTCTGTTTGGTTGCTAGGGAGTGGCTTGGCAGCTGCCAATGATGATACTCCAAAGGCTGCTTGACAATATAAACCAACCCCCATGTCTGTACGATGTTCTGATGCAGAGATATACATCTTGAAAAACGGTTGCTAGGGTACTCTGTTTGGTTGCTAGGGAGTGGCTTGGCAGCTGCCAATGATGATACATCAAAGGCTGCTTGCCAGTATGAATGATATAAACCAACCCCCATGCCTGTATGATATTCAGATTTGAAGATATCCCCTCTATGCTTTGGGTTGCTAGGGTGCTCTAAATGGTTGCTAGGGCGTGGCTATGAAGTGTTGAAGGTGATTCGTGATTGGCCGTTTGCTGCCCCGAGTCAAATGAGCCCACCCTCATGTTTCTATGACACTCCTATCCAAAGATATTCATTTGATCTTTTTCAATGGAAGTCTATGGAACTTGTTGCTATGGTGCTCTATATGGTTGCTAGGGCGTGGCTTGATAGCTTCACAATGATCCTGAGAGACTGATTGGTTGCCTGAGTAAAATGAGCCCACCCCCTTGTCTCTAAGACATTGTGATCCAGAGTTATGTTCAATACAAAATCCCTATGTAATTTCCCATAGTAGGAAAAACACAGTACTTCCTGGTTCATGGGCACGGCTTCACCATAGTATGTCTATGGGGCAACTTTGGGCAGCTCTTGCGCCCCAGGGGTACAACTTACACCCAGTTTTGAGGTATGGCCTGACAGAGCTTGCTAGCCTCTTCAAACGTGGTAACCCACATGTTTCTACGAAATTCTCACTCGGAGCAATAACTCGTCAAAATTTGTCGCAATGCAAAGTCTATGGGATTTTTTTCGCTACTTTTTCGCCCGCTGGACGAACATCGTACACCCGATCGCTTATAAAAGTCATAGCACAGGTCTCCTCAATAAGCCGGTCGAATTGACACCTGATTCATTGGTCTAGGACAAAAACTGTGGGAGGAGTAGCGCGCCAAACTTTTGTCCAGAAAAATAATTATAATAACTAGAATGTACATTTCCTGAAGAAAATGTGAATGGTGCTTGCAGTGGCAAAACTCGGCACTCTTGATTAGCATGATGGTAGCATGATGCTAACACCCTTAGCATATTGCTAGGATGTGTTTACCAAGATGCTAATCATGTTAGCATAATGCTAGCAACATGCTAACATGATTAGCATGTTGCCACCATGATGTTAACACCCGTAGCATACTGTTAACATGTTTTTAGCAAGATGCTAACCATGTTAGCATAATGTTAACAACATGCTAACATGATTAGCATGTTTGCTAACATGATTAGCATGCTACTATCATCATGCTAACACATTTTCACTAGTTTGTGTCATGTTTAAACCCTAAGCTAATCACTATTAGCATGTAGCTATTCACTGCTAGCATGTGTATCATGTTGGAAGTCCAGATTGCTAGCATGAGTCAAAAGAGCCAACCGCCATGTCTCTATGATGCTCTGATGCAGAGATATAGGTCTTGCTAAACAGTTGCTAGGGTACTCTGTTTGGTTGCTAGGGAGTGGCTTGGCAGCTGCCAATGATGATACTCCAAAGGCTGCTTGACAATATAAACCAACCCCCATGTCTGTACGATGTTCTGATGCAGAGATATACATCTTGAAAAACGGTTGCTAGGGTACTCTGTTTGGTTGCTAGGGAGTGGCTTGGCAGCTGCCAATGATGATACATCAAAGGCTGCTTGCCAGTATGAATGATATAAACCAACCCCCATGCCTGTATGATATTCAGATTTGAAGATATCCCCTCTATGCTTTGGGTTGCTAGGGTGCTCTAAATGGTTGCTAGGGCGTGGCTATGAAGTGTTGAAGGTGATTCGTGATTGGCCGTTTGCTGCCCCGAGTCAAATGAGCCCACCCTCATGTTTCTATGACACTCCTATCCAAAGATATTCATTTGATCTTTTTCAATGGAAGTCTATGGAACTTGTTGCTATGGTGCTCTATATGGTTGCTAGGGCGTGGCTTGATAGCTTCACAATGATCCTGAGAGACTGATTGGTTGCCTGAGTAAAATGAGCCCACCCCCTTGTCTCTAAGACATTGTGATCCAGAGTTATGTTCAATACAAAATCCCTATGTAATTTCCCATAGTAGGAAAAACACAGTACTTCCTGGTTCATGGGCACGGCTTCACCATAGTATGTCTATGGGGCAACTTTGGGCAGCTCTTGCGCCCCAGGGGTACAACTTACACCCAGTTTTGAGGTATGGCCTGACAGAGCTTGCTAGCCTCTTCAAACGTGGTAACCCACATGTTTCTACGAAATTCTCACTCGGAGCAATAACTCGTCAAAATTTGTCGCAATGCAAAGTCTATGGGATTTTTTTCGCTACTTTTTCGCCCGCTGGACGAACATCGTACACCCGATCGCTTATAAAAGTCATAGCACAGGTCTCCTCAATAAGCCGGTCGATTTGACACCTGATTCATTGGTCTAGGACAAAAACTGTGGGAGGAGTAGCGCGCCAAACTTTTGTCCAGAAAAATAATTATAATAATAAGTATGAGCAATAATAAGAATGGAGCTTTGCCTATGGCAAGCACCATTAATAAGTATGAGCAATAATAAGAATGGAGCTTTGCCTATGGCAAGCACCATTAATAAACAATGCACAGTCCAAAGGCAGGCAGCAGGGAATCGTAGACGGGGAACAGACAGGGTAAATAACAAGCAGACAATAACAATAAGAAGCGCTCAGAAGTGTAACCAGAGTATACAAGACCTCGCAATGTGTGCAAACATATGCATCACGGCACTGAGCATGTGCACAACATATTTTTATATCATTTATTTTGGATTTAGCTTGTTTACATTAAGGTTTTTCAATCTAATTGAGCCATCAGTCTTAATACTTATGGATTATTTGGTTAAATGTAAACATAGCTACTAAAACCTAAAATCCACCAAACAGGTTCTAAGTAGGGAGGCTGTTCATACCTCCTTCATTGTGTCCAAATGTCCTTCTGTGGGGGACTGCCAATATAGCACTGGATTTTGTTATGTCGAGGGTTTTTGCAAATGTTATCAGCTATGGAAAGTGACAGCAGCAACATGTACTTTCCAGCACACAGCTCTCAGGTCGGATTCACACCAAATGCGTAAAGAGAGGCACGTCCTGATATTGCTGAGTTACATGCGTTCCTGGGTCAACATATTTTGTTGATCCTGGAACAACATTCTAGTCTGAAAATTTAGTCTTAACCCTATTCCTACCCCTAAACCTAACCCTACCCATAAGTTATCCCAAAACTCAGAGGGAAAAGATAGATGAATAACACTGATATAGAAGCACCAATTCATGATTTTAAGCCTAAACTTGACATAATCTGTAAACTTGTCCCTGAAATCTGATTGGATGATTTGAATGTTGTTCCAGGATCAACAAAAATGTTGACCCAGGAACATGTTGAACTCAGCAATATCAGGTTATGCTAAAGAGAGCGTGAGCAGCGCATTTTTTTTTCGGCGCCCATGTTAACAGATTAGAGCATTCAGACCAGATCAGAGCAGATGTGGCATTGCTGCAACCGTTTCGAAGCAAAGTCTATTTTTGCTGCACCACTTATGCTGAATTAAAGCCACAGTGCAGTGTCAAAATTGACCTGATTAACAATCAAATAAAAAAACGAAACAAATTTCACCATAACATCATGTGAGGTGTTTTGTGTTTCACAATAACCATATGACATTCAGCGCCGTGAAAAAATAAACAAAATACATAAAAACGCATCACTGCCAGTTTTTTGCCTAAACTTCAAAGGCCTGTTTAAATGATTAAAACTAGAGACAAATCTTTACTTTTGTCACGTAAGCTACCTATTTACAGCTTGTTATATGCATATGTGTGTGGGACATCATAAATCAAAGCACAGTGACAGACACTGGTCGGAGAAAAACACTGAAAAATGTGACAGAATGAACAATACTCGTCTGTATTTGCAGTATACAAGCCACGGTTCAGCTGAACGCAACAAACGCTGCCAGTGTGAAAGCACAATTGCCGTGTGCTGCTCCTGCTCTGCATGCGCACAGCTTCTGCGCTGCCTCCACACTGCTTGTGCATCCAGTGTGAAACAGGCATCATGCTCCAGTTAGCCTTGGTTATAGACTGATAAGAGCATGACTCACTGTTTGGAATGCTTGAGAGAGGTGAGGAGGGGACAGTGATATAAAATGGGTGTGATGGGCACAGTAAAGAGGGGGGCAGACAGGCTTGTGACATCAACTATTAAAATATTTAAAATATATAAGGCGATAATTAGGGATGCACTGAAATGAAAATTTTGGTTTTCACTGAAATGAAATGAAAACCAAAAATTCTGGATGCACTTGACCAAAAAAAATGAAATCGTAATAAAATAATTATTAATTTATTATTTTAAATTAGTTTTTTTTTTGTATAATTGTATTATTATTAGACTTTTATTTAAATTCAATAATTTTACTGAATCTGAATTTAAGAAAAAAATACAAGCCATATATATATAAAAAAAAAAACACACTTTACTAAAGTAAATACTAATACTAAAGTAAAACAAAAATTGGACAGAAAATTATGGAGTTAATATTGTGCCATAATTAAACAAACGAACAGAAAGTGATGTGCAAATACAAAGGTCAGTTTGAGCGAAAACGCAGAGGAGTACCAAATATATGTATTGTGTTTTTCAAATATAAATAAATGAGCCTACATCATATTTCACAAATACAAACCATCCTACAAATGGCATGTAACCTTTGAACAAATACCAGTCTGTTATGATTGTATGACACTTGCCTTTATATGAGATCTCTCGGCTTGGTTTTCTCACAAATGCAGTTGAGCAACTTCCTCTTCCAAAACAGCAGATTGTGCTTTGCTATGGGTAAATCTATGGCCCTGTCCCAAATGGCACACTCCGGACTTTTGGACTTCCTCAGAGTCCACACTTTGGTGACGTCATGTAGTGCAGACCTATTGTCATGAATGTGGCTCCCTCGTCTCATCCTCCAGACCGCCGGAGGGAACCATCACCGGAATACTGAATCTCATTCGGACTCCATTACCCATAGGCCCTCATTCCTGGGACTGATTGCACACACACCTGCACGGCATCACACACACCCTATATAACACACACACTTGCATTCAAACATCGCAAAGTCTTGATTTGCTACGGTGGTCATTTCTGAGCATTATTCCCTGGACTGTTATCTCGTTGTTACTTGGACTGTTACTCTCTGCTGAACCTTTGCTGCCTACCCCGATCTCTGCCTGTACCATGGACTGTGTTTGTTTGCCTCCTGTCTTGATCTCTGCCTCTGACCCGACTCTGATTCTCTGCTGCCAGCCTCGACCCCTGCCTGTCCCTGTTTACGGTACTGCTTTGCCCTTGTTTGTAAACACTGCTGTGTTTTAATAAAAAGCTGCAAATGGATCCGCACTCTGTTGACCCTTCACTACAGAAGACTTCGCCACTCAGTGATCCAGCAGCTCTAATACAGATTTCCTCCGAGCTCTCAGCTCAAGCCAACCAGCTAGCGATGCATCACCATCAGCTGAGTCGACTAACTTCATTAACGGAGGAATTAGTAAAGACACTGAAGGGCCTACGGCTCAACCCCGCCGAGGTCGCCACGCTGCCTCCCACGGCGTCTGCCACACCAACATTCCCGTCACCTCCCGCTGTCAATCCCCACCTGGCCCTTCCCGAGAAGTTTGACGGTACCCCGGCCAAATGTAAGGGCTTTTTGCCACAGTGGTCCCTGTATGTTAATCAACAGCCCTCTCTGTATACCACTGAGACGAGTAGAATATCATTTGTCTGCTCTTTACTGACGGGTAAGGCTTTGGACTGGGCTACTGCTGTTTGGAGGAATGACAGCTCTGTATTCCCCACTTTCGCTGAGTTTCTGCAACAATTCAGAGAGGTGTTCGAACATCCTGCAGGCGGCCAGAGTCCGGGTGACCAGTCAATCTCTCTCACGCAAGGTAAAGCAACTGCCGCTGAATATGCCCTGCAATTCCGCACTCTAGCAGCTCAAACTAACTGGGTGGAGGATACACTGAAACTGCTGTTTCGTCGAGGGTTATCGCTGGAATTACAAGCAGAACTCGCTTGCCGCGATGAGGGAAGCTCACTAAACACGTTTATCGAACTTGCTATTCACATTGATAATCTCCTTCGTACCAGGCGTCCTGCAAGGAGTCCCAGCGCAACCAACATTACCCCTGAGGCCATGCAAATCGGATACACTCCACTTCTGCCAGAGGAAAGAGAGAGGAGACGGCAGATGCATTTCTGTCTGTACTGCGGCCAGGCTGGCCACGTCAAGGCTAACTGTCCAGTTCGACCCACGTCAACCAGCTCCCGGGCGGTGAGTTCTCCTCTTCCCTCTGATTACGCATCTAACTGCCTCAATTCCTGTCCAGATCACTTTTCATGAACGGAACATACTCACTCACGCCCTGCTGGATTCTGGAGCTGCGGGAAACTTCATGTCTGACACGTTCATTAAAGATCACCATATCCCCTTAACGGACTGCCACTTTCCCTTAACAGTGGAGGCGCTAGACGGGAAGCCCATTGGAGGAGGAAAGATCGCTCATATCACCGACGAACTTAAACTCCAAGTAGGAATCCTTCATCAAGAACCCATCCGCTTCTACGTCATCCACTCACCTAACAACCCCATCATCCTTGGTATACCGTGGCTTCGTATCCATAACCCGCATATCTCCTGGAAGGAGAGTCAAATTCAGCAGTGGGACACTCTTTGCCACCAAAACTGTTTAAAACACGTCACTCCTTTACCCATTCGCTCTGTGGAAATACAGGAAACCATCCCTGGACAGCTTGACATCCCAGCTGAGTACACAGACCTGGCCATAGCCTTTAGCAAACAAAAGGCTACAGAATTACCACCTCACCGACCTGCAGACTGCGCTATAGACTTGCTACCCGACACATTGCCTCCTAAAGGCAGAATTTTTCCCCTGTCACAACCAGAGTCCGCGGCCATGAAAGCTTACATTGAGGAGGAACTAGCCAAAGGTTTTATTCGACCATCCACGTCCCCAGCATCATCAGGGTTCTTCTTTGTTAAAAAAAAGGATGGAGGACTGAGACCCTGCATTGACTATCGAGGTCTGAACGAGATCACAGTCAAGTTTCGCTACCCACTACCATTAGTGCCTGCCGCTCTGGAGCAACTAAGACAAGCCAAATACTTAACGAAACTCGACCTCCCCTGTGCCTACAACCTCATTCGGATACGTGAGGGGGACGAATGGAAGACGGCATTCTCCACAACCACCGGTCACTATGAGACCCTTGTTATGCCGTTCGGGCTCTCCAACAGTCCATCCGTCTTCCAATCCTACATTAATGATGTGTTCAGAGACATGTTGAACCGTTGAACATCGACGACATCCTCATATATTCCAATACACTAGAAGAACACATACAACATACACATGTTCGGGCCGTGCTACAAAGACTCATCCAACACCAGTTATACGCAAAAGCAGAGAAGTGTGAGTTCCACCAGACTTCAACCTCCCTCCTGGGGTATGTTATCAGTCAAGGTGGCATCGCAATGGATGATACGAAGGTGAAAGCCGTACTGGACTGGCCGAAACCACGCACGCTAAAGGAACTACAGAGATTCCTGGGCTTCGCTAATTTCTACAGGCGGTTTATACGAGGCTTCAGCAGCGTTGCAGCCCCTTTAACTTCCATGACTAAGCGGCACACATCTCGGCTGCACTGGTCCCCAGAGGCAGAGGCGGCTTTTAAAGGATTGAAGGAACGGTTCACTACAGCTCCCATACTCCGTCATCCCGATCCTGAAAGGCCCTTCATCGTAGAGGTTGATGCCTCCAGCATGGGCATTGGTGCCACTCTCTCCCAACGCCAAGATACCCCAGAGAAAATGTTTCCTTGTGCTTTTTACTCCAGAAAGTTATCCACGGCTGAACGTAATTATGATGTGGGAGATTGTGAACTGCTAGCAATGAAGGCGGCGCTGGAAGAATGGCGTCATTGGTTGGAGGGAGCCCAACATCCGTTCACGGTACTCACTGACCATAAAAATCTAGAGTACCTCCGCTCAGCCAAACGGCTTAACCCTCGCCAGGCTCGGTGGGCAATGTTCTTTACTCGCTTCCAGTTCAAGGTGACGTACAGACCTGGGTCCAAGAACACCTATAGGGCCCTTGGCGCGAGTCCACAAGGGCGCATTGAGAGCCATTTTTGGGACTCGATCGTCACACCAGAAATAACGGTCTGGTTGTTTTTTGACAGGAGCTGCAGGTTCGGGGATCATATTTAGCATTAAGAACAGGTTTCTTTTCTTTTGCAAAATATTATCTCTATGTCAACTACACAGCCTGCTTTTGCTTATGCCACCTGGGCATTAGACAATATATACATGCTTATTTAAATAATGTATACAGTTGTAATAATACATAATGTTTCATTTGAACTAAGATTACAATTTTAACACATAATAAACATGTGAGTGAGTTTCAGATGAATTTACAGGTTTAAATATAAATACTAGGTTTACATATGACTCAGTAAAGCCCTGACATTCGGTTCTATTTATTTAATGAATCATAATGCGATCGTATTATTCAACGTGCTATTATTATGTTTGAGATATCAACCACTGGTCAATGACCATAATGTTTGTATAAACTGTAGGTAACAACTGGTAAAATGTACACCTAGGTCAAAAAAAAAAAAAAACGTAATGATACCTACACTTAAATATTTTCTTCTCAGCCATGTCATCTTTTGTTCTTGAGCGAAATCTCCTCCCATCCGTTGTCTAACTGGCCTTTCGCAATGATTCCTGGGTAGTTAAAGTGTGCGGAGCCTGCATCTATGCGGGCTTCGCGGAAGACTGCTTCAAGGGTACAAAGGGGGCGCTGCTGAACACGCTAAAAATGCTGAATGGGATGGCCTACGGACTCGTAGACTCGGCGAGCACGCGCAATTTAAGCCCACCAGACCGAAAGTCCACATGAAGTGCGCCATTTGGGACAGGGCCTATGTCTCCAGAGATATATATATATATATATAAACAAAATAATCACGTATAGAAAATAAGTTTACAAGGAGTTTACAGCTGATGAAAATGAGTGGTAAACAGGTGAGTTTCTCAATAGCAAGTATACAAAGTTTGGTAATTCTACATTATCTGCAAAATGCAACAGCAGCAATCTTAATAACATCACTCGGTTCGCTCTGGCTACTCCAGTTATCAATGTATGTGTAACTGCCAGCAACATGTTATACAAAACATGTTATAAAACACCAATCTGCCTCTTTTCATTTTCATTTAAACATCAATAATAGCCACACAAATTTTGTTCAGGCAACGCTTACATTGATTATCTTCACTGCATGTACAGTACTGGTCAAAAGTTTGTAAACATTAAGGTTTTTTGAATGTTTTGAAAGTAGAACTGTATTTGTTTGATCTAAATTTATTTATTTGATCTAAAATAAAATAAAATGAAGTAATACTGTGAAATATTACTGCAATTTAAAGTAACTGTATATATAAAAAAAAATTTTTAAAATGTAATTTTATTCTTGTGATCAAAGCTGAATTTTCAGCATCAGAAATCATCATACTCGCGTTCACCACTCATTTTCGTCAGCTGAAAACTTCTTGTAAACATTTGTTTTTATATTTATATATATATAGTGTGTGTGTGTATATGTATGTATATATATGTGTGTGTGTGTGTGTTTTGATGCATGTTTCTATCTTTTATTTCCCCTATTCCATTGTATTTGTATGTTTTTGTAAAGGCTTTGAGGTGCAACTTTTAAAGGCACTATAAAATAAAGCTTATTATAATTATTATTATAAACGCATGTTTCAGGGCTTCTCTTGTGAGACTAGTGTTAATTGACCCATAAAAAACGCCATCTGCTGTTTTGGAAGAGGAAGTTGCTCAACTACATTTGTGAGAAAACCTGCCTGAACACATCTGTGAGAAAATCAAGCCGAGACATCTTATAAAAAGACAAGCATCATACAATCATAACAGAGAGGTGTGTGGTTGTATGCACTAGATTTGGTATTTGTTCAAAGGTTACATGCCATTTGTAGGGTGGTTTGTATTTATTTGTGACATATGATGTAGGCTTATTTATTTATATTTGTAAAACACAATACATGTTATTGTTACTCTGCGTTTTCGCTCAAACTGACCTTTGTATTTGCACATCACTTTGTTTGTTTGCGAGTCGAGTTTTCCTTTGCAAAGCAGATCGTGTTTGTTTGCAAAATGCTGAATTTGTTTGTTTAATTATGGCACAATATTAACTCCATAGAAAATTGGCCTGTATTAAAAATTATGTTAAATATGTAAGCGATAAGTACTCGAGGCTGTGCTGTATCGTGAATAAGTCACGGCTGAAGGCCGTTGTTAGGCATCACGCGAAGCGGAGAACCTGCAACCCCTTCAGCTGTGACTTATTCACGATACAGCATATGTCTTGAAATGGGTTTTGATGCATGTTTCTATCTTTTATTCCCCCTTATTCCATTGTATTTGTATGTTCTTGTAAAGCACTTTGAGGTGCAACTTTTAAAGGTACTGTAAAATAAGGTTTATTATTATTATTATAACCGCATGTTTCGGGGCCTCTCTTATGAGACTAGCATATAGCAAACAGCAATAGCAAAGTGTCATCTGCTGTTTTGGAAGAGGAAGTTGTTGAGAAAACCTGCCTGAGAAAACCTGCCTGCACACATTTGTGAAAAAAATCAAGCTGAGAGATCTTAAAAAACAAGTGTCTTACAATCATAACAGACAGGTGTGTTCGTTGAAAGGTTACATGCCATTTGTAGGATGCATTCAATCAAGCATTCAGTTACTTTAAATTGCAGTGATAGTAAATAGTAAAAAACCCTCTATGCTTTCACTATTTCTTCATCTATGCTCTCATTATTCCTTAATGCCTCCCTGTTCTATATTATACTTTCTTGAATGATGATGACTGAAACTTCGTATTACTGGCACTTGTCATGTTTTTTGCTTTCTGAAGATCGCTTGTTGTATTTCTCAAGTGAAAGTCACTTTGGGTAAAAGTATCTGCTAAATGAAAAAAAATTAAAAAATCCTACAAAAATACATAACTGCTACAAGTGTATGCACTACTTGCTTTATGCAAGCACTAAATAGGATAAATCACTATACAGGATTTACCCTATTATACTTTATCGACACAAATTAATAGGTGAAACAACAAACATCCACCCACAAATAGTCTATAAACAAAGCATCAGGCAGACCTATAACAACCCAGCCACAACACATAACTGCGAATAACATGCCTTACCTTAACACAGAATCAACCACAACTCCGTTTATATTTTTTTCTATAAATCTTTGAGTTAACATGTACTAAACATGAATGGAATTTGCACCGCAATGCCCCCACAACTTGATTCTCATGACAAAAATAGCATATATAGTTATCTTTATTGAAGTGAATTAGGTTTAAATCGCCGTCATGCATGCATGAATGAATGATATTTTTTGCAATTTTACACATAATAATCCACAATGATCACATTACACAAAACTGAAATTGCACGTCAAAATAACACATTGTCAATATTTTTTGAGACCCCCCAAAATTTCACAAATCACATTTTCTAGCTCCCCCGTAGCTCGCACCCTAAAGTCAAGCATTCACTTACTTTTTTCAGCCTGCACTGTGAATAACTCACTGTGACATCTGTTTGTCTGTTATTTGTTTATTGTCTGTTATCAAGCTGATGATGATCAGATGATCAGACTACATTTTATGATTAATCAGTTGAGAAATCCAAAAGGTTCATAAACTCTTTCTTGCAACTGTAAGGGACTTTAGTAGTATTTAATCATCATAAGCATTTTCCAAATGAGAACGTGGCCTATCTTTTTCCAAGTAGTGTTAATGTATTTTTTTCCATTTGTTATATCTTGTGCTAGACATTTGTGATATAAAAACATAAACATATTAAAAATAATAAATGGGTAAAAAAAATTGTAACCAAATTGTACACTTTTTTTTTTCTTTTTCATTTTGAAAAAATAATTTTTAGACATTTTAAAAGTTTTACAGCACCTGCCGGGTCAAGCCATGGTAATGTTATGGCAAATTTTTGTACTTTTAGATACTTTTTAGTTGGGAAATGTCTTCACTTGACTTTTCCAAGTGCATAGTCATATACACGTTGCACAAGCAAGTGTTCTTTTTAATCAAGACTTTTTTTCCCCCATCGCTGACAAATTATATGATGCAGCCATTACAACTGATTTTATGCAAAAATACAGGTCATCCGGTGCTCTTTTTGCACCATGCTTTCTAAAGTGGCTTGTTGCTGTTTTACTGAGAGAAAAACTGCCCCAAACAATTCAGTGAGTGTGCTTTTGGACTTCTCTAAAAATAATCCATTTAAAAGAGTGATTAATTCACCAAGTTCATTGTTTTAGGCAGCCGACTGAAACAAAACTACTTGGCTGCAGAAATTTTGTCAGTGAAAATTTAACATTCTAATAAATTTAAATTCTAGCTCAATATAAAATAGTTATAAATCAATAGCTCATTAAATAGCTTATCACTGTCTATCATGTCCACTTGCAGCACAAGCCAATTTATTGAACTGGCTTGTAATATTCACAAAGAATATTTTTATTTTGTGTTTCTTAGGTCTTTTGACTTGCAGCTATATTTATGAGTCATGGATATGTTATATGCACATTTAGGTTGTGGTTTTGAACCCAGGTCCCCTAAATGAAACTTTACTACTAGACTAACAAATCATGAATGTAATATAATGCAACTCTTCATTTAATCAATTAAATCAGCCATATGATACTACAAACATTCTGAACACTTCAAATGATTGAGGCAATTCCATGAGTATCATGAATGATCCCAGTACCTCTTGCGCTCAGCTCAGGAACAGATCCAGTTGTGAAGTTAAGCACAGGAGCACAATCGTTCTCATCCTCCACCACGATTCTTAAGTCAATATCCTTCTCAGCATAACTCCCATTCAGAAACTTGGCTACCCCTCGAAGCTGTAATACAGAAAAACACCAAACATTTCAACATGTTCAAACTGGTTTATGGTAACAAAAAAAGGCATATATTCTTAATTGCATATATTCTCATCATCTCTTTGGCAACTTCAATTTTATGATCAGTTATTCACTACCTTAAATAGAAATTCTAAAGAAATTCTTATTTATTGTCAGGGTTCTGTTTATGTTTCCTTTTGTCACATGTTCTTTGTTCTCAGTTTTCCCGCCATTAGTTTGTTCCTTTGGTTACCCTGAAGTTCCTCAGTCCCAGCTGTGTCTTATTAATTAGCCTCGTTTGCCCTTTGTATATTCCCTGTGTTCTCCCTCAGTCTTTTTCAGTTCTCGTCTGTATTTCACATTTGTGTTTATGGTGTTTCTCCTGGTTCCTATGATTAAAGCCTCTTTACTGGATTCTCCTTCATACTTTATCTACAACCATGCACCGTGACATTTCTTGACAGGCATTCATATTTCGCCACCCTTACTCTTTCATCCCTGTATCATAACAAATATCCTCGTCCTGTTCCTATCATAACAAATATCCTTGTCCTGTTCCTCAGAACTGCATTCAGTTGGAACAATACAATAAAACTAAACACAAATTTGATAAACAGTCCTGATAGAGAGGATAAACCAGGGTGTGCTAAAAATATCAGAATATCATAAAACCTCCCTTTTCTCAGTCTAAGTGTGTGAACTCTGATCCACAAGCACGATAGCATGTGCTATCAAATGGAGACTATTTTCGTTTGATTCCCCATGTTTGTGAGATCAATACAACCACCGTTTATGACATTTTCTAAGCCCAACAGAATTTCTGAGTGTGAGTTGGTTCTAAATTTTATACAAAATAGTCTTTTAACAGGAAACTCCAATATTCAGGAAATAGAAATAAACATAAACTCAACTAAAACTGAAGATGACCAACCCCTGAAAAACCGGAAGTATTTATACACAAAATATAATATAACTGACAACAGGTGAACTAAATGTGAAAGACAGATGAGAAAACTAGGTCACAGGAAAGAAACAAACACAAGACATAATCATGACAGTACTCCCCCATCCCAGAAGGCACGTCCTCATGGCGTAACTGAACATCCAACTGTTTAGCGAGGGAGGGGGCTTTGGAAGTGGAGCTGGTGATGGACCAGGGGTCGTTGGTGGAGACACCATGGTGGAGCAGATGGTGGGAGGAACCAGGGTGGAGCTTTGACTGAAGGGCTGGGCGGAACCCAGGGACTGACTGATGGAGGCAGAACCAGGGTGCGAGGAGCGTCAGGCAGAGCAGAATTGCCGACAGACCAGGGTGACATCCATGGCCCGGAAGCCCATGGTGGAGCTGCTGGCTTGCTGGGCCGAAGTGGACACGGGGGCTTGGCAGACCAGGCGACGCCGGAAGGAGTGAGGACAACAGGGAAGCCGAAGGGAAAGAGAAGCCCGGTTGAGCCGAAGGGGTGGAGGGTTGAGAACCAGAATAGAGGTCGACCGATATGTGTTTTTCAGGGATTATTACAGATCAAGTAGAACGATAACCGATATTTTAAACCGATATATGTCTGGTGTAAAAATTAAAATTAATTTAAAAATTAGGAATAACAAGGGCTCTGACAAAAACTTTTAAATGCTTTTAAACATATCTTTAATGCTGAGAACTGTTAATAATAACATTAATAATAATAATAATCTAATGACCGAGGACTGTCTCTTGAAAGCTCGCGAGTACTTAATGTTTTAAAATGGCTTGTATTTTTTAATTGACATGACTTAAAATGACGTGCAAGTGCCAATTCCATCAACTATCTGAAACGTGTGCAAATATTGCAGCGTACAGCTCGCTTGCAGAGCAAACTCAATGTGGATATTATGGATGTGAAACCATTTGCGCATTTTGAGAGAGAGGGAGATTTGGTACCGCTGAATCACTCAAACTGCTTTTGAAACTAAGTTTCACAGAAAGATTTAAAATAACTGAGCTGCTCTGATAATGTTTGGATTCAATCTACATGCTATAGTGCATAAATGTTTGCGGGAATTTCCTTCTTAATAATCGCGAAACCTGCAGGAATGTGTAGAATTGTGCGCAATACCCGCGATTCTGTGCCGGAATTCAGGCCCTGATTTTATTGAGGTGTTTTGCAACTTGTGTAGTGGATTGTGATTTATTGCAACTTCAGCAACATCTGCTGCTACCTTACATTTGAGAGACAACTGATGTGTGATCACTGCAGCCCCAAATTGGCTAGTGCTCACCTTTTGGTGTGAGAGTGCAAAACTGACCGTGCCTTCAGCATTCCGCACTGATTGGCCGGACTCATGATTCCTAACAAATCAGATGGGCGGTAGGCGGAGCTTGGAGGCAGAGCGATGACTGACTGAGGCTGATCCAGAGGGATGAGGAAGCCGGGAGGAGTCCCAGGGCTGGTGAAGCATGGTGGAGTCAAGGGAGCATAGAGACAGGGCGGAGCCGTCGTGTTGACAGGCCAAGGTGGAGACATGGGCCTGGAGGCTTGAGGTTATGCCGAGGAATCCTCATGCCAAGCTTTTGGTCGGGAAGTCCGAGGCGAATCCAATGGGCCGCATGCAGTTAGCAGTGAGGGCAGAGCCAAGGAGCAAGACGACACCAGTGGCACCGATGGATCCAGAGAACTGGATGAAACCAGCGGAGGAGATGGGACCAGGAAGTCAGGTGAGGACATTGGAGGAGGAAGATTTCTAGATGGGACCAGAGTATCCAGATGGCCGTACAGGACCAGCATGGATGGCTAAACCTTCAGGGTGGGGACTCGGAAGGGAAAGGAATCTGCAGACCAGGCGACCCAGGTGGCAGGCTCTAGCGCTCGGTCTGTAGTAGGCATTGATCTCGTCTCCCTCTCTCCCTCGCCGATGTCAAATGAAGAATCGCCCTGCTGTAGCATTCCCCACAAGTATTCCACTAGCGGCCTGTTATTATAGGTGATGAGGCGATGCAGGTAAGTCCTTATTTAAACTTTTTATTGGGTCGTCATTCTGTCACACAATTTAGAATCCAAAGAGGCTTGACACAGGTAATCTCGCAAAATAGTCTTTTAATAGGAAACTCGAATACTCAGGAAATAGCAATAAACATAAACTTAACTAACATTGATGATGACCAACCCTGAACTAAACAAAACAGGAAATATTTAGGCACAAGATAACCGAGGGAACTAATGAGCTAATATAATTGACAACAGGTGAACTAAATGAGAAAGATAGACTAGAAAACTAGGTCACATAGAAGAAACAAACACAAGACATCGTGACAATAGGAGACAATAGATCGCAATAGGGAAGAAAAGACTATTGCAACTTTTGTTTCATGACAAATTAAATTCAAACTTATTAAAGGTGGTTTAAGTGATGTCACGCGTTTTTAGGCCAAAACATTTTTTGTCACATAACATCTCAAACATCTCCTAACTATCCGCTAGCTGCCTGTCTCTGTAGTCGCCACAAGCTCCAAAAACGGCAATGAAAACAAACTGGTGCAGCCTGGACCACGAAACATAAACAGTGCCCCCAGCCTATAACCGACAAGAATGATTTTAAATGCGCGTTCATGACTGTTTCAGGAAGCACGGAGGGGAGGGGGAGGAGGAGGAGGAGGAGCGAGGGTCTAGCTAGCCTCTGTTTTGTTTGACAACACTTTAAACGTCAACAGGAAGTTACTCCACCCAGGATTAGAGCACCTTTAATGAATCATGATTTCTTTGTAATAACAAATACATGCATACACACTCAGTACGACTCTCTTAGAGTGTGCTATGGCAAGAAAATACAAGTTATGGGTTTTTAGTATGCGCTGCACCTCATTTAGTAATTCTGTCATTTAGGCAGAATGCATGACATTCATCACTTCATGACAATCCCAAATCCAGCTCTCCTGTGAAATGTTGCTGCTAGCTGCTATCTTTCATAGAGTCATCAGTATACTGTCATAGATTAGTTAGGGAAAGACAGACACCCATGCAATAAACATTTATAATCATGCATGAAAGATGAAAGGGCTGCTCACGTTATATACGGGAGTTTTCTCTCTGTCTAACACTCCATGGATCTTGACCAAGCCTTTTTCTCTATCAACAGTGAACAAGTTGATGGGTGGCTCGTCAGCCCCTGGTCCAGTCAGTGAATATCGTATACTTGTCCTGGTCTCCACGTCTGAACGGATCTGAAATCAAATGCACTTTATTTATTATTTTTTAGAGCATCTATTAAATAAAAAAGGCAGTACTAGTCACACATACATAACTATATAATCTATAACTACCATTTTTTTCTTTCTTTTTTTGTAGAGTTTACTGATCCTAATATTAGAAATGGTAATTCGTAGCAGAACATTTGGAAAAGTGCTTATGACTTTTTTTTTTTTTTTTAATTTTACAAATCACCTCATTATTTCATGTTGCTCTTTTATTTAAAAATCCTTAAGTGTTTATTCCTTCCAAAAAAAAAAAAAAAAAAAAAAAACACTGCAGAGAAATAAAAAAAAAAAACAATGAAGATCTTACTTTGGCTATGTACTCCTTATATCGATAATCAACATTTTCCCTCAGTTTGTGGGCTGGAACAATCCATTCTCTCTTCTGTCTGATTTTCTTCTGTTGTCCTCCAGATGCTGAAGTCTTTAGTATCTACACAAACACAAAAGCATGTGTCTATTTTACCTAAATAATGTGATAAAATACACTGGAGAAGCTTTTAGCAGTAAAACAGATATAAGAATCCAAAATATATGCAATTAATATTTCACACTTTTTTCATAATTTAATAGAATTACAGCTTGATAGGAAATTATGCACAATATAAATATTCTGTTCACAAGTTGATATTTACCATGATTTCCCCCCTTCATATCCCTCTCATATTACATTTCAACCATACACTCCACTGACACTGTTGTCTCCTTGTAATATACACTAACTTTTAAAGGGGAAAATTTTTTTTGTCAATAAATCCATGACTATGGGACTGGCGTAAAGAATATAAAGAATATACACATAATACACATAAAGAATCCTGCAGTCACTTTACTATTTTCCCTTAGATTGCACAAAATAGTGATTGTGATATAAATGCAAACGATACTGAATTGATTATATAAAATAAAGTTGTTTGTAAGGTTTTATGCATATGGTGGTATGTTCTTTATGACTGTTTTTTCTAAATATCGCAAATTATATCACCTTTCTTACAGTATCGCAATATATCACTATATATCGTATCGTAACCCCTGTAACGTGATTCGTATCGCCAAATTCTTGGCAATACACAGTCCTAATCGATACAGAGTTTTTGAGAATCAATACGGTACCGCCAAACATAATATCACAATATTCGTGTGTATCGATATTTTCTTACAACCCTCCCTACATATAACTTTCTTTAACTTTTTATGCTGCAGTACTGGGGTTTCCCTCAAGATGTCAAACTCCAGGATTTCCCTGCCATTGGGACATATAGAACGCTTAACTTATCGGTATATATACCAAATACAGTGATATAAAAGACCACCGAACTCGCACCTATACTATACTATATAGGCTACAGGCAACCAGGTTGTCTCAGAATATGGATGTAACGTGCAAAGTTTGATGCCAAGCGTTTCCCGGTGAAAAACTGGCATAAAGTTGGCTTGACATTGGATGTCCATATTCACAAATTTAGGGACTGTCTCTAAAGTTACATATGACATTGATGTACACATTTCTAACTTCAATATCATTTGAAGATAATGACTTACAGTCATAAATTGTAATGTGCTTGTGTATGTGTCATGCATAATGCATACCTTTTACATTTTTTATATTTAATAAAATAAAAAAATCAAAACATTTTGCTATTTATTTTACCACCACACGAGCTCATATTTATTTTAATATCAACAATCTAAAATACTGTATATGGTAGATTTTAGATATTTAATAAAAAAAGTTGTCAAATCAAGTGCAAATATTACTAGGCCTATTTTCCCTACAGAATAAGTTCATATTATCAACAGCCTAAAAGTTGTGCATCACACCAACATGAACACTTAATGTAATTACTTGACTGTAATTCATTCCCTTCAAATACTATAGAGCTTTAAATTATGGTATATTTTGTGTATGAGCATACTGTAGGCTAAGTGAAATATTTAACGATATTTACATATGACTTGACATTTTTTTTTTTTTTTATATCAAGAATCTAGACGGTGTGCATCATACCTGATACCCACATGAACACTTTACAGTTGGTTTTATGACTGTAAGTCATTCTCTTCAAATGCTATTGAAATTAGAAATGTCATGTAACTTTAGAGACGGTTCCTAAATTTACAAAAATTTAATGTCCAATGGCAAACCAACTTTATGCCAGTATTTCACTGGGAAATGCGTAGCGTCAAACTTTGCGTCCATATTCTGAGTCAACCTGCTCAATAAGATTTGAGTTTGGTGGTCTTTATATCACTGTATTTAGTCTATAAAGATAAGTTAAACGTTCTGGGCATGGGAATTCTAGAGTATGACATATTGTGGGAAACCCCAGTCAAGTCAAGTCACCTTTATTTATATAGCGCTTATTACAATGTAGATTGTGTCAAAGCAGCTTTACAGTGATAATTGGTATATATTTTGGCTGCACAGCAGCTCTAAAAGAATAGTGTCAATGCAGGCAGATCAAAGCACTGTTGAATATCAAATGCCAAGTCAAGTGTCCCCAACTAAGCAAACCAAAGGCGACAGCGGTAAGGAACCTAAACTCCAACAGGTGACATCAGGTGGCAAACAAGTGGCAAATAGGTGTTAAAATGGAGAAAAAAAAAACCTTGGGAGAAAAAAGGCTTAAGCTGTGTCCGAAACCGCTCCCTATCCACTATATAGTCCACTATATCGGGTGTCGGCCATTTTGTAGTGGTGTCCGAATTCTAAGTGAGTGACTTAATTCCCTACATTCGTTCACTACTTTTTACCCACAATTCTCTCTGATTTGAGAGAGAAGCACTATTTCCCAAAATCCAATGCGGAGAGGACTGTCGTTAATCATCAGTAGCGTATTCAAATCATAACGGTCGCCTGAGGGCGCTCAAACACCACCTCATCTGTGAGCGTGAGAGTTTATAACAAACTAAAAAAACTTTATTAAAAAGAATAAATGCATGAAATAATGTACACTTGTTAATGTGTTTATTTTTTGTTTACAGTATTTTATAGTATTTAATGATTATGAACCCATATTAAGCATGACAAACCAATTATACAATCAATTAAACTACAAAGCTGGCACGGAGGCATGTATGATTACAAAATAAAGTCATTATGATTGTTATTGTTATTAACATTATTTTATAATGTAAGTAACATGTAGGATAAAATTGTTTTATCGCGTCGAGCCGTTTCTGCGACAGCTCCAGCTCTCCGACGCACAGTGTATACGTCAGTGTCCGAATTCGATCACTTCATTTCGTTCACTCCATGCAGATATAGTGCACTCAAATGCCATACACTATATAGGGAATAGTGAATGAGTGAACGAGTGAGCGGTTTCGGAAACAGCTTTAGTCAGGAGGCAAGTTCTCCTCTGGCGAACAGTGCTTTGTTACGATTCAGGTTGCATAACTCGATATGATCGCAACATTCAAAGTATTTATTTCAGTATCACAGCACAGCGCCACGATATAAAGTTAATGAAAGTTATATGTCTACCTCAGATTTAACGAAATGTACATCAGCATTGGGGAATAATGTTATAATCTCGTTCACTGTAGAGAAAGCTGCTTACATGGCAACACAAGGAGAGTAACTATAAAGAATTGAATTAAATGTAAACACAACTTTTGTGTCTTTATCACCTTTTATGCATATATACTGACCCTGATAATCATCACACACTTAAGGCTTGCTCCATTTCTGTCCGTTTTAATGAATGAATGACTCTCTCTACCCATCTCACTGCTCTTCGACAACACGCGCTAGCGGCACCTGCTGGTGATGTTGACTAACAGCAGATGGAGATTATGCTCGATACTCTACTGCTTTTCCTGCAGTTCCTGGATGTGAAATGTTAAATTTTCTGTTGAATTTGAACCACTGAATTTGTGGAAGCGAATTTGTAAAGCAAAGTAAAATGGACCGAAAAATTGCCTGCCGAATATTAGGTTGAATTTTTGAACAGATTGAATATTTTGGAAGTGAAATCTGAAAGGTGAATATAGATAATTTAATTTTTAATAATGAAAATGTGTGTGAAATGCTTTGAATTGAAATATTCACAGCTTAAATAAACAACCATGTTGAATTTCAGCCCATGAAAATGCAAGCCCTAAAAACACAATGCATTAAAATGCAACGCAATATTTTATTTCAGTTAGTGCAATTCAACAAGCTTTTTGTTTCAAAAACATATAGCATTAATTTACTTCCATAATGATTCACTAACTTAGGCTACATCTAAAAAAACAAAACAAAACAAAACAAAAAAACAATAGGATAATGATATTAAGACCGCCACCGTTTTGTTTTGACTTCCTCAAACTCTGCAATTCCCACCCTGAATAAGATTATGCTCTCTTCCTCTGGAAATCTGGTAATGAGATAGTTTAACCAATAATGTATTTCTCCATAAAAACATAGTCAGTATTAGTGTAACATATAGCCTACATATACGGTTCTTCAATTTATTTATTTCCAAGGCCACAGAGTTCATTAATAACTTATAATCCCCTCACTGACTATCACACATCTGTGTAAGAATGACCACCAGAGAGAACAAACACACACCCACACAAGCACAAGTTGTGAACATTAACGGAAAACAGCCGTTTACGCACGTAAGTCAATACATAAAATAATTATCTTATTAACACAGATCGATGAAAGAATGTTTATAGAGTGTTTAGAAAATAATCCATATGAAACAAATGAAACTTTCAGGATAAAGACAAAAGATTTAAGATTATATTCATGTCAACATGAACACTGGAAACATTTGAATCTTTTTTCTCACCGCCAGACCCAGCAGCACTATGAACAGTGAAATCCCGAAGAGCTTCGCCATTATCCTGCCGCCGCTCCTGCCGTTACTCGCGGAACTTTGACACGGACTGACTGACTATCGGTCAACGGTGGGAGGAGCTTCAGCAGCACACAGCACACTGAAGAATGCCGAGTATGAGAAATCTTTTATCTCTTCACTCTCTCTCTCTCTCTGTGTGCGTGTGATTACTCTTCTGTAGGAGGTTACAGTAAATCGTGTGTTCAGACTTTTCTTATTCCTTGGAAACAGACTGTAGTTCTAATAGAGGGGTTTTCATTATTATTATTACAAAATTATAGCATATAGCCTAAGGTGACCAGATTTCTGACATGAAAACCGGGGACATTTCCGATGTGAGTGGTCAAAATACCACCAAAATCTAATTTGTTTTTATCTATTAATTAAAAAAACGGGGACAGTGCTTTTTTTTTTTTTTTTTTTTTTTTTTTTATTGTTGTTGTGGGTTTCACATTTTACATTAATAAATATTAGGATTTAATTTTATTATTAGGATTTTTGGTTTGGTTTTAATACAGTTCAACATACATACAAAAAACTATTGAGTCATTCTACGAAACAGGTGCCATTTCCACTTTGCACTTTTCAAAATTTTCATTAAGAGCAAACTTTTTTTTAAACAAACATACAACTTGAAAGATATGTTAGTCCTCCAAAAAACACATTTTCCCACCTCAGGCACAAAATCTTTATTATATTATCATTTTATTCAGGCAAGGAAGCCATTCTTGTACCACCCCGTCAAGGACAATATGTATGCCACTGGAGTAGTAAAACAAGAAATTGATTTTTAAAATCTAATGTTTTCCTAATAGTAAAATGTCCCTTTTTTGGAAACCATCAATAGAAAGTCTGTAATTTATTTTTTATTTTTTTATTCTTAGATGTTTAATCTTGAAATATGAATTTGACCTTTCAATGGCCTCATTGTTTGTACTGAAATAATTAATTCACTGAAAAAATACAAATAAAGTTAAATGTATCTGATCAGTCCATACAACAACAACATAATTCAACATTAATTTATGTACTATTTCATTTTCTTTCCATAAACTTTTAACAAAATGACCCTGTGACGAGGTGGTAAATGTGACGGGGTGGTAAATTATGTGACGGGATGGTATGGACAAAGTGTTTCTCTATATGATCTGCTGGTTTTAAACTTTAAATTGAGTAAAAAGTGTGTGAGTGATATGTAGTGAGTGAGTTAATGAGTAAATTAATGAACCAAACAGTGTTGCCAAGTCTGTGTTTTTCCCGCAAAATTGGGCTAGGCTACTTTTACACTGTTGCAGTGGGTTGTTTTTCATGTCCACGGGTTGAAGTGAGCCCAAAAACATGCTATTTAGCCCTTGGAATGCACATTTTACCACGGGAACCTTGCCAAAAAGAAAAAGTTTTACCCCCAAGAACGTGATTTTTATCGAGGGACATTTTGGGATGAAATTTTGTATGTGACGGGGTGGTAAATTTCATCACAAAATGTCCGCAAATCTCCCATGTGGTCAAGTTTCTCAACTAGCATACATGCATTCAATCTGAAATTTAATTTTCTTTGTATTAATAATGTGAAAAAATGAATAAAAAACAGTTTTCCCTATCTATTTTGTGTGACGGGGTGGTAAGGTTAAGCTTGACGGGCCCTGCCTAACAAGAAAAAGCAACAAATAAACAATGTAAAAAAAAATAAAAAATACATAGTTGCCTTCTTTTGTTCTTGGTGGCTATAAGGCTCAAATTATGTCACTTAGGCTTTGTGATGTCATTTAAAGGAACAGAGCATTATTTATAGATAAAACAAGTTAGTGTGACGGGGTGTTAAGTCAAACTGAGGGACACGCACAAATCATAAAATATGTACAAAAAAAAAAAGGTTTATTGTGAATAAGTATATATTGTGTAAACAGGGACACACATATAATCCTGAAAATAGTATATGTTTGAAAAAAATATATGACTTATTTGGTGATATTTTAAATGCAAGTGTCATGTTGGTTAACACGGACATGTGAAATTGGCTATATAATAATGAAAATTAATTAAAAATAGTATGCTAATCTTAAAAAAAAAAAAGCATTTTATCATGTTAAAAAGAACACTTGAATTAATGACCTTAAGCTTTGGAAACAGACTTTGGGACATTTTTTGTGCCTTATGCATCTGATCAAACGTTGCGGACCCAAATGGCACCTGTTTCGTAGAATGACTCTATTACACTATTTTGAAAAATCACATTACAAAATATAACACAAATAATATTTGCAACATTTATTATTGAATTTAATATTTTAATTTTCACAAGCTGTTTATACTTTGCGAAATTACAACTTTTGTCCAATAACATTTTAATTTTCTGTTAACAGCTTTACTGAAATGAAAGGAGCTTTGTTGTAGTATTCTTGAGTAAAGTTCATAAAATGTAGGCTACATTATTATTTCCCACTGGAATTTGTAAAATGTTCTGTATACCTCCTATGTAAAAAGTAAAATGTTGTACATTTTAAGTTTAAATGCATCAATCTGGTGCACAGTGTGCAAAATTGAACAAAGAAACAGCATTGACTTGTACCTGGACATTAAAGAGGGTTCAAACATTTTCGTAGTTGTGATATAAAGTCTACATTAGGTGTTTTAGGATGCCAAACAATTATTACAATAAAATAATAATATAATAATAATGTTTTAATCCTTTATAATTATTCATATAACAATAATATCCATAAATTGTAACAAATGCAGTCTAATTTGTTTGTTTTTTGGTTTGGCTACTTTACACAACGAGCCTATAGGGAAATTAAAATACTAGTTTGTAGCCAATTTCTAAGTTAAATCCTTGGGCTTTTACAAACAGACTGTATATATACTTAATCACTGTATTTTGCTGTTTTATAAAGGCAGAAAGCCATATCACGGTTTCGATTTTAGTTTGTTGGCAAAATATAATGTTAGAGACTATTATGTTTTAAATTTTCGGTTCATTATGAAACGATGGTGGCGCACAGGGTCATTAATGGGAAACACTGAATGAATGTTTAGCTGACACGTCACGGTATGTGTGAACCGTGTGAACTCACTGCCGGTGTATATGGATACTGTAGAAAAGCGCTATTGAACATTTTTTAATAGAGAGATATGTTTAGCACCAAAAACCGGGACTGTCCCTGGAAAAAGGGGACGTCTGGTCACCCTAATATAGCCCCAAATCATAGAATAAGTCTGTCCTGATTTCTAGTTTGCATTCTTCTCTAAATAGAATTTTTAAGTAGCTACACTGCAAATTGAAAATTTGATACCAATTTAATACCCACAGAATTCAAATGAACATTTTCTCACCATTAACATGTTGAATACATTCAGAATATTTTCTGTTGTTTTTATGAATGAACACTACAAAAGTGTTTAACCACTCCATAATACAAAAACTGACAGAAATAGCACTTTGTTGTTCCTTTTACATTTAAGCACACAATAGGAAGTCAAGAAGATAAAACACTCATCACTTGGTATGTGGGAGGACAAGAGTCACTGGGGTGAAGAAATGTCTTTCAGCCGAACTACTGGGAGAGGCAGGGGTGGGTAACTGAGTCAGGGGAGGATATTACATGCAACCGAGTTCAGGTTAAAAATGTAATAATAATATTGCAGGGGAATTTACAGTTAAAGGTGCAATATGTAAGGTCGCTAGAGGCCTATTCAAAACAAAGGCGTAGCTTGATGACGGCAAGTTTGAGCACAGAATCTTGGGACATTCACATCACATCCGGTGGAAACAATCTGGAAAGTTCATGGATGCGATTATTAATGTTACTGTAGTATGAAACAGAGCAGGACCAAGTTTTGTGGGAGGTGAACGAGGCCACTGGAGTGATTGCGCAACACATGCCTCATGAGCAGTGGGAAGTGCAAAACAACATTACAAAGTGTTAAACACTTTTACGAAACTCAAGACAAATTTACATTTTGGAAAACATTTTTACCTATAATAAAACACAATTTTATTTTAATAAATAATTTTAATAAAACACTTTTACCACGGACAAAACAAATTTACATTTTAGAAAACAAATTAACAAGACGCAAAACACTTTTACCAGTCCCGAAACAAATTTACAATGACAGATTCTTCATGGAAAGGGAATGTACCACACACAGGAAGTGACGCGGTGAAAGGTGTTGTTGTTGGTGAGCGCGGTAAATTCGTGTTGTGGTTGTGGAGTAAATGGCGTAAATAAAGTTTATGGTGACCGAACGTGGACTGCGGCCGAGGGATGTTTTGCCCGTTTTGTGGCAAACACATGAGCAGCTTAACGCGGTTTTGCTTTACGTGTGGTCGGTGTTTGGAGTTTCTAAAGGACGCGGGCCAGACGGAAACACAGGGGACGTCTCGACAGCCGGACAGTGCTAAGCAAAATAAGTTGTTATTTGTTATTTTTTAGTGTAGCAAAACGCTAGCTATCTGAGGCCATGTGAATAAAAATCAGTAATGCTAATAATGTTTTTTTGAGCGGCTTATAACTTTCTGTTTTGAAACGGAACTCTGTCCATTTCAGCAAAACAACCATGCCCATCATACAAACAGTTCATGGAGTACAGAAGCTCGAAGTTAATAGAACAGCAGTCTTTTAACTATGGGCCAAAAGGAAGATTTAAGCCTAAAGATAGAAAACACATCCAGGTAAGTTGTACTGACCGTCCTATACAATTTTGCAATGCTCTATATATATTTGAGTGTATATTTATTTTATCTATGTGTACATTAATTATATATCTTTGTTATTTTACTAGATAAATGTAGGATTGATGGCGCCGCATGAAACTGATGGAACCGATTTAAAACCTCTAAGAGGGAAAACACTCCCGTTATTTACAGACCCGGAGGTAGCAGCACCTGATCTACAGAAACAATTTGGTGAAGAATTCGCTCTGATGAACTTGAAACAGAAAATACCACGTGTAATGTGATTTATAACAAAATAATCTTTTGGGTTTTTTTTATAAATCTTTTTGTTCCCTCTACTACCTTTTACTCAAAACTACATTATAGTTTAGCATCTACGTCACGGCTCTCAGCCTGCCCTCTGTTCGTTGATTGGCCCGGCTGTTTCCAGACCGGTGGTAAACAGAAAGCTCTGACGCTGTCTCAGACTGAGTACAGAAGCGAAATGAAATTGAGCAGAAGTAGTAAGTCTGACGTAGTCAGGCTAGGGGAGGACATTTTTGTTTGTAAGATGTTTTAACATGGAAATGATAATTTCCCAACAGTAAATACACAGACCTGTATTCACCAAATGTTGAGCAAGAGGACGGTTGCTGTCAATGTGAAGAATTTCCAACACACCTATTGAGATATTGCTTTGGTGATGTTATTCAGAAGGACTTGGATGAGTGTGTGAGACTGTGGAACCATCACAGGATTTGCCCATCCAGAACAGCAGCATGTCCAGGAGGAGTGCCCAATGAACTCTACTTACCACACAGGTGATACATTGGTAATAAAGAGATAAAAGTATTATTCTAATGTTTTAGCTTAAATGAAAAGAAATGCATAGGTTTTCTATTTAACATAGGTTTGGCTCCAGAGACTGTGGATTTCAAATTGAACAGGCTGAACTGGATGCCCTTCCTGGGGCTAGCCCGCATGTGACTCCTTGTGGGGACCAAAACATGCAGGAGTACTTGGACTTTGCCATGGAACACAATCAGTTACATAAGCCAGAGAACTGGGAGTCTGCATCAGAACTGTACATGAAACTAAAAGAAATGGCTCAGCTATGAAATGATCAAAAAGGAGGGTTTTTTGTAGTGGTGGAACTGCTGAGTAGTGCTGTCTGTCTGAACACAATGTTTATGAATCTGTCACCCACACCTTAATTGTTTTTAAGTGTGAAGTAATTTATTACTATTTGATTAAGTATTTATTACATTTTTGTAGTATAGAAAACAAAACTTCTTGAACTACTTGTTTCTTTATTTAAAACAGTGATTCACAAAGGGATCCCAGAAGAGTCACGAATCTAAAACATTTTCAAAATGTTAATGGTGAGTAAAAAAACATGCTCACATAATGTTAGATTATAAAAACAATTTTGGTAACTGCACTTTAAAGTGAACCTTTAACAACAACAATGTTTTCAGAGTCTTAACTCTAGGGGTCATCCATCATTTAGCTTAAAAACAGCCAAATCCTAAACTATTTTGAATTCCAAAGTCCATTTGTGACTTAAAGTGTATGAGTCGTCTAGGAGTTTGTACATGTATTTGACATTGGGAACGCAGAGTTATCCAGGAACTCTATTTGTGGCAGTGGTTCCAAGTCAGATGGGGGAAGTGAAGACAGCCCAGTAGCAAACATCAAAACATCATCCACAGACACAGCAGCCTGGCCTTCTGCAAAGAAAAACAATTCAGATACATAATTAGAGCTTCAAGCTCGAAGAGCTGAAACCCTATTGTAATTGTACTGATTTTTATTACAGTGAAAAAACAGGAGTGCTATTAGTCAAAAGCTCTCATATTACATTGCTGTGTGTTGGAAATTCTTCACATTGACAGCAACCAGCTCTTCGTCCTCTTGCTCAGCATTTGGTGAATACAGGTGTGTGTATTTACTGTTGGGAAATTATCTTTTCCAAGTTAAAACATCTTACAAACAAAAATGTCCTCCCCATGTAATCAGTTAAATACATTTAAATGATGTCAGTCATTATGATTTTTTTTTATTATTATTTTCCTGTAGCAAGAATTTTTTTCTGGATTTTTTTCAGGTGGATCCAGATCCTCAGCATCAGATATTACTATCTGAAAAAAAAAGATTAAAATGTCTGAAACATCAACATTGAAAGCAAGAAATGTCATGGTGCCAGTCTGCCTTACTACCTGTCCTGGCTGAATTGTTAATGAATGTCCTGGTGCATCTCTGAAACATGATAAAACATAAAAATTATTAGCTCCATGATAAAGGCTATAATGTAGTTTTGAGTAAAAGGTAGTAGAGGGAACAAAAAGATTTATAAAAAAAACCCAAAAGATTATTTTGTTATAAATCACATTACACATGGTATTTTCTGTTTCAAGTTCATCAGAGCGAATTCTTCACCAAATTGTTTCAGTAGATCAGGTGCTGCTACCTCCGGGTCTGTAAATAACAGGAGTGTTTTCCCTCTTAGAGGTTTTAAATCGGTTCCATCAGTTTCATGCGGCGCCATCAATCCTACATTTATCTAGTAAAATAACAAAGATATATAATTAATGTACACATAGGTAAAATAAATATACACTCAAATATAAAGAGCCTGAGAGCATTGCAAAATTGTATAGGACGGTCAGTACAACTTACCTAGATGTGTTCCCTTTCGAAGGGAACTCCACTCTGCGTTCCTTAAAGCGTGGCAACGCAGAGTCTCGTTCCCTGTTCTCAGGGAACTATGGTTACATACGTAACCTGAGACGTTCCCTTTCGAAGGGAACTCCACTCTGCGTTGCCACGCTTTAAGGAACGCAGAGTCTCGTTCCCTGTTCTCAGGGAACTATGGTTACATACGTAACCTGAGACGTTTTCTTTCTTTAGGCTTGAATTTTCCTTTTGGCCCATAGTTAAAAAACTTCAAGCTTCTGTACTCCATGAACTGTTTGTATGATGGGCATGGTTGTTCTGCTGAAATGGACAGATTTCCGTTTCAAAACAGAAAGTTATAAGCCGCTCAAAAAAACATTACTAGCATTACTGATTTTTATTCACATGGCCTCAGATAGCTAGCATTTTGTTACACTAAAAATAACAAATAACAACTTATTTTGTCCTTTAGAAACTCCAAACACCGACCACACGTAAAGCAAAACCGCGTTAAACTGCTCATGTGTTTGCCACAAAACGGGCAAAACATCCCTCGGCCGCAGTCCACGTTCGGTCACCATAAACTTTATTTACGCCATTTACTCCACAACCACAACACAAATTTACCGCGCTCACCAACAACAACAACACCTTTCACCGCGTCACTTCCGGTGTGTGGTACATTCCCTTTCCATGAAGAATCTGTCATTGTAAATTTGTTTCGGGACTGGTAAAAGTGTTTTGCGTCTTGTTAATTTGTTTTCTAAAATGTAAATTTGTTTCGTCCGTGGTAAAAGTGTTTTTCTCAAGTAATTGTGTTTTATTATAGGTAAAATTGTTTTCCAAAATGTAAATTTGTCTCGAGCTTCGTAAAAGTGTTTAACACTTTGTGTTGTTGTTTTGCACTTCCCGGCCACCGTAATTATGCCTTTATTATGCCTTACGCTGGCGCCGCTTCCGCTTTTTCGGTCATAAGTATGAGGTAACGCAGCTCTGTTTATCATATTAGATACATTTGAGTGTGTTGAAAATGATGCTATAACATTACTCTGTGAGTTTGCTCAGCTTCTGCTGCGAGACACTTGTTTGAGACACACTGCAGTAAGATAGATCAATTTTAGAATATCATATTAAATGCTGGATGGCTTGTGTTGATAAATGGCATGCAATTAATTTTAAAACGTATTGTATGATGGAGAAAATTCTGTATTTCTGTTACTAAAAATAAAGCTGCATCTGATTATGCTATGTTAGCTACTTGACAAAATAGTGTTTTTCTCTGAGGCATGGTAAAGCATGGTACTTGCAAAAAAAATCTAGAAAATTAGATTTAAACAATAAGTCTAAACATGTTGAGCTATATAACAACAATTAGTTTTCGGTCTATAAATGTAACCAAACGGTTGTTCCCTTGCCTGTTAAAACATGTAATATATTAAAGCGTCTTTGGTGTTTCCAAGGTTTCTACAAAATAAAACCGGAAACCGAGGGTATGACGGCGACTCCTCAAACATCCCGGAGCCTTGGTTAAAATTGCAATTTTCTCAATATTTACAAATAGTTTAAAACAAAATATATAACACTGGCCTAGTGGTCTTTGGATATTTTACTGCAAAATCTTACATATTGCACCTTTAAGTACCCAATGACTAGATATGGTGAATGAAGACCAGGAGTCAGAATTTTAAAAAAATAATAAATTGAAGAAAAGTTTACGGAAGAATAGTTTGCAGTTTCGTCAGAATTCAGCTTCAGCACTCACGGAGCTTGTAGTCCACTCTGCGTACATTCACAAAAGGTTTAGTTTGAAGTGTTGTTTTGAAGTGTCAGTTTTTGCATCAATATTACAGTCAAACCTGACCACAAAATCGTTTTGTTACACAAAACATCAAAATTCAACAAAAATGTAACAAAAACACAATGAACAGAAATGCTTTATCAGAGGTTAATCGGTTAATCAACCTATTTTCAACCTCTTATTTGACTCTTCATTTTGTTGTGTCCATATTGTTACAGCCACACCAGTTAAAGGTGCTCTAAGCGATCCTGGGTGGAGTACTTCCTGTTGACGTTCGAAGTGTTGTCAAACAAAACAGAGGCTAGCTAGACCCTCCCTCCTCCCCCTCCCCCTCCTCCCCCTCCCCTCCATGCTTCCTGAAACAGTCATGAACGCGCATTTGAAATCATTCTTGTCGGTTATTGGCTGGAGCTTGTTTATTATGTTTTGTGGTCCAGGCTGCACCAGGTAGTTTTTGTTGCCGTTTTTGAAGCTTGTGGCGACTGCAGAGACAGTTTGTTCAGGGTTTTTTTTCACAGTGTGTTCAGGGGACAGGCAGCTAGCGGATAGTGAGGAGATGTTTGCTGTATGTGACAAAAAAATGTTTTGGCCTAAAAACGCATGACATCACTTAGAGCACCTTTAATTTGTGTCTGGATCATAATGTGTTGTGTGTGTGAGTGTGTTTAACTGGCGACATTGGCGGTACTCAGTGTGTTGATTCTGGAGCTGGGCCTGGAGGCGTTTTGCTGTCGCTGGTGGATGTCATGGTCGGATTGGGCCTGGTTGGTCTGCTGGAGCATGTTGGAGATTCACCTGGGCTTCCCACGTTGACTGCCGGTGGTCTGGATGTGATGTCGGAGTGTGTTGGAGGGGTTGTCTCGACCTTTTTCCAAATGTCAGCCGGCGAGAAGCATTGTGAGCTGCAATGTTCCCAGATGGTTGCTGGTCATCATGCCGGGCCTGAGTCGTAGGAGCTACCTCGACTTAGCTGCAATTTATAGACCGTTCTCATCCGATATTTCATTCTATGATCATTTCAAAACTACATGATACGTGTAAAGAGTGTACTGTTATGGGGGGTTTTAATCTTAATTGGTCTGATAAAATGGCCAAAAAGAAACTGAAGGAAATAGCTACATTGCTCGATTTTACACAAATGATTGAGAGCCCTACACGAATTACAGCAACTTTGCGAACTTAGATAAAAGTTCCATAAAGAATTACACATAAATAGACTTATCAGATCACTATTTAACACTCATATCCAGGAAGTTTATCATGATATTACACAGAATGAACAGAACTATTCTTTTAGAATATCGAAAAAAGATATGAGTGCGTTCAAAGAATAGCTAGGACAGATTTATTGGGTATCCATTTTATCTACTAAAGATTTGGAAACTGCGCATAAAATCAATAAGAGATAAAAGAACATAAGGAATAGACAAAATTAGTTAGAAATAAGCATAGAAAGAATAATTTATGGATTATTAAACAGATATGGATGCTCTTGGAAAAGCGTGATATTGCTTTAAAAAAGCTATAAAATCAAGATCGACTTCTATTTAATAGTTTAAGAAATAAGGTAGTTAAGACATGGCAGGCTAAGGCACAATACTTTACTGATATTTAAATGAGGCTAAAGGTAACCGTAAAAAGGTATGGCAAACTATTAATCAAATGAGAAAGAAAGACTCTAAATCATGTACTAATTATTTAGAATTAAATTTGAAGGAAGAATATTTAACAAGCCTGATGAAATTATAGACACTTTTAACAATTATTTTGTTGATTCAGTTCAAAGTTTGACTGATAAATTTCAAATTGGATGTAAATAACGTAAACATTAAAGATTTCAAAAAATTCTAATGCTAAAGATATAGATGATTTAGACAGTAATAATAATTTCAATTGTGATTTTTTTTTTTTTTTTTTTAGCACCAATCACTCATTTTGTGAATATCAATTGGACAATCTATTTTCCCAAATAGTTACCCAGTCTTCAAGGCAGGTATTCCATCTAATGTAGCAAATCTCAATTTTGTCAGTAGTGTCTAAAATAACAGAAAATTTAGTAACTGAGCAAATTGTAATTTTTTTAGATACACAAAATAATTTATTGTGCCTTATGCAATTTGGATTTCGTAAACAGCACTGGACGGAAACTGCTGTAGGACTATGTTATTTTATTGAGCAAGTGCAGTAAAAACTAGACAAGGGTGGGGTTGTGGGTGCGGTGTTCCTTGATTTGCAAAAATTGTTGTTTATGATACGTTAAATCATAATATTCTATTATCTAAATTATTACATTTGAACTTTTATGTAGAAACAATGAAATGGATTGAGTCTTTTATTACATCAAGGAATCAGTGCATGTGGATTAAAACACATATATCTTCTATGTGACGTTGTTCCAAAGGGGTACCTCAGGGGTCTGTATTAGGCCCCCTACGTTTTAGTTTGTATTTGAATGATCTCCCAGATGTTTGTCCTGACGTATAGATTCAAATGTACGCAGATGACACTGTGATTTATGTACATAATAAAACAACTGAACAGGTATCATAAAAATGATCTGTTGTCATGACTAAAATCTCAGACAGGCTTAATCTGTGTTGTTTAACATTAAGTGTTCAGAAAACTGCCTGTATGTATTTTAAGATTAGAAAAAAGGAGGAGATCCTACCAGATATATTAGTTAATGGTGAAAAATTACAAATTGTGTGTGATTTTAAATACCTTGGAGTTTATTTCACGCATTTGCAAAAACCTTTTTTTTGTGTTACAGTCATACCAGTTCATATATATTTGTGGGTGGGTGGTTAGGGATAACAGCTGCCCTTTGGAATGTAATATAAAAACGTCAGTCGTTGCCTTGGGAACGCAACAGTTTACTGATGATATGATATAAATAACGATTGCATTATGGACGATGATCAGATATTTCTTTAATTTTATTATTATTGTTTACGACGCTCAAGTAGAGCGCTTAGCCAGCTACAGAGAAACTAGTAGCCAGGCATCAGACAACTGACCAATCCTGAGTGGCGACGTCACTTCACGGATTCTACCAGCACGATTCAGCACAGTTGCCGAGAATTCCGGGCCGAGAACAATTTGTTATCGTGTTGTGCTATGCCGTGCCAGGCTCAAGTGGAAACACAACTGGAACCATTCCTTACCATTCTAAGAACTCTAAGAATTCTTAATTTCCTTTGGCGGTCATTTTTGACCGCAAAAAAAAAACAAGTCTAACTATTTTTTTACGACCATTTAGAGTCCACAACTTTTTTTTATTTCACATAGTGATTGCCACAAAAGTCATCGAGTTTTGTACCATTCCACTGAAGTAACAAATAAAAAAAAAAAATAATAAAAATAAATAAATAAATAAATCGGTCTAAAATGACTGAACAACACCAGAGGGTTAAGGGAAAGAAGCTTCTTCAAAAAGCAGTTTATTCCTCCTTTGGCATCCATCCAAAAAACAACCCCCGCAATGTGCAATGTGCGTTTAGGAAGCCCCTCCTTTTGAAAAAGCACAGTGTGCTCTGACTGGTTGGCTGTACCTCTGTGATTAGTCATGTACTTCCAGTGTATTTTGGAAATTTTCACACCCCTTACCATAACTGTGAGTATCAAAATACTACTAACTAACTCGACCAGGCATCAACCTTTTATTTTGCGTATACCTTGAATGGGAATCAATGATGGCATTTCACAAAAACCTAGGGTATGGCACCTCTGGCCAGAACAACGACATTCCCAAGTAACCACATTGTATCTAAACAAAATGTCTACAAATGTCCACCATACTAAAAGAATGCACAGAGTTCACCGACATCAATATGAAAGCAATTCAAATTCTGAAACAGCATATGCCAGCATAGACTTCTTAAAATACGCTTTTCAAAGCTGCAATTTCTGCCTAAGTCCAAGTCCAGCAACAGTACTACTAAAATTAGACGCTTTATCAAGCTGATAATATCAACACACTCCACAAAACCATCTGCCATTCATACTGTGACAGGCAGTCCAAACCCACCAGCCAAAACTAAAGTGTGGAATGTTGGACACTTCATGTACTCTACTTTTTTTTTCTTTTTACTTGAATTACATAATGGAGGGGGAGGGGCTATAAAACTTTGACAGTGAAGGGCAAAATACCCTTATAAAATTCATACACTACATGAGTTCATATTGCATAAGTGTATAGTGTGTAGTGCATGATTTGGGACACAACTAGTGTCCGGAATTGGAAGTAAAATCGTGAAGTGTGTCCCATTTCATGTACCTCTGTACTACTCTAAGACGCTTTGTAGTATAAATAGTGTGTGTAGTGTTCACAGTGAAAATTCCAAAGTGCACTTTAAATATCCAAATGATACACTTAATTAATGAAAAAAAAAACAAAGCGTAGAATGGATGACAAATCTTGCACTCAACTATCGTGGCTTTAATTATGTAGCGGAGGAGCGATTGGGCTCTAATGAAAGTGAGGTGACGTGTAGCGAAGTATGGTGTCCCATTCTCAGAATTTGTTTTGCACTCTTGATATTTTAATGATTGTACACACACAAAAAAAACCCTCTATATTTTCGTATTTTTGCGTATTTCGTATTAATTTCCTTAGTCATTTTTGACTGTGAACAAAACAAGTGACTATTTTTTATGACCATTTAGCTTTTTGAATCAAGTCCACAATTTATTATTATGATTTTATTTATTTATTTTTATTTTTTTGGTCACATAGCGACAAAAGTCTTCCAGTTTCAAACCATTCTGGTGAAGTAGCGATTTTTAAAATTTAAAAAAAAATCTGTCTAAAATGACCAAACAACAACAGAGGGTTAAGGGAAAGAAGAGCATCTCCATATTTAATCTACTACAACAGCCCATGAAAGTTATGATAGTCTATGAGTTCCACAAATAAATGTACATGGGCCACAAACATAAGGTATGTTTAGCATGCTGGGAACAGCACTATACCAGCTCTAACCATCATATATCAACCTGGACCAAAATGGAATTCATGCTGGTTTTTATTGTATTTTTCAGCAGGGTAGTAAGCTTCTTCATAAAGCAGTTTATTCAGCATACTGAAGCATACCTCTCCTCCATTGGCATCCATTCAAAAAACAACCTCAGAAATGTGTTTAGTTCCTGTATCTACAAAGCCCCTTTTTCTGAAAAGCACAATATGCTCTGACTGGTCGGCTGCACCTCTGTGTTGTGATTAGTCAAGTACTTCCAGTGTATTTGGAAAATGTCACACTCCTTACCATAGCTGTGAGTTTCAAAATACTATTAACCACAAGGCCTCACCCTTTTATTTTGCATATGCCTTGGATGGGAATCAATGATGGCATTTCACAAAAACCTAGGGTATAGCACCTCTGGCCACAACAACGACATTCCCACGTAACCACATTACAGTGGGTACGGAAAGTATTCAGACTCCCTTGAATGCACCTCTGTGTTGTGATTAGTCAAGTACTTCCAGTGTATTTGGAAAATGTCACACTCCTTACCATAGCTGTGAGTTTCAAAATACTATTAACCAGAAGGCCTCACCCTTTTATTTTGCGTATGCCTTGGATGGGAATCAATGATTGCATTTCACAAAAAACTAGGTTATGGCACCTCTGGCCACAACAACGACATTCCCAAATAACCACATTACAGTGGGTACGGAAAGTATTCAGACTCCCTTGAATTTTTCACTCTTTGTTATATTGCAGCCATTTGCTAAAATCATTTAAGTTCGTTTTTTTTCCCTCATAAATGTACACACAGCACCCCACATTGACAGAAAAACACAGAATTGTTGACATTTTTGCAGATTTATTAAAAAAGAAAAACTGAAATATCACATGGTCCTAAGTATTCAGACCCTTTGCTGTGACACTCATATATTTAACTCAGGTGCTGTCCATTTCTTCTGATCATCCATGAGATAGTTCTACACTCCACTTCATTTGAGTCCAGCTGTGTTTGATTATACTGATAGGACTTGATTAGGAAAGCCACACACCTGTCAGCTCACAGTGCATGTCAGAGCAAATGAGAATCATGAGGTCAAAGGAACTGCCTGAAGAGCTCAGAGACAGGTTCCTAAGAGCACAGTGGCTTCCATAATTCTTAAATGGAAGACGTTTGGGACGACCAGAACCTTTCCTAGAGCTGGCCGTCTGGCAAAACTGAGCTATTGGGGGAGAAGAGCCTTGGCGAGAGAGGTAAAGAAGAACCCAAAGATCACTGTGGCTGAGCTCCAAAGATGCAGTTGGGAGATGGGAGAAAGTTGTAGAAAGTCAACCATCACTGCAGCCCTCCACAGTCGGGGCTTTATGGCAGAGGGGCCCGATGGAAGCCTCTCCTCAGTGCAAGACACATGAAAGCCTGCATGGAGTTTGCTAAAAAACCTGAAGTTCTCCAAGATGATGAGAAATAAGATTCTCTGGTCTGATGGGACCAAGATAGAACTTTTTGGCCTTAATTCTAAGCGGTATGTGTGAAGAAAACCAGGCACTGCTCATCACCTGTCCAATACAGTCCCAACAGTGAAGCATGGTGGTGGCAGCATCATGCTGTGGGGGTGTTTTTCAGCTGCAGGGACAGGACGACGAGGGAAAGATGAATGCGGCCAAGTACAGGGATATCCTGGACGAAAACCTTCTCCAGAGTGCTCCAAAACCCAGGGGCGGATCTAGAAAATTATTTATAGGGTGGCAAAGGGGTGGCAAGAGGTCTATGAGGGGTGGCAACACCAAAGCACGCGCCCATGCATCGTTTTTGGAGATTTATGGCCTGACATACACAATTGTGTTCACAAACATTGCTTTACCAAAATAAATAAGTTTTCAATATCCATCATGGCACCAAGTAAAGGCACTATATGAAAAACATCAACAGATTTAAAATGAGTCTGACCTTGTATCACTAAAGGAGATTAGCAGTTTTATTAATATTACACAGGTTACTTCGATGGCATAAATCACATGTTTTAGAGTTTTAAAGTTAAAGACAACAAAAACTTGTTTTTTTTGCAAACATTTTTTGAGCTTCTGTTATTAACAGAGGTGGGAATGTCTGTGTGTGTTCGCCCAGAACACCCTATCAACCACATACTCTAGCAACACCCCAGCAATTGCAGCAAGAGCCTAGCAACCACCCAGAATCTCCTAGCAACACTTTAGTAATCACCCAGAACATCTATATTCTGGCCTAACTGACCAAACTACTTATGTTTTTTAAACAAGACTTTAAGTTGGCTTTATGACAAGCCAGCATAAATTTGTCTTTCAAACTTTTAATCTAGTTGAAATGAAACAATTCAACATTTTCTTAAAACTATAAACACAATCTCAAAACTATGCACGAACTTGTCTTGTACAAACCTCAAACTTCCAGGTCAAAATAAAATGTTTTAGTCAAAAACTTATTCTTGTCTGACAAAATCAAATTTTGGCATCAAATAACACACAAAACATAACAAATACACAGACTACTGCACTGCCCAGTGAACACTAGTGATATAAATTCATGTAACACTGTAACAAAAATACAGCTTACTGGGATTCAGGAATTATTTTGCTGCTCACTGTCTACTACACTATACAGAAATAAATTTACAGATACAGTAAAATACAGCAGTGATTTTTTCCCTTTCTTTTTTTCATTTTACTATTGTAAATTGGTCTGGCATTATATATGTATGAACTTGGTATGCACCACAATACAGTATACTGTAAATTACAGTAAAACTAAATTCAGAATAAAAGGTACTATAGCAGTGTATTGGTATTCTAGCACAAGACAGTCATTCTCAGTTCTGCAAAATACAGTATAACAAATGGCTACAGAGAAAGTTGACAATCACAAGTTTGAGGGTGTACAGCGTGCTACAGTTTACTGTAGGCCTAACTGTTACATAGTGAAATTTCCCTCATCTAAAGTACCGGTACTGTGTAAGTTTAAAACCCCTGTAAATATTTCATTCAGCTCTCTCTCAGATTTTGACTGGTGTGTTATCAGTTTTGCTACCTAATGTAGTCATTGTTCAACGTTTTGAGAAATGTGTCTTTGTTTTGAAATGGTGGAAATGGGCCAACTGAATCACTTATAATGTGTTAGCGATCGAGAAAAGCTAAAATACATTTAGATTCTTACCTAACTAGTTTCTGTGATCGGGATCTTCTTATTGATTTCATGTTACCGTTTCGTCGGATGGCAAAAAGACCTTTATCCATGACGAAATTGAAGCGGGCGGTCGGTGAATCAGCTCGCAAACAAATAAAAATAAAAATTCGAGGACTTCTGAGTTAGCCGAGAAGCAGTAATTTTCCGATTAACGAACAAATGGAAAACAATTCGTAAGTGAACTTGGCTGCGCTGTGTTTTTGACTCCCAAAGAACCGGTTCATAAGAGTCATTTGTTAATGAAGCTGATTACACTGAACGCGCTGCGTGCGCGTGCAACCGTCATGCAGCTTATTGAAAGACGTGTTTTCTTGCCATTATTTTGCAATAAGCTGTCTTTTTTATGTCATCACGTTGAAGCGCCGCTGCTGAAAAGCAGTAGTACTTGAAACACTGCTAACATTTATATTTTATTCTCTGATAATTTTAAGGGTGGCAGATGGGGTGGCAAAGCTTTTTCTTACGGTGGCAGTTGCCGCCGTGCCACCCCGGTAGATCCGCCCCTGCCAGGACCTCAGACTGGGCCGAAGGTTTACCTTCCAACAAGACAATGACCCTAAGCACACAGCTAAAATAATGAAGGAGTGGCTTCACAACAACTCTGTGACTGTTCTTGAATGGCCCAGCCAGAGCCCTGACTTAAACCCAATTGAGCATTTCTGGAGAGACTTAAAAATGGCTGTCCACCAACGTTTACCATCCAACCTGACAGAACTGGAGAGGATCTGCAAGGAGGAATGGCAGAGGATCCCCAAATCCAAGTGTGAAAAACTTGTTGCATTTTTCCCAAAAAGACTCATGGCTGTATTAGATCAAAATGGTGCTTCTACTAAATACTGAGTAAAGGGTCTGAATAGGCTACTAGGTGATATTTCAGATTTTCTTTTTTTAATAAATCTGCAAAAATGTCACCAATTCTGTGTTTTTCTGTCAATATGCGGTGCTGTGTGTGTACATTAATGAGGAAAACATTTTTAACAGGGTCTGAATACTTTCTGTACCCACTGTATATCTAAACAAAATGTCTACAAAAGTCCACCATACTAACAGAATGCCCAGAGTTCACAGACAACAATATGAAAGCAATACAAAATTTGAAACAGCCTAAGCCAACTTAAACTTCTTAAAATATTCTTTTCATAGCTGCAGTTTCTGCATAGACTGCATAATGCATTATTAACTAAAACTCACGATTAACAGTATTATATGTGTAACAACAGTGTTCTGGAAAACGTCCCAATTTGTGTACATATGCACTATTCAGTGCTGTTTTGTAAATAAGGCAAGATTTTTAAAAAATCTGTCAATTACGGAAAATTTTTGGTTAACGCGATATCTGGTTCACACTGAAAATTCCAAAGTGCGATTTAAATTAACTGAAAAAACAAAACAAAAACAAAGCGTTAAATGTTGGACACTTTTTGTTCTCAACTGTCACAGCTTTAATTATGTATCAGAGGAGTGATTAGGCACTAATGAAAGTGAAGTGATGTGTAGCCAAGTGAAAGTGAAATAAAAAAAGTTATAGAAGTTTATGAAAATGTAAAAATATAATTGTTTATATTTTATAATAATATATTACAAAACATGTTTTACACTTAAACTGCAAGAAAATAAAAGCCAAAAATGTCAATATTCAGATTGAAATATTTCAAAAACGAGCTTTCAGTAAGATTTTGTTTCGGAGCAGTAGCAAACTTTTTCACTAGATGACACCCAAGCTCCATTACTGACCATGTAAGGGTGCCTCCATTTATAGTGATCTGAACCATATTTTCATACATTTTATGAAGTAGACATCCTATTCAGAAGTAGTATGGGCAGTTTTGCAGTACTATTTGATTTGAATTCATGTGTTTTATAGCTCTGTTGTTCTGCTCCTCCTTCTCACGATAACATTGTAGAAAAAAAAAAATCTTTGCGTGCCATAGTTTATACAGGACCGGCAGGATATTTGCATAAATACACCTTCATTCTACATGTTATGTGGTTTATTTTGATAGATGAACTGTGTAGTGTTAAGAGAGGGAAAGCTATGGCCGTTTTTTCTTAAACAGTAACGTTAGAGAAAGACAGCCTTGCAACATTAAATCGCTATTTTTCTGCACTTAACAAGCGAATTTTGGCAAAATATTTTCCGAGATGATAGACAAGATGTTAGAATGATAATTGAATGAAAACCCAATTTTTACAAAAAACCCCCAAAAAACTGACTTTACTGAAAACGTTCCAATTAACGCGATATTTTAATTGCCAAAAGCACCAGTAAAGAACAACACTACCCACAATCCTGAATCGGGCTCCAAATAGAGAAGTTGCAGGAGTGCTCATCTCAAGAAACCTCCCACTACGACCATAATAATAATAATAATAATAATAATAATCCTTACATTTATATAGCGCTTTTCTGGGCACTCAAAGCGCTTTACATATTGAAGGGGGAATCTCCTCAACCACCACCAATGTGCAGCATCCACCTGGATGATGCGACGGCAGCCATATTGCGCCAGTACGCCCACCACACACCAGCTTATTGGTAGAGAGGAGACAGAGTGAGGAAGCCAATCAGTGTATAGGGATGATTAGGAGGCCATGATGGACAGAGGCCAATGGGCAAGTTTGGCCAGGATGTCGGGGTTACACCCCTACTCTTTTCGAAGGACATCCTGGGATTTTTAATGACCACAGAGGTCCTTGGTTTAACGTCTCATCCGAAGGACGGTGCTTTTTGTCAGTATAGTGTCCCCATCACTATACTGGGGTATTAGGACCCACACAGACCACAGGGTGAGCACCCCCTGCTGGCCTCACTAACACCTCTTCCAGCAGCAACCTAGTTTTCCCAGGAGGTCTCCCATCCAGGTACTAACCAGGCTCAGCCCTGCTTAGCTTCAGTGGGCAACCAGTCTTGGGCTACAGGGTGACATTTTGATTATCTTTAATGAACATCATCATGAGCTGTTTATTTCCCATGATTTGTCTGAGTGCTATGGAGCAATACTCTGCCATACATAAACACCTCCCCTGGTGGAAATTATTTAAAGGTGCTCTAAGTGATGTCACGCGTTTTTAGGCCAAAACATTTTTTGTCACATACAGCAAACATCTCCTCACTATCCACTAGCTGCCTGTCCCCTGAACACACTGTAAAAAAATGCGGCCTCTGTAGTCGCCACAAGCTCCAAAAATGGCAATAAAAACAAACTGGTGCAGCCTGGACCACGAATCATAATAAACATGCTCCAGCCAATAACCGACAAGAATGATTTTAAATGCGCGTTCATGACTGTTTCAGGAAGCACAGATGGGAGGGGAGGGGGAGGGGGAGGAGGAGGAGGAGGAGGAGGAGGAGGAGGAGGGAGGGTCTAGCTAGCCTCTGTTTTGTTTGACAACACTTCGAACGTCAATAGGAAGTTACTCCACCCAGGATCACTTAGAGCACCTTTAAATGCGGAATACTGTGACGTGTTTGTTCCCAGAAGAAAAAGCAAGACTACAATGGAGGTGTTTCAGGGAGTTCAGAAACAGTGCGCTCTGATATAGAAAATAACTCCCTTTGGATTGACTTTGGAACTTTGCAGTGCTTTTTTTATGCTCAAACAGCAACATTACACACTAAAGCCTCTTTAATAGATGCGATAACAGAAGCTTTGACATGGATAAAGCTGAGTGTATGTATATTAAATGATTTATGGGGGTCCCTAAAGCAAAGGGCCCATTGCCGTTGCACCCGATAAACCAAGAAGAGCCTTGAGCTGCAAAGTGTTTACAAAATGATGAGACACGTATTGAGTGAAAACAGTATGATAATCTAACACATGCATGCAACAGATCCACAGAAATCCATTAATGCACACAACAAATTCCTGAATCAGAAGAATGCACAAACATCATGCAGTCTGTATGTGTCATTTAATGCACAAATAAATAATGTAGCCTTTTGTATAATTCTTATACGTATGTTCTGAAATCTTGACTTACACTCACAGTGAGTGTAAGTCAACTCATCATAGGCTGGGAGTGTGAACCATAACATTACTGGGAAAATGAAGAGCAATATCCAATAGGTTTTGTTATTTCTTACAAGAAAATTGCAGAATTTTAGATTTTGGTTAAGAATTTTTATTTTGTGGCATTATTACTGAAATTATTTTTAAAGTCTTTCTCATCTTTATTCACTTTTCCTATGTTATTTAGAGGAGATATTTAGAGGGGAAATCTTTTAATGATTCAATTGCTTTAAAAATATGTTTTGATTTCACAGACTTGATAAACAGACCAGACTACAGTCTTGTGAAAGAGCCTTTCATAAAAATTCGACGGTTTTTTTATCTCTTTAAATGACAAGTTAATAATTCACTCCAATCAACTAAAGATAAGATCTCAAGCAGTCTTTCAACAGAAGCATTGTTTCCTGCTCATCTTGACATAGACACTGACTGTATTTTTGTACTGTTAAAGTTGACAAGTCGTAATTTGTGCATGCACAATTCATTGCTACTACACACAATACATTCATGCATTGTGTGGGATGCAGGTCTCAAGATGTTTTTAGTACAGGGAGTCGGCGTATCATAATGATAAGATGGTGTGTTATTCATGTGCTATGCACTGTGGAAGAGTAGAGATAAGTATTTTGACCCTTTTGAACTTCCGGCAATGTATGAGTCAGTGCCTACACCCAGTTCACTCCTATCAATGCATATCAAAGACATCTGTCAAGTTTATGAAAGCAGGTCATTCAGTTCTTTATTAGTTTAAAGCTGAGGTAAACAAAAATTTTGCATCTCTAGCACCATCTGTGTTTGAAACATAAAAATGCAAGTTAATATCAAAGTTCCTTCTTTTTTTTAACATGGGTTGTGCTTCTCAGGGCAGATGAATCTGTGATCACCACATCAGTGTCGACATGACACTAAGAAATATGTTCTTCGAGGCATATATCTGGAAAAAATTAATCTAACCAAGTAATATATCTACTGCTTTTGTTCTGACCAAATGAATACAAAATCACGTTCCTGATGTTTATATCTAATGATTGCTCAGTCAGATCAAATCACACATTAGCAAATTAGCAAGCTACATATTGAGCCACTGAAATATCTATTCAGCAGAAAAAAACCTTCTCGGTGTCAGTCTTCAATCCCTTCAGATCTCAAAGTTGCCGACACATCTTGAAAGCTGATTGCTTTCCCTCGTTTTAACACAGGCTCTGTTGCAGGTGATTCCCCAGATGTCAATGATGATTGCAGTTTAGACCTTTCTAGATCAGTAGATTTTGAAAACACTGTTGGACATTGTTAATATTTGAAATCAACCCAAACAAACCCACCCCTCTCTTCATTGCTCCACCTCCAAAACTCACACTCCAATCCTAACCACCCTGCTCTGAGTCGGTCTCGAATCCCAGACCGTCCGCTGCTGGCAGGCGAGGTGAGTGCACTAACAATGATGCTAAAGACCGCATTCTCTAGCGGTCATGAGTGCGCAGTGGTTTACCTGCATAACTCTCACTATCTCACTATCTCGCCACTGTTACATACGCAATGCGAGAGTGGATGTCTGTTTATCATAACTGATACGCAACAAAATACTTCACGAAAAATAAAGCGCAGTTGATGAACGAATGACAAGGAAGCACAAAAAATGTTTTCAGGCCTTCCCACTTAGCTCTCTCCAGCACTGGAAAGCTTATCTAATATAAACGCGGTCCTAAAGCGCTTGCCCAGTCATAAACCTTCATTCCAGTGATATTCTTTGGAGCTTTTTTATTGTGTCCCATCTATCACTCTGCAGTTTTTTTTCTTATTTTCAAATCTCTCTTTTGCTCATTCTCTCTCCTTGACTGTCATTCACCCCCTAATGCTGATTGGTTTGATGTTTGTTGTTGGTGTCGGCCGACTAACTTCCAAACAGTCCACCTTTAAAAGCAGCCATCTAGACAGTGTTGCCAGTCTGTTTTCCTGCGGGCTACTTGTACACTGTTCTGTTGTTTTTCATGTCCACGGGTTGAAGCGACCCCAAATAACATGATATTTAGCCCCTGGAATGCAAATTTTACCAGGGGAACCCGACAAAAATGCGGATTTTACCCCTCGGAATGTGATTTTTACTGTGGGGCGCCCCTGAAACATAACTGGGCAAGTTTTGAGTAGAAATTGGGCGGGTTTTGTTGTGAAAACCTGGCAACCCCATCTAGATGACAAGTTTAAATTCTAAGTAGGCATGTGATGGTATAAAATTTTCATGTTGCGATTAATTGCTGAAGCTTTTATCACGGTATACGGTATTATCACGATATTGAAATAAGTTGCAAAAAAATGTGTTGTCATAGTATAACAGGTTTAAGAACTCTTTTTGTAATAAAAATAACTCTGAATGTTTAAATATAATACAATACACACACACAAAAAATAAAGTCACATTTTCAAACTGATTAAAGTGCAAAAGAATTAGGCCATAAAGAACAACAGGTAACACTTTACTCTATTTAATGCATCAACTAAGATTGAGCAATAGCTACATTTGATGCAGAAAGTGTTATTTTTTGTTAATGTTTGTTTAGAAACACAACTGATCATTGTTAGTTTTATCTCAGGTCCATTAAATAAGTTCTTTTGATTTTAGTAATGTTACTAAACAGTAACTAAGAAATTAACATTATCTAAGAATAATTAATGCTTTATGTATGTTTTATGTTCAGTTTGGTAATAATGAATTAACATGTTAACTAATGAAGCCGTATGTCTTTAAGTTTTACTGAACAATAACAAATAATCAGAACATTTTTAATCATTAGGGCATTTTTTAGTCCAGATTAAAATATATGTTTGAGGCATTTTAAAAACACCAGAGCAGTTGCTTTGTTTATGGGGTTTCCGGGGTAACCGTTGCACTCTGCTGTTCCATCAGCGCCCTCTGCTGTCAGAGAGTGAATGCACACTTTCATTCAGCGCATCTCCTTCACTCGTTCCGCCATGTGCTTCTCATGCACGTTGGGCTTGTTTACATCTGAGCGCGTGTTCTCTTGATGCAGAATACAGCGGTGTTGTGCATTTTATACGGTTGATGGGGAAAGTATTCTTATATGCATTATAAAAATTTTAATACTTGGTAATAAATTATTATTTATGTTTTTTTGAAATGGAGATATATCGCGATATATCGCATTACCGAATATCGGCACAAGTCTAATTCTAAGCAACTGCATCCTCAGCCCACATAGTTGTCAGGTCCTCCTTTCCATTTACAGATGTGAAGTAACCATGCAAATTCAAATGACCTCAAACTGACATTTCTGTGCAGAATCTGACCTGACAGCTCAAAATTATAAATCACTTTTAAGCTTACTGTTGTGAATCAGGGTAAGAGACAGTTTCGAACATTGATGTGTTATGTACTTGCTCAATAACTATTTTTTTTTTTTTTTAACCAAAAAATGTTACATACTTCAGCTTTAAGAATAAAAAGTCATTTTGTTACATATTTCAACAATTTGAGTGTTACATCAGAGTTACCTTGTTGTGATTGTTTCTAGCTTACAAATAGTATGCAGAATCTCTTTCTGAATTAAACCTGACAGCTCTGTTTATGAGCCATTCTGAGAATATGTCTTGATTTGAATGGCCATTAAGCCACATCGTTACGTATCCCTCGTCACTGCTCCCTCTGCTGGTGACTTTTCCGAATTATTAGACAAGTATTATATTTAGTCATTTTTCATTTTTCTCCCTCTATCTCCCAGTTTAGCTTTCAGAAGGGAAACAAAACCCCTAAAAAACACAAATCATGTAAATAAAATACATAAAACAAAACAAAATGCGTTTTTTCTTAACTGGAAATGTAAAAGAAAATTGCATTCAAATAACAAGTCTGCTACTTTTACTGCAAGAATAATAATTGCAGACTATGTATGAAATGCTTTAATTTTCTATTTTATAATATCTTCACGTTGAATTTAAATTAAATGTAAATAAATATTGGTGTAGGAAAATGGCAAATCACATATAATTTTCATCTTGCACTAAATTTTGCACATACTCATATTGTAAATGTAACATACAAATGACTGTTTTACATTGCATTTTAACTTGAATCAGTCAAAGAAACGCGCCCATAGTCAAGGGTGCACAAATGCCATTTGGAATTCCCCTTCTGTGACCCTCAGGAACAAACCATTATTATTGAAATAGGTGTAACGCCGCTACTCTACAACCTACATTTTTGTGTTAATCAGGATATTGTACTTTACATACAAAGTTCTGAATAATGTAAACACATCCATATTTTTCAAACGTCTGGATTCGAAAAATTTAAAAGTTATTTTTTTTGTTTTAAATGTGACGAGAGGCTTGACGCTCCCCATCTGTCCCGTGAGGAATGGATCATTCCGTTTTCGCAGCTCAGCGCGTTTCTTCGCGGTCTGTGTGTTTGTATTGACTGTAGCGGTAATTTCAACTAACGATATACTAACATGTCTGTGGCTTTCGCACAGCATCGGCAGCGCGCCAAGGGCGATATAACGCCTGCCGGAATACAAAAGGTAATTTTATTTAACCATTTATCAAGCAGAATGAAACAGAGCGGAATTGCGTGTGCAGTAGTCGGCTCGGCTAGTTAGCTGTGACATCTCTCCCGCCAACGCTCTTATAACACCATAAACAAAACATTATAGAGACATTTTTGTCATAGCATTTAACAGTTCCTACAAGACTAAAACAAGCATGACGCCGAGATGAATTTGACTCCTTGTCCAGCGTTTTGTAGCTGTTGCCATCTGCTCAGCTCTGCTGTGTCTTTGTTAGCCGCTACACGCTCGACACTCTGATGAATCACAATAGAGGCTTGTTGTGTAGAAGCACAGCAGTGTAACGTACACGTTTGATCAGGAAAATCTGCCATCTACTTATTATTACTAATAACCGTACGCCTGATTTTGTTATCAATCACATATCGTTACAAGCACGTATGCTAATAGCCGACTTTTCGATTATGCATGTCTGTTCTGACCAGTCCACCTTAATTCTTCGGCTTTTCGGTATTCATGTCTGATTTATCTTGATGTATGTTTTGCGGTTTTTATTTATCATGTCCGTTTTGTCGATTTTTATGCTTCAGTTTTACCTTACTTGGGTCTGATTTGGTCAGTTGTAGCTTTTTTGTTCGGGTTTCTATTACTCATGTCTGCTATAAGTTGATATGTTTTCCCTAGAGGATTGTTGTTGTTATTCTTTAGGTTTTATTATATTCGAAATTGGTCTTACACAATTTTTTTCATAACAGAACTGCTAACAGAACTGTAGGGTTTTTATATCCTAAAAACAGAATTGTTTTTGCAAGCATTGCTTCTAGTTGTGTCCTTCTATTGACTGCTCTCTAAATCAGTGGTTTTCAATCCTGAAGGTTCACGTTTTGTGTCTCCCTTATAAGAAAAAATAAGTTCAGTCTTCAGTTGAGTTCAGCTGGTGATCAGTATATGCAATAAATACACATGCATGCATTAACGTTTTGTTTGTCATTCGATGTAAATTGTCACTATTTTATTTCATTAATTAATTTTAGTCGGTTTTACCTAAACAGCATGTAATTTTGCTTAAGAAAATGAGGTTGTGAGTTGTCTTCATCTGGAAATACTTTTGTCTTCATTTCTTCACTTGTGGTGTTAAAACCCTTTGAACTTTTATTTTGGCAGAAAACTGCTGTTTGGAAATTATATGAATGTGAAAATAATCGGCAACAGTTGCCCGTTGCATTCCCAAATGCATGTTAAAGGGTTAGTTCACCCAAAAATGAAAATAATGTCATTTAATACTCACCCAGATGTTGTTTTACACCCGTAGGACCTTCGTTCATCTTCTGAACACATGCTGCGTTCCAATTCGCCTACTTATACTACACCCTAAAAGTATATACTCTTTCTGTGAACTAAAAGTACTTACTTTTGAGTGTGTAGTAAAAGAGTAGACAAGCTTTGGGACATACTAACACGTCATACAATCGCGTCTTTTCTCTCTGTCGCATCCAGTCACCGTAAACTGGCCTGTCAATCATCTTACATCCTCCACATTTCATTTAGCTACAGGGTTCCTACGTGGTTTGGAAAAGTATGGAAAAGTATGGAATTTGATTTGAGTTTTTTCAAGGTCTGGAAAAGTATGGAAAAAAGAAATCAGAGTTTGGAAAAATATTTGTGTTTCCAGACTATTGCCTCTATTCAGTTTTCTAATTTATTATACCTGCAAACTAGTCACTTTGTGGCGAAATTAGCAGTTTTGAATCAAAATACATCATTTATGTGAATCGTTTACATCCGAAGAGTTATTTTTTTGGGGTGAGTGACTGTGTGACACAAGATTCTCATAAGAATTGCAAATGGGCTACTACTTTCCCATAGACTGGAGTTAGTCACGATCTTTCTTGGCGCTCTTTGGCGTGACAGATCGCTGTAGCGCTCGTGAACCAGCCATCTCTTTGGCTTTACTAGTTACAACACAAAATGATTGTACATCTGAAGGTATGTTGAAAGATACAGTACAACTTACCAAAATCTGTCATGTCACATGCAATCGATTAATCAGCGTTTCAACCGCAGAAAGGCGTCAATAAAACAGCTTGTAAAAATGTCACATTTAGCCTACCTCAGAAAAGCCTTACAATGTCCAATAACTCATCATTTAGCTACAAAAATGAACTTTGAGAGGAGCATTTTGATAAATATATGCTCTATAGGCTATTACATATTCATTGTATTTGTACTTAACATGTGCTTCTATATTGAATACATAAATCTGTTTTATGACAGTCACCATTTAAATGTTTAGGCCTACATAAAGAGTAGAAAAATAATTGTCACTTTTATTATAACGTTATTATAAAAACTTCCTTATGTGTAAGTTAGCCTATATGTAAGTAACTTACGATCAATTTAACCTAATATTATAATGACGTACCAGCTGTGGTTCCCTGTATTGTTTACAGCATTAGTTGAGAGATTTTTTTCTTTGAGGAAATTTGCCATGTACTGTACCTGATAGGCCCAAATTAATCAATACTGAATCAAAGGTAATCAAATCAAAATCAAATCGCAAGCTTCTGAATCAAAATCGCATTCAATTATGAAATTTGTCAATGCTCAGCCCCGGTGCCAAAATGTTTTATTTTTTATTTTTTACTTGAAGCAAATGTTGTTTTTTCCATTTATTTTCTTTTCAGAGTGCACCATAATGCTTCCTTTACATGTTAAAATCACAAAAATATTCTCCTGGGGGAGGATGCCCCCAGACCCCCTACAACTATCTACTTTCTACATGTCACCTTTTTCACCTCTCTTCACTTTGCAAATATGTTTATAGAGTTACGAATTTCTAAAATAGAAACTGCTTGTGCTACTCATACTCGTAGGCTACTCTATAAAAATACTTTGATACATATAATATATGAAACATATAATGTTTCATATATTATATGTATATATGATATATGATAATATATGATACATATAATGTCTAGAACAGAGCAGATGGATAAATCACAGAAGGATCTCTATAAAGGAAATGTATCGAATTAATAGACAAATTAAATATTCACGCCTATGAAGCGAGTGGTATGGCAGGAAAGGGAAAAAAAATAAGTCATGCCAACTTGTTAAATGGAATATATTAGTACTTGTAGATTTTATCCCCAACAAAAGTTACACAGGTATGTGGTTTTTAAGAAGGGAAGGGCCTAGGAGATGAATACTAAATACAAAACTTTATTTCAACAATCAAACACTAATTTAAAAATCACTAAAAGACTGTAGGACCCGGACTACAAACATGAAGCAGTGACATTTCCTCTCTCAAGATCCATTAATCAGTTCATGTGAGTACAGTTGTTCAATATTAATATTATAAAGCGGCGAGAATATTTTTGGTGCCCCAAAAAACATAGAAAAGGAGACCGAGGCTCACCAATGGCAGAAATCGTTTGGAAGGAGGTCTGGAAATTTGAGTATGGAAAAGTATGGAATTTTGAAATGGAAAATGTGTAGGAACCCTGTAGCTAATTTCCTACCGTATCGGAGAGAAATACAGCACGTTGATCTGCAGTTGCGGGTCTTTCATGTGGAGAAATCTCCTCATATTAATGCATAATGATGCATTTAAAAGTTAATGGCCAATCGGATCTTTATAAAAGTCCACATTGGTATTTGCAGATGAAAAATAACACTGGTAACATTAAATATATATTTTCTATCAGGTTAAACTGATTATTAGTCACTCAAATCTCTTAGCGTCAATCGCGTATATCCGCCATGTTTTGTAGTTTTTAACACTTTTTACTCGTGTTTGTAGTTCTGAACTGAATCCTCGTCCAATGCGCAATGGGTTGTGGGCAATATTAGCCTCTATAGTGTGCACGGATCCACACTTCGAAAATCTACCGGAAATAGTAGACCATCCGGGGACTTTTGGCATACTCTTTTCAACATACTATGCTTTGGGACACACTTATTTTAATCTCACATACTATTTAGGATGGATAGTATGGACATTGGAACGCAGGGACAAATTAAGATATTGTTGATGAAATCCTGATGGCTCAGTGAGGCCTCTATTGAGAGCAAAGCTCTCAAGGTCCTTAAAGGTACTAAAAACATTTGAAACAGTTCATGTGAGTTCATTGCTTCTATCTTAAAATCATTGAGTGACAAGAATACTTTTTGTGCACCAAAAAACAAAACAAAATAAAGACTTTTCAACAATATCTGTCTGGACAGATTTCAAAACATTGCTTCATGAAGCTTCTGAGCTTTATGAATCTTTTATTTCAAATTGGGATTCGGATCTCCTATGAAATGGCTAAATTGCTGAAATCACGTGACTTTGGTGCTCTGATTCACTGATTAAATTTGTAAAGCTCTGTTTGAAATCGGCCCAGATAGATATTGTTAAAGTCTTTTTTTTTTTTTTTGTTGCACAAAAAGTATTCTTGTCGCTTTATAATATTAAGATAGAACCACTGAACTCACGTGAACTGTTTCAAATATGTTTTTAGTACCTTTATGGACCTTGAGAGTTTCAATGGCTTTGCTCTCAATAGAGGCCTCACTGAGCCATTGGATTTCATCAACAATTATTATTAATAATGCATCAATGTTTTTGAAAAAGAAACACCAAAATAACGGCATCGCGTGCGCTGAATAGTCAATGAACACTGGAAAACTGAAACGCTTTAACGGGTTAATTTATTCACTCAAACATATGCATCCCATATAAGATTAATCCTATTATACAATATAAACATAATATTACAACTTATATCTGCACAAAATGATGCGAATGCACAAGTGAACTTGAACTAAGATACGTGCTAGTCAGAATGTTTAACTCATGTTACAGTGCACTAATGCAAACGGATTACTTTCCCGGGGTAGAACTCCTTGGTTTTGCTTTTGATGTGCTGTCCTCCTTTTACCAGTTTTCTATTACTCATGTCTGATATAATTTGATCAGCTGAGCTTTTAATTAATGAAATCAAATGCATTATTAGGCTTTTACTCATTTTTATTATTTATTTTGTTCTTTTTCTATCATTAACAATGTTTATTTAACATTTCTTTTGTTTCTTTTTTGATATTTCTCATGCAGTTACTGGATGAAAACAATCAGTTGATTCAGTGCATCATGGACTTCCAGAGTAAAGGAAAAACAGCCGAATGTTCACAGTAAGTTCTCTGTTACATCAAGGATTCACATGTGCTTTGTGTGTGTGTTATTTTATTATTATTATTATTATTTTTTTTTGTATGAGCTTCTGTTAAGTCTTACACCATGTCCTAACCAGACACGTACTACACGACATGTGATAAAAGGTATCTTTTCCATGTTAATCACAGTTTTTGTACTAACTAGCCACAACGGCAATACGCTACGATTCTATTTTAGATGGTTTCTATTTCTTCTTTGTCTCAGCTAGATCAACATCATTCAAAATATGACAATGATAATCTCAAATTCTGATGTGCTTTTTGAATATTGAAAGTGTCTAATGTAAGTTTGAAAATCATTTGACCTTTATTGCCGTACTTAAAGCGACGATGCATATTCACATCTTAAAAATGAGTGAAAGGAAACAAGAACGTTCAAACTGTGAACTCAGTGTGAACCTACAAGTGTATTCTATGACCAAGACTGGTTCAGTCACTTAGTATGTTTTTTTTATAATGTTAAAATGGTGTAATTTATGAATTTGATATGTACTTACTACTACTCAATTTCGGTGAGAGTGCCATGTGCATGCAGAGAGACTCCACCCACATGCTCTTTTGATTGGCTGTGATTTATGATTGATTTTGTGGCGTCTCGCATCGCATCTGGTGTGGATGGACCAATTACTTGTCGCTGGAATCTTATCACATTGTGTCTGGTTAGGATACTATATTAGGTACAGTAGTGTTAAAGGGGTGATGAACTGAGAAATCAAATTTTCCTTGAGCTTTTGACATATTAGAGGTCATCATACTTTAAGAATATCCTGTAAGTTTTAGAGCTGAAAGCTTTAATTGACACCAGACTAGGGATGCACCGATCCGATATTCAGATCGGTATCGGCGCCGATACTGCCATTTTTGCCGGATCGGGTATCGGCCGGACGGGACCGATCCAAAATCCGATACGTGCGTGTACTATTCTGTGTTATTGTTAAGCTCTACAAAAGGCACAAAAACATTAAAAAGCACCATAAAGTTTCTGTGCACTATATTCCAAGTGTTCTAAAGCCATCCTGTAGTTTAATTTGAGGTACAGATAAATATTTTAGTTGTTAAATTAAAGTTCTCGTAAATGCCTCCCTCCGCTGCGGCTGTCAGTCATTCTCCATTTAGCATTCAGACTGCGTGTCGCGTTCGGTTACGACAGTCAACACAATGAAACTCTCTCCAAGATGAATCAATGTTTCTATTATTATATTTAATCAAGATACCGGTAATACAATACGCATCAATATATCTTCACTTTGTGCTTTGAACTTTTCACTGCGGAGCGCTGCCGCTGCGCGCTGATTCCATGGTGCTTCAAGCACATCATTCTGCACACGGGATGCGCATAAAAGCGCTTTGTGCCGCTCATGGGAGCTGTTCATATTATAATACTTTTGCGCAATGGAAGTTTGTTTAATAGCTTTTTTTTTGTTCTGTCCTATCTATCATATGTTGCTGCATCATTTTAATTTTTATATTTTAATTATAAGACATTTAATAGCTTCTGATTTCGTCCACATTTTCATATGTATTCACAAACGTATAAGATAAATAGGCCTAGGCTATGCAGTTATTTATATTATGAAAAGAAAGTATTATGAAAAGTTAAAGTCTGCGTCACTTTTCAGTTTTCATCTTAAATCTCATCTCAACAGTTTTTGAGGATCGTGAGTGAACGCGATCATCTCTTCTTCTTTACTACTTTACAGAAGGAAATAAACATGAATGAAAATCAAAAAATGTTGAACGTTGCAGTAGCTTACCGAAATCTGTATCGCGTCAGTTCAATCAGTGTTGTAAACAATGTCACGTTGACCATAAACTTATAATCAGCAGCAAGAAAAATAAAACAAACTATTTAAAACAAAACGAATTAGAAACTGTAATTATGAAAGCATAAGTATTATAATATAATATGTAATGAAATGGACAAACTGGGTGCGTGTAATCAAACGCAACGTTTTCATTTTGTTCTGGAGACTGAACTCGCGTTCACACTGGAGCGCACTCGCCACCTACTGGACAGGGGTGGGAATTAGTTACAAGCTACATCAGCCTCAGTAATCTATCAAAATGACGGACAGGCTGCAGATTTTTTTCGTCACTGCTAAAAAAAATTCCATCAATGTTGGAAAATTCTCAGTTAAACCTACCTTTGAGATTATATATAATATACACGCCACACTACCGCCGGTGACACTCCACCGCGGTCGTCATGCCGACCGTCACAGCCCTAAGTGAGGCATACAGTTTAATAGGTAATTTAGCGCTTTTCTTATTACTTGAAGATCGGATCGGTATCGGCCGATACTGAATCCCAGGGATCGGTATCGGAAGTGAAAAAGGCGGATCGGTGCATCCCTACACCAGACCCAGCAAACGACAGGATTTTCAATGTGGTGATCTATGACGTCAAAGGGCAGCAAGCACCGCCTCTGCAGAAGATCAACGCCTACTTCATCCCTGCCTGTTTAGCCCCGCCCAACGATTCACACATGACATGCAATAAAATAGGTAGCCTAAGTAACATAGGCCTACGTGGTGCTAAACCAGATCGAGCTACCAAACAATAAACATGTCGTTGAGGATTATAAAATATTGTGCAGTGCCTGGACTTGACAGTAATGCAACAACATGTAAGTAACTGTAAATCTAATACCTGATCGCATATTAATGATTCATGTACAGTCAGGTGTTCTTTGTCTGTGTATCAGTAAATCAAACCCGTGACTAAACGTCAACTTGCATTGTTTCTCTTAGTAGGATGAAAATAATCTGTTATTTAACGATGGTTAAATTATATAAAGAAAGCGATCAAAGAAAGCCCCCTTTGCAATCGTTGGAGCAGCGCACGCTGAAGCTGTCAATCAAACAGCGCAAGTTTATCAGTGACTGACATGCAAAACTGTTTTATTCAACAGATCTCTTAATTATATTGCGTTTGCACTGTTAGTGAAGATGAAAGCATTTGTTAGTGTGCAGAAATTGAGTTGCCATGACGAGATCACTGCTTTCATGCGCTCAACATGTCTGTGATCGGCTACACAGTGTTGATCTCTGCAACCTTTCATGCCACCATCTAAATATAATGCCATAGATCTAAATGTAATGCAACACGTTTCACGATTAGTTAACCTTGAGAGCTGTAATAGTAAAAACGTGCTAAAAGAGAGAGTAATACTTGGCTATTTCAAATGGAAAGATGTTAGCCAATCACAGCAGTGGGCGTTTACACTGAAGTCTCACAGCAGACACAACCCTTAAAACAGTGCGTTCAAACCAGAGGGCTAAAATCAGGGTAGGAAAAATGCCTTTTATTTATAAATTATGGCCATTTTGGATGTAAAAAGCATACTAACATTATAAGTGCACCACAGGAAACATTATAAAACAATAAACCAATGCAGTTCATGACCCCTTTAACATTTTGCATGTACAGATAATCTAGGATGCTGCTTAATTCTTTTACTAATTGAGTCAGTGATCAAAGCGCTTTTCTCATTTCTCTCTGGCAGCTACCAACAGATGCTACATAGAAATCTAGTGTATCTGGCCACAATAGCAGACTCTAATCAAAACATGCAGTCTCTGCTTCCTGCGGTGAGTATTTATTCTTAGTTTCCTATCTCATATGGGTTGAATGGCTTTAGCTATGCAGGGCTCCAGACTAAAGCCACGTTTCCACCGCAAGAACTTTTCCCAGGAACTAGGGACTTTAGGGTGGTACTCAGTGTGTTTCAACCACAGGGACCAGGGTCTAAATGAAGTTCTGGGTAAAAATTTCCCCCTCAAATTCCTTGCTCGCGAGTTAGTACTTTTTCAAAGTTCAGGAACTTTCGGTGATAGGACTTGAGCGACGAACATGCTGATTGGTTGACTCCACGCAGCATTTTATTTCAATGACAATTTTTGTCAATTTCAATTTTTAAAATGGGTCTGTTGCGGTGTGTGCAGTAAGAGTTGGTTGCTGTTCGAATCAACAATGGTGTTTAAAAAATATGACCGATGGACCGACGACGAGGTTCAGGCTTTAAGCTTATGTGCAGAGGACAAAATCCAGCGGAAACTGGAAAGTCGCACGCAGTCGTACGTCACCGGACTAATTTGCCTAATCTTCACGGGACTTTAGACCGAGATGGAAATGCAGACAGCAACAGGTCTGGGGGAAAAAGTTCCTGGGACAAATTGTTCTGGTTAATTCATCTTCGTTCATCTTCACAACACTATTCCCAGGAATACTTTAAGGAAGCTGGTAAACACTGATATTCCCAGGTTTAAATAATAGAAGTTGGTACCTTTTTTTTATGTACCAGGTTTATATAAAACAAGTCGATAAGCAGTTAACTTAGGCTAAATGTGTCGTTTTACACGCAAAGAAAAGTTTAAGCTTTTAAAAAGTATAAGCATGAAATGTTTAATTTACTTAAAATGTTAAATTTAATTTACAGACTGAAAAACTTTTTGTGCTGTTTTCTAACAGTTTGGACTTTAATAAAGAGAGAACCTGCACTTTCAAATAAAATTTTCCTGATAATATACTCACCCCCATGTCATCCAAGATTCACCTTATAGTGGACTTCAATGGCCTCCAGACGGTTGAAGGTCAAAATTACAGTTTCAGTGCAGCTTCAAAGGGCTTTAAACGATACCAGACGAGGAATAAGGGTCTTATCTAGCAAAATGATTGGCCATTTTCGAAAAAAAATACAACTGTATATGCTTTATAAACACAAATTATCGCCTTGCACGTGCTTCTGCTTTCCGCATTCTTCAAAGACTTAAGCTGTATGTCCTACGCCTTCCCTATTCAACTTACGGAACGAACGTGGCGCCATTTCCGTTTTTTTCCATAAGTAGAATAGGGAAGGTGTAGGACATACGGTGTAAGCTTTTTGAAGAATGCAGAAAGCGGAAGCACGTGCAAGGAGATAATTTGTTTATAAAGAATATGTAGTTTTTTTTTATTTTTTTATAAATGACCGATCGTTTCGCTAGATAAGACCCATATTCCTCGTCTGGTATCGTTTAAAGCCCTCTGAAGCTGCACTGAAACTGTAATTTTGACCTTCAACCGTCTGGAGGCCATTGAAGTCCAATAAGGAGAATAATCCTGGAATGTTTTCCTCAAACTTAATTTCTTTTCGACTGAAGAAAGAATGACATGAACATCTTGGATGACATGGGGGTGAAATTATAAGGAATTTTTTATTTAAAAGTGGACTAAAAATTTAACCTTTTCACTGCTATTTTGTTTTTTCATAGTTAGACAGATGTCATGATGTATCATTATAGGATGTCTAGCAATATATTGATTATCGAAGAATCCCTGTATCGTGACATTTTCATTATCGCCACGTATCGTGATCATATCATATCATGAGGTACCCTGCGATTCCCACACCTACTAAAGATATCGTTAAAATAGTCAACGTGACTGCAGTGGTTCAACCTTCATGTTATGAAGTGACAAGAATACTTTTTGAGCGTAAAAACAAAACAAAAAGCACGGTTTCGTTCCACTTTCATTTATTTATTTTTTTCATGTTTCTAATATTATTCAGAAATGGCTGCTCTTATCAGTTGGCCAATGTGGTGGTGGCACCAGTGCGACCTCTAACAAAATTTACTCGCACCAGTAGGATAAAAGGTTGCAAAATGTGACCATTTGATTGCAGTCTGGAGCCCTGTTTTGGTATATTAAAATGGTAACAGACCTGATTATATTTTTGTCATACATACTTGCTATGTGCTGTATGATGTCACACAGCACAGGTTTGAATTGATTTTAAGATTTATTTGACTGGGAAAAAAGATAGCAGACATGTTGGTGTAGGTTGTCTCAATGGAAATTGCTATTATATGCCAACATCCTATTATAAGCTTTTGGATCATATTTTGAAATGGATCATATTTTTTAGATTATAATTGAACATACAAAAATATCAGTCCAGAATTCACAAAATGCATTCAATTTAGACCTTTCTGAACACTGTATAAAACAAACTTACAAAACCACTCAAAGGGAAACAAGCATTTGTAAAAGATCCTTCGACTCCAAACTCATGGTTACTGGGATGTAACTCTTGTTACTACTTACACATACTACTATTTTGCAGTGAAGTGACAACTCTGAATTCAAATGTTTATAAATGGCTGTCAAATGATTACATTTTTTAATCTAATTACATGTGAGTAAATGATGACTGAAGTTTCATTTTTGGGTGAAGAATACCTTTAAATTTGTATCATCATTTAGTCAACTCGTTTGAGCTGCGCAACTCGGACCAATAATAGACAAAGCGACAGAAGTTCAGAGCAGTGAGCCGATCTCGATCATGCGACACCATTTCTACACAGCGCTGTGAAGAATGTGTTTGAATTCACTGCAGAATTAAAAACGTGAAATCTTATGAGAAGCACTCGCATTCATCGTAGAATTCTGTTAAACCACATATATCAGATCAAACAGTGCAAACATGGAAACTGTTTGATCTGATATCTGTTTAACAGAATTCTACGACGAATCTAACCAGAATCTAAGTGCTTCTCACAAGATTTCACAGTGATGTTATTAATTCTGCGGTGAATACAAATGCTTTCTTCCCAGCGCTGTGTAATCTGGAAACCATGAGAAACATTGAGCCACTAAATAACTTGTGGCAGAAATGGTCTAATATTTTTGAGTGCTTCACACAACTTTTCCCAGCACTTCAAAGCTTTAAATATTGCCCAATTTGAATGTTATTTTTGTGTGATGTCCAAAACATTATTTGTTCATCCTTCACAGTTTGTCCCCATTTGCTATTTCCACACCCTAGTATATATTTGAATATTTATTAATATTAAAATAAAAGTGAATAATTTCTGCATCTCAGCTTAAGCTCAGTGCTTTTCTGTCAGCTCTCACAGCACTGCCAAATCAGGGGCTGGTGCCACCTTAGAACTTAAAGGGTTAGTTCCCCCAAAAATTAATTACTCACCCTTATGTCGTTCCACACCCGTAAGACCTTTGTTCATCTTCGGAACACAAATTAAGATATTTTTGATAAAATCTGATAAAATATTGCTGCAAATTTTGAGAAAAGTCACCACTGTGTGTGCTGCTCAGAGATGAACGGTTCTGCTTTGTCTATATTTTTGTTGGCAAAACTGAGCAAAAACAGACAATACTGTGTCTAAAATAACACAATATTAACTTATTTATTGGACTGTTGTATAAAATCAGTATCACATTTCGGGACAAAAATAGCACTCGTGTGATGTTGCGCTCATTACACGTGTGATATAGCTTCACTATAGCCTATCATATGATGTAAATATGAGACAAAACTCAAACTGTGCATTTTTGCCCCTCTATCTTGAATTTTAGGGACATTCTAACTGCATTCTATGGGCTCCGTCGCACAGTGAGTTGTTGCCCTGCTTCATATTCATCATCAATCAACTGTATGAAATTTCAAATTACCTATGTAGGTCTGGGGCAGGGCAAATGTGTTAAAGGTGTTAAATTTAACATTATTTTTACCATAATTAATTGAACTCCAATTAACACGTTAAATCGACATACAAATATAAAAAAAATAGGCATTTGCTTGACGCTTCTTATTGAAATCGACTTGCATTGCATTCAAGATATACAGTTTGTCAGATCAGTTCATGCATTTCCTGGGAATCTAACCCATGATCTTGGGGTTGTTAGCTTTCTACTGTTCTACTAATTCACAAAAGTTGGTTCTAATATAATGGAGTAGGGCTGGACGATATGACCTAAAATCTCAATTAATTGAACATTTTACCTCGATTACGATTAATGAACACTTCTTCTTTTTTTTTTTTTTTCCTCCCCCTTATAGTTCACTGACAAGGTATACTGTAAATAAGCTTGACTATTTAAGGTGGGATATTTTTTTCCTAATGAAAGAGTGCTCTGACATCATAGCTAGCTTTCAGCAGTTATTTTATGTATGGTTCATAACATTTCTTACACTTTGCTGCTTGTTGTAAATCAGATACAGATAAATTAGCACAGTACCAGTAGATTTATTTGAATGCATTAATGAGAGCAATTGCATGTGAATTAGTCATACCGTCTCTCTATTAATTGTGAAGCTGTGGGTTGTAAGTAGTTACTTCAAAAGTAGAAAAATATATGCTATTACTATTGGAGTTTCTAAGCTACTTTAGTGATAATTCAGGGCATCGTTGTCAATGAGTTTCTGCGCTCCTCTCTATGCGGTCGATCTTCACGTGGCGTGCAGCTACTGTCTATATGTGTTCATGTGCCACAATGCATCAGCGCCGTATGCCATATGATTGTCTAAAATCGCTTAAATGTCCAAACTGGCAAGCCTTACAATTGTCAAGTACAATTGACAGTTTAGTGAAGACGCAAGTGAATGTGACCTCACTTTGGGGCTCGCACGTGCTCGGTGTGTGCATTTGGCATTTGAGTTCACCTCCGTGTTGCTTCCATACCGCTGACTGGACAGGGCGGAGTCACGTGACTACACACATGGTAGTATGTTTTTAGGGGGAAAGTATTAACAGGATTTAAAAAATGAAGTAACTGACATGGGATAATTATGTTGGTTAGAGTTTATGAATTACTTTTCGATGAATCATCCAGCCCTATGATGGAGACATATTCTAGATGGAGAAGAAAATAATAGTGCCTCTTTGCATATTAAAGTGATCAAATTGGGGGTAATAATCATCTCTTTTTCCCATTGTAACAAATGTTGCGTTTTCATATTAAGCTCAAAATATACAAACATTAGACCTTAGGGTAGCGCCACTGTGAGGGGGATAGAAGTACAGTGTGTTCAGTAGATTGTACAACATAACGATTGTTCAGCTGATTAAACATTTTTCAAAAAGAAGTTCAGTAGATATAAACTTAAAAAAACAGCATTGAAGTTGTGAGTTTTGAAAATTACATGTGATTTATACTGTTATACAATGTGTGCCATTGTACAAGCAGTAAGTCTATCCCTCACAGCCTTGTTTTCATCTGCATGAAAAAACAGTATGGTATGACTAAGGTCTAATTGCCATTATTGGCCATACCCCAAAAATGTATTAGATTTATATCTGCATTATATCTGACTCATATAAATTACTTAGAGAATCAAAATTCTCATGAGGGTTTGTAGATGATACACACCAGATTGTGTCTGAATCAGTCAAACTGGGTATAATTCATTCATTAAAGTGGGCCCTTGTGGCCAGTTCTGACAAAATTTGGTAGACTTCTCTACTTCAGGGCTGAAAGTGTGCAGAACAGGGACATGTTTGACACAGGCACAGGTGCAAAAGGGGTATGTGTGCTCCAGAATGGTCATCGGTGGTAGAGTAAATGTCTTTCTTTTATTCTCTATAGCCTCCCACTCAGAACATGCCCATGAATCAAAGTGGTGCGACTCCTCAGCTCCCACATGGTCACAGTATGCCCCCAGAGGGACCGCCCGCCCCACACATGCAGAGTCAGATGAACGGACAGATACCAGGTAAATTCAGACACTGTTAAACTCCCATAACTCTGGCAACATATTTGGGAGTTGCTTGGGACAAACTACCTGCAAACTACAGTACTGTGAAAAGTTTTAGACCGTTTTGAAAAATGCTATTTTACATGTTGTTCTAGTTTACATGTTTTAAAAAAAGCATTTATTTATTTGATTTTTATTTATCAATTTAAGTTCTATTTTCAAAATGAAAGCCTTTTAGCAGGCTCAAGTTTTGTGATATCAACTTAAATTTGGAAATCAACCAGATTATACATACAGTTTAGATTTTCTAGCAATTTTAGAGTCCATATTATTTTGTAAAACATATTTTGGGTGACAGTTAACAGGTTAAATCAATATTTGGTATGACTACCCTTTGCAAATTTTGCAAATTGCAATGTTGTTCCAATCATCTGTGAAGAGGTGTCACAGATTTCCTGTGGATTTTATGGGATGGTGTCTTTATTGCTTCAGTCTCTCTATGTAACACCAGACTTGGTGATGGTAAGATCAGAATAATTGAAAATCTAAAATTGATAGTTCTTACTGGCACACTAAAGCAAAGTATATAAATAAACATCTTAAAACAAAGGGATTTTTTGAAGCATCTATGTATGTATCTTCTCATTGGTGTCTTTGAGTAATGTTCTTCATATGATTTTTAGATTCTTAGGGTGCGTTCGATTAAAACGAACCCTGGTGCGATTGCTCGGTTAGTGTGGTTCATTTGAACATATGTGAATGCTGCCATCCGAACTCTGGTGCGGACCGAGACTGCTGAAAAGATGGGTTTCGGTCCATTTCCAAACGAACTCTGGTGTGGTTCAAATGATATATGAATGCAACACGGATCAAAGACATGTAAACGAACCAAAAACAGGAAGAAGAGACCCTAAAAAGGACAGAATCTTCACGCATGTCAGTTTTTCTTGTCATAGTCGTGAGTTTGCCCATGACCGGCATCAGACATGCGTCTCCACGCAGCAGATCGTTTGTGTGTGACGGATGGATCCCCGCCGCTGTTTTGACTACTTTACACATGTTATAAACTCTTCACGAGTTCCCAGCTGGCCAAAATACCATCACATGCAGGCTACGCACCGCTATGCACACACAACGAGTGCATTTACCTCAGCACACAGCATTGTTTTGGATGTTCGGTAAGTTCCGTCTCAAAATAGGCAATACGTCATAAAATCCGACCAATCAGGTTGTGAACGTATCCCTATGCCTTAAGGTTCGGTATCTTTTGGTTCGGTGATAAAATTGCCAATCAGAATGCTAATCGGACCAGGACTAAATGTTTTTTTTTTTTTTCTTCTTTGGTCCAGACCAAATGAACCAAACGATCCAAACTACAAGTGTGAACGCACCCTTAAAGGGTCATGAAACCCCCTGTTTTACCTTGGTCATAAAAAAAAAAACTTTGTTAAAATGGGCGTGAAAACCTCTGGAAAAGTGTGAGAGAAGAGGAGGGAAGAGGAGAGAGAACAACCAATCAAGCACAGACATAGAACACACTCATTATACAGAATAATGAATATTAATATATGAGCACGGAAAAAATAACGAACTCCCAAGCACAAGGGAAAAATGCGAAAGAATATTTAATAGGGCTAATTATAGGATACTTTCATTACGTTTACGAGCACTGCACTCAAAATCAGTCTTTTGTCTATTAGAATATCGTGTCGTCGTGTTCAGATAGGCTACACCACTGTATCAGTGTCCAGTTTGCACATATAATTAATTTGAAGAAGGCATGTGCATACACTGTGCTGTTTAATGTTTGGTACAGGAGAATATGTGAAATATGTCTATAAAAACTTTAAACATGGATACTTTATTCTCTATGAGCTATGATCCACGTGGCTAGTGTTGTTAAACTCATCATGGAGCTCCGCGCTGAAACTGATCATATGTGCGCTCCGCGTGTATATCATAACAATCGTATTTTTTATGTGTTCGTATTCAAACATCAGTTCCGACTGCAGTTTGAACGCATAGCAGGCAGAGGTGAATGAGCCGCACTTTTTTGACATTTGAATTCTCCGCTGTAATGCAATCTCATGCAAACATATTTTCCATTTGTGCTGGTAGATCACAGCAAAACAGTCCACATGCACCCAAACTTCTGCTCTGGTCGCGTCGCAGGACAACATTTTTGTGTTGTAGCACTGAGGAAACTAGCACCAACGATATGTCTCGTAGTATAAATAGAGACACAGGCGAGAGAAGTGATACTTCCTCATGCATAATACCGCAATTATAATCTTATGCATACTACAGCACAGCGATTGGATTGAATGAGCTTTTTCTCATGAATAAATACAGAAACAGCTGACGTCAGCATGTTCGACCAGCTCATACTTGGAGCCAACCAGCACTCCAGATCTTGCCGGTAGTACACAATGACATCAGATTTTGTGATGTTGCTCCGACTTTGCTCTTCAAACGGGAAGATATAAATCGCTCTGAAAAATGCAAAAATAACTAATTTTAACTTTTAGTGTTTTCAATGATGTGCAGCCTATGCATATCTGTTCACAGCTCAAAAAATGTGTTCTGGGGTTTCATGACCCTTTAAATGATTATGTTTTGGGTGTATTTTCACATTAAATGTTAAGCTCTGTCTGCTTCTGCAGGTCCAAACCACATGCCCATACAGGGCCCTGGGCCCAACCAGACACCCAGCATACCCAGTGGTTCCATGAACATGCCAGCCAGCAGCCATGGCTCCATGGGGGCATATAACCACGCTGTGCCCTCCTCACAGGGCTTGCAGTCACAGGGGCAAATGAACATGAGCCAGGGGCAGCCCATGGGCAATTATGGTCCTCGGCCCAACATGAACATGCAGCCCAGTCAGGGTAAGTTTGCTCTCTTGTCACTGTCTTTTGTCAAAAAAATGATTTAAATTATTATTATTATTATAAAAAAAAATAAAAAAATCACATTATTAAAAAAAAATGTTTTAGTTTGAGTGTTTGGACTTATGTTTTGCTCTAGGGCCTATAATGCACCAGCAGGCTCCTGCCCAACAGTACAACATGCCCCCTTCTGGTGGAGGTGGGCAGCATTACCAGGGGCAGCAGACCCCCATGGGCATGATGGGTCAAGGCAATCACGTGATGGGGCAGAGGCCCATGCCCCCCTACAGGCCGCCACATCAAGGTACGCTGAACTCTTGAACTTGTTTTGGTAAAATATTGATGCACTTGATTAAGTATCATGTGAAGGCATCATTACTCATCATCATGGGTTGTCTTAAAGAGGACCTATTAATAAAATCTTTTACATGTTCAGCTTTAGTATGTAATATTAATGCATGAAAAAGGTCTGCAAAGTTACAAAGCACAAAGTCACTCCAAAGGGAGTTATTCTCTATATCAGTGCGCACTGTTTCTGAACTCTCTGAAACGCCTCAATTGTAGTCTTGAGTTTTCTTCTGGGAACGAACACATCGCAATATTCCTTATTTAAATAATTCCCACCCTAAGGCCTATACAAAATAAAGGGGCAGGGCCTGGTTGAGTTAGTAGTATGTTGAAACTCGCGGTTATGATAAAGGGAATGATATTTCCCAAACACGCTCACTTGACCAATCACAGCACCCTGGTCCAGCCAGACAATCAGCACTCTGTGCTTTTAAGGGGCTTCATAGAGACAGGAACCAAACGGAGCATTACTGACAGACTGGGAAGAGAGTCAAATATAAGAAAAAATAAGTTGTTTTTTGAACATTCATGCATCAAAAAACCTAATCTAGTATAGCCCAAAAACAAAATCCAGACTTTAAAGAAAGGGCACAATAGGTCCTCTTTAACAGTGTCTGTGTGTATTTTTAGGACCTCCTCAGCAATATGCTGGTCAAGAGGAATACTACACGGAGCAATACAGTCATGGAGGACAGGGAGCACCAGAGGGTAGGATACATTGACTTGCAAGCTGCTTTTTTACAATTTAATTTTTGTCCTAATTCAGATCTGTAGAGAGTGCAGTAATATTTGTTTACTCCTTGAAGCCCATCGTCCTTGTTATTATTATACTATTAGATTTTTAATTTTATTATTATTATTTTTTATTATTACTTTAATGTGCTTAATTATCATGAAAATCTATAGTGTGTATTAGGGCTGGGTTGATGAGATTGATGAATTGAAGTGAACTAATTCTTTAAGATTGATGTGCCTGCCATCCAATAATTACAATAAGCTTTGTGCTTTGTTGCTTTTGATATTAAACAAACTCTCAGCTTTCGAATTTTGTCCATTTTTATCAATAAATTCAAACAAACATTGTTTTGGCACTCTTTGTTATGGCATGACAAATCACTGTTGTGCCTCAGTTCAAGCAGCACTTCTCTGAGAAGATCCACACAATGCTGCTGCTGTAGTTGCTGCTGGTTTCTCTACACAACTGATCTAAGATCTTTCAGCATTAAAAGGATAGTTCACCAAAAAATAAAACATTCACTTGCATTATATGAACACGAAGATTGATTTTCCTAAAAATCCTCAGTTTGTGTTTATCTAAAGAAAGAATTTCATGTATCTATATGGGAGACGGCATGTGGGCGAGTAAATGATGAGAGAAGTTTCATCTGTGAAATATCCCTTTAAAGTGCATATTGCAACTTGGAGCCCCTGTGAGTCAACGTATAGAAAAATCATGTAGGAACTAGTTTTTTTTAATATATACTTATAAATATGCTACTGAGGCTTCTGGAGTCATTTTTGTGAGAAGATTTTACTTCCGCATCTGAAAAATGCCAAACCAGAAGTGACATAACGGGAGGGAGTGCGGTCAATTTAAACAATGGATTGCAATGACAGTTTAGATGCTGAGGAAATTGTAAATGTTTATTCATAGTCATACGATGGATCACAGCAGTCTACTGTTACTAAACTGTGGGACGTGTTTGATGATAAACAGTGTTGTTAAAGGTGCACTAAGCCAAAAAAGAGACTCTGCTTCCCAGATGGCTTTCTGTGCAGGCACTCCAAGATCAGAGCCGAATGCGGATAAGCACATGGGCTTCAGATAAGCACCTAAACACGTACACACAAAAATGTCAAAATGCCTTTTTGGAATAAAAACAGTGGGTTATGTCTTAAGTAAATGTACACAGTTGAGAAAGAAAATGTGTGTGTAACAGTATATTGGATTTGTGCATTAGCTCTAGTTACAGCAGCCTAATAAAAAAGTGACAGCAACCTAATACACTCTGTCATTAATGATAATCAAACAGCAAATGACAAAGGAAAATCACTCACTGATCTTGACTGAATAATTTAAGTAGCTTTAATAAGGATGAATCTATATTTAATAGTGGTTCAACCGAACACCAAACTCACGGTTCGGATCATATTATGGTTTTTGAGTCACAGATTGGCTTTTTCGGATCAAGAAGAACAAATATATTTTAGGGGTGTGGGGGTAACTTTGCTTTCCATTTATCATTTGAAGCACACTTTAAGTACTCCGATACCACAGCAAAAACTTCTTGCCTAACTAATAAAGTTCAAATATTATTAAAAGCAAATGAACAGTCAGTAAAAAAAAATAAGAACAAATACACTTATTACAAGCATAGATAAATACAATATAACAAAGTTACAAATAATGTATAACTGTATTATTCATTTCAGGTAGAGAAATGTAATGTTTTGTTTGATTGACATCATTGACATAGACAACAGCAGGTTTTTATAGGGTTTTTTTCTTTTCTCAACTGTTAACGTTTGCTTAAGTCATAACGGATGGTGTTTATGAGAATACTTGCCAAGACGGGTATTTTGACACATTTGTGTGTGTAACTGCAAGGAGACGTGAAAGAGGAATCAATTCAGAGTTTGCGCCATCTGAAATGCGCCTATTTCTGTGCGCATGCTTCGGGTGTGTGGGGCTGTGCACACATATAACAGCGCACGAGTACCACATTAAATTCTCTTTTGCAAGCTGGCAAGACAAAACACATGCAATTATAAACTTTCACTCTATGGTGCTTAAACTTGCAATTAATCCGCATATTACATGCATGCCAAACCGTGGGTCCTGGTTCTTACGGATCACGGATCTAATACGATCTGTTTAACCCCTAATGTTTAATGTGTACAGTAAGACTATGCAGTGTTATTTTACATTTGATTATTCAAGTTTTTGTTGTAGGTTATTACTTATCGGAATACTACTGTTAGTACATCGTTCTGAAAAACTTAAAACACTGCTTATTTAATTTGTATTTTCATTCTGTTGTATTTATTTGTCCATTTTAATTAGTTTTTTTGTTCTTACTGCATTGCTTACCGTTTACTTGTTCTATGTAATTGTTTTGAGGACCTTTTTCTTACATTAGTTAACCTAGTATTAGTTTTTAATTATCGATAATTAATTGTGAAATTTCGTTTATTTAAAATTACTCATATTGTGAAAAAAAGACTTTGATCATATCGACTGCCAATAATCGTGATTTCAGTATTGACCAAAAATAATAGTGATTATAATTTTTTGTCATAATCAAGCAGCCCTAGCGGATAGCCTTGAAGTTTTTAATAGTGTGGTCTTTTTTTCTGTAGGAAACGCACAGTATGGTCAGCAGCAAGAGGCCTATCAGCAGGGTCCACCACAGCAGCAGGGTTACCCACCGCAGCAGCAGTATACCGGACAGCAGGGATACCCTGGACAACAGCAGGCCTATGGTATGAATTATATCATCACATAGACAGATTCATGTCTGTGACATCAGACGTCTGTATTGATTAAATGCTTGCAGACAGGCTGAGTCTTTCTTGAAGACTTCTAATTTTTATTGTGAAAAATATCCCATGGCTGGTCAGAACGTGTAATGTTGATGAAGTTAAACAAATTTGGTTTTTGATAAACCTGACAAATATAAAGTCTCCTTGTAATTGGTGTTGTCATCTTGTCACTTGTCTGTTTTAAAGCAGACTCCTTAATCAATGTTTGGATTGATGGCTGCATTTACTGTCAAGTGTAACCAAAGTCATGTTCAGCCATTTTCTTCAATGAATCACATGCATTTCAGTTGTAACTATATACTTTTTTTTTGTATGTGTAGAGGCAGAGTAAGAATTAGGAATGCAAATTTGCAAAATGCAAAAATCAGATGTTTTTTCAACATTACTTTTAATAGCTGAATTAAACACTGACAGAGATGTTTGAATGCGTAGTCATTTGGTCAGAAAATTGTCTTTGTGGTACATGAATTTTTAAGTGTTGTCTCTCTGTGTGTGTACAGGTTCAGCTTTACTTGTGAGGGCCTAATGTTCTCACTAATATAGTGAAATATCTAGGGGTGTAACAATATATCGCAATACAAAAATGCATCAATTTGTATCATGGATCGTGACAATATATATTGTGTGTAGTTCACCCAAAATTAAAATTACTGTGTGAGAAATAAATCAAGTTTACAGAGTAAGTGTCAGTACTACATTACTCACGTTTTTGTGATTAACATTTTTTTTATTGATTTTTCAGGTGCTTTTCAGAATACAACATAATGCATCTGTACAAATTCAACATTTTACATTACTCACATGTTGAATATAATGTATAATAATGCAATGGGGGAATATTTGTGGGAATATCTGTGATAATGCCAAATGACTTATGTTACCAGTAAAAAGTGGCCTACATTATTTTAAATATATTTAGTCAGTGACAGAGTACAAGCATATTCATCTGACATAATTCTGTATTTTCAGCTTCAGAATCATGAATACTTTTATTCTGGTGTATTCTGGTTACCAGCACCAAGTCCAAGCCTATTAATTTCCACCCCCAATGTAAAACCAACTTTAGCATTTTAATCAACAGTACAATTTTTGTTAACCTTTTTAAAGGATCATGAAACCCCAGAACACATTTTTTGAGCTGTGAACAGATATGTATAGGCTGCACATCATTGAAAACACTAAAGGTAATCATTAATTTTATTCAGAATTTGAAATTAGTTATTTTGCAGTTTTGCATTTCTGTCTTCCGGTTTGAAAAGCAAAGTCGGAGCAACGTCACAAAATCTGACGTCATCGTGTACTACCGGCAAAATCCGGAGTGCTGATTGGCTTCAGTATGGGCTGATCGAACATGCTGATGTCAACAGTTTCAAGCAGTTCTCTGCATTTATTCATGACAAAAAGCTCTTTCAATCCAATCACTACGCTGTAGTATGCATAAGATTATAATTGCTGTATTATGCTTGAGGAAGTATAACTTTTCTTGCCTCTGTGGTTGTAGGTGCTTGTTTCCTCGGTGCTACAACACAAAAATGTGTTTTCCTGTGACGTGACCAGAGCTTAAGTTTGGGTGCATGTGGTTTGTTTTGCTGTGATCTACCAGCACAAATGAAAATGTTCGCATGAGATCGCATTACAGTGGAGAATTCAAATGTCTCAAAAGTGCGGCTCATTCACCTCTGCCTGCTCTGCGTTCAGACATGCGAGCCATGTGTATGTTTCCCTCAGCATAGCTAGCATTTGAGTGTTGTTTGTATTTTGTCCGCAATGCGCTCAGAACTGGAGTTTGAATACGAACATGAAAAATATAATTATGATATACACGCAGAGCGCGCATATGATCGGTTTCAGTGCGGAGCTCTGCGATGAGTTTAACAACACTAGCAACGTATAGATCATATACAGAATAAAGTATGTGTGTTTAAAGTTTTTATAGATGTATTTCACACACTCTCCTGCATCAAACATGAACCAGCAGTGTATGCACATGCCTTCTTCAAATGAAATATATGTGCAAACGGACACTTACACAGTGGCGAACATCACTGAACGTGATGACACGATTATTCTGATACACAAAGGACTGATTTAGATTGAAAATTCAAAGAAGAATGCTTGGGAGTGAGTGCTTGTGCTTGGGAGTGAGTTGTTATTTTTCTCCATGCTCATATATTAATATTTATTATTCCGTATAATGAGTGTGTTCTATGTCTGTGTTTCTTTGGTTGATCTCTCCCCTCTTCCACCACTTTTCCATAGATTTACATGCCCATTTTTCACAGAGTTTTCCAGCTCAGAGGTGTGAACGACCAGGCTAAAAGAGGGGGGGTTTCATGACCCTTTAACATATGTCTTGGAGTATCGCAATAATATTGTATCGTGAGTTCAGTTTTGTGATATGTATAGAGTCGTGACGTGAGGGTATCGTTACACCCCTAGAAATATCATTACAACTGACTTTTTTCTGGTCCTCACTATTTAGAAAGGCTGGTCCCACTTTATATTAAGTGGCCTTAGCTACTATATACTTACATTTAAATTAATCATTTGACACAGTGCACTTATTGTGTACATACATGTTTTTACATTGTACTTATATTTTAAAAACACCTGCATGTAATTATTTATAATTATACTGATGACCCATCCCTTACACCAGGGATTGGCAACTCTGGTCCTGGAGGGCCAGTGTCCTGCAGAGTTTATCTCCATCCCTGATAAAAACTCACTTGCCTATAGCTTTCTACTAATCCTGAAGACCTTGATTAGCTGGTTCAGGTGTGTTTGATTAGGGTTGGAGCTAAACTCTGCTGGGCAGTGGCCCTCCATCCCTGCCTTACACCTTACCCCTACCCTTACACCTACCCATACCATCAAAGCTTTCCCTAACCTTACCTGTATCCCACTTCAATGGCAGCAAAAGTGTTTTGCAATTCAATATGTACCCAATAAGTACATTGTACATATTTTTTTTTTATGTAAGTACATAGTAGTTAAGGCCACTTAATATAAAGTGGGACTGAAATGCTCATAAATGTACATGAATCTAATGAAATGCACAGGTTTGTGTGAAAGTTTGGTTTAAGTGGTAGGGAGTGGGTTAGGAGATATCACGCTACTTTCCATACAAAGTAAATATGTAGCATAACTAATCGTTGTGTATTATCAGTAATAGTTTTTGTTTGTTTCCAACATTTGTTAATCTGCAGCCTGTGTGTCCAGGTCATTTTAGTGCTAAAGACAGACTATGACTGGAAAGTAAATTAACAGAGTAAAAAATAGTGAAGAATATGAATAACATATCATACTTTGCTTGTCTTGTAAAGTGCTGTGAATGCAAGGGAGAAGAATAAAAAACAAAACAAAACTTGATAACACTTCATTTCCATAGTCCACTTTAGACATTCACCTAACTGTAATGAACTTGGCAACTACCTGTCAACTAACTCTCATTAGAGGTTTAGGATTTGGGTTAGTAAAAAAAGTTAACATGTACTTGCAAAGTTACTTATAGTTTGGTGAATTTCTGTTGGGAGCATCAAAATAAAATTTTAGCAGATATTAAGCAGTCTACTAATACTCTGATGACTGGTAGTTACTTATGGTTAGTAGAATGTCTTAAGTAGGTCATCAAAATAAAGTGTTACAAAGTTGAACAAATCGTGAAGGTCAGCTATTTGCTTAATCCGCATTCAGTCTGCATTAATAGTAAGAATACAGAGTATAAACTTCAACACTGAACACACTTCCTTTTATACCAACAGGTCCATCTCAGGGCGCTCCAAGTCAGTACCCAAACTACCCCCAGAGTCAAGGGCAGCAGTATTCAGCCTACAGACCACCACAGCCCGGACCACCACAGGGACAGCCACAGCGCCCCTATGCGTTTGACCAGGTGAGAAATCTCTCACAACACATGTATACAACAGAGCATTTTTCTGAAAATATCCACTTGAAATATTTGTTTATAAATTCCCTGTTTAAATGAAAATTTGAGGTGTTTACAGTATCTTATAGTGTGACTGTAATCTGCTGGTGACATGCTGTACTCATCTGCGATGATTAGGGCTGCCCCCTAATAGTAGACTAAACATTAGTCAACGAGAAAAGGTAAAGTCAACCAAAATTGTATTAGTATGTCAGGCAGGAAATCCATACGTTTGCCTATCATCCATCGACCTCAAATATGGCTTATCATTTGAAACATGCAAGTAGTAGCAACTTTACACGGCCACTCGCTCTAACGTTAATCTAGATAAATGTGCGCTGTTATTTAATCTTTAGTCGGGGGCAGCATTAGCGATAACTCCTTTTCAAACATTTGTTTCTCACTGTCTTGGAATCATTAAATGAGATGATTAAATGTTGCTTTTGATTCCAAAATATTTCTTTCTTCCAAAAAAAGGGAAAAAAACTAATGTTTCCAATTGTGACACATGACTCTTTTATCTTACAGTAATACAATGTCAATTGCTAAGTCTGTCTTACTAGCTGTGTTGTATCAAAGGCCTACAGTCACCTGGTGTCTTCCTTCACAGGGGCAGTATGGCAACTACCAGCAGTAGATGATGAGGATTTGACTTCCTGCCCTAGTGTCTCCCATTTGGAGCTGTGTGTGATCTGATGAAGGGCTACTGTGCTCTCAAGATCTCTATACATCACCCATGAAGAGATGAATCTTCCCCGCTAATGTAGACTGAACTCTTCATTCATCCACAAGCATTTGAACAAACTGAACATTGATTGGCTCAATTCTCTGCACAGGTGATCTAATTGTGAAACGCCTATAAAACTCACTCGACAAAAAAAAAGAAAACGTACACATTTTAAGAATTTCCTGTCGACTCATATGTGCATTCTGAGTTTAACAGAAGCAATTTCATAGCAGCAATGCCTTAAGTGAAACAGCTGCCTTATTTACAGCAACTTACAAAATCAGTGAAAATACATAAACACACAGCAATGTTCATAAGCTATGGAACGTGTTTTGTTTTTATAATAAAATTCATTGTGTGTTGTTGTTTTTTTTTCTTCTCCTCTCCTGCAAATGTCAGAGAAGCAATAATGCTGAGGTGCGAATGAAGGCAAGTGGAGAGGTGGAAAATGGTTTTAAATTTCAGGTTCAAAACTATGCTATGATGTATAAATGTATTTTATGCTTTATCAAATAGAGCTCAGATTGAGTCCAGGTGTTGAACAGTAGCTCAAAGTGTCGTCCCGTGTGCTTATTGACTGTATTGAATTTTTTTGTTGTTGTTTTGTTTTTGAAGGTGGGACGTTCCATTTAAAATTACATGTATGTCTTGCTGAAATTTGATTAAACGATCTGGTACTGTAGTGGTTTGTATTTCAGTCATGTTTGAATTATGGTGCAATTTAAAAAAATATATATTTAAGAGTGGACTGAAGAGTCTTATTGAAATTGTTAAACTTGGGATCAAAGCAACTATTTGTCTCTTTAGGGTCTATTTAGTAATTTTAGGGTGTCATCTGATTCTATAGTGCTGGATTAGAGGCTGTTACTAATGAGGTTTTTAAACTGTACTCCTTTGCTCTTGAGAGAATTGTTAATTAGTGTTTAGCTACCCTACTAAAGTTTCAGTTAGCTATATGCATGTTTGTGCTTCTTCAGTTGTTTAAACTGTTTTTTTTTTTAGTTGTTTTTTTTTTATTGCAAATTTTAAGGTCTGTGTGTAGAAGCTAAATCGAACATAATCAAGTATGGGCTACACACCTGCAACTAATTCTGTTCATTTGCCCCTAATCATCTGTACTAACTTATTAGATATATTTAAACAAAATTTAAAAAATACTGTAGTTTATAGCGTTAGATAAAACTAGGGATGCACCAAAATTACAATTTTAGATGGAAACCGAAGATTCTGGATGCACTGGATGCCGAAAATTGAAATGACTTTTTAAAAATAATTTTTCATTTCTTATTTTAAATAGTTTTTTTTTTTTAATATAGTTTAGTTTTTTGTATAATTGTATTATTATTAGACTTAATTCAATTCAATAATTTTACTGAATCGGGATTAAAAAAAAATACAAGCTATATATATAAAATAACCACACTTTACTAAAGTAATACTACTACTAAAGTAACAAAAATTGGACAGAAAATAGAAAAATAGAACGGAACATTGGGCAGTGAGCACAGCATGAACACGGAGTGGAACATTGAGCAGTCGCTTCGAAGTTGTTCATCTTTGGAAGTGGAGCCTTATGCAGAGTTACAAAACATGCTGCACAAGAGTGAAACCTGATGGCTGAACACGGAGGGGCGGGGTGGCATATTTTGGGCTTATATTTTAATTCTTTTTTCTCTTTTGGCCATTTTCGGACAATATTTTTCAGTGGCCGAAATTCGGTGCATCCCTAGATAAAACAGAACCACCAAAGAAAACACAAGAAAGGCAAACTGGACTGATTTGAAAACTAAGAAAACACCACAGGTGAAGCTGGTGGGACTAGGGAGCCCGGTGGAGCCGAAGGGATGACGGTCCCAGGCGAAGGCAAGGGGCCAGGGCGGAGCCGATTGGGCGAAGGTCCGAGGTGAAGCTAAGGGCTCGGAGGGATGAGGCGTAGCCAGGGTATCTCCATGCCACAGCAGAGCTGGTGACTCAAAGTCCCAAGGTGGATCCAGGTTGTAAGGCGGAGCCACTGGATGAATCGAAGGCCTGAGGGGAGCCAGCGGAGGCGGAGACAAAGGAATTTCTGGCTCTGGTGGAATAAAGAGGAGAGGAAGGTTGGGTGCAAAGACAGACTTGGGGTGCTTCTCATTTCTTATTTGTGCATCCTCGTTTCCTTTCCTCGTGTCTCAGCTCCACTCTCGTAGGATGTGAGGGGAGGATGCAAGGAAAGAAAATGAGGACGGAGGAATCAAAGGAAATGTTATTTGTATATTTGAATATTCTTGATCACTCAAGCGTCACTTCAAAGCATCATCAACTCTGCTCGAGGGATCTGCCCTCATGTTAAATTTAAAAATATATAATTTTTTATTATTTTTTATAAATATTAATAATGCAAAATGTCCTGTTGAAATATGTAAAGTTTATTTAAACTGCAAACGTAAAGAATTTAAATTATGAACATTTAAATCCTTTTTGACAGATGTGATGGGGAAGGAGAATTTATACGTGCCTCAGGTTTCTCGATGAGAAAAACTTCCGTAAAGGATACACCTGTGTATCCTCACTCCTCGTTCCTTGCCTCCTCACGGTGCAATTAGAAAATTGAGATGTCCTACAAGATGGCTGAGCTTGATCGTTTTCCGGGTCAAAGGATGGAGGACAGAGGAGCGAGGGATATTGAGAAGCTCCTTTGGAAAGGGACAGTGATGGTAGTGGTGAAGACAGTACTTTGCTGGATGGGGATTCCAGCGATGAAAATTACAATTCACTGATTGGTGGAACTTCAAAAGGCAACAGAGTTTGCACTCCAGTCTATAAGCCAATCATTCTTCTCCAGCTCCACTAACACTCCCACTGGCACTGATGTGATGGCTGGCTCACACACCTGGTCAGCTGGGATCTCAGGCTTCTCTTCCCAAACGGACGAGGCTGCTGGCTCGGGCTCTGTAGTGGGTATTGGATGGGTCTCTCAGTCTGTGGTGGGCTCTGGCTCCATCTCCGCAGTGGGCATGGGTTCTGGGTCTGTCTCTGGGGTCGTGATGGATGGTAAGTGAGGCGCGACGCTGGCGGTGGGATCCTTTTCTACCTCACCTACTATATAAGACTTCCTTCTACCCATATAGTCAGCCAGCATCCAGTAGGATTTTCCTCTTGGCAATACTATCCAGCTCTCGTTGAATCTGACCCAGAACCCCTCCATAAGCATGATGTCACTGCAGGTGGAAAGATGGCATACGCTCAAAGACTCCTCCACATACTCCTCCATGTATCTGCTGTCTTGAAAAATAAAAATTGTAGTCCCTGAGGTCCATAGAGAATTCCCCATTGGGGCTACATTTATAGATGCAATCTCAATTCTTCTGAGGTCTGGAATTCTGTCACGATCTGGTTCAGATGAAGATGAAGAAAAAGGTTCAACAGGTTTCCACAAACAAACGTTTTTTTAATAAAACAAATTAAGTGGCTGTTTACATGACACCATTTTCAACTAAAAATGGAAAACTGTGTTTTGGCCATTCATTTACATGACAACAGCGTAAGCTGTAAAAAGTAAGGTGGATAGGATTGCACGTTTGGTGCGAGTGCTCTGTCAAAGAATGCGTATGCGCAGGAGCGTAGTCTTTCTTTACAAAGTGACATCGCCAACTACTTGTCTGGCATGCATAATACAGCTTTTTTAGTCATTTTTACGGATCCGTGTGATAGTTTTGATAACGTTATCTGTACACAGAATTTTTTTTTCCGTTTTTAGTACATCGTTGTCATATAAATGTACCTTCAGATAATCCAAATGCAAGAAAGCAACATAACAGCGTGTTTACACACAATACCAGACAACTGAATGAAAAGGAGGAACTTAAATACACGGGGTGACTGAACTCAAATGATGAACGGGTAACTTGTTAATCGGAACCATAGTAACAAACAAGCAGCTAGCCAGTTTTATCACGTGAGGATGCAGCTGGTAGCGGCACATTTATAGCCTTTTCTCACAGCAGCTGAAATAATTAAACTTATCATTTTGATGGCGGATTGTAATCCAGAAAGGTCCAAATGACAATCATCAACTGGAGATTCACCAATTGTCAAAAAGCAAAAGACTTTGGACTGTGGAGTGGAAATTGAAATGGTAATGCTAATATACACTAAATACACAGTTACACAATGCTGATGTTGTTAACATTTACGATTTGAGAACAAAGTATAACAGTAATAATAATTTGCATGGTTTGGCATGATCCAAGCGATCGTTAGATTTAATCATCATTGGCAGCGCAATTTATTGTAGGCCTAATACTTTTTTTCCTCAGTTGGTCTGAACAAAAGTGGCATGTTACTTACTTGTTCAGATGATATTTTCCAGTGAAAATTCTTATATTGGTCATACTTTCAAGACGTAGAATCTGTGATCTGAAGTACAGTATCCACACAGGTGCGGTGACTGACAGCAAACAGATTCATCCGCGCTGACGAGCTGTGCCGAGGCACAACGCACGTACAGATAACTGTTCCGCATATGACTGCAATTGCAACTTTCAAACAAGAGATGGCGACAAAGAGGAAAAATCAGCTTTAAAATAAAGCTTTATTTCTAAGCTTTACTAAGGTTTGTATACAGCACAAGGTTTATGCGCATGCTCCAAGTCTTATTCTTTGTTTTTAGTGTATCTCTGTGGCAGAATTACAATGCCACATACTGATCTGGCATGTATACTACATTGTTTTGAGTTGTTTCAGTGGTTTTGTGTGTACGCAGATATTTCTTGAGGCGAGGGAGAAAAAAGATTGGATAGGGAAAGCTCTGGCTTCATGTGGATGTAGCCATAGAGACAAATGAAAAAAAAACAGAACAGGAGATACAGCCTTGGTCATTTGTAATTTTAATGAGCACAGTTTCTGTGCTATGATGGGGCCTGAATCCAGACTGAATATCTTTTTTTCTTTTTTCTTTTTTTTTGCAAGAAGGAGCACAATTAAGTGGACAAAACCTTTTCTAGTATTTTAGACATAAATGGAAGATTTGAAATGGGACTGTAATTTTCTAATTAATTTGGATCTAATTGTTGTTACTTAATGAGAGGCTTAATAACTGCCAGCTTGAACAGTATTGGGACATGACCTAGAGATAAATACAAGTTAATAATATTGAGAAGAGGCTCTTCTGCTACAGGTACCAACTCTTTCAGTAGTTTAGTGGGTATTGGTATAACTGGGTATTATATTTTCAATTTTCTCAGTGAAGAAATTCATAAAGTCATTACTACTAAACTGTAATGGATTATTTAATTCAGGTGATTTCTGTTTATTTGTTAATCTAGCCACGGTACTAAACAAGAACCTTGGATTGTTTTGGTTATTTTCTATGAGTTTGTGGAGATGCTCGGCCCTGGCTTTTTTAGAGCCTTTTTATAGCAGGAAGTGCTGTCTTTCCATGCAATTCTAAAGACCTCTAAATTTGTTTGCGTTCTAGATGGCAAGTTTCTATCTTGATAGTGTGAGTAATACTGTTGTACCATGGTGCAGTACTTTTCTCTCTTAACCTTTTTTAATCTGATGGGTGCAACAGTTTCTAATGTACTAGAGAAATTCTGCTAGTCATTTCCTCTAGTTCATTTGTGTGTTTGGGTACACTGAACAGCTGAGACAGATCAGGCAGGTTGTTTGTGAATCTATCTATGGTGGTTGGGATAATTGTTCTACCTGGTCGAAAACCTGGTGTGATATGGCATATATCACACTGTAAAAAAAATCCCGTTGTTTCTACGGAAAAATACCGGCAGCTGTGGTTACCAGAACAATACTGTAAAAATGACATCAAACCGTAAACATACTTACAGAGTTACATGTGAATTTTACATTTTAAATCTGTTAAATTTATGGTAAAATAACGTATTTCATTAACTGATATAATGTTAATTTACCAACATAATAAAGTACTAATATCTGTTTTGTACCTTTATAATACACTGACAGTCATCAAACACAGTGGTGATGAGAGTCACATGATGAATCAAAGTTCATCACAAGCAGATTTTCCACAAGCTGAGAAGCACAATACTAATATATAGAAGGTGCACACAGTGTCATTCACACACACACTAAACACCATCATGGTAACATGCATGAAATTTTAAAAATGCAATAAACATTAATTTAACAACATTAGATGTAACATAAAACCCTAATGTATATAACTGATTAGAAAAAAATGAGAAAAACCAAGAAGAAACAGAGTTATTTCAACGAAAATATATCAAATGTGAAGTGTCACGCAGGGAATTGTGGGAATGTCAATATACGGTTTTTCACCGTAAATTTGAATTGTTATTTTTCACTTCCAAAAACTGTGAATTTAACGGTATTTTACCGTAAAATTACATTAAATGTACCATTAACATCAACAGTTTTTCACCGCAGCATTTTTACAGTCTTTTACTGTTAAAATCACGGTCATTTTTTACAGTGCAGCAGTGTGCGTGTGGTATGCACGTTACAAGGTAGTGATCAGGGACATCGTCACTTTGTGGTAGAATATATCAGTAGGATTGGTTCCATATGATATAATTTAATCTAATGTATGGTTAAAACAATGAATGGGTCCAGTGACGTTTTGCTTGATCCCAAAGGACTTTAATAAATCTGTAAATGCAACCCCTGACGCATTATTTGTATTATCTACATGAATATTATAATCTCCGATAATCAATGCTTTATCATTGCTGACCAATAGGTCTGAGAGAAAGTTCGCAAACTCTTTTAGGAAATCAACTTTGGGCCCTGGAGGTCTATCCACAGGTGACAAAGCAAACGATAATATGGATTCTTTTTCTTATATCTGAAAGTGTAACATTAAAGGGTTAGTTCACACAAAAATGAAAATTCTGTCATTTATTACTCACCCTCATGCCGTTCCACATCCGTAAGACCTTCGTTAAATCTTCAGAACACAAATTAAGATATTTTAGTTGAAATCCGATGGCTCCGTGAGGCCTTCATAGGGAGCAATGACATTTCCTCTCTCAAGATCCATAAAGGTACTAAAAACATATTTAAATCAGTTCATGTGAATACAGTTGTTCAATATTAATATTATAAAGTGATGAGAATATTTTTGGTGTGCCAAAAAACCACAAAATAACGACTTATTTAGTGATGGCTGATTTCAAAACACTGCTTCAGGAAGCATCAGAGCATAAATGAATCAGTGTATCAAATCTGCTGTTCGGAGCACCAAAGTCACGTGATTTCAGCAGTTTGACACACGATCTGAATCATGATTCGATACACTGATTCATTGTGCTCTGATGCTTCCTGAAGCAGTGTTTTGAAATCGGCCATCGCTATATAAGTCGTTATTTTGTTTTTGTGGCGCACCAAAAATATTCTCATCGCTTTATAATATTAATATTGAGCCACTGTACTCACATGAACCGATTTAAATATGTTTTTAGTACCTTTATGGATCTTGAGAGAGGAAATGTCATTGCTCCCAATGAAGGCCTCACTGAGCCATCGGATTTCAACTAAAATATCTTAATTTGTGTTCCGAAGATGAACGAAGGTCTTACGGATGTGGAACGGCATGAGGGTGAGTAATAAATGACAGAATTTAAATTTTTGTGTGAACTAACCCTTTAAGCACAAGCACTTCAAATGAATGCCTGAGATGGGTGTTCTCAGCTCTGTCTACACACAATCTGACACTGAATGCAGAAAAATATGTGTTTGCACAGAATAAAGCCATGCATGCCAGTCGCCTACTTTTCTGCCACTGCATCATAAGACATAGTAGTTCAGCGCCTCATGTTGTAAGACAACATCAGTATTACAAACCCCTCCATGTTGCTGTTGTTGTCTTTTTAGTGTAGGATTACCAATGCAATGCCATTACCAAAAAATCGAATGCAGATATTCCAGGAAATGAAAGAGCACCGCAGGACACAGTTGAGATACACAGTGTGGAGAGTCAATTATTTAGATTTATTTCAATCAGATACACAAATAATCAGATTTGGACCAACATAGTATGAATTAGAGAATATTTAATGTCTGCATTGTGATTAGAGGCTTAGAAACAGCAAAAATAAGACAGCAACCAAAATAAATCTGTGTTCACTAACTGTGCTGCCATAGAGACCAATATAGCTTCCGTTATGCATCTCACTCAATATTCAGACAATTAAAATTCACAGCACCTCTCAGGGCAAGACTCTGAGCTGCCACAGTGGGAAATAACTGCAATCATTGCTGGAAGGCAGAATATTCTCCCCCTTTCTCTCTTCTTTGTGTTTCTGTCTTTCTCTCTTTATGATAGAGGGTTTGTGAGAGGAGTGAGGGGGAAATACAGCTCTCTGCACACTTTAATTGGAGATGTGTCACACTAAATAAATAGTGCGAAAGCAACCAGCAACCAAAGGCTTGAACTAGCGACCCAGGGGAAGCTAGCAGCTTTATTGGGCAGCAGCCACAGAGCTACAGGGCCATAGAAGTGTAGCTACGTTAACCAATTTTATTGCAAGTGCTTTACATACTGTAACTGCAATCGCCATAACCAGAAATTTATTTTTGCATATTTATTTTACTTATTATTCTAATAATACATAATATTTGTAACCAACATGTTCATATTATCTAATCAGTTTTTTTTACATGCAACTCTACTCTGTATCACTTACTGTATCATTACATTTACAGTTCAAACTGAAAATACTCTTTATAAAATATAAATCGTCACCTAGGAATTATAAGGTTCTGACATTTTTGTCAAAATTAAGTTATTCACAATATTATTCTGTAACTTATTTACATTATTTTTTTTTAGGTTGTGTACATTTTTTGAATTTTTATTTTGAAAAAAAAAAAAAAAAAAAATCTACAAAGTCGAACTGTAACTTGGTTCTAAGATTCTATATGTGAGCCAATCATCTATCTATATAGCTAAAACTACTAAACTGAAACTTAAAACTATTTCAAACTTAAAATCTTTTAACTTTCTGGCAAACTTTTCAATCCATACTGATGTCTAAAGAGTGTGCAAAAAAGTCCCGGTATTATAGCTGCTTTCTGTCTAAACCAAAAGAAACTTAAATGAATGGTCCCTGCAATAATTTTTAATTACCCACCAAATTCCTACCTAAAACCTACCTGAATTGCACTGGAAAAAAATACTTAGCACTGCCTTTTATGCTTAACTTGAACAAGAAAATAATTATTTGTCCTAATATATGAAATAAATGTAATAGAAAGCATTAAATGTAACTTTCTCATACATATCTACACATTGTAACACTAATTGTATGTTTTAAAACAAAAGTAAACTCTTTGTGTTTCTTTAAAAATATTGCTTCAATTAATGTTTTGTAAGATAGAACCTTATAATTCCAAGTGGAAATGATTTTTTAGAATTAGAAGGCTCTATCTGCATTTGACCCGTTCCAAAAATCCCAATTTAAAAATTTGAGAGGATTTTGATATTGTACATTTAGAATACATTTAGGATCTCTGTCATTTTCATGTATGAAATAGACTTGTTCCCCATATCATTTTTGCTATATGGAATGCAAAAACTTTGAAGCTCAACATTTCAAAGCTGCTCAGAATGCAGATAGAATCTAATTCCAAGGTGGAGAAATATGTAAATAAATATCATAATGTATGTCTGCATCATTTTATAGAATGTTTTACAAAAACAGAACCTTTCGCTTTCAGAACCTTCATCTTGAATCTTGTGTAACAAAAGAATGCATTAAAGGGTTAGTTCAACCAAAAATGAAATTAATGTCATTTATTACTCACCCTCATGCCGTTCCACACCCGTAAGACCTTCGTTCCTCTTTGGAACACAAATTAAGATATTTTTGTTGAAATCCAATGGCTCAGTGAGGCCTGCATAGCCAGCAATTACATTTCCTCTCTCAAGATCCATTAATGTACTAAAACATTTAAATCAAGTACAGTGGTTCAATATTAATATTATAAAGCGGCAAGAATATTTTGGTGCGCCAAAAAAAAAAAAAAAAAACAACTTATATAGTGATGGCTGATTTCAAAACACTGCTTCAGTAAGCTTCTGAGCATTATGAATCAGTGTGTCGAATCGGCGGTTCGGAGTGCCAAAGTCACATATTTCAGCAGTTTGGCGGTTTGACACGTGATCTGAATCATGATTTGACACGCTGATTCATAACACTCCGAAGCTTAAAGAAGCAGTGTTTTGAAATCGGCCATCACTAAATAATTCGTTACTTTGTTTGTTTTGGTGCACCAAAAATATTCTTGTCACTTTATAATATTATTATTGAACCACTGTACCCATATGATTTAAATATGTTTTTAGTACATGAATGGATCTTGAGAGGGGAAATGTCATTGCTGGCTATGCAGGCCACACTGAGCCATCGGATTTCAACAAAAATATCTTAATTTGTGTTCCAAAGATGAACGAAGGTCTTACGGGTGCGAAATGGCATGAGGGTGAGTAATAAATGACATTATTTTCATTTTTGTGTGAACTAACCCTTAGTGCTTTCTTCACTGAATTGAGTCAGTGTGTCCTGTAGGGGGAGTAAAAGAACTTCAAATGAACCTTGTTACATGGGTTTCACAAACCTGATCACAGGACAAATCTATGTGACAATGATGGTTATCATATCTTATTACTATAAATACAAATGGCCAAGATAGCAATGATTTTGAAATTGATAAAAATGCATTTGCCATGTTCATTGTCATGGTGACAGAAAAATCAGCGATCCATGATGAACAGCCAAAGATGTTTTTGCACTTATTTATGTTATTAAAAAAATCCAAGTTTTTAACATTTAAAATTTGCAATACCTTTATATAAGTTTAGGTACTGTGGATGTTTGATGGAGAGGCCGAGTATTAGTTAAAGTATTGTGAGGATGGATGTCCTTGTGGTGAATCTCTGAGCCAGAGGATGATGGGCATGTGTTACTCTGGTGTGATGTCAGAATCTGATGTACTGTGTAAAAGGGATTGAGAGGATGTTACAACATTTATATGCATAGACAGAAGCTGCTATTGCTATTAATACACTCTTATAACAGATGATTTAGAACAGTTCAAGTTACGTGTATAGCATGACATTTATGCAAAAATATATATTTTTCTAAATCTTGTATGAATCATATTCAGCATAAATGTCACACAAACAAACAAAAAAAAAAAAAAAACAACAACAAAAAAAACCCATTGAATTCAATATATCACATTTTTTATCACAATCTTTTTTTAACCAATGCCATTTATTTTGATCAAACACCAATTTAAAAAAGAAAACAGAAGGGCACATTTTAACGGAGGAAACATTTTAAATAACTCTGGTCTCATTTTACATTCATATTTTATTCAGTGTCAGTCATGAGTATATGTATGCTATAATAAGTATGGATATTGGCCAAGAGCAAAGTTAAATATCCGTTTGAGATGCTTTTGTCCTTGAATGGAGCAGTGAGGGAACTCAGCGTGGAGTGTTGGTGAATCCTCTAAATAGCCCACGGCAAAAGATAGCCTGATTAACATGCCAAGAACCGCTCCAGCTATCACTTACCAACTGTTTGTATTTATAGTTCCTGTCTGTGTGTGTTTGTGTGAAAGAGAGCTTGAGAATTTTTTGGCTTTTGATAGTGTGTTGTCCTGCTGTGTGTGTTACTGTGGCTCAGTCCTCACAGCTCCCAGTGGACAGGAGGTGTATTTGTTCTCAAAAGAGCGTGGCTACATCTCACTCAAGGTCAAACAGTAATAAAGGTCAGGAAGAATGCTATGATGAGTTGATGTACAGACAATGATTCACAGTGTTGGGCAGTAATGCGTTACTGTAACGCAGTTACTTTTGACAGTAACTAATACTGTAACGCATTACTTTTTAAATAAATTAACTCCGTTATTGTTACCATATGGTGCGTTGTACGTTACTTTTTTAAATGAATTAATTTTGGCTGAAGTGTAGCCTACCTAACCTGTTTACAGCAGTGACTCATTGTAGGATTGGTGGATGCCAACCACTGTAAACACGAAGACGCACTGTAGGCGTGTTTCCGTCTATTCAAGTATGTGCGGCAGTCATGGCGAGTCAAAGCGAGAGCAAGACGAGTTTCTCAAAGTGGAAATATTCCCATTATTTCACTTTAGTTGAGCATAAAGACAAAAACCTTTTAGTCAAATGTAAGCTGTGTCGATCTGGTTCGAAGGTCCTATCTACTGCGATAAACGTGACATGCTGGATCGAAAATATGTGAAATAATTTTTTCTAGTCGACTAGTAGTTGTTCATTTAAGCCATTAGTTGACTAATCATATTTATATGAATTTCATTTCTTAAATACTGGAGAGAATAAACTAATAATGAGTGTTTATGTAATATAAGCTATGCACTCAAGCGCACGCATAAAGCTTGCCATAAAGAACCGGCAAAAGTAATGATTATGAATATGACAAAAAACAGCAAGGAGACATTTTAATTGTTTATTAATAAAGTAATGTTTTCTGTCACTATATGACTCCCGATTGCGCATCTTACTCATGGTGTTCACTTTTCGTAATCAAGTAAATTAATTTAAAACATAGGACTATTTAAACATATATATGAAACTACATTTTCTTTAATGACAGTACAGATAATGTCATAAGCAAGAGCGGATCATGAGTCACGAGTCAGATCAAGAATTATTTATTCTTAGACTTATTTTTAATAATGGGGGCATTCAAGTTATTTGACATATTTTAATTTTTTTAAAGTAATGCAATAGTTACTTTTCCTGGTAATTATTAGTTCCCATTCAGTCGGTCACGTTCGACGTACGTCGGACAGACCGACGAATAGGAATCTCGCTAGAGAGGCCAATCTACTTCGAGTGTAACTAAACGAGCCAATGCACATTGGCATGCAATCATATGCATCAGCTGCTTGCCTCGCAGCGCGGGTATATAATGAGCAGCAGGTGCGTTGCATCTTCAGCTTTTCGCTTCGGAGCCAAACCTTCTATGAAGACAGCTACTGAAAGCGAGTGTGGTGAACGAGTCTCTCTTCAAGACGTCTCTTTGTTGCGAGGTGCAGGCGGACAGCGCAGCAGCGGGGCCGATTCTCCTTTTGTTTTTGTTTTTGCCTTTAATTTGATTGAGCAAAGCTGTAATCAGCGTGAAGGCCGTTCTCACGGCTGGTGAAACGGTGCGCCTAGAGCGCTAAAAAGCTGTTGTTACAGCTGGTAAGAGGAGCGCCTTCAAGGAGAGTGCACACGACAGGCTGCACATTCCCTGTCTGTGCTGCAGCGGCTATTCCCCTGCGTGCTTCAGCACCTAAAAGAGTCAGTCCTTGAAAGAGCTAACACGAGTAGTTCGCGTCTTTTTAAAGATGTCGTTCTACTTGTGTGTTTCTGGATGCGGTCGTTACCTGGCGCCTCGGGATGGTCACCAGCGCTGTATCGCGTGCTTGGGCTTAAGGCACGCTGAGGCAGCGTTTGTGGATGAGTCATGTACCCATTGTGGGAAGATGACCATCGCGGAGTTGCGGTCGAGACTCCACTTTCTGCAAAGGGGTGGAGTCCCGGTCCCGACGCCTCGCTCCAATCCTCCTCAGAGGGTTGCTGCGAGCGGCGGGGCTGGTGACTTGAGGATAACGGTGAGCGCGCTTCCTTCGGGGAACCAACCCCCTAGGAACCCTCCCCCTCGTGCGCTCCGCAGCCAGTAGAGCTGCCCTCGGAACGTGGTGGACCACCCCAGAGGTGTGTACCATCCGTTTCCTTCGGAGCTCCCCAGACGACCGGATGTCGATCGCTGCATCGGAGGGTGAGCCTGATACTTCTGGGGAGGATGAGTCGGCGCAGTTGCCTCCTTCGGGGGTGACAACTGTGCCCGACACGGACCCGGAAATGATGGCTATGCTTTCCCGGGCCGCCAACAGGGTCGGGCTCGTGTGGAATCCTCCACCGTGTCCCGAACCCTCGAGGTTGGATGACTGGTATCTCGGGGTGGCCAGGGCTGGTTCTCAGCCCCCCACCCCAGTGCCCTTCTTCCCGGAGGTGCATGAAGAGCTCACGGGCACGTGGACGGCACCTTTTACTGCCCGAAACAGTGTCGGTGGGTCCTCCTCCCTCACCACCCTTGATGGCGGGGCAGCGAAGGGTTACACGCGCATACCCCCTGTGGAACGGGCCGTTGCTATGCAACTGTGTCCTAACTCCACCTGGCGGGGGGAGCCGTCTCTCCCTTCCCGGGCCTGTAAGTACTCGTCGGATCTTACCGGCAAGGCTTATCAGGCCTGTGGGGAAGCTGCCTCTGCCTTACACGCTATGGCGTTGTTGCAGGTCCATCAGGCCAAGGCACTGAGGGACCTGCACGAGGGTGGTCATGATCCACAAGTTCTCCAGGAACTTCGTGCCGCGACGGACCTCGCGCTTCGAGCGACGAAGGTTACGGCGCGGTCAGTGGGTCGTGCGATGTCCACTATGGTGGTCCAGGAACGCCATCTCTGGCTGTGTCTTGCGGACATGAGGGATACCGACAAGGTCAGGTTTCTTAATTCCCCCGTGTCCCAGACCGGCCTTTTTCGGCGACGCGGTCGAGAACTTTGCCCAACAGTTCTCGGCTGTACAAAGGCAGTCTGAGGCCATCAGTCACATCCTGCCGAGGCGGTCAGCTGCTGCACCTCCACCGCCGGCGGCACCTCAGACTACCCGTCGCCGAGGGCGCCCCCCTGCAGCCGCCCCCGCTCCCGCGCCCCAGCAGCAGCAGCCTCCATCCAAGCGGCGCCGTGGAGCCGGTCGCGGGCGGGGCGCCCAGCCCGTCCAGCCACCCCCCAAGAAGAAGGGTGGCAAGGCCAAGTCCAAGCGGCCCTAGGACGGGCGACCCGGAGATGGAGGGGACTGCTCTTCAGGAGGTGGTGAATGCACCACTCCTTCCCCCGGAGGAGGGCCGGGTGGAGAATCTTTTGTTGTTTCCTTTTGTTCCGCCGCTGGCTCAACGGCCAGCGGTACCCAAATTTTCAAGAAAAGAGCAGTTTCCTTTATCTCCGGGTCCGAAGAGGGCTCGGAGAGCAGTGGGAGGGCTAGAACCTCACCACTCTCATCCACCTCTTCTGTCGCCAGCGGACAGCAGCGAGCAGCAGGTAAGCAAATCCTCGACTGCTCCCTCTGTCCACCCGTGGAGGCAGGTAAGTGTTGCACAGCACACTGTGACCCCGCTTCGGGCCGCCTCACACAGAGAGCCTCCCGGGCCGCGTCCCTGCGTTCCACCTCGCTGCCCCGCGGCGGGTACGCCGGTGGTCCCCTTGGTGCCGCTGGTGCGGTCTCTGGGAGCCTGGCTAGCGCTCCCCAGTCCGTCTCGCTGGCTCCTCCGGACCATCAGGCTCGGCTATGCGATTCAGTTCGCCCGGCGTCCCCCAAGTTCAGGGGCGTCCTCTTCACTTCAGTGAAAGATGTCGATGCCCCTGTTCTGCGTGCGGAGATTGCAGTCCTACTGGCGAAGGACGCGATAGAGCCGGTCCCTCCAGCCGATTTGAGGTCAGGGTTCTACAGCCCCTACTTCATTGTACCCAAGAAAAGCGGCGGGTTACGACCGATCTTGGACCTGCGAGTTTTGAATCGGAGCCTTCACAAGCTACCGTTCAAAATGCTTACGCAGAAACGCATTTTCGAGTGCATCCGTCCCCGAGATTGGTTTGCAGCGATCGACCTGAAGGACGCGTACTTTCATGTTTCGATTCTTCCGCGACACAGGCCATTCCTGAGATTCGCGTTCGAAGGTCGAGCATATCAGTACAGAGTCTTACCCTTCGGGCTGGCCCTGTCTCCCCGCGTCTTCACGAAAGTCGTGGAGGGAGCCCTTGTTCCCATGAGAGAACAGGGTGTTCGCATTCTCAACTATCTGGACGACTGGCTCATTCTAGCACAGTCTCGGGATCAGTTGTGCGAACACAGGGACTTAGTGCTCAGGCACCTCAGCCAGTTGGGGCTTCAGGTCAACTGGGAGAAGAGCAAACTCGCCCCAGTGCAGAGGATCTCTTTTCTCGGTATGGAGTTGGATTCGGTCGAACGGGTAGCACGCCTCACAGAGGAACGTGCTCGGTCGGTGTTGAACTGCCTGAATACGTTCAATGGCAGGACAGCGGTCCCACTGAAGTTTTTTCAGAGGCTCCTGGGGCATATGGCGGCTGCAGCGGCTGTAACACCGCTCGGGCTGCTTCATATGAGACCGCTTCAGCACTGGCTTCACGGCCGAGTCCCGAGATGGGCGTGGCAACGCGGCACGTTCCGGGTGCCAATCACTCAGGAGTGCCGCCGAACCTTCAGTCCGTGGTCGGACCCTTTGTTTCTCCGGGCAGGAGTGCCCCTAGAACAGGTGTCCCGGCATGCTGTGGTTTTCACAGATGCTTCTGCCACCGGCTGGGGTGCCACGTACAACGGGCATGCAGTCTCAGGGGTTTGGACGGGACCCCATCTGCATTGGCACATCAATTGCCTCGAGTTGCTGGCAGTACGCCTTGCGCTGAGCCGCCTCAAAGGCCTGCTTCGCGACAAGCATGTACTGGTCCGTACGGACAACACTGCGACCGTTGCGTACATCAACCGCCAAGGTGGTCTACGCTCCCGTCGCATGTCGCAACTCGCCCGCCATCTCCTCCTGTGGAGTCGGAAGCATCTGAGGTCGCTTCGCGCCATTCATGTCCCCGGTGTGCTCAACCGTGTGGCCGACGAGCTATCACGAGCTGCGCTGCCCGGAGAGTGGCGACTCCACCCCCAGGTGGTTCAGCTGATCTGGAGAGAGTTCGGAGAGGCTCAGGTAGACCTGTTTGCCTCACCAGAAACCTCCCACTGCCAGTTGTTTTACTCTCTGACCGAGGGAACACTCGGGACAGACGCACTGGCTCACAGCTGGCCCCGGGGCCTGCGCAAATATGCGTTTCCCCCAGTGAGCCTACTTGCACAGACCCTGTGCAAAGTCAGGGAGGACGAGGAGCAGGTCTTGTTAGTTGCGCCTTACTGGCCCAACCGGACCTGGTTCCCAGAACTCTCACTCCTCGCGACAGCCCCTCCCTGGCCCATCCCTCTGAGGAAGGACCTCCTCTCTCAGAGACGGGGCACTCTTTGGCACCCGCGTCCAGACCTCTGGAAACTCCATGTCTGGTCCCTGGACGGGACGCGGAGGTTCTAGGTGACTTACCCCCCGAGGTACTTAACACCATCACTTCGGCACGTGCACTGTCTAAGAAAAGAAAACGAGACGTGCTTACGCCTCGAAGTGGAACCTGTTCGTCGAGTGGTGCTCTTCTCGCCGAGAAGACCCCCGAAGATGCTCGATCGGTGTCGTGCTTTCCTTCTTGCAGCAAGGGTTGGAGCGTAGGCTGTCCCCCTCCACCCTCAAAGTCCATTCTGCTGCTATCTCCGCTTACCACGACCACATAGATGGCAAATCTGTTGGTCAGCACGACCTGGTCGTCAGGTTCCTTAGGGGGGCGAGACGGTTAAATCCTCCTCGTCCCCCCTCCATACCCTCTTGGGACCTTACTCTGGTGCTCAGAGCACTCCAGATTGCTCCCTTTGAGCCTTTGCTGTCAGCAGACTTAAAGATTCTCTCTATGAAAACTTTGCTGCTGGTGGCATTGGCCTCCATCAAGAGGGTAGGGGACCTGCAGTCATTTTTCGGTCGACGAATCGTGCCTAGAGTTCGGGCCGGGTGACAGCCACGTGGTACTGAGACCCCGGCCTGGCTATGTGCCCAAGGTTCCTACCACTCCCTTCAGGGATCAGGTGGTGAGCCTGCAAGCGCTGCCCTCGGAGGAGGCAGACCCAGCCCTGGCTTTGCTCTGTCCAGTTCGCGCCTTGCGACTGTACATAGACAGAACTCGAAGCTTCAGGACCTCAGACCAGCTCTTCGTCTGTTACGGAGGCCAGCAGAAGGGAAAGGCTGTCTCCAAGCAGAGGATGGCCCACTGGATAGTGGATGCCATCGCCCTGGCTTACCAAGCTCAGGGCGTGCCCTGCCCGCTCAGGTTGCATGCCCACTCCACGAGAGGTGTGGCATCCTCCTGGGCGCTGGCTCGTGGCGCCTCGCTAACAGACATTTGTAGAGCTGCGGGCTGGGCGACACCTAACACGTTCGCTAGATACTATAGCCTTCGTGTCGAGCCGGTCTCCTCCCGTGTTCTCGCCTCAGGTCAGAGGCACGGAGAGGCCCCGGCTTAGTGTCGGCTTGCTGCGCTACATGCGCATTCTATTCTCCAGAGAGTCCCTACGGGCAGACCCTGTTGAGTCCTCCGGTTACCCTTCGGCAGCCGACGTGGCGGAGCGTCTGGCGCCAGGCCTATACTCCGTTGTATCCTTGAGAACCGGATTTAGGCTGGGTTCCATATGTGTGACCCTACGGGGATCCCATATGGCTTTTTCCACGGCTGCTCCTAAACGAAGCCCGTGTCTTTCCCTCTGGGAGAACCCATCTCTCACCGAGTGGAGTCACCCCAGTTCTTCCATATGTTGTACAACCTACAAGGTTAGTCCATATGTACTTATCCATATAACTCCTTCGGGGAAGGATATGGCTTCCGCAGCGTTCCTTATCGCATGTAAGGCTACGCTTTCCCAGCGTTATCCAATTGTCGCACTGAGTGGTTTTGGGAACAACAGTGATCGACCCTCTCTGCGTGAGCCTGGTCCCACCGTCCTTAGGCAAGGGGGTTCAGGTGGCTCACGACAGAGCGCTGGAAGAGGGCAGCCCCTGTGGCGCTTTGGTAGGGATTCCTATTCGTCGGTCTGTCCGACGTACGTCGAACGTGACCGACTGAATGGGAACGTCTCGGTTACATAGGTAACCCTCGTTCCCTGAAGGAGGGAATGGAGACGTACGTCCCGTCGCCACAGGCGTTGTCCTGCTGATGCTGCCGCCTGCTGGGTTCGGCTCCTCAGCGAAAACCTGAAGATGCAACGCACCTGCTGCTCATTATATACCCGCGCTGCGAGGCGAGCAGCTGATGCATATGATTGCATGCCAATGTGCATTGGCTCGTTTAGTTACACTCGAAGTAGATTGGCCTCTCTAGCGAGATTCCTATTCGTCGGTCTGTCCGACGTACGTCTCCGTTCCCTCCTTCAGGGAACGAGGGTTACCTATGTAACCGAGACGTTACTTTTATTATGATGTAACTCAGTTACTAACTATTTGTGAGAAGTAACTAGTAACTATAACTAATTACTTTTTTAAAGTAACCTGCCCAACACTGATGATTCATGAGTTTAATACTAACTGCTTTGCTATCCCAAAGATAAAATGTTTGAATATTAGTTAAACTTTCCTTGGACAACCCCCCCTTTTTGAAGTAAGTAATTAAGTAAATAAGTAATTTTAACTTGGTCAGTAAAAGGTTAAGTAATTTCTATTTAGTTGAAGTTTCCTTTGCAATACTTTTTACTCACACAATATAATACTGAATTAAACCGAGCCAAGTGTATGCTTTACTTAGAAATATCCAGTAAATAATACAATGGATATTGTTTAGACACCGTATCTACATAATAGAAGTAGCACAGCACCTGAACACAGAGACCTCAATATTTAGTACACAGTACACAATGATGGTAACATTCGATGGATCGTTTTTGAGTATGAATGTGTCATTTTGAGTAGAAAATAAATCCAAATATCACAAAATTGCGAGTTTCTAAACCAAGCCAAAAAAGCAATGATAAAACAGTGTAAATACAGCTGGAAAACAGCAAAAAATCAACCTCATTAATTATTCAAGTGCATGATAAGAACACCAATATCAGAAAAGTTTTACTTAATTTTATAATGTTGATATTTACACTTTAATTTCTACAAGCTTGAATTGAGTACTAATACAGAATTTATTTCGTTTTTTTTATATAATTCTTGCCTGAACTAACTTTTTCATGTAGAAATTATATTAGTTTTTTTCTGTAGTATTTACTTCACCACAGAATCATTTTTATTAGTGTAATTCAGATAATTTGGGCACAGTTTGGCAGTGATGTCACACATTTATTTACAATGTAAGAAAATCTGTTTTCTTAATCCGGGACCGAATTGCGCCCAGTTGCCAATCTGTCTTCTCTACACCTTTCCTCCTATCCACCTCATCCCACATATCTATGTAAGGAAGGAAGTTATGACAATGATTTTGGTGGCTAGGCCTTTAATATTATGGCCAACCCATGCCATGTGCTAACAAAAAAGATAGCATAAAGCATGCAGGTCCTGACACCAGAATCGTCACTGAACTAGACAGAAGCATCCGGACAAACCCTATGCTCCAAACACAAAAGAGACAGAAGAGCACAGCCAAGGGAATAACCCCAAAGTGCTAAAACACGTAACAGGATCCTGTCACCAACCCCAGACATAACAAAGCAAAGCATTTGGATCCTAATGCTAAATATTAAAGTTCATTCACTGCGCAAAGCTCTTGACGAAGCCTTCAGGTCGGATGACAGGGTGGCACTCAGGACAGCAAGGATCAACCTCACCTACGGCATCAAAGAAGCCAAAAAAAAAAGAGTCATAGGCATCCAGAATAAAAGAACACTTCGGTAACAATGATCCACAGGGGATGTGGAAAGGTATTCAACGTGTCACAGACTACAGGCCAGACAGAAAAAACACCTCACCTGTACAAATGACACCTCTCTATCAGACACACTGAATGAGTTCTACGTACAATCTGAAGCAACTAACCCCAGGAAGGTGGTCAAGTTTAGAGACTCATAATGCTGTTTATTGACTTAAGCTCAGCATTCAAAACAAACAGACACAGACACTAGTCAGACACACAGAAGCTAACTGAAAAACTGTCAGCCCTTGGACTAAGCATATCAATGTTCAACCGGATACCTGTCTTCCTAAGCAACAGACCATCAGAATCAACACATGAACCTCTTAACCCATCACACTGAGCACTGGTGCATCACACGGCTGTATACTGAGTTCACTGTAACACACCCTGCTGACAAATGCAAAATACCAAAGCAGTAGCATAATAAAATTTGCAGACAACACCACATTTTCTTCGGGGAGGGGGTGTGGGGATGTGTTCCAGTCTGGGAGGCGTTCCAGTTTGGTTTTAAACATTGCATACCATAACAGACACTGCAGCCCATAATTATTTCTCGTTTGGAGCATATGACAACTAAACAAAGGTAAGGAAACTGAACTCAAAGAAAAAAAAAAAAAAAAAAGAGAGAGAGAGAGAGAGAGAGAGAGAGAGAGAGAGAGAGAAATTATACAGTATGTGACTATTGTTTTAATGTATTATTTACTGAAGTTAATTATTAATTCTAACAATAACTATATTTAATTTAAAAATAAAATAAATTGTTAAATATAATGTTTAATTCTTTTTTTTTTGGCTATGTTATTGAAATTGGTATTGAAAACAATTTGTCACAATTTAAAATTAAGAGATCAAAGTGAAGAGATAATTGGTAACACTTTGCAGTTAAGGTTTAGTATTAGTTAAAATTAGTTAATCACTTTAGTTTACATGAATTAAGAATGAACACCATTCTACAGCATGTATTAATGTTAGTTAATGTTAATTTCAGCATTTACTATATTAAAATTAAAAGTTGTATTTGTTAACATTAGTTTATGCACTGTGAACTAACATGAACAAACAATGAACAACTGGATGTTATTATTAAACATTAAACTGACATTATTAAAGATTAATAAATATGATAACAAATGTATTACTCATTGTAAGTTTATTGTAGTAATTTGGACTAGCCTCACGCAAGGGTACCACAAATGTAGTTATTTATGGTCTTAAATATTAATATTTTGTATTAATATTAATATTGAGTCAGATGATTCCTATAGTTTCAGGGCACCAGCCAAGGGGTCTCACCTTGACAATAAAGAACAATCATGGAATATTGTTGTCTGAATTACAATTATATAAATTGGAGGAAGTTCGTCATCTAACCAATCTGAAGGATTTGTGAGATGTCAACTTGTAGAGCCTCTTACTGTATTATCAAAACAAGGAAGACACAAGTGTAATAAAAGGATTTTATTATCAAAAGGATAGACGAGTAACAACTACTGAATGGATAAAGTGCAAAAAGATTGATAAATGCAAGTGAATGAGTTGGATGTTACCATGGCAGTTACAAGTTAATCTTATGGAAGGATAAACTGTAGTTTCTCTAGAAGAAATTAGGTAAATTCTGAATTCAACAAATAATAAGAGATTATTTGTTATTAACTGATATCTACTATGCAAAATCTAATGCAAATTAGATAATCATTTACTGACAATATACACTAATGCCAAGGTCTCTGGAAAGAGGTTTGTTAAAGGAACACTCCACTTTTTTTGAAAATAGGCTTATTTTCCAACTCCCCTAGAGTTAAACAGTTGAGTTTTTCCGTTTTCGAATCCATTCAGCCGATCTCCGGTTCTGGCGGTACCACTTTTAGCATAGCTTAGCATAGTTCATTGAATCTGATTAGACCGTTAGCATCTCGCTTAAAAATGACCAAAGAGTTTTGATATTTTTCCTATTTAAAACTTGACTCTTCTGTAGTTAAATCGTGTACTAAGACCAACAGAAAATGAAAAGTTGTGATTTTCTAGGCTGATATGGCTAGGAACTATACTCTCATTCCAGCGTAATAATCAAGGAACTTTGCTGCCGTATCATGGCTGCAGCAGGCGCAATGATATTACGCAGCGTCTCTCACATACGTCTCCATGGTTGCAAGGCACGTTCCCTGTGAAAGCAGGGGCTCACGGGCGCTGCGTAATATCATTGCACTGCTGCAGCCATGGAACGGCAGCAAAGTTCCTTGATTATTACGCCTGAATGAGAGTATAGTTCCTAGCCATATCAGCCTAGAAAATCACAACTTTTCATTTTCTGTTGGTCTTAGTACACGATACAGAAGAGTCAAGTTTTAAATAGGAAAAATATCAAAACTCTTTGGTCATTTTTAAGCGCGATGCTAACGGTCTAATCAGATTCAATGAACTATGCTAAGCTATGCTAAAAGTGGTACCGCCAGAACCGGAGATCGGCTGAATGGATTCGAAAACGGTAAAACTCAACTGTTTAACTCTAGGGGAGTTGGAAAATGAGCCTATTTTCAAAAAAAGTGGAGTGTTCCTTTAAGTTATTTTGTACGTCTGCCTGGTCATGCTGAATCCGAGGGTGACATCTTCCACTTGTTGAGCTGGGTAGCGTTGCAGTGGGAAGAAAGGAGTTGGAATCTGTTTCACGGCCTTGAACACAAAGTACTTGTGAATGTTGAACTCCTGGAGCACAGAGAAGGTCCTTTTCCTGGAACACGCAGAAGAAGAAGCCTTGAAGGTTCTGATGTCTGTGCATACAATCATTATTCTCTGGAACACACAGGATCTTAAGATTCTAAAGTCAGTGCAGATTTGTGCAGTCTGGAACACACAGATCTGGAGGATCTCTGATGAGAGGATTTTGAAGTTGGTGCAGGAGATATTTTGAAGATGGGGGGCTACGGTTGTAGGTGTTGCCTCCATTGCAGTTTTCAAACTCCCCAAATTAACTTCTTGCAGAACTTGTTTCTCTCTTTAGAGCTTCAGAGTCTTGAGAGAGTAACTTCACAACTTTGCAGAGTTGGACTTAGCTTAGCACATCTTGGGACTAGAAACTTGAACCAGGACTGGAACGGGAACTGGAGCCTGGAACCAGAACGGGAAACTGCAGCAACCCAGAAACTGGAACAATTCTCTGTCTCAGAGACAAGTCTTTTAACCTGTCCCGAGAAGGAGGGAAATGCAAATTGGCACCTTTTAGATCCAGTGTTTTGATTGGCTGATGCTGTCAGAGGTGGCCACTGGATGGCCCCCCTCTTGCATGAGGTTCATTTGCATAGCTTAAACTTCATGTTTAGAACAATGTCCTTAAGGTTTTTTTCTATGCATAATTCATTTTCCAAACCAATTTCAGATTAACCTAGGCATCATGCTGAAAACATAAAAGTCCAAACATCATTGGGTTATGTTGAACTACCTATGCATCCATGTATACCTTATAGGCAAGTTTGTATATTTTGCATGTACACAAACAACACTCATTAAGTATAAAGAGTTTTGTTAATAGAAATGGAGAAGATTTGCTCCATTTTGTCCACTGTGTGTCCATTTGTGTCCTTTGTGACTTCAAGCCACATGGCAAAACCTGTCTGGTGAGTGGAAGTTAGTTCACACCTCAGGTCTTAGGACTGAGGGACTGGGGTGAATTGGGGAAAACAATGGGGAAAATTGTGATACGATTAGCTCAATGACATGCTAATGTCATCATTCTTCCCTTGCACAAATGGTCAGGGTGATTGTCTTTGCAGGCTTATCTACAAGCCTATCTATTTCCTTGTTTGCTTCTCTTGGTGGTGTGAGTTTTGGAGTCCTGTGCTTTTCATCATGACAGATGAGGGGATGGTGACACCACCTGCGTTAGCCACCATTTTCAGTGTTCTCAGTTGAGCCTGCCCACCCCGCGTAATGCCCAAGTTGATACTTCAGCCGAGGCCTTCTTCACTGATGATATAGCCTCAATGAGCAATCCCCTACTTGGTGTTACCCCCACATCACAACGAAGTGCAGATTGGGTTTTGAGGGGGATTATAACAAGTTATAAAGTAAAATGTCTAGCTTTTACAAGAAAGTGTAAAACTCTCGCAGTTCAAAACCCTTACATTACGTCCTATGGCTTCCATATTCAAATTATAAAAAAAAGTGAAACCTATGCTTATGCTTATTTCGTAAGTTGAATACGGAAGTCGGTCAGACGGAAGCTAGATATTTTACTTTATAACTTGTTAAATATGAATATTTTCTTACACAAATGCATCACTTCACTTCAGAAGGCCTTTATTAACCTCCTGGAGCCGTGTGGAGTACGTTTATAATGGATGCACTTTTTTCAGCTTCATACATGTTGGTTCAGTTCAGTCCATTATGAAGCTTGGATGTGTCAGGATATTATATAACTGTGATTGTGTTCATCAGAAAGAAGAAAGTCACATACACCTACAATTACATATACACATACAATTCAGATGATCAAAACAATTTAGTTGACAAAATATTATAATACTAGCATTTGCCTTTTGCAGTTTTTTCCACATAACAATGATCTGTTTCTTGAGTCTGACTTCAGTCTGTCTGGTGTCTTTGTGTGTTATGCTCTTTATGCTCAAACATTATTAATAATGTAGTTGGCGATGACCTGTATGTTGGAACAAGTAAGCGTGGATTCAAATAATCATCCTAAATCCATCGATTGCACCTTGAGCACAGATACCAGTTTTGGTTACACTTTATTTTAAGGTGTCAGTATTACAGTGTAATTACTGAGTAATAATAATAAACTACATGTACTTCCTATGGGGTTAGAGTTAGGGTGTAATAAAGTATTACAGAAGATTTTAGTTTATCACATAAGTCTTTGCATGAAATTGAGGCCAGGATTTAGATACATCCAAAAATCCTAAGTGATTTCTGTTTGCAATAAGTGTAAAAATTATGCTTTGACTGACAACAAACCCAACTTATACAATCTAAGATGCAGTATTTTAAAGGTGCTGTAGAACTTTTTTTTTAAAAGATGTAATATAAGTCTAAGGTGTCCCCTGAATGTGTCTCTGAAGTTTCAGCTCAAAATACCCCATAGATTTTTTTTTAATTCATTTTTTTAACTGCCTATTTTGGGGCATAATTAGAAATGAGCTGATTCAGGGTGTGTGGCCCTTTAAATCTGGTGCTCCACGCCCCAAGAGCTCGCACTTGCCTTAAACAACATAAAAAAAAGTCCAAACAGCTAATATAACCCTCAAAATGGATCTTTACAAAGTTGTCATGCAGCATGTCTAATTGCGTAAGTACAGTGTTTATTTTGATGTTTACATTGATTCTGAATGAGTTTGAGGTTATGCTCTGTGGCTAACGGCTAATGCTACACTGTTGGAGAGATTAATAAAGAATGAAGTTGTGTTTATGCATTATACAGACTGCAAGTGTTTAAAAATGAAAATAGCGACGGCTCTTGTCTCCGTGAATACAGTAAGAAACTTTAACCACATTTAACAGTACATTAGCAACATGCTAACGAAACATTTAGAAAGACAATTTACAAATATCACTAAAATTATCATGTTATCATGAATCATGTCAGTTATTATTGCTCCATCTGCCATTTTTTTGCTATTGTCCTTGCTTGCTTACCTAGTCTGTTGATTCAGCTCTGCACAGATCCAGACATTCTGCCCTTGTCTATTGCCTTTCAAAATGTTGGGAACATGGGCTGGCATATGCAAATATTGGAGGCGTACACCCCGACTGTTATGTAACAGTCGGTGTTATGTTGAGATTCGCCTGTTCTTCTGAGGTCTTTTAAACAAATGAGATTTATATAAGAAGGAGGAAACAATGGAGTTTGAGACTCACTGTATGTCATTTCCATGTACTGAACTCTTGTTATTTAACTATGCCGAGGTAAATTCAATTTTTGAATCTAGGGCACCTTTAATATCCATGTGTTATGTCTTTCTGTATCTGTTTTACTTTGCATGTAGTTCTTGTTCTCTCTCTCTCCTCATGCTTTACACTCATTCGCTATTAGACCATTTGCTTCTGCTTGTCATCATTATTCTGTGATATCACCACCCTCATCGTCAATCAGCCCAGCCCTGTGTACTCTGTAGACCAACTTGTATATGTGTGGCTGTACCACTCTAAGAACCTGAGAGACAGAAAGGGAGAGCTAAAGAAAGAGGGATGAGGGCTGTATGTATGTCATTTAGTGAGAAGAGTTCCATTTTGGAAAAGGGAACTATGGGAATGTAACTTTGCTGTCCGCTGGAGCCGTTAGTCCCTGGGTCTCTCATGTCAGACCTCCTGACAGCAGAGATGAGACCAGCGCAGAGATCATCCCTCACCAGTGAAGAATATTCCAGTGTGACTATTTGACAGCACTGCTGAACTAGTTTCTCGAAGCAGGTCAAGGGATCTGGGACCATTTACATCTCCAGCCGCTTTAAACGTAAGTCCTCAAGATAACCAGCACTCCTTTACTGATGAAGGCCCAACCTTCTAGTAACCAGGTTCTAAGAATTATGTCTGTGTCAGACAAAAATCTATAATTTTTCTTTGCAGTTGCAATACACTAAATTGCACACAATACACAGTACTAAACAATATTCTTACTGAAGATTAAGAAATATTATGAGAGAAAATGAAACCAAAAACAGCACAAAAGAATGTTCATGTGACAATTAGACAAGGTACAAACATTTACAGAACATTTAAAATGTAATTAAAAACATTATAAATTCAGATAATTAATAGAAAAAAAAAATAATATAATACTATTGTCATAGCCCATTAGTTAGGTCTAATGTATATTTAAAAAAAAAAATCACATTGCTTTTAAAGGATTAGTTCACTTTCAAATTAAAATTTCATGATAATTTACTCACCCCCATGTCATCCAAGATGTCCACATATTGGACTTCAATCGCCTCCAAACGGTTGAAGGTCAAAATTACAGTTTCAGTGCAGCTTCAAATGAGGAATAATGGTCTTATCTAGAGGAACCATCACTCATTTCCTCAAAAAAAAAAAAAAAAAAAAAAATACAATTTTATACATTTTAACCAGAAACACTCATCTTGAACTAGCTCTCTTCTTCTTCTCTATTAGAATTCCGGCAGTGTAGACACTGCTAAGTTTATTACTGCCCTCCACAGGTCAAAGGTTGAACTAAATTGTCATGTACAATATGCTAGTGCAAGTATATAACAATTAGTAATCACTTCAGTAATACACTTAGCAGTGTCTACACTGCTGGAATTCTAATAGAGAAGAAGAAGAGAGCTAGTTCAAGATGAGCATTTATGGTTAAAATGTATAAAACTTAAAAAATCTTTTTTAGAAAGTGAGTGATGGTTTCTCTATAAGACCCTTATTTCTCATCTGGGATCACGTAGAACGCTTTGAAGCTGCAATGAAACTGAAATTTTGACCTTCAACTGTTTGGAGGCCACTGAAGCCCACTATAATGAGAAAAATCCTGGAATGTTTTCATCAAAAACCTTAATTTCTTTTCGACTGAAGAAAGAAAGACATGAACATCTTGGATGACATGGGGGTGAGTAAATTATCAGGAAATTTTAATTTGAAATTGAACTAATCCTTCGAGAGCTCAGACAGTACATTATCATACAGCATGAAGTACAGCCTCTCTCACCTTTCCAAGCCATCACTATTTTTTCTCCCTATTTGATGGCTCCAAAAATGTTCTCTTCTATTGTGAGCTTAAACACATTTTCTTTTCATCTTAGTACACTTATGAACATTCACAGTAAAAATCCAAGAGTATTACCATCATTCAAGGTCCAGAAAAGTGGTTCAATCTTACCTTGAATGACGGTAATTACATTGATTTCTATGGGGGATAAAAAAAACTTAAAGGATTTTATCAAAAATATCTTAATTTGTGTTCCAAAGATGAAAGAAGGTCTTACGGGTTTGGAACGACATGAGGGTGAGTACTTAATGATAGAAATTTCATTTTTGGGTGAACAAACCGTTTAATAAACAAATACCTTACACAAACATGCTTCTATAAATGATAATTTTTATCAAATTAGTTTCATGTATTCAGAGCCACATGTATTCCTGATCCTGATGACCACATGTATTCCTGATCCTGATGAGCCACAGCACTGCACATTATGGGTGCTTCTCAGATGGAAGGCTGTATCCTATTGAAGCTGTGTCCTTCTTAGTCCAGACCTTCGGAGGCTTCAGGACTTGAGTCTAAATGTGACGCTAAAATGACGCATGGCTACATCATAAATGTTTCCACCCCCGTGGTCACAACACGAAAATACTATTTAAAATTAATTTTGGAAAAATACTTTGTATTACAAATCTTTATATTAAATAGCTTTCTATTAATGCAATACAGTGAATGACAGCTATCTGATGTCTCCCAATGGCTTACATTATTGGCAGTTTAGTGTTAAATGATTAATTGACAGCAAAACAAAACATATAATCTATATTTTCATGTCTGAAAACATTATTTTGGTCTTACATTTCATAATAAACTCAGACAAGCTCAGTACGGTCTAATTTTCTGTCAGTTTATTTTCTTGAATTTAAATGTGTGCAAAGGATTGTGGGTCATTTATGTCCACAAAGGATACATCCTATGCATCCTTCAGCCGAAAGAAGGACACGAAACGAAGGCTACCTTCCAAGGATCCTTCCGACTGAGATGGCCTTCAGCGATGTTTGATGACATAGCAGTCGAGATATGCAGCCTTCGTAGGATGCAGCCTTCCATTCGAGAAGTACCCTTTGTCTTCCTTTTTTAAAAACACCTGATTGTTAGCAATATAAAAGCAAAAATTCACATATAAGCATGTGATTTCAACCAAGGGGGACCGTAGCCCACCCCACCCCCCAAACACGAATTCAATCAATGGGGATTACTCAACCACCCACCTCAACCCAACCTGACTGCAACCCCACCAGAAACTACCTGCACCGGGCTACTTATTTCACATTCTGCATTTCACCTAACAAAGAGATGTCCAATCCTGCTCCTGGAGGGCCACTGTCCTGCAGAGTTCAGCTCCAACCCCATTTAAACACACCTAAACCAGCTAATCAAGGTCTTACTAGGCCAGGGATGGGAAACTTCAGGTCCTGGGGGGCCACTGTCCTGCAGAGTTTAGCTGGAACTCTGATAAAAATCACCTGCCTGTAGCTTTCTAGTAATCCTGAAGACATTGATTAGCTGGTTCAGGTGTGTTTGATTAGGGTTGGAGCTGAACTCTGCAGGACAGTGGCCCTCCAGGACCGAAATTGCCCATCCCTGGCATATTAGAAACTTCCAGGCAGGTGTGACAAAGGCAAGTTGGAGCTAAACTCTGCAGGACAGTGGCCCTCCAGGACCAAATTTGGACACCACTGACCTAATATAAGAAAGTAGGCATATTCATATTCTTAGCAGGTGTTGTGATACAAACATTTCAACCCTCCAGTAATAGTGATCCTATTGAAATAATGTTAAATGATCTAACAATAGATACTTTGATAATTGCACCATTTAAAAACAAACAAACTAACAGCAATCACAAAAAAGCATGACTGTCCTTTTACTCACTGGAAATGTGCAAAACAAAACTACTCCCACGGAAATACTGCTGAGGTGAATGGCTGAACATGTGCTGTGATGAAACAGGATGCGAATGAGATGCTGCCAGACGCTGCTGTCATGCTCTGCCAAAAAAACCCGACCAAGGGCACAATGTCCCAACACCCACCATCCACAGACCTGATCTGATCTGTGCTGATGAGCTGGTGTCGGCCTCGCTCCACAGGACACCTCAGCCTGCACTGATCCAAATTGGAAGGTTACAAATATTAGCGGTCATTCTTAACCACACAGGCAACATGGTGAAGGTGACAAACGATGTGTATTTCAAAAGAATGCATGCCAATGAATAAATCAATGGCCTGTTTTTGTGACAAAGAGCACCAATGCATGCTAAACAGTGCTGTAGTATGAGAGTAATAGCATGAGGAGTTTGGCAGTGTTGAGCTGCTTCATGGCACAAATCCAATGAGAAGCTGCTGTGGGTAGTGGCATTATATACAGTATATTATACAGTAAATATATAAAATATTTTTTGCGAACTTTGAGCAAATATTGGCTAAATACAATTTACTTCAGCAATTTTGTGCTGAAGTAAATGTTTGCGTTTCATTTTATGTCTACTACACTTTGTATTTTGTGATTATGGTAATGCTTTACAAAATGGTTTAATTTGAACTAAATTATTTAGTTTAATTTGTACTAAATTAGTTTATGTACTAACAATGAACAATACTTCTACAACATTTATTAATTTTAGCTAATGTTAATCTCAACACTTACATTTTTAAAGGGGATCTTTTACAAGATGTAATATAAGTCTCTGGTGTCCCCATGAGAATGTGTAATGTTTCAACTCAAAATGCCCCACAGATCATTTGTTATAGCTTGTCAAATTTGCCCCTATTTGGGTGTGAGCAAAAACACACCGTTTTTGTGTCCCTTTAAATGCAAATGAGCTGCTGCTCCCTGCCCGCTTTCCAAAAGAGGGCGGAGTTTTAACAGTTTGTGCTTTGGTTGCTTAGCAACAACAAAGCTGGAGAATCTCACCAAAGTCCCTTTAAGACAAGTCATTTCACTTTGAAACGCCTCTCGGGCATCCTGGGCATCATGCAGCTCCTATCTCTTTGAATGGGGAAACATCAGATTCTCCAAAACTGTTCGTCAACCTTACGATTAAATTTGACATTTGAAATCACCAATGAAATCTAACAACAACCGACTCATAAATTTAGTTTCTAAACGCTCAAATCATGACAAAAAAAAACTCTTATTTTTTTCAGGCTGGATCAAGTTAGTTAATGTGCATGCGCAGACCTAAATGCGCGTCTCTTCAGAGGCATGCGTCTGACTGTTTCTATAGAAACCGGTGATTTTTAAGGTCATTGCACACTGAGTCCGAAATTCGCATGCGAAACTTTCGCATGTTAAAAAATAAATTCGACCTCACGTTATGTCAATCGCGTTTGCACACTGCCTCCGAAACTTTCGTCTGTCAAAAAAATATTCGGATCAGGTTCGATTTTCTGCGTTTTTCGCATCCGTGGCATGCATTTTGAGAGACGTTTTGACAATTCAGAGCCACCGTACGCGAACGCAAAAATCCTGAATGCCATCTGACAAGTTGATCCTCGTCGTCTACAGCACAAAACAGCAGCACTGAATAACAAATAACGTGAGGAATACAAAGAAACCGAATATAAAGACATATTGTGCCAGTAGTAAAGCATCAAACAGAGCCACTGACATCCTGAAGTAATCTTTGAAATGCTCGGCTAATCCCGCAGCTCCTTCTTGATGAGGTGAATTCTCCTTTCTCTCTATGCAATATCGGGATTGAATGGACCCAATATTTCCTCTTTCTTTTTCTCTTTTGAGGAGACAACTAATCATGCTCACTGCTGCTTGAAGACTTCATTTTGTATTGTTTTGCGATTTGTTTTGCGATTTTTTCGGAACGCATTCATTAATACGCATCGGACTCAGTGTGCAAGGTCTCTGTGCGTGACAAATTTTTAGGATTGCGAATACGAAAAAACGCATGCGAAAATTTCGGACTCAGTGTGCAAAGGCCTTAACGGCCGCTGAAGTGACGCGATGACTTTACCAGACGGCGATTGGCTCTTGGCTTTAGAGGGCGGGACTTGTTCCGCCATATTGCGCGTTACACTTTCTCCCATTCAAAGCAATACGAGTGACACGTCTTGTGTTATTCTATAGTATTTGATCTCACGCAGCCAAAATTACGATTGTCAGTAACGGTGTTCAGCCTTACATTGTTCAAACCGGAGTCAGACACTGATGGAGAGATTGGAGGAAGAAGTTACAACTTTTTGAATGCAACCGGACGGTTTCTGAATGGTTAGTGGATAAATTGATGTTGTTGCTGTGGAGTTGATTCATCGACTAGCATGTACCCTCATGTTAATCTTTTGTGCAAATCCAGCATTGAATTGACCCTCATTTGTGAAGCAGTCCAGCGTAAAATGACGGCATGGCAACAACACTCTACTACCACAACTCTTCCTATTCTCTAAGGAATATTCACACATCAGCATAAATGCTGTATTACACATGGCAGACAAGTAGTTGGCAATGTCACATTTTTAAAGAAAGACTACATGCCTGCCCATGCGCATTCTTTTACAGAGCTTACACACCAAACGCACATGCCTATCCACCTTATTTTTACAGTTTAGTGCACTTTGTTATTCTTCTCATTATTTCCCTATAGCGGATAATAAATCAGAAGTCTCACACATTCACAGAAACCTGTTGAAAAATAAGGTGGATAGACTAAACATGTAATACGCATGTGCATGATGTCACCGTTTTCACAGATTCACATTTTTTCAGTTTACACAGAGTTGACAATGGTATCATTTTCAAGTACTTGCGCTTTGAAACCTGTTTTCAAAAGTTTGCATTTTCAGGCCACCAAAACGCCGTTGTTGTGTAAATAAATTAGGGCTGCACGATTAATCGCATGCTATTCTCACGAGCATTTCATCAGTAAAGCCGGTTCCCTGATTACCGCTAAATCACCATCACCTGCTTTCAAATGAAGCGGCATTTAATAGACGGAGCCGTAGTTCACGGACAAGCCACGCAATATCGCGTTCATTATCGCAGGCGATTCATCTGCGATATGAACGCGATATTGCGTGTCTTTTTAGTGATCGAAGCAGGTGATGGCGATTTAGCGGTAATCAGGGAACCGGCTTTACTGACGAAATGCGCGTGAGAATAGCATGCGATTAATCGTGCAGCCCTAAAATAAATGTCCAAAACGCATAAAAGGTTTTCAGTTTTTAGTTGAAAACGGTATCGTGTAAAGTAAAACATCCCCTAAAGCAGCCCAACATGGCCTCACCCCAGTGTTGCCAAGGCCGCGGTTTTTATGCGGAATTTAGCTAATTTAGCACTGTCGTTGCGGGTTGTTTTTCACGTCCATGGGTTGAAGCGACCCCAAATAACATAATATTTAGACCCTGGAATGTGAATTTTACCAGAGGAACCCCATCAAAATGCGTTTTAACCCCTTGAACGTGATTTTTACCGAGAGACTCCACCTGAAACACGATTGGTCTAGTTTTGGGCTAGCATTTTGGCAGTTTTGTTTTGAAAATCTCGCAACCCCCTTTGTTTCATGTTCTCGGGGGCAGGGTTTATGTAAATTTTGGGTTTGTGATGTCACTAACCTGGGAAGAAGTCATTTGTTGTAGTCCTTAAACAGTGAATTCTTTAAAAGAAAATATCTCACCTTGCATTGAAGTTTGAGCGTTGTAACTGCAGATGTTGTTTATGCTCTAACAGCAACATTACACACTAAAGTTAAAAAAGTGAAATCATAATCAATTACGAAAAAGGGATATTATTATAAAGTGTTGAAATGATTGCATATAAGACATAAACATCACATGTAATTTAGCAATACTTTACTTTTCGAGTGGCTTACCTCTGAAGTCAGAGGCACAACTAACAAGCTAACAGCTTTTATAGGACCAAGACTTGCCAGTTTCAGGCCATTAAAGTAAGTTTTCACATTTCACATAATAAACATGACAATGAAAAGTTTCTAAGCTGCTAACTGCACCAAACTATGTGGAAGAATACAAGTGTTGTTCCTAATGAAAGCTGAAGAAGTCTGTGAGGGTTTGGAGCACTGTTTGTTTGTGTTTGTAAGAAACGGCTGGGGGCTGCAGGTATAAAAGAGCTTCAGATTTGGGGAGAGAGTTTGACAGCGTGTTGGGACCATGCACACAGCTCATATTCAATTGAAAGACAACAGAGACCTCTTGACAGAACGAAACCACATACAAAAAAATGTTTACATCCTGCAAACACTATGATTGCAACAAAAAAGCAAATCATATCAATCTTGCGTCTTTTGATCACACTTTGTTTGTGCTTTTGTCAGATGGTAAGTAGGGAATTTACTTGGGGGTGATTCCAAATATTTAGAGAGGATTCAGCATGTAAAAGCTTTATAAATATAGCGAAAATGATAAATAATACAAAGTATGGAGGTCACAACATGAGAGTACTTGGTGCTAATGAACAACCACAACTGAGGGCCCGTGCTCATCAGACTTTCAGTGCCTGTTTAGAGTCCCAATGCACTAGAAAACATTATCTAGTCTAGTTCCGATACTCATAACTGGTTCCAATTCATACCCTAAAGGTTATACTAGTTTGGGTGCTGTGTTCTGTGCAGAAGTGTTCTTTGGCACGCTTAAACTCTCTCATTGTTTAGCACTGCACTTTTTTATATATCTATGCCAGTTCTTTGAAATTCATTTAAACCATTTTAATTAAAAAAAAGGAAAAACATATTCTAAAACAGCAAAGAAGTTGGAAAATATATTGAACAAATACAGAAAACATAGGCTAAGAATAAAACAACAACAGCATAACATAAAATGTGTGTATGTTAAAGGGTTAATTCACCCAAAAATGAAAATAGTGTCATTTATCACTCACCCTCATTTCGTTCCACACCCGTAAGACCTTTGTTAATCTTCAGAACACAAATTAAGATATTTTTGTTGAAATCCAATGGCTCAGTGAGGTCTGCATAGGGAGCAATGTCATTTCCTCTCTCAACATCCATTAATGTTCTAAAAACATATCTAAATCAGTTCATGTGAGTACAGTGGTTCAATATTAATATTATAAAGCGAGGAGAATACTTTTGGTGTGCCAAAAAACAAAATAACGTCTTATATAGTGATGGACGATTTCAAAACACTGCTTCAGGAAACTTCTGAGCATTATGAATCAGCTTGTCGAATCAGTTGTTCGGAGCGCCAAAGTCACGTGATTTCAGCAGTTTGGCGGTTTGACACGTGATCCGATTCATGATTCGACACGCTGATTCATAACACTCCGAAGCTTCCTGGAGCAGTGTTTTGAAATCGGGCATCACTATAAATATTCTTGTCACTTTATAACATTAATATTGTACCACTGTACTCACATTAACTGATTTAAATGTTTTTAGTACATTAATGGATTTTTGAGAGCGGAAATGACATTGCTGGCCATGCAGGCCTCACTGAGCCATCAGATTTCAACAAAAATATCTTAATTTGTGTTCCGAAGATGAACGAAGGTCTTATGGGTGTGGAACAGCATGAGGGTGTATAATTAATTACATTTTTAGGTGAATTAAACAACCCTGTACCTTTGAAGCAGAACTTTGTTTCCAGATGGAATGAATCTGACAGAATTTTTTTTTTCTTTTTGCGTAAAACCAGCCAATCAGATTAGATCTTACTAAATAGAGAAAGTGTTTTCAGGTTTTGTGTGCAGTATGCATCAGCTGTTTATTGCACATTCCCAACAAAAAATTTAGCTCAGTGTGAAAAATCTTTAAACATTTCCATAAAACGATTCAGTAACCCAATGGAGGTTACTTTAATATCATATTTTAAATGTAATACACAACTGAAATATGTAAAATGGTTAGCCTAAGCGTTCGAATGGCTATATCTGAATGTACATTTCTCACAGAGCCACGTCTATATACGTTGAGTCTTGTCTACCAGAAGGGGGACCAATCCTCCTTCATAAGACGCGACAGAAGTCCAGGGCTCCGGATCCGGAGACTCCATGATCCAGACGCCAGATCTTCCCGACATCCCGCGGATTTTAATCATGCCTCTCTGTCAGTGTTTGAGAGCAGCAGGCTGACAATGATTTCCTCCGTGATTACGCACAGGGCGCGTCCCCGCGGGGATGGGGCCCCCTCTGGAGCCGTCCTCATGGCTTTGGGGGCCTCGCTTCCATTTTCCATTATTATGTGGACTACCGGAGCGACAGCGCAGAGCGAGACCTCGCAGGTTGGTGATGAGGAGGGAGCTCGCATGTTCCTCTCTGACTCTTTTTTTAAAAACTGACTCAGTCCTGATTCTCAGATGAAATGAGAAATTTGACAGTCTCAATTAGTCTTTAGTTCGTGGCATTGTAAGGAAAGAATTATTTTTTAATCGTTTTTCGCTTTATTAGATTTTTTTCGATCATTTACAACGCGTTTGAGGTCTGTCGTGCGCACTTATAACAGATAAAATCAAACATGTATATGAATTTACAGCGCGATATTAGTAGATGGATATGACATTTTAACTCTTCAGTTGCTCTAAACAGATAGGCTAGACCAACTGGAATTGACCAACAACACTGTGATTTTACCTCGAATGTACAATGTAATCTCGTGTTAGAGTGAATGAGCTTTATGATCACATATAGAGGAGATAGATATCCTATAGATGTGTGATCTTCAGCGGGTTTCTGTAGGATGTCGCGTCGCAAACAAGCCAAACCAAGAGCTCTGAAAGGTAAGTGATCCTCCTGTATAACGGGGTTTCGAGAATTTTGTAGGATGTCAAACACCTTCCCATGGTATGCTTGTGTTATACAATACCGTTTTTTCCACAGGCAGCGGCGTGATCGCTAGTAAAGTGCGCAAATAGGGGTTCGTTTGAATGCGCGAGATTCATGAACAACTATAAAACCCAAAGGTTTGCTTTAAGAACTACTTAATGAATGTGATTATTTACAAAGGGCAGAATGAATCAGCAGCGGAAAGTAGAAGTAGCTACATGCCATTCTGTCCTGTGTTTTATGCCAGTGGCTTTCATTGCATAGTTCAGGACGAAATGTGGTGTATAAGAGATGATATACGATCTGGATATTAAATTGGCATGCAAGTTTGGAGTGACACATCACGTGACTGGAGTGGCTGAGCTCTACCATGAAAGTGGGTGCTTACCAGGATAAACATTACGACATATCGTTTGACCATACAATATTTCACTAGTAGCCATACTGTCCTCATGTTGTTGTGATGTGTTCCAACCTTGCATCTAAGATCTGTTTATGATATTATCACTAAGCCTGAATATTTGGCAATGTTATTCTTCCTATGTCGCAATGGATTTAATAACTAATGCTTGCAAACAAACACACACTGGGGTGAATCAGACATTTTTTATTTATTTTTATTTTAAGTTACTGTCATCTCTGTTTATCAGACAGGTATTCTGTTTTATTAAATCATTTTGACATTTTGAATGAGCACTATAAAGTAATGCTACCTACATTACAGTTTCACAAAGGAGTCAAAGTTGCCGGTACACCTTATGCATGGACCCACTTTATATTAAGTGTCTTTACTATGTAGGGTAGGATAAGGTAATGCCACCCAGGGCTCTGGAAAATAGTGATCTATCAAGTTGAATATTAAAGTTTAGTTTCTATTTGTTAATGAGGGATTTGTGGACACATTCATGTTTTAAATTTTGTGGAGTAATTTTTTTTTTTTTTTCATTTGGCAGAATTGGCAAAGCAGACCACGAATGGCTTGTTGTTACAGTGTTATTGTATTTAATTGTAAACTTATTGTAATTCATGGGATTGTTATTTAAAAATTACATGAATTAGATGTACATTTCATCTTTGCTATTCATTAAAATCTATAGGCTCGTTGAGTGAAATCAATCAATTTGAATTCACAGTGTTGTTATTATGACATATCTTCTATTAAAATATGGTCATATGCCTGTATTTAAGTCATAGAATATATTTACCTTTAAGATGAATCTCTTTTATTTGGATTCTGCTTTGTCTGTCATTGGTTATTTAGTTTGTCAACTAAATTGTCAAAACACAATTTTGAATGTAATTTAATTTCTTAAATGTAATTATTAATGCACATTGTTCTTAAGGGGATTCTTCTCTCATCTTAACCTACTAACAATTAAAATAATTTGGTCCCACGTTATATTAAGTGGCCTTAACTACTATGTACTTACATCAAAAATATGTACTTACAGGGTTCATATTGAATTGCAAAACACTTTTGCTGCTATTGAGGTGGATACGGGTAAGGTTAGGGACAGGTTTGGTTGTATGGGTAGGTTTAAGGGTAGGGGTAAGGTGTAAGGGATGGGTCAACAGTGTAATTATAAATGTAATTACAGAAATTAATTACAGCTGTAATTACATGCAGGTGTTTTAAAATATAAGTACAATGTAAAAAACATGTATGTACACAATAAGTGCACTGTATCAAATTATTCATTTAAATGTAAGTACAGTACATAGTAGTTAAGGCCACTTAATATAAAGTGGGACCAATAATTTTATACAGAGACTTTGTTTACATGTTTTTATGCTGTACTTTAAAAATAAAATGCCTGTAAATGCGTCTACATCCGTAACTGATTACTGTTACAGTCAACCCTACTGCTGCTCCTTAACTCACCCTTAAACCTACCCATAGCATGAAACCTATCCTAATCTTACCCGTATCACCTCAATAACAGCAAAATAGTTTGCAAAACAACATGAACACAATAAGTTCATTGTATCAAACACTATATTTTTATGTAACTAGTTAAAGGTGCTCTAAGCGATGTCATGCGTCTTTAGGCCAAAAATGTTTTTGTCACATACAGCAAACATCTCCTCAGTATCCATTAGCTGCCTGTCCCCTGAACCCACTGTAAAAAAAAACGCGGTCTCTGTAGTCGCCACAAGCTCCAAAAACGGCAACAAAAACAAACTGGTGCAGCCTGGACCACGAATCATAATAAACATGCTCCAGCCAATAACCGACAAGAATGATTTTAAATGCGCGTTCATGACTGTTTCAGGAAGCACGGATGGGAGGGGAGGAGGAGGCGGAGGGAGGGTCTAGCTAGCCTCTGTTTTGTTTGACAACACTTCAAACGTCAACAGGAAGTTACTCCGCTCAGGATCACTTAGAGAACCTTTAAAGACACCTATTATAAAGTTGGACATTATATATTGGATTGATTTTAAGTCTTTCTTTTTTTTTTTTTTGTAATTTACAGAATAATTAGGTAATAAACATGAATCAGATGAATTGGATAAAAAAATCTGTCATATTTTATATTAGGTGCCTTTAACCAGTACAAACAGCAAATAAAATAACATTTGTTAGGTGTACTTACTGTGTTGATGATGTATTGCAAAACACTTGTGCTGCTATTGAGGTGGATATGGGTAAAGCTAGGCAAAAGTTTGGTGATATAGGTAGGTTTAAGGGTGGGTTAAGGTCAAGGTCAACATAATTATAGATGTTATTACAGAAATCAATTACATTTGTAATTGCATGCAGGTTTTTTTAATAAGTACAGTGTAAAACATGAATGTATACAATAAGTGCATAGGATCCCATTATTATTAACGTAATAATACTATTATTAATATATACATACACACATGGCACTTTTATTCAATGTCTATATTGTAGCAAATTAGCAATACATGCATACCTTGGTAATTTCACTCAGTATGTTGGAGTTGCTATAGTGCCATGCTCTGCTGTTTGAGCTGTAAAGAGACACTTGCCCAGACTTCTTACTTGCTCTGTTCATAATGAAAAAGCTCTGCAACTGGATGAGTGAAGTGTGTATAATGAAGGAAAATATGTAGGCCTATAAAAGTGTCAGACCACACCACTAGAGGTGATGGGGGTCACTGAGGTGGGCGCTGAGTGAAGGTGTTGGTGTTCCAGTGTGTAAAACCCTGTCTTGTCATGGAGACAGAAGATAGATTAAATACAGTATGAGCTGTGTGTTCGATCTTGAGGAAGAGATTTCATATATACTTTCATATATATATATATATATATATATATATATATATATATATAAATACATACATACATAAATAAATATATATATATATATATATATATATACATACATACATACATACATACATATATATATATTTTATTTTATTTTATTTTATTTATTTTTTTTTATATACAAAAGGCCATTTTAATATATAATATGCTGAACAATGATGACAGCGTTATTGCTTAAGGGAATTAATGTCCACAGGCCAAAGACATACATCATATACATCATCTGCTCGTATGCACACACTTTCTTCTATCATGATGACATTTACTCAGAGCTGCCCATCTGTATTACACACACACACACACGCACGCACACACACACACACACACACACACACACACACACACACACACACACACACACACACACACACACACACACACACACACACACACACACACACACACACACACACACACACACACACACACACACACACACACACACAATCTGTCTTTCACTGTGGTTTGCAGCATTTGCTGTGATATATTCCTCTCTGATTGCCATAAATGACAGTGTCTTTATTTTATTCAGCTGCTTTACACACATTTCCCTTATAAATTATTAAATGCATACATTGTATACATAAGGAATAATCCACGGCCAGGTTTGCATTACCCAATTTAGAAAGAAACAACGCAAAGTGCATTAAAATCATGTAATGCAACATTGGCAAGTTAAAGCTGACATTGATGTTTGCAGTGCAAAATTTGACTTTTATTTTGGTTATTTCCATGAGTTATGACTAACATTCTGCTAGGCATCGTGTAAGGGGGTAAAATATACAGTTTGTATAGTTTAAAACCCATTACACCCATGGAGAATCCCTTTAAACCTCATATACCAGTTTGAGTGTGTGAGTGTTTGCGCTTCAATGAAAGCAGCGCATTAATATAGAACAGTGATTAAACTGACTGGAACTACCTGTGCATTAAATGATTTGAACACACCTTTAAGCCATCAGAATCGAGTTTTCAGACAGACCTTGTCATAAATTATATTAAAACTCTGCATGATTTGTTTTATGTCTTAGCAATATAGAATTTTTGTATTGTTTTGTATGCACATTTAGGTTGTAGATTTAGATTTTTAGAATTTTTTTTTGTCTATTGTGCATAAAAAGTTGTGCAGATGTGATTGGAACACATGCAGAGATACATCTTTCTGATTTATTTACTGGTACTGTCTAACTTACATTCTTCAATATTGTGTTGTGTGTAAGTTTCTTTACCATTTTCCATTGGATGTTACAACAATGCTATTTTCGGCATTCCAGTTGATATACGTAGAGAATGTTTATAGATGCAGTTTTACTGTCAGTGGTCCGTGATGAAGAGCTCATTAACTTTTGATGTTACATTAAAATATAATGATTATCATTATCATTAGGAAGCATAAAAAGTCATTAAACAGGGTTGTCACTGTCCTTATTGTGTCTTAACAGTAATGACTTTCTGCTTAACTTCAATGGTCTATGGTATATGGCTACTGGTTAGAAAATATATAGCTTGATTCCTGTTGCAGTTCATACAGACAGTATTCGAGACGCTACTGTAAGTTGCTGTTTCAACAGGACATTTTGGGACTCAAAGATGGAAGTAAATGTGGTTGTCAATCCCAAAAACTGACAGTAGCCAAGTAGCCAAGTAAATAGAGATCATGTTTTTTTTTTTTTATGTATTTGAGTACAAATGAACAATTATGTATTGTTTTACCCAACATTTTCATGCAATATCCCAAAATTGACGTAAAAAAGTGCAGAAATGATATGTGACTCTTTAAAGAATGTTTCTGCCATGTCTCCGCTAATTCACACATATAACCTAGTGTGCTTGCATACTTGAATATTTATGTATTTTTGAGTAGTGTGTAACTTTATTGAATCACAGTGCATTGCATTCTTAATATTTTAAATGGATTATTGACTGATATGAATGATTCATGAATTAAAAGTCAAGATAGATACAGTTAAATGATTAATTGATTATTTAAGAAAACTAATGCCTCATTACACCTCTAGAAGTAATGATAAATTGCTGGATTTTTCCTGTCATTTTATAATACAGTTTGTGCTGTCAGGTCTAGAAGGTTTTGTCACTGTCTAGGCAAAAAGGAGTAACTCATCACTTTCTTACATGGATAAAATAGTGTTCACGTTTAGGTTAAATGAACATTTTAAAGATACGCTAAGTAGCTTTTTTTGTTCAAAATCAACAAAATACAAATAACCAAATAATAATAAAGTCAATACATCATGAATCCTTCCTCCAAAAAATGTTTTTGTCTTACCTTGATTCTACTATGGTAAGAGTATTATAAGTGTTTATATTTTATGGTTTTCACAGGAAATTGCGTACATATGTCACCCGCACATGTGCATCTCGTCATATCTGTCAATAGAGAAAAATTGCTCCGGCTTCTTTGACACTTGTCTGGTGTGGGAGTGACATTGAGCAAGAAAGGTTGACATGGAGTGGCTAAATCTTGAACCTCCAGGGAATCACTCGTTTTAAACAAAGGCCGAACAGAGGAGAGTGTTTTGGCAAAATGGCTATGTTCAGACTGACCAAATCCGATTTTTGTGTATATCCAATTGAAATCTGATCTTTTAAAAAAAAAAACATGAAATGCGATTTTTACAAATCCATTTCGAGTTACATTCATGTTTGAAATTTGAAATCGCATTTCTGGAAATCTGTTCCAGTCTGACTGCTTTGATCAGATTTTGCGTGGTTTATGTGACTTTCTCATGCCACATAAAATGCAAACGTCAGACGTTGTTATAGCAAACATAAAAGTCACTGCAGAAACAAGGTTGTGTTGTTGCAAAGTCCCAGATGAGTAAAAAATTACAATATAACAGAGATATGTTTTGAAACCGGTGGAGATGAGAGCATGGAATAAAGCCACGCATACCTGCTTCCTATGTTTCTTCTACTGTCTTATAAGATGCAGTAGTCCAGTGAGGTGGCTACACCTTGTCTTGTTATAAATAAGACAACATCCCTATTGCAAACCCCTCCATGTTGTGGTTGCTGTTGTTGTTTTTGACTTTTGAACCCAACGCCATTGCCATAGGAACCAATGTAGGTATTCTGGAAAATGAAGGAGCAGCATGGCCACACGAATTGGATCTGATCAGTTGCGATACACAATGTGGAGAGTCAATAATTTGAGATCAGATTCTAGTCGGATACACAAGTAATCAAATTTGGACTGACAGTGTGAACAGAGCCAAAGAGAATGTGACAGAGCTTGTAATAAAACAAGAATCAACATTAGCTTGGCTTTTCAGAGATGGCAAGAACTGAGGCATTTGAAATGTTGTAAAAGCAATGTGGAAATGATGGCTTTTATTACTCAACAGGTGAGTATATGTAGCTATCTATGTAATTGTAAAGCATTATCTATTATGAATTGTTGTTTCTTTATGGTTGTAGTAGCGCTGTGCTGGAATTTATTTTCAAGGAAGTACCATGTCTATCAATGGGTATAGCTACAGTAATGTCTTCAGCTAGTCAGCTTGAGATCCTTTCCATCTAAAATGGTTATATTTCTTAAGCCGAGTAAGGAACACGCTTAATACTGAAAGATCTTGGATGCAAAAATAGTAGTTTGAAGTAAGGCCGAGTCCTTCAGTCTGAAATATACTGCCAGATTCTTCTGTATACTTTACAGGAAGACCGAATGGCAAGTAACTAAGTTAAATCATGTTTTTGCATTTAGATGAACTTTGTTTTGTATCATTTGGCTGATGTTCGATGCATCTTTGTGCTTGACCAGAAAGCCTTCCTTTTGCTTTCTATTGTGTCAAATGGAGGACTTCTTTTTAAAGGTGCTTTTCAAAGCAGCGTTCTGCACTGTCAGTCAGTGCCAGCGACCAGCGGGGAGGTCTCGTCAGGCGTCCCTTTCCTCTGTGCCAGGAAATGAAAGTGCAGATAGTGGAGGTATAATGGAGACCGCGGGGGTAGAGATGAAGTCTCCTCCCAGAAAGCTTCATTTCTCATGAAGCAGGTGGGAGTCTTTGTTCTCCTCCTGCTAATAAAATCCATTTAGTTCTGTACACCTGGCATACAGGAGGAACATCTCCTGTTTAATGGGTAGAGAATGAGGCTGTAATGAAATGGCAGACGCATTTTGAAGCACAAACTCTGTCGATGAAAGGCATTGGTACTGGTAAAAAGAAAAAAAAAGTTGTTTTAGGTCTTCGTGTGTAGGTCATGTGTAGGCTACAATGTTCTCTGAAAAGGTGCCATTTGTATAGGAAAATGTAAGCATTTTTTTTTTTTTTTTTTAGAAATCAAAACAACCAAAATACGGTAACCATCATAGACATTGGGGAAGCACCAGAGGGTGCAACAAATGGTCAACAAATATGGATTTTTCTGCTTTCTGCTATGGGCTTTAAAGGACATCAGCTAATAGTCAAATTCTCTTTCTTTGTGACAGTAGAAGACAATGTGACAGAAGAGCAACAGAGCCACAGGCAGTCTGCTATTTTAAACGGTAATGTTTTATTCTGTTCTTTCAGCATTGAATTTGTGTATTTGTAAAATCAATGTGGTGAGTGATTTACAGTAGTTTAAAGCATCTAAATCAGCTGATGTAAAGGTAAGCGACATGTTAAATTGTCAGAGAACTTCTATAAAGACACTTCAAAGCAATACAAGGAAACTACAAGGTTCCACTAAGGCTAAATAGTCAGTTCTCCAATTGCTGGTCAAAAAAAAAAAAAAAAAAAAAAAAAGTAAATAATAATAAAAAAATCCATGTGTAAGAATTGTGCAGTTTTAAATTCTAATAATATACTACTACTACTACTACTGCTAATAAAAATGCTAACAATAAGTCAAGAAACATGACATTTTAAATGACCAATATTGGATATCATTTTATAATATTTCTCCCACAAAGCTATCATATTGAAAAATGTAAAAAAGTAAAAAAAAAAGTTAAATATTGATGCATATTAAAAAAGTTAAATATTGATGCAAATGAATAATTATTAAAAGCCTTCAAATATTTTTTTAAATTAAATACACTTTGCTTCAAAGTAAACCATAAGAAAAGGAAGAAAAAAGAACCCCATTACAAGCAATAGACAGAAAAGTGCTCAAAGGTTGTCAGTACATTAACAATTTAGATTAAATTAGATAGATTAGAGCTACTAGTTATCCAGACCAGAACACTCAGTATTTTTCTCTTATTATTAGTTCTGTTTTATTATTATTAACAACATAACTGAATATTTATACTTTGAATGTTGAAGTGCATATCCGTGTGTATTTTCAGCTAATATTGACCTTTTGAGTTGAAAAGTGGTGATGAATATGTGACTGAAGCTACCAGCAGTAGTTTTTAAAGGGTGTGTGTGTGTGTGTGTGTGCAGGGGGGGGGGTACCTATAGACCACTTTGGAGCAGACGTCACAATGACGTCACTTGCAGCTGCGCGCGCATAGTGGTTGCAGAAAAATAGCGGTAGCAATTGGAGGAAAATGTGCAAAATCCACAGAATAAGAGAAAAATGTTTTGTTGTGCCTCTGGATGTTGGAATCGGAATGCAAAAAATATAGTCTTCATTTTTAAAGAAAACCATCGTTGAAAACGTCCTTTGAAGCTAAACGGAGACGTTTCACAGACTGGACTGAAGACACCTGCAAGGATTAGTCTACTATTAAAGCAGGAATTTGATGTAAACAGTAAGTCTACATAATATTCACATATGCAGTTCAGAGGACATGTATACATAGCAGTTACAGCATTGAAATAATATTTAAACCTATAACATTTCACATAGATAACTTTTAAACAGTCTATACAATTTTAATTTCACAATTCTGACTTTTTTCTTGCATTTGCGTGTTTATTACTCCCAGTTCGGACTTTATTACTCGCAATTGTGAGTTTATTTCACAATTCTGGGGGGAAAAAAGTCAGAATTGCGGGATAAATTGCAATTCAGAAAAGACAGAAACGAGTATATCTCACAATTGTTTTTCTTTTTTTTAAGAAATGTGAGATATAAACTCAGATTTGTGAGAAATAAAAGTCAGAATTGTGAGATATAAACTCGAAATTAACTTTTTATTCTTTTAATTCGTGACAAACAAAACAAAAAACAAAGTTGTACGCGTCAAGAGACTTATACGCTTTTAGCTTCTCCTGAGTATACACTTGAGGTGTCAATCAGGTAGATATATATCTCTGGCCACTGGATGCTTGGCCATTTCGTTTCGTCATTTAAAAACTGACAAGGTGCTATGGCAAAAGGATCCGTAAGCTGTATACCACACGGTAATGTTAATTTTTTTGAAATAACAGTGCTTATCGCTGGGTGAAGCTGCTGTGATATGCCGACAACATTTAAAAAAAAAAATAACAAATCAAAATATTCTATAATGTTCCTAATCTTAACTACTTTGAACCGCTTCGTCGTAACTCTCTAGTCGTACTGGTTATCACCCCAGGGTTTTCTGCAACCATGATGCGCGCGCATCCCGAATGTTTACAAACAGTAAATAGGCCTATAGAGTAGTAGTGCATCCTTCATTATCTCCAAAAAGTCTTTAATTATATTTATAAAAGATATATACGCTGAACTGAGTATTTCTGAAAACAGCCGAGCGCCTGGATGCGTATCCTGTAAGTAGAGCTAGAGTCACGAGAATGTGCAGTTTTTGTGTAGAGATCTTCTGCAAGCTATCATTGGTCAGCTAAACAAATGTATTTCATGAGTTTACACGTACATACAATTAAAAAAAAGTAATTTGTATAGTAATTATGCATATATGGCATGGAGGGCTCCGAGACCGCAATTTGGCCCGAACCCAGTGTTCTCCCCCTCCTTAACTGGGATAAAAACCAGCCAAGAGTGAGGCGATGGGGTGATGGAGGGATGCTGTGAAACTTGTCACGGGAGAGAGGTGAGAGACGGCTTATACACCGGCTTCCTCTTGCACTGATTGGTTGATTTACCTGAACGTGCGCCTCCCAAATTTAGTTAAATAAAACTTAATTTAAACACACAGTACACCATCGCATTATCCATGGATAACTTTTGAATCACTATATTGAATATAGCGTATGAATGATGAATAATGAATTTATTAATTCACTACATTCGTGTTGTTTACATTAAATTCACTTAGGCGCCTATTGCCAACAAAACAGACATTTGAAGCAGTTTTACTCACCACCTGCGGTTCTGACTCATGACCGGGATCATTATCGCTGTGACCACTCCATCTTTCAGTTTCAAATGATCTGTAAACCCAGCGTGGAACTGGGCCTTGTTTATGAAACCATAAGCGCCGATCCTGAGGGCTCAAGCAACCATGGAAAAACACAAGATATTTTCCATTCATTTTAACCAATAAAAAAGTGATTGTAACTATCAGTTTCTATGGTTATTTTAATAACAAATATCGAGAGCGCATCAAAGCCAAAACAACCAAAAACACACTTCTTTGGTGACATTTTTGATTTCGTGCAGTCCTGTGACCTGTGCAGCGTCGCCGACGACTTACATAAAGCCAAACACGCGTTGATGGGCATGCTTTTGCTCTCTCGCGCCCTTCCGGGAGAAGTGCCCATACAAGGAATTATGCCCCCGTTGACGTCACTCAGGCCGATACTCGAAAAAAAATCTGAAACCTGTGACGATTTGGAAGATAATTTTTGGAACAGAAATACTCCGTCATACGTCCAACTCATGTTTTGAAACTTCTTAACAGTGTAAATTAGTCAGAATACATGAAATAGCATTATAATGTATCAGCATTTAACAATTGCTGAATTTTAATGTAATAAATTTAACTAGCTCATAAAGTTTAGATATAGATTCCAGCTCTTTAAAAATGTCTCCCAGAGATCATCATCACTTTTCAAATATCCGTTATGTGGACACATTATGGCTTAATGTGTCCCTGCTCTTATTTTTCTATGTGCTATGAAAGCCAACCCAGATGGATAATGTATATATGAATCTGATTTGCACATGGTAGTGCAGCAGAGCTCTTTGTGCTGGCATATGGATGTGTAGGAGTGGATGTGAGTTGTGGTGGTTTAGTAGATGGATGCATCCTGTCATGGATGTGGCGTTCAGCGGCGGTGAGCAGTAATCAGGTCATGAGTGAGTCCAGCGGATCTGCTGCTTCATTTGTCTCATGTAAAGGTCAGCTCTCATGTGTGTTTATTTTAAAGCTCATATGGATGATGCTACCTGGAGCCTGTCAGCCGTTGCCACACCAGTGGCGCTGTGTGAAGACAAATACAGTGCAACGGATGATAAAATATCTGGTATTTCAAGCCAAAGAAATGGTCAAACTGTGATATTTCATGTTTGAGAGTTGTTTCTTTTAGATATTCAGTCTCATCTGAAAGAAAACTGAATTTACACAAATGAACAAATGCTTCAAAAGTTTACAACCCCAAGCTCTTAATACACTGTGTTGCCATTATGATCCCTGTTATTACGTTAAAATTATTAACATCTTGCATATTCTGCAAGGGACATAAACTTATGAGAAGAACTGTAAGTGTCAGCAAAAAGGGAAATTTACAGAAATAACTTTGGGCTCAAGCTGTTAGAATTGCTGTTATAATTTTCGGTTTAAACAATATGCAGTTTCAGAATAAAATATAATCACAGTTTCCCAGCTTGACATGCTTTCAATGTGTCGTTCAATGTTATACAGTATATATGTTAGTACAATTTGACAATACATGGGTAGTGCGCAAGAACAACTTTAAAGTCACCATGAAATCAAAATTGACATCTTGTTTTTTTTTTTTTAAATGAAATTTTGCAGTGTTTATTGTAAAAGATTTATCCGTACTCATATTTTTATTCATTTTTTAATTCATTTTCCTCGCAATGTTAAATCAAAATAACTTCCCCTCCCTATTGCAGCGACATCTCTTCTCTATTGATGTGTTTACTGCCTTGAGGGCGGGGCAACCTGTCACTCACACGAGATCCACCAATAGCAAACCACAACCATCAAACCATCCAATTAATTCCCATGGACAAAATCAAGCCCCACCCAACATTTCACTCGGATATACATTGAAATATGGAAAAAAAGATTATCACAACTTCCACTCTATGCTGACTTTTAAATTATTGCTGTCTTGTTGTGTGAAACTTTCTGTAATGCCATGTCTTCCCTCAAATTTATAACCAAAGCGATGTCAGCAAAGTAAGCAAATGTAAGCAAAGTAAAGAAAACAACAGAAGGAAATCACTTTAAGGAGGGAGACAGCAGCATCATTAACTGGCTCTACACAGCATTATGTGTCTTTGTAAGTGATTGAAACAGATTTGTAGAAGTAAAGTATGCCATTCTTCTCATAAAAAGTGTCCCTTTCAAAAAGTATTCATTTATGTTCAATTGCAGTGCAATATCATATTCATGACCTGATTCTGCTCCATCAGGTCACATACTTTATTTTATTCATGACAGTCTCATAAAGCAATGGATGTTGTTCATGTCATCTATGGAAACTTATATAAAAATAAAATTGTGTGAAAAGTAATTTCCTCCTAGTCATCCTACCATTGGGAGAAAAAGACCTCTGGTGCTGCACCAGATGTCATTGAGCTGACTGAAGCAAAATGCAGAAGCGTACATGGAGTTTGGTGATAATGTGCAGTAAGCAACAGTATATGAATGAATTGTCATTAAAGTAATGCTGCTGTTCTTATGTTGTATTGCTGGGATCAGTGTCTTCAGCCATCTCATTACAACCACATGTATCTCTCTCGCTGTCTCTATCTGTCTGTTATAAAAATGTGTTTTTTACTGCTCTGCCCTTGCTATTCTTTGGACGAGAATATGAGTCGAAGAGTGCATTAGACTATGTGTGTGTGTGTGTGTGTGTGTGTGTGTGTGTGTTAGAGAGATAGGACAGATTAGAGAGAGAAGATCGATATACAGAATGAACTTGTGCTGCTGGAGGAAGTAGAGAAAGGAGGAAAAAGAGAAATCACTTATTCATGGCATTTGCTGTATTGATAAAGCAGCATGCACTTTTCAAGGTCTGTCTGTTCACATATAGGCTACTTCTCTGGAATATATATTTGCATTTTATATTTTCAATATAAATTTCCATTATTTCATTTATATTTATATAGAGTTTGTTAATTGTTTGAAAAGCAATGAAGGTTGTGAAGTGTGAATTACACGCTATAAAAGGAGAACTAAAGAGATTGTCTAAATACTTTATTATGTTTTATTAAGTTCAGAAATGCTCACTTTCTATAGTAGCCTTTCCTGCTTTGTGTAGTGGCTCGTGTATTCTAGGCGAGCGTTCAAATCCTCAAATGCTCTGTTATTGATCTGTCTCACTGCAGTGCACATCAATGACTGCATCTCTAGAGAATCTCTTGCACAAGGATTGTTAAAGTTCAATCTTAAAATAACAGATCAGGTGCGGGTCATCTTTCATTGAGTTCATTCATTCGATTTGCTTATGCTTGACTTGTCATCTTGTTATGTAGTATGAACTTTTACAACATCTTTAGTGTGATGATGCAATGTGGTCACATGAATATTTGTATATATTTTACATAAAATGTGGTTCTACCACATCTATATTTACTTGCATTACTTACACACTAAAATGTACAATATTGTATGACACCATCTAAAATGTAAATAATTTACATATGATTAATTTTTCAAATACAGAAATGTTACATATCTATGAATTTTTTTATATGTATTCAATTTGCCGTTTTCACAATTCCCCTCTACAGCCCCAATATTGCCCACCAAACCCTGCCGGACTACACCTATGTGGTGGGCAGAGCATATATGGTGGCAGGTCAGGCTGATGCAAACTAAAAAAAAGAAGAAAAAAAAGAAAGGCCAACCTATTAAGGGACCTCTGTATTTAACAGGTTAATCCCTCTCCACGCTCGATTCCAAGGGGCAGCCCCAGCCGTCAATCCCGAACTCCATGTCAGCAAATGAGGCAGCAGCAAATGAGTGGTTGCCTCCCCCTCCCCATCTGACAGCTTGGGGGTCAAAGAAACACTCTCACCCAAGGACTTCCAGAAAGAAAACAGAAATCAATGCTCCTTCCTGACGCCTCTTGCACTTCGGGATACAATGGTTTCCAGTGAACGTTCCTGAGGTTCTCTTTTAGGGGCGAAGCATTCCAATTTCGGGTTCTTCCATTCAGCCTAGTGTTATCTCCCTGCACCTTTACAAAATGTATGGATGCAGCACTGGCTCTGTGAGAGTCCAGGACATTTGTATTCTCAATTACATAGACGACTGGCTCATTTTGGCAGAGAAGGCAGTTCGGCATTGAGACGTCGTTCTTCACCATATAATGTCCTTGTGGTTGCCCTATGTCAAGAAAAGGTCACTATCTCCCCAGCAGAGAACTACATTTCTGGGGGTAGTGTGGGACTCGACTACAATCGTCTCTCTGCCGGTCTTTCCCAGTTCAAGTCTGCGTGACGACCAGTCGCCTTCCATGCACCACTAAGTGGTGGACCTCTGGGGTAGCATTACCTGGTAATTTGATTCCAGCTCAGGTTAGATTCCTGCCAGGGGGATCTAGCCATGACTTTAGAAGAGTTGTCCCTGGCACTCTTCGGAGCTTTGGCCTTGGTTTATATTCATACAGGCCTTCATCCTCTTCCTGTGTTAGCGGACCAAGAAAAAACTACATCTACTTTTTATGACTCATCGGCGAGAAAGACTGACCAGTTTTTGGTATGCTTCAGGACCCCCAAGAGGGCTGCAAGAATAGCAACAAGACCTTTGTTGTGAGGTTTTATAGACTGGATCTGCTGGCTATGCAGGGGTCTTAAGTGCTTTTGTCCTGAGCTGTGCACCAGGACAGGTATTTGTCAGTATGTCAAAATGGATATTTCTTTCCTCAAATTGTTGTCATCTCGGGTTATGACTGTAAACCTTGAGAAGGGAACAAGACACTGTGTCCCTTTGCCATACTTCCTGCATGCCTGTGAGCGGTTTGCTTCAGGCTATCAAAAGCTGACATTACTGTGTTGCCAGCTTCCCTTTGTAGTTTCCATGTTACACCATCATGCGTCACAAGGTGATGCAGCACCAATCAAGATTGGACTAGTTGCACACGTGCTTCAGACACAGTCATGCTAAAGGCTTTCCCCAAAGTGTCGGCATGCGCCGCAGTGTCTCGTCCCTTCTCAGGGAACAAGGGTTACAGTCATAACCCAAGACGTTTTTAGCCAATGATTCAATATCAGTCCGAATAGGTTTGAGAAATATCACCAAGTACAAGACACCACCCACATGATCTGTGGAGAATCAACAACTGGATGACAATCTGAATGTGTTTTAACTGCAGATTTGAAAAGCCCAGTCTCACGCCCCACACCCACTCTGATCATTTAGGGTGTGTGTGGAGAACGTGAGTCAAAAACATAAGACTAGGACATTTTTAGACCCAGACAGTGTTTCACCTGCCTGTTTAAATGTATGCGATCTTCACACAGATCTTTAACAGATCACTGGAGCAGTGTGACGTTCCCTGCTGCTTCAAATGCTCCACTATCATTCCGGTCCTAAGGCCATCCTTAAAAATATTCTTGTTTGCCGTAACCCGACCGACCCTGTCAAAATAGCCTAGGCCTACATACAAACGAAGGCTACGTTCTTTCTTTTAAATAAAAACCGCCATCTATGTTTACACTATTGGTTAACGGATGTCACACTATGGCTGGTGCGTTCGCATCGTCTCAACCCGTTGAGAGACGAGACGTGCTGACAGATAAAATAATTACATGATTGTGATAGCCTACGTATATTTCTCTGATTTCTTCAAGCCGTCATATTTACCATGTTTACTATGGTAATAGCGCGCATAGTCTTGGTGATCAGAATCCACATTGGATCACAAACATAAGTTATTTAAAACACTTGCTGCTGTCTGAAAGTGAGTTGAGCTAAAATGATTTTAAAAGTCTTTAATGCTGGTGTTAGCTGGTAACCTACATGTAATCATCGGCGCCTCCGTCTCCACACACAGATAAACTCCGCCTTTGCTCGTAACCACTCCCTCTTCAAGCCCGAGCTGGCCCGCTTTGGACCAAGTTATTCGGCGGGCCGAAAAACCTGGGCCGTTGGCCCAGAGGAAGCCCCTTTTACTGTCTATGGGAATCCCCGATGAGGCACGATCAAGCCCCGGAAGTGACAGTGGAAACGTGACTGGCCCTGGCATGCACTAGCACGCCCGCTTTAGGCCCGACAGTGGAAACACGGCTGCGCCCGAAGGCACGGGTTGAAAGACCCAGTCAGTGACGTCACGATATGCTAATTTGTTTAAATTCATACCTACGTAATCACCATCACCAAAATTTTACTTTTTTTTTTTTTACATTGAAACTTGAAAAAAAAAATGTATAGACCGACCTACCGACCCTTTTTTTTTTTTTTTTTTTTTACTGTTACTGCAAACCAAAATATTTTTAAGGATGGCCTAGATTCAAAATCTGATTTAGATTCCAAATCACCGGACTTAATGACCTGTCACATCTGTGGTCATAAAGTAATTTGGAAGACTGGTGTTTGCCTCCATAAAGGACATCACTGGACCCTTGCTGGATTCCCTTCAGTTTGCCTACAGAGCAAACAGGTCTGTGAAGGATGCAGTCAACATGGGACTGCATTATATCCTGCAACATCACGACAGACCTGAGACTTACGCATAGATCGTATTTGTGTACTTTAGTTACCCCAATCTGTCAGTGCATCAATAGCTTTCTGACAAATAGGCAGCAGCTAGTTAGACTGGGAAAACACACATCCAGGACTCTCACTATCAACACTGGTGCTCCTCAAGGTTGCATCCTCTCCCCACTGCTCTTCTTCCTATACACAGATGACTGCACTGCAAAAGACCCCTCTGCCAAGCTTCTGAAGTTTGCAGACAACACCACAGTCATTGGCCTCATCCAGGATGATGATGAGTCTGCATACAGACAAGAGGCTGAGCAGCTTGCTGTCTGGTGCAGTCATTGCAACCTAGAGCTGAACATGCTTAAAACAGTGGAGATGATAGTGGACTTCAGGAGGAACACCACAGCACTCCCCTCACTCTCCATCATGAGCAGCGCTGTTGCAGCAGTGGAGTCATTCAGGTACCCCCATCTCTCAGGACCTGAAGTTAGACACTCACATAGATTCTGTTGTGAAAAAGGCCCAGCAGAGGTTGTACTTACTTTACCAGCTGAGGAAGTTCAACCTGCCACTGGATCTGCTGACACAATACCACTCAGCCGTCATTGAGTTTGTCCTGTGTTCATCTATAACTGTCTGGTTAGGTTCAGCCACGAAATCAGACATCAGGAGACTACAAAGTACAGTCCGGACTGCTGAAAGGATTATTGGTGCCCCCCTGCCCACTCTCCAGGACCTATACTCTTCCAGAGTTAGGAAAAGGGCAGGTAAAATCATCACAGACTCCACTCACCCCGACCACAACCTCTTAAAACTGTTGCAGTCTGGGTGGCACCTCAGATCACAAGGCAGAAGAACAGCTTCTTCCCACAGTGTATATTTACTTTATGAACAGTTAAATGCCTCCCAATGCATATACCTGCAAGTGCAATATCTTTGTAAATTAATTCAGTCCCATTTATTCACATTATTATTTAATCAATCAATCAATCAATCAGTTGATTGATTGATTATTATTTACAATACTGTAAATACAGGTGCATCTCAATAATTAAGAATATCATGAAAAAGATTTTTCTGTAATTTAATTAAAAAAGTAAAGCTTAAATATATTCTAGATTTATTAGACAAAGTAAAATATTTCCAGACTTTTTTGTTTTCATTTTGATGATTACAGCTTGCCGCTTATCAAATAAGTAGAATATTTAATTTCAAGTTCTATTAAATTACCATTCTCTGGGTATAAATGGATTTAGGTCAGTAATCCCAACAGCAGTCATTGGGAAGTCTGCTGAATTGACAGTTGTCCAGAAGACGATCATCAAGACCCTCTACAATAAGGGTAAGCCACAGAGGGTAATTGCTGAAAGAGCTGGCTGTTCGCAGAGTGCTGTGCCAAAGCATATTCATGGAAAGTTGACTGGAAGGAAAAAGTGTGGTAAGAAAAGGTGTACAATGACCGCAGGCTTGATAAGATTGTCAGGCAAACCCGATTTAAGAACTTAGGAGAGCTTCAAAAGGAGTGGACTGAAGCTGGAGTCAGTGCATCAAGAACTACCACGCACAGACGTCTTCAGAAAATGGGCTACAACTGTCACATTCCATGTACCAAGCCACTTCTGAACCAAAGACAACGTCAGAAGCGTCTTACCTGGGCTAAGGAGAAAAAGAAATGGACTGTTGCTCAGTGGTCCAAAGTCCTCTTTTCAGATCAAATCAAGGTCCCAGAATCTGGAGGAAGAGTGGAGAGGCACAGAAACCATGTTGCTTGAAGTCCAGTGTGAAGTTTCCACAGTCAGTGATGATTTGGGCTGCCATGTCGTCTGCTGGTGTTGTCCACTGTGTTTTCTGAAGTCCACAGTCAGGTTTTTGTTAAATGTGAGCTAAAATCATCACAATTAAAAGAACCAAAGACTTAAAGTACTTCAGTCTCTGTGCATTGAATTTATTTAATACACGAGTTCCACAATTTGAGTTGAATTACTGAAATAAATGAACTTTTCCATGACATTCTAATTTATTGAGATGCACCTGTATGTTCATAATCTGTAAATATGTTTATTCTGATTAAACCTATCCGTCTTTATACTTTTTATATATATAATATATGTGTAATGGAGTATTTAATACCAAGGTAAATTCCTTGTGTGTGCAAGCACACTTGGTAATAAAGCAATATTTGCATCAGGGTCCTGATCACCTCTTCTTGTTTATTTTGCGGCTGATAGTATATTAAATCTTTTTAAATCTTGTGACTCAACCAATTTGGCTGATCGTTACAGTCTTATGTAATGGTATATTCAGTTTCGTTTCTAGAGGACCACATCCTACAGAGTTTATTTCCAATCATGCTCTTAGAGCATAGATCTAATGTCAGCCAATCAAACACCAGCTTTGTGAACACCTCTTCCTACATTAAGTGCATTACTTAAACAAGAATGCATTGTTGTAGTCAAAGGCCAATCCATGACAATTTGTCCACCACAGTGGCTGGTGGATAAAATTACCTTCAATAGCCTGGTGGCAAGTGTTAATTTCCCACCATGGTCATACTTGCTAATAAAAAGAAATGCAAGTAATCAATACAATTACTGCTTGAGCAAAAAGATCTCTATTATCTCTGATAATGCCTGCTTGTCTTCTGGGATAATGTGAGAACAGATCTTAAGCTAGGGGTCACCGTTGATGACCATCTCTGGTGTGCTTGATCTCTCAGATCCAGACGCTGTTGCTGAGATTGAGTCAAAGGATGAAGGAAATGGCCATCTGAGGAGCCAGATCTGTCCCGAAGAGGAGGAAGAAGAGGAGGAAGAGCAGGTGTTTGAGCCCCTGAGCACACTCATTCCACACAAGACTCATCAGTGTCACCTCACAGGTAAATAGGGACCACACTATATACATACATATACATCTTTAAATTAGACACACACCATCACTTTAGGCTCTTTGGAATTGCTCGATGATAAGTGATAACAGACAAAAATGTTTCAAATGTTTTCAAAAATATTCTATTTTATAATTTGAATACTGATTTATTAAGAAATACCTTGACATTTCTGCATTCAGCCAATGAGTAGGAATTAGTTGTAGATCCACTCAAAACAGAAACATGAAAGTGTACATGACCACAATCAATTTAACACTATGTCATATGATGCTCAGATCTGGCTCATATCTACCATGTTCAGATGTTGCAGCAGATGTTGCTTCATTATTATTTTCATTCACTGCTTTATTGCAGTTTGTTGCTTAAGTGTAACTTTTACATAAACATTTTAGGTTTGGTGCCTACGTTGGAGATTAGTTTTCTATATGTCAGTACTTGTACATAATTGATTTGATCAACGACTTCTCTGCAGACTTCTGCCATCAGAGCAACCCCTCATTAAAAACCCCCATTTCGCTGACAAATACATCTTAATTGTACAGTACTTGAGATGATGTTTTAAATGAGTTCCCTGTGGAGTCCAAAAAGTAGAATGTAATAGTTATTTGGGAATGTTGCATATCTGAGGAAGAACAGAGAAGTGTGCAGGTGAAAACCGGTTTAGAAGCAGATCAGTGTGAATGATTAAATAAGTTGCTGCTTCAAATGTGTTACAGCCGTGTCACAATGAGGAGCTTGAATTCACTACTTTTATTACATTTTCACAGATTAAATTCAGCTCAAAATACCAGAGAGATCACTTATTATACCATGTTGTAAATGCCCATTTTTGAGTGGAAGAAAAGCTTGTTTTCGTGCATGTATCTTTAAATGCAAATGTGCTGCTGTTCCCCACCCCACTTTTTTCCAGAAGAGGGTGGAGCCTTTACAATTTGTGACTCGGATACTCTACCATTTGTTAGGTTTTGGTTATCATCTGTATTGCAGCCATGGTCACGTGACATTGCAGTTTTTTGCCATCATGAAAGTATTTGCATGCATTTTAAAGCCAGTTTAAACAGTTTAAACTTCTGATATATGGTTTTCTGTGTGCACACATCAAGTACCTGCACAGAAAGCTAGCTGTAAAACCAGAAAATCACTCACTGCTCTTGATTAAATAACTTTAGTAGTTTTAATAAGAATACATTTCTTACTTGAATGCTACTGTTAAATGGTCTGGCGAGGAGATAAGCATGGCAGACTGTGTACAGCAGTGTTAATTTTGTTAACGAAAACTGACGAAAAATGTTCGTTGACCACCTTTTTTTCCATGACTAAGACTAGACGATGAGTGACGACATCAATGTCATTTAACAATAACTGTGACTAAATCAACACATGCAATATCGTTGACGAAAAAAAGATGAGACTGAAATATGGCTAAAAGACTAAAAACTTTACCAAAATCACTCTTTTGAAATCACATTTTGTTTTTGTCTAATAAAGGAGACAAGACATTACAGACTGTTTTTATGAGCATTCATGCTTACGGTTGCCAGATATCCAGAATTTAAACCCAAAATCAGAGCTTTTCTGTTAAAAAAAAACAAAAAAAAAACACGTTTTACTTAATCAACCACACATGCGCTCTCTCTACACTTAGGAAGAAACGCAGATGATCTGAAAACATAGACAAGTAAACTGGAGTTCAGCGATCTTAATTTGAGATTTTCTACTTAAATTAAAGTGTCATTCAGTTGGTCTATATTGTGCTGCTCGTTTGCTGACTAAATCTACGACCAAAGTGTAGGCTGATATCCAGCAATCGCTCTCAAACTGACGTAAGTTACGCAAACAAAAAAGTGGGTGGATTTTTGCCATTATAGGCTTGTTGTTTACACACACTATGGACACACACTGATTTTTGCTCAATAGTTCCCCTTTAAAGTGTAACTGCCGATTTTCAACCCGCTTTGTATTGTTATAATGCTGGTAGTATATGTAAAAAATGAACAAGGTTTACTCATTCTCTGTGTTACTTTGACCAAGAAATTTTTTGTAGTTTTTACGAAAGCCTTGGAGACTTTTGACAGCTCCAGGGCTTTCATGCAAACTACAGATTATACTTCTGCATTTTTGTATCCCTGCCCACTGACAGTCAGATAGACAGAGGACTATTAATAGAACAGTTATTGTAAGGGTAAACTATGTTTACTCTTTAAACAGCTTTATATTAAAAATGGAACACTGGCAGCTTTGTTACCTGTACATGATTTGTGTTTTCTTACCTGGTTCATTCAATTATTTGTTCATGAAATGGACTATACTTGTCTCACTGTATTTTGTTTAAGGGCTGTCAGTTGATTAAATAATAATGAATTAATCACACACACTTACAGATAATTGTGATTAAAATGCTTACATTAAAATTTCATCATATATATTTTACCACATTAAATCTCTAAATTAGTGTGGAAACAACATAAAGTCAGTATTTTAAATACTTGATATTTTAAATACTGATACTTGTTATTACAGTATTATTGAAAATACAGAACTAAACTGCTTTCTTTATTTATTTAGCAATTCAGTTATTTATCAGTTTATTAACAATTGCAGAAAATGTAAAACAACATTAAAAACTTACTTTAATTTAAGTTCATTTAGGTCTTAATTTACATTTAATTGTCTATAGATGTGCTTTAGCCAGATGGTGCTTGCAATGTGCAAACGTCCTACATATGGGACTCAGGTCTCACATGGCGTAATTGTTTTAATTACTTTTAATGTGTTAAACAACAAACATTAAAGAGGTGTTTGATTATGATTTCACTTTTTTAACTTTAGTTAGTGTGTAATGTTTCTGTTAGAGCATGAACAACATCTGCAAAGTTACGACGCTCAAAGTTCAATGCAAAGGGAGATTTTCTTTTAAAGAATTTGCTGTTTAAGGACTACAACAAATGGCTGGTAGGGACTACAACGGGCTTCTTCCTGGGTTAGTGACATCAGTAACTGGGTTAGTGACATCACTAACCCTAAAATGAACATAAACCCTGCCCCCGAGAACACGCAACAAAGGCGGTGAGCCCATGTTGGGCTGCTTTAGACAAGAGGTAGAGTTGTTGTAGTAGAGTGTTGTTGCCATGCCATCATTTTACGCTGGACTGCTTCAAAAATGAGGGACAATTCAATGCTGGATTTGCACAAAAGATTAACATGACGGCCCATGCTAGTCGATGAGTTGAATTAACTCCACAGCAACAACATTAATTTATCCACTAACCATTCAGAAATGTCCAGTTGCATTCTGAAAGTTGTAACTTCTCCCTGAACCTCTCCATTAGTGTCTGACTCTGGTTTGAACAATGTAAGGCTGAACACCGTTACTGACAATCGTCATTTTGGCTGTGTAAGATTCTCCATCTTTGTTGTTGTTGAGCAACTGAAGTGTGAGCTGTTAAAGGTCTGCCCTCTTTTGGAAAGTGGGCCAGGAGCAGCAGCTCATTTGCATTTAAAGGGACAAAAACTGCTCACACCCAAATAGGGGCAACTTTGACAAGTAATAATAAATGTTCTGTCAGGACCACTGTCGTCAAAGATGACTTGCAGTTAACATACAGTTTGGATTGGTGTGGATTCTCTATCATCTTCTTAATATCCTTTGTGTGATGAGTGCAGATCTCATGTTTCAGGTCACATGTTTCAGGTTATTTCCAAATCGAGCAGTTTATAATCGGTGAATTAGTGTGTTTGTTCAAGAACTTGAACATGAAGTGAAATCTGTGTCAATTCACTAAATTCCGGATTACACAATTCATAGTGGTCTCGCCCGCCGAATTCGCCATTTAATTAGCTCCTGAGCAATGCAATAAAGCTGCTGATAATACTTAATGGTACTTAATACTTAATATATACGAATGGTGTCGTATTCCTATAGGTCATTGTGAATCAGCTGAGCGTCACCTGATGCGAGCTTGACTGGTGTGACCTGCCAGAATTAACACTATACGCTTGATATCTGTGGGGTATTTTGAGCTGAAACTTCACAGACATATTCTGGGAACACCAGATACTCATATTACATCTTGTAAAAGTGGCATTATATTTATTATATTGCCAGCAAGATCTTTATCATGAGGTCAAGGTTTGGCTGGTTAACATGGTGTAGTTAGCCCAGCTAGTACAGTACATGCAGTGACTACATTCATGGGCCAAAAGTATCCTTCTCCATTGAGGACTAGTGAAGGTCTTGAGACTGTGCACGGTCTAGTGCTACCATCAGCCAGTCTGCATTGTCATGATGTCATTTCGCTGAGGCTGCAGAGTTATTAGACACATGACATTAGTGGCTCAGGTGATTGGCTCAAAACCTTGTCTGCCCAGATCTGATCGCCCATGAGCACAGATGGAAGCAAGCAGGTTGTGTATTTGCCTGATCCAGGTGAGATGATTGCAAATGCTTACAAATAGCTTTCTCCAGGTAACCCTGATGTTTTTTTGGGGAAAACAACACAATAAAATATTTGTTGTATTCCTCATATCTCAGATAGTATATATTTAATATGGTGCAGGGAACACTGACTAAGGGTATGCAAAAAGATTTTCCAACATAAAAATGATTTTCACACGAGAAAAAGGCACAAAGAGAGAGGCAGTAAGAGATGTCACGTGTCACCTCGATCAATGGCTGCCTTCGTCTCAGCCTGGTCCAGAGCAGCTTTAACACCTCTCTGTGCACTTAAGACATGACCACTGCATTGCGTTATGGGAATGGGCCGATGGATCCACCCGTGTCCCTGATGTGATTGGACTATTGATCGTGCTAATGCAAAACTGCAGAAGCAGAGAGATGGAGGGAGAGAGACAGCTATAGGAATGTCTCCCACAGGACCTGCTGTCTTCCACAGGAATGGTAAAGGAAGAATATCTGCACCCCCCCCCCCCCCCCCCCAACATTCCTCATACTAACCCCCCAACCTGGCTGGCTGTTTTCACGCCGCAGGGGTGCTGCAAATGCTTGTGCGGGGCTGAAGCGCTGCATCTCTGGGGAGGGTGTCTTTCTGCCGGGGTAGAATAGTAGGAAAGCTCCCCAGAGGGGGATGGGAGAGGAATGTTTACCTCTTAAAGCTCTCAGCATCGGTGGGTTCTGGCTCCGGCCCGACTGAGGATTGAGTTTCTGTGGCTGGTTTCAGCATCCTGTCGGTTCAGCCGCTGCTGTCCTCAGGGAGGCTGGAAATGCAACAGCTGTCCATCTCCACATAAACGCTCAGTGATACAGCTCCTCAAGGTCACCATCATAGGCATTTAACAGATACTTCTTTGTGTAAATTGCTACAAGGCACACTTATCCAGTTAAATGGAGAAAAAAATATTTTACTGGATTGATCATATGCTGCTTTCATGCCATGTTGTAATTATGGTATATGAGATGACAACACATGATGCTCTGCTCGGAGCTGTTCATGTCCTTGGACTCGGAATTATGCGTGTCTATATCAACACCAATATGAATCTGCATTGGTCAGGTGGTACAGCGGTCGCATGGTACAAGTCAGATCTCTCAGAAAATTCAGAGGTTAATTATGAGTTCTACAAGGACATGAACACTTTCTACATGTCAGAATCTCATAATTATGGTTATAATTATGGCCATATTGCTATTCCCAACCAACAGAGGGCATCATTGATTGACAGCTAAAACCTTGACCTAAATAACCTGATTTGCAGCTTATTAGTTGCATAAGATTAGATTTTTAGGATATTTTTATGTAAATTAATTGTTACTTTGTAGGTTATCTTTAATGTTTATGGTCTTTTCAGGCAGGATAATACATATATATATCTGCAAGCAGCTATAAGCAATAAATAAAATATAACAATATTTATAATATAATAATAAATATAGCTGCAAGCAGCGATGATGGGCCCAAGCCCTGGCGCCACACCGGTATCTTCAGGGCAACAGTGCATGACAGGCAATATGCATTTAAAGCAGTTAAATGTAAAACGACTGTGTCAAACAGTACTACAAATGAACTGGTTATATGTCTTTATTTTGATATCTAAATTAAGATATTTCTTATCCTGTAATGCAGGCAACTGCAGACTAATCTCTAAAGGCCCTATTTTAACGATCTGAGTGTATGGTCGGAAGCACATGGCACAGGTTCACTTAGAGCATAGTTTAACGATGGGAAAAATGGTCGGCGCGCCAGGCTCTCCCTCAATCGGTAATGTGCAATAAACCAATCAGAGTCTCATCTCCCATTTCCTTTAAAAGCCAGGTGCACTGCACCATGGTGGATTTGCTATTTACCTGTGGGATTTGAAAGCAGAAAGAGTGAATGCTTCTACAGAGAGAACTTTTTATTTTGAATATTTACACATTTTTTATATTTTTAAAAATTGCTGCTGCGTGTCCCTGTGTGTGTAACAAGCTCAGTGTATGCACATTGTGTACTCGCCTAAAGGCACATATTACTAATGCGCCCTTTAAATAACAAAAATAAATAAAAAAATATAATACTACAAAATACTAAATAGCAAATGCACTCATGCCCCTGGGGCGTGCTGTTCTGAAAATGAGGTGTGGTCAGGAGCATTGTTAGCGCGTTGCTATTTTGAGGCAACTGAAAAGGACTACGCCATTGACCAACAAAAACCTGGTCTAAAGTCAATGGCGCAGTCGTTTTCAGTTGCCTCAAAATAGCAATGCGCTAACAATGCTCCTGACCACACCTCATTTTCAGAACAACTTTGGAGCTGTAGTTAAAAATTCAGAACTTGATTAAAAAAAATCCACATTCAAACAAAAATATTTGACTTCCTGTTTGTCGGAGCTAATGACTGTTCGGTTCAATGAGATTAATATATATATAGAGTTTCATGCAATTTGAATGACTTGGACTCACAATTGTCACATCCATGTGCCTCCTTCAAAGAGGAATGTACAGTACAGGAAGACTTAAGATACAAAAATGGTGACTTGTTAGGAAATGCTTTCTCATTAAAACCAGATAACTTCTTACTGATTCAATAAAATGTCTGGGGATAGCAATATGGCTGTGCGGTGACATCATAAACCATCCAGTTCTCTATTACAGATCAGTGGCTTAGACCTAGATTAGATTATCTAAAAATTCTTCCATTCTAAATTTTTTAATTAAACATTGTTTAAAAAAATAATCAACTACATTTAAAAAGTCTTACTGAAGTGCCTGGAAAGTGAAGCGTTATTCAATGTGTTGACATAATTTCTACTGAAACAGAAAGACAGGGTGGGACATATCGAGCAGCTTCTCCCCTTTATTGAAAATAGCCAATAACATTAAATTTATATCACACCTTGGCCAGAGCTGTTGAGCACGGTAAAGCCACATTTGACAGCTTATGACAGACACAGTCGAATAGATTCCCCCTTTAGATTTATTATGAAACTATTACTAAAGTAAAATGGTGACCATAATCATGCTGAGGATGTGTGGTTTGAAAAGTGTGTAATTTATGTTGTTGCATGGCACCGGAGTTATCTCTTCTACTCCTCAGTGCTGTTTCTAATGCAGAGTCTGTCTAACCGTTTCTCCTCCTAATCTCCTGCATATCGCTTTAAAATATAGCATTCTGTGTGGAATTCAAATGGGTCCAATATGTGTTTTGTGGTCTGCTCCGAAGTGAAGCTGAAGTGCAGAATGATGTCATCAAAATAGTTGATCCATATTGGTGGAAGTGAGAGGCTGTAAGTTTTGAATGCTTATATCTTATACAGTAAATGTGAATTTTGTCATTGTTTTGGAGGGAGCACACTAGACTTTCAAGGGGTCATAAACTGCATTGTTTTATTGTTTTATAATGTTTCCTGGTGTGCACTTATAACGTTTGTATGCTTTTTACATAAAAATTGTCATAATTTAGAAATAAAAGGCATTTTTGCTGCCCTGATTTTAGCCCTGTTTTAAGGGGCATGTCTGCTGTGAGACTTCAGTGTAAACGCCCACTGCTGTGATTGGCTGATATCTTTCCATTTAAAAATAGCCAAGTATTACTCTCTCTTTTTAGCATGTTTTTACTATTACAGCTCTCAAGGTTAACTAATCGTGAAAAGTGCTGCATTACATTTAGATCTATGGCATTATATTTAGATTTTGGCATGAAAGGTTGCAATAATGAACAGACATGTTGAGCGCATGAAAGCAGTGATCTCGTCATTGCAACTCAATTTCTGCATAACTAACAGTGCAAACACGATATAACTAAAAGATTTGTTGAATAAAACGGGAGTTTTGGTGCATGTTCAGAACTCAGTCACTGATAAACTTGCGCTGTTTGATTGACAGCTCCAGCAATTGTAAAGGGAGATTTCTTTGATCGCTTTCTTTATATAATTTAATCACTGTTTAAATAAAAGATTATTTTCATCCTACTAAGAGAAACAACATGAAGTTGACCTTTAAAGGGGTGGTTCATTGCAATTTCACTTTTTTAACTTTAGTTAGTGTGTAATGTTTCTGCTTGAGCATAAACAGTATCTGCAAAGTTACAGCGGTGAAAGTTCAATGCAAACGGAGATATTTTCTTTTAAAGAATTCTCTGTTTAAGGACTACAACAAATGACTGGTAGGGACTACAATAAGATTCTTCCCGGGTTGGTTACATCACTAACCCTATAATTTACATAAACCCTGTCATAAAAGCAAGATGACAATGACAAGTTATAAGTTATATTTTCAATTTGAAAAATAACTTTTATATTGATGGATTAATTGCATTTAAAAAAAAAAAAAAATAAAAAAATAAAAACTCATGGATTTATGGCATTTTGGGGGAAAAATAATCCGTTTTTATAATAAACCTTTTAAAATCAAAATGTAGATTTGAATTTTTTATGTTTTTATAACCAAAAGATGCTATGTGAAAGTTTGAAACAGAAAATAGTGATTTTCATCTTGCCACTTTCTTGATAAAAAAAAAAAAACACCTTTTTACTCAAATTAATGAAAATGGAGTTATTGCGTTTTGGAACCAAACTCTTCATATATTCTCTGGCTCTGTAAGCATCTTACAATAGTTCCCACAAGAGCGATGTATAGATTATTATGGCAGAATATGGTAATCAATAACTTCAATCAATAAGATGGTTAACTACACATCAACTGCATAAATTCATCAACTAACCGTTCAGAAACGTCCTGTTGCATTCAAAATATTGTCACTACTTTTTGATTGTCTCCATCATTGTCCGACTCCATTTTGTACATAAAAGACTGAACAGTTTCTGATATTTTTAGTGAGTCTGCTAAGTGCTAACACGAGCTCCTGAGACTCCGCCCCCTTTTGAGAGCAGCATCTCATTTGCATTTAAAGGGAAACACACAAAACGGAGCGTTTTTGCTCAGCCTCAAAAAGTGACAACTTTAACTTGCTATAAAAAAATTATCTTTAGGGTATTTTGAGCTAAAACGTCACCTACACACTCTGGAGACATCAGAGACTTATTTTATCTTGTAAAAGTGGCATTATACAACCCCTTTAAGCACTGGTTTGATTTACTGTCACATAGACATGACACAAGAATATCTGACTGTACATGAATTATTACATATCAGATCAGGCATTAGAATGAACACAGTTACTTACATGTTGTTGCATTACTTTCGAGTCCATATTGTAAAAGTCTGTTTGCAAAGCCTGCCTCAAAATGCAATTGATTTATAAAAGAATCTGAATACTAAATACTAATAAATATAGCTCAACTGAGACATTCATACTGTTGAAAATAAATAACCATATTCCAAGCATAAGGATCCTTTGGAAGATAATGCTATTTTTGCCCTGTTGTATTGCTATTCTCTCCTCCTCATCTGAATAACACGCCAGTGGGCGGGGCTAACGTTGCAATGATGAAGTAGGCATTGATTTCTTCAGTGGTAGGCAGCGTTTTACCTGTCATTAAAGGATCAATCGTTCAATCGGCCTGGTGTCAATAAAAGCTTTTATTGGACTAACAAGGAAGTTTTCAGTTCTGAAACGTACAGGATATTCTTATGGTATGAATACCTCTTATATATCAAAAGCTCAAGGAAAAGATGATTTCTCAATTCATGACCCTTTTAAGCTTGTCTACGTGACATAATTTTCGTCATCAGGAGGGTCCGTGGATGATGCACGAACAACAGCAGTGAACAAAGGTGAATGTTGAGACAGAAGAGTCCATTAGGTGGCAATACAGTTTTTCAATGCAGTTGTGATGTACTGTGCAGTAGATGAAGAAGAGCGATACAAAACAACACAAAGCAGCAAATCATTCTCCATCGTTTTTGCTTTGGTTCTTGTTCTAAACTTTGCATGCAATGGCAGATCCACTACTTCTCTACATACTTCCGCTACTTTTGTTCTATCCTTGCAAGGGAATGTCCTGTAATTGACACAAATCAGTGCTGCCCTCTGACATCCTGTAGAGTAGATAAAAAATTGTGCTACATGTTGAACTCATCCACCCCTGCTCATCTGTGGTTGAGTGTACTTTTAAAGCTGTGCGAAAACAACTGTGCGTGAGATGAAGTGGAACCCAGGCCTTTAGCAGGCACTATTTACTGCTCTCCTCCCATTATCTTTTGAGCGTGAAAACATACATTTAGGGTCTAAAACAGAAAACTTAAGTAAGGTTTGGGAAATTTTAACATGTATAATGGATCTGATGAAGCCACAGGCTGAGGATCCATTTGCGAGAGGCTTTATTGATAAATGTAATGCGGTATGGTGGCATATGAAGTACTCAAATCTTGTACTTGAATTTAAGTGCAGACACTCCAGTATTACTCCAGTAAAAGGGTGAGTACTCCTTTTACATGTCTACTCACTTTTAAATGTAGATACTGATCTTTAAGGGCTAAACTTTCCTTCAATCAATTGATATGCTTCTTCCTAGTGCTTAAATGCCTGTTTAAGAAGAGAGGAGTCTAATATCACAGGCAGACAGAGAGCTTAAATAGATTAGAGCTCAGTCTGACATTATGAGTAATCAGCTAGCCAGCAGTAAGAAAGATAGTGGATGTACACATTAAATATGCATGATTGCATTTGCAAATATTTTGTTAGGAAAATATTTTATATTTTTATTAAAAGATTTTATCAAATCAATATCAAATCAATTAAAATGTACATGTATGTTGATGACAACATACTGTATAAAAAGTGTTAATTTATAAACTTAAGAATAAATTGAAAACCTAGTAGTTTTATTTCACTTTAAAACTATTACGAAAGCAGAGACGATGCACTATGCAATAATTTTTGCTTAACAACAAGCCACGCAATATCGCGTTCATTATCGAAGGCGATACATCTGCGATATGAACGTGATATTGCGTGGCTTGTCCGTGAACTACGGCTCTGTCTATTAAATGCCGCTCCATTTGAAAGCAGGTGATGGCGATTTAGCGGTAATCAGGGAACCGGCTTTACTGCCAAAATGCGCGTGACAATCACATGCGATATATCCCCCAGCCCTAATTCTAGCTGTGAAAATAACCAACGAACGCAATCAGAGAGAGAGGTTTTCCCGCTGATGACAACTGAGTGGACAGCGCAAAGAGCGGGCTTCATCAAGTCGGTAAACACAACTACACCAGCAAGGATTGCATGTTGAGAGCGCATCAAATGCATGAGCAATCTCTCCACTCACAGGCGGATTCCCTTGCACAAAACTGGACGCGCACGAGCTCTCGCTCAGATATCACATCTGCGCGCTCAAACTTTTGTCCTCCTGCATGTGCAGCCGTGAATCTAGAATTGTCTTCTCTCAAGGATTTAATGTCATAAGTGCAACAATATAGTGTGGGCACCCACCGGCAGAAACATTAATCGGCTCATATGCCAAGTTTGCCAACAAATGTAAATCGATATTTACATAGCGTAATAGTTGAAAATAGTTGTCTCATGTGTCCCGCATTGCCCCGCAAAATCACATCTACTGTCCTGCAACAGATCAATAGTCAGGTGGTCACCCTAGTCTAAAGTCACAATGAACACTTTTCCTCTTTTATTTACAATTTCCTCGCGCGCTGCGGCACTCATTTTCTGCTTATCAGTCGCCGGTTTTATCGAACACATTTTATATTGATATCGATCACATGTCCATCGCGATACATATCGTTAGCGTTTTATCGCCCAGCCCTACTAAAGAGTCATGAGCGCGCGCAGCTTTTGTGTAGAGATCGTCTTCTGCAAGCTGCAACATCAATATTAATAAAAAGGGAACAAACATGTTCATGTTGTTTACATTTTATGCACTTGCATAAACAAACTGCCAACATAACACAGACATCTGATACAGTTTTACTCACTGCCCATGATCTGAAAATCAAGCGCTGAACTGGGACTTGTTTACAAAGTATTCATCACCGAAATTCCCGGGAACAACTACGTTGCTGCCCTTTAAAAACAAACTTCATCCACTGTTCCCTTGATGCTGGGTTCTTTGGGAAGCTGAAAAAGGTAATCTTTTCCTCACAACCAAAAACACAATCCTTTGGTGAGAGGAACTGTCGTCTCATTTTAGAGGCTGCGTCCTGCGGAGGTCACATTTGAAGGCTGCCTACGTCATGAAGGATGTCTTATTTAAGAAAAGTAACCTTAATAAAATTGACTGATATTCATTGTGAGGTGTAAAATACTGTCATTTCTTTCTTACTTTGCAATCTAATGGTTATTTTTCTTAAATGAGACTGCCTCGATGATGTATGAAGCCTTCAAAGGGTGCAGCCCCTGAATTGGGACACAGCCATTGTTGAAAAATCTCTCGGCTTCCGTATCCCAAAACGAAATGTGTTGATGAGCAGCTCTTGCTCTGGGTGGTGTGTGTGTGCACGCTTATCAGGGAGAAGTGCCTATACAAGGAATTTCACCCTTTATGACGTGATACAGGCCATTCTCAAAAAAAAAAAGAAAAAAAGGCAAGACTTGTCCACCACTTTGGCCATGTTTAGCATGAGAATGCAACTCTTTAACATTGTAAATATGTCAGAATGCGTGAAATAGCATTACATCCCCCTTTAAAAACAACAACTTTTAATTTTGAACTTTCTTAATAATCAAGCTGTTATTAACTGCATTGAAACAAACTGTTTATGATTGTTTTTGTTTTGCAACGTTCAGAAGCTCTTTTTAACTGATTTTAACCAATTTGTGTATAGATATTTTGAAACAGGACACATCCTCACAGCTCATACTCTTTACAACCTTTTACTGGTTTGTGCTTGCTCTCCATCTGTAGCTCTCATTGACACATTTTCTGAGCAGCTCATGTTTGATCTCTCCTCAGGACTATCACATGAGCAGATAACATCTCTCTGACAATAGCGCTGTAGTCTCGAATCAAAAAGCTCATATCAATGACAAAGCTACTCATTTGATTTCTTTCTTTTTTTTTTTTTTGAAGCATGATCCCATGCATCATTGTCTTCTGAAAAAAATGTCAAACCACAACATAACACATAATTTCATAAATATAATTTCTGTCATGACACGTTGAGGAATCTTCTGCCACTGCTGTTTTATCAGTGTCACAAATTAATGAACTCATCATTAATGAATTCATCATTTATCTTGTGCATGGTCGTGTTAGTTATGAATGTGTATCTGTACTGTGTGCTCAGTCTCCGTGTTCAGTGCAGACCATGTTAAAGCCAAAGTGTCATTAGATATTCAAAGCAGCTACAGTCTCAGGAGACATATCTATTCCTCTTCCTCTCTCTCTCTGTTTCTCTCCTGAGCTTCACACTGCACATCCTATCCTGCTCCATATAAACTATTCATTGAGCTTTGTCTACTATCCATAGCTCTTCTCTGTAGCGATGCATATAAAGAAAAACAGCTGAGCTATCTTTTTATGTTTCTGGACTTAAGCCAATGGCTTAAGCTTACTTTGCTTTCTATTGGCTGCAACATACAGCAACTTTTAAGAATCATCAAATGTGAAAGCATGCTCAATTTGACACTTTTAGAAAATTATTGCTGGCAATCTTTGGTCAAGACTGTGACAACAGCCGTCTTTGAACTCGCTGTACGACATAGGACCATTGTTTAGGAGCCACGATCACAGAAATCACCATGATTGTTTCACAATGGCAATCAGCTGAAAATCATGCTTCCCAGGGTTTAGAGATTGGTGATTGGCTGTTTTATTATTAAGATGGGACTTACTTTACTAGAGCTGCCATTTTCGCTGTTCTAGTTTCTCCCATTAATTGTAATACCATTCTCAAACATTATACTATCTCTGACTGCAAGGTTTTTGCTGCACTGGAAATGTGAAGAGGACTGAATGAGTAAGAAGTGTAGTCCAGTGTAATATTAGCGGGATCACACTGTGAAAGTAGAATTAAAATAAAAATCCAAGAACCTTAAACACAAACAATGAAAGATCTTGCCAAAGTTCTTATGATACAAATGGAACATTAGAACTACATCATATTTTAATTTTAATTAACGTTACAAACTGAGAACCAGTCCTGAGCTTTAGGTAGGTTTTTGAGACTTAACTCACAGGCTGATTTTTCACATTATAATCGTACATCTGGATTGAATCAGTTTCAAAGTACGGCATGTACTGCATTTGATGAAGATCGTATGCCTTAATCATTAATAAAGTATGTACTGTAATCATGCATGTATAGTATGAAATATGAATACTACTTTATTTGCATTTTTTAACATTCGAGAATTTTTTTTGACTCTGATAAACACTCTGACTTAATGCTCATCAGATCAAAATTTACTGTTAAATAGTTTATACAGAAGATTGCAGTTCTTTATTATTTATTTAGTGACACAATTTACCATGCATAGAAATGTATTTGGAAAGACAAATTAATTAAAAATAAATAAATACAAAAGAATGAAAAAGAAAGAAATCATCTTGGCCTTCATTGAAAACACTCACGTCTTAAGTTTTAAGTCTTAACACATGTCCTCAGCTAGAGCAACCCCATTCTTAATCTAGAAATCGTCATGCATTTTTGCAGACACACAGCCTATACTCGACATAGATGTTGAATGGTTCCTTGTCCCAGATATTTGTGCTCTCTTTGTGTTTACTTGCACGGTTGGAAGCCATATTAAGTATTAAATGTTTATAAGTCTGTGTCTAGCCGAGACTGAGCTGGTTTGCTCTCTCTCCCTGTTTGGCATGCGATTGCAGATGTAGAAAACAACTGAATAACAGGGGTGTTCCACCAGTCTGTATAGAAAAATCCTGGAGGAATGTAAAAGACTGATGCCATGAAAAAAGTGAGATGGACCCTTTTTACATTCCTGGGGTTTTCCAGAAGTAGAAGTCATTATAGTTGGGTGAACTTCTATATTAGTGAACAAGAGACAACAGCATATGTAATTTTTTTTTTTTTTTTGTATTCCCATTTGCTCCAATAGCAAAAAAAAAAACAAACAAAAAAACCTGCAATAGTTTTTCTATAACATTCCAAAAAAGGTAAAAACATTGAGAGATTGATTACAGCAGTCAGAAGAGAGAATGATGTCAAATTTGCCATCACTCCCTCATCTGTTGTATGAGTAGCACACTTGCAGCAGCATTAATTTTTTATTTTTGTAATTCACTGCCAAGGGAATATAACACAAAATATAGTGTTTTTAATGTATATTAAATGTTTAAAAAATAAATGAAAATATGAAAAACATTACTAGATTTGCGATGTTGATAACTGTGGAAACAAATCATCACAATCTGTGAAAAGGGTCCATAGAGAATCATCTACACCAGATTGTAGACTGTAAAATGTAATATTGATTCAGCTGAGATATCTATCTAGATAAGGTAAGCATTTAGCTAGCTAGCAGGAGTTATTTGGCAGCATAAGAAAAACAGCAGAACATTAGGAACAGCAAGATCCTGCAGCTTTGTGTCTGGGTCCTTCTCACCATGTCTGGGATTATTTTGCAGTAATGTTTGTCTGACTATGTATTCTCCCAGACTTCAATTTTAGGGATTATATTTTCTTGTGCAAATATACTAATGCATTTTCCTAATTAATTATAACACACACACACACACACACACACACACACACACAATGCAGACCAAATTAAAGGGTTAGTTCACCAAAAAATGTCAGTCACTGATGCTGTTCACATGAACACCACAATGCATGAGGCCAATACTGAGCCGACGTTCGGATATAGAACCTGGAAGCACGGCATTGTGTTTACAACATGAAAAGCACCGGAGACTGACACAGAAGTTGTGTTTTGTTTTTTTTTGCACACAAAAAGTATATTCGTTGCCTCATAACATTGAGGTTGAACCACTGTAGTCACATGGATAGTTTTAATGATGTCTTTACTACCTTTCTGGGTCTTGAAAATGGTAATTGCATTGCTTTCTATGGGGGATCAGAAACCTCTCGGATTTCATCAAAAATATCTTAATTTGTGATCCGAAGATGTCTTATGGGTTTGGAATGACATGAAGGTGAGTAATTAATGACAGAATTTTCATTTTTGATTGAACTAACCCCTTAAGATGATTACTACAGTGGTCCCATAATAATTTTTATAGCACTGGCCAAGCCCAGCTGCATTTTTGTGTGTGTGTGTGTGCCAGTGTATTAAAATGAATCGATGACAGCCATTTCATTTTGGATATGCCAAATTTTATAATGATCAGCTTTTCACATTTTAGGGCAACATTCTATTAAGTTAGGTTCTACTTTAGACATTCTGCTAAGTATATTTTCAATTCAAAACCTTCCAAAGTTCTGTAGTAATGTTTGTTGCAAGCAAGACACATCAAGACAAGTTTAACAAAATAATAATAAAAACATTATTAAACTATTTAAATGTTACCACATGAAGCCAAAATCTCTGCTTGTATCTTGACAGTTAGTCTCTGTAATGATGGTTAAAGTAACCACTGCACTGCAGTCATTTGGGCCCAGAAAACTCAAGTAAAAACCCTTCGCCTGAGGATGGCCAGAGGTCAACTCCACACGAGAGCTCAGTGCCACACCTCTGCCTCTTCCTCTCCCTATATACTGTCTGTTTAAATTCAGCTTATGTCTCTCACCGGACTCTGAACGAATGATTGATGCTGCAGATCTCCAGTGAACTCTCATATATTGACCTGCGAGTGATTGTGAGACACACATTGGTTTAGATTTGCTACTCATAACCGATTTAGGTTAGGTGTGTTTGAGTTTGAGTGTGGATTCATGATTGCATAAGAAACGATTAAAGAGAGCAGTGAAGTGCATTTTTCTTGTGTATTGTTGCTACTGTCTCCCCATTTGTTAACACACATCAGTCTTTTTTTGTCATTTCTGCTGTTTCGGCTTCTCTCTACACTGGCCTGTTCAGTATTCCAATCTTGTCCTATGTTGAGTGATTTTGCTCAGACACGTCTAGCTCTAGGTAAAGGTTCCCCAGAGAGTGCGCTCTCAACCCCTGGGTCGCCGCATCATGAATACATTATGATCCCCCCGTTTCCATTTGGTTGCCACGACAGCACTTTCCGAGCCAGCGGCCGTTGAAGATGGCGTCACTACCTTACTTCTGGTCCTCGATCAGACGGCAGACTCTACAGTTCTTCTGTTGTCATTTCAAGAGCATTTGCATGTTGTCTTCTGGTCAATAAAGGAAACGCTGTGCTTCTCTTTCATTTGCCATCTCTGTTCCTTCCTTCAAAGGACCTGCTTTGTTCACAATCTGTTCTTTATTGTCCTTTTTGCAGCATATGTATAAAACATGGCGCCTCAGGTAGAGGATGTTGTCCTGTAAATGGCCAGCGTGCGCAAGCTCCGAACACTTCACTGAGCAATCTGTCAGCATGTCAGCAACACATGTTTTGTAAAAAGCTTCCAGTGGGAGCCAGGGGAAAAGATCGCTCCTGCCAGACCAGAGAGGAAATGCTCCCCCGCCCCCTCCCTCATTGTGGTGGGTTTTCTAATGCTCGTATGTTTAGCCCAGAGCCGTCTCTCTCCTCCTCCCCTGAACTTCAGAAATTTGAACTGCGAGACCCTTGGGGGACTTCTAGCTCTTTCCTTTTTCTTCTTTTTCTGCTACTTCTTCCTCTCTCGCTCAGATGAAATGGTGGAGATATATTGTAGCCGGTCCCCAAGCGGTCTTCTCTAATACCTGAGTTTCTATAGAAACTGGAAATTACCGGCAGGATCCTTCGGGGACTGTTTTATCCGCAGCAGGATGAGGGAGGCCAGACCGGCGGGGAGGTGAACACACGGCTGAAATGAAGGAACGTCTGAATGACGGGGGCCGCGGGGCTTCGTCTCGTCTGTGGGTGGGGAGTCTTCACGTGAAGTGTTCTTGTTTAATAAACTTTCAGCACAGCATCATGGGGGTAGACAGCTCCACAAATACCTGTGTGTGTTTCCTTTTGTCTGAGCGGCAGCTTTATGTGTTTCTGCAAATTTGATTTTTCAGACTGTCTTTTTTCCACTGCAACTGCCTTCTCCACCCCCTCTCCCATGTCCTCTGCCTCTTAGTATGCTGTCGTTTTTCTCAATCTGTTTACTTCACTGTTCTTTTCCTCCCTCGCCTCAGCGACATTTTTTTTTCTTTTTCCTCATTGTTTTGCAGGTTTCTCTCCCTGCACAACAGTGGTAGTTTGTTAAGGTGAAGTGCATGTCTGGATCACTGCTGCTGCTGCGTTTGGACTCAGACCAGTTCCTTTTGCTCCTGCTGCTGTATTTAACAAAAGGCTGTTCTGGTTCATGCACTCAGGCTTCACACTTTTGTACGTACATTAAGTTTATTTTTTATATCATAGCTACACATATCAAATCATGAAAAACAGATATGGAACCAAGACCTACAGTAGACCAGGGATGGGCAACTTTGGTCCTCGAGGGCCACTGTTCTGTAGGGTTTAGTTCCATCCCAAAACAAACATACCTACATGTAATTTTCAAGCAATCCTGAAGACATAGGTTAGATTTTACATGTGTGATTAATTGGGGATGGAGCTAAGCTCTGCAGGTCATTGGCCATCCAGGACTGAAGTTGCCTATCCCTGGTCCAAACCAATTCCAGACCCCCTAAGATTCCTTAAGCCCAGCCCTGGAAGGCCAGTGCTCTGCAGAGTTTATCTCAACCCCTGATCAAACTCACCTACATGAAATTCTCTAGTTACTTTGAAGACCTTAAATAGCATGAATTCAGGTGTCTTTGATTAGGGTTGGAGCTAAACTGTGCAGGGCATTTGCCTAACATCCAGACCAAGGTTTGAAAGTCGAGGAACTTGGCTGTCTATTTTAATGATCTAAAATAAAAAACATGCTACACTTAATGAGACATTCATTGCGTACACTGAGATGTTTGTATAGACGCAGAGTAGCCATCTTTAATTGTGAAGATAATATGCCAACCTGTGGATGAAGTCATGTGTAGTTCTTAGGACATGAACTGCAGTCTTGTCTAAAAGACCATAAGCTAAGACCCAGATCCAACAGGTTTTAAGAGCAAGACCATAAGACCTCTGGTAGAAAATTGGGTCAAATTGGGTCCAACTTTAATCTTCTCTCATTCTACTCCACTCATGTTTTGTAAAAAGGATACCAGTGTCCTGTAAAAGTATTTGGGGTTTGTAAATAAGTAGATAGCAAACAGATCCAAGTAAATTTTGATTTAATTATCGAGTACTCTGCTTGAGTCAACTCACTCATGCTTTAGACTTGAATCCTCAGCTTCAGTGAAATGAAGTTTCTTTTCAGCTGTATCAGCTTGCTGGAACAGTCAATCTTGGTCATTGGCTACGTTAACGCGCACCCAAATAATCCATTTGTAATCGGATTGACAGCTTGATCAGATTCAAAAACATGTAAACAACTTAATCAATCCGATTGAGGTCGATCCGAATAAAATTTCGATCGGATTGGAAAGGGTGTTTTTTTCCTTTTCTAATCCGAACTAACAGCAAAAAAAAAAAGATTACCATGTAAACGCTAGAATCCAACTACTTTCTCAATCGTATTCAGAAGTCTCTTGGGCACATGCAGAGTGCAATGTTGACACACATTACACAGTGCGCCAAGTTCACGTCTTTAGTTGTAAAGATGTATGCCAACAGGCAGTGGCGTATGTATCCCAAACAAGAAGGGGAGCCAATGGATATCAAGAAACAACGTGCAAACTTTGCGCTTTGAGTTATGCCAGTGAAAAAGTCTCAACCTCTGTCAGTATTCACTACAGAAATTGAAAGTAAAAAGTGACAGAGCTGTCTGACACTGCATTAATGGAGCATATTCTCTCAGAGACGAATTTCAACATAATATGCTGATAACGGTATATTACGGTCTTAATTTATTCCATTATTTCTCTTGTGGCCGTACATATAGGCTAGTGAAACAAATGAGAATAGTAGTATTTCGTGTTAAACAGGTTGTTTTTTTTTAAGTCGGTGCTTGAAGTTTCATTGATGACTGCGGTGTTAGGAAATATTATAGCTTACACTCTTAATAATTTTGATTATAGGCCTATAATTCATTGTATAATAGACTTAAAAAATTTCAAAGATAGCTAATAACCTAATCTTGTATTATCCTCTCAGCACGTAGGCTATAATATTAATTTAATAATAAAAGAAGCCGAACCTAATAGTTATAATAATAGACTAGAAGAATGTAACAGGCCTACATTAATTGGAAATACCAAATACCAATCTCTTAATATTGCCAAGATGTGATGCTTTTGACAATATCTCTGGCTATCGTCCATACATAATCATCGTCTGTTGACACAACCTGGGCTACCGCAAGTGTGATTTATATGGCGTCACACGCGCAGAGTTTTAATCTGAATGTATATAAAACACATATAAATGGATATTTGAGTCAGATTACAATGTTTAGAGTACATGTAAACAGATCTACAATCGGATTCAATTCATTCGGATTGAGGAAAATTGGTGCATGTAAACGTAGCCATTGTGAGTTTTTAGAGCATACTCAGGTCCATCATATACTAAATCTGTTTGTTTATCGAAGCCAACAACCTCATTCAGTGTAAGTCCTGCTTTATGCAAAGCATATCTGAAAATCTTAAATTGGCATCACACAGGTCTTTACAAATGGGTTCAAGGAGTGAACATTTTGAAGTATGTAACTACTAGTGTTAGTGTAATTACAGAAATGAATTACAGATGTAATTACATGCAGGTGTTTTTAAAATTTAAGTACAATTTACTTAAACTTGTATGTACACAATAAGTGCATTGTATCAAACGATTAATTTAATTGTAAGTACATAGTAGCTAAGGCCACTTAATATAAAGTGGGACCAAATAATAATAATAATTAATTTGCTCACAAATCTAGCTTTTTTTTTTTTTTTTACATCTCTCATAAACATTTCAAGGTTTAAAAGATGCCCAAGACCAAATTGAATATACATTTTTGTCAACTAAATAGACTAAACAGTAAATGAAACACACACAACTGCTAACAGGATTCAGTGGCTCATATATTGGACTTAAAATACATAACACCATTTCAGCATAGGATTTGTTTTATTGAAGTACACACGTACATCGTTCAGGCTACTGATAATGACTTGTTCAAAATACATAACCTTCGTATACTTTAAAATATGTTAAAGGTTTTAAAAGAATTCTGCAGTTGTTGTAGGGCATAAACATGTGTGGCACAGCACTAGGGATGGAATTGGGACGAGAATGGGAAACAGTAATTAAACCCTGAAGAATAGATAGAGTTAGAGTCACTTTATACAATGGGTATGTGTAGATGCCATTTCCTGCATCCTAATGAAGCACTGCAGATTTGTTACAGCAGTACACACACTAAACTGTATATGTGGCTTTGAATACTGGTCATGTATGCAAATGAGGTTAAATTCAGTGTGTGTGTGTGTGTGCATATATATGTATGTATATATATATATATATATATATATATATATATATATATATATATATATATATATATATATATATATATATATATATACATATACATATATATATATATATACATATATATATATATATATATATATATATATATATATATATATATATATATATATATATATATATATATATATATATATATATATATATATATATATATATATATATATATATATATATATATATATATATATATATATATATATATATATATATATATATATATATATATATACACATATATATATATATATATATATATATATATATATATATATATATATATATATATATATATATATATATATATATATATATATATATATATATATATATATATATATATATATATATATATATATATAATGTGAACATTGATTTTTTTCATTGTTCTATCTGTTGTCTGTCTGTACTTGTGTCTCTCTTCTGTAGTGAGGAATAAGGAAGGGTGACATTTAATATGACTTTAGAGAAACAGAGATATTTGTTCATCTGGAGCGGATTAGAGTATGTGCAGTTAAAAAGACCAAAGCAGAACGTCAGTGTGTGAATCTGGTTTTCTCCACATTGTTGGGAATGAATGTCCCCGCAAGGATAATAAAACCTGAAATCAGCTACGTTATTGGGAGCAGCCAACGGTCCTCTTGAGCAAAATGGCTTAATAAACATACTAAATAATGTCTTGATGAAAATGTAAGAATGCAGCAAGGTTTATGTAAGGGTTAGGTTCTGGGTGTAGAGGTAGGGTTAGTCAAAGGACATTCCCCACCATGATAGCAAAAATAAAACAAACCTATAAAAAAAAAATAAAAAAAAACTCTGAACGCTTAAAGTGTGACTTTGCCAATTTTCAACCCGCTTTGTATTGTTATAGTGTTGTTAGTATATGTAAATGAACAGTGTTTTTTTTACATATTTTACATTAAGCTCCTCTCTTCCCAGTCTGTCTCCCTTCCCAGTCTCCTGTTTCGATGAAGCCTCTCCTTCCGAAATACGAAATGTGCTCTGATTGGTTAGTTGGCCCAGTCTGTTTTGAGCGTGTTCTGGAAATTTCATGCCCCATACCATAACCGTGAGTTTCATCTGCATATAAATGTTAACGATGGCATCAATTTTGCCATACTAGTTTAAGCCCGATTCAGACCTTGCAAATGTTTACGAACAAGAGGATTGTGCAAAACTTTTGCATGCACAGATTTTACAGGATGTTTCAGAGAGGTAAGTTCCTAAGGGTTGGTGAACAGTCTTACAAAAGCGAGAGCTACACACAGGCCCAGTGCCACAAGCGGACAAAAGAGGGCATTTCCCCCTCAGATCTAATTTGTCCAGCTGAACCAAGCCTCGCCCCTTTTTTTGTGTGTATATTATGGGCAGTGATTATTTAAATGAGTGACATTGTGACTTCACAAGATCCAAAAGAAGTGCATTGTAGTCCCAAGGATCCATTTGTTGTAGTTCTTGAAAAGTGTTTTCTGTTAAAGAGAATATCTCCCTTTGGAGTGGACTTTGTAACCTTGCAGAACAGTAACATTACACACTAACTAAACTAACTAAAGTTAAAAGAGTGAAAAAACATAATAGGACGCCTTTAAATTAACTGAAAATATTATTACGTTAGCTTGAGAAAGCCAACATACTGTTATTTGATTTAAACTTGCTTGATTTGATTTGAAAAGTGGTGCTTCTAGGCTTTCTCAAGCCAGCATCAATGTTTGTTCACAAACTTTTCTTGTTTTCTTGGTTTCATGAATACAATCAGTACACATGAAAAAACTTTCAACAGGCAGCAAATAATAATATATAATAGTTTCTGCTTTTAAACATTTTAAATTTTTCTCACATTCATTACAATACAACTACAATAATAATAAATAGAATAAATACAGTAACAATATTTAGTATGTTTTATTTAACTGCTACACAACTATTATTCAACTACTTTACCTTCTTTTCAGATCATTACTCATCAATGTTCAGTAAATACTGTATGTGTCATTATAGTCAGCTTTTGTTTAATCAAACTCAGGCACTGCCTCCCATGCCTCCATCACTGATATTTGTGTGAGCTTTGACAAGGAGTTTTGCTCACCTTGGTCCAAATCTAATTATTAATGAATGCAGCATGTGTGTGGTCAGGCTTGGCAGTATGTCAGTGTATCTTCACACTGATTGGGAATTCATCCTGACATTTCAGACAGGAGTGCATGAAAAACACGCTCTTCGCCTGACACTTGTTTTTTTTTTTTTTTTTCTTCTCCTTCCTCTCCTCTTCCTCTACATGTTTTTTTTTTCCTTGTGTTTAGTCATGTCCTGCAGTTGTTTCACCTGTGATGTGTAAAACTGGAATGAGTATTAAATATTAATCAGATGAATCAGATCCAGGGTGAAGGGTCAGCCTACTGTGCTGAATTTTAATTGTATTTATTTATTTGTTTACAGTATTAACTAACTAGACTTTTCCAGATTACGCATGTCATCCGCCTCCTGATACTATTTGTCTTTCCATTTATGGAGTTCTGTGTAAATGTCACTTGACATTTACTTTTGGTAACACTTTATGTTACAGTGTTCTTGTTACACGTTACATGTAGTTACTATAGTAAATACCGTATTGTTCTGAGTATAAGACAATGTTTTTTTCCTTAGAAATATATCTGAAAAATGGGTTCATATAATACACCCGCAAAAATAGGTGGCGCCAAATGTAAAACGAGTGTGCCAAGAAATACAGTGTGTCAAAGTGTAATGTTAGAAGATCGTGAGCACAAAAAGACAGTCTTAAAATGCTAACAATCAAAGAAAAGCTTGCCTCACTTTTTCTGTTAATGAAATTTTGATTGGCTACATGGTTTTCACTATGAGATTGCTGGCCAAATTATTATGGGATACAGTTTATTTTTATGGTATGCCATAAAGTATTTATTTTTAAATGTAATCATTGGTACATTTTACCAGTGTTTGGGGTGGGGTGGGGGCTCATCTTATAATCAGGGTCATCTTATATTTTGAAAAATACATACTATAAATTGTGCATAATTACATGCACCTAACCGAAACCTAACCCTTTAGTAAAAATATGTAGTTAATTATTATTACTCAGTACTTAAATGTATAATTACACTGTAATAAGGACACTTAAAAATAAAATGTAATCTTATCCCACTAGGGTCTGAGGTGTTTTCTGGGTCCTGAAGGTGTTTTTACATGCCCTGACATTTGTGCTTATTTATGTTACTTAAAACATTTTGATGGTAAAAGTCTGATTACACTGTATTCAGCACAGTCTCTGCTACAATAATATGTGAGCAGCATGTATATAAAAGTTTGCAGTTTTAAGAAAATGACATTTATGCATGGTTTGTGGGGGAAAAATAAGTCACTGAAATAAGGCAATAAAACCCATAAAGAATTAAATTGGATTTAAAAAAAAAAACAAAAAACAAAAAACCATGTGAAATTAATCCTGCCCACTCATTCACATAAAACAATTGTATTGATTTAAAATTTATAAGACATATTTTGTGTCTGAAAGGCTTATAGGGGGAGGGTGTGAATGATCATGAATATTGATTTGTTTCACACCTGGGAAGACAAAGATTTTCCCCTAATGGCCCTATCAGCTGAATGGGACTGTGAGGGAACTTAAACAAAGAATGTAAGGAGAATAAAAAAAAAAGGCTTTTTGATCATTTGATTTTATTTACAATACAACACAATCCAAATATATACAATGAAGGACATAAGGCACATTATTGAGCACACTGATCTAAACACAGAGATTTTCACAGCCATATACCTTTGTGCCATTCCTGAAACAGTTCCTGTTCAACATACCTGCTATTTCCAAGGTGATATCCACGAACACAGTATTTCACAGTAAACACTGGTCTAAATATTCTAATATTCATCATCATACAGCATAAACACTCATATTACTATTGTAATATCGTACTGTGCTTTATATTATGGAGCATAAAACATCCTCATGCTATACATGTATATTAAATTATAATACTATTCGTACTATTCATACTATTATATTCAACTAGTACAATGTGAAGTTTGTGCAACAATAACACGTTAACTAATATAAGTGAGAATAAATTTCTAACCTCCACTGGATCAATCAGTTATTTTGATTAAACATTATGAGGACACACACATTTAAAAATGTGCACAAATAAATTATTTATTGAATATATTGCAATATTCCATATTTCATGGTGACTTTAAAACCCTTTAAGATCTTAATCTATTTCTGAGGCATTTTTTCCAAACAAGCATGCAAATTGTTGAATATTACGTAAAAAGTTTCTCCCTCAAATAAATTAATAAATAGAGCAAACTTATGGACACTGGGTCACTGTCCCCCTTCGTGACCCCTTCAGAGCTTCTCCTGATACCAATAAACGTTGTAACACACTGTTTGGCATTTTGAAGTTGTGGAAACAAGACATGCTGGGAAATGTGTTTGGTGTGAAACAGACATATGAACTGCTATGAGCAGTTGGAGTTTGTTTGGCTCATCCATCTGCTTTTTTTTGGCCGTCTATATTGATTGTAGCCAAGCACAAACTGTTGTATATCGCTGCCCGTGCTGCTTCACTCAGGGTGGGTGAATCAGTGAAGCGGGCTGGGTAGGGCTCTGCTGGGGGACAGATTGCCCTCCCCCCCGGTGGGCCGCAGGGGACAGAGACCCAGCCAAGGCCCCGGGCAGAGCCGCCTTCCTGTTTGCTCACTCATACCTGACCTGCTCAACAGCACTTCCACTCCCTGAGCGCTACACGCTAAGATGAGCCCGAGGACAAGGTGAATAACTGAGCAAAGAGCTGATACAAAGACCTTGCTAAAGCAAAGAGAAGTCAGTATATTAGTCGAAAATATCCGTTTTCCTTTTCCAACATGAGTCATGATTGTCCTATGATTGATCATCATTAAAAATCTCTGCAATCAGCTTTTAAAAAAGATATTTCTCCTTTATTGAAGGAATGCAGAGGCGTTCTGATCAATATCAGGTCTCGGCAGTCTGCAGTTTTAGTCTCGATCGATGTTTTCTCGCACATTAAATCTGGAGAATATGAGTGACTGTCCTAGTTTTCACGTCCCAATCTTCCTTTGTCTCTGTCTCTCTGAGTGTCCACCTGTGCTGTGTGATTTCTGGGACACTGACTAAGTGTTAGTGCGTATGCAGGGGCACATGGGTAAATGTCGACAAACCCATCCTGCTGCTATCCTGTGGTCGACAGGAAGCTGTTTATATCATACGCCAGTGCTCTGATCTAACAATACCCCTGTGAAAAAGAAGAGTGCTCAGTTGTATTGATTGTGAACTTGTAGTGTACTACAAACCTTAAAAGTATATAGTTAAAAAAACTGTAATAATATTAATGAAACAAAAGGTAACTTAAGGAGAGTGCACTTCTAGAAAGTGTGTTTTGTAATAAGTACATTTTAAATCCTTTTTAACAATCTCTTGTTGTGTTTTTAAAAAGAATGCTTCATTTTGCTAACATTCTAAATCACATGTAAAGTACTTGCAGTTATGTTGCCTGTCTCTTCAAATGCTTGAGCTTTTTAAAGCAGGATTTAATTGATGAACATTTAAATGTTTTTAATTGTTCATCAGCTGGATAAAAATCGTTCCGAAAGTGATTCCGGCGATATCGGTTCTCTGTGTGCCATTATCATTATTGTTGTGGTGTTGACTGCTATACTTTTAGAATGATTTTTAGAACTAAAAATCAGGTCTCATGACAATGGAATAAAATATATTGAAAATTATTTTACTGGTTTACTGGAAACAATTTTTTTTCTAGTGATATTTGGCTAGATTATGTTTTTCTCAGCGGTCCAGGAATTTAGGTCAGCATGATGCAATCACAGCTGAAGAGTCAGTAACTGGCCTCCTGAACAAGATTAAACATTCTTAGCCATCGCCTGTTTGAAATTATAATGGCTGTAGATAAGAGGAAGCCCCTAGCTGATCTACAAGTGAAATACATCAATGCATTCTTATGTTACGCAAGTAATGGAGCCTTCGGAATGTTGAAACCTCTCATTGGAAGTAATATTCCAGCTTAAATACAGTTTAAAGAACTAAGTTATGTTGTGTTTTATTTCAGATGCCTCTAGATTGGGTCATTCATTGTCATTGGTGACACAGCTTTTGGTTCTGATTTAAGGTTAAGCCTGGGTTTATTGATGCCTCTGACTTGGGAGATGGCCGATCATCATTTAGAATTTTGTGGTAGCAGCTGGGGTGGCAAATTAAATTTTAGGGAAGGTCAGTGCTACCCCAGACAGCCCATATGGATTCTTCCCGTTTTGAAAGTATAGTCATAACACCTACACATTATACATTTGTAGGGAACACACCCTAGGAAGTAAAATTAGCTCAAATTAAATCATTTATAGGGAATTATAAAGAGTTATTTAGTTTATGACCGAGCAACTGAGTCGTCCAGCGTTCATTTGCTCAAGCCGTAGGCTAATAAGATCTTGTAACGGATATGAATATCCAACAATTGTGAAAACACTAATTAGAGCATGGTAACTTTAATATCGACAGTTTAAGACATTAAATTTCAGAAGCACATAATACAAGACACTTTCTTTTTAAAATCTACACGAGACTTTATTTATTCTAACACAAACTAATCTAACACAAACACACACATATATACACACACATTCATATGCGTTGCAGTAAGAAAGAAAATGAGAGAGAAAGATTTTTAAGAGAGAGAGAGATATGATGAACAGAATTCCTTGCAAAATATGCATTTCAAAGATCTGACCTGAACAAACCATGAATCATTAATTTCAGTGCACCAGTTCAGTTTTTTAGAATTTGGAGGCGCTTGCTTGAGTCGACTTTAAATGTGAATCTTCTTGTCGGAGTGCAGGGAAGGGTTTTCCAAGTCGATGATTTCTCTTTTCAGGTCCAGATGGTAGTTTGGTAAAACTCAATCATGTTTGAATTTGCTGGAAAGATGAAAGGAAGTCTCTTTGTCGCTGGAGTTAAGGTTGAAGCGGCAAAAGTCGTTGGTTGAACTTTGCGGAAAAACTTAGAACACAAGACTTTCAGTGGATAAGAAAATTAAGTAAAAGAAATCACAGTGAGTGAAAGTTGGATGGCTTGAATGAGCTGCTTGTCTGTTCTTCTTGTTACTCCATGGTTCTTGGTTCTCTTGTCTTTGTCTTAGTTCTCTATCTTTCGATATGACTATTTAAACTTAGTTGTTTGTCACACCTCAGAGGAGTTTTGGCCAATCAGATATCGTCCTGTTTCAAAAGGGCTTTTCTCTGCCCCCAGTCATGAATAGGTGTTACTTTCCGTCTCTGCTTTAGCAGAGATTACCATTTTAACCGCAATTTCTATTAAATGGAATATGATACATTTTAAACAGATTTAATTCAAGCCAGGATTTAAGAAAGAGGAAAAGAATTAAATCAAGTCCAAATAAGGCATACTTTCAGTCAGTCATTCAAGAGTTATCACATTTACATGAATTGTGAGTGTTCTAAAGCAAAACTGGTTACAGGTAGTATTTGTGGACACATGATGTAAAATGTATGTAGTTAAAAGATGTTTGATAAGTCTATTTAAAATTGTTAGGAACAATTTTGTTGCCGTTTTAGTTGCAGAACAGTCTTCATTGGTTTTTCTGTAAAGTTTTAGGTCCCAAAGGGGCCTGCATTGTTTCTCTTTTCTCTTTTGATCTGGTGATCAAAGATCACTTTATCTTCTTGGATGACCATTTGGTTTGTCACTTCTCCTGCTGTCAGGAGGCATGGAGGTTATAAAAGTAATTAATGTTGGTTTTCTCTGTAGACGAGCTGGAGTCGGAACCTTAATTCTGAATTAGATTTATGTTTTGAAAGAATCATCTGAATGATTCATTTGTCTGGTTCGTCCACGGTTCCTACACATTATAGCCTGAGACTGGTGATGCCTACTAGTTTGAGTTCATTTAATTCTACATAACTTTTTCTCGATGCTTGCTAGCATACAGAAAAGGAAGATTCCTAGATATTTTTTGCCTAGAGATCTGGGCAAATTTAAGAAAGCTCAAATAATGCAGTTTAAACATTAATAATTTTTTTAAATGCTTTAATGAAAATATGAGCTTCTCATTTCTGATTTTAAAATTTCTAGCCGAATAGCCTTTGCACTTGTATTGTAGCCTACAGTACATGAATTTTAAAATTGTATTCACAAACTGGGCTGCCTTTCCAGATAACGATGGATCTTGGTACTTAAGAGCATTTAAAAGAGCTTAAGAACTTAAGAGCTTAAGAGCAGCTTTACAAATGTTTGTGTTTATTTTATGTGCATTTCACAAAAATAAGTTAGTTCACCCAAAAATGAAATTTCTATCATTAAGTACTCACCCTCATGTCGTTCTAAATCCATAATACCTTAGTTCATCTTTGGAACACAAATTAAGATATTTTTGATGAAATCCAAGAGAAAGCAAAATAATTACCATGATTCAAGGTCCAGAAAAGTACTAAAGACAGGTAAAATAGTCAATGTGAGTACAGTGATTCAACCTTATTGTTATGAAGCGACAAGAATACTTTTGTGCGCAAAAACCTATTCTCTTAATGAGTAATGGGTACATCTCCCATTCCCTTTAAAAGCCAGTTGCGCTCGCGCCATGGTGGAAACTGTATTTACATGGCGGAATCCTTTTATTTTTAATATTTAAAAATGTTTGTGTGCTGTTTGTGTGTAACAAGCAGGTGTACGCACGTTCTGCACCTACCTATAGGCATAAATTATTAACTTTAAAAAAAATAAAATAAAATTGTGCAATTGACTTTAGACCAGATTTCAATTGGTCAATGGTACAGTCTATTTAATTTGCCTCAAAATAGCAATGCACCAACAATGCGCCTGAACACACCTCGTTTTCAGACCAGCACGCCCATGGGCGCACAAATGGGTGCAAATACATTTACCATTTAAACAACATGGCTCAGCACGTGAAAATATTAACTGCGTCAGGCTAAAACTAGCAAAAAAAACTTGTTCGTGCCTGGCTCCACATTGCGCCAGGTGTATCATAGGACCCAGCGACTTTTTTCTACAATTTCTTCTTTACCCCATCAGACTCGTACGCTTTTAAGTGGGGATAAAAAAAAACCTCTTGGATTTCATCAAATATTTTAATTTGTCTTCTGAAGATGAACGAAGGTCTTACTGGTTTGGAACGACATGACGGTGAGTACTTATTGACAGAAATTAAATTTTGAGGTGAACTAGCCCTTTGACATGATCGCATAAGTTGCGTTTTCTGTTTGTCAGGTGCTGAAATGTCACCTTATAGAATGTCCCGTAATTGTAGCACACACTTGTATTTTGCCTAATTAGCCTAATTATCTTCACCTGATGTGCATTTGCTTCGAGGACAAAAGTATATATAAGCACATACCTACAGGTGGAGACATCGGCAAAATGGCTGAACCAAAAATCTAATTTATTTGTGTTCAGTCATGTAATTTTTATTTTATTTCTTTATTCATGTTTATTTCTTTATTGAATTATGTTAAATGAATTTAAGCAAACATACAAACAAAAGTAAAAAAGTAAAAAAAAAAAAAAGTCACACTGGACATGAGTAAAGTTTAGGTGCAATTTTCCAGTTGTCCTGCAGGTGACCTCATAACATGTGTATTCCGTATTTCTGTCGACTGAACCAGTGATAGCTATCATTCGTGAAATAATCATTCTTTTGTCTCGATTATTTCTATAGCCATTTATATTAAAATATATTTATTAGGTGGGTAGGGGAATATATAATTCATGTCTTTGTTAAGGTGTAGTTTGTACCTGTGTTTAGGTGTTTTTTATAGGCCTATAATATAATATAATTTGACAGTGGTAGTGAGTAGCTATGTATGGTTTTACCTGTGGTTACCAAGTCTCACTGTGAGAATATTTTCATTTAAGCCTAATAATTAATACAATAATATTTACCAATAAGACCGGCCCACCTCAATTTTTTGATTTGATAATCCGGCCCTCGAATGAAACTACTTGAAGAGCCCTGATTTAGGGATTAACGATTACTTCAGAGCACTCGTAGTTCTACGAAGATTTTCAAGCACTACTTAAGTTACAATGGTTTTGGGAAACACAGCCCTGTTCATTATTGCCCTCACAGCTTATTACATTTTCCTCAGTATGATGACATTTCCCTTTTAACATGTTTTCATGTCATTTCTTCCTGTGCACTTCCTTCTTTTTAGTGACTGCACCAGTGGGCTATTAGTTAGCAACATACTGTACGGTGACCTTGGGACATATTCATTCCTTACATTTAAGATAACTTCTAAATGTTAACAGAATGAACTCAAAGTAACACAGTAAATTTACACAGTAAAGTAAAATTTATTTGACAATTCAGCACCTTTTTACATAGTAACTTGTTTACCAGTAATAAGTAATTACCAAAATTAAGTTATAATGATTCATCTATATAGACCTTATGTAGCCCCACCCCTTTTTAGCGCTTCACTCATTGTGTTCTGTCTTTTGGTTTGTATTTCCACAGCATGAAGGTAAGATCTTACTTGATTTATGAATGTTTTAAAATCTTCCCGGTCCATTGACTTTTGTTATGACATCCGCTTCAAATGTTACAATGCTCATGATGCACTGTCGGTAACTCTACAATAAGTAAATCCACTTCAGCAGCTAATTACTCTTCGACAGCTATGGCATGGAAATATACAGAGCTACTGCAAAAATGGAAGTTCAAACAACAACAACTATACTAACAGCAGCTATACTAACCTTTTAAAATACATTATTTAATTTTCAAGCACTCATAAAGCTGATGTCAAAAGTGTTTCCAGCTGTGCAGACCAGAACAAATGGGTTACTTTGAGAGCTACATGCACTGTGTGCTTAAAAAATTAAAATCCTGCACCAATGTTAGACCATAAGATGGAGGTCTTCCTCTCTAGAGTGGCAGGATGTCAGACGAGTGATGCTCAGGAAGGCTTTGGCAGGCCAACAAAGACAGACCCTCAGCTGTAGGGTGTAGGTTTTCAGGACCAGCATCCCCTTTGGCAGGCACACAGAGGCCGCTGCCATGAGTCGGGAATGAGGACCCATGAGACTCTGGCTTTTATTTACTCAGGCGGCTAGCGTCCTGCACATTTCTCATCTGAGTGAAGTAAGGAAAAAAACAAGACAAGAAAGAGAGAGAGATAAAAACATGCTTTCTTTTGCCCTGACTCTGATCCCATCAGCCCATGGACACTAGACAATCCTGACTCTGACATCTTAAAATGTGTTAAATCACAGTTTTCTTGCTGATCAGAAGTAGCCTACATTATTATATATTTCATTTTATTATGGGTAGTCATTTGTGTTAACATTGTGTCTGAGCATTGTTGATGCGTTTAATTCTAAATTGTGCAATAGAAAAGAGAGTCAATAGAAAGGGAGAATTATTCAGAATGTGTATCTTGGGCTGAGCTGTGTAAAGCTGTGTGTTTAGAGGAACAGCAGGTCAACCTCTATTGTTATCTGTTTCCTGAAGATAGGCTGCTATGGGTTAAGTGCTCATAAATGCATGTTACCCTGGCAGAACCTGAGGTAAAAACAATGGAAGAGACATGAATATGTGAGTAGGTTACTTGAAGATGTCTCATAAATCCTTGCCGTTTCCCTTGTTATTCCCCTTTCCCAGCAAAGTCTCATTGGCAATTCATAGGGATTGCCCAGTTTATGGTGTTTCTGAAGAACTAGTTAGTTTTAAGGAAGGCCTGTATAATTAGGTTGCATTATGTCCACCAGACATATTTCTTACGGATATAGGGACTCTAAGCAAAGCCCTTCAAATAGTGTGATTAACATATAATAAAAAAAAAAATATATGTCATAACCATGAACTTTTATTTTGTTAAACAATGACCGTGCAAATGCAGTCTTGAATGGAGAATGAATCAGTGTAAGCTTAGACTCATGGGATGATTCTCACTCTGTGTGCAAAAGTTCATAACTGTTAGGTTAGAAATATTGTGATTGCACAACATCCAGAAGTTTGAGACTTTTTATGCTGCAACTATTTTAAAGTGGTCATTTGTCTGTTCTGACAGACACCTGGGAGAGGGTACCACACTATAAATCAGCACCAGTAGATATAGATACAATTCCTAATATGTAAAAAAAAAAAAAAAAAAAAAAACTATGCTTTTCATGGGGTGCACTTACTTTTTCAGAGTAATGTAATAATGTGACCACTACTCACATCAGGCAATTTCAAGTCTGACAGTGATTGTCTGGAAATGTATTGTTGAATGCAGAGAATCTGTACACACGTGGTGCTGTGATAGCCATGGTGGATGCATTAAATGGAATAAATTTAAGTGACAAAACCTTTCATATTTAGGCATTTCCAGTGCTGATTGTTAGCACTGTAAAATACAACATGCTATCAGCATGTCAAAATGCTCATAGAGAGGTTGCATCTCTTATTTGAGAACCGCATCTCACTTTAAATCCACATACAAATATTAAACTCAGTAGTTCATGAAATGAGATGTGATCTACAAAAACCCATAACATGGTGAAATTTTATGATTCCATATGAAAGCTGGATTCGAGCCCTTTTCAAATCTGTTTTTATTTCTTTTATTTCTTTCAAAGCTTGTCTGTAACACAAGTTATGGTTATCTGAAGTCAGCTGATCGTTATGATTTTCTACTTAAACATATTATTATTATTATGTTTGTTTATATCATCTAGAATCTCAGTATTACTCAGGTGATTGTATGTTTTACAGTTTATTGAACAAGTTAGTTGATCGCCTGATATGATGTTACCCATTCAGAGCTTGCAAGCCGCGCCTCTTAAAGCGGCCATGAGTTGAACACCTCTTAAAGCAACAGAAAAATCGACAGATCCATCAATCATCACAACAATTGTTTGTTAGAGCCCTAAATACATGACATTACTTCTTTCTATATTTCTTTGCGGCTGAACAGACATGTGAGTTGGCTCTTTTGCCTCAGGCTGCCCATCGAGGCTTTGCCAAGCCAACATCAAAGTTCTTCTTAGAACATTATCTTCTTTATCTTCGAGTTATCTGTTTTTGCAAATGAACTCTTCTATATATATATATATATATATATATATATATATATATATATATATATATATATATATATATATATATATATATATATATATATATATTAGGGCTGTCAAGTGAATTCAGTTTTTAATATAATTAATTACACAATGTGACGATTAATTAATCTAATTAATCTCAATTTAATCACACATCAAATTTGGCTGAGAAATAACCCCTAAAAGATCATCGAAGAGACATTACAAAAAGTAGGTTTAGAAAGTTTTTGATTCAACATGTGGGTGAGTAAATTACGGAAATAATGGGTAATCCCTTTAATGTTTTATTATTATTATTATTATTATTATTAAAATGGAAATATGATTTTTTTTTTTTTTTTGAAGTGATACTCTAAAAAAGAATCTAAAACTGCCAGTAGGTGGTGGTAAATGTCTTAACGAGTAAGACATTGAGTCATTTATTCATTCAATTCGTTCAAACGGCTGATTCATTCAGGATTTAAGTAAATGGTGCTCTTTATCATTGGGCCATTAAATCATTGATTCACCCAATTAATTCATACAAAATGCGGATTCATTTAGAAACTAAACGAAACCGCTGTGTGTTGCTCGGAGACACACAACCGTTCTGCCTTGGCTTTATAGGTAATATTTTCATTGGCAAAACTGAGCAAAAGCAGACAATATTTTGTCTAAAATATAATAATATTAACTTCTGATTTATTGAACTGTTGTATAAAATCAATATCACAATTGCACTCGTGCTATTCGGGACAACAACAGCACTTGCGTGATATTGCGCTGGTTACTGGTGTGATATTGCTTAATTTTATCACATGACATAAATATGAGACTACAACTCATACAGGGGCATTTTTGACCAGATATCTTGAATTTTAGGATCATTCTTACTCCATTCTATAGGCTACATCACGCAGTGAGTTGTTGCCCTACTTCATATTCGATATATATATATATATAGAAAGGAGAGACTTCTCACATATGCCATTTTGTCAAGACAGACATCTTGTTGCATCTGTATACCACAAAACATTAAAATGTTAAAGCATTCTTTCTTGTCTTCTGGGTGTTTTTGACAGATGGAACTGATATAGAAGATGACCCATCCTGCTCTTGGCCTGCATCCTCGCCATCTAGTAAAGACCACACATCTCCAGGCCATGTCGATGACTATGAATATGGTGAGGATGAAGGAGGTGCCGGCTTACCCTACCCATGCCAGTTTTGTGCAAAATCCTTCAGTCGCCTGAGCTTCCTTAAGTGCCACGAACAGAGTCACAGAGATAAACTTCCTTTCAGCTGCACATACTGCAGTCGCTTGTTCAAGCACAAGCGCAGCCGTGACCGACACATCAAGCTTCACACTGGTGACAAAAAGTACCACTGCGGAGACTGTGAATCTGCATTCTCACGCAGTGATCATCTAAAGATCCATATGAAAACACACGCTGCCAACAAGCCCCATAAATGCCCAGTGTGCCGCCGTGGGTTCTTGTCCACCAACTCACTTCATGGACACATGCAGGTGCATGAACGTGGGAAGGATGGAGCAAAAGGAATGTCTCCTCAAGAGTGGAGGTTAAAAGAGACACGCAAATGCAGCCGATGTGAGGAGGGTTTTGATATGCCTGAGGAACTGCAGAAGCACATTGCAGAAAGCCACCCAGAGTGTTCTTCTCCTGTAGGAGGGAGTCTAGAACCTGGTCTGCAGTGCATTTATTGCCACGAGCCATTCACTGATGAGGGAATGCTTCTAAGCCACATCGATCAGGTGCATGGAAGAGACCAGAAGAGCAACACATGCACTGTGTGCTTTGAGCACTTCCCCACTGTAGAGGAGCTGTACACTCACATGGATATTCACCAACTACCAGAGTCCAGCAATAGCCCCTCCGTGTTGCCTGTAGGTTATACTTCTGTTTCGAGCACTACCCCAGACTCTAACCTTTCTGTTGACAGTTCGACCATGGTGGAGACTGTTTCCACAGTCCCCAAGACACATGGGAGAAGAAAGAGGGCCATTCATAATGATGTGTATAGGCGATCTGCCAAACAGCCAAAAATTGAATACAGCTGCATTTACTGCAAAAAACAAGTTTTCTCAAGCCTCGCTGTGCTGCAGATTCATCTTAAAACAAAGCATGTTGACAAGCCAGAGCAGGCACATACCTGCCAGTTTTGCTTGGAGATCCTTCCATCCCTTTGCAATTTGAATGAACACCTGAAACAGGTTCACAATGCAGAGGATCCCTCAGGTGTAATGGCTAACCTGTCTGATGGCTTGCTACAGTGCAACTTCTGCCCAGAGGTGCTCGGAGATCTTAATGCTCTGCAAGAGCACATACGGCGCTCACATGGCTTTCCTAATCCAGTAGCCAAAGAAAGCAATGCATTCTTTTGCCCCAAGTGCTTTATGGGATTTTTAACTGAGGCCACTCTAGAAGAACATGTCAGACAGACCCATTGTGACTCTGGAAGCTTGCAATTTGACTCTCCTCTAGCGGTCACTCCAAAAGATCCTGTTGTGGAGATCTATTCCTGCTCTTACTGTACCAACTCCCCCATTTTTAACAGTGTTCTGAAGCTTAACAAACACATAAAGGAGAACCACAAGAACATCCCTCTTGCTCTGAATTATATCAACAATGGGAGAAGATCTCTGCGAGTCCTCAGCCCCTCATCTCCAATGTCTGTTGAACAGGCCTCACTATTCAAACAGAACAGCACTTCCTTATGTTCAAGTGAGTTCATTTGTAACCAGTGTGGGGCTAAGTACACCAGTTTAGACCTTTTCCAGACACACCTAAAGACCCACCTTGATGGTGTCGTGCCACAGCTAACCTGTCCACAGTGCAACAAGGACTTTCCTAACCAGGAGTCTCTGCTTAAACATGTGACTGTTCATTTCACCATCATGTCTACATACTACACATGTGAAAGCTGTGACAAGCAATTCACATCTGTTGATGACTTGCAGAAACATCTTCTGGATATGCACACATTTGTGTTTTTTCGCTGTACTCTCTGCCAGGAGGTGTTTGACTCTAAAGTGTCAACTCAACTCCACCTTGCAGTGAAACACAGCAATGAGAAGAAGGTATACCGATGTACTTCTTGCAACTGGGATTTCAGGCATGAGGCTGACCTTCAAATGCATGTCAAACATAGTCACCTTGAAAATCAAGGCTGCTCACACCGTTGCATTTTTTGTGGTGAGTCCTTTGGCACAGAAGTAGAGCTGCAGTGTCATATTACCACCCATAGCAAGAAGTACAATTGTCACTTTTGTTGCAAAGCCTTCCATGCTGTCTATCTGCTTGAACGTCACCTTCGTGAAAAGCATTGTGTGTTTGAGGGAAAGACCCAGAACTGCAGCACCAATGGATCCACGTCAGGTGGTGATTCAGTTGCCAAAGATGATGGAGACTTCCAGGGCTTTCTGACCAACAGCCATGGAGGAACTGGTCCAGGGGAGTCTCACAACAGTCAGGATGGCAGTGAAGAAGACTTTGATACCTCAGAGGTCATGTATAGCTGTGACATCTGTGGTGCATCGTATACCATGGAGTCTCTCCTAACCAATCATCAACTTCGTGACCATAACATTCGCCCAGGAGAGAGTGCTATGCACAAGAGAAAGGCAGACATGATCAAGGGAAACCACAAATGCAATGTCTGCTCTAGAACCTTCTTCTCGGAGGGAGGACTTCGGGAGCACATGCAAACACACTTAGGGCCTGTCAAGCACTACATGTGTCCCATTTGTGGAGAGCGTTTCCCTTCACTACTTACTCTGACAGAACACAAGGTCACTCACAGCAAAAGTCTGGACACTGGAAGCTGCCGAATTTGCAAATTACCTCTGCAGAGTGAGGAAGACTTCCTGGAACATTGTCAGATGCATCCAGATTTGCGCAATTCTTTGACTGGTTTCCGTTGTGTTGTCTGCATGCAGACTGTCACCTCAACCCTTGAACTTAAGATACACGGCACCTTTCACATGCAGAAGACTGGAGCAGCATCTGCAAATCAACCAACTGCATGTTCAGCTGCCACACAACTTCAACATAGTCAAAGCCAGAAAGTTGTCAAGTGTGCTGCATGTCTCAAAGAGTTCCACTCTAAGCAAGACTTGGTGAAACTTGACATTAATGGTTTGACATATGGCCTGTGCACACTATGTGTCAATGCTGCTGGTAGTAAGAGCTCAACTGTAAATGGAGGGAAACAGTTGCATCAAGGGTCTCAAATGTCAACAGGTCCAACTGCTGGATGGACCCAAGTGGAGAGCCTTAGCCCTGGTCTTGTGAAGGGAAAGACTGTCTCTTCTTCCTCATCATCTTCATCAGTATCACCCTCTATTTCCAAGACCCGTTGTTCCAGCTGCAATGTTAAATTTGAGTCAGAGGCAGAGCTTCAAGCACACCTGCAGACAATACACAGAGACCAAACACCAGAGGGTGCTCAATTAAGGACTCCCGAGGGCTCCCCCATGTCACGAGTTAGCCCCACCCAAAGTGACGAGGTAAGGTGTGCCTCACAGTAAACCTACATACTCAGTACATTTACCAACAAAACAGTAGTGATAATTATTGTTGTTAAAGATTTATTGTGTAGTACCATTTACTTAATTAAAGAGGAGTGAAAAAACAACAACAGCAAACAATTTGTTTGTGTACAAAGAATATGCATTTTTTTGTTTAAGCATTATTGTCCAACACTATTCATCTCTGTTTCTTTTTTTCCCACTGTTCAGAAGAAGACTTACCAATGCATCAAGTGTCAGATGGTCTTTTATAGTAAATGGGACATCCAGGTCCATGTGGCCAATCATATGCTAGGTAAGACTGTTTTAATTGGATATGTAACAAATGGCTAAACATATTTCACTGTCAATTTTGGTTATATGACCCCAGCGGGGTGCTTTTTCCCTTAATTTCCATTTGGATCTGATTATTTTTTATTTATTACACCTTAATGATGTTACTGGAAAACCCACTGAAATATATCTCTTGTATATACAGTCAAGGATTTTAAACAGGCATGGGAACTTAACCTTCATCCTCTCCTCGGGTCATTTTGACCGGAAATTAATTTTCTTTCCATTTTTAAAAGTTTAGTTTTCATTGGAATTGTACAAAACCATCACACTTGAAATTGGAATACACACACAGACACACAAAAATGACTGTGTTCAAGGAGTTTTTGTGGTTATAATAAAAATAGGAACAAATCTTTCTCTCTCGGGTCAATTTGACCCCCATAGAAATGTATGGAAATTGGGGAAAATGGGGGAAAAAAGCATCTGGCACAATCCAGAATACACACACACACGTACACACACACACACATACACATACACACACACACAATAAAATAATATATAACAGAAAACTCCCCAAAAAATCCTAAAAAAAAGAAATTAAGAAAAACTATTATCAGAATAAAACAACATAAGCTTTCTAGGCAGGAAAAAAAAAATGAAGTAGTGTAATTTCATTGCTTTGGGTCATTTTGACCCGCTGTTGAAACATTCAGTTTGAGAACAATGTCATAGAATGTCAAAGAGAACAATGTTTCAGTGTGAAATGTATTTCAGGAAAATGGCATAATTAGTCATGGGTCCATGGGTTATCTTCTCTCCTGTTCTTTATTTGTTACTCTTATTTGTTCATATTTATGATTTGAGGTTTTTTGTGGAAAGAGAATATGTTGGAACAGAATTGCCTCTCTGCTAGAAGTAGCATGTTCCATTTTTCTCAATAGATATAAAAGCTTTTAATTTCCAATTGGTTCTGCTGAAGCATGTTCTGTTGCAGTCTCACATAAAGTGTGTGTAAATCTGGACTGCAATTCCCTCTCAACTGCATGTGCCAAACTGCAAAGGAGAAAACTAAAGCCTGATCTGAGAAGTTTTAAGTACATTTCCCCTTGAAAATGGGTACAATTTCTTCTGTTAATGACCATCTGTAAAGATGAGGTGAAACGAGGGCTATGGGGTCATCTGCGCTCAGCTGTCAGTGTCATTAGCGCATGTAATGGAGCAGGCACTGCTCTTCTGGGTGTTGTTTCTAAGCACATGTCCCTGTTTTATTGCCATCGATAAGTCAATATGTAGAGAATTGGAGGGTGTTAAATGTGAGCACAGAAGCCAGCAGGTCCCTGTAACCTGGCCTTGTGGTTTGTAAATATACTAAAGTGTTCCTTTTTGTGCATATTTTATTCACAGTCATTAATATTGTTGATTTCCACAGAGACATATTTCAGAAAGCAATCAGATCTCACACAGATAAGGAAAGAAGGTGGAGGTAGGTGTGAACTGGACAGTAGGGATTGGTCTTGGCCACAGAAGCCCTGAGGTGCCTGCAGATAGAAACTCACAGCTTGAATGGCCTAAATCCATATTTGCTGTTCAGTTGGTTTGTCTGTTGTTGAAGATGTAAAAAGGCTTCAGCACCACCAAAGAAAGCCAACAACATTTGATTTGTCAGCATAACTGTCACCAGCATATGTTTGATGATTCAAAATGAGACAAAAGGAAATATGGCAAATTTCCATCGTCCTCTAATGCTTTTTTTTTTTTTGTCAAGTTGGTGGGCCACCTTCTCAAGGACAGTCACACATGGGTGTCCTGCATGTGATATGAGGTGGGGGTGGCTGATTACAGTGGCTCACACTCAAGCAGCAAACACATCCAGCCTTGTGTCGTTCCATTGCATAGTGGGGAGTGAGTGGCCTGGGCAGCCCAGCCAGTGGAGGGTTGGTGAGGTGGATGGCAGAGACCAGTTGGTGGAGGCTTGGAGCAGTGTAGGATGCACATTTGTTGTCCAGCAGGCCACTCTGTGTGAGGCAGTACTGTGGGCTGATGTCATGCTGAAAGGAGAGAGGAGAAAATCTTTTGAAAAAAAAAAAGAGGAATGAAGTGGATAAACAGAGCAGGGCAGAGGCATTACTGTCAAGTACCTTTATTACGGTGTGCATCATGTCTTATTAGATGAGTTATTTTTTAAAAGGATTTAAATGTATCATGTAGATTGATGCTTGTTTTTTTAATGCCACTCATATTAAAGAAGACTGTGTGCATTTCTTGACAATATTCTGTCTCTGTCTGCAAGACTTTCTGCTGCATTGACTTGTTTCTTTAGCATATGTCTCATGTTTGTGTGATTAGTATTCACTAAGTTACAGTTTATTTTCTGAGGACTGTCAGAATGGACTTCATTCAGAGGGAGATGAGAGATCACACATCATGTTAGTTTTCTTTATTTTGCAAAAAGCACAACATTTCACTCTGAGTGTACATAAATAAAAGAAGACATTTCACAGATTAGAATGGTGTATAACTCTTAATTGTATGTCCAAAATTGACAGAGTATTTTGAGTCTCTTTAGTACTGATGGTATTGCCAGTGCGACAGCCGCCCCCTGAGTGATAAGTCACCGTGGCTGAGGATGCCATATGCCCCAGGAGCCTCTGAAAATACTTGAAAGGTATTGTGATTTAAACAGATTTAAGCAGTTCAGCACTTACTGGGTACAATCTTCTGAAAGACGTGCTGTCATGGCGACCACCTGGACCAGTGGAGTCCAACTCCACACCGAGAAATGAGATCTTCTGCACTGGCTAGGGTTTGCTCTTTTCCCAGTTGACCCAAAGTCCCAATCAGGCTAGGGACCATGTCACTTTGTGCAAACAACAACTTGACTTAATGTCGGACACCTATTTTTATCTAGGCAAAGGGACAGGCTCAATCGCGTCCTTTGCATGAAGAACTGTGATTTCCACCTGAAGGACAGCAGGTTTCTCGCCTCGGGCTTGAGACCTTGGGGGTCTAAAGGTGGAAGTGGACCTGCGCAGAGGCAAGATATGTTTGATGGCCTCAAGTCTTCTGCTTTACTGCTGATAACTGCTGTGCAAAGTCCTCGACAGTGTCACTGAATAGGTTCTGAGGCAGAGATATATATTTCAATTCAAAACATTTCACACACATTCTCGTTGAACCTTATCAGTAGAGTATCTTTCCATTATCCCGAAATTTTCTCGTCAAGTCTCTTTCAAATGCCATTTAAACTAAATGGGCCTTTCGCTGATGTACCATGCTCCTTTGATTGTCCATGAACACATTTGATTGTCCATGATTGTCCATGAACACAGTAGAAAATGAGTTTTTGCATGTAGCAGTAGAAGCTTCAAATGTCAGTGCATATTTCATTGCAGCGAATACACTAGGCATAGCTTCAAGCGTGGTATGATGCTCCTGGAGTATTTGTTTAAGTGTTAATTTCTCGCCACTAGAAATCAATATGGCCAGTATTTTACGCAGGAATTGTCGGGTCACAACAAATTTTAAATGAATCACTTCCGAATTAGTTAAGTTCATCTAGCTTGTACGAGTTGCGCATCCAAGAAAGTGCTGTCATGCTGTTGATCAAAAGCTGAAAGAGCTTCAATTAACTTGCTATTTCTTCCTCCGAAATGCTCCAAAATTTCTGCAAGCACTGCATCCACAGTACTGTAGGATAATCATCTGAGCTCTTCTTGATTTCTCAAATCACTTTGAGCCTGGCCAATGCTTTCCTCCAGCAGATATTCTTGAAGGCCGTTGTTGATGGTCGCTTTCATTTGGGAGGTCTTGGCATTTCAGTGTCGTCGGCCTTCTCCCACAGCTCTAAGAAGTCAGATTCACTGCGCAATTTCATAAGGCATTCTGAAGCACATGTAACTAATTTGACTGCACTTAGAAGGTGCACTCTGACTACATCAGTTTGTTTGGAGCATCAAGCAGCTGTAGAATCTCAGGCCCCATTTACACTGCATGGTTAAAGTGACCCAATTCCGATTTTTTCCTTCCATGTGGCACAGATCAGATATGAGCCAAGACCATGTCAGCAGGAGATTTTCACAGATAGGTTTCAGGCCTCATTCATTTGTGGAAATAAATCAGATATGAATCAGATACGTGCGTTTGCGCTTGCAGTATAAGCAGACATATCGGATATTCCCCTGTAAATGTGACTCCTGCATCATTGAAAAGTGAGGTTTTTTTTTAACATTTCATGTATACCCGAGTATCACTCGCACGCTTCCAGTGGAGCTGCGTTAGTATACTGTCGTGAAGAATTTGTATTATTTTGATGTAGGGATGTAACTATTTCATTAAAAAGGTTTCTATATGAATTCATGTCAATAAATTAAACTCAGTGTACCCTTGAAATTGATTGATGATGTCATATATCCTATTTTTGGTAGGCTTACATTTCATCAAGTGCATTGTAAAAAGGAGATATCGGATAAAGGTCACTTTTAAACGAAATGTAAGCACATCATCCAAAAATTGGATATGGTCAAAAGATCAGGGGCCGTAGTCACAAAACATCTTAAAGGGTTAGTTCACCCAAAAATGAAAATTATGTCATTAATGACTCACCCTCATGTCGTTCCAAACCCGTAAGACCTCCGTTCATCTTCGGAACACAGTTTAAGATATTTTAGATTTAATCCGAGAGCTTTCTGTCCCTCCATTGAAAATGTATGTACGGTATACTGTCCATGTCCAGAAAGGTAATAAAATGCACTTTTACGTCGCCGTGGTTGTTTTTGCCGATTAGGACATCCGCGACATGCACACTTACGCACCATTTTAAAAAATATAGCAATACCAAAATGCAAACAATGTAGAATAGCTTGAATACAGCGTGCGTCTCCCTCAGACTGTAAACGAAGCTCGGGCGCACCAGATTACACGTCAGCAGACTCTTAAACTCTCAAACTCTTAAAAATAATGGGTGTGTCAGTCCTAATTTTAGGAGTCCTAAAGTCCTCTTGCTCTAAGAGTATTTCATAAGGCATTTTAGCACTAAAACTAGCTCCTAAATCTGTGAAACATTAGGAGTAGTCAAGAGGACTCCTAAATCACTAAGAGCAAATCACAAACAGTCCTAATCCACCTAAAGACACTGTACACCATTGAGGCAATAGCGATATAGCCTTGGGTGCTGAATCTTTTCTTCATAAATGCAATAGCCTACATTTTGAATTATAGATTTGAATCTATGATGAGACACCAAAAATAAATCTTTAACAAACAAATAAATAAATATTGTCTGATTACCTGTGGCAATGGTTTTCATGAGTTCACACTTACAAGTGATTGAATAGAGTAAAAAACAAAAAACAAAAAAATTTATATATATATATATATATATATATATATATATATATATATATATATATATATAATAAGCGTATTTGGTATGCTGTCCAAGGGGATTGAGGGCTCCGAGCTTGGAATTTAGCCCAAACCACGAGTTCTCCCCGTATCCCCAGCTGAGAGTGAGGAGCGGGGGGCGGAGGGATGCAGAAAACTGTCGAAGTAAATGTAGGCGAGTCAGCTCTCATCTGTGTATATATTCCTCCTCTCGAGCTGATTAGAAAGACCGTTTGAATGTGTTCCTCCCAAACTTTGTTTATAAAACATAATTTGCATTCTCTTGAGATGAAGACATCGAAGAGGCGGTCCACAATTAACTGTATATACTAGTTTAATTAGTGACATTAAAGGTGCTAAAGAGGATGTTTTGTTTTATACATTTTTGCAATATTACTTGAAACTGTCTTTACTAACTGATAAAAGACTATTTATTAGGTGCACTGAAAGTAATAATATTAATATACATCATCTGTGCACGAGGTAGGGCCTTAAAAACATCAGTCAATCGTTTACGCGATTATCTCTGGCTTGTCAATCACTGCCGTGATGTTCCTTGTGAGAGACGAGCACGGCTGCGCGCTCCAGTAACTTTCCACACTCCACAGGCGCCGCATGCAAAGTTTTTGTCAGGAGACAGGAATAACAAGTGCAGATTATGATTTACCTGCGGTGAGTCCGACATAATGAATCCAAAAAACACGACACAGCGAATGCCGGTGGTAAACACTCGTGTTCCAATACTCGTGCACGAGTTTTGGGAGGTGTTCCTTTGAAATTAGCTGTGAAGGAGAGGGGCTGTTCTTACGCATGCGCTCATTTCAAAAACTCAGTACCATTTTAAAATCTTTATGGCAACAATATGGCTAATTTTTATTTTAACTATGGCAACATTTTTATTAAAAAAATATTTATTTGAATAGGACAACATTTGTATTTTAAAACCTTTATTTTAATATGGCAACATGACACCTCATTCTACAATATTTCTATGATTAAATCGCTGACTCCTCCCCCATCAGCCCATCACTGTGTGTATACTCCATACCCCGCCCTTACTCTTAGCTTAAGACTTCTGTCTATTCCTTAGTAAAAGTTGTCTCAGCAGCTTTGTGAATAGGTTTTAGGAGAAAACTCTTAACTAAGAACTTTTATTGCTATTATAGGAGAACTCTTAGTGGTAAGATAAAATGTTTTGTGAATACGGCCCCAGATCTGTGCATTAAGACTTGCAGTGTAAACGCGGCCTTATACACCATGTGGGCAATGAACTTGAAGCTCGTCTCTGATACTTTCCTAATCAGGCCAGCTGCTTCCATGCGCACCTCCGTCTCGTATCTGCGGCTTCCACTGATCGCGGCTAACAACTCAAAAATGTTTTGAAAAGAATTCAGAATTGTTTTGACCGTTTGAAGATGCCATTTCCATCGCTGTTCAAGTAATGTCTTAAAGGTAAAGACATCCTGATGGTGTGGCCACGTGGCCTCAAGATCATATGGGGTGAGGTAACAATATATTTTTCTCATGGCCATGACTTCATTATGTTGAGGGAACGACATCTATTTCTAATGGCCAAGAGTTAAATGTGTAAACAACCTGAAATGATCAGAAAGATTATAATAATATTTATTTTTAATTAAGAAAAAGTGCGGAATTAAGAAACGTTTATACTAACGTATTGCATTATATTGTATTGTGTGCGATGCTGCCTAAACAGCATTCGAATGAAGTTTGTTATTATTAAATAATAACAATGATGAAAGGATAGCTTAAGAACATAAAATACTATAGTCTAGGACTACAAGAAAACATTTTTATCCATTCCATCTCACAACCTTTTTAATCCATTCACTGACCGTGTCTTTATTTTATTTATTTATGCATGCCTATTAAACCTAAATAAAATGAAATACAGCCTAATATGTTAAATTCCAGTAAATTAACTTCATGTGAAGTTCCTGTGTGCCTACAAAAATAAAATAAAATCAAAGCTTTATATAGGCTATATACAAATGATAAACAAAATTCTTTTAACATAGGCTTTAGCCTATTGATAGTTACACATTTTTTTTACTTAATTCAAATGCTATCACAGGCATGAGGGGCTACAAGTGAAAACAGACATTCATTTATGCTACTCTGCAGAAATACAGTCATAAAGTAAAAACTTTATTGCCATGATCGGGCATTTACAGCATTTACAAAATACAAACTTTAAGTAACATAAGGTAGCCCATAATGTTAATTAGATAAAAGGATAGACTATGGGAAATGAAAGGGAAAATGATATATTTATATGAATATATTTATAATGAAAAGCTAAATTTAACTAATAACAATATAAAAATATGAAATAAAAAAGACTGTTGGATGAGATTAAAAATGTCATCAAAAAGGCATAGGCCTATTCTTTTAATATTTATTGATAAACTTCATTCGAATGCTGTCTAGGAAACATTGCGTGCAATACAATAGGTCGCAATATGTTAATATGGTAAAAAAAAATGTTAATGTGTTAATATCACACTTATTCTTAATTAAAAATAAATATTATTATAATCTTATCCATTTCTGATCATTCCAGGTTGCGCAGGTTTTTTACACATTTAACTCGTGGCCATGAGTAATAGATGTCGTTCCCTCAACATAATGAAGTCGTGGCCACCAAAAATATATCGGTACCTCACAATATGATATCTAGGCCACGACTTTACGTCGCGTGGCCACGACATAAATCGTAATTAATTAAAATCATGCTGTTATTGACTCATGGACATGTGAGCCCGGAGTCACATGAACATTCAAACTATAAAATCGAATGAATGTACGCAGAGAGGACCAACCTGCCGCATTGCATACATGTAGTAAAGGGACACTCCTAGCCAAAGCTTCGGAAAGAAGCGACCACCTGGTAGAATGAGCCCTAACTCGGAGAGGTCAAGCTTGACTGCACTTTTTCTTGGCCAGGGCAATAGCATCCCTCATCCAGTGTGACATTGTTTGCTTGGTGGCAAGCGCCCCCCTGTTACGACCCCCATAGTAAATGAAGAGTTGCTCCAAGCAACACTGCAGCACTGAGTAGTGTGGTGGACATAAGCCTGAAGAGCATGCACTGGACACAGTCGGTGAAGTTTCTCCTGCTCCTGCGTAGTGAACGGCAGAGGACAGAAAGCTTCAAGAGTGACCGGATATACAGTCTAGAATAGAACCTTAGGTTGATAGAAGTTTAAGAAGGAATTTAGAGATCGACAGAGCCTGCAAATCCCCAATTCTTTTTAGTGAAGTAATAGCCATGAGGAAAACCATCTTTAGGGTCAGAAGCTTGTCAAGCTGACTCTAGAGTTTCAAAGGGGGTTTCAACCAGCCCCTCAATGACTATGGTATGATAGTCACACGAGGGAATCTTGGCTCTAACAGGAGGCCTCAGTCACCTGACACCATGGATGAAGCGGGTGATCAGAAGGTGCTTCCCAACTGGAGCCCTGTCAGTCAGGGCATGGCAGGCTGATATGGCAGCCAAAAAACCCTGAGAGTCACAGAGCATGTGCCTTCTGATAACTTTCCCTGCAGAAAATCCAGCACTGAAACAATCTGGCAGTGGACTGGGTCTGCATGGCATGCAGTACACCACCTTTCAAAGACACCCCATATATTGTTCTCGTGGAGGGAGCTATAGCACTGAGAATGGTGTCAGCTGAAAACCCAGTGTGGTACCCTTCAGGGTGAGGGTGTCGGAAAGGGGGGCCACCCCCACAGACCTGGACACCTCACCATGCCACGCCACGGCAAACTCTCTTTTTGAGCCTCTCTCCTTTGAGAAGGACTGTGTTGGGGCCGACAGCCTAACAGTGACACCCTTTGTCGCCAAACAGCCTGGAAAGCTAGAGAGGGGCATCCAAGAGAAACACTGTCTTTGAGGTCGGTGAGATTAAGCCACAGATGTCTCTCTGTGGTGACCAAAGCACCCATTTGCTGATAATTTGTACCAACTGACTGCTGCAGATTCATTTCAGCATTGATAGTGTTGACATAGAAACAAATAAATCCGAGTCTGAGGACGTGAACAGCTCTGAGAAGAATGTCATGGGTTGCTGTCTCTAAATTACAGTTATGACATGGTGTGAACACAGCATAAGCTCATTGTTTTGTTTTAGGAGGAACTGTAAAAGGCTGCTGTTGTTCTTTTTCGGCACTCTGTGACTGTCTGTCCACAACTCTGTTAAGGCTCAGTTAAGGCTGTCTGTGTGAGGTATGAAAATACATATGTTGACAGGCAGGTAGGACATCGTATCAGACCAAATGCAAACTTTAGATGAACATTTTTTGGACCAGAGACTTCCACAGATGATATATGTACATTTTTAATATTTAGACCACTTCTATCATTGATAGCTCTCAGTATGTGAAGAGAGTTTCAACCAGAATAACAAAACGTGTTTATGGAAAAAATTGCCTACCCTACCTTTAAGTGTGCCAAAACATTACATTCAGCTCACACCTAAGTATATTATATATTATTATAAATACACTTTATACACCCGTAATAAATACACTTAAAAAAAAAAAGTATACATGCTAAAGTGTAATTATTTAAAAGGGCATTTAGCAACTGTTACACATGAGTTGAATGGTATCAATTCTGTCGAATTTTTGGGGGTCTCTGTGTTTGTGGCGTTTGTGTAGTTTGGTTTCTCTTGTTTTTCTTTGGCCCCCTGGGGTCTGCTGGTGAACAGGATGCTGATTAGTGATGCTCTCATTGAAGTCCTTCATCATGCCCTCTGGCTGCAGTCATGGAACCCTGTGGAATGTTCCAGAGAGTTCTAAAAAGATTCAGGTGCTTCAAACCATGTGGCCCCATGCCAGATCTTTCCTAATTCCTAGCACCATGGTTTATAACTGTCCTACCCAAAAGAGATGAACTTCATCTGAATACCCTATGGAGCTTTAAATTTAGATATACCATAATGATTATTCAAGCAGTAGCCTTTATTATGATTATCTTATGCTAATGTTAGTGATATAAAAATGTATGTGTGTATATTTGTATGTGTATATGCACACATTTCTTTTCGGAACTGTAGGGTTGCTTGTAACACTACAGAAAATATTGATATCATTTTAAATTTGATTTAAATTAAAAAAAATTTTAATCAAATTTAAACCCAAATTTTATTAAATTACCCCAACTACCCCTCTTTTCATTTTAAAGTCTGCATGAAACAGACGATAGTCTTTTATTCCCTATTGTGTCATACTATATCTGAGTGAAACTGCTTCGTGAACAAGAACAAATGTAGGGTGGGACTTGATTTCGTCCTTTGGGAATTGATTGGATGAATTTGGGCTTTGCTAACTATATGGAGGCAGATCTGAATGGCAGCTTGCAGTCAGTTGTGGAGGATATTCTCACCCTCCACACGTCATGAGAACAGATGTCGTTTCTGGTTAAAGATTACGAGGGCATATGAATTAAAAAAATAATGATGTGCACAGATAAATCAGTTATGATAAGCACTGCAGCATTCTGTATTTTTGTGTTCTTTTTTAAGTCAATTTTGGTTTCATGGTAACTAGAGATGCACCAATTTCAATTTTCTTGGCCGATTCAGATTTCTGCTTTTTTTTTGTAAGAGTGACTAGTTGACAGCATATACAAACAAAAATCTACTTTTCTTCAATGTAAAATTTCAATTTGAAGTAAAAAGACAATAAAATAACAAATAAACAAATTTCAAACAGCAGCACAAATAAATACAATAGAATAAAGAGAGATATGAAATAAACATTTTTCAGGTGGGTATACAGTATATTCAGTATATTTCAGTAAGAAATACTACAGAAATTAAAGTAATCAAATGTAAAATAACACTGGATAGTTTTCATTGTAACAGTTAAATACAGATTAATGCTTATAATTAGTTACAGAAGTTATTCAGTCAAGAGCAGAGAGAAATCTTCTTTGTCTTTTGCTCTTTAATTAACATGACAGACAACAGCAGGAATATTAGACTGCTGTCACTGTAAGAGTTTATGCACGGATCCAAAATATTGTTACACAACTTGCGTTATCTTTCTGAAAAATTGATTCCAAAACTGACTGTGTTTAACTGGATACTCGCCAAGATGGCCATTTTGACATAATTTTCTGTGTGTTGACCGGTAAGCCAGAATAAAAAAAATAAAAACAAAACTCTCAGTTACTGAAATGAAAAGGAGAGCTTTTGGAGAATGTCCGCATTCCAATAAGGACAAAATAAAATCAGGGTTTATGAGAGAATTATATTTTTTTTGTTGGAGTATCCTTTTAATTTCTGAGGAGTTTGTTCTCTTCTCTCTCTCTTTCTTTCTTTCTTTCTTTCTTTCTTTCTTTCTTTCTTTCTTTCTTTCTTTCTTTCTTTCTTTCTTTCTTTCTTTCTTTCTTTCTTTCTTTCTTTCTTTCTTTCTTTCTTTCTTTCTTTCTTTCTTTCTTTCTGTTCCTAATTACTAATTAACTTGAGAGATTGCTAATGTAGTCCTCTTTCAATGAGGTGCATGGAGGGCAACAGATCATTAGCTTCAATAATGAATGTGGATGGGGCAGATAATGGCCTGTGATGTGCCCACACTGACAACAGTATTCACAAGACAAAGGTTTGAGTGAGCTTTGGTTGAACAGATGTTTTATATGTTGATGTAAAAGGCTGATCAAATGTGTTTATTTATTTAAATAATTTTAGCAGGCATATTTAGACATGTCCTATTATTATTATTATTATTATTATTATTATTATTATTATTATTTGTATTCATTGTCTTATAGAACCTAAATAACGTGGTAATTTTTAGACGCCAGATGGTGAACAGGAACATGGTTTGGTAGCTGTTTGATAACTTAGTCAAGCAAAAGACAAATTAATTACTGACATATTAATTACTGTTAAAGAGTGTAAAGAATGATACATAAAATTCATTACCATTCTGATCGAATTTCTTAAGAATCAGTTTCTGGTTCAAACATATATGGCTGAATTAAACCAGTATTTTTTCACTTGCCATTGTGCAGTGTTTACTACAGTAAAGTTGACCAAGTGGATCTCTGAGCTGGTGTAAGTGAGTACAGGTGGGGCTAATTTGCATATTCATGAAAGCAACTGGCACTAAATGTTAAATAATTTAAGTAATCATTTTAATTAATTGATTATTATTATTATTATTTGGCATGAAAACACCCACATATTTTGCAAATACACTAAAACTCCTTTTCTTTTTAATATAAATATGATAGGTCACCGCTTTTCAAATGCTGCACTGTAAACATGAATATTTTGATTGGGACTTGAATTTAAGCATATGGGTATTGATAGTGGACCTTGTAATTTCCGAAGGTCTTTTTTAATGCAGTGTCTTTGATCTTAAAATATTCAGATGAATGAAATATGTATATAGTCGAATATTTCCTAGAACAAAAAATAACTGTGGAAAAAGTGTATGTTCATTTGGGAAATCATTTAGAACTTTAAGTCATTTTCAAGGTTCACCAGTGTGGCATGCTCAGCATTTCCCATCATTAAGAGCATGAAGTGTTAATTGCAGTTTGATCTCATTAGTGATTAGAGTCATTTTCTTTGAGCATCTGAACTTCTCTGATGAAGACTCCTCTTCTCGCTTCTTAATGGCAGCGTTTCCTGCCAGTGTCTGCTAACTCTGCCGACTTTGGGGAAAGATGCTTATGCTGTAATGATTATTATCATTAAGAAGTATGAAGGTGCCAAGCATTGGTGACCCAGCTGTTCATTAAAGCAGAGATTTTTTTTTGTAGCTAGATTCAGATCACCTACTCAGAGCAGACCTCCACCTGCGCAAAGTCCATCTCTGTCCACATGACATCATTGGCTCTCTTCTTTGACCTCCAGACAAATCTAATGTCTGTCTGTAGGTTGTTGGTCAAACTAAGTGGAATTTCATTTTTGTTCATGTAATATTATCAACATAATAATCTTTTTCTAAATTATCATCATTGCACATGATGATAGTATTTTTGTTATTTGGATGTGAATAGAAATATTTGCCCTCACAACTCTGCTCTAGTGTTTACCAATGAAACAGAATGATCTGTACTTTTACTTTTATTTACTTTTAATTAATTATTGTCAAACTTCAAATCATCTGCAGTGAGCAAAGTTTCTGTTATCATGAAATGTGTTTATTATTGAATATCTGGCTGGACATTCATTATTCATTGGACATACATTATGAATTTGGCAGATGCTTTTATCCAAAATGAATTACATTCAAGGTATACACTTTGGTCCACACATTCCCCGGGAATTGAACGTATGACCTCGCCGATGTTAACACCATGCTCTACTGTTTGAGCTACACCTCATTAACACACAATGTTGTTAAAAATATTTTTGCAAATTCATCTTGTGACTCCCTCATTCATTTATTTTGGGCTTCATTTAGGTATTTTCAAATGGAAGACCACATCCTATGTGAACACCTTTTAAAAAAGTGTGTAATCGACTCATCAACTAATCGTTTAGTCAATTGGCCAACTGTTAGATTCTGAGAATGTGTAGTATATTATAAGTGGAAAAGAACTCTATTATCACTCCACAGTCTCTGTCTTTTCATACCAAAACAAGTTCATTGCATTCTTACATCTAGGCATGCATTTCTTAAAACACCAACAACAAATTTTTAACTAAAAACTCTCAAAAAAGTGTTTCTTGACTAAATTATTCATTTAGTGATCCATAAAAAAATACAACACAAGTAAATGCTCTCTGGAAGCCACTGCATTCCTTCAATGGGCCACACCCTGTGTCACCTTTCAGATAAAAACGTACACATAAGAAAAAATGATTAAAGATTAAACTAAATTGTAAGAGATTTGATTATCATTCAGCAGCAAATGATGATAAAATAAATCAATTTAAGAGGGATACATAAACAATATTGTAATATTTGTCGTATTACTTGGCCATTTGTTCTCTATGCCTGTCTTTCTCCACTTCAAATTGAGGTTCTGATAACCCTGTGGAGGCTTATTTTGCTATAATGACTGTCTCATTTATCCCTTACATACCTGTCATGCATATAAGGTTGCCATTCGATTCATCTCTCCTGCGTATCTGAGACCATGGGTCCTGACGTGGCCAATCTTCTGGTTGTTTGCCAGCTCGTTTGTCCATGTGGAATTGAGGTAGTATGAAAGCAGTGCAGTGAGTGCGGCGGCGGGGTCCCAAGCTGCCCGTTTGCTTGCCTTCATCAGCATTCCACCGATGAGAGTAATTAAAGCTCAAATTAATTCTGCTGTAAGCAGACGAGCCGCTGAATAACTGATATTGGAGGCGCGATGATGAATGCGCCACATCAAGGGTGAAGCCCTCGAGACACTGCAGAAAAAAGACATCTCCTTTTGTCTGCTCTCATTTTTACTCCGGCTCAGTTCCATAACCTAGTGAGCTGACTTACTGCCTACTGCCAACATGGGCACCTGCCTTTTAAGGCTGTATATTAACTGAGATGAAACCTCAGATTTGGAACTCTGTTATCCACATAGGTATAAAAAACAACAATAGCACTCTTCATGTGAAAAGTACTGTAAACAGTGCCTTTTTAAACCGGGTGTGTCATCGCCGACACATCCAACCAAGCTGTATTCATGTTACTGTAACTCTTCAACCATTTGCACTATTAAAATAATACAAATAATTCAAATAAATAATGCATAAAATAATAAAAGACATTTTTTTTTGAAAGCCATTTGGGTTTTTTTTTTTTTTTGAAAGCCATTTGTCTTTTTATTGAAAGTCATTTGTTTTCTGAAAAAAAGTCACTTTGCGCTTGAAGATAGCACATTGTGTTAGAATTTTACAGTCAAAAAAGGGATGGAATGGCATTCTTCCTAAAGTTATTTCAAAAAGTTGTCCAAAATCTGCCATTGGGCTGAGAACTGGTGCCTGTGAAGGCCACAGCATAACAGATCCACCAGATCCCCAAATTTTCATTTATTTTGTCCTTGTGTATACATATATGTTCTGTCTGCAGCCTGTGGCCCCCTCTACAATATCCAGTTGGAGGTACCTTACCCTCTTCTGCTGGAAAACTGAGGCCAGATGGAGGAATTTGATTAAACAGCAGTGGAAGACCAAATGTTCCATTGGATCCAGAGTCAGGCTGTGAAAGTGATTGTGTGGGGGTGTTGAATGGGAGTCTGAAATGGCCTTCTGGTGCGAGCAGGCCAGGGCTCTTTCCAGAAAGAGGCAGCCGCTGGGGTGCAGTAATGTAGAAGCCCTTTTCCAACAACCAGCTGGGCCTTTTAGGAGCTGCTATCCCCACAGCAGACACCCAGCAGCCTCTGAGCAGCTTGACTTCACCATATGTGGAGGTTTTTTAACGCTCCACCTGGTTTCCCGGGAGGAAGTTGAGCCGCTGGGATGCCAGGAGCAGGTGAAATGCTCTTAATGCAGCCAACAGTATGAGAGGACAGCCGGATGCGGATGACCTTGGAGCCTGTGCCCAGACTACAGGAACATGGTCAGTTTTACCCAACAACTTCATATCCAGATCTGTGTGTACATTCACACACCTAATACACTGGACATAAGAGAGGAATACAGGGATAATGCCCAAGCAATACCCCTGCCCCCTTACCACACTCAAGAGCATACAGTCTCCCAGGAGCTGAAGTGAGAACTCTAAATAGACTCCATAGTGGAAAAGGCTCAATAGAGGTCCTTCCTTCACCATTTAGGAAGTTCAACCTGCAACAGGAGCTGCTTTAACAGTTTCACTCAACTTTGAGTTTGTCCTGTATTCTTCAATAACTGTCTGGTTTTGAACAAAAGAAGGCTACAACAGACAGTCATGATTGCTGAAAGAATGATTAGTGACCCCAAGCCCACTCTGCAGGACTTTGGCTGTACACTATCAGAATGAGGAAATTAGCATAAAAACAAATCCCATTCACCAAGGCCCTCTGACAGATGCTATAACATCTCTAAGAGTCTAAGAATGAGGCCTTCTACAGGAGAACTCCAACAAGCTCATCTACTTCAGCGCTCCCACATCAGTGCCATGCAAATTGTGTTTGGCGGTTAGGTTGGGCTACAATGAAATCTATGGTTCAGTATGTACTGTACCTCAATATTAACTTTGAATAGAAATTAGTGCATAGAATAGTAATTACAATTAGTTAGAATCTGCAACCTATCTATCCATAGTGTTTCCATGTCTGCTACATGTCCTCAAAGAATTTTAATTAATTTTTAAGAAGATATAGGCTGATATATATTTGGATCTGGTCCAAAGTGGTTAAATGGCATATATCTTGTGAGCACAATGTCTAAACTGCACAAAACTTGGTATACATGGAGAACAGGACATTCTGAGTACATATGCCAAATTTAATCAATCTCCAATAATAGGGGCAGCAATAACTAAAGTAAACTGTACACTGTGTTAACATTTACCACAAACAAAACTGTTTCAAAAAGTACTGTTGTTTTAAAGTTTGACAATTTTTGGTTATTTTTCCAATATTTTGGCTATTTCTGACGAACTTCATGAGGTGTCAGAGGGCTGTATGACTGAATCAGCATATTGTGTACAGTTTGCAGGAGGGTGTTATTTGAAATGCCTTCCACCTTTAGGTGACTTTAGGCTCAAGTCAAAATTCTGTCTGCAGAAAAAAACAAAACAAAAAAAAACTTTGTAGTTTGTATTTAAAGGCTGTCTTCCCCCATTGTAACGCTGCGAGAGTTCAGTGCTTTGACCTCTGTGTGGTTTGTGTCGGAATGTTTTTTTCTTCTGCGTGGTCTTCTTGACAGGTCTGGCGGCAGATCAGAGCTAGTTTTCTACTGGCAGGAGTCAAGGGAAGCTCATTTCCTCCAAAGCAAACAGCCATCTGAGAGTTGAAGCTTTTCACTGGACAAGTAGCACATGTGTTCATGAGCACATGTGGAAAACGGGTGACTTTAAAGTGGAAAATGGAGCTATTCACACAATCATCTTTATGAACAGAGCAATTGCAAGAGAGTCCTGTTTGTGCAGCTGTTGCCCCCATTGCATTAGATGTTTTGTGGCTTGTTCCTCTCACAGTGCCCACATTACTCACCCTTAGCCAACATCACTCCCAGAACACCTGAACAGTGAGTGGGTATAGTGATCACGTGTATCCTTCATTTACCCTGTCACCTGGAATATACTAGGGTAATACTGCCCTGACTCCAGTAATGGGGCCAGAGAGGGATTTTTCCCTTGAGATGAGAGCGCAGCCGCAGTCAGGCTGTCAGCCGCTGTGAGTACACATCCAGCGGGAGTGAATTACTGAAGGCTTTCTTCTGCGGCTGTGTGTATAATTGCAAGTGTAGAGGGAGCGTGTCTCTCAGTTTTGTGATTGTGAGGTGCAGACAGCAGCCCGAGGGTCCCCCCCCCCCATCAGCGCGTTTGGATGCGTCGCCTCACACATCAATACAAACACACACACAACACATTCTCCCACAAGGGCGCCTATCCTCAAAACCCCCTGCTAATGGAAGCCACTGCAGTTTTCAGTCAGGTTTTTATTCACAGCTCCTTGTAAATGTGATGCCAAGAGACATTTTCTTCTTGAAGAAAGAGAAGAATACTGAAAATACTAAATTGTGTTCATCACATCATAGGTGTTTTACACATATTGCCTTCATGCATGTTATTCAGGTTAAAGTATTCTTTGTTTTTTTATGCAATATTCGAACAGTACTCTGAAACTTTAGCTTGACAAGCTACAAGCTACTCGTAAGTTAAAGTAGTTAAGTTACATTAAAGCTACCCTTCTGAAAAAGTAGTTGGCTACACTACAAGTTTCTATCAAAAAGCTAGCTACATTGAAACTAGCATACTTTTTTCTTTTCTTTTTTTACAATGACGTTACGAATAATTGTTAATGAAGAATGTTATAATGTGATCTTTTAGGTACATTACAAAACTGTGGCAGAACAGATTAAACCATGGCAGGGTATCTTTGTAATTAAAGGTGCCCTAGAATAAAAAAATTGAATTTACCTTGGCATAGTTGAATAACAAGAGTTCAGTACATGGAAAAGACATACGTTGAGTTTCAAACTCCATTGCTTCCTCCTTCTTATATAAATCTCATTTGTTTAAAAGACCTCCGGAAAACAGGCAAATCTCAACATAACACCGACTGTTACATAACAGTCGGGATCATTAATATGTATGGCCCCAATATTTGCATATGCCAGCCCATGTTCAAGGCATTACACAAGGGCAGCCAGTATTAACGTCTGGATCTGTGCACAAGAGAATCATCAGACTAGGTAAGCAACCAAGGACAATAGCGAAAAATGGCAGATGGAGCAAGAATAACTGACATGATCCATGATTACATGATATTTTTAGTGTTATTTGTAAATTTTATTTCTAAATGTTTCGTTAGCATGTTGCTAATGTACTGTTAAATGTGGTTAAAGTTACCATTGTTTCTTACTGTATTCACGGAGACAAGAGCCGTCGCTATTTTCATTTTTAAACACTTGCAGTCTGTATAATTCATAAACACAACTTCATTCTTTGTAAATCTTTCCTACAGTGTAGCATTAGCCCGTTAGCCACAGAGCATATAGCCTCAAACACTATACTCACAGGAATCGATGCATGCGTGCAGCATGAATGACGAACATCTTGTAAAGATCCATTTGAGGGTTATATTAGCTGTGTGAAGTTTGTTTATGCACTGTATAACTGCACTTATAGTCGAGAGCTCGGGAGAGCAGGGAGCGAGAGATTTAAAGGGGCCACGCAGCCTGAATCGGTGCATAGTTAATTATGCTCCAAAATAGGCAGTTAAAAAAATGAATTAAAAAATCTATGGGGTATTTTGAGCTGAATCTTCACAGACAAATTCAGGGGACACCTTAGACTTATATTAGATCTTTTGAAAAGACGTTCTACAGCACCTTTAAATCAGAAATAGACATTTGATATAGAGTGCAATAAGCAGGATAAATTAATCAGTTTATAAAGGCTATTATTCACCTCCTGTGTGCTTTAAGTCTTCGACGTAGACAGCATTTTAATCTTTGGTTTGCATAACTTACAGTCGACTCATGTGAAATATCCACTGTAAAGCCGCAAGATGTGTGATATAACAACAGATGGCAGTAATGAAAAAATCAAGTTTGTGATCTAGTAGGAAGCAGACATTGCTTTACAGGCTTGTAACTCAGATAGCAAAACAAAATGTAGCTTTTAGTCATGCTACATCGCTACTTGCTGGAAAAAGTAGTTAGCTACTGGAAAAGCTACACTGTTTTAAAAGTAACTACTGACAAGCTACTGAAAAATTTAGTTAAGCTAGTAACTACTGGCCTTAACTTGTAGCTAGCTACTCCCCAACACTGCAGTCGAACACATTGCCTTTCAAAGTATACTCCATTTGATAGCATGCACGAACGCAGGAGGTCGACACGTGCTCTAGAAAGTTTCACCTTGTCCAGTGCCTGTGCTGTTTTTCTCTAGAAGTTATGACCAATAAAAATGTCTTTGTATTCTTTTAAAGCTAGAATTGCAGCTATCTCATAACTCCCTTACATAGGCGCATGTTGTTTTTCCGTCTCTTTAGTTTAATTTTCTACTGTGAAATAATGGACTGAGCCACTGTTGCCACCTAGTTAAAAACAAACTAAATGCGCATGTGCAACCTACAGTATGCACATAACTATTCTGGTAATGAAATTTGCCTAACACTAACTGTACGCAGACCCTCGTGTACGTGTAAAAACAAAATTATAGTTTAAGATTAAGGTAATTTATTTTTTACTTTACTTCTTTAAAAACCCTATGAAATCAAAATGTTGGGGTTTTTAGTTGTGGGGCTTTTAGTTGTGTTAGCTTTGTGTTCATCTATATGCTAATCAGCTTCAGATATATGCATTTAAAATGTACAGTCTTCTTCCACCAAGAAAATGGACCAAAGATATTGACGACATTATCTTGGAAATACACATTTTGTCCATAAAAAAAAAAAAATTGCACTTTTGTCAAATTAGCTTTGCAGACTCACTGTACTGCACTGTTATATTAGACTGGGTAAACCCAGCCTGATCTGCCGGCGATTTGATTTCGCCCGGCAACTCAGTCTGGAAACCCGTACATTCATTTCTACTGCTTCTGTTACACTTTTGCAGGAACCAATCACAGACTGGCTGATCCACCTTGCTCGCTATTGGCGGGTATAACACAATGATGATAGAGAAGCGACGACAAGCACGACCGTCAATCCAATTCCTTGTAACCTCTTGACGATGCTGAATGACTTGTTTAGTTTAGCAAACAAATCGCTCGAGTGGGTGTAAATACCACTCGATTTCCTGTTTTTTTTGCACAACCTGCAAAAATCGCTCGATACCATTGCTGCTTCTGCAAACCGCTGATCAATGCTACAAACCAATGCAAACTAAACCTGTCTGGAGTTTTCGCGTCGCACTGCAAAGTACGTCACCCGGATCATTGATCTGATTGGATGAAGGACTATCCAATTGCATGAATAATGCTTGTTGATCATGCCTCTTGTGCAGTAGAAAATACATAGCAGACTCCCCAGACCAATGTTCAATTTTAAATTGAACTTGGTCTGGTGATAGCCAGACAACTGTTATATTAAATATTTCCATTACAATATCAATTTATCTTACTTATTGGATCAGTTGTCTGACAAATATTTTGTTCTATGATTTGAATAGAATTCAGACATCAAATTTTATTATTTATACTTTTTTTTTTTATGTCTCTTTGAATAAGGTATTCTTCTGTGGCTATATCTCTACTGACTGCATTACAATTCTATATCACTTAGTCTAGTAGTAGTTTAAGCAGGGAGAAATTGTCTCTCGGCTATTAAATATATAAATGGTTAATTCAAGTCAGTTGTTATTTAATTTATAGCACTGAACATTGAAGCATACAGACAATGGAAAATAATTTCTGTTTTTACTAATTTCAATGCATAAATGCACAAGGAATAATCAGTCATTCAGGATGTATCACATTAAGCAATACAATAATTTTCATACATGGCTGCTTCAGATTGCTGTATCTTGCTGGTTGTGCTGCATGTTCTATAGCAGGACACAATCTGATGCGAGCTGTTTGATATCCGGCGTGTAATCTCACAGGACCTGCTCCTCTGTGCCGTCTCATTCATTTGGCATGCTGCACAACAATCTGATTTGTTTGCTAATTGTGTCCTGTTCTTTATCTGATTGGTGCTCTTGCCTCTTTTGAATTGTGAAACTATGGCAACAGGCATCAGTGGGGCGGCTACCGGAGTGCACGAGCCAAAGAAAATCTGTGCTACAGACATTTCTCTGGCTTTGTATAATTTACATGTAGAAGAGATATGATTTAATAGTTTATAGATTGGCAGTGACGGTTACGTGAGAGAAACATCCAGAGCTCTGATTCACAAACAGTTCTTTTCTCTGAACTCTTCAAACACAGACAAAAATGCTGATGCACCCAAGAGTTCAAATGGATTTTATTGACCATGTTTGATACAAGACTGATGTCAATTCTGCAAGCATGAGTCTGTCTCTTGTTAACTCTGTAATTATGTACAAATGTCTCGCTTCTCATTTTTCAGCAATTTCTTCTTGATCTCAATGAAAATGTAAGAATGGCTTAACTGAGAGAGAGGAAGCTAGAGAGAGAAAGGGCGGTGTGGAGGAAGTGTGAATCTGCTGTGTGAGGCAAGATATCGTCCCGCGTTGATTCATCTTGTCTCCCTCCTGGATTGTGAAGGGCCGTCTAATGAAGTTCAGGCCGTCAGAATGAAGGGACTAATTCTGATTTAGCTGAGCTAATGAACTTCCTCTCTCCTGGTGTGAGCGGCTCATGGGGCGGCCGACAAACTGACGGAGAGACACTGTGAGACGAGGCAGGAAAGAGCGTGTAAAATGCTTATTTGGTGTTACTGAGAGGTATTAAAATGAATTGTGTGTGTGCTCTGAAATTATGCTAATGCTTGACTTTAGGTATATCTGCATAATGTTATATGACAAGGATAAAGATTTGTTCAAATGAAGTCTAAACTTTTGGCACAAAAGCACTGACAAAAAGAATTTTAAATGAAGCAGTGCATCTTCATGAACCTGTCACATTGGCCACTTTCACACTGTGGAGTGAGAACTGCATTTAAAGGGGATTGAGAAATCAACTTTTCCCTAATCTTTTGACACATAAGAGATCATTGCACTGTAAAAGCATTCAGAACTTCCAAAGTTTGCTAATGCTAGGAAAGTGGCTGTTTATTTTCATCTTTCTGAATGTCTCAGGAGAGCATTCTTTGTTTGTTTGGTTCATTTCACTGTGGATTGCTTTGTAAACCAGTTGCAATTCAATGCAGGCATTTCAGACAGACTAATACAGAAAGATATACACCAGACAGTAATGCCACAGTGATTTTAGATATGTGAGTATAAACATTAAGTCAGACATTCTATATCACAAAATCATTTATTGTTTATGTAAATCAAGCCAATGACTAAACAGTCAGCTTCACATTGTTTTACTTGCAGTAGTAGCATGAAAACCCTTTGTTTTAATTACATTACATACAAAAAGCAATCAAAGATCGCTCTCTTTATAATGGTTGGAACTGTCAATTACTTCAGTTCAGCATGAGTTTATCAGTGACTGAGTTCTGCACTCTTGCCAAAACTCCTGTTATAATCAGTGACGCTGTCTACGCTGCTTAGCATTTGTTAGACAGCAGACATGAGTGTGATCTGCTATTAGGCTCAGTGCTGCAACTATTTATGAAATGGGAGTAGTCTAAAAGGAGACATTAAAATCAGAAGGCAAAAAATCAGGGTTGGAAATGGGCTTTTATTTATAAACAATGACAGTTTCTGATATTAAAAAATCCTGCTAATTTTAAGTGCACCTCAGGAAACATTCTAAAATAATAATTAACCCTCTGGTCCTCTTTGTTTAGGGGTCACACTTGGCTCCTTCACGGTCAAAAATGACAGAAGCCTTGAAATGTAACTTTTTTTGTTTTTCAGGAAAATCAATGTAATATATTTTGTTCAGTAATATTTATTTATTATTTTTTAAAATTTATTTTGAGGGTATTTTATGATACTATGTAATATTTATAAAACTTTTATTAGCTATATGTTTGCCATTGAAAATAACACTTTTATTTCCTAATATATATTTACATTTACAATCCAGTTTTTTGAAGGTTGATTAGTGCCATCTGGTGGGAGTAAAAAAATAAAAGCTTGTGTAATGCCATGGTGTAACCACTAGATTCCTTATAAAGTATAGTTCTATATAAAGTGGCTTATACATTTTGTAGTGGTTTTTAGACATAAATACTTATATTTATTAAGTTGTGGATTTGGATTTATTCTTAGATATTCTCAAAGACTACTTTTTGTCAAGGTTTAGACTTTTTTTGTTTGTTTGTTTGTTTGTAATGTTGATTTGAAGTGTCGGTTTTTGCATTAATTTTACTAGAGTCAAACCTGAACATAGAGGACGACATTTTGTTACACATAACATCAAAATTCAATAAAAAATATTACAAAAATGAACAGGTAGTTTTATTGCAGCTTATTAAATCTGGGTCTGATCTAATTTCAACCTCTTCTTTTGAGTCTTTTGGCTCTGCCTTTTATTGTCTATTTTGCACTCTTGACATTTTAGACTTTCACCCCTTCAATGCTGTGCACTTTTTTTTCTGCACAGTGGCTGATTTGTAGTTTGTACCACCAAAAGATTCTCTGAGTTTTCGTATTTTTTCGTATATCCTATGTTGGTCATTTTTGACCGCAAAGGAGCCAAGTATGACTATTTCCCCCCCAGACCCTTTAACATATCCAAATCATGTCCATGATTTTTTTTGTGTTCACAATACTAATGCGACAAAAGTCACCAAGTGTCATCCCGTTTCGATGAAGCAATAAAGATTTTAAATTTCAAAACTTTCAAAAATCTTGGTCATTTTTGACCGAAGAGGAAAAAAAGCAGTCCATGACCCCTATAAATCAGCTCTAGATTTCCTACACACTAACGCAAGACAATTCTGTAATACTGTAAAAGCACAACACTGCATGTTGGCAAAGCATATTTTTCTGACTGTATCTTGGCATATACTGTAAACTCACCAATACTTGTAATCAAACTTGATCTTGGACATCTTAGACATTTTGATCTTGGACATCAATTGTGAAAACTGTGAGAGCAACACTCACAATAGTACTTCATTTATGACTTAAGTGCAAGTACAGAGATTATCTCAGCCAAATTATCTCACTACATCTATGCTATTGTTGTTGTTGTTTCGTAATAATGACTTTAAACCACTGGATATAAAAAAATCACTTTCTCCCTTTGTCTTCATTAGACATGAGATGTCAAACTTGCATGCAGGTCACATGCAGAAATGCTACAGCGATTATGCATGTGTCTGTGTGTGTTTTGCCAATCTGTGAATCTACAGATAAGAATTAATCATAAACATTTGATTTGAAATTTCCCCTATAATGTCCTACTGCTACATTATTTTCAGCGCTAAATGAATAAAGATACGGCAGTCCCACATGAGCTGCTGAACTCATCAGGGAAATCACACACACACGAACAGGAGGAGGAGTCAGTGTTCAATTCCCAGGGCTTTAATCACTGTTAATTTGGCTCATTATGTATGAATAGATGCACAACTCCCCTCAGTGAGCTGTTCTCAGGTCAGTATCTGCCGCTGTATAGCTGCAGCTTCGCATGTATCCGTTGCAGATCAGACACAAAGCATTGTAACAGACCTTTTTATTTCAATATTTCAAAATTTGTTCAGCAATCTTTGCTCTGCTTAAAATGGACTTTAAGGAAATGTTACATTTTAAAATATACATCAGTAGAAAAGGGTTATATTATTTATTTGTGTGTTTGTATGCTTGCTTGTTTACAGATATTTTAATGATCAGATATTCATGATCAAGTAATTTAGATTAAAAAAATAAATAAATACAGACTGTGTAATCATAAGAATTGACATAAAACATCGTACTGATTCCAAACATTTGAACAGTAGTGAATGTTGTTCTTCTTCCTATCTGTGGTTTAGCTAGTAAGAACCACTGGTTATCACTGTGAATACTCAAACCATCATATTCATTTGTGCAGAAGAGCAGCTGAAGCACGCCGGATGTATAGATGTTCCTCTTGTTCTGACTTTTCTAAATGATCAGACTTGCATTTTGTTTGCCTGGCGAATTATACAATGGGCAATAAAAGCCAAATAGAGTTGCACTGATATCTAGAGACCCAGATGTCAAGACTTGGAGGTGGGATCAACTTAACAATCACATAGCAATGCCCTGCCATTCAACCAGAAAACCCTAACATTGTGAAAGTGCTAACACAGATGTAAAATTAAGTTTTATATGTGCTGTCACTGAACTGGTACTTGTGTCTGGACTGCTGTAGTGGTGTTTGAAGATCCTGACACAGTTGACTTTATGCTAAATGTCATCTGTGGCCACCTGTGCTAACGACTCCTCTGGGGATTTGGCGGGCTGCAGCTGCTCCCATGTGGCGTGTGCCCCTGGAGTCCCTCGTACAATCGCATCTGCCGACACAGACCTTCAAGTTCAGTCCTGCTTTGATATCATTCATAAAATCAACTCAACTCCACTATATACACACAATACTTGTGCACATTCAACACAGCTTAAAAATGCTTTGTTTTGTAGATTTAAAAAAAATGTAATTACATTGATAAAATGTGTAGACAAAGCAGGCAGAAAATTACCAGTAGGGAGAACGGGTATGGTTGTAACACTTTTTGCTTCAGTATCTGTAACTCTCTGAAATTTTGTTCTAGAGTGCTCAAACTTTTATACAAATTACCCATATTTGTTTTCTACAAAAGGCACCGATTCAAACCTCTGCAAGATTATCATAGCTCTTATAGGTTTATGTCAGATACATGATGTGCCTTTGTTACAATCTACCCCACTACCGGGGTAGGTTGTAACACATGATGGGGGTAAGTTGTATCAACTAGATAATGGCACTTTAGAATACTATTCCGTCATTAATTAATAACTACACAGGAACAAATGAGTAACACATTATTAACACTCTAGTAACTGCTAACTAACAAGGAACTCTAATTAACCAACTAGTAAGTAATAATACACTTTAAAAAACATCCGTAAATAGGGCACAATGTACTGTATTAATTTGACAGAATTTTCAGTATTTATTTTTTACAGATGTTTTACCAGTATTTTGAATTTTGAACTTCATTTCGTTGGGTTTTAGGGTTAACGGAAATGTCCGTTAAAATTACTGGATATTTTACATATATATATATATATTTTTTTTATAGTATAGTCGAATGTGGTAGTTCACTATTAGCTAATCAGTACTATTTTTTATACCTCCCAGAGGACTACTAAGAACTACTACATACAAGTTCATAATTAACATGAATTATGCATAATGTATAATTAATTCTAAAGTGAAGATCATTGTAACCCACTAGTAATCTCAATTATTACCAAATCCTTCAGAAGGAGCTAATAATTATTTGGATCAGTATTCTAAAATGAAAATGATGATAACTCCCTGTAGTAATTACTGAAGTCATTGCAAGCTTTTGAAGTTTTTGTAAGGTTTTGGATAATAATTCCTTGCAATGGATTTGGTAACACATGAGTATTACTAGTTGGTTACTACAATTGATCTTCACTTTAGAATACTGATCCAAATAATTAGTAATTCCTTTAGAAGGATGTTGTAACACTTAATTACTATACAAAAGCTTACAAAAAAACTATTAGGGAGTTATCATATTCCTTTCTGAAAAATAATATCCTCATTCACACGGATCTGTGAAAATGACTAAAACGCTGTATTATGCTGTTTTCAAAAGCTTGAATTTTCAGGCTCCCAAAACACCATTGTCGTGTAAATGAATGGCCAAAACGCAAAAAAAAGTTCATTGTTTTAAGTTGAAAACGGTGTTGTGTAAACAGCCCCTAAGTTTTGGCCTAACAAGTTTCCCTTGTTAGTTTCCTTGCTTACTGATTATGTTACGCACCTGTTTCAGTTTCTGTTGATTACTCCCTGTGTATTTAAGCCTTCAGTTCTCAGAGTTCTTTCTTCGGTGTTGTCTATGTTTAACGTGGTTGTGTTTTATATGCCATGACTTTCTCCTGCGTGTTCCCTGTAAGATTTATTATTAAAGACTGTTTGTTTCTCTCCAACATTGTATGATTATTGCAACCACTCGTGGCAGTTGACTTGTTTATTTATATATTTATTTGAGCTCTTGTATGTCAACAAATCAATTGAGAAAAATATTTGAGAACTTAACATGTACCATACATTATATAATTAAGAAAAATATTTTCTACTTTTACAAATCTTTCTATACCCATGCAAGTCTTTGTTTCAAATCTTTGTAAATTATAAATCAGATTGCCATGAACTCTTCTAAAATTAAAGATGACACACATGACTATTTAAGTAATTAGCATCTGATGAGGCTTCAGTCTCATGTTCTTGACCATGTGTTTCTGTGCAAACAATAACATGATTCAATACATGAGATTTTTATAAGAATGCTTAAAATAAATCATATAATGGGACATTTCCAGTGACACAGGTTGTGTTTCTGTTTTTCTGTCTTTTCCCAGAGGAAGGTCTTATTCATGAATGTAAACTATGCAGTCAAACCTTCGACTCTCCAGCAAAACTGCAGTGTCACCTCATCGAGCACAGCTTTGAGGGGATGGGTGGCACGTTCAAGTGCCCTGTCTGCTTCACAGGTACATTTTTTATATATATATATATATATATATATATATATATATATATATATATTTGTGTGTGTATATGTCTGAGCAGCATTAAATCAAAACCCTGACTGGGAGGTACATCAAGCATTTAACTTAAAACCTTAAGCTGCATCTTATACAATCACTCATCATCTTGATGTATGTTTCTACTGCCACCACAACAATATGCTTCATTTGTCTTCCTCCCTTCTCTGGATCTCTCATTCTTATTGACTTGATCTACAGGGTTTTTGTTAGCTTTTTTTTTTTTTTTTTTCATTTTGGCTTTATTTTGTGTTAGCGCCTGACAGACAGGTCCCAGATCTCTTTCCGCACTCATATTGATCATGCAGCAGAGAGAGAAAGAGAAAGAGAGAGTCAGAGAGAAAAGAAAGCAGCTTGTTGAGGACAGCTTCTGCACTGCAGAAATCACGACAAACATGAGACTTAAATGAACACATGCTTCACACAAACATATGAACACTGATATAGCGTCGTTTTCCTTTTGCCACAGACCTAAGTAGGTTTGACATCAGAGTTTGAATCGTTTGATTTGTGCAAAAGTCTGAACTCAGACTCTGCTTGACAACAGTGGCCTGGGGTTCAGTTTATGTGGACTTCAGTTTGGTTTGCTGTTGGTATGAAAGCAATCCAACCTCAATTGCGCTATTGATGATGTATGATTCAAGCTTCTGATGCCCACATTCTTTGCATCTCTTGCAAAATTCAACATGCACAGAACGGTATTCACATCTATCTGCAAGTATCGTTCTGTACGAAAATGTCCTCCTGCGTAGTTATTAATCTACAGTGGTAAACATCTGCTGCTGGTAATCTCAGTGGTAATCATGTTGATAACACCAGCGTACTGTGGTTCAGAGTGAAATATAATGCGAAGACAGACCTTCGGGGGCAGGGGGTGCAGTTGAAACAATCAAATCTAGTGTGAAAACAGTCTCAGTCCCTAGCTAAAACATTTATGCTCACCACTCAGTACAATATGGCGGGCTCAATTCTACTGGTACTGTCTGGCCTCTGCAGGGACAAATAATGATCGTAAGTAATATGATTTCAATTCACTAGTGTAAAATCTTGAATTATATACATTTTTATTTTATTATTTCAACATGACTAGTTTTAATAGAACAGTTTTTTTTCTTTTTTCGGGACTGTAGACAGAGTGGAAGCAGGATGGGGAAGGACAGACACTGCGTGATAATGCAAAGCGAGGGAGGATGAGAGAGGGGAGAGGAGGAAGGAGGTAAAAGAGGAGTTGAGGAGCCATCCAGAGGCAGCGTAGAGATGTCAGAAGTGTCATTCTCACGGGACGCATTTGACAGCTATGTGAAGTCAGGCAGCCCGCAGCTGAAAGTAGCTCCATTTACCCTGGAGGAAGCTGAGCGCAGAACAAACACTCTGCGTGCCACTTATGAGCTTTTGTCTCACTTTACACAACAAAACATTGGAGTTTTACACTCAATTGTGTACACAATAATGCTGCTTGGCTTTGTGAATATAGGCCCATTAATATGAATAAATAAATAAATAAATAAATAACTTGTAGTTATTGTTAATTATTGTGTAAATTCTTTTTCCAGTCAAGAATGTGGCTGAAAATCATGTTTAATACAAATGATACAAAATAATAACAATTGAAAAGTAAAATACACTCTAAAAATGGCTTGGTTTAAAAACAACCCATTTGGCAACCCAGCGCTGGTTATATGTTGAACAGAACACATGCTGGGTTAAAGTAACCCAGCAAGTTGGGTTACACATTTTAACCCATCAGTTTGGGATGCTCACCTTAACCCAAAGCTTGGCTAATTTTACTTCATTAATGGTTATTATTTCCTTGCAGCAAATGTTATAATATATATATATATATATATATATATATATATAATTGATACAGGTTATTTAATTATATATATTGGTAATTTAGGAATTAATGGACATTAAAAAGTCTTAATAAAATCATTTTATTTAATGAAAAGTTTTTTAACATTATAAAACAGAAGGGAACTGTTATCAGTACGGAACTGTCTATTCAACGGATGACAATATTCACATCTGTTGTGTTAAAGGTGCAATATGTAAGAATTTTGCAATAAAATATCCAAAACCACTAGGCCAGTGTTATATATTTTGTTCACTTGAGTACTTACAATATCCCAAATGTTTCCTACTATTTGTAAATCATGAGAAAATTGCAATTTTAACCATGGCTCCGGGACGTGTGAGGAGTTACCTGTCAATTGCGTCATACCCGTCTTACTCTTGGTTTCCAGTTTTATTTTGTAGAAACCTAACACCAAAGACACTTTAATATATTAATAGACAAGGGAACAGCTGTTTTTATACAATCCCAAATCAGAAAAAGTTGGGACAGTATGGAAAACACAAATAAAAAAAGAAAGTAGTGATTTCTAAATTTACTTTGACTTGTATTTCATTGCAGACAATGTGAACACAAAATATTTTATGTTTTGTCTGGTCAACTTAATTTCATTTGTAAATATACATCCTTTCCTGTCATTCAGACCTGTAACACATTCCAAAAAAGGTTGGGACAGGAGCAATTTAGGGCTAGTAATCAGGTAAATTGGTTAAATAATGATGTGATTTGAAACAGCATCTGGGATGGACCATCACACGTGTACTGTGGTCAGCTGAATCAGTATTTCAGGTATTTTTGGGGAGAAATGGACGCCGTGTGCTCCGAATAAGAAAAGGATCATCCAGACTGTTACCAGCAACAAGTCCAAAAGCCAGGGTCTGTCATGGTATGGGGTTGTGTCAGTGCCCTTGGCAAAGGTAACTTGCACTTCTGTGATGGCACCATTAATGCTGAAAAGTACATAGAGATTTTGGAGCACAATATGCTGCCTCCAAGAAGACATCTTTTCCAGGGACGTCCATGCATATTTTTACAAGATAATGCAAAACCACATTCTGCACACATTACAAAGTCCTGGCTGCGGAGGAAGAGGATACAGGTACTTGACTGGTCTGCCTGCAGTCCCAACCTGTCTCCAATAGAGAATGTGTGGCGCATTTTGAAGCGCAAATTTTCAATACACTCAAATGTATGTAATATGATAAACAGAGCTGCGTTACCTCATACTCATGACCGGAAAAGTGGAAGCAGTGCTGGCGACTGTGGCATAATAAAAGTTCTGCTGTTTGCGGCGTGTGTTGCATTCGTCTCTCATTAACAATCGCTCCAGCGCTCCCACAACACTCGGTCCTGCTCTGCTTCATACTACAATAACGTTAATGATCGCATCCATGAACATGATTTCTTCCCGAGTCCTATCCTGATTATATTCCAATGGCTGTGATGTGAAGACCACATGTCCCAAGATTCCACGCTCAAGCTGCGCCTTTGTTTTGAATAGGCCTCTAGCGCCCTCTAGCGGACAGAAAATTATACATATTGCACCTTTAAATAAAACAGCTTTATGTCTCCTCTGTCTGTGGATATTACAGACTCGCCTTCCATTCAACGCGTAGCACGAGCGTCGCTTCCATAATAATCAACGGAGATGTTCTCACTATAAGTACGCCAGTGGTAGCTGATTTTATCCCTGGTTGTGTTGAAATGCTTTGAGCTGTTGTCATGACGCACATTTAATGGGAGATAATTCTTCAACATGGACGTGTCCCGTCTCTCGCTCTGAAATGTTTACAGTACTTTTTACTTTTAATATATTTTACTTTTAGTACATTAAAAATCTAATATTTTTGTACTTTTACTCAAGTAAAATTGAAAAGGAGTACTTAATACTTTTACTGGAGTAATATTTTATTAATGTATCTGTACTTTTACTCAAGTACTTGATTTGTGTCCTTTGTCTACCACTGCTTGTTAGATCATATTAACTAATGCATTATCTAATATTAACAAATCCAATCTTGTTGTAAAGTGTTGCCGACAATGGAGTCTACCATTGTGCAAGTAACTTTTATCCACATGGTTGAAAAATCACGTCCATCTTTTTCTCTATAAATTGTTCTCTATTATCACTCATTTGTGTTCAAGATATCAAACCCACAGATACACATACAGATAATTTTACTCGTGTAAACTGAATTAGAAAAAAAACAGGTTCTCATTGACCCTAATAAAGCTAATTTGGGTCTAAATCCAAAATCCAGTGCAGTGGCATGAAGGCAAAAGTTGTTTATCCCTTGTAAGAAATTCAAATGAAGACCAGAACTCACTCTTTACCTCAGAGACACGACTAGCCACCCTTAAACATATGGGTCTCTAAAAACAAACAGCATGTTTGAAGTACTCCTGTGAGAATAACTGCATACTCGCGTACACACACAGACACACACACACTTAAACACACTCTCATTCAGCAGCTCTATGGCTTAATTAAAGGCACACAGGCACACTATGTGTTTTAAGTGCCATTTCAAAGATTATATGTGACTGAAATCAGGCTACGCATAAATAAAGAGTCTGCATGAATATTAATATTGTCAATATAATTAGCACTGTTGACTAATAGAGACAGTGTTTTTGCATGTAGAAGGGATTGCCGTTCCGGTGCTTGTTTATTTTGCAGTGTGTCCCTACAGTGGCTCTAAATAAAGCACATCATTATTCCTCACTGTTCACTATGACTCAAAGCACCAGATTGACCATTAACCCCTCAAACAGCCAGTGGAAGAGACAAAACAGAGAGCCTGCCAAATCATGGATACTTCCAGTTGGATGGAGATTCAAAGCTGTGCTACATTTGCAGAGTGTTTTGACCACTCAAAAGAGTTGTACACAGGTGGTATTGGTTCTCCCATGATGCAAAAGACTGGAAACATTTGGGTTTCCCAGCATCTTGATTCACTTAGTTGTGACAATACTTCTTTCATATGCTGCCAAACTGTAAAATTGGAGCTAGGAAAACAGCACGTGTATTTTTTCTCATTTTAACCAAATAATATTATGAAGAAAAAAAGAAAGAAAAATTGGGAGAAAAGGAGTCCCCTGCTGCAGAGTTTAGCTTCAGTTCACCTGCTCGGAAGTTTGTAATCCGGAAGACCTTGATTAACTGAATCAGGTGTGTTTAATTAGGGTTGGAGCTGAACTATGCAGGGATGTGGCCTCCAGGAACCAAGTCTGAGACCACTGGTTTACACTAAGTGCAAATAGCCTTCATTCCACCCACCATTGTCTTATTGAGCCAGACAAAATTATAAAAGAAATTCCATGGAGAGTAAGGTGGGTGGCATTAGCTTTTGACGCAAACCAACCAAAGTTCAAATCTGCCTTTTTCCAAACTCATTCTTCACCCTTTTACCATTACATATCAGCTCGAAAAAAAAAAAAAAAGTAAGAAAATATTCAAAACATGGAAATGAAGTGCCTAAAGGGTATTTAGCAGTGGGAATATAGGTGCAAGTAGTATCTGCAACTATATACACTGTGCAATACTGCTATCAACACAACAGTATTTGCCCTCAGTGAAAATAGCTGCTGCTATTATATATTTAAAGAAAACAGTTAGTTTAAATTGTAAGAATATTTTCAATAACATTTAAAAAAATCTTACAGACCCCAAGCTTTTAAATAGTAATGTATGTATATGCACAAGCCCAATGTATATTTGTCTAATTTCAAGAAATCAAGCATAAGCCCTTTCAGCAAAGGGTTTTAAGATGCAAACCCATAGTGTTTATGGAAAGATTTGCACTTAATACATGTATTGTGTCCCGTTGCAGTCTTCGTGCAGGCGTGTAAACTGCAGCAGCACATCTTCACCGCACATGGGCAGGAGGACAAGATCTACGACTGCTCCCAGTGCCCGCTGAAGTTCTTCTTCCAAACTGAGCTTCAGGTGAGATGATCTGAGAAAAGTAATACTCACAGGCACTGATGAGGATCACATGAACCAAAAACAAACAAAACCAAAGTAACAGTGAGAAAGTTTTTCAAGCTGTACAAAGGGAAGGCCATTGCAATCAGGCATGTAATTATGTAATATTATACAATAAATATATGTCTTTGCCAGCAAGCTTAAATTATTTAGTTTATTCAAAATGGATGTAAATCTAATACTAAATGGGTATATAAATAAAGCAACATTAAAATTGCAAATAGTTCATTATATTTTAGTAGATGTTTAATCAATTGCTAATTGCTCTGCATTTTCCAGATATCATAGATCTCCATAGTTAATTTTCACCTATTAAATTTTAACCTGTCTCCTCTTTATACCACCTCTTTTTTTCCCCAATATTTATGACAAACTACTGTACTTTGATGACTTTATTAGCTAATGAATATCTAAACACAAAAAAGGGCCTACGCAATGTTAGTGAGGTTTAGACTCTGAGGTTAGTGTGACCTCATAGCAATAAAAAGATTTTCTGAGAGTTTGGTCTTTGCTGTGGAGCTCTCTGAGAAGATTCTTAACTTTAGTGCTGTGAGGAATATAAACAAGCTACAAGCTATAGTGAAGACAGCAGTCTCTTGGTAGACAATGATACATTTCATTGATAAATAAATGGGACAAGTTATCCACACATAAGGAAGCTAGCCTTTCCTGGGACAGTGCCTTTTTTAGTTGCTGGAGCTCTCCTGGGAAATATGCCAGATATTGCTTGTTATAAATATAATACATTTTATATGATCTCATGCATGTGCAATTTCAATGTTGTCACGCATTGAATGAGAAAGGCCCCGTCGTTATTATTTACCAGATTTTACAGTCTTTATAAGTGTGCGTTGCTGTCACAAGCAACTAATACTAAATCCAACCAAACCTAAACCTGTATTAAACACATGTTGTAAATGAATATTACGATATGCAGTAACACTTTATTTTAAGGTGTTCTTGTTACGGTGTAATTACACATTAAAGTACTGAGAAATATAAATTAACTGCAGGTTTACTACAGGGTTAGGATTAAATTAGGTTTAGGGTTAGTTGTAATTAAGCATTTATAGTTATTACATCCGCTACATGTAATGTGAGTAACAAGGACACTGTAAAATAAAGTGTTACCCTCTGTGCCTACCAAGTCGGCATAAAATAAAAATTCAGAAATCTGGTCATCTTAAGCTAGACTGCTACCTTGTAACAGGTTTCTGATGAATCAAAAGAGGGAGTTTCTGGATTATGGAGAACTGTAGCGAATAAACTAAAAGGGGAAATATTAATAATTATTCATAACTCAATATGATTATTAATTATGATTAATTATGAATATGTAAATCTGTTCATCTGATTAACTGGATATAGCTACATTAAGCTTAATATTACAATCAATTAACCTGTTGTCCAGTGAACACTCAGTGTTACTTGTTTATTAATTCTAAGAAATTTTCATTTCCAGGTTATGGAAAAATAACATTCTTATTGTACTGTGCTACTTAGAGCATGTAGTCAGGATCTAAATCACTTGAGAGGCAATTTATTAGCAGACGGAGTCAGAACCAAGCAGGTATTGTGCACAGTCTTTATTAACTAACTCACAAACACATAACTAAACTAACAAACACATAACATAACATACACAAAGGTCACACACATATGTAGGTCAGAATGAGTAATGATAGAGTTGAACCGGAAGAGGTACTGTTACTAGAGCTATAGGAAAAAGTCAAAGACAATCTGGGAAGGAATCATCAGTTTCTTCAGCAATAGCAAGGGTATTACAAATCAATACTAAATCGCTGTTTAGTGTTCAAATGTACGATACTTGCAAGATGCCTTTAGGCTGAGCAGCGTCGGATCTGCAGGTTGAGGAGAGATCTTGAGGATTTCATCTGAAGTTGTTGTGAGCACATGGCTGGTTTTTAGGCCTACAGGCCTTGGCCTGAAAAGGCCTGCAGCCAATAGACATCTGTTCAGTGGTCCCAGAGGCAAGGAAAGAGGGAGTGGCATTGTTCTCTTGCTTTTAACCTCTGGTCAAAGTCCAACCTCTTAAAGTTGATGTAGCCAAAGAAGGTGTTGTATTTCCGGGCAACAACACACCTCCTGTCAGGGCTTTTACGACCAAGAAAGATTAACAAGCTGAGTTTTTGAATAAGAACTATTAAAGATTCTTGTAATACTGATGTGTTGCACAGGTATGGACATACCGCATACACAAGCATTTAAATCTTTTCGATACGAACTCATAGATACTAAACATGGCATGATTGAAGTTACCTTAAATGTATCATAAAACATACGTGAATACAATAATTGTAATACAGCAACGGTAATAATGGATACCATTTCCTGGGAATGTGCGTGTTCATTTATAGAACAGTCTGTCTATACATTAATGCAAGAGAGTCTGTGTTATGTGTGGATAATGCAGGAAAGATGCACGTTTTTGTGTGTCTCTTCTCTGCTCTCCATGCGGCAGCCACATTCTTTGGTGCAATAAAACTTGCAACTAAGAACTTCTCGGGGGATGGAAGCCAGACCCCAGAGTGAGCTTGAAACTATTGGTTAACTAACAAATAATTGTGTCTGATTTGTCTCAGTCATTACAAGAACTTACATAAACATAAATATGATTTCAAACAAAAGGGTTTATTTGTTGGTTTACTTGCTGTCAGAATTGTACTTATTCTATCTGTCCTTCAGAAAGTGAAGTTTCTTTTCTTTGAACAGCAGTTTGGTGTGGGCTTGAGTTTTCTTAGCTCTTGACACTGCAGTTGTCTCAGCTCAGTCAGAGAGGTCAGAGGTCATCAGGACGGATGGATACAGTGATGTTTTATTTATTTGTGTAGAGCTGAAGCTGAAGGGCTGTGTCAGACAGTCTGCCCCCTACCAACCTCCTTAGGCCTTGAACTCAGTAAGGAATCCTACATCACCACTGACCTGCCAAAAGCACAGTGGGAAAAATCTCAACCTAATCAGCTATCATAGGAACAAACATCACCTTTTCCACACGCTTATTCCCACAATAACGCATACAAGTAAATACAAATATAAATGTTACTTATTTGTCAGATGTAATGAATGTGCTTATAATTTTCCCAGTAGTTTGGACTAAAGTCCTGAGCCTCTTTATATTCCAGAGTTGCACGTTTCAAGGTCAACTATAACAATTTGAATGGTTCTGCTGTTCAGAGTTAAGGTTAAATCAGTTTTATTGGAAATATTTGCTTATAACATTAGGTATATCTCATGATATGACCCTTTACTTGCATATACTCTCTTCTCCACAGTTTCATCAATATTTTATGAATTACATTATTAGCTGCTGTGATTGAATAGGAAATGTTAAGTATAATTTTGAATATGGTCTGTGTTCTGTTGGTGGTACATTTAAGAAATGTAAATAATTACATAAATTAAATTCTGTTTATCAGCCCCTAGCAGGTGGTTGAATAAGATGCAGGTATTTACACATAAATACAAAGGCAAAACTGTTTACTTAATTCCCAGATAAAATAATTCCAAATAATTCATGACAGCAGCAAAAAAAACCAAAAAAAAAAACTAAATCAATGTTTCCCTAAATATTTTTTTATATCAACATTCACAACGGACAAAACAACTAACCCAGTTTTCTAACCATATTTTTCTCTCACATAGACTTTTGACATCAACTCTGCAGTTCTAGCTTACAGTTCACAGTGAAGCACAAGAAAAAAAAAAAAAAAAAAAAGCTTTTGAGCTCAGTGATTTTCTTTAAGATTGCTCAGATGTTTCTAAAATATTTGTACACAAAAGTGTAATGAAAGCTCTGATATTACCCATGAGTGACATACATGGATGCAGGTAGATCAGATACAGACAGCAACAAACTCCTGTGAGAGTCCTGTGAGAGTTTGCGGGTGTGTTTGTTCCTGCCTCTGGCTGGGTCTGATGTGTGTATGCAAACATATCGTCTTGAGACGGTGACAAACCCTCTCTGCAGCCCATGAGCGTGCTTATTCTCTGCTCATCACCACTGGGAACTGCACAATCCAAACAAACACTTTTGATCTCTGACACACTTCTGCTTCCTGTAAACTTCCTGTGAACTTTTTACAAGTGATTTTACTAATGCGAATTAAAAGATACTTTGCTTCAGCATTGTACTGCTGTGCACACTGTTGTGAAAATGTTTCATTTAAAGTCATCAGAATCACTGTACTGATGGCATTATTGAGGAGAATGAATCTTGGTCTAGTTGTAAAAACTCTTAATGAAGCCCATCTGAAAATGCATTTTCAATTTGTAAATTGTGCAAGCAGCTTTCATGAGCTAGTATCAACTAAGATTTGGAATATTTGTACTTTAAAAATTAATTGTGTCACCACATGACTCATTTAAAATTAACAAGTTAAAACTGGTTAAAGCATCAAATAAATATTTCTGTTGTCGAATAGTCATTTGAATGAAATGCATTTGAAATGCACCCATAGTGTGCTAAAGAAAGTTTTGCGAAATTACAAATGATCCAAATTACAAACACATGACAAAAGCAATGTGTGATACATGCAAGATAGAACTGGAGATCAGTGGGAACAGTGTTTATAAAAAAAAAATTAGAATAAAAAAAAAACAAAAAAAACAGGCAGACGGTGCAAACTGTGAAATGAACAAACAAATGATTCTCTACTGGGACAATCACATAGTTGAAAATAAACAGCTACTTTCATAGGATCCTTTGGAAGGTAATGTTTTTTTTTTTTTAGTCCAGTGATCCTTTTGTAGTATTTGAGGCAATGATGAAGTAGTATCTATGCGCTGTGATCATTTTTATTGCGTAATAAAGGAGGAATTAGAAAACTAGTTGAAAAGAAGAAAAATATATTATTTCCAGGATGTAATGTGTAGCACAATGACTATGACAGTTTAATGTAATGTATAAAAAAAAAAAGCATAATTTACTTTCAAACTGATTTTAGGATGTGATACCAGTGTCCATTGTGTAACTTAAATTTATCCCAGCTCCCTTCCATCTGACATATTAAGGAAAGCGATGAAAGGGGCACTGAGGCCCAGTGGCCTATCCACCTTAAAGGCCAAACGCAGTACCACTTCTCTGTATGCACGGAGTACGCAGACTGCGTAGGGCACCAACTACCTAGCGATTTGGCGATTTCAATTTCACAGGCTCATGTGTAAGAGAGAACCTAAGGGTGTACTCACACTAGGCACGGTTGCCTTGATCCGAGCCCGAGCGCACTTGCACGTATTAGAGGATTACTACAAACTATGAAGGCATTTGACGTTAATGGAGGAATTTTGCAGCTTTAGGCTACTCGCAAACTACAAATCCTGTTCATCAATAAGGTGAGAACCAGAGCCATTATAAACCCAAATACACCTGGATTAAGTACATGAATTGAAAAGTGTACTATCAAAGTACTGTAGGAATAAAGATGTTTGCCGTCTTAATGATGACAGTAGACACACAAATAGTAGCCGTTCCATGCTCCGGCATGGTTAGCGCTCACACTGCATGCGAACCGCGCTCAAGCCCAACCGAATCGTGCTCTGGCCCACCGCTTCCAAGCGGGCCAGGGACGGCTAAACGAACTTCGCCCGGGCACGGAACGGAGCGATCACACTTGTCAAATGAACCAGGCTTTGGGGGTCAAACACGCTCGGGCACGGTTCAGAACACCTAGTGTGAGTACACCCTAAGTGTATTCTTCACAGTGTGGTGAAGCGTTCAAAAACTACAGTTCTTTTGTCACAGAAAGAAACCCTGTAGCCAATGACACAGTAGACTTCATTGAGCAGGTTGTTCAAGACAGGAATATATGGCAGCATTTTGCACACTGAACAAATTCTGCTCAACAACTCCAAGTCTCAACCTCTCTGGGAGGTGATTTAATCTATTCCTGAGAGCTCCTTCCCTGTCCTCACACAACATATCAAAGCTGACATATTCAGCCTTTCCCAGTGTGTTATCAAGTTTGCCAGATCCGAATGTCCCTACTGTGTCACAGTCATCATAGTTGATCAAAAAAATTGCTAAAATAACAAATTGCAGATAACAAATTGGATTTGTATTCCCTGAATGTTCTGTAAATCACTTTGGATATTTGCTTCTAAATGACTATAGATGTAGTGGTTCTTTGTAGCCTGTACTGAAAGTAATGGTGCTTAAGGATTGCTAGGTAGCCTAATGAAATTGTGGTTAATACTTAGCTTAATTAACAAACATTAGCAAGGCAGCCTAATGAAATTGATAAAATTAGCACAGGTTATCAAGGTTACAATATTTATGGATCAGACTGTTTGGTATTTGACCATGATAAATCAGCACCACTGATTACCTCATTTAGTAAGCCATTACACACCCAGGAGGAGGCGTTGAATTTGAGAATATGATGATGAAGATGGGCAAAGGCTTTTGGGACTCTTTGATGGTCCTTAGTTGCAGCATTCAGCTCACTTCCTCAGTAGTCTGTCCACAAACCCAGTTGGGCCACTGTCTTAGAACCACCCCAGTCAGCATGCATACATGATGTGCTCTCACCCGAGTCTGACTGGGGATCTCTAAGAACATTTTTTTAGAATTTGCTGACCAGATGGCTTAGATTCCTTCTTTACTTTCTTATAGGAATCCCTAACCAGGTAAAGAAAACAAACACCTCTCTGGTGATGTTCCGTAAACTGGCTTTGCTCAGAGGAACTGCTTCAGGGTATTTGGTGGTGTAAGTGGGGATGCAATTAAATATTAGGGCACTTATTGCATTCATTAAGGCAGTGGTTCTCACAGTGTGGGGCATGCTCCCCAAGGGGGGTGCACGGTACTGCAGGGGGGTGCAGGAGATCAGCAGAAAAAAAAAAAGTTTGAATGTGCGTGAATAGCGGTTGGCGCTCTTTTATAAAAGCGGCACTGAACGCGATTTACACCAAATTCTTCAGATTCTTGAATTGTCACTGTCTGGAGTTATGATTGCCATAAAAAAAGCACCGCTTCAGCAGATGGAATCACAAGCTTGGGGGTGCCACATTTTTTTTTAAATTTTAAAGGGGGGCACGACCAAAAAAATTTGAGAACCACTGCATTAAGGGAATAAGTTTGAAATGGTGCTCTGTGCTCTTGATGCTCTGTCAATTTAGATGGTTTTCCCATGACAGAGCATTTGGGGATTTGATGTGTATGATGACCATCCAGGCATGGTATTAGGGAAGACGAGCAGCTTAGCGTCCTTGTGGATTCCCACTATTAACGGATGCTCCGATGGGAAGGTGCCCTCCGGCTGTCACCTCTCTGACATTGTCTTATTTGGGAAGGTTGGGATCCTCTTCTCAGCATCTCTGGTGTGCATTGCCTCCACCAGCTCCACTACTTTAAACAGCCATCCAAAGTTTGAGGAATTCTTCATCACTATTGCTTTCTGCTGGGCTCAGGGCAGCATGTGAAGGAATTTGTTAATGACCACCTCCTTGCCGACCAGGGAAAAAAAATAAAATAAATCAGCTTTGCACCAAGTGGTCTGTCTGAATATGGATGGAATCGCTCAAAAACACTTGATCACACTAACCAGTGACAGTCCAACCTTGGTCAGCATTTCCCATCGTAGTTGTCTGTAACACTGGAAGGGAAAGAAGAGCCTCCACATTTTGCTGTTCTGTGAGAATCAAAAAATTAATTCCAGTGATGTTGGGCGAACCTCTTGAGGCTTTTGCTGTTCCATAAGCTCTCTTTCTTGATGAAGGATATTGCCTTCAGGTGTTCCCGACTCATTGTCTCTGTTCTGCTGATTACGGTTGCTAGAGGCCAGAGAAATATACTCTGGTCAAGGTCAGGCACTTTGGTTAAATCACTGTAGATTTGTTAATTTAAATATTGTTTGAACAAAAGTAAAAACAAAAACAATAAAACAGTTGTATCTCTTTGTTCTGTCTTCAGTCAAGGTTAGAGCAGTTTAAAGCAAGGTTGTGTTTTTAAAAATCAAAACATAATCATGCAGAATCAATTTGTTGAAATGTATGTTCATATAAACCCAGTGTGAACACATTTTTATCTGTGCTATAACTGTCCCAGCCATTTCAAACTAGGCCTGCTACAGAAGAATGAGGGGGAAATCAATCTTGCAATATACCCAACTGGATATTGTGTTCAGGGTCCAGATATACATGCATGAATGAATGAATAAACAAAAACATCAACAAAAAATATTTTCCAACATATATTGAATTATTTACAAAACACAAATCTTCAATAACACAAACTCCCAAAACATTAAAATAATCACCCAAAAAATAGTCCAAGTCCAAAGTAATGGTGTAGGTGTATGAGCATGAAATGCCCAACAAAGATGTAGATGAATGATTTGGTTTGGTAAGGTGAGCAGTCATTAGAACAAAGAGTCTTATCTGTAGATGGAAGGAATTGAAGAAATTATGAAAGGTAGTTTGTGTCCTTGTTGTAGGCCTGGGGTCTTCGAACATAATCCTAGGGCAGTTGCACAACTGCACCCAAGCAAGTTCCAAACTCAACACTCCTCAAAGGCAGCGTAAGTTCACATGTAACCAAAAATCCTCTACAAAAGGTAACTTATTAACTTTTTTACCAACCAAACAAACATAGCATCCAAAACATTCAAATAAGTAAACTTTACCCAAACAATAAACAACACAAAAGCAAAAGATGAAATATAAAGCAACAAACTGACAGTTGAGCAGCAAACCAAAAGTTTCTCAAGCCAGGATTGGTAGTGAAAACAGCAGATACCATGGGTGCTTCTCAATTCTTATTTGTGCATCCTCATTTCCTTTCCTTGCTTCCTTTCCTCGCGTCTTAGCTCCACCCCTCCAGGATGCCAGGGAAGGACGCAAGGAAAAGACGAGAGGACGGAGGAATTGAATCAAGTGAAATGATAAATCCTCGCTCCCTTTAGCGTCACTTCAAAGCGTCATCAGCTGCGCTCGAGGGATCTACCCACATGTTGTTAGTTTGGTTATTTAAAAAAAAATAATAAATATTAATAAAGCAAGATGCGTAGTTGAAATATGAGATATAAAGTTTATTTAATCTGTAAAAGTAAAGCATACATTTATATTATTGTGACAAATAAGAAGGGGGAGGAGAATTTATGCGTGCGTCACGTTTCTCAATGAGAAAGACTTCCGCAAAGGATGCACCTGTGTATCCTCGCTCATGACTCCTCAGGAAGCCTCCTCACTCCTCATTCCTCGTGGTGCAATTAGAGAATTGAGATGTCCTTCAAGATGGCTGAGCTCGATTGTTTTCCGGGTCATAGGATGGAGGAGCGAGGAGACGAGGAGGGATATTGAGAAGCACCCCATGTGGTAATTCAAACTGAATCGACCTCTTACTCTACTGTTTCCTCTTTTATTTAAAATAGCTGTTTGCTACTGGTGTCCCCTAGTGGCCGGGAGGAACATAGCACTGACAATAAAAACCAGGAGAAACCATGTGACAGGCAGTTTCTGTTACAGTGCAGAATGTTTTAGGATAAACTGAGAATGTTACAATGTTTACTAACTTGTATTGTGTTTTCTTTTTCAGAACCACAGTCTGAGTCTGCACAGCAGCTAACAGAACTGCCTGGAATAGAATCAAGACCCCACCATGGCCCAATAAATATATCAATATTTGTTTTTGTGTTGCACTCAGCTTTTTGTCAGTCTAACAAAACAATTATAAAGAAAATGAAGACAGAGGGTAGAAGGGTAGATGTTTGATTTTCAGTGTTTAATATCCAACCAACCTATTTGTAAGTAAACCTTCATGTTTTGCCTTTCTTTTTCCTTGTGAAGAGCAGCATTGATTTAATCATTAAAATAAATGTGTTTGAACACTACAAAAGAAACAAATTGTCAACCAGATTCAGCTAATATGAGGAATAACTTGGGCTCATAAACAAGATGATATCAGAAAAAACAGAGTCTTCATCACTAGCCCAGCCTGCCTATGTCTGATAACACACACCTCATGTGACCAGAACACCATGGTCAAAGGTCAAACCTTTGAATGACATAAAATATAAAGAATAATATGTTGAATATATGCAAAATCAGAACAAGACATAAACAGCAGTATTCCATTCATAATGATCTTCTCTTATTCTGAGGCCATTACTTCGAGTTAGAGAAACTGCTGTCTATCCATGTTGACTTATGACTTGTACAGTATATTTATGTTATTAATGTTTACTGCTTGCTAAAGTCTGGATGTATCTGGAATTTTTTCTTTCAATAAGAAAGAGGGTGATAAATTTATTCTCTGTTGTCTCTATTTGTCTCATTGGGATGGGCTACACAAATGCTGTCAGGAGCATGTCAACGGCTGACTGATGTGTATTGCCCTACTCTTACTGTATCAATGCTGTGTCTAATATGTACAGTATATACCAGTTTTACATAAAATGAAATTGACATGCACTTTTGCAACACTCCATACTTTCATGGATGTTCTTGTTTTGAGCTGACTACACACTTGAAAAGTGGCAGCTGGACATTTTATTATGAGTTATGACATGTCAATTTAAAAAAAAAATGTTCTATAAAAATATTAACTGAGGTCCGATTTTGTTGGACCTTTTTGTGTTCTCATGTGATGAAAACATTAAAATTGTATGAAGATATGTATTTACTGTGCTTTTCCAAACATGTTTCTATATGTTTGTTGGTATATATTCCTTTCCCAAATGTCATCATATGGAATGAAAGAAATATAAATGTTTTTCTTCAAAAAAAAAAAAAAAAATCCTTCAAAAAAACTTTCCATATGTAGGAAAAAACATACCTTGAAAATCCTAATCATTTAAGCAAAGCATCAGAAAAATGTTGCACCTGTCTACACCAGAAGAAACTAAATATCAAATCAGCTGTTCTACTTAAGAAGTTTGTTGGGACACTGTTACCAACATTACCAACCAAAGCCACATGTACAGGGATGATCAACCTCAGCTTATGAGAAACACAGTGCTGGATTTATGGATAACAAGGCATGGTGGCAACATTTTGGATTTATGAATAACAGAATGCAAACCATGCCATTCTCCTTTCTGTCAGTAAACATTGATAAAGGAGCTAATCTTCAAACATGACAAGCTTTACAGAAGTCGAGTCAACTTCATATATATATAGCGATTTATAAAATACAGATTGTTTAGCTTCACAGTAATAATCGCAAATAACGATTCAAAATTGCATACAGAATTTTTTGCTTTGGAGCCAAGTGGTTGTTTTATGAATAAAAGTGATCACTCTTCCAATTTGCGTCTAATAAAGTGGAAGCCCACTTGCTTGTGATTATGACGGCATGTTAAGCAGTGTTTTGCTCTGTGTTTCACACAGAGAAGTGCAACGACTCCCCCCTGGGCACTTCAGTAAATAAAAGAGCACTTTCCCTAAAAAAGCAACATGGGCATCAAGTGTCTTTTTAAAGATGGCTCACTGTCTGTGCATTTTTGGATGCGGTCGTTTCCTGGCCTCTTCTGATGGCCACTATCGCTGTCTGCACATGCGACCTGAGAATATGACCATGTTGACGCTGCAATCACGACTCGCCTTCCTTATGAAGGCTTGAGTCCCCTCTGCCGCTACACAGCCAGGTTCCTCTGCACTGCACAGGGCTGTGTCGGCTAGTGCTCTGAGAGATCTGAGGATTACAGTGGGAGCTTTTCCACCAGGCCAATCCCCATGGACTGCCTACTACTCTTGCGTGGTGTGTGCAGCTCCCGAGTGGTAACGCTGACCCGTCTCATGGCATACCAGTACAAGGTCATCCTCTTTGGGCTGTCTCTGTCTCCCCACATCTTTACCAAAGTTGTGGTGGCCGCCCTTGCACCATTAAGGGAAGTGGGCGTTCGCATCCTCTATCTCAACGACTGGCTCATTTGTTGTGTGAACACAGGGACCTGGTGCTCAGGCACCTCAGCCATCTGGTGCTTCGGGTCTACTGGGAGAGGAGCAAGCTCTCCCTTGTGTAGAGCATCTCTTTTCTCGGTATGGAGTTGGACTGTGATGGTCACGTACACCAACCTCTAAGGTGGAGTTGGCTCACATCACAAGGAGCAGGTCTTGATAGTTGTGCCTTACTGGCCCACCCGCACCTGGTTCTCAAACCTAATGCTCCTCATGACAGCCCCTTCCTGGCAGACTGGGCACCATATGATCTCAAGGACCTTTGGAACCTCCTCACATGGCTTCTGGATGAGATGTGAAAGGTGGTGGTGGACACTATCACTTAAGCAAGAGCTCCCTCTACTAGGTGAGCTTATGCTCTGAAGTGAAGTCTGTTCACTGAGTGGTGTTCTTCCTGTCAGGAATACCCCCAGGAGATACCTGATCTGTTCTGTGCTTTTCTTTCTGCAAGAGAGGCTGGAGTAGAGGCTATCCCCCTCCACCTTGAAAGTATATGTTGCCTCCATTGTGGCACATGACATTGCAGTGAATGGCAGGTCACTAGGAAAGCACGATCTGATCATTAGTTTTCTGAGAGGTCTACAGAGATTTCCCTTTGAGCAGCTGGAGTCAGTCGAACTTAAGATCCTGTCTCTGAAGACAGTGCTCCTGACCGTGCTCACTTCCATCAAGAGAGAGTGGACCTGCATTTTTGGTCAGTAAAATGTGCCTTGAGTTTGAGGCAGTCTTCTCTCATGTGATCCTGATACTCCAGCCCGGATATGTGAACAAAGTTCCCACCACTCCCTTCCGGGACGAAGTGGTGAACTTGCAAGCAGTGCCCCTGGAGTAAGCATACCTAGCCCTTGCATTGCTGTGTCTTGCACATTTATGTGGACCACACACAGAGTTTCAGGAGCTCTGAGCAGTTCTTTGTCTGCTTTGGAGGTTGGCCCACTGGATAGTAGATGCCTTCACCTTGGCGTATCAATCCCAAAGCATGCCGTGCCCCCTCAGAGTGAAGGCTCACTCCTCTTGGAGTGTTGCCCTCTCCTAGGCTCTGGCACACAGCACCTTACCAGCTGACATCTGCTTGGCTGCAGACTGGGCAACACCTAAAACCTTTGCGAGATTCTACAGTCTCCGGGTGGAACCAATTTCTTCCTGCGTGTTGGGTACAAACAGGTAAGCAGTGGAAAGACTGGTTCGGTGTCCCGCCTGCAGCACCATTCCCCTCTAGGAGGGGATGCAAGCACCCTTTTTGCTCTCCATGAGAGTTCCCCAGCTGGCGAACCCTGGATTAGAGTTTCCTCCAGCACCTCTTATCATCTGGTGGCCAGTTGCATAAACTGCTTAGACAAGTCTTAAAACTAAAGTCATCTATTTTTTTCTTCAAGACTGGTACTAACTTTGTAAAATCAGTTACATAAAAATGTAGATCAGTCCCATTTGAATCAAAAAAGTAAGACTGATTAGCCCAAACTAACTGCTAGTTGGTCAAACTAGATCTTAAGTCACAGTCTTAATATAGAGGCTAAGTTTATGCAACCGGCCACTGATTGTGGTTGTATTGACCGCAACGTTCTTTTGAATAGACTCAAAAATTACATTGGTATTAGAGGAATTGTCATATTGTCATATTGATCACAGGTTCAGTATGGAGTACTGTAAGGCTCAGTACTAGGACTGTTGCTTTTCACTTTGTACATGTTAACCTTGGGAGATATTATGAGAAGTTATGTTGGTCACTCTAATTCACTTCATCAGCATGAACTTGAGGAGACATTAATCTTATGCAAAAAACCTCATTTGGTATTGGAAACATGCTTGTTTCTTTATGCTATCCGATTATATTGCCAACATGCTGTGTTAAAGTTAGCAACATGCTCGCTGCTTAAAGCTTATCTAGTGTATCGGTAACATGCTTGTGCTTAAAAAACACAATAGGTAGTTTTCACCACAGAGGTCTCTTATTCAAACAGCAACAATGTCGTAGCTTGATGATCCTGTGAAAGAGTGTGGAAATATGGCAGTTGTCATCTTCACCTCCATAGCCAACAGAATCAGTCTGATGGGAGCAGAAATCATGTGTCATGAATGAGGAAGCACACTCTATTTCCTTTGCTTAGCTGCATGCTGAACCTAACTCAGAGCTATTGCTGCAGGGTGTATGCTTCCCAGACGGGACTACCACTGGTTTTAATACTAGTCTGTGATTATACAAAATGCTTGTTATATCAGATTTTGCTGCCGATAGTCGGGGCTGTTGCTGCAGAATGTATGTTTCCCCGATTGGACTACCACTAGTTTTAAAGAGGTCATGAACTGCATTATTTTATTATTTTATGTTTCCTGGGGTGCACTTATAATGTTAGTATGATTTTTACATCAAAATAGTTGTAATTTAGAAATAAAAGGCATTTTTCTAACCCTGATTTTAGGCCTCTGATTTTAAGGGGCATGTCTGCTGTGAGACTTCACTGTAAATGCCTACTGCTGTGATTGGCTAACATCTTTGTATTACATTTTGGAGAATTGTTTTAAATACTTGAACATTGGGTTTAAAAATGAAGACAAGAAAACAGCAGATATAAAATAACAGATATGTATTTACAGCAACAGAAATGACACTGAACTAAAACAACACAAGATATATAAAGAGCAAGTTTATTGCTTAGTTGCTTAGTCGTTATTAGCATCACTTCTGTTATTTACCTACTACTTGTCATGCACAAATCAGTGGGGCTACAGTGGTAACGATGTAGAAGTAGGTGTTGATCTTTTGCAGAGGTGGTCTTTCACTTATCTATTATGTAATCAATAGGCACATTCCACAACCAGTCATAATCTGGGCTTGGTTTAAATAAAAACTATTTTTGGACTAACAAGGAAGCTTTCATTTCTGAAACTTACAGTATATTCTTGTAGTATAATGACTTGTTATATGTCAAAAGCTCAAGGAAAATTTGATTTCTCAATTCATGACCCCTTTAATACTGTTTATTGTTGTTGTTGTTGTTGTTGTTGACAAAATAAACACACACAAATCATTATTGGATGGCGACATTGTCAAGGGAGTAATGACTGTGATAGCAAACACTGTGTTGAAAGGTGCAATCATTACTTATGACCCATGTGTGGTGGATTTTGTGTCTATGGAGATGCTGTCTTGTGCCTGTATTTTTTCTTATTTTCTTCATGTATTGCTCTGCATGGGACGTTTCTGTATGATTGAAGCAGAAGTTGGAGATAGAGCAGATTCCATCTTTGGAAACACTTTTAGCATATATCAGTGGCCACACTTATAAGAAATGTAGGTAAAATATCAGCGACACCCTGCAAAAGCATTATGAAGAGAAAGTTATTGATGTCAACAGAGATGATGGAAATGTATGGTACCTGCCTTATCAGCTAGTGCTGCAGTCACATAAGCCAGAAAAAATGTGGATTGTTTTTGACTGTGCTGCTTGGTACAAGGGTACTTCATTAAATTATGTATTAACCAAGGTCCAGACCTCACTAACAAACTACTGGCAGTTCTTCTTATGTTCAGAGAAGAACCCATCACCTTAAAATGCCAATAATGCCCCTGACAAACCACCTAAACTCTATCGCACGATAGTCTTTGGAGCCCCAGTGCTGTGAACTTTGCTTTGCAATGAGTTTCCGAAGATAATCATGTAAATTTCTCTGAGAAGGCTGTGGAGACAGTAAAGCTGAACTTTTATGTGGATGACAGTCTGAAGTCTGTACCAACTAAATATGCAGCCATTACAGTTGATTTTGAACTCAGCGAGTTTTGAAGTTTTGGAGGTTTGAAGCTGTGGCTAGAAATTCTAAAGAATTAAAGTCAATACCTGTTGAATACTGGGCTAAGTACACATATCTCATGATCAACGCATTGGATTATGTTGATTTTTGACTCAATTTAATCATGATAATCTGCTGTAAATAATGATGTGCCATTTTCAACAATCCACAGAGCAGGTCATGAAGTTACGAGTGAAAACATGGCATAAATGCAGCATCTATATATTATTTACATGGGTCTTGCAGGGCTTCACGTACAAAAACTCACTAAAGTTTAGTCAAAGCCCAAAACAATAATGCTTGTTGTATTCTACCATGAGACCTTTCAAATGATATATGACACATGCCTATCTGAGCTGTATGATGTTTTTACCACATTGCAGTAGTGCTGTAGTACTCGAGTCCGGACTCAAGACGTTTTTCTGTTGTCTCGGACTTGTCTTGGACTCGTTGCATTTGCACTAGGACTTGTCTCGGACTTGGTCATTGGTCTCGACCGAGTTCAGCATTATGCTTTTTTTCTGATATGAACATGTTATTTAGTGATGGGTAATGAAAAGTGCCATTAAACTGGCCGTGGGCTGCAGACCGGCAGCTTCTGCTCTCTCTGTCTCTCATGTGTCGGCTCCTCTACATAGTACAAAAATGTATTCATTTAATTTTATTAACAAATAACTCAGCACTACTTATGAGGTATCAAATTGGCTACATTCATTGTAAAGTTCAGACTCTAAGCTTTCAAATGACACCTATTTTGTGTTGATCAAGACAGTAATTTTGAAAAATATGATTATTAATTATTTTTTCGTAGCTAGCTGGTGGGCGGTACACGTTGATCAGAGTTGATCCATGTTAATGTATTTTGACATTAAGTTAGTAACATGAGTATTCAAAAGTCATTGTGTGTATATTAGTTTTCATTCGTTATGAGTTACTCTAATGGTTTTATACACTACGGTTGTCCCCTCAAACAGTGCACTGTATAAGGGATTTCGAACACAGCCATGATTAGAAATGAAAAAGGGTCTGTATTTGCCTGAACACAGAGAAGACAATGCCAAAGAACATAATTTAAAAAAAGACATATAAAAGGCATATATCATGAGAACTCTGTGAAGAGTTTTAGCATGGTAATTGATATGACAATGAAAATGTATATGGTCTTGGCAGAATAGATCTGCTACACTGCTGCTGCTGATATTGCTGCCACTGTTTATTATTGCTGTTGTTGTAGATTATTGCTGCTGCAGAGCAAGTACAGAAACTTGCTACTGCCAATACGTCTTAGGACTGCCAGTAGTTCTTAGTAGTTCTCTAGGAGATATGAAAAAATAGTTATTGATTAGATAATAGTGAACTACCTCATTCAACTGAGCACTATTACTTACTAATTTGCTAATCAGAGTTTCTTCACATGTATTGTTCTTAATCTCGTTCTAATGTTCTACATAAGGGCTTTCCGCACAACCTTTCCCATACAGACTTTTGTCGCTCTCTGCAGATGTGCTCTCACCAGATCCTCGAGCAATGCCAAGTGTACCATTCTCAAAATCAAACACAATAAACACAGACCCAGATTACAGACCTCTGATTAGCCAGCTGTACATACTCTTATATCTGCTGCTTTATTCAGAGAAACCTGACAGCTGAAGCTATAACGCAGTATATGATGAAATTTATGTAAGATTGTTACATTTTATTATTTATTAACTTATTGTATAATTTTATATATAACATAGGTTAATTATAGACTAGTCGTGAGAAGATTAGATATAACTTTTTAACATGATTATAAGGCCGCACGTACAGTAGGCTACAAGTAGTTTTTGTATACGTGTGGTTTCAGTTGTTCCTAATTTTTGAGTAAATTTAAAATACATTTAAGTACTAATGTTTTTGGTGAATCGTTCATGAAAACATTCGTAAAAAGATTTGACGCATATTTTTGTGTACGCATGCTTATTGAAAGGAATATTGAAAGCATCGTTGGATGTTTCGCACATATGATAATCCCCAGTTTAAAATGCGTATTTGCATGAATGCCTAATTCACTTGAACTGCTCTTAAATCCGCAATGTGTTATTTTCACATCAACTACATAAACTGCTTGCTGCTGTTGCCATATAGATACGATCATTTAAAGGTGCCCTAGAATTAAAAATTGAATTTATATTGGCATAGTTAAATAACAAGTGTTCAGTACATGGAAATGACATACAGTGAGTCTCAAACTCCATTGTTTCCTCCTTCTTATATAAATCTCATTTGTTTAAAAGACCTCTGAAGAACAGGTGAATCTCAACATAACACCGACTGTTACGTAACAGTCAGGGTGTACGCCCCCAATATTTGCATATACCAGCTCATGTTCAAAGTATTAGACAAGGGCAAAACGTCTGGATGTGCACAGCAGAATCAGACTAGGTAAGCAAGCAAGAACAATAGCAAAAAATGGGAGATGGAGCGATAATAACTGACATGATCCATGATAACATGATATTTTTAGTGATATTTGTAAACTAAATGTTTCGTTAGCATGTTGCTAATGTACTGTTAAATGTGGTTAAAGTTACCATTGTTATTGTATTCACGGAACACAACTTCATTCTTGATAAATCTCTCCAACAGTGTAGCATTAGCCATTAGCCATGGATCACAGCCTCAAATTAATTCAGAATCAAATGTAAACATCCAAATAAATACAATACTCACATAATCCGACGCATGCATGCAGTATGCATGACGAACACTTTGTAAAGATCCATTTTGAGGGTTATATTAGCAGTGTAAACTTTAGGTGCGTCCCAATTTGCGTACTTGTGCACTATTCTATGACGTTTTTAAGTATAAATAGTGCAAGTAGTGCGTTCACACTGAAAATTCCAAAAAGACAAAGTGCACTTTAAATACCCAGATGGTGCACTAAATTAACGGAAAAAACAAAGTGTGGAATGTTGGACACTTCATGCACTCAACTGTCGCAGCTTTAATTACGTAGAGGAGGGGGAGGGGTTATCGGACTCCATTTTTAAATGACAAAATAACCTTATACAATTCACGCACTACATGGATGAGTACATAGTGCATAAGTGCATAGTGAATAGTGCGTCGTTTGGGACGCAACTTTTGTTTATGCACTGTTTAAGGCAAGTGCGAGCTCCGTGGGTGGGGAGCGTGAGCATTTAAAGGGGCCGTAACATGAATCGGCGCATTTCTAATTATGCCCCAAAATAGGCAGTTAAAAAAATGAATTAAAAAAAAATCTATGGGGTATTTTGAGCTGAAACTTCACAGACACATTCAGGGGACACCTTAGACTTATATTACATCTTGTAAAAAAACGTTCGATGACACCTTTAAACACTGCTGCTTATAAGCTTAGTAAATTACTCCTATCTCAAATACAAGACAGTAAAACATGACACTTGGTTTTAGAAATGTTATATGTTTGCTAGTTTAGAAATAAAAGGCTGACGAATGCAATAATGCACTAAGATAAGGAGTAAAAGAATGTTCACTTATTTAGATATTTAATTTCAGAGAAACTCTTAAAACGCGCTGCTAACTGCTATAGCGTACGCTAATCAGCTCAAATTTAAATGTTTAGCAGCATGCTTACTGGCTGAAGATGTGACAAGAACCAATCAGCTTGTGCCATGTAGTAAAAGATGTAAATCATCAGGTTGCATTAAGGACACATCAGCTAGCGCCGTCTAGCGTTTCATGACAGAACTTGATATATACTGTATCCTAACACTCTATGATTTGGTTCATGGCATTCTATTCTATTGTTTTATTGTTTTGCAGACCTTTTTTTTTTCTTTTCATCTACAAGCAGCTCATCCATCTAAGTCCCCAAACGCTCAGTATAGTTAATGATAAGCAGTTGATTGTTAAAACAGCATATTGTTCATGACAAACAGCACTCCTGATCAGCCACTTCAGTCTGTTTGTTATTATCCTTGATATTTTTCTTTTATTCTGCTTTTCTTTTGAAGAAAGAAAAAGGAAACTTAATTAAATACAGAACAAAATGGAGCAGCATCTTTCTCTCATGTCATTAAAATGGAGATGAGTATTAAAGAACAACAGAATAATATTGTGACTTGTCAGAGATATTTATGGGAAATGTTATGTAAGCATGTCACATTTTTCTGTCTGTATGTTTCATGTCATTATCACTTCTTGTTGTGACATTCCTCAGGGACCCACTAAAGGAATGGCATTAGAGAAGACTCAAAGATTACAGTGAAACACTTTATCCAAATTACAGTTTTTTTTTGTTTTTGTTTTTTTAATTGCTTTGGTACTATTTTAACAAGCAAGTGGTAAATTCTTAATACTAACTCTTCATACTAATCTGATAACAGATCAGCAAAAGTGCACATTTTATAACAGATAATATTTTATTTATATAAACATTTATGCACAGTAACTGCCTTTCATGATGCTATTACAATCAAACTTCATTTGCATCTCTTCTAGTTCAAATTTTAAAATATGGTAACAAAGAGCAACATTGAAAACAAAAGAGAGGACACAATCAATGACTGTAATCATCAGTTTTATTAGGGATGCATCTGAAGAAAGGAGACGTGGTGATGTATAGATAATATTACAAACATTACAGATGTTAGTCAGTTAAATAAGTTAAGTAATGTAAGGCTATTTTATAATGTGTTAACTGTAGTCTGAAATACTGTAACTTCTTTAATTCAGCAACAAGGGTGATTTGAAACCTTGGGTGATTTCTTGCATTGTTGGCTACTCAAACAACTTATTGATAAAAGCACTAAATTGGAAAAAGATTATATGAATGTAGTAAATTACTACGTCATCTTTTTGGCACTAAAAACATTAAAAACATTTTTTGCTTTTAAAATCACATAATTTATTTTCCTTTTTCACATTTAGGTATTATTTTTTCCCCTTTCCTATTGATATTGAAACATTTATTTGTACAGCCACTGCATTACAAACACTTTCAAATGGATTACAATTTACAAACCTTTCCATTGAACTTAGTTTATGGATTATGGAAGCAACTGATATTGTCAAGTGTCATTCGAAGCATATCATATCATAGAAAATCTTTACTAATTGATCATACTAAATGTAAATCAATCAAATGCTACACATAATCTTGGGTTTAATCTAATTGTTTTGAGTTCAAAACTAAACATTAAGAGTAAATCCTTATTAAATGAATATCTGTATTGGTAAATGCTGATTCTCAGAGAAAAAGATTTTGCTGTCTACAAAGATGTCAGAGACATCCTTGTATATGTCTATAATTTGTAATATTCATACAGATGAGCAGATGTTTTAGTGGAGTAAACTGGGCCCCAATTAAATCAGTGTGCTGAATGCAAACTATAAATTGTATGGATTCAAATATGAGTTTAAAACAAAATCCATTTTGAGACACACACAAAAAAAAAAAAAAAAAAAAAAAAAAAAAAAGGTGAAGGGCTGGAGTTATGCTGTTAAACCCCAAAATTAAAGTCAGAGGTTCATTGAAGTTCAAGAGAAGGATCAACAGTGACATCTAATGGAAAAATTCAGTCAGCACAACAAGCTCAACAGAAGATCTGTCTGTCTGCCTGTATACAGGATTAATGCAGGCTGTCATAATTTTTTTATTTCATGTATTCATTGTGAAATACTAGAAAATACAGTACTATAGTTCACAGGAAGTGTATTGGTATCTAGGTAATCTAGGCATCTAGGCATTATTGCATGAGTCTGATTTCTCTGTGGGCAGTTACATTTAGAACAGTGACAGTGTAGGACATTTAGTGGTATCACACACTTTAATGTTAAACGAGGTCACTAATGTTTTAACTTCAGCCCAAATACATACTAAAAGTTAAAAGTTGGAACAGATACTGAAAGAAAAGTGGCCACCCATGAGAACTCGAGAAAAAAGTGTGCAGAGCTCTAAAAAGGCAAAGGGTCTAAAACGGTTTTGATTTGTGAAACATTTTCCACCACGTATTCCAATTTGTGTGTCACAGTTCAAATTTCCTAGTCTGATGACTTTAGTATTATTTTGAAATCTGTAAATAGTAATAGCCTAAAAAATATGTATGTCCAATTTCTGATTGGTAGTGTATACAATTTAGTCTTAAAGCTGCAGTCCGTAACTTTTTTTTTATATTCAGGTGTGCAGAATTATTAGGCAGGTTTTCTTTTACAGATAAAATGAGCCAAAAAAGAGATTTAACTCAGACTGAAAAGTCAAAAATTATTAAATACTCATGAGAAGGACGCAATACTAATGTAATACTAGAAATTGCAAAGTTAAAGCATGACCATTGGACAGTGAAATGCTCATTGGGTCAGCGGGGTCATAAAAAAAGAAGAAGAAAAGACACGTTAACTGCAAAATAATTAAGAATTAAGGTAAAGAATTAAGTGTGAAACCATCAGGAACCCTTTAGTCTCCAGCGCCACCATTTCCCAGTACTGAAACCTACCTGGAGTTTTCAGAAGTGTGAGGTGTCAGGATCTCAGAGACTTAGGTTAGGTGAAGAATCCTAAAAAATGACCCGCTCTTAATAAGAATCACAAGCTGAAGTGTTATGAAATACATGAAGACTGGGTTTTTATAGGCCTTATAGACAGACAGCTTGAGAGTGACTCCTGAAGGACCAGCACCACATCCTCTTGTACCACTGTTTGAAGAATTTATCTTCCAGAATCTGGCAGTAAGTTTTGGAAGATCATTTAGTCCATCTCTGCAAGATGGACATTTCAGGATAAGAGATGGACTAAAAGTGAACTCCCACACCTTACTGCCAGATTCTGGAAGATAAATTCTTCAAACAGTGGTACAAGAGGATGTCAATATTTCGATTGCTAACAGCTTCACCAGATCCATCCAGTAACAGTTACAGTCATATTTGATTGCGTTTAGTACTTACTCTGTAGTAAATCGCTGAGCTATTTCATGTTTTTCTTATTTCGTTTTCTGTCTGAATGAGTCGTTACTTCAGCATTGTATATCAGACATTGCCACCTTGTGGAATAAAGGTGAATTGGACTTATTTCGTCATCTAAGATTCAATTATTGTTGTGAAGAAAAAATATAGGTTAGCGACCCTATACAATTTTTTACAAAAAATGAATACAAAAATAGGCATTCTTTTATAATTTTATGATTTTTTTCTTGATATATTCTTTATAATGAATTGATTGAGGAATACCAAGAAGGTTGATGTCTAACTTTAAAAAATAAATGAGGAGGAGGGTAGTGGATGACGTCCCGGGTCACGGGTTGATTTCAAAGACCCGAGGTATCCATTTAAGGGTTAAATGTGGATTAATTTCTAAATAATTCCTAGCAGAACAATAGCTCTATTTATAATTTAAATCATAGATTAAGAATTTGTTTGTCACCATCTGAAAGAAAAACACTTCTTTACACTAAAAGCTCATAATGTATAATGTGAAATACATATACAAATAATGCAAAATACAAATGCTAATATTGTGAAAACTGAATACTTGATTTTAAATGAGTGTGTATGTTTGTAAAATTACTGAAGAAGGTAAAATACATTTTCATGAAATAAATAATTATAATACTGAATATAAAAACAATAAGAAACTACTCAGGAGCAAACTGCACAATGAAGATCTACAATACATGAAGTACAGTTAAACCATCTTAATTTGTTTAAGAATTTAATCCTACTGCTTACTGTAGCATCTGAGGGTCATAATCATACAAATGTGTGTCTATTTCACAGTTAAATAAGCTTATAAGCAGACTTCAAGCATTTATGGCAGCAGTGTAGATTGTAATAATAGTAGGGGTTAATTAAAGAGGCATATGGTGCCCACAGAGTGTACTGAACAAGCTTTAAAGAATTATGAAATACTAAAACATTTCTGAGATGTGTATGTTGCACACAATGGAAGACAATGTCAGCATTTATTGTTTTTCATTTTAAGGGGGGCGGGGTATGTTAGGTATGTTCCAGATTTGAAATCTCATGACGTGACCTTTTCAGGCAACTGTGCCAGATTAGGCCTCCATGTGGCTTTCTCTCCTTATCAGTCCATTGTGCTCGTATAGCGTGATGCGAATGTAAGAGTAGAACACCGAGGTACAGTTGAAAGTCTCTTTCGCTCTGATGGGCTGATTACCTTGTCAATGTGCTCATGCCCACAGTCCACTTCTCATGCTCGCAATCATTGCACAAATCCTGAGTGGGTCATACGACAGGAAATGGAGTGACTAATTACAAAGTAAACAACTCACCCACTCAGACATCATCACTGTCAATCACACATGAAACAAAATGATGAAATGAGTGAGCCACTTATTAAAGAGCTCACAGCTTGATTAAATTAAGGGTGTATAAAACATCAGACACATTCTTCAAAAAAAGTTAAATAGTACAGACCAAAACTATCCTAAACCAATTATGTTATCTCTTATGTTGATTTTTTTTTTTTTTTCCATAGCACAGATCTGCCAATATGGTAAAATAACAAGTTAGTAGGCTCATTTTAAAACCATAACTCTACATTTTTGCAGACCTCCAAAAACATACATACCATTCGCTGCAATTTGCTGAAATAAACACTAGTGGCAATAAAACACCAACAACCATTTCTTTTCACAAAATACAATTACAGGGGCAGATTCTGATTAATAAAGACTTATTTTCATGCCATTCCTTACACTATTTTATGATCTCAAAACACTTGTAGCATTGTGCAACTAATACATTTAGACAACTGCAACACCTAACCAGTTTTTCATAATGGTTCAAACTTGACTTGAAATGCTAATATATTATATTCTATCATTCAATTCTAAAAGTATCAGTGCTAATGTACAGTGGCAAGAAAACGTATGTGAACCACTTGCAGAATCTGTGAAAATGTGAATAATTTTAATAAAATAAGAGATATCATATGCATGTTAAAATGCATGTTATTTTTTGTTTAGTGCTGTCCTGAGTAAGATATATTTTACATAAAAGATGTTTGCATCTAGTTCACAAGACAAAACAATAGCTGAATTTATTAAAATGGCCCCATTCAAAAGTATGTGAACCATTGATTCTCAATACTGTGTGTGGTTACCTGGATGATCCACGGCTGTTTTTTTGTTTTGTGATGGTTGTTCACGAATCTCTTGTTTGTTCTGTGCAGTTAAACTGAGCTCTGTTCTTCAGAAAAATCCTTCAGGTCTTGCAGATTCTTCAGTTTTCAAGCGTTTTTTGAATATTTGAACCCTTTACAGCAGTGACTAAATGATTTTGAGATCCGTCTTTTCACAATGAGGACAACTGAGGGACTCAAACACAACTATTAAAAAAGGTTCAAACATTCACTGATGCTCCATAAGAAAACACAATGCATTAAGAGTCGGGGGGTGAAAACTTTTGAACAGGATGAAGATGTCACAATTTGTCTTATTTTGTTTAAATATCATTGTTTTACATTTAGCACTGCCCTTCGGAAGCAACAGAAGATACTTGCATGTTTCCCAGAAGAAAAATTAAGTACAATTTACCTTGATATTTGAATTAAAAAAATATTAAGAATCAATGGTTCACATACTTATGAATGGGGTTATTTTAAAAAAATCCAGCTATTGTTTTGTATTGTGAACTAAATTCTTTAATTAAATTCTATCTTTAATGTAAAATATATCTTACTCAGGACAGTACTAAACAAAAAATAACATGCATTTTGTATGTTCTCTCTTATTTTATTAAAATTATTCACATTTTTACTGATTCTGCAAGTGGTTCACATACTTTTTTTGCCACTGTAAATATAAATACACAATGTAAATATATTCTTGGCACATGTGACACTAGGAACAAAAACTATACATAATGTACACTATGATGGCTCCAGCTTATCCCAGGAACTGGTGCAGTTACAACTGACTTTATTGTTGCAATCTCTGGTCTCCCCTGCTGGACTAATTTTCATAAGTATCATCATGTGTTTATCATCATTTATAATCATTTATTTATTATCAATGTAGGAATGTTCTCAGTTCAAAATAATTTAATTTAATTTAGTTTTATCTATAGCTAGCATAATGTCCAACCACTATATCATTTTGTTTCATAAACCAGACTGGCATCCTGGAAGGGATAAAAGCATTAATGTGAAGCTTGTATTTTTGTTAAAACACTTTAAAGGGGTTATGACACGAGAAATCAAATTTGTCTCACTGAATTCATTTTGACTCGCATGCAATAGAGAGTGGCCGTTGATACTGTTTTCTATGCAATGACATTAGCTAGTCATGACAATGATAACATTTACTGACAAGCCTTAAAGGAGATGCCCCCTAAAAAATAATTTCAGACAAAGGATCAAATGAGGATTGAAAATAATCATATATTATATATATGTATATATGTGCAAAACAAATGAACAAACAAAATTTGTAGTTCATTATTAATAGTTCACTATAAGTAAACCTCAGGGAATGTATTAAAATAATAATAATAAAATAATCCATGTCATGACCCCTTTAAAGAAATGAAAAATAAAAACTTTTTTGAAGTGCATCTACTTTTCTAGGTGTATGAACTTCTGGTTATGTGCATACGTTTCCTGGCTTACATATCCATACATTGTCATAACAGTGAAGTTGAACAATTGTATATGTTTCATGAAAAAGGTTAAGTAATGACACCAGCCTAATGTCAGATATTCCCCCAGTTTCACAGACAAGGCTTAAAGGTGGACTCAATATTATTTCCAATACACTGTTTGGAAGTTAGTTGGCCAATACCAACAACAAACATCTAACCAATCAGCATTGGGGGCGTATGATGGTCGAGGAGAAAGGAAATTTGAAAATAATAAGAAAAAAAAAAACCCTGCAGAACGAGAGATAGGACACAATACAAAACAGCTCAAAAGAATATCACTGGAATTGAAGATTTATGACTGGGCAAGTGCTTTAGGACTCACGTTTATATTAGATAAGCTTTCTAGTGCTAGAGAGAGCTAAGCGGGAAGGCCTGAAAAGAGACGCGGAGGCTGCTTTGATTCCTTATCATGTAAGTAACACTGAGGGCGCTATAATACACCCGGCGCAGCGCAAGTGTGTTTGCTACTTTGCGTCCGGCGCCGTTCGCATTTTCCTGAAAGCCTGCATTTGCAAGCCCGCATTAACTTCGCGCACGAGCAGATCGGTTTCTTCGCTTGAAAAGCGTTCAGCTTTTCCGCCAACAAATTCCGCCATGTAAATAGCAATCAGTCATGGCGCGAGCACATCTCGCTCTTAAAGGGAATGGGAGATGACACTCTGATTGGTTTATTGAAAGTTACACCCATTACTCATTAAGAGAATAGGGACAACCCATTTGAAAAAATGGACCGTTTTTCCGTCGTTAAAATAGCAAAAGTGGATTTGGACACGCCCTGAGTGCACCTGCGCCGTGCGCTTTACACTTTGCATTTAGATCGTTAAAATAGGGCCCTGAGTTTTGATTGTCTGGAGCTGCTGTGCTGTTGGCGATTAACAACAAACTCTTGTTTGTATTTACTCGTGTGTACTGTATGTTCATTTTTTGTGCTTCCTTGTCGTTCGTTCATCATCTGTGCTTTATTTTTCATGAAGCGTTGTGCGTCAGCTGTGATAAACAGACATCCACTCGCATTCCATGTGTTTTTTTGCAGTTATTCTACTGCACTGTGACAATTGCTAGAGAACGAGGTGTTTAGCTCCATTGGTAGTGCTTTCGCCTCGCATGCCAGCAATGATCGGGCTGGGGTTTGAGGCTGACTCTGAGCAGGGTGGTTAGGATTGGAGTGTGCGTTTTGGAGGCGGAGCAATGAAGAGAGGGGTGGGTTTTTTTGGGTTGATTTCAAATAATCAACAGTGTTCAACAAAAAAATAATGTAATTTAATACCCTCATATTGTTCCACACCCGTAAGACCTTCGTTCATCTTCGGAACACAAATTAAGATATTTTTGATGAAATCTGATGGCTCAGTGAAGCCTCTATTGCCAGCAATGTCACCGAACCTCTCAAGATCCAAAAAGGTACTCAAAACATATTTAAAACAGTTCATGTGAGTACAGTGGATCTACCTTAATTTTATAAAGCAGTGAGAATACTTTTTGTGCACTTAAAAATAAATAAATAAATAAATAAAAATAATAATTTTCAACAATATCTAGTGATGGCCAATTTCAAAACACTGCTACGAAGCTTTACGATTCGGATCGCGTATCAAAATTTCAAACTGCTGAAATCACGCGACTTTGGTGCTCCGAACAACTGATTAAAAACAAAATATTGGTAAGGCTTCGAAGCAGAAATCGGCCATCACTACAAATTGTTGAAAAGTAATTATTTTGTTTTTATGGCGCACAAAAAGTATTCTCGTTGCTTTATAGGCTAAGCCCTGTCAGTGAAACCGGGCCATTACATTAAAGTCTAATGGCTTTTTTTATGCTACACAAATGCTGTCAACGGACTTGTTTTGAACCAGGAACATTCCTTTAAATGTATAGGCACTTAAACCCTCTTTTTTACACTGTCTTTAATACATGTGTGGTGTCCTTAGATCATTCAGACTATCTGTGTGTGCTGGATGGATGGTCTGTCAGGGGAATGGTGGACCTCTGCCGTGGACACAGGATCTTGAAGAAGGCCCTACGGAAGCTGCTGTGGCACAGAGGGTAAAGGAATGGGTTGATTGCTGAGTTCAGCCACAGCAGCCAGAACGTCACCTCATACCAGTGATGTGCCACACAGTCACCTCTACACGCCGCTCGCACAATCATTAGCAGAGTGTACGGTGCCCAGCACACTGCGAAAACACACACGATTATTGCCAAAGATTTAGCAATCTTCTTGTCCTGCCTTAGACGTGAGCGCTGAACACACCGCATTGACAGACCTTCGCTTTCCGAGCGCTTCTCGCTGTCTGAAGTGCTTGACTTTTTGAGTGTCTGTGAGTTCCAGCAGATTCGTACGCTCATGCGGGTCTTCTTCCCCTGTAGAGCTGTAGCATCCTGGCATTTCGGAGGACAGGATTCTTTTTTACTGCCGAGTCTCCTCTGACGGATGCTGAGGTAGATGCTGATGTTGAAGAAAGCCACTGATAAAAAAGGTGAGAAAAACTCGACCACTGAAGCAGAAAGCAGGAAGTACCAGGTGTAGTAGAACTCAGCAAAACACTCGTTGTCTGGTACACGACTCCTGCCTGTCAGCTGCTCCCAGAACAAGATGGCCGGTCCATAGAGAAGGAAGGCCAGAATCCAAACCGCTGCTATCTTCACCACAGCGAAGTGGATCATTCCTTGCTTGGCACGATAAGATACCTGAAATCAGGAAAGAAAGCAATGTAAAAATTTCATTTAAATAATAAAAAAATATAGGAAAATTCAATACATTTTTGTTGTACTAATCAAGATTGTGGAAATCAGGATTGTGCGTAGCTAGTATTTTTTTTTTTAAGACATTGAACTTAGGCCATAAAACACATACTGAACATTTGTTCACAAACCTTTTGAGTACTGTATTTTGTAGACCAGTGTTTCTCAACTCCAGTCCTCGGGACCCACTGCTCTGCACATTTTGTATGTATCCCTTATTTAACACACCTGATTTAGATCATCAGCTCATTAGGAGAGTCTGCATGAACTGAATTGTGTGTCAGATAAGAGAGACATACAAAATGTGCAGAGCAGTGGGTCCCGAGGACTGGAGTTGAGAACCACTGTTATAGACCAGAGATTTTGCTACAAAATGGTATGCAAATCATCATACCCACTCATTCACATAAAACAATATATTTATTTAACTTTTGTGAGACACTTTTTGGATTAAAAAGTTTGTGAGGGAGTGTCAATGGTCATGAACAGTGGCGTGAAAGTTTGATCGCGAACGTAAAAGTGACCTTTGCGGTTGCATCGCGGTGCTCCCGCATTCCCCCGGAACACGCTTCCTTCCCTGCCCTTCCGGAGGTCTGTGCACACCACTGGTCATGAATAATCATGAGTTTCACACCTGTGTAGGCAAAGACCCTTCCTTAATGGGCCTATCAAGATGGGATAATGTGAGACAGTCTGAAGAAAGAATGTGAGTAGACTAAAAGATTGTTTTGTATGGAGTTTAATTACAAAATAGTGCAATCAAAATGTAAATAGTAAGTGTCAAAGGCACAGTTTTGAGCACACAAATTTTACTGTTCAAAAGAGACATAATGACAGTCCAGTCCATGGCCTGGCTCTTTCCTGTGTACACCGAAAAGTCCACACTGTATCCATTTGATGAGAGTGCAGGGAGAACTTCAAAGCCCACCTGGCTGGCTTGGCTTTCATGTGCTGTGTCATTCCTGTTTTCTCTGCATGCCACCATTCTTTAATCCACAGCAAAATTTCTTCTAGGATGAAAGATATCTTTGCAAGCATGACATATAGGGTCCATGAGGGGTTTTACCCTAAACAGATGGTCATGCTCAGCTGTGTGCCTCTTTCTGTCATTCTCCTTGTCTGCATTTGGCTGAGTTATGTCCCTTGACATAACTGTTGCAAAGAGAAAAGACTGCTCTGTCCCTTTACTCATCCCTGATGGAGCTCACCTTCACCATGTCCATGCAGAATAGAAGCCCAATGTAGCAGTACAGCTGATGCTGACATCTCTCCATTTATATTTGCAGCTGTTTGCAGTAACCCTGGCAGCCGGAGCATTGGTGTTATGGCGCAGTTGGCAATGCACTCTCACAAAAAAAAAAAAAGAAAGGAAAAGGGGGGAATGTGACCTTAGTTGTGGTCCAGGTTCCCATGCGGGCAGTAATCTCAGAGTCTGTGAAACCATGTTAACATCAGTCTCTGTCTTCCATGTCAGAGTGGACTGCCTGTAGCTTGTGTGCTTGTTTGCCTTGGCTCTCTTTGCATCAGGTGTCTTGTCACGTATGTAAAACAAACAAACAACAGTGAGTCAGCAGGTAACGCAATCAAAGAATCTATAGTATCATTACCAATCACTAATACTAAGGCTAGGCTGAAATGAAGATCTCAATATTGGTATGCTTCACCCCCAAAAGCAAAACTGAGAAACTTCCTGGTTTCAGTGGTTCAGTATGAAAATATGCATCTTACAGATCTATCATGACAAACCAATCCTGAGATTAAGTTTGAGATATGATAAGCTGAAATGCTAACATCATGAACCTGTATATCCTCAGAGTATGATTCACACTTACAATCGGAGACCCATTGAAAGTGGAGTGCCCGACCTTGTGGGGAAAATAACATGCCTTGATACCCTCCAAAGAGGGGGTGGGCACCATTCTCCAGCAAAATTGCTGAACGGAGATGGGGCGGGAACCCCACCTGAGGATACTCTCCCAAGAATCACTGAAGATGGTGGGATTGATAGAAGAGCCTCACAAGGGTGTCAGCCTTTGATACCTGAACACCTTGGCACTGGGACTTCTATTCTATCCAGCTGCCCGAGAGGTGATGTAGGGTCTGCACAGTCTCAAGGATGAGCAGGTCCCACCATAAACTGTGTTTAAGCCTCAATTCACGGAACTTTGGTTTGTAAATCTTACATCGATTCCGGCCCGGCAGACACTAATGGATCACGAGACCTTCTTTTTATGACTATTTCGATAAGTCCCAAACCTCTCCTCTGTGACTTCAAAGGAGATGCGAACGCCACGGATCGGGTTTCGAAAGACAGGCCCGAATTCCAAACGATCATAAAAAGAGAAAATACACGCACGCACCCACAGACACACACTCACATACAAAGACTGTATACACAAATATTATACCTGCAAATATGAATGTACCTGCCATTGTAGTGCTCGCTGCATGTATGTGTTACTAGTATAGAATCGTAGAATTGACTGTAGTAGGTTAGTTTTCATGTTAAACGATAGTAATAGAGTGTAAAGTGTATCTTCTTTATATGACGAGCGACACCTGTCGAGTTTGATCTCTCCGTAAAGCTGTGAATCCGAGCTATTCACTCATGTACGTTACATTTCTGCCAAATGCATCGTTCAATGTTTAATAATACTATGAAGGAAATGCACTGATTCAACATACCATAAATTTATTCGGGAGACAGGACAAAGGAATGTGGAAACCCGCCAAATTGCAACGCTATCATTGGAGGACGTTATCAGTAAGGCGTTCTGGTTTGTTGTCTTTAAAACACCATGACACGCGTCTTTTGGTGGCACAAGTTTTCTGCACGAGTTCCTGCCGTCAAGACGGACTCTCTTCTTTATTTTCCGGTCATATTACAACAGTTAAACCTTCGTTTGAAACTTCGCCGAAACAACCTCCGGAAGAAGAAGCAACTATCAAACCGAGCGCTCCGAAACTCCAAGCACCCTGACTAACCTATGCAAGTATAACGTTTTTACGATCTTAAATACTGAGTTTCCTTGCTGGCTCTTAAAGGTGAACTGTTGCAATTTGACCTGCTTTGATCATCTCTTTCGTTTCTGCCTTTCCCTCTACTTTGTATGTATTTGTATTTACTTGTGTCCATTTAGCCGTATAACCTGTGTATTACCCGTTTCGTATATTAAACTCATTTTATCCATGCTTTTTGTTCACTTGCTCATTTTAGCAACAACCGAGTCACTTTAACGTTCTGATTCTAATATCCTTGCTCTATATTTGAAGGCTATGATAGAAAGTTAGTCTCTCGGCCCGAGAATAACATTTCTGTCATGATAATCTGTGGATAATTGTCCGTTTCGGTGGACGAACTGATAGTTTTCCACATAATTATTCAACCAGAACTAATCATATATGTGATTGATTATAATTCGTTGTAGTTAATTCACCATATATGTTTAATTCCCCGTTGGGTCGATATATGAACGTCATAAAGCTTTCTGAATTATGATATTCATATTTCATCCATAAATTGATTAATAACTGTACCTCGCTACATTTATTTGGTGGAGAATGCGGGCATCGTTTTAAACTTGGTTGTTGAAAAAAAAAAGCAAGGTAGAATAATTGGTGTGTGATTTAATGTTCATGCGCGCTTTATTCAGTGAGAAGACGCACGAGTCCTCACACTACTCACCGTTAACAAGCTGCTTTTTGTGTCTAAAAACACGGTAGTAAATTGTTGAACGTGAAATACACTGCAGTCCATTAATATGTCAAGCTCTTATCTGTGAAGGACGACAATCTTTGCAGTAAGTTACAGTTTTGAATATTAATTTCCGCTTGAATGAAACGAATTGATCGTCATTAAGCGTGTTCTGAAACGAGATTTTGTAGCGAGTTTCCTATTTAATCTCTGCAAAAGGCCTTATCTGCCGCTATTTTAATTGAATTATTTGTGTCGTCCAATTATTCAAAAATAGCGTCTCGCTCCCTTGGTAACTAATTGGACTAGCTACCCAAAAGACGTTACCAAATACAAGTCTAATCAGAAAACAGTTTACCTGCTTTATCCGATTTGACTTGTAAAGTTGGAGCCAGTCGAAAAAACGCCCTGATCCAGCGTGACTAATAACAGCAGTGAATTATCCTGCAGTTACATATTTGTGCACTAAAATTTGTGCAAAAACGGGGTCACTAAACCCCGAGGTTCCAAAGTTTTATACTTAGGATAAAAGGTTGCACCAGTCCAGTGAACTGGCACAGAAGAATCCGCCGAGATTCTAAAAAGAGTTTGTATGTGATATGTGCAGTTAGATCAGCTGAAACGCTAATTTAAAAATATCACAGAGGTGGATGCAGTAACGCTGACCAGACGCCAGAGGGCAGTCTGTCCAGGTGGGGCACCCCCTACTTCACTGTTGTGTGGACTCAGTAACGCCACCGTGTGGACGTTCTGAGTTAAAGCTGCTCTCCGTACTTTGAACTGAATTGTCTCCAAATTCGCCCGTGACTACTTCAACGTTGCTGTTATAACTGTTTGTTGATGGTTATGCTTTCCAATCGTTTTTGGAAGGTGGTTTACTTATTTAAATTTGGTTTAAACACGTTTTAAATTTTTAATTTAGATTAAGTTGCCCTTCCAACCAGAGAATTCACTTCCTGGAAGTGCTCCCCCGTGTGGACGGATCCGGAAGTCAATTCCCTGCCAGCTGTGTGTCCTTTCCTCTCCTTGGTTCCTTTGGTCACAGACTTATTCTATTCTATTCTATTCTATTTTTATTTTATGTTACTCCATTCTACTCCTTTGGTTTAACTCAGTTTTGTTGGTTCTTCTCCCTCTCTTTCTCTTGAGTTATTATTTTATTTTATTTTATGTTATTTTATTAGTAATTGTTTTTTTGTTTGTTTGTTTATTTATTTTGCGTTATTTACTTCGGAAATTCTTTCCCTTGTATTACTTAATGCCGTATTCTATTCACTCTTAGTCCTGTGTCCTGTATGTTATTGGCTGGCAATAACATACACACACACACCCAAGCCTCCCTTATTTCATACACTTATTTTTAAATTTAATTGAACAACATTCAATTGTAATTTAAGATTAAGTAGTGTCAATCAGTTGGCATTCTGCTTACCAAGAAGCACTCCTCTTTAGGGAATTCACAAATAGGGAAGGCTTTCTCCTCTCTTTGCCCCACGCTGTTCTTCTGTGCATTTATTTCAATTTAATTGAGCAAGAGTTCAATTCAAGTTTGAATCAAGTGCCTCTGAATTGTGTTTTTCTTTTCTCTCTCCTTTCCCATTCTATTTCTATGCACTGGTTTAAATTTAATTGAACAGGCTTTAATTCAAATTTGAATCAAATGCATCTGAATTGTTTTGTTTTATTTTGCCTTTTGTCTGGCTTCCAGCTCAGTTAAGACCCCTATCCTGTTATCCTACACACTTGATTATTTAAATTTGGTTTAAACAAGATTTAAATTGAGATTTGAATGTACAATTAAGTTGTGTTTACTTGACTGTTTGTGTACTCGCAGACAAGGCCCTCTAGCACCCGGTGGTGAGTTGACGGTTGTTCCAGTGGGTTCCAGTGAAGTGGAGTTGCCTGGCCTGGCGAATCTGACACGTGCCTGTGTGTGAATCGCAGGACGTTTCTGGCCTCACACCACGGGCAGCACGCAGAGACATTAGCAGGTTGGGTGTGTCAGGTGCAGGGAGGCGACGAGTCCAGTTGGAACCCAAGGCAATTTTGTTTAATTTCCCTGTTTCTGCTCGACAGAACCGCCCTTTGAGTAACTGCCTGCGGGGTCAGACTCAGGGGTTGGGAAAAATTCAATTTTGACCTGCCAATCTGGCCGTCGGCGTTAATACCTCGCCTGAAAACGCAATTGTGCTGAAGGTCACTGTTTGAGAGGCTGCGTCGTGGTGCAAGAAGGACAGGACGTCCGCGGACACCGCAGTCGGGTGTGGGAACGTCTAGGAGAGGCTGCCCCGTCACTGAGTTCTCATCTGGGCACTCGCAATTCACCCCAGGCCTAGAGTAACAACGTACAGTCCCTTCCCTTAGTGAAAACTACAAGATATTACATATCTTTCATTCCTTTAGGTTCTGGCCAACGCTGTTACTTTTAAGCCATACCCTCCCTCTCAGTTTTATGACTCAACGGCGCCCTCGCCTGGCCCCGTCATAATCCCAGAGGCGATAGGAAGTTTAAGCTCAATTTCTCCCCTTTAGCCCTTCACATTTTGTTTTATTGCTATTCTACGTCTATTCCTTTCTATTTTGTTTACTGCTCTATTTCTCATTTAATTGCATCCACTCTGTTCTGTTTTCTTTTCTGCTGTGTTTGTTTCTTTCAGTTCACGTAGAAGCAGAACCTGTGAGAGCCACCACGGAAAACTGAGTAATAGATAGACGACCGAGCAGCGAGAGTCGCCAAAGGACTCTTAGAACTACCGCCTGTCAAAATCTATAGTTAAATCCGGCACTCACTCACACAAATTGACCTACGTGGTCCTTCTTGGTTTGACAATTAAGTGTCAAACCTACCTTCCACTAACTGTCTGCACCAGTTAACTGGAACCACACAAAAGAATTATCTAATTACGTATTACGTAACCGCTAATCCCTGCACAAGCTTGCATTGGTTCTTGTCTTTGTTGTGCTGTTTTTCTCTCGTCAACAGTAGAAGCCACTATGTCACGAGCATCCAGCCCTGACACCCACTGGGACCATCTCGAGACCTGGCTGGGCGTCATGACCAACCCGTTCCTGCCCAATGCCGCCGGCGACCTCCAGCATCTGAGCCGCGAGCAGCTGGACGGGGACTTGAATCGACTGATGGCCCACGATCCGATGCAGAGCTACAGTCACAAAGAATGGGCAAGACTCATCGGAGGCCTCGCCCACAACCTCATCGCCCAGGCAAGGCTCAATGAAAGGAGCAACGCACTTCTGGAGCAGGAAGTCGCGGCGCTCAAGCTCCAGGCTGAGGAAGCCCGGAGGAACCAGGCTCAGACCCAACATCGTCTTGATCAGCTACTCCTCGAAACCCCAGATCAGCGTAGGACAGCGGAGGAATCTGATCCTGAGCTACAGGAGGAAGTCGAGAGACTCCAAAAGGCCCTCGAAGAGCTCCACTTGGAGACGGGGCGCAGAGAGCAGATGGAAAAGCAATCCATAGAGGAACTAACTGGAAAACTCCAGCAAGGTGAAGCTCTCCTAGCAAGAGCAGAGATTGAACTGAAAGAAAGAGATGCTAAAGCCCGGGCCTGTGAAAATCACCTTAAACTGGCCCGAAGTGAGATCACTGCTCTGAAACAGCAAAGAGACTATCTTAGAGATGAATTGGACACTGTGCACCGAGAACTAAAGCATTCCTATAAACTGCAAAGCGAATTGGGAGGAGACTTGCATGCCATGCAGCTCCCTCTAGCCACTGGACCTAAGTGCCCCAGTCAAGAGTCCCTAGTTCGCGAGGGGGTGAAAGCCCACTGCCAAAAACATCCAGCCTCCAAGAACCATGGTCAGGAGCAAAGGGATGGGAGCCACCCCAGAAAAGCCGCGCTGCGAGCTATGGCGTGATTCCCAAAGAGCTGGACAAGCTAGCAAAGAATATCCCCACTTTCACTCCAAACCCAGCAGGGGGTGTCGACGTGCACGCGTATTTGCAAGACATTGACTTCCTGTTGCAAAATGTGGCCAACGTGAGTGCATGGGACAAGTTGTATCTACTCCGCATCACGTCCAGCCGTGACGTGCGCAGCTTCCTGGATCGGCAGCCAGCAGCTGTCAAAGCAGACTACCAGCTGCTGCGACAGGCTCTGATCAAAGAGTTTTCTGACCCTGAATCGGACCAAGGGCTCCTCGCGGCCATGGATCTTAAACAGGGCCGACTGGAAACTCCACAAGCATATTACAACCGTATACGAAAGGCCTACTTCGGAGCACGCAACGAACCAGGAATGGAGGAAGATTTCAACTTTAAGACTTTGTTTCTTAGAAACCTGCACACTGCAGTAAGTCATCATCTGGGAGTCCTGGCCTGCCCACGAAGTATGTCTATTCAACAGCTGCGAGATTTAGCCTACAAAGCTTATTCCAAGCAAAGGGCCATATCTGAAAAGACTGTTAAAAATCCAACCATCTACCCGGTCTCTGATCACTGCCCAGAACTGGTCCTAGAGGGCGCACACACACACCACAGTGACAGACCGTTCAACCGAGAGGCAAGACAGTTCCCAGCCAGCAGAGGGCAGCCTCACTACGAGGGCGCCCGTCCCAAGCACCAGAGCGGACACTCTGAAAGATTCTGGGACAGGCCACATCCAGCCAGCAACCAAAGGGGCGGGGCCGCATGGGAGACCAGCCGGCGACCCAGAAATGGCAGGCCTTCATCGGATAGAGCCTCAAGCCCCAATCGCCAAAGACAGAAGGCCTCTCGATGTGCATCAAACAAGTCCAAGTCCGAGCCCTCACAGGAGTCGAGCAACGCAGTTATGTCTGAGTCTGCGGAGATTCTGAAAGTCCTGAAAGAGCTGATCCAGAAAAAGCCCAAAAAGAAGGACAAGTCAGACTCCTTATGACTAGAAGCAAGGTCTGCCCCTAACGTCTGCCCTGACAGCCCTTTAACACAACCTCACACCCAACTCACAGTTGACCAGAGACTTACCACACAGTCAGTTAGTACATCACAGAGTGACCTCATCACACAGTCACCTCAGCCAACAACCGCACACTCCGAGCAAACCAGCTCACATCAACCCACCGACGACCAGGACGCCACGGTACCAGAAAGTGCCGTTTTGGTTGTCTGCCTCCCAAACGAATCACATAACACCAGCCCCACTTGCTTATCGGTCAGCACCCAAGCCCCGGTACCAAGACTCCTGGGAAACCTTATCGAAAAGGGGGTGGCCCGAAAGCTGTACATAGCCATCACTGTGGAAAATGATGTGAGGATTGAGGCCCTTGTAGACACGGGAGCAGACCTAACTTTGATGTCAACTAACCTTTTTGAAAGACTCAGACATGAAGCAAAGAAACAAAATCGAACTCTTAAATCACAAAAATGTGAGCTAAATGTGCAGTCATACAGCCAAACTGAGATCCAACTTGAACAAATAGCTCCCATTCATCTAACCATCGGTCCAATGAGTTTGGTACACCCCGTATACATCTCACCGATGGACACGTTTCCCCTGCTCATTGGCAAAGATTTGCTAGATCGCTTTGAGCCCCTATTGGACTTCAGACAGCTGAAAATTTGGGCTCAAGTACGAGAACCGCGGCCTTTCCAGTCACCCAGGTCATCTGAGCCAGACTGTCAGGTCACAGAGGTCACGGGAAACCCCACAGCTAGCTGCGGGAACCCCGTCTCAGCACCAGGGCAAAGTTCAAGTTCGCTCCTCTGCACCTTTCAGCTCACCACAGACTCTGACTCCTTCTGCCCCAAGGTCACACCAGACCTGCAGCTGAACGGCTTAACAACCACAGACATTATTCCCACACTGTGGGCAGACAACTCAGCCTTCAGCCACACGCTGTTAAGTGCTCTCAGTGAAGGAACACCGGACCTCCCATTTGTCAACAAGCAAACACACTTTCCACTAGACTTTCGTCTGCCAACCATGATGACTGTCAAGGACATCTGCGTTTTGAACTGCAAATGGAACAACCGGCATTTAACCCATCCCTTCCTGGTCCTTCCAGACCTCCTGATGCACTCTAATGCTCACACGGACAGTGCAAATGAGTTGTCGTGGGCCCCAATGACTGTACAGCTTCCTGTTGTCCCTGTCAACACTGCCAACTTCCTGTCAGGCCAGACCACCCAAGAGGTCTGCATCCTGATCCACATACAGGAAACTGTAGTACCACCTTACACCAAAGGGGGTGCTGTTTGGCTCCACACACAGGAAACTGTAGTACCACCTTACACCAAAGGGGGTGCTGTTTGGCTCCACACACAGGAAACGGTAGTACCACCTTACACCAAAGGGGGTGCTGTTTGGCTCCACACACAGGAAACTGTGGTACCACCTTACACCAAAGGGGGTGCTGTTTGGCTCAACAGGCAATGTGGTCAAACCTTAAGCCACATGCTGGGCTCCTTCACACTTTCACCTGAAGGCGTGGAACTTAGACTCACTCTAAAAGCCACACCCTTAACTGAAGTGTCATCTTATGTAGTCCACAGTTGGCTCAACGAATGCATGGTCACAGACATCAGCATTCCCAAAGCCTATCATCTAGAATGGATAATGGACCACAGCCCCTATGACTTTGAACTCAGGTTAACAGTCATTAACTTAATACCAGCTGCCATGGCCCCAGAAGGAAGCTTAAGCAACACAAGTTTCACAGCATCCTTCAAGAGCATCTCCATCACCCCCATCAAACTGGTACCCACAGAACAGGTGCACAGAACGGAGCTGATGGAGGACAAACACCTTGCAGTACCCACAGTCTCTGACCAGCCTGCCTGCGAAACTCAAAAAGGCGCTGCACCACTGACAGCCAACCTGACAGCTAACCCCACAACAGAGGAGCCATTCCCAAGGTTTGAGCCTAAAGGCCAACAGATCCAGAAAAATGCAAATGTCCCAAAGAATGATGCAGACTGTCAAAAACTTCAACAGTTCCTGAACAAATCCAGAGTGTCATTTGCCAAAGACTCTTTAGACTGTGGCCTCACTAACTTTCATACAATGGGTGTTTCCACACACCCAAACACTCCTCCCACCTGCATCAAACAGTACAATGGTCCTATTGCCTCACATGAACCAGTGCAGGAAACTAGTCGTTTCATGGAAGAAAAAGGTGTCACCTGCCCATGCAACAGCACCTATTCAGTCCCTACCTGGTCCATTGTCAAACCAGACAGCAAGTGGCGACCCACCAGCGACTTCAGGAAGCTGAACCAGCAAGTGCCACTGCCACGACGTGCCAGAAAGCACAAGTCTGCACGGAGCGGAGATTCAGCTGCCTGCCAAAACGGCTATAACAGCACACCAGCATTGACACTTGAGATAATGGTACCCCAACAACAGCAACCAACCTGTCACAGGTACCTCAAAGAGAATGCGTGCCAAGGAATGCCCACGGCCTACGTCGATGGACGTTCCTACAGCCATGAGGGCATCCTACAGGCAAGTGCAGGGGTACGATGGTTAAACAACCAACCCTGCCAACCACAGAACGGCAGGTGGGGTCCCCAGTCACGTCAGTATGGTGAAGCAGCAGCTACCCTCATAACCCTTCAAGTCTCCTCTGTCCATAACATCAGAGGACTCATGTGCACAGACGCACACTATGCTAGATCTTGTTTCACATACCATCTTCTGGGCTGGAAACAAACTGGTTTCAAGACTAAATGCAACAAGCAGGTGAAACGTCAACACATGTTCCAAACACGTGATGACATCACCCAAACACACGACACGATCACTTACGGGGAAAAGGTGAAAAGATGCTTAAAGCAACCAGGGCGTGACAAAGGCTTGAACGACCAAACTAATGCCCTTGCCAAGGCTGGCACACTGCATAACAAGCTATGGTCACACCCACCCCATTCACCCACCCTCAGTGTGGCAACAACAACCCGCAGCCAGCGGACTGTTCCTGCAACATTTCCCACCTTACTGCCACTGCCACTGACAACCAAACTTGCCAACACTTCCATGCGAAATGTTTTGCGCCACCACTCAGACCCCTCCAACCTCCCGTTCACGGCATATGGTCCCACGACGGCCCCTGGCCACAAACGACTACATGAGTCCAACCACATGCTGCGTGTGGGAGTGAACTTTCTAAAATATGTCCCTGATGTCCTCACTGCGCCAAAGCTTGTACTGCCACAGGGCCAAAAGGGGGTGAACTGATGTACGCCCACAACACACCATGTGCCAAACACCATGGCACCAGAATCACTCATGAGACATTAAAACAAGTGGCGTACTGGCCCAGCATGCAGCAAGATGTGGCAGAGCACGCCAGAGGATGTCAAGTTTGCCGTCACGTCCAGACTGCAAACGCAAAGCACCGAGCTCCACTGCAAAACCGAGGAGTCACGTTTCCACGGTCAGTCGACCACAAAGACTGGACTGTAAAACCTCCTCTGATGCTCATGGCCATCACAGACACCATACAGGAGTCAACTCAGGTGTTCCCCACGGAACTACTGATGGCACGGCAGGTGCCACTGCCGTTGCACCTGTACCAACCGGGAGACTTGAGTCTCATCACAGCCTGCTCCCCTCATCAGCATCGCAACAAGCTCCGCCTACCACTGAGAAAACAACTCGCAACACAGAGCCAAACACTACGAACCACCTGCAAATCCCGGAAAGGTATTGTGGTGGTTCTCTATACTCACAGTTTCCTGCTGATCCAAACGGTGAACTCAAGGAAGCAACTGTTTACTGTCTTCCAAAATGACTTCGCCCAAACTCAGCTCGTCACTGCTCTAATGACGGACATGCTGCGGGAAGTGAGCTCCTCCATGGACAACCTGGCCATGGGAAGGATTCCCCCATACCTCGTACCCCTGAGCCTCGTACAAACTGTGCTGGCCTCTGCTGCCGTCAGACCCACGGACCCTATCCAAACCCACCTTGCCTACTCCCTGGGTAGTGCCATCCTACTGCATGTCGACCCCGAACAAAGGGAGTTGGCCTTCCTCCTAAACCTACCTATCATCGAACCAGATAACATCTACCGACTCAAAGACATTGTCAATGTCGGGTTTTGGAAGGGTAACACCCACATCAAGATACACACTCCAGCTGTGGTAGCATACCACGACAGCAACCCCCAACTGTACCTGGCTCCCAATTTACGCATGTGTGTTTTGACCAAAGACATTCATTACCTCTGCCCTAGCAAACCTTTCCTCAGAGACAATACTGAAGGAATCTGCGGGTTACAGCCCATGATCAGCGACACACGCTGCCCTGCCGAGGCCAAGCCTCGCACCCAAATCGTCGGAACACAAGCTGAGATTGTGGGCAATCGATGGCTTGTTAACACTCCCACTCGCACCGCCACCCTGACTTACGATCAGCACGACACTGCCACTCGGGTCAGCCTGCCCAGTCAAAGCATGTGGATCCAGGTACCCCTGGGTGCCATCCTCCACCTCGATGACCTGGCCTTGTACCACATCTCAAGTGAGGAGTACCAGTCAGAACTGGAGATCCCACCCTTTTTCATGAACCACAACCTCACTTTGGCCCCCGAGCTGGAACTGAGGATTGAGAAAGGGGGGTCCCAGTTAATTGACATTGCTCCTGTCGACGCCGCCCTCCAAGCACTCTCCCGACTGCCCATTCTGACCAGCTCACCTATAGCCCAAGCTTGGACTGCCGCCGACACAGCCCTTTGCCTCTCCATGGCAATCGGATACATACTGACCCTAGGCCTAGCCTTCATCCTTTTCAAGAGGATGAAGGGGATGCAAGCGTCCATGGACAAGTGCCTGCCTGCCCTTCCCCGGGGTTTCAAGAGGAAACCAAGGAGAGGAGGCACCAACATGGAGAACGTACCAAATCTCATCGAAATGGACTCTCCCTTCGACGACCCAAAGACCGAGGACCAGTAGGGACCACCTGCTGTCCGACATCTGTGCCATCCGACCTCGCTACCGTCCAACGAGATCCGCACGGGGACCTCACTGGCCGAAAGGGGGAAACTGTAGGGTCTGCACAGTCTCAAGGATGAGCAGGTCCCACCATAAACTGTGTTTAAGCCTCAATTCACGGAACTTTGGTTTGTAAATCTTACATCGATTCCGGCCCGGCAGACACTAATGGATCACGAGACCTTCTTTTTATGACTATTTCGATAAGTCCCAAACCTCTCCTCTGTGACTTCAAAGGAGATGCGAACGCCACGGATCGGGTTTCGAAAGACAGGCCCGAATTCCAAACGATCATAAAAAGAGAAAATACACGCACGCACCCACAGACACACACTCACATACAAAGACTGTATACACAAATATTATACCTGCAAATATGAATGTACCTGCCATTGTAGTGCTCGCTGCATGTATGTGTTACTAGTATAGAATCGTAGAATTGACTGTAGTAGGTTAGTTTTCATGTTAAACGATAGTAATAGAGTGTAAAGTGTATCTTCTTTATATGACGAGCGACACCTGTCGAGTTTGATCTCTCCGTAAAGCTGTGAATCCGAGCTATTCACTCATGTACGTTACATTTCTGCCAAATGCATCGTTCAATGTTTAATAATACTATGAAGGAAATGCACTGATTCAACATACCATAAATTTATTCGGGAGACAGGACAAAGGAATGTGGAAACCCGCCAAATTGCAACGCTATCATTGGAGGACGTTATCAGTAAGGCGTTCTGGTTTGTTGTCTTTAAAACACCATGACACGCGTCTTTTGGTGGCACAAGTTTTCTGCACGAGTTCCTGCCGTCAAGACGGACTCTCTTCTTTATTTTCCGGTCATATTACAACAGTTAAACCTTCGTTTGAAACTTCGCCGAAACAACCTCCGGAAGAAGAAGCAACTATCAAACCGAGCGCTCCGAAACTCCAAGCACCCTGACTAACCTATGCAAGTATAACGTTTTTACGATCTTAAATACTGAGTTTCCTTGCTGGCTCTTAAAGGTGAACTGTTGCAATTTGACCTGCTTTGATCATCTCTTTCGTTTCTGCCTTTCCCTCTACTTTGTATGTATTTGTATTTACTTGTGTCCATTTAGCCGTATAACCTGTGTATTACCCGTTTCGTATATTAAACTCATTTTATCCATGCTTTTTGTTCACTTGCTCATTTTAGCAACAACCGAGTCACTTTAACGTTCTGATTCTAATATCCTTGCTCTATATTTGAAGGCTATGATAGAAAGTTAGTCTCTCGGCCCGAGAATAACATTTCTGTCATGATAATCTGTGGATAATTGTCCGTTTCGGTGGACGAACTGATAGTTTTCCACATAATTATTCAACCAGAACTAATCATATATGTGATTGATTATAATTCGTTGTAGTTAATTCACCATATATGTTTAATTCCCCGTTGGGTCGATATATGAACGTCATAAAGCTTTCTGAATTATGATATTCATATTTCATCCATAAATTGATTAATAACTGTACCTCGCTACAGTGACAATTTTCATCAGAATGGTCTTTGCCTTAAACAGTGTGCAGTGCCCAGGCCCCCAGTCCTTACGAGGGGGAATACGAGCAGCCACACTGTCCATACTGGCTGACTGATCCCTCCTGCCCTTGGACCCAGTAAGGGAAACACAATTGAAATGCTGCCATTTGTTTCTTAGCCACCTAAAACCTGTCTACGGCGATTTTGGGGTGTCAGCAGAAAAGGTTTCTGAAAGGAAAAAGCCAGTCTTTTTAACTCTTTCCCTGCAAGTGTTTTTTTTTTTTTTTTATTGTGAGTGTAAACAACTCAGAATGAGCATTAATGCCAAGTATGTTTACACAGACAAGGAATTTGTCTTGGTGACAGGAGCTTCCAGTGCAGAAAAAAGAAGCACAGACATACATAGGGATAACAACAATAAAAATGTATATAATGCAATAATAAAAAAGGCAGTAAAACTTAATATAATACAGCAATTAACATACATAAAATGCACAATATACAGAATTACGTATATGTAGATATTCTATGTATGGATGTACAGTTATGTGCGAAATGGATGTGTACAAATGTGCTACACACAGTCATGTGCAAATTTAAGTGGAATGAATATACAGAGGTAGATAATAAATAAGTGAACAAAATAATTATATTATTGTAATGTTATATGTACAATGAAGAGACCCTGTTGGAAGTTTTAACTGTTCAGGTGAAAGACAGCCTAAAGGAAAAAGCTGTTCTTGTGTCTGGCTGTTCGGGTACTCAGTGCTCTGTAGCACCATCCAGAGAGCAACAGTTTCAAGAGAAAGTGGGCTGGTTGTGTGGGGTACAAAGTGATTTTCTTAGCCATTTTTCTCACACTAGGTGTAAAGTTCATGGATGTCGGACAGGGGGGCACAAATAATCTTCTCAGCAGTCCTGATTGTCTGTTGTAGTTGCCTTCTGTTTGATTTGGTGGCTGATAGATGAACACAGGACAGACTCAATGACGGCCATATAGTTAAATTTTATAGTGTATAATAAATTATTTTTATATCATATTATAAATCATATTTATATGAATGTTTAGACTACAACCTGAATTTATTTTTTTTTAAATTTGAATAAAATGAATCAAATCACAAGCCAATATTTTATTCACAATAGAACATAGATAACATAACACTTGTTTAAACTGAGAAATTTTACATTTTTATCCACTAAATGAGCTGATTTCAAATTTGATGCTACAAGCATCTTCGGACCCTCAGATGACACTGTATCACTCATCGGCATAATTATGTCAATGAAATTACTAAATCGGCCCAGGAATACTTCCAGGAACCACTGTCTGTAAACACAATCCGCCGTGCCATCTGCAGATGCCAACTAAATCTCTATCATGCAAAAAGGAAGCCGTATGTGAATATGGTCCAGAAGCGCCATCGTGTTCTGTGGGCCAAGGATCATTTAAAATGGACTGTTTCAAAGTGGAAAAGTGTTCTATGGTCAGACGAGTCCAAATTTGACATTCTTGTTGAAAATCACGGACGCCGTGTCCTCCAGGCTAAAGAGGAGGGAGACCTTCCAGCGTGTTTTAACAGAGTTCAGTTCAAAACAAATCTCTGATGGTATGGGGGTGCATAAGTGCACACGATATGGGCAGCTTGCATATTTTGGAAGGCACTATGAATGCTGAAAGGTATATAAAGTTTCCAGATGACGTCTATTTCAGGGAAGGCCTTGTATATTTCAGCAGAACAATGCAAAACCATATACTACAGCTATTACAACAGCTTGTCTTCATCATAGAAGAGTCCGGGTGCTGAATTGGCCTGCCTGCAGTCCAGATCTTTCACCTAAAGAGAACATCTGGTGCATCATTAAACGAAAAATACTTCAAAGATGACCACGAACTCTTCAGCAGCTGGAAACCGATATCAGGCAAGAATGGGTCCAAATTCCAACACCAAAACAACAGAAACTCATTACCTCGATGCCCAGACATCTTCAAACTGTTTTGAAAAGAAGAGGAGATGCTACACTATGGTAAACATGCCCCTGTCCCAACTATTTTGAGACCTGTAGTAGACATCAAATTTAAAAGGAGTTTCTTTTGTGCATAAAATTGTACAATTTCTCAATTTATTTCACATTTGTTATGTTATCTATGTTCTATTGTGAATAAAAATTGGCTCATGTGATTTGAAAGTCTTTTAGTTTTCATTTTATTCAAATTTAAAAAACGTCCCAACTTCCCGGAATTCGGGTTGTATTTTGTCAAGTTTTCAATGTAGCTTACAAGCGTTCCTTACTTGTATATATGCACTGGTGTAATTGTTTAGAATATATGATGCAGTCCAAACATTCATATTATTTTTTTTATTTTTTTTTTATATATTTTGGCTAGTTTTGGCTAGCTTATGACACTGCTTAAAATACTGTTATCAACGTCACTTACAAGAGTTTACGAATATGTGCTCATAATGTTTGACTAATTTTGTTTAAATAGGTGTACTATAAGAATATCCAAAGAATATCAGACTCAATGATGGTCGAATAGTACAGTGTCAGCACCTCCTTAACAGGTTAACTTCCTCAGCTGGTGGAGAAAGTTCAACCTCTGATGGGCCTTTTTCACAGTGGAGTCTATGTGAGTGTCCCACTTCAGATCCTGAAAGATGGTACGCCCTATAAACCTTAAGGAGTCCACTGCTACTGCAGTGCTCTTCATGATGGTGTGTGTGAGGGACTTTTTCCTGAAATACACTATGATCTCCACTGTTTTGACCATGTTCAGCTCAAGGTTGTTGTGACCACACCAGAAAGCCAGCTGTTCAACATCCTGTCTGTATGTGTTGAAGGTCAAACTGAATTCCACAAATAAGATTCTTACATAAGTCCCACGTCTGTCGAGATGTTGCAGGATATAATGCAGTCCCTTTTTGACAGCATCATCCACATACCTATTTGCTTAGTAATCGAACTGAAGGGGATCCAGCAAGTTAGGCCAACACCGGTTTTTCAAACAGCTTCATGACCACAGACATAAGAGCGAGCAGTCTGTAGTCATTAAGTCCAGTGATTTTTTTTTTTTTTTTTTTTGAGGACCAGAATGATAGTGGACCATTCAAAGCAGCAGAAAAAGCAACTTTGTATTGTATAGCTCCAGCAATCTCTTGAAGATTTTTGAAGTTGGGGGCCAGTTGGTTAAACAGGCACACACCTACAGAGCAGGAGACTCCTAGGCAGATCTGCATTCAAGTCGCCAAACCCGCATGACTGTCACATTCGTTTTGGCGCCGCCCAGAGGATCAACTCCGCCTCCGGGTGGCGCCGTAAATTCTACTGTGGATCCTGAGTGGACCCATGTCGAATTCACGGATGCGCACGTGTCTTTACTGTAACGGTTGTATCAATTTGCGGGTCCCAAACGGAGGCAAGGTTTTAATCGCGAATGCAGCGCGGAGCCACGGTGGGTGTAAAGAAAAGCTTTACTTATCAGTCAGAATACTGTAGCAAAAGTGGTACAAAAATTTAAAAAAGATGGAACTGCAACCATCTCACAGAGACGTCCAGGATGTCCACGGAAGTTAACACCTCGACAGGAGCGTCTTCTGATGAGAAGGGTTGAAGAAAATCAGCATGCAAGTTCACTGCAGTTATCTAAAGAAGTAGAAAGCCAAACTGGGGTGACTATTTCCCATGACACAATACGGCATAAACTGCATAGGAATGGCATGCATGGGTGCCGTCCACGAAAGAAGCCTCTCCTAAAATCCAGGCACAAAAAAGCCCGACTAGTGTTTGCCAGGGCCCATGCTGACAAAGATGAAGACTACTTGGACTCTATACTCTGGAGTGATGAGAACAAGATAAATGTTTTTGGAACTGGTGGCTTCAAAACTGTATGGCGTCGCAAAGGAGAGGAATACAAAGAAAAATGCATGGGGCCTACAGTGAAACATGCTGGTGGCAGTGTCCTTATGTGGGGCTGCATGAGTGCTGCTGGTGTCGGGGAGCTGCATTTCATTGATGGCATCATGAATTCACAGATGTACTGCTCTATACTGAAATAGAAGATGCTACCATCACTCCATGCCCTTGGTTGTCATGCACTTTTCCAAAATGACAGTGATCCTAAACGCACATCAAAGGCCACTGTTGGATTTCTGAAGAAGAACAGGGTGAAAGTGATTCAGTGGCTCCTGATCTGAACCCAATCGAACACCTATGGGGAATTCTGAAGAGACAAGTTGAGCATCACTCTTCATCCAGCATCCAGTCTCTGAAAAAGGTCATTCTTGAAAAATGGAAAAAGATAGATGTTGCAAAATGTCGTCAACTTGTTCATTCCATGCCTAGAAGACTTGGTGCTGTCATTAAATAATCACTAATTTGAGTAAAACTGAAAAAATGTGTTATATTATATTATTATGTTATATCATTAACCTTACTTTCATGTTATAAGTTAAACAGATGCTATATTAAACTTAGTCTTGTCAACATTTTGGAAATTGTTTTTGTGTTCATTGAGATATTGTTTAAAATGTTACTTTTCAAAGGGGGTGTACTCATTTACGCTGAGCACTGTATTTCACAGTAAATACTTGTCTAAATATCATTAGACTGTAACATTAATCATGTACCAGTATAAACACTCATATTACTTTTATAACTATTATGCTTTTATATTACATTATAGAGCATAAAAACATCTTTGCGTCAAACGTTTCATTTACATGCAATGAAAGGTGCATATTTCTTATTTCAACATGACTCACTCAATTTCACACATTTTAGTCTGTCTATATAGGTTGGGAAAAGCCCAACTAGTAAAATGAGTACAAGTTTATGTAAAAATATGTTAACTAATGTAAAAGAATGAATGACTTATCTGTAAATGATATCCTCAGCTGGATCAAGCCACGCGTTACATTGTGTGTTCTTCTTCTGAGGTAAATTCAAGGCTTATTCCTCATAAAGCGTCTTCTTCCAAAAACAATGAAAAGTAGTGTAACCTGATAAAACCAGATCCTCCAGTGCTCTCAGGGAAGGATTCCCTCCCTGAGAGCTGTCTACATCCCTGGGTACCAAAATCAGGGAGCAGACATCCTGTCAAGGCAGGGGCTGAGGCCTGGGGAATGGAGACTCCTCCCCAAGGTGGTGGAGTCAATCTGAAGAGAAGTTGGCCAGCCGGAAGTGAACTTACTTGCATCTCAAGAAACATCACACTGTCCACTCTGGTTCTCACCGACACATCAAGCCCTTCTGGAGATGTAAAAAGTTTTCTATTAAACAATAACTACCTTTTGACTCTCTTTGAGACTCTCTATAGTATTGGAATTATTAGTCTTTACTTTTGTGTATGTCAATCAGAAGAAAAAAAAAAAAAACTAAAAATGCCTTCAGGGCTTAAAGGGTTAAGAGGAAAGTTGTAATAATCACTTAGGTCAAAAGTATTTTTTAAACTAAAAAAAAAAGAAAAAGAAAAAAGATGTGCATTTGTGCAAGATAAAAAAGATATAAGCTTTACAACAATTTTCGTTGTACATTAAATGTGCAATGACAATAAAGACAGTCAAAATATTTTGTTGCCACACGCTAGAGCCCCTACATAACTGGTGCCCCATGTGAGAACCCCTACAACTATAAAACAACTATAAAACACTAAAATCTCCTGTCCACCCTTTCTGACTTGGGCATCACAGGTACGTTACTTTTTCGGATTCACCTCACAGGCAGATCTTTCAAGGTTTCATGGAGAGAAGGGGTGTCTGAGTAGCATCAGCTAATCACTGGGGTGCCTCAAGGTTCAATGCTCACTTCTTTTCTGCATTTACACAACTTTACTGGGAACGATCATAAAGGCACAGGGCTTCTCCTACCACTGCTATGCAGACGATACACAGCCCTATCTATAATTTGAAGCTGATGGTCCCACTGTCTCCACTCGTATCTCTGCCTGCCTTTCAGATATCTCTATTTGGATGAAGCAGCGTCATCTCCAGCTCAAACCTGTGAAGACAGAGCTCCTCCTAATCCCAGCAAACCTATCAGTCGACCACAACATCACTGTGCAACTGGGGTCTACAACACTAACACCAGCCAGGACAGCAAGGAACCTGGTGGTAGTACTCAATGACCAACTGATCTTTTCCACCCACATTTCAACATTATTTGATATTATTCTTAGCAGTACTAGTATATGTTTTTACATAAAATCAATAACATAAACGATAAAACATGCTGGGAAAGATAAAATAAAATTAAATAACTGTAATTACAGATTTAGGTTAAATTATAATATGTCAGTCTTTATTTTTCTTCTTTTTAGGGCATCAGTAACTCAAAGAGCCATCCTCATCAAAAGCTGTAAGTCAGCTGAAACTCATGGCATCTAATGCCGAAAGACTGACTTGCACACTTTGGAGATGGTCTGCCGACTTCTTTGGCCTCTAAATGACTTCACAGATCTACTGGGTTCTGAAACAAAGACCACCCTGTTATCTTTGAAGCCTGTTATGGAGCATATGACTGGCATCCTGAATGAAAAGGAGGAAGATGAAGATATCCTCTAATGCTGACCCCCTGGCATGGTGGAAGGCTCATGTTCAAGGTGGAAGGCTCATGTTCCTCCCCCTAGCAACGCAGCAAGAAAAGTTCTCTGCATCCCAGCCATTTGTGTGCCCTCAGAAAGGGTGTTTGGTTCAAGTGGATACATTATTGTGGAAACTGTGAAGTTCAAAAGAACAGCATTTCATTTATATAGAAATCTTTTATAGCAAAGCCAACAAAGTGCAGAAATCTGTGGTACATCTTATTTTAAACAAGATTCCTCTGATCCTCATGTTCATGAGCATGACTGATAAGTGCTTCTCAAATCTGTCCTGGAGACCCACCACCACTGTACGTCTGCCTCATCTGCTCATCAGTCACACCAAATTACTAATATCCTACCATCGATTTGATATACATCCAAACTGAACACAGCACTTTTGTAAAATGCTGTACTGCAGTGATGTCTAGTTTGCAGGCACTTTTGAGGGATGGGCAATGCTGGGTAATTACAACCACTTAGCATTCTATTTGTAAGCCATGTTTTTAAGATTCAATAAGCAGTAACTGCTAATTATTAATTAGCAGTATTCAATTAAAGTTCCAAGAGGTCCGGTCTCTATATTTTCTTCCCAGCAGAAGTCTGGACAATACTTTTTTGGCTCAGTTATACATGTCCATTGGGGCAGCTGTAGTACTTTGTAAAAGAAAAAAAAATCTTAAATACTCAAAATAGTCCTCAAAGATGACAATCTTGGGCCTTGAGAGCCAAAGCAGTGATTTATGTATGTTTACCAATATTTACCAAAAAAGTAAATATTCCTCCCAACTGGATATGAATATAAAATGTTAGATCAGATGTTTTATCATTATATTTTAATGTTTGTTTGTTTGTTGTTTGTTTGACAGATAAAAATAGGAAATGTATTTTGCTGCATTCTTGTTTTCTGCAGTGTTTTTAGCAAAAGTATCTTGACTAAAAACTTTGACAAATATTTTTTCTGCTCACCATGTTTCTGCTGTTGTCAATGCGGCACTTTACGCTTTATTGTGAGAAAGCAACATGCATGGAGCGGAAAGAGCTTGAATGAAACGTGTTTGGCTCTAGATGAAAATATTAGAGGACGTGTCACTGAAAGATCATTACAGTAAACGACGCTGAGCACTTGTGATGTGAACCTCTCCTTTGTTTTGATGCACTGTTCACTTTAATCTATAGAAACGGTAAAATGGTACAATTATGTCTGCAATCCGGATGGAACTAAGCCAAGGTCCGGAATCGGACTGCGGTCCGCCATTTGAATACCACTGATTTATACTGTCAGGAAAAATTGTACCTTTATCTTCTCACTTGGTCAGTAACCTTAAAGGAGTACCTTTGTACATTCTCTACCCCTAAAGTGTGCATATTAGTATCATAAGACACAAGTACACCTTTAATTAAAAATAACCATGGTGTTACTACAAATACTAGTCAAACAATGCTTTCTGTAACAAAACCATATAATTTTTGTAATGGACTGCCAGTGACAGTGACTTTCCATTTGTTTATTGTGAAATAACTTGTAATTGTACTGACCATCTGTCCAAGTTGTTTCCCTGCCTTTGGCCTGAGACGCTGGGATAGGTTCCAGCATCCCTACTACCCTACAGACGATAAGCGGTTTGGAGATTGGATGGATCACAGAGAGTATGGTGCCAATGGTTTCTTATGATCTACTTATGCTTATGATGCCTTTGGGAAACGCAGCCCTGTTTGAATAAGTGCTGTGTTTGAAGAATCAGATGAACAGGAGACATAGTTCTATCCTACACAATTCCTGTTCATATTTTTAATTTCAAAGTTTTTTTATGCACTAAGTTATGTGCTTAATAAATAAAACTGCTGGTTAAACTCTTAACATGTAAATATCCCACTTAACACTTCAATGTGATGTGATCGCCGAAAACCCATCACATGGTGAAATTTTACCTATCACAGGTATCCAAATCTGTTTTTACTTCTTTCATAGCTTGCCTGTAACAAAAGTTATGGTTATCTGAAGTCAGCTGATCGCTCTGATTTTCAGGAACAGAATTCTGAGAAAAACAGGTTTAAATAACTCTCACCCCCTTTTTTTTTTTCTTGCATAGACATGAAAATGCACTATCCAAACATAAATGGTTGTAATTCAAGAATGCTTTGGAATATAGACCTAAGGTTGGTCTTGTTTTAAAGAAGACACTAGTCAGATTATTGTAGAAGTAAAATTATGAAAGTAAAATAAAAAAAAGTTACAGAAGTTTAAGTTTATGAACATGTAAATATACAAACCCAATTCCAAAAAAGTTGGGACACTGTACAAATTGTGAATAAAAACAGAATGCAATGATATGGAAGTTTCAAATTTCAATATTTTATTCAGAATACAACATAGATGACATATCAAATGTATAAACTGAGAAAATGTATAATTTTAAGGGATAAATAAGTTGATTTTAAATTTCATGGCATCAACACATCTCAAAAAAGTTGGGACAAGGCCATGTTTACCACTGTGTGGCATCCCCTCTTCTTTTTATAACAGTCTGCAAACGTCTGGGGACTGAGGAGACAAGTTGCTCAAGTTTAGGAATAGGAATGTTGTCCCATTCTTGTCTAATACAGGTTTCAAGTTGCTCAACTGTTTTAGGTCTTCTTTGTCGCATCTTCCTCTTTATTATGCGCCAAATGTTTTCTATGGGTGAAAGATCTGGACAGCAGGCTGGCCATTTCAGTACCCGGATCCTTCTTCTGCACAGCCATGATGTTGTAATTGATGCAGTATGTGGTCTGGCATTGTCATGTTGGAAAATGCAAGGTCTTCCCTGAAAGAGACATCGTCTGGATGGGAGCATATGTTGTTCTAGAACTTGGATATACCTTTCAGCATTGATGGTGCCTTTCCAGATATGCAAGCTGCCCATGCCACACGCACTCATACAACCCCATACCATCAGAGATGCAGGCTTCTGAACTGAGCGCTGATAACAACTTGGGTTGTCCTTGTCCTCTTTACTCCGGATGACATGGCGTCCCAGTTTTCTAAAAAGAACTTCAAATTTTGATTCGTCTGACCACAGAACAGTTTTCCACTTTGCCACAGTCCATTTTAAATGAGCCTTGGCCCAGAGAAAACGCCTGCGCTTCTGGATCATGTTTAGATATGGCTTCTTTTTTGACCTATAGAGTTTTAGCCGGCAACGGCGAATGGCACTATGGATTGAATTCACCGACAATGTTTTCTGGAAGTATTCCTGAGCCCATGTTGTGATTTCTATTACAGTAGCATTCCTGTATGTGATGCAGTGCTGACTAAGGGCCCGAAGATCACGGGCATCCAGTATGGTTTTCCAGCCTTGACCCTTACGCACAGAGATTGTTCCAGATTCTCTGAATCTTTGGATGATATTATGCACTGTAGATGATGATAACTTCAAACTCTTTGCAATTTTTCTCTGAGAAACTCCTGATATTGCTCCACTATTTTTCACCGCAGCATTGGGGAATTGGTGATCCTCTGCCCATCTTGACTACTGAGAGACACTGCTACACTGAGGGGATCTTTTTATACCCAATCATGTTGCCAGTTGAACTAATAAGTTGCAAATTGGTCCTCCAGCTGTTCCTTATATGTACATTTAACTTTTCCGGCCTCTTATTGCTACCTGTCCCAACTTTTTTGGAATGTGTAGCTCTCATGAAATCCAAAATGAGCCAATATTTTGCAAGACATTTCAAAATGTCTCACTTTCAACATTTGATATGTTATCTATATTCTATTGTGAGTTATAAGTTTATGAGATTTGTAAATTATTGCATTCCTTTTTAATTCACAATTTGTATAGTGTCCCAACTTTTTTGGAATCGGGTTTGTAATTGTTTATATTTTTTACTCTTAAAATGCAAGAAAAAAAGTGCCAGAAATGTCGACATTCTAAATTTTAGGCTGAAATATTAAAAAAATTAGCTTTCAGTAAGGGTTTGTTTGGGCCCAGCCTACCAAACTTTTTCACTAGATGAAACCCAAGCCTTATATCTGACCATTTAAGGGCACCTCCATTTATCTGAGTGATCTGAACCATATATTTCCATATTTTCATACATTTTATGAAGTAGACATCCTATTCAGAAATATATGGGCAGTTTGGCAAAATTTGATTTGAATTCAACCTATAATAAACACATAATTAGAACATGTATGTTCATAGCTCTTGTTGTTCTCGTGCTCTGCCTTCTCACAATAACGTATATTAGAGAAAAAAAAAAAATCTTTGTGTGCCATAGTTTATACAGGACTGGCAGGAAATTTGCATTAATACACCTTCATTCTGCATGTTATGTGGTTTATTTTGATAGGTGAACTGTCTTTGTAATGTTAAGAGAGGGAAAGCTATGGCCGTTTTGTTTTGTTTTTTTACCTCCGCTGGGTGTGTTCTTAAACAGTAACGTTAGAGAAAGACAGCCTTGCCACAATACATCGCTATTTTTCTGCACTTAATTGGTGAATTTTGCCAAGATTTTTCCAGAGATGATAAACAAGATGTTATGGAATGATAATTTAATGAAAAAACCCAATTTTGACCCCAAATTGTTTTTTTGTTTTTTTTTTACTTTACTTGAAAACGTTCCACGCGACATCTGACGGGTTTTCCCAGATTGCATCACAAATATCTCAACACAGACTCCAGTGCTCCACATTTTTTTTTGCACACCATATTTGTATGTATGTGAACACATGGCATTTGAGAGCTGCAGTAGATGCCAGCATTTTCAGCAAATGCCAACATTTTCAGCAAATTACCTTGTCATCTCACAAATTTGGTTGTGAGATGACAAGGTAAAACTCTCCAATCTTTTTTACACATTACTTGCTTTTACTTGTTTTACCACCATTTTGTCGATATTCTCTACTCTAACACAAGAACAAAATGTTAATTTCAGATGCCTGTTTGTTGCTACTATTTTTATTTGCCTGCTGTACCCATATGGAGGCCCAAATGCGAAACTAATGTGCTAATAATCTTTTGAGAAATTTGTGAATCAACTGAGAAATGTTACAAAATCAACATTAATTAACTGAAATGTCAATAAATCAACCAAGCAATCAATTATCAAGATGAGATAAAAAGATTAAAGTTAATTATGAATTTAGAATTTATACTACTCCATTATCAGGCTGCTAATAAATAATAAATAATAATAATAATCTCTTAGCGTATTTAAGTTCAAGACAACAATATGTGACATTGCTCCACTGAACCATGATCACCACATAGAAACCAAATGTGAAAAAGCACTGTAGCGAATGAGGACAAACACTTTCTTTTGTTGGCAAACACATAATGGAGTATATGTGCACACCACCATAGTGCTGCTGATGATAGAATGAATCTTTCTTCCTTCACTGGCTTTGATTGAAGCTGTAGTCGCAGTCTGTGAGATCAAACATGGCTGTCTTGCAGATTAAAGGCACACGTTACGTTTTGTGATTTATGTTCATATCATTGCTCTGATGTTAAGAGCTTCCGTGGGAAAACAAAACAAGACATTTTCAAGGACGCTTTCTGACCCGAGTCTAACCAAACATCAGAGAAACCTTTGAAGTAAATATTCCACACTATTCACTGCTTTATATATCTGTGTTCCCAGGCCATCTCAGGATGTTTCTTTAGTTAGACAGACTTAAACCCACAGTAAAAGTAGATTAGCTAGATTTGGGGAGATCACCACATGCCCTCTCAACTCAACAATGCCTTTAGTTTAAAGTTAAACAAAAATAAAATCCTAGCCAACCTGTTCACACCTGTTGCCAAAGCCCATGTGCTCAAGCACTATTACACTCTATTTATTATGCTCTATTTAAGGATTAGTTCACTTTGAAATGAAAATTATCCCAACCTTTACTCACCCTCAAGCCATCCTAGGTGTATATGACTTTCTTGTTTCTGACAAAGACAATCGGAGAAATATGATTAAATATGCTGACTCATCTGAGCTTTATAATGGCTGTGGTAGGGATCAATAAGTATGAGCTGAAGAAAGTGCTTCCATCCACATCATAATGTGCTCCACATAGCTCCGGAGTGGTAATAAAGGCCTTCTGCAGTAAAGCGATGCGTTTGTGTTAAAAAAATATCCATATTGAAGTCGAATATCGAGCTTCCGCCAAACCACTTTCTGTATTCAATGTAGGCAGAAAGTATAAACCTCTTGCAGTTCACAAAGCTTATGTAACATCATGCGCCTTCCCTATTAAACTTACGGGAAAAGTGTAACTGATGCAACGCCAGTTTACACTTTCTTCGTAACTTGTATATGGAAGGCGGTCTGGCGGAAACTAAATATTTGACTTCATAACTTGTTAAATATGGATATTTATTTTACACAAATTCATCTTTTCGCTTCAGATGGCCTTTATTAACACTCCGGAGCCGTGTAGAACACAAATTTATGATGAATGGATGTGGATGGAAGCACTTTGTTCTGCTCATACCAAAGTCCCTTTAAGACAAGTCATTTCACTCGGCGGCCATCTTTGAAACACCTCGCGGGCATCCTGGGCATCATGCCCTATCTCTTTGAATGGGGAAACATCAAATTCTCAAAAACTGTTCGCCAACCTTACGATTACATTTCATATTTGAAATCACCAATGAAATCTGACAACAGCTGTCTTATAAATGTTTTATCCAAATGCTCGAATCATGACAAAAAACTGTATTTTTAGGCTGGATCAAGCTAATGCGCATGCGCAGACCTAAATGCACCTCTCTTCTGCCATGTATCAGAGGCGCTCGTCTGACTGTTTCTATAGAAACCGATGCTTCTAACGGCTGCTGCAGTGACGCAATGACTTTACCAGTCGGCGATTGGCTCTTATTTTGAAGGCGGGACTTATTCCGCCATATTGCGCGTTACACTTTCTCCCATTCAAAACAATACGAGTGACACGTCTTGTGTTATTCTATAGTCTTTGGCTGACACTATAAAGCACGGATGTGTCAGGATATTCATTAATATTTCTGTAATTATGTTCATCAGAAAGAAGAAAGTCATATACACCTAGGATGGCTGGAGGGTGAGTAAAAGTTGGGCTAATTTTCATTTCAAAGTGAACTAATCCTTCAAAAGGCACAATATGTATATTTTTGCCACTAGAGGTCGCTTATTCAAAACAAAGTCGTAGCTTGATGACGTCTTCATTTCACGGAATCATGGGAGGTGTTGTCTTCACGTCTACAGCTGATGGGCAAGAATCGGGATGGGATTCGGCCAGAAATCATGTTCATGGGTGAGATTATTAACGTTACTGTAGTATGAAGCAGAACAGGCCCGAGTGCTGTGCGAACAGAAACGAGGCCGCTGGAGCGATTGCTAATGAGAGATGAGCGCAACAAACATCTCGAGAGCAGCGGAACTTTTATTATGCCACAGTCATTGCTTCTGCTTCTTCCGGTCAAGCATATGTGGGGTAAAGCAGTGCTGTTTTATCATATTAGGGTGTACTCACAGTAGGTCCTCTGAACCTGAGCACGTTTGACCCTCAAAGCCTGGCTCATTTGACGAGTATGAGCGCTCTGTTCTGTGCCCTGGCGCGGTTCATTTAGCCTTCCCTGGCCCACTTGGAAGAGGTGGGCCAGAGCGCGGTTCGGTTCGGTTGGGCTCGAGCGCAGTTCGCATGCAGTGTGAGCAGCGGGGGAGTGGGGAGGGCCACAATCACACTCAGTCTTGGTTCTAGGCAACCGTGCCTATTGTGAGTACACCCTTAGATACATTTGTGTGTTGAAAATTGTTATAGTGCTACTCTGAATTTGCTCGGCGGCTACTATGACACACTTAATGCACACTGCAGTAAGCTAGATTGATAGTAGGCATGGTAAAACATGGTACTTGCTGTAAATCAAGAAAATGAGATTTAACCCTCTACTGCACGCATTATGATAAATTTATAAAAAAAAAAAAAAAAATTGACTAATATTATTTTAAGGTACTTTATGATATGTTGCCATATGGCAACAACGCGCAATAGTGGAAATAACTAAGTATTTATAGTTAATATTTTTCCTCAGAAATGTTGTTTGTATTGAATCAATTGGTGCTATTATAAGCTTTCACAATAAATATAAACAACACCTTATACTTATTTTTCCAACATCTTGTGCTTCTATTTATGTAATTTATTCTTCTGCTGAATAATGCTTTATATTCTTTGAATTTCATTACGTTTTTCGTGAATATTATTTAAATTGCAAATGTAGACAGTTAAAAACAAATCTAATACTGTTCATCATGTATCATAAAACATTGACATAAAACCAAAAATATTGTAGTTTATGAAAATTCAACATTACACAATCTTATGAGAGGAAGGTTATGAACATGAACCCCCATAATCCTTGAAACTTCACCTTTTTTCTGTATGAATCTTCAAAAAGCATGTTTTTTTCAGAGGTGAGACACAGGTACACATCACATTTGGTGCACTTCACCCTAACAATACACTTATATCCACTTGCACCTGCCTTTTTGAGACACTATGGTAGGCCAGTGGTTGGTCTGGGCCAGTATACTGGCTGTGGTGGCAGGTCTCCGATGTTGATTTAATCCATAATATAAATGCCAAGGCAGTCCTTGACATACGACTTATCAACATTATATCACTAGCATTAATGTTGTTATTGTTACAGCTTAACAGACTGCAGCTGGCCTTTGCTAGCTATCTAACCTATTATAATAATGCCATTCCATTATTGCGCATTATTATTTGTCAAGTTTGTTATAACAAGACATTTTATCGATTTACCAAAAACTAATTTCATAATTTTTTTTTTTTGAGTGGTGAATATGTTATCATAACTTACCTGAGATGATGTTAACAATTTTTTTGTGAATGTAACATGGGCGGGTCCTTGTTTGTTACTGACGTTTTAATTTGCTTTCAGCAACTACATACAAGAGACGGTAGTCTGTCAGAAAATCGCGCCACAGAAAAAATTGCATGTCATGTGTCTTAACCAAAGCACATCATTGGCTAAACTAAGGTCTTCTCTTACCAACAAAAAAAAACGAGAATGTTCTCTTAAAGAGACAGTGGCAAGGAAATGAACACAAAGTGTATGTTGCCATATGGCAACACTATGCGGTAGAGGGTTAAACGATAAGACTTGCTCTGTTGAGCTATATAACATGCTTAGTTTTCAAACAGTTGCTCACCTATCTAATAAAACACATAATATATTAAAGCATCTTTGGTGTTTCCATGATTTCTAAAAAATAAAACCGGAAACCGAGGGTCATTGGATTTAAACATTCTTGGAATCATTTGGATAATGTAAGTACACAAATCAACAAAATATATAACACTGTTCTAGATGTTTTTGAATATTTTAAACTAAAAAATCGTACATATCGTGCCTTTACGTAGATTAGTCTTCTTTTGTGCTTTAATCAAAGATCTAAATAGCACCAAAATAAATAATTAAAATAATTCCTTTAGTTTGTGGGGAGTTTGTGTGTGTGTTGTTGAGCATCGCTGTGTGATTTGTGAATCATTTTAGCTTAAGGCCCTACAGTGAGTGCTGGTGTTTGCTGACACCTCTGATACCTCTGCACTGGAACAACCATATGATCTAGTTTATTTCCTTCAAACCATCAGATGCTCAGCAGCGCTGTCTGATTGCCTTACCCACTTGAGATGTCTGTTCAAAAAAGTGGGTCATTTAGAGACGTGATCTGGCTAGTTTCACAATTCCCCCTATTCTCCCAAATCCCCCCATCTCCTTTAGTGAGATAAAGAAAAGTATTTTTGGATAAAGGTAAATGTATTTAGCTTGCAGTCCATGATGGAGAGCTTGAGCACTCAAGAAAATAGAAAAACCTATTTTCTTAATGATCGTTGTCTATTGTGCACAACTTATCAGTGCATACAATCTCAAAGAAAAGAAAAGTTATTGGTAATATTTAATCAGAATGTGCTTATTTCACCTCTGAAATTGCTTTTCTTTTTGGCTGACCAAGCCCTGTTATTTTCAAACCACTTATCACATAGAGACCACTTTTCACAATCCAATAAATTCCAAGTGAGTGAGATCAAGTCTAAATCTTTTTCTCAGTGAATATCATGTTTTATTCTGTAAAATATATCAGAATATGAAAGAAAAAATGTGCAGTGAACAGCGTTTCACATTGACTTTAAGCAGGTAATGGGGAGTGGCAGTTTGTGAGAGAACTTTTCGGAGTTGCTGATAGGTAAACAAACATTGAACAAAACTAATATAATATTGCAGCAGGTTTGATTTTTATGTATTTGCTGATAATTATGTGTACACAGATGACATCCCCCTGATATCTTACAGTAGTGTTGATAATTAATAGCATGTTATATCTCTCCAATCAGTCTGTTGTATCAGTGTTCTTATTTCCTGTGTTTAGTTACGGTTTTCTTTGGTATCTCGGTTTCCAAGTACGTATTCATCTGTTTCTATAGTTACTGATTAAGTTTGTCACATGTGTCTAATTTGGTTCTTTGTTATCCCTGTGTATTTACAATCCTCAGTTTCCTCAGATAAGTGTAAGTTATTGTCTTTGTGTGTATACACAGCTGTCGTGATTTTGATTCTTTATGATTGCTTATTATTGCTTATTATTTCATGATTGCTTTATACTGCATGATGAAACGATTTAATTAAGGCCTTTGTTTACGTAAAAACTTTATAAACAGCACATCAAAAATGAAAGCTCAACACTACTTGCTTGATGCACAAGAACCAGTGAGGTTTGTTCTCACATATCAAGGACACATACCTGCCAGCCAGTGAGATGCATGGAGTGAGCTGATCATTTCCTGAAATGTAATCTGTCATTTTTCCTATACGTATAGCATAAAATCAAGGTTCTTCAAATCTAAACCTCAAGTCAACACCAAACCAATAAGCAAGCACCCTCTACAAGCTATGCAAGGCCTTAAGGATCACTAGAAATTACAGGCATGCTAGTTTGCTAAACCCTTATTGGTGGACCCAGAGGGCCAGATTCGAAGTACCCTATTTTAAATAGTCTTGCTTCAGTGTTGCTGCAAGCTGGTTCACTGTAGCACACTATCAAAGTTTCTTTGATACTGTCCTCACCAGCATCACCTGCCTTTCTACTTATAGGGGATTCATTTATATCTATTTTTGCAGCCACATCAGTATTTTTACATGCTCTTTTAAGCATGTGTGCAGTAGCAAGCCTTCATGAAAATTAAGTGTGGTTCTTTGAGGAGTGGGAAATGTAGAGAGCAAATAACTGTGCTCCACTCCACAATCTGCTCAGAGCTCCCTTAACTGCCTTTACAGCAGGGATCTTCAAGTAGTTTCATTCGAGGTCCGGATTATCAAATCAAAAAGTTAAGGTGGGCTGGAGGGTGGTCTCATTGGAAAAAATTATTTTATTAATTATTAGGCTTAAATGAAAATATTCTCACAGTGAGACTTGGTAACCACAGGTAAAACCATACAAGGCCACTCACTACCACTGTCAAATGATATTATATTATGATATGTTATAAGCCTATAAAACTAAACTATAAAACCCAAACACAGACACAAACTACACCTTCACAAAGAAATTAAATATATATTCCCTTCCCACTTAATAAATAAATTGCAATATAAATGGCTATAACATTTTCAATATAAAAAAATACCAAATTTTCACAATCCATGGTAATTTACTACAGTTTATTCATGGTAAATGTTTGTAAGGGTGGTGATTTTGGGATTTAAAAGTGTTCTATCTTCATTCCTGGCACGTTTCTCCTGTTTTCCTCATCAGTCTTGTTGGGAATGTTGAGGCTGTTTCATCGGATTTAAAACTAGTAATGACCGAGTGATTTGTAAACGAGAGGTATGTGTCGATTGAAATGCTTCTCACTAGATGTCGCAACTCTGTTTAATAATGGTATCCAGGACCGGGAATAAACGCAGCTCCTTCAAACTTTCCTTCAGTTATCCACTGGGCCGTGCTGCGTAAACTAGTGAAACACCTGAAAAAAGCACTATTTGTTCTGTATTTGTTGTTATTGACCGAGAAACAACTACAGATGATTCAGTGACAGAGCGGCCCGAACAAATCCAAATAGTTTCAGATCGTTATGCAAGAGTGTTTGGCCAGTTCATGGAAAAGAAAGAATCGAGACAAAAGAATGATTAATTCACGAATGATTGGTATCGCTAGTTCAGTCGACAGAAATACAGGACACACATAATAACTGCTGAAATATTCACACAGAAAACGTTTCTCAGGTCAGTCGAAGGAGCGTGCATTGTACGAACAGTGCGTATATAGCCGTACAGCTGCAGGCACCACTGCGGCCACATATCAAACTAAATTTAGCCACACCACTAGGAAAAGAGGAGGAAGGAGATTGAAGATGATTGGCAGGGCGGATTTGGCCCGCAGGCCACCAGTTGACGAGCCCTGCTTTACAGTCTGATTCTGCATTTGTAGAAGTGCTTCCAATCATTGTGTTCTTGTGTTAGCAATGGTTACCTCCAAAGAAAGGCATGCACCCAACATCACTTTGCATCAAAATGGCATATTGCACCTGAAAGAACCATTTCATGGTTTTTAAAGGCTCAAAAATGGACTTCGGTGGTGACGAACACATCGTGAATATATCTATATTCATTAAAAATTGAATATATAAATGAATATATAAATTCATCAAAGATTCCATTTTATCCAGATAAAGTAGCTGTTGGATCCCAAGCTGTTTCAGGAGAAACCTGGCCGTACTAACTTGGTGCTACATTATGTCATCCTTAGGGAGGCAACTCCAGCCAGCCAGAAAAGTTATCTGATCCCTGAACACCTGGTAAGGGTGCTTAAAGATGAACTAGACATTACGTTCTTTATGAGTGTGATTAAACCCTCCCCTTAGTGAGTGGTGTAGCCCCATTGTCCTAGTCCCGAAAAGATTGCAACCTTAGATTTTGCATTTACTTCAGACAAATTAACAGCTTGCCTAAGGTAGACCCCTATCCGATGTCAAGAAATAATGAGTTGGTGGAAAGACTGAGCAGAGCCAAATACCTATCCACTGTGGACTTATTCAAGGGTTACTGGCAGGTTCCTGTAACTGGCAGGGCCAAAGAACTGACAGCTTTCAAAGCCCCTTTTGGGCTATACCATTTCTGGGTTATGCTGTTTGACCTGCAGGGGGCAGCAGCGACTTTCCAACGTTTAATGCAGGGGTGTCCAGTCCTGCTCCTGGAGGACCACTGTCCTGTAGAGTTTAGCACCAACCCCATTTAAACACAGCTGAACCAGGTAATCAAGGTTTTTAGGCATAAAGGACACTTCCATGCAGGTCTGTTGTGGTAAGTTGGAGCTAAACTCTGCAGGACAGTGGCCTTCCAGGACCAAGCTTGTACACCCCTGGTTTAATGGATCATATCCTGCAAAGCACCAGGGAGTTTGCTGCAGCCTATCTGGATGATGTGGTCATCTTCAGTGAGACCTGGGAAGACCACTGTAAACATCTGAGGCAAGTCTTAGAGAGAATTAAGGCAGCAGATCTTACCATAAACCTGAAGAAGTGTGCTTGCTACTTGGGATTTGTAATTGGGGGAGGAGTCATTCGCCCTCAGCTGGAGAAAATAGTGGCCATCTGAAATTACCATCCACCTACAACTAAGAAACAGGTGAGATCTTTCCTGGGCTTGTTGGGATGGTATCGCAGATTTATACCTAACTTGTCTACCAGGGCCTCTATGTTTACAGACATAACTACAGCCACAGCTCCCAACAAGGTGGTCTGGATGGAGCAATGTGAGTGAGTAGGACTTGCGAGAGGCAGTGTGTGAAGAACCTGTTCTGCTGAGCCCAGATTTCCAGAAACCATTCATTCTGCAGATGGATGCCTCTGGAGTTGGACTGGGGGGCAGTGTTACTGCTGGAAGTGGATGGAGACCACAGACCAGTGGCATTCTTGAGCCAGAAACTGTTCCCTTGAGAAACACATTATTTGACAGTGGTGCCTGGCCATAAAATGGGCCATGGATTCCCTTCAGTACTACCTTCTGGGGAGACTCTTTGGGCCCTATCATACACATGCAAAGTGTTTTTTGCTAGTTTCAGCCCGACGCATCATTTTCACATCCTGCGCAACGTTGATTAAATAGCAAATGCATTTGCACCCATTCGTGTGCCCATGGGCATGCTGGTCTGAAAACGAGGTGTGTTCAGGCGTATTGTTGGAGCATTACTATTTTGAGGCAACTGAAATAGACTGCACCATTGACCAACTGAAACCTGGCCTAAAGTCAATGCTACAATATTTGTTTTGTTATTTAATGAGCTTGTTAGTAATATGCAGCTATATGCGGGTGCACAACACGCGTACACTCTGCTTATTACACACACGCACTATTGACTGATCCTGTTGACTATCACCTGGATCAGCATACATGGACCATCTTGAACAGAGTAAAAGACCCGAAAGGACTTTTGTTATCCATTTAATATCTTTGCTGTGTTGCATCATGGGGTGGGTGATACCAAATATGATTGGAAAGGGGTGGAACTGTTATTGCTCTTGACTTTCAATAATTATTGCTGAGATGAAGATATGTTGTGTTGTGCTATTTATATTGGTGTACTGAAGGAAATAGCATTACTTCATTTTTAATACTTTTCCATGTTATATTACTTCTGAAAAATGGTTATACCCATGTGTATAAATTCTCATGTAATGAAGCAGTCAGTTAGTCTATGACTGGTGTTCAGTGAATGCAGTAGTTGCTGAGGAGTACCCTTCCCCTTCCCCAAATAAATAATATTATCAACATTAAAAACAAGAACTCACAAAAGGTATGGTTTGTATCAAGAGTTTGAATCTTAAATTGATCTCTATGCACCTTGTGTGCCAGGCTATTTGTTTTTCATGCTAGTAAGTTCTAAATCTACAGGTACGAGAACAGCAGTAATGTAGGCCATCTGCTAAGGCAGCAGACTCTATCGTAACCTGTAAGCACCCAAATGAACGCTGCTTATGTGGAAATGGATTTAGTCAGTTTGACCGCAAAAGATGTGGTATTTTGATTGGATGTCATGTACAGTATTTACGGCCATGAAATACATGCTCGGTTTTAATGTTATTTTAAGATGGGAAAGAATTAAATGAACGACAAAACTCAGCATTTTGTTTGCATACCCCCTCTGTCACGTCACGTACCCCAGTTTGGGAACCATTGCCCTAGTTGAACTGTGACAACATTCCTACTTGACCAAATAGAGGAAAAAAGTTTTAGAACATGTCAAAAAGCAATTGTTATACCAAACTGGAGAAGATCTATGAAAGTTCATGTTATAGCCAAGGAACATACAAGAGTTTTTCCAAGAGATCAATGTACATGCATTATAAGACCCCAATACAAGGTTTTTCCACTTGATACCCAAGAAAGGTAAATCCCATTGTGGCAAGCAGGGCGGGGCCGAGAGCCGTGGGTATGGAGCAAGTCATCTAACGAGTGTCACCTGCGCGCCACACCGGCCTCGAGTCTCACGGAGGAGTTTCGGAGGGATAAAAGGAGGCGCGACAACAGCGAAGGTCGAGAGAGGACGAGGCCTGGACAAATTATGTTGTGTTTTATTATGTTTATATGGAGCAGTTGTCCATGAGGGGCTGCTGCCTTACTTTCACTTAGTTGTGTGTTTATTTTATTATTAAAGCCAAGATGCAACTTGGATAGGTGGGATTTCAAGAACAGATAATTTCATTGATGTTTCTGGAAATACTCTACATGTTTGTGTGTGATTGTTTATGAGTAAAATTCATACTGCACAATCAAATGTATAATTATTTTTATAAAAAATTACTTAAATTATATGATTTTTTTAATTCTTCAATTCAAATTGAGAAATTTAAAATCTATTTTTAATTTACTTTGTAATGATGAACAACCCTGATCCCTACACAGGGGAGATTCTCAATAGATGGGCTGATGGTGTCCACTATCCCTAGACTGTTGTAGTGGTTGATGGGTGTTTTCATGGTGTTCTGATAAATACAGGTAATATGGACATTTCTAAGACTGGACTGAACCCTTGTTCTAAACTAGATAATAATGCAAAATGTTTTGAAGGGTATGTATGTTTGCTATTTCACTTTGTACTTTACTACACCTTAGCCCTATTCTTTTACTTCATCACATATGTTCTGCAGTATAAAAGATACTGAGGGGAATAAAAGAGCTTTTCCAACTCCAACACAGAACAAAAGTACTACACAAATGCCAAGATGCCTGACACAAGGGATTTTGCAGTGGATTGCCAGTTATGATGAGGCACAATCAGCTTCAGCTTTGACTTATCATGTGCTGCCAGTGAGGCTCCATTGTCCTGCCACCCGTTCCTATCATGAGACTAATCCCAGCATTACTGGACTGAGTGACAGTGATTTGAAGGAAAGCATCCTCACAAAAATCAACTAACAGACTTGCATTACCATTTAGAAAGGGTGAGGGAGTAGGACAGGTGCACTGCTGCCATTAGTAACAGTGCAATTATTTAAATGAAGGATAATATTACCACAAGAGTGTCAATAAAACAGGGTTCCAAGCATCTGAATTGTTCTTTAACATGCTAAAATATGTGCAATTACAGTGCATGACAGAATATCTGCCATTTGATGAATTACTGCTTTCATCTCTAGAAAATGTTCACAAACATCTTTGTTAAATAACATGTTTAGGGTAATAAAAACACATTTAGGTTATTTCATGTGAGAATCAATCCCCCAAAACATCAGTATTGAATAGGTTCTTAAAAATCAACCCCTTTCCTAATATGAAGTGACATACAGTAATAGAGTTTACTACTCACCTGTTCACATCTTCAAATTCCACATGCAGTAACAGGCACATAAACAACACAGTAAATCTTACTGAATCCAGTTGACTTAAGTCAGGGGTGTCCAATCTTGCTCCTGAAGGGTCAATGTCCTGCAGAATTTAGCTCCAACCCCAATTAAACACACCTGAACCAGCTAATCAAGGTTTTACTTTGCATACTAGAAACTTCCAGGCAGGTGTGTTGAGGCAAGTTATAGCTAAACTCTGCAAAACAGTGGCTGAGTTTGGACACCCCTGATTTAAATAACTTGCACTCTGGGGTTCCACAAAGATTAATTACCATTTGGACACACATGTGGTTCTCTGTGTTAATTATTAATAATGATCAAGTTTGCTATAATTCGGAAACTCTTGATAAGTATTTTATAATTTTTGTTGATTAAAACAGAAGCATGAGTATCATAATCTTGTTCATATGGTACTCTATAATAGTCTGCATCCAAGTTTTGCTTTCATGTAAGACAAACTGATGAACAAACAAATAAGTAAATAGAACAAAACAAAATAGTCACTGTGATTTAGTGTTGTCAAAAGTACAGACTTCGATACTGAGTAGGTACTGAAATTTTAAAAATGTGATGATACCAGCATTTCCCTCTAGCATTTTGAGTGCTGTTGAGCGGATTCTTAAACACCTCTCATTGGCCATTGAGTTCACATGCTCATCAGATATGTCTGTAATTGGCTGCAGTGATCAAAGCTTCAAAAACATATTGTAAATAGACATCTTAAATGTTCTTTGCCGAGCGCTTACACAGATAGACACGGGAACATTTGAAAGCAGGCGTCTATGCCTGCTTTCAAACGCTCCTGCTTTCAAACACTTCTGTGTGCTTTCAAACTCTCCCGTGCGTTGATCATTGTAGCCAATAACAGACATATCTGTTGAGCACATGAACACAATGGCCAATGAGAGGTGTTTACGAATCCGCTCATCAGTGCTCAAAATGCTAGGGGGAAATACTGGCATTACTGAGTTACAATAAATAAACCATATATCACTCCAAATGAAAAAATACTGTGCATAAAATTAGATCTCACCGCTTTTGTAACTGAGAGATAACGGTCATAGCTGATAAGTACAATGTTGAAGACAGAAGCAGTGCAGAGAAGGTAGTCTATGACAAGCCACAGCTTGCAAAGTCCTTTACCCAGCATCCATTTCCCTGTCAAGATGTAGGGCATATACACGGGTATGCAGAAGGCACCTGTGGGAAACACCAATAAGAAGCCAAAATTATAGTCATTCTTCTTCTTCTTCAAAAAAAAAAAGCTGAAGATTTTTTTATAATTTATATCTATTGTTACAGCATTTTTGTCCATTCAGTTGACTCTATCAACCATGTTGTAAAAAGTGAAAAATGGAGAAAAATTGGTGAAAATATTTTTGCTATGGTTATACAATCATAAGTCTCAGCCTCAGACATCACGCTCATGAACCGTTTGGCTGAATGTCTGATGCATATGGCACACTTATCTGGAAACACTTCAGGAGTTTCAAAGTCATCATCTTATTGGTTGAATTATACAGGATGTACGGGAGATATGCGTGTCTCATTCTTTAAAGGTCAACCTAGAAACAAATGCTGTGGTGCTAAACCCCCATGTGGAAGAAAAACGCGGTTGTGTTTACAAGCGCTTACCAGGATCAACTAAAATTTTCAAAAGTATGTGAAGTTCGTGGCTCCACTGATGCAGTAAACTTGCACAAAATTCTTGAATTAATCATTTATAGATGCACGCCGGTCTGTTATTGCAGGGACATCAACTTTACATTTTCACGCCCCTAAACAAGACGCGGAACAAAACAAACTGTGATTGGTTGCATTACATGTCAGTCAAACATCCTCTTGGGTGGTCCTTGGCCAATGAAAGCGGCGACAGAGTCCAGACCTTCTGCCATCAGTCTGAAGGTCTGGCTATGCAAGACTATACAATCATTGCAATTTTAAGAGTAAGGATGAGGTCACATTAGCAAAATTATGTGATCACACTCTAAAAACTGCTGGGTTAAATATGGACAAAACCAGGGATTGGGTTGTTTTCACCCAGCCATTTTTTCAAACAATTTTGGATTTATTTTTTTAGCCAACAATATAGTAATATAGTAAAATGATTTTTTTTCTCACCCCCAAATAGGGGCAAATTTGTGGGGTATTTTAAGCTGAAACTTGACCAGACCAGAGACTTATATTACATCATATGAAAGAGGGCATAATAGGTGCCCTTTAACCCAACCTGCTGGGTTTGTCCATATTTTACCCAGCTTGTTTTTTTTTAACCCAGCTTTTTTTAGAGTGCAAAAAAGATCCATATCTATTGTCTGTAGTGTAGTGATGCATGAAGCACAGTCAGAAAAAAAAGTTCAAACAAATAAACATGTTGGCTGGAGCAGTCTCAGGTGCTCATGACATGTACCTGAGATAGTAGTACAAATGTAGTACAAAACAATGGTGAACAGCAATAACACATTATGTCAAAATGCACATCATACATTACAATATGCACTAAGACATAGACATGTATTAATAGAATGCAGTAAAATGTATACTATCCAGCCAAGTGTAACTATCTTGAGAGCACTTGTACATGAATGTGTGGTATCTGACAGGCGTTAGTAAGCAGCAATAAAGCAAATGAGACTGGAGTAGCGGACTTAATCCATCTTGTTTACTCATCACTTACGTTCTCCACACACACTACATCATTACACAACACTTCAAAATAGCAGTCACAATATAATTCACTAAATAATACAAAAGAATTTATTAGATGTAATGCAAATCACTTATGACTGAGAAAACTGCAAATGTCTCCAGCAGGCAGAGATGATCTCTGGTGTATATAATATAATTACAATACAATGCAATCAAGTACCTAGAATATGAAGGCCCCATTTAAAGTGCATATTCAATCACATACCATTAGTTAAGAGAGATAGTTAAGTGAGAAATGAGAGAGGAAAAGATAAGTAAAGTATGGAAGTAGAATAATGACAAAAGTTTTTAAAACAAAACAGCTTGTTGAATTGCACTAATTGAAAAAAAAAAAAAAAAAAAAAAAATGCATTGCATTATCCATGCTTGCATTTTAATGCATTGTATTTTTAGGGCCTGCATTTATATGAGCTGAAATTCAACATAGTTGTATATTTAAGCTATGAATATTTCACTTAATATTTCATTTTTTAAAAACTTAAAAAATTTCACACACATTTTCATTATTACAAATTCAATAATCTCTATTCACCTATCAGATTTCTGTTTAAAAATACAACCTTTAATATTTGGCAGGCAATTTTCGGTCAATTTTATTGCACTTTACAAGCTTGCTTCCACAAATCTAGTGGTTCAAATTTGACAGAAAATTCAACATTGCACATCTGGAAACGTCTCAGGTTACAGATGTAACCCTGGTTCCCTGAGTAGGGAACGAGACGCTGCGTGGTAACGCATTGGGAACCTTCTGCGTGATGTCGTCACTGAAGCACTCATGTATCTAGCCAATCGCGAAGCGAGACGTCAGAGACGGGTGACGTCACGGACCAGGAAACTATAAAGCACACTCGGATGCAGAGCACGCCAGCTTCTAAGTAAGTCTGAAGCAAGCACTTGCAAGTGTGCAGGGGTACGGCAAGAGACGCAGCGTCTCGTTCCCTACTCAGGGAACCAGGGTTACATCTGTAACCTGAGACGTTCCCTTTCGTGGGAACTGTCGACGCTGCGTGGTAACGCATTGGGAACGCAATCCCAACTGAGCCGTAGCTCAAGCACTTGCCAAGGTTATCTTGACAGGACAGAGGACCCCGGAGTGGAGCCAACATCAAGGTTATAATATTTAATAAATGTGTGCTGGCATGACCATCCAGCTGCATCACATATGTCACTCATGGAGACTCCTGACATCAGAGCTTTTGATGCCGCCATACCCCTGGTAGAATGGGCGCGAACATTCAAGGGAGAGGGCTGTCCGGCCGCTTCGTATGCAAGTGAGATGGCCTCGACCACCCACTTGCTCATTCTCTGTTTTGATGCTGGGCCCCCTTTTCTAGGGGACCCATAACAGACAAACAACTGATCTGACTTACGCCACAGGGCAGCTCTGTGGACATAAGTATCCAAAGCCCTTACTGGGCATAACAGATTCAATTTTTCCTGATCCGCAGATTCAAATGGAGGAGGATAGAAAGACTGAAGCACAATGGGGCCTGGGACATTGGTAGGGACCTTTGGGACATACCCCGGTTTAGGATACAGGAATGCTTTCACCATTCCTGGAGCAAATTCAAGGAAAGAGGGAGCAACAGAAAGTGCTTGTAAATCTCCTATCCGCTTCAGAGAAGTGATAGCTAATAAAAGAATCGTTTTCAGAGTGAGGAACCTCTCAGGAACCTCCTCTAATGGTTCAAAGGGAGCCTCAGCTAACCCTTGTAAGACCACAGCCAAGTCCCAGGTTGGCACCCTTGTGCGCACTGGAGGCCTCAACCTCAGTGTGCCACGGAGGAAGCGTGTGACGAGGGGGTCTCGACCTACCGAGATATTCCCCTCAAGAGGAGCATGATATGCTGAAATTGCTGCAACATAAACCTTTAAGGTTGAGTGAGATAGGCCCTCCGAGAATTTTTTCTGGAGGAATTTTAGCACAAAGCTAACAGAAGAAAGGACAGGGTCCGTATTATTGTGTCTGCACCAGGTAGAAAACAAATTCCATTTGTAGGCATACAACTTCCTCGTGGCGGGAGCTCTGGAGTTAAGAATGGTCTCCACAACCTCGGTTGGGAGACCAGCATTTATGAGTCTGGCCCCCTCAGAGGCCAGGCCCATAGTTTCAGTCGTTCTGGGCGGAGATGTATAATCATGCCGCCCGCTTGAGACAGGAGGTCCTGTCTGAGAGGAAGCTCCATTGGGGAGCCATTGAGTAACGACACTAGGTCTGAGAACCATATCCTGGTTGGCCAGAATGGGGCTACCAGTATTAGATTGGCCCCTTCTCGGCGTACTTTTTCCAGAACTCCCGGGAGCAGGGCGATCGGGGGAAATGCGTACAGGCGCAGCCTCGGCCACGTCTGTACCATAGCATCCAGACCCAGAGGTGCTGGATGTGTTAGGGAGTACCAGAGCGGACACTGGGTTGACTCTCCCGAGGCGAACAGGTCGACTTCCGCTCGACCGAAATTTTTCCATAGGAGACTCACCACTTCTGGGTGGAGTTTCCACTCCCCGGGCCTTGGCCCCTGCCTCGACAGGGCATCTGCTCCCACATTTTGATGTCCCGGGACGTAAGCTGCCCTCAGCGAGAGCAGCTTCCCTTGGGACCACAGGAGGATCTGACGGGCCAAGTAATATAGTCGGCGAGACCGCAGACCCCCCTGATGATTTATATATGCAACCACTGCAGTGTTGTCCGTACGAACCAACACATGGTAACCTCTCAGGTCTGGGAGAAAGTGTTTCAGAGCTAGGAACACTGCCATCATCTCTAGCCGATTTATGTGCCAAGAGAGCTGATGGTCTTCCCAAAGACCCTGAGCTGAGCGACCACTCATGATCGCTCCCCAGCCCGTGAGGGAGGCGTCCGTCGTAAGCATTACTCGACGAGTAGTGGCCCCCAACACGGGTCCCTGGGACAGGAACCGGGGGTCTTTCCACATGGTCAGAGAACGAAGACATCGTTTTGAGACTTTGATCATGCGAAAGGGATTTCCCCTCGGGGAGAACCCCCTGGTCCTGAGCCACCACTGTAGGGGCCTCATGTGCAGAAGGCCAAAAGGTATCACGTTGGACGCAGCTGCCATCAGACCCAGCAGTTTCTGGAACTGTTTTACAGTGAGTGACTGGCCTAACTTCACCCCTTTCATAGCCATAAGAATGGCACTCACCCGAGCGGGAGACAAATGTGCCCGCATCGTGGTGGAGTCCCACACTACACCCAGATAGTTGGTGGATTGAGCTGGAACTAGCACACTCTTTTTGGCATTGAGCCTCAGCCCAAGCCTCTTCATATGGGACAGAACAGCATCTCGATGCTGAACTGCTAGTTGCTCTGACTGAGCTAGAATCAACCAATCGTCGATATAATTCAGTATGCGAATGCCCTGGATCCTCAGCGGAGCCAGAGCTGCGTCCACGCATTTCGTGAATGTGCGGGGTGATAATGATAGGCCGAACGGAAGAACCCTGTACTGCTAAGCTTCGCCCCCGAAAGCAAACCTGAGGAACTTCCTGTGAGAAGGATGGATGGACACATGAAAGTAAGCATCTTTCAGGTCTATTGCCACAAACCAGTCCTCGGACCTGATCTGTGGTATAATCTGTTTGAGTGTCAGCATCTTGAACTTGAGCTTTTGTATTGAGCGATTTAGCACACGTAAATCTATAATAGGTCGTAGACCTCCATCCTTCTTTGGAACAATGAAGTAACGGCTGTAGAACCCTGACTGATTGCTGGGAGGAGGAACCCTTTCTATAGCTCCTTTTCGCAAAAGTGTCGCAACTTCTTGTTCCATAACCAGAGACTGCTCGGGGGTTACCACTGTGGGAAGAACCCCGTTGAATCTGGGCGGGCGAGACCCGAACTGGATCTTGTAACCCTCTTTTATAGTGAGCAGCACCCATTTTGATATATTCGGAAGAAGTTTCCATTCTACCAGAAAATTTACTAAGGGAACCAGTCTCTCGAGACTGGCCTCTGGTGTTTTTTGAGCACCTGATTCGACGCTCTGAAGCGGCGCACCGGCAGAGAACAATCGAATCAAGTGGCCGGCCCTCCTCGGAGGGTCGGTGGAGACCGCTGCGCCCTGACGCACCCTGGGTGGCAGGGTTGGCATAACGATCCCCTGAGGGCGCCGAAGGGAAGCGGCTTTTAGATGTATTTTTCGCCGGCTCCCTTCGGAGGGGGCCGCCCTCATCGGTTCCTGACCCACAGACATCAGGACCGCTTCGAAGCCTTCCGGGCCAGGATAACGGCGCGCAGGTCCGTTCTGCCCCTAGAAGGCTTCGGCTGAGCGGGCCGACCCGATCCCCAAGCTCTCTGCGGGGGAGCACGGGCGGCCACGCTAATCTTTTGTTGCGCTCTGTGGTGCGCTGAGGAGCTCGTTGACGGCCGAGGCTGATCCCGCTCATCAGCCTCGGGGGAGGGATTCTTGGTTTGCGGGGGATGAACCTCTGGAACGCCGCAGATTGTTTCTTAGCCTCCTGGAACCTCTCGACGACTGTTGTAACGGCGTCGCCGAAGAGGCCCGCAGGAGACAGCGGCGCGTCCATAAGGGAGGCTTTGTCACGCTCCCTTATGTCCGAGAGGTTCAGCCACAAGTGCCTCTCCGTAGCCACCAATGCTGCCATAGAGCGGCCGATTTCTTTTGCGGTCTCTTTGGTGGCACGGAGAGCCAGGTCAGTTGCCATCCTGATTTCCTGGATGCACTCATACGTGGCCTCCCCGCTATTCTCCACTTCCCCCAGCAGGTCGGCTTGATATGCCTGTAGGAGCGACATGGTATGTAGACATGCCGCTGCCTGACCTGCTGCCGCATAAGCCTTGCCCACCAAGCCTGATGTAGTTTTTAATGGCTTGGTGGGCAACGTCGGGGTTTTCAGCGACGATGCAGACTCGGGGGAGAGATAGCCCGCAAGCGTCTCTTCCACCCGAGGCATCGCCGCATAGCCTTGCTGCTTCAGCCCCACGATGTTACTATACATTGAGGTCTGGGGGCTGAAGACACGATATGATGCCGGCTTCTTCCAAGACCTCGAGACCTCGGTGTGGAGGTCCGGAAAGAAGGGCAAACCCCGACGCTGGGGTAGTGACCGAGCGGGCAGAAAGCGCTCATCCAGCTTACTCTTTGGTCTAGTATCTGCCCGCTCTGCTGGCCAGTCAATTTTTAATTTGGCAACAGCCCTGGTCACTACCTCCAGGAGCTCCTCATGTGCTGGGGAAGAGGATGGCGGTTCCTCTTCCCCCACGCTCATCACATCAACCTCCTCAGAGGAAGAGAGATGAAGCGCGGGTGCCTCTCTCTGGGGGAAGAAACCGCAGCGCGTGCTTCCGCCGCCTGAGAAGAGGCACTGGGGCTGGCAGGTAAAGGGCGAGATAAGGCTGGGCCCGTCTCAACCCCCTCTGCCAGCTCCATTTGCGAACCCCACGAATGAAGCCGCCGCTGCGCCTCAGCAACAGCGGGACCCGATCCGCGGGGAACGCCGACCGGAGCACTCTCTTTATCGTGAAAGAGTGCCCAGCGTGATCTTAAAACTCTGAGGGTGAGCTTCTCACAATGAACACAGACAGCCCCCTCGAGAGCTGCCTGTGCATGCTCAACCCCCAGGCAGACAACACACATCTCATGAGTGTCCCCATCTGGAATAAACCGTGTGCATGGGTGAACACACTTTTTAAATTGTCTGCCTTCCGCCATTTCACTCGTGTCTTATTCACTATATATATATATATATATATATATATATGTGTGGTGCACAATAACACTCTTGTCCTCAGACGAAGAGATAATGTTTTCCAAAAATAAGCAGGACAAACAACACCAAATAAGACACACAAGATAACATAGAGCGCTTGCTGAAGACACAGAAGCTGGTCAACGTCAAGCCACCTTTATTTCAGTATTTTTTACTCGGAAGCGCTTACTTTCATATTCTGAGTGCATCTGCTTGCCTGTAGCCTATATAGTCTACATCAGCAATAGAGTGTGTGTTTGGTCTTTTATACCACTATATTAGACTATTAAGCCACTGTTAAATGTTCTAGAATGTCCTCACGATGGGGGAATCCTGGAGTATGACGTATGAGGGAAACCCTAGTACTGCAGCACAGCACCGCGATATAAAGCTAAACAACCGAGAGCAATATATGGCTTCCTCAGATGTAATATTTGATCTGTACATCACCATGGGCAAGGGGAATTGTTATAATCTCGTTCACGGGAGAGAAAGCAACGTACATGTAGGCTGTACACAGGGAAAGACACCGAATTAAACATAAACACATCTTTTGTGTCTTCATCAGTTTTTCCACATATATACTGGACCTGATAATCATCACATATATTTACTGCTTGCTCCATTTCTGTAAATCTGTTTTTGAATGAATGAATGAATGACTTTCTAGCCGTTGGTCTGGATTTTGTAAACAGCCACTTGCACCACCTGCTGGTGAGGTTGACTAACAGCAGATGGAGATCATGCATCGGCAATCAACTGCTATTCCTGCAGTTCCCTGATGTGCAATGTTGAATTTTCTGTCTAATTTAAACCATTGAATTTGTAAAAACCGAATTTGTAAAGTGAAATAAACTGAACTGAAAATTGCCTGCCGAATATTATAGGTTATATTTTTAAACAGACCAAATATTTTACAAGTAAATCTGAAAAGTGAATATAGATTATTGAATTTTTAATAAAGAAAATGTGTGTGAAATGTTTTGAAGTGAAATATTTATAGCTTAAATATACAACTATGTTGAATTTCAGCCCATATAAATGCAAGCCCTAAAAATACAATGCATTATTAAAGCTGCAAGCAGCAATGAAAGGGCCCTCGCACCCGAGCTAACCGCCTCCCATTGGCATCAGGAAAACAGTGAACAGTGGGTGACATGGATGCAAGCGAGTAAATACAGGAGAAATATAGCCAAGTCATTTCAAAGTGCCACACTTTCTGCTGCCAACAGGTGGCGCTTTGACCGTAACTGAATATTGCCATGTAACTGAATATTGCCATGCCAGGACTATTATCAAACATATTAAGTTTGGAGCAGATCGGACATTGTATGCCTGAGATACTAGATCTTCCTGTTTCTTGGCTTTAATCGCATACATTAGCACTTAGCCAAGTGTTGCATGATTTAACATATTTCTAGTATGTTTGGTACTTCATGGCATATTAAAATGTTTTTCTGAGAGTGAACTAAAGTGTAAAGCATACCATTTCCTATTGCCAGTAGGTGGCGCTATGACTAACTGAATATTGGCATATAGATGTCTTTAGGCCAGGACTCTTATCACATATGTGAAGTTTGGAGCAGATATTTAACATCTCAAAGGCCTTAAGATTAGACTGGCCATATATGATGTGCTTAATATCTATGAGAAGTTAATCACAGTGTAAAACATGTCATTTCCTGTGTCCCCCAGGTGACGCTATGACTGTAACTGAATATTTTCATATAGATGTCTTCAGGTCAGGACTCTAATAAAACATGTGAAGTTTGGGGCAGATCAGACACTGTATGCCCGAGTTACAACAACTTCCTGTTTCATTGCGAAACATCAGACTTTGTCAGGCCACCACGGACACGCCCTTCAGCGAAAACTCTAGATCTTCGCAATTTAACGTCTCAAAGGCCTTTAGATTAGACTGACCAAATATGATGATCTGATTAAAGCTCTAGGATGAGTTCGTTAAAGTACAACGTCTGGAAATGGCAAAAACTGCACAAAATTTGCAAAGAAAATTCAAATATCTCACTTCCTGTTGGGTTTACAAACTTTGCACCCAGGCTTTTTTGTAGGTATTGGGCTGTTACATTTGTCTACCGAATTTCATAACTGTACGTGAAACGTAGCACGAAGGGCGCTTAATTGAAATTTTGTAGGTGGCGCTATCGAGCCATTTTGCCACACCTAATTCTGAAACCCATATCAGATGTAAATTTTCACCACTTCTGACGAGTGTGCAAAATTTCATGTGTTTTTGAGAACATTTAGGCTTTCAAAAATGCGATTCATTTTGGAGAAGAAGAAGAATTGGCTGAGCAATTACAATAGGGTCCTCACACCATCGGTGCTCTGGCCCTAAAAAATGCAAGCATGGCTAATGCAATGCATATTTTCTTTTATTAATAATATTTTCCATATTATTCTACTTTCATATTAAAGAGAGTATATCAGTTAAATCAATACAGGCAAGATAATAAAGATGAGAAGCCTCAGAATTCAAGTGAGAGTACAAGGAATACTTTGCATAGAGATCTGTCATGTGCCAACCAACCAACAGTTGAGATGACAGAGAATGTTAATGGATATCTTTCTCCAGGTATTACTGACTTGCTTTAATTACTAGCTAATTACATCTTCTACAATGTAATTAGATTGATCTATAGTAATCTATTCTTTACAGTAATGCAAATATATCAGAAGTAGCCTAACTGATGTATTTGAAATAAGAAATATTAAGAGTAATACCTTACTCATTAGATTTTCACGAGAAATTACTGTAATTAATTACATATGCAATACAGCCAACACTTTGAATAAGAAATGAGTTCAACATCTTAATACTGCTGAACTGTAGCTGTAGCTGCATCAAACGTATTTACGGTGGAACATGTCCCCATAGAATACATCGTCCACACCAACATGCAAACAAATCTGTCCCCATTCATGATATACAGGTATGTCCACTGATGTACAGCTGCAATTAGCTGTACAAGACTGATTTGCCTAAAAAGGAATTCATTCAGTTACTTTTTAGCTTCACGCTATTTTCTTTCCTCAACAGGTGTTTAATTTTTCTTTTTTTATTGTGATAGTATCTATAATCTTATACATTTTTGTCATCTCCAGACAACAGTAGATATAATATGTTACATAGCCTATAGTGATTAATGAGTTTAGAAAATTATTTTTAACACCCATATATGACAAGGCAAGATTCTGATATAATACAAGGAGAGAAAATGCAAAAATACTTGGAAGTCATGTAATATGTTCTTTCTTTGCACAATGATATGATGAATAAGGGAAACAGAACATAGATCTTTGCACTCTCACTTTTATCTCACTTTAATTAAGTGTTGTACTTACATCAGAATTCTATTGATTTTTTTTTTTTAAATACAAGAATTAGCCTATGGTATATGCACATTAAATAACTATGGTTATTAAAATGTAATAGCTATATTAGCATCAAAAAATTGTGAAACATGAGATTCACATTTTTGTCCACCAACATGCAATCTGAAATTTAGATCATAATTTTTAATAATTTTAACTTTTATATAATCATTTTAATAATTATAATATTAACGAATTTTATAGCCTTTTAATTTTATTTTCCCGATATATAATATATATATATATATATATATATATATATATATATATATATATATATATATATATATATATATATATATATATATTTTAATTGGTCTGCACTATTTCAGACAAACCAGTCCTCCACACTGTTAAATTGTATTCACCCTAGAATCCTGTCGAATACTGGAGCATTTGAGATTGTTGGTTATAACAGACTTAAGCTAAAAAAAGACTGACACATTATTAAACTTTTCTGTAAACTTTACTTACCAACTAGAAAGTCTGAGATGGCCAGGTTTAGTAGGAAATAATTGCTCTGTTTGCGCAAGCTCTTGTCCATCTTGAAGGCGACAATGACCAGTGCGTTGCCACATACAATCACAGCAATTAATATGACCATCATGACTGTGAGCAGTGCGAGCACCGGACCCGCGAACCCCGTGTCTCTCCGCAAGGCGGTCCAGTTACTGACCGTGTGTTCACGGGTCATATTGGGATCGCCGTGATGGTTACCCATCTAGAGCTTCACGGTCTTCAGTTCAAGCTTGTCTTTTTCATGTGTCTCATGAAGGTTCGGATGAATTGGTCTAGTAAATGTCTCGTGTGCGCGCAGTTGACGCCCCTTGCAGATTCCCACGGCGCGCGTCAAGGACGATTTTAGTGTTCTGATTTACTGACATAATCCGCTAAAGAAAAAGAAGTTGAAAAGCTTAATTATTTAGATTATTCAAATTTAATAGTCTGTAATATTTTAAAAGTAATTCATATTCCATTTGTTATATTCAGCAAACGTCTAAAACATATAAGATGCTATATTCATTGATTTAAGTGATTTTAAGGCAGGAAAAAGAAAATACTTAAAGTTTTTGTTAAAATGTAAAGGAGTAAACCCAGTAAAGGAGATTAAGACAGAGCTTTGGAGAACAGTTGATAAAACAGCTGTCCAAAGACCATTGACAGTTACAGTTTGAATGATTAATATTTATTAAGTGTAAGTATTCAGTGCAAGTCATTTTTAAGATTTAATCTTAAATTTTATAAAAAGTATTAAGATTAGAATTAAATTTGCCGTAAGGCCCTTTCACATTCCGGATAGTAATTAGACTGCATTACTGTAATTAGACTGCTAGACACAGAAGGAACAGACATTCAATGTTACAGGATGAATAGTCTCATTAAAGGATTAGTTCACTATCAAATACAAATTTCCTGATAATTTACTCACCCCCATGTCATCCAAGATGTCCATGTCCTTCTTTCTTCAGTAAAAAAGAAATTAAGGTTTTTGATGAGAACATTCCAGGATTGTTCTCCTTTTAGTGGACCCCAGTAATTGGACTCTAAATGCCAAGACAGTGGAAAAAGGTCCTGTCATGGTGTGCAGCTTTGATTTCCCCTCGAATCAAGAAAAAAATACACTTTTCCGATGACTTCTATGCCAAATCTTTGCCCAATAGTGTTTAAGCTCATAGAGATTGGCTTGTTTGTCAAAGAAAATAGATTCTATATTTTGATAGTCTTGTAAAATGTGCGACAACTTCACAAGTCAGCCTCGGACCAAACTTGGTAATGAGGGCAATAATGATTGGAGACATTTGGCAGCTGTGCTGAAACATCACAAAACTTACTGTGATCATATCACAAGTGACACAAAATGGATGAACTCTTCATAAAACTTAGCATTTTTAGGAACAATTGCAAAGCTTTCTGAAGGGAACAATGTTAACTTTTTGGGATGCTCACCAAATTTGATCCCACAAAGCAAGAACATGTCAGACGTATGAGTAGTAAAGAAACTCATGAACATTATCCAGAGTCTCAGATTCAAAATGAGATTATTTTTTTTATTAGGCCAAAAATGTTAAAAACATTATTGTGAATGACACAAAGAGAGCAAAATATTCATCTGTGCTTCTAGATTGCACACCAGATATGAGCCACCAAAAGCTAATGTCACTAATTCGCCATTTTGTCAATAAAACATCCAAAGTCTAAACTATTGTACAAATAATATTTAAAAACTTTATAAATAGTAGATTAAAAAGAAACACTTTTTAATAAGTCATCATTTCTATAATTGTATTCATAATTTGACAAACATCTAAATATTTCTGAGGAAATAAACTCTTCAAATGTACTTATTTAGTTTGTGTTGTGTTGTGTTGTGTAGAGGCTTGTTTTCTCCATATTAGAATTTTTCTGCCAAATGCCTTGAGCTCTGTAAATGGTGGTCCAGCTATGAAATTACAGAGGGCCAAGCAATAGCAAGTAATTGAAAGACGAATTTCAAAAGACATTTCAGAAAATTGACCAATCATATCGTCCCCCTAAATAGGTAAACCTTCACTACTTTACGACAAGTTCTGCCCACTGTGGGGAAAACAATTGGGAAAACAATGCTGATAAAATAGCTACTGATATTTGCTAGTTGTTATGGAAAATGCAATTAATGTTAGTGAGGACATCATTGCTAATTTATTATCCACACCGTTTTCAAAAATAACTTATAAGAAAAGCTGGAGTTAATCAGCAAAGGAAGACCTGCACCAGATCTTAATTTGGTGCAGAAAGCCAAAGCTTTTGGAAGCATTTCAACCCCAGCAATTATAAGTGATATAGCCTGGATGATAACATCAACCAAGAAGCTAAAGCTGCACTGTTTTATATGTTAAGCTTTATTTGAGAAAACAGTTATAATTGCAGAATTACTGGTCAATCTGTAAATTTACCAACTCAGGAACCATTATGCACATTTGCTGTAATTCTGCATAATAGTTAAATTTTTCTCCAAATCTTAAGTTTATCACAGTCTGATACAGTACATACATTTAATTGGTTAATGTGCCAGTCTTATGATATTATTTATTATCAACATTGCTATGTGGTGGTGGATTCCAAAATGCTACGCTTATGTTTCTGTTGCATATTTCCTTCGGTCTGAGTGATGTGTCAGCTTATATTAAATGTTGATTTATCCCCCTATAGGTATTATAGGCAACCTTGGTATAAATCATCATAATTATCAAGATGGTTATGTGTATAGAATGAACAGTAACACACTAGTGCAAGTGTGAAAAATTATACTCACATAGTAAGCACATAGTATTAACACAAAGAGTAATGAAGCTCCATTAGTAAGCTTAATCCCCACTGAGGAATAAAAGAGCTTTCTTCCCGTGCAATCTTCACAGCAGGTTACTGATTGAGGAGGGGGCAGAAGATGATGTCAGGCAACTTTGTCAGGCATTTAAAGGCTTTGAAACCAGCTGTAAAAAATGTTTTTCAGATTCACACAGATGTGGTGAGAACAGGCCATAAATAGATAGGAGTTGTCAATTGAGCAGGGCAGAGTGATAGTAGAAATAGAGTAAAGTAGAGTATGTAGATGTAAGGGGTACAAATCACAAGAGCTATCTGGGAGTCACTGTCCATTGGATAGATTCAGACACACTTACCATCTCTTCAGGGGCTTTAGCTTGCTGAAGGATAAAGGGAAGGCATACTTACGACAATCTGGCAGAGATGCTTGAAAGTGTCCATGTGGATTTCAGCATTCAAAACAAAGTTGTGTTAACCACTACAGAAAATGGTTCAAATTTTGTAAAAGAATTTAGTGTGTAATTTATCTGAAGAAGTGACTGAAGAAACTTTCTATGAAGAAAATGATGAAGAGGCAGATATTGAATTCACGGGTGTTGCAGCATTTCTAAAAGAGACCAAAAAGGATGACTACCACTTGTCAGCCCATCAACGCTGTGCCTGCCATTCTCTCCACAACTAAAGATGCTGAGGCAGCAGTGGAAGCCTCTTCATTTAAAAAGATTTCTAGGGCAGTTTTAATCAAATGTCAAAGCCTTTGGAATAAGCAGAGTAGAAGCACCCAAGCTTCTGACACCATTAAATACAAACTTGGATGCATGCTGGTTTTTTTATTAATATAAATATTTTTAGTATTTCATAGAATCTCATATTTTGTAATAAAATAATCCCGTAATAAAATAATCCAATAAAATAATCCCATAAATACTAATTTTATTAAAACGAAATTAAAACTGCACATGTGAGCAGTTGGTCAGAGTTCAATATATTTTCTTGCGAAAATACAACCATCTCTCAATCAGTATTTTTGAGAAAATGTTTCTGTGTATGCAATTTAGGTTGGACATTTTGTTCTTGCAATATTAAATTTGTTGCAATTTTGCACTTTGACTATGACAGTCTGCATACAGTATTGCATTGTTGTTTTAAACATTAAATCTTTTACTCGAAACACTCATAAACACTTATTTGGGGCCTTACAGGTTTTGTTTGCTTTATTGGTGGTCTTGGAGGGTGGAGTGGATTAAAGAGAAGTATTCGCTGATTGCACTGTGAGGCATGCTCAACCAATATGCCTCAGCCTGCCGAGGTATAAGAGGGTGCTGTAGAGGATGGTGGGTGCCTTGCCAGTGGAGGTGAGGGTAGGCCTCTGCGTCTTGGGGTACGGCGACCAGAACGGATGGGCCAACATCCACGTGATGTCGCTGGAGACTCAGTTGCAGTGTCAAGCGGGTGTTCCTTGGGCCAACAGAATGCAGTGAAGGGTCCAGGGAAAGAGGGACTCATCATTGGACGGGAAGAGTTCTATCTCGGACATTGTGACAAATGGGCTGGACCAAATGCAGAAAACTGTTGAGCAGAAACTGTCAACGAACATAGGTGAGTCGGCTACATACACTATATTGCCAAAAGTATTGGGACACCCCTCCAAATAACTGAATTCAGGTGTTCCAATCACTTCCATGGCCACAGGTGTATAAAATCAAGCACCTAGGCATGCAGACTGCTTCTCCAAACATTTGTGAAAGAATGGGTCGCTCTCAGGAGCTCAGTGAATTCAAGCGTGGTACCGTGATAGGTTGCCACCTGTTCAATAAGTCCATTTGTGAAATTTCCTCACTACTAAATATTCCACAGTCAACTGTTAGTGGTATCATAACAAAGTGGAAGCAATTGGGAACAACAGCAACTCAGCCATGAAGTGGTAGTTCATGTAAATTAACAGAGTGGGGTCAGTGCATGCTGAGGCGCACAGTGCGCAGAAGTCATCAACTTTCTGCAGAGTCAGTAGCTACAGACCTCAAAACTTTGTGTGGCCTTCAGATTAGCTCAAGATCAGTGCGCAGAGAGCTTCAAGGAATGAGTTCCCATGGTATCCAAGCCTTACATCACCAAGTGCAATGCAAAGCGTCGGATGCAGTGGTGTAAAGCATGCCACCACTGGACTCACAGTGGAGATGTGTTCTCCAGAGTGACGAATCATGCTGCTCTGTCTGGCAATCCTATGGATGAGTCTGGGTTTGGCGGATGCCAGGAGAACGGTGCTTGCCTGTGCCAAGTGTAAAGTTTGGTGGAAGGGGGATTATGGTGTGGCCCCTTAGTTCCAGTGAAAAGAACTCTTAATGCTTAAGCATACCAAGACATTTTGGACAATTTCATGCTCCCAACTTTGTGGGAACAGTTTGGGGATGGCCCCTTCCTGTTCCAACATGACTGCGCACAAGTGCACAAAGAAAAGTCCATAAAGACATGGATGAGCGAGTTTGGTGTGGAGGAACTTGACTGACCTCAATCCGATAGAACACCTTTGGGATGAATTAGAGCGGAGACTGCGAGCCAGGCCTTCTCGTCCAACATCAGTGCCTGACCTCACAAATGCGCTTCTAGAAGAATGGTCAAAAATTCCCACTTTTGTGAATTGGTCATCTCATTCACATTCACAAGTTCTTCTGCTGATCAACAATACTGCTCAGTTTAGTTTAACAAGGAGGGAAAGCATAAGTTTTGGTGTTTTCCCTCTGGAAAGAAATATAGTTATATATAAAAAATTTAGGTTAGGTTATTTAGGTCATGTACTTTTTAATTTGTACCCAATTCTGTGTAGCTGTCTTTGTCTTAACACTAGCATGAGCTAATAGCACTCAAATGTGGGTTTGACTCACTGAACTAGTATGCCCTATTACTAAAATAGTCTGTTGTGAACAAAATAAACAAATCAGGCATCTCACTTGTGAACCTGGATCTGCTGCACGAACAGGGGTAAACATGAGTGATTCTTTCTCAAAACATTGACAATGTATGAATTATAAATATGAAAAATGTGACTGATGACACTGAAAATACAATGACAAAAACATTACTGAAATATACTGTTTTGAATGGGTCACGGAGTATGTAGTCAAAGAAACAACAACAACAAAAAATTTAATTCTAAATGTTTTTCTGGTGTGAGACTTTTATTTTGAAAGACATGCATGAACATTGTTGACTGTTCTGTCATGTGGGGTTTTATGCTGCCTTCACATGCTCTTGGAATTATCATGAATATGAGTTTCCTTGGTAAAAAAAAAAAAATTGCACATGAACACCCTTACAAATTGAATGCGACGAGTTCGTAACCACAACTTCAGAAGGGGAATTTTCAAATTTCTGATAGCACGTAAAGGCAAAATAAGTAAAGCATGTCTGAGAAAAACGTGTTGTCCTCATTCAGTGTTTGCGTCTGAATTCTGAAAAATGCTGCCTTCGGAGGACGCATGTGGTCAGTTTGTGTGTAATTGTATGTTTTTGACCATTGTTTTCCAATTTTTGAAGTCATTTCTAGCAAGAACTTACTATTGTAGTAATTAATTATTTGCCAAAGCTTACACTATTTTGCTGTAGATCATTAAAACGTTACGCTGCCTTAGAAGTCTGTCCGAATCAGTTTTGTGAGGTGCCTTTGAACACTGCCTGCAAAGTCATTGACTGATAGGGCAGTGAGGCAACAAGTCAGCTGCAACCAATATCTGCGTTCAGATCAGATGTTGTCAGGCTATATGTCTGTGTCATTATTCTATCAATATTTTCGGAACTTGTTACATAATGTTCCTGTCCTGTCAGATGTTATACTGTGCTTGTAGTGCATATGTGGAGGCATTCACTGTATATTACTTCACTAATTAAAGGATTAGTTCACTTTAAAGTGAAAATTACCTCAAGCTTTACTCACACTCAAGCCATCCTCTAGGTGTATATGACTTTCTTCTTTCAGATGAACACAATCGGAGTTATATTAATAAATATCCTGACGCAGCTAAGTTTATAATGGCAGTGAACAGGTCCAACGAGTATAAAGCTTAAGAAAGTGCATACATCCAGAGCAAAACGTACTCCACATGGCTTTGGAGGGTTAATAAAGGCCTTCTGAAGCGAAACGATGCGTTTATGTAAGAAAAATATCCATATTTAAAATATCAAGCTTCCAAGCTTCAGACTGCCTTCTTTATTCAACTTAGAAAGAAAGTGTAAATGATGTTGCATCAGTTCATCGCAAGTTGAATACGGAAGGTGTAGGATGTAGAGTAAGCGAAGAAGGCATTACACTTTTTTCGTAAGTTGAATATGGAAGGCGGTCTGGCGGAAGCTAGATATTTTACTTTATAACTTGTTAAATTTGGATATTTTTCTAACACAAATGCATTGTTTCGCTGCCAATATAAACCTTAGATGCATCAAGATATTTATTAATATAACTCCAATTGTGTTCATCTGAAAGAAGAAAGTCATATACACCTAGGATGGCTTGAGGGTGAGTAAAGCTTGGGGTAATTTTCATTTTAAAGTGAACTAATCCTTTAAGCACATGAAATTACGAGCGTGATTGCTTTCAATAAGCAATCATTCTGCTATCAAAGCTTCTTTCTTATCCATTCTCATGTCTGGCTGACTGAATAGTTGTATAAATGAGCAGATGTACACTGTATAACTAAAAAGTGACCACTGTGCGTACATGGCAGACATGATAACTTACAATGACTAGAAGAACACAGGAGGAAGTTTACATGACAAGAATGGATTCAAAAGCTCATGTCAGTGATTGAATTTACCTGCCCACAATTCATCAAAGTGCAGTGAAGTTAATGAATCTTACCTCTTGCAGAGGCAGCCATTGTAGCCCTTCTGTCAGCTGCAGAGACCCCCTCCAGAGGCATATGGGTGTTGACATTTTTCCCAGATCCCCTGGAGACTATCACAGCTAATCTTAATTAAACGTAAGGGCATGCCAGTGTATTCATGTATTTTTGATAGTTAAATGTCAGTATCTCCTGTTGCGTATGCTGTCAGAGAGTGTGGACCACACCCAACCAGCCATTTACCTGATATGCTGAAGCAAGATATTATTATGTGTTTTTTTTTTTGTTTTGTTTTTTTGTTTCAATGTTGTCCTGGCATCTTCTACCATATATGGCATACATATACACATTTATATTTATTCTTTTAGCAGTTGCTTTTATCCAAAGTGAGGCAATAACATGAAAAGTCTTAACAATAAAAACAATACAAATGCTGTATCCAAATTTGCAATACAATTCTCTAAAAACATGTACTCTTTGTAAATCTTGAAACCACAAATTGTTTTGTTTAGTAAAATGCATCCAGTCACAATAAATCACTCTGAAAATTATCACAGTTCTCATCCTGTCTGTCATAGTGAAGGGATTAGTTCACTTTCAAATGAAAATTACCCTAAGCTTTACTCACCCTCAAGCCATCCTAGGTGTATGTGACTTTCTTCTTTCTGATGAACACAATCGGTGATATATTAATAAATATCCTAATGCATCCAAGCTTTAAAAAGGCAGTAAGCGGGATCAATGAGTATGAGCTGAAGAGTGTACCTCCATTCACATCCATCCATCATAAACATACTCCAAATGGCTCCGGGGAGTTAAAGGGATAGTTCACCCAAAAATGAAAATTTGATGTTTATCTGCTTACCCCCAGGGCATGCAAGATGTAGGTGACTCTGTTTCTTCAGTAGAACACAAATAATGATTTTTAACTCCAACCGTTGCCGTCTGTCAGTCGTATAATGCATGTCAATGGTAACAAAATCTGTGAGAGTTAAAAAAAACATGCACAGACAAATCCAAATTAAACCCTGCGGCTCATGACAACACATTGATGTCCTAAGACGATCGGTTTGTGTAAGAAACCGAACAGTATTTATATCATTTTTTACCTCTAATATACCACTATGTCCAACTGCCTTAAAGGTTCCCTAGAACGTTCTTTCACAAGATGTAATACAAGTCTAAGGTGTCCCCTGAATGTGTCAGTGAAATTTCAGCTCAAAATACCCCATCGATTTTTTTTTTTTTTTTTTTACTTTTTAACGTATTCTCGCACTCCCTGCATACGCATGACATGGAATAGGTAGCCTAAGGCCGTGTGTCCACCTAAGCGTTTTTTCCAGCTTCGAGCGTACTTTTTCAATTGTTTTCAATGGGAGCGCCGCGTTTTTTAAACGCCGAGAGCGTAACGAGGCGCTGAGCGTGTTTTTTACGCTCAAGCGCTGAGAGCTGGGCGTTTTTTACTGGTCGCTTCGAGTTGAAGAATGTTCAACTTTGAGTAAAACGCTGCGCTCATCACTGTCACTTTTTAGCCAGCCGTCCAATCAGAGTGGAGGAGGGGCGGGACAAATACAACCCCAACCAACTGTCACAACATTCTTGCTGTACAACAACATCAACAAGCAGAGAACGAAACAAAATGGATGAGAAATTAATTAATTTGCTGCTCTCCGAAAATTCACAGCAAAGTAATTTTACATTGTGTCAACATTTTAAGTCTGAAACAAATTACCTGCAAAATCAGTTATAAGTAACAGTGCCGCGGATATTCCGTATCATAGCAAAAAAGCGTCTCAACGGAAAAAAAACGCTATGCTGCAGAAGCGCTCTCAAGCGCTCACAGACGGGCGTTTTAAGTAGAGCGCCTAGCGTTTTCAGCTCTAGCTAGCCTCTGTTTTGTTTGACAACACTTCGAACGTCAACAGGAAGTTACTTCACCCAGGATCGCTTAGAGAACCTTTAATCTCTGCAACCTTTCATGCCACTATCTAAATATAATGCAATAGATCTAAATGTAATGCAACACTTTTCATGATTAGTTAACCTTGAGAGCTGTAATAGTAAAAACATGCTAAGAGAGTAATACTTTTTCAAATGGAAAGATGTTAGCCAATCACAGCAGTGGACGTTTACACTGAAGTCTCACAGCAGACACGCCCCTTAAAACAGAGCTTTCAAACCAGAGGGCTAAAATCAGTGTAGGAAAAATGGCTTTTATTTATAAATTATGACAATTTTTGATGTAAAAAGCATACTAACATTATAAGTGCACCCCAGGAAACATTATAAAACAATAAAACAACGCAGTTCATGACCCCTTTAAGATATTTTAGTTGAAATCCGATGGCTCCGTGAGGCCTGCATAGGGAGCAATTATATTTCCTTTCTCAAAATCCATAAAGGTAATAAAAAAAACACATCTAAATAATATTTTTGGTGCGCCAAAAAAAATAAAAAAAATAACGACTTATATAGTGATGGCCGATTTCAAAACACTGCTTCAGGAAGCAATGGAGCATTGTGAATCAGTGTGTCGAATCTGCAGTTCAGAGTGCCAAAGTCACATGATTTCAGCAGTTTGACGGGTTTGACGCACGATCCGAATCATGATTCGACACACTGATTCATAATGCTCTGAAGCTTCCTGAAGCAGTGTTTTGAAATCGACCATCACTAAATAAGTCGTTATTTTGTTTTTTTGCTGCACCAAAAATATTCTCAATGTTTTATAATATCAATATTGAACCACTGTACTCACATGAACTGATTTAAATGTGTTTTTAGCACCTTTATGGATCTTGAGAGAGGAAATGTCATTGCTCCCTATGCAGGCTTCACAGAGCCATCGGATTTCAACTAAAATAACTTAATTTGTGTTCCAAAGATTAACAAAGGTCTTACGGGCATGGAACGGCATGAGGGTAAGTAATAAGAAGCGATGCGTTTATGTAAATAATAATAATAATAATATTTAACAAGTTATGTAAATATCTAGTTTCCGCCAGATGTTGATGTGATCTGGATCATTTATAGATGTTTGATTGTACATTCTGCATATCCAGCCAAAACATCATTTTAATAGTCATGTCTAGAAATTACAAGGGACAAAGATTTGTGTTGCATGCTCAATTAGGAAGGGGCTGATCTTCCTGATGCTGATCACTATTCAAGGACAATATGCTAAAACATGCTAGCAACATGCTAATTCATTCTAGCAGTGTGTTAAAACATGCTAGTGTTGCACCCCTTGACTTGAAAAGGGGGGAAATATATATTAATAAAAGAAGAGACACAGACTTGTGCTGCTGTCTGCGTGCTGAGCTGTATTGGCTGTGTATTTTCTTTCTTTCAGCGTATACCATATAACATTAAATTGAATGCACACAAGACATTAATTTCCAGACATAAAGCATCACGTTAATATCCAGACTAGATTAGAGATGCAGATGTATCAGAGTCAGTGTAGTTTAAATACTTCTTTTTGGTTACATCTTCATAACTTTTCACTTAATTGTTTTATAATAACACTAAACCTACATTTCTAAACATTCAGTCCTTTTTATTCATCCATTTTTATGACTTATTTGAAACTAAAATAAAATGAAATACCTATTTGAACACTATTTCAGTAGCCCATTATCAATCAGCAAGTTAACCATACAAAAATAACATGGACTACATCCAAAATATTATATACTCTCAACCATTTCCACTGATAAATTATGTTTTCACATTACAGTTAAGTATGGTTAGCATGTTAATTCCTCGTGGTGCATGGTTAACATAACAATCAAACCATTAAACCTCACATTTTAAGCACGTTCAAAAATAAACAGCATTTACAAACTACTGTGCAATCTTAACTTATGACAAGGAAGGCATTAATAAAAATTCCATACCTTGAAAAGGGGGGAAATATAAAAGAAGAGACACGGAATCGATCGTGCTGCTGTCTTTTTTTTTCTTTCTTTTTTTTTTTTTTTTTTTTTTTTTTTTGTGAAATAGGGCGCCAGTTGTCAATAGACAAACTATCTTTGTTGGGTTTAGGGACAAGGGAAATAATCCCTTGTTTCATAGTTACTGTCATCTCTCTCTGAATGATGCATTCTTTATACATATTGAGCAAGGGGGATTTAATAATTTCCCAAAAGTGAGTGTAACTCGTGCTGCTATCTGCGTGCTGAGCTGTATTGGCTGTGACGCACAGCATAGTTTGTGTCAGCTACTCTCTGCAGCCTTTGAGTTCCCCCTACTGGACACTCTTTGAATTACATCTAATTTTTTTTAGTTAACCAACAGAATTAGTTGCTTGGCAAGGCCAAACCGATATATCTTCTACAAGATATACACTGTAAAAAATGAATGTGATTTTAACAGTAAAATATTGTAAAAACGCTACGGGAAAAAATTGCAAATAGTTAACATTAAGTTCCCGTATTATATACAGGGAAAAACTGTAAAAGCTCTAATCATACATTTATGCAATTTCCACAGTAAAATGCTGTAAATTTGACAATTTTTATAAGTAAAAAAGACAAAATCAATGTATAATTTACAGTCAAAATCTGTAAACTGATGTTCCCACAATTCCCTGTGACACTCCACATTTGAAAGTATTTTGTTTAAATAATCATGTTTCTTAATAGTTTTTGTTATCAGTTATATACATTAGGGATTTATGTTACATCTTCTGTTGTTTAATGAATGTTTATTGCATTATTTAAGTATTGTGGGTTACCATGATGGTGTTTTGCGTTTGCGTGAATGACTCTTTGCACCTTCTTTATATTAGTATTTCCTTCAGCTCGTGGAAAAGCTACTTGTGATGAACTTATGTGGTTTTCATGTGGTTTTCTCTTTTACCACCTACATTATTATGGTGGTTGTCAGTATATGTTAAAGGTACAAAACCGATTTTAGTAGTAGTGTGCATTGTTGAATTTATTGGTTTGCATTCAAATTTTCTTAAATTACAGTTTTATACTGTAAAATTTACTGTTTGTTCTGTAAATGTGTTTACAGTTTTTCTGTATTTTTTACAAAATTATTCTGGCAACCACAGCTGCCAAAATTATTTTGTAAAAACAACGGATTTTTTGTTTAGTGTATCAGTCTGGTCAGTCCGCCCTCTGTCGCGATTCAAGTCAACTCCAAACCGTACCGTGCAATCAGATTTGTTTATTTCAGTGACGCAAACAGCGTCACTCTAGTCTGGCGAAAGTCCCTTCAATATCAACAAAGATTGCGCACGGGAGACCCGAGAGTTTGTTGTATTCAGCCGTGAATTCAGTTTAAATGACCAAAAACACATTAATTACTTACTTTTCGCTGTTGACTCTCTTGTCGCTTTGTTAACGTCATATCCGCCCTTCTCTGATTGGTTTACTCTACTTCCTGTTTGCTCGGATTTGCTCCGCCCTAGAAATCGAATTGATTCAATGGCCGACCAGACTCATCTGCTGGTACAGTGGTGAGGCTGGATTTTCCAGGCAACAGAATTAGAACAATAATAAACATCACATGAATTAATCATTTTTGACTTAACACTCTTTATGTTGCAGTTAACATGCTAATTCATGATAGCCACCTGTTAAAACATGCTAGCACAATATGCTAATTCATGCTAGCAGTGTGGTAAAACGTTAATTCATGCTAGCAATGTCTTTCTTTCTTTTTCTTTGAATTCACTAAATTTGAAGCTTATAAAACTTTCAAACGTTCATATGGCTTTGTCAAGCCAACATCAAAGTTTGTCCCAACAAACTTTACTCATTTAGTTTAATTGTGAAATTGTGCTGTAACATCAGAATATCTGGGAAGACGAGAAGTTTTATCTTCTCTATTTTGAGTTGCAGGTGATGTTTGTGTGTGTGTAAAAATAATTCATGATGGGCTTTTGTATTATTGAAAATTAATGTGCACACAAGGTGGTAATGCTTGGACTGTGCATTCATTTTCAATAATTCAAGGGTATGTAGTCAATTATTTATTGTATTCCACTGCATTGTTGAATTCTTGATTCTGAATGGTTGACACATGCTCATATGTCATGTGATGTTTGTGTGTGTGTGTGTGTGTGTGTGTGTGTGTGTGTGTGTGTGTGTGTGTGTGTGTGTGTGTGTGTGTGTGTGTGTGTGTGTGTGTGTGTGTGTGTGTGTGTGTGTGTGTGTAAGAAATTAGAAATTATTGACAATGGGCTTTGGTATTATTGAAAATTAATGTGCACATAAGGTGATAATACTTGGACTGTGCATTCATTTTCAATAATTCAAGGGTATGCAGTCAGTTATTTATTGTATACCACTGCGTTGTTGAATTCTTGATTCTGAAGGGATTTCACATGCTCATATGTCATATGATCTCTTTAGAGAATATGATATACAGTACTCTTACAGTCCTCTGAACCTAGTCTATAAAGAATGTTCTCTCAGAATCTAACACAGACACACACACACCACAGATGAATAAATAAATAAATGTTTGACAAGGAGAGCACAAAAACACTTTAAGATTCATCCAACATGAGCACTGCATTGTCATCAACACCTACATTTCACTTATAATTTATGTTATGCCTGTGCACATGTACTGTGTAAAACTGTTAAAAGCTGCGAAAAAATGTATTTGTTTTCCATTTTATACACAACCAGCACAGTGCAAAAATACATCAAAAATATTCACTGAGCTATTTCCATACTATAAATAGTGCATCAACTATTTTCTTGTAATTTATAATTATTTGCATTCTCTGCCTGTGTTTTATCTATGTCTTACAAAATGTTAAGTGTTCTGCATGATAGCTTTAGGAATATTTTACTTAGATTTGTCCTATGTATATTTATCATGTTTGTTTTCTCAATCCTGCATTTGAATGGGTGGAGTCTATATTCATCGAAACACCCGATCACCTTCCAGTTTTCACACTACACTATCCAATGCTTCCATCTAGTGCATTATGTCCACATCACAGTAGTCAAGACTGTTATAAAATCCACCTGTAACTGGGGGAAGATAATTTGTATGTCTAGATGCTTTTAATAAGACTATTTGCAGGTGGAGAGTAGGTCAAATCCACATCTTGATTGTACTTTAATCCATTTTCATCCAACTTTATATTAGGTGTCTAACTATTATGTACTTACACCAAAATAAGGGGTGTATTCATCTTTGTAATTTATTGCAATTAAAGCCTGTACAACAAGTACATTATATCAAATGATTAATTTAGCCTACATGTTTAGTAGTGGGAAATGTTAAAAATAGAGACCCCAATTTATACAATAATATGACCATTTAAAATTACAAAAGACAAATGCATAGTTTGTTGTAGATGTCATGACGCACACCTCAGAGTGTGCAGATGAAACAAAATAAACGCTGTCATGTTATCTTGCATTCAGATGCCTGGCGTTTGTGAACGCAATTGTGTGAGGGGCTTCTGAGAGAGAATTTTTGCATGCCTCTAACTCAAAAAGTATTGAAGATATCCCAATATCCTTTTGGTTCTTAGTAAACTTTTCTCTTTGTATTCAAGGTTGTGAGAGATTATTATGGTTTATTCCCAGATATGGAGATCTCAATGTGGCTGTTTGCACATTGTTTGACCATTTTCAATGGTCGAAACCCAAATGTGGGTGACTGACAATATAATGATTAAGAAGAAGGAAACATGGCTATTCAGTTAGTGAAATACTTTTATATCACTTTTCACTTATTTCAGAAATGTAGATCCACAAATCTCTGAAAGGAATTATTTATCCTTTGAATTTCTTGTTAAAACCAGTGGTGGTTGAAGGCACAGAATGATGACATAGAATGTGGTTAACTGGTACATAGCATTCATCAGCACGTTCAGGTCATTTTGGAAGTAACCATTGCTTGGGGAATGAAGGACCCAGGAACATCCTGCTTTTCATCATCACACTCCACAATGCTGCCAACATACCACTTTTGATTGTATACTGCAGCAATGTATTGTCCAGTGTGACGATCTGGTGTGACGCTCTGGATGATGAGTGGTTTCATCAAGGTCACCTGGCTTCCCTATTGTTATGCCATGTTACCACTCTTCAGCGTCTCTTCACTGGGTTGAAGTTCACAGACTGGTAAGTTGCCTGTGCAATATTGTTTCTTTCAACTTGGAGTTTTCCCCTGTGATGTACAGCAGCATGTATTGTTGTTGTTGTTCAGTAGTGCTGTGGTGAAAGAGGGTAGTAGCAGTTGTCTCGGGGGCACATCCAGGGTGTTGGAAGTGTCGCTGGTCTGTCTGGTAGCATTTTTCACCCACTGGGTTTTAGTGCATAAATACCCTCCACCTGTAGCCACATGAAAACTAGGGATTAAAGTAGGTAGATAGATTGTTGTTTGAAGAAAGATAGTTGGGGACACTTCGAGTATTTGATTGAGCATTTGGTTGCTTATCAGTCTGTGTTTTGTTTTTCCTATGGCGGATATTGTGGTGTTTTTTAAATTTCCTTCGCATACATTTTTAGAAAAGTGAACAAAGGAACAGCTTGTAAGAATTTTCTGCACATTATGAAATGTCGCTGATAAAAAAAACTGTTGAATTCAATTGTTGAAAAGCGGCCTTTGGGGTAAGGAAATAGATTAGATTAGAAGATTCGATTTCTCTGGCACAAATTTCCCCTGCACCTTTGATCGCGAAAGTGAAAGTGCCCTTTGCGGTCGCATCTCAAGGGAGATCCACAGAAAATCCACGTTGATCCTCGAAATGAAGCTGAAAGTTGTGCTCTTCCTCTGAGATAAATTCTTCCAGAATTATTCCTCACTGCATCTCAAAACGATGTACATGAATCTGGTAGGAATCATTGGTAGCACCCGGTGAGATGCAGAAAAACTCCAGGCAGGAAGCACCCCAAAGGAATTGGAGATCTCAACACCTGTGTCACCTTAAGTCCTCAGGAGGGACCCACATGACACCACCCCTGAAATCCAAACCCACTCTGCGAGAAAACTAATCAAATGGCCCAAGATGAGCAAAATTAAGGAATGGCACCAACTAGAACAAGACCATGATAAAGTTATAAAAGCCACACTAGCAGAGACAGCTGAGCAGAAAGTCAATGCCCCAAGGCCGTAATCATGTCTTGAACATTGGGAGGGACCTTTTTTTTTAAATAAAGCATAAAGAAACAACACAGTGAATGAAACTGCTGCTAATTAAATGCTATATCAGATATGTACAATAACAACTATAGAAAAAAAAAATAACATTACGATGTCCGGAGATCAATTTTAATAGTACATAGTTTCATAATACAATATATTGTTAGTTCCGAGATTCTTCAGTTTAGTTAATAAATACATAGATCCGCAATAGACATTTGATTTCCCTAGTGGTTTAGTGGTAGAATTTTTGTTGAGAGTATCAAAGATTGCATGTTCTAATCCGCCCGCGCAACCATCTATGGTTGTATATCAAGAGCAATAGAGGACAAGAAGGTTGACACCAAAACTGCAAAGCAGCCAAGCAGAAAAGAAAAATAAATCCACCACTTGAAGAATTAAATTAAAGCTCTCATTAAACAGTTAAAAAGAGGCCCCGTTGATGAAAGGGAAGGCATCAAGCACCTGATGAGTCATCTCTGGGAACATCTTTGCAGACTTAGAATAAGAGAGCTCAGTTCACCAAAGACCCTTTCAGGTTCACCATAACACTACTGGTTAAAGCAAAATCCAAGAGACAGTTCCTGAGGGAGACACACAATGACACATCCAGAAACCAAGTCCTGGAATCAAACCATCCTGGGAGGAAGTCCAAGAGGTGGTGAAGAAGGCCAGAACAGGATCTTTCCCCAGACCAAGCAGTATACTATACAAAGTATATATACACCCAATACTCCTTCATAGGCTATGGAAGCTGTTTCGGAGGATCTGGAAAAGGTGTGCCATTCCAAGGTGGAGGGCTGCTTTGTGCCAAAGGAAGAGAAAGTCTCAACCATCAGCCACTTTGGAACAATCGCACTTCCATGCGTAGAAGGAAAGTTTGAACTAAATTCTTATACTATATGTTAGTGCAAGTATATAAGAATTAGACCTGTGGAGGGCAGTAATACATTTAGCAGCATCTACACTGCTGGAATTCTAAAGAAGAAGAAGAAGAAGAAGAAGAAGAAGAAGAAGAAGAAGAAGAAGAAGAAGAAGAAGAAGAAGAGAGCTAGTGCAAGACGAGCATTTCTAGTTAGAAAGTATTTTATTTTTTTAATTTTTGTTTTAGAAAATATCTGATCCCTTATTCATCATCATGTAGAACCCTTTGAAACTGCAATGATACTGCAGTTTGGACCTTCAAAATCCAAAAATCCCGTGATGTTTTCCTTAAAAACTTTAATTTCTTTTCAAATGAAGAAAGAAAAAGACATGAACATCTTGGATGACATGTGGGTAAGTGAAATATCATGAAATTTTAATTTGACAGTGAACTAATTGTTTAATTAAATGTGTCATAATGTGTTAATTCTTTAACATGTTTTATTAACGGTAACACTTTATTTTAGGGTCTTTTAATTAGTTGCTTATTAGCATGCATATTACTAGGATATTTTCTGTATATTAGTAATTATGTAAGCACATATTAATGCCTTATTCTGTTTGACCTTATTCTACATTCTTAATCCTACCTACGCAACGTGATGTACTAATGTTTGCACTAGTCAATTGACTGGTATTTTTGCCACTATTTAAAGCTACAATTGTTGCTGCTAGGAGGAGACACTGCAGAGAGTGTGTGATAGAATGGAGAAAAGATTTTTCACTCGTATTAATTTCTTTGAAATGCCAGAGGAAGATGTTATCTGAACATATATTTTGCCAAGCCATGTTGGCATATATATATATATATATATATATATATATATATATATATATATATATATATATATATATATATAATATAATATATATATATATATATATATATATATATATATATATATATATTTGGGTAATACTGATGTAATTTGAATTTTATATTCAATTGTAAGGTTTATTTGTATATTTATGTATGTGTGTATGATTTCCAACTTGGTTTATGGGTACGACTTGGTTTGGCCCCTGAGATTGAAAGGGCTCACTTTGCCTATCAGGAAGAGAGGAAAGCACATGACAGGCTGCACACATCCCTGTCTGTGTCGTTGCGGCCATTCAGAGGATCTCTTTTCTCGATATGGATTCAGTCGAACAGACAGCACGCCTCACAGAGGAACGTGCTCAGTTGGTGTTGAATTGCTTGAATACGTTCAAGGGCAGGAGAGCGGTCCCACTGAAGTTCTTTCAGAGGTTTCTTGGGCATATGGCAGCCACAGCAGCAGTACCCTGCTTGGTTTTCTTCATATGAGACCACTTCAGCACTAGCTTCACGGCCGAGTCCCAAGATGGGGGTGGCAATGCGGCACACACCAAGTGGCAATCAGTGCTGCCAAGCCTTCAGCTTGTGGTCGGATCCCTTGTTTCTTCGGGCAGGAGTGCCCCTAGAGCATGTATCCCGGCATGCTGTGGTGTTGCCTCTGCCACCGGCTGGGGTGCCACATACAATGGGCATGCAGTGTCAAGGGTGTGGACAGGCCCCCAACTGCATTGGCACATCAATTGCCTCGAGTTGCTAGCAGTACGTCTCGCTCTAAGCCGCTTGAAGAGGCCATTACAGGGCAAGCACATACTGTTCCGTACAGACAACATTGTGACTGTTGCGTACATCAACCGTCAAGGTGGTCCACGCTCCCATCGCATGTCGCAACTCGCCCGCCATCTCCTCCTATGGAGTTAGAAGCATCTGAGGTCACTTCGCGCCAGTCATATCCCCAGTCTGCTCAATGTGGTCAACGAGCTTTCATGAGCTGCACTTCCAGGAGAGTGGTGACTCCATTCCCTTGTGGTCCAGCTGGAGAGAGTTCGGGGAAGCTCAGGTAGACCTGTTTGCTTCTCCAGAGACCTCTCACGCCAGATATTTTACTATCTGTCCACCTCTTATCAGGTTGGAGTCACCCCAGTAACTTCCATAAGTAGTACAGCATCTCTGGGTTAGTCCAAATGTACATCTCCACCTAATTCCTTCAGCTCTCCACCTAATTCCTTCTGCTTCCGCAGCATTCCTTTCCCAGTGAAGGGGTACGCTTTCCCAGTGTTATCCAATAGTCTAACTGAATGGGGCATGTGGAACAGCAGTGATCGAAGTCTCTGTGTTAGCCCTGTCCCACTGTCCTTAAGGCAAGGGGGTGCAGGAGGCGTGCACAGAGCACTATAAGGGGGTAGCGCCTGTGGTGCATTGGTAGGGATTCCTATTCGTCAGACTGTCCGACGTATGTCGAACATGACTGACTGAATGGGAACGTCTCGGTCACAAAGGTAACCCTCGTTCCCTGAAGGAGGGAACTGAGACATATGTCCAGTCACCACAGTCACAGTACCCCACTGATCCTGCCACCTCACTGGCTCCTCAGCGAAAACCTGAAGATGCAATGCACCTGCTGCTCATTAAATACCCACGCTGTGAGGCAGAGCAACTGCTGCATATAATTGCATGGCAATGTGCACTGGTTGTTTTACTTGCACTCGAAGCAGCCTTCAGGGAACGAGGGTTACCTTTTTAACCGAGATGTTCTTTTTGGCCTGGTTTCACAGACAGGGCTTAGATTAAGTCAGGATTAGGCCTTAGTTCAATTAGGGCATTTAGGTAGTTTTAAGTAGCCTTAGAAAAGGGAAAAAAAAAAAACTTATTACACTGAAATATTTTAAGATATGTCAGTGCAAGTTGCTTTCAGTTAAAACTGCTCAAACAAAGCCTTTTTCAGTGAAACCGGATGTATGAGCCATACATAAATATTATCTGTTTATTAGATAAGCATGAATTACCCATATTATAAAGTATTACCATACGTATTATTAAAGTATTATTTTCATAGATGGAAGACTACACTGCTTGTTGATTTTAACCCACAAAGCAGAAGTTAAATTGCACTCCATCTATCCTGTACTGTATGTACATGATCAACATTTTAAACATTTGCTGTGCATTATCATTTTAACGAATTAACATAATGAACCGTGTTTGTGCGTGAGAGTGTTTGTATGTCTGTTTGTGAATGTGAAAGAGTATGAAGTATGAAGGATAAGACAATGGCAACATATTGAGGTTTAATCAATATTTTCATATTTTACTTAATTATGTATGCAATTACAGTATGAGTGTACTTAACAATAACATGTCTAACTTTCTCAGTCTTTATATGAATAAAGTCAAACTGCCCCACATCATCTTTTTAATTACTTTATACATGTGTGATTATTATTTTTTACAGTGTCATGCTCAAATCACCTCCACTGAAAATGTGAGTTTCATGCTGAAATGTTACATAGAAGTTACAGTAAATCTGTGCTGAAGTGTAAACTGTGTCATATAGACTTGTGGTTTGGTTTCAAGGTAGGGTAAAGACAACTTCAGTACTTGGACATTCTGTGAAATCAATAAAAATACATTCAGAAACTTTAGAAAACAAAGGTTGAGGTTGGTATAATTCTGAACGTCTTTTCAGGAAAGTAAGACTGATTATTAGGAATAAAACTTTACTGGGAAAAAAAGAATCAGATTGTTAACATAAAATGAATGAGATCATTGTTTGAAGGGTGTTGTTGAAGCAGAGTAAGCCTCTTATGACAGCTCAGTGTATAGTAAGCAGTATTGTTCCATTACACCCTTCATAATCACTTCCACACTTCAGCTATTGTCTATATATTTATCTATGATCATGTCATTTTATAGTTAATGTGAATCACATTCAATTATCATAGCATGCTTTTATTTATTAATTTCTAAACAAGGACTGTAGACACAATCTGTACACTGTAATGTGCGTTTTGGAGGTGTGAATCTCATGACATTAGTATAGAGCCGTTGAAGTAATCACATTTATTACAGAAACTCTGCAAAAACACTGATATTTATGAAAACATTACTGATTTATTAATAGTTGGAGTATATACGATAGCTGTATGTGTATTTTGTGTCAGTGAGTGTTCATTACAGCACCAGGGTAGAGTGATCAGCTGCTCTCCGATCCTCTTTATGCTGAGCTCTGCAAACACATCCTCACACGCACACACACACACACACACACACACACACACACACACACACACACACACACACACACACACACGTGCACGCGCACGCTGTGATGCACACACACACACACTGTCTCTCCTGTGCTCCATTTCACGCACTTACAGTCTCTATTACAGGAACAGCAGAGAGGACACAAAACAAGGTGAGACCTTCAGCGGCCATTCAGGCAGGTACATTCACATTTCTGCTTTTCTCTGCTCACATTTTCACTGGCCTATTTCACTGTCATATTTGGGCAGTAGATTTAGTCAGAGGTGTATTGAGAGTATGTGTCAAAATTGGGTCAAGTCACTGTAAATGAGACCGGTACAGTAACATTTGTCATCTGTAAGGTACAGTAATCTTAATCCTGATCAAAACCTGCACATTTATACTAAATGTATGATGTAAAATATTATGTACATATATATATAAATACAATGTTTGCTACATTATATATATTTTTGCATCAAAAGTCTGTTTTACTTTGCTTTTTTATGTCGCTTAGCAGATTTTATGCATACATTTCTTAAAGGTTTGTGAACTGAGTCTTACCTACACATAATTTTGTTACCAATAACAGCACATAAATAAACATAACTTTACTTTTTAACTGAATGTGACTCTTTTAACTGAATGTGCAAGTCCACTTTATAAATCTCATAGTTTACCCTGAGATAATCTATGGATTTTTCTGGCTTCATCATGCACTGCTATTTTAAGTGTGTTCTCTCATAATGTATTACTGACATCTAGCAATACATGTAGTATTGTTAGCAAAGGGTGGATAATATGAAATAAACAGATATAGTGCATTACAAGAAAAACAAAACTGATAAAGGTGAAGGGATGTGCTCATCTGCTTATAGCAATCGACAGATGTCATCATATTGCTGAATGTTATAATCCCATAATCCTACATGCTTTTCAATGATAAAAAGTGTGTAAATAAATTGCTTATGTTTCATATACATAATGTACACAAAACGCAAACCAAAAAAATGTCTCTAATACAAATCCATTTGTTGATGTTGATTGTCCACATTTTCTTAAGAGGAGGACAGTCAACTCTCAATCATTCAAACAATTCTAGGCTGTGCTTCCTGAAAGCATCATAAGCCTGCATAGATAATAGAAACCATGGGCACCAATGTTCTCTGCTTACAATGCTTTTGGATAATGTAGCCCTGGTCTTGACAGACTATTTAATTCTATATATTTGTTTATCTTTATAAAATTATAAAATATTCTTCCTTTTCCCTTGAAGACCATGTTTTTGCCATCCTTTTATGTATTTCTAGAGCCGAATCAGTAAACAGATTGGTGTTTTTTGACACAGCTTCATCTCTGACCCCAGAGACTGAGACATCATGTCAGGGGACGGTAGCCAGGGTGACAAGACCCAGTGCAATGGAGTCAAAAATCACAGGTATACTTTTTCTGTCATGGGATTTTTTCTGACATCTAATTTTAAAATGTCTACTGACTTTACAGTGAATATAAAAGTATATCTTGTTTAATTTTGATAATTTTTTTTTTTTTAAATCCAATTTTTGCATATTAGTATTATTGTTGTTGGTGCTGTTCATGCAGTTAAAACTTCATGTAATCAAGTGAAGTCTATTTTAATTTGTTTAGATGAGTGAAACTATATGCCATTAACTAGCTACATAAAGTATATAGCCTAATTATGGTCACATTATGAATCAGTTATAACAGTAGAAGACCTAAGATAGAGTCTTGTGGCACTCCATAATCTCACACGTGTGTTAGATTTGACACTACCTAATTTACACAAACAAAGTGATAGTAAAACCAAAGATAGGATATAATCACCTGCCAACATTTCTCCAGGGAATGCCATAATCCAGGACCTAAATCCTTGGTTGTACAATTGCTTTTCTAGTATCAAGTTCAGAGCACTACTTTATCAGGTTCAGGTTAGTAGGAAATGAGCGATAGAGGAATAACATTAACATTTATTCATACAATCATCAATCATTGATATGAGTGGCTACAGAAAGCCAGTGGAGTGAGATCAAAAGAGGAACATTTATAGTTTATACTACTACACTATTAGGTCCAACTTTCTATTAAGTGTTGTTAAAAACTATGTAATAACATTTAGAACATTTATAATTAAGGAATACCAGTATCGGCCAATATCAAGCTCATGTACTTGTAGTACTCGTACTGGTAAAAATACCCCCGATACCAAAGGCCGATACCTTACGTGACGTAACTGACAGATTTTTCCATGCACAGAGCAGCAGAAACAATGTCAGCCTCAGTGGTGTGGAAATACTTCAAAATTAAAGGTGCCCTAGATTCAAAAATTGAATTTACCTCAGCATAGTTAAATAACAAGAGTTCAGTACATGGAAAAGACAAACAGTGAGTCTCAAACTCCATTGTTTCCTCCTTCTTATATAAATCTCTTGTTTAAAAGACCTCCGAAGAACAGGTGAATCTCAACATAACAGCGACTGTTATGTAACAGGCGGGGTGTACGCCCCCAATATTTGCATATGCCAGCCCATGTTCCCAACATTATGAAAGGCATTAGACAAGGGCAGAACGTCTGAATGTGCACAGCTGAATCAATAGACTAGGTAAGCAAGCAAGGACAATAGCAAAAAAGATGGAGCAATAATAACTGACATGATTCATGATAACATGATATTTTTTGTGATATTTGTAAATTGTCTTTCTAAATGTTTCGTTAGCATGTTACTAATGTACTGTTAAATGTGGTTAAAGTTACCATCGTTTTTTTACTGTATTCACGGAGACAAGAGCCGTCGCTATTTTCATTTTTAAACACTTGCAGTCTGTATAATGCATAAACACAACTTCATTCTTTATAAATCTCTCCAACAGTGTAGCATTAGCCATTAGCCACGGAGCATAGCCTCAAACTCATTCAGAATCAATGTAAACATCAAAATAAACACTGTACTTACACGATTAGACATGCTGCATAATGAACACTTTGTAAAGATCAATTTTAAGGGTTATATTAGCTGTTTGAACTTTTTTTTTTTATGTTTTAGGCAAGCGCAAGCTCTTGGGGCATGGAGCACCAGATTTAAAGGGCCACACACCCTGAATCGGCTCATTTCTAATTATGCCCCAAAACAGGCAGTTAAAAAATTAATTTAAAAAAATCCATGGGGTATTTTGAGCTGAAACTTCACAGACACATTCAGGGGACACCTTAGACTTATATTACATCTTTTAAAAAAAAAGTTCTAGGGCACCTTAAATGATGACAACACACACATTGCTAACTGCATGCTTTCAGTCACAATTCATTATCGATTAGTGGAGGCAGGATAGGCGGAATCGCGCTGAATTACACAGACCAGAAGCACTCTCTCTCGCGTACGCGCTCTCTCTCTTTCTTGCGCGCGATCAGTTCTCTTTGCGCCTGAATGGTCAAATGCACACATAGTTGTCAAAATGTCCATGGCGTGTGGGGTATCTCACGTAAATATAGTCAGTTATGGCTTAAGTGGACCTTCATTTGGGTGAAAACAGGATATGTGTCAGTATCCATGGATTCGGTCTTACAGTTTTTTTCGATTGTTAAATGACAGTGGGCACAACTGGAGTCACATGTGCAAAACTCTAACTACAGTCTGCACAGCAGCAGTTCATGTGGACCAAACTCTAGTTCGTTTTTCATTGCTTGAACACAGTTTTCAAAACTCTACACACTTATCCCATGACTTTAACCACAACCTGCACAACACTGTGGATTTACAGCACTTTGTTCAAATGCTAACACACTGAGAGAGTTACAAGAGATTTCAGCCTTGTGCCTTTCAAACATTGCAATTTCAGCTGAAAGGCTAAGCAGGTGTCTTGTTTTAGACATGTATGTGTATATATATATATATATATAATGTAACTCATTACTGTAATTCCGTAAATTACTACAGACTATTGAAGCAAACTGCTAATTTTCATTTACCTTAAAGAATTATGTTCTAAAAATTTAAATAAATCATGTGAAAGAATGTCACTCTTTTCTTTGAAGAAAATATTACTTTGTATGAAGTCACTGAAATTGTTCAAACTGTAAAGATGAAAAGTTTGTATTTTCTGTGTTGGTGTTTGATGCTAGTGTTTTTCCTCTCAGTGTGTTCTGAGTGACAGTGTGTGTTATCTCAGTGAGGGTTGTGCATAGTGTTTGGCTGCACTGAGCCTGTTTTGAGCCATGTGTTAACTGTTTAGCTCAGGTGACTGTTGGTAGTGCAGACTGTAGTTAGAGTTTTGCACATGTAGCTCCAGTTGTGCTCACTGTCATTTAGCAATCGAAAAAAACTGTAAAGAGACCATAGCCTATGTCATTAATGTTAATAAAATAACAAAATATGTTAAATAAATGTATACATGGTAAATAAACTTGTTTTTCAGATACAGTAGGTTTATTTAATTTGTATTTCTATTGTATTTGTTGTTTTGTAATTTGTTTGTACATTTCTTTTTATAACAACAATTATATATATATTGATAATTATGCCCTTTGAAGGTTATTGGACACTGTGAAATTTTTGTTCAAGTTGTGACAAGCACATAAAAATTATTACTTTTTTCATCTGAGTAATAATAAAGAAGCTGTCCTACATTCATTAGTCTCACTATGTTGTGCTTGGAAAACTGTAACATCACCAAAAAAAAAAAAAAGAGAGAGAGAGATTAATAAATGTATAGGCATCTGTATCGGTATCGGCAAGTACTAGAAAAAAAGTATAGGTTTAACCTTGTGCACGAGCAGATCTGTTTCCTCACTAGAGAAGCGTTCAGTTTTTCCATTTGCAAATTCCGTAATGTAAATAGCGAATCTGCCATGGTGTGAGCGCAACTGGCTTTTAAAGGGAATGGGAGATGAGACTCTGATTGGTTTATTGCACGTCACGCTACAGGTACTCTAGTATAGGTACTCGTACTCAGTCCTTAAAAAATGGTATTGATGCATTCCTATTTATAAAAACATTAATTAATCGTTTGATACAGTGTACTTATTGTGTGCATACATTTATACTTGTATTTTAAAAATAATTGCATTTAATTACAGCTGTAATTAATTTCTGTGATTACATCTATAATTACACTGTTGTACACATTAACACTTAACCCATCCCTAAACCTACCCTTACCACCAAATCTGTCCCAAACATACCCATATCCCACCTCAATAGCAGCAAACGTGTTTTGCATTACAACATGAACACAATAAGTACATTGTATTTAACATTTTTTATGTAACTACATAATAGTTAAACGCACATATAAAGTGTGATACTGATTACTGATTACAATACTGATGAATTTATATACTTTCTTATGTGATGCTTACATCAACTGTCAATATGATTTTTTCCCGATAGTAAATGTGACACAAAAAAATGAATGAAATACATATATACTATCAAATGGTTCTCCTTCAAACCAAGTGTCAAACTGTCCCTTTGTAACTGTCTTTATGTGTGTGGGTCATTTAGTCATATGGTGCTGTTTGCATCTAAGGCATAGTTACAATGTAACTGAATATTGTATTCACAGAATGTAAATTATATAATATAACCTAAAAATGCATTGGACATAGGGCCCTATTTTAACAATCTAAGTGCATGGTCTAAAGTGCATGGCGCAAGTGCACTTAGGGCGTGTCCGAATCCACTTTTGCTAGTTTAAGGACGGGAAAAATGGTCGGTGCACCCGACGCATGGTCTAAAAGGGTTGTACCTATTCTGTTAATGAGTAATGGGTGTGTTTTGGGTGTAACATGCAATAAACCAATCAGAGTCTCATCTCTCATTCCCTTTAAAAGCAAGATGCGCTCGCACCATGTCGGATTTGCTATTTACATTACAGAATTTGCAAATGGAAAAACTGAACGCTTCTCTAGAGAGAAAACGGATCTGTTCGTGCACAAGGTTAAAGTGCACAAGCAGACTATCTACAGGGTAAAGACGGATTCCACCAAAGCATTTTTATCTTTATGCACACGATAATAATCTTTTACATTGTAATCCTTTTATTCTTAATAATTGGCATTTTGTGTGCTACTGCGTGTGTGGGTAATAAGCAGAGTGTACGTGCGTTGTGCTCTTTAAAAAACAAATTGTGCCATTGACTTTAGACCAGGTTTCAGTAGGTCAGTGATGCAGTCTATTTCAGTTGCTTCAAATTAGTAACGCACCAACAATGTGCGTAAACTACTAGTAAACTACTGTATCTGCTCCCTTCTTTGTGTCCTTGTGTGAACATCATGTAGGGGGTTAAGCCTGGCTTATACCTCATGTTATCACAGCAATACTACTGTCTGTTGTTTTGAGATATTGCAACAGTTGATTCTGTTTTGGTCTGTTTTCATTGATGGGACTTCTGTTACTCAAAAAGTTACTCAAAATGAACCTTTTGTTGTGTATAAGCAGCATCACACTTGCAATTGTAGTATCAATCTAAATATATTGGCTGTGATAACCTGCTGCACGAGGCTACAGCTGTTCTACTATTTAGAACAACAGCACTCTTGCTCATGTAATATTGCTTAAATAAATAGTCGGAAATACATATTTGCATTTGGCGTTTTCTAATTACCTGTGCAGTTCTGAACTCACAGATAAATTTGTTTCATTGTCTGTTTTGGAATAGATCTGCTCTTCCTGCTGCTATGTTCTCACGAAACAATGTTAGTATGTGGAGCATTCTCAAAAAATGCATTGGGATGGTAAGTCAAATTAATTTGATACAAACTGTATTAGTGTTTCTTCAAGCATTTTATTTGATGGTAATCTGGAATTATTTTTGAATGTTTGTATTGTAAGGTTTGCATGATGTTCGTGCCAGATTAATTCTAATTCAGCCAGCTAATCTGTTCTCATCTTTAAATCTTCACAGGAACTGTCGAAAATCACAATGCCAGTGGTGTTTAATGAGCCTTTGAGTTTTCTTCAGAGACTGACTGAATACATGGAACACACATACCTCATTCATAAGGCCAACACTTCACAAGACTCCATCCACAGAATGAAGGTATATATACATATACTTCAGATTAATGTTGTGTTTCAAAGAAGACACATGTATTACTTGGATATATATATATATATATATATATATATATATATATATATATATATATATATATATAGATATATATATAGTTTTCTTTTGTTTATTTTATTTTATTTATTTATTTATTTATTTATTTTTTTTTATGCTGTTCATTTTATTTAAACAATTTATTTAGATTTAACACCATTGTTTCTGGCCTGCTAACAAAATTTTTTAATTTATATTTATATTATGAAGCAATCACTATAATAGTGCTTTGGATCAAGCCAGTATCATTTCTAGACTGCCAACACCGATTATCACATGTGTAAATAGTTATGTTTAGTTTGTTGCTATGTAAAGACAAAACAATTATTTAATAATTGATTGTTATATATATTATATAATTTATTCATTACAAATTCATTACAAAGATTGCAGTCTATTTCTGCTGCCATTGTTTTCCTTGGATTTGCTTCTCAGTTCCATGCAATTTAAGCTTTTCTTGGTTCATTCCATGTTTTACAGACAACCTCTCTCATGCTTATTCAGATTAGCAGAGTTGGTTTTTAATTAATCTAGTTTATTTTAATTCAGGACTCCATAGTCCAGGTTTTAGTAATCTGTACTTAATCTGTGTTTCAGAAAGCCATTTTTTAAGACATGATTAACTATTCTTGATTAAGGCCTATCCTGGCTTAATTTAAACCCTGTCCGGGAAACCACCCCAATATGTTTTTATAATAAACTTTTTTAAATCAAAATGTAGATTTTAATTTTTTATGTTTTCATAATCAAAAGATGCTATGTGAAAGTTTGAAACAGAAAATAGTGGTTTTCATCTTGCCACTTTCTTGGTAAAGAAAACACCTTTTTACTCAAATTATTCAAAATGTTATTGCGTTTTGGAACCAAACTCTTCATATATAGTTTTAGGCCAAAGACCCCTTGGTGAATAGAGAAATAGAGCATGGACCTATTAAGTAAAACAGAACATTGCAATTTTAAGCCTGGCCTATTTTAACACATGACATATGTATGCTACCATTAATGTATTTACAAACTTTGACGTGATGCTTACATTGCAAATCCATTCAAATAATTATGATGACATACAGAATTTTGAGTTTACTTACATTTTTTAATGGAAGGGACAGTTAAACATTTATCTGAAGTTCAGCTTCATAATTCCATGTTTGGTTGAAGTTAAATCACTATTTTTAAAGCAAAAATTTCTTTGAGGTCAAACGATAATGGGCAGGACTTTTACCTGAATTATATGCTTTTGCATTGAATTACCTTCAGCATGCAGAGTCTATCATGTAGATTTTATGTAATCTTATGCAAATACAACACACATTATTTTTTAGTACTAAATAACGATTACATTAATTGAATTTTAGGTTAAATGCATACAATTAATTACGATTAAGCAAAAGATCTGAACATGCAGAATATAATAATTATACACTATAAATCTGAGATGTATATCTGATGGCTCTGCAAGCATCAACTGAAGAGTAAAGTAAAGTAGGTTGCTCAAGCCTTTGGCTGAGGAAAGTATTCATAAAACAAACTTAATATATTAATAATGTTTTTTCAGTGTGTGGCAGCATTTGCTGTGTCAGCTGTGGCCTCGCAGTGGGAGAGGACAGGTAAACCCTTCAACCCACTGCTAGGAGAAACCTATGAGCTGCTCAGGTCAGTGTCTCATATGAAATTATCATTTATGAGCTAATCATGTTAATGTGTCAAATGAGCTGACCACATCAGGGTTTTTCCTGTCATTAGAGAGGATCTGGGGTTCAGATGGATCTCTGAGCAGGTCAGTCATCATCCACCGGTCAGTGCCTTCCATGCCGAGGGCATAAAGAATGACTTCATGTTTCATGGCTCCGTTTATCCGAAACTCAAATTCTGGGGAAAGAGTGTGGAGGCCGAACCTCGTGGAATTATCACCCTAGAGCTTCCTGTGTGAGTGATTTCCACCCTTACATGTGTACCAGGAGTATGAGTGGATTCAAGAGCATGTCATTTTCTCACACACATAAACATTTAACAAACAGCTAAATCACTGACATAACTATTGTTAATTTGTTGTTCCGCAGTCACAATGAAGCCTACACCTGGACCAACCCTACCTGCTGTATTCATAACATTATCATGGGACAACTGTGGATTGAGCAATATGGAAATGTTGAAATTATTAATCATAAGTAAGAGCAAATATCATTAAAGTGTAGAAACAAGGGTGTAAATTAGCTTGAGATTGAGAGGAAAAATGAAAAACTAATGCAGAAGACAAACACAAATTATTTCACTGTGTGTGCGTGTGTGTGTTTTATAACAGAACCGGGGAAAGATGTTGTTTGACTTTCAAGTCATGTGGCATCTTTGGAAAAGAGCTGCATAAAGTGGAAGGATACATACTTGATAAAAGGTATGTAAACACTCTTTAAATGACAAATATCTGAAAATATTTATGTCCCAGAGACTCTAAATAGGCTTATTCAGTTTTACATGACTTTAGTGTGGTAAATACAATATGCAAAGTTATTAAAACAGTTAGCTCTGATCCACTAATTTAATTGGATATGTGGTGTTCCAAGAGGGTTATCTTATATAACCGCACTGGAGCATTTCACTTTCTGTATCACTTTATATCCATATTAATATAACTTTTTATATATTTATCACCAATTTCACACTCGCAAATGTGCAGTTCTGTACAAGCTAATGTCTTGAACATTTTTTTGTTTTGTTTTGTTTTATTGGAGGGGATAGTAATGTTACTTTTAATTTTTTTAATTAGGCCTATTAAAAGAAGAATTTTAAGGGATTTAAGAAAATAACTAAAATGTACTATAAAGTAATCCATCTGATTTATTTGCAAATTATTTTATTTTGAAATATCCACACATTCACTCTTAATCGTATGGCTAATATGCCAAAAACGACTTCATAACATTTCTTGTCATCACATTCACTTATGAAAAGTTCAGTTCAGTTCTCATACAACAGCATCAGTAAAGTCAAATCAATAATATTGTTGAATATTAAGTGTCCCCATTAAGCAAGCCAGAGGTGACAGAGGCAAGTCAGAATTCAGATCGGGATCAGTAGCATTCAAATATTCATCCAGTTCCTTTTGCTTGAAGATCAGATTCATCACGCTGGTATGGAGCTGAAGCTGGCCATAGGGTCTGTGCAGAGGACCTGTCTGGTTCTTGTGGTCTTTGTTGAGGATCTGTGCCGATGGCTGTCGTGTCGACAAGGCCTTCACAGGGGACTATCTAGTAGACACGGTCTCTACTGACATTCAGGGCTGCGTTTTGGCCATGTCTAGGTGCAGGTCCACCATCTGATCTGGATATGGGCCAGATCCGGCTGACTATGGTAACAGACCGATAAAAACAGACAGACTAATATTAAAGTAGATGCCATTCTTCTTACGGTGTAACAAGTACATTGGGTGTTATAGGAAGTGTCCCCCAATTTATGCAGCCTAATATTCATTTAACTGATTTAAATAATAGAAATTGATAATGTGTTATGTGTATGCCAGGTTGAAGAGATGTATTTTTAGTCAAGATTTAAACTGACAGAGTGTGTCTGCGTCCTGAACAACGCTTGTAGGACTATTCCAGAGTGTGCGTGCTAAATAGGAAAAGGATCTACCGCCTGCAGTCGATTTGGTATTATCAACTGGCCAGAATTTTGAGAACGGAATAGACTTGAAGGACAATAATGCTTTAAAAGCTTGCTCATGTACTGGGGAGCTAAACCTTTTAGTGCTTTGTAACTAATTAGCAAGATATAAAATATATGCAATGTTTAATAGGAAGCCAGTGCAGTGTTGACAGAACCGGGCTAATATGGTCATACTTCCTGGTTCTAGTATTAGTTAATTAATTAGTAGTAACTGCGAGAGATACAACCATGATCAGATGGTAAGAGCAAATAATTTGTAACTCTACTGAGAGCAGTCTCAGTACTATGATATGGTCTAAATCCTGACTGGAAATCCTCGCAGATACCATTTCTTTCTGAAAAGGAGCATAGTTGTGAGGATACTGTCATATCTAGTATTTTTAACAGGAAAGGTTCATTCGAGATTGGTCTGTAAATTGACTAATTCTTTAGGATCAAGTTGCAGTTTTTTAATAAGAGGTTTAATAATAGCCAGCTTTTGGTATCCTAATGACAACAATGAATTAATAATATTAAGAAGAGGATCTATAACTTCTGGAAGCATCTCTTTCAGTAGCTTAGTCTGTATAGGAGCTAACATACTGTACATGTTCTTGATTTTGATGATTTAATAAGTTTAGACAATTCTTCCTCTCCAATAGCAAAGAAAGAATGGAATTGTTCGTCAGGGGCTCTATAGTACGATGTCTGATGCAATACTGTTGTAGATAGATGTATGGTTATAATTTATGGTTAAAACAGTATCATTCTTGCAAGTACAGAAATTCATAAAATCTTTACTGCCATGTTAAGTCGAACCTTTATTTCTCATTAATTTATTCACTGTATCAAATAAATATTTAGGGTTGCGTTTGTTCTCTTTTAAGAGAGTTGAAAAGTAAGCAGATCTAGCAGTTTTTAAAGCCTTTCTGTATGCAATAACACTTTCCTTCCACAAAATGCAAAATACTTCTAGTTTTTTTTTCCTCCAGCTGTGCTCCTTACACGTGTTGTCTAACTCCAATTGAGTTTAGAATGTCTGTAAATGCCAATCCCAATGTGTTGGTTCATTATTTACATGTATATTAAAATCTCCAACATTTAAGACTGTTTTTAAGACAATTGCAGCCAGTTCTAATTCTAAAAGAAAATTCTTTGATAAAGTCTATATGGTGCCATGGTGGCATGTATACAGTAGCCACTACAAACTTTAAATGGGATTTATCACTTACACTAGATAACGTTATATAAAGCACAATCACTCCAAAAGAATTATACTTGAAACTACACTCTAAAAAATGCTGGGTTAAAAACAACCCAAGTTGGGTTAAATGTTTGCCCAACCTGCTGGGTAGTTTTATTTAAACCAACTATTATTTAAAAATTGCTATATGGCTAGCTTAAAATGAACCCAAAATAGTTGGGAAATTAAAAACCAGATGCAATTAGAGACAAGAATAATAGACAAAAGGTGAATGTTTACTAATAAGCTTTAATATTTTATTAATATAAATTGTATAGTTTAATAGTTTATTAATATAAATGTATTAATAAGCAATTTAATAAATGTTTATTGTTTAATAATTATTCATTGAACATTAATAAATGATCATTTCCAACATACTTTGGGTTAATTTTAATTAAGCAATACAGTAATTTTTAAACAATAGTTGAGTTAAATAAAACTACCCAGCAGGTTGGGCAAACATTTAACCCTACCGCTGGGTTTGTCCATTTTCAACCCAACTTGGGTTGTTTTTAACCCAGCATTTTTTAGAGTATATATGAAATTATACTTAGACCTTTAAGTACTTGAAATTATACTTAGACCACTGAGTAATACTGGAAATATTACTATAAATTACAGCAACACCGCCCACTTTGCCTTTCAGATGAGGCCCATGTTTATAACAGTAATCTTGTTTTATGTAATCTTCTGGTTTAAGCCAGGTTTCTGCCAAACACAGCACATCTAGTTTATGATCTGTGATCATATCATTTGCAAAAAGTACTTTTGTAGAAAGGGATTTAATATTCAGCAAACCAAGCTTTATCATTTGCTCATCTGTATTATATCTGTTCTTAATTTTATGAACATCAATTCAATTTTTACCCTTAAATTGTTTGTTTTTTTTGTATTTTCTAGTTTTGGGAACAGTCTCTATATGATGATATGAAGGTGAAAGAGTCTCTATGTGTTGGAATTTATCTGACTTCTGTGACATGTCGCTAGCAGATGGTTTAAAGCCAGTCAGTCTGCTTACTGACCTGGGCCCAAATTAGTAAAGATTCAACTATGTGCCATATTAGAGAGAAGAGCAGCACCACCCCAGAAGGGATGAAGGCCATCTCTTTTCAAAAGGTCATGTCTGCTCCAAAAACTTTTTCAACTGTCTATGAACCCTATGTTATTCTGCGGACACCCCTTAGCCAGCCATTTAGTGATGACAGTCTGCTACGAGCATAGAGCACATTACAGCCAGAGCATATTACAGTGTCTGACATCGTACTTGAGAGTTCACGCACCTTTTTGTTATTTTTAGTGATCTCCAACTGGCGAAGTCAGACATCGTTAGTGCTGACGTGAATAACAATCGTAGAGTATTTATGTTTAGCATTAGCCATCACTTTTCAAAAGGGTTCTCAGTGGGTGCATTACTGAGTGGGGAAAACCTGTTTGTTGTTTTAATTGGAATGGTATAGCTGTGTTTTGTCTCGCGACTATGCCGTCTCACAATCACCCTGTTCTGCTGTGGGGGCTTTAATACTGGTACTGGGCTTGCTAATCTAGTTACATCCAAAGCAGTATCTAGAGCCCTTGAATTCTTACTCTCCTTGATTAAAGTCTCTAATTCTGAAATCTGGGGGATATTTACATAACATTTGCTTTGACTTGGACCGATATTGATATTTGTTTTGACTTGATATTGGATTGAACTGTTAAATAAAAGTTTTTCTTCAAAAAAATGTAGCTACACTAACAATCGGTCAAAAGAGAAATTTACAACAAACAGAGGTTTGTACATTAATAAAAAGCCACACACAGTAAGCTGCCTGTTTTCTTTATGTCTGTCCAGTAAAAAAAAGATCTGTGCTCTCTATGGAAAGTGGACAGAGTGTTTGTATTCTGTGGATCCAGCGACGTTTGATGCTTACAGTAAATCTGACGTAAAGCGTTCTGAGAAGGACAGGAAGGGAAGTGCACAGGTGACTGTTGAGATCATTAGCATGAATATTGATTCTTTTTACATTTTATGTAATATATTGTTGAACATAAATATGCATTTTAAACCATTATAGCTGAAACTGACTTGCTGTATTTAATAACATTAATCAATGTCTAATGGAATGTGTTTTACAAATGTTACAGAGTAATAATGCGGAAGAGGAGCCAGATGAAATGCCTCCTCCAGAGGCAGAGACCGTGCAGGTGATTCCAGGAAGTGAGCTAATCTGGAGGATATCACCACGACCAGACAACTCAGGAAAAGTATGCAGAATATTTCACTATTTGTCATCACATGATTTTATTCTTATGATGTGACTATTGAGCACAAGTACTTGGAAGTGATCGGTCATCATGATTATATGTGATGTGACATTTTACTGAATTAGATACATTAAATTTTCTGACATAGAACCAAATTTCTCATTCCTTGAGGTTTCTTCCTGTTCATGGTCCGAGGGCCCTACTGCAGGGGGTTTGTATTGGCTAATTGTATTGTATTGTACTGGCAAACATTTGATTTATTGTTGATGGGCCTTCTGTACCAACCTGTAACAGTTTTTTTCACTTCTTCTTGTTATTAATGTTATTTTGTGATTATATATATATATATATATATATATATATATATATATATATATATATATATATATATATGCAGTGGGTACGGAAAGTATTCAGACCCCCTTAAATTTTTCACTCTTTGTTATATTGCAGCCATTTGCTAAAATCATTTAAAGCAGAACTAAGCAAGATTCGCGAAGCTCCCCCTACAGTTTTCTTCAGTGAATGACGCTGTCATAAATAATCCAAGCGCAGCTCTGGACTACAACGACTACAACACTCGCCAGTGCACTGAGCGCAGTAGTTTTGCAAATACAGTACAAGAAAGAGGAGGTGGGTAATTTGCAAATACAGTACACTCGATGGAGGTGGGTAATTTTCAAAATTGTCTTATAAAGACATATTAAATACATTGTTTTTGAATTACCGTAAAGCATTTTGTCACTCTCGCGTGAACGTGAACATGAGGCGAGATTGTTTCGGGTCGGTGCAGCTCAAGTTGCAAGTGCTGTATTCTGGCGTAGACGTGCCAGAGGGGGTTAGTGCTCGCCTCAAACACACCACTACAAATCAATTAACCATCGTAAGGACTTAGAAAACTATTTATGAAGGTAAAAAAAGTTACTTAGTTCTGCTTTAAGTTAATTTTTTTCCCTCATTAATGTAAACACAGCACCCCATATTTACAGAAAAACACAGAATTGTTGACATTTTTGCAGATTTATTAAAAAAGAAAAACTGAAATATCACATGGTCCTAAGTATTCAGACCCTTTGCTCAGTATTTAGTAGAAGCACCCTTTTGATCTAATACAGCCATGAGTCTTTTTGGGAAAGATGTTTTTCACACCTGGATCCTCTGCCATTCCTCCTTGCAGATCCTCTCCAGTTCTGTCAGGTTGGATGGTAAACGTTGGTGGACAGCCATTTTTAGGTTTCTCCAGAGATGCTCAATTGGGTTTAAGTCAGGGCTCTGGCTGGGCCATTCAAGAACAGTCACGGAGTTGTTGTGAAGCCACTCCTTCATTATTTTAGCTGTGTGCTTAGGGTCATTGTCTTGTTGGAAGGTAAACCTTCAGCCCAGTCTGAGGTCCTGAGCACTCTGGAGAAGTTTTTTGTCCAGGATATCCCTGTACTTGGCCACATTCATCTTTCCCTCGATTGCAACCAGTCGTCCTGTCCCTGCACCTGAAAAACACCCCCACAGCATGATGCTGCCACCACCATGCTTCACTGTTGGGATTGTATTGGACAGGTGATGAACAGTGCCTGGTTTTCTCAGGAGAATCTTGTTTCTCACCATCTTGGCAAACTCCATGCGGGCTTTCATGTTTCTGGCACTGAGAAGAGGCTTCCGTCGGGCCACTCTGCCATAAAGCCCCGACTGGTGGAGGGCTGCAGTGATGGTTGACTTTCTACAACTTTCTCTCATCTCCCGACTGCATCTCTGGAGCTCAGCCACAGTGATCTTTGGGTTCTTCTTTACCTCTCTCACCAAGGCTCTTCTCCCCCGATAGCTCAGTTTGGCCAGACAGACAGCTCTAAGAAGGGTTCTGGTCGTCCCAAACGTCTTCCATTTAAGGATTATGGAGGCGACTGTGCTCTTAGGAACCTTAAGTGCAGCAGATTTTTTTTTTGTAACCATGGCCAGATCTGTGCCTTGCCACAATTCTGTCTCTGAGTTCTTCAGGCAGTTCCTTTGACCTCATGATTCTCATTTGCTCTAACATGCACTGTGAGTTGTAAGGTCTTATATAGACTGGTGTGTGTCTTTCCTAATCAAGTCCAATCAGTATAATCAAAACACAGCTGGACTCAAATGAAGGTGTAGAACCATCTCAAGGATGATCAGAAGAAATGGACAGCACCTGAGTTATATATATGAGTGTCACAGCAAAGGGTCTGAATACTTAGGACCATGTGATATATCAGTTTTTCTTTTTTAATAAATCTGCAAAAATGTCAACAATTCTGTGTTTTTCTGTTAATATGGGGTGCTGTGTGTACATTAATACGGGAAACAAATGAACTTAAATGGTTTTTGCAAATGGCTGCAATATAACAAAGAGTGAAAAATTTAAGGGGGTCTGAATACTTTCCGTACCCACTGTATATGTTGAAATGAAGTGTTATGCATTTTTAGCAAGATGATAAAATTGAGAGACTTCTTAAAGGATTAGTTAACTTTCAAATAAAATTTTCCTGATAATTTACTCACACCCATGTCATCCAAGATGTCCATGTCCTTTTTTCTTCAGTCGAAAAGAAATTAAGGTTTTTGATTAAAACATTCCAGGATTTTTCTCCTTATAGTGGACTTCAATGGACTCCACTGTTGAAGGTCAAAATTACAGTTTCAAAGGGCTTTAAATGATACCAGACGAGGAATAAGGGTCTTATCTAGCGAAACGATCTGTCATTTTCTAAAAAAAATAATAATTAAATGCTTAATATAAACAAATGATCGCCTTCCAGTTGGTTCCGCCAAAACCGTACTTTGCTATGTAAATCACAAGACAAAACAAGAAGCATTAATAATCATACGATAATTATAGAATTCATTACAGATTTCCAGGAATTTCTTTTTTTTTTTTTTTTTTTTTCACAGCTGATGTATTTTGCTTGCTTTAAAAGAGCTGTCTCTTGTTTAGTAATTTTTTTTTTTTTTTTTAATTGCAGTCTTTTCCTGCTGCCATTGTTTTCCTCGGATTTGCTGCTTAGTTCCATGCAATTTGAAGCTTTTCTTGGTTCATTCCATGTTTTATAGGCAACCTCTCTCATGCTAATTCGGATCAGCACAGTTGGTTTTAAATTGATCTGGTTTATTTTAAATCAGGACTCCATAGTCCGGGTTTTAGTAATCTGAACATAATCTGTGTTTCAGAAAGCCATTTTTTAAAGACATGATTAACTATTCTAGATTAAGGCCTATCCTGGCTTAATTTAAACCTTGTCCGGGAAACCGCCCCTAAAAGAAATATTCCTGTTTTGTGACACTGTCACTCAACCTCTTTGTCTTTCTTTCTCTTTTTTGTCAGTACTATGCCTTTACATCATTTGCTCTGCAGTTGAATGAGTTGGATGCAGAGATGGAGCGAGTTCTTCCACAAACAGACTGTCGTCTGAGACCTGATATCAGAGCCTTGGAGAATGGACACATAGGTACACTGACCTCTTATTGTGTCTCATAAAGTTATAACACATTCATTCACCCAGAAAAACTCACAACCGCACTACCAAGTTCTGAAACACAGGATGGTAGGAGAAGGCTGATACCTGGTCTGGCCTTATCCCTAAAGCCCTCAAGTTTCTTGTTTCACTGATCAATAAGGTGGTGCTTATATCATGAACACCACCATCCTATTTTTTTCACATCTGCATAATGCAAGACTTGCCGCATATTCGGCCTTGTTGATTTTTCTTGTCGATGGAGTTGTAGGGTTATAACTGCCATTAACTAAACTGTTCATTGAAATAAAGCTGAAATAAAAAATAAAACATTATTATTAGATAAACGCTTAAACTAAATGAAAATTTTAAATATTACCTATAGGCAACTAAATGAAATAAGGTTAAGTTAAAGCATTATATATTGCTGTTGTTTCTCCAGATGTAGCCAGTGCAGAGAAGAACAGACTGGAAGAAAAACAACGCATGGCTCGGAGAAACCTCTCCCAATCAAACGAAGAATGGAAAATAAGGTTTGAAATATTAAAAAAAGACCTATTATGCTTTTGTGTTCTTTTTTCTTTAGTGAGTAATGTTGCTGTCTGAGCATGAAAAAGGTCTGCAAAATTCCAAAGCACAAAGTCACTCCAAAGGGAGTTATTCTCTATATTAGTGTACTGTTTCTGGACTTCCTGAAATGCCTACATTGTAGTCTTGAGTTTTCTTCCTAGAACAAACATGTCAAAATATTCCTCACTTAAACATTTCCTGCCCAAGGCATATGCAAAATAATGAGCCAGGCCCTGGTTGAGTTAATTAATAGATGGAATGATGGCATTGAACTACACCTTAACATCAAACTTATGTTTACACACAGGTGGTTTCATCAGGGGCCGAACCCTCACACCAGAGCTCCAGACTGGCTCTACAATGGCAGCTACTGGGACAGGAACTACTCACAACTGCCTGATATATATTGACCTCAAATTACTGCAGACATCTGGTGGAATGGAGTACATATATATATATATATATATATATATAAAATACACATATACACAGACTTGGACAAAATTGTTGGTCCTCTTGGTAAATATGAACAAAAAAGCCTGTGAAAATAAATTTGCATCGTTAATCCTTTAGATCTTTTATTTAAAAAAATTGTTTAAGTATAAAAATTTAAAATGGGGGGTAAATCTCAATTTTTTTCCCCCTCTAATACACATTGGACACAATTAATGGTACCCTTAGAAATTCTTAGTAAAATATCTCTGAAGTATATTCCCATCCATATTTACATTTTTAGCACACCAGGGTGATAGGAACAGAAAATTATCCAGCCATGACTTCCTGTTTCACAGGAGTATATATGTGACTCTGGACCACAAAACCAGTCATAAGCATCAATTTTTTTTTAAATGAAGATTTACATTTTTTTTTATATAGAATAAATAAGCTTTCCATTGATGTATGATTTGTTAGGATAGGACAATATTTGGTTGAGATACAACTATTTGAAAATCTGGAATCTGAGGGTGCAAAAAAATCACCTTTAAAGTTGTCCAAATGAAGTCCTTAGCAATGCATATCCACTCACAAAAAAAATGTATATATTTACAGTAGGAAATTTACAAAATATCTTCATGGAACATGCTTTAATTAATGTCCTAATGATTTCTGGCATAAAGAAAAATCTGTAATTTTGACCCATACAATGTATTGTTGGCTATTACTACAAATATAACCCTGCAACTTATGACTGATTTTGTGGTCCAGGGTCACAAATATGAGGAAACACAAGGGCCAAATTCAATCATCCATCACAATGGGTGAAACCAAAGAATATAGTGCTGATGTGCAGCAAAAGATTGTTGAGTTTCACAAACTAAAAAGTGTCTGTAGGAAAATAGCTAAAGCATTGAAAATTCCCATTTTCACCATCAGGGCAATAATTAAGTAGTTTCAATAAACTAAAGATGTTGTGAATCTGCCTGAAAGACAACATGTGTCTATATCGTCCTAATGCACGGCGAGGAGGAAAGTTTGAGTAGCCAAAGACTCAGCATCACAGCTGGAGAATTGCAGAGATTAGTTGAGTCTTGGGGTCAGATAGCCTTTTTTATTTTTTATTTTATTTTGTTATTTTAAGTCCTGGACATCTTGTTCAGATACATGGTATCATGGATTTGATCAAATACGTCCAAGTGTAGTATTCATTTATATAAGACATATCATAGCAGGTGACAGATATGTGAGATAATGTGTCACATTCCAAGAATTTGTTGAAAACATTTGTAACATTTAAATATCAGACGTATTAATATGGATTATTTTCATACAAATAGATATATAATAGAATAGTGTTTATTGAACAACTGCGTTCAGCACTCGGTTAGGGAGGTCTGATCGCGCTCAACATTTAAATAGACTAGGATCTCATTAAAAGAGCAAATGATTCACATCCATTTCAAATGTCCCTGGGTGAGACATAATTATTCTGATGATATATGGTGTGAAAATACTCTAGCCAACTTAGATTTAAACTGACTTAATGTGAATATTGAAAAGTTTTGCTGAAGAGTGTTTTGAAAGGACATAAAATCTGCTTGTGTTTAACAGTTATGGTACTCTGTTGCATTTACACCAAATTCTCATTTTAATGCAAGTTTTAAATATTTGTGTTTTGACATCAGCAGGTTAGCTGAACTTCTTAAATAAAAAGGAATTCATAACATGAATATGCAAAAAAAAAAAATAAATAAAATAAAAAAGTTCCTTTGTCATTTATACATCCATTAAACAGTTGCACCCTGAAAAGTGCAAACATTTTGTCATGTAAACAGTTCATTCCATGTAACACTTTTTATTTTGCTAAATAAAGGCTTTCTGAAACTTCTTTTTTTGTGACAAAAAATAAATTATATAGTGCTGCCATGAGTTTTTGTGCCATCTAGTGGTGTAGAGGAGAATAAAATTAAATGTGCCTTTAGCCCTATTGTACCCTATAAATCAATATACATGGAAGGTCTTTTCCCCCTCATGCTTCCTTCTGAGTCCTTCTCACCCTTCCGGTTTCATGGGATCTCCCCAGTCCTCTGTCTTCACTGGCTCAACCACGCCTACTGGCCCGCCAGATCTATCGTGGTCTTTGGCATCATGGCCTCAGTAGGACTTCCGACCCTCTGGCCCTGCCTTGGCCCTTCGATCAGTCAGCCCTAATGTGGTCCCCCCCATCCAGTTCCACAGGGTCTCTGTCTCTAGACCTGTTTATTTGAATGAAAAGACACAACTTCTCATTGGTCTGCTCTTCACCCATCACCCAGTTTCTGCTCTTCACCCATCTTGAGACTAATTCCTAAGGTTTAGGTCCAGAACTCCATGAAAATTCCTTAGGACCATTTGAATGCAGCTGCAGCTGAAACTAAGAAAGGCCACAAGAACCCATCCAAATCCATTCATAAGTGTTTAGAAACCTTAAAATTAATGTAAACTACAACACATCCATTTCATACTAATTCAGAGAAATTATGGAAACAGATCTACTCTCTCCTCCTTTGCAACCGTGACATGTATATATTTTGTACATCTAGCTTCTGAACAACATAAAACATGTAACATGCAGATAAAAGAATCACAATATTGTGTTTAAGAAATTATAAAATTGAAAAAAATAAATAAAAATAAAATAAAAAAGGAAGCCTGATGAACCTTATCAATAGCCTTGAAGTAAAATGTCATTGGCTCTTGTGTGCCTTGTGACATGTTCAAGTTTGATCTTTTTCCCTTTATTAATTTTTAGTCATCCAATGTTTTTTATAACAACTATGCATTCAGTTAGTTTTTCAGTTGGGTTGAGCCAGTGAAGACAGAGGACTGGGGATATCCCATGAAACCGGAAGGGTGAGAAGGACTCAGAAGGAAGCATGAGGGGAAAAAGACCTTCCATGTACATTGATTTATAGGGTACAATAGGGCTAAAGTCACATTTAACAGCAGTAATGTCTCGCGCATATACTTCAATGAGTGCTAGACATTACTTCCGCTGTCAGAGCGCGATCAGACCTCCCTAACTGAGTGCTGAACGCAGTTGGACATAGTGGTGTATTAGAGGTAAAAAAATTATATAAATACTGGTTTCCTGCACAAACCGATAATTTCGTGTCTTAGGACATCAATGTGTCGTCACGAGCCACAGGGTTTAATTTGGATTTGTCTATGCAAGTTTTTCCGACTCTTATTGTTCGAGTTCTCATTCACTCCCATTATTTGACTGACAGACGGCAGCGGTTAGAGTTAAAAATCATTATTTGTGTTCTTCTGAAGAAACAAAGTCACCTACATCTTGGATGTGCTGGGGGTAAGCAGCAATTTTCATTTTTGGGTGAACTATCCCTTTAAAGGAACTCTGGAACAGCGTGAATGAGTAGAGTGACCGATTTAGTCTCTAAGCTCTGTTCTGTAATCACTCAGCTCCAGCAATCATGGAGGGAAAGAAAATGCAGACAAAAAAAAAAAAAAAAAAAAGCCAGATTGTCTGCTTTTTCTTAGAAAGAAATTGTATCTGTGAGGATTTCTGAGGATTGATAGTCCTGAGACGGCTCTCATCAGAGTTACAAATGGCTTTCTCTTATCATCTCATCATGGTTGTATATTAGTGTTACTGGACCTTAGTGCTGTATTTGAAACTATCGGCCACAACATTCTTTTGAACAGACTCAAATTACATTGGCATTAGTGGAATTCCATTGGCATGGTTCAAAGAGTACTTTTCTGACCATTATCAGTTTGTAGCAGTAAATGAAGAAGTGTCATATTGATCACAAGTTCAATATGGAGAACCACAAGGCTCAGTACTAGGACCATTGCTTTTCACCCTGTACATGCTACCCTTTCTAGATATCATTAGGAGACGTGGTTTTAAGGTAATATACGCAGGGCAACTTTTTGAGCAATGTTGCGGAGCGATGTTGCTTGAAATTTAGAACTTCATTTAGATTGAAATTTCTTGCCCATTCTCAATGAAAAAAGTGCCCAGGCAACATTGCACAAAAAGTTGCCAGATGTATCGTCACCTTTAGTTTCCACTGTTACTCTGATGATACTCAGCTCGATTTCTTTGCACCCTGATGAAACATATCAATTCACAAATCTAACTGAATGCATAGTTGTTATAAAAAACATTGAATGACTAAAAATTAATAAAGGGAAGTAGATCAAACTTGAACATGTCATAATCAGTCACAAGGCACACAAGAGCCAATGACATTTTACTTGTGAAGGTTCATCAGGCTTCCTTTTTTATTATTATTATTATTTTTTCCAATTAATTTTATAATTTCTTAAAATATCTTAAAAGATCCGTTTCCATATTTCTCTGAATTAGTATGAAATGGATGTGTTGTAGTTTACATAAATTTTAAGGTTTCCAAACACTTATGAATGGATTTGGATGGGTTCTTGTGGCCTTTCTTAGTTTCAGCTGCAGCTGCATTCAAATGGTCCTAAGGAATTTTCATGGAGGTCTGGACCTAAAGGCACATTTAACGGCAGTAATGTCTCACACACATACTTCAATGAGTGCTAGATATTACTGGGGATATCTCATGAAACTGGAAGGGTGAGAAGGACTCAGAAAGAAGCATGAGGGGGAAAAGACCTTCCATGTACATTGATTTATAAGGTACAATAGGGCTAAAGTCACATTTAACGGCAGTAATGTCTTGGTTCGATGAGTGCTAGACATTACTTCCGCTGTCAGAGCGCGATCAGACCTCCCTAACCGAGTGCTGAACGCAGTTGGACATAGTGGTGTATTAGAGGTAAGAAAATATATAAATACCGTTCAGTTTCCTGCACAAACCAATCGTTTCGTGTCTTAGGACATCAATGTGTCATCACGAGCCGCAGGGTTTATTTTGAATTTGTCTGTGCAAGTTTTTTCGACTCTTATTGTTTGAGTTCCCATTCACTCCCATTATTTAACTGACAGACGGCAGCAGTTGGAGCTAAAAATCATAATTTGTGTTATACTGAAGAAACAAAGTCACCTACATCTTGGATGCGCTGGGGGTAAGCAGATAAACATCAATTTTTCATTTTTGGGTGAATTATCCCTTCAAACTTGTTGCCCCCATTCATTGCCATTACAAAGCTTGGACGCATCAGGATATTTATTAATATAACTCCAATTGTGTTAATCAGAAAGAAGAAGGTCATATACACATAGGGTGGCTTGAGGGTGAGTAAATCTTGTGGTAATTTTCATTTTAAAGTGAACTAATCCTTTAAGATATCTGCAGTCTCAAAGATGAACATGCAGATAAATAAGAGTTATTATCTCCCAAAAGAAAGAAGTGATTCTGAACTGCCTGAAACAAGTTGTCAGTACCGGTAATTCCATTCTGACTTTTTGTTTGAACCCATGTAGGTTTGTAACAAATTTGCATAATGCCTGCCTATGGTCTTCATTGGCTGACAGCGAACAACATCCATTTTGACCTGGCTTCAAATGTTTTAGTTGAGACAGGAAGAGTTTGATTGTCAAGAAGCCAATCCACTTTGCATACACTTTCAAAGGATGAAGATTTGTACAAAAACTTGATACGGTAAAACTACTGCCACCGCTACTGTTCGTATCACTGTGTATCAAGTGCTGAGGAAGATCCAGAGCTGAAATTTAGATATGGTAATGGCCATTTCAATTCCAACACGCATAGTAAGCTGTCGACCAGTCACAACAGACAACAGGTATATGTGACCAATTTGACCAATCAGAGCAGAGTAGGCTCTTGGAAAGAAGAGAATGAATCCATTATTGAATTGTTTCACTGTGAGAAAAGAGGTGATGCTGTAATGTATATTATGAGAAGATTAAAGTGTTTTTTGACCTTGGATGCATGTAAACCTATTGTAGTAGACCTCAAACAAAATTAGGAACATTTAAAATAGCATAATAAGCACTTTAAAAGTTAGAAACTATTTCAGGAAGTGTGACAGGCTTATATGTATAAATAAACAGAATTTACCCATTTTCCCAGTCAGTGAGAAGATAAAAATGCGTTATTGTAAGCAAGTGAACTACATCTGATGGATATGGTTGATGGATCAAATGAAGAAATGCAATCAAATGAAAAATGTTAATAATAGTGAACAGACACAAAATTAAAAATGTTGGACAGTTATAATTTTATTACTGTGTTTTGAGTGATTTTTAAAAGCAGTATGGAGTATAACATCTGTTAGTGAATATGTCCGCTTCGCCTTTTTTTCATCTTTAATATGTCGTTCTACATAAAAGTTCAGGAAGTGTCCAGCCTTGAACCCAGAGGATGTGTCTGAGCTGCATGATTTAGGGCATTTGAATGGGTTTTGAGTAAGAACATCCAAGTGGCAAGTAAGAACATCCCACCTGCTGGCCGCAAGACTATGGACGCTCTCATCAAATGGCAGTTTTGGTGTTTGTAATGCAGAGCAGGAAAACAGATGTCTCAAGGAGATCATCACAAGTATCCTTCCCGACGAAACTGTTCCTGTAAGATATCCTTGTACTCATCAAAGCCTCCGTCCACGCGGTGCACTCGCCCGGCCTCACAAACCCAGAGCTCTTTACAAACTATCCGGATTAGACGCTCGTCGTGGGACACCAGAACCACACCACCCTGACAGAGAAACACAAGTGTCAAGTTTCTGCAGACAGCACTTAATTAGCTCATGCTACTCTCTGCTGTTCTGTTGTACATCAAGTGATTACAATTACATAATGAAGAAGCTTTGACAAATGCTGTAAACACCTCAGAACACATCAGATTTGCTTGTTCAAAGTGGAGGACAACATTAGCAGATTCTGCACTTACTTTGAAATTGTTGAGGGCTTTTGCCAAGGCCTCAATCGTCTCCATGTCCAGATGATTTGTCGGTTCATCCAGAATGTAGAAGTTGGGGCTATAAATGAAAGACAGATGTGTTTAAATCTGTGAAAATGAGGGTCAGAATATGTAAATGCTGGCCATACAGTGTATATTCAGAGGGCTTAAGGGAAGGTCAGTCAGTGAAAGTGAGGGTCGGGTGACGAAAATGCAGGTGTAAATGAGGGTTAGAGGCAGGATTATAGCAGTTAACTAAAACCATTAAAAAAACATTTTCATTACTTGAAATAAAATAAATGGTAAAGGCACAGCAAGTAAGTTTCACTGCTAGAGGTTGATGCAGTGATGGAGCATGGAATCATGGGAGTGGTCGTTTTCACCTCCACAGCCATTTTCCCTTAATGGGGTTATAACTGTTGTCCACCACAAATGGTGCAAAACAAAAAACTTTGGCTTGCAAGAAGCTACCAGAAATCTTTGGCTTTGATGCTACAACTACTATGTCTACACTTTTCCAGGAAGCACAAAAATCTTAAATATTGTACCTTTAACTGAAATAAAACAAAATAAAACAAACTTATTTTATTTCAGAAAGTTGCCAAGGTAACATTTCTCATTTTCATTTAGTTTAATTTGATGTAAAAGAAAATTAGTAAAACTGAAAAATTAATAACTACAAACCATGTTTAAAATGCAACTATTTTAAAATAAAAACAACAAAATTATTAAAAAACTTTAAATACAATTAAAGTGAAAACTAAATAAAAACAAATTCAAAATATTAATAACTATAGTAGTATCTTAACTTAAAGGGTTAGTTCACCTAAAAATGAAAATAATATAATTTATTACTCACCTTCATGGCATTCCACACCTGTAAGACCTTCCTTAATCTTCGGAACACAAATTAAGATATATTTTTTTAAATCCGATGATTCAGTTAGGCCTGCATAGCCAGCAATGACATTTCCTCTCTCAAGATCCATTAATGTACTAAAAACATATTTAAATCAGTTCATGTGAGTACAGTGGTTCAATATTAATATTATAAAGCAACGAGAATATTTTTGGTGCGCCAAAAAAACAACAAAATAACGACTTATTTAGTGATGGCCGATTTCAAAACACTGCTTCAGGAAGCTTCAGAACATTATGAATCAGCGTATCAAATCATGATTCGGATCGTGTGTCAAACTGCCAAACTGCTGAAACCACATGACTTTGGTGCTCCGAACCGCTGATTCGACACGCTGATTCATAGCGCTCCGAAGCTTCCTGAAGCAGTGTTTTGAAATCGGCCATCACTATAAGTCATTATTTTGTTTTTTTTTGGCGCACCAAAAATATTCTCGTCGCTTTATAATATTAATATTGAACCACTGTACCCACATGAACTGATTTAAATTTGTTTTTACTAACTTTATGGATCTTGAGAGAGGAAATGTCATTGCTCCCTATGCAGGCCTCACGGAGCCATTGGATTTCAACAAAAATATCTTAATTTGCGTTCCGAAGATTAACGAAGATCTTACGGGTGTGGAACGGCATGAGGGTGAGTAATAAATGACAGAATTTTCATTTTTGGGTGAACTAACCCTTTAAATAACACTGGTTAGGTGTACATGAAGGTCAAATGGTGTAAAATTAAAATCAAAAGGACATAAATTAGAATCATGAAGATCAGATTGTGTTAGATGCAGGGTTATTGAAGTAAACTAAAACATCACATACATATTTTATATATTATAGGACCCACTTTATATTAAGTGGCCTTAACTACTGTGTACTTACATTTAAATTAATAATTTGATACAGTGCACTTATTGTGTACATACATGTTTTTACATTGTACTTATATTTTAAAAACACCTGCATGTAATTACATCTGTAATTAATTTCTGTAATTACATTTATAATTACACTGTTGACCCATCCCTTACACCTTACCCCTACCCTTAAACCTACCCATACCACCAAAGCTTTCCCTAACCTTACCCGTATCCCACCTCAATAGCAGCAAAAGTGTTTTGCAATTCTATATGAACCCAATAAGTACATTGTATTATACAATTTTTTTTAGGCAAGATAAACATTAACTAAAACAAAATAAACTTATTTTATTTCAGCTAGATCCAAGGCAACATTTTGCATTTTTATTTAGTTTAACTTTATGTACTAAAATAATGTTTAAGTACTTGCACACAAAAATGAAGAAAAAAAAAATGGTTAGATGCAGGAGGTGCAAAAACATTAAGTCATGCGAGAGCAGTATTACCAGGGCATGGTCATCTGAGCGAAAGCCACACGGCTCTTCTGTCCTCCTGACAGACTTGCCACCGGTCGTGTGGCCAGTTCCCCCGTGATGCCATAGCGACCCAGCTGATGACGGTACTCTTCCTCTGTTTGACCTGATCACAACAACACAGAGCAGACTGTTAAAAGTTCAGCTAAATGTACGTAATATTAGACTGTACATTAAAACACAATATAAAACAGCATTCAAGTATTTAACTTCCATAATGTGGAACATTTCTTTGATATTATTTTCTCCTCCCAAATTGAGGAAATCTGTTTAATAAAAGTCAAAGATAATAAAAAATAGAAAAAGATTTTGCTCCAGTATTGATTTTATGCTGAATTTAAATGCGTCAGTCACACAGAAGATGACATGAGTAACAAAGGCCTAGAATCACTGGTCAACATCATAAAGAGACATTCTCAGTGTGTAGCTGTGACTGAAACGTCATCTAGTATCTTCATTAATGAACAGGACTTGAAACATCAGAAGTGTCTCTGTAGGGGTCAGGGATGTAATCCTGATGATTTTTGATGATAATGTAAGTGCCAATTTGAGGCAGTACCAGGAAATCTCTTCAGCAGCAGTTCTATTGAGCAGACGTTGAGGTCTAGTTGATCCACGTGATGTTGACTGAAATAACCAATCTTCAAGTTTCTGTTTGGAAAGACACAAAAATGTGAGACAGCCAGACAAGACAGACAAGGTTATAATCTCTTCAGTGTTGCAGTGAAGCTAACCTGTGGGCGTATCTGACACCGTTGATAGGAGTCAACTCTCCCATTAGCAGCTTCAGTACAGTGGATTTACCAGCTCCATTCTCACCCACCTACAAAGTCAATGAATGAATGAATGAATAAATGAATATGCACGCTCTGTAGTAAAAAACCCTCCACTTTTCCACTGCTTTATACGGCCATTTCTAGAGACTTTTTCAGCTCAACATGGCGGCGACAGATATCTATAACTAACCAAAAAAAAAATTAAAAATGCAAATATCGCATATTTCAAAGAAATAAAAAGAAAACCCATTAAAATGGCGGCAAAAGACAAATATTGCATAATTCAAACTATTATATTTCTCAACTAACAGTAATAGTAAACTAATAGTTTCGAATAATTGTAATGAGTATGTTCCCTCTGTTAACTGATAGGAGTTACTAAAACTAACCAAAAAAAAAAAAAAAATCCTTTAAAAAGGTGCCATCGAATGTTTTTTTTACAAGATGTAATATAAATCTAAGGAGTCTCCTGAATGTGTCTGAAGTTTCAACTCAAAATACTCCATAGATTTTTTTTAATACATTTTTTTAACTGCCTATTTTGGGGCATAATTAGAAATGCACCGATTCAGGCTGCGGCCCCTTTAATTCCTCCGCTCCCCGCCCCCGGAGCTCGCGCTAGCCTTAAACAGCTTAAACAAAGTTCACACAGCTAATATAACCCTCAAAATGGATCTTAACAAGATCTTGTTCATCATGCATTCTGCATGCATACATCAGATCATGTGAGTATAGTATTTATTTGGATGTTTACATTTGATTCTGAATGAGTTTGATGGTGCTCCGTGGCTAAAGCTAACATTACACACTGTTGGAGAGATTTATAAAGAATGAAGTTGTTTATGAATTATATGGACTGCAAGTGTTTAAAAATGAAAATAGCGATGGCTCTCGACTCTGTGAATACAGTAATAAACGATGGTAACTTTAACCACATTTAACAGTACATTAGTAACATGCTAAAGAAACATTTAGAAAGACAATTTACAAATGTCACTAAAAATATCATGATATCATGGATCATGTCAGTTATTATTGCTCCATCTGCCATTTTTTGCTGCTGTCCTTGCTTGCTTACCTAGTCTGATGATTCAGCTGTGCACACATTCAGACGTTAATACTGGCTGCCCTTGTGTAATGCCTTGAACATGGGCTGGCATATGCAAATATTGGGGGCGTACATATTAATGTCCCAACTGTTACATAACAGTCGGTGTTATGTTGAGATTCGCCTGTTCCTCAGAGGTCTTTTAAACAAATGAGATTTATATAAGGAGGAGGAAACAATGGTGTTTGAGACTCACTGCATGTCATTTCATGTACTAAACTCTTATTCAACTATGCCAAGGTAAATTACATTTTCCATTCGATGGCACCTTTAAATGAGGCATGGTGGCAACAGACAAATATTGCATAATTCAAACTATTACATATATTTCAACTACATATTATAACGGGTTTAATCCATGAATAAGATATCAAATGGATATTTTGTATTCAAACCTGTTTTTGTATTCAAAATGGTAATGTCTGTGTTTCAGCAATGGTTTTGTGTTGACAATCAACTTGCCAAGAGAAAGAGACATTAACCAGGGACATTTTCTTGGGCAAAAAACCCCAGATAAATGTATATTTATAATTATCTAGGTTTTAATGCTGTTTCTGAATCAATGTCTATCATAATATACTTTAAAAAAATTCTAAGCAATGCTAATAATCGCTTCAGAAAAGACCAGTAAGCTCTGGAAATATTTAAAGCAGAACATTCACAGAGTGTCAGATCTTCAATTGCAAGCACATACGATGCAAATACGGGATTCTAGATCAGCCGAGACGCTGAGGCCACTGAAGAGCCGCTGGTCAGCCGAGTAGCCGAACTCCACCTCATCCAGCTGCAAGATTGGGGGAGACAGCTTCTCAAAGTTATCTGGAAAACTGTTGGGAGATCAGAACAAAACACTCGTTCACTTCTGACAGGGGGCAATCTGCTTCACAAACACACAGGAAGACGGAGTGAAACTGACCGTAAGATGACTTCAGACTCCTTCACTAGGGGCTTGAGTTCAGGCCTGTGACACACAGACAGATGGTGAGGAGGCAGCGAGTGAGTTTGATTAGTGAATAAACGTGAGCTGCTCATTTGTCACACTTACAGTTTCTCCAGCAGCTTGAGTTTGCTCTGCACTTGAGCGGCTCTGTTGGCGTTATATCTGAAGCGGTCAATGAACACCTGACGCAAGCACAACATTAACAGAAGTTTCATCTGGCAGCTTTGTCAATGGATAATAAACACGTCAATAATACATTGTCAATTTTTTGTGAATTGAGAAAATATTGTGTAATATTTTGTGAATATTTATGACATATGCAGACATGAAAAATGCGTTCAGAAAATATTTCGATTTTTTTCTTTTACATTTTGTTGTTGTAGCCATAATTCATATAGAAAGTTTGTATTCTTTAAGATATTTTAATGTTTTTGAAATAAGTTTCTTCTGCTCACCAAGGCTGCATTTATTTAATCAAAAATACAGGAAAAACAGAAATATTGTGCAGTATTTTTACAATTTAACTGATTTCTATGATAATCTAATGTAAAATGCAATTTATCACAGGAATGCTGATTTGGAATGCTGATTTGGTGCTCAAAAAACTTTTATTTGTTATTATTATCAATGTTGAAAACAGTTTTTGCTGCTTAATATTTTTGAGGAAACCGTGATACTCTTTTTCAGGATACTTTGATGAAAAACAGCATTTATTAGAAACATAAATCTTTAATTCTTTCTTTCTTTCTTTCTTTCTTTCTTTCTTTCTTTCTTTCTTTCTTTCTTTCTTTGAGACTTTTGAATGATCGTGTTTCATGGTTTGCACAAAAATATTATGCAGAAAAAAAAAAAACATTTTCAACTTTGATAAAACACTAAAACAAAGAACCAAATCAGCATATTAGAATGGTTTCTCATAGAATGATTTCTGAATGAACTAAGACTTTTAAAGACCTGGGTGACACATTTGAGATTTCACACATATGTAAGACCTCTGTCCACCTACTGTCTAGATAAGGAACATGTTCTGCAGCAGTTATGCAGAGAAGCTGGGTTGACCTGCTTTGATACCTGTATATGTTCTCTGTACTGTAACTGAGCTTCATATTCTCTTTGCTGGTTCTTCAGTCGGTCTTCTTTGGTCTTGATGAAGTTCTCATAATCGCCGCGGTAACTCTCCAGCCGCTGGGAGTGCAGGTGTATGATGTCTGTTACCACGGCATTCAAGAAGTTACGATCGTGAGACACCACAAGGATGGTGGACTGCCATGTCTAGAGTAAAAGAAAGGTACAATTACTTCCAAAACTTTTGTTGGAACAACTATTTTATCAGAGTTTGACAATTAAAACATGTTAGTCCATTACTTTTCATTTAGAACTGTTAAAAGACAACTAATAAAACAAATAAAGCAAACTATTGAACTGTGTGTCTTAAAAGAAACTTACTTGTAAATAGTTTTCCAGCCACAGAATGGCTCTTACGTCCAACATGTTTGTGGGCTCTGTATAGATGTGATGAATAAAAGATATGCATCAATATTTAACAAAGAATATAATATAAGGACCATACTCAGTACATCTTACTCACCATCAAGTAACAAAAGATCAGGCCTGAAAACAGCATCAGAAAAAAAAAAAAAAAAATCATTATCATCACAAAGTACTTTTTAAATAATCTGATTAGACAACCAAGCAACCTTTTAAAATACACAAACATATTAATTTCATAAAATTATGATATAGTAGTATAATAATTTTTTTTGCAATATAGACTGAACCAACATTTCTAAAACTACATTATTTCAGAGTTATAATACGTATTTGTTAATTACGAATAATAAACTCACCGTGCAAACAGGGCTCTTGCTAAAGCTAACCTCATCCTCCAGCCTCCAGAGAACTCCCTACAGGAAACACACACATCAAGAACCACTGCAGAACACATTCACTTATAAAGGCTTTTATTTACAGAAACAATGAGGAAGACAGATCATTTATAAGAGAGAAACAATAGTTTAGCAAGTAACCATCATTGCATGGCAACATACTCACTTGGTTGCTTGCTGTTGCATCTTGGATGAAAAGCCTAAACCAGCAAGGATAACTGATGCTCTGAAAGAGTGGGGAGGGGAAAAAAAACAATCACATGACCTTTTCAACAGACTGTTTGACTATGTTTACATGTCTTTAAAAGGTACAATTTGTGATTTTTTTTCCGCTAGAGGTCGCTAGAAGCCTATTCAAAACAAAGGCGTAGACATGTAGTCTCCATCTCAACGGAAGGTGCAAAAGAATAGGGATTGGAGTCTGGAAGAACTCATGTTCGTGGATGCGATTATTAACGTTACTGTAGTATGAAGCAGAGCAGGACCGAGTGTTGCGGGAGCTGAACGAGGAGCTGGAGCGATTGATCAACACACGCCTCACGAGCAGCGGGACTTTTATTATGACACAGTCGCCGGTGCCGCTTCCGCTTTTCCGGTCATGAGTTTACGGGAGCTGTCCTTGTCGACAGAACCAGCGGCAGATGGTAAACAGTAATTATGTTCCATAAAAAAGTAACACAATCCACCATAAAACATGCAAGAAGTAAATAAGGAACTGCTTTAAGCAAGCTAGTGGTTTGCTGGACGCTAGACACTACTTCCGCATTTGTCCACGGCACTGTTGTCATGTAGTTTCTACGTCAGTAAAGGCGGTAACAAAGGTAACTGACGTCATTGACAGGCGACTGCACTGCCCCGTGTCACTGTTTAGAATGGGAATTTTCTCATGATTTACAAGTAGTTGAAAACATTAGAGATATTGTTTGTAATCAGCTGGACAAAATATATAACACTAGCCTAGTGGTTTTTGGATATTTTACTGCAAAAATTTTACATATTGTACCTTTAACAATATGGATGCCTGATCAAAAAATACAAAACTTGTGTGTAAATTGATCTCACGTCTGTTCCAATTTATGTGATAAACATGCAAATCATTTTCTACTCACCTGGCAGGTGCTTTATCAGCTTCAATTTCTTCCAGTTTAGCATAAATTTCAGAAAGACGGACACTTTCTAGCCCATCTGCACTGAAAGATTGAAGGAAAGACAAAGAAACAGGAGTTTTAGCTAAAATTATGAATATTGTGACAGGAATATTATTGGGAAAAGTCCATGCTGTTTTGTAAGCACCATTAAAATATGCATTTGAAAATGGTCAGGTGATATACTTTACAAATCTTTTATGCTGTGTTTGAATACCAAAGAGTGCACCTGTTAACTGAGCAATATGTTGATATGTAAATACAAAAAAAAAAAAAAAAAAAATAATAATAATAATATATATATATATATATATATATATATATATATATATATATATATATATATATATATATATATATATATATATATATATATATATATATATATATATATATATATATATATATATATTTGTTTGTTATATATAAAAAAAAAAACAAAAAAAAAACTGCTTCCAAACTGAGGTTACAGAATAAACGAGGACAAAAACAGCACAGTGTCCACCACACCGCACTATATGATACAAACATACAACATATTTAAATTGGTCAGTGTATAATGGGCTGTAGTTGACGTACGTTCCATTGGCGATATGTGCGTTGAGTGAACGCTCTTCCTTCAGCAGCTCCTCTCGAACGGTGTCACTCTCTAGAACACTCTGCAGAGCAACAGTGTCGTCTCCGGCCACTTCCTGCTCCACGTGCAGAATGGAAATGTGCAAAGGGACGCGTAGGCTCCGACTCGCCAACATCTTCAACAGAGTGGTCTTACCGAGCCCGTTACGCCCAATAAGACCGTAGCGCCTGCCGCTGGCCAGAGACAGTTCAGCGCCCTGCAGCAGACATCTGCGCTCGGGAACAAAATAACTTATGGTTTATTATATTATATTATATTATATTATATTATATTATATTATATTATATTATATTATATTATATTATATTATATTATATTATATTATATTATATTATATTATATTATATTATATTATATTATATACACACACACACACACACACAACCGCTCAAAAGTTCAGGATCGGTAAGATTTTTAATGTTTTTAAAAGAAGTTTCGTCTGCTCACCGAGAGTGCATTTACTTAATTAAAGATACAGTAAAAACAGTAATATTGTGAAATATCATTACAATTTAAAATAACTGTTTTCTATTTTAATATATTTTACAAAGTAATTTATTCTTGTGTTGGCAAAGCTGAATTTTCAGCATCGTTAATCCAGTCTTCAGTGTTCAGAAATCATTCTAATATGATGATTAGTTCCTCAAGAAATATTGGTTATTATTATCAATGTTGTATATTTTTTTTTTTTCAGGATTCCTTGATGAATAGAAAGTTCAAAAGAACACCATTTATCTAAAATACAAAGCTTTTGTAACATTTTACACTACCGTTCAAAAGTTTGGGGTCAGTAAGAATTTTTATTTTTATTTTTTTGAAAAGAAATTAAAGAAATTAACACCTTTATTCAGCAAGGATGCATTAAATCAATCAAAAGTGACAGTAAATACATTTATAATGTTACAAAAGATTAGATTTCAAATAAACACTGTTTTTTACTTTCTATTCATCAAAGAATCCTGAAAAAAAAAAATATTGTACACAAATATTTTGTACAATTGTAAACAATAAATGTTTCTTGAGCAGCAAATTGACATATTAGAATGATTTCTGAAGGATCATGTGACACTGAAGACTGGAGTAACAATGCTGAAAATTCAGCTTTGCCAACACAAGAATAAATTACGTTTTAAAATATTTTCAAATAGAAAAGTCATTGTAAATTGTAATAACATTTCACAATATACTGTTTTTACTGTATCTTTAATTAAGTAAATGCACCCTTGGTGAGCAGAGGAAACTTCTTTTAAAAACATTAAAAATTTTAACAATCCCAAACTTTTGAGCGGTAGTGTATATAATGTAAATAATCAATATGGTCCCAATATATATTGTGCAGCAGTAGTTAGTCTGATCAATTCTTCACTAAATTAACTAAATCACTTAAGTTATCCTTACTGTCTCAAAATAAAGAATGCTTTGTGTACTTATGGTTAAAATGACAATTCACAAAGATTTCAAACTTTTTAGAAGAATGATATTTTATAATTGAATATTTTTGGTCATTTAGATACCAGTGTTTCTGTTAATCAAGTGATTTCTCACCGTTCACCAAAAGACACATCAAAATTCTCAATGCGGATGTCATAACTCCGATTCTTCCCAGATGAGTCGACACGATTTTCTTTCTTATTGCTCGCCTGACTGGCCGAGGCCTCCTCCAAAACCCTGCAAAAACACATTCATAAACAGAGCAACAGTCATTCACTGACCTCAATGAAAGGGTTTTATCATTAGTGGACTGCAGCACTTTTTTGCATGAACTTAATTTGAACATTATAATATGCAACATGAAAATCTCATGTCTATTTTAAAATTGGGAGAAAAACAGCTCCTAATTCCAACAGTCATGAACAGAAACTGGTTTATTCCAGCGGTGAAGCAGAACTCACAGTACAGATGATGTTTTCTGTGAGTCTTTCTCATTTCTGCGCTCATGTTTGGCTTTCAGTTTGGCCTCAGCTTTCTCTAGTTTCTTGGCATCCACAGTCTAACATAAACAGAAGAGATTCATAAAGTTTTTTTACTAGTAAAATAAAGCCTCACATGGTTGATGGTGTTGGACATAGAACTATTCAAAACATCATAACATCATAAAATCTTTTTACTCAAGTTTGAAAGCTTGTATAGGCAGATGAGATAATCTTACTGTACTCGGATTCCTCTTCATCATCCAGATACCATGAACATCATTAGCAGATGATGCTAAAAGAGCAGAAACATTTGAGACACTCTTTTGACATTAAACTGGACCTATTTGTAATGTTGCTGTTTGAGCATGCAAAGTTACAAAGCACAAAGTCACTCCAAAGGCAGTTAATCTCTATATCCGGGAACAAAATCTCAATATTCCTCATTTAAATAACTCCCGCCCAAGGCATGAGCAAAAATAAAGGGCTGGGGCCTGGTTGAGTTGGTAGTGTGTTAAAACTCGGGGTTATGATGAGGGTCGGGGCAATTTTTCCCAAATACGCTCAAAGTGCTTGACCAATCCCAACACACGAGACCAGCCGACCAATCAAAGCACATTGTACTTTTCAGAAGGAGGGGCTTCATAGAAACAAGAACTTAACAGAGTGTTACTGACACACTGGGAAGAGAGGAGCTACAAGTGTTAAATATGGGGGAAAATGAATATGTTTTCATGCTTGAATCTTCAAAAAACACATTTAGTAGAGCTCCAAAACAAAATCAAGACATTGTAAAAGGGCATAATATGGCCTCTTTAAGAGTTCACTGTACTAAAAAACTTTACATCAAAATAGGTGTTTCCTATGCAAAGAAGATCACCAGCCATTTACATTAAAGTCTTAAAAATGCAGCAGCCTTTCAATCTCATGGTTAAAGAAATGGTTGTGTATTACAATTATGACTGTTTTTTAGAACAAAAAAAATAAACAATATTTTAAATGGAGGAAATAATACAATAATATTAAAAAAGTATTACCCTTAATGCCAAAACTGGAATCAATCACCTGTATGCTTTATGTCATCTAGTTGTTGTCTATCACCTCTGAGAGTGTAAAAAAATGAAGTACAAAAAGTTGAAAAATTGAAAAAAATCTCTCACCTGTGTCAGCAGACACCTGCGATAACTGCACTGGAGCCTCTAGCAGCATCTGCTGCTGACCAGAGTCACACTTTGTCCTGACAAGAACAAACAAAATTATGGATTTTCTGTGGTTTTATCATCTGTCAACAGAGGTTTAGTAAAAGCAGCTTTTATATTTAAGGGTGGCCACTGTCACAGCAAAGCCATAAGAACAGAAAAAAACAGGCACATGTATGTCATCCATCAAGTGATTTAATACTGACTAAATGAATTTGTCATGCATCCATTTCATTTTTAAATGGAAAATTTTTACTTTGCTGAAGTCTTACAGATTGATGGCTCATTTTTTTTTTTTTTTTTTTAAACATGACAGCAGCAGATGTTAGAGAGTTTCCCTTTCAGAACTCTGAAATTTCAAAGTAATAATAACTTTATACAACATTTAGTTCTTTATTAGTTCTTGTTCCGGAGCAAATCAATTTGGATAAGGAAAAAGTTAAGTTTCATAACTATTTTTTATTTAATTGAACCCTGTACTATCTACTAATCTACATTTAGCTCCTATCTGGTGTTTTTTTTTTTTTTTTAATAGAAAACTAATGAACAGTGAACACTAGATAACTTTCCTGAGGTAAATGCAACATTAAGTGACAATGTTCACAAGCTGTGTTAATGACGTCTTTCCATGGTTGAAACACTTCTTGAGCAATTGCATGAGGCATTTTGGTAAGTTGTACTCTATCTTTCAGCATAACTTTTGATGTTCATGCATGTTTTTTCGTGCTATTAATTAAAGAGGAAGAGATGGCTCACGCTACGGCTTTAACTTAGGCGCTACAGCGATCTGTCATGTCACATTAAAAGGGCACCTATTATGCAAAATTCACTTATAAATGGTGTTTGGACATAAATGTGTGTCGGCAGTGTGTGTACACAACCACACTATAATGATAAAAATCCACCCACTCCTCTTTTTCCATAAATCATAAGCATTGTCTCAGAACAAGCCGTTTACAGATTCTGGACAAAGTGACATGACTTTGCACAGGCCCCGCCCACGACTGCTGATGGACTCTGCCGAATTAGCATAGACCTCGCCCTGAGCGAGTTGTACATTGTCCAACTTTTTCTCCTGGCCGAAACAGGTGTAGCAACAACAATTATCTCTCGTAAGCAACTCAGGTGTGTTGTTGTGGGATGTGAGAGTGAACATAACAGTCTTCATGTGCTCCTGACATAAGAGCCTCTATTACTCAAGGATGGATCAGTACCAATTGTTTGTGATCCAGCTTACAGTCTTCAGAGCGATACTGGATACGGCACTAATGAAAGGGAGAGCGTGCACTTTATTACATTTCATCCGAGTTGTTTTACGGATAAAATAAACTTTAACAGTTTATTAAGAACCCCTGAAATGGCATAAGGTCTGCATATATTTGTTTACTGTTCGTGGTAATGAGTGTTTTTTGTAATTCGCTGTGTATGTTGATGATAATGCAAGCGAGAGAGAGAGTTTATGGATAATATTTTAACGTGCACTTCTTATACTGTGTTTTACTCAGATTTTTCTGGAGTGAAAAAGGATGCTTCATCTTTTGTGTGATGTACAATAAACATAAAACTCATCAATAAAGTTTTCAATCATTCAGATGGGTTCTGCTACAACAGACTTGTACTAATAGCGGATAAAAGTAAGATGACAACAGAATTTATAACCTTAATTAAACTAAAATATACCTGTTCTATCTCCAAGTAGCATATATTCTCTGGCTGTGGATCATTGGCTGTTTTTAAACAAATGGCTGATGGCCGGTAGTGAAAATAATTGCTTTTATTGGCTGATACATCATTGATTTTTATCACCAAATAACAATCTTTTTTTCTCTCTTCTCACACACTCTGGTGCAAGAGCATGTTTGTATATATATACAGCTTGCCATTCATTTCTACATTTGTCAAAGCCCCAATTTTGCAGGAGTATTTGTGGAAACATTCAAGTTGCATCATTCCTTTAGTGAATTGGACAAATACAGAAAGCACATGCAAATAACACCATCAGAAGACAATTCATTATTAATGAGTTCCCCCTCTAATTTCTATGGAAATTATTTAATAGATAGTACAAAATGTTTTTATTTTAGAAAGAATATGAACATCAACAGATATTTCAATTGATGCTGGATCGGATCATTGGCACTTACAGCTGGAGTGTGTTGAACATCTGGAAGCAGATTTGTCGAATGTCGTCTTCATTCTTGTCACCGACCTCTTGCAGAACGCCGCCGATGGCCTCAAACACTTCCTCCGCATCCTCGAAATCTGAGCCGCCGCTGTCCAACACGCCTGTGCCATAAAATACACATCACACAGTCAGAATATGCATCTGATCAACATCTCCAATCGACCTGTGTCTGCCATACATTAAATGGTAAAACACAAACTTAATTATCATTTTAAGACGTCTTATATTTTGGGGAAGAAAACATAAATCGTGCTTTTATTAAACTTTAAAAGACTGATTTCAGTCATCATCATCAAAAAAAAAAAAAAAAAAAAAAAAAAAAAAGAGCGCTGCACGTTTCAATGTCTCAAGGCACTTTAGATTCTCAATTAACAGCGCACATTTATGCCAAGCGATTGCTTGTGAACTCGAGTTGATGAATTATGACAACGTCTACTATGGCCTTTATATAATATGTTTTAGACGGTTGTATGAATACATATTTTATCTCTATAATCTGAAGAATCAGCCCGCTATAGTATAGACATACATTTCAAAATAAGAGTCCGATGTATTTCAGGCTTGCTTATAATTAAAAGTCAAACACTAAGTTAGCCTATGTAATTAAAATGAATTTCAATAATAGAAATACTGTTAAAAATCACATATTAATTGTTGTTTGTCACATGTAGTAGACCATTTTTGTGTTGTGGGTAATAGGAGGATATAGTATTTCAAACCTGTGGGAAGCACTGAGATCCCTAATATATCTGCTGATAGTCATCTGCTTGCAATCACTTCCATGTGTATCTGTGTAAGCGCTCAGTGAAGAGCATCAAAAAGTATCTATTACAACATCTGTACTTTGGAGAACCCTAGTTTAAACCGCTGACAATATTACTGAGGCATCATTCAGAATCGCTTAGAAATATTGCAGAAAGCAAAGAGGCCTGCTACACAGAGGGAGAATTTCTCAAAAATACATTTATGGACTGTGCAAAATCGCAGAATTGTTTTCGGATTTTAAGAACAAGGACGACATCACCAAGCAAATTTCAAAGCTTCTCTTTTCAAAGGTGTTAAAAGATATAGAAGGTTTAGAGTACTTCAGTTTAGCGCTGGATGAATCTACTGACAGCACAGATGTCAAGGACATAGCAGTGAGGGTATGTCTTCTTAAAGGGGAAACATTTGTCAAGGAAATGTTGACCTTGCTCCCATTAAAGGGCCAAACCAGTGGAGAGGACATTCACTCTGCACTGAGAGGCAAAAAACAAACTTGAAAAAACTACTTTCTGTCTCTACTGATGGCGCCCCATAAATGATTGGAATATATATGTGTGTGTGTGTGTATAATATATTATATTATATATACATATATATATATTATATATAATTTTTGTGTAATAAGTTACTTGTGTCTCAGAACACGCAGACGAAATGCAATCAAAGCGTTATCTTGCTTTCAAAAGCAGATGCCTGCTGTTTGGGAATGCACTGCAGTCAGGCATAAGACTGGTTCTGGAAGGTAATTATACCAAAGTACTTTGAGGCATTTCAGAACAACCAAAACAGTGCAAAAATATCAGTCCCTGGGTTAGTCCAGTTATGCCATCCCATCATACAAAGTCACATGATTTTTTTAAAAAAAATGTATGCGCATCGAGAAATTTATTCTGTAAATGTAAATTTATCCAACTCAAACAAGTGCTTTAGTTTTTGGCCCGGAACACACCAAGCCGACGCCGACAAACTAGTGGCGATGAAAGAAGACTGCGGGGTTGGGGTCCAAAGTTGCCCTGACACACCAAACCGACGCTCGACACCAGATGGCCAAGTAGCACGTCCGTTCTGTGCCTGCATAAGAAGAAATGCCTTTCCATACGAGCAGGTGGCAGTAGCTGAACAGCTAATCAGAATAATCAGATGGAACGACGAGCTCCGACACTGATTCAACATGTCAAATCGGCCGAAAAAAAGCAGATGAGGACCAACTTAAGCCGACGGTGTGGAACACACTGAGAAAACTTAGTCGGCCGACCATCGGCTTGGTGTGTTCCGGGCTTTTAATGTGCATTTTTAGAATTGATGTGCATCTGGGCGTTTCCATAAAGCAGTTTTTTTATGCAATATCCCAAAATGCACATAAAAAAGGTGGATGGAAACATAGCTACTGTGACACGAACAGTCAATTTTATTCTTGCAAATGCTCTAAAACATAGACAGTACCATTCCTTGGTTGAGTTTTAAAGTGCATATCCTGACATGGTAATGCATATAGAGGACAGATGGCTTAGTCGCAGAAATGTCCTTGATCGCTTCATGGGATTACTTCCAGTTGTGCGCAGTGTTGGGCAGTAACTAGTTATTAGTAACTAATTACAGTAATAATATTACTTTTTCCAGTAACTAGTAATGTGTCTAATTACTAATAAGATTTCAGTAATAAATATTACAGTTACCAGCTATAAAACAACTCATTACTAGGGCTGGGCGATATATCGAATGCTTTTGTCATGCGCATTTCGTCAGTAAAGCCGGTTCCCTGATTACCGCTAAATCGCCATCACCTGCTTTCAAATAGAGCAGCATTTAATAGACAGAGCCGTAGTTAATCGACGGCGATTCATATCGATATGGAACGCTCAAATCTAGAAATTCTAGATTTGCAGATGTTAAACCCCTCAAACCAGTACTGGCGTTCACAGAGAATCCATTTTCTTGTGACATACAGGCTATGCATCACAACAACATCCTTAAAGAAAGATGTAAGGAAGAGAGCATTGACACATTTTGGACCAAGTGTGTTCTGATAGACACATGCCTTGCATTAATCCAGTGTACTGAAAAAATCCTTACTTGCTTTGGATCTATATATGTGTGTGAAAGTGCTTTCTCTGTAATGGGAATAATAAAGTGACAGACTAACAGACATCTGACAGACTGTCTTAGGCCTGGTATTAAGATGTGTTTTGGGAAGTGTGCTAGCCAGACGGGATTTAAACTTTGTTGGCTGAAGCCCCAACTTTGCTTTGAAGACAAAAAAACATGTTCTCTCACAATACCGGATTTCTAACACGCACTCAGAGCATTCGATGTGGTCTTGCAGTTATCAGAGAACAAATGAAAACTGATGCTCTCCTTGTGTTTTTCAGCTGTCTCTGTGCACGTTCATACAGTTGAGCTCAAAAGTTTACATACCCCTTGCAGAATATGGAAAAGAGTTCTGTACATGGAAATTACATGCAGTGAGTCTCAAACACCATTGTTTCCTCCTTCTTATGTAAGTCTGATTTGTGCAAAAGACCTCTGAAGAACAGGCGAATCTCAACATAACACAGACTGTGACGCAACAGTCGGGATCAATAATATGTTAATGCATCGTGTTTTCTTCTGGAGCATCAGTGAATGTTTGAACTCTAATAGTTGTGTTTGAGTCCCTCAATTGTCCTCAGTGTGAAAAGATGGATCTCAAAATCATACAGAAAGGGTTCAATTATGCAGAACATGCTGGAAAACCAAAGAATCTGCAGGACCTGGAGGATTTTTCTGAAGAACAGAGCTCAGTTTAACTGCTCAGAACAAACAAGAGACTCATGAACAACCATCGCAAAACAAAAAAAACAGTCATGGATCATCCAGGTAACCACACACAGTATTAATAATCAAGGGTATTTAAACTTTTGAACTGGGGCATTTTTAGAAAATCGGCTATTCATTTTTTTATCTAGTGGACTTTATGTAAATATCTGTTATGTGAAATACTTCATTCAGGACAGTACTAAATAAAAAATAACATGCAATTTTCATGATCCTTCTTATTTTGTTCAAATGATTAACTTTTTTGCATATTCTGCAAGGGGTATGTAAACGTTTGAGCTCAACTGTATGTAAAATTCACAGGCTTATTTTGTCCATTAGACCGAAAGATCTGAAAAACCCATACATTTACTTGCATAGACCCTCCCCTCGAAGAAATAAGGACAGAAGTGGTTTAAAGTGGATTAAAATACAAGGTGTATATGGGTATTTGTCTCCCTCATCCACTTGTGAAGGTCTAGGAAGACTTATATGGGTAATCAGTAAAACTGAAAATATTGTCTTAAATAAAGTCTTACGATGCAAGTTGTAATTTGTGGCCCGTTTTATGTGGTTTAAATGTGGCCCCTAGACCTCTGAACTTGAGTATAAGGTTTCACTTGTGAACATTAGTTAACATGAACAAACAATAAACAATACTTCTACAGCATTTACAAATCTTGGTTACTTTTAATCTTAACATTCACCAACACATTTTTAAGATTCAAAGTTTTATCTGTTAACATTAGTTTATGCACTGTGAACTAAAATGAATAACACTAACATTAACAATGAGTGAAATATTCTTACATCATTTATTAGTTGTTGGTTAATGCATTAAAGGATTAGTTCTCTTCTGAATGAAAATTTCCTGATTATTTACTCACCCCCATGTCATCCAAAATGTTAAGGTCTTTCTTTCACTTGCAAGGCGATCATATGTGTTTAAAAAGCATATATTTGTTTTGATTTGTTTTTTGAAAATGGCCGATCGTTTCGCTAGATAAGACCCTTATTCCTCATCTAATATTGTTTTAAAGCCCTTTGAAGCTGCACTGAAACTGTAATTTTGACCTTCAACCATTTGGAGTCCATTGAAGTCCACAATAAGGAGAATAATCCTGGAATGTTTTCCTCAAAAATACTTAATTTCTTTTCGACTGAAGAAAGAAAGACATGAACATCTTGGATGACATGGTGGTCAGTAAATTATCAGGAAAATTTTATTTGAAAGTGGACTAATCCTTTAACTAACAAACGAGACCTTTACAAACAAATCTATATAAAAAGATGGGATTAAGTAATATAATTCTTATTAATATGAATTAAGTAGGGATGCACGATACATATAACAGGCGATATACTAAAGCCGATAAAAAATTTCCTTCAGCTGAGACACTTCAGACACAAATTGTTTGTAATGATTGTTTTGAATTGCTTGAAATATGATTGGAGTAATTTTGAAAAGGAAAATGAAGTCTATCATATAGGCTACATTATTATTTATAATTTAAATTAATATTAATAATTTAAATCTACAGTTGTCGCTGCATCTATATCAGTTTGGAGAAAATATATATTAACAAATGAAGGCATAATAAAGACAATGAAAATGTGCTCATTCATTCATTCATTCATTGTAAAGCCATTCATAAATTCTGATGAATGACGCCTGGGACACTAACATGATTCTTGAACAATGATAATATTTTTGTTAAAGATTATATAATTTGAGTGATTCTCTATTATAGACTTGATAAACTGCGTCATGTATGTGACATGACGCAGTTTATCAAGTCTATAAATCGATCTGCAGTCTGTGAATATTTCACTGTAGTTTGCTTAGTAGTCAGCATTTATAACTGATTTCAGGTCATGACAGCAAGAAATTAATGTCCGATGGTATTTCCTTACTTTTGTCGATGTTTCATCATTTCAGCTTTCTGAATGACATAGGCTAAATAACCAATCATATATATCTCAAAACAACTCATGTGTCACGTAATCTACTATAGAACTGTTAAGTTGCCGTATTGTTCAAGAAAATAATCTGTCAGGCACAAACTATTATATTATATTATATTATATTTATTATATTACATTATATAAATAAGGAGACAGTAAATCATCTGTCTGGAAACATGACACCGGTGTCACTGAAAAACTTCAATGCAGCTACTTTATTTCACAAATATGAAATTATACTGCATTTAGGCTTTGCTCGAATTGATAACTTATGTGTCAATGAAATTATTTAAACGGTAATGTCAGTAACTCATCAGATTTATCTGATGCTGTCTGTTAGCATGACCAACACATCATCAGCATGCAGCACTATTTTATGTAATGAATGAACTTATGTCATTAACACTGGACTTGACACTAACAGCTCATATAAGGTATTACATATGTATAATAATGTCATATATTTGTACAATACCAGTGATATAATCGAAGAGTTCAGAGTCGATCTGTGGAAACTCGTTCTTCAGTATCTCCACATACGCCGCCATCATACACACACCGGGCCGGACACGAGGCGCATGCGCACAGGCGCATCAATAACACGTGGACGAACGCTGCTAGAATAACTCCTGAAGTGCGTGTTCCTCCAGGGAGCGCTCTGCGGCTCAAAAAGAGTTGTTACATTCAAATCTCACGACATTTTACATGTGCGCTAGATCGTCTAAATGTACTAAATTCAAAATTGAAAACTGACATACAAATGGGATGTGATAATTCTCTATAAATGATTAAATAAAAACGCCCTTTATATTTTTCAGAGTGCCCTGATTGGTGAATCGTGACCAGCGCTGAAAAAAGTAATAGGTACACGTGACAACGATGTCCATGTACGCAGAATAATTAAATAATAATAATAACGCCGAGAAACTTTAATGGCTATTGAACAGAAAACACAAAGTGAGAATATTAAATAGGAGAATTATTATTCACATATACGTCATAGTTAATAATAGACATTTATTTTTGCAATAATATTCATATAATAGTAAACATTGGTTCAAACTCACTTATTTTTCATTTATTGTATTTTCAAACTGTTCATCCCCTCCCAAGATTTGTAACTGCCGAAACACTAGAAATCTATCGAAAAGCTACAGAAATACGTTACACTTTCTTTATTATTATAAATTAGTCAGTAACTGGACCCTTAGCCATTAATAATAACTGATATGAACGGGACAATATCTGACCTAGAGATTTTTATATTTTGATCAGATGTGAAACACGTTCTGACTTTCATAAACTAAAATCCCTTTGATTTGGGCAACTATATCACGTATGATAAAGTTTTGGGAGTGAGGTGTGTTTTAGTAGTGACAATTTTAGGTACTTTTATAACTGAGCACATGCCTGACAAACACATCTTTGAACAATAATAATAATAATAAACTATTTGGTAGTGACATTTACTTCAAAATGATGGGATCTAGCCATGATGGACAGGGATGCAGTCTCACTTTATAGTTAAAATCCAGTGACATGCAATGCTAAAATCAAGCTAAAACTTTTATTGTTTCAGTAGTGACATGAAAGTTTGGTGCTTTTTTTGTAAAAAAAAAAATATTTTAATGAATTCTTCAGGTTTAAGCAGACCATAACATTCTCATGATACCCAATATCTGAATTAATATCAATTATTAATAGTTCTTTTGTACAGTAATTGTTCATTTTGTACAGTGACGTGGCAGCATGACATTAAGATACACTTTCATTTTTATCAAAAACACTTTATTTCTCGAAACAATAGCATGTTAAGCAACTACAGAATTGAACAATGGTGGCAATATATAAAGACATACAAAGGACAGGGAAACTGATGCTCTAAAGAGCCATTAGAGAAAGCAAAGTGAACATCATTCTGACTGAATGAGAGTTGGCAGCTCAATACTGGAAGCTGCGTTTGGTCTGAATGTCATCCAGGATTTGTTGTAACTCCTCATCCTCAAACCGGCCTTCCAAGCTAGAAAGAAAAAAAAAAAACCACCACATTAAATGAATAAAGTAAATGAACCTCAAAAGCAGAGATTTAGATTTGTGCTTGTGATGTTCAGTTAAATGCATCAGTGACAACAGTGTGCAAATATTCTCTAAGAAATATAATCTTACAGATAAGCCTATAGTTTAAAGAACGTAACAGTCTCATCCTTTGGAAGTGCATCAAAGTAGATTAGCTTTGGCAGCAGAAAACAGTGTATTCTTGACATGAACAACAACAACCAAACTCTTACAGTCTCAGCCACCACTTCACTGTTCCGAGGGTCAAAGTAGACAATGTTCACAACTAAAGACCATAGGCTGACATTATGCAAATTTGTTACAAACCTACGTAGTTTCGAGCAGGAAGTAAGACTGCAATTACTGACAAATGGTTTCAGGCAGATCAGAATCGCTTCTTTCTTTTATGAGACAATAACTCCATTTATCTGCACTTTGATCTTTGAAACTTTGCAGACATTTTACATTCACAAACAGCTTTAGTACACACTACTAGGGGTGTAGCGGTACACGTATTTGTACCGAACCGTTTCGGTACAGGGCTTTCGGTACGGTGCACGTGTGTACCGAAGCATTACATTGCAACCAATATTCACCACCAATAACCGCAATAAGCTCTGCGTTTTGTTACTTTCGATAAGAAACAAAGTGTCATCCTTCAAATTCTGTCCACGAAATCATGAAGTTTAAACAGAAAATGCCATTTTGACGTGCTTTGATGTGGGGTGACAGATCACTGTACAGGCGCCTCCGTTCAACCGGCAGCGCGAGCGCGGAGCGCAAGTGAATGTGTTCATCTCTTCCTCCTTAATACTAGTTACAGAATAAACATGAAAAAACATCTGAAGGTATGTTGCAAGATTCAGTACAACTTACTGAAACGGTCATATCTCATGTAATAGCTCATTCAGTGTTTCAACGGTGGAAAGACATCAATGAAAGCGTCCGTATTCAACAATATGTCATGATGCATTTACCTCAGAAAAGCCATTCAGTGTTCACAGCTTGTTAGTTCGCTAGAGAAATGAACTCTTTCGCTTAATACGTATATGCACTGTATTAGCCAATATATTCATTATTTTACTTAATCTTTTAGTGATATCCTGATTAGGCTATTTAATGTATGTTTAAATAAATCTGATGTTAAAATAACAGCCACTGTGTAGAAATGATTATATTTCAACAACGTATTGGAGTAAAAACATTTAGAAGTTAATGCAAAAACTGCCCTAGGTGCAGCTTACAGGTTTGCATACAATTTGTTATTTGAGTGTTGATTATTTTATCTAAAAATAAAAAGCAATTGAATTTAGGCTAATAGTTTGGGCTTCTTTCAAGTTAGGGCTCCCTACATAGTTTATAGCATTAGCAGAGATCATTTTTTTTATCCTTAAGAAACTTTTACATAATTTAATTTAATATATTTAAAGACAAAAACACAAGTTGTTCAGTAAACCTCTGTTTAATAATAAAAAAAGCAATTTTAGGTTTAGTTTTCTCTCCACCTGCTGTACCGAAAACTGTACCGAACCATGACTTTAAAACCGAGGTACGTACCGAACCGTGAGTTTTGTGTACCGTTACACCCCTACACACTACATCAAAGGTGCACTTTAAAGAGCACTAAGTTTCGAAAATAATGATTTCTGTTGGCCCAGCTGGGCCAGTAGTTCAGATTTTTACTGGCTCTGCCAACATTTTTACGGTGGCCCAACAGTATAAATAACAGTTTTGATAAAACAGTTTTGTGTATAACACAGGCATGAGATTATCCAAACTAAGTAATTTTCCACATTATAATGACCAACCTTGGGATGAGGGCTTTGGCCTCTTCTGCAGCCTCAGGACACAGATTTGCTAAACTTGCCAATTCAAACTTGTGAAGTTTTTTCTGCAGAAGTAAGCTGTAAAACAAGGCCACAGTTAACAGCAATGTAATATTCACTAAATGACAGTAAAATTATACAAGTACAAGAAAAAAAAAAAATAAAAAAAAAATAATCTAAATTTCAGAAACATTCCATTCAGTTTATATTACGATTTTGGGAAAAAACACTGAAATAGTGCTGTCAAACAATTAATCGCATCCAAAATAAAACAGTGTTTACATAATACAGTAGTGTCAAAAAGTGATTGCCCCTTCCTGATTTGTTGTTTCAGATCATCAAACAAATTTAAATATGAATCAAAGATAACACAAGTAAACAGTTTTTAAATGAAGGTTTTTATTATGTAGGGAAAACAAAATCCAAACCCACATGGCCCTGTGTGAAAAAATGTTTACCCCTAAACCTAATAACTGGTTGGGCCACCCTTAGCAGCAACAACTGCAATCAAGCATTTGCGATAACTTGCGAACCGCCTTTTTAAGGTCATGCCATAGCATCTCAATAGGACTGAGGTCAGGACTTTGACTAGGCCACTCCAAAGTCTTCATTTTATTTTTCTTCATCCATTCAGAGGTGGACTTGCTGGTGCATTTTGGGTCATTGTCCTGCTGCAGAACCCAAATTCACTTCAGCTTGAGGTCACGAACAGATGGCCGGATATTGTCCTTCAGGATTTTTTGGTAGACAGCAGAATTCATGGTTCCAATTTATCACAGCAAGTCTTCCAGGTCCTGAAGCAGCAAAACAGCCCCAGACCATCACACTACCACCACCATATTTTACTGTTGGTATGATGTTCTTTTTCTGAAATTCTGTTTTACTTTTATGTCATACGTAATGGGACACATACCTTCCAAAAAGTTCAACTTTTGTCTCGTCAGTCCACAGAGTATTTTCCCAAAAGTCTTGGGGATCATCAAGATGTTTTCTGGCAAAACTGAGACGAGCCTTTATGTTCTTTTTGCTCAGCAGCAGTCATTTTTGCCAAGTCTCTTTCTTATTGTTGGAGTCATGAACACTGACCTTAACTGAGGCAAGTGAGGCCTGCAGTTCTTCGGATGTTGTTGTGCGGTCTTTTGTGACCTCTTGGATGAGTCGTCGCTGCGCTTGTGGTAATTTTGGTTGGCCGGCCACTCCTGGGAAGGTTCACCACTGTTTCATGTTTTCACCATTTGAGGATAATGGCTCTCACTGTGGTTCACTGGAGTCCCAAAGCTTTAGAAATGGCTTTATAACCTTTTCCAGACCGATAGATCTCAATTACTTTCTTTCTCATTTGTTCCTGAATTTCTTTGGATCTCAACATGATGTGTAGCTTTTGAGGATCTTTTGGTCTACTTCACTTTGTCAGGCAGGTCGGTCTATTGAAAGACCCCCTGTGGTGAAAATCAAGTTTTTAATGTTGTTTATATGTCTATGTAGTGTTTTTAATAAGCTTTAAGGCAAACCATGTGCAAATTCATAAGTCAGCACTATTGCTGAGTATTTTATGTTTAAAACTGCAGTAAACCAAAAACCTGCGGTTTGAAATCGTGGGTGTTTGTGACATCACAGACTACCTTGTAACTAATGACAACAATGTGCCGGCAGGCTTTAGCATATCATTAATTATGACTGTTCTGAAGCAGGAAAGTCTTGAGAGAAGCCAGGTTATCCCGGTAAATTTTCTGTTGATTTGAAAAATTGTGTCGATTTATCAATATAGTGAGTCTATTATGATGTTATGATGAACTATATGCCTTTCTCCACTGACGTTCTGAGTTGTTCAAAGCGTTTGAAAGGATACTGATTGTTAGAAGGCAGCCATCTGACTCTCAGATGAAGAACAGGAACATGGTATGTGGAACATTAGCAACACTTTATTAGCTGTTTGATAACGTAGTCAACCAAATAACTAATTATATTAATTCACATTAATGAATGACAGAACTGTCGCATGGGCTGTGCCAAGTGTGCGAGCGCATAGGGGCTCGCGCTAAGTAAAGTGAGAGCTAACTTGAAGGCAATAAAGTTCATGTTTTTGTCCTTAAAAATACTTTAATACTATAAAACATAGCTAAAACAATACTGCTTCGAGCGTGTGCCTGTGACGGTGATTCATGTGCATAATCAGTCAGTGTGGAATCGCACGTCATGTTCTGAGAGAGCTATTCAGTCCACTATAAATTTTAGCCTACCTGATAAGTTCAAGTAAATACGATGGAAGTCCGCACTTATTCAACAATGTGCATTTATTGCAGTTTCATGTACTTAGAAGGCACGGGCGCCTGCAGGATTTCATCTGAAACTGAACTTTTAAATCTGGAAGCAACAAAATTGTCAAACATCCATTTCCAAAGGAAAAAGGCTGAGCGAATCAAGGAGGGGCTAATTTGCATATTCATAGATCCGTGTTTATTAAATGAGACAAGGATGTACAAGCTATTTTAAGGCATGAAAAAAAAATTCACTTGAATAAATATGTCATTTTGATGATCGAAGATGAGTTTTAAAGGGAAAAAATAATTTACTACAGAGGGACTTTAAGTGATTTCTTGATTGTGAACAGGTGTGGCAGTAATCAGGCCTGAGTGTGGCTGGAGAAACTGAACTCAGGTGTGATAAACCACAGTTAAGTTATGTTTTAACAGCAGGGGGCAAGCACTTTTTCCACACAGGGCCATGTGGGTTTGGATTTTGTTTTCCCTTCATAATAAAACCATTTAAAAACTGCATGTTGTGTTTACTTGTGTTATCTTTGATTTATATTTAAATTTGTTTGATGATCTGAAACATTAAAGTATGACCAACATCCAAAAAAAAAAAAAAAAAAAAATCAGGAGCACTTTTTCACACCACTGTGTGTGTGTGTGTGTGTGTGTGTATTATATTATATTATATATACAAAAATGTATATACATACATGTATATATTTAAAGGTCCCATGGCATGAAAATTTCACTTTATGAGATTTTTTAACATTAATATGAGTTGTCCTAGCCTGCCTATGGACCTCCAGTGGCTAGAAAAGGCGATGAGTGTAAACCGAGCCCTGGGTATTTTGCTTCGCCTTTGAGAAAATGAAAGCTCAGACGGCCCAATCTGGAATCTTCCCTATATGTCGTCACATGGGGAAAGGTTACCTCCCCTTTCTGTGCTTTGCCCACCCATGAGAAAATGAGCTACTACAGTGCGAGGCGAGCGCAATATATATTTTTTTCCTCGAGAGACATCATGGCTTGCAAACGAGCGAAGCATGGCAGTTGTTTAGTGTTCGGATGTACAAATGAAGACCAAAGTATTTTTTTAGTTCCTTCATCTGAGCCTATGAAGAAACATGGGTTAATTTTATTTTCTCTGGTAATGCGCTGATAAAACTTCCCAAAGTTTGTATGTCTGCGCCACACATTTCACCGCCAATACAGCCCAGTTACTGTCGCTAATGTAAAGGTAGATAGCATCAAGTATGTGTGTGAATACACACACTGTAACGCGAGTGTTGTACATTTCTCTGTTTGGATAACCGTTTGGCGCATAAGATATCCACATTTGATGCACACGTGTGTGTGTGTGTTAATAAAGTCAAATAATTGTATGCGAGAGAGTCAGCTGTAATATCATTGCGTTCCTACTGGTCAGTGTTAGAGGAGCTCAGCTTAGCCTGACAGTTAGCCTGCCCTGGACCAGGCTAGCTTCCCAGCATAAGTTGCCAGAGTAACTGAGTTTGAACTAATTTAAGTTTGTTTTATGAAACAGAACTCACTGACAACAAGTCTGACTAACTAAAATAAGCCTGGCTTGTTGTCTAATCTTGTTTTTATGAAACAGCTCTCAGGTATAAGCAATTAATTTTGAGGTAATGAAATGTCAGATTAATAGTCTGTTTTCAATTATCTACGTATGTGGCAATGAGCTGCATAATAAGCATAAGATAATTTCATAGCGGGGTCTTGTATCACCCTGAAGAGGTTTCTTTTGCAAAACAATCACCTGACTGGATTACTTAGACTATAAAAATAAAAAACGGGATAAAAATAAATAACACAATAAAGATAAATGAGACTTTACCTCACAATTCAGACTTTTTCCCCCTGAGAATTTCGAGTTTATATCTGAATAGATGTTCCTGCTGTCTGCGTCTCTGTGATTTGTGTTCTGTGTGTTCTACACAGCTTGTGTAAAGCATGCTGACCTGCGCACACTGGCGATGGTCTCTCGGTTCTTGAAACGGCTGAATCTAGCGGTGTAGTTGAGGGTCTTCATGAAGACCTCTGACAGCTCCTGCTCATCCTCCGCGCTTTCATTCTGCTGCTTGCGATGCTCCAGCAACATGTGAACCTCAGAGTTCAGCAGCGTCTCTGCGTTCTCAAACTCTGAGACAAATAAAACATCAGTCAGCTTCTGAAATGAACCACACACCTCTGCATTCTGAAAACAAGACTCAAAACTACACTTAACCAAGTGAGTTAAGTGAAATCCAACAAAACAATAACACGCAACCTTACAGTCTCTAACAAAACACAAGGTAATGTAACGATAATATATCAATTTCCTCACATTTTGGAGAATGCACTACAGGGTGTGTGATAGATAGTAAGTTGAAATTGTCTTAGTACACAAAACATACAGTAAAGAGCGAATGTGTGCAGCTGACGCGCTTATTGTCCATGATAAAGAGCCGATGGTGTGATTCGTTCGTTTTGTATAAGTTAACTCTCACCTTTAGGAAACATGAGCTGAGACGCGTCCTCCTCCACATCCCCCACATGCGTCGCTCCTCCTGCCGCCATTACACAATAACTAATAAAGATACTTTGAATATGAGTAAATCTTCACTGAATGGTACATACAGTCGCATAACTACAGCGCACACTGTCTGTAGCGCCTATCTATGAAACACATTCTACTTCCGGTTATCTTCTTCTTGTTGTTAATGGCTGTTCACTCCTAGGAACATTACCGCCACCTAACGTGAAAGAGCTTAGAACCCAAGAGGCGACACTCTGATATTTTTTGGGCAACAGCCACTAGATGGCGCTCCGGTAGCGCGGACGCCATTATGGGGTGAAAATACCAAACGCTAACTGGACCATAGAATCCTTCACATCGTACGCACCCAAAATCGACGAATTTCACTGCCAAATCAGAGGCGCAATAGAACCGGTTTTTTTTTATTTTTTTTATTAAGTCACCAGTAAATTGTATGGCTCCCACAGTAAATGTTGTATTGTCATGTGTTTTATTTACCCAGTTGTGGAATCCAACGACTCATCCGTCTGAGGTAACGTAGTTAGCCTACTTTATTGAGTATTTCAATTTTATGCAACTTTACACATTTATTAATAGTAAATTAATAATTAATAAAGATTAGAATTAATAATTAATTAAGATCATCGTGTTTGCAGCGAACAATATATTTCAGACCTAGTGAGTAGGCTAATAGATATTGTATTTCAATTTTTTTTACTGATTGCAGTAATAATTTTACTGTTGCAGTACTGAAAGGTTTGTGCAGGTTAAATTTGTTTGTCAGTTAATTGATGATGGGCCCACCCAACATGTCATCCAAACGTTACCAAAAAAAAAAGAAAAAAAAAAAAGAAAAGTTTTGGATCAGTTTTCTTTTTTTTCTTTTTTTTGATCATTTTTTTAAATGTTTTCAATGACTTTTGGACTTCAAACCTTCTTTTGTGGGTGGATTTAAAATAGATAAAGTTGAACAAACATAAACATGGACTCTTAATGATGATGAACAGAAAAGGAAATATTGCATATAAAATGATAAGTGTGAACTAACATGTGCAATACAGCATATATGCTTAAACTACCCTAAATCAATGGAAAGATGTGCTGTCCCAATCACCCAAACGTTGTGTCCAATTACCCAAATGTTACCAAAAAAAAAAATGTCTCAGTTTACAGAAAAGTGTATGTCGCACATCCTTTCATTGTAATATTAACATCTTCAGTATTACAGAAATGTATCATGTGTTGAGCATGTTAAACATGTTAAATTCTTATCTGTAATGTTACAAATCCAAATTAATGGAAATTTTTCCAAGCCATCAGTCTGACTTAATGCCAGAATAAATGTCCCAAAATCTCATTTCACAATATTAATAGTAAATGCACATTATGTCATTATATCATTGCTTGATTTGATGTCAGAGATGTTTTTAATAGTTGTGTTTTCTATTGTTTTTCTTAATTTCAGAAAAACCTACAGAACGCAGGAAGATGAAAATAATTCATTCTTACCTCAACACGCTGTGGAAGGCGATGAAGAGTCCTTTCCGGTGCTGGTGCCCCTGTAGTCATGTGAATGTTGTGGAGCCTTATGTCCCTCCACCAGATCTGGAGCCAGAGCCTGATCCCGAGCCACCATCACCTGCTCCAGATCACTCCCGCATCAAGCCAATTAATGGTAAATCGGCAGTCATTATTTCTCCAATGTTATTTTGTCAATATTATTTTCCCATTTTAATATGATTTTCTCGACACAACCAGCACTGATATTTTTTAAATAAAACTATCTCATAAAATAATAAAATAAATCTCATATATTATATTTTGCTGTTTGTTTTTCAGAGTCCTTTGAGTCTCTGTATAACGTAGGAGAGATGCTTGGATCCGGAGGATTTGGCAGGGTGTACAAGGGAACCCGCAAATTTGATGGCAAAAAGGTCAATCTTACTGAATTGTACAAACATTTTGCTCTTGCATGCATCAAAACATATTTAAAACAATGGTTCAATACTTAGTGCAAGATCAGGTGCTTGAATACTGTTACTGTTATTGATTTTTTGTTGTTGTTGTTTGTTTGTTTTTTGCAGGTTGCCATCAAGCAGTTGCTCAAGATTGACAACGATCGTTATCTTCATATTGTAAGTTGGCCAAAACCTGAATATGTATTTAGTTAAGTGCAGATTACTGTAGTCGATACACCCGTAGGAAGCATCAGGTGTGAATGTGATTGACAAATAAGTCTAGAGGCACCAAATAACTTTGAGCTGAAAAGCCTCCTTTGAACGTATCTAAAAAGATCAAAGAAAAGTACATTTAAAAAATGATCTGTTTTCTTCAGATTTTTAACCAGCTAACCTTCTGTCTACTACTTTTCTCTAGCCTGGGCATCCCAAACCTCTCGTTACTGAAGTGGCGCTGCTTCTGATGATGAGCCGAGAACCCATAAGCCCCTTCGTCATACATCTATACGAGTGGTTTGAACATCCTCAAACATTCACTCTCATTATGGAGTACCCGGAACCCTGCGGGAGCCTGCATGACTTCATCACCCGTAACCCTCAGCTGTGTGAACCAGCCGCACAGGTTATCATGCTACAGGCTCTGCTGGCGGTCCGCCACTGCATCGAGCATGGTGTTTTTCACCATGACATCCATGCTCAGAATTTCCTGTTGAACAAAGACACGTTTCATCTCACGCTGATAGACTTTGGCTGCGGTCAGCTATTTGGTAGTGATGGCTATGAGAGCGGCATATACATTGGTGAGTATTTGGGAGTGTGGAAACCTGAATGTAGTGACTTACTAATTATTTGATGCTTTTAAATGTGCAAATGTCTTGCTTACAGGAGCACCGGATTACTGCCCACCTGAAGTCCTGATCGAACCTTGCTTCCACGCCGTCCCAACAAATGTCTGGGCGCTACAGGAGTCTTGTTGTACAAGATGGTGAACGCATGTGATCCTTTTCGCAGTAGAAGAGATATCACACAGGCCAAAATTACATTTCAGAACTCCACATTATCCGAAGGTGAGCGACTAATATCGATAACACGTGTGCACGGAAGGGGCCTTTTAAAAATATGCTTTATTTTGTAAGAAACCACATACTTCACTTTTAAAGTAAAAATAAGGAACATTTTACATTATTAATCAAGTTTTAGATGCTATTTTCATAGATGCCAAGTCACATGGTCATGACTAACCAGCTCTCTCCTTATTGAAATTTGTACAGAATGTACAGATCTGATTAGCCAATGCCTAGCCCGGGATCCAACTAAACGGCCGACGTTAGAGCAGATGTTTCAGCATGAATGGATTACAAGTGATCTAGATTGGGAAAGTTCAGGAGATTCAATCCGTCTGTGATTTCAGGTGTGAGGAAGTGTAACAGACAGAGTAGGATTATTATCACGTGTCTTCAAATCTGGATCATTTGCAGTGAGGTGTTCATTGTAATGTTCTTGTTATAGTCAAGTCAAGTCAACCTCATTTATATAGCGCTTTATACAATACAGATTGTTTCAAAGCTGCTTTGTGGTAATAAACAGGAAAATAACAGAATCAGTGATGCACACAGAATTCAATTTTGTTGTAAATCAGTTCTATAAAATCGTTTATAAGTTGACTTGTTTATATAATCTTTGTATTGGACAGGAAATAACATACTTGCTGTCCTTGATGGAAGACTTGACCCGAAGCCGGAAGTCCAACCCCAACCAGACAGGGAACTCAGAGCCCGTCCATGTCTGAGCAAGAACGCGAAAGACCGCGAGACTGGAACCAAATCATCACGGCCACATTTGCTTTGATTTAAAAGTCATTTTTGCTTTGTTTTTTAAAAAGTCAAGACACGTCATCTTTATTTATATAGCGCCTCGAATATGACCAATCTGTACATATGTATATATCATGTTTTGAATTAAAGAAATGTTTTTTAACAGTCTAGGCCTATGAGGAACATTTGAAGTGAAAAGGCAAAGACCTATTTTTGTGTTTCCCGAAATAAAAGTAAATAAAAATGTAAATAAAAATCTACATGACATCAAATGTTTGGAGGTTTCACCATGACAACAAGAACTCCTTGGTCTTTAAAAATGACTGACATTAATTTTGCAATCCTAAATATGATCAAAATGTTGCAATCATAATAACTAAACCTCAAATTGTCATAAATCAACATCTCAGTAAAATGTTATGGAGTTTCTAATGGAAATAGAACTTTCTGTAACAAAACAGGGCATTGATTTCATACATGTCCACTGGAGAGGACACCAGGACAATCATGTTTATCCAACATCAGGCATTTTGGGAGACACAAGTGAATAGGGAATGAAATTATATACCAATATTCCTTTGAAATATTAGACATTATTATGAAAATGTTGCCAATTATTACTCCCATTAATACACTTCTTTTTTCATTATATGTTGCCCCAAATTAGATACAGTGTATAGATTCATTGTGTTGAATGGGACTACACATTTAAGGCCATTTTACCCACATATTGCATCAAGTAAAATGGTATATCAATCAATTCCGTTGTATCTTTGATTACATAGTTGAGAATCGTCCTTATTAAAGTTTGGTTAAAAAAAAAAAATCCTAAACACTAAAAAATGATTTGTAAATGGGGAAAAAAATTTACAAATCATTGTCCATCTGATCTAACTATGTGTACAGTATATTAATTTTCATTTCACAAAAACACTCAATTTAATTGCAATTCAGTTGTCTCCTGTCTTTCTCAAACAATGTTTAACAGATTATTTAAGTTCTTAAGAGTTTAACTCTGCACTTTCATGTGCCGATTCAGGACTGAAATATTACGGAAGTAGAAACCACATCAAATGTATATGAATGAAGGCTGATTGGGACATAAGGTCAAATGGGACCTAGCTGAGCCCTAGCTGTGAGACTGCATCATTAAAATGGGATGCCCTCATTGGTCTAACATCATGTAGGTGGGCGGGGCATGCATCAAACAGGAAGTTGACCATGAAATGGAACTTAGGAAAATGACATAAGCTTTTGGTAATTTTAATAATAAGGTCTTAAAATTGTCATAGCTACTATATTGTACAAACTTCTGATAGAAACATGAATATGATGCAGCTACAAAATCAGTAAAAAATTGTTAATATCATGTTTCTATTTTCAGATTTAGGTTGTTTTTATTTTGTCCCATCCACCCAAACACAAAATGTATAATTTTGGGTGATTGGGACAATGCTTAAATGCTTAAAAAAGACTGAGTTTCTAGAGAGCAATGGTTTTGTGAAAAAAGTGGAAGACTTAGACACAAAGTGTGTAAAATAAACTGTTAAAAGGATTTGATGATCACTAGTGATAGTATTTTATTCTGTGTTGTCATCATTCAGGTCGGAATTCTACAGAGCACGTCATCTATAGGAGAAAAAAAAAAAAATCTGTGCCGATGGTTTTGCAATCTGTTCCCTCAGTTTATAAACCGTGCTCACAAATTCTTAAACTGTTCCCTCGGTTTAACAAATCGTGCCCACGGATTAATAAACCTTTCCCAGGGGTGGATTAAAGTGGTCAGTGGCCCCTAGGCTGCTCTTTCTGTGAGGCCCCCCCTTAATCATTATGCTTTACTGGAAAACTGTATTTAGTGCCATACATGGTCCACACGCAAATAAGGTTAACTGGCATACACACACACATTGAGACAGCCAATACTACAGTTTTTCTTCTACATTCCTTCAACTGGTGGACCACCACAGTAAGAAAATTACCACCACCACATAGGTAAAATGGGAAATTGAAAATCATAATAATTTATAATAAACCAATATTTAATACATGGCCTAATCAGCACTCAAGCACACGCATAAAACTTGCCACAGTGCACCGGCAAACGTAATTATTATGAATGTGTAGTGAAAAAACATTTTCTAAACATTTTTGATAATGTTTTCTGTTTCCGGCTGCAAAGATAAAGATGCTGATTCATCATATCCGCAGTAGTGGACACACCTATATGCATGTTTCATACGGATTACATAATCGGAGAATATGTATTTTTCATTTGAATTGGTTTGATTAAAAGTATACATTTCAAGCTTTCTATAGATATATTCTTGTGACTTCAACCTTCTTTTAACCGCTATTGTAATTTATTTCGGACATTTGTCGCAATGCAGTCTAGCTATAGCAGTGACATAAATTAAATGATTGACATGATTTAATCAGCAGCTGATTTGTTACATCTATCCAATCACCTGCTTATGTATTTTCTTATGGGCCAATGAAGGTCTTTTTGTTCACGGTGAAGTCAATTTAAAATAATAATAATAAAAAAAAAAAGTCTGGCCAATCTGGGGCCCCTGCACATGTGGGGCCCCTAGGCTGCAGCTTAGGCAAGCCTGTGCGTTAATCTGCGCCTGACCGTACCCATGAATTTCCAATCCGTGCGCTCAGATTATGCAAACCGTACCCTCAGTTTTTAAATCCGTTCCAACAAATTCATAATCCGTGTGCACGCTTTCACAATCCTTTCCCATGGATTTGTAAAAACTGTACTCACGGATTTGTGGCCCGGCCTCCAATCTTTGCCGGCACCTGTTTAGGTGCGGGATGCATATTGTTAATACTTTTTTAATAATACACAGAATTTCTTTTTTGTCACGGTAATCTTTAATCAAAATCTGTTCCTTCTCTGATAACGTCAGTTTGACGGCTTGGGTTGAAAATGCTCTGCAACCGTTAGTCTGCTATGAGCAAGAGATGGAGAGGAGGAGCTTTAAAGTAAAACCCTTCCCTCTGTTCAATATTCCGTTTCACTTAGAAATACGTCACAACACTGAAAAAAGCAGTTTGCAACTTCCGGTTCATGGGGACTTTAAATTAGATCCAGTTTATCAGCAACACAGCCCACGAGTGTGAATCCCACGATATTCACCTTTAATCTCGTAGGTGTCTGATCCACTACGAGAACAGAGAACTGTCCGTATTGCCTGCACTTTTTTTCATTCCTCCCCTCACTGCAGCCACCTACTCTCGCCTACATTTCAGGTGAGGCTAGGCACATCTCAAATAAGCCTATTCTTTGCTAATGTATTTTGTAACATATAGGTTGTTTGCACATGACGTCACAGGGTGACGTGTAGACGTGCAGATGGAGGGCAGGAAGTGATTTTCTACATTAAATTAGATAATCTTTATTAATCCCAGAGGGGAAATTAAATTGTCATGGCAGCTCAATACAGTCAATAAGCGCTTAGAATACATGTGACTACATACCCTTTAACTAACATCTTAAAAATATATCTAAACTACTTTCAATGAAAAATGCGGAACAGTTAGTTCATGCGTTCGTCACCTCAAGGCTAGATTAATGTAACGCTCTACTGGGTGGTTGTTCTTCCCGCTTGATAAATAAACTACACTCGTACAAAATGCAGCAGCAGTTTCTTACTAGAACCAGGAAGTATGACCATATTAGCCCAGTTCTGCACTGCATTGGCTTCCTGTTAAACATCATATACATTTTAAAATCTTGCTAATTACTTGCAAAGCACTAAATGGTTTAGCTCCCCAGTAACTGAGCGAGCTCTTAAAGCATTATATCCTTCACGTCTTTTGCGATCTCAGAATTCAGGCCAGCTGATAATACCTAGAATATCAAAATCCTTCTCCTATTTGGCACCTAAACTCTGGAACAATCTTCCTAGCATTGTTCGGGAAGCAGACACACTCTGTCAGTTTAAATCTAGACTAAAAACGAATCTCTTTAACCTGGCATACACACAACACATTATCAATTTATTTTTTCAAATCCGTTAAAGGATTATTAGGCTGCATAAATTAGGTCAGCTGGAACCGGGAACACTTCCTATAACACCAGATGTACTCGTTACATCAGAAGAATGTCATCTACGCTAATATTAGTCTCTCTGTTTACCCGAGGTTTAGTGTAGTCAACCGGATCTGGGCCGTACCCAGGTGAGATCGAGGACCTGCGCCTTGACACGACCACAACGCAACCCTGAAGTATCAGCAGAGATTGAGTCAGCTAGATCATCCACTGTGAAGGCCTCATTGACACGACAGCCAGTGCCACAGTTCCTCAACAAACCGTCCATACCGGTGTGATGAATACGACCATCAACTGGATGGAACTGGAACAAATACTTTGAATGTTGCGATCCCATCGGACTTATGATAGCTACCTGAATCGTAACAAAGCACAGTTCGCCAGAGGAGGACTGGTCCCCCGACTAAGCCTGGTTTTCCCCAAGGTATTTTTCCCCCTCCATTTTAATACCTATTTGCCACCTGATGTCACCTGTTGGAGTTTGGGTTCCTTGCCGTCGTCGCCTTTGGCTTGCTTAGTTGGGGACACTTGACATTTGATATCCAACAGTGCTTCTGATCTGCCTGCATTGACACCATTTTCTTTAAGAGCTGCTGTGCAGCCAAAATTATATACCAGTTATCACTGTAAAGTTGCTTTGACACAATCTGCACTGTAAAAAGCACTTTATAAATAAAGGTGACTTGACTTAGCACAGTTTTATCCTAGACAGATGAGTTATATATTCTAATAGCACTAGACAGGAATGATTTCCTATGTCGTTCCTTCAAGCAAGAAGGCTGAATAGCCTATTGCTAAAGCTACTCTTGAGTTTGTCCAGAGTTTTATGGAGGGGATGAACATCATTGTCCATAATCACCAGCAACTTTGCCAGCATTCTTTTCCTAACCACATCCTCCAAAGTACCAAGCTCTGAGCCGACGACAGACTCAGCAGCATTTTTGATGATTTTGTGTAGTATGTTAGGGTATAGCATCATTTGCTTTGATTCCTGTGCCCCAACACACCACAGCAAATAAGATAGTAGCTACTCGCAACAACAGTCTGATAAAACACCTGAGTCTCCTGTTACACACGTTGAAAGACCTGAGCTTCCTCAAGAAATACTATAGCCGACTCAGGCCCTTCTTGTAAACAGCCTCTGCATTTGTAGACCACACCACAAGCACTATGAAATGCCTTTGTTTTGCGTTATTATAGTCACCACAAGCTTTTATCATGTACCAAAAGTTGCCGTTTATCAAGGGGAAAAATGCAAGAAATTAACTGAAAAACACAGGAAAAAGTGGCTGGTAAACCTGCGTCTGCAATCGGGAGGATTCGAGTCGGAAAATGCTTGTGTGCAGTGACCACTTTATCAGAAGTTTACTTTTACTATGCAACAACTAACAACAACAACAACAAAAAGTAGTAGGCTATGCCTCCATAGTTTTGCATGCTTTCATTTGTTTTCTGGAGTAGAAAGATATGCTCATGCCCAGTTGTATAGAGAGCAACCTTACACAGGTTCAATCCAAGTCTTCTAACTAAAATGAGATTCAGACTAAAATGAATGCTTGAGCTGTCTTAACTGAAAGAAACTTGCACTGGCATATCTTAAAGTATGTCACTGCAATTGTTTTTTTTGCAAGATGCACATTATTTATTTTTTTTAAAGGCACATGCTGTCAGAAAAAGGTACTGTGCTTGTCACTGGGGCAGTACCCTAGATACAAAGGTAAAAATGAACTAATATGTACTTTTACAGTACTAATATAGGTATAAATATGCACTTTTAAAGAAGTAATATGTACCTTTAAGGTACTAATATGCATCATGTAGGGGAAAGTAAGGTACAAAGATGTACCTTTTCACTTTTGTACATTAGGGTACTGCCCTAGTGACAGTGCCGTACCTTTTTTTCTAACAGTGAATTCCACTTAAGTTAACCCTTTCGCACGTAATGCCTGGCTCACACTACAGGAATTTTAGGCCGATTTATGCCCGATTTTCCCCTCCCGAGAATCAGAGAAAAAATCTTGTCGAGGATATTGATCGGCTCCGATGTTCGCCGCAGATTATCTGGTAATGTGAGGCGTTCACAGATCGAATCTTGCACCTCCCGATCTGCTCTCACACAAATCGGGGCCGCCCCGATCATATCAAACATGTTTGATATTTAGGATTTTAAATCGGGAAGATTACGTCAGTTCTTTAACAACAGCCAATGAGAGAAGTGAATGAGAGCACATTTAAAATTGCGACCGCGAAACCAGCTGCTGTATGAATCCGTTGGACAGCGGAGATAGCGGAACGGTGCATTGAAGTACAACAACACAACTTCTTGAATAACGCGTCTTCAAAAAACATGAAACAACCGTACAGACAAAGAGAAAAGCTGAGGAGAAATCACTATATGGTTTTGAACATGCCGGGTGAGTGTAGAAAGCTGCTAGCAAATGTAAACATACCTTTTTATCTCAGTGACGAATATGTTTACATCCGTTTCCCAATGAAATCACGTGAGGCTCTTCTGGATATGATAATCTTAACAATATCCTGTAGTGTGTGCTGCGCTACAAATTTGAAATGCATGTTTGAGATTTGTGAGAATAAAATCTGTGAAGATTCTCCTTATATGTGTGCTGCAACCAGATTTCATATTCGGTTAGGATTTAAAAACTCCTCTAGTGTGAGCTCGGCTTTAGTTTCAAATATTCAGGCTGACCCTCCAGCGTGAGTTTTTTAAGGCGACCGTTATTTGGAACCGGGTGTGTCTCATACGTTCTGAAAAGTGAAGCCACGGGCTCTTTGATCGCCCTCTGGAGGCTGGATGCAGTACAGGTCATAAACACCGCCCTCTCAATGCAGTCGAATGAGACTTCAGTGAAAACTTAAAAATAAATTCTGCTTCAAATAAAACTTTATGAAAAATGGTTTTGGTCATTTAAGGTAGTTGTTATCACACTGATATATATTCAATTGTTCGTTTTTGTGATGATTTAGATTTTAGCTAGCAATTTGATGCTATAAAAACGGGGCGTGTCGTCATGATTCGAACTTGATTGACAGCTCAGCTTGTCTGAGGACTGTCGGAGCTTCGAGGGGAGATTGAAGATGTATTAACTAACTGTTAATTTTCGATTTCTTTGTTATTTAACACCAACAAAATGAGTTGTTCAGCAGTAAACTGTACTAACCGACCTACAGGATCTGACGGATCACTGAACCTTTTTCTGTAACATTAAATATGGGTGTTATAAGCTAATTAATAAATGTTATTAGTTAAGATAACACACCTAATGTTAACAATGTCGGGAAAAAGCAGGTGATCGTTATCTGGCAGTTACTTATTATTTTTATGGGTATAAAATAATAATTAGCAGGACAAAACTAATGATAGCTTACTCTAATTACAGCAATCGATCTCCTGTAACATTAGTTGAACTTGATTTAAAATGGCAGGACCGTTTCTGACGATTTAGAGTTGTTTCTAGTGGCATATTATATTGATTTTATCTACTGAATTTGCTGTTTTAAAAGTATTATTGCTCTAGAAATAGAATAGCCTATTATTTTATAGGTAGAATTTTAAATTGTATATAATTTTTATAGTCTATTTAAAATACATGAATGATGACGCAGTCGTCTGGGCGGAAGTTTGATATCGCGACTCCGCCTCCGGCTCCACTGACGGTTCCTTCTGCGCATGCCCAGGCTCCAAACTTACGTATTGCGTAACATGTCAGCGCCCATTCGGTCGGCCATTTTGGCTTCAGTTCATTACAATGGAAGGAAGCGACGTCGCGTCGTCCATCTTTTTTTACAGTCTATGTTTGGAACGTGTCACTTTATGGTTTCCATGGTGACGCGTCATTGCTTGTTACGTGGCACACCGCAGCACTGTATGAATGATGATCTACTTTCATTTAATTTTTCCTTTTTTATTCAAAATATTCACAAATTTATATCTAATATTCCGATTGCCAAATATGTGCAAGTGGATGTGTTTTGCTGTTTAAACACCTTTATAACGATCGCGTTAGTTGAGCCATATGAGCGATGGGCGCCGCCATGTTAGTTTGCACCGCGCAGAGAATCGGATCTGTTGGATTTACAACCCGTGAATTTATCCACTTCTCCCGAAATACATGAAAGTAAGTGTGCCGGTGAACTGGGGAAGAATAGAGTAAGCTTTTAAGTTACTTTCACAATGTGTATCTGATATGAATTAAACGTGTTGTCAAGTTATAATGGAAAGGGTTGTTATTTCCGCTTCTATGGACATCATTGTGTATTTTACAAACTCTAAATATATTGTTTTGTTAGTACTCATGTGTATTTAAATGTCTGAAACCTGAAATGAACATTATTTGGTTGAAAACACTGCATATATGTGATATATGAAAAGCGCTGCGTGTGTCTAGCGCCAGTTAAAGCGCGCACGCACATTTGAATTTGGCAGTTGATCACGTAATGCACTGAACGTACTAATCACACCGGTGTGATCGTACGCGTCAAAGGGTTAAATATCCTAATTGAACTAAGGCCTAATCCTGGCTTAATCTAAGCACTATCTGTTAAACCAGGGTTATATGCAACACCCTTAAGTCAAATCACGCCTTAAAGGGTTAGTTCACTCAAAAATGAAAATTCCCCCATGATTTACTCACCCTCAAGCCATCCTAGGTGTATATGACTTTCTTCTTTCAGATGAATACAATTGGAGTTATATTTAATAATGTTTTGGCTCTTCCAAGCTTCATAATAGCAGAGAGTAGGAGATTTTGATATCCACATAGCTCCGGGATGTCATCTTTATCTCTGAGGAGCACTTACTATTTTCTGCTCATTGTGGATCTCTAGTAGGACATTGTCCTAGAAGTTTTATATATATATATATATATATATATATATATATATATATATAACATAAATATGGCATCTGATGCTGTTGGTGGTCAGTCTCTGACTTCAACATTGTATAATATATATATATATATATATATATATATATATATATATATATATTATACAATGTTGAAGTCAGAGACTGACCACCAACAGCATCAGATGCCATATTTATGTTTTAACTCAACTGTCATGAAATGGACTGCACAGGATTGTGGGATATCATAGGCACCGAATGATACATCTATGCTGCCTTCAAAAATCGATTAAAAGAATCAGAAGACAGGAAGTGAAGCTAATGTAAGAGTTAAAAGTTTAGCACATTGTTAAAAGATGAAAGCTGATGTTATATTTGAATATTTGAATGTTAATTCAGCAGTATCTATTCTGTGTTAAAGAATAGAACTAATTTTAAAGAATTAGTTGTTAAAGTGGATGTTAAAGTAGCCACTGTACAATCCTGCTTGCACCCCTGCATGGAAAGATTAATTTACTATGACCGCATGACTGGCTAAGACAATTAAAAAGTAGATGATCTGATAAAGCCGTTTTGAGACTTAAACCTATTAAAGGATTAGTTCACTTTCAAATTAAAAGTTCCTGATAATTTACTCACCCCCATGTCATCCAAGATGTTCATGTCTCTCTTTCTTAAGGTCGAAAAGAAATTAAGGTTTTTGATGAAAACATTCCAGGATTTTTCTCCATATAGTGGACTTCAATGGAGCCCAAACAGTTGAAGGTCAAAATTACAGTTTCAGTGCAGCTTCAAAGCGTTCTACACAATTCCAGATGAGAAATAAGGGTCTTATCTAGAGAAAACATTGCTCATTTTCTAAAAAAGTAAGTATAATATAAATAAATAAATAAATAATATTTGTTTTAACAATAAATGCTCATCTTGAACTAGCTCTCTTCTTCTAATTGTTATATACTTGCACTAGCATATTGCATGACAATTTAGTTCAAACTTTGACCTGTGGAGGGCAGTAATACACTTAGCAGTGTCTACACTGCTGGAATTCAAATAGAGAAGAAGAAGAGAGCTAGTGCAAGATGAATAAGGATAAAAAAAAAGAATAAAGTTGTTAAAACTTATGAAATATTTGATGACATACCAGTGACAATTTGTCATCTGCTAGTTTGGTAATTTATGATTTATTCTAAAGGTAAAATAGAGTAATGGTATGTGGGGTTGCCAACCAGATAAACAGACACACTGCCTATCAACTAGTATTACAATTTTGCAAAAGGGATAACCTTGTTTTGGGAAAAAAAGTAATAGCAAGAGATAACTTTGCAGAAAACTCAAATAAGAGATAAGTTATCAAGAATCAAAAACAGCAGAAAACAAAAACAGGGTAAAAAGACAATATTTTATTAGTTTAAACATAAAGTTTTCAGGATGCTTATCCATTCAAATTCAGTAACAAAAATCCAAATTCCAAGAAGCCTTAAAGAAAGATTAAATATTACATATTTTCAGAGAAGAAATCTTTTGTTTTTAAAAACATTTCCTGAATTGATTGTGACATCAGATTTAACTTTGATACCTTTCCCATTTCTTATAATTTATATTCGTAAACCCCTTTACAAGACATTCTGCTAAACTAAATTTTAACATTTAATAATTAAAGCCTCAGCTGTAAAATCTTTTTGTGGTTTCGTTTTAACAATATTTTATAGAAACTTTTTTTTTTTTGTTTTTTTGTTTTTCATTTATTTTTGACATTGTTTCATTAAAGGGAGTACTTCATTTATTGAACTGAACTTTGGAAGTCATGTTGCATTTAGTTGTACTGGCCTATTCAATTTAGAAATTGAATGTAAACTTCAAACAAAGTATCTGCAATATTAAGAAATTTCAATAATGTGGCACAGAGATGAATTAGAAACTATCTGAATTTTGTAGAAAAAAAAAAGACATTAAATGAGAGAAACGTTGAAGCATTTTAAACCATCAACTCACTATCCCCAACTGTAAATAAAGCGCTTAATACCTGAATTGGGCCTCAAATGTAAATGCATGGGTTGTTTTTCAAACTCATTATCTGATGAGAAATTAGAGAATATAAATTCTATTCCTCATTTCATTGAACACATTTAAATTGTATATCTATAAAACACTGTTTGAATATTGTGAAGATCAGCATCCACCTCAGTGTTCTCCTTGAAATCTGCATTTGTCCTATTGTGTCTCTGTTCTACTAACTGATCTAGTATTTGTCGTCGTCTGCATCGCTGAGAGTTTCACCGCCAGCGAGAGATACGCTTTGTGCCAATCTCTTCCGGAAGTGTCCGTTGGGCACCTGCCAGCCTATCCTTGACCTTGTGCGCATCGAGGCGCTGACCGTGTTTGCCCGGCCTAGGCTGGTGGCCACCGCTGCCTCAAAGGTGAGAGTTTCCATAGCGGTGGAAGAATCGGGGCTGTGTTCTTCCTCTTGTAGGGCAAGGAAGGATTCAGAAGGATAGCGGCGGGCAGATGAACTCAGATATTCACCCACTTCGAAATGGGTGCTTTCCTGTTGTCTCACCCTCGCTTCCTGATCTTCAGCGCCGTCATCCCATAAAGCAGTACTACAGCATCCTAACATCTGCTGGACGGTTGGGTCATCGTCGTCATCATCAGCCTGTGATGAAGGTTGCGTATGGCACACTAAGGGTGAGTAGGAGATGTGTGGGCGGGAGCAGGTGGAGGTCTGGGACAGGCGACGTTTTCCACTCGGCGTGCTGGACTCTGAGGTGGAGGGAACGGGGCTCTCTGAGCTGTTTCCCTAAAGAGAAATATTAGAGAAATAGGATTATAATCCAATTTATGTTAAGATATTAAGTTAAGATATTTTAAATGAACAATCAAACTTAAAGGATTAGTTCACTTTCAAATGAAAATGACCCTCAAGCCATCCTAGGTGTATATGACTTTTTTCTTTCCGATGAACACAAAGAAAAAAGCTTAACTGACGCAAATTTTATATATATATATATATATATATATATATATATATATATATTTGCTGGCGTTGCATCAGTTAAGCTTTTTCCATAAGTTGAATAAGGAAGGCGTAGGTCGTAGCACAAGCTTTTTGAACTGCGAGAGTTTTACACTTTCTTCGTAAATAGAATACGGAAGGCGGTCTGGTGAAAGCTGTGTGGAATATGTTCATGATGGATTGATGTGGATGGAGACACTTTTTTTCAGCTTATACTTGTTGATCCTCGCTCACTGCCATTTTAAAGGTCGGATGCGTCAGGATATTTATTAATATTTCTCAGATTGCACTCATCAGAAAGAAGAAAGTCATATACACCTAGGATGGCTTGAGGGTGAGAAAATATTGGGCTAATTTTCATTTGAAAGTTAACTAATCCTTTAAGATGGTAGATTTCTAGATGGTCTAAGCTAGAGTTCTTCTGATTGATCTGCTACCATGTTCCAAAAAATGTATTGCTCTGAAACTGATTCTCAATAATTATGTTTCCATCCACCTATTTTCATGTGAATTGTGGGATATCGCATAAAATGCTGAATGGATTCTAAAAATTTGCAAAAAAAAAAAAAAAGCCTATACATTTTCTGCCAAACCAAAACAGAAATAGCTATGCAATTCATATATTTAATATTAAGCATCTTGAAACTAAAAGTTGCAAAAACAGCTGGTTCTATATTACTTTTGCTTACTTTATACTCCCTTCTTTACCCTAAACCTAACTGTCAGACAAGTCTGTGCCCTACATTTAAAGCTAAACATCATCTGGTCCGTTTATGAGCAATTTCACTAGTGAGGTTTCATTTTTGAATATCATCCATCATCCATCATCATTGAATATAGTAAAATATCATCCATGAAATACTGTCATTCACTTACATAAGTGTAAGGAAAGTTGTTTTATTATTGGATTATTATAATTCTCAATAAATACATATAAAGTGCTCAGCATAAATGAGTACACCCCCTTTGAAAAGTCACATTTTAAACAATATCTCAATGAACACAAAAACAATTTCCAAAATGTTGACAAGACTAAGTTTAATATAGCATCTGTTTAACTTAAAACATGAAAGTAAGGTTAATAATATAACTTAGATTACACAGTTTTCAGTTTTACTCAAATAAGGGTGATGCAAAAATGAGTACACCTCACAATAAAAACTACTAAATCTAGTACTTTGTATGGCCTCCATGATTTTTAATGACAGCACCAAGTCTTCTAGGCATGGAATGAACAAGTTGACGACATTTTGCAACATCTATCTTTTTCCATTTTTCAAGAATGACCTTTTTCAGAGACTGGATGCGGGATGAAGAGTGATGCTCAACTTGTCTCCTCAGAATTCCCCATAGGTGTTCGATTGGGTTCAGATCAGGAGCCACTGAATCACTTTCACCCTGTTCTTCTTCAGAAATCCAACAGTGGCCTTAGATGTGTGTTTAGGATCATTGTCATTTTGGAAAAGTGCACGACGACTGAGGGCATGGAGTGATGGTAGCATTTTCTCTTTCAGTATAGAGCAGTACATCTGTGAATTCATGATGTCATCAATGAAATGCAGCTCCCCGACACCAGCAGCTCTCATGCAGCCCCACATGAGGACACTGCCACCAGCATGTTTCACTGTAGGCACCATGCATTTTTCTTTGTATTCCTCACCTATGCGACGCCATACAGTTTTGAAGCCATCAATTCCAAAAACATTTATCTTGTTCTCATCATTCCAGAGTATAGAGTCCCAGTAGTCTTCATCTTTGTCAGCATGGGCCTTGGCAAACACTAGACAGGCTTTTTTGTGCCTGGGCTTTAGGAGAGGCTTCTTTCGTGGACGGCACCCATGCATGCCATTCCTCTGCAGTGTACGCTGTATTGTATCATGGGAAATATTCACCCCAGTTTGGCTTTCTACTTCTATAGATAACTGCAGTGAACTTGCATGCCGATTTTCTTCAACCCTTCTCATCAGAAGACGCTCCTGTCGAGGTGTTAACTTCCGTGGATGACCTGGACGTCCCTGTGAGATGGTTGCAGTCCCATCTTTTTTTAATGTTTGTACCACTTTTGCTACAGTATTCTGACTGATAAGCAAAGCCTTGCTGATCTTCTTGTAGCCTTCACCTTTCTGGTATACAGAAGTTTTTTTCTTTCTCAGGACATTTCTCTTCCATGTGGTGCCATTGCTGACAGCATGAAATGGGAAGGGGTTTTAACACCCTTTTATAGTCAACTGTCTGCTGGACACCAGTGTAATGAATAATTAGACTCACCTGTGGTTTAATTCTTGATAAATTACACATTTGTAGTCTAAAATTTAGCTTTGCTTCAGAGACTTTCAGTGGGGTGTACTCATTTTTGAATAAAACTGAAAATTTTGTTCTCTAAGTTATATTATTAACCTTACTTTCATGTTATTAGTTAAACAGATGTTATATAAAACTTAGTCTTGTCAACATATTGGAAATTGTTTTTGTGTTCATTGAGATATTGTTTAAAATGTTACTTTTCAAAGGGGGTGTACTCATTTACGCTGAGCACTGTAATTATTAAGTGACAGAATCAGATTTGTGAGTGTGTGTGTGGGAGAGAGAGAGAGAGAGAGAGAGAGAGAGAAACAGTGCTGCTGTATACTGTACATTATTATCAGTCTCATCCACTCAAACCGATGTACCTAATAATTACACAAAGGCCTATTATTTCGTTTTCTTGAAACAAAATAATCATTATTTAAATGTTTATTCAACTGACAGCCCTGGTTTGCATATTTTCAAGATAACAGGGTTTTCTTCTTATCATTTTGAGCAGCTTAATTCAAATGAGTTCTATAAAAGTTCAGTTTCAGCCAAATTTAATGGAAAACAATAACGACATTTATTAGAATTAATTTACTGAAAGAACAGGCCTGAACCCCTACTGAAGCTCCAATACCCAACATCAGTGCCTGATCTCATTGATACTCTTGTGTCTTGTTGTATATGTTGTATACTCTTGTGATATGTTATATATAATTTCAGAGGCAAAGCAACAAGACATTGCTGCTACAGTATAACAACTTCCACTCCTTTAGGAAGGCTTTTGAACAAGAATTTAGACACGTGCTCCCATTTATTCACAAGAGCACGAGTGAGGTTGGTTGTCTTGTTCACAGAATGATGAAGTCCGTCAAATTGTCAATTTTTTTATTTTATTTTTTTCCCCCCATTAACAGAGATGCCTGTTCTATGCAGCTTATCTCTTCCCCAGTCCACATGTCAGCTTTTCAGTTATTAAAAATCAACTAGTTTTGATCTGGATCTGTCTTGGTAAGCCAGATCTTGACTCTAACTTTGATAGAAACTAACTAACACATTTCAAACACATCTACCAGCTTTCTCTTAATTTTAACTGTCCAGCAGGGGACAGCATTTGTTGCATATTGTTGATTACCACATTTTCAAAAATCACAGGTTCTCCTGGTATTCTTGTTTCCAGGTTGCCGGCTTTACATCGTCGTAAAGGTTAACAAGGTCCTTCAGGTGGACATTAAAGATACAGTGAAACTGTGAGCGAAATAACCTTTATAAATAGAAGTTTTGAGCTGTTTGTTTACCTGTCTGGTGACCCCATGTATGCGCTCCTCACTGGGAGAGCGGGAACGGGATTTTGAGTTCGAGTTATCTGGGGACAGTAAGAACCGTTGTTCTTTTGGCCGTCCCCGCACCTTTTCCATGTACTGTGTCTGGTCTGAGTGGGACACTGTAAATTGTGAAATAGATGTTACATCACATAGTCAACACAGGTTAACTACCGCACTCAATGAGACTTAAAGCAAGTATTTTTTGAATTCTGGTTATTCACATGGGATTTCATATCTTATACTTCATGTATTCTCATTAATGTGTGAGAAAATGTACTTTCAGAACTTTTATTCACCTACAGTGCTTGATGTACAAGCATGCATTTTATAGGCTCTTGTGTCTTGCATAGTGACTCATTGGTCAAGCGTTGGCTGGTATATTTGTATATTCTGGAGTTATGCAGTGTATTCTCTATAAGGGAAATGCGGTAACCAACCTGCAGCTTTGTAGCTCTTGTGTCTGGTTCTGAATGCATGTTCAGGTGGGCGATCTTCCCCCCACATGCCATTCAACCCTGATTCATCAACCTGTGAATCAGCATCACAGATGCAGTCAACACATCTTTTCAGTTTATTAGTCATTCACTCATTGTTCAGTAATTTACTTTTTAGAAGTAGAATGTATCCCTGCCAACTATATCAAATAATAAGACCTTTTTTTGGGGGAGTACCTGAGAGGCATCGTAGTCTTCACTGCTGTCTGTACGATGGGTCATAGGCTGCAGTAACAGCTCCTGTGGTGATATTGGGCTTAAAGCCACAAACCCTCCACTGGTCCTAGAACACAGAACCACATCTTTAATACATACACAATACTGTGAGTTTATAGCTTGAAAACTTAAAGACCCATAATGTAATTCATTATGCAGTACACATAACAGTATTAACAGTATAACATGCTATTTTTATGCAACAATAATTTAGCACATAGGATTGTATTGTACAATATTCAATTAAAATCAAACATCCATTAGAGTATACACTGATACGGTTCAATTGTATGTTATTTTAAACAAGTCCCTTCCTTGAAGACAACAAAACTTACAGGGCTGATCCTGCGCTGTGAGAGATCAGGGGCAGGGCGGCGATTCTCTGTAGAAAAGCAAAACATTATTGTGAAATTATGAAAAGCCTTCACATACACACAGACTATACAATACATCAAATTATTTTTAGGAAAAAAAAAGTATCCTAACAATCATTAAAATTAATTTTCTTGATCTTTGTCATCCCAAGCCTTATTAAAAACTTACCAAAAGAATAAAGCATGATATAATGAGTAATATAAATTTGTCTAAATGTGAACCCTGCCAAAAATAATAACACAGTCACGTCAGCATACCTGGGCCTCCACCTGTTGCCTCAGCTTCTTAGCTTTGCTCTGCTTAAAGTAATCCATGATCATCATAGAAGCATAGATCTTTCCAACTGTCATGTCTGTGTCTGAAGATACACACACACACCACTAGATTGTAATTATGGAAGTACAACAGATTAATTTACATCATTCAAATTGACTTTTTAACAGATACGCCGCTTTGATGCTTATGACACTTTTAAAATGGAAAGGTGTCATGTAATTCTTCTATATGGAAGTATGTGTGCTCTTAGTAGTAATAAGTAGGTTCTGGGCACAAATGCAGACAGGCATAAATTGTTCAGCCATTTTAAAAACTAAACAGAATGCTGGCACATCAGAAGGCACATAAATCATGGCAGCTGGCAAATAAAGCAAGTATCAAGACTCTGACTCCAAGGTTTCAAAAACTGGAGATTAGGAAGCAATAACCTTGTAGGCAATGCTCTGTCATATAGCACAGCTACACTGTCCAAGATGGGTAAGACCAATCTCAAAAGTACCAGGTAAAGGCTCATGACCAAGTATAGAACTCAGATCATCACTTATGCTCTGTGTTGGATCTGTCTCCCTCCTCAGGAAGCGCCCAAAATTATGATACCCCTTTTAGAGTCTTTACATGAATGAATGAATGAGGCATTTATATAGCACTTCCATATATACTACTGTACACCCAAAGTGATTTAAAATCGGATCTGGGGTCTCTCCTCAACCACCACCAGTGTGCAGCATCCACTTGAATGATGCGACGGCAGCCAGTACAATGGCACCAGTGTTCTCCACACACCAGCTATGTGTGGAGAGGAGAGAGAGTGATCCAATGAGCCAATTCAATGGATGGGGATTATTAGGATGCCATGATTGGTAAGGGCCAAAGGAAGGAATTTGGCCAGGACACTGGGGTTACACCCCTTCTCTTCATGAGAAGTGCCATGGGATTTTTAAATGACCACAGAGAGTCAGGACCTCGGTTTAACGTCTCATCTGAAGGACGGTGCTATACTGGGGAGTTATGACCAAAGACTATAGAATAACACGCGTCACTCGTATTGTTTTGAATGGAAAAAAGTGCAACGCTCAATAAGTCCCGCCTTCTAAATAAAAGCCATTCGCCAATAGGTTGTTTGCAATCACGTGGTTCTGGTGACGCGCAGAATACCGGTGGAGGGCAAGCAGTGAAAATTAGAATGGAAGAGATGGAGAGAACAGTCTTTTCTGTGCTGGGTTAGAAAGATATTAAATCACAACATATGTTGGACATGATCTTTATGTTATGAAGATGAGCGACTTTTCCACTGAATTGAAAGACAGAGAGATTATGAATGAGATAGAGAATGTAAGCTGCCGTCACGCCGTGTTCAGTTCTAGTCTGGGTTTGTTTTCATCGTGCTGTCTTTTTACTAGTTAAGTGTTTTTGATTTTCTGTCGCGATTGTGGAAAATGTCACCATTGTAGGTCATTTATGCTGAATCGAGAATTGCAGGAGCTCACATCATCGTTCAAAGAAAAAACTGGACGGTGTAATACAATTTTCACTTTTTCTACATGTAAAAACACAGTAAGGGAAGCAGGTTTAGGAGGTGACGGGAAGACGCCGTATATCAAATCTAATAATGTCACTGTTAACATGATTTAACCCACTCCCTATCACTCCATAAAATAATCACATTTGAAAGTGTTGTCTTTGTTGTTGAATCAACTTCTGTCAGCTTGTTAAACATTTATTTGGACATTTTCTACCATATGATGGCTGAAGCAGCAGTGCGTGACACTGTTCTCATGGTAACCAGATCAACATTGTGAACGGAATACTACAAAACTGAAGTGAAAACACCAAATTATCATTCAGTGGGATAAAATAGCTTCTCTTCCCTTCAAACGATACCATGAAGAATGTGAATATTTAACCAAGTCAAAAACAAATATGGTAAGCAGGTATCCATATTCATTTCAGTATCAGCAGACGCAAAACACTATTAAAAGGCGACAACTTGAAAAACAAGTTAAAAAACGATATAAGTTATAAAAAATGGTATAAGTTATGTAAACGATATAAACACCTTCTGGGTTCTTGATTTTAACGATTTGAGCAACCATAAACGACGCAAAACATACGAATTGAGTTTTTGATAGGATTCCTATATATAAAAATCACTCCCTGCCCTCCAGACTCATTCGCGCTGCTGCTGTGACGTCACGTGCAAACAACCTATTGGTAAAGTCATCGTGTCACTGCAGCGGCTGTCAGAAGCTCTGGTTTCTATAGAATAAGTCAGACGTGCACCTCCGAAATGAGGTACGAGACGTGCATTTCCAGCCTGAAAAATACAGTTTTTTGTCATGATTTGAGCATCTAGAAACAAAATTTATGAGACAGTTGTTGTCAGATTTCATTGGTGATTTCAAATATGAAATTTAATCGAAAGCTTGGCAAACAGCTTTAGAGAATTTGATATTTCCCCATTCAAAGAGACAGGAGCTGCACTTGAATGCCCAAGAGGCATTTCAAAGATGGCCGCAGAGTGAAATGACTTGTCTTAAAGGGACTTTGGTTATGACCAACACAGACCACAGGGTGAGCACTCCCTGCTGGCCTCACTAACACCTCTTCAAGCAGCAACCTAGTTTTCCCAGGAGGTCTCCCATCCAGGTACTGACCAGGCTCAACCCTGCTTAGCTTCAGTGGGCAACCAGTCTTGGGCTATAGGGTGATAAGGTGATATGCTACAAGTAATAATATTCCATGTCTTGATGCTCTTTGAAAAATGAAGCCCCGGGCTGTTACTTGGTCCAAGTTGTTTCTGTGATTTATTTACAGTAGGAATGCTTGGATGCACGTCTGACTCTATCCATGCTCTAGCTTTGCATCCTCTCCTCTTGACCCTCAGAAGTTGGTTAGTGCACACTCTCCTTGAAGACTGTGTAGCTACTGATGCTAGTTTCTGTGAATTGTATTGGTGATTTGCAGGTACTTTTGTTTGAGAGATCCCATTAGCATTATGCTCCCGGGTTCTCGAAAGTTATGCTGCATCTCTGGAAAGGGACCAGGACAAGGGGACAGCAGCCTGATATGCCATCTATGCCTTTTAGGTTGTAGGAAGTGGCTACAACAGTACAACTGCTATTACTATTTCACATTGCATCTGAGTCTTACCTTTGTTGATGGGTACCAGCAGATCCAGAGTCTTTTGGGACAGGTGTGGCCAGATGACACTTATCTCCTTCTGCAATTCCATGTCCAACTGTAGCCGGTCCTCGCCCCCTGATAGGAAACATATGGTCTCAAATAAGAGATTATTGAAACACTATGAGGGGATGCATACACTGCATATATGAATTCATAAGTTAAATCTTTCTGTCGTTTGTGTAGTGCTGGGATTTCTGAGTATCTCTCTTATTCCTCTTCCGATTAGCTGTGTTATGCCAGATTGTTATCCCAGCCTCTGTCATTTGCAAGAAGTCCAGTCTCCTGTTAGCTTTACTTTGTTTTTCATTAGGTCCTGCCCTTGTCGGTTCACTTTAGCTACTTCAGCCTGCCCCTCTAGACTTTGTTTGCCTGTCTGCCTGCTCTTCTGGCTCCGACCCTTGACCGTTTCTTGGTTTATCAATCTCTCTCATTCTCCATGGATTTAGGAGCAATTTCACTTTTAATAATAAGCGGAGCAATTCCAATAGGGTCCTCACACCATCGGTGCTCGGGCCCTAATTATACGTAAAAGAGTGGTCAGGATATTCTTCAAATATCCATCTCTTGTGTTTCACAGAGGAAAGTCATAGGATGCATCTCATTCAGCACCCTAGTTCAGTGGTGAGGGCACTTATCAGGGAGTCTCTATCGCAAAATCCTTCCAGTGTGCATTGCAATGTTACTTAGCACTAGGGGTGGGAATCTTTAGGCACCTCATGATCCGTTCCGATTTCGGAAATCACAATCCAATTCCAAAGCGATTTTTGACATCTACATTTTTTTTCTTCTTAATTGATTAATTTACTTACTTTAAATGTTACATTTATTCATCCAGTCTTTATTGAATTACATATGTAACTATGAGTAAGAATTTTCAACTGACTAAACATAGCTTAAAAAAATACAAGCAAATAGTAAATAATAAAGAGAAACAAAGAAACCTTTTACAAGCAATAAACAAGGAGTGTTTTTTGTAGTATCTGAACATTTTGCCGTTAAGAGCAGTGAGTGATTTTTCTCTTGCTCAGCTTTACTGCTGTTAGATTGACGCATTTTCACTAATGCAAGCTTCACAAAACACATGAGCATTTGAAAGCAGTCATCGGTCAGTGAGCTTTACGTATTGAAGTGAACTTTGTGTATTGAATATTTAGACGTTATGCATTCCAAACAGAATAAATTGTGCCTTGGTAAAGCATTTTTAAGGCAATATTGAAACTTAGCAAGACCGTATGTAGTTAGTGTAACATAAAACGTTTTTCACAGTTCATATCCTGTGCAGCGAAGCCCACAAATGCCCTTGTAATTCATTTCAACCTTTTCAAACTTTATAGAAGATTATTCTATGGAAGGTTCAAGGGTGTAGTCGAGGGTGTTGTGTGCGTGTGTGTGTTTCTAGAATTGTAAGCAAGCAGACTACAGCTGTTTCTAAAGCACACATAGTGCCATTGTGCATCTGCTGTTAAAAATGAAACTAAGAATAAATTCAGAATTGTAGAAGAGAGAATTGCTCTGCATCGGATAATTGATTTTTTTTCTCCCACCCCTAGTTAACACCCCAAAAAAGTAAAAAAAAAAAAAAAAAAAATAGTTAAAAAAAAAATCCAACAATGCACTGTGAAAACCAGGGAGCATCGATGCTCAGTTTCCATTACAGGAAAATGTCACATTTTCTTTAGCATAAACATAAAGAGAACAAGCCAGCTCAATACACAACATGACAAGTGATAGAAGTTTTGAAAAATAAAAAAAAAATATATATAAAATTTAATTATTTAATTTTATTTCACACATCACTAGAGAGTAGTGAATATAACATAAATTAATTATAATTAATTTAAAGCTTAATTGTTATTGGGATATGTAAAAAAATCTAAGTATTTCTCAAAATGGACTTTAAGCAGCAGGGTCCTTACCAGTGCCTGAATTTGTGCACATCTAGGGAATGGGTTGAGATGCTCAATATAGTATGATGACAATATTTTCATTTTTGGGAACAAGTACAAATTCACAGTTCTGACCTCTAGCAATTTTTATCTCCAGAGCAGTACGGATCAGAGACATCAGAGTGGAAGTGAAGTGAACCGTCATGTCCTCATCAACTGGCATATTCATCAGCACCAGTCTCTGCGAATAGCAACACAGCATGTAAGCAAAAATGAATGATCAAAAATACTCAGATTTTGGGTAATAACTTTTTTTGAAATATGCATCCGTAAATATAATGATTTTCCCCCCTCTGTATTTCAGTAGCACACAACAACTACAACTATTAAACAATGTATTGCATTTGTCAAGATAAAACTTTTCTACCTTGTAGGCAACTTTGGCAGGACACTTCTTTCCCAATCCAAGAGGTGGAGACATGTGGGTTAGCATCTCATACATGGCATTGTAGTGAATACGGCCACTGGAGGGTAACAAAGCAGAGATCATTCGTGTAAGAATCAAGAGAATTAATGTTGGAAGCAAATGAAAAAAAAAAAAAAAAAAAAATTACGTATACTTTTGTATTCCCACAAAACTGCTTTGCATTTAATTTGATAGAATGAAGAAAGATTGTATTCTCTAAAATTTTGAATGTAAACAAAACAGCTTTAAAAACATTGTTTTCAAACTCACAGTGTTATTTCTGTGTGTCAAACATCAAATACTAATGATGGGATAAAAGTTTAAAATCTGGATATAACCACTGATGTTGCGGCAGCTGCGAACAAAATGAAAATGACATTTGAAACTAATGAACACTTCAAATAAAGATTACATCAGTGGGGACCAGAGACTGTTAAAATGTATCTGATTTATTAAATTCCACAATTCATTTCTTTAATTAAACAAAATCATTTTTTTAATATAGACTCAATTATAACATTTTAGATATTTATAAAAAGACTCATTTATAACATTAAATAGAACATCTCAACAGAACCTCAAGTAAATTACATTTTTTGTTTTGTTGTCTAATGTTTTGTTTTCAGAATTGTGGGAAAATAGTGATCTCTATTTAAAAAAGCATTTCTTTATATTTGAGTCCAAGTTAAAAATAAAATGAACTGCCAAGCAGGAATTAAACAGGAGTGTTTGTCAGATCTCACAACAGGTTTTACAAAATGACGCAAATATCTTTGCGAGAGAATGCAAACGTTTTGCGAGGGAACGCAAATATCTTTGAGAGAGAATGCAAAAGTTTCGTGAGGGAATGCAAAAATCTTGGCTAAAGAACACAAAAGTTTTGTCAAGGAACGCAAATATTTTTTAGAGAGAACGCAAAAGTTTTGCAAGGGAATGCAAAGTTTTTTGAACGGAAAAGTTTTGCAAAAGCTTTGAAAAATATTTTTTTTCCTCCAATCCCAATTTTTTTCCACCACCATGTCCCTTTAGGGGCTCTGTAGAAACGAAACCAATACCGCCACCACCAAATATGACTGTGGGGATGGTGATAGCTGTGTTTTGACCTCTATTCATTTGGTGCAAAACACAGCACTTTGTTTTCAGGCCAAAGAGCTCTTATCAGATCATACTTTTTTTTTTTTCTTTCATATAAAACTCCAAGAATGAGTTAAATTCAGCCGGAACCTGATGCTACATATGAAGTTAAATGAGTAAATGGAAACTAATGTGATAATTATGAAAGTGAAATATGAGGGGTAGGTTTACAGAAATAGAACATTAATATTTGTATACACAGTAAAAATTTAACAATATATTTTTAAACTTTTCAGATCTTTTCATCACAGCACCTAATATATCTAAATATATATCTGCAACAAAATCTCCATGTCAAAATCAATAAATAACTTTTCTATCCTATCACTGCATTATAGCCTTCCACAAAAATAAATAAATAAATAAACAAAAATCCCCAATATCTCCATAGAAACCAAAGACACTCTTAACATCAATGCTTATTCAGAGCACTCTCTCTTTTTAATAATTGTACACCTCTTTGCAGAGTAACAAGAAGAACAAATGTTTGCCCAAGGCCTAAATCCGAATTCAGAAAGGCATGGAAAATGAGTAACACATTCTATGGAGCCTCTAAAGGGCCTCCTAAAAAGCCCCTAGTCAATTACATTGCAGTACCTCAGATTTCACTTATCTTTGAAATATAACTTTGAAATATGATTTTTCCTCACATCTCAGAATTTTTCCATCACCATGTCCTTTTAGGGGCTCTGCAGAATGTGTCATTTCCTTTCCGAACATAGTATTCAGCTTCGGGCACATCATTACCATATACCCAGTTTTATACTCTTCTACAGTATTACCACTAATATGACTGTTCCTAATATGTTCATTGCATTTAAATATCTTTTAACATCATTGAACAAATATTGTCTCAGTAAACATTTTGGCAGCCTAAACAATACTAAAATAAGATAAAAATAAATGAACATACAAGTAATGAATACAAAGTAATGAATAAAAAAAATAAATCGAAATGACAAATGGAAAGTAATAAACTAAATTACAGTTCAAAACCACTGCCACATTATCCTTGTTAACACGTAAAACAGTAGGTACTGTAACATGAATTCCTTCTTCCTACTCTACTATTATAAGAAAATGAACTTAAACTCAATAAGTAAAACTTTTCAAAATCAGTAAACTCAGCTATGCCAAATTTTCAACATGGAAAGTTATTAAATTTCTTACCTTCAATTGCCCTTACCATACTATGTATAGTGAAATTAATTAAAGTGAAACCATCTGAATAAGACAACAACAAAAGGATGGCTGTCAGTCTTTACCTATTAGTGACTAGCTAGTAGGCAAGCTGCAACAAAGTTTAAGTCTCTGACCGTAAACACGAATTCAGTGTTAACTACTATGTAGGTAGCTTCAAGACTTTATTAATTAACTCATATTAATTATTATTTTTTTTTTTAGTTGACAACTTTGAATTAATTAGGGCTGCAATGTCTACTTGATAATGAAAACAGTCAACAATGTCCTCATTGTTGATTTGTCGAGTCTTATTGATGTGCATTCCGTACCTTTGACAGTAGCTATGTTTCCAGTTGCAAATTTAACTTGTGTGCAAAATTGGACTATCACACAGAACATTTGCGAATAAAGCAGTGTTTCCATCCCATGTGTTCAAGAGAGCAAAATCATCACTTCCTGGGAAATTGGTGCAAAATATCTGTAATAAAATTTAAATTGCTTCAGAGAAGCCACTGGTTAGTCCGGTTATCCAGTAATATCCTCTGTTAAGGCAAAGTCACATGAGTTTTTGTTGCGCAATGAGGTATTTATTTGGTTAAAGCATTTCCATCATAGTTTATGCGCATGTCTTCTTAACAGATAAATATGTATCTCCTCAATTGAGTGGTTATATGGTAGCTACTTTCTTCTGTGAACCTTCAATGCATGACTTTTTTTTTTTTTTGTAGCCTTCCCCAGATTTGTGTATTAACACAATCCTGAGCTCTAAAGGCCGTTCTTTTGACCTGAATTGAAATGAATTTGCCACATGCTAACTCAAATCAAAGTATAGAAACATTTAAAAATGATCCAATGAAACTAGAATTCTCCTGAGTAAAGAGAATTTTCAAGTGTCCCAAAAAAGGTATGGTAACGATTTTACAGTGTCATTGTTACATATGTTACATGTAGTTACTATTGTAATAATAAATTATGCATAATTACATGCAACCCTAAACCAAACCAAACTCTAATCCTAAACCTATAGTAAGTACATGTAGCTGCTTAATATTACTCAGTACTTAAATGTATAATTACAGTATAACAAAGACACTTTAAAATAAAGTGTGACCAAGGGTATGGATTATGCAATGTAATTATTTCAGTTTCTTATTTTTAATAAATTATCTAGATAAAGTATAAAATATTTATAAAATATCTAGCTTCCACCAGACCGCCTTTCATATTCAACTTACGGAAAAAACGGAACTGACGTTGCGTCAGTTAAGCTTTTTTCGTAAGTTGAATACAGTAGGCATAGGACATAGCATAAGCATTTTGAACTGTGAGACGCATTACACTTTCTTCGTAAGTTAAATATGGAAGGTAGTCTGGCGGAAGCTAGATTTTTTACTTTATTACTTGTTAATTATGGATATTTTTCTTACACAAATGCATCGCTTCGCTTTAGAAGGCCTTTATTAACCCCCCGGAGCCGTTAAGTAAGTTTATGATGGATGGATGCACTGCCATTATAAAGGCTTGGATGCGTCAGGATATTTATTAATATAACTCTGATTTTTTTAATCAGAAACACTGTAAACCCTAACACTCATAATAATTAATTGGTTTGAATAGGACAAACTTAAATTAAACAAATTAGTTCAGTTAAATGAACTTTAATGAGTATTTAGAACTTTTTTGTTTTTCTTTCGAGTTCACAGAACTGGTATATTTCATGTAAACTGAACTGTTTTATTGCTTGAAGTTTTATGAACTAATTTCTTTTAATTTAGATGAACTTAAGTTTAACTGAAACTGGGCTGGGATTTCTGTTTCCCAGCATGCTTTGTCCATGGCCCTCAAAAGGAAGAGTAAATGCTAAAATTGAAGTGTAATACAATTTTTTTTTTTTTTTTTTTTTTTTGTGCAAGATTAATGTTAAGTGGGAGATTTAGTAAAATTAATGTTTTATTATACTTTATATAATTTAGAAGAGTTTCTGTTAATATGGGTTTTTGGAGAATTACCACCATGGTGACAAGTGGTGCATGTGGCTTGGTTTGAGAACAGGTATGTTAAATGTTTTATATTGCTGTACTCATTCAGCAAGTGTTATACCATGCTATTGTTAACATGTTAGCAAATTAGCATTTTCTGTATTATCTAGTTGTAGCTAAGTTTCCACTAATGTTTAAATGTTTATAAATGTTTATTCTCGATAAAACACGGCTATGTCTGCCTCACCAAATGGTTCTGTGTATCACTACAAGACACCCTTAGCAAGGAAACAGTTTGTTCTTTATTTCTATTGTTCATTGAAGCTTACTGCATTCAGATTTAGCATTTTCCTTCAGGTCAGTCCTTTGTTCATAATAAAAAATATGTTTAAATGTCCACTGCAATATCTTGTCCTTTTAACAGTTAAGGAGTTTTCCCATGACTGATAGTGCTAGTCAAAGCATTTGTCAGTTGCGTTTAGTTCTGTTTACTTAAACTTTGAATTACTTAATTTTTGATGTAACCAATTGCCTCTTTTTTTTTTTTTTTTTTGAGCTTTGCCAATTTATTTGGGTTTACAGTAAAGAAGAAAGTCAAGAAAGTCCTAGGATGGCTTGAGGGTGAGTAAAGCTTGTGGTAATTTTCATTTTAAAGTGAACTAATCCTTTAACAGCCCTCAGTTTGCAGTTGGAAGAGAACATGGACGCGGAATAAAGTGATTACAATAAATATAAATTTTTTTGTCCAATTAATCAAATAAGTAATCATCAGCATAATTGATTATCAGAAAAAAAAAAAAATCATTAGTTGCAGCCCTAAAATTAATACATGTTGTCTGATACATGCTAACACCACAAAGAAGGACGTTAAGGTAGGCACGTACAAACCCACCTTTCTTTGAACAATCGAGGCCCTGTCTTCCTTTTCATCTGAAATGACATCATCCTTCCATTGAAAGCCTGTAAACAGAAGGATGTGGCCTTCAGCTTTACTTACAGGGGACACCTCTTTTGCTCACAGTCATCCACTGGCTTCACTAAATTTGAGAAATTCCCTCTAAATTCCAGCCTTGGAGAATGCACCTATAACTGCAAGATCTTCTTCCATTAGCCTAAAAGAATTTTAGACTTTCTAAGCATCGACATTTTGATGTGTACTAATTGTCATTTAAAGCCAGTACACATGAACAGCTCAAGCAAGTTCTGATTGTACAAAGCAGTCCAGCTTAGTTTGTGTTCTGGCAGCGCATAGGAATCCAAGGCCCAATTTTCAACAAATTTCACCACCACAAAACTGACATCTGCCCATGTCCAAAGCAGTGAGCAATATAGCCAAATGTTCTTTGCACACTATTCAACTTAATTTGATTCAAGCACAAAAAAATTAAGCTGTCACTACAGTCTCTCAAACACAAACCACCATTGAAACAATTGAACAACTACCAAAATATTACGACAGTTCCACTCCTCCATGGGTTCTGCTTGATGTTTCATCCTATATGACCATTTGATGCAAGTTTTATCCTTTTAATGTGAGTTTTCATTGCCCAGGACTTGCACTTGTTGGGTGAAGTCCCAGGATATTTGCATATTCGTAACTACTGTTAAATGTGCTAACATACAATCTTGAGTTGAACTGAGTTACATCTGTATATAATGAATAAACCAAGTGAAATCAAATGGAAACATGATTGTGGATGTTAATGAGCAGCGGTTCCTAGTGAAGCCTTTATGCGCATGGCAGTAAGAACAGTAACATTCATTAGAAACTTTATTATAACTAGCATCCCAGTAGTTACAATTACAGGTGATCTGTTTGTGCTTACCATGCTGCTCGGTCATATTCCCCCCAGATGCGCACAAACTCGTCCAGATGATGAGGTCCAAGAATAGATGAGTCTCGTGTCAAATACTCAAAGTTGTCCATAATCACAGCCACAAATAGATTCAGCATCTAATGAAAAATAAAGTGGCAAAAATTTTGAATGTAGACAAAGTAAAAAATAAAAATAAATAATAATAAATCAATAATTTATTATTAAAATATTTATGGACCCTTTTCACATTTCTGGTGTTCTCCAAAGCAGAGGTCTACTTCAAATATAATTCTTCCGTTCCCATTTGATCCAATAGTAAAAGATAAAATCCACAAAAGTGATTCAATGACTTTCCAAAAAAGGAAAATAATACAGAGAGTTTTATTAAGGTGGTCATAAGAGAGAAAAATGTCAAATTTTCCATCACTCCCTCAGCTGCTGAATTAGAAACACTCATGCGGCAGCATTAACTAGTTTTCTGAAATGTAATGCCAAGGAAATACAACACAAACTACAGTGTTATAGATGTCCAATAAATAGAAAAAGAAAAGAAAAAGAAAATATAATAAACTTAGATTTACGATGTTAAGTTACGATGTTGGAAATGCATCATCGCAGTCTGGGAAAAGGGTCCATTACTATTTTTGTGGCTATAATTTAAACTTAAAGCATAAATACAAATAAGTATAAGAGTGAGTGGGTTACAATGTTTCAGTGGGTTAAGACAACATGTTGATAAATTATTACCAAAAATGAGCTGAAAAAGATGAAGGAAACAAAATAGAAATAGGCAAAGTCGGTGCCACAGCCCCCTTCATGATCTGGAGAAATGAAAGGTGGTACTATTGAAGGGTCCAGTTCACACTCCTTCCCTCCTAGACATGAGAGCATGATCTCTTGCCAAGACTCTCCAGTGGCACTTCTGCAAGAAGCAAAATAATATATCTACCCAGGAATGAGTCAGTCAAACATTAGACTGAAACAACTCTCAATTAAAAGAGTAGTTCACCCAAAAATGACAATTCTGCCTTTATTTACTCACCATCCAGTTGTTCCAAAGTTATTTTTCAGTGGAACATACAAGGAGAATTTTTGAATCTTCATGCATTTTTTATTCTGTACAATAACAGTTCATAGTGACCATGGACAAAATATACCGTAAAAGTACAACAGAATGATAATAAAAGTGGTCTTGTTATTTGGTTCCCTTAAGTGATCCTTTAATGATACATTTTTAGTAAATTCCAGAGAAAGTCTTGTAGAAATGATGACAGAATTTTCATTTTGGGGTGAACTAAAATTCAAGTTAACCTTACAGCTTTTATCATATTATATTTGGGCACCATAATATTTTCTAAACTATAAGTTTTACTTAAGAAAGAATATGATACAATACTGTGTCCCACAACGCCTTCATTTATCATTATATTATGACATATTCAGTTCGAATAAATCAAATTGAAATTGAAATTTCTACATCGTAATATTTTTCACCAATAAAAAAAGGTTTATTAAATAACTTAAAAAGCATTAGCATTTAAAATACTACCCATAAGTCACATTTATTCACAAATAGTAGTAAATTCTACAACAAAAAAAAAATAAGAGAATATATTTAAATATATTTTCTCCTAGTGTTTGGTGATCTTACCTAAAGAGTAGCATCAAGGCACCAAAGAATGTCTTGAAATTGTTGTGTTGATTAATGTGGGTTTCATCATTCAATTTAATATTCCCAAACACCTAAAGAATCAAATATCGAAGATTATCAGAATCAGATGTACTTTCCACACACGCATTTCAAATTTTATAATCACACCCGAAAAGCCAGAACCTTCTTACAGGTCTTTGATTGTTCAAATACTTTGGTGCACATTATCAAAAATAATCTAATAATCTAAATGTAAGCTGCCCATATAAAATTTAGATGTCTGCAAGGGGGAAAAATTAAAACAGAAAAGCTGGTTAAAGGGAAAGTTCACCCAAAAAGGAAAATTTGATGTTTATCTGCTTACCCCCAGCGCATCCAAGATGTGGGTGACATTGTTTCTTCAGTAGAACACAAATGCTGATTTTTAACTCCAACCGCTGCCGTCTGTCAGTCAAATAATGGGAGTGAATGGGAACTCGAACAATGAGAGTCGAAAAAACGTGCATAGACAAATCCAAATTAAACCCTGCAGCTCGTGACGACACATTGATGTCCTAAGACACGAACCGATCGGTTTGTGCGAGAAACCGAACAGTATTTATATAATTTTTACCTCTAATACACCATTATGTCCAACTGCGTTCAGCACTCGTTTAGTGAGGTCTGATCGCGCTCTGACAACGGCAGTGATGTCTCGCGTGTCTTAGGACATCAATGTGTCGTCACAAGCCGCATGGTTTCATTTGGATTTGTCTATGCATGTTTTTTTTTACTCTTATTGTTCGAGTTCCCATTTGCTCCCATTATTTAACTGACAGACGGCAGAGGCTGGAGTTAAAAATCATCATTTGTGTTCTACTGAGGAAACAAAGTCACCTACATCTTGGATGCGCTGGGGGTAAGCAGATAAAAATCTAATTTACATTTTTGGGTGAACTATCCCTTTAAGACACTCTCTGACCTTTAACACACTTCAACACACACAGCTGGAAATGAAAAATAAATTAGAAGAGTAACTGATTAGTAAATTTGTAGAGACTGAGCTTCCAAAATACAAATACATTCTGAAGTTTAGGGAAGTGTTCAGCTAATACTATTAAATTACAAAAATGCAGCAGTATTTATTTAATGAAAATATAAACACTCTGGAACACATGAGAACAAAAATACAGCAAAACCACAGGAGTATGTCAAACAAACACTACAAAGACCAGAACAGACAAAAGACTGAACCAAACGGGGTATATATGGCAGGTGAACACGATCAGTAACTAGGCAACCAACAAGAACACAGTCAGAAACCTAAGAAACATTTATGTATGTAACAGCTCTCCTAGAAGGAGGAAAACAAAATACAGCATGATTATGGAATATCATGCTCTCATGTAATTCACTGAAAACCCCTCTATTGACACCTGAAAGGCCAATGCCACATGATGACAAAACCACACAAAAGTATGGACAGCTGGCAGCCACAAAAATATCCCCCACAGACATCCCTATAAATAATGCCTAGGATGTCGCCACCTCTCTTGTAGAGTCGGTGTTACTGTCACATACCTGTTTAAGTGACACGCGACATTCAGCACGCTGTTTAGTCCCCAGCGTTGTTGGCTGCTATTATTGAAGTCATAACTCGGTATGTAGTTTTTTTCCATCCCCAGAAATAAAATCCTCTGGCAAGGAATCAGAGAACTCTTTGAGATTTATTAAGAACCCCAGGGCCTGTAAATGTGTGACAAACACTTGTGTCTGATCCCTGCTGTCCATGGCCGAAAACAGATAATCTAAATAGGCAAATGCATGTGCCTTGACAGTAAAGTGGGACCAATGCTGCTTCCATGCACTTTGTAAAAATGCGTGGAGCTAGGGACAAGCACTAGCTTGTTAGCACCCCAAGCACTAGATCTTGGCGCTGCGCTTGGTGATGCAGAGGCTGATCTTTTGCCAGCTGCCGTCGGGAAGAAGGCCTAAACCGCGGGTGTGCAACCAATTGCACTGGTCTGCTCATCCTCTTTGGCATAGAATACCCAAAAGATTATGTTTCTTTGAACACTTAAAACATGCCTGGAATGCACCCAGATTGTTGCCAATAAAAGTCAGAGAGATAAATGCAACTAGGAAGGCATTATGGTCTCGCTCGGTCAAGTTCGCCGTACTGGCCATGCGCCATTGGACCCACGTCACCATGCGCCACTGGCCTTTCGTGAATAGAGGTGTCTTCAGTGAATCACAAGACAGCACGATATCCCAAAATCGTGTTGGACTGAGTATACTGACTGAATAGGAACAAAGAATACAGGAACTATGAAATGAACTTCAAAAGAGTCTTAAGACACAAAAACACAGGCAAGATGTGACATTTGTGAAGTTTACATCATTTTTGACAACTGCCATATATACTGGTATGAAAAACGTACCTGCATGCCAATAATGGCATAAATGAAGAAAAGCATGGCAATGAGGAGGCAAACATATGGAAGAGCCTGAAACAAGAAGAGAGTGAAAATATTAAATCACATAAAGTTGCAGATTCTGTACAGACAGATCGGAAAACAGGCTGTACCCAAGAAAAAGGTTTGCATACTATTTGAACAGTCAATTTGTTCCTTTTTCCTTTACAAATAATTTTACACAGATGGTAAATTTCCAATTGTATGACCAATCTTTTATTGATTTAAATGATTGTGTAAAAATCCACAATATGATGGAAAGACACTGGTTTGTGAGCAGGTTTTATCCACCTAAACAATATATAGTACAACTATGACTAAAATGTCTGTAATTTCTGTGACTTTTCCAAACCTGGAAATCACATTTGTAAAATTACTTTGTGTCTTCCAGGTTTTTAATGACCATGAAAACTCTGAAGGAAAGTGACACATTTAGTGCAAATGTAATTTACCTTGAAGGACTGAACAAATGTCCACAGCAGAATCCGTATTGTGTAGCCTTGTCTCAACAGTTTAATGAGTCTAGCTGCTCGGAAAAGTTTCAGGAAACTCATATTGATGGTGTTCACAGACTAAATAGAAAGAAAGAGCAAAGCAATTGTGTACATGTAACAAAAGTCAACGAACCATACAAGAGGCCCAGAAACCCTAGCAACGGCAATGTTACACACTTTTGATTCTTATTCAGACCCATTCACGTGAAACATTCCTACCTGTAAATCTACCACAATTTCCGAAATACTGCCCAGCACAGTGATAAAATCAAAGATGTTCCATGTATCACGGAAGTAGTTCTGTGAGTGACAACAATGAAAACGATAAACAAGTAAATCAACTCAGATACATTATAGATGTATTTTCCTTTGAAGGACACTCATTAAGATCAACATGACAACATTAAACTTACCATGAACCCAAAGGCCATGATCTTTAAGATGCATTCCAGAGAGAACAACACAGTGAACGCTGTATTAAGGTGTTTCAGGACAAGGTCGTAGGCAGCTGGTGCTGAGTGGTACTGAAAAGTGTTATGATTATCAAATCAGAAATCCTGTATACACCTAAAAATGTTACATTTCAGATATTTCAGCAAGTTGAATAACATTTAATGGGCACTCAAGTTTTGTTCATTCATTAAATTAAATTAAAATAAAATGTTACAATTATATAGCTTCATTTTGTACTTCAATTTACATAATGCTTTCCAAGTTATTGTATGTTGAAAGTTATACCTTCATCATGAGCACTACTGTGTTGAGTGCAATCATGACTAGAACCGTGTACTCGAATGATGGCGACACCACAAAGTGCCACAATCGGTACTGTAGGGTCTGCCTGTTCTGAGGCATGTATCTTGTTAGGGGTTTTGCACTGATAGCAAAGTCAATGCATGCCCGCTGGAAGAGTGAGATAAGAAAGCAGCGAAGGAACATGCTGATTAGTACTGCAGATTAGAAACTCAGAAGCCTTTACTTACACTATATTGCCAAAAGTTGTGGGACGCCTGCCTTTATGTGCACATGAACTTTAATGACATCCCATTCTTAATCGGTAGGATTTAATATGGAGTTGGCCCACCCTTTGCAGCTATAACAGCCTCAACTCTTCTGGGAAGGCTTTTAACAAGGTTTAGGAGTGTGTTTATGGGAATTTTTGACCATTCTTCAAGAAGCGCATTTGTGAGGTCAGGCAGTGATGTTGGCAAGAAGGCCTGGCTTGCAGTCTCCGCTCTAATTCATCCCAAAGGTATTCTATCAGGTTAAGGTCAGGACTCTGTGCAGGCCGGTCAAGTTCCTCCACACCAAACTCGCTCATCCATGTCTTTATGGACCTTGCTTTGTGCACTGGTGCACAGTCATATTGGAACAGGAAGGGGCCATCCCCAAACTGTTCCCACACAGTTGGGAGCATGAAATGAAAATGTCTTGGTATGCTGAAGCATTAAGAGTTCCTTTCACTGGAACTAAGGGGCCACACCATAATCCCCCCTCCACAATGCAGTCAGGCAAGCACTGTTCTCCTGGCAACCACCAAACCAAGACTCGTCCATCACATTGCCAGACAGAGAAGCGTGATTCGTCACACAAGAGAGCACATCTCCACTGCTCTAGAGTCCAGTGGTGGTGTGCTTTACACCACTGCATCTGACGCTTTGCATTGCACTTGATGTAAGGCTTGGATGCAGCTGCTCGGCCATGGAAACCCATTCCATGAAGCTCTCTGCGCACTGTTCTTGAGCTAATCTGGAGGCCATACGAAGTTTGGAGGTCTATAGTAAAGTTGGTGACTTCTGCACACTGTGCGCCTCAGCATGCACTGATCCCACTCTGTTAATTTACATGAACTACCACTTCATGGCTGAGTTGCTGTTGTTCCCAATGGCTTCCACTTTGTTATGATACCACTAACAGTTGACCGTGGAATATTTAGTAGTGAGGAAATTTCATGAATGGACTTATTGCACAGGTGGCAACCTATCACAGTACCATGCTTGAATTCACTGAGCTCCTGAGATCGACCCATTCTTTCACAAATATTTGTAGAAGCAGTCTGCATGCCTAGGTGCTTGATTTTATACACCTGTGGCCATGGAAGTGATTGGAAAACCTAAATTCAATGATTTGGAGGCGTCCCAACACTTTTGTCAATATAGTGTATCGTTATTCATTATAATGGTGTTAATATCATTAAATGATGTTAAAGGACAGTTAATAAAACCTAGCAACATGGAAAACATGAAAAAGCTTAATGTGTAATCCAGTCTACTGGACGCTGAGGTCATACGTATATTTGTTTTATAACTCATATGTATATTGTACACATTCATTGTATATGAATGTATATTCACCTCGTTTTTCTCCAAGTTGCACTCCTCCATCATTTTGTCACCCTGCTCCTGGAATGTGATGATGATGAGAGCAACAAAGATGTTGACAAAAAAGAAGGGAAAAACCACAAAGTATACGACATAGAAAATGGACATCTCCATTCGGTTTCCTCTGCTTGGGCCATGGTCTTCTTCAGTGACATCCACGGAGTGTTGAAGAACTCTGTAGAAAGGATGGATATAAACTAATTATTAATTCATCCAACAAATTCAACCAATAATAAAAGTTATCTTTTAACATTCATAATTGCAGCAATATTGAATGCACAGCTTAAAAATGACACTATTGTCTTTTTAGAGCTGTTTTACAGCAGAAGCGAATTCTGTTTAAACCATTGATCATTATTTTCATATTTATCATAGTAAAGCTGCTTTGAAACAATCTGTATTGTATAAAGCACCATATAAATAATGGTGACTTGACTTAATTTACTTACTGACTATGTTGCCCATTTCAAACCTATGGAGCCTTTTCACATTTCTGGGGTTCTCAAACGTAGAAGTAGTCATAGTTACAAATATAATTTTGCATTAATAACTGTGTAACTGTTATGATCACCGTCTGTTCCTGTCAGTTCCCGGACTTCATTACCCATAATCCTCTCTGTCAATCACCTGCACTCACTCCACCAATCACTATCACTAATCACCACACCCAGCTGCAGTACATTAACAGGACAATAAAGGACTTTCACTCACACCACCGCACGGCGAAGTCTTGATTCCTTGTGACAATTCTGAGCGTTTCCTTGTATTCTGTCTGCCTGTGATTGATCTTGCCTGTTCCCATTTATTGACCCGTTGCTGCCTGTCCTGACTCTTGCCTTGTATACTGTTCTGTGAATCATATCCGCCTGCCTCGATGTACTGCCTGTGCCCTGACTACGATTCTGCCTAACCCTCTGCTGTACCTGTTTGCTCCTGATTTACCCTGCCTGTACGACCACGCTTACATTTAATAAAACGCTGCATTTGGATCTTACCATGAGTCCCGCTTCGTTACAGAAGACCTCGCCACCACCAAGATCCAGCAGCTTTACCAGAGAACATTTGTACATTTGTATTGATCATTTGTTATTGTGGAGTACGCAGGGCACGCGATCGTTAGAGGATTATGTGCAGGAATATCTGGACATTGCTCACCTCTCTGATCTTCCGGACTGTGCACTGATTGACTTCTTCTGTGATGGCGTCAACCAACCTCTCCAGAATCAACTAATACGAGAGGGACCGCGTTTGTCACTCAGCAGCTTTATGGACTATGCATTGTTGACTGTCGGCTCTCCGTTTACTGTGGGTGTCGCGGAGGAATGCGACACCATGGTGAGTCCCGTAATGGCCGCCGCGCCAGGTAACACGCACAAGATGGCGGCTACCATCACAACAGCAACAGTTCATGTCTCCGCTGATCGCCCAGAGCAACGTCACGCCTCCGCTGATCGCCCAGAGCAACGTCACGCCTCCGCTGATCGCCCAGAGCAACGTCACGCCTCCGCTGATCGCCCAGAGCAACGTCACGCCTCCGCTGATCGCCCAGAGCAACGTCACGCCTCCGCTGATCGCCCAGAGCAACGTCACGCCTCCGCTGATCGCCCAGAGCAACGTCACGCCTCCGCTGATCGCCCAGAGTCACGTCACGCCTCCGCTGATCGCCCAGAGTCACGTCACGCCTCCGCTGATCGCCCAGAGTCACGTCACGCCTCCGCTGATCGCCCAGAGTCACGTCACGCCTCCGCTGATCGCCCAGAGTCACGTCACGCCTCCGCTGATCGCCCAGAGTCACGTCACGCCTCCGCTGATCGCCCAGAGTCACGTCACGCCTCCGCTGATCGCCCAGTCACGTCACGCCTCCGCTGATCGCCCAGAGCAGCCCTCTCTCCTTGTCAATTCTGTCATGGCCAAGAGGGCTGTTTCCATTTTTTATGTCTTGGCTGTCATGCGTGCGTGGAGGATGTACTCGAGCTCTATGGACTTGGGAGCAGTCTGTCAGCCCGAGCCCACTGTTGTCCCAGAGCAGGCCGCTGTTGTCCCAGAGCAGCCCGCTGTTGTCCCAGAACGGCCTGCTGCCGTCTCAGAGCAGCCGTTTGCACCGCTGGCCGCTTCGCTCTCAAGCCCGCCGGCCGCTACGCACTCATGTTCCCCGGTTGCAACGCTCTCAAGTTCGCCGGTTGCAACACACTCAAGTTCGCCGGTTGCACGCACCTCAGCTCTCTGGATGCGATGGACAAGATGGCTGTTTCGCCAGTACCCACGGGCAAGATGGCCACCCCTTCGGTGTCAAGGAACATAGGGGGTGTTCCAGCCATCGAGTCCGCTCCAGAACCTGTGCTACTTGCCCTGCCGGCGCCCCACGAGCTCTTTGTCAACGAATCGACCATGGCCACCGTTGATTTCCCCAAGAACTTTTTTGGGGGGGGGGCATATACCAGAGGGTGGGGAGCTTGTGGGTGGGGACCCTGCATGGCCGCAACCATCAGCGTGCTCCGAACTGCTAGGGCCACCCATGGACTATAAACCCCTATGGCCATTAATGGACCCACCGTGGTCATCTTCGGACTCTGTCCTGCCGTGGTTGCCCGAACCACATGACCCGCCGTGGTTGCCCGAGCCACCTGACGGGAGGGGGGCGTTATGTTATGATCACCGTCTGTTCCTGTCAGTTCCCGGACTTCATTACCCATAATCCTCTCTGTCAATCACCTGCACTCACTCCACCAATCACTATCACTAATCACCACACCCAGCTGCAGTACATTAACAGGACTATAAAGGACTTTCACTCACACCACCTCACGGCGAAGTCTTGATTCCTTGTGACAATTCTGAGCGTTTCCTTGTATCCTGTCTGCCTGTGATTGATCTTGCCTGTTCCCATTTATTGACCCGTTGCTGCCAGTCCTGACTCTTGCCTTGTATACTGTTCTGTGAATCATATCCGCCTGCCTCGATCTACTGCCTGTGCCCTGACTACGATTCTGCCTAACCCTCTGCTGTACCTGTTTGCTCCTGATTTACCCTGCCTGTACGACCACGCTTACATTTAATAAAACGCTGCATTTGGATCTTACCATGAGTCCCGCTTCGTTACAGTAACGTTACTGTTAATAACTGTGGAAACATATAATCAGCCTTTAAAATGTGTTTATTTTTAGTATGTAAAGTATGCAGCATTAAATCTCTTCCTGCTTCTTTATAGGCATGCTACACAACGCAAATTGAATTCATCAATGACATTCCACATTATTGTTGTTGCCTTTTTAAACACTGGTCCTTTACATTTTCTATTAAATAAACATCTCTCCACATGGATCCCAGTACATTAGTTTTGGAACTAACCATTTAACAAACAGAGTCACAATGCTCCATTCTGGTTATAAACTGACGTTGTCCAACAGGTCAAAAATGCAAACTATACTCCGGAAGTTAATTGTGAACTGCAATGCGACGCAAGGCGCAGCGCAAGTGTGTTTGCTAATTTGCGTCCGGCGCCGTTCGCGTTTTCCCGTTCAGCGCCACGTCCTTAAATTAGTAAATGCATTTGCGCCAGTTAGTGCGCCCATGGGCGTGCTGGTCTAAAAAAGAGGTGTGTTCAGGTGCATTGCTATTTTACGGAGCTGAAAATAGACTGCGCCATAGACCATCTCAAACCTGGTCTAAAGTCTAAAGTAAATGGCGCAATATTTTTTTGTTAGAGCGCGTTGGTAGAAACTGCGCCTCTGGGTGCGTCCACAGTGCGCGTTGACTTTGCTTGTTACACACAGGGATGCGCATCACACAAACATGCCAAATGTTAAAAACAAAAGGATTGCAGTGTAAAAGAATATTATTGTGTAGGCTACATAAATATAAAAATGTAATGATAAATAGTCATTGCGTGTATTAGAATTAGGCCAGAAGACGAGGACACAATCACTGCTAATTCATCCCACGCCATCTTCACCTCGGGAAACTTTGGTGGATTCCTGCTTGTCCCGTAGATGATCTGCTCACGCGCTTTAACTTCGCGCACGAGCACGAGCGTTCAGCTTTTCCACCAACAAATTCCGCCATGTAAATATAAATAGCAATCCGCCATTGCGTGAGCGCATCTCACTCTTAAAGGGAATGGGAGATGACACTCTGATTGGTTTATTGAACGGTACGCCCATTACTCATTAAGAGAATAGGGACAACCCATTTCAAAAATGCGCCCCGGTGCACGGACCGTTTTTCCGTCGTTAAAATAGCAAAAGTGGATTTGGACACGCCCTGAGTGCACCTGCGCCGTGCGCTTTACACTTTGCGTTTAGATCGTTAAAATAGGGCCCAAAGTCTTCTGGCTGCCCATAGTCTCTAAACATGATTAAACAAGTTGGCTTGCTGCCAATAATTACCAGAATTGGAGAAAATCGTATCAAGATAAGATCTGATATGAAATCCACTCAAAGGTGGCACTTGCAGAACTTGTAAAGTTTTTAGGAAATCTGTGAGCAGGTAATTTAAAGAACAGTGCATATATATAAATAAATAAAAAATAAATGAAAAGAACAGTGCCTATTTCGCTATACAGTAATCTATTACCCACATCCAGAATCTTAAACTGTGATTTGAGTCTATCAAATGGTAGTTTGCCAACACAATCTGACAAATGACAATTTTTTTTGTATGATCTGCTCCAGTATGCCCCAGTGACAGTATGTTTAGAGGTGGGGTGGGGGTGGACCTTCATGCTTACTCTTTTTGATAATTATACATTTTTGTAAGATTCACATTCATTCAAACGTGAAACAGTTACGTTTCCCTGTGATATTAGGTTGTAGTTTGCAAGTCGTTTTTATTTATTTATTTATTTATTTTTCAAGCATTTTGGAGAAATTCCCACAGCTCTTTTTTGATTTAGGCTTTAGTTTCAGTTGCTTCTGTCTCTTCATGCAACCCCAGATTGATTTCATGACGATGAGATCATATCTCTGTGTGGGCCATACCATCTGTTGTATGACTACTTTTGTTCATACAAAAATTTTACTTAAAATATATGCAGTTACAATGTTTGGAAATTTACAGTTGATATTTCCTAATAGTACACTAAAGAAAAACATAAATAACCATCTTAAATCAAATGTTTTTGTGAAGCACCTCAGACTTTTGCACAGCCCATTTACTTATCGAGATTTCAGAAAATTTCTGGAAAAGTTCTGGCAACTGTTGAGTAATTTTGTTCATTCAGCACTGCCAAAGCTTTCACAAAGTGACATCTATTGTGCTTGCAGAGAAGCCCAGCTCTTTCATGTTTGACATTTGCCAACGTTTCTGGCATTTTGGATCCGATTTGCATTTACACAGAAGGCTCTTTGGCAAATTCACTGCAGTTTTCAAAGCCCAACGGAATCAAAGCGCTATGCTTCATTGTGTGGCTTTCAGTCCTCTGATTTTAAATAGTTTAAGGAGCACTAAAACCTTGTTAACATATTAATTTATTTAAAATGAATGAGAACTGTCTCAGTAGTCAAAATATGCAAATTTTTGTTCATCATAATGTCTTTAAACAGGCGATCATGCACAGAGAAAGACATTATCTATAGTTGTACATAACTAAACAACTTGAACAAGCAAAAAGCTTATCTTGCATCTCATGCACATACGTATTCACCTATACATGTCCACTTTCCAGCTTTACCGTAACTGAGAATTTTTAGGGCAACCTGTCTGACACCAAAACATAGAGAGCTAAATCTACACTGACACAAATTTCCTTGGCAGATGTGTTACTAATACTCGAGAAGGCAACAAAATAGCCCATCATTGATGACTATTCCATCCAGAAAAGTCTCTATCCTTCTCAGATCATCATGTGCAGAACAATCTTGGGAGCTAACCAAAATTGCATCAGAAGTTGCCAAATGCTCAGTCTTGATGCTTCATAACATACAGTAAGAAACATCCAGGGCTACAGCCAGTGCTTGAAGTGGAAAAATTAAAGTGCTGGTACTCGGTGCTCGGTTCAAAAAGCGTTCCTGAAGAATGGAGGGCGCGGAGGGCATCCGTACATGCATACTGTCATACCAGCCCACTTCGAGCACTACCTCAAGCCATTTAGATTGACCTAATATATTAGCATGCTTATGGAGTGTCTCTTACCATCAAGCAGTTTCAGCCAAATAGCAAGACAAACAGAGCGACTAACTTTAAATTATAATGAAAGGATGCAGGGGCTGAAGATGTTTTGTAAAAACAAAACTTAAAACTTAAGTTTAAAATCAATAATACACAAAGTCCTGTGCAATATATAAATAAATGGACATACTGTGGCCAGCCCTCTCCTGTGGACACAGTGAAGAGTGTAAGAAGAGCCCAGAGGACATTATCATAATGGAACTCGTGTCTCCTCCACTCCCTCTTCTTCACCTCCTTCCTGTCCCTCCCATAGTCAATGTAGTAGCCCCTACACAACACCAAACAATTAAAACAATAGAATGAAACCAATGAAATTTAACTGAAAATGTACTGACCATTGTACATCTTAACCAGACTATTCCTGTACTTTTAAAATACAATAGTTTGATTTACACTGTAGAAATATTCTAAATAAAAACAGAGGTCTAGTAGCTCTCTATCCTCTTTCTCTCGCTATGGTAGTGTGATTTAATTTCCAATCAGCCAAATTAAGTGTAAGTGTTGTATACTTTTAATCCCACACTATTACAAAAGTTTATAGAATAGAAGGTAAATATCCCTGTAAACCATTTTTTTCCCTCTTTTTTTTCCAGTCTACTTATAATGTAAGGTTTGGTTACACTTTATTTTGATGGTTCACTTTAGACATTCTGTTGTCTATAAATAATGTTGCACCAACATGTCAACTAACTCTCATTAGAGTAAAAGGCTGAGTATTAGTAGACTGTTAGTGGTAGGATTAGTAGAATAAGTTGACATGTAGTTGCAAAGTTACTTATAGTCAACAGAATGTCAAAAGGGGACCATCAAAATAAAAGGTTTTCTTGCACTAAAACAGTCATAAATTAGCTTGTTATGAACACTGTCCACCCTCTCTCTGATCAGTAAAATATATGACATATATTTGCACTTACTGGCATTCTTTTTGGGTGCCCATTGAGCCATCAGTACAGTAAAAAAACTTTCCCTTAAAGAGCTGCACTGCAATGACAGCAAAAATGAACATGAAGAGCTTGTAGACGATGAGAATGTTGAAGACGTTCTTCAGGGATGTGACCACACAATCGAACACAGCCTGCATGGCATAAAGAGAAATAATCATTTCTCATAACCATCAACAACAGAAGAAATAATCATCATATTACATATCCCTTGCTAAACAGGTCTTCATACAGCAATGCAAATGAAGTGAGTTTCATATGCTACTTTTTGCCATGTACAGTATAACAAATGATGAGATATACAGTATACCTAAACAATCAACACCAAAATTTTACAAAATGATTACCTAAAGCCTTTGTGTTTATATGGAGTTATTCAATTAGTATAAAGTGTAATTTGTGATTAAAAAAAGTAATCCAATCAATGTTTGTGTTTTCAGGCAGTACAGTGAATTTCTGGCATGCTGGTTGCTAAAAGTAATTATATATTGTGACGAGCAGTAATTATATATTGTTGAACGTTCGCCGGTTCCTGCCTCCTTCTTCCTGTACATACAAACTGTGTTACATATATGTTCATGTTTTTTAGTTTTGTGTGTGTGTGTGTGTGTGTGTGTGTGTGTGTGTGTGTGTGTGTGTGTGTGTGTGTGTGTGTGTCAGTTTTCACACATCTACATATAGCTAATATGATTTGCATCAGATATGGAAAGACTGTCTGTTTGAGCTAGTGATCTAGTGTTTTATAAATTTTCAGACTCCTGACAATGTTACACCATAAAGTATGATTAAAGTATGTTATGGTCATTTCAGAAGATTAACACCTATCAACTTTGCCTCCTCATTTGAAATCACTACTGCACACCACTGGTTTATGGGTGGGGTTGGGGGTGGACCTTCATGCTTACATTTTTTTCTAAAATGTGTACATTCCAGACGAATCCCATCATACAAAATTGTCACTGCATAAAAAAGATACGTTTTCTCATGAGATCAGGTTTGAAATTAAGTGAACATGGCAAGTAACTTCATTTGTCTATGTCATCCCTATCCCCCTGAAGATCTCACAAGATCTCCCATCACTAATTCAATTATGATTTAGTTAAATGGTCTGATGATAATTCTGATAATTCTGGCTCTGTATATATGACTGCATATTGATTTAAAATGAAAAATGTCAAGTACTGCATGTTATATTTAGTCTACATTTAATTATTCACAGAGGGATTACTCATATTTGGACAGCAGAGTGTCCTAATTAATGAATTCATTAAATGGTGTGTGTTTTTGTGAGACTGTTTCAAAGGAATATTCTTGGAATATTTCTTGACTACAGTGTCTAAGTGTTTGAAATACATAACATTATACACATATATAGACTATATACTAAACAATAGAACAATATAAACAACAAAATAGAATAAACAGACTTAAAAAACAACAACAACAGAATAGCATTTTTAATTAAACAATAGTTTTTATAGTTTTAATATTATTTAATTTATGGTAATTATAGATCAGGGCAGTACAGTATATGTACTGACTGTAATTTCAATCATTACAACTCTCAGAATAGTTTTAGCATTTTATTGAATATGGCAAGACTAATGGAGACTAGATCTGCTACACTGGAGCTGCAGCTGTTGATTATTGCTGCGGCAGAACAAGTATGGGCTTGCTACTGCCAACACAAACACACTGCTGTGAGCATGTAAGATATGCTGCTGCTGCATAAATAGACATGCATGAATCCCGTAGCAGATCTAGGCAGGTGGAGCTGGGGGAGGTAGAGGGCTTCAGAGGAACTCTGATAGCGCTGCAGGACCAGCTCACAGCAAACACTGAACCAGATTATTTTAATGTTAAGGCAAGCAATCTCATTAGCTGCAGGATCAGCAGAGGCCAATCAGCTTGTGGTATGCAGTAATGATGCGATTGCCCGCAGAATGTATGTAAAGGACCTATCTGCCTGTGCCCTCTAGAGTATATATTTATGAGAGAGATATATCTGTAGCCTGGATATCTACAAAGTGGGACAGGAACTCTAAAAGGGAGGCCTAACCCAAACCTTTTGGAATTCCCAGCCCATCTGGAAAACACCAGGCTATAGATATAATCTTACGGGCAAATACTAATGCTTGTTAGTAACAGAACTGGGTGGGCACACTGAAAAAAAAAAAAGGCAGAATATAGAGGGATGGAAATCATGCTGATCTGAACAGTGTAAAAAGAGCAGATACCTTGAGCTTTGGAAGTCTTTTGATGGTCTTGAGAGGGCGAAGAACTCTGAGAACCCGCAAGGACTTAATGGTCTTTATGTCTCTGCCTTTGTTGTTTCTGTGATTAACAAAACATATTATACTGAGGTAAAAAAAATTAAAGTCTGTTTGATTGTTTTTTTTTTTCTTTTTATGAAAAGAAAAAAAATGCCCGCACAATAAATATTAGGGCTGTCAATAAATAAAACATTTATATAAAGTTTATTGCAATTAATCGCACATGTAAACCCCCAAATTAAAAATAAAAGTTTTATATAAGTAATTGCTCTTTTGAAAAATATATTTTAAAATGATGAAAATTCATACCAGTAACACAATAAAGTGTTTTTATTTTGCGTGGAGCCGGTAGCATGGGAGCCAACATGTTGAGATTACATGACCAGCTGAATACTACTCTTGCTAACCTCATGTTAATGGATGCTTTTACTTATAAAAATAATCTTTGTTTGCTGTGAATTGTATACTGAAAGTTGAATTGGTAACTGAATGTTTTATATTAGCATCCATGCCACTAGGTGACAGTATAAGCCATCTGACATGAATCTGCTGATTCATAACACTCCGAAGCTTCCTGAAGCAGTGTTTTGAAATCGGCCATCACTATATAAGTCGTTATTTTGTTTTTTTTTGGCTAACCAAAAATATTCTTGTCGCTTTATAATATTAATTTTGAACCACTGTACTCACATGAACTGATTTAAATATGTTTTTAGTACATTAATGGATCTTGAGAGAGGAAATGTCATTGCTGGCTATGGAGGCCTCACTGAGCCATTGGATTTCAACAAAAATATCTTAATTTGCGTTCTGAAGATTAACAAAGGTCTTACACGTGTGGAAAGCCACGAGGGTGAGTAATAAATGACGTTATTTTCATTTTTGAGTGAACTAACCCTTTAAAGTCAGTGTGTGAAAACGTGTTTTGAGACCCCCTACTTTTCGTTTTATTCCACAAATCTGCTTTTGAACTGCTTCTTACTAATTCTTTCAAAAACACGAAGGTGGCTCTTCAAGCTAGAACTGCTTTGATGGTAGGAAAATTTCTTATGATGAAATTTACTTATGGGCAAGAGGTCTAATTAATTGTTTATTGTTTTTAATTATGAATCACAATAAATTAATTGTGTTAAATAGTTAAATTGACAGCCGTAATACATTATGCATAACCTAATAAAAACCTAATAAAAATGTATGGCTGAAATACTGAGAGAATGAATAAAAAAAATAATTAAAAAAAAAATACATTATTAAATGCAAACATGGATCAGACATCACTATATTAACACACACGCATAGACACACACAGAAATAGATGATCGGTGGCATCCGAATTGATATTAAAATGGACAGACAATAAGACAAATGAGAAGCATTTGCTGTTACCCCATTAAATTCCTGGAAGCCACAGAGATACAATCCAAAACAATAACAGAAGCATAAAAAGAGAAAGAACACATGAAAATCTCAAGTGTGTGTAAAGTCATTAAGTAATCAAGCTGAAGTGCCTGAGCTGAACCAGAGCATATGTATGAAAGTCTGGAATATTATAAAAATACTTTCTTAAATAACATCACAAATATGCTCTTTTTAAGGTAAAATGACCAGGATAACAGGAATGACCCTTAACATTTTTGTAAATTGTGAGTTATCTGCTATGTTTTTGTACATGCGTCTAATGCTTGGCAGTGATTTTAGGGTTTCTCTCAATTGTTTCCCAAATAGACTCTTAAAATTAGGACACCATCATTCAACTTAATCTATTTTAGATAATATATATTTAAGATAATTTTTTTTACATATATTCTTCAAAATGGCTAGCATAAATCAGAAAGTAACTATATATGTGTGACTATCCTCTCTGTTTGTATGTATATCATTACAGAATATATTAGCAAACATCAAGCAGAAAACAGTAATAACCAACAACTGTGGACACAAAACTTATATAACTTAAATGAGGGGTGTCCAAAGTACAGCCCACGGGCCCATAGCCTGCTCTGAATCAGCCTGCAAGATGCTTTAAAAATAGAACAGGATTTGGCCTGCTATTAAGAAAACATATGAAATTTATAGGTTGCATTTGGATGTTGATATCACATATAGCCAAATCTCACAACACACCACCTCCACTAGTGCAGTTACCACCAGCTTCTTTTACTGTCCAAGGTTCACTGATGAAGTTCCACACAAAAAGAATGAAGACACTGTTTGACTGGTCATACATATACTCTTTTTGCATACTATACTCTACAATTTGCACAGAGCATTTGGTATTAATGCTGACTATACCTGTTTAGCCTGCATACTCTGCAAAAGTTAGTATGTGTGATCCTCTGGACTCCAACCTTCCCAATCTATCGAATAACACATAAGCCCACAGGCCAGTCATTGCATACTATTTTCAGTCTAGTACGGTCAATGAGAGCCTAATTGTGTGGTCACATTTCACTTTGTTTTAAATTTTCATGTGGAGAATGCTGTAATTTCAATAGGAATCCACAAAACTGGGAATTTTGGGTGAGAGTAAAAGATTTTGCATGCAATGGATTCATGCTGGTCAGGTAGATTTTCTAATTTGACCAACAGAAAGCTGCTTGGTTTAATAAATCACTACACTAATAACACTAGAAAATGAACCTTTTTTTTGCTAATGTGACCACACTGTAAAATATAGACTTTGCTGGTAATATTGTTGGTTGACTAGAGTGGTCTAATCTTTTTCCAATTTCCAAGTTTCTAAAAAAAAAACTACCTGTTTCTATGGTTGACTTCTAGCCAGGAAAATAATGGTCTGGTTATCCACTGAGACCTGAGAATAAAACTACTAATTAACTACATTCACCTCTCAATTAATATCCAATTATAGAAATTAACCTACTTACTACTATTTTTTTTTCGTACTACCCAGAGGGCTACTAAGAACTAATAAAGGTTCATAATTAATGACTGTAATGTTCAATGTATAATTAATTCTAAAATAAAGATCATGGTAACCCACTAGTAATGACTTAAGTATTACCAAATCCCTCAGAAGGAATTATTAATTATTTGGAACAGGATTCTTAAAACTCAAAAGCATGACTTCAATCATTATTAGGGAGTTATCATGCTTTTCATTTTAAAATACTGATCCAAATAATTAGTAATTCCTTCTGAAGGGTTTGGTAAGACTTCAGTCATTACTAGTTTGCTACCATGATCTTCACTTTAGAATTAATTATTAATTATGCATTATTCACATTAATTATAAACCTGTATACATTAGTTCTTAGTAGTCCTTTGAGAGTTATGAATAAAAATGAGTTATTGATTGACTAACAGTGAACTATTACTTGCTAATTAATTAATCAATCAGAGTTTCTTGTTAGTTAATATCAGTTACTAGAATGCTAATATTGTGTTACTTGTTTGTTCCAAATGATGGAACAGTGTTCTAAAGTGTTACCCCTACATTGGTTTAAAACTATCCACTCTTCAACCCTTACTGCCTCTGCTCCTTCTCCCAGCAAACGCATATAAAGAACAGACACCATCATTGGATAGAATTGGAAGAATAATGGACTGGATCTGTAACATCCACATCCTCAGTCCTGTATTACTAGAGGTCTTAAACACCACAATGCTGATCATGTTACCATATGGATTACAGTACTTGCATTATTATATGTTAATATACTTAAAGGCATAAATTTGGGGACGGGGGAAATCAAACCCAAGCCACTGCTCATACTGCATTACAGCCACATTTACAGCTCGTTCACTGTTCATCTGCCCCATGCTTGTATCATGACCCATTTATTTGAAAAAAAAAAAAAAAAAAAAATGTGATTCTCTACTTGTTATTTGGGTTTAAGCACAAGTCTTTGCACACATTATGCAGTGAATTTGGCTTTGTATAAACTCTAAAATGGATCACAGTTAAACCCCCCATTTTCCATTTGTGCAGATACATGGCTGCATTTACAGTTATGCATTTGGCAAAGGCTTTTATCCAAAGCAATTCCACATTTACATCAAAGATCATTATCATTACCATTATCATACATCATTACATTTAATAGTATACATTAACTCATACATTTCCTGTGAATCAAAACTATGACCTTGGCATTACTAGCTCTACCATTTTTGCTACAGGAATGCATTTAAATTATTGGTGATTAATCAGTCAACAACCCAATAAATCTTCCCTATACTGTAACATCAGTGTTATCTGCTCCTGTACTGTTCATGTTCACTGATCAATGTGAATAAAAGCCTAAATTCAATCTGTTCATCACATGAAGTGACCATGTCTCCAGAAAATTTGGACTAAACAGCTTGATTCATATAGATACCAATCAACTACCAAAGTGGTAGTTGTGTGGACTGTCAGTGTGAAGGGACAGGAATCTTTCATATTTCAATAAAAAAAAAATATCTTCACTTTTTTTTCAAAGATGGATGAAAGTCTTACAGGTTTGGAACAACATGAGGGTGAATGATATTTTTTTTGTTTTGTTTTTCATCTTTTGGTGAACTAACCCTTTAAGCTGGAAACAGCAGTAAAATGTATGTATAGGTACATTTTTTGACTAGCAAAAATGTAGGTAGTGGCATGTTTTTGTTAAAAGTTATCCAAGGTTATCTGGTCTGGAATATGGAGATAGCCCTAGATGTCTCTAAAGCAAAATGATTCCAGGTAAATATTATCATCAGGCATCTGACTTTATGCAAACAACCAGTCACACAAGGAATATGGATCTCATTTAAAATACTTACGTCAATGCAAAGGCAATTAGAGCTCCAACCACCACAATAAAGTCTAGAATGTTCCACAAGTCCCGGAAATATGATCCATCATGAAGAATGAGGCCCTGGTCAATCATCTGTATAAAATAGCATAATGCAATATTATAAAGAACATAGAGTATATCATTTTCTGTATAATATACCTATACGTACAATTCTATATATGTTTTATATATATACAAAAAATATAATTGAAATTAAATATCACATCGGTCTCTGTGTTGGCCCTAGACTAAAACAAATATTAGGGGAGAAGCCCACACATGGTCTCTGCCTGTTAATGATTTGGAGTTTGCTGATATCAGGTTAGGTGAAATATCTTTGGACGGCAGGGTTTTGGAAGAAGACATTTCAGGAAGTTATCAAAATTCCTTACATCACCTTTAATATAACAGTTATTTAAATCATGTTTGAAGTAAGAAAGCAAATACCTTTATAATCATCTCAAATGTGAAAACGCCAGTGAAAACATAATCAAAGTAACGGAGAACCTGCAAACACACAGTAAAACACCATGTCACTTTAATTTCCATTTTTTGTCAAAAGACAGGACAATAATTTGTATGTTGATTTAAAGTGCCCCTATTATGCTTTTTTGAATATTGCCTTTCATGCAGTTTGTAATATAGCTGTTTGTTAATGTAAAGGTCTACAAAGTTTTAAAGATCAATGTACATGACAAATAAAGTCCTCTAAATGAAAGAATCGATTTTGAACTGCCCAAATGCGTCGTCAGCAATTCCAGTATCACTTCCATCATTCCTGTTTATATCACTGTGTATCAAGTGCTGAGAAAGCCTCCGGAGCTGAAATTCTGAAATGGTAATAGACGTTTTATAAATGACACGCGCTGTAAGCAGTAGACCAATAAGAACAAACTGAGCCATCTGACCAATCAGAGCAGAGTAGTCTCGAAGAAAGGAGGGTTCTATTTCGTTCTTCCTGACTGCCAGAGGCAGTGCTTCACACTGGATATTATCTCTCGTTGCAATTGCATAGGTCGAGTTTAATACCAACAAAGTCCCTCATGACCAGGATGACTCGGGGTGCTCCCCTATTTAACCCCGTGACTTCCTGCAGACTGTCCCTATATTCTTCTCGCGTGCACATATTGCAGGTCATAGAATATTATAAAAAAAAACAAAAAAAAAAACAACACTTTTGGAATCCGTTCTTCACAGCTTCGCAACAAAGCCATTGTTGGTGTTTCGCGACTGCGCGTCCTCCAGAGGCTGCAGCGGATTCAATTGGAGTTTCATTGAAAGAAACAGATCACGATTGGAAACAACGACGACTGGTGAGTTTGTTTACATATACGCTTGGGGTTCGTTCACGTTTTCCCGGCATTGTTTTGGTCGCTAGAACGGAGTGTTTCCGCTCTGTGGTACGGCCATATAGTGCTATAATGAACTGTAGATGTAGTTAGACCACGCTAGGAGTGTGTGCGCTCTGTATAGCGGTCGGTGTCTGTGCTACAAGAAGTACAATACTCTGCTGGGAGCTTGTTGAAGTAACACAGTAGTGGAGGCAATTAAAATTGTGGTTTTGTGGTTATATATATATATATATACTTATACACTGAAATACTAAGTGTTTGTATATATATATATATATATATATATATATATATATATATATATATATATATATATATATATAATATATTATTCTCTAGATATTCTGGTAACAAGGACGGCTGAGACCAGCAACGGTCAGAGTGATTCCGCTCGTCCTACAAAAATAAATTGTTGTCACAATGGAAACAATTTCTCATACGTGTGCATTGTGCATGACCATGCTGCAGATGGATGATGGGCATGACTGCTGCCCTTCCTGTTTAGGCTTGGAACACTTGAGACAAGGCCTCACAGAGGATGCTTGCATGAACTGTAGTGTCATGTCTTGGGAGTGGAGAACTTCGAGGATAGCTTTGGTGGAAGGACTTTTGGGTGAGTCGCTACCACCACCTCCGCCGAGTAAGGCAACGCATAAGCGCAGAAATGTTGAATCAACCAGTGCTTCCGCTGGAAACAGATGCAAAGAAGACCCCTTAGTCAAGAAAGTGGATGTGTTGACTGCTGAGTTTGCTCAGATTAAGTCTTTGCTTATGAAATTACAACCGGGTGAGAAACTAGTGTCTGTAGTCGAAGCCCCCACCACGGAGTCGCCCATTATGGAGGAAGATATTCTGTCAATGGTGGCTTCTCACAACCAATTTTATGATGTGGAAGAAGTGGAGGTTGTCTCTGATCACCAATCCCATCTCTCCCATGATGGCTCCCAGGGCACTGGTCATGGATCTGTAGGAAGTCCACAGTTGGAGCTAGAACTAGTGAAGCAAGCTCTTCAGGCTGCGTTGGCTTGCCTAGGTCTTGACACAGCCCCGGTGGTGGCAACCACTTCCAGCGCTTTTTTCAGAGGTTCAGTGCAACCCTCTCCTCTTACTATTCCACCATCGAAAGATTATATTGAGGAGTTGTAAAGATGCTGGGCTAACCCTAGATCTCTTACGCACCCCACTAGTGCAAGCAGAGCATTGGCTGTGATGCAGGATGCAGACACTTATGGCTTGGGTCAAATGCCGAAAGTTGATCCAATTATTGCCTCTTTTGTTCTCTCCCCAGAGGAGGTCTTAAGGCCTAATGTTCGTTGCCCCCGGCCTCAATGCCGGATTACAGATGATCTTCTTATCCAGGCATATAACACAGCAGCACGAATGGGTCGCATTGGCAATTCTCTCTCACATCTCATGCTGGCCCTGTCTCAATCTCTTCAAACATCAGGAAGTGATCCTTTAAACTCGAACTTAAGTGATGCCTCGCTTCAGGCAATGGCACTCATGACAAGAGAGCTGGGCTGGCTGATGTCGACGCTCACACAGACACGCCGCCAAGTCTGGCTGGCACAATCACCTCTGTCTGAGGCATGTAGAAAGACACTAAGGGACCTTCCAGTAGTTCCAGGACAGCTCTTTGGACCAGCTGCACAGCAGACGCTGGAACACAGTGTCCAGGTGAATCAGACCAGGCAGCAATTTGCTGAGCTGAGGAGAGTTCCTCAGTCTCAATTACATTATAGGCAGCCCTCTAGGGGGCATGATCTACCACGGCCTCAGTTTTCAACACGCCCAGGTGATACTCAGAGAGACCAGCCTCAGCCACAGCGATCTCAGCGAGTGGAGCATTCTACTCAGCGGCCCCGGGCTCGGGGACAGCAAGTATTTCAGGCCCCAAAGGGCAGAGCACCTGGCCAACGGCCCTCCAGGGATTTTAGAGGCCAGGGACGCAGGACCTGAAGGTCTGCGGTCAGGGGTACAAGCTGCAGTTCCGACGGCGGCCGCCCGCTTTCAACGGGGTCAGAATGACCTTAGTCTCAGACCCCAACAGTTCATTTTCACTAAAACAAGAAATAGCGCAACTTCTACAGAAGGGTGCCATCGAACCAGTAGAAGGGTCAGAACGGCTCAATGGGTTCTTTTCAATATACTTCTTAATTCCAAAGAAAGATGGGGGAGTAAGGCCCATACTCGACCTTCGCGGCCTAAACAAGTTCCTGAAGGTCTTACCATTTCACATGTTACGAATAACCGATGTTCTCCAGGCGGTCAGGCAGCAGCACTGGTTCACCACAGTAGACTTAAAGGATGCGTACTTCCATATTCCAATTGCTCCACAACACAGGCCATTCCTACGCTTTGCATTTCAGGAACAGGTCTATCAGTTCCGTGTCCTCCCATTCGGCCTCTCCCTATCACCACGGGTCTTCACCAGGTGCATGGCTGCGGCACTGGCTCCAATCCAAGCTACAGGACTACAAGTGCTTCCGTACTTGGACGACTAGCTCCTTTGCTCCCACTCACAGGAGCAGGCAGTGCTGGAATTTCAGCAAGAGCCAGCTAACTCCAAGTCAGTCTTTGGGGTTCATAGGTGTCATGCTAGATTCACGAGTAATGAAAGCCTCGCCATCAGCACAGCGGGTGGACAATATACAGCTCCTCCTACAACAGTTTCGAAGGCAGGCCAGACTTCCGTTCAGGTGCATCATCAGGCTCATGGGTATGTTGGCGGCAACAGCTGCTGTCATACCGCTAGGCCTCCTGTCACTCCGCCCATTTCAGATATGGGTGAACAGTCTCCACTTGAATCCCGTTTGGCACAGGAACAGGTGGATCAAGATTACAGAACGATGCCTTCTGGCCTTGAAGCCATGGAGGAGGAGGTCGTATCTGACCAAAGGGGTTGCTCTGGGCGTGATTCCCTCTCGGAGGGAGGTAGTCCAGACCGACGCGTCTCTTGCAGGCTGGGGGGCAGTCTGGCAACACAGAGCAGTCAGAGGACATTGGAACCCCCAGGAGAAGAGCGAGAGTATAAATACCCTGGAACTTCGTGCAGTACAGTTGGCTCTAAAGCACTTTGTACCATTTTTGAAGGGCAGGCACATTCTTGTCAGGTCCGACAACACTTCAGTGGTCTATCACATCAACCATCAAGGGGGCACGAGGTCCAGCCAGTCCCTTGGGGTATCTTAGGAACTGTTGACTTGGGCCTTCCCACAGTTTGCAAGCATCAGAGCGATGCACATTCCGGGGGTGTCAAATGTGGTGGCAGATTATTTGTCGCGCCACAGACCTCCATCGGGGGAGTGGAGACTCAACCCAGAGGTGGTAGAGATGATATGGCAGCGGTTTGGCAGGGCGGAGGTGGACCTCTTCGCCTCTGCGACATCGACCCATTGCCGTCTCTGGTTCTCACTAGTGGAGGAATCCAGTCCTCTGGGGCAGGATGCTCTAGCAAACGCTTGGCCAGATCAGTTACTTTATGCCTTTCCCCCAATACCATTGATCTTGGCAACTGTTCACAGGGTCCTTCAAGGACACCACATACTGCTGTTGGTAGCGCCGAACTGGCCGGGGAGACCTTGGTTTCCAATGATGTACAAGTCATCCAGTGTGAAGCACTGCCTCTGGCGGTCAGGAAGAACGAAATAGAACGAGAGTTACGTATGTAACTGCGGTTCTATGAGTTCTGGATGACCGCCAGAGCTTTCTGTCACTCGGAGTCGGTGCGAGAAGATTCCGTAGGGACAGTCTGCAGGAAGTCACGGGGTTAAATAGGGGAGCACCCCGAGTCATCCTGGTCACGAGGGACTTTGTTGGTATTAAACTCGACCTATGCAATTGCAACGAGAGATAATATCCAGTGTGAAGCACTGCCTCTGGCGGTCATCCAGAACTCATAGAACCGCAGTTACATACGTAACTCTCGGTTTTGAGAGACAAACCATTTTCAGACTCTTTGAGAAATAAAGTGTTGTGCAATGTATATTATGAGAAAATTAAAGTGTGTTTTGACCTTGAATGAATGTAAGCCTATTGTAGGAGACCTGCAAAACAAAATTAGGAAACTTTAAAATATCATAGGGGCACTTTAAAGTCAAAATACTCACAGTCATTACATTATACATTATATGAATCCTTAAAAATTCAGTGTTGAAATACAATAGTTTACTTTATTCCTCTCTGAACTGGCGCACACAGGGTCCTCAGCAGCTAGTGCAATACTGCTGGCCACAATCACCAGGAGAATGGTCATCTCAAAGTACCTCAGGGTCACCACATAGTGACAGATCCTTCTTATACTTTAGTGACAAAAAGAAAATGATTTTAGATGTTAAATTTGTCCTATTTTGTCAAGCATGGTAAACTGTACAAACAACTAAAGGTGTGGGATCATGTAAACACTTACGGATTTGTGCTTTTGAAAATGAACATGCTGTCTGGCGTGTCAGGTTTGGCGACAGTCGACTGTTCACCTCCATTCTCATCATCATAATCATCGTCGTCATCATCAGCTTTGTCCGAGTGACTGGCCTCCACATCCTTGAAACTGACTGTGATGGGTTAAATCAAGAGAACAATACAAATATTTCAGTTTTTTGTTAGCAACTGGTTAAAATTGTAAATATAAACATGACCAATGCGTGTAATGGGCTGGAACGCACCAGCACTTCTATATTTAAATCTGTAGCATACCCTCAATTTTTATTGTGTACCGGCACTTCTCACATGTTGCCGGTACTCTGACTGCCCCGCCCCCGGGAAAAAAAAAAAAAAAAAGTAGTGAAAGTAGATATGACTAGCTCCTCATAACAATGTTGTGAAAGTTTTTACTCAGGCAATCATCAGATTTCCACATTTTTATGTTACTTGAAACTATTCTTGAAATTATTTCACTTGATTTTTCCTACTATTTGAAAATAATGTACCATATATCATAATGGCTTATTAGTAACTGTAGGTAGAGGTCTGTCACCTGTCCTTTCCACAGGGAAAATCCCCTGGTCCTGAGCCACCACTGTAAAGGTCTCATGTATAGCTGGCCAAAAGGTATTACATTGGACGTTGCTGCCAGGATGCTCCTAGGGCTGGAGCCAGGGGCAGGAACCAGGGTTTTTTCCACATGATCAAGGAACGAAGGCATTTGCACCCAACCTTGATCATGAAAAATGGATTCTACAGCAAGGAAAATACCCTGGTCTTGAGCGACCACTGTAAAGGTCTCATACGTACAGTAGGCAAAAATATATTATGTTGGACGCTGCTGCCAAGAGCCCAACAGTCTCTGAAACAGTGATCAGCTGGCCTAGTTTGACTCTGGATACTTGTAGCAGAATTGTCTCGATACATGTGGGAGACAATTGTGTCCGCATCATAACCGAGTTCCAAACGACTCCCAGAAAAGTTGTTCTCTGTACTGGAGAAAGCATAATCTTCTTGCTGTTGAGGCTGACCATGTGTATATTTGTATTTAAAACTTTGGCTTCCTGAAGCGAACTGATATTTCTAAAGAACTCTTTGGGCAGGATGAACCCCCACAGCGTTTTCGTTGGAAACCGTCGTGCCCTGAAGTACTGTGGATGGCAGGGTTAACAAATCGATTTCCTGAGGGCTCCGTGGAGGAGCGGGTGTAATTCGCTCTCTCACATGAGGGGGGACCCTCAGATGCCTGTGCATCACATCAGGACCTCTTTCCCAGATCCTTTTTAGTGAGAAGGACATTCCTCAGATCGGTCTTCTCCTACTTAGGCTTCTGGGCCCTCATTTATCAATAGTGCATAGAAAAGGTTCTATATTTTGTCCTACGAATGAAATTTAGAATGTGCCTAAGTACAAGAAAATCCATATTTATCAAACGTACGCACGTAAGTACCATGCTCATTCACGTTCATTATCATTCGTAAACGCCTCAAATGAACCATATATGGTGACAACACTTCCCTTTAAAAATCACGTGATTGTGTTTTTTCCTCACCGTAATAATGGCAAAGAGAGCACTCGGTGCTCTCGCCAAGCAGATCAGCACAATCTTGGAAAACATGCTCTCTGCGGAGTGCATTGTTTGCCAATTCTTCCAATAATGCAAGATAAGCCATTGCACACAGACAAACATGTTGCACTTTTATAGTATTTGACCAATTACGCATTGTGTTTAAAACTAGGGTGTGCAAACTCTCTTTTTTTTGCTGCCTGTATGAGGAGCTCGATGTACATAGGACTGTTGACGATGAGGTATGAACCTCTGAAATGCTGCCACCTGTTTCTTAGCTTCCTGAAACCTCTTGACGACACTACTCACATCATTGCAGGAGAGGCCAGGGGTGCGACAGAGGGCCATCAAGAAGAAAAGACTTGTCTTTCTCCTTGATACCCGAGAGGTTCATCCATAAATGCCTCTCCATGGCCACCATAGCTGACATGGAGTGGCCGATGGTGTGGGCCATCTCCTTAGTGGCATGGAGAGCTAAGTCAGTGGCCCAACACAGCTCTTTAATAGCATCATGCCCCACTTCTACCTCGTCTAAGTCCCTGAGCATGTCAGCCTGGTACGCTTGCAAAATTCCCATAATGTGCGTCAGCCTGATCCGCGCCATGTACACCTTGCCCACCAGAGAGGAAGTTGTGCGACAAGGCTTGGTGGGCAGCGTCGGGGCTTTAAGGGACAGCGCAGCAAGTGTCTATTCAACCCTTGGCATCATCCCATAGCCATTCTTCTTAAGCCCCAGGATCGAAGAATAATAGTGGACCATGGGACTAGATAGGCGGGAGGAGAATGACTTCTTCCATAATCTCGACAGTCACAAAGAGCGCTTCTCTGAAGACAGAAAGCTAAGGCTGTTGTGTTGCTGGCTTCCCTTTATAACTTCTGCCTTACTCCAGCATACGTCACAAGGTGACATAGTACCAATCAGGATTGGACTAGTTGTACACGTGTTTCAGACACAGTCACGCTGAATGAGTTCCCCCAAAGCGTCATCCGGGATGCAGCGCGAGTTCCCTTGGAAAGGAACTTGAAAGAAATTGTGACCAGTTACATGTTCTTAGATAAATAAACTTGTAAAAGGGAAACTTTAACATTAAAGACTATGCTAACCAAACTTCATAGTATTTGCCGCATACCTGTGACATCAGAAGCTAGACAAATTAGGGCTTATCATTACTGTCATTATATAATAATATCAATACTATTTTGATATCACTAATATTTTAAGGACATTTTTGTTTTCTATCGAACTGTTTCAGTTTAGCACTTCATTTCCAAAGCATCTGAAACTCTATATAACAGGAAATACTGTACAAGAAGACCAATCCAGAGGAATCATACTCTGCACAGTAAAGTAGCAGGATGGATGGATGGAGGGATGAATTGATGGACAGCTCAAATACCAGTCATTGGTGCCATTTCCAACAAAGGCTGGGCTGACGTCTCTCGTTTGATGCTGGTTTCTGTTATACACTCATCCTGGTTAAGATAGCTGCCATTGTTCTCAATGTCTGAGACTTCCCCAGTGATGTATTTGGAGTCTGATGTAAAGTCTTCTTTGTGCTTCAGAAATGGAGTTTCCTGGCTTTCTGCTTGATCCTCCATTCCAGTACATACAGACTGAAGCTCCTCAAGGCCAGCTGCTTGTCCAATCACATCACCCACAAACTCCCTAAAATACAAATGTACAGGTGTGAATGTTTGATCACATAACCTTGCAGAACTACTTCATCAAATAGAAAACAATGCTACTTTCAACTTTAATCATACCAGACATAAAAAAAAAAAAAAAAAAAAAAACAACAACAAAATTTTTTTCAATTTCAATTCAATTATTAGTTCTTTGCCAAACCACAACAGTAACAGAATGTCAACAGCAACAGAACATAAACTAGCATGGGAACTTAGTAACTTGCTAAATAAAAATGAGTTGTGGTAGCATTCTTACCTTTGGCATTCCTCCTGTTTCTCAATTTGCTTGCCAGACATTATTTCAGTTTCATACATGTGCATCATGTTTTTAGACTGTGTTTCCTCCATTTTATCCTCACCCTCTTCAGGCTGTTTCTCGCTGCACCCAAATTGCTGGTGATTCTCTATGTTTCTGCTCTCTGTTCTGGACTCTCGATGTCTGTGCCGTTTGTGTCGGCCACCCTCTGCTACCCCTGCAGCGGCAGCAGCCCGAAACTTTCTTGCCACACGATGCCTCCTCTCTGTATTTGAATGGTGGTTATTAACGCTTGGCCTCTCCTCCAGCCCCGATCCCATCAGGGGCAATGGCTCAGACTCTGGAGGTTCAGGGAGAGGAATGGTGATAGACATGGGTGGCTCTGGCAGGGGAATCCCCACAGACATTGGTGATTCTGGCAAGTGTAAAGGGCTTGTCTCAGGGGACATGCAGCTCTGTTGGTGATGATCACTCACTGGAGTGTCCATCTGATCCTCTGTAGGACTGCCAAACAGTACCTCGCGACTGGCCATCTGGCGACGTTTCCGCAGCTGGTTCGTCCTTTGCTCCCAGACGGACATGTTAATTTTTTTACGTCTCTCACGTCGGCCAGCAAAAGCATTCACGGGCTGCTCTTCCCTTTGTTTGACAGCAGGTTCCTCCTCTGCCTCTGCAGGAGATGGTCGTCCTCTGTGGATGGCACGCTTCCTGTACAAGTACGGTCTCCGTCTCCTTCTGTGTGGACATGCTATATCTCAGTCACAAGAGTTATATAATTTGCAGCATGCACAATCACAATTCACAAGGGTGTGTGATAAAAATCAGGAAATTAGAATAAAAACAATGGCTATCGATTCAGGCTAAATAAAATGTCATTCAAGAGAAAACCAGGGGAACATTCTTGAATAATAAAAATAAACATAAGAAAAAAAATAAGAGAAACAGAGTGCATAAAGGATCTACATGTCAGCAGGAAGTTTGGAGTGTTAATGAGATGGACAATGCAATGTTAATGGCAGACACAACAGATAAAAAGATACAGACAGTTTTACTTACAATTATGCGTATTCTTTTGTTGTCCATGAAATCAAAAATATGATTAATTGAAAATAAGCCATTAGTGTATTTGTAGATAAGACAAACCAAACAATCCATATTGCCAGACTGCACACAAGTCAACACATATTTCATATAGATAGAAAAACTCTAACCCCCAGTGTCCACTGTCCAACAATTAGCTCCAACCTGAATCAAACTCAACTGAAAAAGCTAATCAAGGTCTTTTTCCCTAGGATTACTAGAAAGTTATAGACAGGTTAGTTGGATCAAGGTTGGAGCAAAACTCTGAAGAACAGTGGACCTCGAGGGCCAGAGTTGAGAAACCCTATGTTAAAAGGGTTCTTTGGCACTTCAATACCATTAATGCCACATCACGCATTTGTGTGAAATGTACATACTGTAATCAATGTTTTAGATTAGTTTTGGTAGTATACTTTTATATCTCTTAATATTGCAATAGCTATTGATTAATTGTAGGTCCATTATCATGTGCCCTCTCTCTCATACTATTGTCTCTATGCCCAGAGAAACTATTTAGCCAAAAACTTTTCTACTCATAAAACCCATAAAAGCTTAAGGACTAGCATATCTGTAACTAACTTTAAGCTGTATATGTCATTATGCAAGCATCTTAGAGAAGAGAGTCTAAAAAAAACTGCACTTGAAATTAAAATTATAGTTATTTGTCAACTGGATGTGTTTCTCTTTTGCTCGAAACATTTTACGTTTTAGTCCTGGTGTTGCTCAACAGAGATCAGAACATCAATTTCTTCCCTACTGACAAAAGATGCACAGCTGTACTTAACACATCTGACTAGCCCACTGTTAACGTAGCCAAGCTTCTATTGACATCCTACAACAGGTGTAGCCAACTCTGCTCCATGTGAGCTGCTGTCCAGCAGAGTTCAGCTCCAACCCCAGTCAAACAGACCTAAACCAGCTAATCAAAGATTCAGATTCAGGGTTACTTGAAAATTACAGGCAGGGTTGGAACTGAAGTCTTTAGGAAGGTATCTCACCAGGAGCAGGGTTGGCTACCCCTGCCCTACAAGTATATGAAGGTGAATGTAGACTTGAGCAGGATAAAGGCTGGTTTATACTCACCAAATTAGCACAAGCATGAGGGTGTGCATGGCAAAAATTCATTATGTCATTACGTTGTGGTCGATCATGCATGTTCAGTGCACAAGACCTAATTTGTTTACTACTATGTCCTTGTTTAGACTTTCTTCTGCAGTGCTAAATAAAAGTCTAAACACGACTCAAAGCTGTACCTCTGCTACCCTAAGGAATCTATTCTGTGTTTATTTGGCCTCCCCAAAACACACACTGATTGCCAGCAGCATAGACTCGCGCACATATAATATTGCAAGACACCTGGCACACTCCTGTCATCATTTATCGGCAATATTTAGAAAATCAATTTTCAGAACTTTTCAAAAAAATTTAAGAGAAGGTCCAGAAAGTCAAGAAGTCATGGTGTTCATCACCGTTTACCATGTCCATCATTGTTAGACATACTTTTTTTATTCCTACTAATAAGAGCAGAAATTCTTATTACAACTGCATTCAAGAACAAAAGAGCAGGCCAACACATACATGGCATTAAGTACAATTAATCTGAACCATATATGTCAAGAGTGTCTTAGACACTGTTTTGGAACACCACATGCTTCAGGTACAGAGACCAATTCTACAGTTGAAAATACAACTGATCCATGGGCTCACTGATGACAAATAGACAGGGTTGAAAAATATAATAAAAAAATCAGATATATTAATGACATCTAGATGTCGGTCAAGCAATCATATCGAATGAAGTGACCATGTTCACAGAACACATTAACATCATACACAAGTAACTGACACAGGTTCACAGGAATATATACGGGACAACAGACTAGCCTTCTTTGAGCACACTTTCCAGTACACTTCAAACTGGCCAACACACTCAGAGTGAAGCTGGTGCACCCAAAAGACAGGATTGAAAAAAGGCAGAGCAGAGTCATATGCAGTACAGCAGGGATGGAAAACTCTAGCGCTTGAGGCCAAATGTCATGCAGTTTAGAGTCAACCCTAATCATTAAATGCTTGACCTTTGATTAGGGTTGGAGCTAACTCTGTAGGACAGTGGCCCTTGAGGGCCAGAGTTGTCCATGCCTCCAGTACAGTTTGATGGGGTATTGTACATCAGGGAAACCAAATAACCACAAGACTCTCAGACAATACATGGCAGTGTATCAGCAATTTAAAGAGTACTGAGAAGAGAACTGAGAATTTGGACCTAAATAATTGGTTTAGTGGTTTTGTGACCCATCTGCAACACTGCAACACAGGAAGTAAGGATACAATGCTGCGATGCTATTGTGGCCACAATCATCAGTTCACAACTGATGAAGCTACTTGGATGGTGTGAGTAAATGTCCTGAGCACAAGAGAAACACATTAGGACCATGCAGTTAAGCAAAAGTATATGGTCTTGCTGTGATTGCTTCCAAACTAATTTTCAGATAGTTTCATGAGAAAATCTTAGTTAAGTTGGAGTTATATTTTAAAAACAGTATCGCTAATCAAGGTCTTACTAGACTTACTAAAGACTTGCAGGCAGGTGTGTTGAGGGAAGTTGGTGCTAAACTCTGCAGGACAGCAGCACATTCAGGAGGAGTTTTGGACACCCCTTGTTAAGACAAAACTGTTCTACCAGTCTTACCTAATTCCAGTGTTGCCTCATTTTATTTCTCCCCAGTTTACAACAGATTGACCTACTAAATTCAGCAATTCTCTAGACCAGGGGTGTTCCAGGAAGGTGTGTTGGAGCTAAACTCTGCAGGAAAGTGGCCCTCCAGGAGCAAGACTGAACATCCATGCTCTAGATTAGAGTTCTTCAACTCCAGTCCTGGTGGGCCACTTTCCTGCAGACTTTAGTACCAACCCTGTTGAACCACGTTTTGCAAGTAATTCCGATCACTTTGATTACATTGTATGGGTGTGTTTGTTTAGGGTTCAAGCTAAACTCAGTAGGACACTGGCCTTCAGGCCTGGAGTTGAAGAGTTTTAATCTAGATTGATTGCAATCTACTTACATTCCATACAAACATCCACTGGAAGAGTGGTGACACTGGCCAAAGAGTGCTAAAGAACATTCTGAGGTACTTACTTCCCTTTGAAAAAAAAGCTACTCCCAGTTTTTCCCAAGTAAAACTCATGGTTAAAAATCGCAGCCAAAACCTAAAATAGTGAAGGACGTTCAGTGATTCTTAGCCTATACAAATCTTTACTGCAGAGGTACTCAAAAGGCGGCCCATGGGCTGCATCCGGCCCGCCAGCATTAAATTTGTGTCAAGTCAAGTCAAGTCAAGTCAAGTCAAGTCAAGTCACCTTTATTTATATAGCACTTTTTCCAATGCAAATTGTGTCAAAGCAGCTTTACAGTGATAACTGGTATATATTTTTGGCTGCACAGCAGCTCTAAAAGAATAGTGTCAATGCAGGCAGATCAAAGTACTGTTGAATATCAAATGTCAAGTTAAATGTCAAGTGTCCCCAACTAAGCAAGCCAAAGGCGACAGCGGCAAGGAACCCAAACTCCAACAGGTGACATCAGGTGGCAAACAGGTGGCAAATAGGTGTTAAAATGGAAAAAAAAAGAGAAACCAGGCTTAGTCGGGCGGCCAGTTCTCCTCTGGCGAACAGTGCTTTGTTACGATTCAGGTTGCTATCATAAGTCTGATAGGATCGCAACATTCAAAGTATTTATTTCAGTTCCATCCGGTTTGTTGAGGAGCTGTTCCACTGGTGTCCTACGTCGTGCTACATATAAATGTATTTCAATTATAATTTGCGTTCAAAATTAGCGTGAATATTACTTCAGTTTTTATACGTACACTGAAGCACATCTAGTCATCAGCACAGAACGTGCATAGTGTACACGCACAGCATGGTTTTTCTGATTTAAAGACACAAGCAACTCTATTTTAATCGAGTGCAAAGACATTTTTTGTAACTTTTTGAGCAAAAAAAGGCTGGACAAGGATGAATCTTTCTAGTGCACGTGTCGAGCACCAGTGTTCGTCCACGCTATAAAATGCATGAAACTATGCATGCAAGTTAAAAATGAAGTAACTTTATTTTTGCATAATTTAATACGGTTGACAAGTGGCTGATGGTCCTCTTAAGCAGAGTTCAGACTGCACGATTTTCAAAGTGGTCGGGTCACTGTTCTTTTCACACTGCATGACTATCTCGGCCAGCATTCAGTCGCTGCTGTGTTCAAACTGCACGATGGATCAGCGACAGAAGGTTTCACACTGCATGACTTTACAATAGGAAGAATCGCGGACAACTCTTGTCTGGCACGCAAACTACGTTTCACAACCAAACACACACGAGATGTGACAAGGAAACAACGCGATATCACGCGTGCAAGACCGGAGTTTTTATTATTATTATTAATATTAAAAATGGTAGCCCGCAAGAAGCTTGCAATATAAATTGCCGGTGCGCTGATTTGCAGCGAAAAAAAGAAAAAGAAAAGAAAAATATGGAGGAGGAAATGGTTGGGGAGACTGTGGATTGTGCGTTCTGCAACGAGAGTTGGAGGTAAATCACTTTTCACACAGCAGGATTTTGAATCGCCGACAGGTCCAGATATTTAGCATGCCAAATATCTCACAGGTGTTGGCGATTCTCTCAGATCGTGTCTTTGCTCATTCACACTGCGTGATTGTCACTCGCGTGAACGAGCACCGATTTGCCTGTGATTTCGGGCATTTGTCGGCGATTTCTCAAAACCTGTCGGCGAGCCAAAATCGGGGCTAAAATCGTGCAGTCTGAACTCGGCTTTAGCAGCATGAAAAACAAAACTTTTATTCTTAAAGTCCCTTTAAAGCCATATTAAATGTTCTGAGTTTGAAAAATGTGTTATTAACCACCCAGACAAATTTGAATGATTTAAAAAAAATAAATAAATAAATAAAATTGGCAAGTAAATGAAATTAGTTATCAAAATCGTGAAAAAATAAGCAGTATTCTCTGCTCTCAAATGCTGGGGGCGTGTCTGCTGTTGGTGCCGAAACCACACCCACTCGCAAGAGCTGCCGTCTCAACTTACTTGTCTAATGAGTCAAACATACTGATGCATATAAACAAAAGAATCACCTTAGAGGGTTGCACAATTTAGTAGAGTTACTGTGGACTACCTACTAATTATAACATAAGCACACAAGGCAACTTACACTCATTGGTGGGCACGCACTGCCGAATGTTGTCGACAGATGTTGGCGCCACGAGACAGGAGGCTGAAGGCCGGGACGGGAGAGACTCTGTCTGGCCCCCTATCATCCATTGTCGGTGGGACGGGAGGATGAAGGCAGAGGCGGGAGATAGTCTGTTCAGCCCCATTCACCAATAACAGCGGATTATCAGTGAATCCCAGTTGTCTCTGATGAAAGTTTGTAAAACTATCTGGTGCAAAATGATAACTGCAAAGACAAAATTATTCCACCCCTTCTTTATATCATCGTTTTTAGGAAATTTAAATAAGGAGACCGAGCTGTTTATATTTTGGCAACCAGGTAATATGCATTTGCATGACAAAGGAATTTCTAGCTAACAAAATGTAGGCTGTATAACTAACGGTAATGACACTCGAGAATGAGCGGGCGAGCCACTATAACGTTAGGGGTGGTGCCATGCTCAGTGGCTCTAGTGCATCAAGGACAGTTATTTAGTGGTAGGGGCAGGGCCATGCTTGGGGGCTCCAGAGCATCATCCCCCAAAAAAAGGGGCTCCGCCCAAAAAAATCCTGAACACAGAATTGGTGAAAAACTGTTTAACGTTCTAACTTCACAATTCAGTACTACATAGTTCACAGTCTTTGTAATGTGTTTCAGCAATACATTTGTAACATTTATATATTGGTTTAGAAACAGTTCTCAGAATTGACTTTACAGGGACTTTAATGTTAATGTGTTATACAGAAAGCAACCAGAGAGCGCTCCCATTACAGAGCCGTTGTCACTTCATTGAGCTCAAAAGCTCTTATTTATCGTGTTTACACTGTTGGTTATAATTAGAGATTAGATTTGTGAGACTGTGACAGAAAAAAAAAAAAAAAAAAGGATATTGGATTCTGACCAAATGAAAAGGCAGAGGTAATAATAATATTAATGAAACCTATGTATAGCAACCTTGAGTATAAATGTGCACTATAAAACGTATTAAAAAGGTGCATTGTAGTATAAAAAAAGACTATAAAAAGGTGCACCGTTTTCATCTTACTGACAGACTGTCTCAGATCAGCCAGTGAGCAACAGCCAAGCCTGAAATTACTTGAGAAAACAATGCAGACTTTTCACTAGGAATAAGGACTTATTTCTATCAGCTCTTGTTAAGTTTATTTGCTCAAGAATGTTTCTCTTTATGTATCTTTATGAATACAGCAAGACAAACTAGTAATCCGTTTTTTAATGCCTTTTTTTCCATGTTCAGTTACACTTTAAATAGGACAAGCATTAAAATACTAGTAAAACTTAGCTAGATAATAAACTGCACTTGTAAATACTCAGTAAAACTACAAATATTGTAAATGAAAGTCTTACGATCCAAGTTGTAATTTGTGGCCCTTTGCATTTTATGTGGTTAAAATGTGGCCATCTTTGCCTCCAAATTTGGGTACCCCTGCTTCACTGCATGGTCATCAGAGAGTTAAGTACAATTGCAGCTCTCTTGATTTTTTTCTTAAAAAGAGGCCAAAACAAGTGCTGCTAAAGCACACAAATCAACTTCTGCCATTTGTGGTTGTAATTGATGTCACACTGACAGGTCATAGCCCATGCCTTACGTCTCATAGACTCGCCCCAACGAGAAAAACTAAGATGAAGGCTGGACTAGTGGAGTAGTAAAACTGTATGTCACTAGGAACATTGTTTTAATCAAATCTGGATTTTACCTCACTGCTACTTTTCAACCTGGTGTATACTATACAACATTGCTGTCAAATTTTGGCAATCATAATGCTTACAATAAGCAAATCAACAGTCTTAGTGTTGTCTAGTGTGCCAAGCTCATGGATTATGATATGCTCATTAACTGCAATGAGTTTCAGCCTCTGACTTCTGGCAGTCAGAAATTTTGGGTTGCAGTCCTACAATGTCACTACTTATATGACGCCTGTCTACAGAGGATCCAGTAGAGGACAGAAACGAATGCTGCAATTGACATGCCAACTATGATAAACCTCATTACAATGTCATAAAAGCATAAGAGCAAAAGAGCATGAACTGACTTAAAATACTCGACACTGTCAAAGTCTTGGTTATGATGTATCATAGGCAAGAAAAAAAAGCAAGAAAAATAATAAGAAGAAGAAAGAATCAGACCATGAAAATATCTTTCCAAAAGCCAGTGTGAAGATAGTCAGATGTAAAACCATAGAAAGAATCCAAAGGGTTTTATTTTTGTGATTTGTCTTGATCTCTCCTTGTTTACTGACTTCTGTGGTTCTGATTTTGGATTATGTATTTTTAAATCTAAACTCCACTGTCTAACAATTAAACTAAAGTTTCAAATCACTCAAGCCCTAATAACATATTGATTTTTTTTTTTTTATTTTAAAATAAACACACCATTCCCCCTGTGGTGTAGGCGCTTGAGTTTCCTAGCAACTCAAGATAAAAAAAAAAAATAATAAATAAAATAATGAAATTCTTACACCCTCAATAATCAAGATTTAAAGACAAAAGAGAAAACGATTCAGTCATTAGTTTTTTTTTTTTTTTTCCTTCAAATTTTACCAGAACCAATACTGATCCAAAAACATGACAGACAAATGGTACATTCATATATGACACTTCTGTTCATGTGTTTGATGGGTCTGAAAAATTACATAGTAGCATAGTGTCATAATGGTTTAAAAGCATGTCTGAAGCACAAGAAGATTTGCAACAGTCAGCAGTCAACATCAAATTCTTGCTAGATACTATGAAGGCTTTCTCTTACCAGCTTCTTAATACATGATACAAAACTGCATCCTTAATTTGAAAAATTGCTTGTGACAGAGTAGAAAAAAACAAAAAAACTTACTCTGAGAGGCCAAATTCTCTGCTTTTATAACGCTGATTGAAGAACTCTTCTTCCTCCTCCTCTTCTTCCTAACACAAAATAAATCTCTTCAATATAACAGAATACACTATGAACTAACATTAAAAAACAGTGTTATTGTTAAACTTTACATTAGTATTCCTTAAGTGCATGTAATACAAAATGTACTAATTAAGTACTAATGTAAGTATTCCTTAAGTACTAATGTAATACAAAATGACACAAAAGTACTGGATACATGAATAATTAAAGAAATATTAATGAAAAACATGCATAATATGTTTTTTTTTTTTTTTTTTTTTTTTGGAACATTTTTCTAGCACAAAGTAATTTTATAGTAAATTAATGTTATGCAAAGTGCTGTCTTTCATTGTCTTACCTTAGTTAGTTCCTGTGCATTGGCTAGATTATCCACAGCAATAGCCAAGAATACATTGAGCAATGTGTCTGTTCACAGCATCGTCAAGAATTTGGGTTCTATTTGAACATATGTTTCAAACTTGCAACAGTGTTTTCATGTGCAACTACAAAATTAGTGTTTTCCTTCATCTTTATTTTTTATTTTTTTTACGTTTTTTAATTTTTTTTAGCACATAGATAATAGTCATGGCTTAAAAGGATACAGTTCCCAAACAAGGTTAAAACAATAAAGTATATTGAGGACCACATTCCATACTGCACTCCTCCTTGGGAGCGTATCCCATTGTACATCACCTCATTCCAGTCTTCTCCAGTAAGAATCTATGTTAAATTAAGAAATTCAAAAAGAGCAATTAAAATAATATAAAGAGTAAAGGCATGCAATGTAAATTCAAAATACTTTTTGTGACTTTAAACTATTATTTCATTTTAAATAATATAATAAATCATATATTTAAATAATATAATATAATTTTTAATTAAATCCCAACAAATGTAGAACCATTGTTGGTGTAAACCTCAATCGAACTGCAAACAGATTTGATGATTTCAAAATGGCAGCCACAATGAGAGGATAAGCAAGAAAAATTGGCTTTATATAATACATCTATAATATTCTCACCAACTGTTTAAAAGCTTTGCTGCTAATTAAGTTCAATATAAGGTGAATATATATATATATATATAAGCCTTTTCAATCTAAATATTTACAATGTTCATGTTCATTGAAGAACAGCACAGAATATAGTGATCTGGAGAGTCATACCTGAAAGACAGTCATGATGGCAGCTGGAAACGTGTCAAAATTAGTAGGAGTGTAATCTTCAAAAATGAACCTGTGGAAAAGAAAGAAGTGATTACTGTTACAACTGATTTAGTTATAATTACATTTGTAATTTTACGTTTGTAATTTGTTTATCCTTGTAAGCATCCTTTTAATTGAAACAGTTGACTGTATGTATGTAACCATTTCTTATTGCTTGAAGCACAGTCATATTGCTCTTGTGAGTCAACTTTTTTTTTTTTTTTTGCAATATTAGAGCTCACACAACGATACATTTTTTTTTTTACTAGTCAACTATTCGGCAGGTCAGAATTTATATTATATAAATCACATGTGTGACCCTGGACCACAAAACCAGTCATAAGTCGCACAGGTATATTTGTAGCAACAGCCACCAATACATTGTATGGGTCAACCATACATCAATGGAAAGCTTATTTATTCAGCTTTCAGATGATGTATAATCTGGTTGTGTAGTCCAGGGTCACATATGTCATGCAGCATCAGCGTCTTTGCTGTTTCTGGCAAGTACAACAGTGCATTGATGAAATGTGCGACAGTGAAGAGAATGTCCGCATAACTGAGATGATGTGGGTGAGAAATGAAAGTGTGCATATCTCCACTGACAGAACCATGCTGCTCTCATTGTCTTAAGTCATTGTCTTCAGTGTGGTTTGCTTATAACATATTTTATGAAAGCACTCGGGTTTACTTTATTTTTGTTTACTTGTAATTTCAAATATATGTCAATTACAGTATATTATTTAAAAATAATGTTATACAGTTACGCTGAAAAAAGTGTGTGCAAAGAGGAATGTTCTCTCTGTTGTCATCATGCATTGAACAAAATCATATTAAATTATCAGATTGACTAGTTAACGCACACACACACACAGTATATATAGTGGCAGGACTAGTTGACTAGTTGGTGAAAATCTGTGTGTGTGTATGTGAAGACAATAGAGAAGGTAGGTCATGAGGCTCATTTTAAATGTCCCCCCGCCCCCTTTTACATTCTTTTGAAGTGTATGTTTTATGGAATTGATGTAATGTTTTGTTGTATAGTGTATCTGTAGTTAAATGGTTTTATGTTTATTTGTAAGAATGAATGAAAGAGATTGGTGCTGTAATAACATGATCAATTTCTCACCTGCCACCAAAGAGCTGCATGCCAAGTAAAGCGAAGACTACGATAAACAGGAAGAGGAGGAAGAGCAAACTGATGATTGACTTCATGGAGCTCATGAGGGACACCACCAAGTTCCGCAAGGATGACCAGTACCTGATAAAACAAAATACATGTTCTTTACATTGTCATTATTTGATCTTTACATTTTTATGTTGAAAGTAGTTAAATGTATTGTCCTTTCGGAAATTCTTTTTGTGTCTGTGGCACCAAGTGGTGCACCACAGACACTTTTCGCCACCGTTCAGTGCCATTGTTGTAGTCGAGAGTGAACGTAGAAGACACATCTGTTGCATATGCCTGCTGATGCCTTTATGTAGTTTAATGTCAACAACAACAACAACAACATTTGCATTTGTTGGCGGCCATCATGCTTAAAATTCCTCGAAAAAATACCTTGGATAAATGTTATGTATAAATTGTATGAAAATGTATGAACTTACTTTGTTATCTTAAAGATTCGTAGCAGTCGTAAGGCTCTGAGCACACTGATGCCAAAAGACACTCCAGGCCTGAAGAATCCCCAAACCACTTCAAAAATACTTCCTACAATCACCTGCATAAAACATTAAACATTATGCTTTGATCAGTGCCAGGATTCATCAGATACATGGGTTGCATGATTATTTGGTTTGATTGTATATATAAAAACCTCAGGTTTAACTTAAACATCTAAACTATTGCTTAAACAAGCTTTACTTGTTGTTTTCAACTGAATTTAAAACACTTAAAGAAGCGCTTACCCCACAATCAAAGCAGTTAAAAGATGAATGGAAGTACAGACGGAAACCAAGGCCATACATTTTCAGAAACATCTCAGCAAGAAAAAGTCCAAGAAACACGAATTCTGCGTAGTCTGGAAATGGTAAAAAAATATTTTCAATGTCAAAACATTTTTGAAGTGGTAAGCATCTACTGTAGGCTGGATTTTTGAATACTAAAACCTACTCTGTACTAGCCTACTCTGGAAGAAAGCATCAAAATGAGCACTGAGCAGTTTCCATCCAACTATTTTTATGCAATTTTTTGGGATATCGCATAAGAAACGCTGGATGGAAAAGCCAAGATGCACATAAATTCTAAAAACATAAAAAACTTGTGTGCTCAACTGAGTCGGATAAACTTTTTATATTTAAACATATTTTTATTGAACATTAAGCATGTAAAATGACAAGAAAATAAGCCAAGAAAATACATTTTACAATATTTTAACAACCTTCCAATACAGGTCCATACTCATTCCGTTTATAACTGTCAATTCTATCTCTACCCAGGGTAACTGTGGCTTTGAGGAAAACTAATAGATGGCATTAGCCAACTGGGCAGACCAGTAGTACCACTGCAAATTGGGTAAACGTAAACCTCCTCTGTCATAAGGAAGATATAGCAATGTTAGGCGAAGCCTTGCACGTCTATTATTCCAAATGAATTTGGTTAATTTTTTTTTCATACTAGAGGAAAAAACTAATGGAGGGGAAAGTGGAATAAAGCGAAATAAATACTGAAATTTCGGTAGAATATTAATCTTAGTAATGTTTATATGGCCAATCAGTGAGACTGGTAGGGAGGACCATCTATCAACAGATTCATTGACTTTGGTTATGACTGGTTTATAATTGGCAGGGACTAACCTGTCAACTGTGGGAGTAATGTTTATGCCTAAATATTTGAAGCCATCGACTGCATTTATAAATGGATGCCCAATTGGTGGTTGATGTCTTTCTTGGGTATTTAAAAAAAAGTATTGATGATTTGGTATTATTAATTTTGTAGCCGGAGAACTTTCCAAATCTGTCAATCAGTTCGAGCAATGCTGGAACGGATCTCTCAAGCCTTGTTAGAAAAAGAATGGTGTCGTCTGCATATAGCGCTATTCGATGATCACAATCTTTAATTTTAACGCCCTAAATGATAGAGTTGCTTCTAATTGCAATTGCTAAGGGCTCCAGTGCTAAAATAAAGAGCAATGGTGACAAAGGACATCCTTGTCGGGTTCCTCTATGTATATTAAAAGGTTTTGATGTTGTATTATTAGTCCTAACTGTAAGAGCCAATTTGATATGTCAATAACTTGTATATTTTGTTTGTTTAAAGTGTTGATAAGTAATAACAAATGCAATTGTGATTTTCTTTGAAAGGCAATTCTGATATTTCCTGTATCATTATTATTATTTCTTATGTTTTCTGTATGTATAATTTATATTCTGTTTCTTTAACTGCCACGCCCACTTGGTGTTACGTGAGACTGAACGGGTTCAGGCAGAAAAGTAAGGGAGAAACAGTTTTCTTAACGTTGCCGTCTTTTATGGATAAAACTTGTGTTTAGACGTTTAAGGAAACACAGGATAAAGGTTTAACAAGTGTTATATTCTAGGATACAAGAAGAACCAACAAGATTTGTGTTTATTTTTGTAATTTTGATTAAACTCGAACTTGTTCACGGACTTTGGACTGACTGTGAAGAGTAAGAAAGAACCCATTTTTCCTGCCACTGTGTTCCAAGTTAAGTTAATCTAGGACTTTGCATTTACACAAAGTAAGAAAACTTCTCTTTTTCGTCCGAAACGAACCATATTTTTGTTTTAAGGAGAGGATTAACGTTACCGAGTTATTCACGCATCATCAGACACGATATTTGGATTTTAATGGACTATCGCGGCTGAGATTCTCCGATGGCGTTTGGATTATACACACTACGGATTTCACTGATCGGATTTTGGTGAACTTTCACAGGTTTTTTGACGTTTTGGGGATATTATTGGACTTTGGATATTGCTGAACTGCGTGTTATTGTTGCTGCGTCATGGACCCGCCATGTTTGCGCCGCCAAACAGCATCGCAAGAGGGCGATCTCATCTGCTTTCGTGATGAACACTGTGCGCGATTTGAACAAGAACATTGATTGTTATGGAAACTGAGGAATTTACCACGGCCTCTAAAAGAGTGCCGAAGATGACTGTGAAAGCACAAGAGGAACGGCTTAACCAGTTGATGGGAACTAGAAAAGCCAAGCTGGGACATTTAACAAGGAAAATGAGAGAAATTGAAGCTTTGCTTGAGGACTCTGGTAATGTTGACAGTGTGTATGAATGCATAAATGGTGAGTTTGCACAGTCGTTTCTTGCATTCCAAGACATTAATAATGCAACCAGAGAACTTATGTCAGATGATGAGGCATATTTAGATCAGTTACACTGGTTTGAACCCAAGTCTCAAGCAGTTAAGCACTTTGTAGACAAGGTTAAAGACTGGATTGAAAGAGTAAAACTCCAATCCAAAGAGGCAGAGCAATGAGATGCAGAGGTTGAATCTACTGACAGTGCCTCAATGGTTATTTCTTCTTCACAACTGCCGCTCTGTACGAAAAAATCTGGTAGTCAGGTCTTCTCAGGTGTTTCATCTACAACATCTTCTAGGTTGAGAATTGAAGCTGAAAGGGCAGAGCTGTTAGCAAGAGCTAATACTTTGAAGCAGAAACAACAGCTTGAGAGTGAGGAAGCTGAGCTCAAAGCAAAGAAGGAAAATTTAGAGCTCCAAACTGCTATTGCGGCGGCTGAAGCAAAACTTCAGGTTTTGTCCATGTATCAACCAGCTCGTAGTGTTTCTGATGTATCTGGTAGTGCAGCAAAGGCTGCCACAACTGCAGAAACCCATAAAGCTACATCTGATAAAGTAGTACGGCCAAAAACATTTTTTCGTGAGTCAGCACCTGACGCTGATGCAGTACCAACAGTCAGTAATGTGCAACAGGGCTTTGCTACATCACAGCCACCAAATACAGGTGTAAGCATTCCTGCACATGTTGATACAGGAAGTTTGTTCAACATCATGCAGAGTCAAAATGATATTGCTGAGATTTTCATAAAACAGCAGTCTTTATCTACTCTCCCGCCTATGGATATTCCAATCTTTAGTGGCGACCCGCTTGAATTCACATTCTTCATTCGAGCCTTTGAACATGGAGTAGAGAACAAGACAATAAATAACAAAGACAGGTTGTACTTCTTAGAGCAGTTCACCACAGGGCAACCAAAGGTACTGGTACGCAGTTGTCAACACATGCCTTCTGAAAGGGGCTACAAAGAGGCCAAAAGACTACTCTACCAACATTTTGGCAATGAGTACACAATTGCCACCGCCTATACAGAAAAGGCACTGAACTGGCCAGCTTTAAAGCCTGAGGATAACAAAGCATTAACAGAATTTGCTCTTTTTCTTACTGGTTGTCGCAACACAGTTGATAGTGTGGAATATGTTGAAGAGATGGACAGTCCAAGCAACATGTGTGCAATTGTATCAAAGCTTCCTTTCAGACTAAGAGAAAAGTGGAGGGTAGTTGCCTGTGAGCTTCAAGAAAGGACTGGTTCGAGAGCAAGATTCTCTGACTTGGTTAGTTTTGTAGACAAACAGGCAAAGATTGTTTCCCATCCACTGTTTGGTAATATTCAGGATAACAAAATGGCAAAAGACAATCTCAAATTCAAAACAAACAAATCAAGTAACTTACAAATGAAAGAAAGGAAAGCAACATTTGCAACAAGTGTGACACCTGTTCCGGAACTCAAAAAACAAAGAATAAAGGAAAAGGATGGAACAAAAGCAAGCCATGCAACCCTCTGCTTATGCTGTAATAAAGACCATGGATTGGATGTTTGCAATGTTCTGAAGCATAAGCCACACAAAGAAAAACTTGACTTTCTGAAATCGAAGGGCTTGTGCTATGGTTGCTTATTACCAGGTCACATGAGTAAAGGTTGTATGCAAAGACTTACATGTCAGAAATGCTCACTAAAGCATCCAACCATCCTTCATCTCCCAGAAAAGAAGCCAGCACTTTCAGGATTTCAAGATGGAAACAGCTCTGCAACTGTTTCCGAGCCATGTACCGTAACCAGCGAAACTTGTGGCTGTACTGGGGCTGGTCATTTAGTGTGCTCATTGGCCATTGTGCCAGTTAGAGTTAAGTCCAAAAAAGGAAATCTTGAGGTTACGACCTACGCCTTCTTGGACCCGGGAAGTTCTGCGACATTTTGCACAGAACAGTTAATGAAGGAACTAAGGCTAACTGGTAGGAAAACAAACATCCTGCTGCGTACTATGGGACAGGAAATGACTGTTAGTACACATGTTTTCACTGAACTGGAAATAAGCGGACTGAATGAGAACAATTTTGTGGACCTCCCTCAGGTGTTCTCACAAAAGGAGATTCCAGTTAAAAGAGAAAACATTCCACAACAGAAGGATGTTAAGAAATGGAAATACCTTGAAGAGGTGCATCTTCCTCAGATTGATGCAGGTATTGGCTTACTAATAGGAACAAATGTAGTAACAAATGTGTGTAAGATTCTTGAGCCATGGAAAGTGATCAACAGCAGAGGAAATAGACCTTATGCTGTCAAGACCATCCTGGGCTGGATTGTAAATGGACCGTTGGATAGAGAGAACATTCAAACTAACACAGGATGGCCACAGGTGATGGTAAACAGGATTTCAGTAGTAAGCCTGGAAAGCCTAATTCAACAGCAAATGAGTTATGATTTTCCTGAGTGTAAGCAAGCTGAAAAATTGGAAATGTCTATAGAGGATAGGCAGTTTATGGAGTCAATATCACAGTCCATAGAGCTTGTTGATGGACATTACTGCATTGATCTTCCATTGAAGAAAAAGGATGTAGCATTTCCCAACAACTATGCTGTTGCTTCTCTGCGAGCTCAATTTCTGAAAAAGAAATTTAAAAGAAATCTAGCTTTCCACAAGGACTATTGTAGTTTCATGGAGGACATGTTACTCAAAGGTCATGCTGAAAAAATCCCTGCAAGTGAAATTGAAGGAAACCCTGGCAGAATCTGGTACATTCCACACCACGGGGTGTATCACCCACAAAAACACAAACTTCGAGTGGTGTTTGACTGCACAGCTACATACCAAGGAAAATCGCTGAACTCTCAACTGTTACAAGGACCCAACCTGAATAATTCTCTAATTGGTGTGCTGATGAGATTCAGACATAAGCCAATAGCCCTTGCAGCAGATGTAGAAGGGATGTTTCATCAGGTCAGAGTTCCTGCTAAAGACAAAGACCTGCTGAGATTCCTTTGGTGGTCTAAAGGGGACACTTATCAGGAATTGGAGGAATACAGAATGACTGTTCACTTATTTGGTGCCACATCCTCCCCAAGTTGTGCAATCTATGCTCTGCAAAGCTGTGCAAAAAACAACAGTGCACACCACAGATCAGAGGTAATTCAGACAATCCTTAGGAATTTCTATGTGGACGACTGTTTGACGTCTGTGGCTACTGAACAGCAGGGTATTGCTCTAATGCATGAATTAAGGGAGGTGTGTGCATCAGGAGGATTTAATTTGACCAAGTGGATGTCCAACAGTCGCACTGTACTTGCATCCATAAGTGAGGAGAGCAAAGCAAAGACAGTGAAGGACTTGGATCTGGAGAAGGACAAGTTACCATTGGAAAGGGCTCTAGGGGTTCAGTGGTGTGTAGAGACGGATACTTTGAAGTTCAAGGTAACCCTTCAGGAAAAGCCTCTTACGAGGAGAGGTATCTTGTCCATGGTCAGCTCCATTTATGATCCCCTTGGAATACTTTCTCCAGTTATTCTTCCTGCAAAACAAATACTGCAAGAGCTTTGTAGAACAAAACATGAATGGGATGACAGTATTCCAGAAACTCTCAGACATCAGTGGAACCTGTGGTTGGCTAGTCTTCAGAACCTAAATGACTTTCAGTTTGAGAGATGCATAGAGCCACTTAACTTTGGTGAAGTCACTTCAGCACAGCTGCATCATTTTGCAGATGCCAGTGAGCTGGGTTATGGCACTGTGTCATACCTGCTCATGGAGAATCACAAAGGTAACCAGCATTGTGCCTTTGTTATGGGTAAAGCAAGGGTTGCTCCAGTAAAATCGGTTACTGTGCCACGTCTTGAGCTCACTGCAGCTACAATGGCTGCTAGAATGGATAATATGCTGAAATCTGAATTGGACTTGATTCTTCAGGAGTCTGCATTTTGGACAGATAGTACTTCAGTTCTGAAGTATCTCAACAATGAAAGCACACGGTTCCGTACATTTGTGGCCAACAGGGTAACTGCGATCAGAGAGCTCTCTAAGGTGTCACAGTGGAGGTATGTGAGTTCTTCTTCCAACCCAGCCGACATTGCCTCAAGAGGACTTAATGTTGATGCTTTCCTTAAAGCAAATTCATGGCTTACAGGTCCATCCTTTCTGACAAAGCCAGAATCAGAGTGGCCAAAAATGCCAAGTAACACTCTTAAGATATCTGGCAATGATCTGGAAGTTAAAGAAGTCTCAGTCAATGCAGTGTGTGCAGATAATTATGACCATACATCTCAGTTCTTTTCACACTACTCAGATTGGTACCATTTGAGAAGAGCCATTGCATGGTTCCTCAAATTTAAAAGCATTCTGAAGGCACTGACAGAAAGAAGGAAAGAACTGTGCCACACTCTAAGACACAATGTAACCACAAATTCTGAACTTGAAAAGGAAATGGAAAAATTCAAAGCTTCACTGTCAGGTGTTACATTGACTGTAAGTGACGTTGAAAACGCTGAGAAAGAGATCATTCGCTACAGCCAGACATTCATGTTTCCTGAGGAAATTAAAGCCCTCCAGCAAGGTAAAACTGTGAAACGCAGTAGCACTCTCTACAGGTTGTCACCAGTTTTACAAGACAAAATCCTAAGAGTAGGTGGCAGACTAAGCAGATCAGCTATGCCTGAGGAGTCCAAGCATCCTGCAATTTTAGCAAAGGACTACCATGTTTCACAGCTGATCTTAAGATCAATACACGTAGGTGTAGGTCACAGCGGCCGTAATCACATGTTGTCAAAGTTGCAAGAAAAATACTGGATTCCAAAAGCGCAGACTGCCATCAGAAAGGTTTTGTCTCAATGCACCGTTTGTAAACGTCAGCGCAGCATTACAGGCAAACAATTTATGGCTGACCTTCCCTGTGATAGACTTATGCCAGATGAACCCCCATTCACAAATGTAGGCATTGATTATTTTGGCCCATTTGAAATAAAAAGAGGAAGGTCATTGATTAAAAGATATGGGGTAATCTTTACTTGCCTGACGTTAAGAGCTGTTCACATTGAGATTGCTAGCCCTTTGGATCAGGGACGTGCACAGGAATTTTGAGGGGCAGTTGCTCTGACCTAAAAAAAGGGCACCCCCCCCCCCCCCCCAAAAAAAAAAACACACGGTCTATATGGTATAAGCGGAATAATTGACTCCGCTTCGAGTCGTGACCGAATCACCACCTCAGGTGTGCATTATTTTTCTAATAATTCAACGGCCCCTTACTTGAATCACATCTTAAATAGTGTTTTGACATCGCCAACCCAAGTGCATTTTACCTCAAACTTGCGTCTAGTTAACTAGCAATCGCTTCTCGGGTCGACATTAACACACTGACAAAATTATATTCAGAATTAAAAATATTTTTATACCACTTTTTAATGTGTGATTGTGTAAAGGTTTTCACGAGATACCAACCTTTCGCGAACTTGCTTCCAACACTCGTTCTCATGGAGGCGCGGTGTGCACGGAGGGGTGGGGCTGTGCGCGCGCGAGTATGTGAGAGAGACGCGTGAGTGAGAGACGCAGGGAAATGAAATGCAGCTGAACGTTTGCTCTATGAAAGACATTGACAAAGATGAAAACTAAGGACATTTAATCTATAATTTTATTTTATTTTAGTTAGTTTTGCCAAACACACATTACAGTTTTGGTTAGTTATCGTTTTTTTGTAATGCCTCGTTTTTATTTTTATTTCAGTTAACGACGATGTTTTTTCCCACCTAGTTTTCGTTCGTTTTCGTTAACGATTATAACCTTACTCACCTTTCCGACAATGTTAAGTCGTCTCACCCGACAACCGCGACAATCTCCTTCTAGTGCCGCTCATGCAGGCTCAGCTCAGGTGCCGGTCGCGTGCAGCGCTGCAGCCAAGTAAACAGAGTTTGCCCTTCCCCTACTGACTTTCACTTTCGGACGGGTGCCCGAATATGGAAGTGAATGAGGCTTTGCGATTTTTTTATTTTTTATCTAGGCCTACGTGAAATTCTGCATCCATTGTACGATTTTTTTTTTATTTTTTTCCACCTCGGAAGGGCAACGTAAGTCGAGAAGGGCATATGGGCAGTTGCCCGGGCAACCTGAGCAACCCCCCTGTGCACGTCCCTGCTTTGGATACTGACTCGTGTATTCATGCACTGAGGAGATTTATTTCTAGAAGGGGTCAGGTTCAAATAATCAGGTCTGACAATGGAACAAATTTCATTGGGGCAGAAAGGGAGTTGCGAAAGGCTATACAAAGTTTGAATAATGACAAGATTCAAGCCACATTGCTTGCAAAAGGTGTACAGTGGATTTTCAACCCCCCAACTGCATCCCACCATGGAGGAGTTTGGGAACGGCAAATACGAACTGTCCGAAAAATTCTCAACTCCATTGTAAAACAGCAGTCTCTTGATGAAGAAAGTCTTCAGACGCTCTTATGTGAGGTGGAGGCAATAATCAACAGTCGCCCCATCACTAAGGTGTCCAATGACCCAAACGACTTGGAGGCCCTCACTCCAAACCATTTGCTGCTACTGAAAGTAAAACCGTCCATGTCCCCTGGGGTTTTTGATAAAGCAGACCTATATTCGAGACGTAGGTGGCGCCAGGTTCAGTATATGGCTGACCTATTTTGGAAGCACTGGATCAAAGAATACTTGCCAGACTTACAAGAAAGACAAAAGTGGCAAAGCCTAATGAGAAATCCGAAGCCTGGGGACATTGTATTGGTTGCTGATGATTCTGCACCGCGAAACTCTTGGGTAATGGGACGTGTGTTACAAACATTTACAGACAACAAAGGTCTTGTGCGACAAGCCCAAGTTAAAACCAACACAAACACTCTTTTGCGACCTGTTACTAAACTTTGTTTACTTTTAGAGGCAGACTTATAGGCTAGTCCCTTTCGCATAATCTTAACTAAAGGATCTGTAATTTTTTATTGCCTAAATTCAGGTCAACATCTTGTTGAAGATTTTTCTGAGGTTTAGTCAAGACTATATGTTACCTTTAAGAAATGTGTTTGGCTCTTTGGAATAAATAGGTTAGTAATTGTTTTGTTGAACACAAAGACAATTAGGGGCTGGAATGTAAGAGCCAATTTGATATGTCAATAACTTGTATATTTTGTTTGTTTAAAGTGTTGTTAAGTAATAACAAATGCAATTGTGATTTTCTTTGAAAGGCAATTCTGATATTTCCTGTATCATTATTATTATTTCTTATGTTTTCTGTATGTATAATTTATATTCTGTTTCTTTAACTGCCACGCCCACTTGGTGTTACGCGAGACTGAACGGGTTCAGGCAGAAAAGTAAGGGAGAAACAGTTTTCTTAACGTTGCTGTCTTTTATGGATAAAACTTGTGTTTAGACGTTTAAGGAAACACAGGATAAAGGTTTAACAAGTGTTATATTCTAGGATACAAGAAGAACCAACAAGATTTGTGTTTATTTTTGTAATTTTGATTAAACTCGAACTTGTTCACGGACTTTGGACTGACTGTGATGAGTAAGAAAGAACCCATTTTTCCTGCCACTGTGTTCCAAGTTAAGTTAATCTAGGACTTTGCATTTACACTAACTTCAGCTATTGGTTTAAAGTATAAAATCTTGACCCAACATAGAAATGAGTCACCAAAACCAAAATGAGTCAATACATCATTCATATACAGCCACTCCACTCTATCAAACGCTTTTAATGCGTCAAGTGATAGAATACATGTGTCTGGGGCTTCTCTTTTATCATACAAAATGTTTAAGACCCGCCTAATATTATGACTAGCCTGACCATTCTTGATGAATCCATTTTGGTCTTTACCTATTACAGATGGTAGGCATTTTTCTAATTTTGATGCCAAGATTTTGCCAATTATCTTTACATTTGTATTAAGTAGAGAGATAGGTCTGTATGACTCACATTTGGTAGCAGACTTATCAGGTTTCAAAATTAAAGTAATTAAGGCACTCCTCAGCGTAGGTGGTGGATAGCCAATTTGAAATGATTCTGCATATATTTCCTTTAGAGGACCAACCAATTTGTTTTTAAGTTTGCGATCTATATTATATGAAGTGTCTAAATAAGCCTTTTCCTCTGCAAGTTTAATTTCTTTTTCCAATAAATCTATTTCCAATTTAAATTTATTAGTTTTTGAGCTTGTATAACAAATTATCTGACCTCAAATATATGCCTTGAATGCTTCCCAGCTGCTATAAGTTGGGAAGCATTCAAGGTGGATGAAGGCGCCAGCGATGAGTTTCATTCATATCACTTACTGATTTGTAAACTAAAGAATCTGGACCATGATCTGAGATAACAATAGAATCATACCGACACAATGTTACTCTTGGAAAGAGGTCATTAGAGATTAAAAAATAGTCAATACGAGAATGACCCTTCGTCACAGTAGAACAAGAAAAATATGTTCTTTTACTAGGGTATAACCTACGCCATGGGTCAAACAGATTGAGTTCTTTTATGTAGTCACATATCTTTTTCCTAGACTGTGTGTGTGTTGTATTTAAACCTGTTGAGTGGTCAAGACTAGGAGATATTGTGCAATTAAAGTCTCCAGCAGTTAGCAATTTTCCTGGTAAAGAAGACAGTAAAAGAAATATTTTTTTCAAAAAAAAAAAAAAATTGGACAATCTGTATTAGGGCCATATACATTTGCCATAATAATATTTTCATTTAGAATAGAACCTTGTATTATTATGTAATGACCTGCTGTGTCCTGTAAAACCTTTTTGAAATGGAACCAACTTGTGTATTCAAATCATTAGAGTTAGGAGAAAATAAAGCTTTTCCAGCGCCTTTGTATTGGTGTTGTGTTATTTGAAGAAATATGGCATTCTTGCAAAAATACAATTGATGGATTAAGTTATTTAATTGTGGTCATTACTTGCTTAATATTAGTTAATTTCCCCAAGCCTCTCAAGTTCCACAATGTTATTTTTAACTCTGAAATGGAACCCATTACAGTATTAGTGCATACCTGTAGATTGAGAACTGTGTAATATTACAATCTTGTCCCTTAGCCTGTTTACAATAAAATGCAATTTGCCCCATGACTGAAAAAAAGTAAAACATACACAGGATGCTTTTACTAGTACTGGCACCCTGAACTTGCCAGCACTTTACCCGTAACATAAAATCTAAAGATTCAACACTTTGTGTCACCGATCCTATTGCTAGGAGCAGCATAACGCGGATCAAGAGCTTGTTCATTCATTACACGCTCCCATCAACAAACGGATGGTCATATTAGAAATTGAACAACAGCCTATAATAACAACTGAAGTAACCACAATCAATCAGCTTCTGAATATACAACAAATTATAATGAAAATAACTGAAAAACTTCTGTATTCTGTAGGATTATCAGCGTGTATCCTTGAGGTTGGCCCGCACGATTTGTAACACTTTGTATTTATCATTGGAATTCAAGAAGCGCATAATAAGTGTTCTGGGAGCGTTTCGATCTCGACGTTCCTGTAAACGATGAGCTCCTTCGATGGTTATCAAGTTGGTAAAAGACTCTGGTCCCAGTACCTCAGGCAGCGATCTCTCAGGGAAACCCACCATATCCGAGCCCTCGGCGCCTTCAGGTAGACCAACGAGGCGAACATTATTGCGACGACTTCGATTTTCCTGGTCTTCCAGTTTAACGCCAAGAAGTTTCACCTGTTGCTGAAGGGTATCTATGGTGTTTTGCAGTTCAGATACTTGATCCTCTATGTCGCTAATATGTTGTTCTGCTGTAGACAATCTGTTAAAAAATTCTTTGACATCTTGTTTAACCTCTTGTATGGCTGAGAGGATTACTGTGAATTTGACTGAAAAGTCTTCTCTCATGCTTGCGATTGCGCTCATAATGTTGCTGTCTTGGTTTTTGTCTGTATTTGCATTGGCTTCTTTAACATTACCCTCGATTGTCATGCTAGCTTGATGATTAGCCTCAGCGTTGGAGTCGTCTTGGTTTCCATGTTTTTTCTTTGTAGTACGCAAAGTCATTGTGTCGTAATATTGTTTACAGTGATTTATATATTTGTTAAGTTTTAGAACGATACTAAGGCTGTTTGACAAAGAAATTGCCGAATGTTGTAGGAGCATGAGTAAACAGGTGTGATCAACGCACTGCCATGTTGAGTCCGGATAAACTTTTTATCTGATAAGAAAAAGTGCATAAACTATGATGGAAACACATTTACTGAATAAATTACTTGATGAGCATCAAAAAAGACTTTGATGTGACTTTGTGGTGGGCAGACCTATTTTGTTGCACAGCATCTGAAATGCTGTTTTGGTTATTCTGAAATGCCAAAGTCTGTTGTCAAAGTGGTTCAGTGTAATTACCTCCTGTCTTACATGACTGTGTTCCCAAATTTGTTATGCATATAGATATTTGTTGTTAAGTCATTATTCGGCCTCGGGTACATCCCTACTTGTTGTCATTCATAAAAATTTAATATGGCATCTATTCTGACAAAAAGTGTCTGCTTGTTCTTTTGGAATAAAAATGTAGGAACACTGTGACAGCTTCACAAAGCCCTCATGACAACATAACCTGCCTTGAGCTACAGAGTGCTGGATGCCTGTTCTGCAGTGTGGAGTAATTTCAGCAACTATACCAGTAGGGACCATTAAGTGAATGTCTGTCATCAATATACAGAACAGTTCTGACATGTTGAGCAGGCAGTGGGGCATTTTTCTGTCTGACAGACCAATTTTGTGTAGTCCTTTTATTAACAGCAGTTTCACTGGAAAACATAATGCTTCCCTGAAGTGGTACTGTTATTTACAGTGTGTCTTCTAATAAAATGTGCTTTTCAGAGCTGTGAAGCGTGCTGTAAAAAATTAAGATGTTTTTTTTTTTTTTTTTTTCTTATCAGAAGTGGCATTCAGTGACCTTGGAGAAGGTGCATCAAGGAGTTTGTGGTCAGACTGCATGGAAGCTGATGTGAGCACCACAGACCAGTGTTTCTCAAACCTATCCTAAGGACCCCCAACCACTGCACATTTTGTACGTCTCCCTCACCTAACACCTTGATTCAGCTTATCAGCTCATTGGTAAATACTGCAAAACTTGAATTTGTTGTGACCAATGAATGTTCAGTAGTAGGGGGGTTCCCAGGACAGGCTTGAAGAGCACCACCATAGACCAGGGGTGTCTAATAATGCTTCTGGAAGGCCACATTCCAGCAGAGTTTAACTTCAGCCCTAATTACACCCGAACCAGCTAATCAAAGTCTTCAGAATCACTAAACTTCCAAGCAGGAGTGTTGGAGCTAAAATCTACAGGAAATTGGCCCTCCTGGTGCAGGATTGGACACCCCTGCCACTGACAAACTGAGGCTGTCTACTGATTGTCTTCTGAACTTTCTATAAAGCCTAATTTCAAACAATGACTATTATTAGTAAATGAATTACATTGGTCTAATGCATCTGATAAAATGCCACCCTCAATAACACTAAGTAACAGGAATTGTCTGGAATGTTTTCCACATGTTGGCTTAGGTTTCCTCCAGGTATCTCACTTACAAACGATTAAAGAAAATAGTTTAATGCTGTGGTACAATGAGCACAAATGGGCCATTAAGAGAGCAGCAAGAAAAATGGAGTGTAGCTGGAAAAAAACAAAACTAGAGGTTTTTCACAAATTGTGGATAGAGTGCATGATTGTGCACAGAAAGGGCTTAAAAACTGCTGGATCTGATTATTTTTCAACCCTCTTCAACCCACAGTCAACGAGAAATAAAGCTTCAACCCCAGACATTTCCAAACAGCACAGCAGTAATGACTTTATAAACTACTTTACTTACAGATAATATTAGAGAGAAAATTATAACTATGCAACTATCTACTACAAAATCACATCAGACAGTGCACTGTAGTGTCCCTGAGAAAAAAATCCATTCATTCATAGCTATAGGAAAGGAAGAATTGTCTAAACTCGTTTTTACATCTAAATCAACAACATGTATGCTACTGAAAGCTACTAAAAGAGATGGTTCCAGAGTTCATAGATTTTCTTCTTAATATAATTAATATCATTAATTCATTATGTCATTAGTATACTAAGTACCGAAAACTTTTAAGCTGGCTATTATTAAACCTTGTTAAAAATCGCAACTTGATCCTATAGAATTAACCAATTGCAGGCCAAATTTGAATCAACCTTTTCTGTCAAAGATACTAGAAAAGGCAGATTCCTTACAACTATGCTCCTTTTCAGAAAGAAATGGTATCTGTGATGATTTCCACTCAGGATTTAGACCGTACCATAGTACTAAGACAGCTCTCATTAGAGATACAAATGATTTGCTCAGATCATTGCTGTATTTCTTTATTAGTGTTACTCAGGGGCGTAAATCGCGGGGGGGACAGGGGGGTCAGGACCCCCCTTCTCTGAGTGCCCAAAAATATAATTAAAAACCACTCCATGAATTGTAAATAAATATATACTTAAAATTATTGTGTACGTAGTAAAGCAATACAAACGCAAACAGGCGTTTTAAGTTTTGAAACATTTTAAGTCACCCCTCTCGTGCCTCATGCGCACGTCACACTCTTGTGTGTACAAGTCCGGCGGCGCCGGCGGGAGAGAAGAGAACAGTTCTTCAGACAGTAGTTAAGAGGAGCTCCAGTAAGTAGGCTGTCAAGGCTGTTTTATTCAAAAACATCGGATGAAGTGGTTATTTTTGCTTTAATGCTGACGACGCTGAGTAATTAGTCATAAAATGATAACATGATTTTTTTTTTTTTTTTTTTTTTATGTGGGCCGGATGGGGTGGGGGAGAAGTGTATATGGGTAAGGAGTAGGGAGATGATCATATGTTAAGTTGCTTGAAAGTCACTGGAAAAAAGGGGTTTCTCAGCCTTGTTGATCCTTGCACTCCTGAGAATAGACCAGGGGCACTTAATGTCACTGAGTAAATATCTTAGATAGGGCTGTCAATCGATTAAAAATTTTAATCTGATTAATTACATACTCTGTGATTAATTAATCTTAATTAATCGCATACATAATTTTTGCTGTGAAAGTATTAAATATTTCAATTCAGATGAATCAATGCAGGGTTTTTCCTGGGTCAAAAATGGTCTTCGGTGGTGACAGACATGGTCATCCACACAAACAGTAAAAAGTGTCCTACCCACGTGATCTGCAAGCCTAATACTGACAATAAAGTACCCGGCACTCTCACTGTAATTCTTTCTTGCCCTCTTTGCAAAAAAAAAAAAAAAAAAAAAAAAAAGTGATTTTATAGCTTTGTAAGAGAAGATGCTTTTTTGCTAAACCTGAAAAGTAATAAAAAGTAGCATTTAGAAGTTATATTAACTAATAATATAATTTTCTACCATATACAATTGAATGCACCTAGCTAACAACTTGCTTTGTTCTGGTTTCACCTCACTCCAGTCTAAACTAACTGATTTTATAGGTAGGCCTAATTTACTACAGATTGATATTTAAATAACCTGAAAATATTGTGGATTATTAAGGCTAATTTTACTAATCACTATTGCTAAATGGGGTAAGCACACTTATGTTCTCATTTCAGAGTTGTTCGAGTAAATGATTCATTATAGACCGTGTGGACGGTGGACAGTTGTTGTCATTATTCATTAAAATGAATCTGTTCAAATGAGTCATTAGGTCGCGAATTGAACATTAGCGGACGTTGACGCGTTGTGTGCGAATCGCGACTGTTATTAGGATATCGCAAAAGATTTGTTAACACAGAAAACACTTCACCACTGGATAGGATTTTTTTTTTTTGCTTACTGAAAGTGTGGTTTATATCAGCTGCACGTGCAGGGTGCCTGTCAGAGAAGATGAGGCGACGTTCTTTTGAGCACTATTCACACGGTTATTCAGGAAAAACATTCTCCGAATGCGCCTCGTGAAACATGGATTCGGTTTCAGGAACTTTTAGCATTGTGTCAGTTGATTTAGATTATTATGTGTGAGGTAGAGAGAGAGCAAAGACAGTGCTTACAATGAAGACAGAGAGCTCGCGCACACAAGAATGGCTCCAGGTTCAAAGGTCAATACGGGATGGATTAATCTGCGTTATTTTTTTTAACACGTTATTTTTTCTTAGATTAATTAATCAAAATGAACGCGTTATTTTGACAGCCCTAATCTTAGACTTTGGAATGCTGGATTTATTGATGTGTAGTCTTTAACATTAACTGTAATGTCTTTCTGTTCACATGTGGAACAGTTGTCGAACCAGAGTTATTTTATTGGTCAGGATTCTCCCCATAGGTATCTGTAGAGGTATCTGAGGATGAGTGTGTTCATGTCAGCCTTTCTGAGTCTATTGAGGAAGTGTAGTCACTGTTGGCCCTTTACTAAGAAATAGGTATTCTGGGTGAGGTTCTCTGTGATGTTAACCCATCTTTTAACTCTTTACACCTTAACATCACCCCAGACAAAACAAATTTGTGTGGTCTTAATAACAATGAGTGATATATTGTTGTCTGTTCACCACAGCTAAAGGTCTCTCATCTCCTTTCTGTGTGCTGTCTTGACAATTCATGAAACAACCCCACCACCGTTTTGTGACTGAAATAGTGGCAGGTGGGGTGTCATATCAAATCAGTGGTAGAGTGGTTCTTTGTCATTGTCTAAGAGGTTCTGGACCATCTGTCTATATGTACCCTTGAACCTGTTGATTCCAGCAGTAATGTTTTTTTGTTTGTTTTTCCCCCTGGCATCCCTTAATGTTGTTTTGTCACTAGCTCTGAAAACTGAAAAAAAAAAAGTCCCTCAAGTAAGTAAATGAATAAAAAACCTTAGCATCCATCCATAGTTTCCAGTGGGGTGATATGGTTATGGTGCGGCAACAAGCTCATCTACAGTCATGGCCAAAAGTTTTTGCAGTGACAAACATTTTGTGTTTCGCACAATGTTTGCTGCTTCAGTTGTTGTGGTGTTGATTCACATTGTTTCTAGATTATTGTGCAGAGTGATCAGATGTATTTTAAATAATTGCAAAAAAGCTTTACTGTCTAAAAAAAAACCTTTAGAACTTTATCACAAAAAAACTAAATTTCAAAAAAAAAATGTGGCCCTGGTAAAAAAATGACAAGCTAACATAATTTCACTAATCATATCATCAGCACATGGGAAAGTGTGAATGAGTAGTATCATTCAGTAATCAGTAATCATCCTCATTGGATTATATGAGCAGGCTGATAAACTATAAAAGGAGGGATGAAGTGCTTTCAGTCATTGTATTCTTGTGTTAGCAACGGTTACCTCCAAAAAAAAGACATGCAGCCATAATCGCTTTGCATGGCCTCACATGCAAAGAAATTGCTGCAAAGAATATTGCACCCGAAAGAACCTTTTACCGGATTATCAAGAACTTCAAGGAGAGAGCAGTGAAGGCGGCTTCAGATGTCCCAGAGTGTCCAGCAAGCACCAGAGCTGTCTCCTCCTGAGGATTCAGGTAAGGAATTGTTTTACCACCAGTGCAGAGCTGCTCAATATTGGCAGCAGGTGTGAGCGCATCTCCACACACAGTGAGGTGAAGACTATTGGACAACGACCTGGTGTCAAGAAGGACAGCAAAGAAGCCTTTTCTCTCCAAGAAAAAAAACAAAGACAGACTGAAATTCTACAGGAAGTACAAGGATTGGACAGCAGAAGGCTGGTGGAGTTATTTTCTCTGATGAAGCCCACTTCCAACTATTTAGGACATCTGAAAAACCGATTGTCCAGAGAAGAAAAGGTGAACGCTACCATGAGTCCTGTGTCATGCCAACAGTAAATCATCCTGAGACCAACCTTGTGGGGTTGCTTTTGTTCCAAGGGAGTGGCTTTCACAATTCTGCCCAAAAACACTGCTAGGAATAAATAATGGCATCAAAACGTCCTGCAGAAGCAACTTTTCCCAATGATCCAGGAGAAATTTGGTGATGATCCATGCATTTCTCAGCATGGCTTGGAGCATTATATTGAAATTTTGGATCTGTGTCATAGAGAACCTGTGGTCAATCCTCAGAAGTTGAGTGGCCAAGCAGAAGCCCACAAATTGTGATCAACTCCTAACACTAAGTAAGCAAGCAAGAATGGTTCACAATCAGTCAAGATTTGGCCCAGAAGCTAATATCTAGCATGCCAGAGTAAAATACAGAGGTTAAGAAGGGTCAAGACTGTAAATATTGACTATTTGCCTATATTGAATGTTTTGCTTAAAAAAAAAAAAAAAAAAAAAAAAAAAAAAAAAAAAATATTAAAAACGTATTAAATACTTTCCAGTATACCATAGAAACATGAAAAGAAAAAAAAGAAAAAAAAAAAACTGCAAATACTGAAGCAAACTTTGTAAAGCACAACATTTGTTATATTAACGACTTTTATTTTACAAATTATCAATAATTCATATTCCTCCAAGTCCACCAATCAGTGGAGAGGCCATTCCATATTTTGATGGATGACATGACTGTTTTTGTGTCTGAAAAACATTGATACGCAGTGCAGAAGAGAGGTCTGACTTCATGAGGTGGGGGCGGGGAAATGCTCAATGTTGGTCTCATATGTTGGTATAAATGTGATCAAAGATGCCTCGAAAAGGGATAGAGACAAGCTGATGGAAGTATGGGAAAACCTTCTTATGACTGTTATGATTGAAGTTACATGCTATAATAACAATTGCCTCTTGGTAACTAAGTATCAGGTTAAGAGTTCACTGAATGTGGTGTCAACTTTAATTCAAAAGTATGCTCTTGTTTTCTGTTTGCTGCTAAGCCTCACATAAAGTTCTTGTGATGTAAATTCCAGCTTCAGCAGGGGCGTGGTGGCATGTGCAGCCAAATTTATTGCACTAATTGGTTGGTCCATTTGGTGGCATCAATCCCAGTTGCCCTTTTTTTCACACAGGCCACCTATGTTTTCCTTTTTTCTTTCTCTCTCTCTCTCTCTCTCTCTCTCTCTCTCTCTTCCTCCAAGAACAGCAGGCACATCAGCATGTATTTCTTTGCTTTTTTGACCCTTATTCTTTCTCCTTTAGAGCAGAAACCAAAGCCCCCACTGTGCTCTCCAGGTCAGGAGGAGTATCACAAAGCAATTGTAGTGCCCGTACAAGCTCATGGTCAATGGAGTATACTTTTAAAGGCTAGAACACACAATGAAAAGCGGAAGAAAAAAACAGCTCAGGTGCTAAAGCACACCCAACACTGCCCACCTTATCTGACACATCTATTTTTTTGGCACTCTACTATTGATTAAGGTAGTTGTCAGGTGTATTAAGGCATGATAAGAGAAACATTAAACATGTACAATGTGTCCTGGAAAATACTGCCCTGTGCTTTTGCATTTGAGGGGACGTAGACAGCAATGATGACAGCCACAGCCAACTTTCTCTGCAGTTAGTTTGACACCTAACTGCTAAATATTCTTCTGATTCAGAGGGGTGGCAGTTTGTAGACTGAACTTTGTTGGATGCATTCATGCACAGTCCCCCTTCCTTTTTTACCAGAAAATTTGTTTTGGTCCAATGGGGAAGAAGGATAGCCTGTTTGTATTCGTGGATGTTGTCAACCAAACACATTTCACAACATAATGCTGCCACCACCATGCTTCACAGTAGGTATGGTGTGTTTTGTGCTGTGTTTGCTTTCCGCCAAACATAGCGCTTTGAGTTCAGTCCAAACAGGTCAATTTTGGTCTCATCAGACCATAGCACCTTTTGCCAGATGGCATCAGAGTCTTCCAAGTGTGTTTTTGCATAGTGCAAATGAGACTGAGTGTGGCATTTTTTTTAGAGAAGGCTTCTTTTTTTGCCACCCTGCCATACAGGCCAGCTTTGTGTAAAGCTTGTGTGATAATTGTCACATGCGCAGACCGACCAGTCCCAGCCATAAAGCCTTACCCCTTATGTACACTACACACGTCTGCGGCAGATTATGGCTCCAGCGAGGTTTTGTTCCGTCTTCTATGCGGTGTCAACTCACACCGCAGCAAAACGGCTGGATTTGTGTGTGTGTGTGTGTGTGTGTGTGTTTTAATAGCTAAATAGTTATATTTTGTCTGGTTTAATTGTGTATATTGCCATGCCCTACTTTGTTTTGCTGTAGCATACAGACGAAGTTAATAAATTTAAAAGTCCGCGTGAGACATCACTGCCATTGACAGAGCGCGATCAGACATCACTAAAGGAGTCATGAACGGAGTTGGACATAGTATGTATTAGAGGTAAAAAATGATATAAATACTTTTCGGTTTCTCTCACAAACCAATCGTTTCGTGTCTTAGGACATTAATGTGCTGTCACGAGCCGCAGGGTTTCATTTGGATTTGTCTAAGCAAGGTTTATTCACTCTTATAGATGAAGTTCCCATCTACTGCAATTATTTGAATGACAGAGGGCAGCGGTTGCAGTTAAAAATCATCATTTGTGATCGACTGAAGAAAAAAATGTCACCTACATCTTGGATGCACTGGGGGTAAGCAGATAAACATCAAATTTTCATTTTTGGGTGAACTATCCCTTTAAAGTCCTGTAAGTTGTGAGGTGGGGCCTCCAGGGATCAGACTTGTTTGTTCAGCACATCCCACAGATGCTTGATTAGATTGAGATCTGAGGAATTTGAAAACCAAGTCAATACCTCAAACTCATTGTTGTGCTCCTCAAACCATTCCTGAACCATTTTTGCTTTGTGGCAGAGTGCATTATCCTGCTCAAAGAGGCCACATTTACCAGAGAATACTGTTTCCATGAAAGGGTGTACATGGTCTGCAAGAATGCTTAGTAGGTGGTATGTGTCCACACAAGTAACATCCACATGGATGTTAGGACCCAAGGTTTCCCAGCAAATCATTGCCCAAAGCATCACACTGCTTCCGATGGCTTGCCTTTTTCCCACAGTGCATCCTGGTGCCATGTGTTCCCCAGGTAAGCGATGCACATGCACCTGGCCATCCATGTGATGTAAAAGAAAACGTGATTCATCAGAACAGGCCACCTTCTTTCATTGCACCGTGGTCCAGATCTGATGCACATATGCCTCACTGTTGCCGCATTCGGCGGTGGACAGAGGTCAGCATGGGCAAACTGATTGGTCTATGGCTATGCAGTCCCATCACAATTTGGCCCTTGTTAAACTCGCTCAAATCCTTTAGGCTTGCCCATTTTTCCTGCTTCTAAGACATCAACTTTGAGGACAAAATTTGCAGCCTAATATATCCCAACCACTAACAGGTGCTGTGATGAAGAGATAATCAGTGTTTACTTCACCTGTCAGTGGTCATAATGTTATGCCTGATCGAGATATCTATCTATTATATATGTATATATATATATATATAGTAGAACAAATAAAGATAATATTAGGAGAGGGACCGACAGCAGCACTGGCTGCAAGATACGTGTGGATGTACCACAGCCTGAGAGACAGCAGGTGAATGTGTGTAATGTGTGTCTGACTTCAGTGTGTTTCCCTACCATCCACCACAGTGACCCTCCGTACATGTGTGTATATATATTTGTTTAACCACTGTGGTATCAAATGTTCAGACATGTTCTAATGTGTTATACTGTTAATTTAAAGGTGCTAAAGAGGATCTTTTCGTCGACTGAGAAACCAAAGACTGTTAGTGGGTTTTTGAATTTCAAGGAAACGCCTCCCAATACTCGTGCACAAGTATTGGAACACGAGTGTTTGTTTACCACCGGCATTCTCTGTGTCGTGTTAGTGGATTCATTATGTCGCACTCACCGCAGGTAACTCATAATCTGCAGTTGTTACTCCTGTCTCCTGACAAAAACATTGCATGCGGCACCTGTAGAGTGTGGAAAGTTACTGGAGCGCGCAGCTGCGCACGTGTCTCACAAGGAACGTCATGGCAGTGATTGACAAGCCAGAGAGCCAATCCGCGCACATCTTTCACAAAGAACGTAATGGCAGTGATTGACAAGCCGATGATAGCGTAAACGATTGGCTGATGTTTTTAAGGCCCTACCTCGTGCACAGATGATGTATATTAATATTATTCCTTTCAGTGCACCTAATAAATAGTCTTTTATCAGTTAGTAAAGACAAGTAATTTTCAAGTAATATTGCAAAAATGTATAGAACAACACATCCTCTTTAGCACCTTTAAGTTTAAGTTATACTATTTGATAGCGTTATAATATTTGATATTATTTTCTTCTATTACACAGATGTTTTTTATTAGTATTTTATGTATTCTTTGGCAATATTGTATGATTTACAGTCATGCCAATAAATATATATATGATTTATTATAAAATCCAAACCCACATGGCCCAGTGTGAAAAAGTGCTTAACTGTGGTGAGTTCAGTTTCTCTAGCCACACCCAGGCCTGATTACTGCCACACCTGTTCGCAATCAAGAATTCACTTAAATAGGACCTGCCTGAAAGTGTAGTAGTGAAGTAGACCAAAAGACCCTCAAAAGCTACATATCATGTTGAGATTCAAAGAAATTCAGGAACAAATGAGAAAGAAAGTAATTGAGATCTATCAGTTTGGAAAAGGTTATAAAGCAATTTCTATAGCTTTGGGACTCCAGCGAAACACAGCGAGAGCCATTATCCACAAATGATGAAAACATGGAACAGTGGTGAACCTTCCCAGGAGTGGCTGGCCGACCAAAATTACCCCAAGTAAAGACATCCTGGTGCCATGTGTTCCCCAGGTAAGCGATGCACATGCACCTGGCCATCCATGTGATGTAAAAGAAAACGTGATTCATCAGAACAGGCCACCTTCTTTCATTGCACCGTGGTCCAGATCTGATGCACATATGCCTCACTGTTGCCGCATTCGGCGGTGGACAGAGGTCAGCATGGGCAAACTGATTGGTCTATGGAACAAATTCAGGAACAAATGAGAAAGAAAGTAATTGAGATCTATCAGTTTGGAAAAGGTTATAAAGCAATTTCTATAGCTTTGGGACTCCAGCGAAACACAGCGAGAGCCATTATCCACAAATGATGAAAACATGGAACAGTGGTGAACCTTCCCAGGAGTGGCTGGCCGACCAAAATTACCCCAAGAGCGCAGCGGCGACTCATCCAAGAGGTCACAACAACATCCAAAGAACTGCAGGCCTCACTTGCCTCAGTTAAGGTCAGTGTTCATGACTCCAACAATAAGAAAGAGACTGGGCAAAAATGGCCTGCATGGCAGAGTTCCAAGACGAAAACTGCTGCTGAGCAAAAGTTCAGTTTTGCCAGAAAAAATCTTGATGATCCCCAAGACATTTGGGAAAATACTCTGTGGACTGGCGAGACAAAAGTTGAACTTTTTGTCCCATTACGTCTGGCATAAAAGTAACACAGAATTTCAGAAAAAGAACATCATACCAACAGTAAAATATGGTGGTGGTAGTGTGATGGTCTGGGGCTGTTTTGCTGATTCAGGACCTGGAAGACTTGCTGTGATAAATGGAACCATGAATTCTGCTGTCTACCAAAAAATCCTGAAAGGCAATGTCCGGCCTCAAGCTGAAGCGAACTTGGGTTCTGCAGCAGGAAAATGATCCAAAACACACCAGCAAGTCCACCTCTGAATGGCTGAAGAAAAACAAAATGAAGACTTTGGAGTGGCCTAGTCAAAGTCCTGACCTCAATCCTATTGAGATGCTGTGGCATGACCTTAAAAAGGCGGTTCATGCTCGAAAACCCTCCAGTGTGGCTGAATTACAACAATTCTGCAAAGATGCATGTTGTGTTTACTTGTGTTATCTTTGATTAATATTTAAATTAGTTTGATGATCTGAAACATTAAAGTGTAACAAACATGCAAAAAAAAAAAAAAAAACAGGAAGGGGGCAAACACTTATTAACACCATTGTGTGTGTGTGTATATATATATATATAGAGAGAGAGAGAGAGAGAGAGAGAGAGAGAGAGAGAGAGAGAGAGGGAGAGAGAGGGAGAGAGAGAGAGAGAGAGAGAGAGAGAGAGAGAGAGAGAGAGAGAGAGAAAGCCATTTATCAATTCTTATCAGGATCATTAATATTACTTTAAGTAGAAGCAGTAATAGTCAATATAGTATTAGTGTGTGGGGGGGGGGGACACTTACACTGAATAACAGTGAGCCATTCTGGTTGATTGTGATGAACGATGGAAACACAGATGGTGTTGAGACCCACCAGACTGAGGACTATCCAATAGAAGCTGTCGGTTTTAACCATGCGACGAATAGAGATTCGCAACATGCGTTCCTTGCGCCGCATGTAAGCAGCAGGACCTCGTCTTGCTGTTCGTATACCAACTCTTGGTCGGGGACCACCTGACACGCAAAAGAAAAAAGAAATCCATAGTCTCAAAGAATGTAATTTGTCATTTTCTGTTTGTTTACTATCAGAATGTCAATGGTGGTATTTCAAAAGCCTGAAAAATGGAGATGAATTCATGGAATATGTGTTAATCATAGCTGTTTCCTTCCCTTCAGTCAATCAAATTGTTAAGACAAGAACATTTTGAATGGTACCCCAAACATAAAAACTGATTACACAAAACAAAACAAGTCAAGTCTTAATGTGAATGAAAACAAAGATGACATTTATATTTTACTCACCAACTGTAGAGATTTCAGAATATTTCTCCTCCCCTGGTCCTCGACGCCTTGCATTTTTCTTGCTGGTGGCCCGTTTCAAAACTAAAATTAAAAGGGTTAAATGGCACCACTTGTTGGCCTTATGTTTCTTATCATGAAGGTATAGAGAGCCACAGCCATCCTAGGTGTATATGACTTTCTTCTTTCTGATTAACACAATCCGAGTTATATTAATAAATATCCTGACACATCTAAGCTTTATAATGGCAGTGAACGGGACCAACGAGTATAAAGCTTAAGAAAATGCATCCATCCATGGCTCTAGGGGATTAATAAAGGGCTTCTGAAGTGAAGGGATGTGTTTGTGTAAGAAAAATATCCATATTTAACAAGTTATAAAGTAAAATATCTAGCTATGTTGTGTCAGTAAGCTTTTATTGCGAGTTGAATATGTAAGCCGTAGGATGTAGCATTTTGAACTGCGAGAGGCATTACACTTTCTTTGCAAGTAAAGTAAAGCTTGGGGTAATTTTCATTTGAAAGTGAACTAGTCCTTTAAACTGTGAACACATCTCCATTTTCAAATTATTACTTTTTGAAAATAGCTATTATTTATTTTTATTTTGGCTCTGTCTAGAAGCCGTAAGAAATATTATTTTGGGTGAAACTCTTCCATAGGTTATAAATGTATGATTATTATTATCAAAATTAATCAATAACAGCATACTTTAAATCTACACTTTCAAAAAAGATTTTTAATTTTATGTTAAAGTCTTGCATTTTAGGTTTAAAACTGGTTTAAAAACCAAACTCTCCATAAATAAGACAATAAATTTATTTTTGTGCAGCTCTCTTAAAATGAAACTCATACCATCTAACGCTGACCTCCCAGAATTCTTGTTTTCTTCTGCAAGCATTACTTCCTCTTTAAGAGAGAGAGAGAGAGAGAGAGAGAGAGAGAGAAAGAAAGAAAGAGAGAGAGAGAGTGTTAATATAACATTAACATAAAATTAACATAATTAACTCAAGATTAAATCGATTATTGGTCTATTCAGTTTGCTTTGAGGAAAAGTGTGACAAGCTGTAGGCCTCTTAAAAGTGATCTGCTGTACTGTAGAAGCATCAACTATTCTAAGCACAGACATGCACATATACAAACACTCCAGTCAGTGAGTCAGTGTCACCTTTTCGTTGACCCTTCACTGCGTGGGAGAATGAGCAGCTTCACACACTCATGTTCACCTGAATGTTGTGTTCAGGTGGTGGGTGGCAGGGTGAAATGTGAAAAGAGTGGTGTAGGTGTAGTACACAATCAGAGCACAGTCTGTCACTGAACCTGGGTAAAGACATGAAACTTTGCTAGCCTGGCTGAAATCATTTTAAAAAGCAAAAGAATACAAATAAAATTGCATTTCAAAACAAACACCTTAAACCACAGTAGTTTTAGTAATTTAGTGTACTGGGAATATTTTAGTAGCATAGTAGCAGACCAAGTTTGAACAATCAGCGTTGTTTCTACTAGCTACTGTCACATCTACAGTGTCCCGTCAGCAGATATTACTGCATCAGTGGCATCCAAAAATCACTTGATGTCTCACTGGTCTCAAGAGCACTTTTACCACTCAGCATACAACCACATTTCCTCTCTGTTTCCCCACAACTCCTCCAGAACATTTCACCCACTCTTCTCTGATAACTTTTTTGTCTTTAATTCATTGTTGACTAATGAAAGCCTTTTGTCTCTTTCAAGCTATCTAAATTAGCAACACATTCTCACTCCCAACCAGTGGCGGCTCATCAGGGGAGGCAAGGGAGGCACAGCCTACCCAAAATGTAAATTAATGTTAATAAAATTCCCAGTTATTCAATTCATTTCATGTCTCCGAATGTGTATTTTTGCTTTTAATTTCACCCCTGTAACACCATAACATGTTATGAATCAAAAGCAGTGCTCTTCTTTCACGAACGTGCCGAATCTGCTGCTGTCATTACAACCGCTAAGGGGATAGAGAAGGGGAGGGGGAGGCACAAGAGCCAAGCTCGTCTTGTGCCTCAGTTGATAAAAAAATTAGCCAATCACCATTGAGTGTTTTACATTCAGCGCTTATGAGAGTTGAAAAAAGATCCATCACAGGGGAGGCTAGCCTCCCTTGGAATATCAACCAATCATCATAGAGTGTAAATTATATAAATAACGTTACATGATATTAGTTTAAACTGCTACCGCTGTGCTGATAATGTACCACGTATCTTAATTATGGAGAGGAGTAATATTGAATGTTTGATTGCCAACAATTTACCAAGTTATCATTCAAACAGTATCTACAAATTAAAAATGAAAGAAGACTCCATGCCTAAGTTGGATATATAAGCTACAGCAGTCAGCTTCACTAAATGGCCCAATGCGCTCTTTTAACACAGAAATGTATGGATGTTTGTAGAGTGGTAGACTAGGTGAGTGAAATTATATTTGTATTATCTTGCTGTATATGTGTAATTTTCTTTCAATTTTCTTTCTATAAGTGAGAAAAAATACAATTTAAAGCAGTTAAGCTAATAACAATAATAATGATAATAATAATGATAATAGTCCTCAGCAGGGGATTCCAATATAGCGTGCTTCCTCTTAAAATTTAAAACCCACGAGCCGCCACTGCTCCCAACTCACCATGTATGGCCGCTTGGTCAGGACCCCTTGAAAAATAAAGGGCTACACTGTCCTGCCCGAGCATCCATATGTGACGAGCGAGCTGGTAGTGAGAACATGGTGCCACAAATCAAATTATTTAAAAGAATCAATGTTTTGAAGCATCCAATCCCAGGTATTGCAGGCTTGTTTCCCACCTTTACATATAAACAGCATGTCAAACATACAAACTGTATGGCGCAGTCGTGGCCTAACGGTTACCAGCAGGAAAATGTAGGTGAGGAAATGAAGGAGCAGTGCTCTCTTCTACCCTCAATAACCACGACTGAGGTGCCCTTCAGACCTCCAATCATATTGTGTGTGTCCACGGTTTGTAGTTTGTGTGTGTGTTCACTATTCATTGCTCCTAATGTTTACACTAACTTGGATGGATTAAATGCAGAAGACAAATTAACGTCACATCACTTTCACTGTATGCCAAAATAGATTATGAAAGAAAATCACTGATCAGCATGAATGAATCAACATTCATGAATCAACATGAATGAACGAGACTAACCGGCTAACCAATGCAATCACTAACAAAGCATACAAGAACCTGATACAAAACCATGACACCAGTATCCATTCTAACTCATTTATCAGACAACAGTTCATTACAAGCTCGAAGATACATTTGTAAACACTGTTACTGTTCGATTTCTTAAAGGGTTAGTTCACCAAAAAATGAAAATTCTGTCATTAATTACTCTCCCTCGTGTCGCCCAAACCTCGGAACACAAATGAAGATCTTTTTTGTTGAAATTTGAGAGCTTTCTGTCCCATAGACAGCTACTGTATGCAAAACTAAAACGATGCAGATCGTAAAACTAATCCATATGAATTTAGTCTAAATTTTCAGAGGAGACTTTTTCAATTTATATTTAGATTTAATTTAGGCTTTTATTCACATATAAACATTGATCAGTGAACAGAAGGTCAAACAAACCTGCTTGATGCATGAGAACAAGCCTCTTCCAGAAGCTCAAATGTTTTGTGTAACACACAAGAATGAACCTCATTGGTTCTTGCATGTCAAGCAAACATGCTTGAGCTTCCCTTTACCACACTGTTGTGCGAGCTGATGAATGTTTATATGTGAATAAAAGCCTAAATTCAATCTGTTCATCATATAATGCCATCGTGTCTCTTCAGAAAATTTGGACTAAACAGCTCAATTCATATGGATTAGTTTTACAATCTCTTTATGAAGCAAAGTGTCAGTTGTGTAGCTGTCTATGGAGGGACAGAAAGCTCTCAGATTTCATCAAAAAGATCTTCATTTGTGTTCCGAAGAGGAACGAAAATCTGACAGGTTTGAAACAACATGAGGGTGAGTAATTAATGACAAAATTTTGGGTGAACTATCCCTTTAACAACCAGAAAAAAAAAAAAAAAAAGAAAAAAAAAAAATCCAATTGCAAAGTACCAGTATCTTGCAAGCAGTACTGTCAACATAGACCCGGTTCTCAAATCCACATTTTGACAGCTTTCTAAAAAAATCCAAGTCTGAATATTTGTAGACTAGCATTTCTAGCAATATTTTGGATTTAAATGAATACATGCTTCTGACTTGTACCTGCTCTGTCTATCCAGGCCCGGTAGCCGTTGAGTTCCCTCTCCACCTGCTGCTGTCGTCTAAGCTTCATGAAGGCACGTCTGTTTTCGACCCTCTCTCTCTCTTTAGCAAATTCCCTAAAGAAATATTTAGAAAATGTACTGTCATCACACACATTCACATTCAGTAAACGATTAATAGAATAGACATAATTTAAGTGCTTTATAAGTTCTGACCTTTTACCATCTATAAAGGCATGAACAGCTAAGAAACACTGTGGAGGCTGATTTACAGAGTACAGTAATCAATCCCTATTGAACCAATCATCCAGAGTGTGTGGTTTTCAGCCCACCTACGACTACAGGCTCACCAGAAGGCAATAATTCTCTCATTGAGTGAAAACTAAAAAAACTAATAAGCATTCAGGATTTTTTAAAAATTGTTATTATTATTATTATTTTTTGCATATCAAACCCTGAAATTATTGGATAAGAATAAATAAGATTAAAGATTAGTTCAAGAATGAAAAATCAGTCAACATTTAGGCCTACTTGTATTTTTTTTTTTTTTTTTTTCTGTAGTACACAAATTTATTTTTTCCATGCAATTACAATGAATGGGGACCTAGGCTTTTAAGACTCAAACAAATATACAAAAAGCACCAAACACATATTTAGAAAGTGTATTAAAAGCAGTTTATATGACTTGTGAGTTTTATACAAAGATTCAGAAGCTATAAGATAAAGTTTATTCAAAACAATCCTGATATCTGCTATAGCTCTCCTTGGTACATATTTGATTGTTCAAAAAAAAAAATAATAATAATAATGGCGTTGATTAATCAACAAATTTGATCCTGTTTCCAACATCACTCTGGATGATTCTTTAACCACAAATCAGACTGATCTGGTTGAGTTAACTTCTAAGTTTCAACTTTAAGTTCAATTTTGGTCTGTTTCACACACACACTGTATGATTCCAGAAGATGACACAAGTCATATAAACTACCTTAATACGCAAAAAGATGCTTTTGCATCCTTTTGATGCTTGAAAGTTATAGTCCTCATTCATTGTAATTGTTTATTATTATTATTATTATTATTAATATTTCTGTGCTGTTGTGCCAAGTACAAAGTACAAACAAACAAACAAAAAACATTACAATTACAATTTCTCCTTTTGTGTTTCATGGTAAAAATGAAATCAGATTTGGAACAACATGAGCATAAAAAAATTATGAAGGAAATATTTGTGAAACTCTTACCCAGAAAGAACACCCAAAACAAGGTTAAGCACAAAAAATGAGCCAATGATGATGAGAGGAATGAAATATATCCAATTCCACGTGGGTCCCAAAGCATCATTAGTCTGTGGAGAAATAACAATAATCAATGTATAAAGTAAAAACTGAGAGGAAGAGAAGATTATTGTTAAGTGCTGTGTTAAATAGTTATTTTTTTTATTTATTTTTTATTTTTTTAATTTACAGTCCAATAAATAATTGCTGTCTGCAAAGTAAACATTATGTTTGAATAAATGCAATACAGACATTTACAGAATGATTTCAACTCCAATTTTATTGTTTTTTCCAGCGTTAATTCACCCAAAAATGAAATTTCTGTCATTAATTACTCACCTTCATGTCATTTCAAACCCATAAGACCTTTGTTCATCTTCGGAACACAAATTAAGATATTTTTGATGAAATCCGAGAGCTTCTTGATTGGCTGACGCTGTACATGTGAACACCACAATGCATGTGTGTGCAATAATGAGCCAGCATTCTGACGTAGAACCAGGAAGTGCTGCACTGTGTTTACAACGTGAACAGCATAGGAGACTGACGGGGAAGAGAAGGAACTGTTGAAGTCGTTATTTTTGTTTTGTTTCAACACACAAAAAGTATCATAACACTAAGGTTGAACCACTGCAGTCACATGGACTAATTTAACAATGTCTTTACTACCTTCCTGGGCTTTGAAATTGGTTATGACATTGCTGTCTAAAGGGAGGTCAGAAAGCTCACAGATTTCATCAAAAAATATTTTCATTTGTGTTCTGAAGATGAACAAAGGTCTTATGGGTTTGGAATGACATGAGGGTGAGTAATTAATGACAGCAAAATCCTGTATAAATAAGTCAGTCTGTAATAAGAGACTGAATATATATGATGCCGTCAAATTTGTATACAGAAATCACACTGAGTTGGCATAGGTTAATGAGGATGCATAAAGATAAATCATGGGTATTCTATCAATGTAAATATAAATCCAATCAGTCAACAATAAATTTGTATGAACTCACATTGTACAGGACGGCAGTCCATCCCTCCATGGTAATACACTGAAAAACTGTTAGTACTGCAAACAAGATGTTATCAAACTGAGTGATGCCATCATTGGGCCCAATCCAAGAGCCACTGCAGGTGTATTTATCAGGGCACTTCCTCACTCCACAAGCAAACTCAACCTCAGAAGAGTCCACTGTCTCATTATCTGAAAGAACGGTGACAGGAATATTATATGATGCATTCAATGACTACACAATTATAGTGAATAAAAAGATTGCAGAAACATTATGCTACTGTCATCTTTTTGATAAATTACCATATATATATATATATATATATATATATATATATATATATATATATATATAGATATAGATATATATATATATATATATATATATATTCTCAAATATAGCTGAACACAATTTATATTAGAGAAAGCAGTATGTCAGTGATGCTCACTTTGTTTGCAGTTCAAAATAAATAAGTTTATGTTAAAATCAACAAGGGAGACTTTAGAATTAGATATTTGGGGCCAGATTTACTAAACAAAAATTAGCATGAGAGCACAATTCCACAAATGCGGCAATGGGAGTGACAAGTTTTGCACGTGATCTAATGCTGACACGCAAATTAAAGAACACAGTAAAATAATTTACATAATGACCAATGCAATCTACCAAGAGCAGTGCAAATTAGTGTTGGGTCACAAATAAGCAAAGCTGATGCTCATCAGGTGTGGGTCGACACAGGCGCAACTTATTACATGTAATATATGGATAACGTCTTCCTCTGGCATTCCAAATAAATTATTATGAGTGGAAAATATTTTCTCCCTTCTACTACGCACTCTGTTCTCTGCGCTGTGGTGTCTCCTCTTAGCAGTAACAATTGTAGCCATGTCACAAAATGGGTTAAGACATGCTTTTTATGGGCGTTAAATAATGGCACAAATACCAGTGAATTGACAAGCGCAAACATTAGTAAATCGCGTTGCGCGATTCATTTATGTACTCTCCTCCTTTAAGTTTTGCATTTGAAAGGGAAACTCCTACAAATGCATATGCAATAAGGTCAGCCACAAAAACAACTCAGTTCATGCCTTTTCAGTGCTAATTTTGCACTGCGTGTCTTTAGTAAATCCCAACAGTAGTTTTTAACGCCAAAAGAGGGTTTGCACTGGCACAAGCTGCTAGTAAATCTGGCCCTTAGAATTATGTATGATTCCATCCTCCTAGTCTGACTGGGGTAGTGTCTGCTATGACATTTAGTGATGTTTCTCAAATGGAATGCTGCATCCTAGTGAAGCAGCACCCTTTAATGGGTTAGTTCACCCAAAAATGAAAGTTCTGTCATTAATACTCACCCTCATGTCACTCCAAATATGAAAGACCTTCGTTCATTTTTGGAATACAAATTAAAATATTTTTTTGATGAAATCCAAGGGTTTCTGAACCACACATAGGAGCAACGTTTTTGTACCTTTCAAGGCCCAGAAAGGTAATAAAGACATCATTAAAATAGTCCATTTGACTACAGTGGTTCAACCTTAACATTATGAAGCGTCAAGAAAACAAAACAAAAACAAAGACATTATTCAACAGTGTCTTTATTCTCGTCGCTTCAAGCTGTAGTCACATGGACTATTTTAGCGATGTCTTTAGTACCTTTCTGGGCCTTGAAAGGTGCAATGACATTGCTGCCTATGTTCAGAAACCCTCAGATTACATCAAAAATATATTAATTTGTGTTTTGAAGATGAACAAAGGTCTTACAGGTTTGGGACGACATGAGGGTGAGTACTTAATGACAGAAATGTAATTTTTGGATGAATTAACCCTTTAATAGACCTGTCCTTCTAAGGCTTTTATACTATAGTTCTCAGCATTAAATGGTAGAATGAGAATGATTTGAGAAAAATACTTTAAAATATAAATCTTGGTATTAAAGGTCCAATGTGTAATACTTAGGATGATCTATTGATAGAAATGCAATACAATATACATAACAATATGTTTAACAATACAAAACAATATATAATATACATACTAATATGTTTTCAGTGGTGTATAAAGACCGTTATGTTTTTATTACCTAAGAATGAACCATATCTATCTAAATACATTGCGGTTCCCCTTACATGGAAGTCGCTATTTTGCAGTGGCATATTTCTACAGTAGCCCTAAACGGACAAACTGCTGCACAGAGTGCGTTTTGTCACTATGTTGTTGTTGTTCTTCTTTGCTAGTAATAGTAGTAGTAGTCGTCTGGTTTATTAGAAGCAAAGACCGTTCTTTGTTAGAAGTAAGAAGAAACCTCATTGCTTGATTGGCTACTCTCTGCAGTTTCAGACGACGACATCTTTGTCCTGTGTCGGCCACCATAGCTATTCTATGTGCTTCAAAAGGGAGGGGTGAGGGGTGGAGTGAGACTGACAGCTCTCCTGTCCCCATGTTGAGAGAAATTGTACGTACAGAGGCACTGTGTGCGCTGTGTGTAAACTTGATGGTTTTTGTAGTTCTAGACTAAATGTGACCATGAATTTACTCATCTCACTTGCACAAAAACAGATTCAATATTCCTCAAAATGAATAAAAATAGTAAAATGCAAACTCAGAATATTATGCAAACCTGCAATAATTAAGTTAAATAATATATATATACTTTATGTATTTAATCTCACTTTATTAACCAATGTCTTTGCTGCTGACCCTCAATGATCCAAATCAACCATATAGTTAAACATCACATTTGTGTTTCATTTTTTTCTCTTTTTTTTATTATTACTGATGCAAGAGTGTTGAACTTTCTTTTCTTGCGTCCTAACTTTCTTTTTCTTTCTTTTTTACAGGTGTGAATTTGCATTTCTTTCAGCCTGAAGCTTATTCACTTTTGGTGTGAAAGGGCCTTTACATTTGCCAAAAATAAAACAATCAAGCCAGCGCAGCCCAAGTGAGAAAAAATAACCCGAAAACTAACGTAACACATTACTTTCCATAAAAAGTAACCAAGTAATGCAATTAGTTACTTTTTTTAAGAGAGTTAGTTACTTTTTCTTTCCCTAACACTGAATGCAATACAGTGAACAAGGCTGTGGTCTCCCAGTGGTTTACATCTGCAATTCATTTACAACTAAAGAAAAGAAAACATAGTGTATAACATAGTGTTGTCTTGCATTTAATAATAAAATGTGATGAGCTCAATTCCGACTCATTTTCTGTAAATTCCTTTTCATGGATTGGAATGTGTTCAGATGATTGTGGGTGACTGGAGGAAATGAAGGATACACTTGATGCATCTTTCAAAATGCACTGAATGAAGAGCACAAAGCAAGGGCTGCCTTCCAAGGATGCCTTGAGACTGCCTTCGAAGGAGCTTGGTGACGTGGAAGCCTAATTTTTGCAGCCTTACTAGGGCACAGCTTTCCATTTGAGAAACACCCTAGATTTCACCTCAGTCACAGTGAAACATTTAGCTGTTTAGCATGGCCTAGTTAGTCTCTGCTAGCATCTTTCTCCATTGATGGCCATTCAGAAATATCTGTGTATATTCATGAAAATAAGTTTGTTAACAATATTAAATGTTGTACTCATACTGGTTCTCTCTCTCTCTTTTTTTTTTTTTTTTGGAGTGTGAAATAGATCTAAATATTTCCTTATCTACTGCCTTTGATGTCACAACTCAGGATAGACACTAATGAAGGGCTTGGGATTGTGAACATTGTGCTGGTGCTTTCAGTCATCACAGCTGTCATGATATAATTTTCCAGAGTCCCTTAAAGGGTTAGTTCACCCAAAAATGAAAATTCTGTCATTTATTACTCACCCTCATGCCGTTCCACACCCGTAAGACCTTAGTTAATCTTCGGAACGCAAATTAAGATATTTTTGTTAAATTCCGATGACTCAGTGAGGCCTCCATAGCCAGCAATGACATTTCCTCTCTTAAAATCCATTAATGTACTAAAAACATATTTAAATCAATTCATGTGAGTACAGTGGTTCAATATTAATATTATAAAGCAACGAGAATATTTTTGGTGCGCCAAAAAAAAAAAACGACTTATTTAGTGATGGTCGATTTCAAAACACTGCTTCAGGAAGCTTCGGAGCATAATGAATCAGCGTATTGAATCATGATTTGGATCGCGTGTCAAACAGCCAAACTGCTGAAATCACATGACTTTGGCGCTCCAAACAGCTGATTCGACACGCTGATTCATTTATGCTCTGAAGCTTCCTGAAGCAGTGTTTTGAAATCGGCCATCACTATATAAGTAGTTATTTATTTATTTTTTTTGGCGCACCAAAAATATTCTTGTTGCTTTATAATATTAATATTGAACCACTGTACTCACATGAACTGATTTTAGTACCTTTATGGATCTTGAGAGAGGAAATGTCATTGCTCCCTATGCAGGCCTCACGGAGCCTCACGGATTTCAACAAAAATATCTTAATTTGTGTTCCGAAGATTAACAAAGGTCTTGGAACGGCATAAGGGTAAGTAATAAATGACAGAATTTTCATTTTTGGGTGAACTAACCCTTTAAGTGTTAATTCACTTGGCATAAGTCACATGGTTAGATTTAGTTGACTGGCTTATGGTGCGTTCAAGTCATGTTGGAAAGATCATTTTAATACGTTAAACACAAATGAACCACACTACAAAGTCATAATTACAAGTGGGAAACTCTGAACTTTCTTTAAGGCCTAAGATTTCGAGTTGGGGGCATGACCGTGAGAAAATATGGCAGATGCAATAAATATAGGGTCTGAACTGATGCCATTTTTCATTTACAATAAAAAGTCTCATGCAAAATATATGATAGTATTGTACAATTACAGTACAAATGTAATTACAGTACAAATGTAAGTCTACATCGGAAAAACAAACAAATGCAACTTTTTAATACTGTGGAAGACAATAGGGGTTAATTAAAGCATTTCAAATTACGTCCTACAATACAACCTACAAAACACCATACTGTACTTTCAAAAATAAAAAAGGACGTATTAGCTCAATCTAAATATGTTGCCCTGACTGGAGATCACTGGACCTCGGTCAGTAATCACAACTCTAGGTGTCACTACACACTTCAACAATCATGACTAGAAACTTCAGTCCTTTGCATTTACAGTACTGAAGACAGTCACGTGGCACTATTCTGATGCATGTGCCAAACAGAAGCTGAGGAGTGGGGCATCCACCATCGGAAGAGACAGAGCTCAAAACATGGTTGCTGCAGCAAGAAAACTTCTGTATGATCACATGCAATGTCAAACATATTGCAGAGGACCAGCACTGTTTGCCTCTCTGACAGTGGGTTTGTTGATGCATTGACAAAGTGTCACAAAATTGTAGGACATTTTAAGCACAGCCCTGCAAATACAGAGGAACTACATCAGCAGCAAGCAGCATTTGGACGACAGAGAGAACAACTAATAAAAGATGTTTCAACAATGTGGAACTCGTCGCTCGTTATGATTACCTGTCTCTTAAGGAACCAAGTTTGTTTGTTTGTTTGTTTGTTTGTTTTTTAACACCATGCTAGCTTCTGTGGCTATTTTTTAACGGTGAGACAATTTATGGTAAAACTGCATCCGGTTTTACAATCTATTTTTGCAAAACACTCTAAAACTGTATTTGGCTTAAGGAACCAAGAGGCTGTTAAACCTACTTTTGTCCAACGGGAACACAGGTTAGACCATGCTGACTGCAGCTGAGTGGGACAAACTGCACAAGCTGCAGACCCACCTTTCTCAGTGCCACAAATTATTGCATTATTTTTTAAATGCATTTGTTTGTTTGTTGATTCAAATGTATTTGTGTCGCACAATATACTTTTGTTGCACAGAAAATCATGCCTAAGATCATGCTCTTACTGAGCAAGACAAAGGTGCCCATGGCAATAAAAAAAGTCTTTAAAAATTCCATGAAATGAACTTTGCAAAATGTAAAGGATTTTAAATCATCCTTTATAAATTGATATAAATAAGCTTGTCTTGCCTAAACTTTATACTGAATTTCATTTATTGTTCATATTTATTTATCTTACACTTCAGGAATTTGACTGAACTCCTTGGGGTGAGGTTTATATCTACTGCTCTGTGGTGCTGCCTGCATTTTGCCATTTTAATGAAGGTCTCTGATGAGGATCCAGCCTACTGTGTGTGGTAAGGTAAGGCTGTCTTCAAGAAAGTACTTGCTGAGTGGCAAGCTGACATGAATGGCTGAAACTGGCTTCAGCTCTTGACCCACTTTTTAAGGACTTGTAGTGCCTATCAAGAGGAGAGAGGGAACAGGTGTTATCCTGCCTTGAGAAGATGCTAGAAGAAGCAGGACCCAGCACAGGTATTCCACAACCCTGTGATAATACTCTTGCTGGAATCAGAGTCCGAATCAGAGGAGGAAAATGAGCTTAGCAATGCTCTACATCACTACAGAGCTGAACTGAGCCCAGTATTGAGATGGATAAGTGTCCTCAACAGTGGTGGTCAACAACATTCAGGGGCCCATGTTAAACTCTCTTCCTAAGGGGTCATTCACACAGAATGTGTTTTTCTATTCCAATGCACTACTCATTGTTTCCATTGTTTTTCGTGTATGACTGTTGCGCTCATGTCATGCACATGACGCGGTGTTCTAAAAATGCGGCGCTCAAGTTAAATTCGGTCCAACTTGATGATGTTTTATTAACAAAGTTCGGGAGGAGTATTTGCAAATGATCTAACAAATCATCACGTCATTCCAATCAGCAGACAGCAATCAGTAATCAACATGTTTACCCAATCAGCATGAGTGGAGGACTACATAAATAAGCAGTCGACTCACCTATGCTTCTCTACAGCATCCCTCCACTACCCCGTCTTCTCACACTCGCCTGGGTTATCTTCCTAACTAGAATATGGGGGGAGTACTCTGGGTTTGGGCCAATACCAAGCTTGGAGCCCTCTCCTCGGACAGCACGCAATATATGCATACCATTTACTTATCTGACTTATATGTAAGTGTGAATGTGTGAAATAACGCATCTCGAGACCTTGCATTTTTCCCCATTTCACTGCCTATGTCTCACATTTTTCAAAGCAAAAACGCGTTCTGTGTGAACGAGCCCTTAACCTGCAAATATCTGGTCACCCCTGCAACCTCTGTACTATGCAAAAGACTTTTCTCACTGGCTGGCCTAAAATAAGAGGGCATCTTTAAACTCAGGCAATTAAACAAGTTAGTTTGTCTTAGCAACTGGTTGATAAGAAGAATTGAGGTCAATTTAACTGTGCTTGTCTTAACTTATGACCATTGTAGCCTAAGGTATAGGGTTATGTTCAATAATAATATAAAATAGCCATGTGGCCTAAGTGATAGGATTATGTTCAATAATAAATAATAATAATAATGAAAAACTAATTTTTGTATTTCTATAGTATCCAATGCTAATTTACCATAACAATTTTAAATTATATTTTTTGGGGCTAACTTCTAGGCCAATATTCATTGGTAAACATTCAACATGGCCTTTGTCAGGGTGGGAAAGAAACCTCAAACGGAGCCCAGAGCCCCAACTTGGCTGCTAGTCTCAACTCGCAATTGGCAGCTGAAGGATTACCCAGGGAAGCAGCTGAAGTTTCCGGAAAACATTAAAAGGATGGCACTCAGGCCAGATTTGATCTTAACATTTGACTGTTCCAAGCAAGTGGTCATGTTGGAACTTATGCTGCATTCCAGGCAACCCGTAACCCATGTTTTTCCAACCTTCAAACCCGTGACTTCCCACCCGTGAACTCGTACTAGATCGATGTACTCCCAGTTACGGGTTCTGAAGTCACATATCCCGCGAAACAACAATGGCAGCCCCATGGATGCTGTGTTTATGCAAGTGCACGGTAAAATAACGTAAAATAAAAGGTATAACAGCTTCTCTTGCCTTTGCGCCATTTTCCTCCTGTTTCCCTCAAATAAGCAAGGAGTAAGCACCTTTGGCAATACAAATAATTGTTAATGAGCATAAGCCCTGTACAGTCCGCCATGCTGGTTTGTTTACACTTTTATGCAGTTTGGCGTGACTTTCTTGGAATGCTACAAAGTCGTGAGTCGTGAATTGAAGTCGTGACTTAGAGGCTCAAAAACCTGCCTGGAACGCAGCATTACTGTCCCTTGGGAAGACTGCATAGAGGAGGCACAAGAGGGCCAAGTATCTAGTATCTAGTGCAAGCCCACTGAGGTGGCAGGGGCTTTGCAGGACAGTCTCTACATTGGACTCTCAGTCGTCTTGGTATTAGAGGGTTGCTGGAAAGAGCCACCAAGGACATCATAGAAGATGCAAAAAAGCTTCAGTGTGGCTGTGGATCAAGAGGGGTGATCCATGGTGTAATGCGCTACTTGGACACAAGCTGAGGACTGATTACCCCCAGCTGGGTGTCTGATATATATGCATATCTATGTATATATAATCACAGGGCACCTTCAAAAGTTGAGCAAAAACACACCTAATGCACATTCTTTATTCATAATTTTTTAGAAGTAGAGTTAAAAAAAATCTTTTTTTTTTTTAAAAATAAAAAAGGTACATCGCCATTTTGCTCCAACCAAAGTGACTTTAACACTTGATATTGTAATTACTAATATTCAACTCAACTTCCCAGGAGGACTTGAACGCACCATTCAAAAACTGTCCGCAGAACTGGGCACCCAAGATCAAAGATGGCAGATTTCAAATTGCATACTGCATGGCAGCTGTACTGCATTTTCCATATTACAAATATATTGCATTCCTGTTTTTTTATTTGAGTTAAAGATCAAAGCCTTCTCCATACCTAGTATATCTGGAGAGGGCAGGCAAGTGTGGTGTAATTTGCCACTGTAAAACTCCAGACCAATGATAGCGAACATCAGGATGGCAAAGAACAGCAGAAGACCAATCTGCAGCAGGGGCACCATCGCTTTCATAATGGACTTCAGAACTATCTGTAAACCTGGTGGAATTAATCTGGATTAGTACAAAGTACTTAATTCCAACAAGTGGTTTTACTCTTAATACCAACTGTCGTGTTATATATGTGTCTACAGTGACAAGATGACATTTCCTGATTTAATAATTTTGATCAGGGGTGTCCAATCTTGCTCCTGGAGGGCCACTGTCCTGCAGAGTTTAGCTCCAACCCCTAATTAACCACACCTAAACCAGCTAATCAAGGTCTAAGAGATTGTCTTATTATTGAGAGATACAAGGGTCCGTGGCTGTACCATTGGACAAAGCATAATGGCTAACTTGGATTACGTATGCCTTGATAACCAATTACATTACAGCCTTGAAGTCATTGAATTTCGTTCCGAGCTGTGCGAGTCAATCAATGTTTGCGGATACCATAAAAATGAATGAGAAGTGCCATAAATTGAATCATACTTGTCGCGTCAATTGTGCAATTTTTTTTTCTTGGTGTAAACTCTAAAAATAGATCTAAAACCAATGTTTAACAGCAAACATGATGAAGATTATTCGATGGGCTGTCGATTCTTTAAATGATAGGCTATTTCCTCACAAAAGTGGTATATTCAGCATAGTGATGCATCTCCTCCATTGGCATCCATTAAAAAAAATGCTTTGTTAAAAATTTACAGGCTGTGTTTTGAGGCAAGATGGAGCTTAACTCTGCAGGACAGTGGCCCTCCAGGACCAAGTGTGAACACCCTTGTTTTTGATTATTATATGTAATGGAAATAGGATGAGTAACTTACTGGGGATACCAGAGACTAGTTTGAGGGGTCTTAACACACGCACAGCCCTCAGGGTTCTCAGATCCACCGGAATATTCATATGAGAACCAGCAGTGGCCAGAATCCTGAGGAAAATACAAACATACACACACAAATGAAAAAAGAAAAACAAGGCTTCATCAAAACAGCTGTTAAATGTGGCCTAACCCTCCCCACTTATTTCCTGTGGCACAGAAATAAATGACAGAATTGTTTTTCATCTAACATCTTTACTTGTATACATTGTTGTACATTAAGACTCCTTGAATGTTGTGATGCTCTGCACAGAGACAGTGGACATTTGCAAATGTAAAAATGTTTCTTTATATATATTTTTTTAAATATTCTTTTATAAAAAATGAAATGTGATATAATAAATAACACTTTACAACAAGGTTCATCAAGGTATAATTAACATATTTCTTATCATTTTGAAAGTTGATGTATTATAATATGAATTACCACTACATTAATAAATGCTCTGAAAAAAGTGTTATGATACCTAGTGCATTAATTAATGTTAATGAATTTCTAATAGAAAGTGTTGAGATTAAATTATATTCCTAAATTAGTAGAGGCTATGCTACCATGTCAGGTTAGGATGTCGTGCACACAGGTCAGTTTAGTAGTGTCACCTGTTCATCCTGATATGTGCCACATTTAAAAGGTCATGTGAACAACCTCACAAAAGAAATGGGAAGTGGGCACTTTGGCATGCGGTGTGAACATTATTAGTTAGAGCTGTTTCAGCAGGATGTGCACTTCCCAGAAATGTCACAGTGATAAATACAGTTGACAAAAATATCTTTGAACACTAAGACGATTGTTAATATTCAGGAGAAATTTAAAGTCATGATCTCAAAGATAAATTTGAATAATAGAATAATAATTACAGTATGGAAGAGGAAAAAGGAAAAAGCTAGAGTCAGAAAGAGAGCGAGCCATGGAGCGAGTGAGTGGGTGAGTGGATGAAAGCAGTACTTGGGGGTGTAAATGGTGTGAAAATTCAAGGTTGTGAATCTTTCTGTAGCCTCCAGAGCTGCAGCACGTCTGTACTATTGTACATCATGATTTGCATCAACAAATCCTTCATATCAGCTACAGGAACAGAGAGGAGCCTGTTTCATTATCCGTTTTTTTTTTTTTTTATAAATGCCATTTCTTACGAGAGCTTTTAATCTGTGATTCAATAGAACTTATGCAATGCTTCCTGATCAAATCAATGGAGAATTTACATGTACTGTGTTTAAAGCATATTGGGAATCAAAAAATAGGACAGTATGTTTAACAATAATCTGTCTTAAGGTTTAAGAACATTTAACAAATTTACTGTAGTGTATGATAGCATCTTTAACACAAAGGCTTTTTTTAACAATGTGTTTTGCATATGTCTTAAGCAATTATGCTTGTACCTTTGTGTCGTGGCATACATTTCTATCAATCAGTGTAACATGGGCAAACACTATTAATTATTTCACAATTTGGCTTCTTTGTACCTGCCAGTGAAAAAGCTGAAATGCAAACATGAAATGAATATGGGCTCACCCACACATGTACACCTACACACAGCACTGAACTGAGCTCTGAGAGGCAATGACGGGGGGAGGGGATGGAGGAAGATGGAGGAATAACATTATCAACACTTAGTGGTGAATCATCAGCTTATCTGCAGCAAATGCTTCATATTTCACACACTATGAAAGAAAAGGCTTCATGCCGAGTCTATGCTCTGTTCTGAACATCTGATTGCACTATATGCTCATGCAACTTTGTTGTCCACATCCTCAAGATACCGGAGAAGATGGACACCCTTAAATGGTTAGTTCACCCAAAAATGAAAAAAAAAAAAAAAAAATCATCATAATTTACTCACCCTCATATCGTTCCAAACTCGTAAGACTTTTATTCATCTTCGAAACACAAATGAAGATATTTTAAATGATGTCTGAGGTTTATGTCGCTCCATTGACAGTCCACGCAACTGTCAATGAGTTTGAGATCGTAAAAAAAAAGTTCCGAAAGAGGTCGTAAAACTAATCCTTATGAATTGTGCAGTTTAGTCAAAATTTCTGAAGAGACACTATCTCTTTTTATGATGAACAGATTGAATTAGGCTTTTATTCGCATATAAACATTGACTTCACTGCACGATATCCAAAATTAAACTGAAATCATAATGTGTCTTAGTATGATTATGAAATAAAAAAATAAAAAAACACATTTAAAAAAACAAACATTAAAAAAAATATTACTTTGTGATTCAATAATTCATACATTAAAAGGTTAATGACATGTTTTTACTCCAAACTCATTTAAATGTGTTTGAAATAACTTCCTTTTGTGATCTGATGTGGCTTCATATCATAGAATGAGGCATAAATGCTATTATTTTATAGAATTATATTTCAGCTATTTCAATTAGCATTGCATTACAAATATACTTTATTCGTATGAACATACCTGATATGCCAAGACAAACACAGATAAACCATATATTGTCACAATTGTATGTTTATTGTCTTCATGTTTCATCAGTCCAAATGTGTCTATCTGTGATGTCATGATTGACAGTTGTGATTGCTTCTCTTAGCAAAGTAGTCAATGAGGCACCATCAGACTTTTCTTTCGGGGGGGTACGGGGGAGGGAATTACAACTTTAACTTTAATTTCTACACTTCCAAAACTGTTTATTTCACACCGACATAATGAGTTGTTCTGCAGTAAACTGTACTAAATGATTATATAAAAATAATACTTTTTTTTTTTTTTTTTTACTTTTTTCTCTCAGTGGATGAAACATATTTCTTGACAAAAATTAAGAAATTACCACCACAGATTTTTATAATAATAATTTAATATTTTATAATAATATTTTAGAGCTACTTATTTATAGGAAAATGGAAGTGGAATTGTCAAGTGCCCAACCAAAATGGATGGATGTTGTTTGGATTGTGAAAACTCAGTTTTTAAATCCTAACCAATTATGAAATCTGGTTTCCCACAAATCTCAAACATGCACACACTACAAGTTTTGAAAATTACACACTACAGGATTATTAAGATTATCATGCCCAGAGGAGCACCTTCTGAATCCTTTTTAATTGGTTAAATACTGTTAAAATACGTATACAGGTGTAAATTTACGCATATAAACTGTTATGCTGCCTCAGAAGTCTGTCCTAAATCAGTTTCATGAGGTGCCTTCATGCACAAATGGTGCCTTACAAGTCATAGAACCTTTTCACAGACTGTGATGACACGTATTCAATATCGTAAATCCAGCAAAACAAATTATATATATATATATTTATTATTATTAATTTATTTGTATTATATATATATATATATATTATTATTTTTTTTTTTTATGTAGGTACATTTATAACACTATACTCAGTGTTATATTACCTTTGCATCAAATGACAAAAATCTAGTTAATGCTGCTGTGAGGGTGTTTTTAATACAGCGGCTATGGAAGTGACAGTAAAAATGACATCTTTCTCTCTTCTGACTGCCGTTATCAATCAATCGCTTTCTATTTTTTTCCTATTTTTGAAAGTTGTGAAAACACTATTGTGGAGTTTTTCTTTTGCTATTTGAGCAAATGGAAACACAAAAATATATATTTAATGTATTCTCTCATTCACTGCTATAGAATTTTACCCAACTATGATGACTTCCGCTTCTGAGAAACCTGGAAATGTGAAAAAGGTCTATTGCCTCCTGATAAGGCAGCGAGGTAACAAGTCTGCCTAGATTTTCAGATGCAGCCTAGGTTCCCGCCTTAAAGCGACAATAACTGTGGCATAATAAAATAAAATAAATGCTATATTTATTTTATTTTATTTATTTTTTGGCATTTGGTAATTTTCCACAGCACACTTGACAACCTGTCACGCACACTAGTGTGCCTCAGCACAGTGGTTGGGAAACACTGGTTTAGATTAATATAATATGTTGCACGCTTTACTCTCAGTAACAAAATAAACACAACAAAAATGAGAAAACGGCAAGCATGTTTTTATAGAAAGCATAAGAAAAGCATCTGATCATAACATCATGTGTTAGCAGGAGCTCTGCAAATTAGCACTCCAGTAAAGTCACATCATGTTGATTTATATGGTATTTTATTCAAAAGATTACTTAAAAGCAAGCAGCTTTACAGTATCAAACATGAAAAGTCAGTGCATCATTTCATCAGAAGCACACCTTCGTTTTCTACTATAAAGTGGTTATCCAGTGTGTTCATGTTTTCACCCGCGGAGATCTTATCTCAGTAAACTCAACATTTGAAATGAATCAGAAGAGTTCCATATGAAAGAAGCGCACACCTCCTATTTCTTTTTTTGTCACGGACAAATGGTAGTACGAAGGTGTCTTGCAGATGGAGCGAAATTTTCCTAAGAGTTCCAAACACAAAATGAACTTGGATTCTGAATTTTGAAAAACAGACTTTTACGATCTGGACTCGACAGTAATGCAACAACATGTAAGTAACTGTTCATTCTAATGCCTGTTCTGATATGTAATGATTCATGTAGTCGGATGTTCTTTGTCTATGTGTCAGTATGTTAAATCAAACCAGTGACTAAATGGTCAACCTCACATTGTTTCTCACAGTAGAATGAAAATAATCTGTTATTTAAATGGTGATTAAATTATATATAGAAAGCAATAAAAAAAAAAAAAACGCTCCCTTAACAATCATTGGAGCTGTCAATCAAACAGCGTAGTTATAATGAAAGCATTGCATTGACAGCATTTGCCAATACTGAACCAGCGTTCTGACGTTCATAAAAAACTGTTGAGATGACTTGACGCATCATCCAATATATTAGGAAATCTGAATATGAATATTTTAATCTAAACTCATAATCTATAATATATAAATTATGTATAATCAGTAAATGCACTACGCAACTTTGGTCTCTTCATCACCATTTGTGGTTGAAGCATAAAACTGCATGACACTTGTGAAGGACTTATTTTAAGTCAATAGTGTTTCAGAACTGCTTTTCTGTGCGGATTAATCATCATGTTCATATCAGAGCAGATCTGTCATACTGCTCCAAGACCCACTGGGAGTAGGTTGGAATACACTTCACAACTTCAACAATATGAACAGATTTTAAAACACTAGGGATCCACTTGCAGACTTTGTAAATAGTTACAGAGAAAATTGGGCGACTGAGGATCACACACTCAATTTCCAAACATAGTAAACTAATGCAGATAAATGCACCTCATTGCAAGCTGACACATGAAAAACCAAACAATATGTGTTCTAAAATCAGTTAGAAAACATGTTTTATATCAGATTCTTCACAACAACTACTTATTGTAACCATTTTGTAGCAACCATCTACAACTGATTTTGTCTACTTTAAAAAGATTTGGCTCAGTGCAATTATGAAATCGTAAAGGCTGCAATTTATTTTATGCGCAACTTGTCAGTAAAGCACGGCTCTGTGATCAGTAATAAATGCTGCTCCATCTGAAAGCACTAATGTTTGAGTTGCTTATAACATGCATTTGAAAAAGCAGTACGCATTAAACACCATTCCAAACATGAGAACCATTTATGGACCTCTTGTCCAACAAAAGACATTTAATAACATGTTTTTACTCCAAACTCACTTCATAACGTCAGATGAGTGTTTACAGATTGATGTAAACGATGTCTTTACAACTTCTCTGGACCTTGAATGTGGTAATTTTGTTGCTTTCTATGGAAGATAAAAAAAAAAAAAAAAAAACAACACTTGGATTTGATCAAAAATACATTCATTTGTGTTCCGAAGATGAACGAAGGTTTGGAACAACATGAGGGTGAGTAATTAATGATAGAAATATCATTTTTGGGTGAACTAACCCTTTAAGACCTGCCGCAGCTGAACATGATGCAGATCTCATTTTCTCACAAATCTTTAAGTTAATTTAAGATGTTTTTTTTTTTAAAACTAATTTAACTTATAACTTATAAGTAACTTCATAACTAAGTAACCTCATAACTTATGAGGATATCGACGAAGCTGGCATTTTGGCATAATTCTCTGTGTTAATGTTTGTTTTAGCGCGAAAGAGAACTCCATACAGGGGCACGTCTTTCGTATGTGTGTCACCCAGACATGACATTCACGGACAGCTTGTTTGTCTTGTGGCACTTGAATGGTTTAAAAGCATTTGCGTGGATTGAAACGCTAGCCAAATTATTACAGAAAAAACAGATGCTGCGATAATTGCATTTTTGTGTGTGTGTAGGTGTGTGTGTGTGTGTGTGTGTGTGTGTGTATATAACACTACTTTTGTCATTTTTCACAAAGAGTCATCCTGTTTAACCAAAACTTCGGTTTTACCGAATGACAATTTTGGTTATACCGAATGATGATATTTTCAAACACTGCTAACAGGCTGATATCTAGCTGGCTAACAAGTTTTTAAAATATTACAACATTCATGCAGTTCAGAATGCTGATAGACTCAAAAATGAGGGGTTCAAAAAAAAAAGAGTTATGAGATATAAACATACAGCAGGGACCTGTCAGTTCAACATTATGATACTCATATTTGTTTTATCATGTCAAATGCAAAGTTTCTCCATATGTTCCCAGCAGACCTGTGAAGGAAAAAATATCAAATTGGCTCTGTCCCAGCAGATTCACTTGCAGCTAATCATTAATTTCAGATGAAATGAAAGCCACAAGCAATGGCCTACTGGCCTTGTTTCAGTTCCCAGATGAGTGAAATGACACATGTAGTTTTCTTTTAAGTCTGACTTACTTTCGCTGTTTTTAAAGAGGTCAGGTATGTTTGAGCTAAAAGTGTGTCAGATATGTAGCAGGGACAATTGGTTTGATTTCAGATTTAAACCACCATTCCAAGATCAGAATGTTAGGAGAAAAACTGGCATTTAAGGATGAGATGGAAAACTCTAAAATTTTAAAAAGGGTATATATGTGGATCTTTCCAGGCTAAACTAAGAGCAGCTGCCATGAGCATTCAGATATCACAACCATGGTGGGCCTCATTCATGAAACACAAGCAAAACAAATTCCGCTGTAAAAGCATTTTGCATTTAATTTAATAATTAGAAAGACTGGATTTATGAACATTTTACACATAAATATGTTCTGCTCATGTTTTATGAATGAGGCCCAGTGGATGCACTGTAAAATGTCTATAAAACCATAAATTACACCTTTCATTGATGTGATGTGTGTTAAAATCAATGTCAGACCGTTTCCCACTTTTTAACATCTGTTAAAATGCGAAAAAAAAAAAAAAAAAAAAAAGAACTGGCATGATTTGTCTTAATTTAATCTATTAAATGGATAAAAGGTAGGGTGAAAAATCATTTCTTGCTGTAGACACCCACATTACCTTGACAACAGGGAGTCGAGGTTTGGCTGGCTAGCACAGGCTGGAACTGCACCATTATGTGTGCAGTAAAGCATCTTTCTCAATTGACAGCCATTCAAAAGTAGTCATGTATTTTGACAAAATATCAATCATCTCTCTTTTTTTTTTTTTTTTTTTGGAGGGCTTATAATAGCATGAAATAGACTGTTTATATCAAAACATGTTTTCTTTGCTGCTTGGAATTGATGCAAATATAGTGTGTTGCAGTTTAAACTGGTTAGATTTTTTAGGGAAATGAAAAGGAACAAATCTTTTATTCACTCAATATCCTATGAAAGCGATGGGAGTTCCACCCCAAAACAATAGTTAGTTCAATAAAAAATGTAATAACAAAATGCAGCTGATATTCTACATCTATGGTTGCAAAAATGTCGACTTTTGTGATTGGCCATAACTGCAGGTTGTAGCCAATGGATATGCTTCTCTATCAGTGCACATTCTTTGAAAACTGATCAGAAACTCTTACTTTAATAGATGTCATTACAGAAAAAGCTGTGTTTCTATCTAAAATTATGTTTAATCAGATTTAATGTAAACTGTGATAATATCTACCCCAAAAATCGCATGTGTTTCCGTTAATGAGACACATATTGAGTGAAAACTGTATCATGACCTCATGTGATGAAGCAGACAGTAAGAAGGAGAGGGAGATAAACTTATTTATACTCTTTTTAAATTCTTCTTTAATAAATAAAGAAATAATTAAAATAGAAATTAAAGTTTAAATTATTTCAGAAAATTCTAGAATAGAGCTACATGTTGTTTAGGTAGCAACATAGTTTTGGAAAAAATGCCAATGTCTATGGTATTTTCCTCAAAACAATAATGTTTTAAAAATGATAAACACCACATTTCAACCCTTTTAACCATTGTTTAAAAAAAGGGATGAGTCATATTATATATTCTAGTACCTTATTATCAGGTTTGTGTGACCTGTTAAACTCTGCCTGCACCACAAAAGGAGATTCTTACACAATGTATCTTTAATTTGGCATAAATTGGCACAGGTTATCTCCAAGCACATATTATGTTGAATGAGTGAATTTTGCTTATTTTTCCTGGTGTGTTGGTGTCAATATAATCATTTGTTAAACAAATTAGATAGATTCTGTTTGTATATTTATTTGCATATAAATTTGGTCTTCACAATGATAATTAGTACTTATTGTTTGTTTGGATTCTACAGTCCAGTTTTTGTATATTCTTCTGTCACATGATCTGTTTCCATCATAATTATTTAACGTATATACGGAGTAGTTTGATTTCATCATATCCTCAGTCTAAGGTGTCCAATCCTGTTCTTGAAGGTCCACTGTCTTGCAGAGTTTAGCGCTAACCACAATTAAACACACCTAATCCAGCATCAAGGTTTTACTAAACATATTAGAAACTTCCAGGCAGGTGTGTTGAGGCAAGTTGGAGCTAAACTCTGCCTGACAGTCTCCCTCCAGGACCATGTATGGACATCCCTGGTCTAAGCTATTGAGACTTTTGGCTTCCTTGCATCTACTAACTTATGTAATGTTTTATGTGAATGATGGTATGAAGAACACACATTCACTCGTACATAATGGGCTATACAATAATAGTGTATTTATTTTAATTTCTAACAAAAATATTTTAGCAAAATGTGTATTTTAGTCAGTGTATTTTTTGCACTTGAGATAAGGGACAAAACATGTTTTAGATGTTTAAAAAATAAAAACTAACACTACATTATTAAAAATGTGTATTTTTGTAGAGAAAGGTCTCAGATAATGAACCATGTAAGGGAACAGGTTTTTATGAAAATATTTTTCTAAAAATTAATATTTATTCACTTCATAACTTAATTTGTGTCAACTCCACCAGACACAGTAAAAAGCAAGCTAATATAATTTAATCCATCCAAAAACAGTCTATTCAGTTATCTTCAATAAAGGAGCTAAGTCATAAAATACATTGTTTTTTTTTTTTCTGTTTTCACACTATTACAATCCACACTTTACAATCCAGTTCCTAAATTCCTTAATTATCCTCCCTCCTTTTAATATTAAACATACGTCACCAATGTTCTTAGGTAAATGAAACATAATATCATGTACTTCCATTGATGTTTTAACTTTTACACAATAAATTAAAAGAAATGAGACATTTCTTTCAAAATTAACAAAAACCTTCACCTGACTGTTAAATACTGATGGAGTTGACAAAGGTCCAGATGGGGCCAAATATACAATATATGTAAATAGAATCATGAAACAACATCAGAAGAATTACCCATATGCAAAAAACAAAACAAACAAACAAAAAAAAGTTGACAAAATTAATATTTCCACTTAAACCACGTGTTGTACAGTAGACCAATTTAGTTTTTTCCTCAGTTGTAGCTGCCTTAATAAACATATAAAAATAGCAAGATTTATCCCACGACTATTTACATAAACTATTACACTGCAATGAAAGAGTTGACATGTTAAAGCTGTGACCACAGAGACTTCAATATTGTTTAAAATAAATAAAAATATATATAAACACAGGGGTGTCCAGAGTCGGTCCTGGAGGTCCACTGTCCTGCAGAGTTTTGCTCCAACCAGCTCAAAAAAAAACCTGCCTGTAAGTTCCTAGTACGCCTAGTTAGACCTTAATTAGCTGGTTCAGTTGTGTTTAATTAGGGTTGGAGCTAATCTCTGCATGACAGCGGCCTTCCAGGACCGAGATTGGACACCCTTGGTTTAACAAGACGCTTGTTGACAGAATATACAAAATGGAAATACTCGCGGGACTTTCTGACATTTACAGATAAAGATATAACCATAAAAGTTATATGCTGAGGAAAACACATGTCAATGGCATTAAACATCACACGCATCTGTAAAGCCAAAAGAGGACAAGACGCGGTAAACACTTATGCATTTGTTTGAAGCGCTTATTAATATTAATATGTGCTTATATTAATGTTTTGGACAACTTGAATCATGTAACTTTCCTGCAGCAGCAGCAGCTCACTCTGTGTGCTCCGCTATCTTTCATATGCGTTTTATCCATAGAAACGGGTTATTCACTACTGTAAAGCGGCATGACTGGCTGATGGTTTCCCAGGTACAGTGCGCAGACGCGACTAATCTATAATCAAATTCGTTGTCGATTATTTTCATTATCGAAAACAATCGATTATATCAATTAGTTGTTGCAACCCTACTGTACTCTAATGTAGTGGTCCTAGGGATGCAATGCACTGCATATTTTGTATGTCTTCCGAGAACTTGGAAGGTGTGAGATGGAACAGAGGTGAACAGAAACATTGTGGAGGTTCATTGAGGAGGTGGCCTGCTGCTCACAACCTACTCATAAACTCAGTAGCCATGAAATGCATTTAGCCTGTAGGGCAGATCTGGTAGCGACTGTGTTCTAATTTAATAATCTGTTCCTTCCCTCCTCCAACTCAAAAGGTGCATTTCATTCGACCATAAGTGGACTGTGAAGTGGACTTCACAGGGTATTTCGCCCATCACAAGTGAGATCCCAATCCGAAGGAAGTGAAACATGTTCAGCTTGTAAGGCAATGCGAACAGCATAGGGAATAAGGAACATCGATACATCACTTCACAGGAAGTAGAGAGGAAAAAAATCACCCAACTGTATTTCGCTTAAACAGCCAGATACACATAATAATGACAAAATGCTGGTCTTGATGAGTATCAGTTCTTAAAGTAACAGCTTCCTAATATACCTGCTGCCAAATTATGAAATTATATATATATATATATATATATATATATATATATATATATATATATATATATATATATATATATATATATATATATATATATTGCATGATGATGATTGCATGATATGACAGATACACACCATCTCTTTACAGTCCTTTCAAAAATGGTTTAATGGAAGCCATGCTTTACTATTTTACTATTGCTATACTACTTAGTTTTAAAGCACTCACCTGTAATCTCAAACTATTCATAACAGTAAAGTATTGAAAATTATTGAGGATTTCACTTACCCACTTAACACAACAATGAAGTCCATTACATTCCAGCCATTTCTGAGATAGGAACCCTTATGAAAAACAAAACCAAGTGCCACCAGCTTGATACCAGCCTCAAAACAGAAGATCCCAATGAAATAAGGCTCTGTCTTCTCCTAATGGACAAAATGATAAAGAAACAGATACAATGATTAAACACAGCAATTGATAGAGAATATAAATATAGAAATGCCCATTGTAGTTTTGATTTTCTAATTGATGTCAAACAGCAAAGTGTTTTCTCAGTTATTATTTTCAGAGTTAGTACTGTAAGAAAGTTTCCCTTTCGAATGGTAACTGGCACTACGTCTAAAGACACTATGGGGAATGCCTCCAGCATGACAGTGTCTGAAGCACATGATTCAAATGTGACCATGTCATTGGCCAGCGATAGCCCGTGATGTGGCTATATGTGCGACCGTGAGTACAAGAGGGCACCTGTAGTACACGTCAACAATTTCTTTTGTCTTCAAGAGACGTTTGTCTGCATACATGTGAACGTGATTGTCATGAAGAAACACTCTGCCAAGTGTTTGCAGGAAGTGTCTGCTTTGTGCATGAGTGAGGAGCATGCATGTTTAATTCTCGAGGGAGCTGACTGTGCACATTGTGAGGATTTCTCAATGAATGCTCCGTTTGCGTTGTCCTTATTACTATGGATGTGGGACGATTTGGGTGGAATGCCTTCGACTTGTTGAATATGCTGGAATGTGCTGGATGGGATGCATTCGCATAACTATCTACAGAGACAGGTAAGGAGCTTGGTCTTTTCTGTTCTCTCCTGAGGGATAGTAGTTAGCGTTTACACAAATGTATTCGGCTCTCGAAGGAGTTATAGGTACACATAGCGATGCATTCATGGCTGTTCTCGCATGATTCTTTCAGAGTTACAGAATCTGGAATTTGAATTTAGCGTGATTAACTCCCAAGGGGGTCAATTGTGTGTTTTGTGATGCAGTGCTTCCCACAGGTTTGAAATATACTTGCGGTGGCAGCCGGGTGGAAAATCCTCCTCACAAAAATTATCTTCTATATGTGACAAACAACAAATAATGTGTGACATAAAAAAAATATATATATTATATATATATATATATATATATATATATATTGAAATTCATTTTGATACAGATTATGCAGTTTTGGGGGGATATGAAGTAGGATACTTTTTTATCTATTAACCGCAAAATTCCTCAACTTCACCATTTATATGCATATGCAATATTACATTTTAATGAAAAAAAAAAATATATATGATGGTCAAAATTAAATAGGAGTTGTTTCTGGACATTGATCTAGGTTTTAGAGGCAAAATTCTGTCATCTGCTGGTTAGAGAAATCTATAGGAAATATATTTTTAGTGTAATTACCATATACATCCAGCAGAAGACCCATTAATTTTTCTGGATGTGGCCAACTGCTCTTATAAATGCAATATGTAACGAACATGATCACCCTCGCACACACACACAAGCGCGCATACCAGGTCTTTGTCTGTGAAATATCCACTGCGTTTTTGAGGGTCTTTGCAGCACGTGGAATTGTCAGTGAGAGTAAACAGTGCTCGTGCACACTGAACGAGCAGGTATGAAACGCGTAGACCAAAGGGAGACTTTCCAATAGTTAGGGGCCGTTCACATGTCGCGTCTTTTGCACGCTCAAGTCGTTATTTTAAGTGTAGACGTGGGACGAACACACTCAAATATAGATCGAAAGCTCTGCCAAGATGGACGAGCAGCTGATCATACCTGTACAGGGCTGGTTTTTCATTTCTCATCTCCATTAGTAGTAGTATAATCTAGTATTAGAGCTAACGCAAGGTCCGGAAATCCCTTCAACCTTTGCTGAAACTTCTTCATCTTCATGCAGAGCGCGGCTCATGATTGCTTAGCAACGAGCGTTTTCGAAAAGAGGAGAAAGTGGTGCGGCTGGTGTTTGCCACACGTTTTTAGACGCAACATGTGAACGGCCTCTAAATCTTATAAGAGTAAAAAAGTATAAGAGGATAAAAACAATAAAAGCAAAAATGTGCCACCAAATATGGGCGACCCGCCCAGGTAAAGTCTATGTGTGGGAAGCTCTGCACCGGTCACTGTGCTTTGTTCCACCCAGGCTTTACTCTCTCTGCGGCTCGGGTCCAGTGGCTGCCAATGCGGTTAGGCGGATCGATTGTGGGGGTTGTAGATGGAGCACGGAGTCGCACAGGAATATTTTTTGCTAGCTCTGGTACTGTTATTTGATTTAATTTATGTAATTCTGTGGAAGCTATTGTTATAAGCTTTGTAGGAAGTTATGAGCTTTTAAATTGAGTAGTACAGTTTGGTGGCTGAGGTTAAGTATGTTGTGTCTCCTTTTGCTATAAAACAAAGCTGTTAAGGTCTCAACTCACCTTAGCTCCAGCTAGACAGTGAAACCAAGTGTGTCGGCCCTCTGTGGGCTGCTGTGGTGAGCTGTCTTTTTGCCTTGAGTGTAGTTTGGCCTCCTCTCAATCTGAGAAGTGTTCGGTTGAGGCCTCTGCTCTCTATCTAGACAGTGTCATTAAGTGTGTCAGCCCTCTGTGGGCCACAGTGGTGAGCAGTCTCTAGGGTTGAGTAGGACTGGCCTCCTCTTACTTTTTGGGAGTCTTTCTGCTGAGGCTGCCACTCACTTGAGCCTCAGTTAGACAGTGACATCGGGTGTTCGGCCCTCAGTATTGCCGCTTTGATAAACTGTTTTTATGTTTAGCTGGTTGGCCTCCTCACTATAAGAGAGTAATTCTGCTGAGGCCTTCGCTCACTTGAGCTCTAGCTAGTCAGCGACAAAGTTTTGGCTCTCGAGGCCGCCTTGGTAAGCTGGTTTTCAGTTTGAGTATGGTTGGCCTTCTAGCTTGGAGTTGTTCTCGGGGGTTGAACCATATCCCCCTAGTATAGTGACAAGGCGAGAGAACACATTGCCTGTATTCCCTTAAAGGTAATGCCTGTCAGGGACTGGCATTCCCAGAACTTGAGCTCTGCCCTGGGGCAGGCACTGTTTGCTCGCCCCAGTAAGGGTTCTTTTTTGCATAGGGCATGGGCCTGAGTTGTGGCCTTAGGGAATAGTCACTAACAGTCCTGTGTTGAGCCTTCTTTTTGCTTATCTTAGCCATTTCGGCAGTTATTCCCTCAGCATGGCGAAGTGGGTACTCATTCCCTATAGTGCCTTCGGATGCATGCGAATTCCCATTCGAAAGGGAACATCTTTGGTTACGCATGTAAGGTTCCCTGAGAAGAGGAACAAGACACTGCGTCTCGCTGCCATGCTTCGAGCATACCGGGTAACATCAACTTCAGACAAAAAAGTTGTTGACGTGTATGACAGGTGACCTCTTGTACTCACAGTCACACATGTAGCCACGCAATGGGCTGTCACTGGCCAATGACATTGTTGCGTTTGAATCACATGCTTCAGACACCATCATGCTGGAGGCATTCTCCATAGTGTCTTTGGACACAGTGTCTCGAACCCCTTCTCAGGGAACATTCTTTTTAGAGACATACTCTCCTAACCCAGCCAAGGGAAACTGGTAGGATAAGTACAGTGTTCAGTTGTTTTGATGCATTGTTTAATATTTGCTTAATTTGTCCTTAGGAAATATTCCAAGTTTGTTAGTGTTAGTAAAGATTGAAAAACTAGACAAGTGTATGTGCTGTGAAATTGAAGATTTGTATTGTTTCATAGTTGAGTTGGTTGCCATGTTCAGTAGGAATTGCTGCCGGTTGCCATTGGCTGAGTAACTGAATGCAGTTTATTTTGGACTCTGGGAATCAAATAATTTAAATAAAAAGTAGTATAAGTAGCAGCAAGTGTTTCGAATATGGATATATTTATGTTTTTAATGCTTACCAGCCTTTTGGACATAGGTGTCTTGTCTTCACCAGGAAGATGTTGCTCCAGGGATAAAACAATACAGTTGGCTATGATGGTGGCCAGGATCATATACTCAAATGGAGTAATGGCATAGAGGTCAAGGCAAATATTATATCAGAAGAAGAAAAAAAACATTTCATTTATGACAAAATAAGAACTATTAAATTCAGACCCAACATTCCAGCTCACAACAATAAAGACTCTTCTCTTCAAGATTCACAGACTCTACACACTATACTCAACACAAACAAAAATTTTGTATAATTGCATTAATACCCTTTTCTCTTCAGTAGGGATATACACTGTATAATGTATACATACAAATGGTTATGCATCATTGTACTCATTCTTATTAGTTGAGTTGTCATCCAGAAATGTAGCTGACCTTATAGTAATGGAGTGTTTGAGTGGATGATGTAGGTGAGAAGTGTGCATATCTTCATTGACAGATTCACAGTGGCTTCATTGTCTTGTTCTAGCGCCTGTGGCTGCATTGTCTTGCTTTAGCGCCTGTCAGCCTTGATTAGCTTTATAGCGGTTTGCAGGAATTTTGGCTCATGTGAACACTAAATGAACTCAGACTATGTCAGATGCTTACAGAGCAAGCAGGTTATTCCACTTTGCAAAATTAAACCTGGTTGTGGGGATGAATTTTCCTCCTGCTGTCCTCAAGTACAACAAGCACAACTAAAGTCATGTAATCCACAACTTGTAGGCACTGACCCAACATGTCTACAAGTGGTAGAACTTAAAGCGGAACTCGAATTTGCGAAGCTCCCCCTACAGTTTCCTTTAGTGAATCAGACTGTCATAAATACTCCAAGCGCAGCTCTGGACTACAACGACTACAACGACTACAACGCTCACCAGCACAGTAGTTTTGCAAATACAGTACAAGAAAGAGGAGGTGGGTAAATTGCAAATACAGTACACTCAATGGAGGTGGGTAATTTTTGAAATTGTCTTATAAAGTCACAATATATACATTGTTTTTGAATTACTGTAAAGCATTTTGTCACTCTCGCGTGAGCATGAAAATGAGGCGAGATTGTGTCGGGTCGATTCAGCTCAACTTTCAAGTGCTGTTTTCTGGCGTAGACATGCCAGAGGGGGTTAGTGTTCACCTCAAACACACAACTACAAATCAATTAACCATCATAAGGACTTAGAAAACAATTTATGAAGGTAAAAAAAGTGACTTAGTTCTGCTTTAAGTTATTAGTTGATAGTTGATGCAGCCCCTAATTAGGGCTGGACGATTAATTGAAATGTAATCAAAACCAAAATTCAGAACTTGTAACCGACGTAGTTTTCCCATGACGGTTAATACTTTCCCCTTAAAAACATACTACCGCATGTGTAGTCACGTGACTCCGGCCCGTCCAGTCAGTGGCATGGAAGCAACATGGAGGCGAACTCAAACACAGTCAGCACACACAGCGGCGAGCCCCAAAGTGAAGTCACTTACACATGCGTCTTCACTTAACTTTGTCAATTGTATGCGTTTTAAGGCTTGCAAGTTTGGACATTTAAGAGATTTTAGACCATCAGATGTGTATTATTATTTGAGCTACTGCGTTGATGCAGCTTCACAATTAATAGAGAGACGGTATTACTAATTCACACATGCAATTGCTCTCTCTGCATTCAAATGAATGTACTGGTACTGTGCTAATTTATCTGTAAGAAATGTTATGAACCATATACAAAATAACTGCTGAAAGTGAGCTGTTATGTCAGAGCACTCTTTCAGTAGAAATAAATATCCCAACTTTAATAGTCAAGCATATTTACAGTACACCTTGTCAGTGAACTATGAGGGCAAAAAAAAAAAAAAAAAAACAAACAAAAAAAAAAAACAACAACACTAAAAATAAAAAAATCATTCATTAATCATAATTGAGGTAAAATGTTTTGATTTTAGGTCATATCGTCCAGCCATACCCCTAATAGCACATTCAGGTAAGCCACATCTATAGAATGTATTCTGCCACATTAAATAAATTATCCAACAGTGTGCACCAATTTCTGAGATATGACAACTTTTAATGAAATTGTGTTCAACCAAAATACTGCATTAAGCAGTTTTTTTTTTTTAGAAATTAAGTTGTTCCAAATACTTTAGTGGCAGCATTAGAATCAATTCATCTAATTTGTTTCAGTTAAAATAAACATCTAGAAAACCACATTAAATTTAATTTATATTACTACTTGTCACTACCATTAGTGCAGTTTTTGTTCATAGCATTATGCAATGTTATTTCAAGTAGACAACCACAATCTAACCACCCACATTACTCTTCAGCACACTAACCATAAAAATGTCAGCAACAGAAACTCGTTTAAAAGCCAAACCTAATAGCATTAAACAAGATCAAGTCTTTCTCTTACTAAAAACACATAAAAACACTTGATTTCAACATTTACTTTTATAAGATGATTATGAACATTATGTCAAGAGAATTCATCAAAATGTTAATCCAAATAATAACTTTTTAATTCTTAACTTGCTACCATGAATGTATTTAAGTGGTGTTAATAGATCTCCTGAATTTCTTTTTTAGAGTGCATGGCTCAGGAATGCTAGTTAGACTGCCAGTAAAACTCCCAATCAACTAGGTACATTATATGCTGGCAACACTGAAAGTCTAGAATCTCTTTCTTTATCTTTGCTGGCTTTGTCCATCAGAATGCTATGGGGACCTGTGCAATGTAAAAAAACAAAAAACAACAACAACAAAAAATCATCTCTACTTTCAGTTGATTCTGACATGACCACTGGAAGACCAGATTAACATAAGATGTGTTCCTTATTAGAAGAGTAAATCACAATCTACAATTCAGTACTGTCTTAAGTAACTCCTCATTCTAACTTAAGCTGCAGATATCATTCCTTTTTTAAAATAATAATAATAATTTATATATATATATATATATATATATATATATATATATATATATATATATATATATATATATATATATATATATACACAAAGCAAGCATAAACACTGCTGCTGAAGTGAAAATTTGAGAAGGCAATTGAAAGAAAATATCTGACTATGCAAACAAATAGGCCTTATAATTTATGTAGTTTCACAAAGATCACAAAAGAATATATGTAAGCATAACCTGTTTAAAGCTTTATATATTAATGCATGTCTTATATTTATTTTAATTTATAAGCAAAGTTTAATATTGTCAATTAATATAATTGTATGAATATATTACATGAATTATACATAATTATAATTCGTATAATGATTTCACTATAAACTGATTTAATTTGGAGCGTGCGATACAGGGGGACTGGCTTTATTGCCTTAGATATATATCACTTTACTCACAGCTGATTGGCTGAAAAATATCAAGGAGACATTTTAATTGTTTATTAATAAACCCTTGTTTTATGATTCAGTGTTGGCTACAAAGATGAAGTTGACGATGCTGACTCATGTCCGCAATGCACGTTTAGAGAGAAATGCAACTTTCATACAGATTACATATTGTTTTCTGTTCTAATTGGTTCATTTAAAAGCAGACATTTCAAGTTTTCTATAGATATATTTCTCATATCTGTAAAAGGCAAAAGTAGCCTACCCAGGTGAAAAAGTGCACTAAAATACACTTTATTTCAGTACACATAGTACACTTCTATAATGTACTTAAAGCGACCTCCGAACACAGACAGTAAAAGAAATGGACACAGCGCCCCCATTGGAACTCAACTGAGACAAGTGAAGCCCATTTTTAGCGATTTTTAGCACTTCCGTTTCTGACGCGCAGACTCAAACTAAGCTTGATGACGTCAGCAACCTGTCTGACAGATGTAAATCTTCTAGTACCTGTGCATGAAAACTGCCATCGTTAATCTTGCAGAGACGGCGAGCTTGAGCGGGGAGTTCTTTGGCGTGAGTGAGCAGGAGTAAGTATTCTGATTAATTAGTTTGTATAGTATTTTAAAATGTAACGCCAGTACGCCATATTAAGTTAATGCATACTATTGCCTGCGAGCTCCTCCTCCTGTCTGTACGGTAATTTCTCTACTGTGCAACTGAGAGTCGAGTGGTTATGACGCTATTTTTACAAAAACTGTTTCTACGGGGCCATAATGTAACATAGAAGGTAATGGAGCCCTTTATACATTGTTGTGTATCTTTAGAGATAAATAATGGACAAATGGAGTCTTTAAACGCCTCAGATGTAAAGTTATTCGCTGTCAAAGTGACGCCAAAATGAATGGGAGTCAGTGGGATGCTAACGCAAGTGAAATTCTGCTACAAGATGGCGGCACGCGGCCGACTTCAACTTCCGGTCGACTTCCTTGGGCACTGCCTCCGAAGAATAGGCGAATCTCAACATAACACTGACTGTTACGTAACAGTCGTGGTGTGTGCCCCAATATTTGCATAATGCCAGCACATGATGTTCCCGACATTATAAAAGGCATTAGACAAGGGCAACAAGTTAACGTCTGGAGCTGCACTATGGAAGTAAATTAATGCCAAATGTTTTTGAAATAAAAAGCTTGTTGAATTGCTCTAACTGAAAAAAAATATGCATTACATTAGGTGTACTTGCATTTAGATGCACTGTATTTTTAAGGCTTGCATTTTTATGGGATGAAATTCAACACAGTCGTATATTTAAGCTGTGAATATTTCAATTAAAAATATTTCACACACATTTTCATTATCAAAAATTAAATAATTCATATTCACATTTCAAATTTCACTTCCAAGATATTTATTCTGTTTAAAAATACAACCTATAAAATTCGACTAGCAATTTTCAGTCCATTTTATTTCACTTTACAAATTCGCTTCCACAAATTCAGTGGCTCAAATTCGGCAGAAAATTCAACATTTCACATCCGGGAACTGCAGGAAGAGCAGTAGAGTGCCGATGCATCATCTCTATCTGCTGTTAGTCTTCTTCACCAGCAGGTGCCGCTAGCGGCTGTTTAGGAAGACCAAAGCAACGCTAGTAAGTCATTCATTCATAAAAACGGATTTACAGAATTAGAGCAAGCGGTAAGTGAATGTGTGATGATTATCAGGGCCAGTATAAATGCAGAAAAGCTGATAAAGACACAAAAGCTGCATTTATGTTTAATTCAGTGTCTTTACGCTTACTTTCCCTGTGTAGCTACAGTTTTCTCTACAGTGAACAAGATAACGTTATTGCCCGATGCTGGTGTACAGATCAAACGTTAAATCTGAGATAGACATATATTTCTCTCTGTTGTTTAGTTTCCTTAACTTTGTATCGCAGCGCTGTGTTGTAATACTAGGGCTTCCCTCATCCGTCATAGCTGCCATCAGGACATATAAACTCTTTAACACAGCTTAATGGACTCGTACAGTGATATAAAAGACCAAACTCGAACCTCATTTGTGATGTAGGTTAGACTCTATAGGCTCCAAGAAAGCAGATACTGACATAAAGTTGATTTGACGCTGAACGTTTGATTATGATATTCGCAAATTTAGGGACCGTCTCTAAAGTTACGACATTCTGTATTCACGTTTCTACCTTCTACCAAACTCTTGTAGACACACATGCACATATACATATTCAAACACACCCCACTCAAAGTACATGCATATATACTATTTCTTTTTTTTTTTTTTTTACACGTTCATCACACAATTTTTTTTTTACTTTGTTCATTTTTTATTTTACCTGATCATAGATTATCCTGCTTATACAAATTTTAAATTAAATTTAGAAATAAAATTAACTAAGTAGAACTAATTGTGTGATGAATGTGTAAAAAAAAGAAAAAGTATATGTGCATGTACTTTGAGTTGAGTGTGTTTGAATATGTGTGTGTGTGTGTGTGTGTGTGTGTGTGTGTGTGTGTGTGTGTGTGTGAGAGAGAGAGAGAGAGAGAGAGAGAGAGAGAGAGAGAGAAGGGTGCATCACTCTTCGACCTGGCACCTATAGATGAACACTTCACAGGTAGTTTTGGTGATTGTAAATCATTCTCATCAAATGCTATTGAGCTTTAAATTATGGCATTTTTTTGTATGATCCAATACAGTAGTGAAATACATAGCAATCTTTACATATTACTTGACAGTTTATTTGGAAACACTTTACAGTAAGGTTCATAATGTATTAACTAATGTGAACTATCCATGAGCAACACATTTGTTGTTGTATTTGTTAATCTTTGTTAACGTTAATAAAAATACAGCAGTTCATTGTTCATGTTACTTCACTGTGCATTAACTAAAGTTGACAAATACAACTCTTGATTTTAATAATGTATTAGTAAATGCTGGAATTAACTTTAACAAAGATTAGTAAGTGCTGTAGAAGTGCAGTTCATTGTTCGTTCATATCAACTATTTAATATAAAGTGTTACCTTTTATTTTAATAAACATCAAAAATCTAAAAGGTTTGCATTATACCTGACACCTAGATGAACAATTTACAGTTGGTTTTGTGACTAAGTCATTCTCTTTAAATGCTATTGAAGGTAGAAACGTGAATACATAATGTTGTAACTTTAGAGACAGTCCCTAAATTTGCGAATATCATAATCAAACGTTCAGCGTCAAATCAACTTTATGCCAGTATCTGCTTTCTTGGAGCCTATATAGTCTAACCTACATCACAAATGAGGTGCGAGTTTGGTCTTTTATATCACTGTACGAGTCCATTAAGCTGTGTTAAGAGTTTATATGTCCTGATGGCAGCTATGACGGATGAGGGAAGCCCTAGTAATACAACACAGCGCTGCGATATAAAGTTAAGGAAACTAAACAACAGAGAGAAATATATGTCTATCTCAGATTTAACGTTTGATCTATACACCAGCATCGGGCAATAACGTTATCTTGTTCACTGGAGAGAAAGCTGTAGCTACACTGGGAAAGTAAGCGTAAATACACTGAATTAAACATAAATGCAGCTTTTGTGTCTTTATCAGCTTTTCTGCATTTATACTGGCCCTGATAATCATCACACATTCACTTACCGCTTGCTCCATTTCTGTAAATCTGTTTTTATGAATGAATGATGACTTACTAGCCGTGATCTCGTCTTAAACAGCCGCTAGCGGCACCTGCTGGTGAAGAAGACCAACAGCAGATAGAGATGATGCATCGGCACTCTACTGCTCTTCCTGCAGTTCCCGGATGTGAAATGTTGAATTTTCTGCCGAATTTGAGCCACTGAATTTGTGGAAGCGAATTTGTAAAGCGAAATAAAATGGACTGAAAATTGCTAGTTGAATTTTATAGGTTGTATTTTTAAACATGAATGAATATTTTGGAAGTGAAATCTAAAAGGTGAATATGAATTATTGAATTTTTAATAATGAAAATGTGTGTGAAATATTTTTAATTGAAATATTCACAGCCTAAATATACGACCATGTTGAATTTCAGCCCATAAAAATGCAAGCCTTAAAAATACAGTGCATCTAAATGCAAGTACAGCTAATGTAATGCATTTTTTTTTTTCAGTTAGAGCAATTCAACAAGCTTTTTATTTCAAAAACATTTGGCATTAATTTACTTCCATACTGCACACAGCCGAATCATCAGACTAGGTAAGCAAGAACAACAGCGAAAAATGGCAGATGGAGCAATAATAACTGACATAATCCATGATAGCATGATATTTGTAAATTGTCTTTCTAAAAGTTTCGTTAGCATGTTGCTAATGTACTGTTAAATGAGGTTAAAGTTACCATCGTTTCTTACTGTATTCACGGAGAATACTGTATAATGCATAAACACAACTTCATTCTTTATAAATCTCTCCAACAGTGTAGCAATAGCCGTTAGCCACAGAGGACAGCCTCAAATTCACTCAGAATAAAACTTTTAACATCCAAATAAATACTTTACTCACATAATTCGAAGCATGCATGCAGCATGCATGACAAACATCTTGTAAAGATCCATTTGAGGGTTATATTATCTGTGTGAACTTTGTAAATGTGCTGTAATATAGTCGACAGCTCGTGTGGCAGGAAGCACGCGTCTTAAAGGGGTGGCGCCGAGTGTAAATCAGTGCATTGTTAATGGTGCCCCAAAATAGGCAGTTAAAAAAAATGTATTTAAAAAAAATGTATGGGGTATTTTGAGCTGAAACTTCACAGACACATTCAGGAGACACCTTAGACTTATATTACATCTTGTGAAAGAACGTTCTTGGGCACCTTTAAAGTGCTCTATTTTTGCAAACTAATTTTGTACTTAAGATACTAAAAATTCTTCTTTAGTACTTCTTAAGAAAGTCTTAAGAACATCTAAGTGTACTCAAGTGTGCTATTTTGAGACAACATGAATATGAACTAAAATGTGCTTTTAATATACTATCTCTGTATTAAAATAAAATGTATTTAGTTACCACTTGTAGTACACTTGAACCCATCTTTCATAGACTTTTAAATATACTCATTAGACATAGAAAATACACTTATGTATTATTTAAAATATAATAATACAGTAATATATGATAAATACATACAAAATGTATTCAAAATGTATTGCCCAATAGCATTTGCCAAAAATAGCAGCAGGAAAGATAGCAAGGGTCAGAAGTCGTGGGTGTAGATGGCCAAGTTTTTTTTTGGTAGTGCAGAGACATCAATGGGCAAACCAGTCCTCCGACAAGAGTCCAACAGGTAATCCAAAACTGTCTCGACTGGGAATATCCAGAACAGGAACAAGAGACTCAAACAAAGCCAGGACTAACGCTGCATGAACACACCAACAATCTGACAATACAGCGCAAAAAACAGAGACATTAAGGCCACATCCACACGAAGCCAGAGCATTCCCCTAAAGGAAAGAAATGTATAAGTTTCGGTTCATTTTTGTGACACACTCCAGTTCACAGACCAGAAAGCATATCCTGTTTGTTTTCTTTGTTTTACAAAATCACAACATTTTGTGAGTTTTTACAAATAAAAATAGACTCTATACAGTTTTGAATGATTTATTACTCTCAAGCACAAAAATCACTGAGTATTTTAAGTTGTTTCTGCTGTTATCAGGAAAAAATGCAAGTGATCGTGCAAGCGCCTCCTTGTCATGCAGTATGTGTCATGCAGCATGCTAATACTTCCACACTCCCCATAAACACTTGGATCTGTGGCTAATAATAACACACATTTATCTAGGTTTGCGTTAAAGTGAGCGGCCATGTAAAGCTGTTGCCACAATGATAATGCAATAATGCAATAATATTAACTTGGACAAAAGCACATGGGACCCCGGTAGGGGATTCAAGTGTAGTTTGTAGAAACTCACAAATGTGTACATAGAGGATGAACCTGTTGCATCACACATGTCTTATAGAGTTAGCACTGACAAAAAGGCTTTTGAAGCCACCATACTCCTAGTTAAATGAGCTCTGACATAGGCGAAGGCTGTCCGGATACTTCATATACAAGAGAGTTGCAAGCCTTGACTATCTACTTGCTCATTCTCTGCTTGAATGCTGGGGCCCCTTTCCTAGGTGACCCAAAGCAAACAAACAACTGTTCGGTCTTACAGGGCAGCTCTGTGAACATAGGTATCCAATGCCCTAACTGGGCATAGCAGATTTAGCCTCTTTGGGATGGCACCACAAGGCACTGTTCACTTGCACAATTATTGTGATACAAGCTAAGGTCGGTAGTAACACATCCAACTCCTCCACAAAGTGGGTGACAGTAATTGCATGCAATTGAAATGAGCTATTGCCACAAAGATATGGTAAAGGATTGAAATTGCATTCATTAGAGATAAGCAGACCAGTACCACCACCCCTTCCAATCAGGTGAGGGGTGTGGGAAAAAGTGAAATTATGTGGAGACCTGAATGAGTAGTGACAGATGTAATGAAATCTGCTTTGTTTACAGCAGATTGGCAATTCCAAAAAAGACCAATAGGAGGACATAGGTAAAATATGCAGGTTTTTAGGATTGCACTGCCATCAACGTGTGGCACGGGATTTACAAGTGTTAGTAATAGTAGGAATTTGGAAGCACTTTTTTATATTTATTTATATATATATATATATATATATATATATATATATATATATATATATATATATATATATATATATATATATATATTGAAAGGTGCAGCCTAGAAATTGGAAGTAGTATCTCAAGTAGGCAAAAATACATGAGACGTATTGTGATAATACAATATCAGCAATCACAGACTGAATTCTGACAGCATTTGATTAGAGGACCACTGAGTAAGCCAAAAATCAATAGGTTATTTGCTCTGGAATTTTTACAAAGGTTGTGTAAGAAAAACACTAACTATTTAAGTCATTTTTGATAATGTCATGTTATTTTACATTTTGTCTGTGTTTGAGTTGGACTCTTAGTTGGTATTTTATTGTATCATTGTTTCCTGTTTTGCTTCCTTTACATTTGTTTCCATGTTTATTCATTGTTTGATTAATGTGATCCACCTGTTTCTCATTTTCTTCCTTTGTTTTTGTTGGTATATATTGAGTATGTTTTCTGTTAGTCTTTTGTTCCGATTTAGTCTATGTATGGTGGGGTAGTTCTGTTCATGATTTTGAGAATTCTGGGACTCCTGAGTATTTGATTATTTTTGTTATTTTGAGTTTTTCAATGCTGCAGTCCTTAACTTTTTTTAGTTAAAAATGATCCAAAATCTTTTTTTTTTTGAGCAAGTGCATAACCAGCCAGTGTTCAAAACTATCTACTTACCATGCTCAACATTTAAGGCATTAAATGGTCATGCTTCCATATCTGTCTGATCTACTCTACTCCTACTCTCCTGCCCAGTCCCACTATTTAATATTTTGGATAATGTGGCTATATGTGGCCTTAGGTGTTTGTGCTATACAATGCGACCTTGAGCTATGGAAAGGCGCTATATAAATAAAACTTCTTCTTCTTCTTCGCTTGATTCACAGTGATAAGCTTGTAATAATGTTTTCAAATCAGACTGGTATTTGTATGTTTCTGTGGGAAATTCGAGCATTCTGCTATTCGTCTTTGTGTTATTACGTCACGTCTGTTTACATAAAAAAGGAGTCCCAGCTAGTAGGCTATATCGCATATGAGGATGCTGCAGGTGGCGCATCATTTATGGCCATCTCTCTCAGCAGCTGGAATAATTAAATTTATCATTTTGATGGTGGATTGTAATCCAAAAGGTCTAAATGACAATCATCAGTGACAACTGGAGATTCACCCATAGTCAAAAGCAAAAGACTTCGGACTGCGGAGTGGCTACAGAAATTGAAATCTACAGTTAATTCAATGCAGATGTTAATAAAATTAACAACTTGAGAACAAAGTATAACAATAATAATAATTTGCACGGTTTTATGTGATATGAGCTAAGCGATCATAAGATTCAATCACCATTGGTAGCGCGATTTATTGTAATGTTTTTTTTCCGACCAACTGAATTAGCTGAATAAACAATATTCAGATGGCGATAAAATCATCAACTAGCTCACGTGAGAATATCCAGTGATTTTTTTTTTTTACCATTGCAAATCAAAATTCACGGAAATCCATATTCATTCATGTTCTCTAAAGCTTGTCTGAGGGGGTGATCAAAGAGTAATCCTCAATTCTCATTGTGTCCAATGACATCACCAAATAAAATAGCTTCAAAAGTGATTGGTTTGTGTTGGTTGTGTGTGCTGGGGCAAGTATCACTTTTCCTTTTGATCATATTTAGTGATTTTAACAATTTAGAACTTACAGTAAGTTATCTTATAATACCTCAAATCATGCAGCTTATAGAAAAAAGCTGTGCTATTACTTTGTGAGCAACCAGAGCACCAATTTTCACCATTTTTGTCAGATAAATGATGGTTGCAAGTGAGGTAAAATACTTGGAAGCTATAATGCACACACACACACACACACACACACACACACACAAAAAAGCATTATAAAATAATAAGCATAGTAATGTCAGTTCAGTCAGGGATGCAGTAACCTAGAATTTTCAGCTTTTTTTATTTTTGGCATCTCTCTAGCAATGAGGGTTGCCATGGCAACCAGCATTCAACACTTAACCTTCTCCAGGGAGGGTTGGCTGAGTTTTGCTCACCTGAGAAACATTCAAACATTATCTCAAATGCTGCTTGTAATACATTTTCAGGCTCAAGTATGGAAAACAGGTGTAATCCTCATAAGCACGTGCAGTGACCTGAAATCAGTTCCTGCTGATTGGATTTGTAGCTGACTCTTGTGAATTTAATTAATCAAATTTAAAAGGAAGTTTTCAGGAAACATGAAATATATCATTTTGTTGTACGAGATAGTGGCTAAATGTTCAACAAGTTGTCACCCTGGAATTATAAGGTTCTATCTGATATTTTTGTCAAATTTATTCTGTGACAGTCTATTTACATTATGTGATGTTTCCTTTTTTTTAGAAAACAAAAAGGTTCTACCTTCAAAGTTAAACTCTAACTTGGTTCTATACTGTTCTATATGTGAACCAATCAGCACTTTTAATGCACACACGAGGACCAATCAGGATCAGCTTTCTTTGTCATGTCGCCGGACTGCTCCGTGACAGTGGAAAAGAGAGCAGAAAACCAAAATCAGTTAAGACTAAATGCCACGTAACGCGATGTTTATTAAAAACCTCATGGTCAAATATTTTATTTATGATCTTGTCAATGACCGCAGCCCAAATTCCATGGAATTTCAGTCTTTTGTGTGTGTATGTTTTGCTTTAGCTTTTGCTGAGGAGTTATTTGCATAGTTAGACACCACGCTAGCCAGCAGCGCTATTAAGAGGGTAGGTTCAGGTTTTGTAGTATATTTCCTTTATGTACTTGTGTTGAGCTGTATGTAGCTATAAAACTCTATATGGCATACTGGATAAAAAGTGTATAACTATGACATTAAGTGAGATTAAATGTTGATTTTTACATTGTTGGTAAAAACTGAGTTGTTGCATAGTTGAAATAATTTAAATATTTTAAATGTGAAATATTTTTAATTATATAAAGTCCGTGAAACATTTTTCAATGTTTATTAAACTTTGTGAAACACCTTTCACAAAGGTGTCCATTGTTTGTTTTCTTGCAGTTTTTTTTTTTTTTTTTTTTAGTCTTAAAATGTCTTAAATTTTACAGTATCAAGCCTTGTCAAACAGTCATCAATTTAATTGATGTGGTCTTAATTACAACAATAAACGGAAACACTTTACAATAAGGTTCATTACTTAAACATTAGTTAATGTATTAACCAACATGAACTAACCATGAGCAATACATTTGTTATTGTATTTACTAATCTTCGTTAACATTAGTTAATGAAAATACAGTTGTTCACTGTTTGTTCATGTTAGCTCACAGTGCATTAACTAATGTTAAGATTTTAATAATGTATTAGTAAATGTTGAAATTAACATTAACAAAGATTAATAAATGCTGTATAAGTGCAGTTTATTATTAGCTCATGTTAACTAATGTAGTTAACTAATGAACCTTATTGTAAAGCATTACCCAATAGACTTTAGCATAATATTTCAGCTATACTGATGTCTAGAGAGAAAGCCATTTTACCTGTCCTACTTTCTGTGGAATAAAGTCCTGGTCAGATGTATTACTGTAGCTGCTTTCTGTCGTTTAAGGAAACTTAAACTTAAAAGTTTCCTGCAATAATGTGTTAAATTACACACCATATTCCTACCTAAATTTGCACTGGACAAAATATTTAGCACTGCCTTTAATGCTTAACTTAAACAAGAAAAACAATTATTCTAAAATATGAAATAAATGAAAGCTTTAAATTTAACTTTCTCATGCATGTCAACACAGTGTTACAACACTAATTTTGTTTTAAAAAAATTATAAGTAAACTGTTTGTTTTTCTTGAAAATTAGTCCTTCAATTAATGTTTTTTGCTATATGGAATGCAAAAACTTTGAAGCTTCAATATCTCAAAACTGTTTAGAATGCAGATAGAACCTTATAATTCCAAGGCAAGCAACATAAACTAAAATCAGGGTGACTACTACTATAAGTTTAGCATTTGAAAAACAGTAGTCAGCAAGTCTAATAAATCGTATAATTAATACCCCAATACATGTAGACTGTCATGATCACCGTCTGTTCCTGTCAGTTCCCGGACTACATCTCCCATCATCCTCTCTGCCACTCACCTGCACACACTTTACACTAATCACTAATCACCACACCCAGCTGCTGCTCATTATCAGGACTATAAAGGACTTCCACTCACACCACCTCACCGCGAAGTATTGTTTAACTGTTGTTGCAATTCCGAGCGTTTTCCTGTATTCCCTGTCTGCCTGTTCCTTGTTGCCGTTACTGCCTGTTCCCTGTTTTTTGACCCATTGCTGCCTGTCCTGATCTTTGCCTGTCCCTTGACTACGATTCTGCCTGTTCCTCACTGTTCCTGTTTGTTCCTGTTTTGATCCTGCCTGTACGACCACTCTACTTTAATAAAACGCTGCACTTGGATCTCCTGCCTGAGCCTCCCATTCGTAACAGAATACTTCGCCAAACCAAGATCCAGCAGCTACCGTGAGTGTTTGTCTCATCCAGCATCAGCATGGACCCAGCAATGTGTCTTGTCAGCCTTCGTCAAGGTAACTGTACCCTGGAGGCACATATTCAGAAGTTTCTGGATATAGCCCACTTATCTGATCTACCCGACTGTGCCCTCATTGACTTTTTTATTTATGGATTAAACCAACCACTTAAGGACTATGTATTCACCAATGATCCACGAGGGTCGTTAGTAGAGTTCTTGGACTTTGCCCTGCTCACCGCTGGTTCAACTTTTACTGTGGGGGTCGCGGAGGAACGCGACACCACGCTGAAGCACATAATGGCTGCCGCGCCAATGGACACTCACAAAATGGCGGCTACCATCACAACAACAGTTCACGTCTCCACTGATCGCCCAGAGCAACGTCACGCCTTCGCTGATTGCCCAGAGCATCGTCCCGTCTCCGCTGATCGCCCAGAGCAAAGTCACGTCGCCGCTGATCGCCCAGAATCACGTCACATCTCTGGATCTTTCTGGGAGTGGAGAGGGTTGCGTTCCAGTGTGGCTGATCCACCGCTGATGTCGGCGCGTGCGTGGAATTCCCAAGCATCAGTCGGCCTCTTCGCTCTCAAGCCAGCCGGCCGCTTCGCTCTCAAGCCAGTCTGCCGCTTCGCTCTCAAGCCAGTCTGCCGCTTCGCTCTCAAGCCAGTCTGCCGCTTCGCTCTCAAGCCAGTCTGCCGCTTCGCTCTCAAGCCAGTCTGCCGCTTCGCTCTCAAGCCAGTCGGTTGCTACGCTCTCAAGCCAGTCGGTTGCTACGCTCTCAAGCCAGTCGGTTGCTACGCTCTCAAGCCAGTCGGTTGCTACGCTCTCAAGCCAGTCGGTTGCTACGCTCTCAAGCCAGTCGGTTGCTACGCTCTCAAGCCAGTCGGTTGCTACGCTCTCAAGCCAGTCGGTTGCTACGCTCTCAAGCCAGTCGGTTGCTACGCTCTCAAGCCAGTCGGTTGCTACGCTCTCAAGCCAGTCGGTTGCTACGCTCTCAAGCCAGTCGGTTGCTACGCTCTCAAGCCAGTCGGTTGCTACGCTCTCAAGCCAGTCGGTTGCTACGCTCTCAAGCCAGTCGGTTGCTACGCTCTCAAGCTCGCCGGTTGCAACGCTCTCAAGCACCCTGGACGCGATGGACAAGATGGCTGCTTTGCCAGTGCCTACGGGCAAGATAGCCGCCCCTTCGGTGCTCACGGAGGTAGGGGACGTTCCAGCCATTAAGTCCGCTCCAGAACCCGCTTCAGCCAGTGAGTCTGCTCCTGAACCCGCTCCAACCGGTGAATCATCGACTCACCCTCGGAAAAAAAGGAGGAGGAGGAAGAAGGCGTCCTCCTCTCTTCAAGACACCAATGCCCTTCAAGAGGCCGCTGTGGGCCTGGAGACCGTTCCAGTGGTCTCTCCTGCTCTGCCCAAGCGCATTGCCCGGCCGGCGCCACCTGTGCTCCTCGCCCGGCCGGCGCCCCCTGTGCTCCTCGCCCGGCCGGCGCCCCCTGTGCTCCTCGCCCGGCCGGCGCCCCCTGTGCTCCTCGCCCTGCCGGCGCCCCCTGTGCTCCTCGCCCTGCCGGCGCCCCCTGTGCTCCTCGCCCTGCCGGCGCCCCCTGTGCTCCTCGCCCTGCCGGCGCCACCTGTGCTCCTCGCCCTGCCGGCATCTACTGAGCTCCTCGCCCTGCCGGCATCTACTGAGCTCCTCGCCCTGCCGGCATCTACTGAGCTCCTCGCCCTGCCGGCATCTACTGAGCTCCTCGCGCTGCCGGCATCTACTGAGCTCCTCGCGCTGCCGGCATCTACTGAGCTCCTCGCGCTGCCGGCATCTACTGAGCTCCTCGCGCTGCCGGCATCTACTGAGCTCCTCGCGCTGCCGGCATCTACTGAGCTCCTCGCGCTGCCGGCATCTACTGAGCTCCTCGCGCTGCCGGCATCTACTGAGCTCCTCGCGCTGCCGGCATCTACTGAGCTCCTCGCGCTGCCGGCATCTACTGAGCTCCTCGCGCTGCCGGCATCTACTGAGCTCCTCGCGCTGCCGGCATCTACTGAGCTCCTCGCGCTGCCGGCATCTACTGAGCTCCTCGCGCTGCCGGCATCTACTGAGCTCCTCGCGCTGCCGGCATCTACTGAGCTCCTCGCGCTGCCGGCATCTACTGAGCTCCTCGCGCTGCCGGCATCTACTGAGCTCCTCGCGCTGCCGGCATCTACTGAGCTCCTCGCGCTGCCGGCGCCACCGAGCTCCTCGCGCTGCCGGCGCCATCCAAGCTTCCAGCCCTGCCGGCGCCATCCAAGCTTCCAGCCCTGCCAGCGCCGCTCAAACGCCTTGCGCTGCCAGCGCCACTCAGGTGTCTTGCCCTGCCAGCTTCACCCACACGCCTGGCCCTGCTGGCGCCACCCGAACTCCTTGCCCATGAACCTGTGACGGGCCCCGCTGAAATCCCCAAGAACTTTTTTGGGGGGGGCAGTATACCTAGGGGTGGGGAGCTGGTGGGTGGGGACCCTGCTCAACCACTGCTGTCATGGCCATTAATGGACTGTAGGCCACTAAGGCCATGTATGGACTCCGACCTGCCGTGGCTGCCCAAGCCGCCTGACCTGCCGTGGCTGCCCAAGCCGCCTGACCTACCGTGGCTGCCCAAGCCGCCTGACCTGCCGTGGCTGCCCAAGCCGCCTGACCTGCCGTGGCTGCCCAAGCCGCCTGACCTGCCGTGGCTGCCCAAGCCGCCTGACCTGCCGTGGCTGGCCAAGCCGCCTGACCTGCCGTGGCTGGCCAAGCCGCCTGACCTGCCGTGGCTGGCCAAGCCGCCTGACCTGCCGTGGCTGGCCAAGCCGCCTGACCTGCCGTGGCTGGCCAAGCCGCCTGACCTGCCGTGGCTGGCCAAGCCGCCTGACCTGCCGTGGCTGCCTAAGCCGCCTGACCTGCCGTGGCTGCCTAAGCCGCCTGACCTGCCGTGGTTGCCTGAACCACCCGACCTACCGTGGCCGCCCAGGCCACCTGACCTGCCGTGGCCGCCCGAGCCACCTGACCCACCGTGGCTGCCTGAGTTCCAGGGGCTGCATTGGAGATCCCGTTCCTGGCTGCTACTAGATCTCCAATGCACCCACCCCCCCCTCCCTAGCTGTTCCTTCACGTCGCGAGGACGCGCCTTCCGGGAGGGGGGCGTTATGTCATGATCACCGTCTGTTCCTGTCAGTTCCCGGACTACATCTCCCATCATCCTCTCTGCCACTCACCTGCACACACTTTACACTAATCACTAATCACCACACCCAGCTGCTGCTCATTATCAGGACTATAAAGGACTTCCACTCACACCACCTCACCGCGAAGTATTGTTTAACTGTTGTTGCAATTCCGAGCGTTTTCCTGTATTCCCTGTCTGCCTGTTCCTTGTTGCCGTTACTGCCTGTTCCCTGTTTTTTGACCCATTGCTGCCTGTCCTGATCTTTGCCTGTCCCTTGACTACGATTCTGCCTGTTCCTCACTGTTCCTGTTTGTTCCTGTTTTGATCCTGCCTGTACGACCACTCTACTTTAATAAAACGCTGCACTTGGATCTCCTGCCTGAGCCTCCCATTCGTAACATAGACTATATAATATATAATATGCTGGACAAACAGTAATACAAACTCTACAGAATGGCTTGGATTTGAGTGTAATACTATGTGTCTTGGGTTCTGTCCTATTGCACTGCTAGGAAAAGACATTTGCAAATTATTTTCCCAAACACAGTCTCAGAGGCTTTGTTACAATCTTTATGACATTCTGACTATAGCCTGGAGAAAAAATTTTATTCACAGTCAGAACATTCTCTTTTTAGAAGACCTGATAGATTTGTTAAATACCAACTTTGTCTCAGATATTTCTCTAAAATTCCTAAAAAAATAGATGAATGAGATAATTGTTGCCATATAGTAAGAGTGTAGAGCTATAAAAATTAATGTAGATAATGGTTTTGTCGGTTCTTATTATTAAGTACATGTATTCCAACTTCCAATATTCCAATATGTAATTCTGGCCAGTTAAAGAATACACGAACATATGAACCCAGCAAGCAAACACTATTTTGCATAATACTATGTTATCACCATAGTGCCTGATTTGTAAACTAATACAGTATGCATAACCATCTCCATAAGTATGGCTTTTCTGACATAACAAACTTCCTTGTTAGTTCACCTGGTACAGAAATGCACTTGCTAAAATGTCATGGTTGCTGCAGCAAATGCATTTTTATGTCATGTTTTCCTTTGTTAACACTATTGGTTAGGTGTAGTGTTGGTGGTACATTCTTTTCAAAAGGGATATTATTGCATTAACAATGTAGTGCCACTCACTGGACATTTGATTTCTGAACTACTACAGTATGTACAACAACCAACATTAATTCAGTTTTATCTGTTTTCGCCACAGGCACATTTTTCCAATGAGAATAAGTTGCATTTTTTTAATTGGACCGGCTCATTTAAAGTAATTTGGTTAGTTTTTATCATATTTATAAAAGATACATACTCTGTACCAAGTCTTTCCGAAAACAGCCGAGTGCCTGGAGGCGTGTCGTTGTGGGCGGAGATAGAGTGACAAGCTGACAAACAAATATATTTAAACACACAATACACCATTGCATTATCCTTGGATAGCTTTTAAATCACTATAATGAATATAGTATATAGTGAATGATGAATAAAGAATTTATAAATTCACTACGTTAGTATTGTTTACATTATATGCACTTATGTGACTATTGCCAACAAAACACACATTTGATGCAGTTTTACTCACCACCTGCGGTTCTGACTCATGATCGTGATCATTATCGCTGTGACCACTCCAGCTTTCATTTTCAAACGATCTGTAAATTCAGCGTAGAACTGCCTTGTTTATGAAAGTATACGCGCCGATCCTGAGGGCTCGAGAAGCCTCGGTAAAACACGAGATAATCTCCATTCATTTTAACCAATAAAAAAAGTGATTACAACTATCAGTTTCTATGGTTATTTTAATAACAAATATCGAGAGTACATCAATGTAATGCATGAGAACAAAACTCTCAGCTCCACTTAACGCTGGGTTCTTTGGGAAACAAGGTTATATTTCCCTCACAACCAAAAACACACTTCTTTGGTGACATTGTTGATTTTGTGTAGTCCTGTGACATCTGCAGCGCTGTCGACGACTTCCGTAAAGCCGAACGTGCATTGATGGGCGTGTGTGCGCGCGCGCCCTTCCGGGAGAATTGCCCGTACAAGGAATTCCACCCCCGTTTACATTACACAGGCCCATATTTAAAAAAAAAAGAAGAAAAAAAACGGATTTTGAGTATTTTTGGCACAGAAATACTCCTTCATATGTCCAACTCGTGTTTTGAAACTTTGCCATGTTTAGCATGAGAATCCAATTCTTTAACAGTGTAAATAAGTCAGAATGCATAAAATAGCATTATAAATAGCATTATACCCCCCTTTAATTTTGCATTGTGGCTGAGTGGTTCACCATATACTATGGAAATGGTAGATGACAATCACTTTTTCCCCCTTAGTTTTGCCCAAGGATACCAGCTTTCTCACCTCATGTTCATAGCCCGTGTCCATACTCATGCCTACCATGAGCTCTGAATCAGCATCCATATCTGCTACAGATGAGGTCATGTCCATCTAAGACTAAACCTGTATACTGCCACTGCCCAAGCTACTCACATCTTCCACAAACCGTAAGCAGGAACTCACACTTAGTTCTTGCATTTCTCTCATAGAGACCACCTATATCCCGAGTCATGTTATGGCTGCCAGTCCAGAATCCAATTCATTCTCTGTTCTCCAGGATGCTGAGTTCCCTGAGCCCAGTTTTGTTCCTGGGTTCCATGTCACAGCTCTTGTCTCAAGTGAAGTGAGAGTAGCCCTGGCTCCAATGTCTGCCACATCTACACATTCTCATGCACCTGTCCACCCATGCTTCTCTTTCAGCCACACCAAGCCTTGTTCCCAAATGTATCTCTCCTGGCCATGCAGCCAGCGTGGAACACTACCCAGCATCACCACAAGATCACAATCCAAGTCAACCCCAACCTTACATTCCAGGTTCACCACAGCCACAAGGTCAGAAAACTGTGATCAGGTCCACTTTAGCATCACAGTCAAAGCCCAGTGCCCAGTTGCAACAAACCCAGATCATAGCTGTGCCAGTATTGAGTATGAATTGCCATTATTAGTTGTATAAAGCTTAGGATGTTATGCAATGTTTTTACCATATGGAATCCGCCCCTCTGGAAGAGGCTTTGTAGCTGTTTGGTTGATTGATGCTTTCATGCTCTTGTATTCCTTTCATTTTGTTGCAATATTTGTCGTCTCTTTATTTTGAAGTTCTGTTCTTTAGCATGTAAATGTATTCAGGTATGTTTTGTCATTGATGAACTAGTATTGGTTAGTCCTTAGGACTTGCTGAATAATCTAGTCTTGTTAATGAATATGAATTCATCCAAACCATGACAAACAAATTCATCCTAAATTAATCCATGTAAATGTTTTGAGAAATGTTTTCCACATTTAAAGTTAGAGGCTTATTTGGTCTGAGAGAAGAATGAGAAATTTTTGCATTTGTATTTAATTGTCTACTTTTTGATTGCAGGCTTTGGTGTCTTGGCAAATACGTGAGACAAATCTGAGAACCTAAAAGCCTATTTTCTATTAAACTCATTGTTTTAAAATCATATTGGCTAAATTGACCTTGATCTTGTGAAATGGAAAGAAAATAATCCAAATGTTTTAATGTAGTAATTGTGTGCCGACTTTTTTTTAAACATTTCTTACTATACTTAGATACAAAAACCTCAAGCAGTTCTGACTATGAACTATGGCAACAGTTTTGTACTGCACTGTTACACCCCAGGAGGGAAGAGTGTCTAGCACTTAAGTCTTAAATTTCTTAATGGTAGAGATGCAAACCATCATGCTGAATGCAATAAAAGATCACAATCTAAATCTACAAAAAAAAAAAAAAAAAAAAAAGATTGTGCCATTTAATACAGAACTTGATGTTTTGCCAGCAGATTATTATTATATATATTTTTTTTTTCTTTCTGGCTTTATAGATGTGACTGAAATGGTTTCACCAAATGCCTGACAGTAAAAGGGCAGCCAACTGCAATCAAAAACATTAAATAAGTATTAAAAAAAACACAACAACAACAACTATCAAAGCAGGTAAATAAATCTGTGATAATTACATGCAATTTAATTCTATCGTTCGTAAAAGATGAAAAGCTTATTAAAGGATATGGCCACTCTATAATCCTCTTTGCATATTTTCTTATGATATTATTCTCAGCGAAGATAAAGAGAGACCTGTTGACGGTGAGACAGTTGTGTTTGGCTGGGATGGGGTTGTACAGAGCCATGGTCCGAGCCCGTTTTATCTCCCCTGCAGACTCACTCTCTGCCTTCGCCTCAGCGCTCATCTCCTTAGGCATGTCTTCAGACTGATCCATATCTCAAGATGTGGAATAATCAATCCCAGCTTTCATAGAAGATCCCAGCTTTACTCCATTCTTCCAATGGCAAATCAGCTTAATGAATATTGCACAAGGTTTTCTCAGTTCTGCCTGTTGCACTCCGTAAAGGAACTTTTTTTGTGGAAAAAAAAAAAATGTTTTAAAAAATACAGTCCTGTTTATCAGAAGGCTGCATGTCTTTTTCGAAGCATTGTATCCTTTTCTTATTAGTGGCCAGTTGTAAAAACTGCCATTTCTGTCTCGTCAAAGATCATGAAATCCTTTTAAAATGTCCAAAAAGGACACTTTTAAATCCCTACTGATTCTTCTCAGGCTATTAAAGGAAATTCTGGCAAAACCCAGCCCATTTTCTCCGATGCCAGTCAAATACTTGATGCGCAGATGAACAGTGTAATGCAGTACAGTTTGTAATACCTGTTACACTGGTACTGTGATCTATAACAGTGAATGTGGTCTTTTACCATCACATATTGCCTCATCTCTCGCACTCACCCGCCCCCATTTCTCACTCGCTCTCTCGCTCTCGCTCTCTCTGCCCCAGTGCTCCCCCTCCCACACACACACACACTCATACACGCACTATGGGAAATCAGGACATAGGAAAACTGGTTACCATGGAAATGTATTTTACATTTTTTAATGTGATTGTGTGAGTGGCTTATCATTTAGTTTGTCAGATGATGAACTGAAACAGATTTGTAGCACAGTTAAGGCGTCTATACAGAGTTAGTGCAAACCTCAACAATGAATAATCTCTCTTTGTTCATGGGTGGTAATGTACATTTCCCAATAATTCACTTTCCAAGCACTGGAAATTACTGTAAAACAACTAAATAATAATCAAATATTAAATGGATAAAATGAGAAATAGCCTGTTATTTTATCCGATTCTGAAGTAGTATACCTTTATAAGGGATACACTTCTAATAAATATCGGTCTCACACAGGCATAATAAATATCTGACTTGATTCACAGTATACATTAAATAAATATGGAAAAGTGTGCATTTATTTTTGCTCATCTTACCCTTGAACAGCTGTGTCACAGTAGCTTGGCAATGACTTTGTAGTGAACACATGATTGAACAGGCTACAAAAATGTAGGTTAACTTCAGGCTTTTGGCAACATTAGCATTTGCACAGCTTGTACTTTTCCAGTGTCTTGCACTGTACTGTTTGCTATTCAAACTTTGACAGTCTTCCCTCAAAGTCTAAGCTTAAATTTATATAATGCCTTTCTCCCATTTTAGCACTGATGATTCTGACAACATTTATATTTATATTTATATTGTGTTAGTGACAGCCTGCAGAGGACATTTCCATTTCAGAACTACTGAACTATATATTTAAATCACAAACAATGCATCTATTTCTTATCTAGTTGGGCCCCCTCAAAGGCCAAACCCACAGGTTCCATATCTCTGCAGGGTGCGGGTGAAAGGTCACGGTCCCACTTGAGACAGAAGGGCCCTCCAGACTGGAATCTCCAAGGGAGAGCCGTTGAGGAGCGACACCAGGTCCGAAAACCATAGTTGGCCCGGCCAGTACTGCACTACTGATAGTAGACACATTCCGTTCCAGTGGACCTTCTCTGGAACTCCTGGGAGCAGAGCAATAAGGGGAAAAGCAAAGACCACAGATATGTTGTCTGTGTGAACAAGCACATAATGGTCTCTCAGGTCTTGGAGGAAATGCTTCAACACTATGAAGGCAGCCATCATTTCCAGGTAATTTATTTTCCATGAGAGATGATGACTCCTCCACAGGAACAGAAACCAAGGCTTCCACCATATTACAAGGTGCAAAGACCTTGATCATGCGGCGTATGTTCCCCCTCCAGGAAAACACCCTTGGTCTTGAGCCACCACTGTAAGGGTCTCATGTACAGCAAGCTAAAAGATTCACGTTGGATGCACCTGTCATCAGACCCAAAAATCACAGAAACTGTTTGACAGTGAGTGTCTGGCCTAGCTTTATCCTGTTTACAGCTGTGAGAATCAAATCGATACAAGCAGGAGGCAGATGTGCCTGTATCGTCGTTGAGTCCAACACCACACCTAGAAAAGTGGTTCTCTGTGCTGGAGAAAGCACACTCTTCTTGGCATTCAGCCTTAACCCCAATTTTTTTCATACTGGCGAGGACGACGAACCACCATCTCGATGCTGAACCACCATCTGTTCAGACTGTGCTAAGATAGTCAACATAGTTTAACACGTCGATGCCACAGGGTTGCAGCAGAGCAAGTGCTGCATCCACGCATTTTGTGAAAGTGCAATGAAGTACCGGCTGTTAGAAACCCAACTCTGCCTCGGGTGGAGGAGCACATTATATGGCCTCCTAGCCCAAGAGAGTTTTTACTTCCTGTTCCATTACCAGAGCCTGCTCAGGGCCCACCACAGTGGTAAAACCCTGTTGAAATAAGGCGGATGACACCAAATGGGATTTTGTAGCCTCTTTCTACAGTTTGCAGGACCCATTGTGATACATTGTGACACACAAGTCTCATGCTGCCAGAAGGTCTAATAAGGGAACCAGCCTCTCAAGACTGGCCTCTGGTGTTCTTCGAGTAGTCAGCTTGGTGCCCTGAAGCAAACTGGTAGGGAACAACCCAGCTGATTCCTCTATTTGTTGATCTAAAGTTGTTTTAACCAGCCTGGAGTAATGTCTGGGCCTTAAGGGATGACTCCATGACAGAGGACAGATAGCTTGTAAGCGTCTTTTCTGCGCTTGGCATTGCCCCATAGCCATGCTCTTTCAGTCCCCTATGTTACATATAACATACATTTTTAATTGAGAACTGAAAAAAAATGAGCGGAAAATAGTTTGATCTGCAATCTCGAATTCTCATGGTGGAGATCGGAAAAGAATGGACGGCCTCAACGTGGAGGTTTTAATTTTGACGACAGGAAAAGCTCATCTAATTTGCTTTTTGTCCGAGCACCCTGTTTCTCGGTCGGCCATATAGTGTTTAATTTAGCCACGGCTGAAAATCTCTACAAACTCCATATATACAGGGGATTGAGATGGCAAATCTTCAATTTCCCCCAACTTGATGCTCAGCGCATCCACCTCCTTGGAGCTGGACTGCTGCAGCACCATATTATACCATTTAATTCCTCAAAATTAAATGTAGCAAAATATCAACCAGACAAGTTAATATGGTCTGAATGAAAGGCTGAACTAATACATGAATCTAACAAGTCAAAGTTAGATAAGTATTTATCATTTAAGTCCTCAAAATTAAATGCAGCCAAAGAGCAAACAGACAAGATAACACTGTCTGGATGAATGGCTGAAATATATTAGAATAGTTTCAATGTACAATAAAAGAATCATAAATTCATAGCTTGCAACATACTACACTTTATGGACTAATAATCTATGTGTTGCCTCAGCAAATGTGAGATCTGAGGCAGTCAATTTTTTTTTTTAATTGCATAGTCACCCCACGGCGCATAACTACGCTTCCATTGTGGGGCACAAGGAGAATGGCTATGGGATGATGTCCAGGGTTGAAGAGACTTTGGCAGCTTATCTCTCCCCTGATGCTGCGTCACCCCTTAAAGCACCAACATTGTCCACCAAGCCATGCCATATAACATCTTCTCTGGTGGTCAAGGCATAGTGGCAAGTCAGTCAGGCGCTTTCTAATACACAACGGCCATCTTGCAAGCGTACCAGGCTGACCTGCTTAGGGACTTGGATGAGCACTAAGGTGTGGCGCCTGATGCCATTAAAGAGCTGTGTCGGGCCACCGATTTATCTCTCAGTGCCACCAAGGAGACGACCTGCGCCAATGGCATCTATGGTGGCAATAGAGAGGCACATTTGCCTGAACCTCTCGGACAAAGCCTTCCTTCTTGATGCCCTGATGTCACTTCCTGGTCTCTTCGGCAATGCTGTTGCCTCGGTTGAGAGTTTTCAGTTTTCAACAATTTGCAGTGTTCCAGAGGTTCGTCACTCATCACCACAAGTCCCATGGGGCTGCAGCCATTTATGTCTGCCTTAATGCAGACGTTTTGTGATCTGAATCCTACTGTGGTTGCAGGGGAAACTCTACATCCCTGGTAACCTGAATTTGGGTGCAGATGTCCTTTCAAAGCAGGGGTTGAGGCCTGGGAATGGAGACTGCACGCTGAGTTGGAGTAGTTGATTTGATTTGAGTTGAGTTGAGTCCATAGTGCTTCAGGCCTTTCATCCTACTCTTCAAGCTACAGTTACTCTTCCCTTTCAGGGCCCTAGAGGTTTATATCCAGAAGACCTCTTAATAAAAAAAAAACTAACCAGTTGCTGGTATGCTTAGGGCCCCCTGAGAAGGACTGCCAGGATACCAAACACACAATAAGCGGGTGGATTGTGGAAGCATTTTCTATGTATTATGAGCAGTCTGCCTTTGCCTCCGTAAGTCAGAGCACATTCCACATAAAGAATGGCATCCTCTAAAGTGTTACTGTCGGGGGCATCCCTCCAAAATATATGTGATGTGGCGGCGTGATCCTCCCCACATAAGATTTTCTAGCCTGGACCTGCCGATAACAGCGGGGTCTCAAGTGCTTGTGTCCTGAATTGTGCCTAAGCAGCTCCACAGTAGGGCAGGCATTTGTCAGCATGGCAAGTGGGTATTTCATTCCCCAAAATGTCGTCATATGACGCAGTGTGAGTTCCCTCGAAAGCGAATATCTCAGGTTACACATGCAATCATGGTTCCCTGAGAAGGGAACAAGATGCTGCGTCACTTTACCATACTTCCTGTATGCCTGGGAGTGGCTTGCTTCAGTCTGTGTTGCTGACTCCCTTTGAAACTTATGTGTTACACCGTCACACATCGTCAAATGTCCTCATATGACACAGCGTCGCATTCCCTTCATGGGGAACCATGGTTGAATGAGAAATGCCGTTAACTGAATCACACTTGTTGCGCTTTTGTCCTTGACTTCTCTTATAAAACAGCATTTATTTCAGTGTAAACCATAATAATAGATCTGTCCAAAATGTATGTTTAATAGCAAACATGTTGAAGATTAGTTGATGGGCTGTCGATTCATTAAATGATAAGCTATTTCCTCACAAAAGTGGTAAAGCCTCTCCTCCATTGACACACTTTAAAAAAAAACAGCCTCTTGTCTTCTTCCCTGTGTACCGCAGTTACAAGGTGTTACAGTTTTTTCGGCTAAGGTTGCAGGCTTGCCTTAAAGTGGCTTTGATAATGCTCTGTTTAGTTTCTGTCTCTATTTAGCCCCTCCTTCTGAAAAGCACAATGTGCTCAGATTGTTCGTCTGGACCAGTGTGTTGTGATTGGTCAAGCGTTTAATGTCACACCCCTTTACCAAAACCGTGATTTTCAACACACTATTAACTAACTCAACCAGGCCCTGTCCCTTTATTTTGTGAATGCCTTGGGTGAGAATTATTTAAATGAGGAATAAATTTGACGTGTTTTTTCCTGTAAGAAATCTCAAGACTACAATGGAGGCGTTTCTCATATTTTCAAAGAGTTCTTTCTCATGTTTTGTCCTCTATGATGTTTAGTGCGCTCAACCAACATGTGGGCCTATCGTTTATAACTGTGTCCTCTGAGTCATCACTGAAGACTTTCAAAAGATTTTAAAGACTGACCTTGCTTCGACAAGGAGTCCCTGAACATTTATCTCCCACACTATATCTTCTAGAAGCTGGTCACGCGTAGGCTATCCAATTATTTTTTTAATAAATTATGGGGAGTTTTGTAACATAAGGTGAGTTGGAATTCCTTGTCATACATATGGTAGCAAACTTCATCCATCTTGTTTACTCTTCACTTCCGTTCTCACACACGTTATGTCAGGATACAACACTTCAGAACAGAAGTTGCAATATAATTCACTTATGAACACAACACATGTGTACTGTCCTTTTGTCAAGTTGTATGTCTATGAGTGATTTACATGCTAATTGCGATCAGGTTTTATGCATTATAATGACAGAACTGGTATCATCTGAAACAGTAGATTCTCTTGCTCTCTTGGTATTCTTTTGGACCTACAAATATTGCACAAATGGGACAGTGTATTGTGACACAATTGTGAAAGTGGCATATCATGCACACACACACACACACACACACACACACACACACACACACACACACACACACACACACACACACACACACACACACACGTTTGTTTTTGTGAATTGTGGGGACTTTCCATAGGCCGCAATGCATTTTATACTGTACAAACCGTACTTTCTATCCCCCTACCCTACCCCTACCCCTAAACCTAACCATCACAGGAAACTGTGCACACCTTTATTTTCTCACAAAAACATAATTCTAGTATGATTTATTAATTAATTTACATTGTGGGGACCGCTGGCTGGTCCCCACGATGTAGGTGAACTCAGGTTTATATTACATCATGGGGACATTTGGTCCCCACAATGTAATATAAACAAAAGCACACACACACACACACACACACACACACACACACACACACACACACACACACACACACACACACACGTTTGTTTTTGTGAATTGTGGGGACTTTCCATAGGCCGCAATGCATTTTATACTGTACAAACCGTACTTTCTATCCCCCTACCCTACCCCTACCCCTAAACCTAACCATCACAGGAAACTGTGCACACCTTTATTTTCTCACAAAAACATCATTTAGTATTTTTATTAATTAATTTACATTGTGGGGTATATGTAATATAAACAAAAGCGCACACACACACACACACATTGTTTTTTTATGCTTTATGGGGACTTTCCATAGACAATGATTTTTATACTGTACAAACTGTATATTCTCTTCCCTAATCCCCTACCCCTAAACCTACCCATCACAGAAAACTTTCTTTTTTGTACATTAAAAAAAATATATATATATATATAATATTTACCATGATTTGTAAGTTATTTTCTCCATGGATACCAAAAAAAATGTCCCCACAAGGACAAAGATATTGCATATTGCCATATGAGGGGACCATTTTGTACCATAGCATATAGGGTTTACCACCAAAACCACACACACCATTTCTTTCTTTTCTTCTGTTCTTTTTTATTTGTTTGGGTCTTTATAGGTATTAATCGTCCATCTCCGTATTGCTTGCAGTTGGTTAAAAATGAATATGCTAAGCTGGTACTAGAAAGAGGGAAAGCATTTCACTGACATAGCATCTCTTCATTGGTTACCAGTTCATTAAAGGATCCATTTTAAGATTTTGTTAATGGCTTAAATGATGAAGACCCATCTTAACTGTCTGAACTTCTGAGCTACCAACAATCCTCTATGACTGTTACGTTACTGGTGTGTAGAAACACGCACGACTAGGAGAATACGATCAAAGTCCAACTTTACTATATAATCCAAAGTAGCATACAGGGAACACAGGAGATAAACACACACTAGCATACAACAATTACCGACAAAGACAAGAGTGCAGGGTGAGTGGTAATATACAAGTCCTAATGAGTGCTGATGATGATCGTCTTCAGGTGCGTGTGATGGAGATGACGTGCAGGTGCAGGGCAGAGGGGATGCTGGGAAGTGTAGTGCAGGAACCGGTGGTTGTAACAATGACACTGATCACCTGATAAACTTCTTCTGCATATAACACATTCTCGCTTAAAGTTTAAGGGGGATCGTGCTTTTTTCTGTAGCCGGCCCTAGACTATGGAACAGCATACCTCTGGACATTGGGTCTACTCCTTCCCTTCCTTTTTTTTTTTTTAAATGACACCTGAAGACATATCTGTATTCTTTGGCTTTTGTGTGAATGTATATTGTGTATTGTATTTGTATTGTTTTCTTTTTTCTCTCTCATTATTTGCATAAGTACAGCACTTTGGTATTAGTTGGTTTTAAATGTTTTCTATAAAATAACTGACCTTGACCTTGTTTACTAAATGTGGTAAAATTGTATTGATGTTTAAGATTAATAGTGATAAGAAAAACAGAGTAACTAACTTTAATGCAAAAAGTGTTATAACACTACTGCAGTCAAAATACCGACTTAAAGCCAACTAATTCATATAATACAATCCATGATTTGCATTTAATTTCAGGTTAACTTACAATAATTTAATTGATAATTATTCTGTTGCCATAGAAACACAGTTCAGGATCATACATTTGCTTAATCTGTTCACAAGGCATCTTCACATTCCTGTAAGGTTTCTTTGATTTTCAACAAAGACTTTTGTTTTGATTTCATGTTTTGATTTTCAACACTGATGAAGTAATGCAGCCATCAAAGACTTTGAGTGAGTATACTACAGAAATGAATAAAAAATCAATTTAAATCTTAAGTTTATTGTATTTTATTCTTGTAATTTACAGCACTTTTCTTATACTTGATTTCTGTGCATTTGCTGCAAAGCTTTTGTGGAGGAGCAGGGCCTGCAAGGCAAGGTCATGGCAGCATTTTAAAAAAAAAAGGAAAAGGAAAACCTGAAACACACATATAAAATAAGATCATTCTGTTACTTATAATACAGAAATCAAATTACATTGTGCTGTTATGACTGCTTTTGTATATTGTTTGTTCATTTTTGTAGGATCTGAAATATCCGCAGACTGGTGTGAGCATTGAGGATGGGGAGTCCACACCAGCATCCTGGATACAGTAGAGAGCCATGGATGAGACCCTTCATCACTCCACCTGCCCTTATTGCCGCATCTGGCCCAGATGTTGCTGTGGTCTCTTCATCCTCAGTGTAAGGGAAATTGGATCAATATAATTCAAAGGTGATTGAATTACAGTGAATAAGAACCAAATTAATATGTAATTGATTCAGAATTAATATTTAACACTTTATCAACTATTCGTCCACCGATAAGTTGAGATTGGAGTATTTTACCAATTCTGGACAGAATCTTATCCTGTGGCCAACAGTAATAATATAAAGTTATGATTACTGATTATAAAAAAATCAGTATCACAAATGGAAATTGTGATATTGTTAATGGAGGATGAATGGAGTCGCAAATGTCTAGCATTAAACACTATTTCTTTGACCACAACCTAAGAGAATTAACATACTAGCAATTCAACCCTCAACAATGTTCAACAAAGGCTCATACAGGAGAGTTGATAAGTTTTGAGTGAGCTCTTGAAGAGGCACGTGCAAGCAGTATGATGGCAGAAGTCAGCACGAATCAAAGCAAAAGCCAAGGCAAAAAGCAAAGCCAGACTACTTGTCATTGGTTTTTAACCATGTCCATCTGACCCATCCTTCCGAGTGTTTCCACCAATCAGTTATGGTTTGGGGTGGATCCTACACTCAGTTCTCCTGTTCTTGCATGTAATTAGCATAATGTCCACAGGGTCACATGCTCCTAAACGTTTGGGAGTTTTAGTCAGCACAAATCAACTTTCATAGTTTAAATGTGGTGAATCTTACACAAATCTACTTTGCATCAAAATACTTCACCCATCACACAGATACCAAATAGAGTATACTTCCCATAATCGAGACAGACTTTCATAAGAATTTAGCTGCAATAAATGTTTAAAACACAGAGAGAACTCCATAGGTCATAAAACACACATAATACATACATACATAATACATACATAATATGTCGAAGGCTACTTCTGGTGATTAATTCTTCTAATGGAGGTAGAAAGCATGCAAATCAGCTATAATAAATGTTTCAAACATAGGAAGAACTACACAGGTTATATAAAATACACATGATTCATAGGACATATATAAGGCACCTACTGGTGGGTGATAAATTCATTCAATTTTTGTTAAAGAGAGTGAATTCATTGAAGTTTCTGCTGGTTTAAGAGAAACTCTGGAATGTCTTTGAAATGCATAGCTGAACAGAGGAGGTGTCTTGGGGAATATCATTGTGTGGGCCTGTGGTAATTTGGGCCTTGGGATGTCTCTGCAAGTCTCTGTTTCCTGATAGGGCTGTTGATTTACACATTACTGTCAAAAGGTGTTGCTTAGCCATCTGGTCTTAAAGTTTGTGGAACAAGGAGAGTCTCCTTTATTGATCAGCTCTGTTAATACAAACCCTGGATTGAGATCAAGCAAGCATGGGACAGCAGTCTCCCTCAGCAGTTCAGGGTTCAATTGGTTAAATTTTATGACTCACTAATGGTTTGGTGGGGGATCTCTGTGATCTTTGGAATGTGGTGTTGTGTCCATTTGGTGGGCTTCATTCATGGATAATCCTACATATTCCCCCCTTCAGTCGGTGATGTTCTAGGTGCGGACATTGGCGAGCGCTGGAGAAACGGGTAGAGAGAGAGAGTCAGGCACGCATGCAAACATAACACAACACTCCGTCATTAGCTGAGCCCTGGTGCAAGAGTTCGATTTTAGGACAGAGATATTGTAGGTCTGTGTTGCAACTGGTTAGTAATTATGATGATGATTGCAGGGTTTTATATTTTATTTTTTGTTTACCTATGTTTTCGGTGGTACAACGCATGGGTAAGGGTGTAATCTCAATTAAATTGGCCGAGTTCTCTGGTTCGGGTGCTGGTTCGGTTTGCTCTTGGACCCTCCTGAAGATTCGTGGGATGTTGTTGATACATTTACTCATTGAGCCTTGTATCGCATTAACCCTTTTGTGGAGGAGGAAGGTCAGGGTAAGTGTTACAAAGTAGCTTAAAACAGTGGAGATGCACAGGGTGGTGTCAGCGGCAGACCAGGACAGACGTAAACTCTGGATCAACATGCACCATTCCAAATATTGCTATATATACTAATCATTTTTAACACATATTAATTACTTTAATGAGCTCATTGTTTCTACATCAAATTAACACATTGTTTAAATTAATACATTGTTAGCTAACTGCATGATTTGTATATGTACATTCCTGAAATTACATAATTTCATCATCTCACAAGGTGGCAACCCAGTGTGAGGAATTGCACTGATAGTCATCAGCACTAGGGGGAGCTTGATGTCCCAATCCTTTTGGTTCACAGACACGTACTTCTTCAGCATGCTGACAACATTTCTGTTTGCACACTCCACTTGCCCAGAGGAGATAGGATGGTGGCCGATGTGCCACTTGTCAAGTCAAGTCACCTTTATTTATATAGCGCTTTTTACAATGCAGATTGTGTCAAAGCAGCTTTACATTGATAACTGGTACATTATTTTGGCTGCACAGCAGCTCTTAAAGAATAGTGTCAATGCAGGCAGATCAAAGCACTGTTGAATAAATGTCAAGAATACTGTTGAATATCAAATGTCAAGTCAAATGTAAGTGTCCCCAACTAAGCAAGCCAAAGGCGACAGCAGCAAGGAACCCAAACTTCAACAGGTGACATCTGGTGGCATACTTGTCCTGTATGCCCAGGAGTTCCAGACTTTCTGCATGATTTCAGCAGTGAAATGTGTTCCACGGTTAGAGTTTACTCTTGATGGCAGTCCAGATCTTGAGAAGATATGGTTCATTAAGAGGCAGGCCGTGGTTTGAGCTGTGTCATTGGGAGCTGGGAGACATTCTACCTACTTGGTGAATTCACAGACGACAGTGAGGAAATATTTGTTACCCCTTGGTAGGGGTCCAACCTAGTCAATTTGGAGGTCCAACCATGGGAAAGACATTCCTTTTTGTTGTAGTTGTGCTCTGTGGTTCAGGTTTGCTGGTTGGAATTGGCAACACACCAAGCACCCTTTTACAGGTTCTGCTACATCTTGTTGCATGCCAGGCCAGTATGCCACTTGTCTTCATGTTTCATGGGTGGCTTTGATGCCGTGGTGTCCCGCACATTGGGCATTGTGGGCATACGTGAGCATGACCCCCCTATGGCACTGAGGGACCACAAGCGTAGTGGGTTCATCAGGGGCATATAACGGAATGCCATCTTTGAGATGTAGCATGTGGTGAAGTGCATTGAGATGCAGGAGATCAGAGGAGGCAGCAAGGTTAGAGGTAGTTATGGGGTTTGATTGTGGGTCAGAGAGGTGGTTAACAATAGTTTAGATAGCGACATCCGATGTTTGGAGAGTTATGATGTCATCATTGGCAATTTGGGGTGAGATGCTGACTTGGGAGGAAGCGGGGTTTTGCACTGCTCTGGCATGCTGGTGGCGGGTGATGACAGAAACAGATGGGCTGGGTTCAAAAGTCCAAGGATCACAATATAACATGCCAGCTTTGGCAAGGGCATCGGTTTGGTCACTGTAGTCTTTGTCTTGCCCTGGTTGCCATGAGTGACCGCGGAACTTCTTCCAATAGATGAGCATGTCATGTTTCGTGACAATGTCATTGCAGGCTTGGAAGAGTTCTTGATGCTTGACAGGTTTGTTGTTTTGAACCCATTCTATTTCCATCCATGTATGTGGCAGGTGAATCTGCATTGAACATAGTTAGAGTCAGTGCAGATAAGGAGTTTTTTGATGTTGTGAGTTGCAGCAGTCTGTAGGATGATGAGCATGGCTGCTATTTCTGCATATTGTGACAAGTGAGGGCCCAGTTGGAACTGTTGTGGTGGGCAGGGGTTGTCGTTGAGCCAGACCACACTTGCTTCTTAAATATGGAATTTTCTAATTTTAACTTTTTAATTAAAATGCACTTTAAATTAGAAACTAAACTGCCACTAAGTGGCAGCAACTCACTGTCTTTCTGTCTTTTGCACGGAGACACTGTTCTGTTGTTCATAATTCTGAAATTTTGGTTGGCGAAATAAAGAAAAAAAACAAACAATAAAATGTAACTCACATTGTTCATTTAACAATAAGTTAAATGAACATTGCATTTGTGCTGATTTGGGGAAAATGGCACTCTTGCTCGTGTGATATTGTAACCCAACTACATCATATCATATGAGGGCCCCAAAAATCCTCAGACTCCAGAGGGTTAAGTGATGATGAGCTCCAGAGAAGAGATAGCTTGCGAGTGTCTCTTTGAATTGGGGCATCATCGTACAATTGCACTCCCTTGCGCCCACAATAGTCGAATAATTTGACATTGAGGGCACAAAGTACGGTGGCCCAGTAGTGCACAACACAACTAAATTAAAAAAGCGAACATAAGTTCACAACGCAATGGAAACAAGCCACAATACAACAAAATTGAGCCACAGCACAATGAAATCGAGCCACAACACAACGAAATGAAGCCACAACACAACAGAAATGCTCCCGACAACAAGGGGGCTCTCAGAGCTTGGTAAAGTTAGTTTTCCTTGCCCATGTTCTATAGAGTCAGCAGTGATATCAATACCACAATTAGCTTTAACAGTATGGAACCACTGTATATCGACATAAAATATATATTTATTCAAAATATACTACATGCTCAATAGCTTCATATTTATACCTGTGAATGATTTGATGCACTCTGTAGGGACCCGTTCGACAGACGTTACCAAATGGCTTTATCAGCCAGAGGCATGATTGAACAAAGCTTCATTTGGTCCAAAAGATCCATTTCCTGACAGGAAAAACCTAGCTTTTACAGAAATGATGACGTGACTTCTTTTAACAAAGGACTCTGTCTAAAGGACTTCTTTGCTCATCAGCAATAAACTAATCAGAACCCATCACGTGGGTCTGATCACATTAAATCTATTGATTCTCTCACAAAACCCTCTTGTATTATCGGACAGAACAGGAAAACACCCATCAACGGATGTAAAGACAGATCTGTCCTATCAATACCTCCCTTGTGTGATCGTCCATCGTGACCCGGTCACCCATGACTCCGGTCAGAGTTTAAACTATGCTTAAGGAATCAATCTTGAATCTCAAAAGGGACAATTGTCGATTACTTAAAGTATTAACTATATCCAGAATAACATTTGCTATGATGTGATTACTAATATGTTGGAGTCAATGCTTTATATGTTTGTAGTCCTGTATGCATCTTCTTTCTCTTATAATCATTGTTTTAATTAGGTCAGTCTAGTAATATGTGTGTAAGAAGTGTGTCGTGTTTTTGCTCTAAATGCAGAATTTATAACTCTCTGTAACTCTGTATGAATGAAACATTGAAATTCATTATCAGGAAAATATTAAGAAACTTTATAAAGTTGTTAATAATACAGGAGAATTTTCTGCAGACATCACGCGATGTGATCAATAGACAATAGACGAGGCGTGTCTAATCTCCGTAGCAACGTCTCATTGGAGGATCGCATCCAAAGGATGGAGCCAGAATTGCTCCTTTAAAACTATGCTGTCCGAACAAGCTAACGGCAGTTGAGAAATATGAAGTAAAGTCAGAGTCAGAAGCTGGAAGTCAGAAGTCGGTCAGAAATACTTTGACCACGGCTGAAAAGTTGCTTGGGTCATGCTGAACAGAAGAAGTTGAGAAGATCCTTTATCGGGGCTGATTTTCCATCTAACAGTCGTCGATTTCAACTACGAGCCACGCCGCTGATCAACAGCCATCACATCCAGATTCCAAAACCCTTGGCGAAATATCTGACCAAAGTCTCCCAAGAAGAGAGCCGCTCAAGCCAGACGCTCAGATCAGAACAGCTTCACCAGCCAGCAGCATCCTTCAAAGCTTCCGCGCAACCCACAGGGCTTTCCCGAGAAGACGTCACCTGAAAGACAGCCAATCCAGAACGGGATTCCGCTGTACACGAGTCACGGAACAACCGATTACCTCAGCTGTCAGAGCAAACGCAGGTACAAGCAAACTTCTCTCTCTCTTGCTGGAAACTGGTGAAACTCCTTTAAACCTAAAGAATCAAGCCAAAGCTCTGCTTTTGTGATTTTCCTCAGGTTATGAGTTAGCACTGAACTTGGGACTTTTCATAACTCATCAACTCCGTGAATGTGTGTGCATGTATGTATGTGTGCATGTGTGTGTGTGTTTAGCCTTAGTTTCCTGTAATCATTAGAAGTAGTCAATAAATCTTGTTTTGATTTTCACATATAGTGTTTCTTGTATTGTGTGTCAAATTACTGCCTTAAACTTATGATCAAGTTACCTCTTGCTTATAATAATATAATAATTATAATAACAATAATCATAATAAAATAGTGTTACTGTTGACCACAGAATAATATTTTATCCAGAATAGGTAAAATACTCTAACCTCAATTTTCGCTGGACGAATAATTGATGAAGTGTTAAATATTAATTCTGAATCATTTACAGTGAATCATTTACAGTTGATACAATTCTTATTCCCTTTAACAATTAAATTGAGCTAATAAATGACGTAAGGCTAAGTTACCTTACAGCTACCATGGCGCATGATGAAGGGAACGTCTTCTAATTCCACCAAGTGGTTAAAATGTATAATTTGTATTAAATAAAATTACTTTTAACATTTAAAACAGACATATTCAAAATTCCAAAGCTTGTCAGTCTTACCAACAGGCACAAGCTACCAACACAAGCTTTAGCTTTAGAATTTAAACATGTATGTTTTTAAATTTTAAACAAAGTAATTGTAATGTATACAAATGATTCCAATTGGTGGAATTGGCAGACATTCCCTTCATCATGCGCCATGGTAGTGTGCCAAATTATTCACATGTATAAATATGAAGCTAATGAGCACGTAGTTGATTTTGAATTAATATTTCATGTCGATATACACTGTTTATATACATAAAATTAATCATGGTATTGATATCTTTGTAAGACTGTCGACTTTATAGAACAGTGCCAATGAAAACTAACTTTACCGAGCTCTGAGAGCCCCCTAGTAGTTAGAGTAGAACGAGTTAACATCATGGAGGTCCTATTTTATTTTTGTGAGGCTAACTTTAAGTGTTTTGGGGGCCTCTTGTTTCTTTGACCAGTGTAATCTGGCCACTGCACGAGTGACCGCCCAGACCAGTTCCCCTTTCGCTTTATCATCATGGGAGGAACGCTCAGAGGTGGGCAAACTGACATTCCATTCCAAGGGAAAAACACTTCAGTGTCCTCCGCCCGAGCCAAAAAAGCACCGGAGCATGCTTCGGTAGCCAGGCAAAAGGACATTGCGATCTGGAGAGAGAGCGAGTGATGGGGACAAACCTGTCTCTCGCTCCTTAGCCAGATTGCCACGTGAGCCCCACTATCACATTGTGGGTGTTACCCCTTTGAAATAAGCAAAACAAAGGTGAATCATTTTAACTGTGAACATTTATAATGCTAGCAGCATGCTCTTCCCCCAAACACACAAAGCAATCTGGTGTGTGTGGCATACAGGCATGAGCCATGAACACGGAGGCACACACCATTTGTTTTGTTGATCTCTCATTTATTTTGCTTTGTCTTTCTACTTGTGACACAATACGAAAGAGAAAGTTTCTGTGCACTGCCTAGCAGAGCTGAGAGTCGCGCACACGCACACACACACACACACACTTCACAGAGTGGTCTGAAGACAAAGGAACTGATGTTACCCCTGTGGCACATCTAATTATAACCTCTGATGCGGGCACATGCTGATGATGTCACTGCCAAAGGCTATAAAAGTTCTAGGTCAATTTCGTTGACATGTTGCACACATTTTCACAGCTGGTCACTCCAAAAGACGTTCCCATAGCTCTAATCAAGTTCAGCATTAAGTGTAGCTTTTGAAAGGGAACTAATTACAAAGATTGAACTATAATCAATCACTATTTTTAATATTGTGTGATATTATTCAGTGTGAAGACATACACATACAAGGAGACTGTCATAAAGAGTCTGTCTGTGTACCTCAATGTACTTTTTGTAATTACTTAAACATACAGTATATTGCTTATATATATATATATATATATATATAATATATTAATTTATTTGCTTGGGACTGCAATCCTAAACAATCTGAGGTGGGGATTTTTGATACCACTCTGGGCTTTTTTGTGACCCTTAGGGTGTACTCACACTAGGCACGGTTGCCTTGAACCAAGCCCAAGCGTGATTGTCCCCCCTCCCCACTCCCCCACTGGATTATGCCGCACAGCGATTTTCAATAGCACGTATCAGAGGATTATTATGAAGGCAGCTGAGGTTAATGGAGGAATTTGCAGCTTTACTCGCAAACTACAATTCCTGTTCATCAATAAGGTGAGAGTCCGTTATAAACCCAAATACACTTTACATGAATTGTATTGTACTATCAAAGTAGTAATAAAGATGTTTGCCGTCATAATGATGACAATAATGCACTCAAAAGTAATAACTATTATGTGCTCTGGCAAAGGTTGCGCTCACACTGTAAACCGCACTCGAGCCCAACCGAACCGCGCTCTGGCCCACCTCTTCCAAGCGGGCCAGGGCCTGCTAAACAAACCGCACCCGGGCACGGAACGCAGCAATCACACTTGTCAAATGATCCAGGCTTTGGCGGTCAAGCGCGCTCAGGCACAGTTCAGAGCGCCTAGTGTGAGTACACCCTTAAAGAAGCACTGAAGATGAGCCACAGGATGTTGGAGTATTAAGCAACAGAGGGTGTAAAACTGCTACAACACTTACAAGAGTACACAAGCAATATACAATAAGCAGTATATAAAACGATATACACAAGCTATGCTGAGAGTCTCAAATTCACATTTGAATTCTTCCAGAAGATACTGGTGAATTTGGACTTTAGGATATCCAGAGCCTAGATGTTTCCAGCCACTGGAAGGATATTGAAAAATGTAAAACTTGTCGAATTGAAGACAGAAACGATGACACTAACTCAAATCAAGAGACTGCACCTAATGCACCTTCTGGCTTTCTCTAGTTCTAATACTTTTAACATGAGAGATGTTAGCCCTTGTGCTATTTCTTGTCCAGGAAGTCAACTTGAGAGAATGTGAAAATAATGTTTGATGTTGAAATTTGGTTCCTTGTTGATCAATGAACTTGTTGGGACACAGACTTAAAACTAAAATATCGTTAATTTGGGAGGAGGCACAACACTGCAGTAAACAGTTGCCTTAATTTGTGAAATACTGCATTATATCCTGTTTTTCATTTATTTATTTATTATTCAGATTGGATGTATTCCTGGAGCAATTGTGACAGTAAATGTTTATAAATGGAACATTTGTTTGACCATTTATTTAATATAAAGAAAGAAATGTAATGTAGTTTTTAAAGCAAGTAACAATGAGTTATTTGAAAAGAGTAAGGTTTATGTATTACACAAGCTTAAATCAGTTTATCAGCTAACAAACTCTATTAAATTCAAGTCAACTGAACATGATGGTGAAGCATAAGTAAAAGTTAGCTTTTTTACATTAGATTTATGTGATTAAATTGGATGGAAAATTGACATCCAGTTGAATTAAATAAGTTTTAACTTTGGGGGTATTTTTTGTGTGTGTGTGTGTGTGTGTGTGTGTGTGTGTGTGTGTGTGTGTGTGTGTGTGTGTGTGTGTGTGTGTGTGTGTGTGTGTGTATGAATACAATTCTGTAATTCTGTTCACTTTAATGAAGTTACTCATTGAGGACATTGTTGTAGGTACGGTCGATTCAGAAATGGAAAGCCGAAATATACTACTCAGAAGAAATTTCATTATTATTTTAGGAGATAAAATAGTGCCTGCTGTATTGAGTTGAGATCTCTTTTACAGCGATTTCCAGTTGTTTTCTACCTAATTGTCCTAAGTGTTAATACTCAGATTAGTTCAGTCCTTTGTCTGTTCTCATCTGCATTATATTTTTTAGTTTTATGTTTCTGAATATTCTTAGTGTTTTGGATTGTTTTGGATTGTTTTCTTTCTTTAATAAAACAGCTTGCCCCATAGATCCTTTTCTCACCTTTGTTTCAAACAAGGCCATGACACATTTATTCATTTGTCAGTTGCTTTTATACAAGACCGACTTAAATAGCATTCTAAATACACATTTTAGCAGTTCTCACTTTTCCTGATGGGAATCAAAACCATGATCTTGCTATTGCTAGCACCATGCTCTACTGTTTGAGCTGTAGGAAGGCTACTGAATAGTTTAATAGCTTTCAAAAATAAAGGTTTACATTTTGTAATGCTTCTACTTGCTTTAGTTTAGGGTTCCATTGTTGAGTGTTTCCAACTTTTCCTTACTAAATACAGTTTGTGGAGGATTTGCTGTATGAGACTGTCAGGTACAGTATACACTGATGACCCACTGATCCAGTTTCACATGAAAAGCTTAATTTAACAGTGCCATGCTTTTAAAAGAACTGTTTTATGATGCATGCTGTAACATGTTATTGGAATGTAATAAAACAACAACTAATATACTAAAACTAATAAACAATATACTGATATTTATTATAATGTGCGATATTCTTTACATCCAATGGAACCACTCCAAGGATGCTTATCAATATCAGTTTTAACTCCATATGAAGTGTAGTTCGCCACTTATGATAAACTCATTCATTCATCTTATTCATCATGTGGGTTTCTATTTTACCACCTGTATTATTTATGGTGGCTGTCAGCTATGGTTGTCATATGAAGGTACAAAGCAGATTTCAAGTACACTTCAATAACATGACTCAGAGGTAACATCAACAACATACACTTTATTTACAGGAATTTCAAAGAAGTAACAATGCAAACAGGTATGATGTGTTGTTCGTGAACAAGCTGGCTCTGAGAGCCGATTCTTTGTAGCGAACTAGAAGAGCCGACTCCTCTTGGGGCGAGCTGAATCTTCAGCTGCAGACAGGGATGGGACTTTATTTGGTTGACACACCATAATCACAGACTAGGATCATGGATGTCAAAGAAGGAAAGGGGACACACGCTCCAAATATAGTGAGTGTAGTGGTACAGGCCAGGTACACAGAGCGACAGAAAGAGGTGCGGGCAGTAGCCCCTCACTGCCGAACACATGAGATCCAGGGGGCGGAGACGTGTAGCTTAGGGGATATGTAAAGTGGGAGGAGTTGGAATCAGATCCAGGGGGTGGAGATGGGTATGTTTAGATCCAGGAGGCAGAGACAGGTCCTAGATAACAAGCACTTTTGGGCCGATTCCGGCGGAAATGTCAGCTCACTGTCGGCGTTGGTGAAAAGATAATGGGCCATAACTCTGCCGACTGTACACAAAGCATCTGGCTGACAGACGGCGTTTTCTTTATGGGCCAGTTTCCGCTGAAATAGTTGTACTTGCAACAGGTCCATATAATGGGTATATATCTTTCGGCCCGAGTTCATTTTGTCAGTGGCAGGTCACCAAATAGCAAGCACTTTTGGGCTGATTCCAGTTGAAATGCACCAACATCAACTCATTGTCAGAATCAGTAAAAAAAGATAATGGGCCAGAGCCGAGTCGACTGTTTGGCTGACAGATGGATTTTTCTGTAGGGGCCAGTCTCGACTGAAAGCACTTGTGGCAGGTACATACACTTGGTGTAGAGCTGTGTATCTGTTTTTAGGCCAGAGTTTTTTCACAGGCGGGCCACTACTGGAATTAAGGAGGTGGGGTGGTATTGGGGTAGGTTAAATAAGAATTTGTTCTTCATCCTACTCCTGAGTTTGCACTGAATGTTTAATGTATGTAATTATTTTGAAAGTTATTATTGTTTTTTGATGAATTTGTGCAAGCGCAAATAAAGTAAATAATAAAGTAAAGGAGCTCCGCTGCCTGAAAAAGAGTTTTGGCAGTTAAATCCTGAGGAGAATCCTGCAGTCGACAATTGATTTTCGAGAAAAAGAATTGCAGTTGCAAAAAGTAAATAATTTAATTTATTTTATGTTCAGTTTAATGTTTATAAATTGATTAATTAAGATCCAACAACCCCGCCTCTAGATCTCATGTTCCGCAGTGAGGACCATCTCAGTGGGGGAGCTAGATTTAAATGCAAGCGTGTTGGGAGAAAGTGAAGAAATGAGTGAAAACTGAAAAAGAAGCAGCATCTGGCTGTATTTATTTACCTTATATGCCTTTATTTTTTTTTTTTTTGTTTGCTGTGGTTCTGTGTTAAATTGTTCAATTAAAGTTTTATGTAATTAAATAATAGTAACTGTAACTATATATATATATATTTTGTAACAAAATCCTTAAAAATAAGGCTTTTATGAAAACGCTGAATAAAAAAAACAACACACAAACCATTCACAATTGTTAAATTGGGCTAAAATAGAAGGCTCCAAGTGATACTAAATGAAGAGCATTTGGGAGCCATAAGAGCTGGCTCTTCTAAGGGAGCCGAGCCAAAAGAGCTGAATCTTTGAAAAGAGCTGGACTTCCCATCACTATTGGATAAGTCCTTCCATATGGAACTACATAGGAAAGTAGTACTTGGGCAAAGACGATAACAGTAGCGATGTCCTTATAGATAGACAAGACCTGGTTTTAATGGTTATATCTCATAAAATAATAACTGTTTTTCAATATGTGTATTTTGATAGTCTTGAAACATTTCCAAAGTTTGGTTCTCCAAAACTATGTTTGTTTGTTTGTTTGTTTTTATGTATGTCTTCAGGGTCAAAATGGACCCAAATGTAACATGAGTCAATGAGGGCTAACACACAGACACACACATTTACACTCACATCTACAGACAATTTAGTGTCTCCAGTTCACCTATGCTGTATGCTTTGGATTGTGGAGGAAACTGGAGTACCCTGAGAAAATCCGCACCAACACGAAGAAAACATGCAGACTTCACACAGAAAGACCTCCTGGCTCAAGTAGTTTCCTCATTAATAATCTTAGCACTGACCTTAGCAGCACATCCAGTCCATGTCTGACAGATGAATATATATTATACTATATATTATATCATTTCTTCTTCAGGTGAATTTTGATGTACATCAGAGAAATTCTGAACACCGCTGAATGGTGATCTTCTGGAAAAGACCTCAGTCATTTAGAATGATGTTCCTACTTTTCGCATTCTTCGTTGTATGATGCATTAATTGTCAAACATGAACTGTCTTAATGTGTACAATACATCATGCGGCTTCCTTTTTCATTTTGTGTATTTATTTATTTTTTTATTCTTCTTCTTGTCTGTCTCACAATCCATTGTCACAGCAAGTGCTATAGGGGTGTGTGATATATATCATCTAATGATGTGTGATCTGAAATTATTAATGTATAATAAAATATATATATTTATATAAAAAAATGTCTAGAGAGTCCATGAGAGTACACTGTGTGATGTAGCCTATGTTAGACTACAGTGTGTGCACATTAGCGTGCATGTTTTCACTGTGCAATCTAATGTGCACATGTTTTCAAACAGATTCAACCAAGTATGTACAGTTTAAGACCAGTATTGTTTACCATGGAAACTGATTATTAAATGATAACTGAATGAACCAGAGCAACGAGGACATCTGTTGGCAGCAGGGGAAATTGTGAGACTCATTATTAACATGAATTCAGTTTGGTTTTATTACAATGAGCAAACAACATGTTGGCTGGCCTATGCTTTAATATGATACTTTCAGCAATTTACTTTGTCGTAATATGTTAGTGCAGAAGTGCATTTTGATGAGGCTGATAGAGCTATTTGACTTAATATTTAGACCTCTCTGCCAGTTCCTCCCTTGTTTCTGATGATCTCGATCAGCTTGCTGTGGTGCCTGTACAAGAAAGACAGGAATCATGGTTTAAGGTTGTAATTCTCAGAAATTCAGCATTGATTTGTAAAATAAACAGACACAAAATCATTACAAATGTTAAGATTAAATCCTCGGCTGCAGTACATGGTCAAGCTTACTAGTGTTTATTAGACAGTCTTGGTACTGCAGTCTAAATTTTCCATTTAAACCTCACACTTTCCTGACTACAGCCATAAGCTGCTTCCTTGCCTCTGAAATTTTATCAGGCAGAATTAAATTCCTGCTGTCATCAGGATTCAGAATAACTCACAACTTAGCTGGCATTTTCACTGCCATGTCAGTCCATTCCAAAGGATCTAGTAAAAGCAAAATTAAAACTGTATTAGTTGTAGTACAAAATTGACCATAACTTACATGTAATTCACATTCACATATTCATTGATTCATCAAAATATTACTTTAGGACATTCCCAAGATTTGTCTTAGTGAAACTGCTTAGCCCTTATGTTATGTTCAGCAGTCTCATTTTTACATTGAAAAAGGACAGCAAATGTTGTTTTTCTCTTTCAGTATTGATATGTGCACTACATACACACTACATTTTCTAAGGGCAAAGCTATTCAGCAGTTAAAAAAAATACATGTTACTCTGTTGCATAGCTGTATCACATACTATGAAAAGTATGTTAGCCTATTTTCAGAATTGAAGGAGTGATTTAGGTTAAGGGGACATTCTTAGAAAAGAAGGCACATTATCTGGGCATTGATGCATGTAAATGGTTCATGTGCCCCACCAACCAGAGCCCATGCCCACCATAGACCCTCCACCAGTGGAGAGGTCTGTCCCGGAGCCCGAGCCACATTAGTCCCGGTGTTATGGTTTAACTGGTGACCATGTTAAGTTGTGACTTTACTCCAAATGTGAACGATTGGCTGCAGATTTGTCAATTTGTCAAAAGCCTGTGAACGTCCATTACTATTAAACCTTAAACCTTTGCCATCTCTATACAGATGTCGGCACAGGGAGCATCAACCAACTATACACAGTTACTTGCCTCCTTGTAAACTACCAGAATGGCCCGCTGGTCAAAGCATTGGCAAAGGATTAAACATAACACTGGGGATGGCATAATATGGTTTTATTTGTACCGGCTGTAACACAAAACATATACAAACTCGATTCCAAAAAAGTTGGGACACTGTAAAAATTGGGAATAAAAAAGGAATGCAATAATTTACAAATCTCATAAACTCATAAACTAGATAACATATCAAATGTTGAAAGTGAGACATTTTGAAATGTCATGCCAAATATTGACTCATTTTGGATTTCATGAGAGCTACACATTCCAAAAAAGTTGGGAAAGGTAGCAATAAGAGGCTGGAAAAGTTAAATGTAAAGTTGAATATTCTTATCATCAGGAAATTATCATCATCTACAGTGCATAATATAATCCAAAGATTCAGAGAATCTGGAACAATCTCTGTGCGTAAGGGTCAAAGCCGGAAAACCATACTGGATGCCTGTGATCTTTGGGCCCTTAGATGGCACTGCATCACATACAAGAATGCTACTGTAATGTAAATCACAACATGGGCTCAGGAATACTTCCAGAAAACATTGTCGGTGAACACAATCCACCGTGCCATTCGCCATTGTCGGCTAAAACTCCATAGGTCAAAAAAGAAGCCATATCTAAACATGATCCAGAAGCATAGAAGGCTCATTTAAAATGAACTGTGGCAAAGTGGAAAACTGTTCTGTGGTCAGACGAATCAAAATTTGAAGTTCTTTTTGGAAAACTGGGATGCCATGTCATCTGGACTAAAGAGGACAAGGACAACCCAAGTTGTTATCAGCGCTCAGTTCAGAAGCCTGCATCTCTGATGGTATGGGGTTGCATGAGTGCGTGTGGCATGGGCAGCTTACACATCTGGAAAGGCACCATCAATGCTGAAAGGTATATCCAAGTTCTAGAACAACATATGCTCCCATCCAGATGTCGTCTCTTTCAGGGAAGACCTTACATTTTCCAACATGACAATGCCAGACCACATACTGCATCAATTACAACATCATGGCTGCGTAGAAGAAGGATCCGGGTACTGAAATGGCCAGCCTGCAGTCCAGATCTTTCACCCATAGAAAACATTTAGCGCATCATTAAGAGGAAGATGCGACAAAGAAGACCTAAGATGGTTGAGCAACTAGAAGCCTGTATTAGACAAGAATTGGACAACATTCCTATTCCTAAACTTGAGCAACTTGTCTCCTCAGTCCCCAGACGTTTGCAGACTGTTATAAAAAGAAGAGGGGATGCCACACAGTGGTAAACATGGCCTTGTCCCAACTTTTTTGAGATGTGTTGATGCCATGAAATTTAAAATCAACTTATTTTTCCCTTAAAATGATACATTTTCTCAGTTTAAACATTTGATATGTCATCTATGTTGTATTAAATAAAATAAAATATTGAAATTTGAAACTTCCACATTGCATTCTGTTTTTATTCACAATTTGTACAGTTCCCCTTTTTTGGAATCGGGATTGTATAAAAACAACATAAACGTGATGTAAATAAATAACTACAGAATAGTTAAAGATGCATTGTGGTGAAAATCAAGTTTTATCATTCACTGTAAACCTGATTAAGTTGGCAATTAGGTAATCAGTTACTGATATATATATATTTTTTTTAAGTTAAGAAATTAAAAGTAAGAATAACTGGCAGATTTCAATTTTGTACTCATACATTTTAATTGCTCTTAACTAGACATTTTTGAGTAAGTTAGTTCAGCGCCAACATCTTAAATGATATTTTGTAGTGAAAATGTATCTAGTTATAACTAGCTAATTCAACAAATGCTAATTGGTCATACAATGCTTTGATAACATTAGCATAGCATAGCAATTGCTGAAAGAGTACGGCAATATGGTTGATTGAGGGGGAAAAGAAAAGAAAAGAGGAAAAGAGGAAGCAGAGAAGTGGAAGTGAGAGCCTGGTTGGGAATTTTGAAGCAGTGTTTGGAAAGTCAGAAGGAAAGCAAGGCCATTGTTTCAGCATGTCGTGAAGATGCTCTGTTGGATTATTTTTGTGTGGATAAAGTCTGAATGTCTGCGTTGTGGAAATATAGCGCATGGACGCGCATGAATGATTAAGAGTTGACTGAACGAGCTGAAATCTGGACACCACCTATGAAACACAGTGCCTAAAGGGTTTGGGAAACTACAGAATTGCGCACAAAGATTACACAACTTTACACAACCACCCAGGTAAAAAAGTAGTATACTTTAGTGTATTTGAAATATGAATGAAGTACATGAATTATAAAACAAGTATACTTCTACTTGTTGTACTTTATTTAAAGAGTATTTGATTTGTACTTTTTAAAAGTATACTTCAAAAAAGATGTAATTAAGTTCAACTTAATAGTCCAAACAGTAAGTATACTAATTTATCAGTAATCAAATTATTTTCTAAATGTACTTTTTGAAAGTGTACTTTGTTGTTAATGTATTTTAAATTGTATTGAAGTTTATTTTTTTTAAGTGTATTAAATTTGACATACTTAGAGTGGCAATTCAGTGTACTTATGGGAAGTATATATTTTTTGGAAATTAATTGTTAGTATACTTTTTTTAAAGTGTACTATGTTCTCACTTCATTAGAAGTGTGACTTATACAGTACACTCTAAAATAAGTGTATTTTTAGTGGCATATCAGAGTACTCATAAAATATGTTAAAATACAAAAATGTATAGTGGTAATTTAGTGTACTTTTAGTAAGTACGCTTATTTGTAATACAAAGTATAATTTATTAAAGTGTACACTGATTTCACTTCATCTGTAGTGTAATCTTAGAGTCAGTCTGTCGTTATCTGGCTCGGCTCGGTGTTCATCTTCAGTTCTCTCTTCACAGCAGTTCAGTCAGTGTACTGTTTGAGTACATGACTTACTCGGGGATATTGGTTTGTTTGAACTCAGAGGGAGTGTCAGCCACATTAAAAAAGTTAACAGCTTAAGTCATTTGTGGATTAATGTGTATTGGAGACGCGAACCGTTTAAAACGATTCAGTTCGATTTGGTGAACTGGTTCAAAAAGATCCGGTTACATCGAATGATTCGTTCGCGAACCGGATATCATCACAAACTGCTTTGTTTTGAACTCTCTCTCACAACAGATACGGAAAAGAAGACAATGCTGAATAAAGTCGTAGTTTTTGCTATTTTTGGACCAAAATGTATTTTCGATGCTTCAAAAAAATCTAACTGACCCTCTGATGTCACATGGACTACTTTGATGATGTTTTTCTTACCTTTAGAGCTCTCGGACTAAATCTAAAATATCTTAAACTTTGTTCCAAAGATAAACAGAGGTCTTACGGGTTTGGAACAACATGAGGGTAAGTTATTAATGACATAATTTTGCTATTTGGGTGAACTAACCCTTTAATTTGAAGAACATGCATGTTCACGTTATGTCTTGGAATACAGACTTGACTTCCCAGATTACAAATTTGAAAATCCACTTAACTCTGCCATTTTTGCCGGGAACTTCTTGTTTGAATTTCACTGATTAAGCAATATGGTAAAAGTGACAGTGGGCTGGTACGGATTAAGGCTGGGATAAACGATAATTTTTTTACGATTATTTTGGCGATTATTTTTCGATGCATCGATTAATCTAACTATTCATTTTTCCAGTCCGATTCTATTTCGGTTTGATTCGATTATCGATAATCTCCCCATTAATTGACTAATACCAATTTATGAAAAAGTCCAAAATAAAAGACTATCCAAGTGCAAAGTAATGCATTAGTCAGAGGTCGCGTTCGATAAACTAGCTTACTAAAAAAAGTGCATCTTGTAATTCTTCTTTCAGATGAAAATAACAACAAATTGATGTCTAGCATTCAATAAATAAAAAAAAAAGGTCGCCCAAAATACTTGTTTAGAGCAATTGAAAGAATACAGTAACCAATGTAAACTTGAGGGCTTTAAGCTAACACAGAGAGTGCTTTTCCAACAAAAAATTAACATTGACAGTGGGAGCCAGCAGCCTGTCATGGTGTCCTTCCTGAACCAACAGAATTTAACATTTGTTGAAAACGCATATCTTACTGAAAAAAGTGCATCTTTTAATTCTTCATTCACATAAAAATAACATCAACGTATAGTAGTAATACACTCTGCCACTCACCTTTTTCTTAAAAAAAAAAAATACTAATGTAGGTAACTAGAATTTAATAAATGGAACATTATTGTAAAGTGTATCGATTTGTTATACACGGATTCAGATGTCTCATGAGTTCAGTGTTGGACAGATCAGTTGTTTTAACCATTCATTTAAGTGAATCAGTTCAACTGAGTCATTAGTTCGTGAATCAGACATGTCATTATTGGATGTGTAAGCGCTGTATGATTATCCCGGCAGTTTATTTTTTAGCACAACTTTTCAGCAAAAAAATTATCTCAGAATGCTCCATGTGAAACTTTGTTCATCCCAGCCCTGGTACGGAAATAACTACAAGGCCTCTGGCAAATTGGCGCAGGTACCAATACTGTGACCACAAGTGACATATTGCATTTATAGGCAACCCTCACAGGGAAAGGAAAAAAAGGCGAGCTGAAGGAGCAGCTTGAGCCAGAAAAAACAACGCAATTTTAGGTACAGTAATGTCGTAGTTATGAATCCAAATCCATTGTCATGATTGATTGACAAATCCATTATAATCAATGATTGTATTTCAATGTTATACATTGTCTATCCTGTTTTCATTCATCCCCATGTCTCTTTCCTGTTTTCACAGATGCAGTGAGGGAGCGATTCCCCAACACCGAGGTGGCAGAGATCCAGGCCCTTCTACGGAGGAAGTGCAACAATGAGAGCTACAAGGCCTCTAGTAACTCAAGTCAGAGCTACAGGTGCTGGTCATATAATTAGAATATCGTGAGAAAGTTACTTTTTTTTTATTGTAAATTATTTTTAAAAATGAAACTTTCATATATTCTAGATTCCCTACATGTAAAGTAAAACATTTCAAAAGTTTTTTTTTAATTTTTTAATTTTTTTTTATTTTGATGATTAGAGTGTACAGCTCATGAAAGTCCAAAATCCAGTATCTCAAAATATTAGAATATTTTCTAAGATCAATCAAAAAATGGATTTTCAAAACAGAAAAGTTCAAGTTCTTGCTTTAGCATGTTCATTTGTGCACTCAATACTTGGTCGGCAGCACATATTACAGCAAATGACTTGCTCCTAGCACAAATTACAGCATCAGTGAAGTGTGGCATGGAAATGATCAGCCTGTGGCACTGCTGAGGCACTATTGAGCCTTCAGATCATCTGTATATTGTTGGATCGACTGTTTCTCATCTTTCTCTTGAAAATATCCCATAGATTCAGGTCAGGCATGTTGGCTGGCCAATAAAACACAGTAATATCATGGTCAGCAAACCACTTGGAAGTGTTTTGCACTGTGGGCAGGTGCTAAAGTCCTGCTGGAAAAGGAAATCAGCATCTCCATAAAGCTTGTCAGCAGATGGAAGCATAAAGTGCTCCAAAATCTCCTGGAAGATGGCTGCATTGACGTTGCACTTGATAAAACACAATGGACCAACACTAGCAGATGTCACGGCCCCCCAAATCATTACTGACTTCAGAAACTTCCCACTAGACTTCAAGCAGCTTGGATTCTGTGCCTCTCCAGTCTTCCTTCAGACTCTGGGACCATGATGTCAACATGAAATGCAAAATTTACTTTTATCTGAAAAGAGGACTTTCGACCACTGTTCACTGTCCAGTTCTTTTTCTCCTTAGCCCAGGTAAGATGCTTCTGACGTTGTTTCTGTTTCAGAAGTGGCTTGGTAGTCCTTTTCCTGAAGATGTCTAAGTGTGGTGACTCTTGATGCTCTGACTCCGGCTTCATTTGACTCATTTTGAAGCTCTCCCAAGTGTTTGAATCGGCTTTACTTGACAGTATTCTCAAGCTTGTGGTCATCCCTGTTGCTTGTGCTCCTTTGCCTACCCAATTTCTTCCTTCTAGTCAACTTTGCATTTAATATGCTTTGATACATCACTCTGTAAACAGCCACCCCATTCAGTAATGACCTTCTGTGACTTACTCTCTTTGAGGAGGGTGTCAGTGATTGTCTCCTGGACCATTGCCAAGTCAGCAGTCTTCCCCATTAGTGTGGTTTCAAAGAACAAGAGATACCCGGAATTTATACTGTAGGGATGGTCGTTTAATGAAACTCAAATGTAAATATTCTAATATTTTGAGATACTGGATTTTGGACTTTCATTAGCTGTATGCTCTAATCAACAAATTAAAAAAAAAAAAAAAAAAAAAAAACTTTTGAAATGTTTTACTTTACATGTAGGGAATCTAGTATAAATGAAAGTTTCATTTTTTTAAATAATTTACAATGAAAAAATGAACTTTTTCACGATATTCTAATTATATGACCAGCACCTGTAGATATGCATGTGTAGTAAGTTGTTTGCCATTGTTCTGTTCCCGGCATTTCAGAGAAAGTCGACTGTTCAAGGTTCCTCCTTTTGCCAATATCTGCTTTTGTGTGTTACTTTAGTGTTAATAATAAAGATCCTTTTCTGAAATGCAATTTGTAATCTGTTGATTTAATGTATTTGAACTGAATTGTAATGTAATACACTTGTAGTGTAATACCAACATTCATGCTTAAGTATAACAAAATGGGGATAAAATTACAAATGAAATGTACTTTCAATTTGTTTCTACCTTACACTATAATAACATTGCACTGAAAGTACGTGTCTATGATGTTTAGGTTGTAATTGAACTTCACTTCAAAAACATTATTATTGTCATAGTGGGACACTTTAAAAGCACTAAATATAGTTAGGAAGTGCATTTGTAGATCACTTGAAATGTTACAGAGGCATACTAAATTAACTGTTTATAGTAATTATAAGTATGATAGCAGTATGCACAAAATGTACTTAAACACAACTATAATTTGCACTGCAATGCCTTTTTAAGTGTATTTACATTAGAATAGCAATACAATGCAATTGTACTGTAAGTGTGCTTAATTGCTCATGAATCTTGATTTTCATTAGTGTATTTTAGTGCACTTGAAGTTTAAAAAAAGTTGTTCCATTTTAGTATACTATTTACACTAGAAGTGTAGTTAAATAGATGTTAAGTTGAAGTTAATACATAATTGAATACACTTAACTATACTTGGATTTGACGAAAATAGTACAAAATGTAGAAAATATACTTAGTACACTTTATTAAAGTATATTTTTAATATAATTCTTTTTCACCTGGGCATAGATGATCCAAAGTGCTTTATGGTAAGGAATATAATCAGAATTTTTTTTTTTTTTTTTTAAAGAAAGAAAGAAAAATATACATAAGAAAAACAATAGCTGAAATAAAGTTGACAGCTGCATGCATTTGCACTTCAACAGACAGAAACACAAAATTATGCCAAAATGCCCACTTTGTTGAGTATCCTCATAAGCACAGTCATAAATGAGTTAAATAAACTCTTACATGACCGTAAAGAGTTGTGAGGATGTTGAATGTGTGTCAATCTGTCAGATCCGCCTCATGTGCATCTAGTCTTAAAGTGACAGCAGCCTAATAAACCTTCTGCTGTGATGTCTTTCATTAATGTTAATCAAAGACAAAAAGGATTAATCTAAATTTAATTTTATAACTTATGCAGTGAAGATTGTGAAGTGTTTGATAACTTTATTCCATTTCTGTATACTTTGTATTATATCAAATATTTTAAAATATACTGTCTTTATGTTGCTTATACATTCATTTGGAGATTAAATGTGAAGTTATTTAAAGACCCCCTGTGGTGAAAATCAAGTTTTTAATGTTGTTTATATGTGTTTTTAATATGCTTTTACAAACCATGTGCAAATTCATAAGTCAGCACCATTGCTCAGTATTTTATTATTTAAACTGAAGTAAACCAAAGACAGTCTAAAACCCGCGGTTTGAATCATGGGTGTTTGTGACGTCACAGATTACCTTGTAACTAATCACAACAACGTGCCGGCAGGCTTTAGCATATCATTAATTATGACTGCTCTGAAGCAGGAAAGTCTCGAGAGAAGCCAGGTTATCCCAGTAAATTTTCTGTGATATGAAAAATTGTGTAGATTTATCAATATAGCGAGTCTATTACGATGTTATGATGAACTATAAGCCTTTCTCCACTGATGTTCTGAGTTGTTCAAAGCATTTGTAAAGATACTGATTGTTAGAAGGCAGCTGTCTGACTCTGAGATAAAGAACAGGAATGATGTGTGTAACATTAGCAACACATTATTAGCTGTTTGATAACGTAGTCAAGCAAAAGGCTACCTATGTTAATTCATATTAATTAATGACAGAACCATCACAAGGGCTGTGTCAAGTGTGCAAGCACATAGTGGCTCGCGCCAAAGTAAAGTGACAGCTGACTTGAATTAAAGCCAATAAAGTTAATGTTTTTGTCCTTCGAAATATTTTAATACTATAAAACATAGCTAAAACAATATTGCTCTGGGCATGTGCGCGTGACCGTGATTCATGTGCATATGTCAATCAGTGTGGAATTGCATGCCAAGTTCTGAGAGAGCTATTCAGTCCATTATAAATTCTGATTTTGTCTGCCTCTGAAATGGATCAACCCATAGATATTAGCCTACCTGATAAGTTCAAGTAAATATGCTGGGAATCCGTGCTCGTTCAAGGACGTGCATTTATTTCATGTACGAGCACCTGCAGGGCACCTGCAGAATGTTTTTTTTTTAAATCTGAACTCCAAAAAGCGACAAAATTGTCAAACATCCATTTAGCGCATGTTCACAGAGGAAAACGGCTGCTTGTTCTCTTGATACTGTCTGTTTTACTGAGAAATCGCTTCAGTGAATTGATTCAGTGAGAGAGCAGTCTAAAGAAATGCAAGTGGATTCAGACCGTTTTGCAAAGGCGTTTCACCAATTCATAATTTAAAACAGAATTTAAGCGTCAGAAATTAAACTGAATATACAAAGCGAAGCAAGCTGCTTTCTTAAATATCCACAACACAAACAACAAATTGCTCATCACTATAGCAACACTAGACTCTCCGAGGTGGCGTGAGCGAGTGGAGGTGGGGCTAATTTGAATATTCATTAATCCGTGTATATAAAATGAGGCAAGGTTGTAGAGTTACATTCAAGCTATTTTAAGGCATGAAGAAATTTTTTTTCACTTTATTTTTTTTTTATTTTTTTAAATATGTCAATTTGGTGATCAAAGATGAGTTTGATGGAATACAGGGGGACTTTAAATATAAAATATATTAAAAACTTTAATGGATCCTGTGTGGGTAGACAACAAATGTTCAGTGTGGGGTTTGAGAAGTGTGACATGAAACGATGGAGAGATTCTGTAGTACAAGGGTAGGTTGAACTGGTATGTGACTTCGTTTATCTGCCTCTCCACAGTGAAAGGACCTATATGGCAGGGACTCAGCTTACAGCAAGGCAGGCAAAGCTATCTAAGAAGATATGCAGGTGTCAGCCTTCCTCTTGTGTCTTCGCATTGCCTGTTGGAGATGCATATGCACTGAGTCCACATCCTCTTGCTCCGCTTGAACCAGTGGTTAACAGTTGGAACCTCTGATGGCTCGCCGGATGAGGGGAACAAAGGAGGTTGGTAACCAAGGATACACTGGAATGGAGTAAGCCTGGTAGTAGTCTGACGGAGGGAATTCTGGGCTAGAGATGAATTGGGGACCGCAATCAGATACGTATGTCGAAACACATGTTGAAAGAGGATTTCTGCAGCTTTAAATGCCGTGGGTAGGCCCTTCAAGGGGATTAGTTTATGCGCATTGGAGAAGCGGTCTACGATGATGAACACACAGGTATGAAAATCAGAGGGAGGTACATCAGTAATGAAGTCTATACCCATGTGGGACGTTGAGGAATTTGTAACAATACCAGCTTCCCCTCTGGGAGTTTCCATGGAGTGTTGGTGACGGCACAGTCTGATCATCCCTTGGCGTATCGGGAGATATCCTGGGCCATTGAGGGCCAATAGTAGTGGTGATGGAGGAGCGAGAGGGTTCGCTGACTACCTGGGTGTCCAAAGCCCAGAGAAGAGTGAGCTGAGTCCTTGAGGGACAGGGGGCAAGCGGATGGAACATGGATCCGTCCCTCAGGACCTCCTAGCGGTGCAGGTTCAGAGCATGTGGCTAAAAGGAATTGATTGACGAGGGACGACTGGATGGGACTGACTATCATGGCTGGAGGATGGGTTCTGGAAGACAAGATGTAACGAAGTTCAATGTCAGGAAGAAGGAGGCGGGAACCGGCGAACATTCAACAAACTTTAACACTAGAAGTCCCAGAGAGCAGCCATTTGGCTTTTCTACCTATAAAACCCGCAGGACAGCCGATGGGCTGGAAGTCTTTAGGCTAATATCCTTAATCAGCTGTGAACAGTTGCTTTTGTTATGTAAACAATGTGGGGCCATGCTGAGCCACTTCAAGGAAACTTGTGTTTCACTTTGCCATCTTAGAGAGAAATCCACACACATGTTTTTTTTTTTCCTTTGTTGCTGAGATCTATTGATAAAAATAGTACAAAATAAAATAAAGAAACCAACCATTTGTACACATATTTACAAATAATATTAAAAAGTGAGTGAGTACATTCCAGCAATCACTCACAATCCTGGCACTGCCTGGCAATATATTATAAATACATTTTGTATATATTCATTATATATTAATCTTATATTTGAAATACATCATAAGTCCATTTTTAAAAGTGTTTGAAAGATGGGTTCAAGTGTACTACAAGTGGTAACTAAATACATTTTTCTATACAGAGATAGAATGTTAAAAGCACATTTTAGTTCAAATTCATGGTGCCTCAAAATAGCACAGTTGAGTACACTTAGATGTTCTTAAGATTATCTTAAGAAGTACTAAAGAAGAGCTTTTAGTATATTAAGTACAAAATAAGTGCACGGAAATAGAGCACTGGACATTATGGAAGTGTATAAGTGTACTAAAATAAAGTGTATTTTACTGCACTTTTTTTCACCTGGGTAGACACTCCAACACTTTCCGTTTGCATTAAGATTATTTTTATTACCACACTGGCAGATATTGATCATTTTACTTAAGTAAAATGCACTTAATTTAGATCCCCCCAGGAAACAAGACTAAATATCATATATAATTTTCTCATATAGAAAATCCATCTTGATTTAAGATTTTTTATTTTTTATTTACTTGAAATAGGATAAAAAAAAAACTTAGTATGAAAAGCATTTTTGCAGTATGAATGAGTGAGTTAACTTTTTAAACATCACTTCATTTCAGGGTTAACATAGTCAGAGTTTTCACTTAACCTCCTTTCTGAAACCGGCCCATGGTCAATCAAGTTCTCTGCTTTTAGCAGCCCTCCCTCCCCCACACATACAAACAAGCCACCAGCAACCATTCACACACACACACCCCCAACCCCCCTGCAGATTGCTCAGGTAATGACCATATTTACACATGAATTGATGCTAATGATAGCCAAAAGACTAGCCAGTTAGCATCCACTTGGCTAAAGGAGAGTTACAAATCTCTGGGACTTCTAGTGTTAATATAAAATAAACAAAGAACAAAATGAAAGTAATTATTTTTAATTATCACTCGCGTCACCGGCCTCGTGCCATTCCCTCACGGCTCTCGCCCACCCTGCTGGTCACATACCCCCAACGCCCCTCGCAGGCCGGGGGGTACTCCCACGACTGCGCTTATTCTCCCCCCGGGGCCTGTCTCGGCGGCCGCAGCACCTGGGGGTAAGGACAGACGTGACGAGAGAAAGGAGATGGAAGCAAGGGGAGCAACAGGACGAGAGAGGGGAGAGAGGAAAAAGAAAGAAAAAAAAAAAATTCTTGGTCCGGTTCCCCGACACACTGCCACTCGGTCCTCAGCCTGCCAAGAGGCTCTTCTTCGCGGTGCCATGCGGTTGCACTGGACGCTCGGTGGACGGCCCGATCCTCGACCGCCTCCTGGCGGCCGGCGATGGCTCCTCCGACTGAGGGCAGCCAGCAGCGAGTCCCCTGTCCCCTGCTCCTCCCCTTCATGGCGGACGGCAGCAGGCTCCGGCCCACGGCAGACTGCGGCGACTCTTCCGCTCCCTCCAGGTCCAGGACGGCAGCCACCCCACCTCGTCCCAGGAGCACGGCATCCGGGTCTCCGTCCCACCTTTCACAAGGCTCCAGCACCACCGCCTCGGGCAGTATCTCGTGGTCTACACATACTCCCGCGCTGCCCGAACTCCGCAGCACCGCGATCCCCCTCAGCAGCGAGGGCTTTTCGACAGCATGTCCCTCCTTCCTCCCGGGTTTCGGCACCAATGTAACGAAGTTCAATGTCAGGAAGAAGGAGGCGGGAACCGGCGAACATTCAACAAACTTTAATATAAAATAAACAAAGAACAAAACGAAAGTAATGCCGGCAGACCCTCACGGACGTCTGCCGGCCACACAAACATAATAAAACATAACATAAAGTCCAGGCCTGGTCCTCTCTCATCCTTCACTGTAGTCGCTCCTCCTTTTATGCCTCCGGAGCTCCTCCGTGAGAGACTCGAGGCCGGCACGCCTCGCAGGTGACGCTCATTATCACTCGCGTCACCGGCCTCGCGCCGTTCCCTCACGGCTCTCGCCCGCCCTGCTCGTCACACAAGACTCTGGATCAAGATGATGCAGTCGATAGAGGGCATCTGCCTTGCAGTTCTTGTGGCTGGGTCTGTAAGTGATGAAAAAGTCGAATCTGATGAAGAACAGAGCCCATCTGGCTTGACGTGGATTCAGATGTTTAACATCTCGCAGGTATTGCAGGTTTTATGGTTGGTGATGACCTCAAAACAATGGTTTGCTCCCTCCAGCCAATGTCTGCTCTCCACAAGGGCAAGTTTGAGCTCTCGATTGTCGATATTGTAGTTCTGTTCCACTAGGGACAGCTTTTTTTTTTAGTAGAAGGCACATGAATGGAGGTGTGGAGGATCACCCTGCTGCTGTGACAGTAAGGTTCCTATGCTGGTGGTGAAGGCATCCACTTCCATGACGAAAGGGAGGACAAGATTGGGATGAACCAGGAAGGAAGTGGACAGAAAGGCTTCTTTGTGGTTCTTGAATGCATGGATAGTGGGTTCCAGGACAGAGACGTGGGCCAGTTCTTGAGGAGTAAGGGGAGAGGAGAGCTGAGGAGTAGTTGTGGATGAAGTGCCAATAAAATTTGGCAAACCGGCAATGGACAATTTGCAGTTCCTGAACAGTGATGGGTTGGGGCCAGTTCTGGATGGTTTCCACCTTCCTCTGGTCCACTTGGATGCCACGTTGGTCAATGACGTAACCCAGAAAATGAACGGAGGTGGGGTGGAACTTGTACTTCTCCAACTTGAGGTATAGATAGTGTTCTCTCAGCTTCTTGAGGACCTTGGTTATGTGTTGGCGATTTTCGGCCAGGTTCCGGGAGTAAATCAGGATATCGTCCATATAGATGATGACAAATCATTGGAGGAACTCCCGGAACACCTCATTCATGTAGCCCTGGAATACGGCAAAACTCAGTATTCATTAAGACCTGATGGCATCACGAAGGCAGTTTTCCATTCATCTCCCTTGTGAATGTGAATGAGGTGTGAGCCCCACACAGCTGTTCTAATGCTGCAGGGACCAGAGGATAAGTGTACTTCACCGTCTGGGAGTTAAGGTGGCGGTAATCTATACATGGCCACAAACCTCTGTCCTTTTTTGGTGACAAACAAGAAGCTGGAAGTGGCAGGGGATGTGGAAGGTCGAATTAATTGCTGTTGTAGTGCCTCCTGGATGTACTCCTCCATGGCCTTCTGCTCTGGGATGGACAATGGGTAAACTCTACCTTTGGGCAGAGTAGCCCCAGGCAGCAGGTCGATTACACAATCCCATGGCCAATGAGGTGGTAACTGGGTAGCCAACTGCTTGCTGAACACATCCTGGAACGCCCGGTGCTCTGGAGGAATTTTCTTTTTGCTCTTGGTCTCAGGACTTTCAATGGTGGTGGAGTTCAGGGTGACCACTAGTGGAGAGTTGACCCTGAAGCCCAGGTATTCTAGATGGCTGAGGAGCAGGGATCTGTGGGCACAAAGCTTCTATTCGCATTGGGCTATAAGCAGGCAATCATTGAGGTAGTTTAGAATGCGGATTCCCATCTGTCTCAGAGGGGAGAGAGCTGCATAAAAGTACGTGGAGCTAGAGAGAATCTGAACGGAAGGACTGTATATTGGTATGCCAACCCCTCAAACATGAATCTTAAGAATGATTTGTGATGGGGGGCTAACTGGATATGAAAGTATGCATTTTTCAGAACCACTAATAGCACAGAAGGCACAGAAGGTGCATCAGGTGGCCTACCAAAAGCCATTTCCTCAGGTGTTTTGATCTCCCGCCCCAACACAAGAAGGGCGGGTGTGCATGAGTTTAAATCTTGCACAGTAGATTGGCCCGCCATCAAAATAAATTGCAAGTGCCTGTCCCAATTTCACTGATGCATGGTCACAATGGCAGTTGTTCCACCATTGACCTATTAAATTTTAAAGGGGTAGTTCACCCAAAAATGAAAATTTGATGTTTATCTGCTTACCCCCAGTGCATCCAAGATGTAGGTGACTTTGCTTCTTCACTAGAACACAAATGATAATTTTTAACTTCTACCGTTGCCGTCTGTCAGTCAAATAATGCGAGTGAATGGGAACTTTATTAATAAGAGTTGAAAAAACGTGCATAGACAAATCCAATTAAAACCCATTGATGTCCTAAAACACAAAACGTTTGGTTTGTACGAGAAACCGAACAGTATTTATATAATTTTTTACCTCTAAAACACTACTATGTCCAACTGTGTTCAGCACTCGGTTAATGAGGTCTGATCGCACTCTGACAACTGAAGTACAAACCCATCGTTTTGTGTCTTAGGACATCAATGTGTCGTTACGAGCCACAGGGTTTAAATTAGATTTGTCTATGCATGTTTTTTCAACTCTTATTGATAGAGTTCCCATTCACTTGCATTATTTGACTGACAGATGGCAACAGTTGGAGTTAAAAATCATCATTTGTGTTCTACTGAAAAAAACAAAGTCACCTACGCACCTACCCTCCCTTTAAACCTCTTGTCACTGCGTAAGGATCCTGTGACCTAAAACTGGCTGAACATGCCATCCACAAGAGCGTTCCTAAATATATAGTCACCCAACGAGCCCGCCAAAACGGGCGTGGCTTACGGCTATATAAGCCGGCGTTTCGCCATGGGATTCAGTTTAACTCGACTGAAGCGACGAGACTGAGCCACAGTGTTGTGGCCTGGCATAGAACGCAGTACTTGTTCCCGTATCTCAGGGAACCAAGGTTACGGTTAGGGAATGACATGAACATATCATGGGCACCAGAGGGGCCCAGAGGATACGTGAGGGGCCAAGGCTGTTGAACCCTATGTCCCGGGAGAACCCTGGGGAAGTGTAATGACGATGCTCAATGAGGCTGTCGAATCACACTGAGAGGACCCGAGCATGTAAGGTCGGAATGTGTAAAGGTCGTGAAGTTGTAAAACCTGACAAACGTGGACTGCGAGGACCAGCCGGCCGCCTCACATATGTCTTTGAGAGATACTCCACTAGACCAAGTCCAGGACAAGGCCATGCCTCTAGTGGAATGAGCTCTTACTCCTATGGGGCAATCCAGGCCCATAGAGGAGTAGCATAGAGCAATCGCGTCGACTATCCAACATGAGAGGCGCTGCTTTGAGACCGGAGACCCCTTGGTGCGGCCACTAAAGCAGACGAAGAGCTGGTCAGATTGCCTGAATGGCTTGGACCGCTCAACATAGATTCTCAATGCCCTGATGGGGCAGAGTGATTCCGGAGACCCCTTGGTGCGGACACTAAAGCAGACGAAGAGCTGGTCAGATTGCCTGAATGGCTTGGACCGCTCAACATAGATTCTCAATGCCCTGATGGGGCAGAGTGATTCCGTCTCTCGCTCGTCCGAAGGAGGAAGTAGTGCACAGAGGGAAATGACTTGTGCTCTGAATGGAGTCGAGAGCACCTTAGGGACATAGCCATGTTGGGGTTTCAGAATGACCTTAGAGTCGTTGGTCCCAAACTCCATGCATGCAGGGCTCACAGAGAGGGCCTGCAGGTCGCTAACACGCTTGACCGATGCTAATGCTAGTAGCAGCGCGGTTTTGAGCGTTAAAGGCCGGAGATCGGCTGACTGCAGTGGTTCAAAGGGCGGGCCCTTGAGTGCTGCAAGGACAGTGGAAAGGTCCCAGGTGGGAACTGTAAGTGGTCTAGGGGGATGAAGGCGATGGGGGCGTAAAATGCTCCGATGGCTGCAACGTAGACCTTGAGCGTGGATGGGGTGAGACCCTTGTCCAGTCGCTCTTGGAGGAAAGACAGTATCTGAGATACGTCACTCTCCACAGGGTCAATGCTGTGTGTTGAGCACCAGTCAGCAAAGACAGACCATTTCTGAGCATAGAGACGTCTGGTAGACGGAGCTCTAGCTTGAGAGATGGTGTGTAAAATCGTGATCGGGGGAAAAGCGTAAAGGAGGAGCCTGGGTCAGGTGTGGGCCAGCGCATCCCTTTCCTTTGAGAAGAAGGTTGGGCAATGAGAATTGTCTTCTGAGGCGAAGAGGTTGACCTCTGCCTTCCCGAAGATTTCTCATATCTGTTGCACCGTCCGGGGATGGAGCATCCACTCGTCTGAGGGAATGTTGCTCCGAGACAGCATGTCTGCTCCCAGGTTCGATTTCCCAGCTATGTGTGTCGCTCCGAGCGACTGCAATCTGGGTGTTGCCCATTCAAGGAGGTGCTGCGTCAGGGCGCAAAGGCGGCTGGACGACAGGCCCCCCTGATGATTTATATATGATACGACCGTCATGCTGTACGATTGGACCAGGACGTGATGTCCTTTCAGGAACTTTTGGAACACAGCAAGGGCTCGTTCCACTGCCAGCATCTCGGCTCCCATCGAGGGACCAAAGGTGTAGAGCCCATAATGATGGCTGGGGGTGCCAGATCGTCCCGTTTGCCTGAGAGAGGAGGTCCCGTCTCAGGGGAATTGGCCATGGTGCTCTCGTAGAGAGTCTGAACAGCTCTGGGGACCAGATTTGGGTCCTCCAGAGCGGGGCCACCAGGAGGACTCTGTGATTATCTTCCCTGATGCGTTTGATGACAGAAGGAATTCTGAAATCTAAGATGGGTCTGAGACTGCCATCTTTCTTGGGGAAATAGCGGCTGTAGAAGCCCGATTCGCTCTCTGCAGGGGGAACAATTTCTATGGCTCCCTTTTTCAGCAGAGACATCAATTCCGTACGGAGGACGTGTGCGTCGTCCGGTTTGACTGAAGTGGTTACCACACCACTGAAGCGCTGGGGTCTTCGGGTGAACTGGAGGGAATAGCCGCGGGATATAGTCCCGATGACCCACTGTGACACGTCGGGGATGGCTTGCCAGGCCTCGACCCGTGTGACCAGGGGCTGAATGGCATCTGGTGACAGACCGCTGTGAAGGGGTCTTTGCACTGACGTAAAAGGGGGAGGAAATTTGCTCTCTTTTTGGATATTTAAAAATATTGAGTTCGCCGTTAGAACGGCGTTTTGTGTGGGCGCAATTTCTGTGGGCCCAGGACACATAACTCGATGATCCCCAATACCTGGCACTGAGCGAGATTGCGGGGGATCTAAGCGGGAGAGCTTTTGGGGTGGTCCGGCCGTGGCGAGACCTGGCCCCATCCTCTTTCTTCCTGTTGGATCAGGAAGACGCCGGAGGCGTCGGGTCCAGCACTATCTTAGGCCGGGGACCTTGGCGTCTCGGAGCGTGGAGCGCTTCGCAGCGTGGGCTCGCAGGAGCTGCTCCTTGGGTGGTGCTGTTTGAGAAGCGGAAGGGGCAGGCTTGCTCTGGTGCTGGGTTGACTTGCAGCAGACAAAGAGCTGGAGCGCTTGGGCAAGGAATGTCGCATTGCTTGGGACGATTTCTGCGCAGCGGTGAAGCGTTTGGTGAACCCTTCCACGACTGGAAGGTGAGACGGGGGCGTCCAAGAAGGCCATCTTGTCTGCTTCCTTGATCTCTGTGAGGTTGAGCCAGATATGGTGCTCCAAAATGACTAAGTTGGCCATGGATCTTCCGATGGCTTGAGCCGTGGCTTTCGTGGTGTGCAGGGCCAGGTCAGTAGCGCTGCGTAAGTCAAGGAAAGCTGGCGCGTAATTTCCAGACTCATCCTGGGAGCGGAGGAGTTTGGCCTGGAAGACTTGAAGAATGGCCATAGTGTGGAGTGCAGATGCAGCTTGCCCGGCTGAGGAGTACGCTTGGCCGGCGATGGCGGAGGTCGTACGACAGGGCTTGGAAAGGAGGGCTCTTTAGGGCAGAGATGAGCGGCCATGGCTTCGTCCAGTGGCGGCATCTGCTCATAGCCCTTCTCATGTGAGCCGTCAACCAAGGTGAGAGCGAAGAAGTGCGAAGGTGGGCGGAGTAAGGAGAGCGCCATGACTTCGTCAGCTCCGTGTGGACCTCAGGGAAGAAGGGCGCAGATACCTGGCAGATACCACTCGTCCAGCCTACTGCGAGTCGGCTCTTTAGGTGTAGCCCATTCTAAGTCGAGCTCCTCGGCGGCCCTTGAGAGGATGCGGATTAATTCGGCGTTCATCCCTGGCCTGGAGTCAATGGGCTGTAGTGACGGCAGGGAGGCGGGCTCCTCGTCGCCGAACCACTCCTCCGCTTCAGATGCTGCGAGCGGCATGGAGTCATTGAGCTGCTCATCCTCTGAGCCGCCAAAGGAGACTAGGTCACTCGCTTCTGCTGAGGGACGCAGTTCCGGGCGTGCGAAGAGGACGGGGGACGGCTCTCTCACGGGAGAGGGAGAGGTAGGCGGGCGGGGGGGCGGTGTAAGCTCTGCCAAATCCGAGCGCTGGGCCCCTTTGCCTCGCTGTCTCTTTCTGGCCGGCTCGCGTCATCATCCTGCAGAGGGGCTCTGCAGGTGCCACAAGCGAAACGCCGGCTTATATAGCCGTAAGCCACGCCCGTTTTTGCGGGCACGTTGGCGTGCTGTTTCGCCATAGGCTCGCACGACTACGCCGCGCCGTCATTGGCTCAAAGTGTTGCATTCCTTTGAACCAACAGACATGCAGTTACACTGCGCTATTGAAAAAGGCTTCAGCAAGGAGGAAAAAGGAGCTTTTCCCCATACGCAGTATGAGTGAGAGTATTGAAAGGGAACATAAGCATTGTCTTTTTTTTTCTTTTTTTTTTTATAATTTAACCAAATGCAACATAACACGTCTCAAAATACAATTAAGAAAGAATGCTTTAAGAGATAGATATAACAGTCACAAACATTCTGAAGAATAAGGATAAGAAAGAAAAAAAAAACAGAAAAACAGAGAGAGAGAGAGAGAGAGAGAGAGACAAGCAAATATTTCTTTCTTTTTCCTAGGGACACATTCAAGATTCATATAATTTTGTGAAGCATAGCAGGGACATTACAATATGAAGAATTTCTCCATAAAATGTAAAAATGTCATTCCTATGTGAAAATGTATTCTTATTAAAGCTACTAAAGATAATTCAAACAAGAGTAGCTAGTGATTTTGTTTTTTTCTTTTGTTGTTTGATTCACATTAACAACATATATAGCAGTAGGTACTGATTATTACACTGCTTTCACGTTAATACACAGATCGAATATACACATGCGATTTCTTTACTTGCTGTTTACGTCCACAGACATAACTAAATGTGTTTATATGAACTGTCTGTTTTTGACATAACTTTGTGTGCATTTGACAGTTTAAGCTCAATAACACATGATATAATACTCACTGGATGTGCCATCTGACATCCAGCTCTTTGTGCGCATGCTTCGGGTGTGTGTGCTCAGAAAACCATATATCAGAAGTTTAGCATGCTGGCTTTAAAACGCATGCAGATAATAATGATGATGAAAACTGCAAGGTCACGTGAGGGTGACAGCGATAGAGATGATAATCAAAACCAGATAATCATTCATGATAATCAAAAAACAGATGTTTTAGTTTTTGGCAGAGTATTATTCCGAGGCAAGAGCTATAAAGATGTGGTGGGGAGCAGCAGCTGATTTGCTTATAAAGATACATGCACAAAAACAGCATGTTTTTCTTTCCACTCAAAAATGGGTATTTACAACATGTAATAAATGGTATGTGGGGTATTTTGAGCTGAAACTTCACAGATAAATTCTGGGGACACCTGAGACTTATATTACATCTTGTAAAAAGGAGCATAATAGGTCCCCTTTAATATACTAATATAATTACAACCGCTTAAACCTACCACCTAAACCTACACCTGTATCACAACCTAAATAACAGCAAATGCTTGTTTTGTTTTTTTTGTTTTTTGTTTTTTTCTCAGAACAACTAAATGCTTCATTTTAAATATATGTTTAATACAACCATAAAGTGAGACTGATGACTTTAACTTTAACTTTGTTATATTGCCTTCAGGAAGTATTTATGTTCATTAATTGTACACCATTTGTTTCATGCGACACCTATATGAATCATATTTTTACACAGGCGTGCACACATGAATCATATTTTTACCCATTTTTTAACTAAATGAAAGACCTACAAGTTGTTGAACACATACCAATCGATTCATTTTTATTTAATTAATATTATTTAAACATAGAATATATTTAATTCCACACATATTTAATTTTCACAAAAATATTTCATTAAAAAATTCTAGTTAATTAAAAATGAGTGACAATTCAAGTTCAGTATGCTTTAATTTGACTTATATTTTAAAATTAACAGAATTTATTATCTTTTCTATTGCATTCAGAAGCTTTTCTGGCATATCCTTCCCACCACACCCTAAATACATTTTGTTTTCATGACATGCCTATAAAGGGAAGGGAAGACCTGTGAAGTCTGTAACCAGAGGGCATGTTTTCTTACGCACGGGGCGTGTGCGGACTTCTCTAGACTGGGTGTGGAAGCTGACAAAACAAACTGTTGCTGTGAGTCATTCTGATAAATGTGTAGCTGTGTCTTAAACAGTCACTGTTTGTCATAGTTACAAGCAATGACATGGCAAAACAGCTAATGGATGAAAATAAAAACATCATAATAGCAAACATAAGAGATTATTGAGAGATGAGAGAAAATATTAATAATAAATGAACGCCAAAACAACCATGTACTGCCATGTAGTGATAAATTGCTGAGTAATTTTTTTAGTTCATGTCTTGTTTACTCAGTTATTTCTCCAGGTGTTGAGTACAGTAGGCATCTATCCTCACTCGCATACCTAAGTCTGACACAATTTCCTGGTTCATTTGTGGTAACGTGTCCATGACTGATTCATGTATGAGCATTTGTCTGGGGCGTTTTTCTCCCTCTTTAAGTAGACCATACCTGAGCGTGATAGGAGTTATTTTACACGCATCAAACGGACAGGAATGTCAGAGTCAATCGCATGGAGGAGTGCAGCATTGAGGGCTATTCTGTATGCGGCCCTGCTAGCGCTGGTTTCTGGAGGGCCCCGACCAGAACACAGGACCCCAGACCATCCTCAGAGAGAACAGGCAGAGTGGAATCAAAGAGTTCAGTATCCAGCATTAAATGATGGTCAGCGCGTTCAGTTCCCTTCCCTCCATGAAACACAGCAGGTCCAGTTTCCTTCAGTGGATGATGGACAGGTAAAGAGAAATATTATTGTTTACAAGTATTGCTTTTTATGTATGTGTGTGAACTAAAACAGGTAATTGAATTTGATTTTGGATGAATAGTGTTTTTGTTCAAAATTTTAAGTTTTCATAATTGCCAGAAAAGGTTTTTTTTCTTTCTTTCTTTTTTTTTTTTTAAATAGCATCCAGGGGTTTGAAGTACCTATTACAACAACAACTTGTACATTACATGATAGATAGTTGTTAGTCTTCCATTTAGAATTCTGGAGAACCAAAGTCATGATATAATTATATATATATATATATATATATATATATATATATATATATATATATATATATATATATATATATATATATATATATATATACATATTTCACTGAGTTTTAAATCAAATTACTTTTATAGCTGGTGACATTCATTTCAGAATAAATTGTATTTGGATACAAGTATGGTCAAAAAAAGACATATTTCATCGGTCACTATAGCAATAGGCTGTAGTTATAGACATTGTTGAATGTTACAGTTGGTGATTAGTCCGAAGAACTATATTTCATATTCCAAGTAAAATCATCTATAGCCAGATTAAAAGCTTTACAATTTCAGGTAAATGGTTTCAGGACTAAGATTTCAGTTTTAATATTTGGTGTAAAAGCTATAAGAAAACTTTATTGTTTATTTTTTTATGCAGCATTTGTGCAACTTTGATCATTTTATCACATGTGTCTGCTACAAATGTTGGTGAAGTCAAGAGTGTATAAAATGTGCAAAGTAATTACAAGTAAAGTAAGAGCTTAAGTAAAGTTATGCTGCATCTTATGTGCCATCCTCAGTCTCCCCTATACTGGTCCCAGAAAATTGATTTCGTGTTTGCCTTGGGTACTTAAAAGAATTTCGCTTTGGCTTTTTTTAATCTATATAAAGTAAAAACTTGTGAACTGAAAAAAGATCGGCATCTCATTAAAAAACACAGTACTCAATTTTTCACCAACACTATCTATTGCTTTTGTGAAGTATTGTAATAATGACCACTTTAATAAAATGAACGACAATGTTAAAAGACATCAGTAAAATATGAGTTAAAAGGAATACATTTCTGCTTTGAGTCTATAATTTTTTATATAATCTCACTGGATATAATGTAAGACATTGTTTTTCATTTTAACTTTTTCTTTTTTGTGTGTGTATTGTTTTACCTGTAATTCAAAGTTTTAACAGAGGATAATTTTTATTCATTTTTTTTATAAAACGGTTAGTTCCTGTCCTTGATTCTGATTGGTCAATAGCTGTGTTTTATTCATGATAAAACACGGCTATGACCGCTTCACCGAACTGTTCTGTGTATCACTAAACAACACCCTTAGCAACCACTCTTAGCAACTTAACCGTTCTCAATTTATATTGTTCATTAAAGCTACTGTATTATGTAGAAGAGTTTTGTGAGAAAGAGATCGATTGAGCGAGTTTATTACCTGCATTCAGATTTAGCATTTTCCTTCAGGTCAGTCATGTTCATAATAAAAAATCTGTTTAAATGTCTGCTGCAATAACATTTAAGGGGTTTTCCCATGGCTAACAGCACTAGTCAAAGCATTTGTCAGTTGCGTTTTGTTCAGTGTTCACGGCAATTCAGTCTTTTCAATATAAAAGTCTTCGCTACTGACTGACACACTAATAAAACCAGTCTTTGCCAAATTTTCTAATGGCGTATGTAACTTCTGTTGCTGTTCACAGTCAGGGACTATTTTTTGCGGCGGAAGGAAGGCTTTTAGTGATTTTACTTCATTGAAAGTTGCTTTGATACATATTTGTATTGTATGTGTAACCGTTTTATAAAAGCAATAAGGTACTCGAGGCTAGTGCTGTATCTCGAATAATTCATGGCTGAAGGGGTTGCAGGCACTCCGCTTCACGTCGTGCCTAACAACGCCCTTCAGCTGTGACTTATTCACGATACAGCACAGCCTCGAGTACCTTATTGCTTACTTAAACATTCCTTGTTCTACAGTATACAGTATGTGTGTTTCTCTCTTATCAGAGATGTGCTGCTGGTTACTATCTAGACAGAAGTGGTCAGTTTGCTCGCTGTGTTCCCTGCTCCTGCAACGGCCACTCAAATGAGTGTGAGCAGAACACCGGCCGATGTCTTGTAAGTGCTACACTGACCTCCAATAATGTGCTCTGTTTTTTGTATTGATTTGTTACCTGGGCACATTTACATTTTTATCATTTATTTTGTTTGTCTGTTTGTAGTATAACACAAATGCTCTGTTCAACAGAACTGTCAGGATGATACTGTGGGTGAGCACTGTGAGCGCTGCAGAGAGGGATATTACTCTAATGCAGCTCAAAGAAAATGCAGGGTGTGCCCATGTCCTTTCAGCAATGAAGCCAACAAGTAAGTCTCACATGTGTAATCGAAAAAGTACAATGTAAATTAATTGACTTTACTTAGAAAACCTGCCTTAAAATTTGCAAGTAGCATTTCATCATTTTTTAGTTGATAAAGCTTAATACAACTTTGTATAGATAAGTTGTGTGTTTGTATTCTTAACTCTTAGAGATTTTAAGTACGTTTTGGTAACACCACAAGTGTAACAAGGTGGAACATCTTCAAACTTCAAACAAAACAATTTTAGGGAAATAACTCTCAAACTTCAGTTACTGTACTGACAATTTAACATTCAAACTGACTTTGGAAAATCAATGAATGAAGCTGAAGAGAAAGACAACTGTAGAAGTGGATAACTGAAAAGCTATTGAGATTTAAACTCATTTTTTTGCTTCACAAAATGGTACTCATACTAATCAGTATGTACAACGGCATCATTTGTACAAAGGCATGTATTATATTTATGTTGAATGAAGTTCAACAAATTGTTGTACATTAAAGAGGACCTATTATGCTTTTTACGTCCAGTGTTCTTTAGTGTGTAATGTTGTTGTTGAGCATGAAAAGGGTCTGCAAAGTTAATAAGCACACAGTCACTCCAAAGGGATTTATTCTCAATATCAGTAAGAACTGTTTCTTGAACTCCCTGAAATGCTTCAGTTGTAGTTTTTAGTTTTCTTCCATCACAATAGGCAAGTCCTGGTTGAATTAATTAATAGTACTAGTGTTATGATAATGGTAAGGTTATGGTAAGGGACGTGAGTCCGTGAATATGGCGAAACATGCTAGAAGCGCTTGACCAATCACAACACACTGGTCCAGCAAACCAATCAGAGCACATTGTGCTTTTCAGAAGTAGGGGCTTCAGAAACAATAACTACATTTCTGACAGAGAGAGGAGTTGCAACAATGTAAAATATGGGGGGAATTAATGTGTTTTTTGAATATCCAAGCATGAAAACCTATTCTAGTAGAGTCCAAAAACAAAATCATGACCTTGTAATCAGCATAATATGGCCTCTTTAGGTTTACTGACAGTGTTAAGTGAATATTGTGCCTTTTTTTATCAAAATTTTACCTAATGGTTTAATGCATTTATGATGTTAACTTATGATGTGGCATATCTTTCTGCAGTTTTGCAGTGGGCTGCATTGAAATGAATGGCAGATTCCAGTGTCTGTGTAAAGAGGGTCACACAGGCGAAAGATGTGAGCGGTAAGTGGGACAAAAATAAAATGCTTAAATTTCCTAAAAATTGATCTTTCCATAAAATATCCCTCTGTTCTTCACATACTCTATGCAGTACTTATGTAAAAACTCAAACCCATTCATGCCATATATGACTCTGCATCATCACTGCTGAAAATACAAGCTTTTTTTTTTTTATATGTTTCCTCAGATGTGCCACGGGATATTATGGTGAACCTCTGGTTGCTGGTGGGCGCTGTCGTTTGTGCAACTGTCCTGGAAACTTGTGTGATTCTAAGACTGGAGGTATGGATTTGTTTTTGTATTATATGTATTTAGTTTTTCAAGGGTGAATGTGACATTTAAGCTTAATAATAAATGTAAAAAATAAATAGCACCATTAGGTTTTTTAAACATATCATCCCCTCCCACCCTCCAACACACTCTTTTTCTCATTACTATACTACAAACATTTTTTTTTTTTTCCAAAACATCAAAATGCATATGGATTGGTTATATTTTATTATTAATATATTTTAGTTATTTTAAATTTAAATTTATTTAAACCAGAATTAATTAATGGCAGTATAGCGAATACTACTTTTTTTTTTTTTATTATTATTAATGTATCTTTTTAATATTTTTTAATGAATATTATAATATAGGTCCTAATAATAGGCTGTAATTGTAAAATAAAACTTCATTAAAAACATATCTTGTTCTTTAACAGTGTGCAGGGATTCTCTTGAGCTCCAAGACACAAACACAGAAGAACAGTGTGAAGGTAAAGGATATTACTGGCATCACATAAATCACAGGTTTACATTATTTTCAATATTTCTTTTTGTGTCCTATGTTATTTTGTAACATTTTATGTCATTTTTCAGAGTGTGATAACTGTGCACAGACATTGCTGAACGATTTGGAAAAGCTTGATGTTGAGCTGAGAAGAATCAAAGATCAGCTGGATTTAGATACTCTCAGACCTTCATCAAAAGAACATCTGAGAAAGCTTGAAGAAGCCATAACTGCCACAACGGTATTTCTTCATCTCCTTCTGTAGTTTTCCTGATTCCTCCTCTTTTATTCCTCAGTATTCTGTCCTGTGAGTCTATGAAACAAAGGGGTAAAGACAAATTCATTATTATTGTAATATAACAATATAAGTTGTAAAAGAGTAACTCAATAGTTATTATTGCACATAGAAAAAGTGTGATCATTCTACATGGGGACCAAAACATTTCCCCACAAGTACAAGGATTTCGGATATTCCAATCTTTGTGAGCACGTTTTGTCCCCATAACGTAGGGTTTACCAGGACCACACACCCACAAACCCCCCCCCCCCCCCCCCCCCCCAACACACACACACAGCTGTTCTTTTCTGAAAGGCTATTGTACGAAATAAGTAGGTGGCTCAAAGTATCCTAGTGATTATCATTTACCTCAGAATCCACATCCGCATCCAACTTAATGATCATAATGAACATAATGCACTATTACATTAAAATGCATTGGCGGCTGTGGTTAGATGTAGTCTGGAACATTCTGTGGGTAATTTGGTGAGTCAGCTAAATTTCCAGACATAACTGTCTAAAAACAGTCAGAATACTTTAAAGTTTGTTTCAACCACTAAGGCAAAAGCAAAGCAAATTCTAATTTTATGAGTTTTTGGTTGTTTTGGTATAAGGTAATTTTAAATCAAACAAGCAGATCCTGAAAAACTGCTGACACCCAATGTTTCAAAGAACATCAATAAATAATAATAACATGAACAGGATAAGAGACGTAATGTAATTAATATCTGTATATTCATGCTTTTTTTCTTTCAGAATCTGGTGAATACATTCAGCTTCACAGTCAACAATCAGATGCCTAAAATTAACCAACTGGAACGAGATGTTATCAATCTGGCTGATGATATGGACAATCTAAAAGAACAGGTACTAGAAGACTTTTCTCTGATATAAAAACAGATGCAGATTTCATGTAGAATACTGTTTATAAACAAGTTAGAATTGTTGGGCTGAAAAACATTTTAGTGTTTCTAAATCTGTCTATTGTCATTGCACCTGCTGCGGGAATCAAATATTTCACCAATCTTTTGTTTGTCCAGGCCAGAAAGCGATCAGAAGTCTCTCAGAAAGCTCTTGCTAATGCTGAAAACAGCCATCAAAGGGCAAAAGATCTGGACACTGAGGCACAGAACCTCCTTACAAAAATAAAAGGTAAAAACACAAATATGTTTTTGTTAATAAGAATTAACCTGTAATTTTATGTGGTAATGAGGACAGCAGTTTAGTTAATAAACCTTAGTTTACATTTTAGTAACTTGGGTTAGCAGCACTCCTTTTGTGTTCTAAGTAGCCACAGGTGTGCATTTTTTTTTTTTTTTTGCTGTTGAAGAATCTGAATCAGTGATGCCTCTTGTGTAGCAGGCTTGCCCTAACAGATCCTGTAAGCAATACCATAATACACTGACCCTAATTGTTTCCAGCCACAGCTCCTTAGAGACATGGTTTATTTTAAACACCCATAATGGGTAGTTGTCTTTTTTATGTTCAAAATGTAAGATTTTTTGAAGAAATTTCAGATTTTAGAATTTATATCCATTTAAAAACTCTTCTATAATTCTATAAGTAATCGAATAAGTAACATTTTTGAAATACATATACAATTTGTTCTTCAGAGCTCCTGAAACAGCTCATGGACTCTAACAGCAATGGAGCAGTTCTGCCCTCTGCGGATTTAGCAAAACTTCTGGAACAGTCCGAGAACCTGGTGAAAGATATGGAAAAGCGAAGCTTCACGAACCACAAAGATGCAGCCAAGAAAGAGCAAGCTGAAGCAAACAAATGTAAATATACCCAGATCAAACTATCGATTTGGCCTGTGAATGTCTAAGCTTCTTATGCTAACATGTAATAATTACTGGCAGCTGCTGTATTAATGTGTGGTGATATCACTTTTATGTTTTCATTGCAGTCTTAGAGCATGTTAAAAACATCATAAAGCAATGCGATGAGAATGAAGTGGCATCCAAGCGTGTTGATAGCCTGCTGAGCAACTATGAAGCCAAGCTGAAAGAATTGGAGGATTTGCTAAAACAGGCTGATAATATGGTGAAGAAAACCAACAATCAAAATGACATTAATACTGAAAGCCTTAAAGACATTCTGGTAAGCATAAGAATTTTACAATCCTCAAAACACGTTCTATCAAGAGGGAATGTACATTAAGTTTTATTTTTCTTCTTAAAGAAACGAGTGAATGATTTGGAGAGCGAGAGAGACCTTGTTGGGGATCAGATTGCTCTTGCAGTGAACCAGCTGAAAGACACTCAGGGCCTCCTGAATATGTTCAATGACAGTAAAAAGGTAAACTTTCACACTTATACACCTTTGGGTTTGGGTGAATGTTATGAAACCCAACAGAAATATTTTCAGATTAATTTATTCTTTAATTTGCTTTTCTAACTGACTGAGTAGTACCAGTTACAGATCAGTTATATCTCAGTTACAGTTTTAATGATTTCACTGGTGACAAATCCTCTTATGTTCCCACAGGAGTATGAACAGCTTGCAGCACAACTTAACGGTGCAAAGACTGAACTCAAAGATAAAGTCCAAGTCATCTCACAAGCAGCAGCCAAAGAGAAAATTGTGAAACAGGCAGAAGAACATGCAGAGAACATGTACAAACTGGCCAAAGAGCTCCAAGAGTAAGAGGTTTTATTAGTTTTTTTGACACCTGTGTAAGATCATGTGTATCTCAGAGTGGCTCTCATATTACCACAAATGTTCCCATGCAACTCTAATCAAATAAATCATGCCAAACTTTCACGCCGCTTTTCACCTTCTCACCTTCTCATAAAAAATGGTTTAATGGACGTTCCATGTATTCCTCGTGCATGTATGGTCTTCCACATTTTTTTTTTTTTCCTCAGAAGGAAGATAATGTTGATATGAATAGAATTTATCTTTTTCTCTCGGACAGGGCTGTACAGAATGTGAGTGGGCGCTCTGGTGTGCAGACCGCTCTCTCTGGGATAGAGGCGTACAAAAACATCACAGACGCTGTCAATGCTGCAGAGGAGGCTGCTAAGAAGGCCAAAGAGGCGGCAGACAAAGCACTTAATGTAGGAGACTTAATCAAATGAGCATGAATGTCAAAGTTAGGATACATACAGTACATTGCCCCAAAAAGTATTTGGACACTTATGTCACACTTGAACACTTTTGAATGTCATTGAATTAGATAACAATTAGATCAGATTCAGATGCATTTTTTCTGTTTTTAGTACATCGTCATGTAAAAATGTAAAAAAAAAAAAAAAGATATAGTGTTGTAAAATGAGAAAAAGTGTTCACTGTAAACCAGAATAAGTTGGGCTAACTCAAAAAATTTGAGGTAATCAGTTACCTCAATTTTTTTGAGTTATGATGTTGCCAATTTTAAGTAAGCAGAACTGTCAAGTTTTGAGTTTGTAGTACTCATGCATGTTAATTCCTCCTAGCTTGAAGTACTGAGTTAACTAACTCTAAACTAATTTTGATAGCAATTAACATAAAATATTGAATTAACTTTTGAGTTCTTGCAAATCAAATGAGTCATTTATTTCACTGTAAACCCTAAGAAAATACCAACTTGCTAATTTTCTAACATGTTAACAATAGCATGGTATCACTGTAAACCCTAATGCTCAAAATACTTAATTCGTTTGAGTAGGACAAACTTAAATTAAACAAATTAGTTCAGTTAAATTAACAGTTATGAGTATTTAAAACTTTCTTTTACTTTTGAGTTCACAGCACTGACATATTTCAAGTAAACTAAACTGTTTTAGTTGCAGCAGATTTCTAATTCCCAGCATGCTTTGCATCAGACTGTCTAAATGTTGAAATAAAGTGTTATTTTGTGTGTTTTTGCATAAGATTAACATGGGGAGACATAAGTTAGTGTTTAATGTTGTGTTATGTTGGGATTGACAGGGGGTTCTGTTATGTTAGTTTTGTAGGGTTACCATTCTGGTGAAGAGTAGACCGTGTGGTTAGGTTGAGGATGGGATGCAAAAGTTTTAAGACCACATATACTGTATGTTGTTTGATTATATACATGCAAGTATATATTGACAGTCTCTTTGATAATTATAATAGCATGTGTTTTTTGCTAACTAACATTTAACCAAGATTTGAATGTGATGTTTATGTAAATTAACTATATGTACTTGAGTAGGGCGAGGCTGAGAACTGTGGGAGCGAAGGAATGCCAGTGATGTGATTGTTAATGAGAGACACCTGTGCACCACATTAGCATTGCTCCACTTCCATGGCTCTCGGCCCCGCCCCACTTGTCACAAAAAAATTAAGTTCTACTAACTTAAAAAAAATAAGTTAGTTAACTTAAATGTTTTGAGGTAATAAGTTTCCTCAAATGTTTTGAGTATTCTGAACTTATTGAGTTTTACAGTGTACTGAACGAGTACAGCAACTTAAAACATGTACTGTAACTTAGCTGCTCTCAAACCAAGCCGCATGCGCTACTTGTCACCATGATGGTAACTCTCCAAAAACCAACATTAACAGAAACTCTTCTAAATTAACATAACAAAACATTAATCACTACTAAATCTCCCTTACTATTAATCTTGCACAAACAAACAAACAAACAAACAAACAAACAAACAAACAAACAAACAAACAAACAAAAAATAGATTATATAACACTTCATTTTAGCATACTCTCCCTTTTGAGTGCAATGGGCAAAGCAAGCTGGGAAATAGAAATCCCAGCCCAGTTTTAGTTAAACTTAAGGAATTGAGTTCATACAACTCAAAACAAAGAAACAGTTCAGTTTACTTGAAATATGTCAGAAAAAGAAAGTTCTAAATACTCATAGCAGTTTCAATTTAAGTTTGTCCTACTCAAACCAATTTTGAGCGTTCAGGTTTACAGTGTTGTTGTGAAATGACAGCTGAACTTTTTAAATTGCATGTGTGGTTACCGTGGGAACTTTAGGGGAACTGATTTCATATCGATATTTTGTCAGTCATATATTTTTAAGTGTGACTTTTATTGATTTTTCTTTACAGGATGTCAGTGAAGGGGACTTAATCAACAGGGCAACAAATCTGAAAAACAATGGCAATAACCTACTTAAAGATGCCAAAAATGCAGCTAAAGATCTTAAAGGTGAGTTTAAAATTAAAAACTTAACTATACAAAGATCAATCTATATTGAACTTGTTTTTATTAAATCAAACATTGGTTACTTATAAACTGTTATTACATCTTTATCAGGAGCAACCAAAGAACTCAATAATCAGAAGGATCGTTTGCAAGTTGCTGAGGAGAAAAAGAAAGCACTAGAAAAGGAGCTGCTCACTGTTAAGGATGGTTTGAGAGGAATTCAGAGAGGTATGAAAAGAGCATTGCCGTTTAGAGCACTGTTTGAAACAATTACGCCCATTCAATGCATAAGACAGTCTCATATAACCTGATGCTTTTGGTAGCTGAGTTCACTGAGAAGTTTGGTTTACAGAGGCTTTATGAAAGGACAAGTGCTGGCATGTTTGATTTTCATGTATTGTATGTTATATAGTTTACTTTGCTGGGATGGGGGGGAACTGAAGTACCCAAAACCAGATCAGTCTGATCAGTGGACACAGCTTAGCTGTCAACTTAGACCAGGGATATGAATATGCTTGAAAATATGTTTTCATTCTGTCTGATCACAGATGACATTGGAAATATTATCGACGCGGCTAAGAAAGCGGCAGCAGAAGCCAATCGCACCACAAGTGACATAATGGACCAGCTAAATGACATCAAAGCAGAAGTTAACAATATCTCTATTAGTCCAACTGTTTCAAATATGGACAATGTTCTCAATAATGTGGAAATGACTGGTAAGTGCTGCACCTTTAATGGGCTGTACTGTTGTAATGTGATGCTGTTTTTACAGTTTCTTCAACAGCTTTGCTTGTATTATTATCTCACTTTCTCTGCGATTTCCATTTGACAGTCAAAAATGTGAGCGGATCCATCCCGTCCCTGCTGGATAAAATTGAAGAGTTGAATTCTCAGATTGGCTCCGGGAACAATGTGTCTGAAAATATTAATAAGATAAAGGAACTGATTGAGCAAGCACGTGAAGCTGCTAACAAAGTAAGACTATTTATTTTTATATCCTACATTCATTGAAATTAAGTGTAATTGCTATAATTAAAGACATAAAATAGGCTGCAGCATTTTTCAACCACATTTTAATTCATCAAAGAAATAAAAAAAAAATAAAAAAAATTGAGATGAAATAAATGTTGGTTACACTTTATTTTTGATGATCACTTTAGACATTCTACTGACTATAAGTAACTTTGCAACTACATGTCAACTAACACATTAGAGTATTAGTAGACTGTTAGGTTTAAGTGTTTAGGTTAGGAATAAGTTGACATGTAGTTGCAAAGTTATTTTTAGTCATTAGAATGTGAAGGGGAGCATCAAAATAAAGTGTTAGCAGATATTAAGCAGTCTACTAATACTTTAATGAGAGTTAGTTGACATGTACAGTAGTTGCATGTATAATTTGACAAAAATGATAAGGAGGCTGTGAGGGATACATCGTCGAAAGGTTGTACTGTGTAAAGGCTTGTCTAGTTTTCATGACCCATAGCTCCTTTTTTTGTTTAATAGAAAACATTTGCACAATGTTTCATGGTCCTCTTCATGTTTCAAATCTATTGCAGATTGTCGTGCCTATGAAATTCACTGGTACAGGATATGTGGAGATGCGCCCCCCTCGAGACTTAGATGACCTGCGGGCGTACACCTCTCTCACTCTGTCCCTCCAGAGACCCGAAAAACCCCCCATTAGAGGGGATGGCACTAGACGTCGTCGTCAGGCACAGCAGGACGAAGACAATCTGTTTGTGCTATACCTCGGAAAAAAAGACGTGAGTGTTATTTCCTGTGGTATCAAGCTACATCGGGTAGGGTAATTTTAAGCCTTCTAATTGTTAATCTCATAATTGTATTCACTGAATGTTCTCACAGGCATCTGGAGACTTCATCGGCATGGCTCTTCGAAATAATATCCTGCATGTCATTTATAAGCTCAATGGAAAGGAGTATGAAATCAAGACAACCAACATCACTGAGTCCTCATCTGATCTGTCTTTCTTTGACAAAATTGACCTTTACAGGTATAGTAAAATACCGTATCAATTAAAAAAAAAAAAAACTATTGGTATATATTTAGTTTGTTTCTTTTAGGCAGAAACAATTATTAGTGTGCTTTGGTCTGAATCCAGTCAACGCTGTGACTCAATGTAAAGAGGATTTTGCAACAAAGGAACATTTTCATAGTTCCTGGTGGAAGTACCCACTTTTTGGCGTATACACACTGCAAGAACTGGGAAGGATTTTAGTTATAGGCCATTTTTAAAAAAGCCGTGTAAACACACAGTTTACATATACTCTCTTCACAAACTAACAAAAAGTTAACGCTCTCTCAATTCCATTCCATTCCCATTTATCATGAAACCCACGACACACATCAAAAACACAGTTCCAATCACGGTGTCCTCCATCCTCCAGTTGTTGACATTGCTGAATGCCACGCTTAAATGATGTTGCTGTCGGCCGGCTTACGTCACTTCAGATTTCCTTCTGGGTGCTGTGAATGCAAACAGGAAAATGGCCCTAGGAGAAAATTAACTATTTGGTGGCCAGTTTCTATAAATGAGTTCCTATAGCTACCCGGTGCGAAAGCCCCTTAAATGTATCGGTTACTATCTCCCACAGTATATCTATAAGGTTTTACTTGTACATCTCCAAACAATTTCCAGTACAATCTTGGCAACGTGCTGAATGCTGAATTTTGAACAAACATTCATTTATATGCAAACAGCTGAGTTTGTGTGAAACGCTGAGTCACAAATAGCTGTCATTAATTATGCTCTCGTTTTGTGTCTATTTAAAGGAATGAAGTATGTTGATTTGTACTTTCTTGGGGCCTTTTTTTTACTTGAGCCATATGTTTATAAAATCACAACTTAATTACTAAAAATACCATTACAACTCAATTGGTTTGCTTGCATTTTATTGGCATGGTCCCATTAGTTAGCATTATGCAGTAACATTAACTAACAATGAGAAGAAAAAAAAATTCTATTTATTCTAATTATGCATTAGTAAATGTTGAAAATAAAATTAACTATAAGATTAATACATGCCACTAAAGTAGTTGACTTATGTTGGAACCTTATTGTAAAGGTTTACCCTTTTATTTTATCCACTATATGTGCACATATATAATATATATTATTTGTTACCCATCTAGAATTTATCAAGATGCACAAGTCGTTCACACACAGCAGTTCACATCAATCAATCCGAAGGCTCCGCAGACAAAAGAAAACCTGGGAGAGCTGACACACAACCTGCTGGATCTCAATCCAGATAATGTGGTCTTCTATGTAGGAGGTTATCCAGATGACTTCACAGTAAATATGCCTTTTTTTTCTCCTAGTGTCACTGGATTTTGTGTGATGAGCTCTTTAATTCTTGGTTACTTTTTAATATGGATTTTTTTATTTATTAAGACCATTTTTCTTTGCCTTCTTTAGCCACCTGCCTCACTCAACTATGGCAAATACAAGGGCTGCATTGAATTTTCCACCTTCAATGACAAATTTATCAGTCTCTACAACTTTAAGAATGCAGTTAATATTAACTTGGAAACCCCTTGCAAGAGGTAAGCTCTCAATGTGTGAATGGTGTGATGATTATGTACTAATAAGTAGTGATATGTTAACAATAACAGCAACCATGTTAATCACATCACTATATTTGCATGTACAACATGAGTACTGTAGACTGTACATTGTGAAAACAGAGCATCATTTTTGTCACTTTATAAAAATGAAGGGAAAAAATCTGTTTCTCTTTCTTTCTGTGTGATCAGACAAATCTCACTGATCTCAGAGTCAGATTACTTTGAAGGCACTGGTTATGCCAAAGTCGCGCTTGAAAGATTCCCCATCAATCTATCGATCCAGGAGAAAGTGGAAACCCGAGCTAAGGATGCCCTTTTGCTGTATTTAGGAGATGAGACTAATGTAAGAACAGTCTGCTAATTTGTTCATACCTATTGAACCCTTTTCTGTTGTGTCTTTTATACAGTTTTGAGATCTTTCATAATTTTTTTTATTCTTCATATCCTATCAGGATTTTTACTACAGTGTCTCTCTTGAGAGAGGTTACGTTGTTCTACGTGGCCAAGGGAACGATTATATTTTGGAGCCCATCATAAGTGTAGATAAACCAAGCCTAACTGTGGTAAGAATGATGCTAACTTTTTCTATAAGATACTATACATAGTCATGGCAGTGAAAATGAACTTTTTCTTCTGTATTTCAGGAAACAGATGTGAAATTGTTCATTACTGTAGGGAAAGAGATTAAGGTCAGAGTAGGGAACACAGAGGTCAAAACGACGGACAACATTCTACAAAGGTTCTATCACTTCTACATCGGTGGCATACCCAACACTTTGCGTGAGAGGTCCGTGTCTTCAAAGCACAAGTGATTTAGACCTTTTCTGAGCAATCATATGATTTTTTACTAATTCAGAATTATTTTACCCTAGATACAATATCACTATCCCTGCTCTGAAAGGGTGTGTGAAAATCGGCACTGCTGGTAGTATAACGCCAGAGGTTAAAGAGAAAGTAGGGATTGGCAGAGGCTGCTCAAGTGACTTTCTGGTAATCAAGTTAATCTTTTATTACTTATATTGCATTCAAATAAAAATATGCTTGCTTGATTTCATCAAAATTACCCAAATTGACAAATGAAACACAGAATGATATAATAACCATCATATTTTTCTTCCAGATGGCCAGGAAAGCTGAATTCAACCTAGACAGTGCATTGGAGAAACCCCTTGCAAACTTCAGCTTAGATGATCTGAACCTTTCACTGGGTTTCAGGAGTACAAAATCAGACGGCATCCTGCTGCAGAACAGCAAAAATGTATGCATCCTTTCCACAATTACATCCACTATGTGGTCAAAAGCATTTGTGTTCACTGTTCTGATTAATGGGTTTGGCTTTCAGAATTTCTTAGCATTTGATTTGTTCTCCAAAATCTGTAGAACTAAAGCTAACATCAACAAAACTTTGGTCAGTTGCATAAACATAGCCATTGTGTGTCTTGAGAACTAGACTGACTAACTAGCATTTAGCCAAAGGGCAATCAGTCTTTTCGTTATCAAATTAGACCAATTTACATTATGTAACTGACTATAAAAAGTTATGAACTGCCATACAAAAAAAAAAAGAAAAAAAGATGACTAACTAGTAAGACTATTCCTGGCAGTTTATACAACCTGATCGTGATATTAAGAATTATTTGAGAAAGTTCAGAAGAGCATCTTGTGCAATAAAAGCTTACCTTTTGTACAAAGTTCACATGCTCAGTGACACACATTCTCACTGGGCATTGCATTAGAAATTTACAAACTGTAGAAAAATATTACACAGATCTTCTCATTGTGGCACTGTGATTTTTTTTTTTTTTTTTCTGTGGTAGAATAATGACATTGAACTTTCCATGGAGAAAGGATATGTGATCCTGAAATTCCAAGGCTATATGTGGAAATCTACTAAGCAATACCAGGATGGTAAATGGCATTATCTCTCTGTTGCTGGACAGGGTCAACGGTAAGATTCATTTGATTTGATTCTATCAATTTCTTTTTGGTATACAAATATGTTTTATGGAAACCTAGCTATTGTAACTTGAGCCACTGAACTATTGTCCTATTAAGGGAGAGTTTACTTGCTATTTATTTGAAAGTTATTTTCTGACATCTCTACCTATGAGAAGTGTGACAATATCCAAATGAATGGTTCCTGTTTACCTGCAAATACTAGTAAATGTAAGTCTCTTAAATTGTAAATAAGCCTTCTCTTTTTATAATGTTCACCTTTTTCAGCACTGAACTTCGTATTGACGAAGAAGACGTTGGACAGAGAGAGAGAGACTCTTCATCTGGACCATTTTCCTCTAGCTTGTTCCTGGGCAAGGACAACTTTAAGGGCTGCATCACCAACCTTTATCTCAGGAGGTCACTATTTGTAACATTTATTGAATCTATTATTTCTGCACTGGAAAGTCTCTCCACTTGCCTGAATTTTCACATAAAATATATTTACATTATCTCTGGGTTTATACCAGTAAAAATGTATTATGTGTCAGCTCTTACAAGTTTGTGTGTGTGTGTTTGCAGACCTGATTCTCTTTATAGAGCAGAGGACCTGAGTACTTACTCTTCCACAGGAGACGTGATGTTGAGCACATGCAGTGCCTCACAAAATATGTAGAAGCTGCAAACCACAGCGTAGCTTTGAGTAGGTTGGTTTATTTTTATCATCATTAAAACAACATTACATTGTGTTTTGACAGCAAACTCAGTGTTCTGTTTTGTGTCCTTTGTTTCCAGAGATGAAGAGCACCTGACACAAACATTTCACATGGAGATATTTGAAAATCAACGCTGTTATTTTGTCAGCATAACCAAGCTGCCCAAACCGGCTACTGCGATATATGTTTTATTTTCATAATTACATATCATATTGCATAAGTCCCATTATTGATATAAAAATTGTATTGTAAAAGAATCCAATTACAATTGGAAACTTTAGTTCTGTTATTGAGAGGCTGCAACTCATCTCAACACTAATCCCAGCAGCTTGGTTGGCAGTGAAATGTTTGCAAACACTATACCATTGTAAGGCTCTTACCATGTCTTGAACAATGGGGAGACACATTTTTGCTGTGAATAAAATTAAATTCATAAAATTAAATTGTGTACCTAAGTATTATTAAAACAATATTTCTTCTTTTGTCTTAAAATTTTAATGAATGAATGTTTCCCACCAAATATTTGGCAACTCGCATTTTACCTTGCACTCTTTCACCATTAAAACTGAAGTTCATGTTCAGCTTCTGTGAACAGTAATGCCTGTCTTCCCACCTAATAAGAAATGTTCTCAGAACGCTTGCCTAACTCAAAAACAAGGGAGAGCTGGATCCAAATGCAAAGAGTTTAACAAAATAAACATAACAAATCCACAACAGAGACCAGAGAACCAGGAAACAGAATGAGTAGCACCAAACGTACATCCGTGTAGGACAAGACTTGACAAGGAACACAAAAATCATTGAGATATAAATACTAGAGGGGTAATATGCAAACAAATAGGCAGTCCTGGTGCCAGAACATTTTAACAGGGGGGGGCACATGAATTTCAGGGGCCCTTTTAGAAATTACATCGGCATCATTTAATTATGCCTATGCAACAAAACAATTCCAATCATTACATTGTCATTATTTACATAGCCAACTTCTCGCCACTTAAAACCGATCCAGACAGTTCTTTAACTCCCTCGGGTCGGCGGTCACCACCACGTTTTTTTTCTAACCAGTGTGAAAGAGACTCAAAATACTCCGTTAATGTTGCACATACAATTAAGAGCTATACACCATTTTAATCTGTGGAATATCTTCTTTTATTTGTGTACACTCAGAGTAAAAACACAATGTTGTGCTTTTTGTAAAATAAAGAAAACTAACATGATGCGTGATCTCTCCTCTCCCTCTGAACGAACTCCAATCTGATAGTTCTCAGAAAATGAACTGTAACTTAGTGAATACTAATGACAAAAAAATTAGACTTGTGTCTAAAGAAACGTTGAAAGGTCAGGTTTTAAGTGTAAGTCAAATCGAAAATAAAAATTCCATGTTTATGTATCTGTATGAAAAGAGAGCCATGTCAGAAGTCTGTGATTCAGCTCATTTATCCGCTAATGCGGCCACGCCCACGAAGCAAGCGCTATTTAGACGCAAATTCAGACGCAATACATGCATTCATCGTCTCAATCGTGTATTTATTGTCTTGAAAATTGTTCATCTGGATGTTAAAGCCATGGTTAGCGATCTCTGGAAGACATGCCGTTAGTTCCTGGTTCCTGTTCTTCTATACATTAATTTGTGGACTAAAGTATGAATTGAAAACAGTATCCAGCGTTCATAGTGAAGACAATAAATATTGAATAAATATTACTCCTCCGTATAGAAAATTGACATAAACATGGGAATTCATCAATATTTCTCCAAATGTGCATGCTTTTAAGCTAAAAGTCTATATGAAATGCCATAGAGGTAACATAATTGTTCAGACACTTTGCATCACAGAAATGCATTATATTTTAAAGAATGTAATAGAATACCATTATTTTAAATTGTAATAATATTTCACAGTATTGCTGTTTTTTCTGTATGTTTGATTTACATTATGATGAGCTTGAGACATGATCAACAGAGGGTTTTTTCACAGCCTACCTGACTGAAAGAGCTCATTATTTATGCAGGTCATTAGAGCTCTTTATGCAATTTGTCTTCTCAGGTGAGAATCACCCGTTATTCATGATGATTCACGCCTCCATGCATACTGTGTTTCTTGACCAAAGATGTTTTAGAAAATTTAAATCTCCCTATTGTTTTATATGAACAAGCAAGCAGCATAATTTTTACTTCATTTTGAAGCAAAAACTCTAGTCTATAACCTCCAATACCCAGAAGTCTTGTGAACACAGATTTAATATATATTTTTTGGCTTTATTTCAGTGACTTAAGTTTTTTGTTTTTTTTCTATAACCACGCACAAACGTTATTCCTTCAAAAACACAAACATGAGCATACATGTACATGAGCTAAAAAGTATAAAAGTATATAAGTTATTTATTTATTTTTTTTTAGAAAATGAGCGATGGTTTCTCTAGATGAGACCCTTATTCCTCATCTGGGATCGTGCAGTGTTTCATAATTGCACAGTGTTTCTTAAAGGTTTCTTTATATATATATATACACACACACACACACACACATACATATATATATATATATATATATAATTTAATTTCAGATCTGATGGAAGTCAAAGAAGAATGTGAAGAACTGACTGAAGTGGAAGAGATGCATCAAAACCAGGAACCAAAAATACTTAACAAAACCAAAACCAATATTTTTTTGCTCCTGCCCTCATTGCGGAAAGAGTTTCACACAGAAAGAAGTATCACATGCGAATTCACGTTGGAGCTGGGCTTTTCATGTGCCATCACTGTGGAAAGGATTTCACACAAAAACCAAACCTTAAGGAACACATGAGAATTCACACTGGAGAGAAGCCTTTCACATGCCATCAGTGGGGTTTTACCCAAAAAGGGCAACTTAAGAATCACATACGGATTCACACTGGAGAGAAGCCTTACATGTGCCATCAGCGTGAAAGGAGTTTCACACAAAAAGGGCAGCTTGAGAACCACTTGAAAATTCACTCTGGTGAGAGGCCTTTCATTTGCCTACAGTGTGGAAAGAGTTTTTTACATTAAGGAACCCTTAAGGATCACATAAGAATTCACACTGGTGAGCGGTTATTCATGTGCCCTCAGTGTGGAAAGAGTTTCACACGTAAAGAAATCCTTAAGAATAACCTGCGAATTCACTCTGGAGAGAAGCCGTTCATCTGCCTTAATTGTGGAAGGAATTTCACAAAAGCAGCATATCTCAGAATTCATCAGCACTCTCATTCCAAAGAAAGGCCATTTGACTGTGATCACTGTGGAAAAAAAATTCTTTCAGCATTACAGCTAAAAAGACATTTGAAAATTCATGCAGATGAGAAGTCTTACCTATGTTCTTTTTGTGGGAAAACTTTTTCAATGATTGAATATTTGAAAAAGCATGAGAAAATACATACTGGTGTGAAAGCTCATGTGTGTTCTGAGTGTGGAAATATATTTTCTACAATCCCTTTCTTGAAAGAGCACCAAAGAACCCATACTGGAGAAAAACCTTACACATGTTCTCATTGCGGAAGGTGTTTCACTCATTCAAGTACTTTGAAAAGACATGAGAGAGTGCATACTGGAGAAAAGCCATACCAATGCCTTTTATGTATGAGGAGTTTCACTGCATCAAGTACTTTACTGAGACATAGAAAAAAAATGTTGCCAAAAGCTGTTGTCACTGTGAGCAAAGAGCAAATATTGGGGCTCCAGAATGCAGATATATGATTGTGTTTTTCCAGGCTGTGTGACCAATTTTGGTAGAGTTTTTTTTTCTTTCTTTCTTTTTTTCCCCTTCGGTGACTCACTGGATAGTGTTCAAACTTGTTTTGACCATGCAGCATGATTTATTTAAACACCCATGCGCAAAAAAAAAAAAAAATTAAAAAAAAAATAATTGCTGCAGTTATTATTACAAAGTCCCTGTGAAAGTCAGACACTATAGATCTACTCCGTTTATACTGTAAAAGTGGCAGACATATTTATAGTATTTATATATGTTTAGAAACTAAAATACAGTCTTTCATTCATCCTGATAATAAAGAGCTATGCATGGTTTTACATGTGGATGCAGAAGCCTTCTTCACAAATAAACAGCTATTGTAAATTTAACTATGGAGTGCTTTCAATGGGGCAAATACAAAGCAGAATCAAGGACTTTGAAGTCTGAATCTCCATAAGTTATGGAACAAGCTATTAGTTGCAGTCATGTGTCATTATGTTCTAATGATTTTTGACTGGAAGAACTCCCAGCTCAGTTCCAGCTCAAAATAGTTTAGTTTGTCCTTTCATGAATGAAATAGTGCAAACCTGTTCTGAAGCACGACCCACCCTGCATGTTTTGTATGTCTCCCAATATCTGACACACCCATTTCAGGTCTTGCAGTCTCTACTAATGAGCTCATGAGTTGAATCACATGTGATAGATGAGGGAGACATACTAAATGTGCAGGGGTGGTGGTACTCCAGGACAGGTTTGAGAACCACTGAAATAGTGTAAATAACACATTTGCATCTTTTCTGACTTTTAATGTTTCAGTGTACCTGTTTAAATGATCAAATTATATCCTGTTAATCAAAAGTGTGCCAGGTCCGTTGTTTTTCTCTACACTGAACATTGTTTGTAGCGTGCCTACCATCCAATATTCGCAAAGACCTTTTTTAGTTCTAATAAGACAAAATGTCAGCTTTCAAATTCTGTCCATTTTATGAAAAAAAATATCAAACAATAAATTAAAGATGCAAAAATGTATCGGCAGATAAATACAAAGTTCTGGCATGGAACTCTAATGGGCAGGCTAATATGTCCTTTAACACAAACTGCTAATTATCGCATCATTATCTATAGGTCACTGATGATTGGTTCCTGCTGTATTAGTAGCCAATGAGCTTGTGTGCTTAATCTTTAAATACATGAGTTGGCATTGCTTAGCAGCGCAGCGTGCTTCAGAAACCCTCCACCTTCCCCAGCTCCACCTGTATAGATCTGCTACGGTTATTCATGTATGCTATATTGTACAGCAGCAGCATGTCTTACTTGCTCAGAACAGCGTGTCGTGTATGTATTGGCAGTAGCAAGTCCCGTACTTGCTCTGCAGCAGCAGCAGCAGCAATAAAGCAGCAGCAGCGTAGCAGATCTATTCCGCCAAGACCAAATATACCTGCATTGTCATATCCATTACCATGCAAACACTCTGAGAGTTGTCATGACAGAAATGCTATTATTGACACTATTTTGACGTTCATAAATGTGACGTGACATCTCTGTAGAGCCTCAGTTCAAGCGGCAGTGTAGAGCATCGGTATAGGTATCGCCAGATATCATTCTGAATATCAATTTATCAGTATCCGCGGGGAAATTTAGTGTCAGTGCATCTCTAGTAGAAATACATTCTTTTAGCCTTTTCTTAAAATTGTCCCAGTCCCTTCGACAAGGAGAAATACTTGCCCATTCATCCATGCAGAATACCTTTAACTCTGTGGTTCTTAAACCTGTTCCTGGAGACCACCAACACTGCACATTTTGAATATCTCTTTTGTCTGACACACCCATTTCAGGTCTTTGAGTATCTTCTGTAGACCTGAATCAAGTGTGTTATATTCATGAAGCAGTGTTTTGAAATCACCCATCATCTTACAGATGTGGAATGGTATGATGGTGAGTAATAAATTACATTATTTTCATTTTTGGATGAACCCTTTAATACCGAGGAATCTAACCTACAAGCCTCAGAAGGACTGGACTAAGAAGGATACAGCGTCACTTTAGGATGCAGCCTTCCATTTGAGAAGCACCCATAGAAAGTTACAGACATGTTAGTTTGATCAAAGTTGGAGCTAAACTCTGTAGGAAAGTGGACCTTGAGAACCCGTTTAATGCATTCCTACTTCAATGAATACTTCTCCCATTATTTTTGTAATCGTTGTCCTTTTTTTTTTTTTTGCCAAATTCCCTGTAGGTATCCAATGAGGTTAGTGAATGGAGTTTTGTCTGTTCCTTCCCCAAAACCTATAAAGAGTTGAGTGTATGCCGCATGTTTGTGCCTGATGAAGACCTGTTGGTTGAAACGTTGCATTATTTAATAAATTATTTATTGGAGAAGTTATTTTCAGTGTGTGGACTTCACATTTCTTTGTCCTGCACCTGAGCCCAGTTTGTGTTTTTTTTTTTTGGGATGTGCACATCTACCTGAATATTTTGATTTCTTCCCCAACCCAGCCAGTAATCTTGACAAATGCAAGCATTATGTGGTCTACTCTGTGGTAGACCACATAAGTTAAAATTTTGAATTATCTCTAAAGTTTGCACAAAGAAAAGTAATAGTAGAATACAGTATGGTGGATGTGTTTTTGAAAAGGTAATGAATTATTTAAATAGCACTTGTCATTCTTAATGACAGACTTTTGTTCATTTTACACTTCTGTGATTTTTTTTTTCTTCAATGAATACAAAGACTACACACATATAGCCAAAGTAAAAAAAAAAAAACAAACAAAAAAAAAAACACAAAAACATTACATTATTTACGTTTGCATATGCAAAAAAATGTCTGTTATACATTTCTCTTTTGTGTTAATATCAATATTGATGATGTCAACTGTCTCACTTCTTGGCACTTGAGAAATAGAATACTCACCCTTGAATAGTGGTAGTTGTTTAGTAATCTCTGTTTTAAGGTCAGATAATTAAAGATCCCAAAAGAGTTTGCACATATGCACAATCTGGTTATGCAGTCAAAGTTCTTGGATAGAAATTAATTTGTACTTCTCTTTATTACTCTATTTAAAAAAAAAAAAATAATAAAAAAATAAATGAAAATAAAAATAAATACATAAATAAATATATATATAAATCTAAATTAAATGATTGAACACAAGGGCTAGGAAAATTAGATCTTTGCTTTACTCCATTACATTCTTTTTTTCAAGATGGCACCATGGATGGCTGCCTTGGTTTGGAGCTCGTGAGTCTTACTGTTTTTATTGTTTGTTTGTCCTGTCTTTAGTCACTTTTTCCTATAATTTGTACTAGGGACAAACTGTTAGATCTTAGACATTGCACACCCACCAATCTTTTGCCAAATTTTGAACTCTGACATTTTACTGGACATTTTAGTAAGAGGAGTGTCAGTTCTGTACAAATATACTATATTGTAAGCTCTCATTAGTTTTGGTCAATGTTTATGTCCCTTTTCAAGCCTCTGTAAGCACAGCACTGCAAAAGCTGGCTGATCAGATAACAGATGTGGAACACTTTTGAGACTTTTTTGAATGACTGGGTACCTGGTTCCTAACATGACCACCAGTACGAGAGCAGCAGAGCCTTCCAAGTGTGCCCAGTCGACTCCTTCCTATCTCTGAACCCAAGAGGTTCCGGACCTGGATATTGTTCCTAGCTGCTTCGTTTCAGCCATGGAGACCATTCCTCACTCCCTCAGCTCCTCCCTCCTTCATCTCTCCCATAACAATATCCGCCAAGCCTAAGCCTCATCACATCATGGCCGCCAAGCCTGAGCCTTATCAGTCATTGCTGCCATGCCAGATCCTCGTCATGTCATGGCTGCCACGCCAGAGCCTCATCACACACATGTATGGAGCAGAAACAATGCAACCTTGGCATCTGTTTTAAGGCCTTCCCGATTAGGTCTTTCCAGCACTGGAAAGCTTTTCTAATATTAATGCAGATCCTAAAGCTCTTGTCTCAACACTTCTTTTTTTTCCAGTGAAATTCCTTTGACCTTTTTCTTTTGTAATATCTCTCAGCCATCTCTCTTTCAACAGGCTTTTTTTTCGCCTTGCTAACTCTCTCTCCTCCCCCATCATGAGTGGACACGCTACTGCCGATTGGCTACCACTTTTAACAGCGTTTATCAGAAATTGCTTACTGCACCGTTAAAGTTGACATGAAATATAAATCCACCTTTTCTGTTTTCTAATTGCATGTTATTGATTTTAACTTTGAATGATTTGTCCATGCATATAGTGTCAGGATCCTGTCCTGCAGTCCTGTCTGTTTTCTCTCTATTTTGTTTTTTTGTCTTGTGCTTGAGCACTTGGCTCTGTCTTTGCTTTGCATTGGTTCTCATCCTGCCACCCTTTATATTGTGCTCCTTTCCCTCATGCCTTTGCTGGTCCTTTGTATGCCTTGTGTTGTGTTTCTGTTCACTTGCCTGTGTCTGCAGTTAATCATTGCTTTTAGTCGTGCCAAGAATTGATTCCAATTGATCGTGCCAAGAATTGATTCTAATTCTAGTGTGTCCTTGCTAATTAGCTTTTTTCCCTAGTCTTGTTCTAGTTAGTTGTTGCTCTTGTGCATCCCATAGAGATGGAAAGATGAAGCCTCTTAAAACTTTGAAGTTTTCCTCCATTTGATTCTGGAAAAGGTTTGAAGCACCAGAAGTGTCAAAATCAGTGCCATCTTGTGGAAGGTCAAATTTATAGCAGCCTTAAACCCAAGTGCACAGCATAAATAAAAGCCTGTATTTAATGCTACATGTGTTTAGTTTTCTGATCATATAATTCACATATTAAAGGTGCCCTAGATTGTTTTTTTACAAGATGTAATATAAGTCTAAGGTGTCCCCTGAATGTGTCTGTCATGTATGTGGCTCCCTCGTCTCAGCCTCTGGACCGCCGGAGGGAGCCATCACCGGAATACTGAATCTCATTCGGACTCCATTACCCATAGGCCCTCATTCCTGGGACTGATTGCACACACACCTGCACGGCATCACACACACCCTATATAACACACACACTTGCATTCATACATCGTGAAGTCTTGATTTGCTACGGTGGTCATTTCTGAGCGTTATTCCCTGGACTGTTATCTCGTTGTTTCTTGGACTGTTACTCTCTGCTGAACCTTTGCTGCCTACCCCGATCTCTGCCTGTGCCCTGGACTGTGTTTGTTTGCCGCCTGTCTTGATCTCTGCCTGTGACCCGACTCTGATTCTCTGCTGCCAGCCTCGACCCCTGCCTGTCCCTGTTTACGGTACTGCTTTGCCCTTGTTTGTAAACACTGCTGTGTTTTAATAAAAAGCTGCAAATGGATCCGCACTCTGTTGACCCTTCATTACAGAAGACTTCGCCACCCGGTGATCCAGCAGCTCTAATACAGATTTCCTCCGAGCTCTCAGCTCAAGCCAACCAGCTAGCGATACATCACCATCAGCTGAGTCGACTAACTTCATTAACGGAGGAATTAGTAAAGACACTGCAGGGCCTACGGCTCAACCCCACCGAGGTCGCCACGCCGCCTCCCATGGCGTCTGCCACACCAACCTTCCCGTCTCCTCCTGCTGTCAATCCCCGCCTGGCCCTTCCTGAGAAGTTTGATGGTACCCCGGCCAAATGTAAGGGCTTTCTGCTACAGTGCTCCCTGTATGTTAACCAACAGCCCTCTCTGTATACCACAGAGACGAGTAGAATATAATTTGTCTGCTCGTTACTGACGGGTAAGGCTTTGGACTGGGCTACTGCTGTTTGGAGGAATGACAGCTCAGTATTCCCCACTTTCACTGAGTTTCTGAAACAATTCAGAGAGGTGTTCGAACATCCTGCAGGCGGCCAGAGCCCGGGTGACCAGTTAATCTCTCTCACGCAAGGTAAAACAACAGCCTCTGAATATGCCCTGCAATTCCGCACTCTAGCAGCTCAAACTAACTGGGTGGAGGATACACTGAAACTGCTGTTTCGTCGAGGGTTATCGCTGGAATTACAAGCAGAACTCGCTTGCCGCGATGAGGGAAGCTCACTAAACACGTTTATCGAACTTGCTATTCACATTGATAACCTCCTTCATACCAGGCGTCTTGCACGGATTCCCAGCGCAACCAACATTGCCCCTGAGGCCATGCAAATCGGATACACTCCACTTCTGCCGGAGGAGAGAGAGAGGAGACGGCAGATGCATCTCTGTCTATACTGCGGCCAGGCTGGCCACGTCAAGGCTAACTGTCCAGTTCGACCCACGTCAACCAGCTCCCGGGCGGTGAGTTCTCCTCTTCCCTCTGATTACGCATCTAACTGCCTCAAAATTCCTGTCCAGATCACCTTTCATGAACGGAACATACTCACTCACGCCCTGCTGGATTCTGGAGCTGCGGGAAACTTCATGTCTGACACGTTCATTAAAGATCACCATATCCCCTTAACTGACTGCCACTTTCCCTTAACAGTGGAGGCGCTAGACGGGAAACCCATTGGAGGAGGAAAGATCGCTCATATCACCGACGAACTTAAACTCCAAGTAGGAATCCTTCATCAAGAACCCATCCGCTTCTACGTCATCCACTCACCTAACAACCCCATCATCCTTGGTATACCGTGGCTTCGTATCCATAACCCACATCTCCTGGAAGGAGGGTCAAATCCTGCAGTGGGACACTCTTTGCCACCAAAACTGTTTAAAACGCGTCACTCCTTTACCCATTCGCTCTGTGGAAATACAGGAAACCGTCCCTGGACAGCTTGACATCCCAGCTGAGTACACAGACCTGGCCATAGCCTTTAGCAAACAAAAAGCTACAGAATTACCACCTCACCGACCTGGAGACTGCGCTATAGACTTGCTACCCGACACCTCGCCTCCTAAAGGCAGAATTTTTCCTCTGTCACAACCAGAATCCGCGGCCATGAAAGCTTACATTGAGGAGGAACTAGCCAAAGGTTTTATTCGACCATCCACGTCCCCTGCATCATCAGGGTTCTTCTTTGTTAAAAAAAAGGATGGAGGTCTGAGACCCTGCATTGACTATCGAGGTCTGAACGAGATCACAGTCAAGTTTCGCTACCCATTACCATTAGTACCTGCCGCTCTGGAGCAACTAAGACAAGCCAGATACTTCACGAAACTCGACCTCCGCTGTGCCTACAACCTCATTCGGATACGTGAGGGGGACGAATGGAAGACGGCATTCTCCACAACCACCGGTCACTATGAGACCCTTGTTACGCCGTTCGGGCTCTCCAACAGTCCATCCGTCTTCCAATCCTACATTAATGATGTGTTCAGAGACATGTTGAACCGTTGGGTTATCGTCTACATCGACGACATCCTCATATATTCCAATACACTGGAGGAACACATACAACATGTTCGGGCCGTGCTACAAAGACTCATCCAACACCAGTTATACGCAAAAGCAGAGAAGTGTGAGTTCCACCAGACTTCAACCTCCTTCCTGGGGTATGTTATCAGTCAAGACGGCATCGCAATGGATGACACGAAGGTGAAAGCCGTACTGGACTGGCCGAAACCACGCACGCTAAAGGAACTACAGAGATTCCTGGGCTTCGCTAATTTCTACAGGCGGTTTATACGAGGCTTCAGCAGTGTTGCAGCCCCTTTAACTTCCATGACTAAGCGTCACATATCTCGGCTGCACTGGTCCCCAGAGGCAGAGGCGGCTTTTAAAGGATTGAAGGAACGGTTCACTACAGCTCCCATACTCCGTCATCCTGATCCTGAAAGGCCCTTCATCGTCGAGGTTGATGCCTCCAACACGGGCATTGGTGCCATTCTTTCCCAACGCCAAGGTACCCCAGAGAAAATGTTTCCTCGTGCTTTTTACTCCAGAAAGTTATCCGCGGCTGAACGTAATTATGATGTGGGAGATCGTGAATTGCTGGCAATGAAGGCGGCGCTGGAAGAATGGCGTCATTGGTTGGAGGGAGCCCAACATCCATTCACGGTACTCACGGACCATAAAAATCTAGAGTACCTCCGCTCAGCCAAACGGCTTAACCCTCGCCAGGCTCGGTGGGCAATGTTCTTTACTCGCTTCCAGTTCAAGGTGACATACAGACCTGGGTCCAAGAACACGAAAGCCGACGCACTATCCCGGCAAGCTGAACACCTAGAACGTACTGAACACGCAGAACATATCATTCCTGACACTCTGCTTCTCGCACCCGTCCAGTGGGATGTAATATCCGAGATCACACAGGCCAACGAACAGTCTGCTCCTCCAGCTACATGCCCCCCTAACCGTCTGTTCGTACCAGTTGCTCTGAGAGAGAGGCTCATGCATCATGTTCACGATTTGCCCAGCTCTGGACACCCAGGAATTACCGCAACTCACCACCTCTTGCAAAACCGGTTCTGGTGGGACGCCATGCTCCGTGACGTCACCCAGTTCATTCACCACTGCACCGCTTGTCAGACATCCAAGACACCACATCAATCTCCCGCTGGCCTGCTTCAGCCACTACCCATTCCACAACGTCCCTGGTCACACATAGCCATAGACTTTGTAACCGATCTACCACTGTCACAGGGCAACACCACCATACTCACGGTTGTTGACAGATTCTCCAAAGCCTGCCGCCTCATTCCCCTTCCTAAACTTCCCACTGCCTTCGAGACTGCGGAACTATGCAACTTCGTGTTCAGGTTCTATGGGCTGCCTGAGGATATCGTGTCAGACAGGGGACCACAATTTACCTCTCGTGTGTGGGCAGCGTTCTTTAAACAACTGAACGTCAATATCCGCCTGACATCGGGCTACCACCCAGAATCTAATGGCCAGACAGAACGGCTAAACCAGGAGATCACACGGTTCCTCCGCACCTACTGTCAGCAGAACCAGGCTGAATGGAGTCGGTATTTGATGTGGGCGGAGTATGCACAGAATTCTCTGAGAAAACCGGCCACGGGTATCACTCCCTTCCAATGTGTCTTAGGATTTCAACCACCAATGTTCCCGTGGTCTGGTGAACCCTCTGACCTACCCTCTGTCAACGAATGGTTACAAAGGAGCGAGGAGACTTGGAACTTGGCTCATCGCCACCTACAACGGGCAGTTCGGCGACAGGAGGTACAGGCCAATCGACACCGGCGTCCCAATCCCCAGTACACCGTGGGTCAATGGGTCTGGCTCTCCACGAGAGACCTCCGACTAAGACTTCCATCCAAGAAACTCAGTCCCAGGTTTGTAGGGCCTTTCCAAATTGTTAAACAGATCACTCCTGTCTCTTTTCGGTTAAGTTTACCTGCTAACTATCGTGTTTCTCCCACTTTCCATGTTTCGCTGCTGAAATCCTCCGGGGGTCCAAGAGAACCAGAGGGAGCCGAGGGCCGTCATCCCCCACCGCTGGTAATTGAGGGCGAGGAGGCTTACCAAGTTCGGGAACTGCTCGATTCCAGGCGTCGGGGTCAGAGACTACAATACCTGGTCGACTGGGAGGGGTACGGACTGGAGGAGCGATCCTGGGTCAACCGGGATGATATCCTAGACCCCACACTCATGGAGGAATTCCATCGGACGCACCCGGAGAGGCCGGCCCCTCGACCACGTGGTAGACCCCGGCGTCCGCCGCCTCGCGTCTGGAGCCGCTCGCAGGGTGGGGGCTCTGTCATGAATGTGGCTCCCTCGTCTCAGCCTCCGGACCGCCGGAGGGAGCCATCACCGGAATACTGAATCTCATTCGGACTCCATTACCCATAGGCCCTCATTCCTGGGACTGATTGCACACACACCTGCACGGCATCACACACACCCTATATAACACACACACTTGCATTCATACATCGCAAAGTCTTGATTTGCTACGGTGGTCATTTCTGAGCGTTATTCCCTGGACTGTTATCTCGTTGTTTCTTGGACTGTTACTCTCTGCTGAACCTTTGCCGCCTGTCTTGATCTCTGCCTGTGACCCGACTCTGATTCTCTGCTGCCAGCCTCGACCCCTGCCTGTCCCTGTTTACGGTACTGCTTTGCCCTTGTTTGTAAACACTGCTGTGTTTTAATAAAAAGCTGCAAATGGATCCGCACTCTGTTGACCCTTCATTACAGTGTCTGTGAAGTTTCAGCTCAAAATACCCCATAGATTTTTTTTTTAATTCATTTTTTTAACTGCCTATTTTGGGGCATCATTAACTATGCACTGATTTTTTTTTTTTCAGCACGATCCCTTTAAGAGATGCGTTCCCTCTGCCCCACCAGCTCTCGACTATATTACAGTGCATTTACAAAGTTCACACAGCTAATATAACCCTCAAACTGATCTTTACAAGATGTTCGTCATGCATGCTGTATGCATGCTTCCAATTATGTGAGTAAAGTATGTATTTAGATGGTTACGTTTGATTCTGTGTGAGTTTGAGGCTATGCTCTGTGGCTAACGTTTAATTCTATACTGTTGGAGAGATTTATAAAGAATGAAGTTGTGTTTATGCATTATACAGACTGCCAGTGTTTAAAAATGAAAATAGCGACTGCTCTCTTGTCTCCGTGAATACAGTAAGAAACAATGGTAACTTTAACCACATTTAACAGTGTATTGGCAACATGCTAATGAAACATTTAGAAAGACAATTTACAAATATCACTAAAAATATCATGTTATCATGGATCATGTCAGTTATTATTGCTCCATCTGCCATTTTTCGCTGTTGTTCTTGCTTGCTTACCTTGTCTGTGCACAGATGCTGCCTTTCCTTGTCTAATGTGTCCAATGGGCTGGCATTATGCAAATATTGGGGTCATACATATTAATGATCCCGACTGTTACGTAACAGTCTGTGTTATGTTGAGATCCGAGTGTTTTCCAGAAGTATTTTAAACAAATGAGATTTACATAAGGAGGAAACAATGGGGTTTGAAACTCACTGTATGTCTTTTCCATGTACCGAACTCTTGTTATTCAACTATGCCGAGGTAAATTCAAATTCTGATTCTAGGGCACCTTTAAATTGTGGCAATAAATTCAATGTAATAATAATAATAAATAGACCAAAAGAGTCAGAGGCAGTGAGCTTCGTGAGAAATTGCGCTGAATACTCAATACAATCTTTGAAGATTCAGTGTCATATGTAACATCACTAGCATCCCAGTCTTTTTTTTCTTTCTTTCTTTTATTTCTTCTCCAGTGTCTAGTCCATCTAGTTCCCTGCAAGTTTTTTTTTTTTTTTTTTGCAAGTTCCAGTCATTTATTGAGGCTGGTGTAGCTGTCTGATTCTGTCTGAGAGATCACCAAGCCTCTGGTTCCTTGTGTTCCTGCCTGGATTTCCTCACCATCATCCCGTCTGGTGCTGCCTCTTCTGCCGCAGTCTTCAAGCCCATTGACCCAGGACTGGTCTCATTGGTCATCCTCTCTGCCTGTCATCATGTTGTCTACCCCTACTGTTTCACGCCTTACTCTTGCCGTGCTGTCTACAGTCTTGACCCCCTCTAAGGATGGCTTGATCCTCCCTGAAGGATATCAAAATTAGATGTTAAAGAAAGTAATCTATACCCATAATATGAAGCTTTTACCTATGAATACGAATATACATTAAGTATAAGTACATTTCACCCCTGAAATGGATCATACCATTAGCATTACCTGAGAAGATTCAGGGACGTGCTTTTATTTCATGGACAAAGAACATATGTGTTTGCATATCAGTTGAATAATAACATTTAATGCCATTAAACTGAATGTATGAAGCAAACTGTTTGCTGAAAGCATCCACAACTTAACACTGAAATAGGAGTGTGCAGATCATCTGTCAATTGAGCGTAAACGTTACATTCATTACTATAAGAATATCATTGCATGTTCACTAGAAATTCAGAATGTTTTGGCTAAAGTTTTTCTTTTAAATATTTATTTATTTTTACAAAATTAAAGTGAAATGAAAAACCACACACATCTGATAGGACTACCGGATTGTTATTTGTAATTTGTTTACTTGCACTTTTGTCTCTAGCTAATCAAAAGTTACTCAGTTAAATGAAAATGTACACATTTGCCTCTTCAAAAAAAAAAAAAATACCCCATTCTGAGCTCATTGCATTATTATTGCATTGCGCTGTTTAGTAAATTTCACAGAGTACGGGTGAAATGAAGATAACAATCATTTTGCATTCCGCTGAAAGATTATATTTGACTTGAGTCACTGAGGTTAATTCATATAGTTGAGTACATGGACATTTATTTTGCCTCTCTAAACGGTTAGGTCATGATGTGACGTGACGTCACAGAGCTGCGTCTCGGCTGATCGGCTGCGAGAAGGTTTGTTTAAGTTCTTTATTTAATGTGACAAACATAATGCATTCATATTCATAACCTGTTAAAAGTCGTATAAATGTACTCCAACAACATCATTACTACTTATTTAATACTATAATTGATACCATTTAGCGTTGTAATATGACATGTACATTATAATTGAATGTAATACAGCATTTTTTTTTTTTTTTTTGCTTATCAAATTGATGCATTGTGTTTTTTACATGAAGGTTGATATGATGAATTGGTGCATCTGTTATCACATTACGTCAAAATCTTTGGATTGGAAAATACATGATTTCTGTATTATCACTGAGTGTTAGGCATCTTGTCAGCAAGTCCTTAAGTAATTTAAGTTTGTGGTCTATTTCGCCAGAATATTCTGCCGTTACTTGACCTTTTACACGTTTAACATTGTCATACAAGCAGTTGTCATATTTTTCTGACCCCAAGACTCAACTAATTTCTGCAATTCTCCTGCTGTGATCCTTGGAGAGTCTTCGTCCACTTTTCTCCTTACCTTGCATTATGACAATATAGGCAGACGTCTTCTTCCAGGCAGAATTGCAACATCTTTTGTTGACTGGAACTTTTTCATTATTGCCCTGATGATGGAAATGGGAATTTTCAAATCTTTAGCTATTTTCTTTCAGCAGTTTTCTAGTTTGTGAAGCTCAACAATCTTTTGCTGCACATCAGAACTATATTCTTAGATTTTACTCATTGTGATGGATGATTAAGGTAATTTGGCCTTTGTGTTTCCTAATATTTATACTCCTGTGAAACGAAGTCATGGCTGGATAGTTTCATGTTCCTAGTCACCCTGGTGTGCTAAAATGTAAATATGAAGGGGAATATGTTTTACTCATAACAGTTTCTAGGGGTAACAATAGTTTATTATTTATTTATTTATTTTATTAAAGATATAAAGGATAAACAATGCAGATTTAGTTTCACAGCCTTCTTTGATCATATTTAACAATAACAATATTTAACAATAATTCTGACCATGACTAAGTAAATTCTACTCGAATTCTACTCGGCATTTTGGACACTGCATACAGAGTTGCAAACTCTATTGCTTTGTTTAAAGAGTATACTACTCTCTTATTTTATCAAATAAGTATAACAAAATATCTTTGTGTGTATTTGCATCAGTTTCCACCATGGTATTGAGAAGTTCCACTGTGATATCTGAAGATATGGAGTATTGCAAGAAATCAAGTAAAGATGTGAGTATTTTCTACTTATTTACTCTACTCTATTGTCCAAGTTGCTCAGATCTTTATTCCTGCCCATTTCTCTTGAATTCAACATGCTGATTATGAGAACTGATTGTTTTCTTTATAATCTAATCTACCCAGACCTTAATAACTGTTGTGATGCAAGAGGCTTTGAAAAATGCATTTGGTCACTGGAATTTTTGAGACCTTTTCCCTATCAGTGTGCACAATATTTAAATAAGAATGTATAAATTGATTTTGCTTTTTTTTTCACAGCAGTTCACTGATAATGGCTTGGAAATATTCCATCATTCGACAAGTGAAAAGCATGTGCAGAAGAAATGACCTCATATGTAACCATAGGAATCTACATAACATGCTGTTGTAAACATGGAGTTTATTAAAGTGGAAATTGGAGAGACGAGTGATCAAGAACCATCCAGACTGGAATATGAAGCTATTGAGAAACAAAGAGGTCGGTATACATTCCTGATTCTTCTTTAAAGTTGTCATATCATGAAGAATCCAATTGTCCTTTATCTTTTGAGATGAAAATTAATTGTACACTATGCAATCTTATGGTGGATCTTTTATTATCAATCATTGATTAAAAATGATTATTATTAAATTCATTAATTAAATAGTCCACATCTTCTTCATTCCTCCCCTTCAAATGACTATATACAGTATCTCACAAAAGTGAGTACACCCTCACATTTCAGCAACCATTTTAGTATATCTTCTCGAGCGACAATACGAAAATAGAAATGAAAATTATATTTAGAGTATACTTTAGAGTAGTCAATGTGCTGCTTGTATAGTAGTACAGATTTACTGTCCTCTAAAAATAACTCAACATACAGTCATTATTGTCTAAATAACTGGCAACAAAAGTGAGTACACCCTAAGTGAACATGTCAAAACTGTGACCAAAGTGTCAATATTTTGTGTGAGCACCACTGTTATCTAGCACTGCCTTAATCCTCCTTCTCCACCTTATGCTTGAGGATGCCCCACAGGTGCTCAATAGGGTTCAGGTCTGGAGACATACTTAGAAACTCCATCACCCTCACCTTCAGCTTCCTCAGCAAGGCAGTTGTCATCTTGGCGGTGTGTTTGGGGTCGTTATCATGTTGGAAAACTGCTGTTCGGCCTAGTTTCTGAAGGGATGGCATCATACTGTGCTTCTGTATGTCACAGTGCATGTTGGAATCCATCTTTCCCTCAATCAAGTGCAGTTCCCCAGTCCCAGCAGCACTCATGCAGCCTCAGATGATGCTAGCACCACCATGCTTGACTGTAGGCAAGAAACCATTTTCTTGGTGTTTCACACCAGGGCGTCGCCACACATGCTGGACACTATCTGAGTCAAACAAGTTTATCTTAGTCTCATCAGACCACAGGACATGGTTCCAATAATTCATGCTCTTGGACAGGTTGTCTTCAGCAAACTGTTTGCAGATTTTTTTATGAGCCAGCTTCAGAGGAGGCTTCTTTCTGGGACGACAGCCATGCAAACCGACTTGTTGCAGTGTGTGGCGTATGGTCTGAGCACTGACAAGCTGACCTTCCGCTTCTGCAACCTCTAAAGCAATGCTGGCAGCACTCCTGTGTCTGTTTTTTGAAGCCAGCTACTTTGATCAACGCTTGCGAGGCCTGTTCCGAGTGGAACCCGTCTCTGAACACCTCTGTATGACCCTGGCCACTGTACTCCGTTTCAGAGTGTCACTGATGTCCTTATAGCCTAGGCCAACTTTGTGGAGAGCAACAATTCTAATTCTCAAATCTTTAGAGTTCATTGCCATGAAGTGCCATGTTGAACATTCAGTGGTCAGTATGAGAAAATTTTACTCAAAGCACCAAATTTTAACTACTCTAATACAAGATATGCACATTTGTATTGTCCTATCATGCAGACAAAAACATGATGAATAGGACATGTGGCTTTGCATGGTTATAAGATGTAGAGCTGTTATCACTTACTGTGTGTTCACACCGCCAGCGGCGAGAGCATTAAAGTGACGCTAGTCATTCATTTTCAATGAGAGCCGGCGGCGAGCTCCGGCGAGAGCGGCGCAGCGCGGCGCGTCTTGGACGGTGAGAGCGTCCAGGAGAGTTGAATCAGGTTAACTTTATGGTAATGAGCTATGACGCGGTTCGGCGGCAACCAATTGGAATGTAGAGGTCCTCGCTTGAGAGGCTTCCGATTGGTTGACGCGACTTGTCATTAACTTTGACGCTCTCGCTGGCAGCGGTGTGAACGCACGGTTAGGATGTACTCACTTTTGTTGCCAGCTATTTAGACAATAATGGCTGTTTAAGTTATTTTCAGAGGACCGTAAATCTATACTGCTATACAAGCAGCATATTGACTATTCTAAAATATATACAAGTTTCGTTTCTATAGTATTGTCCCTTGAGAAGATATACTAAAATAGTTACTGAAATGTGAGGGGTGTACTCACTTTTGTGAGATACTGTATATTAGTGGCTCTCAACCAAAGGGTCGAGGGCCCACTATAAGCGGGCCTCAAGATGGCTTAAAATGATTTCAAATAAGACAAAATATACATTAAAATAAGCAGTGTACCAGTAATTACTTGGAGGGCCTTCAAACATTGTCTTTGACAACAGAGTTCCTCTGTGTCAGAAAGGTTGGATTAGCTGCTATATGTAGTATCTTAATGATAATCATTTCTGTGGTCTTCCCAACATTATTAAAAATACGATTTGATGCACTAATATCAAAAATAAGTGTAGTTTCACAGGAAAAAAAATCAAAACATCTTAAAATATCTCAACTTTTTGCATAAATTTGATTTGTTTAAAGGGGGGGTTGCATGCGATTTCACTTTTTTAACTTTAGTTAGTGTGTAATGTTGCTGCTTGAGCATAAACAGTATCTGCAAAGTTACAGCGCTGAAAGTTCAATGCACACGGAGATATTGTCTTTTAAAGTTATGGCATTTTATTGCCTACAAAAACGGGTGGTTTGGACTACAACGAGCTTCTTCCCGGGTTGGTGACATCATAAACCCTTGCTATTAACATAAACACTGCCCCCGGGAACACGCAACAATGTGGGCGAGGCCATGTGGCGCAGCATAATGAAAGCGGAAGAGTTGTTTACACCGAATGCGAGCTGTGCGACGCGACGCATCAAAAGATATAGAACCCATTATTATCTGTGATATTTTCTACACTGGATGCGGTGCTGAAGACAGATTCCTGAATCTACACGAGTTTAATGCTGGATTTACACAAAGACTTTTACTGAAAGATGAAGCAGTTCCCACTTTAAAAGCAGAAGCTGCTGTTTATCAGCCCCAAACTGTAAGTACGTTTTATTGTTTGTCTTTTAAACGTAATGTTATAGTTCTGTTGCTATTTTTAATGCATCTAGGACGTATACAAAGAGCAACTCGTTTTTGCTAGCCAGTTAGCTAAATTCTAGTGCAACAAACACCAACAAACGTCTATGTTCATAGACAAACAGTTGTTCATGCTATAAATTAAACGCTACCTTTACAAAAATGCGACTACTCAGGCATGTATTTACTACAGGAAAGCTTTAATCAGGATAAAACTGTATATTGAAAGCTAACAAACAGCAGTGACAGCTTATCTAAACACTTTGACACAAATACTAAATGAAATACCATTCATAAACATCCTTCAAAAGCCGCGATTGCAGAGGTTCTACTTTTTCCTCTTCATCTGGGTCTGATTCGGCTCAATTTGATAAAGCAATGTAGGCGCTATTATTTACTTTCCACCTAAGCGCGTAACTACGAATGGTAAGGGGCGTGGCGTTTCCGGACGCTTCAGCGAATCACGACAGACTGGGCCAGTTACCAACCTGCTGACCAATCTGAGCACATTGCGTATGTCAGAGGGAGTGGCTTCATAGAAGCAGGAAGTCAAACGAGCCGTTCATATGACAGTGGAAACAGAGGTGTAGAATTAAGATAAAATATATGAAAAATACAGCATTTTTTAAAAAAACGAAGCATTAAGACATGTTAAACTGTGCCCCCAAAACACAATCAAGCCTAGAAAAAAACCATGTAACCCCCCCTTTAAAACAATTAAAAATGTTTTGCCAATGGGAATCAATGATAACTGTTCTTTTCTGAAAACATTCTCTGAATTGTACTTTACAATTTTGGCAAATATATTTGGTTTTATAGATTTTTAGACATTATTATTCTCAAACAAATCAAGGATACTTAATGATTTTTAGCAATGTTATGCAACAGCACAAACTGCAGCCCACATTAGATATTTCCCAAGTGTCTTGTACCATTAGGTAGGATCACATAGATGAAAATACGCATATAGAAATTATTTAGAGATAAGGTTATGCTCAGTAAACTATAGGCGTTGTAAACTCCAGATATGGTTATGTTGGGGAGGAGACAGGATGGGGATGCATGCAGGGTTTGAAATGATCTTTTTCACTTACCTGTCAGTTTGGAGGGTTATAGTTAATTAATTATGTTCTATCACTTTGCATGGCATCGCTATCAGAGCCCTTCCCCTAAAAGGAGCCTCAAACATGAGCAAAACAACGCTGCCAGTATGCGTATGGTAATAGAAAACAATGTGTTCGAATTTTAGACATTTTAGATGTGGCGTTGTGCGGCATTTCTCTCAGTGTGCTACAGTCTTTGCATGTTGTTTTGCTAATGTTTGATGCTCCTTTTAGGGGAAGGGCCCTGATAGCAATGCCATGCAAAGTGATAAAACATAATTTATGAATCATAACCTGCCAAATTGTTTAGTGTGTTGATATGCGTTATCTGCAACAGTGGATTTTCACCCTCATCTTCTGCTGACCAGTATTTTTAATTTACGGTTTTACAAATCTGAAAACTTTTGTGCATACGCAAAATGTACTTTTTGTGCATACACACACTTGATATGATAAAATCTATGCAAAGGTTTATACATTATATATTAACCAAACTCTGGAGGACCACGGATTTGAAGGGATAGTTCACTTAAAAATGAAAATGTTCCTATGATTTACTCACCCTCAAGACATCCTAGGTGTATATAACTATCTTTCAGACTAACACAATCGGAATTATATTAAATAATTTTATCAATTTTCTCTTGAAGCCCAAAAAAAGTGTATCCATACAGCCCCAGGGGATTAATAAAGGTTTTTGTGAGAAAAAAAATCCATATTTAAAACTTATGTAAACTGTATTAACTAGCTACTGGCAGACGGCCGTATGGCATCGATTTTCAGTGACGCATGATGTATTGGCGAATGCAGAAGCACAAAGGATAGAGCAAAACAAAACACCAGTCATGAATTAGAAGTCTAAAACAAGAATTTTTAAAGAGAAATGTCAGAGGATTTCGATATAAGAGAAGAGGAGTTTGAGTTTGTTGCCCAGCCCTGTTTGTTTGAACAGCAAGAGGCATCTAAGCTTATGCTACTCCTACATTGCGTCAGAGGTTGCTTTTCGCCCATAAATCGATGCATACAGCTGTCTGTCGAAGCTAGTTATTATAGTAAATAAAGTTTGAAATATGGATATTTTAATTACACCCATCACTTCACTTTATTTAGGCCTTTATTAACCCACTAGAGCCGTATAGATTACTTTTATGATGGATGGATGCATTTTTTTGGGCTTCAAAATCTCACGCCCCCTTCACTACCATTATAAAACTTGGAAGAGGATGTGTTTTAATATAACTCCAATTGTGTTCGTCTGAATGAGGATACACCTAGGATGGCTTGAGGTGAGCAAATCATGGAATAATTTTCATTTTTGGGTGAACTATCACTTTAAGTTTTGTTCTTACCCTGCTCTCACACACCTGACACCTTGAGTAGATTTCTGAAGGCTGACTTAAAAAAAATCACATAAAATTAGACACTTGACCAACTTTTGCTTTCTGCAATTAAAATGTTTCACCTTTATTTCATGGTTGTCCCTTTTTAACTGAATTTTTGACAGTTTAATATGTTCATTTTAGACTTGATGGGAGTGAAAGAGGAAAGTCAAGATCAGAATAAAGTGGAGGAGAATCATCAGTATCAAAAACCCCATAATTTTATAACTGGAGAAAATTCTAGTTGCTCAGAGTTTGTCAACTGTTCCTCACAAAAAAGAATAGGAGCCACAAAGCCTTTCACCTGCCATCAGTGTGGAAGAATGTTCACAAACAAAGGAAACCTTGAGAATCATTTAAGAATACACACTGGTGAGAAGCCTTTCACGTGCCTTCAGTGTGGCAAAAGTTTTGCGCGTAAAGGAAATCTTAAGGATCACATACGAGTTCACTCTGGAGAGAAGCCGTTCACATGCCCTCAATGTGGAAAGAGTTTCACACGTGAAAGATACTGTAAGGATCACATGAGAGTTCACACAGGAGAGAGCCGTTTTGCATGCCCCCAGTGTGGAAAGAGTTTCACATGTAAGGACCATCTTAAAGACCACATACGGATTCACACAGGAGAGAAGCCTTATGCATGCCATCAGTGTGGAAAGAGGTTTTCACGCATAGGAAATCTTAAGGATCACATGAAAATTCATGCTGGAGAGAAACCTTTCATATGCCCTCAATGTGGTAAAAGTTTCGCACGTAAAGGAAATCTGAAAGATCACATACGTGTTCACTCTGGAGAGAAGCCTTTCACATGCCCTCAGTGTGGAAAGAGTTTCACACGTGAAGGATACTGTAAGGATCACATGAGAGTTCACACTGGAGAGAGTCGTTTTGCATGCCCTCTCTGTGGAAAGGGTTTCACGTGTAAGGACAATCTAAAAGACCACATGAGAATTCACACAAGAGAGAAGCCTTACACATGCCCTCAGTGTGGAAAAAGATTCTCACGTAAAGGAACCCTTAAGTATCACACAAGAATTCATACTGGAAGAATGCCTTTCACTTGCCCTCAGGGTGGAAAGACTTTTACACATGAAGGATTCTTTAGGGATCACATGAAAGTTAACTCTGGAAAGAAGCCCTTTGCATGTGTTCAGTGTGGAAAGAGTTTCACACAAAAAGGATACTTTAAAGATCACATGAGAATTCACAGTGGAGGGAGCCCTTTCACATGCTCTCAGTGTGGAAAGAGTTTCACACAGAAAGGACACCTTAATGCTCACATACGGATTCACACTGGAGAGAAGCCCTTCACATGCCATCCGTGTGGGAAGAGTTTTACCCGGGCAACATATCTTCAAAATCATCTGCGGTCTCACTCTGGAGAAAGGCTGTTTAACTGTGATCAGTGCAGTCAAAAATTTATTTTGCCAAGACAATTCAAGACCCACCTTAAAATTCATACAAACGAGAGGCCCTACTTGTGTTCTTTTTGTGGCAAGACTTTTTTATGGCTTAGTAATTTTACACATCATCAGAAAATTCATACAGGTGTGAAAGCTCATTTGTGCACTGTGTGTGGTAAAGCTTTTACTAGAGCTGGCAGCTTGAAAATACACAAAAAAATCCATACAGGAGAAAAACCATACACATGTTCACATTGTGGAAAGGGGTTTACTGAGACTGGAAAGCTGACACAACATGAGAAAGTGCATACTGGAGATACCCCTCATCTCCATGTTGGAAGAGTTTTTTTGCACAGTTACATACTCTGCTGACTTGTATATAAAAGCATTGCTCCAAGTTGTCACTATAACAAAAGTTTATTCTTCTTTGGTTTGTTTCAGTTCCACTGTCACTTCTTAGATTTTCACTTCTTAGTAGTAATGTGCATTTACAGTGAGCTGATTTGTAAGTCATAAAATTAATAAAAAAAAAAAGAAAAAAAGATTGAACTTGAAATGTTAACATCTGCTTTATTAAAGGGTTAGTTCACCCAAAATGAAAATTGTAATTTATTACTCACCCTCAAGTCGTTCTACACCCTTAAGACCTTTGTTCATCTTCGGAACACAAATTAAGATATCTTTGATGAAATCAGATGGCTGAGTGAGGCCTGCATTGCCAGCAAGTTAATTTACACTTTCAGATGCCCAGAAAGGTACTAAAAACATATTTAAAACAGTTCATGTGAGTACAGTGGTTCAACTTTAATATTATAAAGCAAAGAGAATACTTTTTGTGCGGCAAAAAATCTTTTGTTTCAAATCAGTCGTTCTGAGCGCCGCGTGATTTCAGTAAATGAGGCTTTGTTACTTCGTAAGTGTTTCGAAATTTCAGTAGTTCACATGATTTTGGCAGTTTGATACACGCTCCGAACCACTGATTCGTAAAGCTTGGAAGCAGTGTTTTGAAATCGGCCATCACTAGATATTGTTGTTTTTAGGGGTTCAAGCACGTAGTGCTGAAACCCTACTGTAATTGTAAGGATTTTTATTATTTTTCTTCCGCCGTAAAACGAATCGTGCAGAAACTTGGCCAGATGATAGGTCTCAATTTGCGGAGAGGTTGACAAAGTATGACCCCATTCGCCCAATAGGTGGTGCTACAGCTTTCAAAAGTTGAAAAACGCTTAAGTCCTAGACCGTCTGATTCAAGTGTCTTATCCGCTTGTTAAGTCGTGACGTAAAGAACGCCATTTCCGGGTCCAAGCCTCAACTCGTTTCACTTGAGAATGCCATCGACGGCCACTTATGAGCGCTATTTATTCATATTAAACATCAATCATTTAAAAAAGTTAAACATTTTAAATACTTACAGTCTACACAACAGTCTCCGTGCTCACAGCGTCACAGATATTAATATTTTAATGATTTATAAAAGATGAATCATTGTCTGGCCATCTGGAATTTTGGTATGGAGATAAAGGTTATAATTATATATATTTTTTGTAGTACATCGTCTATGTATATTAGCACCATTTGTTGTTTTCTTGTGGTATGAGATAGAGTGTTAGGACCTGGAAGCGCTGCCACGTGACGTCAGACTTAACAACCGGATATCATTGGAATCCTTGGCTCAAGACGGACAAAATGTATATCTCCGATTTCATTTCTGCCTGGAAAAAAATTCCGCCATTTAGAATTTTGTCCAAAACCTACTTTTGCGAACTAGTCCTAGGTTTTTCACCAAATCAGAACCAAACCAGTGCAGAAATGTTCTCTGGAGTCTGAATATCAATAATTATATAAAAGAGTTTGTGATTCACAGTCGCTAAGGGGCGCCAAAACGTACGATGAAGGTTTAGCCACTTTTACTAAAATGGCTATGACTCAAGAACGAATTTAGATATTTGCACGAAACTCGGTACACATGTGTAGAGGCTCAATCTTTGGTCAAGATAAAAAAAAATGCATTGATTGGACACTAGGTGGCGCTGTAACTTGAAAAAAACAAACAACATGAAAACAGCTGTAACTATGCAACCATTAGTCTGATGGACTTGAAATTTGGAATGCAGTGTCTTGGTCCAAGGGGGCATGACCTATTAGACAAGGTTAATGGAGGCCAATCGGAACAAAACTCGGTGGACATGTTTGACTCATGGTCCTAGAGGTCTGTAAGAAGGCCACTAGTTGGCGCTAACGAGCTTTACGCCTCAGTAATCGTGTGCTTTTTCACAGATCCACACAACATGCATATCATTTGATAGATCTCCTCATGCCGAACAACTTTACCTCAACAAACAGTGCTGTCAATCAAATTGTCCATTAATTCGCAAATACGTGAAAAAACATTTTTTGCGAACTAGTCCTTGGTTTTTCACCTGATCCGAACCAAACCAGTGCATGAAAAAAAAAAAAGAACTTTACCCTTTGGATCGCTATAACAGGGTCATTTAGAAAGTGGGTGTGGCTAAATATACCCCAAAACTTATAAAGCCTTAACGAAAACTCAGAACTTCACAAAAATGCAGCATATGAAAGCATGCCATTTTTTATGGAGATCGGACCATAGGTGGCACTATAACTCTTAAAAACCTTTAAAAAACATGTTTTTAATTGTTTTGGATGAAAATGTATATAACTTTGGGTGTGGTCGACTTATTTTCACGGGAGTGAAAATGCCAGGTTTCGGCTTATGGTTTGTGCAACGTTGTGATTTAGTCCCAGAAGGAAGCCTCTTCTAAAGAAAGAAAGCCCACAAACAGTTTGCTGAAGACAAGAGTTAAGGCCAAGTTGAGACCAAGTTAAGCTTATTTGGTTCGGATGGTATCAAGTGTGTGTGACGGCAACCAGGTGAGGAATACAAAGACAAGTGTGTCTTGCCTACAGTCAAGCATGGTGGTGGGAGTGTCATGATCTGGGGCTGCATGAGTGCTGCTGGCACTGGGGAGCTACAGTTCATTGAGGGAACCATGAATGAGCAGAGCATGATCCCCTCCCTTCAGAGACTGGGCCGCAGGGCAGTATTCCAACATGATAACAACCCCAAACACACCTCCAAGACGACCACTACCTTCCTAAAGAAGCTGAGGGTAAAGGTGATGGACTGGTCAAGCATGTCACCAGACCTAAACCCTATTGAGCATCTGTGGGGCATCATCAAACGGAAGGTGGAGGAGCGCAAGGTCTCTAACATCCACCAGCTATGTGATGTTGTCATGGAGGAGTGGAAGAGGACTCCAGTGGCAACTTGTGAAGCTCTGGTGAACTCCATGCCCAAGAGGGTTAAGGCCATGGTGGACAATAATGGTGGTCACACAAAATAGTGACACTTTGGGCCCAATTTGGACTTTTTCACTTAGGGGTGTACTCACTTTTGTGGCCAGCGGTTTAGACATTAATGGCTGTGTGTTGTTATTTTGAGGGGACTGCAAATTTACACTGCTATACAAGCTGTACACTCACTACTTTACATTGTAGCAAAGTGTCATTTCTTCAGTGTTGTCACATGAAAAGATAATAAAATATTTTAAAAAAATTGAGGGGTGTACTCACTTCTGTGACATACTGTATAACTTCAAAACGAAATGAGATATTTTTTACCAAAATTAACACACATATGTATGGGCACACTCTGAGGACACCCCAAAAAAGTGGTAGTCTGAGAGGACAGTCTTTGGACAGGGTCATGGTGAATGAAATCATGAGAATCACACCTTCTCAGTTGTCCAAAAAAAAACAAAAACTCCTGGCTTCACACCATGTGCAACGCTCCTGGGAAGAGTGCACGACGGATGAGTCATCTCCTCTAGGTCTACCTGCATGCCTTAACGTAAGAATTTCATAAAGTAGTGTTATGATAACCTTCTTTTAATTGTCATAAGTATCGATATAAAGCTTGGAACTGTTAATAAGCCTGACATGGCTGACTTGTTGTGATTTCCACTGTTTGGTTATTTCCACTTAATTGAACATATTTTTTATTATTCCAAATACAACTTGTATAACGCTACTAACATTGCCATTTTGCCAACAAGTACAACTTTAGTTGAGCTCTACTATACTATATTGTCATAACATAATTAAACAGTTTGCTTTTACACACACAAGATGTTCTGTGCAATTTCATAATGACCTGTAAAATGCGGGTAAACAGTGGAAGGTAACAATGTCAAATCAATACACTAGGCAGTTTGGCAGGATATGTTTCACAAATTATGTTCACTCAAATTTCTGGTGAAGTTTATGCAATCTTTGCAGCTTTAGAGCATTTACTCAACTCATAAGACAATATGAATATTAAATATAGCCGAGATGAGTAGCACTTGCGCATTTCTGGCTTACTTCAACACTACCGTCACTAAACAACTGCTTTGAAGGAATGGCCCAAACCCAAGAAACGCAATTATGTGGGGTAACTAACCCCAGTGTACAAAGGAAAGAACCACATTGCAACAATGATGCACATCTGCCATATTTTAGCAGACCCTGACCAGATATAAACACTGTTGCATCATCAATTAAAATGAGTAAATGACCTGAAACTATTGTTATGCTTCAAATAAAGATTTTATTACATTGTTATGCCAGTAGGTGGTGACCAATGACTCTTAAAATGTGTTTGAGAGATTAGTTCAAAAACTCTGGAGGAAACAAGTCTCCATTCATTAAAGGTTCTCTAAGCGATCCTGAGCGGAGTAACTTCCTGTTGACGTTCGAAGTGTTGTCAAACAAAACAGAGGCTAGCTAGACCCTCCCTCCGCCTCCTCCTCCCCTCCCATCCGTGCTTCCTCATGAACGCGCATTTAAAATCATTCTTGTCGGTTATTGGCTGGAGAATGTTTATTATGATTCGTGGTCCAGGCTGCACCAGTTTGTTTTTATTGCCGTTTTTGAAGCTTGTGGCGACTACAGAGACCGGATAGTGAGGAGATGTTTGCTGTATGTGACAAAAAATGTTTTGGCCTAAAAACGCGTTCAAACATTTTTTTAACATGATGAATTCATTTTATATATAATATATATATATATATATATATATATATATATATATATATAATATATATATATATATATATATATATAATTTTTTTATTTTGTTATATATTTTATAACAAATGTTATATGTTATATATTTATATATAATGTTATATATTTTATAACATTTTAGACATATAGTTTTATAACATTAAATTGGACATTTTGTCATAACCTCAAGTTTAGTTATCTATGCTTTGTTTTCAGAGTCATTGTAAAATTACAAATCCAGATTATCCAGAATCATAAATTATGCTTAAAGGAACACTCCACTTTTTTTGAAAATAGATTCATTTTCCAACTCCCCTAGAGGTAAACAGTTGAGTTTTACCGTTTTCGAATCCATTCAGCCGATCTCCGGTTCTGGCAGTACCACTTTTAGCATAGCTTAGCATAGTTCATTGAATCTGATTAGACCGTTAGCATCGCGCTTAAAAATGACCAAAGAGTTTTGATATTTTTCCTATTTAAAACTTGACTCTTCTGTAGTTACATCGTGTACTAAGACCGACGGAAAATAAAAAGTTGTGATTTTCTAGGCTGATATGGCTAGGAACTATACTCTCATTCAGGTGTAATAATCAAGGAACTTTGCTGCCGTTCCATGGCTGCAGCAGTGCAATGATATTACGCAGCGCCTGTGAGCCCCTGCTTGCACCGGGAACGTGCCTTGCAACCATGGAGACGTATGTGAGAGACGCTGCCTAATATCATTGCACTGCTGCAGCCATGATACGACAGTAAAGTCCCTTGATTATTACGCCTGAATGAGAGTAGAGTTCCTAGCCATATCAGCCTAGAAAATCGCAACTTTTCATTTTCTGTCGGTCTTAGTACACGATTTAACTACAGAAGTGTCAAGTTTTAAATAGGAAAAAATTAAAAAACTCTTTGGTCATTTTTAAGCGAGATGCTAACGGTCTAATCAGATTCAATGAACTATGCTAAGCTATGCTAAAAGTGGTACCGCCAGAACCGGAGATCGGCTGAATGGATTCGAAAAAGGTAAAACTCAACTGTTTAACTCTAGGGGAGTTGGAAAATGAGCCTATTTTCAAAAAAAGTGGAGTGTTCCTTTAATATATAAATATATATATTATAATCCAGGCTTCTGAAATGTTTTCTTATTTAAAAGACATGGCGTTTTACAAATCACTTTAGGCTATACCAGTCACAGCAGCAATCTTTCTCTCCTCTGCTTTCTTCATAGTTAATGGCCCGACCAACTCTGAAATGATCAAAATGATCTGAGAATTTCCCAGTAGTAAATACGACTTCAGAAGGTGTTCATGTCCAATTTCTGACTAGGGAAACTATTTATGATAATTCAGATAGCACATGAAGGCAGCATTATTCTGAACACAGTGATTAGCTTGTTTGGGGTGTTTGTTTAGGGTTAGAGCTAAGCTCAGCAGGACACTGGCCCTCCAGGACTGCCCTCGATACTGGGTCTCCATACTGGCTAAGGCACCTTTGTTAGGCTTATTAGTTATAGACCTTCAGTCTTTATTCTAGTTAACATCTCTTTGAGGCATCCAAGGTGTCCAACAAAAAGTCAAAAAAAAAAAAAAAAAAAAACTCTTTAGCTTCATAAATGCTGTGGCATTTCATTAAAACATGCAATCAAATCAATATAATAACCCTTTCAGACCCTGCATTTATTCCAGTGGACATTTTCTGCAGTTTTATTTTTTTTTTTTCTCATAGTTTTTGTTATTTTATATTTTATTTTATACAAAATATTATTCGATTGGAATGACTGCTTTTTTATATTGAAACTGTGGCCTGTGACACAGGTAGACAAATCGGGTATCATTAAGCCTAAAAAAAATCTGTTTTACATTTTTCTTATAGACATCTGAATAGCCCCTCAATAAACTGTATATTAATGTCAAAGATGAATCTCTCAACTAAATGTTGACTCCAAACAACATTGACTTTCAAAAAAGTCAGAGGTTTTGGAATGACATGATGGTTAGTAAATGACGACATATTTTCATTTTTGGGTGAACCATACCTTTAATGACTCAATCTTGTGGAAATTACACTTTGACCCTCATCACGTTCAGTCAAGTTCATGTCTGAATCAACATGACATGAAATATAATATAATTTCAAAGTGAAAAAAAAAATTGCAATGTACAAAAACAAGGTAAGACTTGGTTTTAATAAAGAGTATATTAAGTTTAATGTACAACATATATAATGTTGGTTGCTTGTAGATAAGAGTGTAGAACAACTGTTTAAACATCTAATGAAGCTAAAACATGAACTGTCTGGGATGTGGAGAACATGTATAAATGTTCAAGAATCCCTTATTGATCAATCTTTGGTTTGTATTGATTCATGTCATTGTTTCAATTTGTTCATTTCTTACTTGCCTGAAATAAAAATGGAAATCTGTCTCTGCAATCTTTGTTAATTTTATATTTACCATTTTTTATAAATAAAACTGTATAATATTAAACCATTATTAGCAGCATAAGCAAATGCAGAGTTTTTCATTATATGGACCAAAGGTATAAAATCTGGCTGTAATAAGTGGAAGAAGCAACAACAACAATGACAAAGTCAACAGCAAAACTGCAAACTTAAAAGTCCATTTCTCATGAACCCAAAAAGGGAACAGTCATTGATTGGAGGGCATCCAGGTAAAAAAGTTGACACCATGAAGCTCCTCAGGAAGATATTCTTGATCCACTGGCCCATTGAAGTCTGGGTTATATTTGTATCCTTTAGCGTAGCCCAGATTCTTCATTAGTTTGGTGGGGGCGTTGCGTAAATGGAGCGGAACGGACGGTAAAGGGCCCTGATGGTTTCTCAGACAGGCCTTGACGTTATTATAGGCTTTGTACACCTCCACAGACTTGGGTGCTCTGGCCATATAAACCACACACTGGGCTAAAATGACCTAAAACAATTCAAGAAGAGATGTAGGTGAGATTGAAGATGAAATGTTAGTGAGAAAGATCAGGGATATCAATTATGATCAACAATTACCTACACATTATATAAGCTTGTTTCTGCCACTAAATAAAAAAAGTAATTGCAATTGCTACTTTTTATCTCACTTTTTTCCTCACAATTGCAAGTTTACATCTCACAATTCAGACATTTTTTTCTTCTCAGAATTGCAAGATAAAAACTTGTAATTGCAAGTTGAAGTCCAAATTGCGAGATATAAACTCACAATTCGGAGAAAGTAGCAATTATGCGGAGAAATTTAAAATTATTGATGTTACTGTAGTATGAAGCAGAGCAGGGCCGAGTGCTGTGACAGTGGAACGAGGCCACTGGAGCGATTGCTAATGACAGACAAACGCAACACACGGCTCGAGAGCAGCGAAACTTTTATTATGCTGCAGTCGCCGCTTCCACTTCTTCTGGTCAAGCGTATGTGGGGTAGCACAGTGCTGTTTATCATATTAGATGCATTTGAATGTGTTGAAAATGATGTTAGAATGTTACTCTGTGCGTTCGCTCTGCGGCTGCTATGAGACACTTGTTGCACACTGCAGTAAGCTAGATTGATATTAGAATATCATATTAACAAATGCTGGATGGCTTGTGTTGCTAAATGGCATGCAATTAATTTGAAATCATATTGTATGATGGAGAAAATGCTGTATTACTGTTATCAAAAATAAAGCTGCATCTGATTATGCTATGTTAGCTACTTGACAAAAGAATTTTTCTCTGAGGAATGGTAAAATCATGGTACCCAGGGAAATCAAGAAAACGAGATAAGTACCCAAGTCAACAAAATATATAACACTGTTCTAGTGGTGTTTGGATATTTTAATCCAAAAATCTTATACATTACTTGGCATGCAACTGTTTTAATTTATTATTAATTTCTAATTATTTAAAAAAAATACTTAAAATTAAATATTTATAGAATTATATTATATTTATACTTAAAGTAGTTGAACTAATGTAGATAAACAATTGTTTTAGAATCTGATTGTGACTGTGAATCGAAATCATGAGATTGAATCATGAGATTCCCACTGTTAGCAGCAAATGCAGTGTATTTGTCTGTGTTGTACCTCACATTCGGGCATGCCGATGAAGTGACAGGCCTGGAATGCTGATACAGCCTGAGTGAGTGCAACAGGGTCCGCCAGACCTTTAGAAGAGTCCACAACAGATCCAGTCTGTCAAGATGTTAACTTTTGGATTACACACTAATTAATTAGTTACAATTTTGGAAAACACTGAACAATTTATAAATGGACCTTAAGGGGAAAAAAAATAAAAAATAAATAAATAAAAAAGTTGAAAAAGACCAGCTACTTACCAATATCCTCACTAGCGAACCGGACCAGTCTGCGAGCCACATACAGGGGGTCTTCACCTCCCTCCAGCATTCTTCCCAGCCAATAGAGGGCAGCATTTGGTTCTGATCCTCTCATTGACTTGTGCAGGGCTGAGATACAGTTGTAGTGCTCCTCACCTGTGTGTCACAGATTTTACATTTCTAGTGGTCTCTGACTAAATGTATCAGTGTCAGTGAGAGTATGAGTACAATTACCTTCATGGGCATAATGAGAATATTCATTAAACATGTAAATGTTAAAGGTGCTACAGAGGATGTTTTGTTTTATACATTTTTGCAATATTACTTGAAACTGTCTTTACTAACTGATAAAAGACTATTTATTAGGAGCACTGAAAGGAATAATATTAATATACATCATCTGTGCCTTAAAAACATCAACCAATTTGCCCTCTGGCTTGTCAATCACTGCCATGACGTTCCTTGTGAGAGACGTGCACGCTCCAGTAACTTTCCACAGGCGTCGCATGCAATGTTTTTGTCAGGAGTAACAACTGCAGATTATGAGTTACCTGCGGTGAGTCCGACATAATGAATCCACTAACACGATACAGCGAATGCCGGTGGTAAACAAACACTCATGTTCCAATACTCGTGCACGAGTTTTGGGAAGCGTTCCCCCCCTGTGAAGGAGGGGGGTTGTTCTTACGCATGCGCTCATTTCAAAAACTCACTAACAGTCTTTGGTTTCTCAGTCTCGAAAACATCCTCTGTAGCCCCTTTAACTCAAGACTGCACTTATGCAATATAAATACAGTATATCCTGTAATTAACACTGCAAGAAAAACTGATTTCATAACATGAAGTTACAATTATTTATTCAAACTAAGGACAATTATTATAGCAGCTTTTGGCAGTAATTTACTTAAGATATAATCATGGGACTACAAACACTCAACTGCTCTCATGAAACAGTCCTATTGATATAGATTTTGTGTTTATATATCCCTAGAATATATTCATTCATAGCGATGCTCTCTTACCTGGAATTTATTCTTTTTCATAAAAATGTGCAGAAAAACTCTCTAACTGAAAACTATTGCAAGTAATGTAGGAAGAATTCTTGCAACTACATATTTCTGAGGGATTAAAGCAATACTTTCAAATCTATTTTTTGACATAGTGAGCATGCAAAATATATTAAAATATATATATATATTTTTTTTTCCATCAGTAGGTTGCTAAGCTAATATGCTAATGACAAAATATTATATTACCATATTTTAAAGTGTTCTTGTTACATGTTACATGTACTTAATCCAGTAATAAAAGTAAATTAAGCATAATTACATGCAACTAACCCTAAAACAAAACCTAATTATATAGTAAGTACATGATGTTAATATCACTCAGTACTTAAATGTGTAGTTACGCTGTAACAAGGACACCTTAAAATAAAGTGTAACCCCAAATACTTTAATAAACCCTAACTTTAATAAAATGTATGACACACCTGAAAAGACCCTAAAAGCATACCACAATGAAACTTTTTTTTTTTTTTTTGTGGTAAAAAAAGCTTAAGCTGTTCAACTATAGTGGTTCAACAGCTGGATTTATTTTGTGTGGATCAAACTTGTAATCTTTTGTTACAGGTTAGGTTAGCCACAATAATTGCACTAGATTGACTGGAGTGATTCTTGGACAGTGGCTTAAGTGCAAACAGGACATACCTGCTTTATCATAAAGAATGTGGGATCTCTGAAGTCCCTCTTTAATGTGTTGCTCACGGACGATTATTTGCTGAGGGCTGTCGCTGGGTTTTGAGGAAGCCACGCGCACCTGCACAACACACGCCTGCACCGCCAGCTGAAGGCCGTTGAGAGCAGCTCGGGCATCACCATCACACAGGTGTGCCACAGTGTCCAGGGCTTTCTGCTCAATACACACCTGAAATCTGAAGAAAAACAGCACATTGAGTTCAGGCCTCTTCAACAAACCAGTGTTTCCCAACCCTTTTTCAAGAAATATGAAAGATTACATCAAATATCAAAATATACAATATAATTTAAGTACACTTTTATAAATTCTCAAAGGAGTAGTTCATTAACTACTAAATGAAGCCTCATTGTAAATGAAAAATGTAAATGAAGCCTCGTTTACTGAAATCATGTGACTTTGGTTCTCCGAACCACTGATTCAAAACAAAAAGATTCGTAAAGCTTTAAAGTAGTGCTTTGAAATCACCCATCACTAGATATTGTTGAAAAGTCATTATTTTGTTTTGTTAGCGCACAAAAAGTTTTCTTGTCGCTTTAGAATATTACGGTAGAACCACTGTAGTAGTCTTTAGTACCTTTCTGGATCTTGATAGGTTCAGTGACATTACTGGCAATAGAGGCCTCACTGAGCCATCGGATTTTATATATATAAAAAATATATATATCTTAATTTGTTTTCTGAAGATGAACGAAGGTCTTACGGGTGTAGAATGACATGAGGGTGAGGGTGAACTAACACATTAAATATCTGTAGACTGCAAGCTCTGTTAACTCATCAGTGGCTTTGCCAGATCCCAAACCCCTTTTGATTTGGGCCAGGAAGCAAAAACCCAACAACAACCCAGATCACCATTGAAACAACATAGCAAAGCCTTGGCTCAGGTGATGCTGAGTTCAGAAAATGTGAAAATCTATTTAATTCTGCATGCTGCAACTTAAGATCTGAAACATTGGTAATTTTGCTTTGTTTTCATTATTACTACATAACTTTGTGTCTCAAAGATGAAGGTGTCCATCCATAAACCACATACCAGCAGAGATGAAAGAAGGGGCTCACCTTGTACCACACTACAATCTGGTCTATTGGTATACAAGATTTAGCATTGCTGGGCTGGTTGGGTTTCATTGGAACACAGACACTGTAACACTCAATAATACCCTGGTCTTCAGCAGATCATTAATAAGCTGCTGCGCTGGTTTCTTTTAGGCAGTTATGACAGTTCGATCATTGAAATATACAAGTACAAGAACAGAGCGTCCTACCAGGTGAAATGGATATTGATCTCATGAAACGCATGCAGACGAGAGAAAGAGAGTCTGGATGTTGTCTAATGTTTAAATGGAGCATAACTCTGGTCTTATCTTACCTACATTTATGACAGTGAAAAAAAGAAAAGTAAAAAAAAAAAAAAAAAAAACTTGGCATGCAGGGCTACTTTGAACTTGAATGGAAATATGAAAGTTCATCAAGTAAATCTATGACTTTCATTAAAAATTCCTGTTTTGATTAGTTCATCTAATTGTTCTTTAGTAAAGCATGTGATAATGTAAACCGATACTGTATAGCAAATCTCAACTGGCTGATGTATAAGGGCTCCTGCATCAGCATCACATGTATGTGTCGCTCACGTGTACAGCGTCGGCCAATACTGAGCCGGTGTTCAGATGTAAATTTGAGCCAAATTTGATCATTAGATTAATTAATCACCACATTGTGTAGTTAATTAGATAAAAATGTGTAAAAATGTGTGTGTGTGTGTGTGCATACATATACATATATATATATATATATATATATATATATATATATATATATATATATATATATATATATATATATACACACAGGTGTGTTTGGGGTCGTTATCATGTTGGAAAACTGCCGTTCAGTCCAGTTTCAGAAGGGATGGCATCATGTTCTGCTTCAGAATGTCACAGTACATGTTGGAATCCATGTTTCCTTCAATGAAGCAGAGCTTCCCAGTACCAGCAACAATCATGCAGCCCCAGACCATGCTTGACTGTAGGCAAGGCACAATTTTCTTGGTACTTCTTACCAGGGCGTTGCCACACATGCTGGACATCATCTGAGTCAAACAAGTTTATCTTAGTCTGATCAGACCACAGGACATGGTTTCAGTAATTCATGCTCTTGGACAGGTTGTCTTCAGCAAACTGTATGCCGTCTTTCTTGTCAGTCAGCTTCAGAAGAGGCTTCCTTCTGCGATGATGGCCATGCACTTCTTGCAGTGTGCGCCGTATGGTCTGAGCACTGACAAGCTGACCTTCCGCTTCTGCAACCTCAGTGGTTCCCAAACTTTTAAGAATGGAGTACCCCCTGAGGCATTTACCATCCTTCTGCATACCCCCTCTTTTCCACAGACTGCACCTTTTCCATTAAGGGACAATATCTGCCCCCTAAACTGACTTTCCAGTGCATTTTTTGTATGCTTATAATACCTTTACAACATTAATAATAATAAAAAAAAAAATAAAAAAAATAAAAAAAAAATCAATAGAGAAATATGCAATGATGATAAAAATGTGAAAAGTGATTCTTTTAAATACTAAAACTGCCAGTAGGTGGTGGTAAGTCACTGTCTTAATGCGCAAGTCATCGAGTCATTCGGTCATTCAGTAAAGAAGCAAGTGACTGTATTTATGAATGAATCATTGAATTAATGACTTTCACGAACGATTCCTTCACTAAACACCGCTGTATGTTGTAGTTCTGCTGTGGCTTTCATTGGAACTATTTCATTGCAAAATAGAGCAAATACTGACAATACTGTGAAGAACATCTGTTAGAAAGGCCGAGTTCTGTGCGCATGCGCTGATTCCATCAGTCATCATTGAAGAGAGAGTGACTCAGCAGAAGGTGCAAGGGCGCTGTGTGTATGCAACGTGTGCGTTGATAAACAAATGTAAGTTCTTTACATAATCAATAGTTGATAAATATTGATTAAGTGTAGGTACTGCATTAGTACAATGTTATACTGTTCATGACAGACGAGTATTTATCATCATTGAAGCCATTATCGCGTGCTGTCGAGTGCCCATGAATATGTTGATTATATTCAATATTACTAAGATATATCTTGTAAACAGTGTTTGATACCTATGTATGGATGTATTATCATCACATTTGTTACTGATATATCTGCTATTTATAGTTTGTGTACGCGATGTTCCTGATTACATGCTGCTCGTTTGAATAATTTTACGATTAGTTTCGTTTTGAATGTTTTCCCGTTTTTGACCACTGGGTGGCAGTATTGTATAAGAATTCATGGCTTGTATGGTGATTTCTTTATTTAATTCTAGATTTAACTTGAACTTCTTTATTTGAGAGATTTGTGACTGTTAATTGAAGTAATGCTGTGTAATAATAGCCAAGATGTTTGTTAATATATATCTTTATTTCTTTCCTTTGTAGACCACACCTAAATTTATACACACAAAAGCCTGTAAATCCTGTGTACTGCTGTGTTGTGTACCACCCAAATTGTCAACATTAAACCCCCTTTCATGGAACTGATCTGATTCAGTGTGTTCTAACCGACACCCCATTGAGGAAAGCTAGAAACAGACCATCACCTAATACAGTCCGACCTTTTCAAACCTGCTATTGAACTCATGGTCCTTCGAGCCGGATCTGGCGTTTCTCATGGATAAAGCCTTGATCAGTGGCCAAATGCAACCTGAAGGAGCATCAGCACAGATTGTAAGACCCAAACGTCAGGTTCATCCTCCTGCCTACTTTAAAGACTTTGACCTTACGACTGTGCGTCATAGAGTACTTAGCCAGCCGGCATTACCTGACACAACACAGCATACACAGGTTCTTGGAGATGCTGCAGAGAACATTCCTTCGCCCTCTACCAGAGTATCGAGTCCCATAAGTCAAGGTCCATGGGATACAGTGGATAAATGGTCCATGGTCGGCGAAAGGGCTCCTTCCTTTCAAGTTATGGATAATACTGAACTGCAACCACCTAGTGCCAGATACAGCCCAGTGCAGCCAGTTCATCATCCTCAGTCTTCTCCATATCATCGGCCATGGGAAGAGCATCAGTCCACGCCTTCGCCTCAGATCTCTTACACTCCACAAACTAAGAGAATCCCACATCGTGAGCAAGCATCCTACCATCCACCATCTATGTTATCTCCATCCTTGGGCCCATACCAACCCTTTCATATCAACCCTGGTAGCTCCTCACTTAGTTTGAATCAAGGGACTGGTTATCATATTATGTCCAACACAGCAATGGAGAGAACAGTAGAGCCTCAGAGTGCCACAAACATGCTAGACATTTTGGGAACAATGATGGGTGAACTTCAAATTATGAAAGATCATATCCTGGCTGCCACACCTACTAAATCACGCATTGATTTAGCTCAGACTGGTGAACCTCCTCACCATAATACACCTCCCTGGCAGCATCCTGATAAAACCAATTATCAGAATACAGCTCAACCAATACCAGACTTCTATGTTAATACTCCTGTCCCTCACTGGCATTCAAGAACATTGTATGAATCACCTAAGGAAACAATGGAATATCCTGAACAAGAGCGTTATCAGTACAAGCAACCCACTGGGCTGAAGTTAGCACCTAGAACTAATTTTCTTAACCTGAATCCTGCAGGACAAGAAAGCACCTACAGAGGTCCAGTGCCAACCATCCCTAACTTCTGTACTAAAGATCCCAGCGAGTTTACTCGATTGAAGATAGCCCTTGATAACCTTTTACCACCAGATGCCACAGAACTGTTCCGATACCAAATCCTACTAGATCATCTGAAGCTAGATGAAGCACGTCTGGTGGCAGATTCCTATCTCAACTCATCATTCCCTTACTCAGATACTATGGCTGCTTTGAACGAGAGGTTTGGCCAGCCACACAAGTTAGCACTTAAGAAGATAGCCAAAGTGATGGATTCCCCAGATCTCCGAAGAGGAGATATCGAGGCATTTGACAGATTCGCTCTACAAATTAGCGCTCTTGTTGGTATGTTGGAGACTCTTGGAGATGAAGGAGAATCTGAGCTGCAATGTGGGTCACATGTGGAGAGACTGTTGAGTAAGTTACCCGCTGAAATGAGATCAGGATTTCGAAGACAGATGTACCACCGTCAGGGGTCGGTGTATAACCTCCGTGAATTTTCTAAGTGGCTCCAGTATGAGGCTTGGTGCCAAAGCAGTGAGTCGCAGATCAGTTACAAGAGCCAAAGACCAGAGCAGAGACCAGAACGCAGGCGAGAAACCAAACCTACTGCTCGTACAGCAACTATCCTTCATGGGGCAAATGACACGGTCACAAAGGTACCCCCTGCAGCAGCCCAAGTTAAGGTGGAGAAACCCAAAGTCTCACCTAAAGCCTTCTGTCCTTTCTGTGATAAAGATGACCATTTTCTAAGTCAGTGTTTGACCTTTAAGTCCTTTGATAAACAGCAAATGATTGACTGGATCCAAACCAATCATCGTTGCTGGCGATGTGGACGTGCACACCAAGCAGCCCAGTGCACACTGAAGAAGCCTTGTAGCATCTGCAAAGGGAAGCACTTGCAAATCCTGCATGAGGTCAACACCAGGTGTACCAGAGAGGGTTCCTGCCTGGTTAGTTCAACTACTGAGACACTGTACTTGGATAGACCCACTGACTGCAAACGTGTTCTGCTTAAGGTCATCAGGGTTCTGCTGCGCTATGGAGGCAAGACGCTTGACACTTATGCTGTTATGGATGATGGGTCTGAGCGCACAATTCTTCTTCCTGATGCTGCTCGTGTACTTGGTATACAAGGTCAAGCTGAAAATATAGCCTTGCGGACCGTCCGCCAAGATGTGCAGACCATCAGTGGTACTTCAGTTGACTTCCACATATCTCCTGCAACTCAACCTCGGAAGACATTCAAGATCAATGCAGCATTCACTGCCAAACACCTTGGTCTGGCCGATCACTCTTATCCAGTGAGTTTGCTAGAGAAATACAGGCACCTGAAAGATCTCCCACTGCAAGCCTTTGAAAGAGTGAGTCCTTCACTTCTCATCGGTGCTGATAATACCCACCTAATCACCCCTATCGCACCTGTCCGAATTGGTCCTCTTGGTGGTCCAGCCGCCATAAAGACGAGGCTTGGATGGACACTGCAGGGACCAGCCAAAATCCTGGAGACCCAATTGCAGCCACAACAGTGCCTTTTCCTGTCTCTCACCCCAACTGAACTAGAACTCATAGGAGACGTTAAAAGGTTATGGCAACTTGATATTTTGCCTTTCCGCTGTGAAAAGCAGGTGACAAGGAGCAGGGAGGATCAGGAGGCCATTAATCTCTTAGAGAGCAGGACAACCCGCGTAGAGGTGAATGGTATCTTCCGCTATGCTACACCCTTGCTGCGCAGAAAGAATTCACCCCTCTTTTGTGCCCCCAAAGAAGCTGTGATGCCAAGTCTTCGGAGCATGGAACGACGACTGGCCCAAGATCCAGAGAAAGCAGCAGTGTACAATGCGGAGATTGAGAAGTTAGTACTGAATGGCGCAGTTACCAAACTCTCATCGAGTGGAAGCAATGTGACAGAAGAGACCTGGTATATCCCACACCATTTAGTCAGCCACAATGACAAGGACCGCATTGTGTTCAATTGCTCCTTCCAATATAAGGGACTGAATCTTAATGATTCCTTGATGCCTGGTCCAACCCTGAGCCCCTCTCTTCTGGGTGTTCTACTTCGTTTCAGGGAGCATTGTGTGGCGATTAGCGGCGATATACGTGGAATGTTCCACCAAGTCCTCCTCCTACCTGAGGACAGGCCCCTCCTGCGCTTTCTGTGGCGCGACATGAGACGAGATGACCCACCTGACATCTATGAATGGCAAGTACTGCCGTTCGGAACCACATGCAGTCCCTGCTGTGCCTCCTTCGCCCTTCAAAGGCACGTCTTGTCACATAGCACAGCAGATGAAGATGTGAGGCATTCTGTTGAAAGATTCTTCTATGTGGATAATTGTCTGCAGAGCTTACCATCTGCTCAAGAAGCAAGACAGTTACTAGACAAAATTCGTAAGTTGCTGGCAACAGGAGGATTCGATATCCGCCAGTGGGCCAGCAATGTGCAAGAGGTTGTCAGTCACTTACCCCCAGAAGCCAGATCTTCTAAGCTAGAGCTGTGGCTTTCACATGATAAAGTGGACCCACGTGAATGCACCCTGGGACTGAATTGGCTCTGTGAATCAGACTGTCTAGGATTCCGGCACAGACCTGTTACTTACCATGCTCTGACTATGCGGAACATATATCGTGTCTTAGCAAGTCAATACGACCCCCTTGGTGTTATTCTTCCGTACACTACACGTGCCAAGGTGATTGTTCAACAACTCTGGACTAAGGATAGGAACTGGGATGATCCACAACTTCCTGAGGGTCTTCAGCGGGCATGGAAGGTGTGGGAAACTGAGCTTCAGTACTTACCTCAAGTAGTCCTACCTAGGTGCTACACTCCATCCAGCATGGACACACCGAAAGTTACACGTGAGATTCATATCTTCACAGATGCCTCGGAGAAAGCTTACGGGGCAGTTGCTTACCTTCGTTCAGAGGATCCTAGTGGGAGGATACACCTTTCCTTCCTCCTGGCCCGGTCACGTGTAGCCCCACGTAAGCAGTGCTCAATTCCTAGACTTGAGCTATGCGCTGCTCTCATAGGAGCGCAGTTGGCCAAACTAGCTGAGAAAGAGCTCACCTTGAACATCCAGAAAGTCATTCTCTGGACAGATTCAACAACTGTCCTCCACTGGCTGCATTCTGAATCCTGCCGCTTTAAGGTGTTTGTGGGAACGAGGGTGGCAGAGATTCAAGAATTAACTGATCTCAAATCATGGCATTATGTTGACTCTGCCAGGAACCCTGCGGATGATCTTACCCGTGGTAAGAGCCTGAAGGACCTCACTGTACCCAATCGGTGGATACAAGGACCAGAATTCCTCATTCAACCTCAGAGTAATTGGCCATCACCACCAGTCATGCACAGCTCAGAGCCTGAGGATGCCACAGAATTAAAGCGTAGTGCCTTTTGTGGCATGATTAACTCAGCACCGCTGACAGCAGATGGCCGCAAGTTCAGTAGCTGGAAAGACTTGGTTGAAGCAGTAGCACAGGAGCTTCAGGGGGCGGCAGAGCAGAGGGGCTCCACTCTAGCAAGTGCTTACCAAAAAGCTGAGATGTCTGTACTAAGACAGATCCAGATGGACAGTTTCCCTGATGACTACCAGCTGTTGAAGAATGGTAAGCCCGTTCGTTCCAGCAGCTGGTTACTTTGTCTCTCCCCAGAATTCGATGAAGCCAGTGAATTAATACGTGTTGGAGGACGATTAAGACGTGCGGAAGGACTCGACCCAAGCACACTACATCCTATTGTATTGGATCCCAGTCACCCTAACACTCGGTTGCTCATAAGGGATTACGATGCTCGCCTTTGCCATCCAGGACCAGAGCGAGTGTTCGCTGAGCTTCGTCGAAAGGTATGGATATTGAAAGGGAGAGAGGCTGTGAGGAAGCACCAGCGATTGTGTCCTGAATGCTGCAAATGGAGGTCGAAGCCAGCCTCTCAGAAAATGGTTGATCTCCCTCCACCTCGGCTTCGATTGTTCAAGCCTGCATTCCATTCAGCTGGAATGGACTGCTTTGGACCTTTCTTGGTCAAAGTGGGACGTCGTACAGAGAAGAGATGGGGACTTCTTTTTAAGTGTCTGACCACTCGGGCTGTGCACCTTGAGGTTCTGACATCCATAGACAGTGATGCTTTTCTCATGGCACTTCGCCGTTTCATAGGTCGCCGTGGGAAACCAGCAGAGCTATACTCAGACCAAGGCACCAACTTCCGAGGAGGTAACACAGAGCTGAAAGAAGCCTTCCGTCAGCTCAGTGGCGATCTACAACAGCAACTGGCTAAGCAGCAGATTAGCTTTCATTTCAATCCTCCAGCTGCTCCACACTTCGGAGGAGTGTGGGAAAGAGAGATTCGCTCTATCAAAGCTGCACTTTACACAACCCTGGGATCAGACACAGTAACTGAAGAAGTGCTTCGAACTGTCCTCATAGAAATAGAGGCCATCCTGAACTCTAAACCTCTTGGGTATGTTTCAGCGGATATTGCTGATTTGGATCCCATCACCCCAAACTGCCTTTTGATGGGGCGGCCAGATGGTTCCCTGCCTCAGGTTATATACCCAGTATCTGAGCTCCTGGGAAGACGTCGGTGGAGGCATTCACAAGTATTGTCTGACAGATTCTGGACAGCCTTTATAAAGAACTACTTACCTGAACTTCAGACCAGGACAAAATGGCAGACTCCATCAGCAGACATCCAACCTGGCATGGTTGTAATGCTCGTTGACCCCCAGTTACCACGTTCGTTCTGGCAGATTGGAAGAGTAGTAAATGTATTCCCTGGGGCTGATGATCGAGTACGAACAGCTGAGATACAGATAAGGGACAGAGTCTATACAAGACCCATCGCTCGCTTGATTGTTCTGCCAGAGATCCAAGATGAAGAAGATCACATCCAAACTAGAGACTAATGGTAACCCATATAGTATCCGCCTTTCAGTGGAGCAAATTTGGGACCAAATTTGGGGGCGGCTGTGTTAGAAAGGCCGAGTTCTGTGCGCATGCGCTGATTCCATCAGTCATCATTGAAGAGAGAGTGACTCAGCAGAAGGTGCAAGGGCGCTGTGTGTATGCAACGTGTGCGTTGATAAACAAATGTAAGTTCTTTACATAATCAATAGTTGATAAATATTGATTAAGTGTAGGTACTGCATTAGTACAATGTTATACTGTTCATGACAGACGAGTATTTATCATCATTGAAGCCATTATCGCGTACTGTCGAGTGCCCATGAATATGTTGATTATATTCAATATTACTAAGATATATCTTGTAATCAGTGTTTGATACCTATGTATGGATGTATTATCATCACATTTGTTACTGATATATCTGCTATTTATAGTTTGTGTACGCGATGTTCCTGATTACATGCTGCTCGTTTGAATAATTTTACGATTAGTTTCGTTTTGAATGTTTTCCCGTTTTTGACCACTGGGTGGCAGTATTGTATAAGAATTCATGGCTTGTATGGTGATTTCTTTATTTAATTCTAGATTTAACTTGAACTTCTTTATTTGAGAGATTTGTGACTGTTAATTGAAGTAATGCTGTGTAATAATAGCCAAGATGTTTGTTAATATATATCTTTATTTCTTTCCTTTGTAGACCACACCTAAATTTATACACACAAAAGCCTGTAAATCCTGTGTACTGCTGTGTTGTGTACCACCCAAATTGTCAACATTAAACCCCCTTTCATGGAACTGATCTGATTCAGTGTGTTCTAACCGACACCCCATTGAGGAAAGCTAGAAACAGACCATCACCTAATACAGTCCGACCTTTTCAAACCTGCTATTGAACTACATCACTTAATATTAACATTTTGGTTGTTGAACTGTTGTATAAAATCAATGTCACATTAGCAATCATGTGGATATTTGGATTTGCATTCTTGCTTGTGTAATAAGTAATCAACATTAAAAACAAGAACTCACAAAAAGGTAAGTTTGAATCTCTTTTGGTATGTTTGAATCTCTAAATTGATCTTTATGCACCTTCTGTGCCAGGCTATTTGTTTTTCATGCTAGTAAGTGCTAAATCTACAGGTACATTGTCGAGAACGGCAGTAATGTAGTGCGATTTGCTAAGGCAGCAGACTCTGCAGTATACCACCCGTATACGTGCAGCTGCTTATGTGGAAATGGATGCAGTCAGTTTTGACCACAAAATATGTGGTATTTTGATTAGATTTCATGTATTTACGGCATTGTGCCTGATAGAAATACATGCTCTGTTTTAATGTTATTTTAAGACAGGGAAGAATTAAATGAACGTCAAAACTCACCAATATCCCAATTTGGGAACCGCTGCTCTAAAGCAATGCTGGCAGCACTCATGCATCTGTTTTTTGGAGCCAGCTTCTGCACCTGATGCACAGCACAAGGTCTCAACTGCTTTGATACAACTTCTTTGGCCTGTTCCCAGTGGAACCCATCTTGGAAAACCTCTCTCTATGACCCTGGCCACTGTACTGTAACTCAGTTTCATGGTGTTACCGATCTTCTTATAACCTAATCCTCAGAGAGTTCTTTGCCATGAGATGCCATGTTGAACATCCAGTGATCAGTATGAGATAATTGTACTCAAAGCACCAAATTTTAACTGCTCTAATACAAGATCCACACCTTTGTATGGTCCTGTCAAGCAGACAAAAACATGAACATGATGAATAGAACATGGTTAAACAACATACAACTGTTATCACTTTGGGTGTACTCACTTTCGTTGCCAGCTATTTTGACAATAATGATTTTTATGGCTATAATGACAATAATTTTCCGTGATACCGATCCTGTGGTAGGAGCTCTTTTTTTATGTCGCAACACAGACACAAAGTGCAGGAATCCTCCAGGCTGTGTGCAGAGTAGGTAGCAACACGACCCCTCCCCCTATGTTGGTGCGAGCAGTCAGTAAGTCAGTCACCTGTATGTTTGTGTGTGTAGGATGGCAGAAGCAGGTGAACCCCTGAAATGCTTTCCCCCATCAAAAAAGATGAAGTGAGGTGGCTGGTACTCCCTGATGATTGAAATCTCAAAATGGCCTTAACAATTACTTAATAAATTGCAAATGTTACATTATCTAATACCTTTATTTCATTCACGGATTGCTTCTGACAGAGCTGCGCAAAGTCGCAGCGCCATTTGCGGGGCACTTAGCATGATCGCCAGGGTTCAAAACGCAAAATGCGAGTAAAAATCAGCACTAAAACACTTATTCACCAGTTGCCCAGTAACTTTTTATGAATTTTTGCAATGCATGGATGTAAGAATGTGATGTGTCTTACTGCGATCATCAAATCGCAAAGGTTGTGATGTAAATATAGAAATATATAGTCTGACGCACTGCATAGAGTAAAACAGATTTCGATTCATAGAAAATGCTGCTCTGCAAGTGCTGCGTTTGAGTCGCTTATAATTTGCATTTAGGAACGCAACGTGCACCAACCATCTGTACTAAGAGTGTAGTTTATAAACATCTTCCTGGATCTCCCTGTGGTTTTTTTGTCAAAATAAAAGCTCAATGATTTAACGTTTGATAGCAAGAAATAAAGACATCATGGATATTAGTATTGTAATATAAAAATAAAATTATTATATCATACAATAACTATTAATATTTGTTTATATTTTTATATCTTTAGCTGATCAAATGCTTAACTCACTGAAGTGACTGCAACTTTTTTTTTTTTTTTTTTACAGAAAATAATTCAATTTCTGTTCTGAGCTGCAGGTTTAGGCTCACTTAAATGACTGAATTTATTTTATTTTATATATTTTTAATTTAATTGCCCATTCTTTCACAAATGTTTGTAGAAGCTGTCTGCATGCCTAGGTGCTTGATTTTATACACCTGTGGCCATGGAAGTGATTGGAACACATGAATTCAATGCTTTGGTGGGGTGTCCCAACACTTTTGGCAATATAGTGTAGCTGTCATTAAATACCTTCAGATCTTTCTTTTCCATCCCTACACTAGTGGTGCTACTCATCAACTATGTTTTATACTCATCAGCAAGATCCAAGTCACAGGTTGTTCTACAGACGGAGTCTCGTAAAACAATGAGAACATTCGGTTCACTGAAACTCAACACCGGCTCCAAGCGTTTTGGATTTACTGCAGGTGCTTTCATGACTCTTGAGGGTCCTAAAACCTGATCCGGAGCAGTTCACAGCTGGTCCACATGAGCTCAGGGTTAGAGACAACTGTCCTACTTACCAATCCAAATGACTAACAAGCTAATAAACTACCAAAATGAGGCATTAAAGTGGGTGGAAGAGCTACCTCTGTTCGGGTGATAAACTGTGATAAAAAGGGCACAACTGACACTTACTCTGAGCAGATCTCAGAATAGTCCTGTTCCACTGGATCCCCATTCAATACTTGCAGTCCGAGAAAGTCTACAGCCCGACGCAGAATCAAGCCCATCGCTTCCACCGACAACCTTTCCAGGACCAGAACCCTGCACCGACTGAGCAACGCGCTGTTGACCTGGAAGGACGGGTTTTCTGTGGTTGCCCCAATAAGAGTGATTGTCCCACACTCCACGTGAGGCAGAAAGGTGTCCTGACGCAAGAACAGGAAGAGAAATATTGAAGTAAGGTAACATGGGGGGGAAAGAGAAGATACCAAGCATTCCAAAAATGGCTAAATATCAAAGGTGAGTATGTTCTAGAAGTAAGAATGACAGTGTTTATATCTTTGTCTTGGAAAAGCATAATAGGCTAAAGGGGTTTGTTGATTGTTTGCTTTTTCTTGGTTTGTTTTGCTTTTACAAGGCAACATTTCAAAGGGCACCAACATGGGTTTATGCAGGTGATGTGAGTGCAATCATGCAATGGTTTTGGAGAATTGCAATTACATGACATTTAAGATGAAGAGACGCTCTTTGGTTTTCAACTGTGATAACTAATATGCTCACCTACATAATCAGAGACTGCTGCTTTTTACATAACACACTATCGATTTATGAATTATAATACCACTTGGTTCACTGGTGTGTTGGGTCGGATGGCTCTCTCACCACAAGCAAACCGCTCCAGAGCTTGGTTTCAATCAGGCCGAGACCACCTTGTTCAGTTAATCTCAGAGTGATTGTAAAGGTGCAAATCAGAGTGTGACTGCCTTGTTCTTTTATGCCGAAACGATGAGAAAATGTGCCATGTTCCAGAAACAAATGTTCCAAACTAGCCAGCTCTAGTCCAGTCATTTCTGGCCATTCGGGAATTTCAGAGCAAAAGATCTGCCCATTCAGATTTCGCATTGGATTCAAGTTAGTCATACACATTCATTGAAGGCTGCTTGATTTGAAATTGACTTCTGTTTGAGTTTTAGACATGTGGTATTATTCGGTAATACGATATATCACGATAATGAATATGCACTATATTGTTACTGTGGGCAAATAAATATTTATTATGAATTACTCAAATGTTTATATAACATTTTAAGAATAATTTACCTATCAACCATATAAAATGCACAATACCGCTGTATGCGGCGTCAAAAAACCCAAACTTGCATGAGAACCACATGGCGGAATGTGTGAAGGAGATGGAAGTGCATGTTTACTCTCTGACAGCAGAGGGCACTGATGGAACAGCAGAAATGCTGCAGTTACCCCGGAAACCCTGTAAACAAAGCAACTGCAGTACTACAGTATTTAAAATGCTTCAAACAGCCATTGAATGTTTTTTTGCCTTCCCAATGTTGTTCATCACAGCACCAAATACTTCATACTTAGGATTAGTTCAGCCAAAAATAAAAATAATGTAATTTATTACTCACCCTCATGCTGTTCCACACTCGTAAGACCTTTCGTTAATCTTCGGAACACAAATTAAGATATTTTTGTTGAAATCCGAGGCTCAGTGAGGCCTGCATAGCCAGCAATGTCACTTCCTCTCTCAAGATCCATAAATGTACTAAAAACATATTTAATTCAGTTCATGTGAGTACAGTGGTTCAATATTAATATTATAAAGTGACAAGAATATTTTCTGTGCACCAAAAAACCCAAAAATAACGACTTATATAGTGATGGCCGATTTCAAAACACTGCTTCAGGAAGCTTCGGAGCGTTATGAATGTTTTGTAACGAATCAGCAGTTCAAAGCGCCAAAGTCACGTGATTTCAGTAGTTTGGCGGTTTGACATGCGATCCGAATCATGATTCAACACAAAATATTCATAACGCTCTGAACCTTAATGAAGCAGTGTTTTGAAATCAGCCATCTCTATATAAGTCGTTTTTTTGCCGGACCAAAAATATACTCGTCGCTTTATAATATTAATATTGAACCACTGTACTCACATGAACTGATTTAAATATGTTTTTAGTACATTTATGGATCTTAAGAGAGGAAATGACATTGCTCCCTATGCAGGCCTCACTGAACCATCGGATTTCAACAAAAATATCTTAATTTGTGTTCCGAAGATTAATGAAGGTTTTACAGGTGTGGAACGCCATGAGGGTGAGTAATAAATGACAGAATTTTCATTTTTGGGTGAACTAACCTTTTAATAGGCTATTTATTTTCAAATTATTATTTTTTTTATTATTTTAATATGGACTACAACATGCCCTATGACTAAAAATTTTCTGATTATTTGTGATTGTTCAGTAACACTTGATGACCTAAGGCTTCATTAGTTAGCATGTCAATTCATTATTACCAAACTGACAATGAAAAATACTTTTATTATAGCATTTATCAATATTTGAAATAGCATTTATCAATATTATTTAATGTTAATTTCTAGTTAATGTTTATTAACATTACTAAAATCAGAAGTTGTAATTATTATTTATTGGACCTAAAACTAACAATGATCAGTTGCATTTTTTAACTAATATTAACAAAAAATAATACCTTCTGTAACAAATGTAGCTTTTGCTTATTCTTAATCTTAGTTAATGCATTAAATAATGTGACCTTATATAGTGTTATCGTTGTTCTTTATAATTCTTTTGCACTTTAATCTGTTTGAAACATTTTAATTTTTTTTTATAGTATTGTGTTATTGTATTTAAACATTCAGAGTTCTTTTTTGTTATAAGAAAAGGAGTTCTTAAACTTATTATACTATGACAACACTTTTTTGCAACTTATTTCAATATTGTGATAATACCGTATTCCGTGATACAAGTTTCAGCAATTATCACAACATGAAAATTTGATACCGTCACATGCCTAGTGAGTTTTGCTTCATACATCGCTACACTATTGACCATACACAATGAACACTGACAATAGGGCTGGGCATTGACACAAATTTCATGATTCGATTCAATCTCGATTCACAAGCTTGCGATTCGATTTGATATTGATTAATTGGAGACTATCAAAACAAAGCAAAAATAAATAAATAAATAAAAATCTCTTAAAGCTAAACTTTACATGGAATCCTAATTGGTACATCACTATGATATTAATGGTTATAATTAACTGATTTGTAGGCTACTCACATTTAAATTACACATAAGGAAGTTTTTCTAATAATAATAATGACATGATTATGTTCCTGCTCGTTTATTTTTTTAAATATAAACATTTAAATGGTGACTGTCTTAAAACAGGATGATTTATTCAAAAATAAATTAAATATTGAAGAACAAGTTGAGTAGAAATAAAATGAATATGAAATATATAGTGCATATATTTATCAAAATACTCCTCTCTAAGATCATTTTTCTAGCTGACTAACAAGTTTTTTTGACACTGGCTTTAATGAGGTAAATATAATTGTTTACAAGACATCTTTCAGGAGTTGAAACACTGATTGAGTGATTACATGAGACATGTTAGGGATTTCAGTAAGTTATACTGTATCTTTCAACATATCTTCTGATGTTCATTCAAGTTTATTTCATGCTGTAACTAGCAATAAAGTACAGAAAAGATGATTCATGTGCGCTTCACGCTACTGCTTCGCTTGAACTGAAGATTTCTAATCTGTCATGCCTCATTAAATAATGGTATTTATTATTTGAATTTCATAATAAAATGTACAGAATTTGAAAGCTGAATTGTTGTTTCATATCATAAGTAATAAAGCACAAAGCTTATTTGCGATTAATTGAAGGGGAGGCACACTACAAAGTTCGGGCGCTTGAATTGTTGATGCATTGTTCATTCATCAACTGAAAGATTGATTCTTGAGATTTAAGAATCAATATCGTTTCTTCAAAATGACAATCAATTAAAATTGAGAAATCAATATTTTTTAACCAGCCTTTACTGACAATGAACCGTACATTTAGAAATCATGCATTTTACACATTTTTCTTATCAGAATAGGAATAAGAACAGCTTTTGATGATTATTTATCAGTACATATGTTTTTCAGTTAAGCCTTGCTGATAGATTCCACATCTAAACTGGTGTGTGGGCAAAAAGTCTGAATGTCCCTTAATGGGCATCCAAAATTGCTTCAAGATAGTTTCTTGTGATATTAATGGCTCTGGATGTTTCTGGAACTTTGGTCCATCGGGGGTGTCTTTGCCAACCATTTGAGATAAATGGAAATAAATGGATATAGGTATTACCCACTTAATTTGAGTCAATGAATAAAAAAAATGCTTTAAACAAACAGGGTTCTATTTAAAGTAGCTGTTTGTTTGATTAATCGGACATTTGCACATGGCAGAGTGCTGTAGATGGGGTACAAAATTATTTTTATCTTCCTGTTGACCTCATCTTTATACCACATATTTTCTGTCTAATAGTTTCCAGCTTGAGATCTAAATAAGCTCAATGAGGACACTTTGGTATTTTGGCAGCAAACAATTAAGGCACACAATAATTTCGAGTATAAATCTCTCTCTCTCTCTTTTTTATTTTTATTTTTGAAATATGGTTCAGGTTCTTTGAATCCAAGCTAAATAAGAACGAATGAGAACGGTATACCCTTGGCTGGACTATTGCATTTACAAATATAATTGTGGGTGTATTTTAAGGCCACTGGAACTGTCGTTAAGGATAAACTATACTGGCTGCCTGGCATACACAAATAAACATGCTTACAGAGTGATCTTGTGCCAGGTGTACCTACACAACAAATTTTACAAAAATAAATTTTCATTTACTGACATACAGTGGTTGCAAAAGATATTTGGAGACTGAAGCTGCATTCAAAAACATCTGAATTTTAAATCAAGTGTCTGTATCTAAAATGCTGTAAGAATCAGCTGTTTTTTTGTTTGTTTGTTTTTTGATATACCGTATGAAATCAGTTTTCCTCAAGTTCACACGGGTGTCCTAGCAGAGGAACCACAAGTGTAGAGAATCACACCAACTATCAACATTTTCCAATAATGTTTTGAACCACAAAGTGCCACAATAGGATTTGTCTTCAATTTCAATACTAGATCTATTGTTTCTAGTGTTTCAAACGTTCACCTAATGCGCTGACATCAAAATACTTTGGGGTCACTGTACCTCTAATGTAATGTAACTGACCTGCTGGGATTTGTTAAAACGGTGTATCTCATCGATGAACAGAACAGTCTTTCTTTTGCACAGACGAAGCTCATTCTGGGCCTGTTTGATCACCTCACGCACATCATTGGTTGACGCATTGGTGGCGGAGAGTGTGATGAAGCGTCCTGTACCTTTCTTCTTAATGGAACTGGCAATAATATGGGCCAAGGTGGTCTGTAAACAAAAAACAGAAAAACAAAATGACATTGTGATATTTACGAGAATCTTTAGATCTTGTCATGATTGTTCTTTTTTTCTAAGTGGCTTATCAAATGTGATCACTTTTGACTCAAGTTCAAAACATGTCTGTTGTTTTCAACTTATTGCTTCCATTTGAAAAAGTGAAAAAGCAAAATTCGATATGAGTAAACTCATGTAGAGGGGAGCAGACCCCAAAATTTGATACCCTCTGCTGCAGATCCATGTGACAATTTATAAAATTACAAAATAAATGAGTAAAACCAGATACTTTTCTGAATCCTCCAGGTTAGTTTGTCCTCTTTTCCATTACACTGGGTTACTAACACATCACAAAGTGAACCATCCATCACAGCAATTGAAAATAAGCTTCTAGATATACATTTATAGCAATCACCAACAATACTACATTATTGATTCATCTTTTATGCCAAAAATCATTAGGATATAGATCAAAGTAAAGATCATGTTCCATGAAGATATTTTGTTAATTTCCTATCAAAAATGTATTTTTGTAAGTGGATATGCATTGCTAAGGACTTCATCTGTACAAATTTAAAGGCCATTTTCTCAATATTTTGATTTATTTATTTTTTTTTATTTTTTTTTTTGCACCCTCAGATTCCAAATTTTCAAATAGTTGTATCTCGGCCAAATATTGTCCTAACCAATCATACATCAATGGAAAGCTTATTTATTCAGATTTCAGATGATGCATACATCTCAATTTCAAAAAATAGACCTTTATGACTTTTGTGGTCCAGGGTCAAAATTGTTATTACTTTTGACCAGAATCAATTATTCTAATCTTAATAATATTACTGATATAGGCTCGTATCAACCATCTACAATGAAAAGATCTGTACAGAAGACATTAAATGGTCTATTATGGCCAAAATATGAATGCATAAATAATTTATTTTCTAACTGTAATGATAATTGGGGGGAATAGTGCTTATTTGTTATTTTTAATTGAATAAAATTGTACTTTTATTTTCATTTTAATTCCTCTGTGAGATTTACCCACATACAGTGCTGATTGAAAGTTTGTGAACCACTTGCAGAATCTGTAAAAATGTGAATAATTTTAACAAAATTTAGAGGGATCATACAAAATGCCATTTTTTTATTTAGTACTGTCCTGAATAAGATATTTTACATAAACAATGTTTACACAAAGTCCACAAGACAAAAAAAAAAAAAAAAAAAAAGCTAAATTTATAAATATGACCCCATTCAAAAGTTTATGAACCCTTGATTCTTAACACTGTGTGTGGTTACCTGGATGATCCATGACCGTTTTTTTGTTTTGTGATGGTTGTTCATGAGTCACTTCTTTGTCCTGAGAAGTTAAACTGCCCAATGTTCTTCTTCTTCTTCAAAAAAAAGTCAACCTTTTGTCCTCAGTGTGAAAAGATGGATCTCAAAATCATACAGTCACTGCTGGAATGGGTTCAAATATGCAAAGGATGCTGGAAATCTGAAGAATTTTCGGGACCTGGAGGATTTTTCTGAAGAATATTGGGCAGTTTGGACTGCTCAGGACAAACAAGGGACACATGAACAACCATCACAAAACAAAAAACAGTCATGGATCATCCAGGTAACCACACACAGTATTAAAAATCAAGGGTTCACAAACCTTTTTTTCACAAACCTTTTTTTTTTTTTTTTTTTGGAAAATCTCTTACTCAGGACAGTAGCTACTAAATAAAAAATAACATGCATATTGTATGATCCCTCTTATTTTGTTAAAATTATTCACATTTTCACAGATTCTGCAAGGGGTTCACAAACTGTATAATATCTGAATATTACTTCCTGTTTGAGACAAGTAACTTACACAGTCGTATAGTGACTATCACGTGTGCAGTATTCTTAAACATAACAAGACCATCACAACTAGGCAGTAGTATTTCCACAAAGGCACCAAACAATGGAAAGGATTGGAGACAGTTAATAATTTATAATAAATACTGCAATATTTCATTAAAAAAATAAGAATTGTCAGTTTTGATTTCATGGTGACTTTAATAGAGCATAAGGTTTGAAGGTATCTAGTGCAAATGGGTGAATTAACTACAAACCAGAGACCTTTCCACAGCCTGGGGGTCCCCAGAGTATCAGAGAAGGGATCTCCTGTGACTGCAGCAGGGATCTCAGCAGGGTCTGCTCTCCAATCAGTTTATTCTGGCCGAAATACTCCTCCAGAGTGCTGGGTCTCATGACTTCTGCCAGGGGTTTGTCATTATTCAGTCGTAATGCTTTTGGTGAAGAGGCAGCAGATGCAGCTGGTACATCTGGACACTCAAGTTTCCCCGTAACTTTCACGTCAGGACTGACGGAGACTTCTGTACTCTCTTTGCATGTGACCAATGATGCGAGCTTCTGTTTCTGATCAGTCGCTTTAGATCTGGTTTGAAACACGGAGAATACAGCAGAAGGACGGGTGTCAGTAGTGCTAGTGCGGGGTTTTTTGGAGGGTGGTCCAGATGGTTCCTGATCAGCTGTGTGGCGATGAACATCACTGCTTTGTAAACACTCATCCAAGTGCGCATTAATTCTGCCCGGTTCAAAGTCACCCGCGCAAACCGGACACTTTACAGTATCTGATTCATTCTCCGCCATGTCCACACTAACTTCCTGTGCTTATTTCCCGAGTCCCGGCGCGAGATAAAAAATCACCTTTCGCGTCTTGTTGACATTCACCCACGTGTAAAAAAAAAAGCGCTTTTCCGAGAGGTTATGACGCGGGAGAATAGTAATCTCGTCTCGCGAGATTCTTTAGTGACAGCAAAGTTGAGTTCCACGCCCACTTTCCGTTTGTATTTAGAAAACGTTATATTTGAGTTTACCAATATCCCCTCAAATAAAAATAAAGGATATTATGCTTTAATTTTGTTAAATATCATATGCTACATAAATGTAAGTAGAACCCAGCCTTTGTGTTAGTCCTTGAAAAAGAAATTCAAATATATATGTTTCGTTCACATAGCCTAATAAGAAAGCTATTATCACGTTTCTATATGTGAGTCCTTTTTACGTGTTTAGCCTACCCCCCTGGCTTTGTGTTCTTCTTTTTATATCTGTATTATTGCATTTTCGATTGCACATTGACTTTATTTGATGTTTTAAACAGGATTTAAACAGTCAAGGAGGTCCCAGAACTTAGCCATGACAGGTATGAAAACGAGGCTGTGAGATGGAATTTTTTTTCAATGGCATCCGCTGTAAAAAGCTGTAAGTTTCTTGATAACTTTTCCACAGTTCATGTTGTTGGGTGTTTTTATCTACTGAAATTTCTTTGACAAGATATTTTGCAGTGTTTTCCCAGAAAATACAATCGGGCCAGTTCTGGATAGATTCTCGCCTGCCGGAGACGCGGCCCGCTTCCATCTGCTGCACTCGGACCGAATGCCTGGTGCACTCACTGTCCCGATTCCGGCCCGAGTCAATCGGGCCAGACGCGGCAGCCATTACCATGCCGACACTGCCGGAATCAAGCCGGTATCGGGCCGTCGCAAATGGAACAATCCAAAAACACGTTAAAGGGTTTGTTCACCCAAAAGTTAAAATAATGTCATTTATTACTCACCCTCATGCCGTTTTTCACCCGTAAGACCTTCGTTAATCTTCGGAACACAAATTAAGATATTTTTGTTGAAATCACATGGCTCAGTGAGGCCTGCATAGCCAGCAATGACATTTCCTCTCTCTCAAGATCCATTAATGTACTAAAAACATATTTAAATCAGTTCATGTGAGTACAGTGGTTCAATATTAATATTATAAAGGGAAGAGAATATTTTTGGTGCACCAAAAAAAAAACAGTGATGGCTGATTTCAAAACACTGCTTCAGGAAGCATTGGAGCATTATGAATCAGCGTATCGAATCATGATTCGGATCGCGTGTCAAACCGCCAAACTTCTGAAATCACTTGACGAACCGCTGATTCGACACGCTGACTCTTGCTCCGAAGCTGAAGCAGTGTTTTGAAATCGGCCATCACTATATAAGTAGTTATTTTGTTTTTTGGCACATCAAAAAATATTCTCTTTATAAAATTAATATTGAACCACTGTACTTACATGAACTGATTTACATATGTTTTTAGTACCTTTATGGGTCTTGAGAGAGGAAATGTCATTGCTGGCTATGCAGGCCTCACAGAGCCATCGGATTTCAACAAAAATATCTTAATTTGCGTTATAAATGACAGAATTTTCACTTTTGGTGAACTAACCCTTTAAATAACAGTATAACCCACTGAAGAGGTGTCTGTCCTTCACAGCCTCGATTTCATTCCTGTTAAAAATTAAAGATGGCCCTGCTGTGAATACAATCTATTAGGGTACTAAAGTAGGTTATTATGAGTTTCCTGCACTGCTTATTCATTAGTGAAACAAACACAGCAGCAGGGTGTCATTCGAAAGAGTTTACTTCAGTTCATAAAGAAATGGCTCTTGTGAGCAGGTTCCTTTTAATTAATTAAAAACAAACGTTGAAGTCTGACTGCTGGAAGGACTGAGATTTAAATCAGTGTACTTCATACAGTATGACAACGTTAAGATGTCAAACAACACCTATATCATTTCTATAAGCCATGTGACACAATTAAATATCAAGTTGTAATTTTACGAAATAAAGTTTAAATTTTGAGTTTTTTTAAATTACACATGTGGGATGTAAAGTAATGCTATAGTAACCATTAGCTTAAGAACTATAGGTTCTCATACTGTGCATTGATTTAAAACAACTGAATGCAAGTCAGTCCACTCCAAAGTGGTTTGTGTTAACTGTTGATAACTGTTTTCATATATAACATGGCTTGTGTCTAACAACTGGGCCTAAGAACATTTATAATACTACTTTTTAATTTCTTTATTTGGTTTTAAGTGCATTTACTTCCTGCTGCACTCATTTCACTTTTCCCCCCTTTTTTATGCATCTAGCCCTAAAAAGAAACCAAGCCATGAAAGGCCAGTGATTGAACTAACCCTGCTCAAAAACACAGAGACTCCAGATGAATCTCCTCAATGCAAACAGGCCAGACTGAAAGTTGTGCATCAGTGCCAAAGCATAAGTTTGGGAAAACTGGCCTTTTTCCACTATTTGGAGAGGGTAAAGACCTTGCGCCGCTTCTGGGAGCTAAAACATATTGAGCTCAAGGGTGAACAGGTAGACATATGCACACACAAACACTTATTACCTCAAACAAAGTTGAAATACATATTATTTATATATGGTTTAACCTTTTGAATTCCATGCCAGTCATTCCCTGTGTTCCTGTAGCAATACTCAGAGAACTGCTATATTAACAGTAAGATTATTGATTTGAATCTTATAAAATGTTTAACTGCAATGCAATTAGCTTCAGATACAAGCATTTTCCCATTCATTAGTGTGTAATGTGTATACTCCACTAGATTGCAAGGCACAGGGCTGCCATCTAGTGGAGTGGCTTGTGCAACTTGAATGACTATACTTAGGCCCTGTTTACACCTGTTACCTTTGGTCCATTGTATCAAGTAACCAATGGAGACACACCCGTTAACACCTGGGGTGTAATTTATAAAACTGTGCGTAGATTTAATCCTAAAAGTTTACGTACACGCAAAAGCTAGATTCTGCGTATGCACAAAAAAAAAATCAGATTTATAAAACCATGCGTATGCCAGATCCTGCACACAAATCCCTTTATAAATCCCAGTCAGCGGAAGATTGTGCGTTCGTGCGTCTCCACCCTGTCTCCTCCCTGAAATCACCATATATGGAGCTTATGACGCCTAGTTTTACTATGCATAACCTCATCTGCATATTATTTCCATGCATGTTCCCATCCACGTGACACCATGGTTAACATTTGTGCCATACACATTACATTGCTAAAAATCATCCAATATTCTTATGTTTTAGAATAAATATATCAAAATACGCATAAAAACAAAATTGTATTAAATACTTAAGATAAAGGTTTTAGAATATAGTTGATTTATTAATTTCCACTGGCCAAATAGTATTTTAATTGTTTTAAACAATTCAAATCAAATTTATGAAGTTTTGTTGATAAGGTGAATATATCTTTTAGGATATTTATAGGCTATATTTTTAAGTGGAAACAGATCGGCCTACTTATTTATTGCAGTGTAAATACAATTGTCTTTCTCAGCGCTTCACTGAAGTATTTTAAAAAGGAAACATGCAAATCTTACAGTTTTCCTCAAATTATATCCTTCATATACAGTGGTAATTGTTTGAAGATCCTTCACACGACAACACCACCGTGCAGCTGTGGTTATACAGTAAGATCATTGGAACTATTCAAACAGGACAACGGACCATTCGACCACCGAATCCAGCAGTGTCTTCCATAATATCAGAGTTAAGTGTGCATCGATCGTCGTTCTCACTAAAATATCTTGTATAATTCAGTGACATCAAGGCTGTAATGTGACTGGTTATTAAGGCACACATGATCCAAGTTAAGCCAGGGACACACCAAGCCGATGGTCGGTCGTTGGGCTATGTTGGGCCATTTTTGAGTGTCGACTGAATTCGTTTTTTCGGTGTGTTCCACTGTTGGCTCTAGTCGGACGCGGTCTGTTTTTTTTTTTTTTTTTTTTTGGTTTATTCAACATGTAGAATCTGCATTGGGACATCAGTAAGAGAGAGAACTCTTGGAGCCAGATGGAGCCGTAGGGGTGGAGATACGGAGTGCAGCGGATGGCACAGGTGATGTGACGTCTGACCGAGGTGGAGCTAGAGGATTGAGGGAGCCCAGTGGAGCCAAGGGAGGGAGGAGCCAAGGTGGAGGAGTATGGATGACGGGCCGAGTGACGGGATCAGTGGTTGGAGGCGGAGCCTGGGGACACCTTTGTCCAGGAGCAGCTGGATGCCGGAAGGCCAGAGGTGGATCCATGCCAGGAGAAGGATCCGAGTGACTTAAGGGAGACAGTGGAGACTGGGCAGAGGAAGTAGCTGAAGTTTGAAGAGGAGGCAGAAAAGGGAGGCTGGGTAGTCTCTTGTAACTACTGAAGTCATTGTAAACTTTTGAGGTTTTTGTACAGTTTTGTACGGTTTTGTACAGTAATTGCTTCTGATGTATTTGGTAACACTTAATTACTAGTGGGTTATTACGATCTTCATTGTAGAATACTGATCCAAAAAGGTAGTAGTTCCTTTAGAATTATGTTGTAACTCTTGAGTTATTACTATCCAATACTTTATAAAAACCTCAAAAGTTTACAATGACTTCAGTAGTTAGTAGAGAGTTATCATGTTTCTCACTTTACTGATCCAATTTTTTGTTGTTACTTATATATATATATATATATATATATATATATATATATATATATATATATATATATATATATATAAATAATTGTTCTATTGTGTATACAGTATTTAATGCAATTACATCAGAAGTAACCTAATTAAATACAGAAAATTAGGAGTAATCTCTTACCTTTTCAAAGGAAAGTAATTAAATTACAGTAACTAATTACTTTGTAATGTATTACACCCAACACTGGATGTAATCACTCTTGTATTTAGGGTTGTCACAGATCCCTTGTTCCCCTGGACTCCATTTCCCATGATCCTCCTGTTCTCCACACCTGCACTCACTTCCCTCGTCAGTTCCTCATCATCACGGATCACCTGCACCTGGACTCTATTATCTGCACTCCCTTTATATTGCACTCACTCCCTTCACTCCTCGTCCGTCTTAATGTTATGTTTATGTTGTATGTTTGGTTCTCCTTGCCTTTTGGATTAAAGTATTGTGTAGTGTGGAAATCCGTACCTGCCTCATCTCTTCAAACCAGTACAACCGTAACAGAAAGACGGACCTATATAGACTGGATTTCCACAAGAAGATGGAGACTTTGACCAGCTCCCTGGCTCCTGCTCCTCCAACGCCTCTCACCCTGTCACCCGGCGATCGCCTTATCGGGCTCTTCCAGATTGGACGTTCACTGGAGAGGTATGTGGAGGAGTTCGTAGAGCTAGCTTTTCTGACTAACTGGTCTGAGGCACGTTTAATCACCCTGTTTCTGGACGGACTGGACGAGAACACTATCCGTTTTTATGAACCTGAAGATTATTTTTCCCTGAGCGAAACCATTAATCTAATTTTATATTTAAACGGATCTAGTTTCTATTGTGATGAGGTTCAGGATACGTGTTCATCTCGTCCAGTCTCTCCTGAAACACGGGTGGCCAGGCCAGTTGGTCAGCCTGCCTCTCCCTCCGCATATCCCTCCAGTGAACTGATTTCCTGGTCAACGCTGGACCCACACTCCTCAATTGGGTCCAGAAAGCAGCGGAGGAGGAAGCAGCCCGCTCCAGTCTTTCCAGAGCCCGCTCCTGTATCTCCAGAGCCCGCTCCTGTATCTCCAGAGCCCGCTCCTGTATCTCCAGAGCCCGCTCCTGTATCTCCAGAGCCCGCTCCTGTATCTCCAGAGCCCGCTCCTGTATCTCCAGAGCCCGCTCCTGTATCTCCAGAGCCCGCTCCTGTATCTCCAGAGCCCGCTCCTGTATCTCCAGAGCCCGCTCCTGTATCTCCAGAGCCCGCTCCTGTATCTCCAGAGCCCGCTCCTGTATCTCCAGAGCCCGCTCCTGTATCTCCAGAGCCCGCTCCTGTATCTCCAGAGCCCGCTCCTGTATCTCCAGAGCCCGCTCCTGTATCTCCAGAGCCCGCTCCTGTATCTCCAGAGCCCGCTCCAACCCTGTGCGAGCCGCCAGATATGGACTGGCTTATTGACTTTTTTAACGAGCCCTCAGCTCCAGCCGCCGCCTACGAGCCCTCAGCTCCAGCCGCCGCCTACGAGCCCTCAGCTCCAGCCGCCGCCTACGAGCCCTCAGCTCCAGCCGCCGCCTACGAGCCCTCAGCTCCAGCCGCCGCCTACGAGCCCTCAGCTCCAGCCGCCGCCTACGAGCCCTCAGCTCCAGCCGCCGCCTACGAGCCCTCAGCTCCAGCCGCCGCCTACGAGCCCTCAGCTCCAGCCGCCGCCTACGAGCCCTCAGCTCCAGCCGCCGCCTACGAGCCCTCAGCTCCAGCCGCCGCCTACGAGCCCTCAGCTCCAGCCGCCGCCTACGAGCCCTCAGCTCCAGCCGCCGCCTACGAGCCCTCAGCTCCAGCCGCCGCCTACGAGCCCTCAGCTCCAGCCGCCGCCTACGAGCCCTCAGCTCCAGCCGCCGCCGCCGAGCCCTCAGCTCCAGCCGCCGCCGCCGAGCCCTCAGCTCCAGCCGCCGCCTACGAGCCCTCAGCTCCAGCCGCCGCCTACGAGCCCTCAGCTCCAGCCGCCGCCTCCGAGCCCTCCGCTCCAGCCGCCGCCGCCGAGCCCTCCGCTCCAGCCGCCGCCGCCGAGCCCTCCGCTCCAGCCGCCGAGCCCGCCGCTCCAGCCGCCGCCGCCGAGCCCGCCGCTCCAGCCGCCGCCGCCGAGCCCGCCGCTCCAGCCGCCGCCGCCGAGCCCGCCGCTCCAGCCGCCGCCGCCGAGCCCGCCGCTCCAGCCGCCGCCGCCGAGCCCGCCGCTCCAGCCGCCGCCGCCGAGCCCGCCGCTCCAGCCGCCGCCGCCGAGCCCGCCGCTCCAGCCGCCGCCGAGCCCTCCGCTCCAGCCGCCGAGCCCGCCGCTCCAGCCGCCGCCGCCGAGCCCGCCGCTCCAGCCGCCGCCGCCGAGCCCGCCGCTCCAGCCGCCGCCGCCGAGCCCGCCGCTCCAGCCGCCGCCGCCGAGCCCGCCGCTCCAGCCGCCGCCGCCGAGCCCGCCGCTCCAGCCGCCGCCGCCGAGCCCGCCGCTCCAGCCGCCGCCGCCGAGCCTGCCGCTCCAGCCGCCGCCGCCGAGCCCGCCGCTCCAGCCGCCGCCGCCGAGCCCGCCGCTCCAGCCGCCGCCGCCGAGCCAAGTTCTCCAGTCTCCGCCGCCGAGCCAAGTTCTCCAGTCTCCGCCGCCGAGCCAAGTTCTCCAGTCTCCGCCGCCGAGCCAAGTTCTCCAGTCTCCGCCGCCGAGCCAAGTTCTCCAGTCTCCGCCGCCAAACCAGCTCCATGCTCCTCCACCCACACATTGACTTTATTCCTTGGACTCCTCTATATGATCCTTAACCTCTCAAAGTATTTTTTGGGGGGGGGCCAAGTACCCGTGGGTGGGGGACATGTGGGCGCCACACATGTGGGTGGGCCTCTGACGTGGCCTGCCAAGGCTCCTGACCCGCCGTGGCCTGCCAAGGCTCCTGACCCGCCGTGGCCTGCCAAGGCTCCTGACCCGCCGTGGCCTGCCAAGGCTCCTGACCCGCCGTGGCCTGCCAAGGCTCCTGACCCGCCGTGGCCTGCCAAGGCTCCTGACCCGCCGTGGCCTGCCAAGGCTCCTGACCCGCCGTGGCCTGCCAAGGCTCCTGACCCGCCGTGGCTCATGGATCCGCCCTGGAGACCTCCACTCCAGTCCACTCATCCCCCGGCACCTGCATGAGGTCCAGGGCGCCCGCCCCCCCCTCCCGGTTATTCTATTTACGGCGCGAGGACGCGCCTACCGGGAGGGGGAGGTACTGTCACAGATCCCTTGTTCCCCTGGACTCCATTTCCCATGATCCTCCTGTTCTCCACACCTGCACTCACTTCCCTCGTCAGTTCCTCATCATCACGGATCACCTGCACCTGGACTCTATTATCTGCACTCCCTTTATATTGCACTCACTCCCTTCACTCCTCGTCCGTCTTAATGTTATGTTTATGTTGTATGTTTGGTTCTCCTTGCCTTTTGGATTAAAGTATTGTGTATTGTGGAAATCCGTACCTGCCTCATCTCTTCAAACCAGTACAACCGTAACAAGGGTATAATGTGGTTTAGGTGCTTCTTTGTATAGTTTCACAATTTTTTATAATATAATATAATACAATAAAATATAATATAATGGTCACATATAATCCAGTATATACAGTTTCTGTGTGAGTGTATGAACACAATTATTAGTGGTGGTATTGGCTGCAGTACAAGGGGCACCAGATAGAATCTTGCCCAGGGCAGAAAATTGGTCAGGGCCAGCCCTGTTTGAATTAAATTAAATTCTTTGAGTTTATACTTTAAAACTGATTCAACCAAGAAAACAATGTAACAACACTGTAACAGTGCAGTGAGCAGATCATAAAATGTAATTTTTATCTGTGAAAACGGCATTTTACAGAGGTAAGTGAATCCAAAGTAGGTACTCACTTTTAGTGCATATGCGGTGAGGAGCGGAAACTTTTCTCTGTTGAAAAGTCCCCAAAAGTCATTGTCCCTTTTTCTGACTTTCAGCTCTATTTCATTTTGCAAATCAACTATCTCCATGTCAACTCCACTTGACAAAGCAAAAACTGCACCCTGTTCTATATTAATGAGAATAAATGGGTTTGAGACAAATGCAGCAATTTATTCCATGATGTCTCACTCACCAAAAACACCGGACATCAGCATGAATTAGTAGGTCTCTGTACGCTGCATCGAACTCATCCAAAAATGCCTTGAAAAAGCAATGCTAAAGTGCTTTTACTCGCATCGGGTTTATCAGTTTGACCACCAGTGTCATTATGTGTGAAAAGTCCATGACTTTCTCTGCCAAGGCCTGTGGATGAATCACACAATTATAATTCATGAGATAACCACTTGGTAAACTCACCAGACCTGGGTGGTCCAATCCTGTTTTTGGAGGGCCACCTTCAGGCAGAATTTAGCTCCAGCCCTAATTAAACACACCTAAACCAGCTATTCAAGGTCTTCAGGATTATAGAAAACACTGCACCAGACCAACCCTGTTATCCTGTGGGTGGGTGGGTTCATACCATACTGAGAGCCTCCGACTAGAGGTCTTCACGGGTCCAAAAATTCGTACCCGAACCCGAAGAGACTCGTAAATGTGCTACACAAAACTGACCCGGACCCGACTCTTATTTTGAAAGTTGGACCCGGACCCGGACCCGTGCAGGACTGAGAAATCCACCAACGTGGACCCGTCTATTATTTGAAAGCTGGACCCAAACCTGGCTGGGAAGATAGAGACCCGACCGGACCTGATCGGCACATAGGTTTATTCCACAGCAAATAGCTATTAATAAGTCAATAAACAAGTTGCAAAAATTGTCTTACCTATAGTAGCCTTCTCCCTTGTACCAGACTGTGATGCACAGTCCTCCTTGCAAAGAAAGTTCCATCCATGTTATTCCTCTCTTGCCGATTGAAATGCTTAATCCACTCATTATTCCAGCTTTAAAAGTCCACTTGCTGTCACAATGACAAATGCGACTTTGCAGTTTTGCATTTTGTTGTAACTCGAGTCAATTCGTAAAATAAAATAATTTGACTGTTTGCCCTTTTGAACTATAATATCGATTGCTTGTTCAGTGACATGGCCGCTGATGTTAGCATTACTTATTTGCGATCATTTCTGTGCCCTATGAGCCAAGTCTGACCAAAATTTTAGATTTAACAAGACAGTTTATTCATAAAAATAGGAGAAAGAAAGTGGGCTCGCTTGAGACTGCACATGCCTGTTAGCTGGAGCAATCTGAAAGCTTTTAAACGTATTTTTGAGCATCATACAAAACATTCATGTGATAGTTCCTCTTAGATTTTGTTGCTGATTTGAAATATGTTATTTAAATGTGAGTGTGCAAGGCTGCAAGCAGTTTCTGAGATTTGAAGTGTGTTTGCATTACTGTTGCAGATAATAGGAATAGGAAAACGTCTCAGGTTACAGATATAACCCTGGTTCCCTGAGTAGGGAACGAGACGCTGCGTGGTAACGCATTGGGAACCTTCTGTGTGATGTCGTCACTGAAGCACTCATGTATCTAGCCAATCGCGTAACGAGACGTCAGAGACGGGTGACGTCACGGACCAGGAAGCTATAAAGCACACTCGGATGCAGAGCACGCCAGCTTCTAAGTAAGTCTGAAGCAAGCACTCGCAAGTGTGCAGGGGTACGGCAAGAGACGCAGCGTCTCGTTCCCTACTCAGGGAACCAGGGTTACATCTGTAACCTGAGACATTCCCTTTCGTGAGAACTATCGACGCTGCGTGGTAACGCATTGGGAACGCAATCCCAACTGAGCCGTAGCTCAAGCACTTGCCAAGGTTATCTTGACAGGACAAAGGACCCCGGAGTGGAGCCAACATCAAGGTTATAGTATTTAATAAATGTGTGCTGGCATGACCATCCAGCTGCATTACATATGTCATTCATGGAGACTCCTGACATCAGAGCTTTCGATGCCGCCATACCCCTGGTTGAATGGGCGCGAACATTCAAAGGTGAAGGCTGTCTGGCCGCTTCATATGCAAGTGAGATGGCCTCGACCACCCACTTGCTCATTCTGTTTTGATGCTGGGCCCCTTTTTTTAGGAGACCCATAACAGACAAACAACTGATCTGACTTACGCCACAGGGCAGCTCTGTGGACATAAGTATCCAAAGCCCTTACTGGGCATAACAGATTCAACTTTTCCTGATCCGCAGATTCAAATGGAGGAGGATAGAAAGACTGAAGCACAATGGGGCCTGGGACATTGGTAGGGACCTTTGGGACATACCCCGGCCTTTCCCAATGCTTTCACCATTCCTGGAGCAAATTCAAGAAAAGAGGGAGCAACGGAAAGTGCTTGTAAATCTCCTATCCGCTTCAGAGAAGTGATGGCCAATAAAAGAATTGTTTTCAGAGTGAGGAACCTCTAAGGAACCTCCTCTAGTGGTTCAAAGGGAGCCTCAGCTAGCCCTTGTAAGACCACAGCCAAGTCCCAGGTTGGCACCCTTGTGCGCACTGGAGGCCTCAACCTCAGTGTGCCACGGAGGAAGCGTGTGACGAGGGGGTCTCGTCCTACCGAGATAGTCCCCTCTAGAGGAGCATGATATGCTGAGATTGCTGCAACATAAACCTTTAGGGTTGAATGAGATAAGCCCTCCGAGAATTTTTCTTGGACGAATTTTAGCAAACTGCTAATAGAAGAAAGGACAGGGTCCATATTTGACTGTCTACACCAGGTAGAAAACAAATTCCATTTGTAAGCATACAACTTCCTCGTGGCGGGAGCTCTGGAGTTAAGAATGGTCTCCACAACCTCGGTTGGGAGACCAGCATCTACGAGCCTGGCCCCCTCAGAGGCCAAGCCCATAGTTTCAGTCGTTCTGGGCGGGGATGTATGATCGTGCTGCCTGCTTGGGACAGGAGATCCTGTCTGAGAGGAAGCTCCATCGGGGAGCCATTGAGTAATGACACTAGGTCTGAGAACCATATCCTGGTCGGCCAGAATGGGGCTACCAGTATTAGATTGGCCCCTTCTAGGCGTACTTTTTCCAGAACTCCCGGGAGCAGGGTGATCGGGGGAAATGCGTACAGGCGCCGCCTCGGCCACGTCTGTACCATAGCATCCAGACCCAGCGGTGCTGGATGTGTTAGGGAGTACCAGAGCGGACACTGGGTTGACTCTCCCGAAGCCAACAGGTCGACTTCCGCTCGACCGAAATTTTTCCATAGGAGACTCACCATTTCAGGGTGGAGTCTCCACTCCCCGGGCCTTGGCCCCTGCCTCGACAGGGCATCTGCTCCCACATTTTGATGTCCCGGGATGTAGGCTGCCCTCAGCGAGAGCAGCTTCCCTTGGGACCACAGGAGGATCTGACGGGCCAAGTAATATAGTCGGCGAGACCGCAGACCCCCCTGATGATTTATGTATGCATCCACTGCAGTGTTGTCCGTACGAACCAACACATGGTAGCCTCTCAGGTCTGGGAGAAAGTGTTTTAAAGTTAGAAACACTGCCATCATCTCTAGCTGATTTATGTGCCAAGAGAGCTGATGGTCTTCCCAAAGGCCCTGAGCTGAGCGACCACTCATGATCGCTCCCCAGCCCGTGAGGGAGGCGTCTGTCGTAAGCATTACTCGACGATTGGGAGCCCCCAACACGGGACCCTGGGACAGGAACCGGGGGTCTTTCCACATGATCAGAGAACGAAGGCATCGTTTTGAGACTTTGATCATGCGAAAGGGATTTCCCCTCGGGGAAAACCCCCTGGTCCTGAGCCACCACTGTAGGGGTCTCATGTGCAGAAGGCCAAAAGGTATTACGTTGGATGCAGCTGCCATCAGCCCCAGCAGTTTCTGGAACTGTTTTACAGTGAGTGACTGGCCTAACTTCACCCCTTTCATAGCCATACGAATGGCACTCACCCGAGCAGGAGACAGATGTGCCCGCATCGTGGTGGAGTCCCACACTACACCCAGATAATTGGTGGATTGAGCTGGAACTAGCACACTCTTTTTGGCGTTGAGCCTCAGCCCAAGCCTCCTCATATGGGACAGAACAGCATCTCGATGCTGAACTGCTAACTGCTCTGACTGAGCTAGAATCAACCAGTCGTCGATATAATTCAGTATGCAAATGCCCTGGATCCTCAACGGGGCCAGAGCTGCATCTACGCATTTCGTGAATGTGCGGGGTGATAATGATAGGCCAAACGGAAGAACCCTGTACTGGTAAGCTTCGCCCCCGAAAGCAAACCTGAGGAACTTCCTGTGAGAAGGATGGATGGACACATGAAAATATGCATCTTTCAGGTCTATTGCCACAAACCAGTCCTCAGACCTGATCTGTGGTATAATCTGTTTATAATCTGTGAGTGTCAGCATCTTGAACTTGAGCTTTTGTATTGAGATAACGGCTGTAAAATCCTGACTGATCGCTGAGAGGAGGGACCCTTTCTATAGCTCCTTTTCGCAATAATGTCGTAACCTCTTGTTCCATAACCAGAGACTGCTAGGGGGTTACCACTGTGGGAAGAACCCCGTTGAATCTGGGCGGGCGAGACCCGAACTGAATTTTGTAACCCTCTTTTATAGTGAGCAGCACCCATTTTGATATATTCGAGAGAAGTTTCCATTCCCCCAGAAAAACTACTAAGGGAACCAGTCTCTCGAGACTGGCCTCTGGTGTTTCTTGAGCACCCGATTCGATGCTCTGAAGCGGCGCACCGGCAGAGGATAATCGAATCGTGTTACCGGCCCTCCTCGGAGGCCCTGACGCACATTGAGTGGCAGGGTTGGCATAACGATCCTCTGAGGGCGCCGAAGGGGAGCGGCTGTTAGATATATTTTTTTCCGGCGCCCTTCGGAGGGGGCCGCCCTTATCGGTTCCTGACCCACAGACATCAGGACCGCTTCAAAGCCTTATGGGCCATGATAACGGCGCGCAGGTCCGTTCTTCCCCTAGAAGGCCTCGGCTGGGCGGGCCTGCCCGATCCCCAAGCTCTCTGCGGGGGAGCGCGGGTGGCCATGCTGATCTTTTGCTGCGCTCTGTGGTGCGCTCTGTGGTGCGCTGAGGAGCTCGTTGGTGGCCGAGGCTGCTCCTCCACAGCCTCGGGGGGAGGGATTCTGGGTTTGCGGGGGATGAACCTCTGGAACGCCGCAGACTGTTTCTTAACCTCCTGGAACCTCTCGACGACTGTTGTAACAAGTGCCTCTCCGTAGCCACCAATGCTGCCATAGAGCGGCCGATTTCTTTTGCCGTCTCTTTGGTGGCACGGAGAGCCAGGTCAGTTGCCATCCTGATTTCCTGGATGCACTCATACGTGGCCTCCCCGCTATTCTCCACTTCCCCCAGCAGGTCGGCTTGATATGCTTGTAAAAGCGACATAGTATGTAAGCATGCAGCCACCTGACTTGCTGCCACATAAGCCTTGCCCACCAAGCCCGATGTGGTTTTTAATGGCTTGGTGGGCAACGTCTGGGTTCTCAGCGACGATGCCGACTTGGGGGAGAGATAGCCCGCAAACGTCTCTTCCACCCGAGGCATCGCCGCATAACCTTGCTGATTCAGCCCCACGATGTTGCTATACATTGAGGTCTGGGGGCTGAATACACGAAATGAAGCCGGCTTCTTCCACGACCTCGAGACCTCGTTGTGGAGGTCCGGGAAGAAGGGCAAACCCCGACGCTGGGGTAGTGACCGAGCGGGCAGAAAGCGCTCATCCAGCTTACTTTTTGGTCTAACGTCTGCCCGCTCTGCTGGCCAGTCAATTTTTAATTTGGCCACAGCCCTGGTCACTACCTCCAGGAGCTCCTCATGTGCTGGGGAAGAGGATGGCGGTTCCTCTTCCCCCACGCTCATCACATCAACCTCCTCAGAGGAAGAGAGATGAAGCGCGGGTGCCTCTCTCTGGGGGGAAGAAACCGCTACGCGTACTTCCGCTGCCTGAGAAGAGGCACTGGGGCTGGCAGGTAAGGAGCGAGATAAGGCAGGGCCCGTCTCAACCCCCTCTGCCAGCTCCATTTGCGAACCCCACGAATGAAGCCGCCGCTGCGCCTCAACAACAGCGGGACCCGATCCGCGGGGAACGCCGACCGGAGCACCCTCTTTATTGTGAAAGAGTGCCTGGCGTGATCTTAAAACTCTGAGGGTGTGCTTTTCACAATGGACACAGACAGCCCCCTCGAGAGCTGCCTGTGCATGCTCAACCCCCAGACAGACAACACACATGTCATGAGTGTCCCCGTCAGGAATGTATCGTGTACACGGGTGAACACACTTTTTAAATTGTCTGTCTTCCGCCATTTTGTTCGTGTCTTATATATATATATGTGGTGCACAGTAATACTCTTGTCCTCAGACGAAGAGATAATGTTTTCCAAAGCAGGACAAACAACACCAAATAAGACACACAAGATAACATAGAGCGCTTGCTGAAGACACAGAAGCTGGCGTGCTCTGCATCCGAGTGTGCTTTATAGCTTCCTGGTCCGTGACGTCACCCGTCTCTGACGTCTCGCTACGCGATTTGCTAGATACATGAGTGCTTCAGTGACGACATCACGCAGAAGGTTCCCAATGCGTTACCACGCAGCGTCGATAGTTCCCACGAAAGGGAACTCAATGAGCATAATTCGTTTGCATTAACTCCGCCTGCTCTGCTTCTGATGGGTGGGGTCGCTCGTGTTTTTTTCACCTCATTTCCCGGCTCATATTTTGCAAGTATGACTGAATTTGGTGAGTGATGGTTTCAATAATTTTAATATTTTCTGGTATATCTAAGTATACCCAGGAGCTCTGTTGACATAGACTTAGCTAACATTAGCTACAGCTTGACGAATTGAGTCATTGAACACAGCAGGAGAGAACACAACATTAGCCAGCTAGCTTAAGCTCCGGTGGAAAATTATTAGCTAACGCTACCGTTTTTGAGGAGGTAGATTTTGAGGTAAGGGGACTGACAAGGCAGAAGGTAAAGTGGTCCACCGTTCTATCAATAAGCAGACCTGCAAACCTGTACGCAATTTGCGTAGCGGATACGCATTTTGACTTCAAAGTACGCTGGTACGATTTGTCACTCTAAACTACGCAAAAACCTGGTGATGCCTCTGTGCACGCGCAGTCCTCAAATCAAACAACAGCAAAAGAAGAAGAGTTCGACCAAATAGCAAGTTGGGATGATTGACACATGCGTAAAGCCTATCATTAAAAAGAGACTGAAAATCGACACCAATAAAGATTCCCGCTCGATCCCCCTTCATAATACTTAGTAAGGAGGCCATAATCATTTTTGACTCATGGCTGAAGTTAAGTTTCTCCAGCTCTCCCCAGGTTGGCAAAAAAAGCATCTCAAAATGCATCAGATTGATGCTTTAAAATATGGAATATATAAATTTTTCTTACCCCCTAGAGGGGTAATATCCTTCTCAGCTTTTTCACCCCTGACCCATTTTCATGCCTGCAAGTTACAAAACACACACAGTGCTGACTGACTCTGAACACGGCCTGGTGATCTCCGAGTCCGATTGGCTCGGGTATTACACACAATGTTAAATAGACCCGAACCCGTACGGGTCCCCGGTTCAGCATTCCCTTGTATTCCCAATGTATCTTGATCTTCTGGTGAGATCATGAGGAGAGCAGTGCTGCAAGGGTGTCTGGCCCTGCCACACCATTTTTTCCCCTCCTAGTCTTGTTCCTTCTTCACCAGCCAATGTTTCCATCTATGCCACGTCTGTGGGAAGTCCTTACAGTGATTGTGCTGTCTCCATTCCTCCAGAATATAAGAACTTCCATGATGTATTCAGTTCACAAAATGCTGTTCAGCTTCCTGCTCACCGTCCCTGGGATTGTGTGATTGAGCTGATGCCAGGCACACTGTTATCTGATTGGTATCACGACCTGTGCCGTGTGACCAGCATGGAGCATCTCAGTGATTAAATGTCTGTGTCTCTTCTATCTTGCATAACTGAGGATTGCTACTGCTCCCAGATGGACAGCATCTACCTGCACTCTACTGTTCAAACTTGGATGGACCTCAAAGACTCCCACAAATCTGACAGTTCAATGAATATAGTAACATAATCTACTTAATTATATTTATTAATTATGTAAGATGTGAGATGTAAGATAATTTATTGTCACTGTACCAGTATAAGTACAACAAAATTTATCTTAATTAGATACTTATTTTATCTTGGTAATTATTGCTCTCGAGACTGAGGAGACACTGTACCACCATGTTTTCAGGAAATTTGGCCTCCCTGAAAACTTAGTGTCTGTGGCCCCCTGTTCATTTAAACCTTCTCACTCCCTGGTGCGTTTGTCAGCTTCTTATAAAGGTATTACCTGCAGACAAAAAGTCAGGCAGAAATAAAGTTTGAGGAGATCGGCTGCATCCTCAATGCCATCAACATATTCAACGCCATCAACATCACTGGAGTTATTACTTTCCTTGGGCTGAGTATGCACTGACACCTCTTAGTCTGGCTAAGGGGTTGATACTGTCACATCTCCATTCATTATCATATTATTATATCATCCTAGCAACTGGAGAACAAAGCATTGTTTTGTTGAAGACTAATAAGTCCCTGTGCACCACTGAATTCCCTATTGTTCTGTAAAGACCAGTCACCAGTGTCCAAAATGCATTAGATGGTCCATGAGCTTAATTCGAGAGTCTGATTGGGACTATATGTCTGATTTATGTAATAGGGGTTGCCCACAAACAACCAAAAGACAAAAACAACTTATTATAGTTCAACCTGAAGGATGCCTATGTACTATTTGTATCTTTATGACATTAAAATATCATGGCCAGACATGTGTCCAATCAAAGAAATGCATTCTGTATATATTTGGCGTTCACAGAATGATGTTGAGAGCATACTTTGTGAATGATAAAAATATGCTACTGTTGAAGGAGCTGAAATACGATGTTCCTTCAACAGAAACATATTTTTATCATATTTTATCATTTCATAGGCAATGCTTTTTATTCAATCAGAGCTTAACTGTAGCATTGGTGTCTCAAGTAGAGGAAAATTGGCTGCCTTGTCCAGCATGAACTCATTGCATAACAGTTGTTTAGATATCACAAGGATGGTGAGTGAGAGTGAAAAGAGAGCTGCCCATTCAAATAGCCTTATCTCTCCACCTGTCACTCCAGTGTCACTAGAGATAGATGGGTTTGTTCCTTTAGTCCTTCCAGTAGTCGCAAAGGTAGGGGCTTGCAGAATGCAAAGGCATGTGAAACAAAAAGGGGGTGTTGTTTTAAGGGAGGCCATCACACTGCAAAAGCCACATTATGTGCTTGTCCTAGCCACCCAGAGTTTCCCATTATAGTCATATGAGAAGAAATAACAAGTAGTCAGTGACAATGGATTGTTTCTTCAAGGGCAGAGACATTTGGACTGTTGGCAGTGTGTATCTTATGGCATCGTATATTTGGCATAAAATCTGGGACTTTCTTTCATACCGGAGAAAAGCCAGATCCTCCTCTTCCATCAACGAACAGGTACATTTTTTGTTTATGTACGTAATACATACGAATGTATGTTTACCACTGATGTCAATCTGTAAAAGCTAAAAAGTGGTAATAAGAACATCTTTATTTTCTGTTCATTTTATACCTTCAATTTGCAATCTGATGCATTTGCAGCTGCTTAAGCAAATCAATCTTAATTTTTTTAAAATCTTAATTTTTTCAAGTACAGACTTGTCTTTTTTACAACATTTGATTTATTAACAGAAGTTAGTACAAAATTTTAAATAATTCTAAATGATACAATGCTATATTTAAACGTATCAAGTGTAGGCATGCCTCTGGAAACAATGTAAGCATTTGGCAGTGCACACCAACCTGATTTAATGCTACATGTCAATTCATCACAAACTAGATGCGTAATAGTCACATAAACTCATTCACCTGTTTTACAGATAGTGTTGAGCAGCAGTGACGTAAAGACGTTGTCAGCACCTGATGCAGTGAGTCACATAGATATAAGACTTTACATGTTGACCGATGCCATGTGATGAGGTCGGAATAGTCTCTTGTTTCATATGAGAATGAACTGCCGTGTAATCCATTGATCCTTGAGATCTGAGTATCTGATAGACCATTTGTTAGTGACATTTTTTCAAGTACATTCATCAGTTAACATCCAACTCAATCAGTAAACAGTTACAGTACAAATGAAGACTTTCTTTGCTTATTGAAGTCATATTTGAGTTAACATTAGAAGTCCCAGAGATTTGTAACCCTCCTTTAGCCAAGTGGATGCTAACTGGCTAGTCTTTTGGCTATCATTAGCATCAATTCATGTGTAAATATGGTCATTACCTGAGCAATCTGCAGGGGGGTTGGGTGTGTGTGTGTGTGAATTGTTGCTGGTGGCTTGTTTGTATGTGTGGGGGAGGGAGGGCTGCTAAAAGCAGAGAACTTGATTGACCATGGGCCGGTTTCAGAAAGGAGGTTAAGTGAAAACTCTGAGTATGTTAATCCTGAAATGAGGGAGTGCAAGTGATGTTTAAAAAGTTAACTCACTCATTCACACTGCAAAAATGCTTTTCATACTAAGTATTTTTTATCCTATTTCAAGTAAATTTAAAAAAAAATCTTAAATCAAGATGGATTTTCTATATGAGAAAATTATATATGATATTTAGTCTTGTTTCCTGGGGGGATCTAAATTAAGTGCATTTTACTTAAGTAAAATGATCAATATCTGCCAGTGTGGTAATAAAAATAATCTTAATGCAAACGGAAAGTGTTGGAGTGTCTACCCAGGTGAAAAAAAAGTGCAGTAAAATACACTTTATTTTAGTACACTTTTACACTTCCATAATGTACAGTGCTCTATTTCCATGCACTTATTTTGTACTTAATATACTAAAAGCTCTTCTTTAGTACTCCTTAAGATAATCTTAAGAACATCTAAGTGTACTCAACTGTGCTATTTTGAGACACCATGAATTTGAACTAAAATGTGCTTTTAACATCTCTGTATAGAAAAATGTATTTAGTTACCACTTGTAGTACACTTGAACCCATCTTTCAAACACTTTTAAAAATGGACTTATGATGTATTTCAAATAAATGATTAATATATAATGAATATATACAAAATGTATTTATAATATATTGCCAGTGTCCACACCCATAAGACCTTCGTTAATCTTCGGAACACAAATTAAGATATTTTAGTTGAAATCCGATGGCTCCGTGAGGCCTCCATAGGGAGCAATGACATTTCCTCTCTCAAGATGCATAAAGGTACTAAAAACATATTTAAATCAGTTTATGTGAGTACAGTTGTTCAATAATAATATAAATCGACAAGAATATTTTTGGAGCACCAAAAAAACATAATAACGACTTATTTAGTGATGGCCGATTTCAAAACAATGCTTCATGAAGCATCGGAGCACAAATGAATCAGTGTGTCTGATCATGATTCAGATCGCGTGTCAAACTACCAACGGCTGAAATCACGTGACTTTGTCGCTCCGAACAGCAGATTCGACACACTGATTCATTTGTGCTCTGATGCTTCTTGTAAACTGTTATTTGGTATGATTACTCATAATCAGTTACTCATGGTAGTTACACATCACACAGCATGATATGACCGATTTTAACATATTTGTCTTTAAATATATTACTTTCTTAGATTTATTTTTTATTTTATTTTTTTTTGTAATGTCAAAGAACCTAAATGAAAAGTTCTGCTTTTTCACTGAAAACTCAACCTCTGGAAGGAAGGAAGTCATATACACTTCTGTTATGTTGAAGACAGTGCTTTTCCAAATGTTTCATTTGCCACTTATTGTTGCTATATGAAAAGAGTTTGATTAGTTTTTAATTATTTATCAGTTTGTTCTGAGCTAATTTTGTTGAGTTGTTGTATTTAGCTTGCATGGCAAATGCCATTGTATTTTTTCTCCTAGGGCCACCAAAGGGAGGCAGAACTATGTAGTGTCAGGTGATTTAGTGCTGCCAAACAAACAGTTGGTATGCTCATTGTCTGCAGCTAGGATAAATGGGATGACCACCCTATTTTGTCATGTGGCTGAATTTGAAATAGTCATCTATATGTTAACAAATAGTTGCACCATCCATCATCCTTTATATAAATATATATATATATAGTATTTGTAAAAATTACGGTTGATTTGATCGGCCGCCATGACGGTCACTTCAAGCGGAGTGATACAAACGGTGGCAGTAGGAGTGCTGTTATCACTGAAATATCGCATGGCTATCAGCCAATCAGATTCGAGAACCAGACAGAACTGTTGTATAAATATATATTTCTGTCTGTCTAGTTCTGTCTGGTTCTCGAATCTGATTGGCTGATAGCCATGCGATATTTCAGTGATAACAGCACTCCTACTGCCACCGTTTGTATCACTCCGCTTGAAGTGACCGTCATGGCGGCCGATCAAATCAACCGTAATTTTTACAAATACTACTTCTTGTACCACAAACTGTAGTTTTAATAGTTTTTTAGACGAGAATGTAGTTGTTTAGACCTGAAATATGTGACTCATATTTAATGACAGCGCCTATTTTACAATTTGTTTTGACGTTTTCTGAGATGCGATCTCGAGTGCGTCAGCGGCCGTTCAGTGCTTCTGTAACCGCCGAGAACAGCTTCATCTCGGCCAGTTCCTCGGGGATTTGCCGCTGGCTCTTATAGTGGTTAAACACGAGACATAATTAAATTTGAGTACATAGAACGGGCAATCTTTGGTCTTATTAATCTATTATTTGTTACAGAGCAAGTAGAATTGTGCTATATTAAATTTAATAATAATAAACGTTACGTTACATCCTTATATAGCACATTGACTACAACTAGACGGGACATATCAGACTCTTCTCCGCTTCAAATATGTAAAACATTAAACTTTATTTGAGTAAAGAAAACGCTTTACAGTTTTTTTTTCAAACATCAGATCTTTATTTACCTTCGCATTGCACAGAGATGTCCAAACTGCGTGTGCACTTCATTCACGAGGTGAGGCAGATAAATGAGGCTTGATTGACAGTTTGAGGATCCAATGGAGTTGGGAGGTTTTGTCACAAGCTCTTTAAAATCCTTTTCATTTGTTAAATATTTGTAAAACCCACGTACCAACGTAAATGGTGACCTATTTTTTTTTAATAACTAGAGCTTTATGTTTGACTGAACTGTACATGTGCTTATATGTTGTTCAATAAATATTATTTTATATAAATATGTCCATTAAGTAATATGGATTGAGTGAACATTACATTAATACGCCATTAGATGGCGGCAACACTTTACAGGAGAATTAGTCAGTGAGACTTTTAAATTGAAAGGAACTTTTGCAAAAGGAAGTTGTTTTAGCGCTGTGGTGTTGGATGGAAAATTCCCAAAGCTGAAAAAAAGACAAATACAAAGATTGCTTACCTCAGCGGACATTCAAACGGACTTGTATAAAGGATGTAATATTATGGACATCGACTTGATGAATGAATGTAATGCAATATACCAGACACAGGTAATAGCCTACTCTCTCTCTCGCGCTCTCTCTCTCTCTCTCTAATACTGTAGAAAATTCAATGTGTTTCAATGAAGCGACTCAACGTTCCTTCGTTACTAGTTCTAAAGTGACATTTTAGAGTTAGCAACGGAGGCTTGGTCCAACTGACAACATGAGTTTTGAAACGTTCCTTCGTTACTAGTTCTGAAGTGACGTTTTAGAATTAGTAACGGAAGCTTGGTCCAACTGTCAAATTGAGATTTGAATCCATGGCGGAAGGAAGTAGTGCTGCACAAAAGAGGGTTTTAAAGACACTCCGTTGTTGTTCTTATTTATTAACACACTCGTGCCGTCGAACTGTTGTATAAACGCAATATCACAGTCGTAGCCGTGCGATATGGCTGTATATCAGCACGCTGTGATTACCTACGGCACTCGGCCTGCGGCCTCGTGCCTACGGACGAATCACAGCGTGCTGATATACAGCCATATCGCACGGCTACTCGTGTGATATTGCTCATATACATATATATATATATATAAACAACATTTCACTCATAGCTGTGCGATATGGCTATCAGCACGGCTGTGATTCGGCCATAGGTAATCACAGTGTGCCACACTGCACGGCTATGAGTGTGATATTGCGTTTATACAACAGTTCGATGACACGAGTGTGTAAATAAATATGAAATAACAACAGAGTGTCTTTAAAACCATTTGTTGTAATATAACTTGTGATGGCAATAATACTTGGAATATAAAACATATTGCACACAAAAATGGAAACAACTGGCAAAAAGCAGCAGGTTCATTCTGCATGGTTGGCTTTATGCAGTTTGCAGGAGTCAGAGTACATAAATTTTATATTTTGCCACCAGGAAGTTTTGTTGCCAGTTACATGGCTACTATGATTAACTCTCCTCAGATTGAACCAGTCACTGGATTGTGAATCTTTGAAAGATATTCAAGATTTTTTGTTTGAGGCAATCAATAGCAGTTAAATGGCTTATATCCTTAAAGGGGACCTATTTTGCCCTTTTTCAAAGTCTTGATTTTGTTTTTGGGCTCTACTAAACTAGGTTTTCATGCTTGAATGGTCAAAAAATACATTATTTTTCTCACATTTGACATTAGGCTCGTTTGAGATGCACCTCACCTGAAATAGTAGGCGGCTGCAGTGAGGGGAGTGAAAAAAGTGCAGGCAAGATGGACAGTTCTCTCTTTTCATAGTGGATGAGACACCTAGAGATCAAAGGTTGGATTCACACCCATGTGCTGTGTTGCTGATAAAATGGATGTCATTTAAGTTCTGTTGCTTTCAAATGAAAATAAATATAATGTATAAGATGTCCAAAGTACTTATTGTCACAGACACGTCAGGTTCCAACCTCCACCAATCACAACGCACGCCATCTCCCGAGTACTGATCACCGCCACCTGCACCTCATTACTTCACTCATCATCACCAGTATAAAGCACACACACACACAGCACTACTTGTCCGGTCTCGTTCGCATATACCCAGTGTGATGCTTACCTCAAGGACTACTCTTCATATACTTACCTGTCTCCAGCGTGTCTCCTTCCCATTGTGTTCCTCGTCTGCTGTGTGTGTGTGTGTGTGTGTTTACACCAACTCCATTGTTCTCCAGCGATCTCCAGTCTTCAGCATTACTCCAACTACAAAAGAAAGGACAGCAATTATCTCATTCATATCTACTCCACGAATTCCAAGTATCTGTTAACTCACCTGTTTCATCCATTTGCTCTGCTGTGGTTCAATAAACTCTACATTACCTATTACGTCTGTGTCCGTCTCCAGTGTACTGTAACAGAAGACCGGACCAATACAGTCAACCCAGCATGAGCCTCCCGGATCCATTTCAGGAGCTGGTGGATGCGCTTTGGCGTACATTAACTGTCCATTCTCCACCACCAGCTCCTGATCCAGTTCATTCACCACCACCAGCTCCTGATCCAGTTCATTCACCTGCACCAGCGGACACCGGTAGCACAGTCAACATTCCTCCTTCACTGCCTCCGTACGCCAGTCCCATGGCCAAACCGGCGCCCTACTCAGGATCGGCGGAGGATTGCAGCGGATTTCTGCTGCAATGCACACTGGTCCTGGAGATGCAGCCGCACCTGTACCCGAGTGATACATCTAAAATTGCCTTTGTCATCTCTCAACTCAGCGGTAAAGCGTTAATGTGGGCTGATTCCATCTGGTCACAACAGGGTGCAGTTACGCAATCATATTCAGCGTTCATCTCTCACTTCCGGGAGGTGTTTGGGAAACCCATCACTGATTCGTCTGCTGGTGAGAAACTTTATAATCTTAAACAAGGATCTATGTCTATCTATGACTATGCTTTACAGTTCAGAACGCTTGCTGCAATCAGCGGATGGAATGAACAAGCGCTTGTCACCACCTACCGGCAAGGATTGAATACTCTGGTACGGCTGCATCTCGCTGCATGCGAGGATAACATCGGTCTTGAGAAGTTCATCCAGCTTTCCATACGCTGCGCCACTCGCATGCAAGCGTGCATCCAAGAGCACCAGGACCAGTACAACATCAACGTGCCCTCCTGTCGATCCGAACCCGTCAGCACTCCAGAACCAGCCCAAGAACCCATGGAACTTGAACATTCACGATTATCTTCTGAAGAACGACGCCGTCGTCTGACTCTATGTCTCTGTCTCTACTGTGGTGAACCTGGGCATGTCATTGCTGCATGCCCCACTAGACCTCCACGACCCCTGGTGAGTGCCATTATTCCCGCTACACATAAAATGAAACCACTCACCACTGTTGTCATTCTTACTGCCGCCAATGTCTGTATTTCAGTGGTCGCGCTCCTCGACTCGGGGTCTGCCGGCAACTTCCTCTCTGGGGCCATCTGTCGTCAACTTCAACTCAAAACCACTCCGTCTCCGACAATCTACAAGATCAACTCTATAACCGGTAGACCCCTCAGTCGTAAGAGCGTGTGTAAAGTGGCTGGACCAGTAACTCTCCAAGTGGGTCTTCTACACCGTGAGGAAGCTCATATGCTGGTTCTGGAGGAATCAACGGCTGACGTGGTTCTGGGGCGCCCCTGGTTGGAGCAGCATAATCCCACCATCTCCTGGAAATCGGGCGAAATCCTGAAGTGGGGCGACACTTGCTTCTCACGTTGCCTGATGGAACTTCCTCTTCCACCATCATCTCCACCTGATCTATCTCTCTGTGCCACTTCCATCGAAAGTCCAATGGAACAACGTTCAGTGGATATCCCCAAGTGTTACGCCCCCTTCAGCGATGTCTTCTGTCCACAACGGGCTTCCAAGCTGCCTCCACACCGGCCATGGGACTGTGCCATCGACCTGCTTCCAGGTGAACCAGTACCAAAGGGTAAGATATACCCACTTTCCATCCCGGAGGAGAAGGCCATGGAAGATTACATCAAGGAAGCCCTCGCCCAAGGTTACATCAGACCGTCTATTTCCCCTGCTGCTTCCAGCTTTTTCTTAGTGGCGAAGAAGGACGGAGGCTTGCGGCCATGTATAGATTATCGAGCACTTAACAAAATCACGGTGAAGTTCTGTTATCCCCTTCCTCTCGTCCCAGCAGCCCTGGAACATCTCTGTGGTGCCACTATATTCACCAAACTGGACCTCCGCAGCGCGTACAACCTCATCCGGATACGTGAGGGGGACGAGTGGAAAACCGCCTTTATAACACCTACTGGACACTATGAATACCTCGTCATGCCGTATGGACTGGTCAACGCCCCCTCTGTATTCCAGGACTTCATTCATGAGGTGCTCCGGGAGTTTCTCCACCGATTTGTCCTAGTCTACATCGACGACATTCTCATATACTCCCGGAGCCAGGCCGAACATCGCCAACACGTTGCGGAGGTCCTCAACCGTCTCCGTCAATTCTATCTATTCCTCAAGGCTGAAAAGTGTTCATTCCATCAAGATTCCGTTTCATTCCTGGGTTATCACATTGACCACAGTGGCATCCGGATGGACGAGGGGAAGGTGGAATCCATCACTAACTAGCCAGCACCCACAACCATAAAAGAGCTCCAACGATTCCTAGGTTTCTCCAACTTCTACAGAAGATTCATTCAAGGTTACAGTTCTATCACCCATCCACTCACCAGTCTCCTCAGAAATAAACCCAAGTCTCTGTCCTGGACTCCAGCAGCCACCAACGCCTTTGAAAAACTCAAGAAAGCCTTCACCACCGCTCCCTTACTCATACATCCAGACCCAGAAGAACCCTTCATTGTTGAAGTTGATGCATCAACGACTGGAGTGGGAGCGGTGTTGTCGCAGCAGCAGGGGACACCGAGTAGACTTCATCCATGTGCCTTCTTCTCCCGCAAGCTCAGCCCGGCGGAAGTCAACTACTCCATCGGTGACAGGGAACTTCTAGCAGTCAAACTCGCATTGGAAGAGTGGAGGCATTGGTTGGAGGGTGCTAAACATGCTTTCCTGGTGTTAACAGATCACAAGAACCTCGAATACCTTCGGTCTGCCAAGAGACTTAACCCCAGACAAGCCCGCTGGGCTATGTTTTTCTCCCGTTTCAATTATACAATCTCCTACCGTCCAGGGACTAAGAACGTTAAAGCGGATGCTCTCTCCATGCTCCATGCTCCCAGACTCCTGAGGAACAAACTGAGGAACCTGAACCTATCATCCCAAGCTCCCTCATAGTAAGTCCCATCACTTGGTCTGAGGAGACGATCCCCTCCTCCAATGCCTCCACAAACCCTCCGCCGGGCTGTCCACCAGGCTTGCTCTACCTACCACGGAAACGTCGCACTCCCACCATTCACTCGGCTCACACGTCACTTGGTACTGGCCACCCGGGGGTCAATGAAACCCTCTCGTTGCTAAAAGAACGCTTCTGGTGGCCAGGAATGGCTTCTGATGTCAGAAGGTACGTGCGGGGCTGTAGGGAGTGCGCCATTTCCAAGTCACCTCGTCATCTGCCATCTGGAAAACTCCTTCCTCTGCCCGTTCCAGAACGCCCATGGTCACACCTAGGAGTGGACTTCATAACCGATCTCCCTGCTTCAGACGGTAATACCACCATCCTAGTTGTAGTTGATCGTTTTTCTAAATCCTGTCGTCTCATTCCACTCCCAGGATTACCAACTGCCATGGAGACAGCCGAAGTACTCTTCAATCAAGTTTTCAGATACTTCGGAATACCAGAGGACATTGTTTCCGACCGAGGTCCACAGTTCATATCGAGAGTGTGGAGATCTTTCTTCTCTCTCCTAGGTGTGGCCGTTAGCCTGACATCCGGCTATCACCCCCAGTCGAACGGGCAGACGGAAAGGAAGGTACAGGAAATAGGCCGCTTCCTACGTACCTTCTGTCACGACCACCAGGACTCCTGGAACCAGTTCCTGGGTTGGGCCGAGTACGCTCAAAACTCCCTCAAGCAGTCTACTACAGGACTTACTCCGTTCCAGTGCGTACTCGGCTTCCAACCCCCACTGTTCCCCTGGGATGGGGAACCCTCCAACGTTCCAGCTGTGGATTACTGGTTCCGGGAGAGCGAGAGGGTCTGGGACTCAGCTCACCATCAGTTGCAACGAGCCCTACGCAGACGCAGGATGGTAGCCGACCTTCGACGCTCTGACACCCCTGTCTTCCAACCTGGTCAGTTGGTCTGGCTATCTACGAGGGACATCAGAATGCGCCTGCCCTGCAAAAAGCTGAGTCCCAGGTTCATTGGCCCATTCCCCATCATCAAGCAGGTCAACCCCGTCACATACCAACTTCAACTGCCACAAGGGTATCGTATTCACCCCACTTTCCATGTGTCACTACTCAAGGCTCACTACCCTTCTGTTTCCCCCACAGGACCTGACATGGTTCCCGCCGAACCCCCCCTTCCACTCATCCTGGAGGACGGAACTGCCTACGAGGTTCACAAGATCTTGAACTCTCGACGTCGTGGTGGCCAACTTGAATATCTGGTGGATTGGGAAGGATATGGTCCAGAGGAACGTTCCTGGGTCCCAAGGAACGACATCTTAGATCCCAGTTTACTCCAAACCTTTCACGACAATCACCCTGAGAAGCCGGCACCGCGGGGTAGAGGATGTCCACCACGGCGTCGGGGTTCTCGGTCCTCAGGAGCGGGCCGTGGAGGGGGGGGTACTGGCACAGACACGTAAGGTTCCAACCTCCACCAATCACAACGCACGCCATCTCCCAAGTACTGATCACCGCCACCTGCACCTCATTACCTCACTCATCATCACCAGTATAAAGCACACACACACACAGCACTATTTGTCCGGTCTCGTTCGTATATACCCAGTGTGATGCTTACCTCAAGGACTACTCTTCATATACTTACCTGTCTCCAGCGTGTCTCCTTCCCATTGTGTTCCTCGTCTGCTGTGTGTGTGTGTTTACACCAACTCCATTGTTCTCCAGCGATCTCCAGTCTTCAGCATTACTCCAACTACAAAAGAAAGGACAGCAATTATCTCATTCATATCTACTCCACGAATTCCAAGTATCTGTTAACTCACCTGTTTCATCCATTTGCTCTGCTGTGGTTCAATAAACTCTACATTACCTATTACGTCTGTGTCCGTCTCCAGTGTACTGTAACACTTATTTATTTCCATTCGAAAAATGTGTTTTTTTTTACTTTAAAGGGGGGTACCACACACAGTTTCTGCCAATCTCATGTTAAACTTGAGTACCTATAGAATAGTAGTGCATTCTTCATATCTCTGAAAAGTCTTTAGTTTAATCATATTTATAAAATATACATATGCTATACAGAGTCTTTCCGAAAACAGCCGAGCACCTGGAGGTGTGCCGTGTGAGCAGAGCTAAAGAGTGACGAGTATGCGCAGCCTTTGCTTAGCGTTCATCTGCAAGCTATCAATGGTCGATGTGTGCACGCATGCTCTTCCGGGGGAAGTGTCTGTACAAGGAATTTCTGCCCTTTATTACATAAAAAAAATGCAAGAGTTTATCGGTATGACATCAGAGCAAGGCAGTCCACACTCGGACACATTTCTAACCGGCATGCATCTTGTGGTGATCTGTTCTGCGCAGATTTTGCTCATCTTAAACGAGCCTATTATTGCAGCACCTCTCTTCCCAGTCTGTCAGAAATGGTCTGTTTAGTTCCTGTCTCTATGAAGCCCTTCCTTCTGAAAAGCAGAATGTGCTCTGATTGGTCAGCTGGACCAAAGTGTTGTGATTGTTCAAGCACTTTGAGCATGTTAAATGAAATGGAAGTCAAGAAATGGAAATCAGAATAGTCTTTAATAACTCTAAACAGAGCACTCAGTAGATAAATAGAACAACCACTTTAAAGGGATAGTTCACCCAAAAATGAAACCGCTGCCGTCTGTCAGTCAAATAATAGCAGTGATTGGGAACTTGAACAATAAGAGTCGAAAAAACTTCCTTAGACAAATCCAAATTAAACCCTGCGGCTCGTGACGGCACATTGATGTCCTAAGACACGAAACGATCGGTTTGTGCGAGAAACCGAACAGTATTTATATAATTTTTTACCTCTAATACACCACTATGTCCAACTTCGTTCAGCTTCCGGCTAGTGAGGTCTGATCGCGCTCTGACAATGGAAGTGATGTCTCGCGCTCATTGAAGTATATGGGCGAGACATCACTTCCGTCACCAGAAAGCGTTTTTTGACCTCACTAACAGGAAGCTGAACGAAGTTGGACATAGTGGTGTATTAGAGGTAAAAATTATATAAATAATGTTCGGTTTCTTGCACAAACCGATCGTTTCGTCTCTTAGGACATTAATGTGTCGTCACGAGCCGCAGGTTTTAATTTTGATTTGTCTAAGCAAGTTTTATTTACTGTTATAGTTGAAGTTCCCATCCACTGCTATTATTTGACTGACAGAGGGCAGCGTTTGCAGTTAAAAATCATAATTTGTGTTCGACTGAAGAAAAAAAGTCACCTACATCTTGGATGCACTGGGGGTAAGCAGATAAACATAAAATTTTCATTTTTGGGTGAACTATCACTTTAATACAAACAAGAACTAAGGAAAACGCAAAGCTTAAATACATGGGGATTAATAAGCATGAAACAGAACAGGTGTAATAGAACTAATTAACAGCCAAGGAGAACAGAGTAAGTAACAGTGAAAAAACAGAACAGAGCAAAATAGTGAAAACAAAACTCAAACATAATGTAACAATATTACAATTTGTGCATTTAAATATTCTAAGACAAACTAAGGCCACATCTACACCAAGCCAGAGCTTAGCCAATCTCCCACCCCCCCCCCACCCCCCGTTCTAAAAAAAAAAAAAAAAATCCGTAAACACGGAATATGCATACACACGAAACCACTGAAACCAGCTCAAAAGAAATGTCCTGCTCCTTCTTGTGATGGATGCTCGGGTTGAATATCTAGTTCTTCCAATGTTTCATCATTGGATTGATATGGTAAAATCAATACCATCATTACTGTCTTTACAGCGTGTACAATCGCTAAGATTTAGGAAGCCTCTGGAGCTAAAGTTCAGCTATGGTAATGGGAATTTTATTTCTGACAGGCACTGTAAGTGGTTGACCAGTCACAACAGACTGGGCCATCTGGCCAATCAGAGTAGGCTCATGAAAAGGAGGGATTTAGAGAGACTGACATGGCGTTATTTTACTGTCAAATGTCGAGAGCACATTATTGTGATGCGAGAGCATTTCAATGTAATGCGCGAGCGCAAATCTGTCCGCTCGTGCACGGATTTCCATTGCTCTCGCGCAAATCTGTCCACTCGCGCGCGGATTTCCTCTGCTCTCGCGCAAAACTGAACGCGCGCTCTCAAATATACAGTGCTCTCTTATGAACTGCAGTCTATTTAGAAATGTGTATATTGTTATAAAGCCTATTAAAAATATGTATTAATTTAAATGAATTCATTACAATATCATGTGAAATTAAAGCTGCTGTCCACGATTTTTGGCCCTCTAGCGGTTAATAAACAGAACTGCATGCATCTTGTGGAGGATCATTCTAGCCGGAGCTACTTTTCTCCGTGTATGTCTATGGCGAGTCACGCAGTGATGATAATCTGCGGCGAGTCCGACCAGTCTGGTCTGAAATAGTCTGAATATAAACACTTGTTGTAAGTGTACCATAATGATTCAGGATAAGACAAAAACACGGTTTGGAAAATGGATTCATGTTGTATATTCTCATTATATAATTTTTGTAAATTTTTAACACAAAACAAGTTGTGGACTGCAGCTTTAATGAAGACATGTTTCATCCAGTGTTTTAAAACAAATTTCTTGAATTAATGATTCTGATACATCAAATACATTTTAACAGTCAGTGGTCACCACCTACTGGCAGAACAGTGTAATAACATTAGTTTCAAAGGTCATTTATTGCTGAAATCAGTGTGTATTAAATTAGACAATGTAATAGACTATAAATTGTTATTACAAAATTTTTTTTTGTTTGTTTGTTTAGATAAATTGGGGTTTGAGCTGTAATGTGATGCAGTTAGACTAGGTTACATTTGATAAATATTATTAAATTGTAAAGAAATGAAATATCCAGCTTTGTCGAAAGAATTCCAGGCGCAGTTCGCTCTCAGCCAATAAGATTACACGTAGCATTTTCATGGATCAGTCGTCTCTTCTAATTGGTTGGTAACTTTAACGTCTTTAACGTTTAATCCAAAAGCAAAGTAATTGCTGCAAGAGCACGGAGAGATTTGTGAGCGCACATGTGCAGTTTGAGCGCGCAGGACGTTTGAGCACGCAGAAAACAGTTTGAGCGTGCATACGATATATCTGAGCAAGAAGAAAGGCAGTTCATAAGAGAGCACTGTATATTTGAGAGCGCGCGTCCAGGTTTGCGAGAGAGCAAAGGAAATCTGTGCGTGAGCGGACAGATTTGCGCTTGCACATTACAATGATATGCTCTCGCGTCACAATAATGTGCTCTCGACATTTCACAACAAAATAACACCATAGACTGAATCATCTGACGAGTCACTTGAGAATCATTGAAAAATGTGGTGATGTACAATGTATATTATGAGAAAATTAAAGCTTTTTTGACCTTGATGCATGTAAACCTGTTATAGGAGACCTCCAAAACAAAATTATGAGCCTTTAAAATAGCACAATGTGCACTTTAATATAGATTGAGCACAATAGTAAAATTTTATTTATTGTTGTTCATATGTCATAGCATCTGTTTCAGATTTTGTTTAGATAAAGGTTTAGTTAAGCTTTAGCTAAAATAAAACTATTATAAACTGGACTGTTGAAGCAATAACTGAACAGTCTAATAAAATATAATATTCAGAATCATTACATACTGTTTGTAGGCACAGCAGTTACAAGCCATTTGTGGTCCTTATATTAGCTACTCATCAAATCTTGGGGGTTTTCATCCAAATGTTAGATATTTTCTGCTGAAAAAAAAAAGTCCACTCCATATAATGACAGCACAAATGTGCTGAGGCACTAAAAGTCAACATTTGCTCAAGCTATTTAACTCCTGTGCTATTTAAAGGATGTGATGATATGCAAAGACAGTTCTTCTCCCCTTATTTGATTTTAAATTCCATTCTTCTACTGTAGAAAAGCATACAGAGGTTGTATGTGTACTGTATCCACATGAGCTTCAGAGCACTACACTAGCACTGAGTACAGCTCATATGTTACATATCCTCGGGGCACGTGTCATATCTTGGTTCTGTCACTGGAAAGTTGGATGGTTTCCAGGCAAATTGATATTGGAACTGAGGGCCAGGGGGTTGCAAACCACCCCTAAATGTCCTGGGACAAAGTGTTCTGTCTGGATGGAGGGGGCTGCCCTGCCAAGGCACCCCTGCTGAATGGGTGTCGCGACATCACACTTTATTCATGCACACTCAGTGTTTATATGTATCCATCTCTCACTGTCTTTTGAACTCCTGGTAATCAAGTATTATAAACAACATACAAACTGTTCTTCTCTCTTTCCATATGCATACAGTACATTTACTCACCCTCATTCTGGTTTAAACTTGTTTTCTTTTTGCCAATATTATGAAATTTGAAACTCCAAAAGATTCAAGCATCAAAAAGGACGTAAAGGTAGCATAAAGTGTAATATTCTCAAGCGATATGATCACATTGTAGTATAGTAAAATTTTCAAATCACATCAAATAATTGATCAAATCATGTACTGTATATAGAACCTGATTTCAAATATTCAAACCATGTTCTTGCATGTCACGTGACTTTTTCAGCTATTCAGATTGACAACACAGCTATTCAGATGCTTTTATCCAAAACGACTTACAAATAAGGAAGATCACAAGCAATTTGTCATAAGAGCCAGTAAGATACAATGTACACAATGCCATGTTTAAATTATAAGCTAGATTAGTATTCGGATTTGAGAGTGAATATTACATTTTAGAGTGGATAACCACTTAAATTGATCTGTTTTTATCATAAAACAGTGATTGTATGACTTCATAAGACTAAGATTAAACCACTGGAGTTGTATAATTAATTTTTACACTGATATTCATTGTATGGACAAAACAACTGAAAATATTTTATGGTGTAGGAACACTACGGTTTCTAGCCAAACATGCCCACTCCTCAACTAACATGTACCACAATCAGCTAATTGACATTGACAAAGTACTGTCAAACTTAGCAATGGGTTTTGGGTATAGAGTGCACTGATGTAACAATTTCATCAAAATTTATCTGAGGGCCATATAAAAGTAACCCAAATTTTGCTCGCAGTGACAATAAATAAACAAAAATATTGTTGTCACGGCAAATGGAATATCCAAAAATAAACACAATTTATATTATATTTATTTGTTAAAGGTGCAATGTGTAAAATTTGGGAGGATCTATTGACAGAAATGCAATATATTATACATAACTATGTTTTCAGTGGTGCATAAAGACCTTACATAATGAACCGTTATGTTTTTATTACCTTAAAATGAGCCATTTCTATTTCTATACAGCAGACCTAAATGGACAAACACTCCACAGAGCGCGTTTCATCACTATGTTGTTGTTCTTCTAAATCATTCATGTTTTTAGAGGCAGCTTGCATCCTCACAATGTTGAATACGCACAAAGTAGTAGTAGTAGTCGTCTGGTTTATTAGAAGCAGAGACCATTCTTTGTTAGAAGTAAAGCCCGAAACAGACTAGCCGACAGACTAGTGGCAACGAAAGCAGACTGTGGGGTTTGCTCACGTCGGCAGCGTCTAGGTCCAAAGTTGCCCTGATACAACAAACCGATACTCAACACTCGACGGCCAAGTAGCATGTCCATTCTGCGCCTGCATAAGAAGAAATGCCTTTCTGTACCAGCAGGTTGGAGTAGCTGAACAGCCAATCAGAATGATCAGACAAGCTCAGACGCCGAATTGGCCGAAAAAAAAGGAGACGAAGACAAACTTTAGCCGACGGTGTGGAAAACACTGAGGGTTCTTTCACATTAGCACTTTTGGTGCGCACCCGGGTTTGATTGACGTAACAGTTCGGTACGTTTGGATGATATCAACACTGTCTTCTGAACTCGAATGCGCACCCGTGAACCGTACCCGAGTCCGCTTAAAAACGGTTCGCTTCTGATATGAATGCAAACATACCAAATTGCAGAAGTGAACCGCTATTAATGGCATATTATTTGATAAAATTGTGTGTTTGTGCGTGTGTTTCACTCACTTTCCCAACGAGCGTGACTGACGTGCTGCAAGCAAAGAGCTGTAGTGTAGCCTTTCTCATTTCTGCTTACCTTCAGCGTACTACAGTCGCAGCAGATAGAGGCAAGTGCTCTTATGAACAAAACCAATGGTTCAAAAACAAAAATATGAAAGTGAGGAGGGCAATGTTATGCTTTTGCCACCTTCTCCTGTGCCGTCATTACTAAGCAACGGAGTAAACAACTGCTGGTTTGATGACGCAAACGAACTGCGGGTCGGACCCAAATAATATAATGTGAACACAATCCAGTGGGGGCAGGGGGAGAGGAGAGCAATCGAACCAAGTGTGAAAGCACCCTGAGAAAACTTAGTCTGTCGATGAACAAAAACTGCCCAATGGCTGACCGTCGGCTTGGTGTGCTCCGGGCTTAAGAAGAAACCTCACTGCTTCACACAAGCTACTCTCTGCTCTCTCAGACAATGACATGTCAGCCAGACAGCCACCGTAGCTTCTCCGAAAGGGAGGGGTGTGAGGGGCGTGCGCCATTAGTTGCAGTTCGCAACCTCACTGCTAGATGTCGCTAAAGTTTACACACTGCACCTTTAAATTGTCCGTGTCAAGTTAAGATCAAATATCGGTTCAGTATTATTTTAATCTGTATTTCAGGACTACACCTGCCTTTGAATACCTGGGAAGCTTTCATTGTAAATATATTGTAACTGGTGTTTTATTGTGTACAGTATTCTATTTGTTTTACAGTACACCAAATTAATTTCTGTACAATAACTTTAATGGTCATCTTAATCAGGTTTTTAACAGATAGATATTTAACATAGATGGTGTCTAATCGGTGACATACAAAACAGATACTTAAATCCAAGTTTGCATGGGATTGTTTTTTTTTTTGTTTGTTTTTTTTCCCATCATAGAGTCATAATGTGCTTCCAATGTCCTGTAGCGATAGCCCTCTTGTGTGTATCTATTTACCCAACTTCAACTTTTCATCTTGCCAAAAGAACAATTTGTGCTTGGACGATTTCAGCCCATTCGTTGAACTAGTTCAGGCTTCAAAAAAATTGGCTCATCTTGTCCAAGAGGTGACACAGTATGCCTCAATTTATGTAGCTGAGTATTCATTACTGCACAACATGTGTTATTTAGCTTTCATATCAGTAAATGAATGGCCTGAATGTAGTTTATGTCAGCTTGGGCAGCTGTGCAGCTTTTTTTCCATGCTGCCATAACTAGCAGCACAGCCGTGTTCGTCACTTGCTCACCGCAGCACTGCACAGTAAGACTTGGCTTAATTCTCTGTATGGCTGTATTACCTCCCATCTATCAGGTTTCATTGTAAACTGCTAGTAATATAAACTCAAGAGAGGTTTTGTGTTAGCGCCTGTTTACTCTTCAGCCTAATGGTTTTGTTGTCTTGAAATGGTATGGTCCTCTGCAGTTTTGTGTTACTCTGACTCCGAATGTCCAGATTTATACTCTGGCTAAGATAGCTGATGTGCTTTTTCTTGGATATGCTGATGGGCTGGACATATCAAATATATCAAATATCAAATGCTGTCAATCTAACTCACACTGGAACAGTGGTGTCCTTGCCTATACACACAGTACTCACATTGCGTACCCTGACAGCACCAACATTTAGATTTGAATTATGTAACATCATTTCTGAATCATGAACTGAAAGTCAGTAATAATCATACTTGTCAATAAATATTTTTGAAAACTGTGGGTGTTTTATCCCTTGCCATGTTTGTCTTTCTCATGATTCAATGGGCAGTTTGTCATTTAATCATGGAGTCAATCTACTAAATATGCTAAACATTTGTTTCCGTTTTAATTCAGTGGTCAGATAGTTGGCCCTAACAATGTTTCCAGGTTCCAGGTTAATCTAATCATTTTTGTAAAGTAGATGTTGATTGATTGTATTTTGATTCCTCAATTTGTCCTTGAACACGTTTGTGCTGCCTTGTTACACAGTTTATTTTGTCTTAGACAACATGGAATGACTGCCGTCTGCATTTCTACTCTGTCATCTGTTGGTGTCCAAGGATAGGTGATCCACACCCTGTTGCAAATGAGGTCTCACTTTGATCCCATTTTCACAGCACCGTCAGTGTCAGATGTCCACTGCCAGTACATTATGAAAACAGACAACAGAAGTCTCCTTCTCTTGAGACTTGCGCAGCCCTGGTTCAAACATACACCCTGGAGAATTGCAAAGTGAACTATAAAGAGTAGTCACACATAGGAAATATAATTTATCAATAACTGTGGCTGCTTGGCTGATTATCAAAACTGTTGTATTTGTTCCAAAATAACAACAGGCTTGTCAATGGCCAATGCATATTTTCTTTTTTCAAATATTTATTACATTTTGAGTAAATATTGTGTAAATATCTGTTAATTTCAGCATATTTGTGTATGCTTCATAGACTACAAATTTATTTGTGTTTGTTAGCCTTTCGGATATCCAATGGCGCCATCTATTAGGGGGCATTGGGTCAAATGATGCCTGTCGCTATGATACGATGACTATGGTGTTGGAGCGACACCTCTGAGTGTTCTCATGCTATTCTGGGAAGAGACATTTTAGTCTGGTAAGATTGGCATTTGAGAAATACAGAAAATGAACACTGATTTGAAATACACACGGGACTACTACACTACAACTAGGTCAAGTGAACTGTATTATGGGGCAGAGTTTGTTAGGGTCGAGAGCGGCTTCATATGTCATCCTCGGAGTTAAAATTGATCTGTAACTGTCTTAACTGTGGATGGGTAAGCTTTTACTTTTTTAAAACCCTGGGGTTTCCATACAAATTTGGTGCTCTGACCCACCCACCAGCAGAGAAAATGCAAATGTATGCAAACGTAATTGGAGGAATGCAATACTTTTGAGAGAGATTGCAAAATTTCTCGGAGGAACTCTTTTGTGAGAGAAAAAAGTTTCTCAGAACGCAATACTTTTGCAAGAGAATGCAAAAGCATTTTACCTTCCATCTCATATTTTTTTTCCATCACCATGTCCCCTTAGGAGCTCTGTAATTTTGTTCAGTTTTTCCCATCATTTTTTGATTGACCTCTTCATGTGCTCTTGGCTTCCTCAACTCCTGGCTTCATTCCTGCAGATTGCAGAATATGAGCCCCTGGAATTTCTGGGAAGTTCCATAAACGTGAAATCTTAAATAACATGACGTCTCTGATCGAACCTCTCAAGGTGAAAGAGAAGTCAGCACTCAAGTTTCTTTCCATTCATTTTCTGAGCAGCCCTTTCTGGAAACCGAGTGTCCCTGGGGCCCCTTTGACACCTGGCAGGGAGGAATCTGACATGGCTTTAGCACTCAAAGCTTCTAAGATGTCACACAGCAATTCCTGAGCCAAACATAGCCCCTCCCCGGGAACTGCTGACGTAAAAGCCCCCATACCAGTTACATTTACTGAGACCGGCTCATTCCATTCTTAATGTGACCTCCACTTTACAGAGGTACATAGAGTGTTCAATGGTAAAGAAGAGATGGAACGATCAATTTGTTATTGGGGGATTTAAAATGTATTGTTTTTGTCCGGCCTTGATCTCATCTGAATATTCTACTTGGTTTATTGTTGGATTATTGATGTCTTTTTGAATACCCAGACTGAGCTATCTTCATCTACTAGCGGTGACTCTCTATTAAGTTTTCCTTGGTTGTTTTTAGTTGAGATTCTTAATGCTACCATGAGTTCTGCTGACTCTAGCACAGGTATTGACCTGCTCCAGGTCAGGATTGAGTCATTGAGCAGCAAAATGGACAGACTCATAAGTATCCAGGAAAAAGTGCTTAGCCGACTCGATGGCATGTCTCAGGACATTGATGGAATTGAGAAAGATGTAGAAACTCTGAAAGTGGAAAAGGAGGAGATCCATTTTCCTCCAGTTATCCATACAAAACCAGCCAATGAGATGAAGGAAATGTGCCAAGAAATGAACAGCATCATGTTGGCAGTAAATCAACGCTCAGAACAGCAAACCCAAAAGCTGGAAGGAATGGAGAGACTGGTGATGAGCATTCAGCAGGTTGTCAGCTTTATTGGAGAAACAGTGAAAACTTCAAAAATCATGGATATTATGTTCAAAGGGCCAGCTTCTCGAAAAAGCAAAACAGCTTCAGCCCTCAAATCCAAGGATAGTAAAATCAAACTGATCACTAAATACCAATCCTCAAATAACAGTGAGCCTGTCCTTACCAAGGTGAGTTAAATATCCAGTAAAGAAGGCTAGACAATGCTCAATTGTCTGGCTATATACAAAGAGGTAAAATAGTTGTTGTGTGTTCCTTGAAGTGTGTTCCATGAAGAAAATGTCATCATAATCATCATCATCATTATAGTGAAAGAAGCAATGTTGTGATTCAAACATTTCCAAGTATTACATGGAAGCTTTCTCAAGTTGACATAGAAGGTATGGTGCCATTTTGAAAGGTCTTTAAAATGTAGACACTTGTATGGCCATTATACCAGTCACTAAAGTTAGATTAACTTTAAAGCACATGACTAAATTGGTCTTCACGATGTAAATGATGTACATGAAGTCAGCTGGAATTGTTTGTTGGGCTATAATTTCATCTGCCTTACTCCCCCACCCTCACCTGTTTGGCCTTCAACATACCATGTGTTGTGTTATTGTAGATACCCCACACATCATCAGCCTACATAAGCTATGTAAGGGAAAGACTTCAACTGATGGCGCCACATTAGGGGAACCATGCTATTTATGCCTTCCTTATTAGTATTTAATATGACAGTCAAGTGAGACCATGTAGCAATTTTATGCCCTAACACTTCTGTTATAACTACTGTTTAAATGACATGTTGTGCATAAATGTTACATTTCAAATTCTTTCAAATAATATATTTATTGATTGTTTCATCATAAATTAATTTTATCGTTCATTTACCCACTGTGTTTTGTTGTATTCATAGCTGTATAGTTGCTTCCTGCATCACTGCGAGAAGAGAAGCCAACAGTTTATTTTCATATAACATTTTGCTATCCCATTTTGCTATCCAAGGCTAACTGTGCTTCCTAACAACCCATCTCACTTATATTGTGTCTGTAACAGAAAACTACATCTACTACTAACTGTGCTTCCTAACAACCCATCTCATTTATATTGTGTCTGTAACAGAAAACTACATCTACTACTCTAAAGTGACTCTGGAATGTGAGCCCAACATCCTGAGTCTACTTACAAGCTCAAGCATCTTGAATCAAAATATTTCTTATTTTAAAAAAATATTTGCTTCAAATGTACTAACTTTGTAGGTTCATGAACCATGCATTTTACACAAATTATTAGCGACCCTGAAAGAATTGCACAAATTCTGTACACATTACCGTTTTTAAGTTTATTTTGTTGAAGATAAAAACAAATACATTTTCACTTCAAACTAACTCTCTCATCTTATTTCTTTACTATATTTTCATTTGCTCCAAAGCAAAAAGACCACAAAGGTAAAGATGGAAAGTTTCATCTGAGCTTTAAAGGCCTCAAGACACAGAAGAAGAAACCACCTGATTCAACTGGTAAATACAGCAGGAAAAAAAAAAAAAAAAGTAAAATAATGTGACACACATAACACCATTTTCACTCTTTCTTTATTATGTTCTTATTGCAGTTTTTACAGTCTCTTTGAGGAAACAGACACTGTTGCTTAAAGAGGTTCAGAAACTGAATCAAGAGAATGCAGAACGCTCTGAAGCATCCCAACATCAGGAAAATGGCATGCACAAATCAGAGGATGGCTCGGTTACTCCCATTCTGCAGGACATTATCCTGGAGGAAGCCAATATGCTTGAACCTGAACAAGAGAAGAACTCAAAAGAAGAGATGGAGGTCAATCTGGAGCTGAAGGAAGATGAGATGAAAGACACAGAGCCAAAGATAGAGGAGATCCAAGGTGAAACACAAAAATTAGCAGAAGAAGAGACTAAGGAGATGCCCCTAAAGGCCACTGAAATACTCAAAGATCAGGAGGATGAATGTACGGAGGACCAGACGACTACTGAGGGTCCTTCAAAATCTGACATTACTACACCAACTGAGACCTCAGCACAAAGGTGAGTTGTAAATCTGGTGTGGTTTCCATGTCATACACCACATGACCAAAAGTATGTGGAAACCCCACTTCTAAGTAAGAGGTTTGGCTATTCCAATCATTACACACCTCAATCCTACTGCATTCTAGAGAATTGTGTGCTTCCAATTTTATGGGAACCCTTTTCTATCTTGGCATGACCATGCCTCTGTGCATGAGGGGAGGTCCATATATGGTTTACTCAGAAACTGACTGGCCTACACATGTCCCAGATCTGAACCTTTATCAAACACCTTTTTAGATGAATTGGAACACTAACTGTGAGTCAGAAAAAGTGTTTACGAATTATTTCATTGTGAAAACATTCATACAGTTTTTTTTAGGCACAAACAGCACGGCTATAATTAGTGAGACCTGATGTCTTCACCCACTTTTATGTGTCTGTTGTTTCAGCAGTGAGTCTGAGCAGGTGGATGAGGTGACTACCATCAGTAAACGACATGTAACAGAAGAAGATTTGGGTTTGGAGGACCACAAGAAGTGCAGGGTTGAGGAGGGGCAAGACCAGGGCGAGCAGGAGCTTCAGGAACCCAAAGATCTCTGTGGTATTTTCAAAGCTGATGGTGTGGAAATCAAGTTGGATTTCAGCAAACTGAAGAAGGAGACCTATAAGGATGAAGATGAAGATCACAATGATAACTTCTTCATTGGTAAGATTCTCAGTGGTTCATTTGTATAATTGATAAAAATAATGGAATATATGTCTTATAATCACATAATCCACCATTCATTTCCTATTAACCAGTTTGCTATAACAATTACCATGGTTATTATCATTAACTAAAATTATAATAGTGTATCAATGATACTAAAATTACCCTGCAATTAACAATATTGGGTTGATATAAAACACACTCTTATCATGTTTTAATGATCTAAGATATCAAAGTAATATCTCTACCGAAAATACTAACTTCAACCAGTACCATGTTGGTTCTATGCTGGTTAAGGCTGATTTTTGCTAGCTAGCTGTGGTCAACTGATAGTGCACATTTATCTTGGTTCTGTCCCTTATGGGACTGCATGACTTCGTCACTTCCACTGGAATTTTCTTTTTCCTGTGACTAACCAACTAATACATTTTTGGTCGACTAAGGCTTTACTCATCGATTAACATTTAGTCGACTATTAGGGGCAGCCCTAATTTAAACACTTCTCAGTGAAACATTTAAGTTAAGTATGTCCAAACCTTTGACTTTATGTATATACATAAGTCTGTCACAAAGAGGTCCCAACATTTCTGTCAATTGGTAATAATCACAAATAACGGTTAGCATTGTTTGACCAAGAATGTCTTGAAAACTAGTTAAGCAGCTGAGCATCTCATGTTGGGGAGCTGCTTCCAAAAACACAACATATGTGTCTGGTCAACAGGCATGCCAACTGTTTAACCTCCATGCTTTTTCAAACGTTTCATCCTTCTCTATCTTCTATTGTCCTGCAGATTGCACCCCACCTCCACCAGCACCCTTCAAACACCGTGTTGTGTCTGCCAAACCCAACCAGATTAACAACTTCTACACTATCAACCGACAGGAGGTTCTCGGAGGGTCTGTGGAAGTATTTTCTTGCAGTTGGAACCAGTTTCTCAGAACAGAATGTTTTAGAGACAGTGTAAATTCAGGCAGTGTAGTCTGCTAATCCCCTCAAAGGCTAATTGCGTAACATCACAGTCATTCTCCACTCACCCGATTCATAACTTCAGAGTCAAGACAGTTATTTTTACATAGCAATTTCAGAGTATGTGAAATTGTACCTCCACGCCAGCTGGACACTAATCACTAGGTGTTAATCCATCTCTTCAAAGGGAATGTTCTTCTTGTTGTTAATGGAATAGTATCTGAAAAATATGACGCCTACTGCATTATAACAGTGTCCCTGAAGTCTTTACTGGTCTGCGCCTATAAGTCTTTTAAAATGTCGTTTTGCATATACAGTGGCTCCAAAAGGTATTTGGACACTTAAGCCACACTTATACATGTGTAAATGTCATTGCAGAGGTATGTTCGTGTTTATATATACATAAGTGGAGGGATAATTTGGACTTTTCTAGGTGTCTTAATTGTCATTTATAACTGCTTTTATTACCTTGCAGAGGTCGATTCGGTCAGGTGCATAGATGCATTGAAAATTCTTCTGGACTTACTTTGGCTGCCAAGATAATCAAAGCTAGGAGTCAAAAAGAAAAGGTACAATAAACCAACCAGCATTTTTTTTCCAAATGTAAAGGTAATGTAAAGGCTCAGTTGTAAAATAATAGGTTAATGTGCTTTATCTGACAGGATGTGGTGAAGAATGAGATTCAGGTTATGAACCAGCTCGACCACGCCAACTTGATCCAGCTTTACGCAGCCTATGAGGCCAGGAATGACATTATCCTTGTACTTGAATAGTATGTACTTTTTATTGGTGCATTCTTATTGGCTGGTTCTCATTAAATGTAATTGAAACAGAATGCAATTGGTTTTGTTTTATTTCCCCTGGTCTGAATGCTGTGTGTCAATCATAAGACAGTATCAGCTGCTAGTCTGTAATATGATTTTGAGCTGTGGGTTATTACACATATATAGTGTTACCAGTGTTGTAGCTTGACTGACTAAAAGCTGCTACAGTTGAAGTTTCATCCACTTTCATTTGTGTTATTCAGAATTTTAATAACTTTTTAATGTAACGTACTGTTGTAATGATGAATGAATAGCTTAATACTTTAACTAATGCTGAGTAGCTCTGCAAACTACAGTTGTTTAGAAAAGTAAGGATTGGAAAGCTAATTCTGTGTTGATCCTTCTCCTGAACAGTGTTGATGGAGGAGAACTCTTTGACAGAATCATTGACGAGAACTACAAGTTGACGGAGCTCGACACAGTGATGTTCATCAGGCAGATCTGTGAAGGCTTGCGCTACATGCACAAAATGTACATCCTCCATCTAGACCTAAAGGTACAACCAGAGATCCAAAGCAATACAACAATAAAAACACTTAAATCTTAAAATATAACCCTCACAGGAGGGAACCAGCTGACATTCCTTTTAGTTTTAGAACAAATAACCACTGTAACCTTGTTGTTTCTTGTGGCCGGCAGCCAGAGAACATTCTTTGTGTCAGCAGAGTAACTAATAAAATCAAGATCATCGACTTTGGACTTGCAAGGAAGTAAGTATGGTCACGGCATTGTTGTCTTTGTTACAAAAATATCTGCAACATCATGGATAGTATGTAGAGTGCATTTGAATTGGGAAACTTTCATTCTCTGTAGGTATCAGCCCAGGGAGAAGTTACGAGTGAATTTCGGCACGCCGGAGTTTCTCTCGCCTGAGGTGGTCAACTATGATTTTGTGTCATTCAACACAGACATGTGGAGTCTGGGTGTTATCACATACATGCTGTAAGTTGCATGTGTTGTCAGGCACACTCTGAAAATGTTCTAGCACAATTAAAATTAGCATTTTAACAAAAAAAGTAAGTTGTAAATTAAGTAAGTTGTAAAAAAAAAAAAGAAGTAAATTAAGTGTAAATAGTGTCAAAGTACATCCTAGACCTTTTTTTCAGTGTATAAATTGTGTTTTATAGGCTCAGTGGTTTGTCCCCCTTCCTCGGGGATGATGAGAATGAGACGCTAAATAACATTTTGTCCTGCCAGTGGAACTTTGAGGAGGATGAATTCTCAGAAGTCTCGAATGAAGCAAAGGATTTCATTTCCAAACTGCTCGTTGTAGATAAAAGGTATACAAGAGAGTAACATATGTATTAAAGGGGCTATATTTAAGAATTTTCCTGTATCAATTTTGTATTGCCAATATGTGAACAGCTTGCAACGAAACTTAAAAAACGAGACCTGACTTCCTAGGTCAGGGGTCGGCAATTAAGTTAGGGGTCAGCAATTAAGTTTGGCATCGGGCCAAAAAAAAAATTTCACCACTAGATGACAGGCCAGAACATAGTCAAAGGATAATTTGAATTAATGAATGAAAAATGCAACTAGAATTGCCTGTGACAGACTGTTACAGTGTCTTTTGTAACTGGTATTGGACTGTTGCTCTGTGTAAAATCCTGTAGTAGGACAGTCATTAACAAAAAGCCACATTTGTGTGGCGTTGTCCGGGTTTTACAATGGATAAATTAATAAAGTGGAGTAGTGACCTGGCAAGTATCTTCATTCACCAAAATAACTGTTTTCAACAGAAGAATCTTTATTCATAAACAAATTTATAATGTATAAAAGTCGAAGAACCCCAAAAAAGCTGCATCTAGCTTATAATCTCTTGAATATGAAAACACAACAAACAACAAATCCATTTGTCTTAAAGTAGTTGAACATTGTGCAGAACAACATGCAGCCATTAAGTTGCCCCAACAGTCAAATCGTTAAATGAAAATAAATAAATAAAAATATTGACACCTTTATCAGCAAAAAATACTTATTGGTAACATGAAAATTGCCTTTCTTTGAGAGGGTTTGCCTTCACCATGCTTCCTGGAAATTGGGGTAGGAAGTTGACAGCCTCATGTGACAGGAAGGAAGTGAATACCTTTTTTTTTTTTTTTGGTTGTTTGCTTGCATGTCATTGAGACATAAAACATGAATAACATCTAGAAAAAAAAAAAGACAACTATACACTGTGGCAACTATAGTTGCCCTTGGGTTTAAATGGGTTAACAGTACAGTAGGCTTTATCACTGCAAAGGTATTTCCAACGTATTTTTTATCTCTAAGAAAATAATGAAAAAGAACTTTGCCATGAGTATATCAGGGCATTGAATCTCTTGTATGTTACATGTGCACAAGTGTGAGCATGAGAGTACTAAGTTGCTGGTTGCAGTTCACTTAATGGCCACTGGTGTCCCAAATAACAAGGGTTTATGAATTCTACATATTGCCCCTTTAAAGAGACAGTCAACTGGATTTGCAATGTTTTTCTATACTAATGGTGTAGTTGCCACCATTGCCACCATTGCGTGATTATTTGGTTAGCTGCATTCAGTTGCATCGTTATTCCCTCCAATCATGTTAGAACATGAACATAGAACATACATGTGAATCATTTTGGATTCACTTAGTTTAGAATTCCTGTCTCATAAGATAATGACAGTAGTACATGGATTGAAACCTAAACCCTTGTTTTTATGTTCCATGGATGTTCTTTCTGTGCGTTTGTGTAGTTGGAGGATAGGAGCAACAGAAGCACTGAGGCACCCCTGGCTGTCTGATCCAGCCGTCCATTTCCGCCTGCATCAGAAGGTACAGTCTGCATTTCATTTAAGACATTGTAATGATGTCACATTGTTCTGTTGTACACCAAGATCTGTGAATTATGGGATTTCTTTGGGCTTTCTAAGAGTGACTTGGTTTTCTTAACAGAAAAATATGTGCCGTTCGCGCAGAAACTCTTGTCTGCCTCCACCAGAAAATTAATGTGAGTACACTGTCAATATGCCGTAGTCTAGGGAATTTATAGAATCTAAGGAACTTTGTTTGCTATTTTTGTGTCCGCAAGCGACATTATGATATTTGACCGCTTTTTTTTCTGTTTCCCCTTTTAGAAGGACCAAGACTGCTGTGGAACCATGAGGATTACTGGATGTTATATTATATATAGATGTATTTCATAAACTGTCATTTGACTATATGTTTCCCATTACCTTGTTGTTAGTTGATGGAAATTCTTAAACTATGTGTCACATGAAACTGATGCTGCCCCAGAATTTGGAAGGTGGAATTACCTTGTGGAATTTCGCAGATCTTAATCAGGCTTCATAATCTTACTGCTTCCAGGTTCATATGCAGATTTTAAAATGATGTAGAAAGCAAAATTTGCCCATTCACTTGTTTTAAGGCACTGGGCAGTTCAGTTATATATATATATATATACATATATATATATATATATATATATATATATATACATATATATATATATATATATATATATTAGGAAATAAGCACTAGAAAAATGTGCAAAAAACATACTTGAACTATTAAGCAATCTAAATCATAAAGGCCCGGTTTCACAGACAGGGCTTAGCCTAAGCCAGGATTAGGCCTTAGTTCAATTAGGATATATAAGTAATATCTATCTATCTATCTATCTATCTATCTATCTATCTATCTATCTATCTATCTATCTATCTATCTATATATATATATATATATATATATATATATATATATATATATATATATATATATATAATAGTATATGAATGTACACTTGAAAAAAATGCATCTTGAGACAAAACAATGGCACTGACATATTTTAAGATATTTTTAGTTGCTTTCAGTTAAAACAGCTTAAACATGCATTTTAGTCTAGGATTAGATTAAGCCTTTTCTGTGAAACCGGAGGAAAGTTTGATAAAGGACATATAAAGACAACATGGGCTTTTGACTATTATAAATGTAACTTCAACAACACACAATTGTTTATTATGGTGTTCATACCTTGTGAATTTCAGCAGTTTACGTAAACATTCTATGACCAGCACACTTTACCTCCTCTTCCCTCCTCTCAAAAAAAAAAAAAAAAAAAAAAAAAAACACAATAATGCTCCAATAAGCTCTGTCTCTAGAACATTATAGTTTTCAAGTCTCCTCAGTTTTATGCTGATTTTTGAACATGCGTAATATTATAATTGAAATATACCTGAATTATTAGGGAATATGAGAGATTATTGACTCAATATTGTTGTTAAAAATGTTGTTTTTAGGTTTTACATGTTCTACAGGAATGCAAAGGGATACAAGCTGAGTATTGATGGAAAACTGATCATGCTAAAGCTAAAATATATGAATATAGTTTTTTTCACTTTATGTTTTGAATGTGGAGTATGTAACATTGCATTATATGCACTTTAGAACTATTTATTTTGAAAATAACATGAAAACAATCTTAAAAGCAAGTCTAGTTTTAGAGAATTTATTTTATAACAATGTATTTTTCATGTAAACATAAATTAAGAATATCATAGAATAAAAAAAGATGAATGAAATAAAAAAAATCTTACCTTTTCCTTTATTCAGCTGATCTTTTGAATGAGATGAGACAAATATAATTTAATTAAGATTAAGTCTCTTTCAGGTTAAGCAGTGAAGTTATGTTTGATTTAAATCTCAATTTTTTTTTTTCCTGATTAAATTATTCAAAAATTTATTTATTTTTTACTTTCAAGGTTCATTAGTTAACATAAGTTAACTACATCCGTTAACATGAACTAATAATAAACTGCACTTCTCCAGCATTTATTAATCTTTGTTAATGTTAATTTCAACATTTACTAATACATTATTAAAATCTTGATAACATTAGTTAATGCACTGCGAACTAACATGAACAAATAATGAACAACCATATTTTCAGTAACTAATGTTAACAAAGATTAGTAACAAATGTATTGCATATTGTTAGTTCATATTAGTTAATACATTAACTAATGTTTAACTAATGAACCTTGTTGTAAAGTGTTCCATTACCTATATTTTTAATGTCTAGATATTTGTTAATGGGCCCAATCTAGAAACGTGTTGAATGACTGAGATTTGGATTTGACACTTACTTTTACAATGAGACAAAAATTCTCCATGAACTGAGGTATTACATTAGGTATTTCAAAAATGTAATACAGCATGTGAAAGCATGCTAAATAAAAGCAAGACCTACCAAAGAGCTGAACACGGACTTCCAGTGAAGACATCTGGTTGGTCTCATGTGAGTTGCTTCCATTTCTGTGTTGGATTGTAACTGAAGCTTTCAGAGACATTGACTCCATAATGCAGCAGTCACAACCCATTTCATAGCGCTCATTTGTGTCCAGCAGAGGGCAGGACAGAAGACACTTTTCCACCACATTTATGTGGTTTATTTTGTCATTCATTATAGAGCTGTATGCAGAATGTTCTTCCTTTAAAGTTATAGTTTCAATCAAAACAATGATACAAATAATCAATAGCTATTGAAACATCAAAATGCATACCTCAGTCCTGATGGATTAAGGTTTGGCTGGTTAGCATGAATAATTAGCTCAGTTAGATGCTTTCTGTGTGCAAAAGCCTGTTCCTCGGTTGACAGGTCATACATAAGTGGTTATGTATTCAGATTAGTAAGAGAATGTTTATAATATGGGCCATGGGAGCTTGACAGGAATATAAACAATGCACATTTGCAGTATTTCTAACTTTTTTTTTTCTTTTTTTAACATAGCGATTGTGCTATAGTTCTTGCATGATAAGTAATTCGCAGGTCTTTATGTGAAATATTCATGTAATTGCATCCTTATTTCTTGTATTCTTGTTTTTCTCTTATTTGTGACAGGGTTTAGACTTAGCCAGGATTAAGCCTTAGTTCAACTAGGACATTTAAGTAGCTTTCATAAATGTTCCTTAGAAAATACAAAAGGAAAAGTGAATCTTTAGACAAAACAATGGCACTGACAGATTTTAAGATTAATGTCAGTACAAGTTGCTTTCTGTTAAAACAGCTCAAACATGCATTTTAGTCTGGGACAAAGCTTAAGTCTTGTCTGTGAAACTGGGGCAATGTGTCAAAAATGAAACTTTTTCACAGCTGTTACATAACATCTTGTTAGTTCTTATCTTTTGGTTCCTTTCTTAAAAATAAAATTGTTCCGTCAGACAGGCAATGTTCTTCTGGCATCTACCAAACCCAGAGTCACCCAGCAGACTGCCTAACAGAGAAGCATGTTTTGTCAGTCTACAGAATATGTTTCCACTGCTCCAGAATCCAGGCAGTGTGCTTTACACCACTCCATGGCAACTTGGCATTTTACTTGGTAATGTAAGGCTTGCAAGCAACTGCTCGAACATGGAAACCCATTCCGTGAAGCTCCCATCGCACAGTTTTTGTGCTAATTTTTAATGCCAGTGAAGTTTGGAACTCTTCAACTATTGAATCAGTAGAGCATCGGCGACTTTTATGCACCATACACCTCAGCAATCAGTGACCACGCTCTGTGACTTTACATGATCTTCCTCGTCGCTGCTGCTGTTCTTAAATGCTTCCACTTTCCAATAATACCACTCATAGCTGACCATGGAATATCTAGCAGCGATGAAACTTAACAAATTTATTGCAAAGGTGGCATCCTTTCACTGTACCACACTTGAATTCACTGACCTCTTCAGAATGGAACCATTTTTCACAATTGTTTGTAAATGCACACTGCATGGCTTGATTTTATACACTTGAAGCAATGTATCTGACTGAATCACCTGAAATATCCATATAATGTGTATATATAATATGGTGACACATTTGCCAATTAAAGATAATTTCTAGAGAGTCCTCTACAAATACATTCCATCCTCATATTATATATAATTTTTTACAACTTAAAGCAAATAGTAACTGCAGAATTTAACAGGGATTTTGATAAGGAAAACTGAGAGAAGATATGTGGTCTGTCTGTGAGGCCGGGCAAAGTTCACGCATCCAAACCTGGTCCTGTTAATGCCTTACTGTGATTAATATGCAAACAGCATGTCACTTGGTCAAAGCAGAGGAAATTATTTCTTTTCAGGTGTTTTTTCACATGTCTGTTTCACAGGTATTATGTGAGTGGCTAGAATGAAATGAGAAGTTTGTCCACTGTCTCTCTTCCTCTTTTTCAGTCAGTCCTTTCTTGATTTCTCTCTCTCCAGAGTAAGAGGGGGTTCTGGAAGCACAATCAAAACCAGATGGACGTATTATGGCCTAAAGACAATAAATAACATTGTCAGGGGGACCACCAGCATTAAGCCTTAATGTGTAAATGTATATATGTGACATGTAGCCAAAATTTGTGCTCTGCATTTCACCCATCCATGTGCACACACACAGCAGTGAATATTGACAGTGTACACAGTGTTGCGAGTATTGACACCACAGAAGCAGCGTCTCGTTCCCCTTATCAGGGAACTGAAGTTACTTGTATCCCAGACCTTCCCTTTCAAAGTGGAATTCTACGCTGTGTTGATGATGCCGCTATGGGAACGTTAATACCCACTGTGCCACACTGAACATACGCCTACCCTCTGTGTTGTGTAAGTTCAACCAACGAGCCAGGTTTGATAGTGGCATCTCAACCCCCTGCTAGTCATCCCCGACCCAGGGTAGGGGCTGTCTAGGTGAACTGTATTTGTTGTGCCCCTGACAAGGAGGGGCCAACCAGGTACTGTTATCCCACCACTCAACCTCTGGCACCTGCTCCAAGGGTAACCTAATTAAAGGGTGCACTAGACAGCATCTTATTCTCAGTGGTCGGGTTAAGCTTTAGGAGAAAAGTGATCTCTCAAATGATTGCTCTACCTGAGGATAACCACCATTGCTCCCGGGCAACATAGCAAGCTCCAAAAACAGAGCGTATAAAGAAGAGGGAGTGGGGTGCTAATTAGCTGTAGTACCCAGTCTCCTCTCTTGCAATTATTCGCATGTGACAACTACTCTAACAGAGGGAGCGCACTGGTACCCCTGTAGCATCACTACTAGATGGAGCCCCAGAAAAGAAAGGTGTGTTGCTACTACCTCCCCAACCAAGGCATTGGGTCACAACAGATAAAAAATGAAACATTCTGTTGCCACTCTCATCTTTCTGAACCCATCTGTACAATGATTGCCCCCCCTCCTTAATTTGCCAAGAAGTGATCTTCTGATGGTTTAACCTCACCTGTTTATAAGGGAGCAAAGCCCTGCTTGATACCCTGGATTAGGAGAGGAAGTAAAAGAGACCAACTTTTCCGTATTTCATCTCAGACCCGACACATAACTTACACCCTCAGCCAACGAAGAATGCTGTGAGGATGAGAATAAGAGGAAGAGAATGAGCACTCAATCTTAACCTCATAAAATTACATACTCAACCAGCATATACATATATTCCTGCATCACTGTAAGAATAACAACTAAGAGGGCGAAAGCAGACATTTAATTACAACTAACTCATAAAATTACATTCTCAACCAATGTATATATTTTTATGTTATGCTGTGAGAATTAAATTAAGAGAGAGATCAAATGCTCAATCTCCGATCAATCCCATAAACTGAACCAGCATATGAAATTACATCCTCAACCAGCATATATATTTATATACAATGCTGTGAGAATGAGAAATAAGAGGGAGAGAGCAAGGCTCAACCTCAACATGTACATGAACTCACATCCTCAACCTGTACATGAACTAACATCCTCAACCAGTACATGAACTCACATCCTCAACCAGTGTATATATTTATATATAATGCTGTGAGAATGAGAAAGAGGGAGAGAGCATTGCTCAACCAAGCCAAGAAGAATCTCAGGATTCTGTTGTCTTTTCTCTGAGATAACATACCTAAGCTCCTCATGGGTTTGGGCTGGCTACAGGGTCAGTAGGGGATTTGAAGGAGCCCAAGTTTGGTGAGGAATATACAGCTAAAATGCTGCTGTCTGAACTTTTGCCTCCCTGAACTTTTGGGCCACTGCCTCGATGGCGGTCCTGAATAGCCAAAACAGAAGCCACTCCATAGTTACCATAGCTCCAAGCGAGCAGCCGATGGAACGGGTTGCCTGCTCCATGGTATGGAAGGCAAGATCTGTGGTATGACAGAGCTCCCTGGAAAGTCTGGCCTGCCGCCACATATGCCTTGTCTACCAGCCGTGATGTTACCTGCCATGGATTTGAAGACAAAATTGGAGCCTTTAGTGAGATTGATGCACCAGGGGAGAGATAGTCCGTAAGTTTCTCTTCAACCTGTGGCATCCTCACATACCCATATTCACTTACACCCTTGATGTTTGCATAATTTGTCGGGTGAACAGAAAAGCTGAGAATGGCTTATTCCATGATCTCATGATCTCATCATGGTGATCAGGAATAAATCGAAGGCTTACAGGAGGGGGAGGTTTAAAGAACTGCTCATCCAGTCGGAGACCGAGCTTCTGGGTCTGGCATGAGATCCTCGGAGCTGGCGAGCAAAGTCTGAAATAGAGATAAACTCATCCGAAGCTGCTCAGCCAGCTCCATCTGTGATCCCCACAACCACAGCCACCACGCTGCATCGGCAGCAGCAGGACCCAATCCATGGAGAGCAGTAGCCTAGCTTCCATCCCCCTAAAGTGAGCCAGGCAGGAGCAGAGCTTCCTCACTGTGAATTTAAGAGCTGACTGTGCATGTTCTGCTCCAAGGCAGATGACACATAACTCATGCATGTCATCTGCCGTAATAAACATGGACATGGCATTATGCATCACCTTAACCTTTCTTCATACTTTTTTTATTTCTGAATAGACAGTTACCCAGCTGAAGATGCCACACACACACACACACACACACACACACACACACACACACACACACACACACAAATAAATGACTTTCTGAAGACAATAGAAGTTGATGATGTGTTCCTTGGGAGGCCTTTTATAGCCTACTGGTGCACCTGTAATGTCATCTGTTTTTAGTTGCCAATCGAAATTGGTGTGCAGCATGCACATGCTTCAAACAGCGGCCCACACTGGAGGCATTCCCATAACGTCATTATTGACGCAGCATAGAGTTCCACTTCAAAAAAGGAACTTTGTAAGACATGTAGAGCCTGGTTGCTCCAGAGCAGAGTGTCACTGTAAACAAATGATTACTAATTACTATTGCTTTTGAAATAGCTTGTAATGTGCTCGCAAAATAAGCTATGATAATATGATTCAGATAATACACTAATGAACATAAATGTTACAGTAGATAATGAAGCCACATTTGAAAATATCTTTACAGTGATGTTTCACTTAGTAAACAGGTAATTTGAACTAACAAATCTTCTAGAGAATTAATTAATCTTAGTTCTGGATAATTTCAACATTTACTAAAATATTTGTATCAATAACAAACAATGACCAATTATGTATTATTAACTAGCATTAACAATATAGATTAATAAATAAATAAAATTAGATTAATAAGCTGTCAGGGTTCTGTCACTTCAGTCTTGTTTATTTCTTGGTTTTGTGACAGAGCTCTGACACTCCCGTTCTTGTCGTGTTTTTGTGTGAGCGTACGGTCTCGAGTGTTCTCGGGGCTGTGCGCTCTCTTGTCTGCGTGCCTTGTTTCATGTTGGGAGCGTGGCGTTCGGATCCCGGCACTCGTGTCTAGTTTGGTTTCGGTTTCGTGTCGGGATTCGGACACTCGCGCTCCCAGTCCTGTCTTTATTGTGAGCGCACGGTTTGTGTGTACTTTCACTTGCCGTGCGCTCTTGTCTCATGTTTTGTGTAGCACGCGGTTATTTCCACCTCCGCGTGCTTTCATGTTTTTGTCTTGTGTTGTGTAGCACGCAGTCTGTGTTTCACGGGCTGCGTGCTCTCATGTTGTCTTGTTTTGTGTGAACACGTGGCTTATGAGTTTTCATAGTCACGTGTTCATGTCTCGTCTTGTGTAAGCACATGGCTTGAGATTTGTCTTCATTGGCCATGTGCTTGTGTTTTTGTTTTGTTTGATGTGAGCACATGGCTTGTCATGTGTTTCTTTGTGCCATGTGCTCTCATGTCTATTGTCTTGACCCCACCCACCTTGTTACCTCATTATTGGTTGATTTGCCCCACCTGTCCTCCCTTGTTACCTGCCTTGTTTGCTCTCCTATTTATTCTCCTTGTGTTTGCAGTCCTGGGCTGGTTCGTTGTCGTTTATTCTGTCGTGTTTTCATCAAGCCAAGTCAAGTCTAGTCAAGTCCTGTTTTTGTCAAGTCGGTTTTCCCCCACGGGGTAGTTTTTGTTGTTGTTTTGTTTTTATTTTTATTAATAAAAAGCCCTTCCTTCCCTGCATTATTGAGTCCTCGTCCTTCCATACCTGACATAAGCGCTGTAATAAAAAGATATTGCTCATTGTTAGTTCATGTCAGCTATAGGATATAGTAAAGTATTCATGAAAAAAAGGTTATATTAATTCTGTTTTTTGCCCTTATTGCCCTGATAAAAGATCCTACCAGCGGAATTCAGCCACATCTGTCACAGCTGATAAGCTAGACCTAAATTGAAAGCAGAGATTGTTGTGAGAACTGAGATGTGTTTTATGATCATTTGCGTCTGTATCAGTAATTCATCTTGGATGTAACAGGATACTGGATTTCTGCTGAGCTGGGCTGACCACATTAGATCTGTGCACAACCATACAGCACACTTCACTTGTAAAACAATCATTCGCTCTGTCTCTGTAATGGCAGTGCTTTGTGCAATCTGTCAAAAGTGACTTATGAAATCCAAACAAGGCGTAACGTATGATCGTACGGGGGAGCTATGGGCTCTTGCTGGGCCTGCTGTTCTTCAGAGGCCTGATCAAATGTAGAAGTAGAACCAAAACCATACTGTTCCAGCAGAGCCTTTGCTGTCAGAGTCAGGCTGTGTTTGGGCTCCGGGCCAGACTGGTGGATCTGATGGTGTTTGTGTGGCACCAGGGGTCTGCCGCGCTCAACGTGCCCAGGGTGGGGTTCTGTTGCTGGGTCTGACCCTCAGCAGTGTGGATGTCTCGGAGAGCAGAGTTAATTCATCTGGCAGTTGGTGGTAAAATTTGCCTGAAGCTCTCAGTTCTCGATAGATCATGGGTGCAACTGGAGGGCAAGAGAGTGTGAACATACGAATAATCTGAATTATTCACACATACAGATGTTTATTTCTCATGTTCCAAAGACAGCGGTATCAATCACTGCAAATGGATTCTTTGCTTACAATAATAAGATGGTACCATGTCCATGATTTCATGGTATTGTCATGGTACATGTCCAAAAACCCATTGTGCCATGTATGGGTATCATGGTATTATACCATGGCATTATATCTATAAAACCATGGAGTATATGTCTAAATATATGTCTAGTATTACCATATTACCATATAAAACAGCATGTTATTACCACAGTACATGTCCAAAAAGCCTTGGCATTACCATGGTACCATGTCTAAATAATGCATTACATACCATATTTAAAAACAAAAAAACAAAACCAAAAACGTCATGAGCATTGTACCATGTCTAAAAAAGCATGGTATTACTATAGTTAAAAAAAAAACTGTTATTACAAATCACGATAGTACTAGGGTACTTGTTCTGAGTTTTTTCCTTCCCCACATCTCTCTGTCCAGCGCTGTGTGTCGTGATGGATGTGCAGAGCCACTGAGGGCTGGAGGAGCCGTTGGAGGAGATCTCATGCCTGTGTTCTGTCTGACTCCCCCAAGAATCACAGCCAACTCAGCCAACACAAACACGAGCTGCGGCACCCAGAGCGCAAATGCTCAGCCGCTATTGTGCTGTGAACTGTTCCCACGGAGTGACTCAGACAAGCGCGGACAGCCATGCTGCTATAGCCAGCATGAATGATGAGACTCTGGTACAAACCAGGGTCAGCATTTGTGCGACTGGCTAGAGTGTTGTAGATTGGGTGGTCAGAGGCCATATTTACAGCAGAAAAGACTGATTCAATTAATATGGCATTGAGGCTTGTAATGCAAATCACTCTTTTGCATCTGAACATTTTAGGCAGTTTGATCAGTCATATTTTCTAAGCTAATTTCTGGGGGAAATTTGAGAGAATTCTGTAGAATGGACCAGTTAATTATATGTTGCTAAGGTAGTAAGGTGTTTACACTGGTGTTTACATTCTTAAGGTGTTTTACACAGAGGAAATTACTCACACTAAAAAAGTGTTAACCTAAAAATGGTAAAATATAAATTAACTGGTATTATTCAAGTCAAAAATATTATTTAACATCACTGAACCAACCTATACATTAAAGGGGACCTATTATGCAAAATTCACTTTTGCATGGTGTTTGGTTATAAATGTGTGTTGGCAGTGTGTGTACACAACCACCCTGTAATGACAAAAAATCAATCTCCTCTTTTTTTCATCCCAATAAATCATAAGCAGTGTCTCAGAACAAGCCGTTTCCAGATCCCTGGCAATGTGACGTTACTTTAGCCACAGGTCCCGCCCACAAATGCTGACACTGACGTTTTAACATAGAACCGCCCTGAGTGAGTTCACAGCTAGTTGTACAGTCCACCATTGCTGCACTGATGAGAATGTCTCCCAAGCGTTTTAGGTGTTCTGTAGCTGGATGGATTAATCCACATAGCTCTCTCCATTTACTCCCTAAATCTGAGCTGCTGAAGATGAGGTAGATTAATTTTGTTTTCGAAGAAAATGCTCCCTTAACTCTTGAAGCTCTGCCCTCTTAGGCCGAGCGCAGCAGCTCATTTGCATTTAAAGGGCACACACTGAAACGTTTTTGCTCAACCCCACAAAGTGGCAATTTTAACATGCTATAAAAAAATTATCTGTGGGATATTTTGAGCTAAAACTTAACATACACACTCTGGGGACATCAGAGACTTATTTTACATCTTGTAAAATGGGGCATAATAATTTTAATATATACCAACAATTCTAATTTGTATGAGTTAAATATGGTATAAATAGCTCTTTAAGGTTCTTTTTACAGTGAGGGGCACCATCACATGTCCATCAGGCACCAAATGGATTATCTTCTTTTTCCTCTAATGCAAATTCAAGATCGATAATATTTGGGTATGTAGAGTCAGGGCATTACATTGTAAAGTATTTATTTTCAGTGATGCCATTTGTAGTAAAAACATATGCTACATTTTGGCATACATTTTGGGATTTGATTGTTAATATATTGTAGTATTTGCCATGCTTAATATCTAAGTTCACAACATACTCCATCATCTTCAATACATGTGTGTGTTTGAACATTTGACATCTTTCAGGGCTAACTTTTAATTAAATACAAAGTTATGTCATGAAACTCTAGATGGCGCAGGCTGATTCTGGTTCAGGCTGGTTCTTTCTCAATATGCTAGCAATCACATTGATATCTCATACACTGAAAAAAAGGGAAAACACATATTGTCTAATTTACTCAATCATTATTTGCAATCTATGTGACAAAATTGTGTTTTTATTCTAAACTTCATTTCTTTTGTCACCAAACTGCACTGGGACATGAACGTTGAGGATCCAAACGTAGTATTTATTAAAGGGCAATCCACAATCGTAATCCAACTCCAGGCAAAGGTCATACACATAGTAATCAAACCAAACAAACACAACAGGGCAATAAACATAGGCAAAATGTAATCCAGAACAAAGGGCAGAGAATCAAAGAGACCGGAAAAAAGGAAATGCTGAGAAATGCAGTGTGACAAACAGCAAGACTTAACAAAGAGTGACTGATAGATACATGACTTTTATAGGTAGAGGTAATAAGATAATGAGACACAGCTGAATGAAATCATGGCTGATTAGTCTGGGCAAAGGATTATGGGGAATGGAGTCCGTGATAGTGTGGTAATAGTCAGGGGTGGAGTGCCCTCTGGTGGTAATTACAGGCATTCTCACTGGTGATGGTGACATAGCCCCCCTTCTAAGGAGCGACTTCCAGATGCTCCTAACATGGCTAGAAAAGTCCAGGAGGGAGGCAGAGTGGAGGCGGAACAGGGGGTGGGATGGAGGGCCAGGTCCATGAAGTGGAAGAGGGCCTAAAGACAGAGGCAGAGCAGGCTGAGCAGGAGGTCAGGACGGTGCAGGCTGGGCAGGCAGCCAGGGTGGTGGTGGCCAGTGTGGTTCAGCATGAGCAGGGGGCCTTGCAGACTGGCTTGAAGACCCCCACAGTGGAGCAGACAACCACCACAGCAGCGCAGATGGTCTTGAAGACCCCCTTGGCAGAGCAGATGACCACTACAACAGCACAAATGGGCTGGAAGACGACCATGGCGGAGCAGACGACCACCACAGCAGCACATATGGGCTTGAAGACACCCACAGTGGAGCAGACGACCACCACAGCAGCACAGATGGGCTTGAAGAGCCCCACAGCGGAGCAGACGACCACCCCGGTAGATCTGGTGAAACTGGAGACCACCATGGCTGATCAGGTGCAACTGGAGCATAGAACACAGAGAGGTTAGCATTGGCCACAAGGGCCGTGTCAGAACAGGCAGGGACCACAGAAGCGCCCTCCATGACCATAACTGGAACAACATTGTTTCCCAGGTTAGCCTCTGTGGTCATCTTAGGGTTGACAGGAAGTTCATGTACGACCTCTCTGGTCATGTTGATGCAGACAGGCATTTCAGATACAAACTTTGCGGTCATGTCGAGGCAGACAGGAAGTGAGGGGAAAACATCTTTGGTTGCAACATGGCAGACAGGAAACTCAGGGGTGACCTCCGTGGTAGAGGGCTGTATTGGGTTTGGGCTTCAGTGGGACCCAACACAAATCTCGCGGGAGTGGGCGGTTTTACCTTTGCTGCGGGCGGGAGTGGGCGGTCCGAAAATTTAGCTGGAGACCCGAGGGGAATGGTGGGATTTGGCGTGTAATAGAATTGGAGTCATCACATGAAGCGGCTGTTTACTTGACAAAGCAAAGCAAGACAGGTGAGACATCTGGAAACAAATCTCAAAATTTGCACATTTTATTTTGAGCATTCTCGCATCTAGTGCGCCGTCAGAGAGGGCATTCAGTGTGTGTGGGTGGATCTTGGAAGAAAGACGCACAAGTCTGGGACCGCAGTCAGTAAGCAATATACTTTTCCTTCATAGTAATATGGAGTAAGCAATGCAAAGCCCAGTGATCAAATTAATTTGTTTGTTAAGATGGCAACGTTATTTTTATTTATTTATTTATTTTTTTGTATTATTTATTTTCTTTTTTGCAATAGCCTGTTAAGCAAGCTATTGTGAATGTGAAATCTGAGATATTTTTGAGGCATTCTATTTATTTTATTTATTTCGTTTTGTATTTAATTTGTTTAAAGTATATCTAGCCTATTTTCTAAGTCCTGTGTGTTTTTTTAATAAGTTAAAGTTATTTCTTATTGTGCTTTCCCTTATTTACTTAAACTGTTTGTTAACAGTTAAACTGTTTGTTCAGTTAATCGTTTGGTGAGTTTGTATGCAGTGGCCTGCGTTTAAAAACTGAGGTGCCGCTAGATGTGGTTTTGTTTTAAAGGTTAATGTTTTATAACGCTAATAAAAAAATACCCAGTGTTTTTATCACATGTGGTGCTTTGGTTTAGCGGCTACTTCATCTTATTTAAACACAATCATGTTCAAAGTCTATTATTCTGGATTTTAACTTGAACAAATTTAGTCTGAGTGTTTGTGTAGGCCTATATTTTGCACAAGCTCTAAGAGAAATGAGTGGACACAAACATTGCAGGCGTGGGCAGAAGTGGAATACGCAGGTTGCGGGAGGGCGGTCCTGGTCAGACATTCAGCAGGAATGGGTGGGTGCAGGTTTAAGAAATCAGTCTCGTGCAGGGCTCTACTCCATGGTTGTATTAGGGCAGAGAGGGAACTCAGGGCAACCTCTGTGGTTATATCAGGGCAGACAGGGAACTCAAGGGTGATTTCCGTGGTCGCATCAGGGCAGACAGGGAACTCAGGGGTGACCTCCATGGTCGTATCAAGGTAGACAGGAAGTTTATAGGTTATGAGGCTGGGGTTTGGAACTGGAGTGAACTCTGAAGTAGGCTCATGGACTGAGGTGGACTCTGGAGCAAACTCAAGGGTTGAGGCAGGCTCTGGAGCAGACTCATCAACTGAAGAGCAGAGCACGGCCCAAACACACCACATAGGCATCGCTGTAACAGGGAGTACACTAGACATTGGGACCTCCTTAGTGACCCCCAGTCTTGACATTGCTACTGAGATGTCCTCCAGACTTGAAGATTCTGGCATAACGTCTATGACAGCTGGAGGCTCAGGTATGGCAGAAAGAGCAAGTCCTCATGGTTGCGTGCTATTGGCCTGGTCGGCAAAAAAACTGAATAACTGTACAACTAGCTGTGAACTCACTCAGGGCGGTTTTATGTTAAAACATCAGTTGTCAGCATTTGTGGGCGGGACCTGTGGCTAAAGTAACGTCACATTGCCAGGGATCTGGAAACGGCTTGTTCTGAGACACTGCTTATGATTTATTGGGATTAAATAATGCCAAAAAACTAATATTAAATCTGTGTTCACAGGACTTCTGGGTATTGGAGGTTGAAGACTAGAATTTTTTCTTCAAAATGATGTAAAAATGTATCCTGCCTACTCCTTCATATAAAACAATATAGATATTTAAATTTTGTAAGACACTTTTTGTCAAGACACACAGTATGCATGGAGGCATGAATCTTCATGAATAATGCTGTGATTCACACCTGAGAAGACAAAGACCTGCATAATGACCTGCATACTGACCCGTATAATAAGCCCTTTCAGTCAGGTAGGATATGTGATAAAACCCTCTGTGATCATGTCTCAAGCTCATCATGCAGTATATCAAACATATAGAAAAAAACAGCAATACTCTGAAATATCATTACAATTTAAAATAATGGTTTGCTATTATATACTTAAAAATATAATGTATTTCTGTGATGCAAAGCGTCTGAACATTCATGTTACCTCTAAGGCATTTCATATAGGCTTTTAGCGTAAAAGCATGCACCTTTGGAGAAATATTGATGGATTCTCATATGTTTATGTCAATTTTCTCTACAGAGGAGTAATATTTATTCAATATGTCTAGTCATCACTATGAGCATTGAATACTGTGTTTTTAATTCATACTTGGAGCAGGAGGGCACTCTTTGCACATTTAGTCCACAAATGCCTCCTAATGAAGAACAGGCATACCATGTGACATTCCAGGAACTAACAGAGGCTTCCAGAGATCGCTAACCATGGCTATAGACACTTTTGAAGAGAATAAATACACGATTGCAACAATATATACATGTATTGCCTCAGAATTTGCGTCTGAATAGCGCTCGCTCCGATTTGACTTACACGATCTAATACCTGACATTTCAACGTTTCTTTAGACATAAGTCTCATTTTTTTGTTATTAGTATTCACTAAGTTACAGTTCATTTTCTGAGAACTATCAGTTCGGACTTCATTCAGAGGGAGACGACAGATCACGCATCATGATAGTTTTCTTTATTTTGCAAAAAAGCACAACATTTTGTTTTTACTCTGAGTGTACACAAATAAAAGAAGACATTCTATAGTTTCAATTGATATATTACTTATGTCTCTATGACAAAAAATGAAGTATTTTAAGTCTGTTTTGCTGCAATGTGAAAAAAATCCTGCAAAACGTGCCGGCGCATTTCCCGACTCCAGAGAGTTAAGTACCTTACCACCTCAGGTGGTAGCTACTATCACTTCAGCTAGAGTCTCGTCTACTAGACAGGCCTAAGCTTTGAAGTGGAACCTCTTAGCCTCTTGGTGTTCTTCTCATCAAGAAAACCCCTGGAAATGCCTGATCGGGTCGGTGGTCTCCTTCCTTCAAGAAGGATTGGAACAAAGGCTGTCTCCTTCCACCCTGAAGGTCTATATGGCTGTTATTGCGACTCACCACGATCTTATTGATGATAAACCTATTGATAAGCAAGACCTGATCATCAGGTTCCTGAGAGGGGCCAGGAGGCTAAATCCGCCCCGTCCTCAGCAGGTACCCTCTTGGGATCTCACAGCGGTTCTAACTGCACTGCAGAGAACTCCCTTCAAGCCCTTGCTTTTAGTTGAGCTGAAGTTTCTTTCTTTAAAACCGTCTTTCCTGATAGCTTTGGCATTTGGTTAAAAGGGTCGGAGACCTGAAGGCATTTTCTGTTGACGAAGCATGCCTGGAATTCGGGCTGGGCCAACTCCCACGTGATCTTGAAACCCCGGCCTGGATATATGCCCAAAGTTCCCACCACTCCTTTTAGAGATCAGGTGGTGAACTTGCAAGCGCCGCCCTCAGATGAGGCAAAGAAATCCCTGGTGCTGCTCTGTCCAGTACACGCTCTCCGCACTTACATAGACAGAACTCAGTGCTTCAGGACCTCAGACCAGCTCCTTGTCTGTTATGGAGGCCAGTAAAAGGGAAAGGCTGTCTCCAAGCAGAGGTTGTCCCACTGGAGTGGATGCTATCATCGTGGCTTATCAGATTCAAGAACTGCCATGTCCCCAAAGGGTGAAAGCTTAATCAACCAGGTGTCAATGGCACCTTGTTAACAGACATTTGTAGAGCTGCGGGCTGGGTGACACATAATGATGTTTTATAAACGTAGTTCAGGAGGAACAAGTCAAATAAGATACCCAATCATTACATCATCTTAATCATTACGTCATCTCAACCAGCTGTCAACAATCTGTAATCAACGTATCTACCCAATCGGCATGAGTTCAGGCCTGTATATAATCACAGTCAAACTCACCCAAGGATCCTCAACAGTTTCCAGAATCCCTCCACCACCCCATCTCCTCACACTCTCTGGATTACTTCATATAATCTAAAAGGAGGGGGGGGGGTACTGGGTTCGGGCCGATTACCGAGCTCGGAGCCCTCTCCCCGGACAGCACGCCAAATACGTTTACCAATTAATTTACCTGACTTATTTCTAAGTGTGAACTCGTGAAACACATTTGCGAGATTGTATAATCTCCGTGTAGAACCTGTGTCCTCCTGTATACTCATCCCTCTGGGCCAAGCAAATGTCAATTTGCTTGCTGCGCCGTTCCACTCCACGGACTGAATGTTTGCACTTTTCTCCTCAGGTGAGTTCCACAGTTCAGAACCCTGGGTTCCTCCAGCACTTTTGATGTCTAACACTTGTGTGCATGCCCTGTCGGTCATCCCATGTGTCAGACTAGGTGCCTCCATGTGTTGTGATTCCCTATCTGGGCAATCCCACGTGTGTATTTCCACAATAAGTCTTCTTGGCAGACCAACCTTGCCATCTCTGACATTGAAACTTATCCACCCTGTTGGTTGGGTACATCAGAGATCTTCCATATGTATCACTGCTATGCTGGTTCATATGTGCTTTGTAAGACCTCCTATGAGCAGACAGCCTGTTAGCATACTACCTGCTGGAATATGTTACCCAGGGCATTCTGTCATTCAGGCATTCTCGGCTCCTCAGCGAAGACTTCAGTGTGAGTATGCTCGCACTGCTCTTTATATACCCACAGGGCAGGGCGGACATTGCGATGCAAATTCCGCAGACCAAGGTACTCAGCGTATTATTGGCTCATTTTGTTACCACTTGAAGGTGATTGGGCACTCGGGCGAGACCCCATTTGTCAGTATGTTCTGACGTAACATCTCCATTCCCTCCCTCAGGGATCGAGGGTTACGTACATAACCTAGATGTTTTTCATTGCTGAACCATTGACATTTTAAAATGTTTTGAAACAATTATGATGTAATAAAGACTCATTTGCTGAAATCACGTACCATTGGCAGTTTGATGCACACTCAGAAGCTTCACAAAGCAACTGTTAATTGTTAGCTTATGTTAGCTCAGGTCCACTAAATAATAATAAGAGATACACTATTGGTTTTTAGTAATGTAGCCTATAAGTAAACGTTGGAATTAACATTAACTAAGATTAATAAATGCTTTAGAAGTGTTTTTATTCTTAGTTCATGTTAACTAATGTAGTTAACTAATATTAACAAAAGTATAAAATATTTTGGTGCTGTCAACAAAAAGCCTCACATTAATTCATTTTGGCATGAGGGCTGCCATTGAAACCACTTAAAAATCATTTCTGAGTCTGAAGATGTGAACAGAGTAGAAACTCGACAATCATGATGTGAAATATGTCAACGTGGCATTTGTGTACAACCTCTAGGGTTGTGTTTGCCAATTTTAGTCTACTATTTCTATCTTTTTAGCTAAAGCTCAGAAGATCTCTTCCTGTAATATGGTGTTTTCTTTCTTTTTTCATTGCTATGGCCACTTCCAACCTTTATTTAGACAGGGAAAACAGGAAGAGTGAAATTTTATGGCCTATTCTTTCAAAAAGACTCACTGTCTGAAAAAGACATTTATGTGTCGCTCAAGCCTGCTGATTTACTGTACCAGCGTCGCACAGGATTTATTTCTTAATCATTTTCCCTTTCTTTCTTAGCTTTAGGGTTTTCCCATGTGTGTTTAGGATTGTTGTTTAATGCTTCACCTAACATCAGATGGCATCAGATATGAAATAATCGCCTTTATGTACCATTTGTCTGTAGTCTTTGTGATCAAAGAGTGTTACTAATGGGTACTGTACTGAAGTTGACTAGTGTGATTCTACACTTTTTATGTTTTTTAATAATGTACACACTGTACATTATATCCCTATACACTACCCCTACTCCTAAACCTACCCATCACAGAAAACATTCTGCATTTTTACATTTTTAATAAAACAACCCAAATTGTACTGTTATGTATGTTTTGTTGGTCTTTGTATTTGTTTTCTGCATTTAATTTGTTTTCTGTAATTATTGTAATTGTTTGTTTTGCATAATAAAAGAAAAAAAAAAACATTGTTTAATATGTTTTTGAAGCTATTTTAAATATAAGGGGGGGGGGGGGGTAATCACACATTTTGTGCCAATCTCATGTTAATCTTATACCTATAGATTAGTAGTGCATCCTTCACATCTCCGAAAAGTCTTTAGTTTTATCATATTTATAAAAGATACATACGTTGTACCGAGTCTTTCCGAAAACAGCCAAGCGCCTGGAGGCGTGCTGTGTGAGCAGAGCTAAAGAGTGAAGAGCACGCAAATCTTTTCATCTGCAAGCTATCAATGGTCAGCTAAATAAAATGTATTTAAACACACACAATACACCATCACATTATCCCTGGATAACTTTTGAATCACTATGATGAATATAGCATATACTGAGTGATAAATAATGAATTTATGAATTCACCATGTTTGTGTTGTTTACATTATATGCACTTAAGCACCCATTGACAACAAAACAGACATTTGAAGCAGTTTTACTCACCACCTGCTGTTCCGACTCATGACCGGGATCATTAACGATCAGACCGCTCCATCTTTCAGTTTCAAATTATCTGTAAATCCAGCGTAGAACTGGGCCTTGTTTATGAAAACAGAAGCAGATCCTGAGGTGTCAAGCAGCCACGGAAAAACACAAGCTATTCTCCATTCATTTTAACCAATAAAAAAGTGATTGCCACTATCAGTTTCTATGGTTATTTTAATAACAAATATGAAGAGCACATCAATGTAAAGCGTGAGCACAAAACTCTCAGCTCCACTTAACGCTGGGTTCTTTGGGAAGCAAGGTTATCTTTCCCTCACAATCAAAAACACACTTCTTTGGTGACATTGTTGATTTTGTGTAGTCCTGTGACCTGTGCAGCGCTGCCGACGACGTCTGTAAAGATTGGTGTGCTATTGCTCTCTCGCTCTGGTCGACGTGTGCACGCGTGCTCTTTCAGGAGAAGTGCCCGTACAAGGAATTCCAACCTTTATGACGTTACAAAGGCCCATACTCAAGAAAAAGTTCAAAAATCAAATACTTCCCTACTATATATGTAAAAAGAGTACACCAACATAGGATGTCTGAATACATAGTATTCAAAAAACAGTATAGGCGAAAAGTCTCCAGACGACCTACTACTTTAGGCGAAATTCGGAAGTGTGCATACGAAGGACACTTTACTATCCCATGAGGCTATGGGAGAGGTTTTATGAATGGCAGTGAAGCGATGCAACTGGTAGGTCACGTGACAGTAACAACATGGTGGATGAAGTACGTAGTATTTCATTCATTTTACCCACATTAATAAAATATAAAACATACCTGTTAACGGTCACAAAGTACATAGTACATAGATGAGTCAAATGTATGTTCTACTCAGTATATAATTTCGAACACAGCTACTGTCTGATTGGCCTGCAAGGGAACAAGTCAGCTGTCTAAGCTTTCAAACACAGCCGTGTCAGATTTCCTTTTTTAACGACGAATATAGATTACTGCCACCTGCTGATACAGATGCAGAATGTACATGCTAGTTGGCTTTAGTCTTTGTGCCGTTCATGTGGTTTTGGACCTAGACGCATATAAATTACTGGTCAAAAGAGTGAAGAATTATTGTTTAGAATTATTGCAATGTTTTACTGTTTTTGAAAAAAAAAAAAAGCTGTATTTATTTGATCAAAAATACAGTAAAAAAAAACAGTAATATCATGAAATGTGATTACAATTTAAATAACTTTTTTCAATTTTAATATATTCTGCAATGTAATTTCTTCCTGTGATGCAAAGCTGAATTTTCAGCATCATTACTGGAGCAGTCTTCAGTGTCACATGATCCTTTGGAAATCATTCTAATATGCTGATTTACTTATCCATGTATTATTATCCATGTTAGGTAACACTTTATAATAATAAGTATAGTGTAATAAAGTATTTAGAACTTTATTAACTGTACATAGTTATCACTTTAGATTAAGTCATAGAAAATTAATTAAATGCTTTAAACCAACCTTTATTGGACATTACTAATTGCATTATTATTATAAGTTCATTAACATCTTTACAAATACATTAATCCTATCCTTAAAGCTAAACACAACCACTTAAAAATGAATGAATGAATGAATGAATGAATGAATGAATGAATGAATGAATGAATGAATGAATGAATGAATGAATAAGGTTACATGGTTTACCGTACATGTTCAGTTTTCTCTATCAATTATTTGTTGATTAGTCTGTGTGTGGGCTTATAGTCGTCTCATGGGAGAGCAGGAAGCCACAGTGTGTGGCTATGAGAGAGCAACAATAGCCCACACACATCCTGTGAGTAACACAGAACATACCGAAGATCCTATGCAAACAATTTACTGTCACATTCCCAGATCTCAGTTTCTTCAGTGTTCCAGGTTTTGTTCCAATAGCCTGTCAAAATGTTTTGTAACTTTGTGTGTGTGTTGTGGTTATTTTTAGCTGCTGTCACTGATCAGATAGAGTGACAGTTGGTCTGGGTGGAAGGAGTGTGCAGTCAGGAATGAGTCTGCGTGGGAACTTTGCTCGCTGGATCAGAGGATCACAGTGGTCCAAATAAGGGCCTGGAGCAGTTACATTTGGGAAAAAAAAAAAAGTTCTTCAAACTTAATTAAATTAAACTTTTCCACACAATTAATATACTGTAGGTTCACGACTAGTCTGCTAGCTAGCAATAGCCCATGTTAGTGCATGTTAGCATGCTAAATCTAACTTAATTTTTTTGTAAAATGTAAAGTATGGGATAATGAAGAAAAAAGATTAAGGAAAACGTTTTCACACAATTACATTCCTACAACATGACAAGTCTGCTAGCTAGCAATATATGTTAGTGCATTTTAGCATGCTGAATATAACTTTGTTTATTTTTAAATTTAAATTATGGGATGATGAAGTAAAAAGAGACACAATAAATATTTGCTGTTATCATAAACTACACTCAGAATAAGTTTACTACTGATGTCTAAAAATGTCTATATCCAAAATCTACAAATGCAATGATAACACATAAATGCAGGAGATTTTATTATCACAAAGTTCAAAATATCCACCTAAATCTACCACATGGGTGTTTATACCACATGAGTGTCCATCATTTGCAATCATAAAATAATGAATCAACATTATTTCATGAAGAAAATTCTAAATTCTTGTAAATGGCTTATTCTAAAAACAACAAATCAGATTAACTTCTTATAAAAGTATTTTGTTTACAACCTTCTAAGCATAGATTAGTGACGAGATTATTCGTTGCACATTATTTGTGTCCTGGTTTCCCTGCAATAGGCTATTTAACACATATCATACAAAGCTTTATGTGACTGTCAAGCTGTTTAACTCACAAAATGCTGCCAAAACCAGATTAAATTAAATTTGAAAGAATACATGAAATTAAGAGATTAAATAACATGCCAATAATCGACTTTGACATTTCTCATATTCTTCTTCATTAGATTAGTTTGAAAATGCCATTTTTATTGTTACTTTTTTATTTTATTTTAAAGTGCCCAAACCCTTCATCCTTCCACGCTGTTAATTAAATCAGTTAATTCAATATAAATGGCTGAAATTAAATGTTGTCTATGACATTTTTACCATGTTTTCCAAGCAGCATTGTTTTTAAGGTTCCCATCAGTTAAAAACAAAACTAAAAGATATATTAATATTAATACAGAAAAGACATGCTTTTAGCCTAAAAGAGAAACATTCATGATCCAGCACTCTTCTTTATGATTCCCAATTCAGAATATAAACATGAACATTGGTTAAAGAACTGGTCAAGATTTGAGTAGCTATATATCAAAATTAAAACAAATAAAGAGATAACTCAGTTTGAAGTAGTTTGATCCACAATATAAAACTGAATTGGACTAATTAAAGAAATGGCAGAAATGACAGTTAAGCGACCTCTTCCAGCAGAGGGCACCACACAGTGAAGAAAACGTTCTATAATACTGGAGAGACCCATTACCTGTATCTCACCCCATTATACCTGTTATAAATATTACCTGTTATAAATACATCTTTTGATTTTTAAAATGTATTAGTAAATGTTAAAATTAACATTAAGATTAAAAGGCTAAATGTATTAGTATATCGTAGTTCATTCTTAGTTCATGTTATAATAGACCCTTTTCACATTTCCGGGTTTCTCAGAAGCGGAAGTCGTCTTAGTTGGGTAAAATTCTATAGCGGTGAATGAGAGAACACATTAAATATATTTTTTGTGTTTCCATTTGCTCAAATAGCAAAAGAAAAACTCTACAACAGTGTTTTCACAACTTTCAAGAAGAGAAAAAATATAGAGAGCGATTGACAACGGCAGTCAGAAGAGAGAAAGATGTCATTTTTACCATCACTCCCATAGCGCTGTATTAGAAACACCCTCAAAGCGGTGTTAACTAGTTTTTTGTAATTTGATGGTAATATAATAGTTTTATTAATGTACATAAGTTTTAAAAAAAAATAAAACATAAAACACTTTGCTGGATTTACGATATTGATGACCGTTAAAACATGTCATCACAGTCTGTGAAAAGGGTCCATAATAGTTAATAGCTGATAATAATAGTGTTAATAATAGTTAACTAAGGTAAACACATTTTCATATATATGTGCTAATTTAATGATTTGAAAGCATTATTTCCCCGTAACTAATTAATTAACCCATTAATTAACCTACATAGTTCAACTTACATTTCATAGTTGATTTGTGACAAACATTAAACAGGGCAACAATTGCTGTTGCAGCCTATATAACGCAGTTAGAATGCCCCTAAAATTCAAGATATCAGGGCAAATGCCCCTGTATGAGTTTTTGTCTCATATGTATATAAGTTAAGCAATATCATACGAGTAACAAGCAACAAGAGTGATGTTTTTGTCTAGAATAGGATGAATGTGATATTGATTTTATAGTTCAATATAAGAAGTTAATATTATGTAATATTTTAGAAACAATGTTGTCCGCTTTTGCTCAGTTTTGCAAATGAAAATATTACTCATAAAGCCAGAGCAGAATTGTTGTGCGTCTCAGAGTTTGAATGAATCCACGTTCTGAGTGTATCAGTCAGGTGAACCTATGGCCATCTCTTTGTAAAGAGAGCCATTTACTTAATTCCTGAATGAATCAGCCATTTGAACGAATGAATGAATGAACGAATGAATGACTCACATTTACGGCCACCCACTAGCAGTTTTAGTTTCTTATTCAGATATCATTTCATTAAAAAAAAAAAATAATAATAATCTATTAAAGGTATCATTCAGAAATGAAAATTCTGTCATCACTCACCCTCATGGCTGTTGAAGCCTAAAAGTTTGTGTAATAAATTATATTTGGAATCAAATTTTTTTTTTTTTTAAAGCTACTTTTTGTAATGTCTATTTGATGCTTTTCTCATTTAATACAATAATGACTTAATGGTAATTTTTCCCCAAAAGAAAACAAACTTTAGATGCAAGTCTGTCTGACATTTTTATTTTAAATGAGCATTTCAATATTGACTAATAACCTTTTCATTGCCATTAAAGTGAAATTAATGAACCTAAACATAGGAGCCTGATAAAAATGGTCATTTAAAAGAAAAATGTCAGATGGACTTAGAGGTTTTTGCATCTGAAGTCTTCATATATAAATTAATTTTAAGAAACTTAGCTTATTCAGAAGAATTACTCAGACATAAATATACACTCTAAAAAAATGCTGGGTTAAAAACAACCCAAGTTGGGTTGAAAATGGACAAACCCAACGATTGGGTTGTTTTAACCCAACTGTTGGGTTAAATGTTTGCCCAACCTGCTGGGTAGTTTTATTTAACCCAACTATTGTTTGAAAATGACTATACACTCTAAAAAATGCTGGGTTGTTTCAACCCAATTTTGGGTCAAATATGGACAAACCCAACCGTTGGGTTAAAAAACGCATTTAAAAATTTAACCCAATGGTTGGGTTTGTCCATTTTTGACCCAAACTTGGGTTGAAACAACCCAGCATTTTTTAGAGTGTATGGCTGACTTAAAATGAATCTAAAATTAAATTAAAATGTTAATTTATTAAACATAATAAATGTTAATTTTCAATATATTTTGGGTTCATTTTAAGTAAGCAATACTGTAATTTTTAAACAATAGTTGAGTTAAGTAAAACTACCCAGCAGGTTGGGCAAACATTTAACCCAACTGCTGGGTTAAAACAACCCAATCGCTGGGTTTGTCCATTTTCAACCCAACTTGGGTTGTTTTTAACCGAGCATTTTTTAGAGTGTATACTGCACTTTGATTAAAATGAATAAATACCAAAGGCAAATATCGGACTTTAATAGCATGATTCATATCTTTTGCTCTCTCACCCGTGTGCTGTCAGGCTATTAGCGCTGCGTTCATGTTGATGCTCACGGTTTCATCCCCTCATACTGAGGCATGAGTTATGGAGTTGCAGAGTCTTTGGTGGTCTGCATACATCCCTCCTGGAGCTCAGGATTTGAAATCTGGGGTGTAAACACGGGCCACAGCACGCTGGGATAGACCCTGACCGTGGATCAGTTGAAAGCTCACTAAACATCAAGATTTTATGCACTGAGGTTTATGGGTGGTCAACTCTGAAATGTTTTTTCTGTTTTCTTTTTCATATTCCCTGGCTGCATTAAATGACACAATGTGTTATGGCACCATATTTTCTGCTCAGTCTCCACAGCGCTGAGCTCCACTGCTGAGTTTGCTTGATATTTGACCAAACAGACATCTGTGCAATTTTAGCACCCTGAAAGGTTGAAAGGTTTGGTGAAAAAAATATCTAATATACTGATTTGCTTCTCAAAAGACATTTCTTCTTATAATTATTATGAATGTTGCTTTATGTTTAATAATATATTTGTGGAAACTGTGTTACATTTTTTTTTTTTTTTTTTTTTGGTGTGTATGTAGATAGATAGATAGATAGATAGATAGATAGATAGATAGATAGATAGATAGATAGATAGATAGATAGATAGATAGATAGATAGATAGATAGATAGATAGATAGATAGATAGATAGATAGATAGATAGATAGATAGAAGAATGCAGTATATTTTGACTCTCACAGAAACCTTCATTTATATTTCATACTGTTCATACTTGTCCCTGATCATTTATATTTCAGCTACTTCAAAGTATATTTTAGCCTCTTCTCTTCGTAGGACATTTCATGGCACATAAAGATGCAATGCTATATAAAATGTTGACTGACCTACAGGTTTTAGATATGACTCTGATGCGGCTTTGGTTTAGTTTAAATATTGCATTAAACTTCGCCACTGTCATGATATTTTGTGTATTACATTTTCCATCAGCTGAACATGAGAATCAAAATCATTGTTTCCCACAATTGTGATTCCTGTATAAATACATTTATGCCACATCTGTGCCTCGTTATAAAGTAAATGATTTTCATTACATGCAGCCTGACCCCAACACATTTTCACCTCACTAAGAACATATTTCTATCTATGAAGTGGCTCTTTTTTCAAGAAACGGACAATTAAGTAACAGTCTACTCATGGAAATTACATGAATACATCTTTATATCTAAAAATATTTTTTTAGGATGCTCAGAGAAAAATGGAGAAATTAAGACTTTATTCTATTCTTTACACCAAGAGGTAAAATCAGCCTTTGGTCACAATTTATTTTGATGGTCCACTTTAGACATTAAAGTAACTTTGCAACTACATGTCAACTAACTCTCATTAGAGTATAAGTAGATTGTTTGGTTAGAGTTTGGGTTTGTAGAATAAGTTGACATGTAGTTGCTATAATAACTTATAGTCAGTAGAATGTCTATTTGGGAGCATTAAAATAAAATGTCAGCAGATATTAAGCAAACAGTCTGCTACTCTAATGCTAGCTGACATGTAAGTTACTTATAGTTAGTTCCATCTAAAGAGGACTATCGAAATAAAGTGTTACCCAGTGGGACGCTGAACAGTCATCATTCGGCGTCTCCTCTCAGACATAATCAGATCATATTTCAGACATAAGCTTGGTATGATACTGTGATAATGACTGTTGTCTGTCAGTAGCTGTTCGTATTAATTACAGTGACCGGTCCGCCGTCATTTGCTGCAGACTGCAGTGACTCTGTCAGTCAAGAACAGAAAAAGAAAGACAGAAAGGAAAAAGATCCCATGCTGTCAACCAGATAAAACACAGAACTTGGATAATTCATCAGAGTCACAGTACTGTGAAATATTAGAGTAACAGGTGATGACAGGAAGAAATGGGATCTACGTGAAAATATTTTAATGTATTTATTTTTCCAGTCGCTTTTCTGCCATAGGTATGACCACTGAAGTGCTAATTATTTTTGATGTTTAAAACCTGTCAGTTGAATTATTTATTTATTCTTTTTTTTTTTTGTAAAACAAAAACAAATCTAATAAATAATACATTTAAATAAATAATAAATTAATAAATCATTCATATCATCTTTAAATGTTTGAGAATATTAAAACCAGGGCAGTGCTTGATATTTTGAATACTTTATGACCAGTCATCACTGCTCAAAAACCAAAATCTAAAGAACAGACACAATGAAACAAAAATATTAAGCAAAATAGTTTCACTGTTGCATTCTTATCTGCTGCAAATGTTTAAAAATGTAAATGCGTTGTTTCATTGCTGCAAATGGATGTGGCAAATAATAGGAACTTCTTAAAGACTTAAGACTTACTAATTATGTATTGCCTTTATTGCTGTATGCTGTATGTTTATCAAATAAAAAGGTTCCTTGGAAGCAAGTACACTATGAATAGCTTTGAAAATGCAAACTGCTAAACGACAAGCAAAAGTACAAGACAATAACCTTAGAAACTACCCAGTTTACTTACCCTACATGGTAATAATATGTGCCAGAGGAATTTTTTTTTACATTCAGTGTACATTTCTGCTAATTTTAAAACTGGCCTCTGTAGCTGACCTCAAATCCAGTTAATGCAAACTAAGCAGCAAAATCTGCTTCGGGCAGCTTTTATGGGAGCGAAGCCTTGGTTTACAGTGGGATTGCCGTGAGTTTGGTAAAATCCAGCATACATCAGCCCACCACAGCAAAGTGTGTCTCTCTGTCTTGCAGAAACATTAATATGTTTTCCATATTCAGATACTAACTGTATACCTATCAAAAATGCATTTCAGGAGCCAATATTCATGAGAAGAGCTTTGCAAAAGGAAGAGAGAAAGTTTGTGTGGGAATTGTTTTGCTGGGAATTTTTCATGAAAATAACTGTTTAGTCTGCTAACCTGAAATCTGAACTATCTCAGACAATCATGTGTTTTATAAAGAGGATTTTATATATGTGAACCCATTTACATTTTAAGTCACATACTTTATACTATACAGATAGGCAATAGTGTCATTATTCAGATCAATAATAATAATAATAATATATTTTAATCTAAATAATATATATGTATATATATATATATATATATATATATATATATATATATATATATATATATATATATATATATATATATATACAATTTAAAATAACTGTTTTCTATTTGAATATATTTCACAAAGTAATTTATTCCTTTGATGGCAAAGCTGAATTTTCAGCATCATTACTCCAGTCTTCAGTGTCACATGATCCTTCAGAAATCATTCTAATATGCTGATCTGCTGCTCAAGAAACATTTAATGTGTACAATTGTACAAAATATTTGTGTTCAATTTTTTTTCAGGATTATTTGATGAATAGAAAGTTCAAAAGAACAGTGTTTATCTGAAATCTAATCTTTTGTAACATTATAAATATCTTTACTGCCACTTTTGATTGATTTAATGCATCCTTGCTGAATAAAAGTATTCATTTCTTTAATTTATTTTCAAAAAAATAAAAATAAAAATTTGTACTGACCCCAAACTTTTGAACGGTAGTGTATAATGCTACAGAAGCTTTGTATTTCAGATAAATGCTGTTCTTTTGAACTTTCTATTCATCAAGGTGTCACAGATCCCTTGTCTTCCTGGACTCCATATCCCATGATCCTCCTGTTTCATCACCTGCACTCACTTCCCTCGTCAGCTCCTCATCATCACAGATCACCTGCACCTGGACTCTATCATCTGCACTCCCTTTATAATGCACTCACTCCCTGCACTCCTTGTCCGTTCTCTGTTGTGTTACCGTGTATGTTTGGTGTTCCTGCCCAGTTTCTATTAAAGAAGTATCTATATTGTGGAAATCCGTATCTGCCTCATCTCTCTACACCAGCAACCGTAACAGAAGAACGGACCCAAACCGACCGGATTTCCACAGAAAATATGGAAGCTTTCTTCAGCTCCCGGGCTTCAGCTTCTCCCATGCCTCCCAAGACGATGACAGCGGCTGAGAAAATCATCGGGCTTCTTCAGGTTGGTCGTTCACTGGAGAGGTATGTGGAGGAGTTCGTTGAGCTGGCTTATCTGACTGACTGGCCCGATGCTAATTTAATCGCCCTGTTTTTGGACGGTCTGGATGACAACACTCTCCGTCTCCATGAACCTGATTATCGTCTCTCCTTAAGTGAAACTATCAATTTTGTTTTGTTTTTGAATAATTCCAAATTCTATGTGGATGAGTGTTGGTCTCCAGTCCGTCCAGAAACACGGTCGGCTGGGCCAGTTAGTCAGCCTCCGTATTCCTCCGCTTACCCCTCCAGTGAACGTCCTTCCTGCCCCACGTTGGATCCAGACTCTCCTGCTGGGTCCGGAAAGCGGAAGAGGAGGAAAAACCTGCTCCAGGGCCCGCTCCAGTGTCTCCAAAGCCCGCTCCAGTGTCTCCAGAGCCCGCTCCAGTGTCTCCAGAGCCCGCTCCAGTGTCTCCAGAGCCCGCTCCAGTGTCTCCAGAGCCCGCTCCAGTGTCTCCAGAGCCCGCTCCAGTGTCTCCAGAGCCCGCTCCAGTGTCTCCAGAGCCCGCTCCAGTGTCTCCAGAGCCCGCTCCAGTGTCTCCAGAGCCCGCTCCAGTGTCTCCAGAGCCCGCTCCAGTATCTCCAGAGCCCGCTCCAGTATCTCCAGAGCCCGCTCCAGTATCTCCAGAGCCCGCTCCAGTATCTCCAGAGCCCGCTCCAGTATCTCCAGAGCCCGCTCCAGTATCTCCAGAGCCCGCTCCAGTATCTCCAGAGCCCGCTCCAGTATCTCCAGAGCCAGCTCCAGTATCTCCAGAGCCAGCTCCAGTCCCCACAGAGCCAGCTCCAGTGCCTGTGGGGATTTTAATTGTATTTGAGGGGATGAAATGGCCCTCAACCCCAGTCTCCGCCGCGCCAAGTTCTCCAGCCTCCGCCGCCGAGCCAAGTTCTCCAGCCTCCGCCGCCGAGCCAAGTTCTCCAGCCTCCGCCGCCGAGCCAAGTTCTCCAGCCTCCGCCGCCGAGCCAAGTTCTCCAGCCTCCGCCGCCGAGCCAAGTTCTCCAGCCTCCGCCGCCGAGCCAAGTTCTCCAGCCTCCGCCGCCGAGCCAAGTTCTCCAGCCTCCGCCGCCGAGCCAAGTTCTCCAGCCTCCGCCGCCGAGCCAAGTTCTCCAGCCTCCGCCGCCGAGCCAAGTTCTCCAGCCTCCGCCGCCGAGCCAAGTTCTCCAGCCTCCGCCGCCGAGCCAAGTTCTCCAGCCTCCGCCGCCGAGCCAAGTTCTCCAGCCTCCGCCGCCGAGCCAAGTTCTCCAGCCTCCGCCGCCGAGCCAAGTTCTCCAGCCTCCGCCGCCGAGCCAAGTTCTCCAGCCTCCGCCGCCGAGCCAAGTTCTCCAGCCTCCGCCGCCGAGCCAAGTTCTCCAGCCTCCGCCGCCGAGCCAAGTTCTCCAGCCTCCCGCCGCCGAGCCAAGTTCTCCAGCCTCCGCCGCCGAGCAAAGTTCTCCAGTCTCCGCCGCCGAGCACAGGACTCCATACTCCGCCGCCGAGCAACGGACTCCAGTCTCCGCCGCCGAGCAAAGGTCTCCAGTCTCCGCCGCCGAGCAAAGTTCTCCAGTCTCCGCCGCCGAGCAAAGTTCTCCAGTCTCCGCCGCCGAGCAAAGTTCTCCAGTCTCCGCCGCCGCCGAGCCAGCCGCTCCAGCCGCCGCCGCCGAGCCAAGTTCTCCAGCCGCCGCCGCCGAGCCAGCCGCTCCAGCCGCCGCCGCCGAGCCAGCCGCTCCAGCCGCCGCCGCCGAGCCAGCCGCTCCAGCCGCCGCCGCCGAACCACCTGCTCCTAAGAACTGTGTTTTTGAACTCTCCAGCCCAAAGACTGTTTCCCTCCCTGCCTCCCTCTCCCGCCTCCGTCCATATGTCTCAGCACTGTACCTCCACCTCAAGCCCCTTCGCCCAGATCTCCACCTCGGACCTCTGGGCGATTACCTACACCCTGGCTCCAACCTCCCTCGTCTCCACCATGGCCCATCAGTCCACTAGTCTCACCAGTCTCCATCCTGCCCCCATTCACACCTTGTTCCTTCGTCAGCCTGCCCTCACTTCTGGACTGCACTCCTCCGTCTCTGCTCCGTCCCTCCGTCCCTCAGTTCCAGTTGGCCTCCTCACTCTCCCCGGTGTTCACTTTGTTGTATGTCGTCTGCCTTCTACTGCGGCTTTCTGGAGCCCGGCTGCGCTTCGGTCGGCGGAGCCGTGGATTCCGCCATCTCCCGCCGGTCCTTCAGCGCCGCCTGGGCTCGACGGCTTCAAGGCTTCGGCTCCCTGACCCTCCATGGCCGCCTTCGGCTCCTGACCCTCCATGGCCGCCTTCGGCCCCTGACCCTCCATGGCTGCCCACGGCTCCTGACCCTCCATGGCTGCCCACGACTCCTGACCCGCCATGGCTGCCCACGGCTCCTGACCCGCCATGGCTGCCCACGGCTCCTGACCCGCCATGGCTGCCCACGGCTCCTGACCCGCCATGGCTGCCCACGGCTCCTGACCCGCCATGGCTGCCCACGGCTCCTGACCCGCCATGGCTGCCCACGGCTCCTGACCCGCCATGGTTTTTGAGCCTGCCCTGGAGACCTCCACACCAGTCTACTCCTCCCCCTGCTCCGGTTTGAGGTCTCCAGGGCGCCCACCCCCCTCCCGGTTGTTACATCTACGGCGCGAGGACGCGCCTACCGGGAGGGGGAGGTACTGTCACAGATCCCTTGTCTTCCTGGACTCCATATCCCATGATCCTCCTGTTTCATCACCTGCACTCACTTCCCTCGTCAGCTCCTCATCATCACAGATCACCTGCACCTGGACTCTATCATCTGCACTCCCTTTATAATGCACTCACTCCCTGCACTCCTTGTCCGTTCTCTGTTGTGTTACCGTGTATGTTTGGTGTTCCTGCCCAGTTTCTATTAAAGAAGTATCTATATTGTGGAAATCCGTATCTGCCTCATCTCTCTACACCAGCAACCGTAACACAAGGAATCCTGAAAAAAAAGTACACAACTGTTTTCAACATTGAAAATAATCATAAATGTTTATTGAGCAGCAGATCAGCATATTAGAATGATTTCTGAAGGATCATGTGACACCGAAGACTGGAGTAACGATGCTGAAAATTCAGCTTTGCATCACAGGAATAAATTACTTCGTCAAATATATTTAAATAGTACAGTTATTTTAAATTGTAATAATATTACACAATATTACTGTTTTTTACTGTATTTTTAATTAAATAAATGTAGCCTTGGTGAGCAGACGAAACTTCTTTTAAAAACATTAAAAATCTTAGTCGTTCCAAACTTTTGGACTGTACTGTATATATATATATATATATATATATATATATATATATATATATATATATATATATATATATATATATATATATATATATATATATATGTGTGTAAATTTGAATAATTTTAACAAAATAAGAGGATATTTTTTATTTAGTACTGTCCTGAGTAAGATATTTTACATAAAAGATGTTTACATATAGTCCACCAGACAAAAAAAAAAAAAAAAAAAGAATCTGAATTTATTAAAACCCTGTTCAAAAGTTTGGAACCATTGGTTCTTAATACTGTGTGTGGTTACCTGGATGATCTACGACTGTTGTTGTTGTTGTTGTTGTTGTTGTTGTTAATGGTTGTTCATGAGTCTCTTGTTTGTTCTGAGCAGTTAAACTGAGCTCTGTTCTTTAGAAAAATCCCCCAGGTCCTGCCGATTCTTTAGTCTTCCAGCATCTTTTGCATATTTGAACCCTTTCCAGCAGTGACTGTATGATTTTGAGATCCATCTTTTCACACTGAGCACAACTGAGGGACTCAAACTCAACTATTAAAAAAGGTTCAAACATTCACTGATGCTCCAGAAGGAAACACGGTGCATTAAAACCCGGTGGGGTGAAAACTTTTTGAATTTGAAGATCAAGGTAAATTGTACTTAATTTGTCTTCTGGGAAACATGCAAGTATCTTCCGTTGCTTCCGAAGGACAGTACGAAAAAAAAAGAAAAAAAAAAAAAAGAAAAATGTTGACATCTTCATCCTGTTCAAAAGTTTTCAACCCCTGACTCTTAATCCATAAACTTAATTCAAGGGGAAAATAAGATTATTTTTCTGACTCCCATTGGCAGATATTTTTTCTTGTTCTAAGCACAAACTCACTTAATTTTGATGATTGTTGTCAGAAAACAACACTTAATATCTTATGTATTTTGTACCTTGATTTAGAGATGTTTAGATATTTGTACTTTTATGTGCTTTGTTATACAGTATACAGTACAAAACTGGTATTGTAATTCCTGGTGTGGTGAATTCGGTTCATATAGTCTGAGAATTCATTAATGAGGCCTACAGTATATGTGTGGCCAAGTCTACACACATACATACACACACACACACACACACACACACACACACACACACACACACACACACACACACACACACACACACATGCAGCACCAAGCATGAAAGTAGTCTAAACTGGCTCTGCTCTCTTTCACTGGACCCTTGAGTGAGATTCAATCCTGTATCCCCTCAGAGAGTCTGAGAGCAGGGTCACTGCTTATTGTGTGAGTGAGTGAGTGTGTGTGTGTGTGTGTAGCGAGAGAGTGATCCTGAAACAAGACAGCCAATAAATTATATTTCACCATTTGTGGAAGCTTTCCAGCATATTCCCTGAAGCATGAATTATATGAATTATGGTTTGGATGTACTCCTTGGTCTCACTGTAAATTTACATTTTACGCATATCTCTTGTGCATTTCGAAGCGTCCGGTGCTCATTTGTTAATGGCTGTTATTTGACCGCCAGCGGAGAAATATCTGCAGTGGACAGAAACTGGACAGAAATGTGCCACAAACTGTTCCATATGTCATATCAAAAACTAATGGCTCGTTTAGACTCGTTTAATACTGGTGTGTGAAATGTGCTGGATTACATATGTATATGGTTCCATGGAGTAACTAGATGCTGTCCTAACAACATACATTTTTGATGGTCATTAGGTGTGAAACTGCAAAACTTAAAACAAACAAACAAACAAACAAACAAACACGACTGCTGTTTTTGAACCTTTTTAGACACTATAAAAATGTTTTGTATCTTAAAATGATGTGGTAACAACTAAATCAACTAGTTTTAATAAAGCCAAGAACAATATTTGATATGACTGAATCAACCTGACTAATGTAGTTTACACCAATGAAAGTCAAGCAGAAATGGCTCCTTAAAGTAACAAATGCATGTTTGGACTTTCACAGTGCCGTTCACAGTTTGAATATATAAAGACATTAAAGACATTATATATTGTCACTAAATATGGTAACACTTTAGAATAATGGTCCGTCATTAATAGATAACTATGCAGGAAGTGATGAATAGTAGGCCTACATTAACACTTCAGCTACTATTTACTAATATGGAAACAAGCTTACAGTAACTTATCATGTAATATTACATTTAGGACTGAGATAGTTTCCTATTAGGTAATCAATAATTACTAAATGAGATTATCCTCATTAAGAACTATTAACCAACTATACCAAATTATAAAGAATTATCATAGTTACTAATCACAACATTAATATGTGTCTGAGAAGTGAGCAGTTGTCTTTTTTTAATGTGAATATTGTCATAAAATTACTCAAACGATACTGTTAAGTTTCAAATAAATGCTGTTTTTTTACTTTCTCATCAAACAATCATGAAAAAAGTGTCAGAGTTTCCACAAAAATATGAAGCAGCATAAATGTTTCAACACTGATAAAAATCAGAAATGTTTCTTGAGCAACAAATCAGCATATTAGATTGATTTCTGAAGGATCATGTGACACTGAAGACTGGAGTAATGATGCTGAAAATTCAGCTTTGTCACAGGAATAAGTTACATTTTACCATATTCACTTATAAAACAGTTATTTTAAATTGTAATAATATTTCACAATATTACCGTTTTACTGTATTTTTGATCAAATAAATTAAGCCTTGGTGAGCAGAAGAGACTTCTTTCAAAAAACATTACAAAATCTTACCAACTCCAAACTTTTGAATGTCATGAATTTCATTTTGTGTCATGGTAATACAGTAGAGGTCTCAGCAGTGGCCTATGCATTATTAATGTATTGTAAATGTGTCTCTATTCATTTTTCTTCTGTGTATCACAGTGACATGTTCCCAGCGGGTGGTGCACTGGTGCTGCTTTACTCTTCATATCTGCAGAGAGATATGAGCATAGTTCTGCTTCTCTGCTCGACTGTGAACTTTTAGTTCTGTGATTCAGTTATAGCTACTTAAAACATAAAGCCTCAAATACTGTATTTTTGAGTGTCCATCACATTTAATCTCCTACTGAATATTACATTTGAGTGAATCATTTAAACTTGTGATGTTCCAAGAAACAGAAACAACTCAAAGCCTCTTGTGTGAGAATGGTCACCTGTCAACAACTGCTTTTCTTGATCTTTGTCTTCCATAAACTTATATCAAAATATAATTAAAAAAGGTTGATTTAAAGATCAACCTCAGAAGCAAATATATCTTGGAAACAGTTTGTTTTGTTTATACATTTATGTTTATTATATTTATATGTTATTTTATATTATTATTTAACAAAATATAAATTCATAAACCTCAGTTAATGTCTTACTTATTTAATATTTTCTAGATTTTAAATTATTAATTAATTTATTTGTAATTAAAATTAAATAAATATTTAATATATTATTATTATTATTATTGTTATTGTTTATAAAACATAAACCTCTATATTTTCTATATTTTAATTATATTAAATTTTATTTTGTAATTAGAATTATATAAACATTAAATATATTGTCAAGTGATTTTTTTTTTTGTTTTTTATCGAATTAATTACACAATGTGGTGATAATTAATCTCACATCAAATTTGGCGAAGAAATTACCCCCAAAAAATAATTTAAAGTCATTATTTTGTTAAATGAGAAAAGCATCAGATAAACATTACAAAATGTAGCTTTAGAAAAATTAATTTGATTTAACCCTTTGATGCACAACATGGGTTAAAAATGACCCGGCTGAGTTCTTATTTTCTATATCTTTGCAAGAAATTATTTTAATCATTCAGTATTCCAGGTATTCCTCAATTAACTTGTTTTTGATCATCACAAATCCTCATTTTAATTTTTTCTTTCTTACTTTTTTAATAAAAATCATTTTTGTATCACTACCCTTCTAATGCGCAACATGGGTCAAAAATGACCCGTATTCATTTCCTATGTAATTTCAATCATGGTTGAGTGTTTCTTTGCTGAATCTTTAAAAGAAATGTATTTTATCATTCATTTATTCCAGGTATTCCTTAAATATCTTGTTTTTGATTGTAAAAAATCATTATGTTCATTTTTTCTTTCTTACTTTATAAACAAACACAGTTTTTGTCTGTCTACATCAATTTTACACACATGGGTCAAAAATGACCCGTATTCATTTCCTATGTAATTTCAGTCATGACTGAGTGTTTCTTCGCTGAATCTTTGAAAGAAATTTATTTTATCATTTATTTATTTCAGGTATTACTTAAATATCTTGTTTTTGATTTTCTACAAATAATTATGTTTATTTTTCTTTCTTACTTTATAAACAAACACAGTTTCTACATCAATTTTACACACATGGGTCAAAAATGACCCATATAGAAATCTTTAAGATTTGCAAATTTTTGCAAGTAGGAACATATTTACTGCAGACAACTGTTCATCTGCCACACATTTTACATCTTAACAAGGCTACTTTTGTATATTTGATGGATGTAAGTCTTATTATATTTAATATATTAGGCTATATATTTCATAATTTTTAATTTTTTGTCATAAATCAATGCAATTGGTCATCCTTTATGTCTGTCAGCGTTCCTGAAATGTAACAGTTTTGGACAAATACAACATGAGTCAAAAGTGACCCGAATTAGTTATTTTCTATATCGCATATATTACAATAAATTAATTTTATCATTCATTATTCCATCTATTACTCAATAACCAAATCCTTATTTTAATTTTTCCTTTCTTTTTGAATGAATTTTTTTGAATGTGTGTGTCATTACCTTTCTAAAGGCCAACGAATACTTCACTTTTTATGTGTACGTGAGGGTCAGCATACAGATTTTTGTAACTTTTTATAATTTCTGCCGGATTTCTGTAACTGTGTATGTGCAACCCTGCACATACACATTTAAATTGCATTTGACTGTTCGCAAAGTACACTTTCAGCTTTTTTACAGTGATGTCATCATCCACCTCAGTTCTGTTGAGGACCAGCCATTAACACTCTAGATAAAGAAATTCAAAATCACTGTTGATCGATACACTTATTATATATTTTCACTGTTGGACAGAAACCTTGTTCAAAACTGTTACTTTTCAGGAACACTGATAGATGTAAAAGGTGACCAGTAGCATTGGTTTATGACAAAAAATACAAATTATGAAATATAATATGTCTTTCATCCATCAAATATACAAAAGCAGCCATGTTGAGACATGAAATGTGTGGCGGATGAACAGTTGTCTGCAGTAAATATGTTCCTTCTTGCGAAAATTTGCAAAGGTTTCTATATGGGTAATTTTTGACCCATGTGTGTAAAATTGATGTAGAAATACAAAACCTGTGTTTGTTTATGAAAAAAAGAAAGAAAAAATAAACACAATGATTTGTTAAAATCAAAAACAAGATATTTAAGGAATACCTGGAATAAATAAATGACAAAATACATTTCTTTCAAAGATTCAGCGAAGAAACACTTAGTCATGATTGAAATTACATAGGAAATGAATACGGGTCATTTTTGACCCATGTGTGTAAAATTGATGTAGAAACTGTGTTTGTTTATAAAGTAAGAAAGAAAAATAAACATAATTATTTGTAGAAAATCAAAAACAAGATATTTAAGTAATACCTGAAATAAATAAATGATAAAATAAATTTCTTTCAAAGATTCAGCGAAGAAACACTCAGTCATGACAGAAATTACATAGGAAATGAATACGGGTCATTTTTGACCCATGTGTGTAAAATTGATGTAGACAGACAAAAACTGTGTTTGTTTATAAAGTAAGAAAGAAAAAATGAACATAATGATTTTTGTCAATCAAAAACAAGATATTTAAGGAATACCTGGAATAAATGAATGATAAAATACATTTCTTTCAAAGATTTAGCAAAGAAACACTCAACCATGATTGAAATTACATAGGAAATGAATACGGGTCATTTTTGACCCATGTTGCGCATTAGAAGGGGTTTTCATAGCTTGTGCATCAAAGGGTTAACATAGAATTTATTACATACAAACTTTTAGGCTATATTCAGTTTCAGTTTTTTTATTTTTAATTAATATGTAAATATGATATATATAAACTAAAACTGAAGGTGGCGGTATAATTAATAATTTTAATGTGTTATTTTCCCCCATAACTAATTAATTAAATGAGTGCATTATATCGACAGCCCTAATATAGATATATAAAAGCATAAACCTCTACTAATGTATTTAATTTTATATTTTCTATTTTTCAGTTATTTGTCTTTTTGTTTTATTTTATTTCGTTCTTGGATAGATTTCTACCTTAAATGAAGATACTAGTTATCAATACTGCAGAGTGATTGGTAAATTATATAGCATTGTACGTATTTTCCTGAAAAACTCTTTAATAATCAGAACTGAAATGAGGAATTTTGCATATAAGTTCATAATGTCTTTAAAGATCTTCATAATCTGAAGAAATTCAGATGTGCAAAAACTCAAACTCACAGCCCATCTCTCTCCATCTCTCTCGCACACATGTTTATGTAGCAGTATGAGGTTCTCTACCACCCATGAGCTCTGGGGGAGGGATCGCGTCTGACCTTTTGTCCTGTTGTGCTTTGACTGATGGCTGGTGTGGGAAAACCACCCAAGACTTCTGAGATGTTCTCTCGGGGACGCAAGTGACAGACAACGACTCCAAATCATCTGCCTGCTTGTCAAAGTGGACAGCGACAACAAAAGCCTCAAAAACATCTTCTTTTATTGCTGATTATTGACCTGCACTCCCTCCATTTATTTCAAAACAAACACAACCCTTTCTGATTATGATACATTTACAGGTTACTGTACAGGTAATACTAAATGAGCATTGATATGGTGAATGATATGTTAATGAGCTCATGAGTGTGATGTTTTTTGGGTTTTTTTTTACAGCTTAAAGTCAATACATAGTCATTTTGGACATTTTGAGTTCTAAGGACATGATATAGTATGAAGGAAAGAAAATACGTAATATGAGTAACACAGTAACGCAAAGTGTTTCCAGTTTCATTTCCCTTGTATGTATCTCACTGTATACTACTCAAAATATTCATAGTCAAATCACTCTGCACTACATTTCACTTTATTCCCTCAGCTTTGTCCTCCAAACTCAAACATTTTTGTAACCATTATTTCCCTAACTGTCTATTTTGGGAACGTTCAGACATTTGACACGTGAAGCTTCAGGTTCCACCTTATAAACTCTCTTAAGTACTTTCTTTGGCAGGTTTCTCCAGTGTTCGGTTGTGGCAGTGAAGCTTCTCCAAATTAAAACCATGGACTGCTTTTACTGGAGGAATCTACATGAGTGTCATCGCAAAAATGATGGGCCAATCCGGCCAATCCCATCAGCCTCTGGAACCTATTTGCATTCCGGAACATATCTGCTGTATTCTTTTTCAATCCTATTGTCATTTTTTTTTTTTTTTTTTTTTTTTTGCAGTGTCAACACACTGCTTATAAACACCATTGTGAGCATGATTTAGTTTGAGACAGCGATCTTAGAATGCACTGCAGTGCACTGAATGAAATATATTAATTAATTAATTAATTAATCACCCATGGCGGACTGAGTTTACAGAAATTATAAATTATAATTTTAAGTTATGATTATACATGCTGTAGATTGTATTAAATACAAAAACACAGCAATATACAATTTTTATTTATATATTTATTAAATAATACATTGAATTAATTTATAAGGTGTTAGGATAGAGCTCTAAAGTCTATATGTATGAAAAATTTTCTAAGAAAGTACTTTATTGAAAAGTAATTGTAGGCTGAACACATGTGCTCAGTTCAGTTGTACACTTTCTTATTTCTTATCTCATTTTTTTTTTCTTGTTTTCCAGTACCAAGATACATTTACTTGAGAAGCAAAATTACATTACAAGATATTAAACCTTGTTTCCTGAAAAAAAAAAAAAAAAAAAATCTAATAAAAATTAAAATTAATAAATAAATCAACAAACAAACAAACAAACAAACAAACAAATATATACATGACATATGTATTTTTTTGTTTTAAACATTACTTTTATACGTGGGAACATATTCCTATACTTACGTCATTATACATCTCAAGCAAATCTCTTAACTTAATTAAGTTTAGGGTTTTGTACTGGAAAAAAAAGATACAAAATATAATAAGAAAGTGTATTACAAAGTGTTTTTCTAATAAAAATGTACTCTTTATTAAAATATCAAATTTTTTAAACGATTAACGCAGAAGAAAAAGTGATAATAATGACAATTAATTAAACAACCTCAAAATTTAACAGCAAAATTGAAATCAGAGAGCTTATTTTTATCTTTTCTCAACTGGAAGTTGCATACCTTACCATCAGAGGTGGGTAGAGTATCCAAAAACTGTACTCAAGTAAAAGTACAAGTACTTATAGAAATATTTACTCAAAGTAAAAGTGAAAGTAATAATCCTAATAGTTACTTGAGTAAGAGTAAAAAAGTATCCAATAAAAATCTTACTCAAGTAGCTCGTTACTAGTTACTTTAATGATATATATATATATATATATATATATATATATATATATATATATATATATATATATATATATATATATATATATATATATATATATATATACACACACACACACAATAGCATGTTATTATTTAATGTTTATTATTTAAATAGATATTTAATTTATTATCATAATTAGATATCTTTGCAACAAACAAACAAACATAGAAGAGACTAGCATTATTTCTAGCATCTGTAACCCGAATGTATCATTACTATATTAATAACGTATACAGCTAACGTTACATTTTAAAGAAGAGAGAAAACTCTTTACATGTGCTTGCGCTCATATCTGAACTTGACACAAACAATGATCAAATACATATTGACGGATCTTCTTCGGTCTGTTCTCCAAAATGTAATCAAATTCTGCAGGCGCGTGTAACTGCTTAACTGTATCAACGCAAAGCGTTAATTTTCAAGACGAACAGGTCGCTGGCGCCGCCATTGCGCAATGGTATATGTATAAATTAATGTATAAATTAAGAAATATGCCCATAAAAACGCTAAAGAAATACTACATACTTTTGTTATAGTGACGTAATAATCTGTTTGGTTGTAAAATGTCGGCTATTGGCTGTATCATAAAGTAAAATCAAACGAAATTGATAGGCCTACCTGTGGAATTGTTAACAGACAGCATACGCAGCTCAACTAATAAAGGTCTTCATCGCTGGCAAACAATTTGATGCATTTGCAGATTTGCTTTTAATTGACTGTATGTCCACTGCCACTTCATCCGCTCCGAGTGAGAAACCGCTTCAGACGATTCAGCGCGTGCAGGAACTGAACAAATCATTCAAACTGATTCGCGAATCAATTTAGACAGATTTACCAACTTGTTTGAAGTCTTTGAAAAGAATCGACTCAAAAGAATGATTCATTTGTGAATGGGGCATCGTTCATGAAAAAGAGACAGCGCGCTTGGAACTACGCATTTCTTAACATTTACAGTATTGAATTAAAATAAAGTAACGAGAGGAACGTTGCCCATTGTAGCGAAGTAAAAGTACAGATTTTTCATTACAAATGTACTCAAGTTAAAGTAAAAGTACCCATATTTTAATCTACTCTAAAAAGTACAAATTTTCCAAAAAACTACTCAAGTACATGTAACGAAGTAAATGTACTTCGTTACTACCCACCTCTGCTTACCATAACACAGTGAACAAGAGAAAGATGTTTGGAACAGAACGTATACGTTGATGATGAACTGGCCTACTTAGCTCTCTGCTGGCCTAAATCGACTCATTCATATCAGATCTTTGATTTAGTCACTTTGTAAATCTTTCTTTTGTTTATCTCTCATCACATATATCCTCATCTGTAAATATGCCTTTTGCACAGTTTCTATGACTGGATAGAGGAGTATGCATCACTCCGGTCCCACTGAAGGCCGATTCTCCATGCGCTCCAAGTTCACTGAGCAGTCATATAAATCTCCTGCTGGGATCAGGGTTCGCTGTGTGGGCTGGAAACGACCAGGTTCCACAAGTAGAGAAAAGTGCACTGCAGTAGTTCTCCAGCCTCTGGTCCAGCTGGCCACAAGACCTGAAAGATGTGTTTGTTGTACAGTCGGTGTGGCCATCTGGGTATAGACCTCTGGTCACCGCTTTGCAGAAGTGAGCGTGGCGTCAGCTGCCAGAAAAAACACTAATAAAGCAAAAAGACCGTTCTATGGTCGCCTCTCCCCCTCAAAGATGGATTTCCTCGCTGTAATGATATTCGGGAGGGTGTGGGAGGGATTTGGAAGCAGTGGACATTCTCTCTTTTTAAATCTCTTGTCATGGTTTGTATGGCCATCTCCATAAAAGCAATATGTCCAAAGAGGCAGGGAGAAGAAAACGGAACGAAAACGAAAATAGGCTAATATGGAAGTTTGGGTCACACACAGGCAGTGGCACAGCGTATTCAATACCATCAACTGCCAATTTACCAGTCCAACTCTGCTATAACCCTCAAAAACGTAGGATTATTATTATTATTGCCTGACAGGGCTACCAGTAAACTCAAGACTTTCATTCAGTGTTTTAAAATTCATTAATAAGGTGTTCATGTGGAACATGATTTGACCCCCCTGGTCCACATACTGTACACATTTGAGCTATATATCCACCTTGCAAAAACAAAACATAAACAACACTGCAAAGTGCATGTTTACACATTTATAAACATAATCAACACTGTAAAATAAGTGAGTGAACAAACAAACAAACAAAACAAATAAAACAACATTTATTGGTGTACATTTTACAATAAAACATGGTCCCACTTTATATTAAAGAGGTGGTTGATCATGATTTTACTTTTTTTAACTTTAGTTAGTGTGTAATGTTGCTGTTAGAGCAAAAACAACATCTGCAAAGTTACTACACTCAAAGTTCAAAGCAAAGGGAGACATTTTCTTTTGAAGTGCCCCTATTATGCCTTTTTTAAGGTTCCTGATATTGTTTTGGGAGTCTCCTACAACAGGCTTACATGCATTCAAGTTCAAAAAACACTTTCATTTTCTCATAATATATATTTAATTTCACCTCAGTTCACCAAAGATTGGTAAACGATTCGTTTGAAGCAGTTCAATGAATCAGTCTTTCTAAATCCCTCCTTTCCATGAGCCTACACTGCTCTGATTGGCCAGATGGCCCAATCCTTTGTGGTTGGTCTACTGTGTGCACCGCACACCCATTGATATAACTGAATGACAGCTATCAATTCGCAAGACATTGTGTACAATTTACGAACAGAAAAAAAAAATAGCATTGATTTTACTATATCAATTCGAGTCCGACGATGAAACGTCTGAAGTAGTCGACCAACCACAAACTGATTCGCATTCACAACTGGAGTACGACTTTTGTCTATGGTAAGTGTAGTTATTCATAAGACGTGATAGCAGCGTTACCATTATACTTTATGTGGGTGCACCTCTGGGAACTATATCGGAAAGCCAAGTGCCACTTGCCATTTCATTGTAATTATTTCTAAAAATTACTAGCAATTTCTGAGAGAAAATTCTTTCAAATGAAACACTATTTTTTTTTTTTTTTTTCAGTGAAGGACCCCAGACACTGTGAATAATATTATTAACTGATATTTTGTATCTGATTTATGTACCTGCAGCATTAACCTCAGAATGACTACTGTTACGTTGTTTCTATAAAAGCTACATGTTACTTGAACTTATAGCTTGTAACTTGCCCTACATTAATTGTATGAGCAGGATGTCTGGCTTATGCTGTTGCTAAACGTGTTTCTCAAGAGGACGTCATAGCCAATTTTCCATTGTTGACCTAGTGTGAGCCAGGGCTAACAACGTATTGGGCAGTGCCAATAGCTCAGACCTTGAGCCGCGAGGCCAAAATCCAACTGTATTTTCACTGTCGGGCCAGTAACCCTCCAGTGCTACCCTAAAACCTGTCCTTAACATGCCTCCATAGAACAACAACACACAACTAGCTGACTTAAGCTGACTGAAAAACTAAATAGAAAGAGAACATAAAAAGAACACACATACATATTCAGTCACGCCTGTTTCCATTTATTTGTGATCACAGGAATGCACAAAACATCTCGGTTACAACTGTAACACTGCATCGATGTTAGACTCTGTGTCAGATATTGACGCTATGGTAATGCCTCTGCATGATTGTATCTTGAAGCATGTGTGAAATCGGTCTAATGGCATGGCAGGACATCATCCCACAGCGTGTGACGTCATAAACAGGAAGCTATAAAACACACCTTGACCAAACAATGACAGCTTCTGATTGGCCAAAGCAAGTCGATCACAGCCATGTAGGAAGTATAGCAGGGTGACTCAGTGTCTCATTCCCTTCTCAGGGAATGTCTTGGTTACTATTGTACTATTGTAATGTCAAAACTGAACTGAAAAAGTGGATTCTCGCCTGAGAGCCAAATCACCTTCGAGTATAAACTAAACGAGCCAATGGACATTGGTGTGCGAGATTTGCACACGTGCAAGTTTTACTCTGAGGAGCCGAGACAGTATGCATTCAGTAGTTGTACAGTAAATGTGGCGTCGGGACATAATGTCAAGGAGGGAACGGAGGTTACAATAGTAACTGAAACATTCCCTTTCAGTCAGTCACGTTCAACATTACGTCAGAACTTAACTGACGAATTGGGATCCCTACCAAAGTGCCATAATTGCTGCCCTTTCCAGTGCCCCGTGACAGCCACCTGATTCCCCCACACCTACTGAGGCGGAAGACAGGACAGGGCTTGACGCAGAGGAGGTCGATCACTGCTGTTCCTTCTGACCCATACAGAGAGACTATTGGATAACACTGGAAAAAGTATACCTATGGAAAGGAACATTACGGAGACTACATGCATCCTGCAGGGAGGTTATATGTGGAGTTACGTATATTGACTGGCCAACAGTGCAGTGCTATGTATGGAAGGTCTCTGTGGTAAATCAAGCCTAGCTAGGGTTAAGTCAATACCGGCAGAGACGGAAAGACATCGGTTTGCTGTCAGGGAAACAGTACGTGGAAGAATACACATGTGGGATCACCCATGGGAGAATCACAACATATGGGCACCTAGCCTAGCACAGGGGCTGACCTTCTGGGCACACACATGAGTGCTAGACCTAGCGTCTGATAGACCTAGCCTCTGCCACGTCTGACTGTTGAGGGTTCTGGAGGAACTCCACCGAGGGTTCACCAAATGTGGAACTCACATGAGGAGCAAAATAAACATTCGTATTCGGTCCATAGAGGGAATGGCTCTGCAAGCCAGATCGACACAGAGCAGGTCCTCATATTTACTGGCTACCTGAGGCAAGTACATGGGAGGACCTGGGCTCTACACAGAGATTATAAAATCTTGCAAACGTGTTAGGTGATGCCAAGCCCGCAGCTCTACAAATGTCCATCAGCGAGGCGCCAGCGCCCAGGAGCTTGATAAGCTAAGGTTATGGCCTCCACTATCTAGTGGCCCAACCTCTGCTTGGAGACAGCCTTTCCCTTCTGCTGGCCTCAATAACAGACAAAGAGCTGATTTGAGGTCCTAAAGCACTGTGTTTGGTCCACATACAAGCGCAGACCGTGAACTGGATAATGCAGCACAAGGGCTGGGTCTGCCTCCTCCAAGGGCAGCACTTGCAGGTTCACCACCTGATCCCTGAAGGTGATGGTCGGAACCTTGGGCACATATTCAGGCCAGGGTCACATGATTACATGAGAGTTGGACGCCCCAAATTCCAGGCATGATTCATTGACCAAAAATGCCTGCAGGTTCTGTACTCTCTTAACAGAAGCCAATGTGGTCAGGAGCACTGTCTTAAGAGACATAATTTTAAGCTCTACTGACTGCAGTGGTTCAAGGGGCGCTTTCTGTAAGGATGCTAAGACCAAGGAGAGGTCACAGGAGGATTCAAGGTGAGGGTGGGGAGGATTAAACCTCCTTGCACACCTCAGGAACCAGATGATCAGGTCATACCTTCCGACAGACCTACCATCTATTGCATCGTGATGTGCGGCGATAGCGGCAACATACACTTTCAGAGTGGAGGGAGGCAGCCTTCACTCCAGTCCTTCTTGCAGGAAGGAAAGCACAGTTCTGATCTTCCCGGCCAGGTTTGGGTCCAGCTTTCAAATAACGGGTCTGCTTCGGTTCCGAAGTAAATTTATGGGTCTCTTTGGGTTCGGGTAAAAAATTTTTGACTCGTGAAGACCTCTAGGCTCTGGTATTTTTCATAATCATATATGTGTATTTATTATCGCAATGGTTAGCATAAGTAGCCTTTAGCATCACATATTTATAAACACTCTGCCTCATACAGTGATCAGAATCCCCATCGGATTGCAATCGAAAGTCATTTCAAGCACTCACTATTGTTGATAGTGAGTTTTGAGCTGAAAATTGTTTTAAATGTCTTAAATGTTTGTTAGCTGGTTAGCACAATATTATTTATATTAATAATATTACATGCTGCATGTCTCCACAAACGTAATTTCTTTTGTGTGAGTACATGGATAGGGAACGCAAATACAACCAGATGGTGTAGTTCCAATGCCTACCAATAGGGGCTAACATACCATGCTAACCAGTAAAAATAGAAGTTGAAATTGTCCATGATGAACCAAACTCAAGATCAATATGAAACTCAAGCTCAATGTGAAACTCATAAATTTCTTTTTAAATCTAAAATCTTTAAAGAGCATTGAGTACAATTTCAAAAGAATGCATGAGAAAAGCACTTGACTCACATGCAATCTTAAAGCTCATTGTTTTTATTTCTATGCTCTCACTTCCCTCTCACTTTTTTTTTTTTTTTTTTTGAACCATGTTTTTAACTTGTGGCTTTTGATGCCATCTGTAGTATTGTACTGGGCATCCGTGACTCTAAACTGCGTTTATCAGTACCAGCGTGTGTGTGTGTGTATGTGAGCGAGAGAAACATAGAGAAAGAGAAAAAAGACCCCTGCTGTGTCAACCAGGCATGCAGGGAACAGATAACCAAATCTGCAAAAGAAAAAAACAAGACCTAAAGGTAGACAGAAAAAAAAAAAAAAAAAAAAAAAAAAAAACCTAACAGGGTGAAAATAATAGGTTGAGTAATCTTACTTCAGAGCAGAATTCCAGCAGGGTGTAAAGAAAAAACACTGTTTTGTGTAATTGAGCACAGATTCCTGACTGTGAACATGAGAAAAAGCAGACCAGACACACTTTGACTACTTATGTGATCATTTTACATTTTCTACATTATAATATATGGTGAAACTGACAATGTTAATTGAGCCTAAACATCATTTTTGATAAGGGAAATTTTCATAAGTAGCTAGAAATTAGCAGCATACAGTATAAAAGTTTCATTTGAATATTTACACCTTTAAAAATATAACATTTACAAATATGTAAAAAAGGAACTTTAATGCGGTTTCACATAAAGTACACTTTGTGTTCTATGGCATGATTTGAGGTATTCCAAAGAGGATCTTTTGTGCTTTATTGAAAACAAGGAAATCTCACAATAGGTATGTTTACATGCACTAATTTTCCGTCAATTTGAATGAATCAATATGATTCTGAAAGGGCTCTCGTAATGTAACAGGCACTGCGCATGTGCACAAGGTATTTTTGAATCCGATTGAGAAGATTCAGGCATTTACATCAGAGGTTCTCGAGGTCCACTTTCCTGCACAGTTTTGCTCCAAGCCTAATCAAACACACCTGAACAAGTTAAGTACAGACTTTAAGATTACTAGAAATTTATAGGCAGGTGAGTTTGATCAAGGTTGGAGCTAAACTCTGCAGGAAAATGGGGAGTTGAGAACCCCTGATTTACATGCATTGTTTTTTTCCCCTATTGATCAGAATATTTTAGGTCTACATGACCCCTTCTGATCTGATCAAACATTAATTCAAGCTCAGTTGGCTTGATTGAGCTGCTTTATAGCTGAATTTGTAAAAAAAAAAAAAAAAACTGCAACATCGACACTGTTATTGCTAACATTTCTATAAGCTAACATAACGGTCTGCACTGACAACGAGAGTTAGAAGAAAGCAAATACATATTTGGGTGGTGTAATATTATAATTAATTATATATTAAGATAACCTATGTTATTGAAATTGCTAAAATAGCCTATAGGACAATAATGAACAATATTCACCTTAATTATTTATATCTAAGTTATATATAATATATAACTATATATATACAAGTTTATTGACGCTGATCTGTAACTATTAGCAATCCTGTCCTGAAGAACAGACTCAGTCTAATTTTCCCCGGAGGCTCTGGATCGCTGTCAGATGAGCCGTCAGATGAGCCGTCAGATGACAGCGCGAAAATACAGGCATTATATAGCGGGTAAATTTGACCCGCTCTGCGCTTATAGGTATAAATGCCCCGTTTTTTTGATCTGGTTTTATCTAAACCATTTTTAACACCAAGGGATTGTAAATTACACAATTTTAGTAAAAGTCAATGAGTGGGAGACTTGAATGTTTTATTGAAAACCTGTTATGTACATTTGAAAAATGTTCTAGTGTTAAACACTTGCAGTCTGTATAATTCATAAACACAACTTCATTCTTTATAAATCTCTCCAACAGTGTAGCATTAGCCCCGTTAGCCACGGATCACTATCAAACTCATTCAGAATCAAATGGTAACATCAAAATAAATACTATACTTACATGATCTGATCTGCTGCATGAAGAACACTTTGTAAAGATCCATTTTGAGGGTTATATTAGCTGTGTGAACGTTGTTTATGCAATATATTATAGAGTTGCGAGCTTGGGGGCGGGGATTGCGAACATTTAAAGGGGACACGCACAGAAATGGCCCAAATTATGCCCCAAAATAGGCAGATAAAAAAATATTTTGAGCTGAAACTTCACAGACACATTCAGGGGACACCTTAAGGCTGGTTCACACTGTGCGATTTTGGCCAAGATATGGTCGTCTGAGACAAATTTTGCAAATCCTAAAAGATTCCTAGAATCCTAGCCTTAAATCTGTTGTCTTTGATCGCTAGTTTGACATGTTCACCGACAGCCGGTTAATGACCGTTGCGATCAAATTTTACCTCCGACGAAATTCTGGCAGTCTCAGAAGATTTGACGCACAATCCTCCAGTGTGACTTCTCCTACGACGAACGTCAAATTGTCTTCGTTTTTCAAGACAAGCCGTGATCAAAATTAATGATAGAGATGTCGTTGTTAGCCACCATTTCAGTCCTGTGTGTAACGCAGCTCACTGTCAATGAATGTGTATGTTTTGATGATGTAAAACTCCAGACAAGTTTTCATGTGCGCGTCCGTTTTTAACGCGTTGTGACTGTCATGCAGTCTGACATTAATGACAGCTGAGATCCCAAAGTGTGACATGAGGATCATGTTCGTACAGTCTGACAAGTAACCATCGCAAAGGACTATTATAAATCGCACAGTGTGAACCCGGCTTTAGACTTATATTACATCTTGTGAAAAAGGGTTCTAGGGCACCTTTAATTAAACAGGCATGGGGGCTGTTGAGGTCTGCCACTAGGAAACAATTCATTGAAGTGTCCACTTTAGTGACACCACAGCAAGCAACATGAATCATCTACAGACAGCATTGATAGACCTGCCAGGATGCAGTCTTGCAAAGAAACTGTTTGTTATTGCCGGGTCTGAGGTGAGGAGATAAGATATGAAGTGGCAACAAGAAGATGGGTTTTGACCTCTTAGCTATATATGAAGTGGAAAAGGACATGTTGTAGGGTCATTATGAAAGATTAATGGGAAATGAAAGTACAGTGGATATGAACGATTGTGTTGCAAAGTCAAAACTGTAAACACTGGGGCGGGGGGTAGTGGATCGTGTGCCCCTCCAGTGTTTTAGTTGCAAAGTCGCAAATCAGCCTGAAATCTATACTTCTACATCGAGTTAGTCGTTGTTGACTAGACAGTCTGAGAATCTCAAGCTCTGAAATGAAAACTTGTTTGAGTCCCAATTTAGTAATTTTGCTATTTATTTGATCTCTTTAGTATGTTCATAACCTGTCAGTGTGTTAGGTAACCTTATCAGCCAGAAAGAAAATGTGAAAGTATCTGCACTAGTTTGGTGGAATTCCACTGAATCCCCGCTTGCACTCCCCCTTCCTGCCTGCTAATGTAATCAGAGGGAAACAGAGGTGCTTCCCAAAGCTACGGCTTCCAGATAACACTCGTTTATCACACGTTGTTCCACTCGCTGGCCTATTCAGACCTCCGGCGACTTTCAACCCCAGCTCCCTGCACCCCCAGTCAGGATATGATAGCATAGTGGTTGATTACGTTTGCGTTGATATTGAGCCATTTTTATTATCATTTTAAATGTTGTCAACATTATGAGTCACTTATTATCTGAATCATTACAAAGAGACTTTTATGCTGTTAATGGAAACAGATTTTTCAAACCTTGTGAAGAGGGTTTGCCAGCTTTGGTTTAACATTTGAGTCTTACCAATTCTATTGCAGTTTATCTTTGTTTGAGGCAACTTTAATGCTATAAACAAGGCAATTAATAGATCTTATACTAGTGAAACCTAACTCAGAAATGTAATTGTCTTTCAATCTAACAAGTAAAAAAAAAAAAAAAAGTGCTAGTGTCATAGAAAGGCCCCCTAATCTTATAAGTGAAATGCCTTGAGCTAACAAATGAGACTCTTTGCCTGCCATTTGTCAAAGTGCACCAGGGGAAAAATATGCTGGAGCTGAGCTGATTTGTCTTCTCAGCCAGTCGACAGTGGTGGCAAAAAGCCAGAAAATTTAGTCCACACACACACACACACACACACACACACACACACACACACACACACACACACACACACACACACACACACACACACACACACACACACACACACTCACTCTCTTTCTCTCTCTCTCTCTCTATCTCTCTATCCAGGAGGTTCCCATCTAGATTTCTTGCTCAGGCCTGGGTTTTTGGCATCCTGGATTGTAGCAAACAAGCTCCTCAGAGGGCAAACCCTACAGCCTTGTCGTCTCCTCAATCCCATAGAAAACATCTACAGTATGAGAGCACTGGTTTCAGAGCAGTCAGTGAGGTGTGAGTCCAGTAAGTCCAGAGCCCTGGCAGTATCAAAAGAGGTCTTGTGTTTGAGGCTCTTGACTCAGCTGGACCCGCTCTCTCTCTCTCTCTTTTTTTTTTTCTCAACCTGCTTCCATGGAAATAATGAAGATCTTGGCACAACATCAGGAAAATATTACCTGTGGATTGACTTCTCTTTGGTGGGTTAAGGGATGCCAATCTTCATTGGTGGGCAATGCTTCAGGAAAGCCTGGTTAAAGCTGCCCATAGTTCTGGAGCTTCCTGTCAGATCCAGTTCTCTTAAATAGGGCTGAAGAGCTGAAAATAGATACTTTAACCTCATAAATGTTTGAAAAACAACTCTGCTGTATGTGCAGTCACTTCACTTGGTGAAATCATAAGCCAGAAAGACCGAATAACCAGGGGACATGCCTTTTGAAAAATACATTGCTTTGCTCAATACGACAGCTCTAGGAAAGAACTCCTACTTTTCAATTAAAAGAGAGCAATTCTATAGCATCCCCATTCATCTCAGTGGCAATTGCTCAGCTGGTGGAAGCAGACATTGAAGTATGCAACCTAATTAGCACCAACTTTACTCTGTTCTCCCAGTTCTGCTCAATTTTATTTATTTAATCATGAGCTATAAATGTCATGATCAATTTAAATTACAAATCCGGTCCTACTTTATATTAGGTGGCATTTACTACTATGTACTTACATCAGAAAATAAGTACAATGTATTTATTGTGTTCATATTGTATTGCAAAAAACTTTTGCTGCTATTGAGGTGGGATACAGGTAAGGTTAGGGCCAGATTTGGTGGTATGGGTAGGTTTAAGGGTGGGTTAAGGTGTAAGGAATGGGTCAACACTAATTATAATGCAAAGGTCATTTGCTCCTAGTAGTGAATTGCATTTTGTCAGTCAGAGAGTCAGGATGCTTTCTGGTGTGGGAAGTTCCATAACTTTAACAGAGGGGTTTGGCTTATGGTGTAAACATCCATTCTCTAAAACCTGCTTTGAACTCAGTGTGATGATAAGCCATAAGTATGGATGTTGTCATCACAGAAACTTGATTATAAGTAGTAGGGATGTAACAATATCAAAATCTTTCTCAAATGTATTGCTCATGGTTAGTTCATGCTAGTTAAGACATTAAGTGTTACAAATTCAACACAAATAAGATCCTGCAAGATCCAGACAGGTGAAACAGAACATTTTTGTAAGTTGGATTCATAAAGACTTCACTTGTTTCTGAAAGAATGATTCAGTAATTTATACATTTTTAACAGTAATTTGTTGGCACCTAGTGGCAACAATCGATACAGTCGTTATTTGAAGAACCCAGTTACTTTCAAAAGGTGATCGGTAATGTAGACATCAGCGTTTATATCAGAATAATAAAATTTTGTATACCTTCTATGATAATTGGGATATTTGTAACACAGAAATAATGATACTGCATAATTGAAAATACCCCACACAGCAAAAGAACTCCGCGACGGAGTTATCGCGGTTTCCGGACTGTATCCGCGAACGGACCCGTATCGGCGTCTACTTGCGCATAGTGACAGATCCGCAACGAAGGCGGATCGAGGACCCCCGTGGCTCCGCACTGCATCCGCGATTAAAACCTTACCTCCGCAAATTGATACAACCGTTACAGTAAAGGCGCGTGCGTGTCCACGGATCCGACATGGGTCCGCTCAGGATCCGCTGATTAACAGTAGAATTTACGGAGCAGTTTACGGAGCAGTGTTTTGAAATCGCCCATCACTAGATATTGTCATAAAATCATAATTTATTTTTTTTGCCGCACAAAACGTATTCTCGTCACTTCATAACATTAAGGTTGAACCACTGTAGTCACATGAACTGTTTTAAATACGTCTTTAGTAGCTTTCTGGACATTGACAGTGTTAATTGTCTTGCAGGCAACGGAGGCCTCACTGAGCCATTGGATTTTATGAAAAATATCTTAATTTGTGTTCTGAAGATGAACTAAGGTCTTATGGGTGTGGAACGACATGAGGGTGAGTAATTAAAGACAGAATTTTCATTTTTTGGGTAAACTAACTCTTTAAAGATTAATCAAGCAGCTTTGTGTATATCTCTTTCTGCATTCATTGCTATATTCATGAGATGAGACATCTCTATTAAAGGATACGCTCCTCGTACTTCGCCCACCCATCACACCAGAACCATTTTCGGAACCGGAAGACCTATCGTTTCATACAGTCATGTGACCACGATAATATCGAGACAATTTTGCTATCGTGATACCACGGAATTGATAATACCATTAATTGATAATACATCCCTATTAAGTAGTAAAATCAATTTTCCAGTAAAACTGTACATTGTAACTAAAGTAAAGGAATAGTTCTCGGTCAAAAAATTACGCTGACATTACGTCATTTTCTTTGTGTGAATTACACTGTTGTTTAAGTTTGGCATCCCTAATTTCCATAATTGTCAAATCTTGTGAACTGATGCTGTTGCATGCACAAACACCCATAAACACATACAATATGTATAAACATACATCATTTGTTGTTCTTAAGGCAATATGCTTACTATATTAATAGAAGATAAATTAAATGACTGTACCTTTAAGGGTTTTGTGTAACATGATATTTTGTGTAACATGTTTCTACAAGAGTCTTTCTGTCCCTGTGGCTGTGAATCCACAGTAAATTGCCAAAAAGATAAGCTCATGTTTGAATAATTCTTAAGAACATAAATATTTTGAATTGAACACTTTGAGAATGATTCAGAGAAATTTGTGCTTCAGTGGAAGCAATAAAATCTGAGCGTCTTTACAAAGAATTAACATGATAAATGTTTTTGATTAGTGATTTAGAAATAAGGCAGAATCTTATTTTTACATTTTTCAAAATCCTAAAACTATTTCCAGGATGAAGGTAGGATTTCAATGTCGTCTCAGACGTTTGAACTCCAATGTATGTGACATTCAGGAATTCAGGCCTTTCCAGATTTGATTTCACCATAGCTCTCACATGAGAAAAGGAAAGAGTGATGAAAATACTTTCCAGAAGAAAGAGATCGGTCTCTGTTTCACCTCAAGGCCACTGCATGCACTAAAACCGAGCGCAGAAGGCCCAGAGTTCACTGCACAAGCCCAAACAAACAGAGGAAGAGCGCAGAAGAACAAAGAGAGACAAGAGGAACGCCAGTAGCCTGATGTGGGTTGATCGGTGTCAGTGGCGAGTCAGTCATCCAGACCTCTGTTTCATTTAATGTGGGAATTTGGAGGGACAGGGATAAAGAGAAACAAGGGAGAGAGGAAGAGGTGAAAGAGTGCAGTCTGATGAGAGCTTCCTCTGGGACGCTGCGTGTTTTCCAAAGGAAGCACATGAGGGCTAATCTCTGGCCCCTGGAGAAGACAGCAGCTCCTGCCGGCCCTCGGCACATTGTTCCGTTATCATCAGGCATGGCGGATGAGTCTCGACTCATTCAACCTCTTGCTTATCATGAGTTTTGGTCAACAACACCCAAATGAACACATGCAGTTTACAATTTTGAGATGACACACACACTTGTGCATTGTACCCACGCATATAGGCTAAAATCTTGTTCTATTCTCAGCTGCTCAGTGTACGGTCCACTTCCTTCCTACTCTTCCTACACTCTTGTGTGTGTGTTCAACTAGAGGAAGTGCTGAAGAAGACAAGGATTCCATGTGGTCAATATATACTCGCTCATGGCTTTCCTCAGGGACTCCTTCATTTTCCACTGAGTGTCCGCTGGAAGTTACATCTGCAGTGTCACAATGACCAGAACGACCTGGACCTGCTGCTGTAATTATCTGTAATTAATGCAATCACTCGTAGTCAGCAGCTGCAGAGCACAGACAGCGGTGCGCTATTCTAGTTTCTTTGACTGAGTGATGTGTGTAAGGAAAGGGAGGGTTATTCATAGGGGTGTTGTTACGGCATTATTGTTTTTCAATATGTTGAGCAGCACAGTAGGTTACGACTTAAGGAATGTGCTTAAGGAATTTCCAGATTGATACTTTGATGAATGTATGTAATTATGTAATTAAAGTTAATGAGTAACTAAAGTAATTATATAAACTAGTTTTCTAAATTTTTAAGACTTGAAAAACACATGCAAAACATGTCATCGCAATGTTAAAGGGTGTTGTTGGGGTTGCATTGCATTGCAGGGGTGTCCAATCCTGCTCCTACTGGGCCACTTACCTGCAGAGTTTAGCTCCAACACACTTGCCTGGAAGTGTCTAGAAATCCTGAGGACCTTGATTAACTGGTCCAGGTGTGTTTAATTAAAGTTGGAGCTAAACTTTGCTGAAAGGAACAAGATTGGACACCCCTGGAGTAAGGTGTACTGAAAGTTTTTAGCATATTGCTGTGTGGCTTCTAGGGTGTTCTGGTGAACTCCCACAAGGAGGTTTATAGCCTATCCATCATTTTCCTGAACATGGAAGTCTTTACATTTCTGGTCTCCAGTGCTTTAAATTTTCATAGCTGATAATGCAATGCTAATGAAAATTTTAATGGCTCCATAATGACTTTTGGCATTATGATTGTGAGTTGCAAGATGTCCCAGGTTCCAGATGAGTCCCCATTTGTCTCGGCCAGGTCTAGCTGCAGTAAAGGAGACAACAAATTTTATTAACATACGAAAAAAAAAAAAGGAAATAAAAAACAAACATGAAAACAACTGAAAAAAAAAACATGGTGTGAGGAGAGGAGAAAAACCCCTCAAAGAATGAAGGAAAACTGCTTAAATCACCGGCATCAGCTCCATTGGTCGCCTTGATTTTGCCAAGTAAGATATGTTCCTGGATCAACATTTTTTGTTGATATAGGAACAACATCCATGTCCAAAAACATAGTCCTAACCCTATCTCTACCCCTAAACCTAACCCTACCCACAACTTCAGATCAACCCACAAAATCAGAAGCCCCTAACCCTCTTTATAAGCCTTAAAGGGATAGTTCACCCAAAAATGAAAATTTGATGTTTATCTGCTTACCCCCAGTGCATCCAAGATGTAGGTGACTTTTTATCTTCAGTTGAACGCAAATTATGATTTTTAACTGCAACCGCTGCCGTCTGTCAGTCAAATAATAGCAGTAGATGGGAACTTTAACTATAACAGTAAATAAAACTTGCTTAGACAAATCAAAATTAAAACCTGCGGCTCGTGACGACACATTAATGCCCTAAGACACGAAACGATCGGTTTGTGCGAGAAACCGAACATTATTTATATAATTTTTACCTCTAATACACCACTATGTCCAACTTCGTTCAGCTTCCTGTTAGTGAGGTCAAAGAACACCCTCTGAAGACGGAAGTGATATATATACCCATATACTTCAATGAGCGCGAGACATCACTTCCGTTGTCAGAGCGCGATCAGACCTCACTAGCCGGAAGCTGAACGAAGTTGGACATAGTGGTGTATTAGAGGTAAAAAATGATATAAATACTGTTCGGTTTCTCGCACAAACCGATCGTTTCGTGTCTTAGGACATCAATGTGCCGTCACGAGCCGCAGGGTGTAATTTGGATTTGTCTATGGAAGTTTTTTCGACTCTTATTGTTCAAGTTCCCAATCACTGCTATTATTTGACTGACAGACGGCAGCGGTTGCAGTTAAAAATCATAATTTGCGTTCGACTGAAGAAAAAAAGTCATCTACATCTTGGATGCCCTGGGGGTAATCAGATAAACATCAAATTTTCATTTTTGGGTGAACTATCCCTTTAACTTGACGTTAACTGTAAAACTTTCCCTCAAATTCTGATTGGTTGGTTGGAATGTTGTTCCAGGATCAACAGGGGTTCACCCAGCTCCAACACAGACAGGACCCCTCAATAATAATGACAAATAATAAAAACAAAGCACAAATATGACCCACACAGGGTTCATAACAAAGACATGAAGCAGTCCGACATCAACTACGTTGATAACAGGTGGTTGTTCGTATTCTATGTACATCTCCGGATCGCATTGAAGTTCAGATGGATTTTCATCTTTAAAACAACAGCACAACAGTTCAATGTAAGTTAGAATCTTTCCTGACAATTCTTATTTGTTGCTCAAGAAAAATTGGATATATCTCTTCAATTATATATGCAGGTTGCAAACAACTACTCATGAGTTAGCTATACAGTTAGCACACATTTTATTTTCACTTTTTTTAGGTACATTTCTTCATGGTGTAGCTGCTGCAGTTGAAACAAACTGATTCACTTATTTTTGGTTGTTTTGTGGGTTTACATGTCAAATAGTGTTGAAAGGGTGCTTCCTAGATTTAAACTGGATGACATCAGGTTTTTATGCAACACAGGCTCATTGGAAAAACATGGCTAAATTGTAAAAATGTGCAAAACTCAAGCTGTAATAACTGACATAATCACTAGTGGCAGTAAAACACCAACAAATTGTATTCCTTTTCAAACAAATTATGATTACAGGTGAAGATTATCAATTACTCAAGACTTATTTTTGCACTGTTCCTTGCAAAATACTATGTTATGACCTCAAAACACTTTTATTATTGTGCAGGATATGTTTATTAGTACATTTTGACATTTTCATCACATAATCAGCTCCATATGTTTAGCTTTTCTGACAGTGTAAACTTGTGTGGTTGCTCACCTGATACAGCAATGCACTTTCAATGCGAAGCGTTTGGGTACGAGTTGCATGAACCATGAGTCACGATAAAAGAGCTCAAAGACTTGTAGAAGCAAGCTAAAAAGGTTCACTTTTTAGCTCATGTTTGCTACATTATTTTCAAATACAAATATAACAATCGTTTATCTGCTTTGGATAAAACGTAGAGCACATTTAGCACCACACAATGAACAATTCTCTTCGAAAGTGTCACAAAATATGCAAAAACAAATATAATATTATTTTGCAAAAATTTTGCCACAGGTATTTTTTTTTTTTTAGTGAGCCATGATATATTTAACAACATAGGTTAATTTCACTGTAAATTCATTTTAATTTTTTTGCATTTTTCTTATACTTCAGGCCCTGATTGAGCTCCCCCCACCCTCTTCTATGAGATCAAAACAGCACATTTTTATCCTCTTTCATCCGGCTATTAATATATACCAACACAAGTTTGCAATGTGTCAGTCAGTCCAGAACTGCAGTGTGATTACAAATTAGGAATGCATTAGGGAGTGTCAGGACGTGCCTGGTTAAGCTTGTATACACAGCTAGGGTTAGTTACGCTCCCTGAAAGTCAATGTTGGCACCTGCACCTGATCACTGGAGTGAAATGTTACCATACGATCATTCTATTCCTTCAATCAACTCCTCATTGAGGAAATCTGGAAAGGAAACTGGATTTGGAGTTCTGACAGGTATGTTGGGATAATCCGGTCAGTGGGGCAGACCTTCAGAGCCTTTTATCAGACATTCCTTACCAGATTAGCAAGTAGTGTCAGCCAACAAGAGAGAAAATCTCAGCTGTCAACAGACTAAATGGAGAACACGGGATCAGACCCCCACTTGAGTGTATGGGTAATATTTTTATATTGGGAACATGTCCTAATGCATGCCGTATGCATCCATTTAACTTGTGTATAAATGTGTATAAATATCCAAACAAACATGAACAGTTTTAGGAGCAGCACGTTGCGTCATCAGATTACTTTGTGTGTGTGTGTTTGTGTCTGTTTTAGTGATCCATTAGTTGTTAAATTTCCACCATAAAATCAGAGTTACTTAATAGAGAAATAAGTAACATTACTTTTCTATTAATTTACTTAATTTACTGAGAAATACAGCACGTAAGTAGAAATAGGCACCATATTTCAGATTCAGAAGCATTGTAGGAGTTGTTGTAGTATGATCATGATGGATACTCTTGTAAAAGAGTACTCATTAAACAAACTAATATACTTTAAAAGAATATACTGAAGTGTGAACTGAATTTAAGGTCTTCTAAGACTTAATTGGAAGTTAATTACAAGTAGGTAAAATATATATTTAGCTGGATTTAAGATCGCTTTTAGATCCACTTATATAGGACTTAAGTCCATCTTTACATGTAATTTCATTGTTCTTTTATCTCTGAAATATGGTTATAGTGTACTGCCGAATGTACTGACATAATTTATGGTAAACTAAAATATATTTTAATGTAATTTATATTGAAACTTGATGAAGGTCAATGATAAGTCAATTTAGTACATTTAAAATATATTACCTCTAAATGTAATATTGAATAACTCACTACAATTATTATACTCAAGTATTTTATGTGTGCTTTAGTATCTTAGTCAACACAATAAAGTAAGTGTTCTTCTTTAAAATGTGTAACCCTTTGGATTCTACTCTCACCGCATTGAGAATTCGAATAGGTGTGATGGCAGACGGGTGCCCTAACAAGGACTCTAAAGACTTTGACTCTTGGGGCCAGGGGTGTAGAGTGAGGTACACTAGCACAGCTCTTACTAGCTGGCCTCTGTTACACTCACCCCCTAAATCTAACTACCATATGGGTCACGGCACCAATTTAACCCCTCCGGTTCTACTTGCACCACTGCAAGAAGGATTTGAACCAGAGTTTCCGGCATGGTAGGCGAGTGTTCTTACAAGGACACTAAAGACTGTGACTTTTGAGGCCAGGGGAGTAAGGTGTACTTGCACAATTCTCATTAGCTGGCCCCTGTTACACTCATCTCCAAATATTACTCCCATTTGGGTCACGGCACCAATGTAACCCCTCAGATTTGAACCAGCGCTTCTGGCATAGGAGGCGGGTGCGCTATCAAGCGTCAGTCGCTAGTCCACCTCTTGAGGCCAGGGGAGTGAGGTTTGCTCGCACAGCTCTTACTAGCTGGCCTCCATTACATGCGACAAAAGATTATTAAAACATAATGAGGTCACACTTTATATTAGGTGTCCTTAACTACTATGTACTTACATCAAAAGATAAGTATACAATGTACATATTGTGTTTATATTGTATTGCAAAACACTTTTGCTGCTATTGAGGTGGGATACGGGTGAGGCTAAGGACACTCTTGGATTTGTATTTGTAGATTCTAAGGTATACTCATATAATTTGTAGTGAATGTTTGGTGTTGACTCAGAGCTCAGAGGTGTGATCACCATAAACTTTGTCGTTGACAACCAACGATCATCATGCGGCTTGTTTTCTGTTGGTTGAGAAAGAAATTTATTTCGATAGTCCAATTTAGATTCTATGAGTAGCGTTGCACCTACCTACATGTCAACTAATTCTCATTAGAGTAGTAGATTGTTAGGTTAGGTTTAGGGTTAGTAGAATACTTTTACATTTAGTAAATGTCGGGAAGCATCATAATAAAGTGTTAGCTGATATTAAGCATACAATGCTAATACTCTAATGACTGCTAGTTGACATGCAAATGCAAATTTATTAATAGCTAGAATGTCTAAAGTGGACTATTAAAATAAAGTGTTACAGAAAATAATAATAATAATAAAAGTACTAAGACAATTCTTGGCCAAAATGTAACTTTCAGATGTTCCTCAAAACTGAAACTAAAGAAACTAGTGATCCTGGAAAAGGTTTAATTAATTGTGATCAACATAACAGTGAAAGTGGCTGTGGTCTTTTTTCCCACAGAGGTGACAGGTGAAGATTGAGTAGATTTGTGTTTGTGGTGGTGTGGCGTCCTCTGAGACGTGTGAGAGCAGGAAATCAGGACGGCTGCTGTCTCATTAAACGCCACTGCACAGACAGGATATGGCAGTGAATACAGGAAGTGAGGGCAGAGTCCTATCGCTCAAACAACACATACACACACTCATACTCAATCTCTCATCTTCTCTTTTGGACTGTCTTTATTACACACACAAACACACACTCACACTACTGTTGGTGCTGTTATCTTCTTTTCGCAGGGTTTCCTATGGATTCACGCCCAGCCAAGGTCTCGGATCATCATCGTGGATCACAGCGGTACAGGATACACAGCCTACATGTTAACTCCCATTATAATTATGGTCATTGACTATAGTTTAGCATACATGTACAAATACATTACTTTTTAGCTAGAAAAAAAAAAAAGTTTATCATCCAACAGGCAAGTTTCTTTTACGCCTCTGCTCTTTGCAAGCACCATTAAAAATGCATCTGTGACCATCAGATTTCCATGAAATTTCCATGAACAACATGATTTGTAATCAAATTAGTGCTGATTCTCCACTACCAAGATTGGCTTTTAATAAAACCTGGCTGTTGTTTTCCCTTTTCCTGAAAAAAGTATAGGAAAAATTCAACACCCATAATGAACTGGGCTTGATCCAACTGTCTGTAAATGTAGATACAAAAATGCACAAGTATAATATGTAATTTTTACAAAAGCCCTAGAGCTGTCAAAAGTTCTACGTCATCCGGCAGACTTTTGCTGACAAATAAACAGGTATATCTTGTGCGGGTAACACAGATAAAGACTACACATTGTTCATTAACATACAGACATTGTAATAATACAAAGCTAGTTGGAAACTGGAATAATTACCCTTTAAGTACTATTTACAAGTGTCTTTTAATATACATGCAGGTAATTTCAGCTATGTTGTCCTAAACGGGATCGAGCCCATCTAATCTTCCAATCAACAGCCAGAGTATATAAGCAGCTGCTTACCTCTCTTCAGTCTCAGCTGTTCCAGCATCCCTCCACCCTTCCCAAACTCCACCTTCATCTCAGGTACCTTGCCCTATGTAATCATATCCTATATTTATTCACTCTGGGGGGTATATCAGAGCTCAAATTGAAGCTGCTTCATCGATCAGTGGACAACAAGCCAAATTAGCTAACCTAATACCCTAAAGATTATATGGGCAAACAAACTCATTAATAGAAAACACGTATTTGTCGACTTTACCTGTACTGTACTGACATTCACCATAGTATGCCTCACTTTCAGAACATTTAAATTCACTGCTTCTCTGGTGGAATGATCTTCCAAACTCCACCAGTCACTCACAATCATCAGAAATGCTTAAAAATCTTCTGAGCATGTAATTCTTAAATGCATGAATGTTTCGCCAATCATTCTTACATATTCGGGTCTTTAGCGACCCAGATCTATATCTAACACAGATGGATCTCCACCTGTTGCGATAATAATATCCCTAATATTAGAATAACTGTTACAGAAGAATAAATTAAGCATATTTAGTTAACTTTTGGAGCTTGGAAGGGTTTTGTTTGAGTAAATCTTTTATGACATCCTCACTGTCCTCATCAGTGCTCATTTCCCAGTATATATATATATATATATATATATATATATATATATATATATATATATATATATATATATATATATATATAGGTATTATTTTATAATTTTATGATTTTTTTCTTTCTTGTTATATTCTTTATAATGAATTGATCAACAATTGATTGAGGAATACTAAGAAGGTTGATGTCTAACTTTGAAAAATGAATGAGGAAGATGGTAGTGAATGATGTCCCGGGTCGATAAAGACCCGAGGTATGCATGGGTTAACATTAAATAATTGTATCATTTTTATATATATTTTCTAGCTCATCTTCTAGACTAAAATCTACTCTCTACTATTCCACTGTTTATTTAGTTATTTATTTATTTGACAGGGACAATGTACATTAATTAACATTGCTGTAAATGTAATAGAATTAGCCAAAAGGCTATTTTTCATCCATAGTCCCAGTTATGTCATCTCTCCATCTATGGTTATTTAATCTGCATCAAGGTCATTTAAATTAGGTTTAAAGTGTCCATTGTGAAAATAGAAAGGGGTGTGGTGTCCTCACTGAGCTGGGGAAGTGAACTTTGGGTCATGTAGAGGGCCATTTGGTACAGAGGCGAAGGGCTGGGCAGCCATTGTCTTGGTGGTCCTTCCTGCACCTCAACGACACCTTGTGAATGGGTGATACAGGTCTTTTCTAGGATATGCTGTGTTTATGACTACAGTGATGACATACAGTGCAACAACTTTGCAGTATGTGCAGGTACTTTATGTCCTATAAAGTACTGTTTGAGAATGAATTTGTGCACCACAAGTGTAAGCCATCATGACACAGCCAGTGTCACAATACTGCATGGACTACAAATATATTACCAAACAAATAAAAACACATATTCTTGCTGTTGTCGCGAGTCACTCTCTCACTGTTACACCTGATGACTTTGGAGTTAATTACTTAAAATGCTATTTATCATCATGCAAAAAAAACAAAACAAAAAACAAAACAAAACAAACAAAAAAACAGAAAGATCAAGCTTTTGTGTCAGGTTATGTTGTAGTGCTAAATTTAACCATAGGATTGTGCATTACAACCCGCCGGGAACCAATATGCGATCCACCAATGAGAGAGGTTACATTTCAACTGATTTTTTGATTGGTTAAAATTAATGGAGAATATCTCATTTTTTTTTTTTTTTTTTTTTTTTTTTGTGGGTGCTCAGCTATGGTGTCTATGCTGTAGTTAGAGCCTGTAGTTAACCTATTGTTAGAAATATAGTTTCTTGTTAGTATGACATGTGGACCAACATCAAAGAAATAGTGCTGATAAAAGCTGACTGTGGTGTCAGCTCTCGTCGTCTGTGTCTGGGCCAAAAAGTTGCGCTTGAACCAACAACAAAGACTATCTAGCACTTATTTTCTCCACCTGTGGAAAAAAAAAAAAAATCTCCATACCAACAGGTGGCAGTAGTCTGTATTTGCCATTCAATAAGGGAAACTGAAACAAAGATGAGCTCACTTATCTTTTGACTTTGTTGTTTGCTGGCTTTCGTAGCTTGCGTTTTCTTCTTGTGCACTGGTAGTTCACTAAGCTGAACATCCAATCAGAGGGTTCTCTCACACCAACATGCTCTGTCATTGATTCAAAATGCTCAATTGGCCAAAAAGCTGCTGACGGTTGTCTGACTTGTGCTAATGGTTGGAATCACAAACATTTAGCCGACAGACATTCATTGTCAATTATGACAGATCTATTGGTGAACTAACATGGTTCGAACAAATGTGCTACATTTTGTGAAACAGTCATGACTGTGGTTAATTTTTCCAACAATATATCATACTAGGGTGGTTATGCAGTGAGTTATGTCATTTTATGGGAAACACACACCAGAACAAATGCCTTCATGTGCTATCAGAATTATCACAAAGGTGAGTTTAGTCTGAAACATGAACAGCCTCTCAAGTCGTATTTACGACTCAGAAACTCTGAGGTAATTGTGTGTGTATTTTGGGTGGGTTGGGTGGCCAATAAACTTTGAACATGGTGGAGGAGATATATCAAAGTTTTAAGTTTTATTTGTTTTTCCAACAGCATCTACATATTTTTTTTTTTTTTTTTTTTTTTTTTACAAAAAAAACAGCATTTATTTGACTGAAATGCCAGAATTGTCAGTGAGCTTATGAATATGTAGTGCATGTAATGTTTATACAATTGTCAACTAATGGAACACTAATAAGGCAAACATGAACCTGGTGTCCTCCATGATTCCTATTCTTTTCTAACGACAAATCACTTGAATGTGACAATATCAAATCAAATTTTATAGATGATCCAGATTGCAAAAGAGCAAGGAAGAATGAGAGATACAGCCAGAGAAAGCTTTTTTTTTTTTTTCAGCTACAGTATGCTGGTGTTTAAGGTCATGGCACAATAAACCTCACTCATTTATCAATTCATGTTCATGACCCCTTTGTTGAGGACTTTGTGTGTCCTCAGTTTCCCTGGGGACAATGGGGATGGTTTGACTCATATTCCTGCAGTGGAAGCCATTTCACGGCCTGCTCCCCACTACAAAGCCACTGCCACTACATCTCCAGCCAAGAATAAGCCTGTTATTACCATATAAAAGTCTAATGTAATTGATCCCACATTCAGTTCCGCTGTTTCTCAGTGAATCTGGTAGCAGATATCAAGGCAGGATAGCAGTTATGCATTTATCTTTATTATTTATTCGTGTTGCAGTGTTAGTGGAGACTTGCAAAGACAGAAGTTATTTTGTGCTGATATGGATGGACCTTTTAGAGTGATGACCAAGCCTAAATACCGCAAAGACCTCCGCAAAGGAAGTTAGATGCTTGCTCTGCTGTGTTCTCACTGAGGAAGACTTTTGGAGTTCAGAAAGTTGCAGTATGTTTTCATAATACAACAAACTAGATATATTTGCCTTGTTATGTGAATATGGCTTCAGAAACAAAGATAGCTGACCACTTATTATGCGTCTTATAAAACAACATGTATATGGCTATCTAACTGATTTGTTTATTATGTTAGTATTTGAAAATGTAAATGAATTATTGGCTAAATGAGTCATTTTGCATTTAGTGAATGGTCAAATTTAAAATGGCTGTATTCACAAAATATCTTAAGGCTAAAAGTAGCTCCTAACTTGCAGATTTCGGAGAAACTCTTAAAAATAATGCACGTGTCAGTCCTAAATTTAGGACTATTTATTTATTTATTTTTTGCTCTAAGAGTATTTCACAAAGCATTTTAGTGCTAAAATAGCCCCTAAATCTGTGAAAAATTAGGAGTAGTCAAGTGGACTCCTAAGTCACTAAGACCAAATCACAAACAACTCTAAAATGGCTGTTGCTGGCAATCCACCTCAGTAATCTGCCCAAAGACACTGTACACCATTGAGGCAATAGATGATAGAGCCTTGAGTGCTGAGCCTTTTCTTCATGAATGCAAAAACTATTTTGATTTATAGATTTCAATTTGCAATGACATAACATAAATGTTCACTTATGTACAGGCAAAATGTATTGAATGATGGAGAATAAAACAAGTTGAAAATAATGTCCTATTGTCAGCGCTGATAGCCTTGTGTGCTGATAGACAGCTCAGGTAATCAGAGTTTGAGCTCCTGACCTTTCCCGATCCCGTCCCCCCTTTCTCTCTTCCACTTCATTTTCTGTCTACTCACTGTCTTATCATAATAAAAGGGCAAAAACGTCAAAAAAAAAAAATATTTGAAAATAAATAAATAAGTAAGAAAATAATATGCGAACACCTGTTGCATTTGTTTTCATGAGTTCACACTTACAAATATTTGATTAGGGTAAAAGAGTAAAAGAAGTGTATTTGGCATGCTGTCCAAGGGGATTGAGGGCTCCAAGCTTGAAATTTAGCCCCAACCCAGAGTACTATGGAGTGAGAAGTCAGGGTGGCGGAGGGACGGAGAAAACTGTTGAGGTAACTAGGTGAGTTGGCTGTGTATATATGCATGCCTCCTCTCAAGCTGATTATAGACCATTTGAATGTGCTCCTTTCGATCTTTGTTTATAAAACATCATCTGTCACTTGAATTCTGCAGTCTCTCAAGATGCAGACATTTAAGATCACATTTCGAATCATGTGTTGTGTTTAATAGCATTCAGTGGTGGAAATGACAGTGACTGAAATAATACACAACAGTGACAATGTATTTTTGTAGGCTAACATGTAAGTGTAACGTGTAGTACAACACACACGAATCACAGTAGTTTCAAAAGTTCTTTTTAATAAACAAGGAGAAAATGTCAGAAAATGCAACTACACTTTAACACGAACTGAGAAAACCAAGGGCTTGTAAACACAGGAAATAATAAAAGGAAAACAGAACAGGTGTGTAACTAATGATTAACCATGAAAAACAAAGTAGCAGAACTAACTCAGGCAAAGCGAAACAGGGAACAGAATGAAAATGAAACCAAAATGGAACAATGAACCAAACATACTCCCGACATTAGTCCCCCCCTCCTGGAGAGAAGAATCTTGCTGGCCAATGCCGCCGATTTTACATTTTAACGTTTTAACCATAAATGATTTAACGTTTTAACCATAAACGTTCATCTTGTACTAGCTCTCTTCTTCTTCTCTATAAGAATTCCGGCAGTGTAGACACTGCTAAGTGTATTACTGCCCTCCACAGGTCAAAGTTTGAACTAATTGTTATATACTTGCACTAGCAAATTGAATATGACAATTTAGTTCAAACTTTGACCTGTTGAGGGCAGTAATACACTTAGCAGCATCTACACTGTTGGAATTCAAATGGAGTAGAAGAGGAGAGCTAGTTCAAGATGAGCATTTATGGTTAAAACATATAAAATTTTAATTTGTTTTAGAAAATGAGTGATGGTTTCTCTAGATAAGACACTTATTTCTCATCAGGGATCGCGTAGAACGCTTTGAAGCTTCACTGAAACTGTAATTTTGACCTTCAACCGTTTGGGGTCCATTGAAGTCTACTATATGGAGAAAAATGAAAAATGGAGAAAAATGTTTTCATCAAAAACCTTAATTTCTTTTCGACTGAAGAAAGAAGGACATGGACATCTTGGATGACATGGGGGTGAGTAAATTATTAGAAAATTTTAATTTGAAAGTTAACTAATCCTTTAACCCTCACACCTAATTCTTTATCGTTTACTTATCATATTTGTCTTTTTTGACAGACCGCCCTGAAGGCCCCCTAAAACCTACCTTTACGCCTGAAATACACCTAAAGCCTACCTGAAACACTCAAAACCTACTATTACACTTAAAAACCCTTTCAATCGGAAACCTTCATACAACAAATAGGGGTTTCTGGGGCGACACAGGAATGGGTTACCACACTTATACTTATCTATCATGTCACGGGATTAAGGAACTGCTCAGACAGGGAGGTGAGGTAAACTAACAGACTGCATAGCCTGAAGACCCAGCAATGAATTAACTTAATTGTTTCTGTTTCTCATTATTTGTCCTTCATTGTAGTTTTTTTCTTTTCTTATTATATATGTGATAAACATTAAGTAAGTTGATGTGTTGGGGAATTTGGCTATTATCATGTAACATTTTAATCATATTCTGCTAAAATAAACAAAATTACTTGAAAAAAGATTAGTTCATTTTGATGAACGAGATTCAAAGATCCGATTCAGTAAAATGATCTGAATTTCCCATCACGGCTGTGGCTTCTGACGTCACCCTTGGTTGTCCACCGCAGGCTGCAGCGAGCCCTACCTGCTCCCGGAAGATGCGTCTTCACATCGCAGATAATAATGGATAATAGTGGTGGATTAACGGGCTCGGTGGCTGGAGGCAGAGGCAAGGGATCCCCTTTCCAAGGCGGAAATGGAGACCGGAAGACCCGAGGTAGATCCATGCAACAGAATGGAGAGAACAGAGGGGGGCTGAGGGACTGAATGGAGCCCGCAGAGGTGGGAGAAGGAGGCTGGGTGGGATCATTGGAGATGCAGGAAACTTGGAGCTGGGCAGGACCAGTGGAGACACAAGACACTTGGAGCTCGGCTGGACCAGCGGTGACGGGAGAGTCAGTGGAACATCCTCTTCCAAATCATAACAATGCAGAGGCCAGACACAGCTCAATTTCATCAGCAAGAGAATGGGTGGGGCTCCACTCCATCCTCTCGTACTCCATGAGGACACCCACTGGCATAGGCAAAATTGTTGGTCCTCGCACCTGGTTGCACCTTTGGCTTTTGCTTGGGCTCAGGCTCCATGGCAGAGATGGGCTCGGGGTCTGTGGTAGGCTCAGGCAGTATGTCTGTATTATGAATTGTGGATGACTAGCTGGGCTCTTGACCTGGAGTGGGGCTGACAGGGTCTTTTTCCGCTGGGCAGACGGTGAAGAGCAATCCACAATTCACATGCACCCACTCCACATAAGCAGTGAAAATTCCCAGAGGACTGCCTACGAGCAGGCAAATAGTGGGTGAAAAATTTCCCTCGTGTGGTCCTCGAGGTTTTACTCTTTCTGCTCCAGACAGAGCAACTGGATGGCAGGTAAGTCCATAAATAATCACCATAATAATCCACTCTAGGTTCTGCATTCTGTAACATGTAGCACAACACCCATGAATCACAATAGTTTTAAAAGTTATTTTTAATAAACAAGGATAAAACAAAGGAGAGTGGGAATACAGCAGCTACACATTAACATAATAACTGACAATACTGAACTGAGAAAACCAAGGGCTTATAAACACACAGAGTAATCAAGGGAAAACAGAACAGGTGTGGAACTAATGATTAACCATGGAAACAAACTAACACAACGAACCAAACATACTTTTGATAGTAAGTTAACATCAGCCTGGTTCCCTCAAGAAAAACACAACAGGATTTTTCTATTGGTTTTTGGATTCAGAAAATGAACTCTGTGACCAACAAAAAGTTTATGATTCTTTTTGACACGTTTTGTTCATCATGATAATCTTCAAAAATTGAACACAACTTTCATGAATTTTGAAGCCTAAACACTCATCAGATGTGAAAAGCTAAACGTAGGCTAAACAAACTACACCATAGTCACATGACTTCAACGTCACTCACCACAATTAAGCTTCAGTCAACTCTTAGTCTTTATTTAAAAAAAAAAAAAAAAATCCCTGAAAGTTTGCAAGGACACATTTATTAAAACAATGAGGTTGTGAAAGCAGACTAGTGCATAGAGTTTATCTGTTCGGTGTGATGTCCCTGACAACATCTGTAGTCACATTTAGCCACTTGTTAACTGCTGCCATTTTCAAAACAAGTAAAAGCTTTAAAAATATCACCAGGTGGGATTTCTGATGTATTTTATGCCGTAAAATAAAACATTAAAAATATCTTGAGCCTGTGTTCACCACAGACCTTATTTCAGGCATTTAACCAAAAACCAACTCAAAAAATCCCACTGACTTGAGGACGATGAAAACGGAAGTTCTAAAATGTTAACTCATTTCCAGGTTTTGGCCTAAAAATATGCCATCCCTGCAGCACAACAAATATCACCTTTTGGATTAAACTTGGTAGACTAAATAAAGTTGTCTTGCTAAGGCTAATTTCATAAATTGTATTTTTAATGTACACTACTGATTTCTTTGAAACTTTACAAGTCATTGATACCAACTCATGCACTCTTAAAATGGTTTCAAAAGGGGTTTAACAGCATGATGTCATAAAAGAAAAGGATTGCTGATTCTAAAAGCAAATTTTCAAAGAAATTCAAAACAATTCCAACCTGCTATGTTGTCACTGCGAATCTTCCTGAGAAGTTGCAACCCAGTCTCATATGAAAACGTATCCTGACTACGTTGGTCCAAAGTGCAAAATGTAGAGGGGTTACAATAATGGCCCTTAAATTGTATGACTGTTACATTTTTTTTTTGCCTATTGTTTTGCGTCCAAGTCACGTGACTTTAGAGAGCCCGGCCGTGAGAACAAAAAACATGGCGGACATTTCTCTACTTTTTAGTGAAAAAACAATATTTGGAGTTAGTTTCTGCATAAAAATAAGTTTTGATTACATTTTTAGCGAGAAATATATATTCTATTTTCATAATATTCACTCAGTGAATGTACATAATCACTCGCTTGCGCGTTGTTGCAAAGATTTTTCTGATCTCGCCAGAATAATGTGAAACTGCTACGTTTTGGTTGCTATGAACAATATTTTATTTTCTGCATCAAAATAAGGTTTGATTACATTTTAAGCAAAAAATATATATTATTTATTTTCATAATATTCACTCAGTGAATGTACATAATCACTCGCTTGCGCGTTGTTGCAAAGATTTATCTGATCTCGCCAGAATAATGTGAAACTGCTACGTTTTGGTTGCTATGAACAATATTTTGAGTTAGTTTCTGCATAAAAATAAGGTTTGATTACATTTTTAGCGAGAAATATATATTCTATTTTCATAATATTCACTCAGTGAATGTCAACCCGTTCTCACTCCTGACCGTTCTCACGCTGAAGAAGTCTCCTTCAGAACACATCGCGATATTTGGCATCAGTTCGCGTGTGCTGGATGTTGGTAAGTAGTCGTAAATACGCTGTTCTAATGTTTGATATAATGTCTTTTCTGTTTGCAGATATTAATCAGATTAACGTTAGCTCCCTCATGTTCAGTCACTGCATTATATCTGTCACCTCCGCTGAGGTTTTGCTTTTCATTGCTTTCTATATTAAATACTAAACTAGGGTGATTAAACACTGTCACGTGACGTGCAATATATTGCACAATATATATAACATATTCATATCAGTTTCAAAGTAGTACAAGTGTAGTTTCAAAATGGTATTTGTTGTAGAAGCACGGTAAAAAACAACACTTACCATGCTTTTTACCACAGTATTGGTCGTTTTAATGTGATTTTTGTTGTAAATACAGAGTGACCACAACACTTATCATGCTTTTAATGCCTAATAATGTTAAATCCAAAAACTGTAAGGTCAATAAGAACTTCTTTCCTATATATATTTATATATAAACCTATATATTATAAATAATGATATTTTCTTTTCTCTTGTTTTAGCTGAAAAGACAAAAAGGGCCTTTCGGAAATGGATGAAGGAGACAGAAAGCTGCAAAGGCAAATAATTGCAATGGTATGTGTGTGTTGCTTTTAACCCTTTATCAAACATTTTATCAAGCATTTGTTAAATAGTCTCACAGTAAATTAAAATTAAAGTCAAATCCTGTACATATTTATCACCTTATTTGTAAATCAGTTGTGCCCCTTCTTGGACAGTTGGACGTCCCACACATAAAAGTTTATATTAATTCCATTGAATTCTTTAAAATGATTACAGATTGGGCCCAAAATGTTCCAATGATACATGATGTCTCTCTGCACCTCATAACTACCTCTGTTTGCAAGAGTGGAAATTATCATTTGACTTGTCACATGACATCAGATATTCGATTATTTTGTCATAATCAAAATAATTGAATATCTGATGTCTATTCAATATCTAATCAGTTACACTGCTGATAATGTCCTGCTTGCATGTGAAACATGTTATTTTTTTATTTTTATTTTTTATTTTTTAAAATATGAATATAGCTTGCTATACTTTTAATCATGGAAATGCCCACACATCAGTGAACTTATTACATAAATGCATTTAACATTTAATTGTGCAACACTCTTTACAGAAGGAAATCCTACGGTTATGTATGAACTCACAAGTGCAAGATCATCATCAAGTGCTGTGCTAGGCACATTGGGTAACAAGTGTCCTCCAACGTATCCAATCTGTGACCACATTCTCCACATCTTCCCATGGGACACCAACATTCTTCAGGCCTTCGTTTCCATGTCTTCCCCTGCATTCTCCTGGTGGTGTCCACTTCATATCTGTCTTTGGGTGTTGTTGTTTGGTCATGCTTAGGGTGTGTCCAGGGAGGTGCACCCTTCACTCTGTCACAGTTTTTAAAAGTCTTCACGTGGACTCCTCCTTATGATCTCCTTGAAACGTGCAGAACCAATATTGAAAATAGTAATTTATCTTTTTCCATATTCTTGCCTTTACCAAAGAAGCACCAGTGCTCATCCGGAGTTTTGGTAAAAGTTCTAGTAATGCTGCGACTATAGTCAAATATGTATTTCTGCATGTGTGTATAGCAGGTGTTTGTCCGAACAATTGAAGTTAGTGAGAGTGTTCAGGAAAACCCTCTGAGAACAATCAATATTTATTTAATTCTGTTTGGTGCTGATATAGAGTATTACAGAAATGACACATTGACATTCTGGACATTATTCTGTGAGTTTGTTACCTCTTCATTTAGATGGACTTGAAAATGTCTTGCATTTTGTTTCATTAAACCTTTTTTTACAGTGTCACTATAGTAAATGTCCACCTTAACTACATCTATGGTATCATTATATCAGTACCTGGATAATGTAAATGTAACATACCCATGAATGTATTTTATAGAAGCATTTTATTGCTGAAAATATTTAACATTTATAAAATGCATTAACTATTTGAATTTGCCTTTCATTTAGTTACAGTAAAAGTGAACAATAAACACAATATTATATTGTATTAAAGTTGAGAATGTAAAATGTTATTTTTTCCCCCCTATTCTTTAAAGAAACATATTTTCACATGGAATTTTATCTCATCTCTTGGTTTGTAAAAATAATACTTCATCATATCGATTTGTGTAGTTATATTTCACTATAATAGATTGCGTCTGTAACTGGATATATTTTTTCTCACAATTAACTGATTTTTATACTGTTGTGCAGTAGTTTGGGGCCTACATTTGTCTTTGACACTACATATTGGAATATGATTACAAAATCGAGTACATTCATTATGCTTTTATTTATATTTATTTTAATTCCAAGAGTTCAAATGGTGAAGAATGGTATAAATAAGTGATTAAATGTATACCTTTAATATACTACATATCTACTGTAAATGTTAGAAGCACTTTAGTAGATGCAATTATATCTCTTTCAAATATATTTATGCATCAGTTTAAAACACAAAGGAGTCTTTCGTTGTAAAATGTGATTTTTATCATATTTAATTAGATTAATTATATATTTAAGGAATCTTTCTCGTCAGCCGGAACCGAAGGAGATCTGTCGTCATTTACCATAAATGGACAAGTAAGCGTGACGCATCTGTTCAGCTGTGTTGTGATTGGCTGTGACTCTATCGCAGAACTCGCTGTGATTGGACTACCTTTCAACCCATATAAAACGGCGCTTTATCTTACAAAGTTTGTTTTAGTGTGAATATTACGTTACTCATACATTAAGTTAACTATAAAGTGTTTCCATGTTGTGAGAAATTACTCCTTTACCGAGATCCCAACCCTAACCCTAGCTTCTCAATGAACTACAGCGCCATGTTTCCCGTTCATTGATAGAATGACAGAGACATATGGGTAATGTAGTTTAAAACGTTTAGTAAAGAAATGATAAATGTTAAAATAATAAGATCTTTAATGGACAACTCGATATTTAAATATGTTTATTGTGCAAACATTTATTACATATATGAGGGACAGGCTGAAATGTAATATTTTACTGTAATCACTATTAAAAAACCTTTATGCCAGCTTTCCATGTATGTCTGAAAACTGTGCCCAACATTATTTAGTAATCATAGCATAAGCAGTTGTCCTGTTGATTTTCTCTTTGATACGCTAACCGGACTTTGAGTTACAGCCATTTGAAATGTGCATTTTTTTGCTCTTCCAGGGGCCGGTACTGGCCCCTTGGGGGTGGAAGGGCATTAAAATCTACACAGGTGTGTACTCCTCATCATGGATAACAAACTTTGTTGAATCACATTTAAATATTGGAGTATTTTATCATTTCCTCATTTTCCATTCTAACATCATGCTTGTATAGGTTTTTGATGGGTATTGTGAGACCATCTGATGAAATATGGAAATATTATAACAAAATGTTGTAATACAATAATAATAATAATAATAATAATAATAATTGATTAATTGAATAGTAGTTGATTATTTCTTTGCTTTTTTTTTTGTATGAACACCAATAAATATAATGGATGAACCCACAACTTGCCATTATCCAGCTGCCAGTGTTGGCAGTAAACTAAAAACTATTTATATTTACACTTCACTATTACTGTTACACAAGGATAATGCACTATTCAGTAAAATAAGAAACTGTGCCAAAATGTCATTATCACCCCCTCTTCTTGCTCCTCACATGCCTGACATCAGTAATGTCCAGCTGTCATTTTGAATGCAGTAGTAGATGTACCAGAATGATCAACATCGATCTTCTTCAACTCTGCTTGAAGTGTTTGTATCAGTATAACCCACTGCAGCCTCTCTTTATTCACATTCCTTCCCTTTATTTATCTGGAAACTGCCATCCTTGTCACAACATGAAAGTATATGCAACTTTTGGTGCATTGTTGTCCCAAATATCATGAATTAGATCGAAAATATTTATGTAATATATATTTATGTATTAATAAGTAAAACAATCATGGAAATTATATGTCATTTTTTTAAATTATGAAATAAACTCAGCTTAGTTAAATTGTATTTACTCTACCAAACACCACGTTCATCATAATTTATTACACAACACTTTATTGGAGGATACAGCATAAGGTTGAAATTTGCATAAAGACAAATGAGATTCAAGATAAATAAAAACGTGTCTTCAAAAATACGTTAACGTCATAATAATCCATTCACAGACTTTACTCCTATTGCACAAATGAGCGCCACAGAATCCCATCCAGTCAACTATGATCCAGAAAACAGATTTGATATTGAGTTTAAAATAAAGATTCATTATCACAGCTGAACTGGGTTCTTGCTCTTCCCTGTACATGTCTCTATCATGTTCATGTTCTTCTTCTTCTAAACAGTTTGTTCAGTTGTACTCTACAGTACAACTAATGACCAGAAGATGTGATCACTGATGTGCTGTAGCTTTTTCTCAACCAGAGGAAGAAGTCTTAACATCCCATTGTCAGGCGTTCTTCAGTCCTGGTCTAAAAAGTAAAACAAAAAAACACAGACAATTCAAGTTAAGTAGTTTAATGGACAGCCAGGTCAGCTTATGTTCTGCATGATTTAAACAGTGGTGGGCTACTCTGGCCCTCAGCGTCCACGGTCCTGTAGATTTAGCCTCAACCTCAAACCCAACTGCCTATAACTGTCTATAAGTACACCTGAAGACTTTGGTTAAAATTTTCAGGTGTGCTCAATTATGGTTGGAGGTAAACTCTCCACCTCAAAAGGAGACAGCAAAAGGGCTAGAGTTGCCTGTTCCTGATTTAACTTTACAAAACAGCAGTACATAATATATATATTATAATAAAAATGCAGCACAGACTGTAAGCTAAGTACTGAACAAAAACTGTTTTACCCATATTAACAGCAACCTGTTTTAAAAGATCTTTTAGAAAGGCATGCTCTCTTTTGAGCCTTGATTTCTTTCAGGACAACATACTCTTCTGTTTCTTGTTTCAAGAGCATAATTTGGTCAAAAACCAAGTGATAACCTGTACAATGTAAAATTGTTAAAATACTGCAATAAAAACTTTAAGGCAAGAATTAAGAATAGGCACAGGACTTACCGTACTCATGAAGAAGCCATGGCCATGCATAGTTTCTGCCTCTTGTGTTCCTCCGTAGCTGCACATCAGTCGTTTTTCCTCTAGGATCTTCTGTTAGTGACTTCACTTGCTATCTGTTTTAAAACACAAATACAATGTTTTAGGTCTGTGCAGTATAAGGCCTTATTTCAAGCCAAAAAAAGTATTACACATAATTTAAAGAACATTTACTATTTAATTCCTATTATACTATATTATATTATATTAACTCATTATCTTCCAAAGCTTCCCTGTCTGCTTTTATCTAAAAAAACAAACAAACAAACAGACAAAAAAAAACAGAAGGAACAGTTTTTAAGAACTTTTTAAGAACTTAATAGTCCTTTGAGAGAACAACATTAAATTCTGTACTACATATTACAGCATTGCCTCAACACAAGACATACCAATGGACTTCTGTCTTCTTTGGGCATGAGATGGTCATGTTCCTTCCTCACCCTAAACAAAGGACTTCGATGAGCTTGCTTTGATATAAGGACTGGTCTTCCTTCTCTGCACAGAAAAACAAGAAAGTCTCTACTTACTCTGTGTGCAATTACTCTTGTTCTTAAAACATACAAATTGAGACAGTTATAAATAAGTTAATTTACCATACCATCCAGGAGAGCATTTGATGAGTAAATACTGATTTAAATATCTAGAAACTTTACCTGGAAAGGGCTGATCACGGCAGGTTTGCAGCGACTCACTAGTAGCTCTTGTGAGGGTCGGCTCTTAAAAGAGCTGTTGAGTTTGATGTTGTAGAGATCCTAAAAAGAAGGACTAAGTAATCTGCAAGTAATCCTGCAAGACAGAAAGGAAGGTAAATTTATTACATCACATTCAAGTTGTCAATTTACACATAACTGTAGGATTTCCTTCTGTAAAGAGTGTTGCATAATTAAATGTTAAATGCATTTATGTAATAAGTTCACTGATATGTGGGCATTTCCATGATTAAACATATGTCTTTAATGCAAGCTATATTTATATTTAAAAGAATAAATAAATAAATAACATGTTTCACATGCAAGCAGGACATTATCAGCAGTGTAACTGATTAGATATTGAATAGACATCAGATATTCAATTATTTTGATTATGACAAAATAATCGAATATCTGATGTCATGTGACAAGTCAAATGATAATTTCCACTCTTGCAAACAGAGGTAGTTATGAGGTGCAGAGAGACATCATGTATCATTGGAACATTTTGGGCCCAATCTGTAATCATTTTAAAGAATTCAATGGAATTAATATAAACTTTTATGTGTGGGACGTCCAACTGTCCAAGAAGGGGCACAACTGATTTACAAATAAGGTGATAAATATGTACAGGATTTGACTTTAATTTTAATTTACTGTGAGACTATTTAACAAATGCTTGATAAAATGTTTGATAAAGGGTTAAAAGCAACACACACATACCATTGCAATTATTTGCCTTTGCAGCTTTCTGTCTCCTTCATCCATTTCCGAAAGGCCCTTTTTGTCTTTTCAGCTAAAACAAGAGAAAAGAAAATATCATTATTTATAATATATAGGTTTATATATAAATATATATAGGAAAGAAGTTCTTATTGACCTTACAGTTTTTGGATTTAACATTATTAGGCATTAAAAGCATGATAAGTGTTGTGGTCACTCTGTATTTACAACAAAAATCACATTAAAACGACCAATACTGTGGTAAAAAGCATGGTAAGTGTTGTTTTTTACCGTGCTTCTACAACAAATACCATTTTGAAACTACACTTGTACTACTTTGAAACTGATATGAATATGTTATATATATTGTGCAATATATTGCACGTCACGTGACAGTGTTTAATCACCCTAGTTTAGTATTTAATATAGAAAGCAATGAAAAGCAAAACCTCAGCGGAGGTGACAGATATAATGCAGTGACTGAACATGAGGGAGCTAACGTTAATCTGATTAATATCTGCAAACAGAAAAGACATTATATCAAACATTAGAACAGCGTATTTACGACTACTTACCAACATCCAGCACACGCGAACTGATGCCAAATATCGCGATGTGTTCTGAAGGAGACTTCTTCAGCGTGAGAACGGTCAGGAGTGAGAACGGGTTGACATTCACTGAGTGAATATTATGAAAATAGAATATATATTTCTCGCTAAAAATGTAATCAAACCTTATTTTTATGCAGAAACTAACTCAAAATATTGTTCATAGCAACCAAAACGTAGCAGTTTCACATTATTCTGGCGAGATCAGATAAATCTTTGCAACAACGCGCAAGCGAGTGATTATGTACATTCACTGAGTGAATATTATGAAAATAAAATATATATATTTTGCTTAAAATGTAATCAAACCTTATTTTGATGCAGAAAATAAAATATTGTTCATAGCAACCAAAACGTAGCAGTTTCACATTATTCTGGCGAGATCAGATAAATCTTTGCAACAACGCGCAAGCGAGTGATTATGTACATTCACTGAGTGAATATTATGAAAATAAATAATATATATTTTTTGCTTAAAATGTAATCAAACCTTATTTTGATGCAGAAACTAACTCAAAATATTGTTCATAGCAACCAAAACGTAGCAGTTTCACATTATTCTGGCGAGATCAGATAAATCTTTGCAACAACGCGCAAGCGCAGTGATTATGTACATTCACTGAGTGAATATTATGAAAATAAATAATATATATTTTTTGCTTAAAAATGTAATCAAACCTTATTTTGATGCAGAAACTAACTCAAAATATTGTTCATAGCAACCAAAACGTAGCAGTTTCACATTATTCTGGCGAGATCAGATAAATCTTTGCAACAACGCGCAAGCGAGTGATTATGTACATTCACTGAGTGAATATTATGAAAATAAAATATATATATTTTGCTTAAAATGTAATCAAACCTTATTTTGATGCAGAAAATAAAATATTGTTCATAGCAACCAAAACGTAGCAGTTTCACATTATTCTGGCGAGATCAGAAAAATCTTTGCAACAACGCGCAAGCGAGTGATTATGTACATTCACTGAGTGAATATTATGAAAATAGAATATATATTTCTCGCTAAAAATGTAATCAAAACTTATTTTTATGCAGAAACTAACTCCAAATATTGTTTTTTCACTAAAAAGTAGAGAAACGTCCGCCATGTTTTTTGTTCTCACGGCCGGGCTCTCTAAAGTCACGTGACTTGGACGCAAAACAATAGGCAAAAAAAAATGTAACAGTCATACAATTTAAGGGCCATTATTGTAACCCCTCTACGTTTTGCACTTTGGACCAACGTAGTCAGGATACATTTTCATATGAGACTGGGTTGGAAGTTGCTGTGACTCTACAGGATAACTGTTTTATTATTTACTCACACTTATGTTGTTTCATTGCATCTTTCTTTCTTCTGTGGAGACGATACAGTATGAATGTCTGATCCACACAGATATCACAGATGTGTGTGAGAAGCAGAATGAAACTCAATCGTAGCTGAAATTTAAGCTGGAAAAAACATGGTCATAATTCAAGTTTATTGTTAGGAAAAGAGCCGTTTTGGATATTTTGCTATGAATAAAACCAAAAGGCTTTTAGGTGAGTAAATGACCATGAATTATTTAATTTACACTTTACATAACATCATAATGTTTCAGGTCTCACCTCTCCTAACCGGTTTTGGAAAAATGTTCATACCTGTTAGCTTTAAAACGCTACAGGACAGGCCTACTGAAGAATCAAGGATAGCCATTAAACAATGGATTCATAGACTCATCATTTGCTATGGAAAGCTGCCATTTTTCATAAAATGGAACCCATTTGTAAACATTTTGAACAGAAAGATGTGCATGCAGGTATGAGCTAATATACAGTAGGCCTAGTAAATTACAGTTAATATATTTATTAATATAATTAATTCATTCGTACATACCTTTTAAATGTAAATATTCGTTTATATTTGGTTTATTATTGCTGTCATTTCAACACTATTGTTTTGATCATTATTATTATTAATTTGGACAGTCAGTGTTTATAGAAAAAAAAATACAGTAAACATCACTTTTCAGCACCAGTTTTACTGAGTTTTGTCAAGCATAAAACTCCTAATTATGTTAACTACTCTATAATATGTAGCATTGATGACTGCAACATGTACAGTAGGCCTACCTGAAACACAGGCTAAATAGTTTCAGCTTGTTGAAAGTCTGCCCTGCCAGAGAGGGTCTGGGATTCATTTGAGTAAAACAAACTGCAAATTGTCCATAACGTGCTGTGAGAAGTGCCTTGATTCGCCTCGTTAAAATGCACGGAAATCCATCCACTAATTGATTGCTGCATATTCAGTAACAAAGCTGCTGATTGGTTTACTTGTGCTCTGATTGCTATTTATGTTTAGCTTTGATGCATTTCCTGTCAAGCGTTTCTGAGAGTCAGGTTTCACTGTGAGTTACTGCAGACAACGATACTGGAGTTCCAGTAGTAAACTGAAGAAAAAAAAAAAAAAAAGAAAAAAAAAAACGTGGTCACTTTGTAGAAGACTATAGAAAGACGTCAGAAGACTTCAGAAGAAAGAAGATCAATATTGTTGGAATTCATCGACTTTTGGGCTAGTTGGACATTTGTTGTCAGTAACTAAAATAATGTGATGTATTTTAAAAAATACAATCTCAAGAATGTAATACTGAATATTGTAGAATTACAGATATACACAGAAACTATGATTAAAAGTAGTGATTGGCAACAGAATGACTGCGCTAGATATGAGGACTGCAATACTGCTCTCTGCGGTTAGATGGCAGCAGTCAGCTGTCATGCTGCACATCAACACTTCCACAGTTACTACAGAGAGTCTGACTTTGCTGCTGCACACTTCATTGTCTTTTATTCACTAGATTGTGAGGAAAAAGTCATTTAGAAAGCAACGAGAAATAACATTTGCGAAAAGGAAACCCCGCAATAATGGACATGAAAACAAGCGTGTGTCTTTTAGAGCGCCGTATGGAAGAGGAGGAGAGATCACACAGGTGAGATCATAGATTACTGACAATACTGACATGATTGAAGGTGTTTCTTTAACTATGGCCATTTTGGCTCTGTGGACAGAGAATTCTGTCATTTCTTCTGAACATTTCCACCACAGTGTCACTTCTGTCACATTTCAAATTATGTGTTGTGTTTAGTAGTCTTCTGAGACGGAAATGACAAAACATTTTTGGATTAAACTTGGTAAATACAGTTGCCTTTCTAAAGCTAATTCCATATGCAGCGTTTTAATATATAGGCTACTATAAAAGCAAATATCATTTTTTTTTTATATACTTTTGCATAATTTTACAAAATTACTGTTTTCAAAAGTGAAATTTATTTATATTTTTCTTTGCTTTCTTCACATGATTTTGTGTCATATTTCAGTTTTTAAGTGACTGCAGTCTCTTTGCTAAACAAGGACACTGATGTTGACATTTTTATCAGTGGCAACATTGTTTTGGGGAGGAAATAACTGCACAGCTATTTTTCATTCTTTATCATATAAATATTGAAATATTTTGTGGTTATTTCACTATTTGTTTAGATCATCATGGATTTTTTTATTATTATGTAAACATTCTAGTTTTTAAAATGGATTTGTGGGTCTGAGACAAGGATAAAACAATTAAAAATATTACATAAAATACATCTGAAAAATAAATAATGCATGGAAAAGTTAAAATATTTTTGTTTTGTTTTTTATACACAAACTTTCCGAAGTGAACAAAACACCTGGCAATAATTAAATTAAAGGAGAGACACAAACTTTTATTATTCATATTTACTGTTACTGAGTCAGTTTCAAAATCCTACATTTGCATGATTTTTTTTTATTATTATTTTTTTTTTACATAAAATGGGAAACTAATCACAGATTATTTTATTAATCACAATTATAATTAATTTTCAGCGCAAGTCATTTATAAATCTATTATTATGTAAAATGTATGCCAAAACACCAACACACACAAAATGTAAAAAAAAAAAGAGGAAAATGGGATCCTGAACACTGAAAATTAATAGTAGTTACAATAATAATGTATAATTACAAAAAAAAAAAAAATAAAAACTTGAGAACACATTAATAATATTACTGTATGAATACTCTTATTACAAAATTACAGATATACACAGACTCTATGATGATTAAAGAAGCGATTATTTTGCTGCAACAGGCGCATGACTGTCCTTTCTCAGTAACACTTGCATTTGATTTTTTTCTGGTAATCTTGATTTTCTCTCTCTCTCTCTGGGAATGTTTAGTCAGGGTTTCTCCCCTGCATCAGCATTTCAGTGCTGAGGAGTGATTTAAAGGGGCACAGGGCTGCCCGACGGGCCCGGCAGTGGAAATAAACACAGCCCCCACCTGACTTTTTAATTAGCCCGAGGTTTGGGCTGACAACTCCTCCTGACACCACGAGCGCAGTAACTAGCTATTACACTAAATATTTGGAGTGTCGCACAGCTGAGGCTGACAGCGTCGGCTTCCTAGGGGGCCAACAAGAAACGAAATGCTGAAAGAAATATTACAGAAATCAGGGGCAATAAGAATGCGTGCAATGATCATGTGCCAGTGGATTCATCAACGCATGGAGTTTTAAAAGGCCGGTGGTATTTCTAGTCGTGTGAGGGGTGGGGGGTGCTTCTTGCTTGATTGCATGTTAACAATTTTAATGAAAGTCTTGAGGGATGTTGACTTGGCACCGCTTTTAGAATGTATTGTGGGAGGGAGATGTACGTCGGGCTATTTGTAGGGTCATGACTTTACTAAGAATTGCGTCTGCCCACCTGGATTCTGTTGTTTGGCGACTCATTAGGAGGTCTAACTTTATTCTGTGCTGCTATTATAAGTTTTAACAGTGTCAGTTGAATATGAATGCTAGCATTGCTTTGTCAGGTACTTTTTGTTGCTTTGAAGGTTCCTCTTTCATCAGGACACATAATAACATTCTCACGTATAAATATCTCCTTTTTAAAAAATAATGATGTTACTAATTTTTCATTTGAACGAATATCATCTGTCCTTATCTTTTCCTCCTTTACTGATACCTCTGTCTCAAACTGACAAACCGACATCATATGATCCATGATGAACGTCTACACTGGTTATCATCAAATTTTGTGTATTGTTAATCTCTGTCTGTGCGCAATGGTGATAACCTGTGGTTGCATTACCGAAACGTTAATTTCATAATTCGCACCCACACACCACTAAAATAATTTCTAAATGAGGTGTTTCAAATATCCACACGCTATAGCTGGTGAAAGACAGGTGAGACAAGTGTGTTGTGCCGTTTCTATAAACAGACGTGTTTTTTGGGTTGTGAGCAGACCTGCTGGAGTCACAATTAAAAATTTAAAAAAAAAAAAAAAAAAAACCTCACTACAATCATTATTTTGCACTGGTTTTGTTGTTGTTTTCTAATTGCTGGTTGCCATTGGAGCTTGCACACCTGATGATAGATATTGCCAAGCATTCTGGGATTGATCCAGGTCAGTGGCAGATACTGAGAGAGGGAGAGATCGAGAGAGAAAGTGGTATTCTCTTGGCATAAATAAAAGCCTAATTGTGTCTAGGTTTGTGCATTCTTCAAGTTTTACGGAACCATAATAACAGATGCATAACAGGTATAAAGCAAAAGTAACATTTTCAGGATATATGACTGGAGCAGCCATCATTGCCTGATTTGAGTAAGTTTAGTCAAAATCTAATAAGGATAAATAACACAATCTGTGTTTATTGTGTTTAATTAATGAATCCGAGACTGTTTTTATGGCAACAAAGGCAACAAATTCTCCATGACAGCTTCATGTTTAGTTCATTGCTCTGTTGAACTGTTTCAAACCCACTTGATTCACTCTTCATGTTCAAGGACTGTAAAAGCTCTCGTGTTCTTGAACGTTTGGTTCAACGTGTCTGTCTATAGATGTTTATCAGTGTTGGGCAAGTTACTCTTAAAGAAGGTAATTCATTACTAGAAACAAATCACAGATTCATCAGTGTAATTATATTACTGTACTAATTACTCTCTCCAAAAAGTATTGCATTACTTATTACTTTCTAAATCCCAAATCAACCTCAAACAGTTGAACAATAAAAAGATAGACAAATAAATAATATAAAAATGCATAAATCATTCTTTAACTGACAGTGTTTAAACAGTATTTAAAGGGAGAAGTTTACATTAAAAACATATATTTTAATGTTAAATCCACTGGCGTTTTATATATAATTATTCTATAGTCCATACAGTATTTAATGCAATTATATCAGAAGTAACTGTAATAAAATTACAGAAAAATTAAGAGTAATCCCTTACTTTACTTTTTCAAACGCATTACACCTAACACTTATCCTTACATGAAAATCAAAACAAATGAAAGCACTAATATGGATGTAAAACAATTGACTGCAAAAGTTCAAATGAAGTAGAAACTAGAATCAGTATGCTTTTTTTACCAGGTTATGTATTTAGCGCATTATCATCTGTAAGTATTAAATAATATTACATAAGAATTATTCCCTATTATTAAATAATGCTACATCTAGTCACATCTCTCAGTCAATACCCCCCCACCCCCCATATTGCAAACACTAGTGAGTATTGGACCTGGATAATATTATAGTCAGCATGTGAAGTGTTGCTTTCAGTAGTACATGCATAGATGGTGAGAGCAGGCAGCCATTTTTCACCACAGTGCTCAGGCTTTCGTCCTCCCCGGCGACTCTCCCTGAAAGAGGGGGAGTGATCCGCCGCTCGGACCTCCAGCGTCTGGAAAACATGCCCGCCGCAGGAGAGCTGATTCCAGCGCTGCCATTAGTGGGCTGGAGACCTCAGGCCTCAAACCGGCCTTTCTTTTTTTATTCCTCCCTGATGTACTCAGTTTCTCTCCTGACTGGAACGGCTGGTAAAATGTGATTCAAAACAGCAAGAGATGTGATTATAGTGACCAGTGAAGCGTTGCTTGTTCTTTAATTGTTTTAACACTGAGCTAATATCAAGACGAAATGGGGGAGGGGAGTTTGTGATTAATTACTTTGTAGACAGACTTATTTAAAGAATGTTGCACTTAATTGATTGATCCCATAAGTTTGGCAGTTGGAGCGGAAAGGGTGTGTGTGTGTTTAACCATTTACTAAATTTACACTGGAAGTTCTGGCAGGTTAGCATATTAAAACAGATCTTTTGTGTTCTGTAGCTTCTTTGCTAAAGAATAAGTGATTTGTGTTTGTTTTTGTAAAAAGTAAGTTTGTGTGAGAAAGTATACTTTTTTTTTCAAATTTAAAAAAAATGTTATATGCATACCACATCGCAGCAGTTTAAATCAATACAGTGTATTTTTCATTCCATACTTGTATATTGTATGATACACAAATAGTAAAAAAAAAAAAAAAAAAAATTTTACCTTTACTGAACATAAATAAACATGTACTATATATTTAATCTCAGGATCATTTCAAAAACAAATGGAGCTTTTGTCCATATTCATTTAATTAGCTTGAAAGGCAGTTGATGTATTTTGATTTGAAAGTGTAAAATAATCAGACTTTTAAAGACATTTGCAAATGTAACTCTTTCAACATCATTTATATATGAAAAAAAAAAATAAAAAATCTCACATGGGAAAACCGTTTTATAATTTTCAGTATTTGCTGAAGTAACATAGATGAACTCAGATGGGTTTATTTTGATTGTGTTTTCGGTTTTGTTGATGGAAATACTACTTGAACAGTTTTCCTGGAAAAATCGCAGACTTTCCAAACAATTCCTGGATTAAACAGTACTGATGCAGATTTCTCTTTGATTTTATTGTTTTATTCTATTCTATGTGATTGTATATTAATTACTTTCTCATGCAATATGATTTCATGATATTAGCATAAAATTACAACATTATTGTGTAATACCATTATGATCACGACATTTAACGTGTAATTTAAAATGTCAAAAAAATATTTTTCTATATTAAATGTTATTCTTGTAATACAATTTTGAAAGGTCACCACTTTTTGTATATTTTATGCATGTTTTGATTCTATTTAAATTGTTTAAAAAATGTAATGTTGAATACATGTATTCCAACTGTAGTGTGTGCGTGTGTGTGGAGACAAAATGTCCCTTTTTTTGGTCTCCATGAGGAAAACAGAATGATGTTTTTTGAAAGTATAAAAATGCAGAAAGTTTTCTGTGATGGTAGGTTTAGGATTAGGGTTAGGGGATAGAATATACAGTTTGTAGAGTATAAACAATCATTATGTTTATGTAAACTCCCCATAAAACATAACCCAACATTATTTCTTATTTCTTTTCTTTCTGTTCTCTTCTTATATTACCACAAATTTCAGCTAATGTAGTCAAGTCAAAATGGTAATATTATTTATATTTTTCTTAAATTACTACTATTTATTAAATTACAAAGGAAAACCTGAACTATTATGTAATATAATACGTTTTTGTCTACTAGACTTGGACTTGTTGATGATTTTAAATTAAATTTCTCAGCAGATGATTGCAGAAGATCTCTCTCCTCTACCTCCATCTGTCCATCTCTTTCACCCCCATGTTTGCTCCTGATCTATTAATAACCTCAGTGGCTGTGAGCAATCGCTCAGTGTCTACATCTCCTTTCATTCAAGCATTTACAAGAATTAAAAACAAAAGCAAACAGCCATCACAGCACAGAAGAGAAATGCTCGCAAAGACTCTAACTGACAGAAAGTTAAATACTGGAGACTTGCAAGGGAAAGACAGAGGTCTGCATTCCCCATTAATGTGATATTTATTTACAGACATTCTTTTTTTTTTAAAAAAAAAAAAAAAAAAAATATATATATATATATATATATATATATATATATATATAGTTTTGTCTTTGCATCAAACAGCATCTTTTAAACATATTTAGCACGTCAGATATTTGCATTGTGACACAGACACGCCAAACACACACGTGGGTCTGGTTAAGTGATTGTGTAATAGTGGTGCGGATTTGGCAGTCGGAGGTTGAAGTGTTTCTGAATTCAGTGGCCAGACCATGAAGACCAAAAATATACACCCAACCAATGTGAGACACATGTCAGCAAACAGAGCAGATGACAATCATGTCAAAAGCTGCACGGCAGTGAGAGATCTAATATTGGACAATTTATATTACTAATGTACTGTATAAATCCAGGGGGGAAATCATAATACTAATAAAAATTAATAAATCTATCTATCTATCTATCTATCTATCTATCTATCTATCTATCTATCTATCTATCTATCTATCTATCTATCTATCTATCTATCTATCTATCTATCTATCTATCTATCTATCTATCTATCTATCTATCTATCTATCTATCTATCTATGCAAATGGCTTTTATATAAAGGTTAATATCTTTTCTAACGTTTTTAGGGAATTTTAAGTCATAAATGTTGTATGCGTGCACACACACATACACACAAATAGTCATGGACAGTAACTAATTAATTGGGATATTAATGTGGATATTTACTGTATCAAGTATGTATCAATACATCAGGCTTTGATATTTTCTGTTCTGGTTTAACTGGTTACTGTTATTATCATTATTGCAGTGGCGTGCGGTCCATATAAGCTGCGAATACTCTGCATACCCAAGCCATTCCTGGACTTGGCAACTAATATTAACATTATAAATTACTATCAAATCCCTTGTTTGAGGTGTACCATAAAGCCTGCATGATTGGTAATGCCTGTGTAACTGTCCGTAATTTATTTATATGCCAAACAACGGTAATTTTCTGTAAATCTGCCAGTTACGGAGACTTCCGGGTAAGCTGATCTACAGCAGCTTTTGCGCCTTCGCGCTTTTGTTATGGAGCGTCATCATTGTCCCGCGTTCTCATTGGTTTGCTGGTCTATGGGAGTTTTCATGGCGGGATAATCTCTGAGTGGACCGCTCTCCCAAGAGGAAAAATGATGATGCTGCCAGATCTCTGTCACTGAAAATCACATTGTATTTGATACAAAACTAAATAGACTTAGCCAAATGGGGGATTATTATTTTTTTATATATATATAACAAACTATTTTCATAGTATTTCATTTTCTCCACAGATAATTTTTATATGAAAACTTGTCAAAATTCCCACTGTAACTAGGCCTATCAGAGGATGTTAATTGATAGTCTTTGCGTTTGTTAAAAGTCATCAGTTTGCACAACTTATTTTTTAAAGAATACTAATATTTTTATCTATTATAGCCTACTTATATTTATTATAATTACATTTTATTTTATTTATTTATAATAGGCTGCTTATACTTATGTACGGAAGAGGATTAGGGCTAAGCAATAATAAAAAAAAATAAAACCATCTTGAGATTAAAGCTGTTAAATTTCGAGAAAAAAATAAAAAATAAATTTCGAGAAAAAAGTCCAAATAAAATGTTGAGAATAAACTCGTTAAATTACGAGAAAAAAACTTGTTAAATTTCGAGAAAAAAGTCGAGATAAAATGTTGAGAATAAAGTCATTAAATTACGAGAAAAAAGTCATTAAATTACGAGAACAAATTAGTTAAAATATGAGAAAAATTTTGTTAAATTTCGAGAAAAAAGAAGAGATAAAATGTTGAGAATAAACTCATTAAATTATGAGAAAAACGTTGTTAAATTACGAGAACAAATTCGTTAAATTACGAATTTGTTCTCATAATTTAATGACTTTTTTCTCGAAATTTAACAAGTTTTTTTCTCATAATTTAACGAGTTTTTAATTAAAGTTTAAAGTTTTTAACAACTTTAATCTTGACATGGTTTTATTTTTTTTTATTATTGCTTGGCCCTAATCCTCTTCTGTAATTATGTTTTACTTACTTTTAATTATTAGTTTAAAAAAATACTTCTGGCATAGATTAAAAAAATTGACACAATGGTGTTTTTTATTTGTCGTGTCTGATCTGTGTCCTAAACTGATACTTTTAAAGGTGAAGTATGTTGTTTGTGTGACACTAGCGGCACCTAGCAGATTACAAAAATACAGCATATTTTGCAAATGCACCTTTCGCATGTCGCGCCTCCGTCGACTCAAACATCACAAAAGCTCTTACTTTACACAGAAAAGCTTTTACTTTACTTACACATTGCTTGTGAAGACGTTTCAACAGGCAAATATGGGCTACTCTCAATAAAAGGTCCAACATATTAGAAATACTTTTCGCTGTGTTGCTATTTGTCATGAGCGAGCAAAAGAGTAAACTAACACTGAGATCGTGAGTGTCTCACATATTAGCTATAAACCCATTCAACGTAACTGCATTGGCCACATTTTTTTTACATGACGAACCACCCAGCATACCCGGTTAAAAAAAATCACTGCTCGACACTGCATTATCGCTGTAGTAAAAATGCAGAGAATGTAATTTTTCACAGAACATACTGAGCTAAAACCTTGAAGACATTAAATAAATATTCATGTTATATATGTCTGTAACTCGTCTGTTATGGGCTAGCAACAATCTCCAGCGATCACATCTTAAGTGCACTGTCCCTTTGGAAACATTTGTCTGCCTAATTCATGTTGTCAGTTCCCACTGTAAATATTCTCCCTTAGTTTAATACAGTAATGCTCATCAGTGGGGGAACTTATCATGATTGTCCCAAAGACTTTTGTAAGTCCAGTGTAAGTGTATTTCTGTCGACTCATATATTTGTTTGTTTTATGTAACCTAGAAAATAAAAAAATAAAAAAATGTTAGCATCATTTAATTTGTGATACTTGAACAAACTTTGAAGTCGTTTCCCTTAGTTTATTGAAGGGAAAAGAAAGGTGGTGTGTTTGGTGAAAAGCATTGTTGCCAGTGATATTAGAGGTTAGTTAGGCCTGTGAGTGTGAGAAGAGCCCTCTGTTTTCTCCATTTGACCAAATGGAGTGAACGTTTGAAATGTCTGAGAAACCACTGAAGATAAGGAGGGAGGAAAGAGACACTGATGACAAATGAGTTTATCAGTCATTTTTAAAGGTCATGACACTCCAAACCAACGTCAAAGAACTAATGGTGACGAAAGCCGAATGTGTCATGTCGGCTGTGTCTGGGACAAAAGGCTGCACTTAAACACTCCGCAAAGACTACAGTCGACTGCCAACTAACGTGTGTGTTCTGAGCCTGTGTGAAAGGAAATAACTGTCTATCTGCAGGTATCAGTAGTCTATATTCGTCATTCAAAAACTAGGAATACAGATATACAAACTGTAAACAAAGCTGCATTTGCTGACCATTTTGAATGTCAATCATGCTGACCACTTTCTTCATTCCTGGTGGCTCATGTTACGAAAATATTTGCGTACTGGAATTCTCAGATACGATGACCTAAAACTATAACAGCCTTCTGTCTGTGCCGTCTTGACTTCGTTGCTCGCCTGCATCACTTTTGCTTTTATTCTTGTGAACTGACTTGTTTGCATTGACACCATTTTCTTTAAGAGCAGAGACATGACTACACTGTACAGCCAGTCAGAGTTGTGAATCGCTGAGACATTGTTCACTATTCAGTATAACTCTTGGAATATAATGCACAAGTCATTCAATATGAAGGTGAGTAAATAATGACAGAATTTCATTGTTCATTCTCAGAATCGGATCATAGAAAGAGTTTGAGAGGATATTTCAACAATGTGCAATCAAAAGTCAGAGATCTCAGTTTGACTCCAAAATGTCTTTCAGGAACAAATGATCTCTATATAGTTTTTATATATATATATATTTTAGTAAACTTATTTTAACAAATGATCTAAGCTATGCCATCTGCATCCATTTTTATAGAATCCCAGCCAATAAAAAATATGTTATAAGAAAGTTTTGCTAAAATGCTATTTCTAAACATTCAAAACATCCAGTTTATTATTTATTTATTTATTTTTAATTCTTGGTTATACGAACATTAAGGGATAGTTCACCCAAAAATGAAAATTCTGTCATTAATTGAAGATGAAATTAAGATCTTTTTGATGAAATCTGAGAGCTTACTGTCCCTTCATAGACAGACTATGTAACTACCACTGTCAAAAAGTTTGTCCAATTTTTTTGGAGACTTTTATATGATGACCAGATTTAATCTAGGCTTTTATTCACATAACATTGATCAGCGAACATAAACAGAAGCTCAGCCGAACCTGCTTGATGTGCGAGAACAAGCCTCTTCCAGAAGCTCAAACTTGCTGTGTAACACACGTGAATTAACCTCATTGGTTCTCGCAGGCCAAGCAAACATGCTTGAGCTTCCCTTAACCACACCTGCTGTGTGAGTTGATTAATGTTTAAGTTAATGTAAGCCTAAATTCAATCTGTTATGAAAATTTGTACTAAATTGCTCAATACATAAGGATTAGTTTTACAATCTTATATGAACTTTTTGAAGTGTCAAAGTTTCAGTTCCATAGCTGTCTATGGAGAGCAGAAAGCTCTCAGATTTCATCAAAAAGATCTTCATTTGATTTCTGAAGAAGAATGAAAGTCTTACTGGTTTGGAATGGCATGAGGGTGAGTAATTAATGACAGAATTTTCATTTTTGGGTGAACTATCCCTTTAAGGGAACATTCCATTTTATTATTTTGCAAACAAAATGGGAATGCAACTTTTTGAGTGTTCTGAAAAAAGTAGTAACAAGTAGTAAACAAGTAGTAGTATGGTTGTTATAATTGTTAATGGTAGGGTATAGGTCATTTTCATTTTTGGAGAGGCTAGCAATAGCAAGCTAGCTTTGAAAGCATAAGATCCCACCCTCCCTTCAGAGCGTTTCCAAAGCCACGCCTCCTCCAAAACACATGTACGCGTACAGCAGGGAGAAAACAAAAGCTTCATGAGAGACAGTGTTAAACTACCTCATGTCTCAAAGCACACAACATTACAATAATAATGAACATAAACATCTTAAAGAGCACTGACCTATAACACCTGACTGCAGCAGATTCATTAAAGGTGCCCTAGATTGTTTTTTTTACAAGATGTAATATAAGTCCTAGGTGTCCCCTGAATGTGTCTGTGAAGTTTCAACTCAAAATACCCCATAGATTTTTTTAAATACATTTTTTAACTGCCTATTTTGGGGCATCATTAAAGGGATAGTTCACCCAAAAATGAAAATTTGATGTTTATCTGCTTACCCCCAGTGCATCCAAGATGTAGGTGACTTTCTTTCTTCAGTCGAACGCAAATTATGATTTTTAACTGTAACCGCTGCCGTCTGTCAGTCAAATAATAGCAGTAGATGGGAACTTCAACTATAACAGTAAATAAAACTTGCTTAGACAAATCAAAATTAAAACCTGCGGCTCGTGACGACACATTAATGTCCTAAGACACGAAACGATCGGTTTGTGCGAGAAACCGAACATTATTTATATAATTTTTACCTCTAATACACCACTATGTCCAACTTCGTTCAGCTTCCTGTTAGTGAGGTCAAATAACGCGTTCTGAAGACAGAAGTGATGTCTCGCCCATATACTTCAATGAGCGCGAGACATCACTTCCGTTGTCAGAGTGCGATCAGACCTCACTAGCCGGAAGCTGAACGAAGTTGGACATAGTGGTGTATTAGAGGTAAAAAATTATATAAATACTTTTCGGTTTCTCGCACAAACCGATCGTTTCGTGTCTTAGGACATCAATGTGCCGTCACGAGCCGCAGGGTGTAATTTGGATTTGTCTATGGAAGTTTTTTCGACTCTTATTGTTCAAGTTCCCAATCACTGCTATTATTTGACTGACAGACGGCAGCGGTTGCAGTTAAAAATCATAATTTGCGTTCGACTGAAGAAAAAAAGTCACCTACATCTTGGACAGGCAGGTAGGACATCCTATCGTGTCCCATCATACCGAGGGATATGATTGGATGAACATTTTATGGTCCTACACCTTCTACATATTAATACATTTAGACCACTCAACTTAGTGATTGTCATTGGGATGTGAAGAGATTTTGTTAAGAAACCACCATAACAATTTTTTTTTTTTTTTTTGAAGCAAATCACATACCCTGCCTTTAAGAACAGGTTGTATCAAAAATGTTTTATGTCCTTTTTTTTTTTTTTTGTAGGTGAAAAAATCAAGTCAGTAGTTAAAATACAACATACCCATTAAGTTTTGTGATTTATGTAAGAGGAATCTATAGCAATAACATTTTCTTCTGGGTATAGAGATGTTAGTCCTGATGTCCTTTTAGCCACATTGATTCTTTCATGTAAATGATGAAAACTACAGGACAAATGTTACAGTGTCAGTGATCACAGTTACTATAAAAATTCCCTTGTTGCCTTTGATAATGAAAATACATAAACACAGAATGACTGAAAAGGAAGCCGTCATTTCGAAACCACCTCAGCAAAGCTGATTCATATTGCTAGAAAACAGCCAAAGCCCATTACAAAAGTTTATGTGCATTCCACCGAACCAATACATGTGACTAAGAATAATAAAGCAAAATACTATGAGTCAGGTGTGAGTCTGTCCGACCGACACAGTCCTGCTCCTTATTGTTTTGCTGGGAGGTTCCTCTGGACAGGAAACGAGCAGGTTGTTCCAGACGGAGGCTGAGAGTGGAACAGTTCTTTATTCAAGGGCGGGAAGTCATTCCATCAATGCAGAAAAACACCAAAGAAACGTTTCCTTCCCCATCCGTTTCCCAGTGCGATTTAGTTGAAAAGGCACAATTCTTTACACTGGAGTTGCATGTTTATGCAGAGATCGCAAGATCAACACACGCTAGACGTCTAAATATCCATGGACAGTGCTCATGTCTGATCAATGTCTTATTTAGACGTTGTTCTCCTTACTGACAATGATGATGATGATGACATGGCATGAAAAACAGAATGTTTATGGTCACTACATTGAAGACATAAAACATATTAACTATATTAATAATTAATAAACATTAATGTTCATGAAACATTAACATTAGAATTTTTAGCTCTGTATTTTAGCTTTAAAATACTTGCACAAATTTCACAACCTGGCACACATATAAGTCATGAGGTTCCACTGATATGTTTCAACACTTGGTGTCCATTGGACTGGTCATTAAACTTGGGGGAAAAAAAATAAATAAATACAAAATCCTGTGTTCTACAACTCTCAAAAAAATATCAAATTAACTTGTATTGAATATTATGACTTGATACTATTAAGACTATAATAGATATAAGTTGATGATGCTATACCATGAACATAAATGAGCAAATAAAAGGTACAAAAAGGAGCTCCTCCTTCTTCTCCTGACTAGTGATGCCTGAATCTCAAAAAGATTAGGTTAGGGGTCATGTCTTCATTGTGATTGGTTGATCATGGACCAATCAGTGACCAGTGACATAAAATTGTATTGGTTTGAACCAAAAATCATGTGATGTTCTTTCCAATGGGTGCAGGGTTCAAAGGGGTTTTAATGTCAACATAAAATGGCATTTGCATCCCATTTTACTTCTGAAATGTGACGTGTTTTTGAGTGAAACAGGAAATTCCACAGAAATACTGTATAGTATTAGTGGGACTATTTTATCCTTAGTAATGAGCGTTGGTTTGGAGGGTTGAAAAAATAGAGGTCTTGGTGACGTCAGCCGTAAACGAAAGATGTTTCAGGGGTGAAGAAAGTTATTACATTTTAATGAAAGATAAAAAAGGAAAATATTGTATTCTTTGGAATAATGTGCAGTGATTAATTGCATAATATGTGGAAAATGAATTAGAAAAATTGCCTCAATTTTGATTCCTTGTTGATTTTAATGTAAATTATGTTCTGTGCCTCAACTTGAGGATGATTCAGCTGTCATCTTTTTGCTTGGTGTTTGGATCTAGTTGGGACAATTTGGGACAATTTACTGAATTTCAAAGGATATTTTTGACTGGGTTAAAGAGTTTCCACTGTGGACATATTATCCAGTCATGTTTTCAGGCATGTGGTGATGTATTTTGTGTACTGAGCATGTATTTCACAGATGACAGAGTCTAATAACAATCCTCAAGTCTTGTGGCAGTGCTTGTACTCGAATTAGCAAACAGTGTAGAAAAAGAGGCCCTTGTTGTCAGCGTCTTGACTGACAGGAAATGGCCCATAATCAGTGCGCATTTGAGCGCCACGGCATTCCTGTGAAATGACACAAGTTCAGCTGGGTAATTAGCTCATTAGTTAACATAAACACGTAGCAAGCTCTGCCCAGCTGGTGGCGTTAGTGCTACGTGCGCGCACACACACACACACACACACACGTCTTCTGGCTTAAGACTTTCACTGGCTGTAATCCTATAAAGACTCAGATTGTTGATTTAAGTAATTCTGACATCTGTTACAATGAAGATTTTTTAGTGACACTTTATAATAACTTCCACGAATAACATTAACAAACATTCAGTTATAAAATACTTAACAGCTCATTGCTTATGCATACATTTAGAATGCTGGAAATGCCATATTGTCATATTTTAATCTATATCAGCTACTGATCTGGGGTGCGTTCCCTCATTGCTGAGCTACCATAGTACGATGCATCGTTGAACAAATCAACTAGCTTGTCATGACTGTTTCCCGAAACCGTATTGTCATAAACCTGTCATTCAGCCACGTTGGTGAATGACGTCACGCAGGTGGTGGAGTAATAACTTCTTTAAATGAATCGGTTTGCGATCGAATTAATGCTAGAATTTCTGCTATAAAGTATGGACATGGCATTAGAGGACTAATTCTCATTTTCCTAATTTTGCTTTATTTCCAGATTAAATCCTATTCTTGTTCTTACGTACTAGAGCATGTACGCACATGTGCAGTCTTCAAAAACAGTGCTTTAAATCTCTTGACAAACTAAAATATATAAATGACATTTGTATATATTCGAAATAAAAGATATACATTGTACTTAATGTCAGCTTGCTTATTTTGCTGAAGATAAAGATTTATTAAGTCCACATGTCATAAAAACAAGAAACTATGCTTCTAACCACAGCTCGAGAGCTGTCGCTCCAACCACACAAGTTTGCGATGCAGTTTGCGAATGTTCGTTTGAACTGTGGTTTCGGGAGACACCAAATCGTTGAACTATGTAAGTAATGACAGAACTTGCGAAGTTAGTTGGCTAACGATGCTTTTGGGAAACGCACCCCTGTGTGGAGCGCACGGTGCAGGTGCACTTAGGGCGTGTCCAAATCCACTTTTGCTAGTTTAAGGACAGGGAATATGGTCGGCACGCCCGGCGCATGGTCTAAAAGGGTTGTCTATATTCTCTCAATGAATAATGGGTATGTTTTGGGCATAACGTACAATAAACCAATTAGACTCTCATCTCCCATTCCCTTTAAAAGCCTGTTGTGCTCGCGCCATGGCGGATTCGCTATTTACATGGCGGAATTTGCAAGCGGAAAAACTGAACGCTTCTCTAGCAAGCGATCGGATCTAAGCATCCATTTCCGCTTCTTTGATCATCTACTGGACAAGCCGGATTCCACCAAAGCATTTTTCATGTTTATACACACAATAATAATCTTTTCCATTGTAATCCTTTTATTTTTAATATTTGGCATGTTTGTGTGGTGCTGTGCATCCTTGTGTTTGTGTAATAAACAGAGTGTATGCGTGTTGTGCACCCGCATATAGGCACATATTACTAACGCGCTCTTTAAATAACAAAACAAATATTGCGGCATTGACTTTAGACCAGGTTTCAGTTGGTCAATGGTGCAGTCTATTTCAGTTGACTCAAAATAATAATGCGCCAACAATGCGCCCGAACACACCTCATTTTCAGACCAGCACGCCCATGGGCGCACAAAGGGGCGCAAATGCATTTGCTATTTAAACAACGTGGCACAGGACGTGAAAATGATAACTGCATCGGCCGTCACATTGCACCGGGTATATGATAGGGTCTGTGACATTGCCACCTACTGGCCTGACATGAATAATACAGCATTTTTAGTCGTTTTCGTGGATCCGTGTGAATAAGGGGTTCTTTTTGATAACATTGTCATACTTATGCGGAAAAAAAGCAAGTTCATCATTGTCGTACCTAGAAACAAACATATCAAAGCTCACCCTTCAAAAGAATGACCACAGATTCCTTGACCATATGCATTTATGTATTCTGAACAAAATTTCAGCGTATATGCAGTCGCCGCGTTCAGAACCAGAGAAATCCACCGTTGTAATGTTAAAGGAGCTACCACAGGTATTGTTGTTTTGCCTTATGACATACTGAAAGCTGACATATCTGACAAAGCTTCTTCTTCTTTCTTTTTTTTTTACCAAATATGTAGTAAATAATCATAAGATGTAAAACATATGTAAATTAGATATGCTCTTATTAAAAGCCGGGTCTGTATAAACATATTACAGCACAAGGTAAATCAGATTGAGAAAATAGTTGGATTTAAGTGTTTATGCCTAATTGTTTCCTATTTATTGTATTATTTCAGATCTACACCACCGCTTCAAATCTGACCAAAATTTCATATGAATCGAGCTTAGTCAGATTGGTCGAGGTGTTTAGATGAAGGATTTTCAGTCTGATTGAGCCACCAATCCGATTATTAAAAGATTATTTATGTGCATGTTAATGTAGCTACTGTGATGAGACTAGCATGTAGCAGTAACTTCATATGGTGATCATGAAGGTTATGGTTCATTTGCTTTACATAACGTGCTTTTATTTGGATATTGTATCTTCAGTACTCGCAGAAATGATAGAGAATCCAAGTTCTAGCTGCTTGGGGAATTATCAGTATTCTCTTCTCAGTGGTAATGAGATGTCCAGCAATACTGCATTCGACATAGAGCTTGCCGATGATTTTGGGGAACAGCGATGCAGGGGCGATTGCCTGCACACATGGAACAGTTTACGATATGGTCCTGTTGTGTGAACCTCAGATTATGTGTTATATGCTTAGGACAATGCATATAGAGTGCCGTTGAGATATTATGTATTGTTTCATGTTTGGTTTTAAACTGTATGGTGGCAAAATGGCATTTTGTTTCAATTCACAGTAGTGTTTTCAGGCGTTTTCCAAAAGATGCTTGTATTGAAGTGTCGGAAAAACCTTAAATCGCCTTCCTGCACATGCATAAAAGCATTTTTATAAGCAAAATATTCCAGCACTTACTGGTAAATCCAGGTCACACTCAAAATCGCCATTCAATGTATAGTCTAATACACAATTATAATAATACATATTTTTTTTGCAACAGACAAATAATTATCTGTCAAATTTTCTGTCATATTTGCAGCAGTGTCATATGATGATTGTTCAAAGTACATTAATCTTCAACACTGTGAAAGTGAACAGCAGGTACAACAATACAACCGGTACAATCATACTATGAATGTGTCGCGTTTTGAGTTTGTTTTTGATTTGTTTTCATGCTTTTTCCCTGTCTTCAATTTCTTAGTCAGTTTTCTAGTTTGTTAATTGTTTCAGTTCTCCTTGTGTGCCTGCCTGTTTGTCTCCTTGGTTACTGATTAATTAGTGTCTTCAGTTCAGGTGTGTCTTGTTAATTTAGCCTCGTTAAGCCCTTGTTTGCTGTGTATTTAAGCATTCAGTTTCAGTCCTGTCTTTGTCTTGTATTGTTTAAGTTACACAGTGTTGTGTTGTATAATTTTCTGGTGATTTTCCTGTTCCTAGTATTCCATTAAATGTTATTCATAGATATCTCCTTCGTCGTGCATTGAATACAACACCGAGCTGTGACAGAATGTGCCCGAGCCCAAATACTTTATTTGGAAAGGCATGGATAATGACTTAAAAACAAATAACAAAATCTACCGAATTTTTGTTGGATAACAGGTGACTCAGGAAGCGGCATAATATTTTATATATAATATAAACCTCTAATATCACTACACAAGTGTGAAGTAAATAAGTATAAACTCTGAATCAAATGAGCAAAAACCTACAGTAGCCACTCCGCCATCTCTGTGCATCTCTTAGAAACCAGTTCTGTCCTATCAACTAACATACTAAATCATACGTTTTTAAACTACCTACTTATTGTCTATTTGGATGTTTTAAACTTTGTATGATATTATACAATTTTATGACTTAAACAAAACATATTTGTTAAATGATGACTACAAAGGGAACAGAATTACATTTAAAACAATGTTCTCAAGTAATTTTATGAACTTCCTGTTAAAGCCCCACCTACTTGCATTTTTATCTGTTTACTATTTACAATAAATTATGATATTGTTACAGATATGGATACAAATATTGTCTCTGCTTCACAACACTAAATAGGGAACAGGGAATGTTCTCAGAACTTTCTGGCAAGGTTCTCTGAAAGTTATAAACATTCTTCCAGTAACATTAATGGGATGTTAAGTTATCTAAAAAAAAAAAAAAAAAAAATGGAACATTCCAGTTATGTTCATATTACAAAAAACCAACAAAACAAATAAAACACTAGGCATTTGGACCTTCATGGCATTCAGAAATAACGTTTTCTAAACTTAATGGGAAAGTTAGCAATATGTTCTTAGAATATATATTTGTTAGCTGGGTAGATACTGTATATGGGTACAATATGGGTCACATGACCAAACATGCTGCTATTCTCAAATACCTTCATTTTCACAGTCCTCACTACAACTGGACAAAAACGCTGTCTCAGTGTAAACGGAAGGGCAAAACGTTTTCAGATTTATTCTGTTTAATATGGATGTGGCCTTAAATTCAAAGACATATAAATCCACTCTTGTAGCAACCAATCTGCTAGTACTTGAAGTGCCATTTTCTTGACCTGCAGCTACATCATTTGTTCATGTAACTGGGATGACGTGGAACAGAGGTTAAGGCTCAGGGCTGGTATCCACTGACGGGATAAAGCTACAATCAACAGCCATCTCATCCATGTTAATCCTGTTGGTCACAGTGCAAACCCTCCCATGGTAAAATATGGTCCAAAATATTGCTCAACTGTATATGAAACATGAAATATATTCAAACAGAAGGGCATGTCCTCTCCTCCAAACACAAGTCTTTTTTGCATCTCCTCTTCCTCAGCGTTTCTCCCTTCCTACTTCCAAATCATTGAGTGCTCTTGTTTCAGACATGCGGTTCTGTGAGTCTGGCCCCTGAGGGCCGGGGGCCAGGCTGCTTATCGCAGCACTTTATCAGCATGAGGGAAGGGGATGTGGGTTACAGCCATCCAGCGGCTGTCAGCAAACAGGCGTTTTGTAACCTGTAACCCAGAGCCGTGTGATTTGCGAGAAGAGAACGGGCTGTTAGAAGGTGTGAGCGGCTCTATGAGTGAGCGCATACAAACGCTGAGTATGTGTGTGATATTACCCAAGTACTGAAGATAACATGTCTGGCCTTGCAAGACTAATACATGTGAAGACCATTTATGAGTACCTGTTTTTACATTTTGCATTGCCATGTAAACTGGACAACAACTGAATGTTTTGAAACTTGACATGAGTGTTGACCAAGTCTTAAATAAGTGACCCCAAAATTAAAAATCTGTCATCATTTATACTCACCCTCAGCCACATCATAAGTATATTGTAGAAACCATCAGATCCAATGGTGGTTAACGATCTATTATAAAACGGTTAGTTCCTGTCCTTGATTCTGATTGGCCAATAGTTGTGTTTTATTCAAGATAAAACATAGCTACTGTATGACCGCTTCACCCAACGGTTGAACTACACAACACCCTTAGCAAACACTCTTAGCAATGTAAACTGTTCTCAGTTGATATTGTTCATTGAAGCTAACTGTATTATGTAGAAGAGTATTGCGAGAAAGAGATTGAGTGAGCAGGTTTATTACCTGCATTCAGATTTAGCATTTTCCTTCAGTCCTATGTTCATGATAAAAAAAATCTGTTTAAATGTCTGATGTACTTTTAACAGTTAAGGGGTTTTCCGTGACTAACAGCACTAGTCAAAGCACTTGTCAGTTGCATCTTGTTCCGTGTTCACAACAATTCAGTCTTTTCAATGTAAAAGTCTTCGCTACTGACTAACACACTTATAAAGACGGTCTTTGCTGCCATCTAATGGTGTAATAATGTAACTTCTGTTGCTGTTCAAGGCCAGGGACTATTTTTTTTTCCGGTGGAAGAAAGGCTTTTAGTGAAAGTTTACTTCATGAATGTTGCATTGATACATATTTTTGGCTTTAATATTTGTATTGTGTTAACCGTTTTATAAAAGCTGTAAGGTATACTCGATGCTAACAACGCCCACGTCGCGCCTAACAATGCCCTTCAGCCATGACTTATTCACGATACAGCATAGCCTCTTGTACCTTATTGCTTGTACCATAAGGCTTTGTCCTCTTAAGAAATGTGGCCCTGATTGTTTCAAATCCAGATGATTATAATTTTTCTTTGAAAAAAAACTGAGATATTTTACAGAGTGTTTTGGCTGCTCTTTTCCATACCTTGAAGATGGAGGTGGATTAGGAATGTCAGTTTCAAAAAATGAGGAGCTCTTTTCCAAAACGCTATAAATCCACTTTAATAGTTTTCATGAAAATGACATTTTTTTTACCTAGACCTATAAATGTTGTTAATATTCAATTTATCCTGTTAAAATGGTCTATTGGCTCAGTCTGAACATGCAAACAATGATTGTTAAATGAAACAACAATTTTGTTGATTATAAATTCAAAGTTTATTTATTTTTTTGTTTCAAAACGCTACAAATCCATCTTTTTTGTTAGCCTTTTTATATAAAAACATCTAGAATCTCAGTATTGATCGGGTAACTATATGTTTTAAACAGTTTACTGAACAGGTTGATCACCTGATACGATGTCACACACTTGCGCACACACACACACATACGAGGCGAGGCGAGCCGAGACACCCTTATATTCAAACGACCCTATCTCCTGAACCGAGCCGAGTTGGCGCTCCGGACTCCGGCCACCAGGTGTAGGTCTCACTGGCTCATCCAGGCCATTAAAAGTGTTAATAGAGTTTAAAGCACTCATTTTGAAGACTGAGCACAAACAAACTCCCTCGCTTCAAAGAACCGCAATGTTAGATTGCATCAAACGCTCACCGAATTCTGATTGGTCAAGAGGACATATCACATTTAGGCTAAAAACAGGTTTGACGCTTATTTAGCGGTTTGGAAAGAAACTGCATCTTGCAGTACATTTTAAACAAGGAAATATAGCGATTTGGCATGAAAACATTGATGGAGCAGAAAATAGCTTCAGTACACAGCAAAATGGCATGACGAACTTTTTTTTTGGGGGGGGGGGGCGTTTATCGCGTTTTGGAAAAGAGCTCTTCAAATAGTAAACAAGTGCTATAAAGGTTTGATACTGTTTGTGCACTATATTCCATGTCTTCTGGAGCCATACAATATCTCTTTGGAAAGAACTGATTATTAGAATATTGTATGTGTGTGTTTATGCTGTTTCTTGATTTTTTTTTTTTTTTTTTTTTCTCTTGTCAATCCCCATTTGCTTTCATTAATTTCACCATAAACAAAAGCTAATTTAGCTATAATATTAAAGTAACATTTTCACTTAAGATAAAACTAAAAACATTTTGTTAGTCAATGTTTAATTTTGATTACTTACTATAAATGCTGACAAATTCAAAAGACCTTAATGTTTAATATGAAGTCTTTTTTATGCAAAAAAATACATAAGTAAATGAATAAAAACACAATAATTTCTTCAGCCAGTAAAGCATATTCTGTACATCAACACTCTGGTGTCAAGACAAAATATTATTTAAGCAAAACAGTGTATTTATTTATTTATTTTCTTTGGAAGTGTTATTTGCTTTTAGCCAAACTGAACAAAAAAGGTTTAAACCGGAAGCCATGATTTTCGATCAGACCAATATAAAAGTGCACTTAAAAGTGCACACAGTTGTTTAATTAAAAAAAAAAAAAAAAAATTCCAGTGTGTCTAATGCAAACCACTGGTATGTGAACGTTGGACCATTGTAAACAAAGATCTTTTGCGTGACAGATCTTAGCTTGTGTTGCACACGTGGACAGGTGAGGCGGGCCACCAGAGGCCCAGGTACAAACACAGGGGTGCTTGTTCTGCTGTCACACTTTTGGCGGCACCTCACACCAGTTTAAAGAGCTCAGGGCATCATGTTACATTAGCATCCTTTTTTAGCTCCAGACCTTTTCTCAGCACAGTCCCTGTACCGTGGATATAATACACTCTTTCATTAGCACATCATTAGCCATATGAGACATTTTGTGAAGGAACATCAAGGAGGCAGTGTTGAAAATGGAAATTGCACCACACCTCAAAGCCACAGTGATGAATCCTTGAGAGGGCAGATTTGCTGTTAGTACGAGCCACACAGGGTTCTCTGGGCTTCAATATGTCCATCACAGGCGAGTTTCATTTTCAGACAAAGCCGAGTTTATATTGGCATAGCGAAACACAAGGATTAACCCATGGCCGTCTGTCTATTGACATGAATAGATCCGCTCACGGCAGGCCGGGAAGGTTGCGGCAGCTTTGAGGAATTACAGGGACTAACATGTGACTGAGACAGTGTTGATGGAGTTTGTAAGAGAGAACAAGGGCCAATGAAGGTGATATTCACTGGAAAAGACTTTTGTCAATAAGTGTTGTTTGTCTAGATGAAGATATAAAAGAAACAGAGAATGTTTCTTAACCATAAATTAAGTACAGCCCTCTTTGATATTTAGTTCCCACTAGTATTCCTAATGGGAAAAGCTTCAAAGAATCTAGTGTCTCATATTCAGACTTTTTGCTATCGGCATAGAAGTATGGTTCACTTTGTAGTTTATACTGGCAAAGATCTGCCCACTTAGATAGGAAGAGACTGTTTGGAAAGAGTTTATTTTTGTTTTAATGTGCCATTGGGAGGCAGGTATGGTTGAAATAGTTGTATACTGCTGTGTTGGGAAAACTTTTATAAACTTTTAAATATAATGTTGTGTTACTCCCTAAAAAGTAACTTATTGCATAACTTAGTTACTTTTTATGGATAGTATTGTTACATTACTTTTGTTTCTCACCCGGGCTTTGCTTGCTTGTTTTTTTTTTTTTTTTTAATAACAAAAAAAAAAAAACAGTTCTATTTTTAAAGGCCCTTTCACACCAAAGGGTAAATGAATAAACCTCAGGCACTCAGGTGCGTTTCCCAAAAGCATCGTTAGCCAACTAACATCGCAAGTTCCGTCGTTACTTGTATAGTTCAACGATATGGTGTTTCCCAAAACCACAGTTCAAACGATTCGCAAACTGCATCGCAAACTTGTGTGGTTGGAACGACAGCTCTCGAGCTGTGGTTAGAAGCATAGTTTCTTGTTTTTATGACGTGGACTTAATAAATCGTTATCTTGAGCAAAATAAGCAAGCTGACATTAAGTACAATGCATATCTTTTATTTCGAATATATAAAATGTCATTTACATATTTTAGTTTGTCAAGAGATTTAAAGCACCGTTTTTGAAGACTGCGCATGTGCGTACATGCTCTAGTACGTAAGAACAAGCATATGATTGAATCTGGAAATAAAGCAAAGTAGAAAAAAAATGGACAGAAAAAATAGGATGCAGGAGAAGAAACTACAACACTCTAACTTCAGGAAAAAAAACTAAAACAAATGTGATGTTTAACTAAAATCTAAGATATTGGTTAATAAAGTGAGATTAAATACATAAAGTATGTTTGATCTATTTAACATTTAATTATTGCATGACTTATTTGAAAAAGTATTTTGTTGTAAATTTAAAAGTAATGAATTACATTAGTACTTTAGAAGAATATGATACAATTAGTCTTTAAAGGGTTAGTTCACCCAAAAATGAAAGTACTCACTCTCATGTCATACTTTTGTTTGTCTGTGGAGCACAAATTAAGATATTTTTGATGAAATCTGAGGGTATCTGACCCACACATATGCAGCAACGACATTGCACCTTTTGAGGTCCAGAAAGGTACTAAAGACATCGATAAAATAGTCCACATGACTACAGTGGTTTAACCTTAATATTATGAAGAGATGAGAATACTTTTTGTGCACAAAAACAAAACAAAAACAACTTTATTCAACAAATTCGTCTGTCCCCTGTCATACTGCTATGCTATTTTCATTGCAGAGCTTCAGTGTTTACATCCGAATGGCAGCTCAGTATTGGCCGGAACATTATTTGTCACAATCATATTTCATTTAGAAGATAAATGGAAACTTTAGCATGATGCAATCGGTCATAAGATAACTCATAAAATGGCATTAGCTCTGTGTTAAGTTTTATGGTGGATGGAGTTGGTGATGGGTTTGTTACTCACACAAAGCAGTCTTTTGGTCTCAGAAGAATGTTTGTGATTCTTTAAATTATGACTATAATTGTACCTACTTGTTGTATCCTGTTTTATATTGAAAAATAGCCTGCCAGGGGTCAGCTTAGGTGCTCAAAAATGTCTTATTTCAATAGTCCACTTTAGACATTCTACTAATTATAAGTAACTTTGCCACTACATGTCAACATATTCTATTAATTCTCAAACCTAACCTAACAGTCTACTAATACTCTGAGAGTTAGTTGACATGTAGTGGCAAAGTTACTTATAATCAGAAAACATGTCTAAAGTGGACTATTAAAATAAAGTCTAAACTAAAATTATTGTGGATGTTTACTGAAAAACATACAGTATATGTCATAATGTATAATTTCATTACGATAAATGTCCATACCTATTGTATCCATTGAAAGCAAAGGTTTCTCATTGAAATTAGTCCCTGTATCTTTGATATAATGATGCCTTGGGGTATCTTGAGCCTATTAACAGTAAGCGAGAACAGGTTGTGAGAGTCTGTGTTTGTGCACGTTTTAAAATGGAGTATACTTTGAAAAGCATATACTAAGTGTTCACATCAAAAATGACATACTTTAGCCTAGTTATAGAGAGAGATGGTGTAATCAGTTGTGGTCTGCTACCAAGGCAATTTGTGTTTAGAACAACTTAATTGAGAGGAATCATCAGTAACGACTTCATCAATCATAGCTGGATGGTGCCACCCCTTTCTATCCACACTTTAGACAAATCATGTTCTGGCCCATTACAAGGGAAAAGTAGAGAGAGAGAGGGAGGGGTGTAGGTTGACGAAGCACTGGAGGTACTATGAAACCACATACTCATCAAAACAAGGTTGGTGGTTAAAATGAAGTAATAACAGTGCAGACAATCTTGGCCGCAGAGGATATTTCAGATAATGTTTGTTTTTAGAAACCACTTAACAATTCTCGAAAAACAACATGTTGGAGGGAAACATCAAGTTGGTGTTGAGCAATTAAAGAGATAACAATCACAGATCGTTAAAAGAAGCTGTCACAGTGAAAACCGTAAATACACTAGCAATTCCTGAAGATCAACACTCCCTAAATCAGACTTGATTGTTTAAATATTTAGTAATTCATGCTTGTTTATGATCTTTCACAGACTATGAAATTATATATGTATATAGGCTTAATCATATATAAGATTACAATAAAGTAGATATAAATTATTGCTATGCTGGAAATTAATACAAGAGAGATTCAATTACCTCTTGCAAATCTGTAATTTCTTAAAAATATTTTTTTTTACTGGTTGATAGTGGACACTATTGAACTGTTTCTCTGGTGTCACAGTACCTCGCAAATGCAAACACTCACTTTGAAACATTAAATGTACATGAGTTACTATACTGTTACTACAGTAATTGTATACCTGTTACTAGTGTTTTGATGTTTAAGACCAAGGTCTTGGTCTTGTCTTGGTTTTGGACTAAAAGGACTGCACAACTGCGGGGATATCGCTAAATTGCCATTGAATTGTCTGATTTCTTTGTTAACATTTTTTATTTGATTGGATATAAAACTTATTTCTTATTTTCTTTATTTTGTTACTGTTGTGCCGGATCAGAAATCAACAAGGGATTGTGTCAAAAATGTCACCAAAATTAATACAAATGGCCAAAAATTTCAAGATATGATAACAAAAAAGTACTTGTATAAGATCTTGATATATATATTATAAAATATGATATAATTAAGCAGTATCACAAGAAAGAGAGCTGTTTTCACAAATGTGATCTTAATTGTCAACTCTCAAAACGTTATGATTTATTTATTTATTTATTTATTTTTACAAATGTTAAATAAACAAAATTTTGTTTTTAAAACATTAATCTCAACATTATTTATGCATTTTTCATTGTACCAATTCTGTCAGGGTTTTGGGTGTTGAAAGGACGAGGACTCACGTGCAGGAGAAATTGTGGGCTTTATTTAATGCAAAAAATAAAACAAAAATAAACAAAACTACCCCGAGGGGGAAAACCGACTTGACTTGAACCTGACTTGACTGAAACACACAAGGAAACATTCAATGTGTTTCCTCATTCAAATTCAGATGCAGCTTCTGTTCCACCTCTGCAATGTAAAGATTAATTTTGTTGTTAGTGATTTTAATTTATTGATAACAGCTCTATATTGTGTCTTGTTATTCTAATTGTATTTTTTTAAATAAAAATAAGACAATTCTCAGGCTGTAAATGTGGATCTTTCAGATGAATTTGAGGAGTGCTAGTCTGGTCTTGGTCGTCTTGATCTCAACCCCTCAAAGTCTTGGTCTTGTCTTGGTCTCGACTTGGTCTCAGTTTAAGTGGTCTTGACTAAAACACTACCTGTTACTACTGCTTTTACTATTATTACTACCAATTCTGCTATTACTTCTACTACTTTACTTCTAGTTTTGCTATTATTGATATTACCATTATATCTACTACTTACACTTATTACTAAAATTACTATTACTACCATTGCTATTACTACTACTACTTTTAATACTATAAAGACTGCTGCTATTTCTACCAGTACTGTTACTACTATGCCTATTACTTGCTTTTACTACTATACATCTATTAGTACTATTCGTATTGCAACCACAACTATTATAATAACGCATGCGTGTTACCATTATTACCATTAATGTTGATACCAACAATAGATAACATGGGTTATCTATTGTTACTGTTGTCACTACCTCTGCTATTTATTTTAGTTAAATTACAACTACTGCTGTTATTAAACCTACTATTACTTCATCTTCTATCACTACTACTGTTATTACTACCATTGCTTCTACTACTTTAGTTAAATTATAGGCAGGCATTGAACTACTACTACTTTTAGTTAAATTACTGCTGCTGCCACCACTATTACCACCACTGCTATTGCTACTTCTGTTTTTACTACCACTACTATTACTACCATTGCTTGTACAATTACTTCTTTAGTACAATTATTATAATTATTGATTTTATTACCACTGCTATTACTACTGTTATACTATAATGTTTAATTTGGAGACAATGAAATTTCAGTCCCTTAACTGAAAATCTGAGCACTGACCTGCAGGCAATGCCAAACAGCGCAGCGGTAGACAGTGGTAAAGTGCCTGTGACCCTGTGCTGGGGAAGATTGGCTGTCCTGAAGGCCCATTTCCTGGAGTTTAGAGGGGCCGTTCTCTCCTCCTCTCACAAGGCAGAGCTTCCTGTGTTTAAGACCAAATAAGCTTCACCCTGAGAGACTATTTAACGTGGGCCCGTCCAACACTGTCCTGCACATTTTACACTTGGTTTATTCCATGATAACAGCAAAAAAAAAAAAAAAAAGGGTTTTTTTTTTTTTTTAGTAAGATGCCTTACCTTACAAGCATTTTGCTACATAGAAGATGTGTACACAAAAAATGGCACAGCATTGCGTTTCTAATCGTAAACTGCTCACGAGTGATTAGAGGTTATAGTATGATAACCTTTGCCCTTTACAAACAACTGAAATTGATTACAGTCACTCTCTAATGTGTCAAGAGCAAGGATGCTGTCTATTGGTTTTTCAAGGTTAACACACAATAACATTATCTTAGCACTGACACAACAAGGGCAGGTAAACACATCCTTGAGCTACAAGTATTTGTCAGTGAACAACCTTAAAGTAGTCCAAACACAAACAGATCCACTCATGAGTACTAACTCGAACACACACACGCTTGAAAGGCTTGTTATCTCCTGGGTGTGCCAGCTGCAATGAGCAGGAAGGGCCAGAAGTTTTAAAGCACTTCAGAGTTGTTTTTCCTGACACCTCAGCAGACGGGAGGAATGACCCCATCACTGAGGGCCTTCTCGCCGGGTTCCTGCGGCTGTTTAGTTACACCGGAGTAATGTCAAGAGGGGTTTTTTATGCCAAACAAAGAAGCACACTTTTGAAAATATGTAATACGGTTACGGTTACTAATTTACAGATGTTATAGATGACTCACACAATAAATACAGTGCCTACCATACAGACCTACAACACATTTTCTTAGCAAATATGTTCAATTTCAAACAAACACACCTTCTGAAATATATGTGTTGCTTTTATGCACTAGTAACCTTTTATGCAGTGCATTTTATTTGGTCCCACTATGTGTATTTAACTACTATGTAATAACATTTAAATTAATCATTTGATACAATGTGGACATACATGTTTTTACATTGTACTTGTGTTTAAAAAATTCCGGGAGGTAGTTAGCTGTAATTAATTTCTGTAATTACATCTATAATTATAGTGTTGACCCTTCCCTTACCCCTTAATCCAACCTTAAACCTACCCATTCCACCAAACCAAAACCTGTCTTGTATCCCACTTCAATATCAGTGTTTTGCAATACAACATGAACACAATATTTGTATGTAAGTACACAGTAAAGACACCTAATATAAAGTGTAACCTTTAATTTTATTTTAAATAAATCTCATATTGAATGACCTGATTACAAACCCTGCCTGTTGAGTCTATAACAATCATGTCACTTCTTCTTTCATAATTCATTTCTCGAAACATCTTATATAGCACATTTCCCTCCATGCTGTCCCACCACAGATTTATGACAATCCAGTGATCCTTCCAGACTGCAAATTAGTGTAACCTAAAATATATATACTATCTATGCAGGTATGTGTGGTGGAGGGTTCGCGCTGCTCTGCGGTCAGTTTCACCTCTTTAAACTCAGAGTCGGAGCATTCATAATGGAACAGCACAGCTGGTCTCGGATCATCAGCACGCAGGCAGGTCTAGAACAGGATGCATATGTGGGCCCTGCGTGTGGCTCATATTCCACTGAGTGGAATGGTCGAGCCTTCCAGGAACACGAGGAAAAGGAGTCAAAGAAGGAAAACTGAGGTTTTGCTGCTATCCACTCGTTTTTGGACAGCAGCAAAAAAGAGGGAATATTCTTCATGGATCTCTTTCTCTCTCAAACGTTCGTCCTTCTCGTGCTCTTTGTATCATTCTTTGTCTTTTCCCTTCAAGTTGGCAGCTCTCACAACCACCGCTTGCACAAAATTCCTACTCTGCACATTTTGCAGACGCTGGTCTACAGGGAGGAAATAGAGAGGAAATTGTGCTGAAAGTGTAAAAGACTCTCTCTTTCTTTCCATCTCATACTTCAAAAAAAAAAAAAAAAAAAAAAAAAAAAAAAAGAGAGAAAAGGTTTTTGATGTACTACACAAAAATGGCTAAAAATAAGTATTGCTAATATGTGTTCTGAAAAGAAGTATACTTTTCAGTAAGATTAATGAGAATAATTGCTGTTTTTTCTGGTACATTTGTGGTGCATATTATATATCATAAACTAAATGTTGTTATAATTGAATGTACAGTAGTTTATTTTGAGAATTGTCCTTCTCCATTCTTTATCTCCATTTTTGTTTTGTTTTTTTTAATAATCACAGTTTCTTTAAAAGTTGTCCACACACATTTCCATTTTGATTGACAATTATATATTCTAATATTTTGAAAAATTTCATGGCACTCACAATAAAAAAGTTATGATGTCATGTTATGAAGGTCTGAACTGTTTACACACAGGGGGAAAGAAACTAAATTCTGCTAAATTCACCTGTATTTGACACAGACCATAGTGCCAGCCTGTGGGAAACTTATCTGTCTTTTTATAACCGCTGGCTCTGAGGTCACTGACCATGACGGACAGGAAGAGAACCATAAATTTGAGCTCAAGTTGATGCCTCTGAAATGTCCTGGCACGTTTTCTGCCCCCATTAGACACATAATAGTAGTGCTCGCTGTACACACTCAATTTGTCACTTTTTCACTCCTGTCTGTGTTTGGTCTAGAGCTCTGTGTGGTTTGTGAAAATGACGGTGTGTTTGTAGAGGCAGGGAAATGTGGAGATGGTCTTTTGCCATAAGGGTGCATGTTGTTACACTGAAAAGTGTCTTTTTCTTTAGGACCATTTTATTACCTATGTTGTGTAAATGTGGTTTTAGTTTTACATTTACAGCTTAATTCTATTGCAACAGTCCACCAGATGGCAGGGTAAAAAAAAAAAAAAAAAAAAGACAATAAGACAATTCACCTTAAATAGAAGTTTAAATGAATAGTCGCTGCAGTGACATTCATCTGTGCATTATGAAAACATCAACAGTCAAAATAATAGGCTGATAGATTTTCGATGATGATAATTTAAGGTTTACAAATTTTCAACCAAATGACACACAGTATCCTGCAGAACAAAGTCTGCGAATAACCAATGCACAACAGAAAAAAATTAAGTAAAAATGGAATCAAAGTGAGTTTTTAAAGAGGTGTCAAATAAGATATTATGATTTAAAATGCAAAAAATTGCATAATAATAATTGAACCCGATGCAAAATCTGTGGAACTATTTTGCCCGTGAAAATAAGACAATAGTAAATACAACCTAATCTTTACATATTGCCCAATAATAAATGCATAAAAGTAATGATACCGAATTGTTACAATATGAGATATTGCATGCATACCATAGAGCCTGCAGGTGAAGTAAAATCACCATTAAGTTCTCAGAAGCAAGCCAAATTCTTACTGAAGAGAGATAAGGAGAAGGTGTGGTGGGTTCCCTAGGGTGCTTCTGTGTCATAATAGATGGATGGGACTATTTTTCTACGTATGTGTCTGCTCATCAGTCAGGAAGGAAGAGTGCAACTCTTGCTCCACATCCTGACACACCGAGACACATCCTGGCACACAGACATCAGGAATGCATGTAAACCATTAAGCTGCAGAGGTTGAGTATTAGCACAGATGTGTAATAATCACACTGTACACATGGATTGACCGTGATTTTGCAAAGTAGCACATGCTCCTTGATCAACATCTTGTGCTGGTCCTGGTTTGAGATGGTGTCAAACAATAATAACCTCTAACCCAGTGCTTCTCAAGCATCCCTAACACTGCATATTTTGTATCTCTCTTATCAGACCACACCCGTTTGAGGTCTTGCAATATATAATAATGAGCAATATGTGTTAGATGAGGGAGACATACAACATAGTGGTGTAATAACAGTTTGAGCGTTGAGTGTTTGGCACTTAAATACGTGTACATCTACTGGTGTTATCACAGTGTCCCTGGAAAATCCTGAAGTGTCAAGTGCACCACAGTAAATGATTAAATAATGACTTGTGACCCATGTGTTTTTTTTTTTTTTTTTTTTTTTTTTTAGCCATTGTGTTTCATGCAAACCAAACAGCACAGGTGTGATAACAAAACGAAGCCTCATATATATTCTCAACTTTGATGAAACATCTAGTTCAGTCATAAAACTCTAGATGGCGCAGAGTGATAGGTCCTTTATGTGCAATCTGCAAGTAATCACATCATTTACATGGCACCAGCTGATTGACCTCAGCTGATTTTGCAGCCAATGAGCTTGCTTGCTCAACATTTAAATAGTCTGGTTCAGTGTTTGTTGTGAGCTGGTCCTGCAGTACGCTATTAGAGTAAACCCTCCACCTCCCCCAGCTCCACCTGCCTAGATGTGCCTGGGGATTTATGTATGTCTATTCATGCAGCAGCATCATATCGCACATGCTTGCAGCGTGTCTTTGTATCTAATGACAGTAGCAAGTCCATACTTGCTTTGCAGAAGCAGCATGCAAAGCAGATCTAGTCCACCAAGAACAAATACATTAATATGTGTGTGTGTATATATATATATATATATATATATATTTATATATATATATATATTTATATATATATATATATATATATATATATATAATGTATATACATATATAAAACAAATACATATCCATTCAAGAAAATACACATTTACACACATAAAGTAGGGGAGAGCGGGGTAAGTTGTCACACTCTTAATAACTTTAACACTAGATGCTCTATCTCAAAAATCAAATAGCCACTTTGTGTGACTTCTTCTTCTATAGTCAACTTTCTGTTCACATGTGGTCAAGATCGCTCTAATCTGAGGTTAGCACAATTTTCTTATTTTTTAAGTAAAAAATTTACACTTTAAATTTTATGCAATACAACTTTGTTTGGTATGAATGTTAAAAGATATTATTTTGCACAACATAGAGGAGACAATAATGTGTCTTTTGATACTTTAGCTGACGTGCTATGTTGAGCGAACCTTGAGATTTTAGCCAACATTAGCACACATGTCAGTTTGGGGCAAGTTGTCTCAATGACTTTGGGGCAAGTCTACACATGTGTACAAATAAACACATAGAACATGCTCAAAAAAGAGGTTCAACATGTTAAGTCAGTTATGTTCAAAGGTTAAACATGTTAAGTGAGTTTTCTGCAGCATTCCATTCAGTTATCATTGATCTATGTGCAAGCCAGAGAACATTTGAGTTTAAAGTTCAAAGTAAAGTGGTCTTGCCACTTAATGTGTTTGGATTGAAATAATTGTTTTTCCAAATTCTCTAGGCATGATTGTTTATATTTCCAGTTCTGGTTTGAATTTAAAAATTAAAATCAATAATCACAATGAAGTAGTTGTGTTCTTATTTTTTAGATAATCTAGTGTGACAACTTACCCACCCATGGGGCAAATTATCACAAGTGCACATTCTCTATTCAACAGTCTACAACTCCGTAATGAGATAAGATATGAAAATCTAATGAATACAACATGTGTGCCCAAGACTTCCTTCTTTCATTTGGTACATACATATCCCCTCTCTGAACAGTCATTACATCATCATCATCCAAAAAAAAAAAAAAGTAAACATGTATTTAAACATTTCCCTTTATGTTAAAAGATACTCAAAACCAAAATGAACTCTTTGGCTACTGGCACGGTACAGTTAGATGATGTCATAACTGGTTGTCATGATTGAAATGAACATAGTAAGTTAGACACAAAGAATGAATATGAAAATGCAGAAACCTGCATAGCTGTATAAACCTGCTGCAACTGATCATCAATTAAAAGCAAACTTTACAAAGTGGCTGACCACAAGCATTGCTGTCAGGCCATTTTTAGTTTTGTAACTCTTTACAATTTGGTATTACTTGATCAACCCTGTTCAATTGAGCTTCTGCATCTGTCAGGATCTAGTTCACTGGGGTTGGTGGAGACTAGGTTAAAGGTCTGGGCTATTACCAGAACAACACGTTCTCCAACCAAAACGCCTATATAGGTCGTTTGTCACTTCCCTGAAATACGACCCATAGGAGCGTTTACTAAAGTTGCGCCCCTAACGACAACAGGACACTTTCATTGTAATGCATTGTTCCCTTTTATCTGCGTCATGTTTCGGGTCTCATGTAGCTCAATTGGCAGAGCATTGCAATATATAACAAAATATGATCATGGGTTCGATCCCAGGGAACACATGTGCTCGTAAAGTGTATATGCACTATAAATCACTAAGGGTGTAGGGGTGGGGTGGGTGTAGTTGTTAATGGTTAATTGCTAAATGGAAATAGGACAAATGGTGTAAAAAGTTTAAATGAACATGCATTTTGATTGGTAACGACAGTCAACGTCATTTCATGACAAACGTAACACGACACTGTCATTATTTTTATGCCAGCTAGAGGGCGCATGACTTTAAAACATAAGGTGGTTGAAAAATGACCTATTGGGTCTTTTTTTTTTTTTTTTTTTTTTTTTTTTTTGAGGACAGTCTCTACCAGAAGGTTGCAGGTTTGAAACCCGCAAAAGATGATTCATGAACAGACACCACTGTGTCCTTGAGCAAGTCACGCAGCCTCAGATTTCTCCAGGGTGACTGTCCCTGTAACCCCACATGGCACCGCTCTATATGACCACTGGTCACTTACTGTATGTCATTTCTAAATAATTTAAATTACACTTGGAAATATTTTCTTGAGATCTCACTTAGCCTCAAAACCCACACCTATGCAGTATTAGAGATAGTATCTGTATTTACATGGACTTTAATAATACGATTGTAATTGGAGTAGCAGTCAGAATAAAAAATCACCTGTAAACACATCAGTCTGAATGAATTGGCAAAATCTAATACAAATTTAATTCGGATTGTAAGGGGTGTTTAAACCGTTTCTAATCTGATCAAGAGGACGTAAACACTTGATCGGATTGAAAACCGAAACTGGAAAGTACTGCGCATGTGCAATGATGTAGAGATGCGTTATAATGTATGATGTGTGGATCAAGCTGTTGCTGAATGAAGTGCCATTATATAGCTAGTGTGGATTTAGTATGCATTAACGGCACTGAGCTTTGACATTTATCAGACCTGGGACAATCTTGTGTTCTTGCTTCATTTTGCATGCACACACTGCAAAAAATGCTGTTCTTACTTAGAATTTTTGTCTTGTTTCCAGTCCAAATATCTAAAAAATCTTAGATCAAGAAGAATTTTCTTGACAAGTAAAAATTATTTTCTTGTTTTTAGGAAAGTAGAGTTTTTCCTTAAAACAAGCAAAATAATCTGCCAATGGAGTAACCAAAATAATCTTAATCCAAACTGAAAACAAGATTATATATCTTATTTTTGGTTTGAAATAAGATTATAATGCTACTTGATTTAAGAACTTTAAGATATTTTGAGTAGAAACAAGACAAAAACTCTAAGTAAGAACAGCATTTTTTGCAAGTATGGGTATTGCAACAGGATTGATGTTTAACTGGAAGTCTTCTACATTTATTTAGTTTTACTGGGGTTAAACATTACAACAGTGATATTGACACCTGCAAAAGTAGTTGATTTTATTGTGTTTATAGCCTAAGATGAGGACTACTAGCTTTTTGGTGGGCTATTAGCTTAATGCTTGTTAGAAAAGGATGGGTCTATGTGTGGGTCCTATCCTTGGGATAGGGATAAAAAGAGCTGGTAACACTGCATGGGAATGGTGGGGATTCCTGGAAGTATGGCTAGGGAACTTGAAGCTGTGGAATGAGAGCAACTCTGCTTCCATGCCTGCTCATGAATATAAATAGAGCCTGGAATGTCATAAATCAAAAATGCTGAGAGTGATGTGGCCTGGATGCTGTTACTTTCCTAGCTGGTTTGCCCTCTCTTTACCACATTTCTGCTTGATTTCTCCTTCCCTTCAAAGATCAGGTAACACAAAAAAGAGGAGGCCTGGCACCCACAGAACACAAGTGTATTCATCAAGCCTCTGGTCAACCGTCTGGGGTGGAAGACTTGACAGGAGAAGGAATTTGGAGTTCACTGGTGCTAATCAGGAGGAGCGAACAGGATGTGGGGCTCCTGCTCTCTACCTGATTACCACCAAATGGAGAACCAACCTGGGCCATAGAGCCAGCAGCTGGACAGCAGGAAGAACAGAGGGTGTAGACTATGTATGGAGCTCAAAGTGTGAGGGGTGTTTGATGACATGATGTATGCTGGCATTGGAAGTGTCTTGAACAGGAAGTGTCCCTGACACTTTGGTCGTGAAGAGGGCTGTAGAGCAGTACATTTTTGTATGTGTGAAACAATAATACTGGTTTGTGTATTGTAGCAAATTGGCATGGTACAGACACACAGTCATGAATGAGAAATTGAACAAATGTAAAATAAGTTCAGTAATTCTATTCCAGGTGAACTGATTCAATTCTAGTGTCCACTATAAGCTGCTTGGCACCTAACAAGCCACTGATTGTTCTTCTGTAGTGATTCTGTGGCACTTTCAACATCTAGCATTGCTCTGTTTGATTGAGTGATCCAATATGTCAACAACAACAACCAATGGCGGGAGTTTGGGGCAGGACAACACTGGTAAAAAATTATTTGGTGAACTAAATACTACAGAAAAAAACAATGTAATTTCTACCGGAAGGTTTAAAAAAAAAAAAATAGTAAATGTTATAGTACTCAATTTAAACTTGCGTGTATTAAAGCGTAAATACCAGCATTATAAAATTAAGTAAAACCTACTCAACTTTCTGATACTGGTGATCCCATCGTGCACTGGGGCATAAATAATTAACGTTAAGGTTGCATTTTCACATCTTTCGAGCTGTTTTATCATTGCTTTTGTTGCTAGGTTTAATAACTTTTTGTGACATCTGGAGTTCATTTTCTACTCAAAATGACACATTTATACTCAAAAATGAGTACTGAAAAGTGAGAAAAAAAACAATGTTGCCATTATTGTGTATTGTCTACCAAAGTATCTAGATCTCTGTGTTCAGTTGGGTACCACATTACTTCTACACAGTATCTACTGTATTATTTACTTAGATGTTCTAAGCGACGCATACAATAGACCTTTTTCACAAGAATCGGAAATCACGTGACGCAGGGTAAAGTTAGTTCCGCTATGCGTCTACGGCTATTACATTGATATGCTCTTTTCTCAAATATCGCTTCTTACCTTTTCTGTTTTGTCTGTTTTCCAAATAGCTTTTGTATAATCTACAAATAAATTATTTTCTACTTGTTTGTAGCTTATACAGCCACTCAGACCGTTGATCGAATTTACCGGAAGATGGATTTATATCACCAGCTGTCATACAGCAAAGGCTATGCAGCTACGCATTCAGCAATTTCCCAGATCGTATTACGTACTACGAACATTTATATAATTTATTAATAAAAAAAATTAACTCCCAATATATACTTTAATGTGGGATATAAAGTCGTGAGATACATAATGTCATGAGTTTAATAGCTACGTTTTAAAAAATATTGCATGTCTCATATGGCATCACATCCCACATTCAAGCATATGTTATAATTAATCCTGATCGATTAAAATGATTAAACTAAGACATAATTTCCAAAACCACACTGTACACAACTATCAGTCTTTGCATGTTGCAATAGCACAACAATGCTGCGCATAATACATACTTTAAGATGATGATGACAGGAAAATGAGTGAGAGATGACTGAAGTGTTTATATCCAGAAATATCATGGTGCGAGCAGTCCTGCTTCACGAATAAGAGGATCAGGCTTGTGTGATAAGGGATCTACCAGTCGATCATTTCCCCAGCACGTCGCTAAAAACACTCTATACATCTCATTGCATACTATCCACCCTAAATAGTACTGAATATTAATAATGTCACATAGTATGCACGTTTAGACACAGACACTGTCTTTACAGCACATGGAGCGCGATAATGCACAGCCGCGCCAAACATACACGAAGAATATAACCAGTTTAACCGCCATCACTTCAAATTATTTATTAAATTTAGCTCTTAATGCGAGCTCTGTAGTCTCACCAATAATTCACCAAGACCGTTCAAACATTTTCAAGACATTTAATTCGTAAAACGACTTTGATTCCCGAACTGGTTCTGATTGAGGCTATCTATCACTGTAACCGGAAAATCTTTTACACTGCGTGGCTCATTCCGGAAGCCAAAAACCCGGAAGTGTGAAAAAGGTCTATTAAAAAGCATGGCTTAATTCAATGTTATATTATTTGAGTAAATTGTACTTAAAACCAACCATTAGAAATTAAATAAGAAATTACTCAACAAACTTTAACTGGCCAAGTTAAAGTTACTTATTATTTATGTTTTTGTTGTTGTTAATTTTACTTAATTCCATATGTAAAATTTATTTTAAAATGTGTGTACATTTTTTCTGTGTGTGTGTGTGTGTGTGTGTGTGTGTGTGTGTGTGTGTGTGTGTGTGTGTGTGTGTGTGTGTGTGTGTGTGTGTGAAAAACTGAAACAAAGATAAATCATATCAGAACTTTTTCACCTTTTATGTAAAAATTACAAGCAATGGCACTGAAAACCAAAAGAATTCAGAGAAAAAAGCAAAAACAAACAAACAAACAAAACTATAAAAATGCAACAATATGAAAATAATCAAGGTATATTCTTTTAAAGTATATTATTTGCATAAGTGCTAAAGTGTACTTCTTTTCACAAGGGTCTGTATCTATAATTTAACAGCTGCTCCATGCTAAAAACTACACTCATGTGTGTTTTTCTCTGTGTTAGGTGGGGTTGTGTCTCTAGAGGGAAGATCTCTGTGACCTGGGTGTGCTGGGTCAGTTCTCAGTGTGACCGCTGTGCTTGCTGGGATGTCACTTCATATCCACTGAATCCGTATGGGACTTTCTTTGGCTCTTTTATTCTATAGTGTTACACCTCTCACTCTCTTTTTCCATTATCTTTCTTAGACTGCACAAAACACATTATCTTTAATTCCCTGTTGTTCTGATTTTTTATTTTATTTTATTTATTTATTTATTTATTTTTGCTAGTTTTACTTGCATAGTTCACACATTCTCTCTCTGCCTTTCTCTCTTCTAAGTCGTGAACTCTTGCAGAGCCAAATGAATTCTAGGTGAATCCTGCTGTGGTTTGATATTTGTGTTTCAGGGTTGCAGTTTGTTTCAAATAACACCCAAACTTGTAATACACCATTTTGCATGGGTAAAACTCATGTGCCGTTAAAATGAAATCTGCAAATCTTCATATCACAGAAAAAAACTTGGTCTAATATATAATATATCATCTCATTCTAAACATCTTTATAAATCTAATTTGTTTTAGTTGACATGAAGTATTTTTTCTGCAAAGCTGACATGTCACTGTAAGCCCGGATAAATTGAATTTACTTAAAATTTGAATTTACAAATTTAAAAATTTGAGGAAAATGGTTGCCTTAAAAAAGTAATGTCACCTTAAAAAAAAATTGTTAATTTAACTTAAAATGTTTTGTAATATTAATTACTTTGTAGTTATTGCACATATATTTAAGTTAAATGTACTAAATAAGCTAAATTTAAATTGCTGTTGTCAAATACTCGGTCACATGTTATTTTTATGGCATGTTGTAATTATTCAGAGATGGCAACATGTGACGTGGGAATTATGCGTTTCTATGCTACACTATCAATGGCTAAATTAATCCACAGCCGTCAGGTGGTACAGTGGTCATGTGGCACAAGTAGGAACTCTCAGAAACATCCCAGATTACAAGTTGTAATTATCAGCTCTGGAATCTCATAATTATGGTAATTACGACATGGCATGAATGCACCTATACCTGGTTTGCTGTAGAAAGAGGTGTCCATTGAATTACCATCTGGCTGATGTCAGGCTTGTAGTTGACAACTTTTCTGTGAGGAGCAAACATTAAAGGGTTAGTTCACCCAAAATGTTTAATTCTGTTTATTGCTTTATTACTCACCCTCGTGTCCTTCCACATCCGTAAGACCTTCGTTCATCTTCGGAACACAAATTAAGATCTTTTTAATGAAGTCTGTACTGGTTTTTGCCTTAATTTTTCATTGCATAGATGGCGCTGGAAACATTCCTCAGAGATTTTGGTCCATGTTAATGTGAGAGCATCACGCAGTTGCTGCAGATTTGTCGGTTGCACATCCAGGATGCACATCTCCCATTCTACCACATCCCAAAGGTGCTCTATTGGATTGCGAGCTGGTGACTGTGGAGGCCATTTGAGTATAGTGAACTTATTGCCATGTTCAAGAAACCAGTTTGAGATGATTTGAGCTTTGTGACATGGAAGTAGCCATCAGAAGATGGGTACACATAAAGGGACGGACATGGTCAGTAGCAATACTCAGGTAGGCTGTGGCGTTTAAACAATGCTCAGTACTAAGGGGCCCAAAGTGTGCCAAGAAAATATCCCCCACATCATTACACCACCAGCACCAGCAGAATGAACCATTGATACAAGGCAGGATGGATCCATGCTTTCATGTTGTTTACGCCAAATTCTGATCCTACCATCTGGTTGTCCCAGCAGAAACTGAGACTCATTAAACCAGGCAATGTTTTTCCAATCTTCTATTGTGCAATTTTGGTGAGCCTGTGGGAACTGTAGCCTCAGTTTCCTGTTCTTAGCTGACAGGAGTGGCATCTAAGTGTGATCTTCTGCTGCTGTAGCTCATCTGCTTCAAGGTTCAACTTCTTGTACGTTCAGAGATGCTCTTCTGCAGACTTCGATTGTAAAGAATGCTTATTTGAGTTACTTATCACCTGGAACCAGTCTGGCCATTCTCCTGACCTCTGGAATCAACAAAATATTTTTGCCCAAACAAATGACACTCACTGGATTTTTTTTTTTTTTTGGACTATTCTCTATAAACCCTACAGATGGTTGTTTGTGAAAATCCCAGTAGATCAACAGTTTCTGAAATACACAGACCAGCCCGTCTGGCACCAACAACCATGCCACAATCACTTAAATCTTTCTTCCTCATTCTGATGCACAGTTTGAACATCAGCAGATCATCTTGACCATGTCTACATGCCTAAAGACATTAAGTTGCATCGGTTAGCTATCCAATTTGTGACCCTGGACCACAAAACCAGTCATAAGCACTGTAAAAAAAAATCCTGTAAAAAAACGGTAAAAAGTCTGGCAGCAGAGTTTCCAGAGAAATCCCATAAAATTACAGCAAATAACCATTTCACAAAATTACATGCAAAAACTGTAAAAATACAGAACAGACTTTACAGTCAAAATTCATAAAATTACAGTATTTTACTGTTGATAATCGTTTATTAAACCATGAAAAAACTGATAAATTATGTCAGATTACATAGAAAACAACTAATTTTCAGGTTAACTCTGCAAATTGAAGGTTTTTATGAGTTATTTTATCAAGCTGCTGTCCATCTACAGTTATTTACTTTTAAAATATAGATTTTCCATGTAAAATAACTAAGAAATTATTTATAAAAATGTAATTAGCACATAAATTCAAAACAAATGTTTGCAATTTACAGTATTAATCTTTATTTTTACAGAACCACTCACAACTTCAATCTATGAATTAATTACTTAGAAATGCATAATAGCAACCTTTACAACCAATTTCTGTTAAATTAACAAAATATAGTACAGAATACATTTAATCAAAGCATGCACATACAGTATTAGTCATTGTATATAAGACATTGTATGTCAACTTACTTAAATTATAGGAAATACAAGCATAGTACAGTATATAATACATCTACATTAAAAGACAATTACTGTATACTTCTGTACTGTAATATTGCTGTTATTTTATGCATATATGATGACTCTTACATATATGTGACTACAAGGAGTACAATGGAAGCAACAATAAGTACAATGACAATTTCCAGTTAGTCTAGCACAGTATGCATAGAAATTATTATTAATTTTTTTTTTTTTCAGTTAAACAGAAAGATAGTATTAACCAGTCAATTGTTCACAAAAAAGATGCATTCTCTCTTATCAGTCTCTTGAAAATGGTTTGAGTTAGTCAGGTTATTCCACCAGCATGGAACAGTCCAGGTAAAGGTCAGTTAAAGTGAGTTTGTGCCCCTTTGGGATGGCACCACAAGATGCTGTTCACTTCCAGAAAGCAAGCTTCTGGAGGGCGTATAATAAGTCTGAAGCAGAGAGTTTAGGTACAGGCTTGGAGAGCCAGTTGTTGTTCTGTTGTGTAGCATACAGAATGGCTTGATCTTCCCAATGTTGTACTGGGCAAATATGCAAGATCGGGCAGTTCCAGCACTGTAGTCTGTGAGGTTTAACTGATCAATTATAACACAAAGGATGGGTGGCTGAAACCACGAGCACTTCTGTCTTGGCAAGGTGGAGTTGAAGGTAAAGGTCATACAGGTGAAAGTCGGACATTTCCATCAAGCAGGCTGAGATGTGAGCAGCTACTGGTTGATCATCTGGCTGGAATGAAAAGTAGAGATGTGTGTGAGGATAGCAGTGATAGGAAAAGCCATGTTTCTGAATGATTCTAATTACAATTACAACAAAAAATACTGTTCAGAATAGCAGCATAAAAAGATGTAAACAAAGAATTTGTTGTATAAGAATAGTAATCTTTCCACACCTGTACTGTAATGCTGCTGTAGATCTCCAGTCTTTCCACATTACCTGAAATCATAAAGAAATAAAAATTAGTTGGCTATTACATTCATTCAAACATGCCAGCATATGTTTTACTGAGACAATGCAAAACCTCAACCTTCTTTGATCTGAAATTTTTATATCCAACTATCCAATGTATCTTATGATTCAGTAATGACAATTTACTCAGGTCATGTAAGATTTTTTTATTATTATACTTTATTATTACACTAATATATGCATACTATTCGCGTTTGCAAGCAGATGCACTCATAATATTTATTATGTTGTTCATATTGTACTCTTATCTGCTTTCCTGTATAGGCCTATAGTATGAGTATAGCCTACAGGCTGCAGAGTTTATAAAAAGAGATTTAAATAATGGCGGTACTACCACATCTGAACGAAGACATAAACACTGAATGGACTTTATTAATAACTAACGTTAATCTTTCTTGGTTTAAAACAGATGGAAAATTGACAGATGCCTGCTGCAGTTGTTTTGCTTTCAACGGCAGTTACCTTACGTCATTTGTGTGAACACCGTTTAGAAATACTTATATTAGCTTCGAAACTATAAACAATACAAAGGTGTAGCCACACTACATAAAATATCACACACATGTAACGTTAGAATGAAACTCTTACCTCAGCCAGTGATCGGTTGGTATGATGTTCGCTGTGGTCTTCTCGCTGAAAGGACGTGATAGTTTTTCCTCACACTGTTCCCGAAGAATGGATTGACGGATGAGTTCAAATAAATACTCCTGCTCACGACTGCTCTTTGCTTTACACTACTGTTTAATCTCACGACACACAAGCGTAGCCTGAAATAAATTCAAATAACGCGCTCGCCCTTCCATCACTGCATCACTGCACTACTCCAGGAACTGTTGTAGGCGGGACTAACGGAAAAGTTATCGGCGGCAAATTTGAATCTGCGTCGCGCGCGCGCGCACGCACGTACATACACACACACACACACACACACACACACAAAGCTGCGCATTTGCAACTCGATTTGGAAAAACATAAAATGTACATATCAATAATAGATGTGTTCAGAAAATTTAGGGGAGAATAAGTCAAGGCCAATCAGCAGTTTCAAAATAAGCATATTTGCAAGATGAGGTTAAAATTTTAGTAAATACAATGCATAATATATAGAAGGCCTACACACCTACTGTATGTACCAATACTATAACTGAACCTTAAAAAACTAACTTTAACCAACACATTAGCTACTCTTAAATGAAAGAAGAAAAAAACATGTTGAATGACTGCATATTTCTGTAGTTATACATTCATTCCCTTTTTTCTATTTTTACAGAAAAAATCTGTAAAATATTAATCAACATTTTATGTAAAATTACACATTTTTCTGTAAAAAATACAGAACATTTCTTTTAAAAAACAGAAATTTAATGTAATGCTAAAATACATGCAATTCCCTGTAAATTTAATAGCTGAAAATTAAATTACAGCAAATATCTGTAAAGCAACAGGTATTTCAATGTATAATGAGAAAACAGAAAAAATCTGTAAAAAAATACAGACCAATACCTGTAAATTTACATTTATTTTTAACAGTGAGGTTCATTTTTTTGAAATTGAGATTTATACATCATCTGGAAGCTGAATAAATAAGCTTTCTATTGATGTATGGTTGCCATGCTTGTTAGGATAGGACAATATTTGGCTGAGATACAACTGAAAATCTGGAATCTGAGGGTGCAAAAAAATCGAAATATTGAGAAAATCGCCTTTAAAGTTGTCCAAATTAAGTCCTTAGCAACGCATATTACATACAAAAATAATTTTTTTGATATATTTACGGTAGGGAATTTTACAAAATATCCTCATGGAACATGATCTTTACTTAATATCCTAATTATTTTTGACATAAAAGAAAAATCGATCATTTTGACCCATATTTTGTATTGTTGGCTATTGCTACAAATATACCCGTGCGATTTATGACTGGTTTTGTGGTCCAGGGTCATTTGTTAAAATGGTTCCATTTACACTTGGCCACATAAATGTATATCCAATAAGAGAAAATGCATGAAGTGACCAGGTGTAAACAGGTCCTAAGACATTCCTTTACTCAATTAGGACTTGTATACAGATCAGCTCACACTTTCACATTTTACATACATGAATGTACAGAGGAATTGTATTCTTCACAACTCAATAAAGCTCGAGTCTTGTAGATGTGTGATAATAGGTTATTGACTCGTCTTGAGGTGTGGTCGGGTAAGTTTATATTGGACTGTGTGGCACAAAGAGCTCAGATTATGCTGAATGGACCTGCTTGTGACCTTATATTGAAAACTACAGAGGTTTCACTGGGAGAAAAGGAAATGTAACAATGTAACAATGAGATTGTTTCTGGCTTCCTCAGACATGAAAGAGACAGGGCAAGAGCCACGGCTATTCTGAGCCTTAAAAGCCCCATTCCTTTCCTTATTTTAAGGAATGTTTATTTATGAAAAGATTATTTGGAGTATTTTTAGAGTCCATGAAAGGTTTTCAAGATGATGCTGGTTTCAGTCTGTGAATTCACACAGAGAACGGGGTGGGTTTGTTAGACAGCTGCCATCAGCCAGCGTTTGTACGTGTGTATATGTGTATACACCCGCACACAATAGCTGTCCTGTAATAGTCATATGTTATGGGCAGAAAGACCCCGGGGAAGAAACAGAGCTTCCTCCGATTACATGGTTAGCACATCCGACACTTTCATCTCTGCAAACAGGACAGCGTATTACAGGTGGCAGTCATGTAGACACGATAACCACAGCACAGGAATAGTTAAATCAGTGTTTTGTGGTGTGAAGTTAATCAATAAAGTCATACTGAAAAACTGAATTTGGAAAACAAGATCTCTTTAGAAAGTATTCTTAGTTATATTAGGAACACATTTTAAGTTTACATAGTTGTATTATAATAAAGTTGTGAAAAATAAAAGGGTTTATTCTTTAAAAGCTACATGTGTTGATATTGATTGTGTACACAATGTATATTCGGGATAATTACAATATTTTCATATATTGACAATATAATGTTTCTGAAAGAAGACGCTTATGTTCAACAGGGCTGCATTTACTTGATAACACATATACAAAACAGTAATTTTGTAAAATATTAGTACTATTTAATTTGAGATTTGCTGCTCAAGAAACATTTCTGATTATTATAAATGATGAAAAGTTTATTTTTATTAATACATTGATTTTTTTTAACAAAGATGACAGTAAAAAAATATTTATATTGTTACAAAAAACAAAAATGCAGTTCTTTTGAACATTTTATCCATCAAACAATCCTGAATGAATGAATAAATAAATGAATGAATAAATAAATAAATAAATAAATAAACAAATAAATAATGGTTTACACAAAAATATTAAGCAGCAAAAACTGTTTTCAACATATGATAAGAACCATTATTAATAAATGAGCACCATTAATAATTGATAATTGAGCAGTCAATTAAAATGATTTCTGAAGGATCATGTGACACTGAAGACTGAGTAATGATACTGAAAATTCAGCTTTGATCACAAGAATAAATTACATTTTAATTCATTTTCAAATAGAAAACCGTTATTTTAAATTATAATAATATTTCACAATATTACTGTTTTTACAAATAAATGCAGCCTTGGTGAGTATAAAAAATCTTAATTATTACTTAATTACTCATTAAATTATAAAATCATTTACATAAATCTGTTTAAATTGTTTTTATGACACACCACTTGACATGTCAGTTTGAATGAAGTTTTGATTGAAGAAGAGTTGTGAATTTGTCGTTGAAATGTAGCCATAAAAAACATAGAATTTCAAATGTATTGAACAGTAAACCGTTTTTAAACCATTACTTTATTTGAATACACATTTTAAATGTCTTTTTGAAGCTTAGAAACACAACTTGAGTCAAAGCCACAAGTCTGACGGTGTTCTCGTAACCAAATGATTAAAAGAGAGAAGCAAAGAAAAGACATAATAGAGAACACTTCACGGAGATCTTGGAGGGAGTACAGAAGTGTCAGAGAGAGGTAAAGAATGAGGAACAGAGAGAAAGAAGCAAAAAATGCTCTGACTAAAATGCTCCTTTCAACATCTGGATATTAAAAGGTCTCCTGTAAGAAGGAATGTAGTCCAACATTTCACTTTTGTCTTCTCGCCGTGTCGTCTTGGCTTCAGACCTCCAGAACTGACAAGATTTGGCCTCCTTCCCGGAGAACGCAAGCGAGGGGGAGGAGAGCAAGAGAGATCTGCCAGAACTTGACCTCTACAGCCTCCCTGTCTTTTAAGCCTTCATTGCCTTTTTGCTGCCACAGAAATGGTTACATAATTGTAAAGAACCAGAGCAATTTGTTTGTTTTAGCTTCTCAAAGCTTCCCACTTCTCTCAGCTGCTTTCAATTCCACGATGTGTTTCCCCACGGACAAGGTTCGACCAAAAGCCTTTCTGTGAAGCCAGCGCTCTCTATACACAAACCGATGGAGATTTTAATAAAGAAATTCCACATAAGTCAGGCTTTATTCAGCATTATTCAAATGATTCCGTGGAGCCAAGTCAGATTATCCTCTAGAAAAAGGATTAAAAGAGTTTCCAAAAATCCAGATGTTGTAAGACAAACTATAATCAACTTATCTCCTGAAAATACATCTTTTTGTTATAAATAATAGAGGATTAGAATTGTAATTTATAATATAATCATTTATAACTGATTATACTTAAATATAAAACATAAATATAATTTTATTTTATTTTTTGCAAATAGTTCTGAGTGAATTTTTAAAAATGCAGATTAAAGGATTAGTTCACTTTGAAATGAAAATTAGCCCAAGCTTTACTCACCTTCAAGCCATCCTAGGTGACTTTCCTTTTTCTGATGAACATAATCGCAGAAATATTAATAAACATCTTGATGCATCCGAGCTTTAAAATGGCAATGATAGGTTTCAATGAGTATGAGCTGAAGAAAGTGACATCCACATCCATCCATCATAAACATATTCCATGCGGCTCCGGAGGGTTAATAAAGGCCTTCTGAAGCAAAGCGTTTGTGTAAAAATATATCCATATTTAAACAGGTTATGAAGTAAAAAATGTAGCTTCCACCAGACCGCCTTCCGTATTGAAGTTACGAAGAAAGTGTAAACTGGCGTCACGTCAGTTACACTTTTTCCATAAGCTGAATAGGGAAGGTGACGTAGTGTAAGCAAGAGTTTTACACTTTCTGTGTACGTTGAATACGGAAGGCGGCTTGTGCGGAAGCCGGATACTCCCACTGTATTTTACTTCATAACTTGTTAAATATGTTTTTTTTGTTGTTTTTTTTTTTTTACACAAATGCATCACTTCTCTTCAAAAGGCCTTTATTAACCCCCCGGAGCCATGTGGAGCACATATTTATGATGGATGGATGTGGATGGAAGCACTTTCTTCAGCTCGCATTGAACCCTATCACTGCCATTATAAAGCTTGGATGCATCAGGATATTTATTAATATTTCTGCAATTATGCATCATATACATATTGTATATGAGTCTAAAAAATATGTATTGGATGAACACTTGTGTCTATGATGAATATTTTAAAAGCAATCTGAGGCAAATTAGATCTCAAGAGCTACAAATACACAAATTCAAAAGTGGCCAAAAGTGATGTACGGCCCAGGAAAATTGACATCTTCACCTTTATTTAAATATTATTAAAAATGTGTTAGTCTCAACAACTTTATCAAGTCTCAAAAACTGTCAATCTCCGACGCAGTGAACACAATGCAGAGCTTCCATATTTACATCCGAACGCTGGCTCATTATTGGCCAACACATGTTCACATGTGCACCATGACGCATGCGTGTAATGTTGATGCAGGAGCCGCCCAATACAAAGCTCGTGTTCTGATGTAGAACATGGAAGCTCTGCACTGCATTCACTGCATCAACTGCGTAGGAGACTAACAAGGAAGAGGAAAAATTGTTGATTAAATTAATAATTTTTTTGTTTTTGCGCATGAAAAGTATTATCATCGCTTCATTACATTAATGTTGAACCACTGAAGTCACCTTGACTATATTAACGATGTCTTTACTACTTCTCTGGACCTTGAATGTGGTAATTTCGTTGCTTTCTATGGGAGATAAAACCTCTCGGATTTCATCAAAAATATTTTAATTTGTGTTCTGAAGATGAACAAAGGTCTTGTGGGTTTGGAACGACATGAGGTTGAGTAATTAATGACAGAAATGTCATTTTTGGGTGAACTAACCCTTTAAATAACTGATAATTTTGTCAATGTATGCTTTTTCCTGTGAGCTTTTTTTGATAGTAAAATAAAATTTGTAGCTGTAGTTTGCCAAATCATTTTGTCAAAAAAAAAAAAAAACCTTAACCAAGTGTAGTGTTTCAACAATATAAAATATTTTCCTCATATTTTGATGTTAAAAAACAAATATCCCCTCCGACATCACTTTTGGCCACTACTGTATGTTCAAACTTAAATTTAAAATCACAAATCTGACACAACATTTTAAGATAACTGAACCTCAACTCCTTGGCATTCCACTGTACCAGCCATGGTTAAAAAAAAACAACAACAAAAAAAAAACGGCCAGTTAAGTTTATTTTTAACACTTAGTACAACATTTTAACTCAAAGTCTTCTCTTAAACCCAATTCACATCACTCTCTAAGCACGCTGAGACATTGCTCCCAGCTAGGGCTCAGTGATAGCTCATTTAAGCATTGATATTGATGGGCTGGCTGATGGGAAACCACCACGGGCCTCTGACAGATGAAAAGCTTGAAGACTTTAACCTAGTGCTGGCCTAGCGCCAGGACGAGAGAGAGCACAATGGAGCAATGTTCACTGACAGAAGAGCTGCAGCGGGGCTTACGGCTGTCAGCATGGCCTTCAGCTCTGTCACCAGCCGACACACAGACTCTTCACGGACCAGGATGACTAGCTGCAGATTACCAGGCTGCCGTCATGGACCATTTGATCTGACACGTGACCCTTACTGTAGACATTTAACATAGTAACCATAGTTTCAGCAAAACATTATAGTTAATACAGCTATTGTTGCTACTGTGAAACCATAATAAAAGTGGGATTACCTTGAAACAATAGGTGAAATTTTTTTTGATATATTTATTTATTCATTTATTTTAGTGTTGTCAAATCGATTAATCATCTAACATAAAAGTTTGTAAAAATGTGTGTGTGTGTGTGTGTGTATATACATATAGATGCAATTAATCACGATTAATAAAAGTTTGATAGGTATAAGCAGTGGTGGTGTAAATTGAATAAAACAAGTTGCTAAAAATGCTAAATAGCATGCAAAATCATGTATCATTTTTACAATGAAAACTTAAAAAAATAATCAGTGAATATTAGGAGAAACGGTCTTGTCTTCCCTTTGAATTAAAGGGTTAGTTCACCCAAAAATGAAAATAATGTAATTTATTACTCACCCTCATGTCATTCGACACTCGCAAGACCTTCATTCATTTTCAGAACTCAAATTAAGATATTGTTGATGAAATCCAATGGCTCAGTGAGGCCTCTATTGAGAGCAAAGCCATTGAAACTCTCAAGGTCCATAAAGGTACTAAAAACATATTTGAAACAGTTCATCTGAGTTCAGTGGTTCTATCTTAATATTATAAAGCGACAAGAATACTTTCTGTGCACCAAAAAAACAACAACTAAATTATGACTTTTCAACAATATCTAGTGATGGGCCGAATTTCAAAACACTGATTCAGAGCTTTACGAATCGAATCAGTGGATTGAAGCGCCAAAGTCATGTGATTTCAGCAGTTTAGCCGTTTGATAGGAGATCCGAATCACTAATTCGAAACAAAAGATTCATAAAGCTTAGAATCTTCATGAAGCAGTGTTTTGAAATCGGCCCATCACTAGATGTTTTTGAAAAGTCTTACAGTTGTTGAACGACATGAGGGTGAGTAATAAATGACATTATTTTCATTTTTGGGTGATCTAACCCTTTAAGTTCATTTTTATGACCCCATTGTCAGATATTGTTTCTTGTTTTAACGATTAACTTGCTTATTTTTAAATACATGTTTCTGAAAACAGGACTAATTAATTATTATAAGTCATATTGCATTTTGATTTAAGAATGTTTAGATATCTGTAATGGAAAACAAGACAAAAACACTCTTTTTTCTTTTTTTGATTCAATAAATGCACCCTTGGTGAACAGAAGAGATTTTTTACAAAAACATTAAAAACTCTTACCAACCGCAAACTTTTGTATAGTATGTCACCGCCATGAACCATGATTTGCTATTACTAGTAATATAGGCCTGTGTTTATTTTTTCAACCTTTAGCAGAATGCTAGTATAAAGATGACCTCAAAGCTAATATAGAGACTAAATGCCCATTTTGAATATAGTAGTTTCAATTATCCTATTTTTTTCCTCTTTTCTCATCATCTTATCATCATAATTATTGTCATCATCATCATCATTATTTGTTGTTAATTCTTCATATTACTTTGTAGCTCTAAAGGTCTATCTTGGCCAAACCCTGATGAAACTCTGAGGATATAAATCTGTTATTAAAACAGTATGTAGATTAGACCATCAAAATATGAGTGAAGACAATACTATAAAAGCGCAGCACTGCCAAGAACTTAGCAAATTATCAAGACAAAAGAGTGTGACAGAGTTGTGCAGCCAACGGCCAACAAAAACAACTTACTTGTTGACAGTGACCTGCATCTAATACCTCCAGCAGAATAAATCACGTGTCAAACTCAGGGTAAGAGCTCTGTTGGCCAGCAGCTCACAAACCCAACATCGGGACTATTTACGATGAAACGCGGGAGGGCGACCTGGAGGAACACGAGGAAAAATGACAGGCATGCACGCTGCCCCCCAGATTTTATTTGTTGTCTTTTATTCCCGGGGTACGCATTAAAGGCAGGAAAATGAATATGATATCTTTTAACATCTAAACTCTGAGAAGCGTTTCAGTGGCTCGGGAACCAGTGCCCCCCACCCGCATACACCCACGCCTACATATTTCATCCGCTCTTCCAAGATGTTTGAAGCCTCTGACCCAGCTGGATTCTGCTTTGAGCTGGAAGCGTTCAAAGTGTTACACGGACACTAATCATCGTGGCGAGCAGCGAGAGACGCCTCCCCGATGTGGCCCGGCCGTCAGGGCATAGCTGGGTCGAAGAGGGACGTTCTTTGATCCCGTTCAGCTGAGCAAGAGCTTTATACTTTTGTTACCGTCTCCGTTAACATGTTACATATTTGCTCCCCCTCATTGGCTGCAGTATTTAGATTCTCCATTCCAGCATTTATTTTACATAACCAATCAAAAGCCAGGCAAAATTACAATTTTTAATGTTTCTGATGTCTCTTATGCTCACCAAGCTGCATATGTGATCAAAAATACAGTAAAACAGTACTATTGTGAATTATTATTATTCTAAGTTAAAAAAAACTATTTGAATATATTTGTGATGGCAAAGTTGAATTTTCAGCATCATTACTTCAGTAACACACAATCCTTAAAAAAATCACTCTAATATCTGATTTGCTGCTCGAGAATCATTTATTTCTATCATCAGAGTTGAAATGGTTGTGCTGCCTTATATTATTGTGAAAACTGTCATACATTTCCATTCAAATGTTTAGGGTAGTGCTGCACGATTTATTGCGAATAAACCGCACAGGATTTGGCAAAAGCTGTGAGCTGTACGGCACTGTGATCAGTAGTAAATGCTTCTCCATCTGAAAGCTAGAGGGCACTCTTGCAAAGAAACTCCAAATATGCCTTGCCGTAGAAGCAGATAAGGCGTGTCATTCCAGGAAATCCCTTTGGGCATCATACTATCGCTGTAGCTGAATAAACAGAAGATTGAAATGCTTTGATTGATTAAACATGACTAATAAACACATGACTGCCTTATTCTGTGTAAGAAGCCACATCATCTCACAGAAGGATGCTCAGCTGTTGTTATGAAGTGAGTTTGGAGTAAAAACATGTTATAGGGCCCGATATTGGAATTGCTCCACTTCTTATTATGCTTCTCCAAAATGAATCACATTTTTGAGGGCCTAAACATGCTCGAAAACTCACAAAACTTTGCACGCATCAGAAGTGGTAAAAATTTAAATCTGATACAGGTTTCAGAATTAGGTGTGGCAAAATGGCTCGATAGCACCACCTACAAAATTTCAATGAAGTGCCCCTCACGCTACATTTCACGTACAAATATGAAATTCGGTACACGCGTGTAACAGCCCCATACCAAGAAAATCTGAAAACAAACAGGAAGTCAAATATTTAGAATTTTCTTAGCAAATTTTGCAGTTTTTGACATTTCCAGACATACTTTAATAAACTCCTCTAGAGATTTAATCAGATCCACATCACATTTGGTCAGTCTAATCTAAAGGCCTTGGTGACGTTAAATTGCGAAAATCTTGAATTTTCACTGAAGGGCGTGTCCATGACGGAATGACAAAGTTCGATGTTTCACCACGAAACAGGAAGATGTTGTAACTCGGGCATACAATGTCCGATCTGCCCCAAACTTCAGGTTTGATAAGAGTCTTGGCCTGAAGACATCCACATGCCAATATTCAGTTACAGTCATAGCGCCACCTGAGGGCAACAGGAAATGGCATGTTTTTTTACGCAGTGATTAACTCCTTATAGAGATTTCATCACATCAGCATCATATTTGGTCAGTCTAATCTTAAGGCTTTGGCGATGTTAAATTGCAAAGATCTTGAGTTTTCGTTTAAGGGCATGTTCGTGGTGTCCTGACAAAGTTTGATGTTTCACCATGAAACAGGAAGCTGTTGTAAGTCAGGCATACAATGTCCGATCTGCCCCAAACTTCACGTTTGATAAGAGTCCTGACCTAAAAACATCTACATGCAAATATTCAGTTATAGTCAAAGTGCCACCTGCTGGCAGCAGGAAGTGTGACACATCGAAATGTCTTTGCCATATTTCGCCTCTATTTACCTGCTTAAATGCATGTTGCCCACTATTCGCTGTTTTCCTAAGGCCACCGGGTGGTGGTGGCCTGGGTGCGAGGGCTCTTTCAACGCAATTAAATGTTGTCTTTTGTTGGACAAGATGTTAATAAATGCTTCTCATGTCTGGAAAGATGTTTGACGTGTGTTGATTTTTCAAATTATAATCTTCTCAAACTCACAGTGCTTTCAGATGGATTAACATTTGGAGCCATACTTCATTGACAAGCTGTGTATAAAAAATAAATAAATAAATAAATATTATAAAATATAAAATATATAAATAAATATAATATAAATAAAATAATAAAATATAAAATTTATTTATATAAATAAAATATAAATAAAATAATAATAATAATTGCAATTGCACTAAGAATCGTGTTTAAGCATGATTTCAATGTTATTTTTCGTATCGTGCAATAAATCGTGCAGACCTATTTTAAGGTGCATTCAAGCCAGGTTGTAATCATGAGATTTCAACTTGTAAAAAGCATTCACTTCCTCGCAGAATTCTAATTACAACTTATAAGCTGGGAATTTTCTGAGAGCTCTTACTTGTACCATGTGACCACTGTACCACCTGACCACTGCAGATTCACCTAAGTGTTGAAAGTAATAGTTCCCAGTCCGAGGACATAAAGAACTCGTGTTGGCATCTTGAAGTGATGGTATTAATAATAATAATAATAAAAAGAAGAACCATTATTAATAACTGAACACCAATACTAATTTATAACAACTGAGCAGTAAATCAGCATTAGAATTATTTCTGAAGGATCATGTGACACTGACGACAAGAGTAATGCTACTGAAAATTCAGCTTTGCATCACAGGAATAAATTATATTTTAAAGTAAGTCTTAGGTTCTTCAAGGTCAATGTTTTAATTCTAGACATCAATCACCAGGACACTGATTTGTAAAGAACCATATACAGCTTTTCATATGACATCATAGGAGTGTAAATGGGATCTTGGAATCAGTGGAGCTTCTCTGATGGAATCATATGTTAACATGTAAAAGGTTTCTTATGACATCATGCAGCTGTAAGAAACTTTATTTTTAAGAGTGCATAAAAAAATAGCGCAGGAGACATACAACAATAGTTTACCTCTCACATACACAACTACATCACACACTGTGTCTGGACTCGTATAGAGGATTCAATAACATCATATTTTCTCCCTCTGTCACTCTCCTTTTTTACCTCTCCTCCCTCACACTGAGAGGAGAGAACAGAAGGGCTAGGTGGGGAGGGATGAAGAATATCTTATACTCCTGAGGCCGTCAAACACGTAACAAACGCAGCTGTAAAGAAGAACAGAGAGAGGGGGGCTGCATTTGCCAGTACAAGACAGAATACTTTGAGCTTTCTCGGCTCCATTTGTGAAGCTCTTTGTCACCTGTCTATGAAGGCTAGTAGGTCAAAGCAGAGTTTGTTTTCCAGTTGTTGAAGACTTCTGCACTCGTCTGTTGTCTGATGGGAGGGAATTCCAGGCATTTTTACATTTTCACACGCCGAAGTGTCACGTGACCTGACTGTGGCTGTGGGTGTTCCTGACTGAGAGATCCAGGGTGAAAATGTTCAAACATTGTTAAAAGCAAATGCTATAATGGTTTTATGGTAATTACACTTTTTATTGCTTTACGAAGTGTACTATACACAGGATGAAATTAAACTCATTTGATTGATGAAGTCTGAAATATCACTTACTCAATAATGATTTCTTGTTAATGTAAATAATATGGTTTTCAAATGATTCTAATTTTGAATATTCACAGTAACTGAAATATGACATAAACTGCACCAGTCCATTAAATTGAGTAGGTAATAAATAAAACATGTTGATTGTTAAATTGCTATTCATATCAAATACACATAATATTTGAAAATCTGGGTCCCACTTTATATTAAGTGGCCTTAACTACTATGTACTTACATTTAAATTAATCATTTGATACAATGCGATTATTGTGTACACATGTTTTTACATTGTAGTTATATTTTAAAAACACCTGCACATAATTTCATCTGTAATTAATTTCTGTAATTACATTTATAATTACACTGTTGACCCATCCCTTACACCAGGAATGGGCAACTCCGGTACTGGAGGGCCAGTGTCCTGCAGAGTTTTGCTCCAACCCTAATCAAACACAACTGAACCAGCTAATCAAGGTCTTTAGGATTAGTAGAAAGTTATAGGCAAGTGAGTTTTTATCAGGGATGGAGATAAACTCTGCAGGACACTGGCCCTCCAGGACCGGAGTTGCCCATCCCTGCCTTACACCTTACCCCTACCCTTAAACCTACCCATACCAGCAAAGCTTTCCCTAACCTCACCCGTATCCACCTCAATAGCAGCAAAAGTTTTTTGCAATTCAATATGAACCCAATAAGTACATTGTACTTATTTTTTGATGTAAGTACATAGTTAAGGTCACTTAATATAAAGTGGGACCAAAATTGGTGCTGTCTGTTTTTGGATTCAAACAGAACATGGGAGACTTTGATCTTCAACCTTGTTCTATAAATCTGTCTGCTGTCCCGCATCACATTCTCCACAAATCTTTGTGAAGATAGTGCCGTAAGAGTTAATGCTCTTTTTATGCACGTCCTTGGCTCTGTTCACACGTCTTCTCCTGTGCACAAGGGTATGTGTAGATAGATACAGACTGACGACGTCTCCTGTCGTTCCAGAGATGCTGGTCTGACGCTGGTCTCATCTCATAACACCCCATTACCTCGCCCCACATCCCCCATATTTCTCTCCTCCTGTCTCTCTCTCACCTTGCTGTCTCACTGTATAGAGGTAATTCAGCAATGAATCACCTGATACTAATGTTAAACAGCCATCGACCCCACATCCCAGATAGCAAGAATTTATGCGTCTGCTCAATGAGAGGTCAAGTGCTTCTAGAAAGCGTTGGGGCCAGTTCTGCAGTGGTCATGGCTTAGAAGTGTTTACTGGAGAAAAGAGAGAATAATTAAGTGGCCCAAAGATAAAGTCAGATTTATGATGGAATCTGTGTGAATAATTTACAATAACATCCTGGAAGAATTAAGGAATTTATGCGTTTAATTTTTAGCTGTAATTGTAGAGATTGGTTTTGTGCAACCCAAATTGTCTTTTGAGCCCCTGAGCACAATCAGAAACTTAACAACACAAATGGAAATTGCTTAAATGGTTTTAATTTTTTTTTTTTTTTTTTGTCTTCCTTTAGTGAGTTTAAACATCCATGTAATTCACTCTCTGGATGTAATTACTCTACAATAACCGATTTATAACACAGTTATAATGTAATAACTGTATTATTACACAGTTATAATCGAATAATAGTATTATTACAAAGTTATACCTTAATAACAGTATTATTACAAAGTCATAATGTAATATCAGTATTATTAAACGGTTTTTAGTGTTTCATTCGTGATTCCATGTGATTCCATACCGATAGGAATTGCATTTGAAAAATAAATTGACTGTTTAGTCAATAGCAACATAGTGGTCATAAAGACCACATTAAAAAGTGAAACAATCATATATGCCTCTAAGTTTTGTTAATCAATAGAGAATGCACTCTAATTTAAATAAACCATGACTGCCATATCTAAGACACAGAGGTCTTAATTTGACATTAAATCTGAGCTGCCATTAACTTCTGTTCATGTCATGTGGAAACTATGGGGCTAGTCTGGGTAAACACGAGAGAAAAGAGACATTTTCCCAGTTCTCATGAATGCAGATGACCTTGACGATATCAAATATTAAACCTTTAATTCCTCTACAGCCTGCTGACTGATGCTGAGCTCAGATAAAACTGCGGGGGGAGATAAGATTTCATTTTCTTTGTTGGCTAAATGCTTGGCTGAAAGCTTCTGTCTCGGGTTGGTGGTGACAAGATTTGGCCCAACTAGACCCAAGGCTCAGTTATGCACACAATGATTTCACCTCGTGTTAAACATCACTACAAACACAACAAACATGTTTACCTTCACTCTTAAAAATAAAGGCTACAAAAGGGGGTTTTCACAATGGTAACGCAGATGAACCATTTGAGTTCCCCAAAGAAATGTTTTTAAAAGACCCCTTTTTTTTTAGTCTAAAAAACAAAGCAATTCAAAACAACAATAATAATATAAAAAATTCTTCATGGAACCATGATACCAATAAACAACCTTTATGTTTATGACTGTAACTATCTAACTGGGACATACAGTTGCAATGGTTTTAGAAACTAACTTCTTCACATTAAAAAATAAGCACATTGTAGGCACACAATAACAAGTCATAGAAATATGTGGCCTGTCATTCAGACAAAATTAATGACTTTAGCATGATGTCATAAGAAGCCTTCCATATGATTCCATCAACGAAGCTCCACTGATTCCAAGAACCTATTTAAGTTCCTATGATGTCATATGTAAAGTTCTAAGGTTCTTTACAAATCCATGTTCTGGTGACTGATGCCTAGAGTTAAAACCTGATCTGAAGAACCTATAAGAGCCCTTAAAGCAAGTCAAGAAATGTATATATACAGCAAATAATTATTGATAAGACTAAATCAAAGGTGCAGCAAAGAAGCATGTATTTTAATTTGAAAGAAGTCTCTTATGTTCCCCATTTATGTGATCACAAATGCAGTAAAACAAGTAATATTGTGATTTTTTTTGTATTATAATTTAAAATAACTGTTTTCTTTGTGAATATATTTTATTACTTTATTCCTGTGATCAAAGCTGAATTTTCAGCATCTTTATTCCAGTCTTCAGTGTCACATGGTCATTTAGAAATCATATGCTGATTTGCTGCTCAGGAAACCTTTCTGATTATTATCAATGTTGAAAACAGTTTTTGCTAAAACCATGACACATTTTTTTTTTTTTTTTTTTTTTTTTTCAGGGTTCTTTAAAAAACAGCATTTATGTAAAATAGAATTATTTTGTCACATTTCAGATATTTTTACTGTCACTTTTGATCAATTTATTGTGTCCTCCCTTAAAAAAGTATTAAATCCCTAAATAATAATAACAATCTTAAAGGCCCCAAAACTTTGAAAAGTAGTGTGCATGAATATAATGTCATAAAACGCATAGATGGTTGCCAAGTCTTCAGTACATATCAACAACATAAATGTCCCTGACAGTCACCTTAATTAATGCACAGGGACAAAAAAGTCATGCAATATAAATCTACGAAGACTCTTGCTTGATTGGCGGCTACAAGTGGCAGGAATCTCCTTCAGATTGTCAGTGGCAGATAGTTTCTGCTGACAGCTGCTATTTGTGAGCTGAACCTCCTCTCTTATTGAAACAGGAAGTTGGTTGGCTCATATCAAAGGATTCATCCTTTTTTCTTTTTTTTTTTTTTTAAGGCCAATAGCATAGTTCACGTCACAACAATGACTGTGATTTCCTACTTGCTTTTGCTATTGACACACAGGTGGGAGGGACATTCTAATTTTAGAAATCATCTGATTGGACAAAAGTTAATATGACCACACACAGCTCTTCCATGTTTTAGGAAAATGTAATTCTTCCTAATATTTGCTTATGTGTAACACATAAGCCTATCCAGCATATAATAAAAGAGAAAAGACATGATTTGTTATCTGTCCTCTGTCCCGCAGAGCCTCAGGCAGAGGAGAGACCTGCAGCACCTCACTCATCCCTCTTTCACTCCTGAATCATAAACACACATCTCTTCTACCTGTGAAATATTAGCGGCCCTGCTGACAGTGCGCTCTAATGGATCACCTCACACTTGACGACAGAAAACTTTATTTATGGCTTTTGTCTGTCAGTCACTCTCTCTCTCCTCACCTCGCAGTGAAGGCGGGGGAGACAGTTGGATGACCCCTTGGCTGTCAGCAGTCTGGGATTCTTTAGGAGCATAAGCCCTTACACACACACACACACACACACGGTTAAACTCTGGGGAAATTTGAAACCGTTTATTAGAAACACTTTGCACCCTTCAAGAACACTGGAGCCACCATAAATAATGACACCAGCAGAGCTACAGACGTATGTGTGTGTGTGTGTGTGTGTGTGTGTGTGTGTGTGTGTGTGTGTGTGTGTGTGTGTGTGTGTGTGTGTGTTTGTGTGTTTGTGTGTTTGTATGATTGATATGGTCTGCATGAGTTGGGTAGTGTAAAAGATTTGGATGTCATGTTTTTTTTTTTTTTTTATATATATATATATATATATATTTTATTTCTTAAGATACAGGAATACATTACAGAAATAAATAACATTTTAAAATATATTAAAATAGAACAGTTAATTTAAAGTGTAATAATATTTCACAATATTACTGTTTCACTGTATTTTTTTCATTTATTTTTTTAGCAAATAAACACAGACTTGGTGAGCAGAAGAGACTTTCTGTCAAAAACATTAAAAAAAAAGTCTTCCCGGCCTAAAACATTTGAAAAAGTTGTAAATTTGTATTTGTCACTTTAAAGTTGGAATTAAACTGAAGTTGCGATTGTATTGTGACTTACATCCAAGTGAAACAGCTTCTGGAATGAGAGAAAAAAAAAAAGTAGGGCGAGGTTTGTTTTCATCTTTCAGTTCTAGATTGAATCATAAAGTTGGGTGTTGCTAACTAAATGTAGGCAGATCTGAATGGCATTTTGCAGTCAGTTGTGGAGGATATTTAGTCTTACCCTTTGCGAAGACACACGTCATGAAAAGAACAGATTTTTAGAAAGGGGATTAACAAAATAATATTTTTTTAATAAATATTATGAGGCTCATGAATTAAAAAATGATAATAATAATGATGATGATGTACATGGATTAATCATTTATAATAAGTACTGCAACCTTCTGTAAAATAAGAATTCGATTTTTGACTTTTTTTTTTTTGCAGTGGGGAGTGATATACCAATTTACCAAAAAATTACTGAATTAACTACTGTTAACTACATTTGTAAATTTTTTCTCAAGAGTTTTTAAGTTGTGTTTGCCTGTGTTTTACATGTTAACAATTCATTGCCTATTCAGTACTAACCTCTAGCCCTAACATCCTACATCCTAACAGCTATACATCCTCAGTATAGCAATGGTCACATTACTGTTTTCATGATTTGATCCATCCTTGATGTTTCTGACATTTCTTTGCTTGACAGGTGACTGAGTGATTGACCAATGAAATCGGATGAGGGGCGGACTTTGCACTTAACTGGTTTAAAATCATGCAGCATGCTAAAATAACAATATAACATAAATTTCATTAAAGAGAACATTATGCTTTTTTCCATGTTTGTCTTTCTTTAGTGTGTAATCTTGCTGTTTGAGCATGAAAAAGGTCTGAAAAGTTCCAAAACACAAAGTCAGTCCAAAGGGAGTCATTTTCTATATCAGTGCACACTGTTTTTGAACTCCCTGAAAAGACTCCATTGTAGTCTTGAGTTTTCTTCTGGGAAAAATATGTCACAATATTCCTGATTAAAATAATTCCCACCCAATGCTTACGCAAAATAAAGGGGCGGGGCCTGGTTGAGTTAGTTAGTAGTGTGTTGAAACTCAAGGTTATAGTAAGGGGCGGGACATTTCTCAAACACAATAAGCGCTTGACTAATCACAAAACACTGGTCCAGCCAACCAATCAGAGCACTTTGTGCTTTTCAGAAGAAAGGGCTTTATAGAGTTCCGTTACTACCAACACAATTCAGGGGAACTTGCTACCATAGTTGGCTAATAATTCTTTTGGGAAACAATAATTTTCAGCTACGCTTACACACACACACACGCACAGGTTTGTTTTGCTATCTTAGTGAGGACATTCCATAGGCGTAATGGTTTTTATACTGTACAAACTGTACATTCTATCCCCCTACACTACTCATACCCCTAAACCTATCACAGAAAACATTCTGCATTTTTACATTTTTACTAGAACATTGTTTAGTAAGTTTTTAAAGCTATTTTAAATATTTGAAATGTCCTCATAAAACATGTTTACGTCGTAATACCAGTATAATACCCATGTCATTATACAAATTTGTGTCATAAATCATGAAAACAAGCAAATACTCTCTCTCTCTCTCTCTCTCTGTCTTTCTCACACACACAGACACACACACACACCCTTCAGGGAATCCCCTTTTATAACAAGGGTGAATTCCTCCAAACATCTGAAGATGAATTAACAGTAAATGGCTTGAGTAAAGCTACTTGTTATGATATAGACACGGAGGCAGAGATAAGAGCAATCCAGGTGAGTTTATTGGAACAATATGAGAACACAGAGTGGAAATGGCTGTTATCGGGTTCTTGAGAGATGAATAGAGAGTAATACTGTCCTTGTATGGTCGATAATCCAGGAGCTGAAGTGAGATGGAGGGAGACGTTGGAGACACTCACACACACAGAAGGGTAAGCACACGAAGGGACCAGGAGACGAAGGAGATCGCTGGAGCAGGTAAGTATGATGAAGGGGAGTCCTTAAGGTAAGCATAAACACAAGGTATTGCAAACGAGACCGGACAGTGAGTGTGTGTGAGTGTGGTGGTTTTGAAGTGCTGGTGATTGCAGAGTGAATGAGATGCAGGTGGCGGTGATTAGTATGCTGGTGATTGGGTGCGTGGGTACTGTGGTGAGGTGGAGCCTGGCGTGTCTGTGACAGTACCCCCCCTCCCACGGCCCGCTCCTGAGGGCCGCGGACCCCGACGTCGTGGTGGTCTTCCCCTGGGTCGTGGGGCAGGTCTGTCTGGATGGTTGGTATGGAAGTTCTGTAACAGAAGAGGATCAAGGATATCGTTCCTGGGGATCCATGAGCGTTCCTCGGGACCATAGTCCTCCCAGTCCACGAGGTATTCGAGTTTACCACCACGGCGCCGGGAATCCAGGATCTCGTGGACCACGTAGGCTGTGCCGTCTTCTATGAGAAGTGGAAGGGGGGGCTCGGCGGCTGCCACGTCAGGCTCTGTGGAGGGAACAACAGAAGGGTGGTAAGGTTTGAGTAGGGACACGTGAAATGTAGGGTGAATTCTGCTATACTGTGCCGGGAGTTGGAGACGATAGGTGACGGGGTTGATCTGCCGAAGGATGGTGAATGGGCCAATGAAGCGGGGACTCAGCTTCTTGCAGGGCAGACGCATCCTGATGTCCCGGGTGGACAGCCAGACCTTCTGCCCCGGCTGGTAGTCAGGGGCCTCGGAGCGACGAAGGTCGGCTGCCATCTTGCGTCTGCGCAGGGCTCTCTGCAGCTGGTGGTGAGCTGAGTCCCACACCCTCTCGCTCTCCCGGAACCAGTAGTCGACTGCCGGAACGTCGGAGGGTTCCCCGTCCCAGGGGAACATCGGGGGTTGGTAGCCGAGTACGCACTGGAAGGGTGTTAGTCCAGTTGAGGCTTGGCGGAGGGAGTTCTGTGCGTACTCGGCCCAACCCAGGTACTGGTTCCAGGAGTTCTGGTGGCCGTGACAGAAGGTACGCAGGAAGCGGCCGATCTCCTGGATCTTCCGTTCCGTCTGCCCGTTCGACTGAGGATGGTATCCAGACGATAGGCTGACGGTCACACCCAGGAGGGAGAAGAAGGCTTTCCAGACATGGGAGATAAACTGGGGTCCTCTGTCGGAGACGATGTCTTCAGGTAATCCATAATAGCGAAAGACATGATTAAACATTAGTTCTGCGGTGGCCATGGCGGTAGGTAGACCCTCCAGGGGTATTAATCGGCAGGACTTTGAGAAGCGGTCTACTACCACCAGGATGCACGTGTGACCGTCAGACTCGGGGAGGTCGGTGACGAAGTCCACTCCCAGGTGGGACCAGGGTCTCTCAGGAACGGGCAGAGGAAAGAGCTTGCCGGTGGGAAGATGGCGTGGGCTCTTGGAGATGGCGCACTCCCTGCAGCCCTGTACGTACCTCCTGACGTCGTTGGCCATGTTGGGCCACCAGAAGCGTTGTTTGAGCAACGAGAGGGTCTCCTTGACCCCCGGGTGACCAGTGCCAAGTGAAGAGTGAACGTTGTGCAGGAGTGGAGTGCGACGTGCCCGTGTGATGTACTGCAAGCCCGGTGGGCAACCCGGCGGAGTGCGTGTGGAGGCATTGGCGGAGGGAATGGTTTCTTCGGACCACTGGATAGGGCTCACGAAGATGGACTCCGGCAGAATAGTATCAGGTTTTTCGGGCTTTTCCTCAGGAGCATAGAGGCGAGATAAGGCATCAGCCTTCGTATTCTTAGAACCAGGACGGTAGGAGATGGAGAAGTTGAATCTAGAGAAGAACATAGCCCAGCGAGCTTGGCGAGGGTTGAGTCTCTTTGCGGCCTTCAGATATTCGAGGTTCTTGTGATCAGTGAGGACTTGAAATGGGTGAGTAGCTCCCTCCAACCAATGCCTCCACTCCTCAAGGGCAAGCTTGACGGCCAGGAGTTCGCGGTCACCGATGTCGTAGTTGACCTCCGCCGGGTTGAGCTTGCGGGAGAAGAAGGCGCATGGATGGAGTCTACTTGGTGTCCCCTGCTGCTGTGAAAGGACCGCTCCCACTCCGGTGGTAGATGCGTCCACCTCTACTATGAACGGGAGGTCCGGGTTAGGGTGGACGAGGAGGGGAGCGGTGGTGAAGGCTTTCTTCAGGGTCTCAAAGGCGTCGGTGGCTAAAGGAGACCAGGACAGAGACTTGGGCTGGTGACGGAGGAGGTTGGTGAGTGGACTGACGATTGTGCTGTAGTTTTTGATGAACCGGCGATAGAAATTGGAGAAACCTAGGAATCTTTGGAGTTCTTTGATGGTGGTAGGAGTGGGCCAGGACTGTATGGCGGAGACCTTCCCCTCGTCCATCCGGATGCCACTGTGATCAATCACGTACCCCAGGAACTGGACGGAGGGTTGGTGAATTGAGCATTTTTCAAGCCTTGAGGAAGAGATGGAACTGCCGTAAGCGCTGGAGGACCTCCGCAACGTGGTGGCGATGTTCGGCCAAGCTCCGGGAGTAGATGAGGATGTCATCTATATAAACCAGAACGGACTTATGGAGAAACTCCCGGAGCACCTCGTGGATGAAATCCTGGAATACGGAGGGGGCGTTGACCAGGCCATACGGCATCACGAGGTACTCGTAGTGTCCAGTGGGCGTGACGAAGGCGGTCTTCCACTCGTCCCCCTCACGTATCCGGATGAGGTTATACGCGCTGCGGAGGTCCAACTTGGTGAACACAGTGGCACCGCGGAGATGTTCCAGGGCCGCTGGGACGAGGGGAAGTGGATAGCGGAACTTGATGGTGATCTTGTTGAGTGCACGGTAATCGATGCAGGGCCTCAAGCCTCCGTCCTTCTTTGCCACGAAGAAGAAGCTTGAAGCAGCAGGGGAAGTAGACGGGCGGATGTAACCTTGTTCGAGTGCCTCCTTGATGTATTCCTCCATGGCCTTCTCCTCCGGTATGGACAGGGGGTATATGCGTCCCCTGGGCACTGGTTCACCCGGCAGCAGATCGATGGCGCAGTCCCATGGCCGGTGTGGAGGAAGCTTGGAGGCGCGTTGCGGGCAGAAGACGTCGCTGAAGGGGGCGTAGTCAGGGGGAACATCCACGGAGCGCTTCTCAACAGGGCTCTCGATGGACGTGGCATTCACGAGAAGAGACTTGGAAGTGGAGGTTTTGGAACAGGAAGCGCTGGGAAGCAGTCTGGGAAGCAGTGATCGCCCCACTTCAGGACTTCGCCCGTGCGCCAGGAGATGTTGGGGTTGTGTTGTTCCAGCCACGGGCGCCCTAGAACCACGTCAGCGGTGGATTCCTCCAGAACCAGCAAATGGATGTGTTCAGTGTGCAGGATACCGATGCTGAGTTGAAGTGGACCCACGCAGTGACGGATGTGTCTGCGGCTTAGGGGTTTGCCCGTGATGGAGTGGATTTGATAGCTCGTCGGTGAAGGAGAGATCTTAAGGTTGAGTTGTCTACAGAGGGTGCCTGAGATGAAGTTTCCGGCTGACCCTGAATCAAGGAGCGCCACCACTGGAACAGAGATGTTAGCAGCAGTAAGGGTTACAGTTGTAGTGAGTGGTTTCATTTTCTGAATGGAGGGAAATATTGCACTCACCACGGGTCGAGGAGGACGGATTGGGCATGTGGAGAGATTATGCCCCATTGTTCCGCAATAGAGACAGAGATTCAGGGCCAGCCTTCTTTGTCTTTCGTTTGGGGTGAGACGAGAGTGATCAATTTGCATGGGTTCGTTGGCTGGTTCTGGGGAGCTGACGGGTTCGGACCGACGGAGGAGGTTGGTGGTGGATGACTGGCCCTGGTGTTCTTGAATGCACGACTGCATACGGGACCCCACGCGGATGGCGAGTTGGATGAAGCGTTCTAATCCCATGGAGTCCTCGTATGCAGCGAGATGCAGCCGCACGGAGGGTACCAGCCCCTGACGGAACGTGGTGATGAGGGCTTGCTCGTTCCATCCGCTGGTGGCGGCTAGCGTTCGAAACTGCAAGGCATATTCTGTTAACAGATAGGTTTCTTTGCTTTAGATTATAAAGTTTCTCACCAGTCGAGGAATCAGTCAGAGGTTTCCCGAATACTTCCCGGAAGTGGGAGACGAACGCCGAATAGGATTGGACGACTGGGCCTTTCTGGGTCCATAACGAATCTGCCCATTGCAGAGCCTTCCCTTGCAGTTGTGAAATAATGAACGCTATTTTAGCCGTGTCTGTGGTGTAGAGGTGCGGCTGCATCTCCAGGACCAGCTCACATTGGAGAAGAAATCCGCTGCATTCCTCCGCCGATCCAGAGTAGGGCGCCGGTTTGGCCATGGGACTGGCGGTGAATGCAGGTGAAGGAGTGGTGCTGGTGGGTGCGGAGACAGCCGTGTTGTGGGATGACGATGTTGAGGGCTGTGGTGTGAGTGCTCGACGCAGCACGTCCACGAGTTCCTGGAATGGATCGTTTGTACTCATGCCGTTAGTTGTTGTGGTCCGGTCTTCTGTTATGATATAGACACGGAGGCAGAGATAAGAGCAATCCAGGTGAGTTTATTGGAACAATATGAGAACACAGAGTGGAAATGGCTGTTATCGGGTTCTTGAGAGATGAATAGAGAGTAATACTGTCCTTGTATGGTCGATAATCCAGGAGCTGAAGTGAGATGGAGGGAGACGTTGGAGACACTCACACACACAGAAGGGTAAGCACACGAAGGGACCAGGAGACGAAGGAGATCGCTGGAGCAGGTAAGTATGATGAAGGGGAGTCCTTAAGGTAAGCATAAACACAAGGTATTGCAAACGAGACCGGACAGTGAGTGTGTGTGAGTGTGGTGGTTTTGAAGTGCTGGTGATTGCAGAGTGAATGAGATGCAGGTGGCGGTGATTAGTATGCTGGTGATTGGGTGCGTGGGTACTGTGGTGAGGTGGAGCCTGGCGTGTCTGTGACACTACTTTTCTCCCATAATGCTCTTGTCTCAGCAGTGCACCAATATTTAAGTCAGGACAAAGTGTTTGACTCTGACAACTGATCCAAAATGTTGCCTGACAAGATTACTTACCTTATTATCAACTTAACTCTTTATAAATGCCAAACAGTCCACAATTACGGCTTTCATTTCACATGAATCTCAAAGGTTTTTTTTTTTTTTTTTTGCTAACGTTGCATGTTGTTGCAATTTTGGGCACCATTAGAAGCAGATTGAGCAGCTGCTGGTAGGAAAAGTGACTGGCTTTTGTGGTGGGACCCTGCTGGGTGTAATAATGTCTCTGGGTGCTGCAGGCAGACGGTGGGTGTGCTGGTTTAACCCAGCAGAGGTTACGCCCTCCGCTTTAATTAGTACCAGACCAGTCACCTGATGGAGGTCACCGCTTCAAGTGGTTGTGATTTGGATGAATCCAGCGTCTGGTTTGGATCTGGCAGAGGGGTTAGAGGTGAGAGGGTGAATTTACATAGATTAAGAGAAAAGGCTTTGTGTACGGGAGGGCTGAAGCGGATAGAAAAAGCTTCAGATGACACTGCGAACGGCTGGATGCCAATGAAGATGAGTTCAGAGGTTCACACAAATACATGTGTTCAGATGAGGTCTTCTCTGTGCAATTCTATTGCTTTTTAAGATATTTTAAACTCACAAGCAGAACATGAACTCACTCAGTCCTCTATATAATTCAAATTTATGTATTTACAAGGTTGCATCTCTACATGTATAGCAAGCATCTATTTTTTTTTTGTTTGTTTGTTTGTTTGTTTTGTTTCTTTCTTTTCTGAATTGTTATTAAGTCACCAGTACAGTGATTCTACCATGGTTAAGTAGTGTTTTTAGGCAGGAAATACACTGTTCAAAAGTTTATATATAAAAGTTTATATATATATATATATATATATATATATATATATATATATATATATATATATATATATATATATATATATATATATATATATATATATATATATATATATTATTCAGCAAGGATGAATTAAAGTGATCAAAAAGTGACAGTAAAGACATTTATAATGTTTAAAAGATTATATTTCATATAAACACTGTCCTTGTGAACTTTCTATACATCAAAGAATCCTGAAAAAAGTGTTACAGTCCATCCCCCCCCTTTTAAACACAACTGATTTTTAATCAAATAAATGCAGCTTTGGTGAGCAAAAACTTTTAAAAATAAAACTTTTGATGTTGTACACATCCTGAAGCACATATTTATTCTTTTATAACAGGATCAACAGTAATACTATTAAAGACAACAATGTTCAATAATTGATTATACCTTTTTTAATAAAAATAACAATTAAAATAAACAATTATTCTGGCAAATAAGATCATTATTCTGGGGTGTGTTTCCCAAAAGCATGTTCATCTGAATCGTGTTGGTAACGACGGAACTTGTGACCACAGTTGACTTCAGGAAACGCACCCCAAATCGGTCATGACCTCTAAACTGACCACTGTTTCAATCAACGTCCTTCACTGCTGTATTAATATCATGTATCACTCAGTGGCCTCTTTCCTCTCACATAATACATTAGCACTTTAAATCCATTTATTTTGAATGTAAAGACAGTCATTATCACAATATAATTTATTTACATTATCTCTCTTTATTTAGCCTGACTCTATAGTGTATTGATGCGTGAGGCGTGTACACTGGCTTTGAATGTGACTCATCCAATCTGAAGAAATATCTGTGGGATAATATATTTGCAGCCACATTGAAATATGCCCTCATCAGGCTGTATTGAGCAGTGGAGCTTCTTTGGCGGATTTTTTTTTTTTTTTTTTTGGAAGTCCTCTAAATGCCCCCGTTTCTCTCAGCATCAACCCCCCCACGGCCCCCCCACCCCCAAACACACCCCTCCACCATGAGCTCTAGGCTCTTTGAAGCCCCTCTACCTCCCACCACAAACACTGATGCTCAGGAAATGAAAGCAAAGAGACATGCGGTCATAATCCTGCCTCAGTACTGACTTTAAACACTTGTAAAGAGTGACAGACTAAAACCTCTGCATGACTCCATGTCCACCTAACTGAATATGATGGAGATTAATAAAGCTGTTTGGAGGCAGAAAGGGTTTATTGGTCAGGACATGTATTTCATGTGGACATGTATTTTTCGTGTAGAATGTAAAAAAATAAATAAATAAAATAAAATAATAATAATAATAATAATAATAATAATAAAGGAATGCATATTGTTGTTATTCTGAGCTGTAGGACAGTGTTTCTCAACCAAGGGTCCCCTTGTGGTCCTTGACATAAGCCAGGGGGTCCTTATAAAATATCTGAATATGAATTTTTGTATATTTTAACATTTGACATGTTCCCGTAAAAGAAGAAGATTATGGGCCCTATAATACACCCGGCGCAATGCGACGCAAGGCGCAGTGCAAGTGTGTTTGCTAGTTTGCGTCCGGTGCCCTTCGCGTTTTCCCATTCAGCGCCACGTCCTTAAATTAGTAAATGCATTTGCGCCAGTTAGTGCGCCCATGGGCGTGCTGGTCTAAAAAAGAGGTGTGTTCAGGCGCATTGCCGGCGCATTGCTATTTTAAGGAGCTGAAAATAGACTGCGCCATAGACCAACTCAAACCTGGTCTAAAGTCAATGGCGCAATATTTTTCTGTTAGAGAGCGTTAGTAGAAGCTGCGCCTCTGGGTGCGTCCACATTGCGCGTTGACTTTGCTTATTACACACAGGGATGCGCATCACACAAACATGCCAAATATTAAAAACAAAAGGATTACAGTGTAAACGAATATTATTGTGTAGGCTACATAAATATAAAAATGTAATGATGAATAGTCAGTGCGTGTATTAGAATTAGGCTACCTATTTTCAATTCAGCCTATTACTACTTATAATGATGAATGAAATTGGCTAATTAATTGAACAATCATGCCAATACACACACATATATATTAACTGACTCATCGCGCAAAATAGGGCCCTATATGTGTATAATTTAACTGATGGTATGACTAAATATAGGACAAGTCAACAAATATAGTAGTAAATTGTACTTGATTGCATTTGGTCATCACAAAGACATGAATGATACTAATGAGCCAAAATCTTTTTCTGGGGTCCTTGAGGATGATTCCAAATATGACGGGGGTCCATTACTCAAAAAATGTTGAGATGTAGGAAACTTTGTGTGTGTGTGTGTGTGTGTGTGTGTGTGTGTGTGTGTGCTTTTGTTTATATTACATTGTGGGGACCAAATGTCCCCATGATGTAATATAAACCTGAGTTCACCTACATCGTGGGGACCAGCCAGCGGTCCCCACAATGTAAATGGGTTTATAAATCATATAGAATGAGTTTTTGTGAAAAAGTAAAAGTTTGCACAGTTTCCTGTGAGGGTTAGGTTTAGGGGTAGGGGCAGGGTAGGGGGATAGAATGTACAGTTTGTTCAGTGTAAAATGCATTGAAGTCTATGGAAAGTCCCCACAATTCACAAAAACAAACATGTGTGTGTGTGTGTGTGTGTATGTGTGTGTAGTTTCAGTGGTTTTGTTCTTAATGTGTTTATAATTCTAAAATTGCAGAAATGCAATTATCATTTCTGCGCCTCAAATCAAATTTCTTGTAGTGAAATAGAAATGTGATCAGACTTACAGTGTTCACCTGAATGAAAAATAAAATAAAATAAAAAGTAATAAACAAATCACAGTAGTCAACTAGACTCACACAGCAACATTCAAATTTTCATCAAAAAATGTTTGTTTGAATTAATATAATATTTTTACATGATTATACATCTTAAATAAAATGCCATTTTAAATCGATCAGTACTAACACAAAACAACATGTGGGTCTCCTTGTGCGCACACATACAGTAAGTGCATCTTTGTTTGGTTCTTGCCCTCTCTAAGAGTGAAGCTTTATAATCAGCGTTTGCCACAGGCAGCTTTCCGACAGATTGTGTCAGCTTGTATCGAGAGAAAGAAACTCAGTGGAGTGTGAAACAGCAGTCTGAAAGCATCTCCTGGAACATATTTTATCTGAACGCCGGCGTGTCTGGGCACACAACAAACTCCAGCCGTGGTGAATGGGGACTGTTAAAATCACCTGAGGTTTGCTGGACTTGAACTGCTCTCACTGGAAGTGAATCCACACTGGCTGCTGTGAGGTCATCATTACTCACATGACATCATCGCCATCTTTACGACTGCATTTAGACACAGAAGTAGCTTTACTTTACTTTTTTATTTTATAATGACATTGTTACAGTGTAATTACACAAATAAGTACTTAGTAATAATAATCAACTACATGCACTTACTAAACCCACACATAGTTGTGGGAGAAATTGAACAGTTAAACATTTAAGCGTTGCTGCTAATATACTGATACTTTGGCTATATATATATATATATATATATATATATATATATATATATATATATATATATATATATATATATATATATATATATATATATATGTTTGTATGTATATATATATATATATTACTTGCATATACTATGATATTTATATTGTAATTATTTATACTATGTGGATTTTACTTTTGTTTTTCCAATGCTGCTGGTCTCTGAGAGCTACTAAACAAATTTCGGTATATTATTATAATAACAATAAAGTTTCTTCTCTTTTTCTATATGATTAAGGTTAGGTTTAGGGTTAGTTACTTGTAATTGCATTATTTACTGTTATTACTATAGTAAGTAACTGTTATCTTAAAACAATGTGTTACCTTAAAAAAAATCAGCTTTTATGTACAGTTTATTGAATTTACCGGACATCAGAACAGATCAAATTCTAATGAAATAGAATATTTATTTTATTTTTAGTTATTTTAAAAGGGTGATGAATTTCTTTTCTTACCTTATGGTTAATTATCCTAATACATTATTACGGATTTTTATTTTTATTAAGGATGGCGAAAATAATACAACACTGATTATAAATATCTCTCTCAAATCTCTATCTTTTTAAAGAGAGCTCTCCCTATCAAACTTACAACTATTAAATGATAACAGCAATATAGCATCTAAATAAATAAATCATACACATGAAAAAGATTAACATTCTGTTATTTGTTCATAAAATGTATCTGCCAGTTTAATAGGGTAAATCTTACTCAAATAATTGCCACACACACACAGTCAGTGTATGTGAAGTATAGTTGAAGCTCTTCAGCAGCTGACGAGGCCTGTGTTGTGTCCATGCGACAGGAGCGCGGCGACACCTTCCACTGATGGAGAGCTGGACATTAACCAGCTGCGCTCCTGTGGATTTAGCTTCCGCATGGGGAGACGTTCAGGTCCATTGGTGGAAGTTGACGAGGCTCAATAAAAGAAACAAATTAGCATGGCTCGGTGAGGACGGACCTCATTCACATCAACATTATTTGTGGCATGACCACTGCACCTTCATGTGCACCTCCTGCTGTAATCTGATGCTAGTTGGGTTGTATGCAAGTTATTTGTATACAAGCACAAATCATTTATTACCTTCTTGTTTTACAGGTGAGATTAGTGACATTTAATCTGGACATTATAATCTGTACTATAATTACATTGAATAATTTAAGTGACATACTGTATGTGCATACATAAGAGTCGATTATTAAATTTGAATGAATTATAAAAGCCAGAAGTGCTACTAAATGAAGAGTCATTTGGGAGCTGAAAGAGACAGTTCATATTGCTGAACTGAGTTATTAAGTGATCCGGCTCACAACAAATAGTAAAACCTGAAATATACTATTTTTTGTGAAGCAGCCAAGAGTTGAATGAAATGGCTCAATAAATATATTTGAACATTTTAAAATAAATATACAGTAGGCTTGTGTGTGGAGGTTAGATTTAGGAGACAAAGATATAGGGTTAGAGGATATATGTGACCATGGACCACAAAACCAGTTATAAGGGTCAATTTTGTGAAATTGAGATTTATACATCATCTGAAAGCTGAAAGCTTTCCATTGATGTATGGTTTGTTAGGACAGGACAATATTTGGACAGGATACAACTATTTGAAAATCTGGAATCTGAAGGTGCAAAAAAATCAAAATATTGAGAAAATTGCCTTTAAAGGTGTCCAAATGAAGTCCTTAGCAATGCATATTACTTACAAAAATACATTTTTGATATATTTACGGTAGGAAATTTACTAAATATCTTCATGGAACATGATCTTTACTTAATGTCCTAATGATTTTGGCATAAAAGAAAAATGTATAACTTTGACCCATACAATGTATTGTTGTCTATTGCTATAAATATGCAACTTATGACTGGTTTTGTGGTCCAGGGTCACATATGAAGATGGTAAAGGGTTACACTTTATTTCGATGGTCAACTTTTGACATAACTGTAAGTAACTTTGCTACTACATGTCAACTATCTCTCATTAGAGTATTAGTAGACTGTTATTCTTCAGTCAAGGTTAAGTGTTAAGGCTCAGGCTAGTAGAATAAGTTAACATGCACTTGTAAAGTTACTTATAGTTATTAGAATGTCTGTTAAGGACCATCAAAATAAAGTGTTAGCAGTTTATTTTGAATAAGCAAACAGTCTACTAATAGTTAGTAGTGTCTAAACTGGACTATAGAAATATTGAAATGTTACCTGGTAAAAATACACATGTATAGAATGACGAAGTCACAATCAGAATCAGAATCAGAATGGACTTTCATATACTGTAGCTTAAAAAAACAAACAAACAAACAAACAAAAAAAACATGCACACATTCAATGCTAGCATGTACACTAGCAAGACCATCGACTCGTTCTAAAAATAAATGTGGTAATTTCTCTCTAGACTGCTTTCCCTCAACATCTCTCGCTGTTTTATTTTCACCGCCTACCCCGTAATGACAAAAATGCCCACCACTCCGGCCTGGTTGACTTCGCGTAATTTTCTTGTGGCTAAATCCATCGTCCCTGCTTTATGTCAACACACGGCTTGCCTAAAAGCCCCCAGAGCGCTGCACGTAATAGTACGTGGCCCAAAGCGCACTCAAAATCGCTCTCTCTGAGAAGAACCTTGCAGAGAGAAGGCTGAGAAAAAGAAAAATGTTAATATTAGCGGCTAAAAACAACGGCCCCCTGTGACATGCTGTGCTGGGAGTCTTGTCACAGATTGAGGTAGTTAGCCGCTAACCTAAAACCACTGCCGCGCTGGATGAAAACACCTGCTCGAAGTCCTGCGGCTTAATAATCTATCTCAGCTGTATGCTCCACTTTTATCTCACTGGGTTCACTATGTTCTCATAAAGAAGTCTTTGTGTCTGATTTGTGGGTTCATCAGCCACCAGTAAGCAATATGAAGAGGGTTTTCTCATTGCGGCTCTTATGCCGTTCCCCTCTACTGTATTGTTTATGCATGAAATGAGGATATGTTTGAACAGGCTGCAGTTACCAGAGGTCAGACTCCTGCAAGGAAGACAGAGAGAGTCACATGAGTGAAAGACAGATGAGAATTACACCACACTATGTGATGCTCGTACAGTTTTCTGATCCTTGTAAACAAACATCCTAACAATTCCTAGCAGAATTTCTGGTCCCACTTTATATTATGTGTCTTTAACTTTTACTTACATTTAAATGAATGATACAATGCACTTATTGTGTACATGTTTTTACATTATACTTATATTTTAAAAGATAACTGCATGTAATTACATCTGTGATTAATTTCTGTAATTTAATATTTATATTTACACTGTTGACCCATCTCTTAAACCTTGACCCAACCTTAAACCTACCCATACCACCAAACCTGTCCCTACTTCACCCATATCCCACCTCAAGAGCAGCAAAACTGTTTTGCAATACAGTGTGACCAGAATAAGTACATTGTACTTATTTTTTGATGTAAGTATGTAGTAGTTAATTGGGACCGAATTTCCCAACATTAGAGATCTGTTGTTATTCAGAAAATGTACTTCTTTCTTCACTAAATGCACATTTTACTGTGACACAAAGATTACACAAAATGGGACAGAAGAGTATAGGCTGCTTTTGACAAAATTATGAGAGTGACTAAGACACACACGGTCTGTTATGTTTTTAGAGTTAGCATATGTTTGTGTATTTTGTCTACATTTGTCTCAACTTTATCATCTTGATAAATTGATAAAACATTTTGAATTAAAAATGTTTAAAATGATGAGTATTTGTAATAAGCATAATCATTACTAGTATGTACATAGTAAGTACATAACATTACTTTGATTTATTACTTTTTCATGCATAAAAATGTGAAATTTCTACTTAATTTCTAAAAAAAATATTTATTTTTCTATCCTCTATTAGTGTCAACTAATGCTTGTAAAAACACTCACTCTTGACTCCTGACACAATTTACACAGTTTAGTGAAAAATACATTGAGTTACATTTAAAAATTAACAAGTTAAATTTTACATTTTTGAAAAAAAAAAAAAAAAAAAAAAAAATCAATGTGGATAGAACAATGTAATACCTTAGGGTTTTTGACTTGATTTTCAAAAACACTTTATGCCAAAAAGGTTTTCCTGTGTACAATAGTGTCAGAAGAAATGTCTTAAATTACATATGCATTAAATTTAATATTTAACAGTTTATTATTTATTTATTTTAAATAAATCCATAAAATGATCCAATGACGGGAACTTCTAAAAGGTTCTATATATGAAGCGCCTGACAGAACCCTTTAAGGTTCTGTATGTAGAACCTTTTCTTATAAGAGTGTATAAAATTCCTTTGACATTATTGTTGAATTTTATATGTTGATTATCAGTTCTTAAAGGTGGAGTATTGAAGTTTTTCCAAAGTTTCACTTCCAAAGTTTCTTGCTATACAGAGATCACATAATCAGCCATATCTTCCAATTCAGCAGTTGCAATGTGAGGTAATAAACAAAATTTCCAGACAAACTATTTTTGGTTGGTCTTCAATCGATCAACCTGCAGTAATTGAACCACTATGCTCTCCAGAGCTGAAGGGGACAGCAGAGAGGTATATTGTTTAAGAAGGTGAATAAGAGGCAGCAAAACATAATAATAATAATAATAATAATAATAATAATAATAATAAATAATTAATTAGTTTAAGAAGAGTTTGCTATTTCAGGGATTTCTGGGTGTTTAACTTGGCACCTTTCATCAGGGCTGAAATTACTCTTACCTCATGAAAGAGAATATTCTCAGAATATTCTCATCTTATGCACCAGATTCAATTTGCAATTGTCATATATTTATTGTTATGGAAATCATCAAAGGTCAAGTTCGCTAGATTTTAAAACAACTTTTATTGCCCAGACACAGTTTTGTATATTCTGCTATACAGATGTTAAGAAGTCTGTCCAGTCTAGAGGCTTTTCAAGTGCATGGACAGCGATTTGGGTTAAAATGACAATGACGTTAACAACGAAAATATCGACGCATTGGCTGAACATTCATACTAGAACACCAAAATAATTTGCTGTTTCTCACAAACACGAGCACACATACTTCCCTTTGTGTGCGCAGTGGGATGTGTTTTTGTAGATCATTTGACGGAGAAATATTTGAGCTGCATGAGTTCCTCTGTGATGTTCTGCCAAGAGGGAGTGGGGAGCTGTTGAGACCCTCCAAACAACTCTCAGTTCCCAGAATTCAGCAGGCCCCTGACGCCCACCATCGCTCCTGCTCGTAACAGCCAGGAGGAGGCCACTGATGTTTGGACAAATATGTGTGATACACTCAGGATACTTTCATGCAGTACAACTGCCGCGACAAGACATCTCCATTATGATTCAGTGCCGTGGTTAAAGTTTGACCTTTTAATATTTGTGTACAGCCCATTTTGCCAAAATCCCTGTTTTGTTTTTTTATTATTATTATTATTATTATTAGTTTTCATGCAAATGCTTTCTAAGCAGATGCTTTATATGGTGTCTATGACCAAAACTAAGCTACTACAGGACAAAATATTTAAATAAACTTACCAAGCCATTTTCAATTAGTCTATCTGCTATGCATGCTTAACTTGCTGTGTAACCCATTGACTTCGATTAATCACTGCTGTTACTCTGAATAACTAAACCACATTTTTGAGGAAGCATGCTGTGAGTAAGTGTTTTTATCATTGCATTCATCAAATGTTCTGGAGTATGATTAATATTGTCTTATCAAATGTTTCAAACTAGTTTTCTATACTGATTTAAATTGTATCACGATAGCTTGGAAGAGACCTTTAGACCTTGCATCCTCTTTCTTTCTCTCTTGTTCATCTGGCCCATGCCTCACCCTGGTTCTGCCTCACTGCCATCCCAGAATGTGTGATGCATGCTGGGCCGTCCCCTGGGCGGTCAGGGGGCCATGTGTCTGCTCAAATGCCTACTGAGACACTCCTTATATGGCTGCCCTGAACTCCTCTCACCTCCACAACTTTAGTACCATCATCATGAATCACTGCTAGTGACCAGTAACATCATAAATAATAAGCACATATCTATATGTATTGTTTTTAGCACAACCACATATATAGTTAGTTCAATGGCACAGGACAACTGTAAGTACTGTATAAGTTAGCAAATTTTAAGGCAGCACTTCACGTAGGCTTTGCAGAGCGCACTGAGACAAATTCTTCATTTAAACGTATCAATAAATTGCTTATTAGAGAATTGGGTAGAATGTTATTTTACAGTCTTGTTCACCATGTGCATACGATGTACTTATAACAGTAGTTACAATAACTGGGTAATAACTATGTACTAACCCTGAACCTATTGCTTAACCTAGCCTTAAAGCCTGTAGTTACCTTATATTACCCAGTATTTTTTAGGTAAGTACACTGTAAGTACACGTAAGTACATGCAGTGTAAAATAAAGTGTAACCGAGAATTGACAGCTTACAATAGCAACATGTAAATGCCAAACTCTTTTGGAACCAGCTATGACTGTTGAGTTTTCCAAATGCTTCAAGTTCCATTTTAGCGGTCTATGTAGACAGTAGACAACGGGCAACTCACTTGGTTTTGGAATAGAGCCACTGATCATCTGGTATCTCTCTTTTGGTCCCGGTTTTATGGTGAATAAAATGTTGTGCCTCTTCCACTGAATGATATTTCACTGATGACCTTCAAAAAGGCTGGATGAGCCCTAAATTTGTCAAGCATCATTTCTTTTCATCTTTCCTGTGCCTCTCATTACACTTTATATCTGCACTACAGACTGCACAAATATAGTCCACTGCAAGTTTCCTTAAAAGAAAAAAAAGAAAGAAAGACAGAAAGAAAGAAAGAAAGAAAGAAAGAAAGAAAGAAAGAAAGAAAGAAAGAAAGAAAGAAAGAAAGAAAGAAAGAAAGAAAGAAAAAAAGAAAAAGTAAAAAAAAAAAGTTGATTTTGTTGCTCAGAACATCACTCTTTATTAAATAAATTTATGATTTTATGCAAAATAATGAGGACAAGTTATTTAGAGACAGAGAGACACAGATGGAGAAACACTTGATGCATGGGAGTTCAGCTCGATTCGAAGGAAGTGGCTGAAGCTTATTCCAAACTGTTTCTCATGTTTCATGAATTTTTTCATTGATAGAAATAAATGAAGTGTGGGGTCAGGGTGATGTAACAAACACACTTGTTTGTCCTCCTGTTTACTTATGTAAAGGCACTTTACACATATTATTTTCTAAATTATTCTTAAAGGGGTCCTATTATTTACTTTTAGAAATTGTTTTTGGGGTGTACTAGAATAGGTTTTCATGCTTGTGCATTGTTGTCAAACTCATCACTTTTATAGTATTGCAGCTCATCTCTTCCCAGTCTGTCTCAAACGAACAGGGGTGCATTTCCCAATGATGTAACTCACTACTTCACTACCTTAGTTTGATGCGTCGTTGAACAAATCAACTAGCTAGCTTTATTTCCAAATTCAATCACAGTTTTGTTTTTACACACTAGAGCATGTACGCACATGCGCACTCTTCAAATACAACGCTTAAAATCTCTTCACAAACTAAAATATGTAAATGACATTTGTATATAAAAAACAACCCTATAGGTAATTTTTCAATCACCTTATTATGACCTATATTTACGTTTTAAAGTCATGCACCCTCTAGCTGGCATAAAAATAATGACAGTGTCGTGTTAGGTCTGTCATCATGAAATGACGTATGACTGTCGTTACCAATCAAATGCATGTTCATTTAAATGCAATTTGTGGACTTTTTACACCATTTGTCCTATTTCCACTTAGCAAAACTCATTTTTTATTATGCCTACACCTACCCCATCCCTAAACCTAACCTTAGTGATTTATAGTGCATTTACACTTTATGAGCACATGCATTCCCTGGGATCGAACCCACGATCGCATGATCACATGATTGCATATTGTTATACATGTATATGGCAATGCTCTGCCAATTGAGCTATGACAAACCCGAAATAGCAAATGACTCCTATGGGTCCTATGGGACCTATATAGGCGTATTGGTTGGAGAACATGTTGAAGATACACATTGTACTTAATGTCAGCTTGCTTATTTTGCTCAAGATAATGATTAATTAAGTCCACATGTCATAAAAACATGAAACTATATGCTTCTAACCACAGCTTGAGAGTTGTCTTTCCAACCACACAAGTTTGCGATGCAGTTTGCAAATGTTTGTTTGAACTATGTTTTCGGGGAACACCAATTTGTTGAACTATGTTAGTAACGACAGAACTTGCGATATTAGTTGGCTAATGATGCTTTTGGAAAACGCACCCCTGTTTAGTTCTTGTTTTGATAAAGCCCCTCCTTTCGAAATATGAAATCTGTTCTGATTGGTTTGCTAGCCCAGTGTGTTGTGATTGGTGAAAAGCTTAAAACGTGTTCTGGAAATGTCACGCCCCTTACCATAACCACGAGTTTCATCTGCTTAGGTGTAAATATTAACGATGACATCGATTTTACCATGCCAGTTCAGACCCTAACAATGTTTACGAACAAGATTCAGTTGCAAGTGCACAAAATATTTCTTAAAGGAAGAACAATGAACAACATGTTGTGGGTGCAGATGGTATCCTCGGCAGCACAGGGACTACAGTGGGCAGATGAATGAAATCCAAGGCAGAAGTCCAGTGAGAGAGTAATCCACAAACCACTGGCAGAAGAATCCAAATGGCAGGAAAATCCACAACGAAAGGAAATAATCCACAACAGCAGGACACTGGAGCACAGCACACAGGAGACACTGAACAAAGAACAAGCTGTGAGCATCACAATGATCCAACAGGGAATGAACAAACACAAACTCAGCATATAGCGTGGTTGATCAGCACAAGTTGAAACCGATTGCTAATCAGCGATCATGGGTTGCCCAGCAGTGCAGGTGATACACACACCCACACAATCACAACAGACCTGCAAACTGTCTGTGGGAAGAACCCACAGACTTGCAATCCGTCACAAGCACAGATTGTGCAGGACATTTCAGAGAGGTAAGTTCTTAACAATCAGTGAAAAGTCTTACAAAAGCGAAAGCCCCGTAGCTAAACACTACAATAACACTGTAATATTAGCTAGCATGCTAGAGGAGCCAAACATCTTTACCCTTTGTTTACATTGTAGCAACAGCATAAAACTTCTAATTGGAACTGTTAATAGAAAACACATCAACATACTTACAGGTTGTGATCCATCAACTACTGATTGTCCCGACAAAGCTGTCCTCCGTAAAATGTGCAGCACACAGATAAATGTTGGAGTTATAATGTTCAGTAACAGTGTTAAAAAAAAATAATCACTGTTTTCTATGTTTGTCCGCCTTAGGAAGGCCAAACTAAAATTGAAAAAGCGATAAAAGCATAATAGGACCACTTTATTGTTGTTCATATTTGCGGTATGTTTGGAACATTTTGATTGTTGACGAGGGCAATATAAATGTAGAATGATGAAAGGTGTTGTGAGTGGGTACTTACAAGCCCAAATAAAAATATCTCACATTCAAGTCTCTGTGATATTTAGTCTCCAGATATGACTCAGGTTCTTCCTTAAATGTAGGCATATAACATTTTCTTAGTGAACGAAGTATGAGCAGTAGTAATACTTAGTTACTTACTGGTGGTAGTAAGCACCACTGATAAAACATAAATTATTACTGCACTTGGTTGGTATGTACCAAATATCCTCTAGTGCAGTAAGGCATTATAGTGTGTTCACAGAGGACTCTTGTGAGCATAGTGCAGGTGATATTTACATTTGAAATGAAAAGTAAATTAGTGCAGAACTCCAACTCAAGAAGCATGTTCGGGTCATTGAGTCATCCAGTGCTGAGGTCTGAGCCTCAGTCCTGCGCTCTCTTGAACCTCACCGAGAGCACTGGGGCAGGACCCAGGGGAATGTCATTCATTGCCCCGAGGATTTGGTTAGGTGGGAGGCCAGGTTTTCCTGGTATTTCGCCACAGCCCAGTAAATAAACACAAAGTCCAGCTGCAAAGGGCTCAGCACAGCTTCAAGAAAAGAGAGTTGGGGATCAAAAAAGGGAGAGAGAAGGGGATCTTAGTTCACCTCCCAGTCAGAGGGGGTCCCTGTCCTCTCAGGCAGTAGAGAGGGATAGGAACTGGGGGGGCTTGTATGGAGAGGTAATTGCCAGCGAAACCTGAGCAGCTCTTAAGCGGCGTTGCCATAAACTTGGGGTCGTAAAGTGAGCACCTCCCATGTAGTCATGCAGTAAAAACACACAAGGTCTTGAAGCCCCTGCTGGCTGAGGAAGATTCAATGGACAGCACAGGGACGTCTGATCTAAGAGGAGGTGCACTTCTGCTGACAACTCATACTGTCTCCTGATGAACTCATTGTTTGATTTGTTGAAAGTTTTTCCTATTTTTTTTTTTTTTTTTTTACAATCACTTCACTGATTGATTATTTTATTGGTGTATATGAGGTGGTGGTGTTAGACTAATATTTATGAAGTGGTCTTTTTAACATGTCCCTTACTAAGTTTTTACTGGAAATCTATTAGAATATGAATTTCCTGGTTTATAATTTTAATTAGTGTTCTGAAGGTCATTTCAGGCAAAAACCACATTCTGAACTCCAGCTGTAATGGGAATTGTCCATTCTTAAATATGCGTCTTGACAAAAGGAAATCAACCAAGGTCATTTGGATCCTGCCACATGTTCTTAAGCACTGTTCTGGAAGTCCACCAATTCTCCATGTCAGCCCTAAATTGGGCCTGTCGTTGTGTTTTAGGGGATTTTAGCCGAGGCCTGGCCAGGGCCCCTTGTGAAAAGTGCTTCCCTCAGCAGTTGCCTGTCTAGGCCCACTTCCTGTGCCTCAGCCTCTCTTTTCTCAATGTTATTGAGCCTACCAAATGGCCCCGATTTCACCGGTGGTCTCCACCTAATAATCAGGATGATAGACATGTTCCATTGCTCATGGCCTTGGTTTCCACCAGAAGCACACCAGACCAGGCCAGTCCTTTTGTACAGTAACAGTTGATTGGAAAGAAAAAAAGGAGTCTTTTGCAAAGCCTTAATTTCAACATGGAATGCATTAGATTGTAATTACATTTAAAAAGTCTAATTAAGTAAAAGAAAAAAATGATATGGTCATCAGTTGCAAAGGGGGTTGAGGTAGCTTTTTTCCCCCTATGCTTTTGAAGAAATGCAAGAGTTTTGTGTGGCACATGGGAGGAAGGTAACAGGAGAAGAGGAGTTAATCTGGATCAGTTAAGGAGTGTTTACACCACAAATGAGCTCTGAATATTCTCCAGTGCATTTAGGGGGAATTAGAGTTGCAGTGGGATAATGAGGTATATGAGACTGTGATTTACACCAGGCACAAAAGAATGTCAAGCACAAATAAACACAAGTATGATATATGAATGGGGTGAACGCAGACCCTTTCAACTTACTGTAAGTGGACAAAATCCAATTTAACCAACTATGAAGCTGAAAAGGGGGAGATTTATGGAAAAGTTGGATATTAGAGTAAACATTTGGTTATGAGTACTGAGAAAAACTAATGGCATAAGTCAGCAATTTTTCAAGTTAACTTTATTAAAAAAAAAAAAAGAAGAAGAAACATCTTACCCACCATTTAGTCAGGTCCAGATCTTATCCACCTAGCTACTTACATGGTATATATAGTCTATGTAGGGACAGAAATGATGTAACAGTGCTGGATGGATCAGACGACGGACGCTCTCTTTCTCTTCACTGACCATACACAGCCATATTATGCATACACACACATTTCCATAGCTGCTGCCCTTGTTCAGACACCTCTAACAAGGTATTTTCTGAAACTTATCCAGTCACTCCCTGAGGAGACTTGAGCTCGCTTTGGGCGGTCTGTCTGTGCCTCTCCCAGCACTTCACCCCAGTACTCCATCCATCCAATCAAAACACAGCAATCCAAAACTCTTGCTCTAGATTAAACCAGGCCTTCCTCTTTTTTTTTTCTTCACTTTCTCTGTGCATTTTTTTTCTTGTTCTATTTATATTCAGGGACATTCCAGAGAATATTAGTAATGATCAGATCCAATAAAAGCAAGGACTGCTATGTTCTCTACATTCTCTTGGTCCTCAGAGGAGATCTGAGTGATGATGGCCCTCTGGGGCCACCTCAAGGAGGCGATAAGAGTGCTGAGGCTGACCTCCCATACAAAATGTACTGTTTTCTTATACCATGGTCAAGTGCTATGCATCTTGGCATGTGCTAAACTTGCTACTGCTATGGATGTTTAAACAACTTATGAAATAACAGCACAACCTTGAAGCTTCATCACACAACCACCACACTGTACATGTAAAGTACACTACAGTCAATGTTGCAAATGAAGTCAATGCAGTCATCACAAAAACCTGCACCCCACCCCCTACCCCCTTCTGAACAAGTGAATGGATAGCATGGGTGAATTGACGACCCAAGTAGACACATTCTTGTGAATTTCCTTACCATTGAGGCCCAGAGAGTCTGATCTCTGATGCCTGGTTATGTGGCTATGAAGGCACATATCTTAGTCCAGTTAAGTCTTTGGTGTACACAGCTCAACAGATCCAAGCTTGGGCAGGCAATCCAAGAGTTACTGTGTGTGTCCAGATGAACCACATACTGGCACATATTAGCAGAGTGGTTGCTGCTTCCTGAGCTGCATATAACCACCCAAGTCGTAAAAATAATAATAATAATAATAATAATAATAATAATAATAATAATAATAATAATGGACTGCTTCCCACAATCCATACTTCACAAGCAGCTGAGAGAACTGAATAAAGGGGCCACAAATGATGACTGAGACAATTAAGGCAGTAGCTTTACTTTACCCAAAAAGGGGGAATTGAGGTAACAAAATCATACCCAGCAGAGATGAGTCCAGAGATGAACAACTATCACTGATACACACATCCTAGTGTTTGTAGACTATGCAAGCCATATAAAAACAAATAATTGTCTATTCAATGAGGTAATGACAAATAATGATTGTCTTCTAGTTTTAATATTGATTGTAAACAGATTGGCTGGTGGAGTGCTTTGTCAAAAGGGTGGTATTTGAAGATGGACATGCTACACTTGGAAGTGAAGTTTCCTTCTACTGATTTGACTGCTCCATCATCAACCAAGTGTGGTGCATTTATTGGATCATGTGGTTGGATTGCATGACTATGCAAAAAACATGGTTGCTGTGGCATGCATATAACAGACCTTCACTCGTGTGAGCTCCACCTAGGTGACAAAGTATTAGCCCCTAAACTCTATGATCATTTTAAATTTCTTTCTTCCAGGAAATTCTCCCACACTTTCCCACATGTGAGGTCTGTGTCACCCAAAGTCCAGCAGTCTGTCCTGTCCTGGCCATAGATCTCCTAAAGCAATTGAGGTGGAGGAACAAGTCTTTCCCCTCTTAAACAGGAACTCCAGGAGTTTGTGGAGCAGCTCTGAGATGTGTTCTCCAGGACCCACAGGCAGGCCAGTGTAATCCATCATCACACCCACTGGAGTACTCATCAGGCAGATGTCCTGCTGTGTGCCAGAGGTACATGAGGAACTAAAAGAATGAAACAGATGGGAGTTATAGAGAAATCTGGTAGCTTGTGATCAAGCCCTATTTTGGTGGTCAATGAACCCAAAGGCACCTTCTAGTTTGAGTTCAACAGCTCCCCCATGTTCATATGGATGAACTCATTGACTCCTAAGTGTAATAATACCACACAATATGAGTAACTTCAAGGTGTTTATTCTCACAGTACAGTGCTTACAGTTGTTGGTGGAGCTAATCATCACGTTAAATCCCATTTTTAGCTTCATAAACAGCTCTTGACATATGCATTTGCTTTTGACAACTATGGTAACATTGCTTACAGTATATTCTGTATTGTAATAATTTAATCATGTCTACCGTGTTACACAAAGCTATTGTATCAGAAGACTCCAAAGCCACATTCCACTATGTTTGAGGGATGTGATGTTGTTCTTGCAGCTTGAGAAAATACAATATCATTGAAGAAATTCAGTCGAGTAGTTTCATCATTAATGGCAACAATTTAAATTCACATTTAGTTGTTTTCCAGACACTTCCTATTGACCACTATTTCCTGAATAAGCAGTCATCATAGTACATATACCATTAGTTGATAAAGTAGACTAATTAAAGAAAGACAAAGAAACCATAATGATGTAAGAAAGAGAAGATAGTTTAGCATGAGATGGAGAAGCAAGGAACAGGGAGTTTTATGTTACCATGAAAGATCAGGAGTGTGAGAGGGAGAAAATAGAGGAAAAAACAGCATTGACGGTGAGATAAGAAAAGAGAGATGAGGAGGAGGAAGACCCTCCATCGACACTCTGTGCCGGGAGGGACCAAAATCAGACCTGTGGGAGACTTTTCCATCAGCACAGCACCATTACATGCCAATCTACACACACGCACACACACATACACACACACTGTGTTTTCTCTCTCTCTTATCTCAGTTTAATATTGACAACTGTAAGTAAGTTATTTGTGTTTTGATTTTCCATGAAAACTGTAACACTTTCTTTATGGTACTTCCAAGCATCCCAACCACAGAAACACTGGCTGACCATTGGCATACAGGTGGAGTGTTCAGAAACCTGATTGAAAACATTCACTACTTCCGTTTGAAATTATGCACACTTAGAGGGATAGTTCACATAAAAAAGAAAATTCTCTCATCATTTTCTAACCCTCACGTTGTTTCAAATATGTATGACTTTCTTTCTTCTGTGGAACATAAAAGAAGATATTATGAGAAATGTCTGAGAAATGTGTAAAGTTGAAAGACCTTGACTTAAAGGCGCAAAGAATAGTTGTCATGGACCAACAGGACATGCTTTCCTTCCCACCGGCTCTTGTGTTAAAGGAAAGCTGCCTGTATATGTTGGCTGGATCTGATGCCCCAGTGAACGGGGGGCACCTCTCGCAAAGCAACCATCCCCTCACATTTTCCCTCTTTTTCTTCTCTCTTTCAGAAAACAGTACCTTTCTGTTCCGCACCGAGACTCTGTCCTCCCTCACCGCTTGCCCTCTCTCTCTCTCTGTCTCTTTCTTAAATAAATCAGTGTTGGTTGGGGCTCGACCGTCATAAATCAAGGCCTGTCCACTGCTGGAGTCTACCCAGTTTAGTTGTCACTGCCTGGCCTTCACTCAGGATTAATTAAAGCCCTGATATAAAGGCCAGATGTGCTAGGGCACACACACACACATGCGCACGCGCACACACGCACACATACACACACACACACACACATAGGTACACATAGCTTCACAAGTATAGACATTATAAAGGTAATGCACAAATTCCAGCTAATATATGCATGTCTGCTCACTTAATAACTTATGAACTTGTAACAGTGTGTCAGCATTAGCAGAGTAAAGTCATATGATTGATAAGACATGCTCACAGTATGACAACCTGTGGGCACACTAAAAAAAAAAAAAAAAAAAAAAAAAAAAGATTACAGAAAAATACTGGCAGTTTTCTTTACTGGAATAATTCTGTAAAAATACGTAAAAATGTAAAAATATTTATGAACAACCTTTAGGTTTTATAGTTTAGTTTGTAAGTTACAATCAATCAATCAATCAATCAATCAATAAACAAACAAAAACAAACAAAACCAACAGTCCTTAATTAATTCCACTCTGCTACCAAAATCTATTTGTACTTTCAACATATACTGACAACTACTGTAATAACACAGGTGGGTCCACTAAAATACGAAATACTAAGAATTAGAAGGTGCACACAATATCACACACACTTTACTGGTAACTTTACTGTACCATTTTTACAGTCGTTTACAGTTAAAATTAGCCTTTTTTACAGTCTAATAATGTTACAGTGAAAATGACATTTGCACTATTTTAGCTTTTAAATGACATATTTAATTAATAAATAAACAAGGTGAACTGTTATTTTATTATATGCAGTAATACAAAGTAGCATTGTTTTGGTAAATTTGCTGCATAACATTTTTATGTGCTTAAGTTTGGACTGAAATTTTTGTGAATAAGATAAAATTTTTATATTGCCATAGCCCGCAGCTGCAGCTAAACTGTGGTCAATGAGAAAGTCAAAAGGGTGAGAAAGAAATAAAATAAATAGCCTAAACATACAAACAAATGAAGAGTTAATTTGCTAATCCGATAAAAATCCACTTAAAAAAAAAAAAAGAAAAAGAAAAAAAGAATTGACTCTGCGTTATTCTCCACATTTAGCAAGTTCTGAAGTTTGTCAGAAAAGCTGGCATTGTCCACTGTCAAGGCATTGCGAGTTCACGTTTTACAGTAGAAACCAACAAGCGCCCTTGTTGTTTGTGTGTACAGAAACCGATAAGTCCGTTTTAGCGCGCAGTATTCAGGTCAGGTGACAAGGTTTCTAGTCACTTCAAAAAGACGCACTAGGTGAGGGAAGTTTCGTCAAAGCTGACTAAAAGTGATCGATGATTTATTATTTAGACTCCTGTAAGTTCTTGTACACCATACACGTCTTACATGCTGAACCCTTGGTTGTCCTTTTGCATTTGTGTGTTATCTGCTTTTGCTAAAAAATAAACGTTTAATATATATATTAAAAAATATATTTATTTTTTATCATCACCTCATTCTACACTATTATTAATTTCTGAGATTTCCCCTTATTTGAAGAGTTAATTTCAAAAAAAAAAAAAAAAAAAAAAAAACATGATTTCTGAAAATTAATAGAAATGTTTTTTTTTTTTTTGCAAATGAACTCTTCAAATAAGGGGGAATCTCAGAAATTAATAATAGTGTAGAATGAGATGATGATAAAAATAAACATATTTTTAAAATATATATTTTCATTAATAAACAATAAAATGATAGCTTAAAATGTGTTCCATTAGCTACTAACAGTTAAATGTGTAGAGTGTGTATGTGTGCGTTAGTGTGTGTGTGTATGTGTGTTGTGTTGGAGGCGGCTGTGAGGGTCAAAGGTCACAGTGTGAGCTTTATTGCGCGAGGAGTGATGAGTCAGAGGAGGAGAAGGAGTGGCATACAGCTGTGTTTGAGAGAGAAACAGAGAGAGAGAGAGAGAAAGAGAGAGAGAGACGGGGCAGGCAGGGCAGGGGTGGCTCATGGGAGCGGTGGCTGCTTGTGGCAGGTCGCCATACTGTCTGGCCTCCCTTGACTGCAAAAGTCACTCCTGCACACAGGAAATGAGAGTATATTCCAGCTTCCCTTGTTCACACAGTTCTCGTCTGTTTAAACTCAGATGCAGTGATATTACCACAGAGCTTACTATGCTCTACACTCGCTATACACACACTGGAGTGTTTTAGTGGTGTTTGTGAAGTCAAGTGTCACTATTTCTACAGCTCATATTTAGGGTTGGGATTGGAACACACTAGTAACGTCCTAGCAAGAAACTTGTAACATAATAAAATCATGGCAGCAAAATTCAGAAAAGATTTTTTATTTATTTATTTTAAGTAAAAATTTGACACTTTTAGCAATAATACTGGTAAATGTTAGTTTACAGATAAGAAGGGGAAACTGTAACAGAAAATATAATAATATAAATATTTGATTGGTGCAAAATTAGGATACACCCTTATTTTAAGGTGTCTTTGTTACAATGTAATTATACATTTAAGTACTGAGAAATATTAATTAATACTTGCTATAGGGTTAGGGTTAGGATTAGGGTTTGGTTTAGGGTTAGTTGTAAGCAATAATGCATAATTTACTGTTATAACTGTTGTAACTATATGTAACTTAAACAGGAACACTGTAAAGTAAAGTGCTACCCAAAACTATTTTAAAATGGCAGAGACAAGTTGTAATGATTCAATGAAACCAGGTAACACTTTACTATTAGGTTTTAATTGTTAACATTATATTTCTGAAGCATTAATGAATCTTAGTTAATGTCAATTTTAACATTTACTAATATGTTGCTCAAAGGTAAATTTATATCTGTTAATATTATTTATTGGAACTGAGGTAACTGAGGTATCAATGAAATGTATTGCTCATTCCCAATGTTAGTTAATGCATTAAAGGATTAGTTCACTTTTAAATAAACTTTTCCTGATAATTTACTCACCCCCATGTCATCCAAGATGTCCATGTCTTTCTTTTTTCAGTCGAAAAGAAATTAAAGTTTTTGATGAAAAGATTCCAGGATTTTTTTTCCATATAGTGGACTTAAATGGGCACCAAACAGTTGAAGGTCAAAATTAGTTTCACTGCAGCTTCATATTGTTTTACACAATCCCAGACGAGAAATAAGGGTCTTATCAAGAGAAACAATTACTCATTTTCTAAAAAAAAAAAAAAAAATTATACATTTTAACCATAAATGCTGATCTTGAACTAGCTCTCTTCTTCTTCTCTATTAGAATTCCAGCAGTGTAGATACTGCTAAGTGTATTACTGCCCTCCTCAGGTCAAAGTTTGAACTAATTTTTATATGGTAGTTCAATAGTATATAACAATTAATTCAAATTTTGATCTGTGGAGGGCAGTAATACGCTTAGCAGTGTCTACACTGCTGGAATTCTAATAGAGAAGAAGAAGAGAGCTAGTTCAAGATCAGCATTTATGGTTAAATCTATATAATTTTAATTTTTTTTCAGAAAATGAGCAATGGTTTCGTCTCGGTTACATAGGTAACCCTCGTTCCCTGAAGGAGGGAACGGAGACGTACGTCGGACAGACCGACGAATAGGAATCTCGCTAGAGAGGCCAATCTACTTCGAGTGTAACTAAACGAGCCAATGCACATTGGCATGCAATCATATGCATCAGCTGCTCGCCTCGCAGCGCGGGTATATAATGAGCAGCAGGTGCGTTGCATCTTCAGGTTTTCGCTGAGGAGCCGAACCCAGCAGGCGGCAGCATCAGCAGGACAACGCCTGTGGCGACGGGACGTACGTCTCCGTTCCCTCCTTCAGGGAACGAGGGTTACCTATGTAACCGAGACGTTCCCATTCAGTCGGTCACGTTCGACGTACGTCGGACAGACCGACGAATAGAATCCCTACCAAAGCGCCACAGGGGCTGCCTTCTTCCAGCGCTCTGTCGTGAGCCACCTGAACCCCCTTGCCTAAGGACGGTGGGACCAGGCTCACGCAGAGAGGGTCGATCACTGTTGTTCCCAAAACCCACTCAGTGCGACAATTGGATAACGCTGGGAAAGCGTAGCCTTACATGCGATAAGGAACGCTGCGGAAGCCATATCCTTCCCCGAAGGAGTTATATGGATAAGTACATATGGACTAACCTTGTAGGTTGTACAACATATGGAAGAACTGGGGTGACTCCACTCGGTGAGAGATGGGTTCTCCCAGAGGGAAAGACACGGGCTTCGTTTAGGAGCAGCCGTGGAAAAAGCCATATGGGATCCCCGTAGGGTCACACATATGGAACCCAGCCTAAATCCGGTTCTCAAGGATACAACGGAGTATAGGCCTGGCGCCAGACGCTCCGCCACGTTGGCTGCCGAAGGGTAACCGGAGGACTCAACAGGGTCTGCCCGTAGGGACTCTCTGGAGAATAGAATGCGCATGTAGCGCAGCAAGCCGACACTAAGCCGGGGCCTCTCCGTGCCTCTGACCTGAGGCGAGAACACGGGAGGAGACCGGCTCGACACGAAGGCTATAGTATCTAGCGAACGTGTTAGGTGTCGCCCAGCCCGCAGCTCTACAAATGTCTGTTAGCGAAGCGCCACGAGCCAGCGCCCAGGAGGATGCCACACCTCTCGTGAAGTGGGCATGCAACCTGAGCGGGCAGGGCACGCCCTGAGCTTGGTAAGCCAGGGCGATGGCATCCACTATCCAGTGGGCCATCCTCTGCTTGGAGACAGCCTTTCCTTCTGCTGGCCTCCGTAACAGACGAAGAGCTGGTCTGAGGTCCTGAAGCTTCGAGTTCTGTCTATGTACAGTCGCAAGGCGCGAACTGGACAGAGCAAAGCCAGGGCTGGGTCTGCCTCCTCCGAGGGCAGCGCTTGCAGGCTCACCACCTGATCCCTGAAGGGAGTGGTAGGAACCTTGGGCACATAGCCAGGCCGGGGTCTCAGTACCACGTGGCTGTCACCCGGCCCGAACTCTAGGCACGATTCGTCGACCGAAAATGACTGCAGGTCCCCTACCCTCTTGATGGAGGCCAATGCCACCAGCAGCAAAGTTTTCATAGAGAGAATCTTTAAGTCTGCTGACAGCAAAGGCTCAAAGGGAGCAATCTGGAGTGCTCTGAGCACCAGAGTAAGGTCCCAAGAGGGTATGGAGGGGGGACGAGGAGGATTTAACCATCTCGCCCCCTAAGGAACCTGACGACCAGGTCGTGCTGACCAACAGATTTGCCATCTATGTGGTCGTGGTAAGCGGAGATAGCAGCAGAATGGACTTTGAGGGTGGAGGGGGACAGCCTACGCTCCAACCCTTGCTGCAAGAAGGAAAGCACGACACCGATCGAGCATCTTCGGGGGTCTTCTCGGCGAGAAGAGCACCACTCGACGAACAGGTTCCACTTCGAGGCGTAAGCACGTCTCGTAGACAGTGCACGTGCCGAAGTGATGGTGTTAAGTACCTCGGGGGGTAAGTCACCTAGAACCTCCGCGTCCCGTCCAGGGACCAGACATGGAGTTTCCAGAGGTCTGGACGCGGGTGCCAAAGAGTGCCCCGTCTCTGAGAGAGGAGGTCCTTCCTCAGAGGGATGGGCCAGGGAGGGGCTGTCGCGAGGAGTGAGAGTTCTGGGAACCAGGTCCGGTTGGGCCAGTAAGGCGCAACTAACAAGACCTGCTCCTCGTCCTCCCTGACTTTGCACAGGGTCTGTGCAAGTAGGCTCACTGGGGGAAACGCATATTTGCGCAGGCCCCGGGGCCAGCTGTGAGCCAGTGCGTCTGTCCCGAGTGTTCCCTCGGTCAGAGAGTAAAACAACTGGCAGTGGGAGGTTTCTGGTGAGGCAAACAGGTCTACCTGAGCCTCTCCGAACTCTCTCCAGATCAGCTGAACCACCTGGGGGTGGAGTCGCCACTCTCCGGGCAGCGCAGCTCGTGATAGCTCGTCGGCCACACGGTTGAGCACACCGGGGACATGAATGGCGCGAAGCGACCTCAGATGCTTCCGACTCCACAGGAGGAGATGGCGGGCGAGTTGCGACATGCGACGGGAGCGTAGACCACCTTGGCGGTTGATGTACGCAACGGTCGCAGTGTTGTCCGTACGGACCAGTACATGCTTGTCGCGAAGCAGGCCTTTGAGGCGGCTCAGCGCAAGGCGTACTGCCAGCAACTCGAGGCAATTGATGTGCCAATGCAGATGGGGTCCCGTCCAAACCCCTGAGACTGCATGCCCGTTGTACGTGGCACCCCAGCCGGTGGCAGAAGCATCTGTGAAAACCACAGCATGCCGGGACACTTGTTCTAGGGGCACTCCTGCCCGGAGAAACAAAGGGTCCGACCACGGACTGAAGGTTCGGCGGCACTCCTGAGTGATTGGCACCCGGAACGTGCCGCGTTGCCACGCCCATCTCGGGACTCGGCCGTGAAGCCAGTGCTGAAGCGGTCTCATATGAAGCAGCCCGAGCGGTGTTACAGCCGCTGCAGCCGCCATATGCCCCAGGAGCCTCTGAAAAACTTCAGTGGGACCGCTGTCCTGCCATTGAACGTATTCAGGCAGTTCAACACCGACCGAGCACGTTCCTCTGTGAGGCGTGCTACCCGTTCGACCGAATCCAACTCCATACCGAGAAAAGAGATCCTCTGCACCGGGGCGAGTTTGCTCTTCTCCCAGTTGACCTGAAGCCCCAACTGGCTGAGGTGCCTGAGCACTAAGTCCCTGTGTTCGCACAACTGATCCCGAGACTGTGCTAGAATGAGCCAGTCGTCCAGGTAGTTGAGAATGCGAACACCCTGTTCTCTCATGGGAACAAGGGCTCCCTCCACGACTTTCGTGAAGACGCGGGGAGACAGGGCCAGCCCGAAGGGTAAGACTCTGTACTGATATGCTCGACCTTCGAACGCGAATCTCAGGAATGGCCTGTGTCGCGGAAGAATCGAAACATGAAAGTACGCATCCTTCAGGTCGATCGCTGCAAACCAATCTCGGGGACGGATGCACTCGAAAATGCGTTTCTGCGTAAGCATTTTGAACGGTAGCTTGTGAAGGCTCCGATTCAAAACTCGCAGGTCCAAGATCGGTCGTAACCCGCCGCTTTTCCTGGGTACAATGAAGTAGGGGCTGTAGAACCCCGACCTCAAATCGGCTGGAGGGACCGGCTCTATCGCGTCCTTCGCCAGTAGGACTGCGATCTCCGCACGCAGGACAGGGGCATCGGCATCTTTCACTGTAGTGAAGAGGACGTCCCTGAACTTGGGGGGGGGAGCCGGGCGAACTGAATCGCAAAGCCGACCCTGATGGTCCGAAGGAGCCAGCGAGACGGACTGGGGAGCGCTAACCCAGCTCGCAGAGACCGTACAAGCAGGACCAAAGGGACCACCGGTGTACCCCCAGCAGGGCAGCGAGGTGGAACACAGGGACGCGGCTCGGGGGCTCTCTTTGTGAGGCGGCCCGAAGCGGCGTCACAGTGTGCTAGGCAACACTTACCTGGCTCCACGGATGGACAGAGGGAGCAGTCGAGGCTTTGGCTGCCCGCTGCTCGCTGCTGTCCGCTGGCGACAGAAGAGGGGGATGAGAGTGGTGAGGTTTTTCTCCTCCCACTGCTCTCCAAACCCTCTTCAGACCTGGAAATGGAGGAACTGCTCTTTAAAATTTGGGTACCGCTGCCTCTTGGGTCAGTGGCGGAACAGAAACAAACCCAATAAAGGATTTACCACCTGGCCCTCCTCCAGGGGTGGAAGAGCAGCCCCACCCATCTCTGGGTCGCCCGTCTCAGGGGTGATTCTCACCAACCAGTTAAACAGCTGCAGAGACGGGAGGCGTCATCTCCCCGCAATGGATACAGCAGAGCCTGCTGGGCCGGAGTTTCTTGCAGGGGACGACACCCTTGGCGACGAGCAGACTGAGGGGCGGCCCAAGAGGAACTCAATGGTTTGTCATGGGAAGCTCCCCTATCCGCTACTAACTGAGGAGAACCGCTGGGCTCAGTCCTCGACAGTGTCACCGAAAGGCCACCTCGTAAGATGGGAGCATTGAGAAAGCATTTAGCTTGACAACCTCTCACACCTCACAAGGTAAGCCAGGGGGCACTTCTGGACCACGGAGGTGGACATCGTCTGGCTGAGGGCCTGCGCCGTGACTTTGATCACGGTTAGTCAACAAGCGCAGCTCAACCCCAGCACAGAACTACCCTCATGCAAAAAGAGTGCCTTGGCCTCACATGCAGGGTGGGTGTGGTCTGTGTACAGCCACCCCATCCAAGAGGGTAGTGAGAGAGGAAAACTTATGCAGATTGGCACCTTTGGCATTCCATATTTATGGCACCAATATACCCCCATACTGCCAAGTTTTCCATGCACATCTGGAAGACCCAGGAAAGCATGGCTGTAAACTCTGAATCTGAGTCAGCATAAGCACACACCATTACAGTGGGCAGCGTCACCCTCATTTCCAGAGCATAACAGCACTCTCTCCGATGCTGCAATCGACGTCTGTCCCTCAGCTGGAGCTCTGAATGAAATGCTAGGTTCCCCTATGAAAAGGACCAGCAATCCAATCCAGAAACTGCACAGCTTGCAATGCGCTAGAGAGGGAGGGGCCCTAGGGGGTTGGTTCCCCGAAGGAACCCCTCAACCTCATGTCACCCAAGCCATATCAGCAAAGTAGACCTCTTCTGGTGCACCAGAGAGGGCGCTACAATGGAGATTACGCAAGGGAACCGCGCATCTAGAGCGCCGAGCGAGCGCTGGGTTGCCGTGACAACCCGCGCTGCAGCCCGGCAGCTCGACGGCACACGACACGCAGAGGAGCGAGAGGTTTGCTCTCGCTGATCTCCGCGGTCTCCCAGAGTGTCGGGCAGAGCCGCGGCTGTGCTTTTACACACAAGCGGCAGCTGGCCAACAACAGAGGGGACTCAAGCTTCCCGGAGAAAGAAGAGTCACGACCGGCGTGTCGACGTGATCATGTTCTCATATGAAAACATGAACACCCACGAACATAATTTCAGCACGCGCCCAGACATGCGAAACGGTGATCGTGGCCGTCAGTGAGGACAGGAACGATCGCATCCAGAAACACAAGTAGGATGTCGTCTTTAAAAAGACGCGAATCTACTTGTGTAAGCTCTTTCAGGGACTTTACTCTTTTAGAAGTGCTGAAGCACGCAGGGGAACGGCCACCGCAACACAGACAGGGATTGTGTGCAGCCTGTCATGTGCTTTCTCTCTCTTTGAAGGCGCTCACTCTTACCAGCCGTAAAAACGGCTTTTCAGCACTCAAAAGCGCACCGTACCGGCCGTGAGAACAGCCTTCTGACGCTGTCAAACAGCTATTTGCTCAAAAACGGCAAACGAAACAGAAAAAGAGAGGACGACGACCCCGCTGCTGTGCTGTTCGCCCGCACTCGGAAAAAAAGAGAAGTTCAACCAAAAGCTTGACTCGTCTTCTAGCAGACACTCGCTTGCAGAGAACAGGAACAAACACCGTTCGGCTCCGAAGCGAAAAGCTGAAGATGCAACGCACCTGCTGCTCATTATATACCCGCGCTGCGAGGCGAGCAGCTGATGCATATGATTGCATGCCAATGTGCATTGGCTCGTTTAGTTACACTCGAAGTAGATTGGCCTCTCTAGCGAGATTCCTATTCGTCGGTCTGTCCGACGTACGTCGAACGTGACCGACTGAATGGGAACACTAGATATAAGACCCTTATTTCTCATCTGGGATCGTGTAGAACAATTTGAAGCTGCAGTGAAACTAATTTTGACCTTCAACTGTTTGGTGCCCATTGAAGTCCACTATATGGAGAAAAAAACTCTGGAATGTTTTCATCAAAAACTTTAATTTCTTTTCGACTGAAGAAAGAAAGACATGGACATCTTGGATGACATGGGGGTGAGTAAATTATCAGGAAAAGTTTATTTAAAAGTGAACTAATCCTTTAACTAATGTGGTTCCACTTTATTTTGATGGTCCCTTTAACACATTCTGGTGACTAAATGTAATGTTGCACCTACATGTCTACTAATTCTCATTACAGTGTTATTAGAGTATTAGTAGACTGGTAGGGTTAATGTTGGAATAAGTTGACATGTTTACTAATGGGAGTTAGTTGACGTGTAGTTAAAAATTAACAGAATGTTCAAAAGGGACCATGAAAATAAAGTCTTACCACTAATGATAACTAATGGGACCTGGTTGTAAAGTGTAACCTAAAAGGATATACTTATTCATTTACAACCACACTTTATTAGAGACTATTTGAAAACTGGCAGTCACTAAATCGAAGACATTTTAGCTTGATGGCAAATTCACTCATTGAATCATTAGAATCAATTCGCTGCTTCATTCAATATTGGACGTTTGCATGTTTGGATAAACCACAGTTCTCCTGTAATGGTACTGCTGATGAGCTACTGGCTCTTGGTTCAGTTTTAATGGTCCCCAATTTGTCGTCCATTTAATCTGTGTCTCGACAGGATCTTTCTTTTGGTTTCTCGCTTCTCGGCCACAGATCTCCACACTTGCTCCAGCTTAGGATGTGCTGGGGTCTGTTCTGGGGTGCGTTTCCCAAAAGCATTGTTAGCTAAACATGGTCACAAGGTCCGTTGTTGTCAGCATAGTTCAACGAGTTAGTGTTTCCTGAAACCATAGTAACAACAAACATTGGCAAAAAGTTCATCGCAAAGTTGTGTGGTTGGAACAACAGCTCTCGACCTGTGGTTAGAAGCAGAGTTTCTTGTTTGCATGACGTGGACCTAATAAATTCCTATCTTGAGCAAAATAAGCAAGCTGACATTTAGTACAATCTTTATCTTTATTTTGAATATATACAAATATAATGGACGTCTTTTAGAGTGTCAAGAGATTTAAAGTGCCATTTTTGAAGAGTGTGCATGTGCGTACTTGCTCTAGTACGTAAGAATGATCCTATGATTAAATCTAGGAATAAATTAAAATAACTGAGATCACCACCTGAATGACAAATTCGCAACAATACAATTTCGGGAAACAGTCGTGACTAGCTAGTTGATTTCTTCAATGATACTATTCAGCAGCGAGTTACGCCGTTTTACACGAAACGCACCCCTGGATGGCAAGTGAACGGCAACGCATGAAACACATTTGTTGTGGAAGGACACAGTCTTCTCTCAAGTAAGCTGGACAAGTCAACGTTTCTGAAACCATTAGCATGGAAGAGGATTTGTAGGACGTGATTCAGTAATGGAAAGATTGGCTATGGGATCTGCTTTACAGAAAGGCAGTAATGGGCTCTGCTTTTCAGAAGCTGAGACGAGATGTTTTTTTTTTTTTGCTAAATTGAGTCATGGGTTTATAACCAATCTGAGATACTTTAAACACTGATCCAAGAGTTTATTTAGCATTATTTACTTCACAAATTTCAACAATTAAATGTTCACAATTTGTATCATGGGATGTATTGTCTGTTTTTACAGCAGACCACTGGAGAATTGTTACCTTGTTTGCCTTCTAAACTTTGCCAATTTTAAGACAGTTAAGATAAAACATGTAGCTAGCAGATAATTTTTAAAGATTTTACAGATGATGACAGATTCAATCAACATGGTAACATTTTATCTTGAATTTATGAGACTTACTAATGAGTAGGCACCAATAAAAACAACTTTAGTGTTACAAAACTGAGAAAATGAGAGAAGAAAATTGTTTATCCTGTTTTAAAGATTATATACTATATATATATATATATATATATATATATATATATATATATATATATATATATACAACATTTACAAGATTATATATATATAATATATATATATATATATATATAATATATATATACAACAAAAATTGGTTACACTTCATTTTAAGGTTTCAGTATTACAGTGTAATTATACATTTAAGTACTGAGTAATAATAATTAACTGCATGTACTTACTATAGGTTAAGGGTTAGGATAAGGGTTTGGTTTAGGTTTAATTGCATGTAATTATGCATAATTTCTAGTTCCCTTTCGATACTTCACTCGTACTGCGTATGGGTCTTCTTTTTCCCCACTGCTGAAGCCTATTTCAATAGCGCAGTGTAACTGCATGGCCATTGGTTCAAACTTGAGAACTTTTTGAACCAATGACGGCGCGGCGGAGCTGTGCAAGCCTATGGTGATGTAACGCACCAAAGCCCGCCAGAATGGGCGGGTTGTATGGCTATGTAAGCGGGCATTTCGCCATAGGATTTCAGATCTCTCTCCTTCAGCGACGACATCGCTTTTCCTCGCTGAAATCCTTCTCCGCCTGGAATGAGCTCTCCTGCCGTAGAAGAGCCTCTGCAGCGGACCAGCTGAGATCACCGAACGCCTGCAACGCCGGCGTCCTCGCAGACTGCCGCCTCAAGCGCCGCTCTAGAGCCGCCCACTGCCCACTTCCCGTTTCCGGCCACCTTCTCAGCAAGTCTCGTGCCGCCATCTGCCGAACAATTTAAAGAGCTATTTTCAGCGGTTTTAACCGCTTAAAAGAGCAAATTTTTCGCCGTTTTCACTGCGTTCTCTCGCTTTGCGGATCTCGCTCTCTAGCAGCTGTTCACCGCGCCGTCTTCAGCATCTGAGAGAATTCAGCTCATCCCCTGCCGTCTTCCGTCAGATAAGTACAGAGCTTATTTTTCTACTTTCTCGCTGGCGTTTGCTTTAAATGCCATTCCTCCGAACACGTCATTTGCCGGGTCCATCCCCCGTTCATTGAGGATGCGTGCTCTCATTCGGGAGCACGAGGACGAGCTCTCACACTCAGCTGAATTTGACATAATGCTCTCCCCTGACTTAGGCAAGACTCATGATACATTTTCTGTCTGATTGAGTGTATTTTTCCTTATCTCACTTTGCTCACCGGTCCCACAATTGAGAAAAATTACATGACTTTCTTCCCCAACTTGGGCGAGAAACATGTTATATACACAATTTAATGTAGCATATTTCTGCTGTTTGCACTGAGTTTCTCTACGCGTTGCTTGCTGGTTCTGCCTGCAGGCTGCGTTCAATGAGAAATATAACATCGCTCTCCCTCCTCTTGGGTAATATCCATGTTATATACATTCAGTTTAATATAGCAGATTTTTCTGAATCTCTTGGCTGAATTTGACTTGATGCTCTCCCCTGACTTAGGCGAGACTCGTGATACATTTTCTATCTGATTGAGTGTATCTCCTTATCTCAATGTGCGTCGCTCGCCGGTTCCGCCCTGCAAGCCGCGTTGATTGAGAAATGACATGTCGTTCTCCCCCGACTCGGGTGAGAAACATGTTTATATAATCTGTTTAATGGAGCTTATTCTGGTGTTGCACTGAGTTTCTCTACGCGTTGCTTGCCAGTTCTGCCTCGCTCGGCTGAATATACCTTGACGCTTTCCCCTGACTCAGGTGGGACTCATGATGTATATTTTTTAAGATGCATATATTTGTTGCCGAGTTTCTCAACGTGTCGCTTGCTGGTTTCACCCCGCAAGCCACGGTCAATGAGAATGAGCGTCCTCACTGAGGACGCATGAGCATTTCTCTGGTGTTTTTATAAAATGCCGAGCCTCTCAGCGTGTTGCTTGCTGGCTCAGCCCCCCAAGCCGCGTTCGTTGAAGACACATGCTCTCTATGAGAGCGCACTCAGTGCTCATTTTTGCTCAGCTGAACATGACACATGCTCTCTGATTCCTTACACGCGGGCTTAGGCTGGTAGGCCATCCCCGGAGTGTCAAGCTGGAAGTTGGGGATAATAAATCAAGGCTACTCACTGCAGTTCGCCCGACAGCCCCCGCGCTTCAGCGGGGTGCTTCCCACTTCAGTTAATACGGACAATGCTCATATCCTCTGCGCTGAAGTGATGACTCTGCTAGGGTAAGGAGCTATAGAAATAGTTCCCCCCTCATAGAGTGAATCAGGGTTCTACAGACGTTATTCTCTTGTCCCCAAGAAAGATGGTGGTCTCAGACCCATCTTAGACCTCAGACTCCTGAACCTCTCCCTCATGAGATGGAAGTACAAGATGTTAACGCTGAAACAGTGTTACAACCACCGGTTCCTGCACTACACTTCCCAGCATCCCCTCTGCCCTGCACCTGCACGTCATCATCATCACACGCACCTGAGGACAATCATCATCATTAGCACTCATTGGGACTTGTATATATTCACTCACCCTTCACTCTTGTGTTTGTCGGTTATACGTTGTATGTTAGTGTGTGTATATCTCCTGTGTTCCTGTATGCTCCTTTGGATTATCTAGTAAAGTTGGACTTTGATCCTATTCTCCTTGTCGTGCGTGTTCCTACACACCAGAGAACGTAACAAACAGATCCTCGCGCAGATTTCCCCCGAGGACAGGTTCTGCTCACTGGACCTGAAAGACGCTTACTTTCACATCCAGATAGCCCCCCCACCAAAGGCGATTCTTGAGATTTGCATTTGAGGACTTAACTTACCAGTATACAGTCCCTCCCTTCGGGCTGTCCCTAGCTCCCCGCACTTTCACGAAGTGCATGAACGCGGCGCTTTCCCCACTGAGACAGATGGGAATCCGGGTTCTGAATTATCTCGACAACTGGCTCATCCTGGCCCAGTCACAAACCGAGCTAGAACATCACAGATCCGTGCTCCTAGGACTCAGGGTCAACTTTGCCAAGAGCTCACTGCTCCCCAGCCAACGTATCACGTTCCTGGAGGCAGTTTTTGACTCAGTCCGCATGACGGCCATAGTCTCGCCAGAGTGCGCTCTGGCTATTCAGCAGCTCGCGGCTTCTGTCAGGAACAAAGCCCACCTCTCTCTGAGGTTTTTCCAGAGGATGCTAGGACTGATGGCTTCTGCTTCCCTGGTTTTGCAGCTCGGCCTCTGCAATACCTGGACAAACCCTAAATGGTTCAGTCATGGAGTACCCCTACAGGCGGTGTCCAGAAGGACGGTGCTCTCGACAGATGCGTCCAACTCGGGTTGGGGCGCTCTTTGCGAGGGCAGACCAGCCTTCGGCTCGTGGTCTCACGAGGAGAGCTATCTCCACATCAACTGCCTCGAGATGGTGGCAGTAATTCGAGCTCTTCACTCCTTTCAGGCCTTCCTGACAGTACACCATGTCCTAGTCCAGCCGGACAGCATGACAGTGGTGTCCTACATAAATCACCAGGGCGGCCTATAGTCCAGCTGCCTTTGCGCACTGGTGAAGCGCCTCCTGGAATGGGAATTGCCAAGGTTGCAGTCACTCAAAGCGACAAGCATAGCAGGCAGAACAAATCTGGGAGCAGACATGCTATCTCGGAGCAATGTCCCCTCAGACGAGTGGATGCTCCACCCTCAGGCGGTTCTCACAATTTGGGATATCTTCGGGAAGGCAGAGATAGACCGCTTCGCCTCAGAAGACAACTCTCATTGCCCAGTTTATTTCTCGAAGGACGTAGATGTGCTGGCCAATGCCTGGCCCAGTCTCCTCCTTTATGCATTTTCCCTGATCGCTCTGATCCCTCAGGTCATCAGGCGAATCTGGGAAGAGGAGAACAGAGTCCTACTGGTGGCCCCGCTCTGGAGGAGCCAAATTTGGTCCTCGGAGCTGTTCAGGCTTTCCACGAAAGCCCCTTGGCCAATTCCCCTTAGACGGGACCTCCTCTCTCAGGCAAACAGGATGATCTGGCACTCTCAGCCAGAACTCTGGGCTCTGCACCTACGGTCCCTTGATGGGAGCCTGTGAATGTCCCGGGGATGTGCTAAACACCATTTCTCAGGCGAGAGCCCCATCCACGAGACGCCTCTACGCTCAGAAGGGGTTTGTCTTCGTTGGCTGGTGCTCAGTACACAACGTTGATCCTGTGGAGAGTGACGTATCTCAGATACTGTCTTTCCTCCAAGGGCGGTTGGACAGGGGCCTCAGGCCCTCCACGCTCAAGGTGTACGCAGCAGCCATTGCAGTGTTTCACGCTCCCATTGCTGGCCAATCAGTGGGTCGAAACAGCCTCATTGTGTGTTTCTTGAGAGGTTTTAGGCAGTTGACCCCCCCCCCCCCCCACGTTCTCTCATTGTTCTCACCAGCCGCTGCAGTCAGCTGACAAAAAAAGGCCTCTGACGCTCAAAACCGCTCTGCTACTTGCATTAGCATCGGTTAAGCGTGTTGGTGACTTGCAGGCCCTCTCTGTGAGCCTTGCTTGCCTCGAGTTCGGGCCCAACGACTCCAAGGTCGTTTTGAAACCTAGGCATGGCTACGTCCCTAAAGTGCTCTCGACTTGAGAGCGGTCACAGCCCCAGCAGTCTGACTAGCTTTTTATCTGCTTTGGCGGCCACACCAAAGGGACTTCGGTCTCAAAGCAACGTCTTTCACTTTGGATAGTCAACGCTATTGTTCTCTGTTAATCTTCTATGGGCCTCGATTGCCCCATAGGAGATAGAGTCCACTCCACAAGAGGGATGGCCTCCTTGTGGGCCTGCTCCAGTGGAGTCTTTATTAGAGACATCTGTGAGGCGGCTGGCTGGTCCTCTCCGTCCACTTTTGTCATATTTTATAACCTGGATATCCTGACCTTACAAGCTCGGGTCCTCTCGGTATGATACGGCGGCATCTGTCGAGCTCCGCAATCATGCCACTCTAGAGGGTTAGCTCCCTCCTTGAAAGTGTAACATAAAGGGTTTGACGGCCTCAGCCATCGCACTTGTCCGCTGGTTCCCCTGCGGTGTCCAAGACAAGCCCGTTCATTCCCTGCCATGGCACAGTGCATTTGAATTCGTTCCCCATATGCAGTACGAGTGAAGTATCGAAGGGAACGTACTGTTAGGAAGGTAACCTCGGTTCCCTGAGATACTGAACAATTACTGCGTTCTATGCCGTGCCACGAGGTTGCGGCTTCAGTGTTTTCACTTCAGTCGATTGACCTGAAATCCTATGGTGAAATGCCCACTTATATAGCCATACCCCCCCCCCCCCCATTCTGGCGGGCTTTGGTGCGCTGCATCGCTATTGGCTTGCTCAGCTCCGCCGCACCGTCATTGGTTCAAAAAGTTCTCAAGTTTGAACCAATGGCCGTGCAGTTACACTGCGCTATTGAAAAAGGCTTCAGCAGCGGGGTAACAGAGTACGTTATTACTACAGTAATTACATGTAACATGCATAACAACGACACTGTAAAATAAAGTGTTACCCAAAAATATGTTTATATCAGTATCCACATTACACCTAGGCTTATTCACTTATATAAAAAAAAAGCTCATTTTATATCCCATACACATTAAATAAATACTACAAGTTAAATGTACATTTTATTGGGGATCAATGTATATAATCATATTAATTTAACTGCTGTCATGTTTGTCAATGGGGATGAAGATATTAGATTAAAGACAAGTCAACATGTCTTGAATTATTACCGACATGCTTGTTATTTGCCCCCTCACCTGCCCAGACGCTCACCCTGATGACCGACACACCTGCTGCTGAAGGGGACAGGACAGAGATTATTTACACGTACAAACACGCTCACGCATGCACACACGCTTGCACACACCCACAGACACACACACACACACATGTGACACCCACCCACACATTTGTCTTTCATCTATCTAAATAAGGACATACCTTGGATTTTTCAACTGTTTTATTTATAATAATAATGATGATTATTTGTTTATAATTACTATTAATTTATTAATAATTTTTACCTTTGTGTAAAGTATCCCTCAGTGTCCCAGAAGGTAGGCTTTAACAGACTAAATTAACTTTGAGTATGATTTTGTAATATTATCCTATACCATAATTCTACACAGACAGCTTTACATTGGTATAATCTACTTGCATTTATATGCAGCTCTAATTTTCACAATTAAGTTGCTGTTAATTAAACAAAATGGAAATACTTTACAATAAGGTCTCATTACAGTATGTACTAAATGATGTTTTAGTAACAAAGTTCGGGAGGAACACGTTCAAAATATTCATCCAATCAGCATGAGAGGAGGTCTACAGTATATATGCACATATCCGCCATCCCGACTTCTCACTCTTGGCTGGTTCCTATCACAGCCAGGGATACGGGGGGAGTACTCAGGCCAAAATATCAAGCTCGGATTCATTTTAATTCATTTAATTTAGTCAAAAATATTATTTGACTTATTTGCACTGTTAAAGAGTTGGATTCTCATGCTAAACATGGCCAAAGTTGGAGGTATGACAGAGTATTTCTCTGCCAAAAAATCCTAATAAACATGCGTGCACACATCGACCAGAGCGAGAAAGCAAGAGCATGCCCATCAACACATGTTCGCCTTTACGGAAGTTGTCAGCAGCCCTGCACAGGACTTGCTCGAGAAAGATTTATCACTTCGTTTTTAGACAACAAAATCAACAATGTCACCAAAGAAGCATGTTTTTGGTTGTGAGGGAAAGATAACCTTGCTTCCCAAAGAACCCAGTGTTATGTGGAGCTGAGAGATTTGTGCTCACGCATTACATTGATGCGCTCTCGATATTTGTTAATGAAATAACCATAGAAACTGATAGTTGCAATCACTTTTTTATTGGTTAAAATGAATGGAGAATATCTTGTGTTTTCCGTGGCTGCTCAAGCCCCCTCAGGATCGGTGCTTATGGTTTTATAAACAAGGCCCAGTTCTACGCTGGATTTACAGATCGTGATAATGATCCCAGTCATGAGTCAGAACCGCAGGTGGTGAGTAAAACTGCTTCAAATATCTGTTTTGTTGGCAATAGGCACCTAAGTGCATATAATGTAAACAACACGAACGCGGTGAATTCATAAATTCATTATTCATCATTCACTATACGCTATATTCATTATAGTGATTCAAAAGTTATCCATAATGCGATGGTGTATTGTGTGTTTAAATACATTTGTTTAGCTGACCATTGATAGCTTGCAGATGGTCGCTACGTAAAAGCTGCGCATGCTCGGCACTCTTTAGCTCTGCTCACACGGCATGTCAGGGAATGCCCACGCCAAGGCGGAGCTGGTGACTGGAAGCCCCAAGGCGGATCTGGGTTACATGGCAGAGTTAATTGGGGAGCTGAAGGGCTAAAGAGAGCCAGCAGAGGCAGGGTCAAAGGAATGGCTGGCTTCAGTGGAGCAGGCAGGAGAAGAAGTTTGGGTGCGGACAGACTTGGTGATGGACACAGGTGTATATGTATGTGTATATAATACAGATGTATATATACAATGTATACAACACTGTGCAGGTCGGGATCAGTGGTGGTGAAAACAACTCTGTACTGGACGGATCTTGAAGCGATGACGAAGACAACTCTGTGATATACGGGACCAGTTGCAATGAAGTTAACACTGTGCTGGACGGAACTTGCAGCAATTATGAAGGCAACTCTGTGATGAAACGGACCTCTAAAGGCAGAAGAGGTTCGTGGGTTGGGATCAGGGTCAGAAGCGCTACCTCCGTTTCCCAGTCTATCAGCCATTCCTCCTCTTCCAGCTCCACTAAAACTCCCATAGTCATGGATGTAATGACCAGCTCACATACAGTACCTTGTCAGCCGGGACCTCAGACTTCCCCCCCCCAGGATGGTCGAAGCTGCTGGCTCAGGCCCCATTGTGGGCATTGGAGGCACGAAGTCCATGGTAGGCATAAGTTGAGTCTCTCAGTTTGCAGTGGGCTCTGGCTCCTTATCAGCGGTGGGTGTGGGCTCTGGGTTCATGATGTCTAATGGAGGATCTTGGGCAGGAAGGGATGGGATATACCACTGGAATAGGAATAACTGGAATAATACAAAATAGGTATCTTTTTAATGCATCCAACCATTTTGTTCAGCTCTTAGTGCTGAGTCATCCCGCTAAACTGGAGCGTACCACCCGCAGGTGCCTCCTAGGTACAAAAAAAAAAAAAAAAAAAAAAAAAAGAACAACATATTTTTCAAAACTACTGCCTTGATCAACATAATTGAAAGCGTAGAGTCTGAACTTTACAACAACAAAACTTTTTTTGTATGTGAAGCCCCGCAAGATATATAATCCAATAAGTAGATTTTCCTCACAGAATTAGGACACATAAAACCCCAAAGGCTAAACTAAAATCAGATGCAGCTTTCACGTGGCATTTTCGCTTATAACTTCAGGAAACATGCATAGATCATATAAATTGGCACATTAATACTTAGAGTGGATGCTCCCGATTGAAATGATTCCAAAATCAACATAATCCCTTGTCGATCATGAGATATTCCTCTTGAAGAAATGATTTTAAAAATGCCCATTTGGGGGCATCAAGGGTTTGAATAAAATTTGAATAAAATTTGAATCAGATGCAGCTCAGGAACATGACAGGAACATCACCAAAAAAAATAAAATAAATAATAATAATAATAATTATACTCTTACCTTATTTAAAGATATTTAATTTTTTTTTTTTTTTGCCTTTTATTAGCAGTTTCTCAGCATGAGAATGTCCAAATTTACTGTATTTATTTAATTTAAAATGTAAAAACAATTTTTTCAAACGATACCAACCTTTTGACTCTCCTTGCTACAGTTTTGGAGTTTACAAGTCTTTACTTTTTTGTATGTCACTCACAAAAACAACTCTGAAAATGCCTTCAGGGCTTAAGGGGTTAATGTGCACTCATCCAGCTCACATGGTGACACAGTTCTAAGAAATCATATACAAAATCATCCAGTGGCCATCCTCCTTGATACAAGGACCAGAGTTGTTCCTCCAGGTTTTTCAGGATTACTTGATGAACAGAAAGTTCAAATGAACAGTGCTTTTGTAACATTCTAAAAGTCTTTACTGTCACTTTTATCAATTTAAAGGTGCCCTAGAACGTTCTTTCACAAGGTGTAATATAAGTCTAAGGTGTCCCCTGAATGTGTCTGTGAAGTTTCAGCTCAAAATACCCCATAGATTTTTTTTTAATAAATTTTTTTAATTGCCTATTTTGAGGCATCATTAACTATGCACTGATTCAGGCTGCAGCCCCTTTAAATATCTCGCTCACTCGCTCCGTGGCTTACAGGCTAATGCTACACTGTTGGAGAGATTTATAATGAATGAAGTTGTGTTTATGAATTATACAGACTGCAAGTGTTTAAAAATGAAAATAGTGACAGCTTTTGTCTCCATGAATACAGTAATAAATGATGGTAACTTTAACCACATTTAATAGTACATTAGCAACATGCTAACGAAACATTTAGAAAGACAATTTACAAATATCACTAAAAATATCATGTAAACATGGGTCATGTCAGTTATAATCGCTCCATCTGCCATTTTTCACTATTGTTCTTGCTTGCTTACCTAGTCTGATGATTCAGCTGTGCACAGATCCAGACATTAATTCTGGCTGCCCTTGTCTAATGCCTTGAACATGGGCTGGCATATGCAAATATTGGGGTCATACATATTAATGATTCTGACTGTTATGTAACGGTGTTATGTTGAGATTTGCCTATTCTTCAGAGGTCTTTTAAACAAATGAGATTTATATAAGAAGGAGGAAGCAATGGAGTTTGAAATTCAATGTATGTCTTTTCCATGTACTGAACTCTTGTTATTCAACTATGCCAAGGTAAATTCATTTTATATATATATATATATATATATATATATATATATATATATATATATATATATATATATAATTTGTTTTTAACTTTCACTGTATTTTACTTTTTATATATTGTATAAGCTTTTTTCTCTTATCATGTAACCAACAGTTTTGGTCAAAACCTAGCTATCCCTAAATACCAGGCTGCAAGACGTATAATTGTAAATGTGAGAGCGTTGAGTTACGCAGCAGTTGAAATGTGTAATTTTGATGAGCTGAAGTGAGTCAGTACAGTACGCAGGTCTGTGAGATGCTCAGGAGCCAGCAAACCCCCTCTGTTTATCTGCTCTGTCTCTGTCCGACACACGTGTGGCTGGGATTGTGGGATAGCTCCCCTGGGCTGCTGGACCACACATGTGGAGAGCATGAACTCAGTGCTGCCTCCGGAGAAAAAGAGAGAGAGAAATGAAAGGGAAGTATAATGTTGGCTACCTCAAAGGCTGCGTTGCAGGAAGTGGAGGTCTGTCTTCCTGTCCGGCCTTAGTATGGTATTCATATGTTGACATGGCTTGTATATTTCCATTGACTTGTACTGGTTGCTCAGCCGTAATGGATGTTTGTGATTGTTTTTTTAAATTATCCTTCTTGCATTTGAAAAATGTCTGTCAAATGTAGATGGAGCTCACAATGCCTTATAACAATTTTTCAGCTCTGTTTTGCTTCTTTGTTGATTATTCTATTTCATGGTTACATTTATTTTAGGCGCCCTTTTTAAAGAGTAATTATACAAATAAGTAGTGAGTAATATTAATTAACAACATATACTTACTTTATAATCAGACCTAGGATTGGTATAGGGTTAGCTGCTTGCAGTTATGCCTAATTTACTGTTATTACTGTATTAGATGTGTAACAGGGAAACTGCTATCTATCTATCTATCTATCTATCTATCTATCTATCTATCTATCTATCTATCTATCTATCTATCTATCTATCTATCTATCTATCTATCTATCTATCTATCTATCTATCTATCATCTATCTATCTATCTATCTATCTATCTATACATCTATATATTCTCTTCTCTGTCTGACTGTCTAAAAAACAAAACAATCAGTTATAATTTTCAAGTATTTTTGTCTTATAGTTACCTTTTAAGCCTATATGATGTTGTGTGTAACTGTTTATTTTGTTAATTGTGGAAGTAAATTAAGGGGATTACAGTGATACAGGTCATATTTGAGTTTTTATTTATTTATTCATTTTTTCTACATACCAGAGGTGACATAAAATCGGCCCACTAGAGGGCTTCTAAAGATACATTCTCAGATAAATCCTCTCTCTAAAATGACAAATACTACTGAAAGATCTGAGTACCTGAATAGCTAGCATTAAAAAAATAAAATAAAAATAAAAATGTATACAACTGCTTTCAACATTTATAATAATAATAAATGTTTCTTGAGCAGCAAATAAGCATATTAGAATGATTTCTGAAGGATCATGTGACTGAAGACTGGAGTAATGATGCTGAAAATTCAGCTTTGACACCAGAAATAAATTGCATTTTAATATTCAAATAGAAAACAGTTATTTTAAATTGTAAAAAAAAATGTTTTACAATATTACTGTTTTTGCTGTATTTCAGATCATATATATATATATATATATATATATATATATATATATATATATATATATATATATATATATATATATATATATATATATATATAAGCCGAATAATGTGCAGAGGAGAGGAGGGGCTGAGAGACAAGCGCCGGACGGCTGCTGAAACCCGAGCCTCTGCCCTGCACTCTTGCCTCTCTCTCTGGGACTCTCAGCTTGGCCTGAACTTAATTGTGTCCCGATATAAACAACAGGGTTAGTGTGAGATCACAGCAGCAGCTGGGACTCTAGCTGACTGAGACGGGATTTAACCGTGACACTCATATCGAACCATATGAAAGAGATATTAAACACATCATGATGAAGGATGAATGAGCTGAGGGACTTTGATAGAACTCATAGAATTATGTATGAGAATACCGAAAATACTGTAGAATAATCTCACAAAAATGAAGGCTTACCTGTTGACAACAAATAGTTATGTTTATACCCAGACTATTTTTAGGTAAATCTACAGTACATTGTTGTCAGTGTTATAAGCACATTTTGATTTGAATGGGAAATTCCTTCATTAGTTATGGAATAACCGCTTCAAAAAGGATTTGGACTTGTAAACCATGCTTGACTCTTTTCAAACAAAACATGACAAAATGAAGCCTGTTATGTCTGAAACAGTCGATTTTATCAAATTAAATGTATTGTGCCTCTTTGTGTTTGTAAAGCATTAATGAAACATAATAACAATCTCCAAAATGACAAGTAGCTACTGAAAAAAAAAAAAAAAAAAAAAAATCTCAGCAATGTCATTGCTTGCGCTCAAAATATGAGCCTTGGAAGAAAATGTCAAAAAAAAAAAAAAAAAGACATGATTTTATGTTATGTTTTTACATTACTTTAACAAAAAAAAAAATTAAGCAATTTCAGCTTATATGAAATTCAATTTTTCAAGTCGGTTTAATATAATTTAATTTGAAATGACTTATATAGCCCGACCAAGTGGATTCTACTTTAAAAAAAATATATAAAAAAATAGGGCAGCAACTGAACTTAAGTTTTAAGTTGAAAAAGGTGGAGATGTTTTACAGTGTATTAATTATACACTATATTTAATTGAAACTTTTTAGTAGTCGAGTTGAATCGAGTTGAATTGTAAGGAAGCTAAAACAAAGAATGCTGAATTTCTCAAAAAAAATAAATAAAAAATGTGTGTATAACTATAAGTAATAATAATCTTGAGAGTTCATTAGTGAATCATGATCCCAGTTAATGTGTTGCTTTGATATACTAACTTGATATTTGGTTATCTAATGTACAGTAATAATATTCACACATTGGTTACTGAGGCTTCAGTATTTGTGATGTGAACGGAGGAGGAGGACACGCTCAGACTGAACTCCCGCTCAGGCTTTGGACCATAAAGACTCAGAGCCAGACGGGACTGGCCCCCACGGCTCCAGGCAAGGTGAGAAGAGCTGGGCAGACGCGTCTCTCACAGACACCCACTCCGATCGATTTGTTCCAGCCGGACATAATGGACAACCAGAGGATTCCGTTTCATTAGCCCAGTCCTCCCAAACTCAGACGACACTCTCCGCCTCTCTACAACTCAAGGGTCACACAAGGGTTTTTTTTTTTTTTTTTTGTCACATGGTTTTGTGTTTGCAGCTGATATGTAGCATTGGGAAGTCTAAAAAAGTTTTAAAAATATATATTTAGTGAACGTCACATCTTTTGTAGATTTGAGAAAATAACATGTTAAACATTGCATGCCTAACCAAATCATGAAGCTATAGAGTATCAAAGCAGATTCTCAACACTCACTAACATTTACTTTTGTTTGAGATACACTGAGTTACAGTATCACTGAGCTTGTTCTCATACTAAAACATTCCTTGAACATCATTGTATCACATACTTACTCACATAAATACACAATGCAGTCGTTGTAAACTAGCAAGCTTTTAAAATATTTAAAGGCAAACAAACAATTTGAAAATAGACCTCATCAAAGCAATGATGAAGTTCATTCGAATAAAAGGCTGAATGACTTGGATAATAAAATAAGAGTATTGCTCAATGTGTGGTAGTTTATTTAAAATTACATTTGATAGATTTATTTCAGTCATAAGTGATCATTAATTAATACATGATAATTTGTCAAATTATTTTTTGTCTTATTAATCTTATCAGTCTTGTATAGATGTTGTGGACTTGATGGATTTCTCTATCCCTATTGACTGTGTTTGATCGTGTGTGGTTGCAACATTTAGAGTACATTTACATGACAACGATGTACTAAAAACTGTAAAGTTTTTCTTTTGCTTTTTGTGTGTGTGTGTGTGTTTGTGCAGACAACGTTGTCAACGCTACCTCCGTTCACAAGGATCCTTGAAAATTCTGTATTATTTATGCCAGGATATTAGTTGGCGATGTGACTTTGTAAAGAAACACTATAGACTGAACATGTAAGCATGTGCACGACTTCACCGTTTTCACAAATTCATGTTTTTAGTTTACAAGAAGACTATAACAGTATCATTTTCAAAAACTTGCACTTTGAATAGTTTGCCTTTTCAGGCCCCCAAAATGCTGTTGTCGTGTAAATGAAAGGTCAAAATGCATAAAAAGTGTTGTTTGAACAACCCCTGATAACATATTAATCCTTCTTTTGCATGTTATGTAATCTGACTGAAATAACATGAATACCCTTATATTAAACAAAGACGAGGTAAAAGTTGTTGAGGTATGATACTGGTCACAATAAGATGGAGAAAAACAAACAAGCAATGGATTTGAAACCCATTTCACATTTACTAACACAGTAGATGGCAAAATAGCCTTAAGTATAATAGTTTGGTGCAGAGCTTCTGTGGGAACCAATAAAGAAAAGTTAACATCATCCATTGACATACATCGACCCTGCCATCTCAGCATTCCCAGCTCTTTTCCAACTGTCAGGACAAAGAACGTTCCCAGGGAAGTGAACATTCACGTGGCTTGCAGCTTCCAGTTATTTTGCCTCCTCAAGACGGACCACAATTTATTCTGCTGGGCGACTGCCAGAGTGTAAAATGCCCAATTTCAGCGGGAGCAATTTAAACTCCTGTAATCTCCATTCTGCTCATTCTCTGCTCCTCTCGGCATGATTTTATTCCTGAAGACTAAATGATGCCGGACTTCTGCTATCATCATGTTGCTTATTAGCAGAGAGACAGTAGACATTTAGTCCCACGATCCCGAGCCTTGCTGGATGTCATGGAGTTGAACATGAGAACAGCTGCCATATCAAACCAGGGATTTTAGGTAAAAAAAAAAAAAAAATGCTGGGTTGTTTTAACCCCTGTTTGGCCCAAATATGGGCAAACCCAACCATTGGTTTAATTTGTTTTATAAAATTTTAAACCCAACGGTTGGGTTTGTCCATTGAAACAGCCCAGAGTATAGTTGTTGTTTTCACTTGTATCTAATGAGATGATGCTCATTTTTTTTCAAAAGCTTTGACAGTTTAAAGTTTTTAATTGACAGCAGAGAATACAATGGTAGGAACAGGACTTCCTCTTTGTTTTATGTCTGACAGCTCTCAGAACAGCCACACAACTTTCCTTCCATGGAGAACATCTCTGAATGTCGACAAACAGATGATCATCAATCAGCTGCTCTCGTTGTTGCTTAGTCGTAGAACAGGTTAAACTCTTCAATTTCAACTACCAGTCTTTCCACATGGGTGAAGAATCTATTGGTGCAAAAATAAGCTTTATAGGGCATAAATGAAGTGTGTAGGAAAATGTGTTGGACACCTTTTCTTCCATGAGATAAATGCAAAATGATCTTTATATTTACTGCCATCAGTCTATGTATCAGATCACTTCCTACTTCACATGCTGACAGTTCACTCACACATAACCCTCGAGTTCAAAGCTAAGTCATGGACTTCTAGAATCCACTTCCAATTAAAATTCATCTCCTGTCTGTCCAGAAGAACTTTTACCCCTCTGCTCACATTTCTGCTAGAATGAGTGCAGGAATGTAATAATATCCTGACAAAGGACACTTACTGGAATACCACTGCGTTAATCATTTTCCTCAACTGCAAGAAGTGTCTTATTTAGTGATGTGCAGGAAGGGAAAAAAAAAAAAAAAAGATTTTTAATATATTCAATGAAATATAAAAAAATCAATTAATTAAGAAAATGTTTGAAATATGTCACATTTATGCTTTACATTTCTAAATTACAATTCATTTAGATTTTTTTGTGCTGCATAAAGCCATAGCAGCAATGCCATATATATATTGGTAAAAACTTTCTATTTCATAAATGCTGTTCTTTTGAACTTTCTATTTATCAAATAATCATGAAAAAAATTGTACACAACTGTTTTCAACCTTGATAATAATAATAAATGTTTCTTTATTATTCTTTATTAATAAATGTTAGATTATTAGCATTTTAAAAGACATTCAAACAGTTATTTTGAACTGTAAAAATTATTACTGTTTTTGCTGTATTTTGGATCAAATAAATGAAGCCTTGGTGCGCAGAAGAGACTTCTTTTAAAAACATTAAAAAATCTTACCAATCAAAAACGTTTGACCGGTAGTGTATATGGAGGACACTGATTGTCACTGATAGTTTTACATGCACATAGTAGATCCTCGGCTTTTGAATGGCTGTGCTATTACAATTATTTATATATTTCATCTAGTGGCCATGATTAGCCTACCTGTCAGAATGGATAAGTTAACAGCTGTCATGGATGTATTGCAGCACGAATTCTGACTGGATATAGAATGGAAAATAAAGGTAATTTGCGTTTGACATTTTATCTACAGTTATCGGTTTAAGAATTCCATTCGTTTTAATGAATTTGAGCAAGCTAGGGAGAGAGCGCACGAGAGAGAGAGAGAGAGAGTAGCTACAGTGAAGCTTTTGGCTTATAAGAAAAACAACATGGCGTTCTTTTTTAAATTAACCGGACAAAGGTTGAAATTCAGCTGCTGAATGTATGTATGTGTGCAGTTTCTTTCTAGAAAAATAGATAATGTTAGACATATAATGTTCCCACCTCAATAATAAAGCTGCAAATGTTTAGTGCACATTCATACAGGCACGTCTGCTCAATACAACATTAACCCTCTGGAGTCTGAGGCTGATTTGGGGCTTGGAGAAGTTTTGACATGCCCTGACATTTGTGCTTTTTTCAGTTGTTCATAAACATATAAATGAAAAAAGTGTCATTACACTGTATTCAGCACAAACTAGGCTACAATAATATGTGAGGAACATGTATGTATGTATTTTTGAAGGAATAATGTTTATGCGTGGTTATTGAAAAAACAAAAGTCACTGAAATAAGGCCAAAAAAGTATATTAAATCTGTGTTATATATAGTATAGTATAGTAAAGACTTCTGGGTATTGGAGGTTGTAGACTAGAGTTTTTGCTTCAGAATTATGTAAAAATTATGCTGCCTACTCCTTCATATAAAACAATATATTGATATATAAAACAATATATTGACAAAAAGTTGTAAGACACTTTTTGTCAAGAAACACAGTATGCGTGGAGGCGTGAATCTGCATGAATAATGGGCCATTTACACATGAGAAGACAAAAGAATCACATAATAATGACCTGAAATGACTTGCATATTAATGAGGCCTTTCAGTCAGGTAGGCTGTGAAAAAAACCCTCTGTAATAATGTCTCAGCTCATCATAAACAGCAATACTGTGAAATATTATTACAATTTAAAATAATGGTATTCTATTATATTCTTTAAAATATAATGTATTTCTGTGATGCAAAGTGTCTGAACAATTATGTTACCTCTATGGCATTTCATATAGGCTTTTAGCTTAAAAGCATGCACATTTGGAGAAATATTGATGGATTCTTATATATTTATGTCAATTTTCTATACTGAGAAGAAATATTTATTGTCATCACTATGAGTGCTGGATACTGTGTTTTCAATTCATACTTGCAGCCGGAGGGCGCTCTGTACACCTTTAGGCCACAAATTCATATAAAGAAGAAAAGGAATGGCATGTCTTCTAGAGATCGTTAACCATGGCTTTAACATCCAAATAAACACTTTTCAAGACAATAAATACACGATTGAGACGATGAATGCATGTATTGCCTCAGAATTTGCGTCTGAATAGCGCTGGCTCCGTGGGCATGGCCGCATTAGTGGGTAATGAGCTGAATCACAGACTTCTGACATGGCTCTCTTTTCATACAGATTACATAAACACAGAATGTTTGTTTTCAGTTTGAATTGCACGATTTAAAACCTGACATCTCACCATTTCTTTAGACATAAGTGTAATTTTTTTTGTCATTAGTATTCATAAGTTACAGTTCATTTTCTGAGAACTATCAGATTGGACTTCGTTCAGAGGGAGAGGAGAGATCACGCATCATGTTAGTTTTCTTTATTTTACAAAAAGCACAACATTGTGTTTTTACTCTGAGTGTACACAAATAAAAGAAGGCATTCTATAGTTTCAATTGATATATTACTTATGTCTCTATGACAAGAAATGACGGAGTATTTTAAGTCTGATTTGCTGCAATGTGAAAAAAAATCCTGCAAAACACGCCGGCGCGTTTTCGGACCTCAGGGAGTTAAAATTACCTTTTAGTGAGCAAATGTGCCGCCCTCGCCTTGTGATGGCTTGGAATTCCAATGGGAATCGGATATGCGTGTTTAGACGCAGGTTACATGTCCAGAGATCGGATATGTATCGGATTTAAAACATTTGGAAGTGGCTCCAATCGGATGCGAAAAAATCGGGTCTCATGTGGATTTTTGTGTTTACACGTGTGCAACTAATTCCGATCTGTGTCAGATGTGAGCAAAAGATGTATTTTTTGTGCCAGTGTAAACGCAGCCTTAAATCCTGGAGCAGAGTCCAGGTCCAGGCTAAATCTTACGAATGTGAGGGGGGGAGACCAGCCAGACGCATCACATACCTCTTGAAGGGATACACCCGAAATTAAGTTCTTGGAGGCCGCCATACTCTTGGTAGAGTGAGCTCTGACAAGCCAAAGCTGAAGGCTAACCAGTGGCCTCATAGTCAAGGGAGATAGCCTTGAATATCCACTTGCTAATAGACTGCTTGGATAACCTTTCTTAGAGGATCCAGAGCAGACAAAAAGCTGATCAGATTCTCCACATCACAGCTCTGTGGACATATGCATCCAATACTCTGACAGGACAGAGAAGTAGGGCTGCAACGATTAATCGCGATTAATCGTTTGCAAAATAAAAGTCTGTGTTTACGTAATATATATGTGTGTGTTCTGTGTATAATAATTATTTATATATAAATACACACACATTCATGTATATATTTAAGAAAAATGTTATATTTATATATAAAATATTTATGTTTATATGTAATATAAAATATATATAAATATATATATTTATAATACATGCATATATTTCTAAACTTTATACCTGTATGTGTGTGTATTTATATATACATAATTATTATACACAGAACACACACATATATATTACGTAAACACAGACTTTTATTTTGCAAACGATTAATCGCGATTAATCGTTGCAGCCCTACAGAGAAGGTTACATTTTTCCTGGTCCTGATTCCTGAAAGGAGGAGGGCAGAAGGCTTGCAACACGATGGACCTCAGTACATTGGTCGGCACCTTGGGTACATAGCCCGGCTTAGGAAAGAGAAATGTCTTAACAATCCCTGGTGCAAATTCAAGACATGTAGGGAACACCAACATGTCCTATTCGTTTTAGAGAAGAAATGGCTAGAAGAAATACTGTTTTTAGAGTCAAAAACTTTTCTGAAACTGATTCAATGGGCTCAAAGGGAGTCGCAGATAGGCATTCCAGCACAATGGCTAGGTCTTAAGTAGGGATTCTAGTACGAGTTGCAGGCCTCAGCCTCAAAGCACCATGGACGAAATGAGTTACAAGAGGGTTCCTGCCCAAAGATACACCACCTTAAAGGACATGGTAAGCCACAATGGCTGCCACATAGACTTTCAAAGCGGAAGGGGATAGCCTTGCTGAAAAGTGATCTTGCAAGAACTCAAGTACTGAGCTGACCAGGCAGTTAACTGGATCCCACTGTCTCATATTACACCATGAAGTGAAAACCTTCCACTTTAGTTCATAAAGTTTCATTGTGGATGGAGATCTGGAGTAAAGTATGGTCTCTACAGCCTCAGTTGAGCGACCAGATTCTATGAGTTGGGCCCCCTCAGAGGCCAAACCCACAGATTCCATATATCTGGTCGGGGTGAAAAATCGAGCCACCCACTTGAGACAGAAAGTCCCTCCTGACCGGAATCTCCAAGGAAGAGCAGTCGAGGAGAGACACTAGGCCCAAGAACTATATTCGGCTTGGCACGTATGGCGCTACTAGCAGTAGACTTATTCAGTCCAGGCGGACCTTCTCCAGAACTCCTGGGAGCAGAGCCTCGGCCACGTCTGTACCATGGCATCCAACCCCAGCAGGGCTGTATATGTTAGGGAGAACCAAAGAGGACAGTGCGTCATATTCTGAGATGCAAACAGATCCACTTCTGCCTGGCCGTAAACCTCCCATATATGCTTCACCACCTCAGGGTGAAATCTCCATTCCCCTGGCCTCAGCCCCTGGGAGGAAATATTTTAAGTCCATCAAGACCGCCATCATCTCCAGGCACCGTCGCGTTATCTTCATACGAAGTGGATTGCCCCTCGGGGAAAACCCCTCGGTCCTGAGCCACCATTGCAAGAGTCTCATGTACAGCCGGCCAAAAGGTATTACATTGGACGCAGCTGCCATCAGACCCAACAGTCTCTCTCTGAAACTGTTTCACAGTGAGTGACTGGCCTAGCTTTATCTTTTTTCACGGCTGTGAGAATAGCAGCAACACGAGTGGGTGACAGAACAGCCCTCATCGTCACTGAATCCCACACCACACCAAGAAAGGTGGTCCTCTGTAATGGAGAAAGAACACTCTTCTTGTCATTCAACCTCATCCCCAATTTTCACATGTGAGTGAGAACAACATCTCGATGCTGAACAGCAATCTGTTCCAACTGTGTAATATTAGCCAATCGAATAATTCAGAATATGTATACCTTGCTGCCTAAACGGTGCCAGAGCTACATCTACGCATTTTGTGATAGAGATAGACTGAATTGAAGAACCCGATATTGGTACGCTTTGCCCCCAAAAGCAAACCTCAGGAACTTCCTGTGTTGTGGTAGGATGGAGACATGGAAGTATGTGTCCTTCAGATCTATTGTGATGAACCAGTCCTTGGATCTGATATGCATCACAATCTGCTGCAAAGTCAGTATTTTGAACTTGAGCTTTTTACTGAATGATTCAGAGCCTCCATCCTTTTTTGGAACTATGAAATAACTCTCTGTCTCTCTGTCATGAGGAGGAACCCATTCTATAGCTTCTTCTTTTACCAAAAGCGATTTTACTTCCTGTTCCAACATCAGAGCCTGCTCTGGATGCATTAACGTAAGTAATCAAAATAAAGTTCAACCCAAATAGTTTACTGCTCTGCAAGTCAATAACCTATCACAGTAATATGATCCCAGTATTCCTAAAATGACAAATCTACTTGTCATAGCTTGTAGATGTAATGAAGTGTTAAAAACATGATCACTTGTAATAATTGTGTGAAAGCTGTTAAACTCTGATGATGGTCTGTGATGGGGATTTGTTGACATGTGTGATTACTGAACAGATGTATCTTCAGTGTGCTGACACAGGCGTCTGACTCCACTTCACAGCCCTTGAACAAATGTTAGCAGCTCTCAGAGACGCTTTTCAAACAACTCTTCACTCTCCTTATCCTCTCTTTCTCTCCCAGATATCTTGCATTCTGATCTGCCTTCTCCCTCTCTCTGAGCTCCTCAGGAACACGTATTTTCAGATATTATTCATTATTTAATTTTTGTTACTACTCTTTGTCAGTATCAAGAAAAGACCATGAACTGGATTGTGGAGTTAGGCCGTTAAACAGTTTTTCACCGTTTTTCTGTTCAAGATTTTTTGGGTGGGTCTGAAATCATGGAATGCTTTGTAAAAACAGTTGAAGCTAGGTACTATTATACCACTTAATGATTTTAAATTATGTCACAGAAACCTTCAGCTATAAGTGTGATTGTATATAGGCTGCTGTTCTGTTTTGTTATCTGCCTGTCCTGGTTATGATATTGTGTTATATTTTGTTTGTTGTTGTATTTAACTTTTGTCCTTGTTAGGTGTTGTTGTATGGCTTATGGGGTGCCGATACATTTTTTTAAGTGCTGCCTTTCTTAGCCAGGGATCATTGAAAAAGAGACTATAGTCTCAATATGACTTCCCCTGGTTAAATAAAGGAATGATAATAATAATGTTCGTTAGCTAGCAATGCCTTTGTCACTTAAATGCATATTACCTGGTTGTGATATTTAAAAAAAAAAAAAAAAAACAGCTCAGTCTCCTTATTTAAATTTCCTAAAAACAATGATATCAAGATGGGGTGGATTAGTTTTACTTTAATGGAGAGCTGAGGATCATTAAAGGTGGTTTGTTCGGTTGTTCTCCCGCAGTAGAAATCGCATTCCGCGGGGGAGAAATCTGAACGCGGGGGCATCACGATGCGACCGCAAAGGGCACTTTCACTTTCGTGATCAAAGGGTCAGGGGCTTAAAGTTCCTTCATTATTATGCTGGAATAAGAGTAGAGTTTCTAGCCATATCGGCCTAGAAAATCGTAACTTTTTATTTTCCGTCAGTCTTAGTACACGATGTAACTACAGAAGAGTCAAGTTTTAAATAGGAAAAATATTGAAACTCTTTGGTCATTTTTTGACCAGACCCAGAGATCGACAGAATGGATTCGAAAATGGTAAAACTCAACTGTTTAACTCTAGGGAGTTGGAAAATTAGCCTATTTTCAAAAAAAAAAGTGGAGCCTTCCTTTAAAAGGCAGTTGAATAGGTCTACCTAGTTACAAGGCCAGTGAAGTAGATTTTCATTAAAATAAAAAATAAAATATGGCTGACCTGGTAATGATGTTTAATTTTATCGCATTATAAAGGCTGACAAAATTTGATCTAATTCCTTAGTTTGATATATTGAACGATCTACACAATATTAACAATATTACCAAATTGCACTGAGTAAAATGTTTTAGATTTGAAAAAAAAAAAAAAAAGATTCTGTCAATGATTAAGCAGTCATTAGATCACTTTCTTAACCAGCTGCTTAAAGACAGTAGCTAAACACTCGCCAGGACGTGTCGGCTAAATATTCACAGGGTGCAGGAGTTTAACAGGTGAAAGTAATGGATTAACATCGAACTCAGAAAGAGCTGCTGAAATTGTGTGAGTGTGCAGTGAGTTTCTCAGCTTTTCAGCTGCCTGAAGTGCAGATCAAAACATTTTAGCTGAGTTATCAAAACAAAGGTGCACTTATCAGGAATGTCAATGAAGAGATATGGGCCTCCAGTTTTAGGAGGAGCGGCCCTTCTCTCCCATCACGCCCTGGGCTCCTCTGTTTCCCCAGATTTACAGCCCATCGTGTGTGTGCACAGGTTCGTAAGCTCAGATCTGTGAACTCCCAGAGAGATGTTCTGGTTCCCGGTGCTTTGAAGCAGTCAGTCTGCTGGAGTGAATCCATAAATCCAACACATTTATGTTGGAGGGCTCAAGCCTCTTTACATGGAGGGCTAATTGCTGAACTTTGCCATCACTAAATTAATCATGTCTACCCATTTACAAAAAAAAAGAAAAAAAAAAGAAGTGTGGCTGATTTATGATGTTAAAACTGCGGTAACTGTAAAAATGTCTATGATGGCTACATATTTAATTAATCATATTTATTATAATACAATAAAAACAACTTCTATTAATATATTACCTTATATTTTGCGTACCTCCTAGTTTATTAACATTTGCATGCCTCTAACAATTTTTTTCAAAAGTTTTAGACGTTTTAGAGCACCCTGACATTTTATGTCTCATAAAATACACAATATGGTTAACATGACATAGATCTGTGGCTCATTATGAAGCACTAAAATTCATTTTCACAGAAACACCAGATGAGCTGTTTGTGTGTTGCCAGCAGCGAGAACATGAAGTTTTGTTTTGATGAGGTTATGTTTTGCCCTCAGTATGAACTCCTGGTTCCTCACCTCTGGCTCATCAACACTCGCCTGTATTAGTTTCTTTGTCTTTACTGTCCAGTCACTTATTCAACAAATGATTAAGACATAGTCCAATTCGGCCCAGTTTTGAGAAAACATTTACTTTTCCATTTTTAAAAGTCATCTTAGGTGCTGTAAATACTGTATTCATGGTTTTATTGTAAATGATTCATCAGATGCATGAGGCTCATTCAATAATCAACACATCTCATTCATTACTATTTTGTTGCTTGTTTCATCCATTGAACAAAAGTGTATACTACTTGAAAGTTTTAATCCAAATTGAATCTACTTAAATTAAATCACAAAATTATGATGTAATCAAATATAATTCATAAAAAAATACTTATCTTCATGAAGTGAAATATGCTGTAATTGAATTGTTCAAGAATTATTTGCGGTTGAGATGTGCAGTGAGAAGCTAGACCTTCTCAAAAGTGCATTTAAGACTTTCAGCTTTCACGTCTTGTAGTTCTTATAAATGCAGCCAGTGTGCTGGAAATAAAATGGCATCACTGGTTTAATTAGTGTGGAGGGAAGCAAACACAGGTGTGGATGCCTGACTGAGTCCTGTGGCACCTCTAGAAAAAGACCCGGTCTGTTCCTCCCACCAAACCCACGGGAAAATGCGGGCCGCGGCCAGGCTTTGAAGTCCAAGATCTGGACGGTGGCAGCCTAGAAAGAAGCCCTGTTTTGCAGGATGAAAATGTAACGTCCCACATCAAGCAATCTCAGCTTCAAGGGGTTGACGAACTGTTTTCAGGTTTGTGCCGGCATTTACACACTGTTCGCAGGGTCACCAGAAAGCAGTTCTTTCCCAACTTCCTGCAGCCGTGCGAGTAGAAATGAGCACTGTAGGTCATACGGATATTTTTGAATAAGCTAAATGATGTTTCCTGTTCCAATACGCATTAATAGTCTGTTCCCATCCCTGAAACCACACACTTCCACCCAGCTGCCTGACTGTATAATCCACCGTACTGTACCCTCCTTGTTCATAATACAATTGCAAAGGGAACACTAAAGGGTATGGGGTCAAAGCATTAAAACTACATTAAGAATCCAAGTGTGACCCAGGAGAGCTTTATATAGCGGTTCGTCCTTCTCCCGGACAATAACTTCACTGTTTTTCGACTGTCGAGCTCTGCTGTGGGTACAGGGCAGATCAGGTGGCCTTAACACTGCAATGTTCCTTCCATCTGTTTTTTCCATCTCAGCACGTTCTTCAGATGCTTCTACCTTTGGCCATTCAGGGAGCAGCTTTGAGTTTTAGGCAGTGGCTTCTTACAGACTGAGATGTGATCAACTGCCAAAAAACAAAAACAAAAAAAAACAACAACAAAAAACAAACAAACAAACAAACAAACAAAACATACATATATATGACCATAAACATACATATATATGACCCTGGACCACAAAAACCAGTCACACGGGTATATTAGCAATAGTCAAAAATACATTGTATGGGTCAGAATTATTGATTGATCTTTTATGCCAAAAATCATTAGGATATTAAGTAAAGATCATGTTCCATGAAGATATTTTGTAAATTTCTTACCGTAAATGTATCAAAATGTATTTCTGTGAGTGGATATGCATTGCTAAAGACTTTATTTGGACAACTTTAAAGGAAATTTTCTCTATATTTAATTTTTTTTTTTTTTTTTGCACCCCCAGATTCCAGATTTTCAAATAGTTGTATTTACTATTTATTTATTTAGCTTTCAGATGATGTATAAATCTCAGTTTCAAAACTGATCCTTATAACTGGTTTTATGGTGCGCGTACACACACACAGGTTTGTTTTGCTACATTTTTAATAAAACATTGTTTAATATGTATTTAAAGCTATTTTAAATATGAGGACTCATGAAATGTCCTCATATTTCATGTTTACATCGTAATACCAGTATAATACCCATGTCATTATACAAATTTGTGCCGTCACAAAAACGCACGCACACACACACACACACACACACACACACACACACACACACACACACACACACACACATACAGTATATGTATATATGTAAATATAAATGTATATTTGTGTATTTTTGTAAATACAAAAAAAACAAACAAACAAAAAAAAACCCCTCTCTTCCCAAATGTCAGTAACATGTACAATACTGTGTGAATTTTAAATAAGTGAACCATTTAAAAAATGTACAAAACATCTAATAATCATCTAGCATAAGAAAACTTTCAGCAGGTTTCTGGGGATGTTTGTAAATTTAATGAATCATTTTCAATAGTTTACTGCAGTTGTTGTCACTGGCTATATGGATAAGAAGATAAATAATATGCAATATTATATATAAACAAATAACAATAACAAAATAATTAGATGTTATTCCTGATATATAGATGCTATTTACATTTTAAGCATTAGTATGCTACATTGTTGTTACATTTTGCTTGATAATGTGGTGCTGCTTTTGTCAATAAATCCTTTCGGGTGGCTAATCAAAATAGAGGTAACTGGCTATAATTATTTGTGGTTCATTCTGTACACTGAAAATGGAAGGTCAAGTTAAGTCTGTTGTGAATTTAAGTATTCTGTAGAGTGTGTTCTGTTGTATACAGTAAATTTAGAAAATCTAGTGGTTTAAATATACTGCAAACAGCAGAGATCATATGTTAGTATGTTTTCCAAAAATAGCCGCTGACAAAGAAAACTATTCACCCCCATTTAAACATGCGTAATTCAGTAAAGCATAAGAGTGAGAGAGAGAATGTAGCGCTGTTTGAGGTATTTGCACAGCACAAAAAAAAAAAAAAAGGAGAAAAGGAGAAAAGAAAATAATATTATTGCAGATTACAGTTTCTCAGGTTTAGTAATATAGCTTCAAGCCCAGCAATCTTTGCAGTTGTGTGTGGCCCAGACAGGAAATTAAGAAACCTCCGAAGCTTTGTGCATATTTATATGCGTATTATGTGGGAACATCAAATTTCAACAAAAGCGGAACAGGGTTCAACATGTGTTTGAGTCTTCATGTGAGGCCGGTGTGTGGACAGACAGTTCGGGGGTCCATCAGCCTTCAGACAAGCCACAGTGAAAGAAAAATCCCCCGTGTCACTTAATAACTATTTCATTTATTTACTTTTGTCTCATGATTACTTGTTTAGTAAGCGGATCCTTTATAATACGTGTGGATTGTACTGACGCCAGCAGTAACGATCCGTGTCACTGGATTCATATGTCGGAATCTGGATTTAGTACAGGTAAATGTGCCATGAATTGTTAAGACTCATATTTGTCTTGACAGCAGAATGTTACAGTCGAGATATTGTTGACCAAGACCATATTTTGAACTAGACCACAAGACCACAATATATTTTGTAAATATATGTATATTTACTTGGAAATATAAACTTTTTTAGAATTTGAATGATTTAAAAGAAAGAAATATTATGATGTGAAATGAAGAAGACGGATCAGGTGGTAAATAATAATTATTATTTACAGTATTTTGAAGCGATTTATTTGAAATGTAATAGAGACACCCTAGCAATATCTGGCCTCTCTCATGTTGGCTTCCACTCACTCACCGTGACTGTCCTGTCTCATTTACACAGATGGTTCTTATAGTGGAGGATTAGAGAGCATATTTCCCCAACAAGAGAGAATAAAACACCCTGCTCTTTCTAAATTGTATTATTTCTTAATCGAAGTCCTCCACAGAGATGTATATTTATGTAGGAGAGGAAAGACTGTGTGCTGCTACAAGTGTAAATACGCTGGAGTATTGTAATCTCTCGGAGATTAGAGGGATCATTTATAAAAAAACATCTGAGGTAGGTCTATCATCTCTGTTCAGTGAAGGTTAGAAACCTTGTTCAGGAGGCATTTGCAGAGAAAACATGCTGAAAACGTCAACTGTGGTCTTCTCACACTAGAACAAGTAAAGCTAAATATGACTTAGACAACAATTCAATATTTTTGATGACAAAATAAAACTGTCTTTAATAAAATTATATATTTTGCATTATAATACAGTAAAATAAACAACATTTCACTTATGTTTTTTTTTATGGATTTCATATATGGAAAATAAAATCAAATAAAAATTGATTTCTAATATAAGTGTTTAAATTAAAATTAAAAGACATTAAGACTATATAGTGCCAAAAAGTGTTTACATTTTTGTATTAAAACAATAAAGACATTTATTATTATTTTGTTCACATAAAAAAAAAAAAATAAAAAAAAAAATGAAAATACAGAACCTAAAATTATTTGCAAATGCATTTACTTAAAAGGCCATTTAATGTCATTTGCATCCTCTATAACTGCATAAAATGACAAACATTGATTATCGTGTTAGCTGCAAGCACCTTTATTTTGGGAATAATGTCTCATTTACGGAGAGGCAGCGGTCAGTCTGTCCTCTGGCTCATAGGTGAGCGCTCTATTCCACAAGTCAGTGGAGATCATGGGAAAGCATGTAAACCTATTAATCACTGTTAATGGTCCAGAACCGTGCGCTGGAGCTGCCCTCTGCCTCACACACACACACACACACGCATAAATACACACAGATGTGGTAACAAATATGCAAAATGCACTGTTCACTAAAATATTGCATTCGTTTCTTTCTTTCTCTTGTTTGTTTGTGTGTTTGAGAAAAGCGACATGAAATAAATCTTTTTTATTAATCTGCTGTCCTTGTTGTCCAAAGTCAATTAACATTATTAATCTTAGATTCAACAGATATTTACAAAAAGAACATTTGAATTAAATCAGCAAAATAAAACAACACAAAGCTGTTCTACTATTAAGATTCGCAGACAAGCAGAAAGTATGAAAAAAAAAAAAAAAAAACACGTATACATCATCATAAAGACTGCAACATAAAAAGCAAGGAAACAAACAAAATTAATAGCTTGCAGTTTTATAGACTGAATTAACATTTAGAGGGGAAATAAAGTCTTTATGACATGCTTATTTGCATATGTTGATTTTATAATAATACATTTTATTAAGATAGTCAATACACGCATACCGCTTTCAGGTCTTGTGGGAAAAGTGTGGAGTGTTTGTGTGTGTGCATGAGTGTTCTTGGTGGGTGTCTTAATGGCCACACAGTGGCCCCACATCTAGGTTAACTGTCTATCCTGAAGGATAATAATGTGGTGCCGAAAAAAGAGGCAGCTAAATTGTTGCATTGGTGAAGTTCTCACAGTCGCCCCATCTAGCAGAGGGTGAGGAGGTGAACCGTGCTCGCTTAAAGAGATCCTCCTACATGCTGATGGCAGGTCACTGACAGAAGAGAGAGAGAAAGAGAGAGAGCTATTGAAATGACAAATAAAGCATGCAGTCATAGCAACATGATTCACCAGCACCACATAAATATGCACATTTATATGAAGAGTGTTTTCTCTTAGTGAAGTTAACATATAAAGGTTTAATGTGACTCGAAAACAAAGTCATCCACTCATAAAGGAGATATCTAGCAGAATGTTCAGGCTGCTCTTTTCCAGCCAAAATTTGATTTACAAGTTTAATTTTATCAAAATCTGATGTGACAACTGCCAGGTAAAGCAACTGAATGCATACTAAAGTCATAATAAAGTGTTTGAAAGCATAATAAAGTCAGTTTTTAGGAAAAATTCAGATACAATTGTCTGTTTCATTGTATTAATCGTTTATGTTGTTGCTTTGGTGGTGTTTACATTCTTTGCCACTTGTTATACTGAACAAAATAGTAAATTGTAGCAACTGTTTTCAAACAGGTTTCCTGAACAATGTCCTCATTTGCCAATTTTCAGACAAATAGGTTTTCCTGCAATCTCATGTCATTAGTTGAGTCAGAAACTGACATGTCAGAATGCTTAAACAAACAGATCAATCTCAAGTGTCAATGCATTAAGGTGAGATCACTTTTACCTTTGTACCTCTGTGGACACATTGCAGTCAAGTCAATGAGAATCCACACAATTGGGAATTCCATGTGAAAGACATGTGACGTGAAATTTCCCCATGCAGGTTACATATTGGATATAAGTTTGTTGAACTTTTAACACGCAAACTCACTGGGGTTGACCAATATAAAGCTGCTTGGTTTGGAAGTGACCACTGAGTAGCGGTGCTTTATGCATCGCTACAATATTGACAACAGAGCTATTTTACCCTGCAAAATTTTACAGACGTTTTGCTAATGTGAGGGTGCCTTTACACATGTAAACCCTAACGCTCAAAATAATTGATGTTTTGAGTAGGACAAACTCAAATTAAACAAATGAGTTCAATCAAATTAACTTTTATGAGTATTTAGAACTTTCTTTTTCTTTTGAGTTCACGAAACTAACACATTTTAAGTAATATGAATTGTTCATTGTTTTGAGTTTTATGAACTTGTTTCATTTAATTTAGACAAAATGACCCAATTTACCTGAAACTTGGCTGGGATTTCTATTTCCCAGAATGCTTTCACAAAAACAAACCTGTGCCTATGTGTGTGTGTGCAAGATTAATGTTAAGCAGGAGATTTAGTAGTGGTTAATGCTTTGATTACATGATAATTTTAAATTTAATGTATGAAATCACTTAAAAAATTAAGAGCAGTTAAAAAATAAATAAAAATAAATAAAGTTAAGAGCAGTTCAAATGTATGAGTACAAAATTGAAATCCACCAGTTCTGCTTACTTAAACTTTGAATTTCTTAACTTAAAAAATTGATGTAACTGATTACCACATTTTTTTTCTTTTTTTTTTTTTCTTTGCCAACTTATTCAGGTTTACAGTGTATCTACAAATGTCTTATAATTGCCGCTGCACATTAAGCTGGGATTGGACAATGTATATTGAAAAATGACCCACATTACCTAGAAGAATGTTATGAAAAGTCGCCATATACAAAATAATTATCAAAGACATTTTTTTTAAAGACTGCAGAATAAATGTGAACATGACAGTCTCTAATATTATATGAAGACTCGCCTCATCGTGCAGTAGCTCCTCTACTGTTACCATCAGTGAGCCACGACAGCCAGCTGTTATTGTTTCATATGTCCCATCAGGTTGTCTCATATTCACACAATGACATGCCTGACTACTGTGAACATGGCTACCACCACAGCTGTAGCACTACTGCCACATGTCTGTCTTCTCAGACACTAGCCTGTATTTTTGGCAAGCCTTTATTTGTGACCCTGGGTATTCTTCAACCTTGCCCTTTGGCAGGTGAGAAAGAAAGCTGCGGGAACTCGGTACCCAGCGTAAAAAGGTCACAAGAGAGTTGCTACATGAGACAAAGAGAGTGGCTATATGAGACCCAACTACAGCACATGGCCCTGTTGAAGAGTTGAAGAATGAGATTATGAGGCAGTAAATCAGATCGGATAATCTCCACCCTGACACCACACGGATTCTGGATGGTGCAACTGCAAGAGTGGCGTCATGCCACCGATGCGATTTACTCGTAGTGCATGCCACGACACGGGATGTGGTGTTTGGGTTGTGAGCGGAAGAATGTGAGGGCGGATACCTGTGTCTTACTCAAACAAATGTGTAATAAAGATACGCACCCCACCTGTCCAGAGGAGGGATGGCACTGTCCGAGACAACATGTTTTTCTTACTCTAGGCGAATGTCAATCTGTTGGACCAATTAAAAGAAATATATCATACAGTGTGTGTTTTTGAAATGTGTATGATGTGAAACATGAGATTTATATATATATATATATATATATATATATATATATATATATATATATATATATAGATATATATATATATATAATATTAAACTGTGTGGCAGTGTTGTTAGTGTTTGCAAAGATGGTCTCAGTAGTTTTGGTGCACTTGTATGCAGTTTCTAGGGGGGATGCTTACTAGCCAAGGTTAAAAGTGTCCTCTCCAAGTTCTTATGATATTCTGGTATCTAGATTAATTTTGCTTATTATTATATTGCACACAAGGTGAAAATGGCTAGAAACGTAAGAGTACATCATTTTCAAACAAGCCATGTGATTTGGGATTCATGAAAATCATTATATTATGTTGTTTGACCTCTACATTGTAATAACAATGTAATATGATTGTAATAACATTGTTATTAGAATTCTTCAGTTGTAGATTGTTTTTGCTTTCTTGTTTGCATTATAAAATGTGATTACTATCATCATTTATATAGTTTGGCAGTTGGTGCTTACCAAAACTGATTAAATTGGTTATCTATATAGCAGAGAACATTTTAATTTGCAAATTAAGATCTTTATTTGCTTTGCCTTGCTCAATTTAAATTTCATTCCAGCCACGATAACACGCTCTCCGGCATTTTGTTATTGCTCCTTGTATTCGAGGATTCCCATGGGATGGAGCTAACCTAATAGAAATCAGAATGAAAGAGTTAACCTCACTGCCCTGCCCTGGTCAGCCCGTCCCCTCCGTTTACCCGCCCACCCTCCTTTTCATCTTCGTATGGAGGGAGGGACGAGGAAGAGGAGGACAGGAATCCCGTCTTGTGTTTCTAATATCTTTATGAAGAAATCCCTCCGGGCCAGGAACGTCTTGGGTGTTCTGAGAAAACGCTCTACGAGAGACCTGCCTCGGGAATATCTGACAGTTTCCCGGCAGAAAGAGAGAGAGAGAGAGAGAGAGAAAAAGGCTAAAGGAGACCCTTTCTTTCTCTCGATGTGTCTGTTACTCTCTCCTCCCTGTGGGCGGAGGTAATGAGCTGAAGTGGGCTTGGTGTCTGGTAATGTAATATACACAGCGCCCATGTCAGGTCTGGATCCAATAATGTGTCATTTAGCTTGTCTGGAACAGATTGGCCTGCCGTGATGGGGTTGAACTCTTGCCCGGCTGAGAAGTTCTCTACACCCCAAATCCCTATTGGCACCCCACCCTGTCACCCTTACCCTAACCTCAGTGCGTAACCCCGACCCTCCAGCCTGACAGAGGTGAACGTCGCCCGTTTAGCCACAAGCATAAAGTTCCCACCGCACGTTGTTTTCGGCGAGCCCCCTCCGAGGTCTGGTTTGCATTTACGGAGCATTCAAAGACACCCGCTACCAACAGGTGCACACGTGTTTATGGTGAAAGTGGGCTGTGTGGATATTAGCAATAATAAACAGTCCAGTGTCAGTCTAGCATGCTAGCTTTGTTTTTAAATGGATTGGAGAGATAAAGGTTTTTGGACTAATTGCAAATTGATGCTCATGAAACAAGGTTTAAAACGAACCGCTCGTACACATGGTTTTGACTGCTTTATTGCAGAATGTATTTGAGTCATATGTGCTCATTCTGAATTGAAGAGCTGTTCGAAGTTACAAGCATGTCAATCCTAATTTCCGCATTGCAGTTGTAACACATGCATTGTATTAAAGAGAAGAGTGATACTCTCCACATGTGTGACTGCTACAAATTTCATTTTTACATGTACGACATTTTTTATGTTGTCAAATAACCCATGCCTCACAATAAAAAAGAAACTGAACACTTGCAGTCGGCCTTGGCGTACTGATTTTGACTGATCAGATGTTAGCTGCAATGGCCAAGTTGATCAAATATTTAAAGTAAATCCCTATCTCTATATATAACATTTCATCCAAAATGAATACTATGTCATTATTTACTCACCTTCATGTTGTTCCAAACCTGTATGAGTTTTTTTTTTTTTTTTACTCTGTGGAAAACAAAAAATGTTTAACATAATGTACAAGCTGCTGATGGTGAGCAGAGACTGTTAAACTGTAAAAAAAAAAAAAAAAAAAAATGTGGCATTAAAGTATACAATACATTAAAATAAAATCTTACCTTATGCTGTAGCTCTCAAATTTTATTCAAGCATCTGCATATTCAAACATCATAACTTTAGATCTATTAGGGTTCCAGTGCCAGGGTTGATGTCCGCTATGCCATTAATCTATGTTTCTGACGTCTTTGCAGTATACCACACAAAGTCCATTATCTAACACTTGTGTCAACACACCTGCCTGGAAGTTTCTAGTGATCCTGAAGACCTTGATTAGCTGGTTAAGGTGTGTTTAAATGGGATTGGAGCTGAACTCTGCAGAAAAGTGGCCCTCCAGGAGCAGGACTGGACACCCATGTGATAATGTAATCAGTGATCTTCTATTAACAAATGGTAGCAATTGAGTCACTGCATTATTAGTGAATAGTCAATTGTTTTTGAGACACAGATAAAGAGACACCAGCCATGAAATGGAGAAAGATGGCACACTTCTTTTGTGTGGTCTCACCCATGTAGGTTTGCTTAGGACAGGGGGCGTCTGATTTAAGGGGCTTAATAAATGTGATGTAGTGTTCAGAGCAATTGTTCAGACAGGAATGTTTTCTCTTCTTTTTCAGCAGTTTCTGCAGTCGCACATGCTTCAGGACATGTACTTTAAAAGACACAGGAGGAGTTTGACTGGTGTATTGCTGTCACTTCATCAGAGATTTCACTCTAGAACACTTTTTATTCATATTATGTGACATTTTCTCATATCTATCCCTAACAGGTACTACTATGAACCATTTAGGAGGGAATAAATGACAAATTTGTCCATTTAGGGTACTGTCCCAGTGACAAGCTGTTTTACCCCTAAATGTAAATTTTTTTTACACATTGTTTTTTTTTTTGACTGTATTTTTAAGTTTTCAAGAAGAACCCGGCTTGAACTGCAATGTGGATCTGACGAACCTTTAATGAGGCACCTAGAACTTATCCATATAGTCAACTCAAAAAGGTTATACTTTATTTTTATGGTCACTTTAGACATTCTGCTAACTATAAGGAACTTTATCACTACATGTGAACTCACTCTGATTAGAGTATTAGTAGACTGTAATAGACTGTTGGTAGACTGTTAGTGTTAGGGGCTGGATTTGTAGAATAAGTTGAAATGTAGTTGCGAAGTTACTTACAGTCAGTAAATTGTTGGAGCATCAACAAAGTGTAAAAATAAGACCAATATTAATTAAGCAGTCTACTAATACTCTAATCAGAGTTAGCTGACATGTACTGTACATGTAGTTGAAAAGTTACTTATAATTAGTAGAATGTCTAAAGTGAACCATTGAAGTGTTAAACCACAGTCACACTAGACTTTGAGCATGTAAAATCTCTATGGACACAGCAACGGTCATGATATGACATCACGCTCTGCAGAATCTTTTTAAAAATAACAAACAAGAAATTTCCTGCAACACTGCTGTTTTAAATTTCTGTTATTGTATTTCAGCAACAAGATCACACCATGACCTATTGATCTTCTATTGGTTACATGACTGTGAGAATCAGATAAGAGTTTTTTGTTTTTTTTTGTTTTGCTGAAGCTAAAGTGAAGAGCCTTCATTTTTAAGAGTGTTCTCAAGAGGCAGAATGAAACAATTTTGTTAATGCTATTTCAGTTATCCAGACATTGGCTACCTCATTCTTATATTCAAGTGTATTGTGCATATAAATCACAGGTCAGGTAGTATTGCTCAAAATATTGTGTCCAGCTGCAGGTGTTGTTTGCCTGCTGGACTCTATACCGCCAGACAATGGCGTTTTTGTGCACATGTGCGGCTCAACCAGACCCAAGTGCAAACAGGGAAGAGAGGGCTATTTTTTGTTCTCTAATCACAGGCAATTTGCTTAGTGCGGTGGAGGCCCTCCGCCGAACATCGTGAGTGAACCCGAAATGAGTAGGATTTATGATGTGCCTGCCAGCTTTCCTTCCCTGGTACCAATCTCCCTACAAACACACACACACACATTCTCAGAGCAGCCCTAACATGGCTGACCCACAGCTGGCTCTTATTATGGCTCCATACAGTAGCCATTCTTTTTCACGTCCCTCGCTTTCCCTCCGCCCGCCACTCTCTGGCGCTTATTAGAAATGTAACATACTGGTTGGGGAGTTTGTTACAGATTTATGTGGCACAGGTGCTCCCTTTAAAACTGTACAGGGCTAGCATTAGCCTGCAGAGCTATAAACATGGCCTCTACCACACTCAAGTCATAAAAGTTCAGACCCTGGTCGAAAAAAAAAAAGCACACCATTAGGTAATGTGATTGGAAATTAAGGGCCAGCGCTGACATTCCTAGACATAATTGTGACAAACAGCTCTTAAAAATATTAGCATTAAAATAAAATTTAGATTTTTAGATATAAATGACCGGGATTGTAGCAAAAACCTACACAGCAATAAAATAATGGGAAATGCATCTCAAATGTCTGCCTTTTCAGTGTCCTATACTTGCTCCCAGAATATAAATGGCATGGCAGGCTATTTTTACTCTATATTTATTGCAGTGCTCAGGGATTAGCCAATACAGGAAATGGGCCACATTAGAGATTTGAATAAATAAAATGCAATATTTATAGTGCTCTTGACGTTGATAAGGGTGATATCATGCATCAGGGTGTTATTAAAATTACATCAGGTCTTGGCATAGCCCAATACAGTACCACGGGAGCATTTCGACTAGTTGAGACCATGATAAAGAAAATGCAGTCAGTCTTTCAGGATTTAGGTGGAGAAAGTCACTGGCAAGCTGTGTCCCAATTCAGAGGCTGCATTCTTCGAAGGATGCAGACATCAAAGGCCATGCCTTTGAAGGCCACGAAGGTCGGAACGAGCTTTGTTAGATGGCATGGTCTTTTTATATATAAAGTTATATTAAACTGTCTGAAAACAAAACAATGTTCACAAACAGTCTAAATATGTTCACCATGATCTGTTTCTGCATATAACAAAGTATATAAACTATATATAATCATATCTTAGTAAGATATAAGTAAGCAATAAGGTACTCGAGGCTAGTGCTTTATCATGAATAAGTCACGGCTGAAGGGGTCTGCTTTGCGTCATGCCTAACAACTCCCTTGATTTATTCACGATACAGCACTATCCTCGAGTACCTTATTGCTTTTATAAAATGGTTACTTACCACACCATACAAATATTAAAGCTAAAATTATGTATCGATGCAACTTTCATGAAGTAAACTTTCACTAAAAGCCTTCCTTCCGTCGTAAAAAAAAAGTCCCTGACCATGAACAGCAAAATAAGTTACATTATTATGCCATTAAATGGCAGCAAAGACTGTCTTTATGTGTGTGTCAGTCAGTAGCGAAGATTTTTACGTTGAAAAAACTTAATTGTTGTGAACACGGAACATGCAGCTGACAAATTCTTTGACTAGCGCTGCCAGTCAAGGAAAACTGTTAAAAGGACAAGATAATACATCGGACATTTAAACAGATTCTTTATTATGAACATAGGACTGACCTGAAGAAAAATGCTAAAAAAGAATGCAGGTAATAAACTCGCTCACTCGAGCTCCTTCTCATAATACTCTTGTACATAATACAGTAAGCTTCAATGAACAATATCAGTTGAGAACATTCAGTTTACGTTGCTAAGAGTGGTTGCTAAGGATACACAGAACCGTTGGGTGAAGCGGCCATAGCCATGTTTTATCGTGAATAAAACACAGCTATTGACCAATCAGAATCAAGGACAGGAACTAACCATTTTATAAGTTATCATTTGAACCTATTTAAAGAAATTAAATTGATTAGATATTTGAGTAAGTTGAAACCCATTACTTACGTTTAAAAGTGTAATTCAGCAGTTTCTCTCAAAAAAAAATCCTGTTGTTACTGGTGCGCAGTGAACTCTGGTGTAGGCAAGACTGCAAAGGGTCCATCTGTTGTATCCTCCATTTGCACGGGAAATGACGGACGCATTTGGAGGAGCCATTAAATTGGGACAGCCTCCGTCACACCGCAGTGACGCAATCAGCCTTCGAAGGATGCAGCCTCTGAATTGGGACGCAGGTACAGTATAGTCACAGCACAATGAGGCTGCATGAATGGGAGGAGTTAAATCATGTCATTGGAATAGTGCCACTATAGGTATGGAGTGATTACGCACAGTTCACACTTTAATGCATGTCTTCTTGTAGTGAGCTTTTGTGTTTTTATCTTTTTTATCCTGCATTACATAACAGCACTCTTACATTTATTTATTTACATTTTATATTTATTTCTTATTTCTTTCTCTCTTTATATATATATATATATATATATATATATATATATATATATATATATATATATATATATATTTTTTTTTTTTTTTTTTTTTTTTTTTCCTTTCAGGATTCTGCTGTTATTTGAAATCTTTTTTTTAACATTATAAGTGTCTTTACTGTCACTTTTAATCAACTTAATGCAACCTTGCTGAATAAAAGTATTAAATAAAAGTAAACAAACAAAAAACTTACTGCCCCTAAACTTTTGAAAATAATAGTGTATTCTGTTTGTTTGTTTGTTTGTTTGTTTGTTTTTGCACAGTTTATATGTGAACTTCTCCCAATATTTAAACATAATATTAATTTGCGTTATGCAACATTGTAATGACCGTTTCGTTTTCTAAAGCATTTCATTGTCCTCTTCTCCTGTTCTATGTAGAATGATGGGGTTAAGGTTAAGGTTAGGTGAAGATTCGGGCTGGGGTTAGAGGTTAAAAATTGATTTAAGGTTTATAACTGGAGATCAACACACATTTTGGGCCATGCTGCTGCTATCTGCAAACACAGTCACAAAATAAGAATCCTATAACTTTATATCAGGTGTCTTTAGCTTACAAGAACTTGAAAACAACAACAACAACAACAACAAAAATATATGTAATACAATGTACTCTGTATTCTGTGCATATTTTGATCTGCAGAACCCTCGTGCGATTCATATTTGCTGCTATTGTCATACAGTCCTGCACTGACCTGTAACCAAAGTTCATATAATGCTGAGCGATTAGAGTACAGTTTAATTCAATGGATAGACAAGGATTTGCATTTTGCCCTGGTCATCGTCAAGTGTTTGGATGAAGCTGTCTGTTTAATTTGTTCTTAATTTATATTTGTTGTCTGTTCTGGAGTGTAATATTAAGGTTGAGAGAAAGTGAGGCATCTTTTTATAAAAGTAAGCAGAGTCAATGGATCATCAAAGTTACTGGCATCTGCTTCTCATTATCCTAGTTCATGAATCAGCATTTTTGTCCTTTTACTAACCCAGACTGTGAACAAGCTATGACAAAGGAATACTAAGGGATGGACTGCATTAAGGATTTAGCCAATATTTCTGTTTTTATTTCTCTTAGCTTCCTGCTAAGAATCACTATTTTTACAAAATGTATTGGTAATGTGATTGGATCTTATATATATATATAACTGTATATATATATATATGTGTGTTATATGTATATATAACTGTAATGGAACTTGTCTTGTATCCTGATCCTGTCTTGTATCCTGTACTTGTCATTGTATTAATTCTGTAATAGTTTTACAGTCATTAGTTACAATTTCATAAATCATTATGTGGCTATTCACAGAGAAAATCTCATTCTCTTTCTCCTTAAATGTTGAGTTGGGCATCAAATTCCAGGGGCCTCCTCCTTGAGGTTGTTTTTGTGCAGGGTCAAACGCCGTCCCTCCCTTGTACTGAGGGTCACACTGTGTCCTCTCTTTGTCTCTGTCTGTCTCTCTCTGGTTACCGACATGCAGGTTGACACTGAACGCCTGACCGTCACAAACACACACGCTTGAGCTCACACTGAGTGATTGATGTTCAGCATGGCCTTTCCTTGTCTTCCATGCACATCTCCAGTCAGAGGGCTGGCATAGCATTTCATGAGTTCAGCTGCATGGCGCCCTCAGCGAACACTATATTCCTCTTCCTCTCATTTTACTGACATCTACCTAATTCCCTTTATCCAGCAAAGTTAATTGAGGTCATGGCAACTTACTACACTTACACTCATGACACTGAACTAAACGCTAAAAGCCATTAGTCTGTACTGGGTTATATGATGTCATGAGATCCATCAGGCTTTTTTTTTTTTTTTTTTTTTTTGTATTTCTGGCAACTGACTGGCACAACCCAAGAAACCACCTGGTAGCATCCAAAAAATCATTTAAAAAATGAAAGCAATCTCCTACCAATACCCTAGCAACTGCCTATCAACCAACCAGAATACTATAGAGTGCATTAGTGCCCTCCAACGTTTTTTAGCTGCGTTGGTTCCAGAAGTTGTTTTTTTTTTTTTTTCCCTATTAATTTCTCCCATAGGGATTACAAAGAAGTCTTTTTTAAAAGTGTTTTAAGCCTTGAACCAAAGCCAACTACTTACTAGGTGAATCATAACATTACAAATTTTGATTGGAAGTAAAAAAGTATTTGAAAATCAGACAAATATACAAAGGTACAAGACTGTTTACTTCACGGCTTTAGTGAGGGAAAGAACTACAATCCCATGAGACCAGTATAATCAAATTAAAATGTCATTTGCAGTGCTTCATGGGAGTGAGCGGAGCTAAAGAGCTCTTTTGGTGCGTTTTGCTTGTTTCAACTCTCTGGTGGAATTTTCTGTACAGCATCATGGGTAATGTAGTTTTTCACCACAAATTCCACTGTTAAACAATTATTTTAAAACTAAGTTGAAATAATTCAGGCTGACGCTTCAACAAAAGCAAATGCTATCTATTAACAACCTCGTAGCTCACGGCTCAGGCACTGTTCAATGCCACTTCAAAGCTGGGAAGAGCCAGGATATAAAATTTTAGGGCCTGGTTTATAGGGATGCCCTCAACTAAAGATTTTTCTGGTCGACTAATAGTCATTAATTTAAGTGATTAGTTGACTAATCACACGTTTATTAATAAACAATATAAATCATAATAAAGAACCTTTAATGCCTGCATTGCCTAATGAGCGCTCAAGCGCACGCATAAAGCTTGCCACAGCACACCAGCAGAAGTAATGATTATGAATGTGTCAGGGGAAAACAACAAGGAGAATGCTTTAACATTTTAATAATTAATTGATAAACAATTTTTTTCTGTATTTTCGGCTGCAGTGTTGTAGTTGATTATGCTGACTCATCATCTCCGCAGTAGTGGACGCTCCTATGCACGTTTCATACGGATTACAGAATATTTGTTTTCCATTTAAATTGGTTAATTTAAAAGTAGACATTTCACTTTCTAAAGATATATTTTTCATGTCTGTGAGGCAAGTTGACAGAGTTTTGGTTCTTTCTTTCTTTTTTTTTTTCTTTTTTTGGCACGCTGAAGTTCACAGAGACAGACTGCTGAAAGCGAAAACTGCAGTTTTCTGTCATTATTTTACAAAAGCACAACATTTTGTTGTTATTATGAGCACATACAAATAAAAGTAGACTCTTCACAGATTCAAAAGATGTATTACTCTTATCTGTATGACCAAAAATGACGAAGTATTTTAAGTGCAAGTGATCGCACCGGCGCCTCCACATTAGCTGTCATGCAGTAAGCACTCTACTATTCAGCTTTCACACTCCACACAAACACTTTAATAGCGTACATTTTTCTAAGTTAATGTTAAAGCCTAAGTAGCCATGTAAAGTTGCTACTACTTACATGTTTCAGGTGATAAGCCATATTTGAGGTCCATGAATGACAGCCGAGCATTTGGATGTCATGTCTGATTGTACTGTAATTACCACATAGACCAACTGTTAATGTTGGAACTTCCTGTGGATTTATTTATTTATTTTTATTTTTATTTTTACAAAAAACCCATCACTTCACTTCATAAGACATTATTAACCCACTGGAGTCATGTGGATTACTTGATGAATGGACATGCTTTTCTGACACTATTCAATGCCATTACAAAGCAGGGAAGAGCCAGGATATTATTTAATATAATGATTGTTTTCAGCTAAAGAATAAAGTCATATACACCTAGGATGGCTTGAGGGTGAGTAAATTATGGGATAATTTTCATTTTTTGGGTGAACTATTTCTTTAATGGCATTGCATTGTTTTCTGTGTCATCCTGAACTGGACTCATCCTGGTCTTCTGTTACACTTCCCCAAGTCTCATGCTGGCCAGATTCACGTTACCCCCTTTTTGTTGTCTCTGTACAGTAGGTCAGCTGTCTCACCTGACTGTGGCCTTGATCTAGATCACAAGCACCAGTGAGGAATATTTCATTCTGGTGCCACTGCTGAGGAATGCTGGGACAGCATGTTAATCCTCCCTGTGGGTGAAACACCTGTTGGGCTCATCTGAGACCCCAAGGGGGACAGTGGCATGAGTGCTGTGATCTGATTCCTTAAAGGGATAGTTCACCCAAAAATGAACACTCTGTCATAATTGACTTACCCTCATGTTGTTCCAAACCCATAAGACTTTGGTTAGTCTTCAAAACACAAATTAAACTACACAGCATATCACAAATGGTAAACTCAGAAGCTCATGTGGGTGTCATGCCCTAGAACAGGGATGTCTCAATTCGGTTCAGGAAGGCCACTGTCCTGTGGAGTTTAACTCTAACTTGCCTCAACACACCTGCCTTTAAGTTTCTAGTATGCCTAGTCAGACCTTGATTATCTGGTTTTAGGTGTGTTTAATTGGGGTTGGAATTTAACTTTGCAGGACAGTGGCCTTCAAAGAGTGGGATTTGACACCCCTGCCCTAGAACAGACCTCAGTGGTTGTGCTTAATGCACGTTTGAGCTTCTACGTTTGCCAATGCTCTCTGTCATGCTACAGGTGAGGAAGGAAGATGAGTAGAAGAAGATGTGGATCCAACACAGCTAAAATGTTTATTAAACAACTAAAAAAAGAAGGCAATCAAACGCAAGGGCAAAAACATAACAGCTTCACACACATACACACAAAAAGCAATGAAAATACTGGACAGTGAGTGGAACAAAACTGAGGGTTTACATACAAAGGAGATGAACAAGAAACAGGTGCACAAAGCAGTAACCATGACAACAAACTAGGGCATAATCAGTAACCAAGGGAACATAAAAGAATTGGAAAACAAAGGAAGCAGGAACAGAACACAGGGAAACAATGAAGTACAAACTAAAAGTCCATAAAACAGAAAATGATCTATTACTACTGTATGTGGGTCAAACAGTGTTTGTGTGCAAATAAAAGCCTTAATTAAATCTGTTCATCATATAAAGAAATAGTACAAGACTTGGATTAAACTAAACTTAAATTAAACTAAACTTAAATTGATGAATTTGTTTTTCAGTGTCTTTATGACCTTATTGAATTTTCTTAATTTTGGTTACCTGCACTGTAAACCCTAACGCTCAAAATAATTAATTAATTACACTACTAAAAATATTTGCTGAGATTACATGATAATTTTAAGTTAAATGTATGAATTAGCTTACTCAAATATTTCAAGTTAAGAGCAATTAAAATGTAAAAAAAAAAAAAAAAATCTGCAAATTCAAAATTTCTTAACTTAAAAAAAATATATGATGTAACTAATTACCTCAAATTGATTACCTTTTGAGTTTTGCCAGCTTATTTAGGTTTACAGGGAGTACTTTTACTGGAGGGACAGAAACCTCTCAGGTTTTATAAAAAAAAAAAAAAAAAAAGAAAGAAAGAAAGAAAGAAAGAAAGAAAGAAAGAAAGAAAGAAAGAAAGAAAGAAAGAAAGAAAGAAAGAAAGAAAGAAAGAAAGAAAGAAAAAGTGTTGTGTAGATTAAACAACATCCGATGGGTTTGGAATGACATGAGGGTGAGTAAATAATAACAATTTTCATTTGTGAAATCAATTATCTCTTTATCTAAGTTGACATGCCATGTGTTACATGCCATGTGTTACAGCAGTTGGTGACTATAAATAACAATGTTTTTTTTTTTTTTTGATTATTAACATTAATGTGATTATTAAGATTATTATGTCTCTTGGTAGTATTTGAAAATTTGGTTGCTTCTCTCTCTCTCTCTCTCTCTCTCTCTCTCTCACACACACACACACACACACACATACAATATATATATATATATTCCTTATATAATCCTTATATATAATCCTTCCCACATTACAGTTTACATCACCCTTCTCTTTTAAAATCTTTGTTTGAAAGGTTTTTACAGGCCTCAGGGGTTTGCTGCTGGATATGAGGAATTTGTTTCGGTGTCATGTGTCATTGGTGTTCTGGTAGCATGCATCTTTAGCTATATATATATATATATATATATATATATATATATATATATATATATATATATATATATATATATATATATATATATATAAATAAATATATATGTACTGTATATGTGAATTTCTGAAGGCTCAGAGCATATGAAGACCAGTAACAGTATATACCACTATAATAATAATAAATCGTTGTAGAGAGTAGAATAATAAAATAGTTGGTAGAGAAGCCGTTTCAATTTGGTTCCTAAAATTTCACACATTCATCCACATTCATCATGGCAAGCTAACGCGAAGGAGGCTCCGAACCCCCACTTTCTACGGCAATTCAAGGTTGTTTAAACTAAACCAACTGTTCCTGCGACATCACAAATCCCCCTCCAGCACAGGCCAGAGCCGCGAGGCCTGTCAGAGGAACGCCGCTTTGCATGTAGCCTTGATTATTATCTGCTCCAAAAATTACTTACAGCTGCCCTCTTCATGGCTGACGGTCAAATTGTTTATATATCGAATCTGTTGGAATGCGGACAATTACCGTTTTTATTTTCTCACACCGCCCTCCCCCAAATCCTCCCCACATTACAGTTTACATGAACCTTCTTCTTTAAAATCTTTGTTTAAAAGGTTTTTACAGGCCTCAGGGGTTTGCTGCTGGATATGAGGAATTCGCTTCGGTGGTCATGTTCTCGCTGTGTTCTGGTAGCACGCATCTTTAACTGGAAGAAAGGGGAGATGACCGTAGTGCCTTGCCCCCCTAGATACCCCTCCAAAGACAAGCAAGTGATTATAGATATAATGTTTGTCTGAGATTTCATTTGTGTAGCGATACCATCGTGGCTAATAGAGCTTTAACAAGGCTTCACACCGGCACATAAAGAGAGGGTTCTACCACCCACCATTAAGGTCTGCTGAAGGTTAAACCAAGCCAGATTTGTAAGTGGCCCTGTCTCACGGCTGAAACTCACAGGGGTCGCTATCAGGGCAAACTGTGGAGAGCAGAGCCAGAAAACTCTGTTTTGGCTAAATGTGTTATCAACCCAGTCGTGCATGATTTGATTTGTTGCATGGGAGCCAGAAGGGGCTTGAATCACTGAAATTTTACTGCTCCCAAATATGTTGCTGAAATCTGAAGAAAAATCATGACAAAATGCTGAAGTTGACCTCTACTGAGCGGTGTCATGCTCGCTGCAAATGTGTGCGCACTTGATGCTGTCAAACATACTGAGACTGTATGTGAGAGTGCATGTGTGTGTGGTTTGGTGTTTTGCTGTCAGCAGTCGAAAACAACTCTGTGACCGAATTTATATGTGCTCTTAGCATTTAACCCATGGTTATTACAAATGAGATACTCAGCTAATAGCATCTAATAGTTTCCAAATGGACTCCCAGATATGAGATAATTCTGAAACATCAGCCCTTTTCAAATGATGATATTCTACCAGTCTTTATTTTCTGATAGACAAAGTAAAAATTGACCTGATGTTTTGTTGACCAATTAGATTCATATATTGAATATATAAATATGAAACTGAACACTTTAACCAATAAAGACTCTGGCAAGCAGATTTTATATACTAACCAAAATCAACTACAGTATGACCATAAGGGGATAGAGAGGATGTCTCTTCTACCTTTGTTAATATTTAAAGGATTAGTTTCTGGATTATAAGGATTATAATTTCTGGATAATTTACTCACCTCCATGTCATCCAAGATGTCCATGTCCTTCTTTCTTCAGTCAAAAAGAAATTAAGTTTTTTGATAAAAAACATTCCAGGATTATTCTCCTTATAGTGGACTTCACTGGCCTCCAAACGGTTGCAGGTCAAAATTACAGTTTCAGTGCAGCTTCAAAGGGCTTTAAACGATACCAGATGTGGAATAAGGGTCTTGTCTAGCGAAAACGATTGGTAATTTTCGAAAAAAATGTAAATGTATATGCTTTATATAAACAAATGATCGGAACGAATGCAGCGACAGTTCAATTTTTTTGTAAGTAGAATAGGGAAGGCGTAGGACATACAGCGTAAGCTTTTTGAAGAATACGAAAGTGCAGTTTTGGCAGAACCACTTGTAAGGCGATCTTTTGATCATTGCGATCATCTTTTCAACTGAAGAAAGAAAAACACGAACATCTTGGATGACACGGGGGTGAGTAAATTATCAGGAAAATGTTATTTGAAAGTGAAATAATCCTCTAATATATGTGTCACATTATGGCTTGACTTGATTATCCAGGTTCAAGAGGCTTGACACAGATGAACGGTGAAATCACATTTGTGACCCGATCTGGCGAAATTAGTCGCAAGTCGCAACGTTTTATTTTAAGATATAGGCCAATAATGTGGAAAAACAATGAAAAATTATTATTTTTTATTTTTTATTTTTTTTAAAGCTAATTTCAAAGAACAGACTTTCAAAAATAATATCCTAAAGTTTCGTAGTCCAGATAATTGATTAAAGGTATTTAAATGGCAATTAAATTTGACATGGTTTTACTAAATTCGCTGGAAATGAACTTCTCAACTCCTCTTGTCACTAATGAGCATTTCCCGGCATTATCTCTGCTCTACAAATATGGTGTTACACGCTGTATAGAACCAATCAAAAAGCTTAGAAATGTAAACACACTGACCTAAACTCAGTTTTTTTTTAACAATGGGAAGCCCCGTTTCGACTGACAGGCACGCGATCGGTCCAGCCATCCTCCCGTCAGACTAGCGCGCCTTAAATAAAACTCCCATTTGCGTGTCTCTCTTTAAAAGCCAATAAAAATTGAATCCATATAGGTAGCACAAAAATTCTTTTTGCATACAAAACCAGAGACTTTAAGCTTTCATATCAAGCCTCCAACATGTTTCTGTTGCGTTGTTTTCACCCTCTAATGAGTCTGAGTAATATGCGTTTACAACAAAAATAGCACAGCCGCTAACTGAATACAAGTATGTATATTTCACGTGCTCATAACTTCATGAAAAATGCACAGATCATAAAAATGGCACATCAATATTTAAAGCAGACTCTCAAGATTAAAATGAATCCAAAACCAATATAATATATTGCGTTGATCACAAGATATTACTCACGGAATGATTTAACATACTTGGCTAAAAACATGTCTCTCATCTCTCCGGGATGCAGTGTGTATCCAATGTTCCCGGACCCATCCATGTTCGTTTTCCAACGTGGAATAGCACAAAATAGATATTAATTTAAAGCGTAGAATCTCATCTTTTTAATGCATCTAACCATTAGTGGTGCTGGGAAGCACCACTAAAGAGGAGTTTACCGCCCGTTGGTGCCACCTGGCTGTGGAAAAAATGAACAACAATTTTTCAAACTATTCTTTATGCTATCACCACGAAATTCGAACCAGATGCAGCTCACATATAGGAGAGCATCACCAAAACAAATATTTTTTAGCGATCTTATTGTGTTCCTGAGTTAATCCATTCCAAAAAAAAAAAGAAAAATTATTTAAAAAAAAAGTATATATATTTTTGTCTTTTATCAGCTGTTTCTCAGCAAGAAAATGTCCAAATGTAATATAATTTATATTTTCTTAAAATTTTAAATGTTTTCTATCAAATGATACCTACCTTTTGACTCTCTTTGCTACAGTTTTGGAGTTATGATTCTTTACTTTTGTGTGTGTCGCTCAGGAAAAAAAAAAAAAAAAAAAAAAACCTCTTAAAAAAGCCTCCAGGTCTTAATGTGTTAATTCAAATAAATACTTTCAAATAATTTGAGCTTCAGCCTGGTTTAGCATTTATTTATGTATAAAAATGTCTTTGGTCAAATTAAACTAAAATAAATAGTTTATCCCTTTTAATGCAATGGATTTTGAAAGATATCAACAAAAAAACGGGCAAAAAACTTTAAAAGCGATTTTCTCAGGTTTTTAATTTGAAAAAGAGGTCATATTTTGTGTCTCATAATGTTGTAAAATCAGTGCAACAAGATGGCACTGTTGTTTCCTAAATTGAGTGGTCACTGAAAAATGACACAGTTCAATCGTAAAATTGTCTGTGCACTCTGTTACGCAATGACTTCACATAAAACTGTCTATAATAAGCAAAGAAGCCATTTTGGGTGGTGAAATACAGGAATTGCAATGTGACTCACTGTGACCTTTTTTGGGAGTGGAGAGGAGAAACTGGCAGGAGGTGACATCAAAGAGGAATGAGTACTGCTGCAATCCAAATGTCCACTGAATGCCCCATAAAGAGCACCCCAGCCTTCACTCTTGACAAAGAGCAACAAGGGAGATTCCAAAGTCAACAATGTTTTCTCCCCCCAAAAACCGCTCCTGTGTTTTACTCTTTTGGCCATGCCCTCAAAGGCGGTGGGGTGGTCTTGTTAAAAAGACCTCCAAAGGACCCCCTTTTCCCCAATTTGTTTTCTTGTGGACAGAAATAACATCAAGTTCCCTTGAAAAATCCCCTCACCCACCCACACTGTTAAGTGATGATTAATGAGTCTATCGCAGAAGAAGCTGCGGGGATGTCTTGTCACTAAACTCCCAAGGAGTAGAGAGTCAATTTAAAAAAAAAAAAATTGAGAGAGTGGATTCAGGCCCAAAAGCTAGAAGCTGAACCTGAACACAACGTCAACATCCTTTTGAAGTCTTTCCTATAGTGTCGGTCCAAGCACCACAGGATGCTCCATTTGATAGAAATTGTGCTGGATTTAAGCTGATATCTCCTTTATTTGTACTCATGAAAAAGAATGATGCTCCTATGCTGAATAATAGTTATATGGAGCTAGAGCTACAGCTGAGGTTCCTCACAGTATTTATCTTATCAGGATTATGGATAGTGGCCAAAAGGTGGAAACTTGGAACAGGGTGCCCAAGAAAGTAAATTAGTGAAAAGAACTCTAGTCCGTCCATTTTATAATGGGACAGATATAATGCACCTGAGCCAACCTTGAATTCAGTGATGGCTTGAGATCATCTTTTTCTTCATAATTTTCAGCTTCTTGGCTAGGCCTGTTCACAGTGAAATAGAGATGGAATAAATGGAACTCTAAGGTAAGGACAGTCAGTGTTTTTTTTTCTGAGAATTAGTCTTCTTTGTAGGGACATGAGGAGAACAGCTCTCTTCACATCAGTGGCAGGAGCAAAAGAGCAGTGGATCCATTTAACAATGTGTTCTCTAAGTTAGCTGTTGCCAAACAGTGCAAACAATGTAGAAGTAGGCTGTAGTTGAATGTATGAGGACACTGGGAGTCACTGAAGAGGCGCAAAGCCAATACTCGAGGCACTTGTCATTGCCCTGTACCTGACCAGCACTTCCCAAGTCTTCTTTGGCAGTCTGAATATAATTTCATCATTTGTTACCATTATTCACATAGAGTATCACTTAGGTGATGATGTCATTGAGACACTGGGAAAGACTTATGAATACTATCCTCTGGTTACACAATGCCTATACTCCTCCATTTGGTGGTGTCATCCACTGAAAACCTGCTTCAGCTCTTGAAGGTACTTGAAGATCTCCGGATCAATCTTTTTTTGGAGCCTCCTCTTTGTCATATCCAATTAAGAATGACTCGCCCTTCACCTTACAAAATATTGCTTTGAATTCCCATCTAGTGTCATTGCCATGGCCTAGCGGTTAGCATCTATCACTTCTCTATCATGTTTCCTCCTAATGTCATGTCATCTCTTTACTACCTATACTGCTAAGAAAAAAGAAAAATGATCAAAACTGTCCTAATATTATGCATTTTTGTGTCTAAAGACAAGAGGCTGTTTATCTTGGTTAAAGTGGCATGAAATCAGTGTCATCATGGCCTGCTGGCCACATCCACTTGAGCTGTGTGCAAACCTCATGCCCCCTCTTGTGTCCAGCTGCAGCAAAGGGAAACAGTGTCCATTTAACTAAATAGGGTAAAGGTTCAGGGGGTTGAGACTTGGCCTGTCTGGGAGAGAAAGTGATGTATGCTGGGACGGAAAACCGCATATCTGCAGCTTGACAACTGGACTGTTTTTCTGGATGGGGAGGCAGACGGAGTGGAGCACGGTCCCACTGTGATGAGTCTGATTCTGGCCCACAGAGAAAAGATCCATTTGGGCTGCACTAGAGGCTATAGCAGCCCTGATTCACCCGGCCAAACAAACACACACACAAACACACACAAACACACACACACACACACACACTCACATATACAGGGTTTTTCATTGGCCCTCCCCTCACCCTTAACACGGCCAGCCAAGTCTCTCAGACAGTACAAACACACACTGTACACTCGGCATAACCCTCTTTAACCCCGTCTACTGAGTCCCAGACAAGTACACAAAATTGTCAAAAGAACCATGTATTCTATAAAATTACATTCTGATGAACACTGAAATACTCCTATGACAAACAGAAGGAACAGTCTAATTTATGGAGACCATGGAAGCAAAGGGATAAATATGGTTGCACTTGATCCAGAGAGGAACAATTTATTGTTTGAAATAGCCTAGTTTGGGTTGTTACCTCTAATGGCAGGAGACACTAAATGTGTGCAGTGTCTCATGCACACATGCAGTGAGAATTTTAACACTTATTATTTGGGAGTGCTCAATACCCTGACTTAATGTGCTGGCCAGACATGCAGAAAAAGGGCTTACTGAAGCAAAACCTCCCTCACACAGTCAGGGACATGTAAAACACCCGCTAGACTGTGGCTACACTTTCACGCATTCTGGAGGAGAGAAAAATAGCACTCCATTTTTATAATTCCACTATTTCTTTGGAACATGCAGCGAAATTGAAATGACCATAATAAATTCATTCTTAATGGTCTTTGTGGGAGTTTTGGAGCTGTAGTCTGGGGTAGAGGAACATTTTTAGTTAAAAAAAAGGGGGGGGGGGGGGTAAAAGAAAATTTGATCAGTCAGTAAGGAGACAAAAGAGAAGAGCCATGTTTGATTGAAGATTAGGGTTGTAAATCAAGAAATCCGATTCCCAACCCTAGTGTATTATAACATACTGGAACTGAAAGATTTTCATGATGTTTGGTTCCGTTGACAGTTCTGGAACTTCTACATTTTTCCACCAAGAAGTTTAAACACTAAAATAATCCAATACTGTTTCATTGTACAGCTATTTAGTGATGCATCGCTAATGTATGTACAGTGTCACAACATAAGAAAAGCTGTTTTGGCTGAGATTGCAGTGTGAATCTGATGAGAAAGAAAGACTGTGTACCACAAATAATGCATTAATTTGTCAACACATCTTTAATATTGTTGCACACAATAATAATCATACTGTATATAGCGTGACCAGTGTAGTCTGATTTGGAATGATTTTCATGAAGTAGTTATTTTTATTAAATCGAACAAAAGACCCACGAGTCATCTGTTTATTTGCCTGTGACTTGTCAGTGTGATTACAGACAGGTTTTTCATATGACAGAGTGTAGTTAGGGTGTGTTCACACTTGTCATGTTTGGTTCAATTAAAATGAACCCTTGTGCGATTGCTCTGCTAGTGCGGTTCATTTGAACATGTGTGAACGCTGCCATCCGAACCCTAGTGTGCACCAAACAAGCGGACCGAGACCCATCTTTTTCTCTTAGGGTGCATTCACACTTGTAGTTCGGTTCGTTTGGTTCATTTGGTCTGGACCAAAAAAGAAAAAAACTTGACTCCTGGTCCGATTAACATTCAGATTGGCAATTTTATCAACGAACCAAAAGATACTGAACCTAAAGGCATAGAGACACATTCACAACCTGATTGGTCGGATTTTATGACGTATTGATTTTTTTTTTTTTTTGTGACGGAATTTACCGAACATCCAAAACAATGCTGTGTGCTGAGATAAATGCACTTGCTGTGTGTGCGTAGCCTGCATATGATGATATTTTGGCCAGCTGGGAACTTGTGAAGAGCTTATAAAATGCTTAAAGGAGTCAAAACAGTTGTGGGAATCCCTTCGCTGCACACACAAATGATCTGCTTTGAGGAGACGCGCGTCTGATGCCTGTGATGGGCAAACTTGCGACTATGACGAGAAAAACCGATATGCGTGAGGATTCTGTACTTTTTAGTGTCTCATCTTCCTGTTTTTGGTTTGTTTACATGTCTTTGGTCCGTGTTGCATTCATATATCATTCAAACCGCACATGCTTATCATTTTTTTCATCATAGTCGCGGAGTTTGCCCATCACAGGCATCAGACACACGTCTCCACGTAGCAGATCGTTTGTGTGTGACGGATGGATTCCCGCTGCTGTTTTGACTCTTTTACACATTTTATAAGCTCTTCACGAGTTCCCAGCTGGCCAAAATACCATTATATGCAGTCTACACACACACAACAACAGAATTTATCTCAGCACACAGCAGTGTTTTGGATGTTCAGTAAGTTCTGTCTCAGAATAGGCAATACGTCATTAAATTCGACCAAACAGGTTGTGAACGTGTACCTGTGCCTTTAGGTTCGGTATCTTTTGGTTCAGTGATAAAATTACCAATCTGAGCTGAACTACAAGCATGAACATTGTTCTCAGGTCATTGTTCTCTTAAACATTGAATCAGAATTGTTAAAATGCTTACAATTCTTATTCTTATTAACAAACATTCTTCTCTTAGAGGTTGCACTGTGCATGTGGGATTTATCAAGGTTCCACATCCATAAATGAGCTTTTTTACTACTGTTGTCTCATTTTCCCTCTCTACCATACTTCGAAACAAGAGCGTAAACACCAGCAGGCACCTGGTTCATCCAGGCCTGAGTCGACTATGAAAGGCCCCATTAAGATAATAAGGGTGTCCGTGTGCCTCAGGCCCCGAATATGTTGTTGTAATGCAGATCCCCAAGAGCACCCAGCTGCACGGAGCTCTGAGTACCACTGCCCCGTGAACCATGGAAAACGGCCCCTCTGCAGTTTAGCTGGTTCACTTTTCAACAATGAAAGGTGTCATTTTGCACAGCCAGAGTCCAGAAAGCTTGTGTGGATTCAGTGTACCATTTGTGCCAGACGCTGGCTCAAATTCTCTGCTTTATGTCAACCTAGCTGGAGGACAGTAGTTTAGGTAAATATGATTAAAGAGGTTTATTAGTAAATCCAGTTTCCATCGCTCTGGAAGTATCTGCTGCTAGATTATGTAGGCATTGCAGGAAAGTAGAGTGAATAAGTGGTTGAGAGTTTTGGACTTTTTTTTTTTTCTGTGCATCCAGACTACATGAACAAGGCACAGTTTTAGTTGGGGCACAAATTCTTTCAGTGCTAGAAAGAGCCAGATTTGCAAGACGGCATCTATCAACAATCTTCCCCAAAGTCTGAACATTATTTTTCAGGTAAAAAGGAATATAACTGAGTGAGAGAGGAGAGGAGATGAGAGAAGAGGAGGGAGTACAGTGGGTGTAATTCAAACAGGCGGCAGACAGGAAATTAGCGGACGGCTAGTTCCTGGGACGACGCTGCATTTAGATGGTACCAGGAAGAAGAAAGCACAGTGGTGTCGCTAAGGTAACAGTCAGGTCATTGAAAGCGTGGCTTCCTTCTTTTTAAAAAACATGATATTTTTTTTCATGCTGCCTCCGCTATCTTGGTTCCCACATCCCCTCGAAAAGCTCATTTCAATAGCTCGGTTACAGAATAAAGTATGCATGCTACAGTCTGCGAGAGGCCTCCCGCTGGTGTGGCTGTTCCGTTCCAGACGCCAGTTGTAGCGTTCAGACCGTTTCATTCTAGAGTTGTTTTTGTGCGCGAACGCATTGCTTCGTCCAATGGGAGGAAGTCGGGGAATCATATGAATGCGAGATCAAACGGTGTTAGACGGGAACTCAGACGTGATCTGATTAGTTACTGTTAATGGAATCTCCTGACTTACTTTTTGACTGAAAGCAGAAACTTTGGCGGGCCGGGCGCATGGGGTCTGCTCAACATGCTCTGCTGGTAGAAAGCTGAGGAAGCACAGATGTCTGCTAGATTACCATCAGTCTAATCAATATGTTTTTGTAAATGCAGCAGACATCTTGGCTCAAATCTTGGGGGAGCATGCTGTATTCCCATAGTTTAGTCTGCCACATCCAGCGACAAGGTTCAGCATATTACAACATGCTAATTATGATGATCCTTGTGTAGCTAAAGAAGATCAAATCTCACAAAGGGTTCAGATAAATCATACAGATTCTTTCTGAGCCGTGAGTTGTTTATGTGTTCCAGCCAAAATGTGGAGAACACACACTGAAAGCATCAAAATTGTGTGTAAAGTGTAAATAACCAATTCAGTAAGCTTGTTAAAGAGCTGAAATTTGTCCATCTAATACACGCAACAAATGTGTTTATAACTATGTTAGATGGTGTTAAAGGAAGGTTTCGGGCTATTTTCAACCTAATGTTTATGTGCCGCATCTGTGGATAGCTGTTGATTGCCATAGCTGTAATTTTTACTCACTTCAGTTTGTGAGCAAAATGTGTGTGCAGTAAATTCTCTTGCCTTGGACAATGGACACTGGAAGCATTGTCATATATGAATTCATACACTGTAAAAAAAAAAAAAAAGGAAAAATTGTGGAAATTGTCAGTTACATATTGGCTAAATAAATGAATTCCAAATAATTATCCCCATGCAAATAGGGGCATTGTACTAATCATATCTTAAGGTCTTCACTTAAAATTAAAAATTTATATTCACCAAACATGTTTAATTGTGCTCACTCAGTCAATCTATCAGGTCAAAGTGAAAAACTGTGTTGGCTGAACATTTTTCCACTTGGGTGAGCGATCCGCTCACAGATTCTCCTGCCCATGAAATCCCCCATATGCCAGGAAACCAATGAGAACGCGGGACAATGATGACGATACATAACAGAGTGAAGACGCAAAAGCTGCTGTAGATCCGTAACTGGCAGGTTGAAAGAAAATTTACAATTGTTTGGCAAATAAATAAATTACGGACGGTTACATTATCAACATTTTATCATGTAGGCTTTGTGGTAAACCTTAAACAAGGGATTTTATAGTAATATATACGTTGATGAGACCTGAACAGCACACATTGCAATCTGTATTTAAACTAATCTCATTTAAGCCTTGCCAGTTTAAACATTCAAGAGCATGAAGATGTGAAAGAGAACTTCGGACGCACTATAAGAAGATTTGTGTTTGCACTCATCTGAAGCGTACACACGGAAAGCCGCTTCTCAGACAGCACGCAAATATTGAGTTCTCTTTCAAGTCTTGTGCTTCAAAGGACACATTTTGACAACAGTTCAAATTTTTGACAACAATTTTGTCAACATGCCCATCTTGGTGAGTATTCTAGCAAACATAGTACTTTATGCCTTAAGTGAACGTAAACAGTCAAGAAAAACAGTGCATGTTTGTCAGTATGAGTCTTCTGGATCCATGCATTATGTCTTAAAGTGAGAGCAGCCTAATATTCCTGCTGTCTTTGTTTTTTTTTATTAGCCTGACTTCGTCATACTCATATTCTAGGCAGAATGTGAGTCTGATACTGCTCCATTGCACTTGAATTATGGGGCGTGTCTTAACCGAACCAGTAAAAAAAAAAAAAACTCTGCACTCAATTGGATAGACCTACAACCAATCAGAGCAACGCAGTAAGTGACATATGTTGAACGTGTACTTAAACTTTTGCCGAATCCCGTTGGAAGGACGGCAAACACATCTTTCCCATCGACAAATGCCTTGATTGCGGTTCTTTGTTCGTCTTTTAAAATGAATGCGCTGTCGATTTCTTTTATTACAGACGTGATAGCGGAATCTAAACATCTTACTTCTCCAGCAGTCATTGTTGGTGAAAACCAATTCAACCCAAGCGCTCTTTGATGACGTGGGTGGTTACGTAACCGCAGATAGCCTGTCCATCATCCATTTAAGCTCGCCCTAGCAATTTGATTGGCTCGGCCTTCTGGGAGCTGAGCATAATTACTCCACATTAGATCGAGTCCAGACCGAACTTCCCGTCCAAAAAATGTTGTGGGCGGGGTTCGGGCTGGCACCCAGGCTATTTTTTTATGTTAATCAAACAACAAAAAACAAATAATTATCTGAATAGCTTTTGTAACTTTACTAATGTTTAATCTTTATTTAATTGATACAATGAAGATTATATGCAATGTTGTTTTACATTTGATTACTTTATTGATTCTGTACCTGAAAACTACTGTTAGATACATAAAAAAAAAAAAAAAAGTATTTTTGTATCTTTGCTCTGTTCTATTTATTTGTACTGGTGCTTGTAGTTTGATTATTTTATTTGACAGTAGTCCTTTTTTTCTCTAAACATAGCACATACCGAACATACTGAAACTGTGACCCTAAAACCGTGAGAAAAAATGGACTGTGCATAATTTGAACCTTAAGTCATTTTAACTGTTGAATATATTATTTATATATTTATATATTATATACATACATACACACACACACACACACACACACACACACACACACACACACACACACACACACACACACACACACACACACACACACACACACAGTGTTCTGAAATCTGCTTGAATCTCTGATCTCAGATCAGTTCTTTCTCTGTTCTTGAGCACACGTTCCCACCACTAGCTGTAATAACATGGGCATAAGTCACCAAGGGCCCCCTATTATAAACAGGTGTCAGGGTAGCAATAAAAAATGACAACTTAATTCAGACCTGAGACGCTTTGTAAGAGTGGATTAACACATCGTCAGGGGCCATTTATTTTTATTGCATCTACATAGCTTTAGGGAGGTGGCTGCAAACATGGCAGTCCTGCCTGAGAAAGCCACCTCGGTTCAGAGATGAATCTGTCTCTGCAGTTGTGTCTGTGCATCTATATGTGTGGATGCCTGTTTTTCTCAGACACAGTATATAAGAGAGATTTAAATGGACTTCTGTGTCACAAATCAAAATCCTCCTGTACTGGATTAAAAAAAAAAAACTAAAACCCTGTTCAGTAAATACCAATGTTGATCTGTACACTTAAACGAGTATACATTAACTATACACTTAAATGAGTATACATTATATGTAATCTCTACATAAACAATATTGTCTCCTTGGAATTATAAGGTTCTATCTGCATTCTGAGCAGTTTTGAGATATTGAGCTTCAAAGTTTTTGTATTTCATTCGACTTTGTAGATAGAATCTTTTTGTTTTCTAAATAAAAAAGTCCCAAAATATACATAATAAAATAATAATAGTAATAATAATAATAATAATAATAATAAACACATGTAAATAAGTTGTCACAGAATAAGAATATGTTAACAAAAAATAAAATTCGCAGATAAAACCTTATAATTCCAAGGGGATGATATTCAATCATTGATGATCATCATAGCTGTTTGAATATTTACAATATTGACCATTGTATTGTGTTTGATTTGATCTCTTCTACTTTTGAATGATTACTTACCAAAGTTTTAATATTGCAGTTGTGTTATTAAGATATTACTAATATGTTAATAAATAATTTATTATTTAAGAGTTTTGTGCATTTTGAATTTGAGGCCATATATGTCAGTACATTCCTAAAATTGGACTTTAATAAACTTTTAGTAGTTTTACGTATTTAAAATTACAGACTTTCTCTTCTGGAATAAGAACAAAATATCATACCAAAAATTAAAAATAAATACCAAAAATATTGATGACTCATTTAGCGCTAAAGAGAATATACAAATTGTTCTCCAATCAAACGCTTTGTAGAATGAGAATGTCCCTCCCCCTAATAACTGCCTAGAAATAGCGAGTAGTATTATTGTTACTGGCAGTATTATTTTAGTATCACTGATGAAAAAAAATGTTTTTGTTTATATTTTTAATTCAATTGTATTTTTCAGTGTTGGGAAAAGTTTCAAATGTAATGCATTACAATATTGCATTATTTCCTAAAAAAGTAACTAATTGAGTTACTTAGTTACTTTTTATGGAACATAATGTTGTATTACTTTTGTGTTATTTTTTCTCACTTGGGCGAGGGGTATTCCAGAAAGCAAGGTTAACTTACCGTGACATCTCGGTTGATTAACCCAAACCTTGCTTACTCGAGATATGCTGGTTCCAAAAACCACGTCCGGGAGTATGTTCCTAGTTGACATCGCCACCTATTTGGTGGTTGTGCAATCACTTTTCAATCTTTTCATTGAAGTAATCTTTATTCACTGACCATAAGAATTACCTTGTTTATTTAATGCTAATTATTTAATAAGATATCACATATGTATTTTATCATAGAAGTTATAGCATAGAAAACATCCTGTTATAAAAAAAGGCAAATCCTTGTGTGAGATGACCATAAAATAAATACATATATTAGAACTGAAAAAAAATAAAAAATAAACATTATATATAGTATAATATAATATGGCATATATAACTTTAACTATATAACAAATTTAATTACATTAATATAACTATATTAATTATATAACACACATCTGAATACCTTTTAAAGGGTTAGTTCACCCAAAAATGAAAAATCTGTCATTAATTACTTACCCTCATGCCGTTTGACACCCGTAAGACCTTTGTTCATCTTCGGAACGCAAATTAAGATATTTCTGTTGAAATCCGATGGCTCAGAAAGGCCTCCATAGCCAGCAATGTCATTTCCTCTCTCAAGACCCATAAAAGGTACTAAAGACGTCGTTACAAAGTCCATCTCAATACAGTGGTTCTACAATCATTTTATGAAGCGACGAGAATAGTTTTTGTGCGTAAAAAAAAAAAACGACTTATATAGAGATGGCTGATTTCAAAACACTGCTTCGAAGCGCTATGAATCCGTGTATTGATTCATGATTCAGATCGCCAAAGTCACGTGATTTCAGCAGTTTGGCGGTTTGACACGATCCGACTCATGAATCGATACACTGATTCATAACGCTTCGAAACTTCAGGAAGCAGTGTTTTGAAATCGGCCATCTCTAAATAAGTCGTTATTTAGTTTTTTTTTGCACACAAAAACTATTATCGTCGCTTCATAAAATGATTGTAGAACCACTGTAGTGAGATGGACTTTGTAACAACGTGTTTAGTACCTTTTATAGGTCTTGAGAGAGGAAATGACATTGCTGGCTATGTAGGCCTTTCTGAGCCATTGAAATATCTTAATTTGTGTTCCAAAGTTGAACGAAGGTCTTACAGGTGTCGAATGACATGAGGGTAAGTAATTAATGATAGAATTTTCATTTTTGGGTGAACTAACCCTTTAAGCAAACTAACCTTGGAACATAATCTGCTCTGGAGCAGGTTATGTTCTGAGAGTATGTTGCTATACTTACCCTAAAAGTTATCTGAAAGTTGAGGTTATGTGTTTATTTACACTTAAACATACCCAGGTATGTCACATAACCTCTGGAATACTTTGACTTGCTTGTTGTTGTTGTTGTTGTTGTTATAAAAAAAAGTTATTTTTGGCAAATGCATAGGCCCTTTCACACCAGAAGTGAAATGAATAAGCCTCAGGCTAAAGGAAATGCAAAATCATGCCCGTGCAGTAGATGGCGCAACTCAAACTAACCCTTTAGCTGTGCTGCCATTCTGGACTGCAGAAGAACAGGACGCAGGACAATAAAGTTCAACACTCTACTTCACTCTACAACACTACTTCAGCAATTAAAACAAAAATTAAACAAAAATGTTATGTTTAAAGTAATTTTTGCTTTATATTTTGGTTGAATTGGATCATCAAATGTCAAAAGGAAAGACATTGGTTAATTATGTATATAAAGTGAGATTAAATACATAAAGTATATTTGTGTCATTTAACATATTTAATTATTGTAGGTTTGCATAATAATCTGAGTTTGCATTTCACAGTTTTTATTCATTTTGAGGAGTACTGAGTCTGTTTTTGTGCAAGTGAATGCATATTCATGTTTAGCCTAGATCTACAATAACCATCAAGTAACTTGCAATCCCAACACTGTTATTTTCATATATGTTGTCACTTTAATATTAGTTTTCTCATTTTATTAGTTTATAATGTGTATGTCATATTCATTAATTTTATTTGTATGTTTATTTCGATTTAATATTTCAACTTTAAACGAAAACAAGAAATTTTACCTTTACCTGAGCAACTAGCTAAAATTAAATAAGTTTAAGTTGATTTAATACTTTATATTTTTCAGTTAATGTTTATTTTATTTCAAGTAACAAAAATGTTATTATTATTATGTTTTTTTATGGTTTTAGTTTTAGTTAACGATATTATCCCTGATTACTGGCTATTTTGAAAAGGGCCTTCAGTATTTCCTTTGAAATACTTCCTATTTCAAAAGGCATTATAACAACAAATGAAAGTATTCAGCACTCACCATAAAATTTATGGGAACTTAAAGTGTAACTATAAAGATCATTAGAAAATGAAAGTGAAAATAATACTTATACCTTTTCACAAATATTCCTGACTTAATTTGCTTTCAAGGATCAATAAAGCACATCAGCCTTAACTAATGAAAAGATACACACACTGACAATAACTAAATAAACTTAAAGATTTTTATGAAAGTAAATGTCTCAGATATGCTGTCTTCAGTTCTTAACACAATCAAATGAAGCTTGAATCCACAGTATTTATTTGTAGAATTTTAACAGTCTGTATCTTTCTCTCGGCTTGGCACGTTGCATCTGTCTTTTATAAAGGACATCAAATAGAGACAGAACAGCTGGAGTTGACCAGCACCTGTTTCCTACACTTCCACTACACATGCAGTTCACAAGCTTCAAAGAGCCACAGGAGCTGACCTCTGCTGAGAGCAATGCCAATATCAGACACATACAGAAGTCATGGAGACATTCATAGAAGACTGCATGTTGACATGAGCATGTGCAAAGTCAGTACTCATGCATTGAAATAAAATAAAAACTTACACTACACTTACAAAAATACACTGTTCTTTCTTTCTTTCTTTCTTTCTTTCTTTCTTTCTTTCTTTCTTTCTTTCTTTCTGTCTGTCTGTCTTTCTTTCTTTCTTTCTTTCTTTCTTTCTTTCTTTCTTTCTGTCTTTCTTTCTTTCTTTCTTTCTTTCTTTCTTTCTTTCTTTCTTTCTTTCTTTCTTTCTTTCTTTCTTTCTTTCTTTCTTTCTTTCTTTTATTATAAAGAAAGCGACGAGAATACGTTTTGTGCAAAAACCAAAACAAAATAATGACTTTTTTGGTTCAGAGCGTGTATCAAACTGCCAAAGTCATGTGGACCACCGAAATTTCAAAAGACGTATGATATAACGATGCCTCGTTTACTGAAATTACTTGGCTTTGGCGCTCTGAACCGCTAATTCGAAACAAAAGATTCATAAAGCATTGAAGCTTCATGAAACAGTGTATTGAAATAGCCCATCACTAGATATTGTTGTAAAAGTCATTATTTTGTTTTGTTTTTGCGCATAAAAAGTATTCTCATCACTTTATTATATTAAAGTTGAACCAGTCACGTTGACCGTTTTATCGATGTCTTTCAATACCCTTCGGGACCTCAAAAGATGCAGTGTCATTGCTGTTTATGTGTGGATCAGATACCCTCGGATTTCATCAAAAAAATCTTAATTTGTGTTCTGAGGACAAACAAAGGTCTTACGGGTTTGGGACAACATGAATAATTAATATTTAATTTTTTGGTGAACTACCCTATCCTTACCTAACAGTCTGCTAATACACTAATGATAGTTAGCTGACATGTAGTTGCAAATTAATAATAATTAGTTGACATGTAGTTGTAAAGTTACTTAAAGTCAGTAGAATTTCTAAAGTGGACAATCAAGGCAATGTGCGTGGGAAAAAATAATATTAACCAACTGGTGATGTTTTGCAATCTAGTCCTGATGGATTCAAACAAGTCCCACTCTACACAAAAACATACAGAGGTTAAATGAAGGCCTATATAACATCTGCTTTTTCTTACGATAAATAATTTATTTTATATAATTCTAGTCTATGACTTTTTGTGAATGTGATATATCTAAAGTGTTTTATTAGACAGAATGTGTTACTTATCAATTAGAATCTATTAACATGCACCAAGCACTAATGTTTATCAGCTATTGGCCACCCACTCAGAAATCTCACAAACACAAGAGGGGGACGAGTCTCAGCTGTGAGTAATGTTACAGGTCAGATTTGGCCTCATTACCTTCCTGCTGTCACTCACAGACCACTGACCCCAATCTGAGTCCTTTTCCCACAGAGTTCACACACACACACACACACACACACACACACACACACACACACACACACACACACACACACACACACACACACACACACACACACACATACACACACACAATGTTTGTGAATTGTGAGGACATTCCATAGACATAATGTTTTTTATACTGTACAAACCGTATTTTCTATCGCCCTATATTAAACCTACCCATCACAAAAAACTGTGCATTTTTACTTTCTCAAAAAAACTCCTTCTGTATGATTTATAAGCCTTTTGAAAAGTGGAGACATGGGGTAATGTCCTCATAAGTCACCCTCTCCTTGTAATACCTATGTCATACCCATGTCATATATTTTGTCATAATATTATAAATAATAATAATAATATATAAATATATATATTTATGTCAACATTTGATACAAATTTGTGTCCTGATATGTCACAAAAATGCGCGCACACACACACATACACAAAGACACTTTTTAGTACTTAAAAAACACTCTAATGCTCAGAAAACTAGAGAAAAATGTTCAGAAGTCTAAACACTCAGATGTCAACAGTAAATGAACACACTTTAGACAAACAAATATCTGCATTTATTACACTGATCTAAGATTTCATTAATGATCAAATAATGGAGTATATTTACTTTACATATAAATGATAGCTATGTACTTACATTCACTCAATGTGAACCAGGGTTAATAAAGTCCTTCTGAAACGAAGAGATGCGCTTGTATAAAAAAAATATCCATATTTAACAAGTTATGAAGTAAAATATCTAGCTTCTGCCAGGCCACCTTCTGTATTCATGTGAGAGTTTTACACTTTCTTTGTAAATTGAAAATGGAAGGCGGTCTTTCAGAAGCTAGATATTTTACTTCATAACTAGTATATGGACTTTTTTTTTTTTTACACAAATGCATCACTTTGCTTCAGAAGGACCTTATTGATACTTTTTGTTTGATGAAAAAGCTGGAAAACTACATTGTTTTTAAAACATATGAGAAAAGGTCAGAACCATAATTATTTTTAGTAGTTCCCAAGTATTCTGTTTACATGAGCTCCAACTTAATTTCAGCACTGCAAAATCACAGAGCATGTAAACATTATGACTTCTAACAAATGATTTTTTTTTTTTAGGTGTTGATTATATCTACTGGTAATATTGTAAATTATAATGTAATGACATGAGTTACAGCTTCCACAATCAGTCTTTAGTGACTCAGAAATTGTCATGTTTGTCATGTTTTAACTATCAGGAGATGTGAGAACAGCAAAACAGTTCAATGTTTTATTCAGTGTTTTTTTTTTTTTTTTTTTTTTTTTTTTTTTTATGTGGTGTATGTGTGTGTGAAACCAGCACTGCTGGCTCAGATAAGCAGATTATAAACACAGTCACTGCCATTCCCAGTAACCTGTGAAAACACAAAGCCAGTTCACAAACACTGTCCCGTGTGCTGCGTGATGCTGCGTCCCACATCAGTGCTGTCCACACAGCTTCTCTCGTCTTCTCTGTGGCACTGTTGTTTTGAGTCACACGCTATCTGTCCTGTCAGCAGGTGGGGTGTTTGGCCGATGAGGGACACGGGAATATCAGCCTCTTCCTGTATCTGCTTGTTTTGTGTCTTATCACACCTGTTCACAGCCTCTCCTCCCTTTAATGTTGAGGAAAAAACATGAGCTAGGTGGCGAACATACATAATTTTTTAGAACTTTAGGTTTAAGAAGATAAGCTTTGTGAAAATCACAAATAAAATGTATAATTGCTGTATAATTATTTGTATGTATATCAAAAAACAAAACAAAAAAAAAACAATCCACTTAACTAGTATTAGTAGACTGTTAAGTTAGGGTTAATAGAATAAGTGGCATGTTGTTGCAAATTTACTTAAAGTCAGTAGAATTTCTGTTTTGGATCATCAAAATTTGCAGATATTAAGTCTACTAGTACTCCAATGGCTGCTAGTTGACCTGTAGTTGCAAAGTTAGCAGAATGTCTAAAGTAGACTATTGAAATAATGTGTTACCAATGTATTAAAATAAGCTTTTTTTTTCTTCGCAATAACATCCACTGATGAATTGTGCACAATAAGACTAGATAACTGATCCATTAAGAATGTAAATGAGCCCATTCTGATTTCATGTTGACTCTCAGTCTGACAGTGTGATGGGTCTAACAAATGATTTGGGTTTTGTTTCTCATAGTCTGCTTCTGGTTTTAATATACCCAGCGTCCTAATGACATCAAGATGTTTGTCCCGTGTGTCTTATGGGGCAGTAGCACAGCGCCAGTAGTGCTCGATAAACATGCTTATAACACTTACACATATGACCAAAATGAGCAAAATTTATTTTATGGGAATCATGGTAGTCAATTTATATGGCCTGCAGTGTGTGGCTTGAGTGTTGAAAGAACTGAGGTTACTGATAGGTTGAGAGTTTCTGTGCAACAGCGCCTGTTTCAACCAGCAAAAAAGGTGGTTAGAAATCAAAGCAGACACATGCGCGCACACACACACTCTCCTGCACCTGATCTTCATTTTTCAATTTGTAGCCAATCTTCGTACAATTGGGCACCAAATTAAAACGTAAACAGCACAGATATCCATCTTGTTTACTTCAAAGCTTGCGAAGGGCCCCTCCTCACACACACTTACAGTCATGGCTGAGTTCCTCCCCGCTGTGTCTGCATTAGTCGTAATCAAGTGCTTGTTTAAAGCAGTTATCTTCTGACCGCCTGCAGAGCTCTGATGATGACAAGTGACAGACTGTCCCGAGCCAAATGCAAACTTACCTCCAGATCAGAGCACAAAGAAAGTTCTTAAAAAAAGTCATATGTACGTCATTTGATTAATATGCAACATATATTGGTAAAGAGGACCTATTATGCTTTTTACATGTTCAACTTTCTTTAGTGTGTAATGTTGATGTTTGAGCATGAAAAAGGTCTGCAAAGTTACAAAGCACATGGTCAATCCAAAGGGAGTTCAGAAATGCCTCCATTGTAGTCTTGAATTTTCTTCTGGTAACAAACATGTCAAAATATTCCTCATTTAAATAATTCCTGCTCAAAATAAAGGGATGGGGCCTGGTTGAGTTAGTAAGTAGTGTGTTGAAACTTGCAGTTATGGTAAGGGTAATCACAACCCAGCCAACCAATCAGAGCACATTGTGCTTTTCAGAAGGATGGGCTTTATAGAGACTGGAACTAAAGAGGGGTGCGTTTCCCGAAAGCATCGTTGGTGAACCATGGTCGTAAGTCCTATTGAACTCTATTGGTAACGACGGAACTTGCGACCATAGTTCGCTTTGGGAAACGCACCCCAGAGCGTTACTGACAGACTGGAAAGAGAGGAGCTGCAACAATGTCAAATATAACAAAAATAAGGTGTTGAACATTCAAAACTTATTCTAGTAGAGCCCAAAAAACAAAATCAAGAATTTGTAAAAGGGCATACTATGGTCTCTTTAATTTTATTTTTATAGTTATGGATGGGCTGGGTCGTGACAAAATAATGTTTTATGTTTCTGGGGTCTCATTTCAGTAAAGTAACTGTTCAAATGTAGCTTGTGAACAATCAGCTCATTTTGGTTTTGTAGCAAAAAACAACAACAACAACAACAACAACAACAACAACAAAACAGTAGCAGTCTAGCTGTTTTCAAACAAAAAAGAAAAAAGAAAAGCAAAAATATGGGTAAGTTTGGTTATTTCAAGATAAAAAAAAAAAAAAGCTATGGAATTAACTCCAATGAACAACAAACCAGGTTTTGAGAAAGATGAAGAACAGATCTGTAGCCTAAATAGTGTAATAGGAGAGATTATGGGACAAATTTAAAACTATATCAACTGATTGCTTTTACATTGTAATATCCACACGTGGCCTGTGGATGTTCCTGTGTATTACCCTGCTGTCATTGTGTTTATCCCTCTGCTTTGTGATTTGCATTTGTTTGCCTGGTTGGACTCTGGTTTTGGACTCTTGCCTGTTCCTCAACCCTGTTATTGGCTTGTCTCTGCTAATAAACTCTGCAAAAGGATCCATGTGAGTCTCCTGTGTCACTGTCACAAGGATATGAAGATGTTTTTTGCATCTGACATGATTAAGCTGCAAGTGAATGAGAATGCACACAGTGGCACAGAACGCAACAAATTATACACATATATAACTCTCAAACCCAAAAAGGTGAAAGCTGCATTCCAATAGTACAAGCCTTCCCTTTAATGTATGAGATTCCATTTTATTTCTATTATCATGAAATATGATCTCTAAATTGCTTTCTGTAAGTCTATATTGCAGACAGAAGGTTATGAAATGCATTTAAATTTGAGGTCATATTGCCATGCATCACAGTAACAGATGTGCTTCCTCCAAAAAATGTGTTTAGGTGCATGTCAGGTTTTATATGTTTTTCTGTGCAATACATTGTCATAACGTAATAATACATGAGTGTTTTGGTGTGTGAATCATAATATTCTTCAGCTGTGACTTCTGGTTTCTCACTTGAACCTTTAGTTTGTGTGTGTGTGTGTCCGTATGTGTGTAAATGTGTGGCTCTTCAGAAACCTTCGGCATGTAAAGTAGCTGTGGAAGAAAGAGCTCATTGTGTGATTACATGTCAGCCACACGTTTCCCATCTGAAAGTTTGATTCACCGTTTCAAGAGAATCAGCAGAACACATGCACACTTCATCTGCACCAACCTTCAAAACCTTAAGAAATATAACAGAAATTAGGCTATAGTCAATGCCACTGAAATGCTATAGATGTTATCAAATTTTCTACTCATACCTGGCTGATAACATCATTAAAGGGTTAGTTCACCCAAAAATGAAAATTATGTCATTAATGACTCACCCTCATGTCGTTCCACACCCGTAAGACCTCCATTCATCTTCGGAACACAGTTTAAGATATTTTAGATTTAGTCCGACAGCTTTCTGTCCCTCCATTGAAAGTGTATGTACGGTAGACTGTCCATGTCCAGAAAGGTAATAAAAACATCATCAAAGTAGTCCATGTGACATCAGTGGGCTAGTTAGAATTTTTTGAAGCATCTAAAATACATTTTGGTCCAAAAATAACAAAAACTACGACTTTATTCAGCATTGTCTTCTCTTCCGGGTCTGTGTATTACTGACGAAATGCGCGTGACAAAAGCATTCGATATATCGCCCGGCCCTAATCAGCGTCACTGTCTGGAGCAGAAGGGGGCGGTAATGCACCAATAAGCTGGATGCCAACCGCCGTAAAAGAAGAAGAAGCAGCGTCATGTGGATATACACAGACCCGGAAGAGAAGACAATGCTGAATAAAGTCGTAGTTTTTGTTATTTTTGGACCAAAATGTATTTTAGATGCTTCAAAAACTTCTAACTAACCCACTGATGTCACATGGACTACTTTGATGATGTTTTTATTTCCTTTCTGGACATGGACCACTTTCAATGGAGGGACAGAAAGCTCTCGGACTAAATCTAAAATATCTTAAACTGTGTTCCGAAGATGAACGGAGGTCTTACGGGTTTGGAACGACATGAGGGTGAGTCATTAATGACATAATTTTTATTTTTGGGTGAACTGACCCTTTAATGAGATGTAAACACATCTAAACACAGCTTGAGTAGTGCATGTTTAACCATATACCATGAATTCCATAACATATCATTAAATATCTTAAATATACTATATTGAGTATATTGTGCAACTATAACTGTTTTTTTCATACCCAAAGTCTGCTGAGTACTGATAAAGTTAGTTTGTAGTTTGGTAAATTCTTGCTGAAGAGTTATGTGAGCAGTCTGGATTGATGCAGGGGCTCTCGAGGGACAGCGTGAAATCATATTGGACATCCAATAAAATGACGTCCAGCTAAACCTAGCTAGGGGTTTTAGCTGTATTTTTTAATATGGAAACAGATTTACAGCTGGATGAGGCTAGACTACCTACCACTGGGGACCTGGACGAGATGTCTTGGATCAGCAACAAACCAGCTATCATATTCTGAAAAAAACATCCTTGAACTGGTAAGAACTAGTTTTTTGATGCTGTTCTTGTTGTTGTTTTCAGCAGGGCCATGACCAAGATGGTCCAGCCAGTAGCAGGCCAGTGGTCAACCTCCTAAACAAGTTTGGACCAACCATGGTCCAAAACACAATTACTATCTTGTTCTGGATTTTCCAGCAGAGTATGCAAATCTACATAAAATTATATATAAAAAGCATTAAAAATCAATAAGCTTTTGCCAGTATGATATGGTTTCTACAGAATCATCCATTGATTTGGCCAATATGTCTGAAATACACAACACTGTGCTCAAGACTATAGTAAGTATAAAGTATGCTATATTAAATTACATAACATTTTCAGCATTATATATTTAAGCATACAAAATATTTATTGGAAAATTGGTTAATTGAATTGGAAGATTGTATACTGATTATGATCAAAATAGAAAAAAATATATATATAATATAATATATATATATAATACTATTCCTAATATATTAGTATTAGTAATAATATATTAGTAAAGTATTACTAATATGACTAATTCGTTGATAATAAATGTATATCAATTTTAGGATCAGAATACTACTAATAAATGCCTACTAAGTGAAACAGTAGCCATTATTAATATATATATATATATATATATATATATATATATATATATATATATATATATATATATATATATATATATATATATATTAATATTGCTTTGTGTGATACAGTATTGTGTTCTGCTCTATGGTACAGTATTTGTGTTAGGTCATCCGTGTATTTAATGCATATGGAAAATTCAGATACTCTGCACAGTCCACATGTATTCTCTATTGTTTGAAAACTCTATTTATGTCTGTCAAGACATCTGGGTCAGGGCCACACATGCTACAAATTAAGCATGCATACAACATATTTAAAAAGTAGCTGTACATTTCTCTGCTGAGATCCAATGACTTAAATGAAGGTATGTCTCTCTCATTTTATCCCCTATTTCTCTCTGTGTTTATGTATGGTGCACTTTGTCCAAAGGCCAGACATCTATTGTCTTATTGTTGGACATCTTGAGAGGGTAGAGTTCAGTCCACTGTTTTTCCTTCTCCGTCCATAGAAAGCAATTGATCTCAATCAACAGGCCATTATCTTCAGCGGGCAATTATCCACATTGTCACTTTTGCATTTGACCCTACGACCCCAGCAGATCACTGGGGCCTGGAGAAACCTGAGCAGACTGCCTCTAACCTTCATTGCTCCCTCTACAACCAATGTTACAGAGGCCCCTGGGGGCCTTTTGCCAAACAGGCTCAGGAAAAAAAAAAATCCATTACTGAACCAACAACCAGACTGTGGCATAGCTACGTCTCCTGGGTAATGTGTAACAAGAACGTTGAGTGACGTCTCACTACTAGTTTCTCACCAATTACTATGAAACTTTTCAGCATTTTCTTCTGAAATCGATTGATTTTATTTGAAAAATGTTCATGTAGACAATACTTCAATATTTTTCCCAAAAGCATTGTTAGCCAACTATGGTTGTAAGTTTCGTTGTTCCCAACATAGTTAAAAAAATTCTGTTTACCGAAACCATAGTTCCAGAGAACATTCACAAACAGCATCGCACATTATGTGGCAGGAACTACAGCTCTCGTCCTGTGGTTAGAAGCATAGTTTCTTGTATGTCTAGTATGATGTGGACTTTAATAGATCCTGCTCTTGAGTTGTCTGGCTATCACCAGACCAAGCTTAATATAAAATTGAACATTGATCTGGGGAGTCTGCTATGTATTTTCTACTGCACAAGAGGCGTGATCAACGAGCATTATTCATGCAATTGGATAGTCCTTCAACCAATCAGATCAACGATCCGGGTGACGCACTTTTCAAACGACGCGAAAATTCTAGACAGGTTTAGTTTGTATTGGTTTGTAGCATTGATCAGCGGTTTGCAGAAGCAGCAATGGTATCGAGCGATTTTTGCAGGTTGTGCAAAAAAACCCCAAAAAAACATGAAAGTGAGTGGTATTTACACCCACTCAAGCGATTTGTTTGCTAAACTAAAGAAGTCATTCAGCATTGTCGAGAGGTTAAAAGGAATTGGATTGACAGTCGTGTTTGCCGTCGCTTCTCTATCGTCATCGTGTTATACCCGCCAACAGCGAGCAAGGTGGATAAGCCAGTCTGTGATTGGTTCCTGCAAAAGTGTAACAGAAGCAGTAGAAATGAATGTACGGGTTTCCAGACTGAGTTACCGGGCTAAATCAAAATGCCGGCTGATCAGGCTGGGTTTACCCAGTCTAGCTCTTGAGCACAGCAAGCTAGGTTTCAGTGTATACATTTTAGTGTCAACAATCCATGCTGTTTTTGAAGAGTGCACATGGCATAAATGCATACTGGAACCCGGAGTATGACATAAGAGGGAAACAAACAAAGTGGTATGGAACATATACAGTGCACAGCATAAATGAGCACACCCCCTCTGAACAAATACAAAATATGTATTTTCTTTATGATCACTAATACAATTCATGGAAAGATGGCAAAACTAATATGTATTAAACATATACATAATGAAAACTGAGAAATATATGTCATCAATAGCCATAAAATAAGTAAATTAGCAAGTTTTGTATAAATTAAGGATTGCAGAAATGAATACACCCTAGATTTAATTCAACAAATGTATAGTACTTAGTATAAATAGTCTAGTACTTAGTATGCCCACCATAATTTTGAATATACTGCTCTGACCTTTCTTGGCACAGAGTGTACAAGTTCATGACAAATTGTCACATCTGTCCTGTTTACCTCCTCGATGATGAGCTCCTTAAATGCACTTGCTCAACTCTTCTCTACAGAATCCACCACAGGCACTCAAGAGTGTTAAGATTGAATGCAATACATGTCCACAGAAGGTTTTTCACCTTGGGAGAATGCATATCCTCATTGTCATGTTGAAAAAATGACCAACAATGCAGGTAATAAGGAAAGGGTAAGAACTTCTGTTTCAAGTTTGTGTATTAAATTACACAGTGGTGTGGTAATAATGACAGCATTGATAAAGCACAACTCCCTCACACCTTCAGCACTCATATATTCCAATATAAGAGCTTTACTACCATTGAACTTTATGTGGGAACCAGGCATTTCTCACTGTACTCCTCCTCTAGCAACACCATAACATTTTGGATGCTGTTATCCAAAATTACTGATTTGGTCTCATGAGATCAGAGTATTGATTCCCAGAATCTATATTTTATAAATATGGGCTTTGGAAATGGCCAACTGACTGTATTGTGCTCTGGCTACAGTAGGTAGTTCCAGTGAGAACAACAACCATGCATTTCATTTCTGCAGGCTGCATCTTACTCTGTGAGATAAACAGTCACAGCTTTTGCTGGCTCTGAGACTCTCGCTTGGTATTTCTCCTGCTCTTTATCTAGCAAAAAAAAAAAATCCCTCATCACTAAATGAAAGCTTACAATAAAGGCCTGATTATTTCATTGGCCTTGTCACAAATCCATTGCTTTTGAATTACTTTTGCTATATTTTCACTCTTTAAACAATGATTTGTTAATCCTCTTGTACCACTGTCCTCTTTTGTGCTAAGAAATAAGTGACAGTCCTGACAGTTCTCTCCCAAGTGGTTCCATTGTTGTCAGCATTAAGTCTGAGAATGATTCAGTGGGCTATATAACACTTTTAATTGTCAAGAAATTACTTCTCTTTAAAGGTGTCATAGAATGGAAAATTGAATTTACCTTGGCATAGTTGAATAACAAGAGTTCAGTACATGGAAATGACATACAGTGAGTCTCAAACACCGTTGTTTCCTCGTTCTTCCTCCATCCTTCTCATATTTGTTTAAAAGACCTCAGAAGAACAGGCGAATCTCAACATAACACCGACTGTTATGTAACAGTTGGGGGGTACGCCCCCAATATTTGCATATGCCAGCTCATGTTCAAGCATTAGACAAGGGCAAGATGTCTGGATGTGCACAGCTGAATCATCAGACTAGGTAAGCAAGCAAGGACAACAGCGAAAAATGGCAGATGGAGCAATAATAATCCTGATCCATGATATCATGATATTTTTTGTGATATTTGTAAATTGTAGCATGTTGCTGTTAAATGTGGTTAAAGTTACCATCATTTCTTACTGTATTCATGGAGACAATACTGTCATTATTTTCATTTTTTAAACACTTGTAGTCTGTATAATTCATAAACACAACTTCTAATTTTTGCTACACAACATTTTATAACCTTGATAAGAAAATCTTATTTTCCTGAATAATTTTGACATGCTTCTTTGGTAATTGATTAAGCAGACTTGCTGGAACATTATATCTCTAAGAACCCTAACATGTCTTCTAAGTAATTGAGTAATTGCTGACTTTCAGTAGTTTCAGAGGGGGTGTACTCATTTATGCTGTGCACTGTAACAGTGATGTAGTCATCAGGTGCCATGTTCATTACAGCAGCATCTCATAGATCTTGAATTGATTAATTTGAAGATGTTATTACTCCTCTACCTGCACGTGACATCATTAACAAATGTCCTATATTGTTGAACCAATGTAGTTCAAATAATGGAGGTGCGACTGACTGACTAGTTAGTTTTTCCAACAATGCATCATACTATGGTTAATCGGTGAGTTACACTGTTTTAGCTAACAATGGTCGCAAGTTCCGTAATTACCAACATAGTTGAACAATTTGGTGTTTCCAGAAATCATACTGTAGTTCCAGTGAACATTTTGAAACAATGTCACAAACGTACATGGTTAAAACTACAGAAGCATAGTTTCTGGTAAAAATGACTTAACTAGATCATTATTTTTGGCAATAAGCAACATTCAACAACATTCATTACATTCTATAGATTTCATACCATTTAACTCTCTCCTGCTTTTATTTATTTATTTATTTATTTATTTGCCAGCCAGCGCCAGCATTTTTGATCATTTTCACAAAACTTTCATTTCCTTTTTTTTTTTTTGAATGACTATCCGAACATACATTATATCAAAAGAAAGAACAGCCTCTGGTTTTAAACAACAACAGCAACAACAACAATTCTAGTTTTATGCATTCCTTTTTGTCAACACTTGATTGTGGGTAAGTGTAATAAAAAAATAAAAATAAATAAATAAAAAAATAAAACCTTTTTTTTCTGCTTTGGATCAAACATCAAAATAAAATATCCACGATGGATCAAACATCAAAGAAGACAAAACGACAAGGAATATATATATTCTTTTTTTTTTCACAGTAGAAAATAAGTCATACAGCATTTGGAACAACATGGATAAGTAAATGTTGACAGACTTGACATATTTGGTTACAAAAACATAACACACGTTATGTGGTCCTCAGTTCATTACAGCAGCATGTCAGAAAAATATGTTGTGGAGAAAGCTGCTGACTACATGAACCGCCTGTATACGGGAGTAAAGTGTACTCCAGATACTGCATGTTAACGTTAATAAAAAATGACTGACTTTCTGTTGTTTATGAAAATTAACGTCTCTGTTACAAAGGTAACCCTCGTTCCCTGAAGGAGGGAACGGAGACGTACGTCGGATAGACCGACGAATAGGAATCTCGCTAGAGAGGCCAATCTACTTCGAGTGTAACTAAACGAGCCAATGCACATTGGCATGCAATCATATGCATCAGCTGCTCGCCTCGCAGCGCGGGTATATAATGAGCAGCAGGTGCGTTGCATCTTCAGGTTTTCGCTGAGGAGCCGAACCGGATAGGCGGCAGCATCAGCGGGGTACAGCGACTGTGGCGACGGGACGTACGTCTCCGTTCCCTCCTTCAGGGAACGAGGGTTACCTTTGTAACAGAGACGTTCCCATTCAGTCGGTCACGTTCGACGTACGTCGGACAGACCGACGAATATGAATCCCTACCAAAGCGCCACAGGAGCTGCCCCCTTCCAGCGCTCTGTTGCAAGCCACCTGAACCCCCTTGCCTGAGGATGGTGGGACAGGGCTAACACAGAGAGAGTCGATCACTGCTGTTCCCCAAAACCCATTCAGTGAGGCTATTGGATAACGCTGGGAAAGCGTACCCTTCGCTGGGAAAGGAACGCTGCGGAAGCCACATCCTTCCCCGAAGGAGTTATGTGGAGAAGTACATATGGACTAACCCTGTAGGGCTGTGCTACATATGGAAGAGCTGGGGTGACTCCAACCCGATGAAGGGTAGGTTCTCCCAGAGGGAAAGACACGGGCTTCGTTTAGGAGCAACCGTGGAACCAACCATATGGGATCCCCGTAGGGTCACACATATGGAACCCAGCCTAAACCCGGTTCTCAAGGATACAACGGAGTATCGGCCTGGCGCCAGACGCTGCGCCACGCCGGCTGCCGAAGGGATATCGGAGGACTCGACAGGGTCTGCCTTGTAGGGACTCTCTGGAGAAAAGAAGCGCATGTAGCGCAGCAAGCCGACACTAAGCCGGGGCCTCTCCGTGCCTCTGACCTGTGGCGAGAACATGGGAGGAGACCGGCTCGACACGAAGGCTATAGTATCTAGCGAACGTGTTAGGTGTCGCCCAGCCCGCAGCTCTACAAATGTCTGTCAGCGAGGCGCCACGAGCCAGCGCCCAGGAGGATGCGACACCTCTCGTGGAGTGAGCATGCAACCTGAGCGGGCAGGGCACACCCTGAGCTTGGTAAGCCAGGGCGATGGCATCCACTATCCAGTGGGCCATCCTCTGCTTGGAGACAGCCTTTCCCTTCTGCTGGCCTCCATAACAGACAAGAGCTGGTCTGAGGTCCTGAGGCTTTAGGTTCTGTCTATGTACAGTCGCAAAGCGCGGACTGGACAGAGTAAAGCCAGGGCTGGGTCTGCCTCCTCCGAGGGCAGCGCTTGCAGGCTCACCACCTGGTCCCTGAAGGGAGTGGTAGGAACCTTGGGCACATAGCCAGGCCGGGGTCTTAGTACCACGTGGCTATCACCCGGCCCGAACTCCAGGCATGATTCGTCGACCGAAAATGACTGCAGGTCCCCTACCCTCTTGATGGAGGCCAATGCCACCAGCAGCAAAGTCTTCATAGACAGAATCTTTAAGTCTGCTGACAGCAAAGGCTCAAAGGGAGCAATCTGAAGTGCTCTCAGCACCAGAGTGAGGTCCCAAGAGGGTATGGAGAGGGGACGAGAAGGATTTAACCGTCTCGCCCCCCTAAGGAACCTGATGACCAGGTCGTGCTGACCAACAGATTTGCCATCTAAGTGGTCGTGGTAAGCGGATATAGCAGCAGTATGGACTTTTGAGGGTGGAGGGGGGACAGCCTACGCTCCAACCCTACTGCAAGAAGGAAAGCACGACTCTGATCGAGCATCTTCGGGGGTCTTCCCGGCGAGAAGACCACCACTCGACGAACAGGTTCCACTTTGAGGGCGTAAGCACGTCTCGTAGACAGTGCACGTGCCGAAGTGATGGTGTTAAGTACCTCAGGGGGTAAGTCACCTAGAACCTCCGCATCCCGTCCAAGGGACCAGACATGGAGTTTCCAGAGGTCTGGACGCGGGTGCCAAAGAGTGCCCCGTCTCTGAGAAAGAAGGTCTTTCCTCAGAGGGATGGGCCAGGGAGGGGCTGTCGCGAGGAGTGAGAGTTCTGGGAACCAGGTCCGGTTGGGCCAGTAAGGCGCAACTAACAAGACCTGCTCCTCGTCCTCCCTGACTTTGCACAGGGTCTGTGCAAGTAGGCTCACTGGGGGAAACGCATATTTGCGCAGGCCCCGGGGCCAGCTGTGAGCCAGTGCATCTGTCCCGAGTGTCCCCTCGGTCAGAGAGTAAAACAACTGGCAGTGGGAGGTTTCTGGTGAGGCAAACAGGTCTACCTGAGCCTTTCCGAATTCTCTCCAGATCAGCTGAACCACCTGGGGGTGGAGTCGCCACTCTCCTGGCAGCGCAGCTCGTGATAGCTCGTCGGCCACACGGTTGAGCACACCGGAGACATGAATGGCGCGAAGCGACCTCAGATGCTTCCGACTCCACAGGAGGAGATGGCGGGCGAGTTGTGACATGCGACGGGAGCGTAGACCACCTTGACGGTTGATGTACGCAACGGTCGCAGTGTTGTCCATACGGACCAGTACATGCTTGCCCTGAAGCAGGCCTTTGAGGCGGCTCAGAGCAAGGCGTACTGCCAGCAACTCGAGGCAATTGATGTGCCAATGCAGATGGGGTCCCGTCCAAACCCCTGAGACTGCATGCCCGTATTACGTGGCACCCCAGCCGGTGGCAGAAGCATCTGTGAACACCACAGCATGCCGGGACACCTGTTCTAGGGGCACTCCTGCCCGAAGAAACATGGGGTCCGACCACGGACTGAAGGTTCGGCGGCACTCCTGAGTGATTGGCACCCGGAATGTGCCGCGCTGCCACGCCCATCTCGGGACTCGGCCGTGAAGCCAGTGCTGAAGCGGTCTCATATGAAGCAGACCGAGCGGTGTTACAGCCGCAGCAGCCGCCATATGCCCCAGGAGCCTCTGAAAGAACTTCAGTGGGACCGCTGTCCTGCCATTGAATGTATTCAGGCAGTTCAACACTGACAGAGCACGTTCCTCTGTGAGGCGTGCTATCTGCTCGACCGAATCCAACTCCATACCGAGAAAAGAGATCCTCTGCACCGGGGCGAGTTTGCTCTTTTCCCAGTTGACCTGAAGCCCCAACTGGCTGAGGTGTCTGAGCACCAAATCCCTGTGTTTGCACAACTGATCCCGGGACTGTGCTAGAATGAGCCAGTCGTAGAGATAGTTGAGAATGCGAACACCCCGTTCTCTCATGGGAACAAGGGCTCCCTCCACGACTTTCGTGAAGACGCGGGGAGACAGGGCCAGCCCGAAGGGTAGGACTCTGTACTGATATGCTCGACCTTCGAACGCGAATCTCAGGAATGGCCTGTGTCGCGGAAGAATTGAAACATGGAAGTACGCGTCCTTCAGGTCAATCGCTGCAAACCAATCTCGGGGACGGATGCACTCGAAAATGCGTTTCTGCGTGAGCATTTTGAATGGTAGCTTGTGGAGGCTCCGATTCAAAACTCGCAGGTCCAAGATCGGTCGTAACCCGCCGCTTTTCCTGGGTACAATGAAGTAGGGGCTGTAGAACCCCGACCTCAAATCGGCTGGAGGGACCGGCTCTATCGCGTCCTTCGCCAGTAGGACTGCGATCTCCGCACGCAGGACAGGGGCATCGGCATCTTTCACTGTAGTGAAGAGGACGTCCCTGAACTTGGGGGGGGGCCGGGCGAACTGAATCGCAAAGCCGACCCTGATGGTCCGAAGGAGCCAGCGAGACGGACTGGGGAGCGCTAACCCGGCTCGCAGAGACCGTACAAGCAGGACCAAAGGGACCACCGGTGTACCCGCAGCAGGGCAGCGAGGTGGAACACAGGGACGCGGCTCGGGGGGCTCTCTTTGTGAGGCGGCCCGAAGCGGCGTCACAGTGTGCTAGGCAACACTTACCTGGCTCCACGGATGGACAGAGGGAGCAGTCGAGGCTTTGGCTGCCCGCTGCTCGCTGCTGTCCGCTGGCGACAGAAGAGGGGGATGAGAGTGGTGAGGTTTTTCTCCTCCCACTGCTCTCCAAACCCTCTTCAGACCTGGAAATGGAGGAACTGCTCTTTAAAATTTGGGTACCGCTGCCTCTTGGGTCAGTGGCGGAACAGAAACAAACCCAATAAAGGATTTACCACCTGGCCCTCCTCCAGGGGTGGAAGAGCAGCCCCACCCATCTCTGGGTCGCCCGTCTCAGGGGTGATTCTCACCAACCAGTTAAACAGCTGCAGAGACGGGAGGCGTCATCTCCCCGCAATGGATACAGCAGAGCCTGCTGGGCCGGAGTTTCTTGCAGGGGACGACACCCTTGGCGACGAGCAGACTGAGGGGCGGCCCAAGAGGAACTCAATGGTTTGTCATGGGAAGCTCCCCTATCCGCTACTAACTGAGGAGAACCGCTGGGCTCAGTCCTCGACTGTCACCGAAAGGCCACCTCGTAAGATGGGAGCATTGAGAAAGCATTTAGCTTGACAACCTCTCACACCTCACAAGGTAAGCCAGGGGGCACTTCTGGACCACGGAGGTGGACATCGTCTGGCTGAGGGCCTGCGCCGTGACTTTGATCACGGTTAGTCAACAAGCGCAGCTCAACCCCAGCACAGAACTACCCTCATGCAAAAAGAGTGCCTTGGCCTCACATGCAGGGTGGGTGTGGTCTGTGTACAGCCACCCCATCCAAGAGGGTAGTGAGAGAGGAAAAACTTATGCAGATTGGCACCTTTGGCATTCCATATTTATGGCACCAATATACCCCCATACTGCCAAGTTTTCCATGCACATCTGGAAGACCCAGGAAAGCATGGCTGTAAACTCTGAATCTGAGTCAGCATAAGCACACACCATTACAGTGGGCAGCGTCACCCTCATTTCAAGAGCATAACAGCACTCTCTCCGATGCTGCAATGGACGTCTGTCCCTCAGCTGGAGCTCTGAATGAAATGCTAGGTTCCCCTATGAAAAGGACCAGCAATCCAATCCAGAAACTGCACAGCTTTCAATGCGCTAGAGAGGGAGGGGCCCTAGGGGGTTGGTTCCCCGAAGGAACCCCTCAACCTCATGTCACCCAAGCCATATCAGCAAAGTAGACCTCTTCTGGTGCACCACAGAGGGCGCTACAATGGAGATTACGCAAGGGAACCGCGCATCTAGAGCGCCGAGCGAGCGCTGGGTTGCCGTGACAACCCGCGCTGCAGCCCGGCAGCTCGACGGCACACGACACGCAGAGGAGCGAGAGGTTTGCTCTCGCTGATCTCCGCGGTCTCCCAGAGTGTCGGGCAGAGCCGCGGCTGTGCTTTTACACACAAGCGGCAGCTGGCTAACAACAGAGGGGACTCAAGCTTCCCGGAGAAAGAAGAGTCACGACCGGCGTGTCGACGTGATCATGTTCTCATATGAAAACATGAACACCCACGAACATCATTTCAGCACGCGCCCAGACATGCGAAACGGTGATCGTGGCCGTCAGTGAGGACAGGAACGATCGCATCCAGAAACACAAGTAGGATGTCGTCTTTAAAAAGACGCGAATCTACTTGTGTAAGCTCTTTCAGGGACTTTACTCTTTTAGAAGTGCTGAAGCACGCAGGGGAACGGCCACCGCAACACAGACAGGGATTGTGTGCAGCCTGTCATGTGCTTTCTCTCTCTTTGAAGGCGCTCACTCTTACCAGCCGTAAAAACGGCTTTTCAGCGCTCAAAAGCGCACCGTACCGGCCGTGAGAACAGCCTTCTGACGCTGTCAAACAGCTATTTGCTCAAAAACGGCAAACGAAACAGAAAAAGAGAGGACGTCGACCCCGCTGCTGTGCTGTTCGCCCGCACTCGGAAAAAAAGAGAAGTTCAACCAAAAGCTTGACTCGTCTTCTAGCAGACACTCGCTTGCAGAGAACAGGAACAACACCGTTCGGCTCCGAAGCGAAAAGCTGAAGATGCAACGCACCTGCTGCTCATTATATACCCGCGCTGCGAGGCGAGCAGCTGATGCATATGATTGCATGCCAATGTGCATTGGCTCGTTTAGTTACACTCGAAGTAGATTGGCCTCTCTAGCGAGATTCCTATTCGTCGGTCTGTCCGACGTACGTCGAACGTGACCGACTGAATGGGAACTATAATTATGTTAAATACATTAATTGAGAATTTAAATTGATTAATTAGCAGAAGATATTACTTCACCACCTGCATGTTACATCATTAATGACCGTCCTATATTGTTGAATTAACGTGGTTCATACGACAGAGGTGCGTATGGGTTCAGTAAATAGTAGTGACTAGCTAGTTTTTTTTATGCTTTCTACTTGTCAGCTATCTTTCCTGAAAATAAGGCAATGGCCATCTTAAATGTGGCCCATCAGGAGTTTCAGAAGAGATTTGTACATTTGCAAAGATACCAAAGTCTGCAATCAAAAGTCCAAGATGTTAATATGAGCTCACACAATGCTCTTTTTCCAAGACAAAAGGATCTGCTGTTTGTATTCACTGTCCTATAGTCCTTTAGTCTTGTTGCATTGGTCCCTTTTGAGTCTACTTTATTGCTCCTCAGCAAGCACCTTTCAAAATGGTATTTAATAGGCAAGTGGATACTTTAGCTTTATAAAAGTAAAAATGGAAGTTGGGATGGGACTTAAATTTGCTTGCGCACATGGCATTTGTTGTATGTTTGTGTAGCTTATGTCTGACGAGAGTCTCAACGTAAATGAAAAGCAGGGCGCTTGTGCTGGCACGGCCATGGCCTGGGCTTCCTGCTAGATTACCTGAGCTCTGGCTTCCTGTTGCTTACACAGACCTTTTCCTGACACAATCAGATCTGGCCACCAGTCAACTCATGCGTGGCCACACATAACTGCTGAGTTACGCGATGAACATCGATATAACAAACAACGTTTGGAGGTTTTCACTGAGTGATAAAGTCAGCAAGCACTGCCAAAAGTTAAGAGTTCATTTTAGATGTGTCTTTATCTGGCATTGTGCCCTGATTAGAGCTTAAAACATTCAATAAATTCTGCACATTTCCCATCCCTAATCCTGATATATGTGGTAAATGTAATTGCGCCATGAGAACAGATCAAATTTAGACTGAGCTCTTTTCCGGAGCACAGAAGGCAAACGTTTATCCTTGTTTTCTGGTGAGGCATTCACACCCGGCTGATGTAATATCATGTAAACAAAGTCATCTATCACATTTTCAGACTTTCTGAAACTTTCTTCTGGATTACTCATTATTCTTTTATTCATTACTCATGTATAACAAAACCAAAACCCTCCTTATTTCCCCAGAGAATTTATTTTCCCTGCATTACAGACTAAACTGTGACTTTTCTATGAACTGATCATAATGATATTTGTTGCATGTTCTCTTTTTTTGTTGGGAAATATGTAAAAAAAAAAAAAAAAAAAAAAAAAAAAAAAGATGTGAAAGGAGTAAAAACAGCACAAGTATGAATGCCTGTCTTTAAACACCTTAATGGTCCATGGAACAGGACTTGGCAGGGTTGTGGCGTGTGAGTAATATCCTTCTGTAAGCAGCGGTTACATTTGGGAGACTGGCAATAAATGACTCTTGTGAAATGGAAGTGTGACAGCAGGTTAAGCGAGGAAGGGGACCGTACCGTGAACATTATACGCTGTTATGGAAATAGCAAATAAGACATAATGGCGCCCTGTGTGTATCATATTTTTGACTAAAAATAAAATAGCCTATGGCTTTTATTTAATACAATTTAAAAGAATAGTTTACAATTTAAATAAAAAGTAATTAAAAGTAAAAAGTTTATTTTTAAAAAAGTAATTTTAATCATTCTCATTTCATGCCAAACACATTTTATTTTCATTCTTCTGTGGAAGCAAAGAAATTTGGGTAAACTATTCCATGAATATTACTATACAAGGCTGCAATGTGGATAGATTCCAAACCTCTTAATATTGCATCTGCCATTAGATTCTTTTCCGAACTGAAACTCTGAATCATTCAGACCTCTTCAGCTTAGAGATCTAGAAGACTGCACTTCTTCCCCACCTCCAGTTTATGAGTTGCCTTTTAATATCCTCTTGAATGCCTGGGTGACGGTGAGGCGTCCTTCTGCGATTTGCAGGGGAGTTCTTGTAATCCCTGTACTTCCTCTTTTAAGCCTCTTCCTCTTGCTGTCACCCTACTGGAGAAACTATTCTTGGGAAAAGCATCTTCCTTATCCCGGCCTCATTTCCCTCTTCTCCCACAGATCTGGGAGATCTAGTTCAGAAAGTGCCTCAGGCAGAGCGGGGCCACTGAGGAACATGGAGAGGTGGACAGGGAGGACACAGCAACAGTTGTGTGGGAGAGATCCAAAGGTCACCGACCACAGTGAGGCCATGTAAAGCACCTAACTCAAGGCATAAGACGCAAACAGAAAGCAGACCCCAAACTGAAAAGATAGGGGTCTGCAAAGGGTCAAGACATCAGTTGAGAGACCTTAGCAACATTCTTGGCCATTGAGCCGGTGAAACAGAAAGTACGCCTAAAGGCCGCTGGCAATTATGTGTTTCTAATTTTGACTCCACATACCATTGTGAGAAAAAAAGACATTCCTCAATATCTTCTCCTTACATGATAAAGCAAGCAAGTGTAATGGTTCCAGCTATAACCTCTAATGGAGCAGTACTATTATTATATATTTTCACAAATAACTAGTCAGTTTTAAAGGTAGGTTTTTTCATAAACTCTTTTTGGTTCACACTTTAGTTTAGGGTCCAATTCTCATGATCAACTAACTATTAACTACGACTTCAATAATCTCATAATTACTGCTTATTGATAGTTAGTTAGGTAGTTGTTACATTTAGGTATTGGGTAGGATTAAGGGATGTAGAATACGGTCATGCAGAATAAGGCATTGATATGTGCTTTATAAGTACTAATAAACAGCCAAGATCCTAGTAATACGCATGCTAATAAGCAACTAGTTAATAGTGAGAATTACACCCTAAACTAAAGTGTTACCACTTTTTGTTATACCGGTTAAAACTTGCTTCACATCCTGATAGCATCAATAATAATAATAATAATAATAATAATAAATAATAATAATTATATATATATATATATATAATTTTTATTTATTTATTTTATTTTTTCAAATGTGCACATAAGTTCAAAAAATGACCAAAAAATGTTTGTCCAATCATTGCATTCTTTCTGAATTTCACATTCTGTGAAAAAACAAAACAAAATAGCGACTTTATTCAACAATATCTAGCGATGGGAACAAAATTACTCAGTGATAATTACTTACTGAGTGATTCGAAACAAAAGATTTGTAAAGCTTCGAAGCTTCATGAAGCAGTGTTTTGAAACTGCCCATCACTATTGTTGAATAAAGTCATTATTTTGGTTTTTGGTGTACAAAAAGTATTCTCTTCGCTTCATAATATTAATGCTGAACCACTGTAGTCACATGAATATGTCTTTAGTACCTTTTTGGGCATCTGGAAGTGTTAACTATTTTGCTGGCAATGGAGGCCTCACTGAGCCATCGGATTTGATAAAAAATGTCTTAATGTGTTCTGAAGATGAACGAAGGTCTTACGGGTGTGAAACGACATGAGGGTAAGTAATTAATGACAGAATTTTCATTTTTGGGTGAACTAATCCTTTAAGAGATGGCAACCCATGATACTATCAGAGCTGTTCACATCCTCAAACTCACATTTATGCGTTTCTATGGAAACACTATCAATGCGGAAATGCCTTTTAAGTTGTTTACTTTTCCTTTGTGTATGGTTATTTTTGTAATGTTATGTGCTTTGAGACATGAGGTAATTTAACACCTATACGCTGTAACACTGCCTATACTCTGTAACACTGTAATGACTGCTAGTTGACATGTAGTTGCAAAGTTACTTATAGTTAGTAGAAGGTCTAATGTAGACCATAGAAAAATAAAGTGCTACCAAAGGTTGTTCATGGAATTATCGATGCCAAGAATATTTTTAAGAATGCACAGTTGTGAGTATGCTAGGGGTCTTGTTGAGGACTAGCATGTGAAAGGGGCTTGAACCTCTAGATTGCCTGATATGGCATGAGTAATTTTGTTCAGAAGAAATTTAGCCATCCATGACGCACAACCTTAAGCCTTGGATCAAACTTTTCTGCATTTGAAAAAGTATACAAGTACTGCTGATGTTTCCAAAGATAACCTCCAGTGGATCAGTACGTCCAAGGTTGATTTTTGGTAACATTTATTTTTTATGATCTTTCTAGTATTGTTTATTAATCCTAGTAAGCAAGATGTTAAGCATTTTATGAAATGAAATCATGTCGCCCCGGGTTGTTAGCACACCACTGGGAGTCAAGTTGAGAACTCTGCCAGCTTGTGGCAGTTGAACTGTGAGGCTGCCTGATATGGCATAAGAAATTTCCACTCGGATGAAGCTCAGCCATCCATAACGCACGACCTTAAACCTTGCACAGAGTAAGGAAAAAACTTGGTTTGGCTCCAGTTCTGACTGGATCCTGTCTGCATTTCCAATAAAGTGGATTTGTCGCTGGGCGGAATGCCTTAGCGGCGGAGTCCGAGCTGCTCTCCGGCTGATAAATAGCCTTTGTGAGGGGAGGCGAACGACAGGAAGAGTAAATTTTAGCCAGGAAGGCAAAAGGAGAGGGGAGGGAGCAAGGATAGACAGATGAGGGGGAGCTATGTTATATAGCTGTGCGATGAAAGCACGAGATAGCAAAAATTAGACTTGAGAGTTAAAATATTCTATTCATGGACATTTCCAGCTGTCTATGTTGATGTCAAGAGAGATCCTCATCATTGTGGGCAAACTGTTTTCCAAATGAAGTTTTCAGAGATGCCTGCAGTGTGTTTTTACTCACTGAAAACAGCATTGTTGTGTTGCTGTATGTCAGAACGGCACGAGACACAGTTTCAAATATCAGTGCGCACATTCATTCAGTGAGTGGTTTCTAAGATGGTGGTGACATTTAAAATATTCCCTAAAGTCCCCTGTTCTCACTGACCACTCGACAGAATCAATTTCCTGTCATTGTTTGACTTAGGAATGCATTTCCCAAACTGAGACACTCAACAAAAATCAGACTGAATGACATGATGCAAAAAATGATGGAAATACATTACGCAGTTCCTGTCAATCAGCATTTTGAATCAGGCCTAAGCATGTCATAAAGATTCAAACTTTACTGATATGAATATGAATATCTATGCACACTACCAGTAACATGTTTGGAATAAATAAGAATCTTTTTTTTTTTTTTATGTTTTTGAAGGAAGTCTCTTATGCTCACCAAAATATTTGTTCAAAAACAGAGTAAAAACAGTAATATTGTGACATATTATTACAATTTAAAAGAACCGTTTTCTATCCGACTATACTTTAAAATGTGTTTTATTCCTGTGACGGTAAATTTCATTCAAAAATCATTCTAGTAAATCCAATTCCCCAAACCTTTTATACAGTTTCCAGTAAAATATGAAGCAGCACAACTATTTTAAACATTGATATGTTTCTTGAGCAGCAAACCAGCATATTAGAATTATTTCTGAAGGGTCACATAGAAAACTGTTATTTCAAATGATAGTAATATTTCACAACGTGAACATTTTTTACTGTATTTTTGATCAAATAAATGCAGCCTTGATGATTATAACTGATTTCTTTCAAAAACATTAAAAAACATCAGAATTATTCTAGACTTGATCCATTAAACTTTTTAAACCAGTAGTTTATATATTACCTATTTAGCTTTTTAATGGAAGTATATGGAAGTATATTGGAATGGCATGAATCCTGGCACAGTTTTAAATTCTAGGTGATCTGTTCCTCTAAAAGGGCTGAATGAATTTTATCATGTAAGAATTTAAGCTAATAGACCTATTATTGACTTGTGTCAGTACAAGCCTCATCAATCAGAGGTTATGATTCTGTGCTGCTCCAGCGCTTACGTGTGATAATGGACGAATGTCTTTGAGAGGAGATGTTGTGTTGGAGTTGTGAGGAGAGGGATGGGGGTGTAGAGGGGTCTATCTCATGCTAACTGAGTTAACTGATAGCCTCAGGGGATGTTGGGGGGGTTGATGCTGACCTCTACCAACGTCCCTCCCGGGACCGGTGTGAGGAGAGACAAACATTCCAGAGCAACTCGCCGGCCAGCAGAGACCCCCTGAGAGAACCAGAGCGACAGAGAGAGAGAGCATGGAGAAGAGCAGGAAAGGAAAAAAAATTGGACACTTTCACTCTACTTCTTACAAGCACACATATGCAAAGCATGCACAACATGGACGCTCCCTTGGTCAACATTTCTGTAATTAATTATGGCATAATTCTTAACAGGGCTTAAAACAGGGGGTCTCTCTGTCATTCTGTTATGGTGGACTGCTGCGGTGGTCCTTGGGCCCGGGACCTCAGATGTAGCTCTAGAGGGGCCCTCACCCTCTAACACCAATGTTCTTTCCCAGAGGAAGAATCCCTCATGTGTTCACCCTTCTGCATGGCCTCTTACTAGATTTCCAGCAGCCTGCCTTAAGATTACCCTGCAGAGCAGTTGAGAAGTCATCATTTCTGAAGCTTGGGTAAATCATAAATCACTTTCTCTCTGTCTTTGTAATATTCTCCCTTTCTCATGAGTAACCCAACTAAATGGTGCTATTTCTCTCATAAATTGTGTAAGGCAATAAACTAAGATCACTGACTCGGACAAAAAATAGTAGCATTATGCGATGGACAAACATCCATAACACAAACCTGTATTATAGATACAGGTTAAAATGGTTAAAATGAAAGTCAATTCAGGTTAAAATGAAAGTCAATTTAATGCTAAAAAACATGAAAGATAACTAAATTGTCAAAAATTGCTTCACAAAAACAGAACAACTACCTGCTTTTTGTTGTTCAATTTTGTTCTGATTTGACTGTAGAAAATGTTGTGATATCCACTGAAAATGATCTAACAGGCAGCCAGCCAAATTCATATAATTAAATAACTAATGAAAGTTTTTTTAGATTGACTAATAAAAAATAAAATAATTTAATCAACTGAAAAAGGGAAGTGGTCCTAAGACCGAACCCTGCAGAATGCACAAACCCAAAATCAATCCTGAAAGACTAAGTCTCTAATTCTACTAAAAACAAATCAATGTTGATTTAACGATGACTAAAAACTAAACTAAAGCAACTTCTGATCAGTCAGTACTGGTCTGGTCAGTAATGTATTAGAAAAAGTTGAATCTAACTGTTTATTCTCTTCACACACTAGGTAAAATAACCAGTCTCTCATGTTGCGTCATTTATTCCTTCAGGCTACAGGAAATAGTCACATATAGTTCATGTGACCAAAATACTGCATTTCCTTGGAGTCCTAATTCTTCTCAGTATATTTAGAGATTTCCAAAGCAGGCCATTTAGCAACATCTGCTGATAAACTTGGAGCTATGTTATATTTTCACTTCTAAGTTAGCTAAATAAAGCAGGCCTCTGCTACTAAAATCGCATATACAAGAAAGGAACAGTCAAATCTGAGCAGAAAAGGCATTCTTGACATTCCAAAAACACCCCAGAAAAGCTGTACTTGTTTTAAACCCTGTCCTCCTCTTCAAATCCCCTTCCATGGTTTCCAGAGTCTCTATGGCATCGTTTGTCTTTATACGGTCACAACAAACACATGCGCTCATAAGTAGGAAACCAGACTTTTTTTTATCCTTTCTCGGTACAGTCATTGCTAGTACATCTTGCAGCATTGAATGGGTGTAAACATATGGGATGGCTATTCCTGTCCGCTCAGAACAACAGAGACATTTTTCAAACTGAAATTCATACTTGGATTTCTTTCTCTCAGGACTCTCTTCCATCATTCTAGCAACTCACAGAGAGACGCTTCCCCCTTTACTGTCATTTCACATTAACGGTGGGGTCTTACTAAGTGTTGGCCTATGGCTTTGCTTTGAATTACAGCTTACTGCACAGAGAGGGCAGTACACTACGACTTTATGGCGTTATTATGCATGCTTACGCTTGACACTTGAAAATTTACGTTAAGCCTGTGAAACCGTTACCACACTGCCACTAGACAAATAAATCAGATAGGATCAGTTAAAAGGTCTTGATTTTTCTTAAAAAAATAAGTTTTGATTTATCAAGTAATAGTTTGAGGATGGCTAGCTAGCACAGCAGAAGAAGTTATAGTTCCTCAGGTTATAGCTACCATGAAACACAGAATATGTGGCATGAATGTGGAATGTTAAAACAGAATGTGGCATGTTCACATGAAGAAAGCATGAGTGGTGGTTACCTGTGCCGCTATTAATGTTAGTAAGGCATTAGTATGTGATTGCTAAGATGTTTTGTGCACATTGTGTCATTATATTTTCCAAGTATACTTCATGTAGTAAATATACTATTATCAATACTGGTATGTGTACTATTTCAATACTTCTTGGAACTAAAAGTAAACTTGTATAAACCTTTTAGTTTATAAAAAGTTACTTTTAAAGTGTACATTTTGAGTGCACAGTTAGTTTACATTTATTTGATTCTTTAGTAAATAGAGTAAGCACAACTACAAGCCAAGTATACTTAGAACACTTAGATACTTTATTAAGTATATCTTGATTAAAATAATTAAGCAAAAGTAAGCCAAATATACTTTTCCATATACTTGGTGGTATAAGCCAAGTATACTTAAGTATAATTTGAAATATATCTCTGATAATAATAATAATAAAAAAAGGTACACTGAAAATATATTGTACTTTCATATTTTTAGTTTAAAAGTATACTAATAGCAAACTTTTTTTTTTTTTTTAAGTCCGATCACACCTCTCCTCAACCAGCTGCACAACTCACTAGCTACATTTACATGTACCCAACTAATCTGGCTCAATCAGACTGAAAAGATTTCATGTAAAAACATTAATCCATCCGATTAAGCTCAATCTGAATTATTTTAGAATTTGATTCGATTTGATCTTATTAGTCAAAAAAAGTGCAATACACTCAGTCGTCAAGAATAACACAGCAAGTTAAAAACTTGTTTCCATAGCGGTCCTTGCAGATAATACATCGCCAGAGCTACTTTGTGATATCTGATCTTATCAGGGGCCTCTTAGACGCCTTTAGAGACCACGTCATCGTTGTACTTCCAAGACTTCGCAGTTTCCCACCTCCCCCATGAGTCACGGCTCAAAAATGACAGCATCCAAATTGTGTGTGGGGATTTTGTGTGGGCAATAGATATATATTTCAACTATCATCATTTGCTAAAAATAATGTGCTAGCCCCCATTAATGGGGTGCTGTTAAAAATCACAAATTTGGCATATCTGCAGCCTTCTCTGTCCCAAGAGAATGTCATTAGGCGGGTCTGGGAAACTAGACTGACACTGGCCCAGCCAGACAGAAATACACACCATGAGAATGAGAAAGCGGGCATATTTTTCTTTTTTTCCCCCAATCTTTTTTATTTTAATAGCCCGATGACTGACACACCCAGCAAGCAGAAAGCTAACCCTGCATGGCTGTTGACAGATGAGATAACTCACTCATTCAGTGGGCAGCACAGTATGGCAAGGACACACACATGTAAAACGTTCTCAGAGGAGAACCGTTTGGTTGGCAGGACTATTGATGGAAGAGCTGACTATCCTCAGGACTCCTGTAAACATTGATCTCAGTCGAGGGTTTTGAACAGTTTGTCCTTTGGACACATACAAATTCTACTTTTCCCATCCTTGACAGATGGAATCACACATAGACTCATTGACTTTCACGCAATTTATATTCAGAAAGACTAATTTAACTTTTTACACTCCAGCTAACACAAAAGGTTGATTATTCACTATGGTCACTAACACCGAGATTTGAACTTCACTGCACATTCAGTCAAAAATTTCTCGGTAACCTAGTGAGCTGGCTGGATAGACAGCATTTTAGGGCATCAAAAATACAATCCTGATTATGTTGCCTTGTAAGATACCTTGTTTTATGCACATTCTAAAGGCCCCAATACACTTCACTTGAAATCAAAGAATAAACTGGTCTGACATCATTTTGAACAAAATCAGGCCAAAATGAAGTTTGCTTGGAGTTGCATTTCAAGAGTTTAAAACAGCTTGCCAAAGAGAACTTTCTGTAAAAGTTTGAACTACCATTGGTCCATGGCGATGACGCAATATGTAGGTGTGTCTCTGAGGCTCCGCTTTTTTTGATGTAGAAATCATCTCCAGTTCATTTCTTCGGGTAAGTGCATGGAGGTCTGGTTTCTGCATATAATAATAAAAAAGCTGCTTTATAGTAGAAATTAAAGTTTGGTTAACTGAAAGCAACACTGCAGTCCCACTTTATATTAAGTGGCCTTAACTACTATGTACTTACATCAAAAAATAAGTACAATGTACTTGTTAGGTTCATATTGAATTGCAAAACACTTTTGCTGCTATTGATGTGGGATACGGGTAAGGTTAGGGAAAGCTTTGATGGTATGGGTAGGTTTAAGGGTAGGGGTAAGGTATAAGGGATGGGTCAACAGTGTAATTATAAATGTAAATAAAACAGAAATTAATTACAGATGTAATTATATGCAGGTGTTTTTAAAATATAAGTACAATGTAAAACATGTATGTACACAATAAGTGGATTGTATCAAATGATTAATTTAAATGTAAGTACATAGTAGTTAAGGCCACTTAATATAAAGTGGGTCCTTTTGTTGTGTTTATTTTGTTTTTGAAAGGAAAGCGCACAGCACAGATTTACATATTCATCAAAATATCGTTCTCGGCAGTGTGGGTGGAGTAATTTCAAATTTATTTTTACCCCTAAGTGAAAATAAAATGTTTTATAAAATACCACAAAGGTGGATCTAATTAAAACAGATGCTTCACATAATATTTGCTATGTATTGTTATGCGAGTCAAGTATATTTTGCAATTCATGTGAAGAGTGGTATTTGTGTGGCTTGTGTGCCAGTAAGAGTATATGTAGATCATCCTAAATCAATTACTTATGATGTTTTAATTTACTTAGGATGCTGTCATTTGATGACAGTAGGTATTGAAGCAAAGCATGCCATAATAATTTTTAGATTATATAAAAAAAAAAAAAAAAAAAAAAGACAGTACACCTTTTGTGAATATGCAATATGTTGTTTGTTCCTGACTTGGAATCATGGAGTTATATTCGGTTTTCAAACATATTGCAAATGACAGGGCTGATCATGTCGGTCCACAGCCAAATTGTTTTTTAATTTGCATATGAGAACAGATATCAGTTAGCTGTAGATATCGGTGAGCTGCTATTCAAACACAATGAACAGAGGAAGCCAATTACGGAAGAAACAGACTAATATGTATGTTTTTGTTATCAGTTATTTAAAACATTCTCTGGCCATGCATGCTGTAATCCCAGCACAATGTTGTGTGACGCACATTTGTCAAATGATAACAAACAAAGAGAAGATGAGAAGGATTTTTTTTTCTATTGATGAGGTAGTTCATATCACTGAGGCTGTAGAGGAAGTGTATAATATGAACTTTAAATAATGAATTTAAAATTCATTTCAAATTTTGTTTAACCCTAAAGCCTACCGTATCATATCTGATACATGAATTTCGTTCTCTACTACTCATCTGAATTCTACAAGATTTCTGGGAGACATGTGTCGGGTTCTTTAAGGGTCCGCCTGGAAACAAAGCGTCTCGGGTTACATCTGTAACCCTGGTTCCCTGAATAAGGGAACGAGACGCTGCGTAAGCGCTTTGGGAACGCCTCTGTGTGTTACGTCTTGAAGCACTCGTGAAATCGAACCAATAGTGTGACGGGACGTCAGAGCGGGTGACGTCACGGACCAGGAAACTATAAAGCACCCTTGAGAACAAAGAACGCCAGCTTCTGAAATAGGGATGAAGCAGATGCTCACAGGCGTGCTGGGAGTATGGCTAAGCTACGCATCGTCTCGTTCCCTTATTCAGGGAACCAGGGTTACAGATGTAACCCGAGACGTTCCCTTTCATGGGAACATCGACGCTGCGTAAGCGCTTTGGGAACGCTATCCCAACTAGGCCATAGGACCAAATGCATGTCTGTTATCTCTTCAGGACGACAGTACTGAGGACCCTGGAGTGGAGCCCAAATCAAGGTTATAGAACCTAATAAAGGTATGCTGAGACGACCACCCAGCAGCCTCACATATGTCATTGAGGGGAACCCCTGACATCAAAGCCTTTGAGGCAGCCATACCCCTGGTGGAATGTGCCCGGACAGCCAATGGAGAAGGCTGCCCGGAAGACTCATAGGCAAGCGAGATGGCCTCGACCACCCACTTACTCATTCTCTGCTTGGACGCCGGACCTCCTTTGTTAGGAGATCCGTAACATACAAATAATTGTTCAGATTTTCGCCACAGGGCAGCTCTGTGGACGTAAGCATCTAAAGCCCTCACTGGGCAGAGCAGATTTAGTTTTTCCTGATCCGCATTTGCAAAAGGTGGAGGACAAAAGGCCTGCAGCACAATCAGCCCCGGGACACTTGTAGGGACCTTGGGAATATACCCAGGTCTCGGATGCAGAAAAGCTTTGACCATTCCAGGTGCAAAGTCTAGACATGAAGGAGCAACGGATAGTGCTTGTAAATCTCCAATTCTTTTGAGAGATGTTATGGCCAGAAGAAATATGGTTTTCAAAGTGAGAAACTTCTCAGACACTTCTTCCAAAGGTTCAAAGGGAGCCGCAGCTAACCCTTCCAACACAATGGCTAGGTCCCAGGACGGAGTTTTTGTGCGTACCACAGGCCTCAGCCTCTGAGTACCACGGAGAAAACGTATGACCAAAGGGTTTCTACCCACAGAAACGCCTTCTATTTTAGCGTGATAAGCAGAAATCGCTGCAATATATACCTTCAATGTAGAAGGGGTTAAACCGTCCGAGAATTTTTCTTGGAGAAATTGCAGTACATGACTGATGGAGGAGTGGAACGGATCCACCTGTAGTCGGCTACACCAAGTAGCAAACAGCTTCCACTTATACGCATAAAGTTTTCTCGTGGATGGAGCTCTGGAGTGGAGAATGGTCTCTACAACCTCGGTTGAGAGACCGGATTCTATGAGCTCGGCCCCCTCAGGGGCCAGGCCCACAGTTTCCATATCTCCGGGCGGGGGTGAACTATTGAGCCACCCGCTTGAGACAGAAGGTCCTGCCTGATTGGAATCTCCATGGGGGAGCCTTCTAAGAGGGATACTAGATCCGTGAACCATATCCGGGTCGGCCAGAACGGGGCTACCAATATTAGACGGACCCCGTCCCGTCGAACCCTCTCCAGAACTCCGGGGAGCAGAGCGATCGGGGGAAATGCGTACAGACGCAGCCTCGGCCACGTCTGTACCATAGCATCCAGCCCCAGAGGGGCTGGATGGGTCAAAGAATACCACAACGGGCAATGAGACGTCTCTTTCGAGGCAAACAAGTCGACTTCTGCGCGACCGAAATTCTTCCATATCAGCTCCACCACCTCGGGGTGGAGCCTCCATTCCCCGGGCCTCGGCCCCTGCCTCGACAGGATGTCTGCCCCCACATTTTGATGTCCCGGGATATAAGCTGCTCTCAGAGAGAGAAATTTCCCCTGGGACCATAGGAGGATCTGATGTGATAATTTGCACAGCTGGCGAGACCTCAGACCCCCTGATGGTTGATATAGGAGACCACCGACATGTTGTCTGTACGAACTAACACGTGATGGCCCCTTAGGTCTGGGAGGAAGTATTTGAGTGCTCGAAATACCGCCATCATCTCCAGCTGATTTATGTGCCAGGAACGATGATGGTCCCCCCAAAGACCCTGAGCTGAGCGACCACTCATGATCGCCCCCAGCCTGTGAGAGACGCATCCGTCGTTAGCATTTTGCGACGACAAGGAGCCCCCAACACAGGACCTTGGGACAGAAACCAGGGTTTCTTCCACACTGCCAAGGCACGAAGGCATCGCCGCGTGACCTTGATTGTGCGAAAAGGATTTCCCCTCGGAGAAAACCCCCTGGTTCTGAGCCACCACTGTAACGGTCTCATGTGCAGCAGACCAAAAGGTATCACGTTGGAAGCGGCTGCCATCAGACCTAACAGTTTCTGAAACTGTTTTACAGTGAGTGACTGGCCTAATTTCACCCCTTTCATGGTTGAGAGAATAGAATTCACCCGGGCAGGAGACAGATGTGCCTGCATCGTCGTGGAATTCCAAACTACCCCTAGATAGCTGGTAGTTTGAGCTGGAAGAAGCACACTCTTCTTGGTATTGAGTCTCAACCCTAACCTTCTCATGTGTGACAGAACTACATCTCGATGTTGAACTGCCTGTTGCTCTGATTGAGCCAGAATCAACCAGTCGTCGATATAATTCAGCACGCGGATGCCCTGGAGTCTCAGCGGAGCCAGAGCCGCATCCACGCACTTTGTGAAGGTGCGGGGTGAAAGAGATAGGCCGAACGGAAGAACCTTGTATTGGTAAGCTTCGCCCCCGAAAGCGAACCTGAGGAACTTCCAGTGTGAAGGATGGATTGACACATGAAAGTACGCGTCTTTCAGATCTATTGTCACGAACCAGTCCTCGGACCTGATCTGTGTGGTGATCTGTCTGAGAGTAAGCATCTTGAACTTGAGCTTTTGTACTGAGCGATTTAACATGCGTAAATCTAGAATAGGACGCAACCCTCCATCCTTCTTCGGAACTATGAAGTAGCGGCTGTAAAACCCTGACTGTTTGCCGGGAGGAGGAACCCTCTCGATAGCTCCTTTTTGCAAAAGTGTCATAACTTCTTGTTCCATGACCAGAGACTGCTGGGGGCCCACCACTGTAGGGAGGACCCCGTTGAACTGGGGCGGGCGAGACCCGAATTGTATTTTGTAACCCTTTTCTATCATCTGCAGTACCCACTGAGAAATATTGGGAAGACGTTTCCATTCTTCCAAAAATTCTACTAAGGGAACCAACCTCTCGAGGCTGGTCTCTGGTGTTTTTTGAGCACTTGGCTCGACGCCCTGGAGCGGCGCACCGGCAGGAAGAAGTCGAATCAAGCGCTGACCGGCCCTCCTCAGAGGGTCGGTGGGGGCCGCTGCGCCCCGTAACGCACGAGACGGCGGGGTTGGCAGAACGGCCCCCTGAGGGCGCCGAAGAGGGGTTAGTATTATAGATTTTAATTTTACAAGACCCTCTTCGGAGGGGCTGCCCTCAGAAGTCCTGAACCCCTGACGTCAGGACTTCTTCGAAGCCTTCCTCGCGATAATGACAGTCCGCAGATCTGTCTTACCCTTGGAAGGCTTCGCTTGCGTTGCCCTCCCCGGTCCCCAAGATCTTTGCGGGGGAGCACGGGTGGCAACACTTTGTTTCTGTTGCGCTCTATGCGCAGTCGAGGAGCTTGTAGACGGCCGAGGCTGCTCCCGCTCAGCAACCTCGGCAGAGCGGCGAGGGAGGAACTTTTGGAAGGCCGCCGACTGTCTTTTTGCCTCCTGGAACCTCTCAACGACAGATGTAACTGAGTCGCCGAAGAGGCCCAGGGGAGACACAGGTGCATCTAGAAGCACAGACTTATCTCGCTCTTTTATATCTGATAAGTTGAGCCATAAATGTCTCTCCGTGGCCACCAGGGCTGCCATAGAGCGGCCTATTGATTTTGCCGTCTCCTTGGTGGCCCGGAGAGATAAGTCGGTAGCCTTCCTGAGCTCTTGGATAGCGTCAAAAGTCGCCTCGCCACTCTCGTCTATCTCCCCCAGCAGGTCGGCTTGATATGCCTGGAGGATGGCCATAGTGTGGAGACATGCGGCCGCCTGACCTGCTGAGGCATAAGCCCTGCCCACCAGCGCTGATGTTGTACGCAGGGGTCTGGTGGGCAAAGTCGGGGATTTTAGGGACGATGCTGTCTCAGGCGAGAGATAGCTCGCGAGCGTCTCCTCAACCTGAGGCATCGCCCCATAACCGTGCTGTTTACCTCCTACTATATTACTATATAGAGTGGTTTGTGGGTTGTAAACACGAAATTGTGCTGGCTTGTGCCACGATCTCCACACCTCGGTGTGGAGATCGTGGAAAAACGGCAATCCCCGGGGCTGAGGCTGTGATCGGGCGGGGAGAAAGCGCTCATCCAATTTGCTTTTTGTTCGCGCTTCTGATCTTTCTTCTGGCCATTCTATTTTTAACTTTGCCACCGCCCGAGTCACAACATCTAAAAGCTCCTCATGAGCTGGAGATGAGGATGGCGGGTCCTCCTCTCCAGCCCCGACGCTCGCTACATCCATCTCCTCGGAGCTGGATAAGTGAAGCGCCGGTGCAGGTGCCTCTACCCTGGGGGAAGAAACCGCAGCGCGTGCTTCCGCAGCCAGGGGAGAGACACTGGGTCTGGCGGGTGAAGGCTGAGATAGGGCAGGACCCGTCTCTAGCCCCTCCGCCAGATCCATCTGTGAACCCCAGGACTGAAGCCGCCGCTGTGCCTCGGCAGCAGCGGGACCCGAACCCTGGGGAACACTCGCCGCGGCGCCCTCTTTATTCTTGTCAAAGAACGCGCGGCGTGAGCGGAGTGTACGGAGCGTCAGTTTTTCACAATGTACACAGACAGCTCCCTCGAGAGCTGCCTGTGCATGCTCCACTCCCAAACAAGCAACGCACATCTCGTGTGTATCCCCGCCCGTGATGAAGCGAGGGCAGGGATGAACGCACTTAACAAACTGTTGCTTGCTTGAACTCGCCATTTGTGTCTCACAATATATATATGTATATATTATATGTGCTTGGTGAACTAAAATACTCTTGTCCTCGGACGAAGAGATATTTTGTTTGCTGTGTAGATATAAAGGGACAGACAACACCAAATAAGACACACGATAACACAGAGCGCTGCTGAAGACTTCAGAAGCTGGCGTTCTTTGTTCTCAAGGGTGCTTTATAGTTTCCTGGTCCGTGACGTCACCCGCTCTGACGTCCCGTCACACTATTGGTTCGATTTCACGAGTGCTTCAAGACGTAACACACAGAGGCGTTCCCAAAGCGCTTACGCAGCGTCGATGTTCCCATGAAAGGGAAACGCCATGACGCCAAACCAAATGGAAGACGCAAGCTGCTGTGTTTACAACTGTGACAATGAGCGTTTTTAATTAAGATCAACTAAACACTGGATTTTTAAAAGTATGTGAAGTATGTAAAGTTTGTGGTATAGACTCTTTAAAATACATCCAAGAGGGATATCGACATTAGATTTTCACGCCCCTAAACATGACATGGAACAAAACAAACTGGGATTGGTTGTTTTACATGTCAAATGGCCTCTGGGCCATCCTTGGCCAATGAAATCTGCTATGTAGTCCAGATCTTTTGCTGTCAGTCTGAACATGTGATCTTCCTGGGACATGTTGAAAGCAAGTGTACCAAAACAAGTGATTTATTATTTGCTATGCTGTACTAAAACACATGGATTATGGTCAAATTAGCAACTTCCTTCCTAACCTTTTTCATTTACTTAAGAATAAAGAGGTATTGATTGGTGTTGATTCTAGCATTTTAGCTAGAATGATAAAGTTGAGGAAGGAAAAACTGAATCTGGGCTTGTTGTTGGTGATCCCTTTCACTGAAGACCAAAGTAACCTTGTGCCGTTACTGCTGAATTTAGACTCTAGCCATTCTGCACTCCCCAATCTACAGGCCAAAACCGTGTCCAACACATCTGTCTAGCATAGCCATTGTGCTCCTGTGCTCCGTTGTGCTCCTTAGCCAATGAAAGCTACGATGAAGTCCAGACCTTCTGCCATCAGTCTGAAGGTCTGGACTCTATTGTGGCTTTTATTGGCCAAGGACTGCCCAAGACAACGTCTGACTGACTTGTAAAGCAACCAATCACAATTTGTTTTGTTCTGTGTCATTTTTAGGGCGTGAAAATGCAGTCGTCCCCAAAATAACAGACTGTGTATCTAATAAATTATTAATTCAAGAACATTGTGCAAGGTTACTGCAACAGTGGCGCACAAAACTTCACACACTTTTGAAAATCCAGCATTTAGCTGATCCTGGTAAGCACTTATTGTCACAGCTGTACATTTGATGGCCTTCCTCTTGCTTGAGGGGGTTTGGTGACATGATGGCTTTGTTTCTAGTGAACCGTTAAAGAACGTGACACATATGAATCCAGGAAATCCTGTAGAATTCAACCAATCAGATGATGACTTTGAAACTCCTGAAGTGTTTCCCATTTTGTGTGCCATATGCATCAGTTATTCAGCCAACAGTGACGTCTGAGGCTGAGACTATCCCCTGTATAACTATGGTTGTTGTTAAATTTAATCATAGTTTTCTCTTAAGGGAATTGTCTTTTCAAAATATTAGGTTATCATGTCAATAATCCATGGTGGTTCAAAAAGACGACACTTCTTGCAGTCACTGATATGGAAACAGCTCCCTGCTGAAAAATCCAACATGTTTGTCCAGACTGGCTTAGAGCTGATATAGTGCTGGTCTGGCTGGTGGATCAGCATAGCCATTCTGTTCTCAGATCTAAACTGGTGTAGCTGGTCCACCAGCACTCCCACTTCCCATGCTGGAGACCAGCAAACCAGCATCCCACGCTTCTCCCAGAATGCAGAACATACCTTATGCTGGTGACCAGCAATGCAGGATTTTTCAGCTGGGCTGCCACTGGATCGGATATATCTAGTTGGCTTGCACTGTCTTAACGTGTTGTTGAGATCATCCTGACCATAATCAGTTGCTTAAGGACAGAGTTTCACAAGGAGAGATCCTCCTTGGGCAACTCTGATCGTGGTCATTAAGATCTCATGCTCCTTTAATGTGTGGATAAACGTCATTTAGTATATTCTCTTTCCTCCTTAGGAAACTGATCAGTTGTTTGTAGCTAAGTAGATGTTTCATGGTGTTATGGTTGAAATCTACCATCAGAAAGATGCTTGAGCAGGGAAAAACAGTTTCATTAACGGCAATAAGCGCTGAAAAGTCAATACAAAGAAGTTAAACAAAAAATTATTTAGACAGTGGATGTGTGTGTTAATTTTGATCATTTGTCCTGTGAAACGCTGTTTTAATGACAGCGAGGAGTGCTATAGGCACATAATAATTCCTCTTTAAACTAAACTACATGTGATTTCATGTTATGACAAATTTTTTTAAATGATCAGTGATGCACATTTAGTGCACATATTATGGAAGACACTGCTGAAATCAGTGGTCGAAAGGCCCATTGTCCAGTTTGAATATGTTAAATGATAAAAGCTTCTACTGTACAACCGCAGCTGCATGGAGGTGTTGATGTCGTGTGAAGGCATCTTCAAACAATTATTAAAAATACCACTGTATTTGAAGGATACAGCTTGAAGAAAATGGTAAAATTTGCATGTTTCCTTTTTAAAACACTTTGTAAATGATGTGCAGAGTTAGACAATTGTATTTACACTGCAATAAATAAGTAGGCCTATCTGTTTCCACTAATAATAGCTTATAAACATCCTAAAATATATGTTCATTATCAGCAAAACTGCATACATTTGATTTGATTTGAATTGTTTAAACCAATTAAACTACTATTTGGCCAGTGGAAATAAATGAATTAACTCTATTCTAAAAACTTTATCTAGGAAGTACTTTATACAGTTTTGTTTTTATGGATATTTTGATATATTTATTCTAAAACATAAGGATATTGGATTATTTTTAGCAATGTAATATGTATGGTACAATTGGCATTTATAGTCTGTATCTAATATTTTCCGATGTCTAGAACCTTTGATGGTGTTAACCATGGTGTCACGTCGATTGTAATATGCATGACTAGGCGTTGTAAGCTCCATATATGGTGATTTCAGGGAGGAGACAGAGTGGAGATGCACGTATGCACAATCTTCCGCTGACTGGGATTTATTAAGGGATTTTTGCACAGATTCTGGCGTACACTGGTTTTATGAATCTGAAAACTTATGTGCGTTCACAGAATCTAGCTTTTTTGCATACGTAAACTTTTAGGATGAAATCTATGTAAAGTTTTATAAATGAGGCCCCTGGTGAACAGCAATAAATCTGATGGTAGATCAGCAGAGGTGTGGAAGGTAGCCAGGCATGTCATTTACCTTTAAACATTAGTTCAGCTGACAGACTGTGTGTTTGAGAGGAGATATTTCAGGTTAATGAATGAAAGGAGCAATTCAGGTGATGTGAGAGATTAATAATGTTGCTCTGCAAGGAAGAGTTGAGGCTTGGATCAATTGGCAACAGTATGTACAATATTAGGAAAATAAAAGATAATCCATATAGGGGAAACCAAGTCAAACATGAATGCAACAGCTTTACAATACATGGAAAGAAAACAACTGACAAACACTGACTAAATCACTGGGCTGTTTATACACAGAAGAAAGACTGTGTCTTTCAAGAAACAAGAAAGATCTGCAATCAAGGGGAACCAATGAAACAAAAGGACTACAAAGGGACAACAATACAATCCAGGAAACAAAGACATGAAACACTACATAATAAAAGTCCTTAAAAACCAAACACATGGGAATCTGTGACAAATACAGTATGTGTGACGTGACGACTCTTACTTGATCAAACCTCTATCATAATTTTATTGCAGTGTTGAGGAAAGGGTTTTCTGAGTTTTGCAAAAATCTGCCCTTATACAAAATAAAAGAGATAAAACACATTTTGATTTATTATTTCTAATAGATTTTGATTTAATATTTCTATATTTAAGAATACATATAACAAAGATTTTATTTATTTATTTATTATTATTATTATTATTATTATTATTACTATTACTCAAAATATTTAAATGTGGCTTAGATTTGCCACATTTTCTTTTATGTACATGGAAACATTTACATAAATGATTACATAATAAGGTACTTGTGCGATTGTATATTCTTTTAACACTTGTTGGCCTGGTTTCAAAGACAGGGCTTAGACTAAGCCAGGATTAGACCTTAGTTCAGTTAGGACATTTAATTAGCTTTAATAAACATGCTGGTGTGCATCTTGAGACAAAACAATAGCACTGATATATTTTAAGATATGTCAGTGCAAATTGCTTTTAGTTAAAAGCTCAAATATGAGTTTTAGTAGGCTATGGGACTAGCTTAAGTCTTGTCCGCAAGGGAATGTGTTATTCAAAAATAAGTAATACATTTCAAGGGTTATTCTGTTCTGTCGAATTATCATTATCTGCAAATGTTAAATTGCATGTAGTGTTGTTCTTATGTCTAGTAGCCTATCGTTTTGCTCTGCTCTATTACACTGAGCTTCTACATTACAGATGTAAACATTGTTAAAGCAACTGTATTGTTTCTTCAGTCAAGGGACATTACAAATTAATTATTCTGTGTGTGTGTGTGTGTGTGTGTGTGTGTGTGTGTGTGTGTGTGTGTGTGTGTGTGTGTGTGTGTGTGTGTGTGTGTGTGTCACACAATGACCAGCAGCACTGTATTTCCATCCTAATGTCTATTGACAGCTTTTGTGCCATGCTATTATACAAACCCGATTCCAAAAAAGTTGGGACACTGTACAAATTGTGAATAAAAACAGAATGCAATGATATTTCAAATTTCAAAATTTTTTATTCAGAATACAACATAGATGACATATCAAATGTTTAAACTGAGAAAATGTATCATTTTAAGGGAAAAATAAGTTGATTTTAAATTTCATGGCAAAAGTTGGGACAAGGCCATGTTTAGCACTGTGTGGCATCCCCTCTTCTTTTTACAACAGTCTGGGGACTGAGGAGACAAGTTGCTCAAGTTTAGGAATAGGAATGTTGTCCCATTCTTGACTAATAAAGGCTTCTAGTCGCTCAACTGTCTTAGGTCTTCTTTGTCGCATTTTCCTCTTTATGATGCGGCAAATGTTTTCTATGGGTGAAAGATCTGGACTGCAGGCTAGCCATTTCAGTACCTGAATCCTTCTTCTAGGCAGCCATGATGTTGTAATTGATGCAGTATGTGGTCTGGCATTGTCATGTTGGAAAATGCAAGGTCTTCCCTGAAAGAGACGACGTCTGGATGGGAGCATAGAATTAGTTGTTCTAGAACTTGGATATACCTTTCAGCATTGACGGTGCCTTTCCATTACAGTAGTATTCCTGTATGTGATGCACTGCCGTCTAAGGGCCCGAAGATCATGGGCATCCAGTATGGTTTTCCGGCCTTGACCCTTACACACAGAAATTTTTCTAGATTCTCTGAATCTTTGGATGATATTATGCACTGTAGATGATGATAACTTCAAACTCTTTGCAATTTTTCTCTGAGAAACTCCTTTCTGATATTGCTCCACTATTTTTGGCTGCAGCATTGGGAGAATAGGTTATCCTCTGCCCATCTTGACTTCTAAGAGACACTGCCACTCTGAGAAGGTCTTTTTGTACACAACCATGTTGCCAATTGACAATTATACCAATGTTGCCAATAAGTTGCAAATTGGTCCTCCAGCTGTTCCTTATATGTACATTTAACTATTCCGGTCTCCTATTGCTACCTGTCCCAACTTTTTTGGAATGTGTAGCTCTCATGAAATCCAAAATGAGCCAATATCTGGCATGACATTTCAAAATGTCTCACTTTCAGCATTTGATATATTATTTGTATTCTATTGTGAACAAAATATAAGTTTTTGAGATTGTAAATTATTGCATTCCTTTTTTATTCACTATTTGTACAGTGTCCCAACTTTTTTGGAATTGGGTTTGTAGAATATAATGTTGGCTCATATCTCAGTTTGTTAAAATGAATGGAAAACATGCTTACAGTGTATTTGCATGTACCACATGTTAATGTGTTTACTGTTTTATCGACAGTGTGCCACAAATGCTGTTCATTGGCATCATCACATAAAACCTGATTATTCCTATATATAAAGGTGCCATAGAATGTGCTTTCAAAAGATGTAATAAAAGTCTAAGGTGTCCTCTGAATGTGCCTGTGAAGTTTCAGCTGAAAATACCCCATAGATTTTGTTTAATTCATTTTTTAACTGCCTATTTTGGGACATCATTAAATATGCACCAATTCAGGCTGTGGCACCTTTAAATTCTCCTGCTCCCCACCCCCGGAGCTCGCGCTTGCCTTACACAGCATAAACAAAGTTCACACAGCTAATATAACCCTCTAAATGGATCTTTACAAAGTGTTCATCTTGCAGCATATCTAATCACGTAAGTATAGTATTTATTTGGAGGTTTACATTTGATTCTGAATGAGTTTGATAGTATGCTCTGTGGCTAAAGCTAACATTACACTCTGTTGGAGAGATTTATAAAGAATGAAGTTGTGTTTATGAATTATATAGACTGCAAGTGTTTAAAAAAATTAAATAACGACAGTCTTGTCTCCGTGAATACAGTAAGAAACGATGGTAACTTTAACCACATTTAACAGTACATTAGCAACATGCTAACATAACATTTAGAAAGACAATTTACAAATATCACTAAAAATATCATGATATCATGGATCATGTCAGTTATTATTGCTCCATCTGCCATTTTTCGCTATTGTCCTTGCTTGCTTACCTTGTCTGATGATTCAGCTGTGCACATCCAGACATCCTGCTCTTGTGTAATGCCTTGAACATGACCTGGCATATGCAAATATTGGGGGCGTACATATTAATGATCCCAACTGTTATGTAACAGTCAGTGTTATGATGAGATTCGCCTGGTCTTTTAAACAAATTAGATTTATATAAGAAGGAGGAAACAATGGTATTTGAGACTCACTGTATGTTATTTCCATGTACTGAACTCTTGTTATTCAACTATGCCAAGGTAAATTCAATTTTTAATTCTAGTGCACCTTTAAAGTCGACATAAAAGAAAAGTTGCAAAAGTAATTTTCCTATGATGTAGAATCCATTCTTCCCTGTTGTAATGTATATCAGATTGAAAAGGCCTAAAGTAAACATTTAGGTGGGGCTTGATTTTGTCTACGGGGAATTTATTGGATGGTTGTTTGCTATTGGTGGATCTCATGTGACTGACAGGTTGCCCAGCCCTCATGCCAGTAAACCCTTCATCCAAGAAGAGAAGAGAAAAGAAGAGATGAGCTGCAAGAGCGAGGGGAAGCTATTTTTATTCTAGATTATGAGACACATGAATTTGAAAAAATAATAAATAAGGATGTGCATGGATAAATCATTTATAATAAATAATGCAATATTACATAAAAAAGAATAGTAAATTTTGATTTCCTGGTGTCTTTATAATGGTATCACTATCTGAGCCAATGCCCAATAGTATTGATCTTCTCCAATCCAGTCCCTCTCTTTCTTTCTACTCAACCATACTATATATATAAGGATGGAAACAGGATTTTGTGGTGGGAATGCCTCTGATCAGGCAGGTCATGAGCTGAGGGAGGTGTATCTTACCTTCACACACACACACACACACACACACACACACACACACACACACACACACACGCACACACACACACACACACTGAGAGAGAGAGAATGTAGTGCGGTTAGGGAGCAGTTGTTCATCAGTCCCCGGGGCTCTGTCACAGAGGGAGAAATGGTGTGTGCAGAAGACTGATGCAGACATCCTGTGAGCGGGAGACCCGTGTCCTCCTGAGACCCCAGCATTCACTGCAGTGCTGCTGGGATTACTGGCAATAATGAGTGGAAATTCTGACGTTAACTGTGAAACTGATATAGAAACCTTACAATTTACTTCAACTTGAAGTAGACAGAGATTTGTTGGAATTGTGTATATAAAACTTTAGAAATTATTATTTTTTTAAATTATTTTATTTATTTATTTTAAGTAGATACACTCACGTGATAGGAATTATTATATTAAATATACAGTGCTCAGCATAAATTTCCAAAATGTTGACAAGACTAAGTTTTCTATAACATCTTTTTAACTTATAACATGAAAGTAAGGTTAATACTATTACTTAGAGAACTTTTTTTTTCAGTTTTACTCAAATTAAGGTGATGCAAAAATGAGTAAACCCCACTGAAAGTCTCTGGAGCAAAGCTAAATTTTAGACTACAAATGTCTAATTTAACAAGAATCCAACCACAGGTGAGTCTAATTATTCATTACACTGGTGTCCAGCAGACAGTTGACTATAAAAGGGTGTTAAAACTCCTTCCCATTTCATGCTGTCAGCAATGGCACCACATGGAAGAGAAATGTCACAAGACCTGAGAAAGAAAATAATTTCTTTACACCAGAAAGGTGAAGGCTACAAGAAAATCAGCAAAGCTTTACTTATAAGAAAGAATACTGTAGCAAAAGTGGTACAAAAAGTAAAAAAAGATGGAACTGCAACCATCTCACAGAGACGTCCAGGTCATCCACGGAAGTTAAAGGATTAGTTCACTTTTAAATAAACTTTTGCTGATAATTTACTCACCCCCATGTCATCCAAGATGTCCATGTCTTTCTTTCTTCAGTCGAAAAAAAAAATAAGGTTTTTAATGAAAAGATTCCATATAATGGGCTTCAATGGGCACCAAACGGTTCAAGGTCCAAATGACAGTTTCAGTGCAGCTTCAAAGGGCTTTTAACGATACCAGACAATACCAGATGATACCAGACGATGTATAAGGGTCTTATCTAGCGAAATGATCAGTCATTAAAAAAATAATAATAATAATAAAAAATGTAAGTTTTATAAGCACAAATGAACTCACAGGTATCGCACACTGCCGGCATGGCATGCATGGGTGCCATCCATGAAAGAAGCCTCTCCTAAAGCCCAGGCACAAAAAAAGCCAACCTAGAGTTTGTCAGGGCCCATGCTGACAAAGATGAAGACTACTTGGACTCTATACTCTGGAGTGATGAGACCAATATAAATGTTTTTGGAATTGATGGCTTCAAAACTGTATGGCGTCGCATAGGTGAGGAATGCAAAGGAAAATGCATGGGGCCTACAGTGAAACATGGTGGTATCAGTGTCCTTATGTGGGGCTGCATGAGTGCTGCTGGTGTCAGGGAGCTGCATTTCATTGATGGTATCATGAATTCACAGATGTACTGCTCTATATTGAAAGAGAAGATGCTACCATCACTCTGTGCCCTTGATCGCCATGCACTTTTCCAACATGACAATGATCCTAAACACACATCTAAGGCAGAACAGGGTGAAAGTGATTCAGTGGCTCCTGATCTGAACCCAATCGAACACCTATGGGGAATTCTGAGGAGACAAGTTGAGCATCAATCTTCAACCAGCATCCAGTCTCTAAAAGAGGTCATTCTTGAAGAATGGAAAAAGATAGATGTTGCAAAATGTTGCCAACTTGTTCATTCCATGCCTATAGAAGACTTGATGCTGTCATTTAAAATCATGGAGGCCATACAAAGTACTAGATGTAGTAGTTTTTATTGTACTCATTTTTGCATCACCCTAATTTGAGTAAAACTGAAAACTGTATAATCTAAGTTATATTATTAACCTTACTTTCATGTTATAAGTTAAACAGATGCTATTTTAAACTTAGCCTTGTCAACATTTTGGAAATTGTTGGAGTTTATTGAGATATTGTTTAAAATGTGACTTTTCAAAGGAGGTGTACTCATTTACAGTTTTGAAGCTATCAGTTCCAAAAACATTTATCTTGGTCTCATCATTCCAGAGTATAGAGTCCCAGTGGTCCTCATCTTTGTCAGCATGGGCCCTGGCAAACACTAGACAGGCTTTTTTGTGCCTGGGCTTTAGGAAAGACTTCTTTCGTGGACGGCATCCATGCATGCCAATCCTCTGCAGTGTATGCCGTATTGTGTCACGGGAAATAGTCACACCAGTTTGGCTTTCAACTTCTTTAGATAACTGCAGTGAACTTGCATGCCGATTTTCTTCAACCCTTCTCACCAGAAGACGCTCCTGTCGAGGTGTTAACTTCCATGGACGACCTGGACGTCTCTGTGAGATGGTTCCAGTTCCATCTTTTTTAAATTTGTGACCCGCTCTGGCGAAATGATAATTGAGTAAAGGTATTCAAATAGCTATTAAATTTGACATGGTATGAGCATTATGAGCATTATGAGCATTATGAGCTCACACTTATGAGCATTTCCCGGTAGGCCTATCCCCTGAAACGTCATTATCTCTGCTCTACAAATATGTTGTTACACGGTGTATAGAACCAATCAAACAGCTTAGAAATGTAACAAACTGACCTAAACGCTGATTTTTAACAATGGGAAACCCTGTTTCGATTGACAGGCACGCGATCGGTCCAGCCATCCTCTTTAAAAGCCAATAAAAATGTAATCCATATAGGTAGCACAACAATTCTTTTTGCATACAAAACCAAAGACTTTAAAATGTCATATCAAGTCTCCAACATGCTTCTGTTGCGTTGTTTTCACCCTCTAATTAGTCATATGCGTTGCGTACGAGTAATATGCGTTTACAACAAAAATAGCACAGCCGCTAACTGAATACAGGTATGTATATTTCACGTGCTCATAACTTCATGAAAAATGCACAGATCATAAAAATGGCACAGCAATATTTAAAGCAGATTCTCAAGATTAAAACGAATCAAAAATCAATATAATATATTGTTGATCACAAGATATTACTCACGGAATGATTTAACATACTTGGCTAAAAACATGTCTCTCGTCTCTCGGGATGCAGTGTGTATCCAATGTTCCCGGACCCATCCATGTTCGTTTTCCAACGTGGAATAACACAAAATAGATATCATTTTAAAGCTTAGAATCTCATCTTTTTAATGCATTTAAACCATTTTGAAAAACTCCTAACGAGTGCTGAGAAGCCCCTCTTAACCCGAGTTTACCGCCCGTTGGCGCCACCTGACTGCGGAAAAAATGAACAACAATTTTTCAAACTATTCTTTATGCTATCACCACGAAATTTGAACCAGATGCAGCTCACATATAGGAGAGCATCACCAAAAAAGAATTTTTTTAGCAATCTTATTGTGTTCCTGAGTTATTCCATGTCAAATTAAAAAAAAAAAGAAAAATTATAAAAAAAAAAAAAAAGTATATACATTTTTGTCTTTTATCAGCTGTTTCTCAGCAAGAAAATGTCCAAATGTAATGATACCTACCTTTTGACTCTCCTTGCTACAGTTTTGGAGTTATGAGTCTTTACTTTTGTGTGTGTCACTCAGAAAAAAAAAAAAAAAATTCTAAAAAAGCCTTCAGGTCTTAACGGGTTAATTCAAATAAGTATATACTTTCAAATAATTTGAGCTTCAGCCTGGTTTAGCATTTATATATATATATATATATATATATATATATATATATATATATATATATATATATATATAATGTCTTTAGTCAAATTAAGCTGTAAAATAAATAGTTTATCCCTTTAAATGCAATGGATTTTGAAAGATATCAACAAAAAACGGGCAAAAAAACTTTAAAAGCGATTTTCTCAATTGGAAAAAGAGAGCAGACGCCCATAATTCAAATGGGTATATCTTTAAAACCATTCAAGGTATGACTTTGACTAGGATATCATTTTAAAGCTTATTGTCTCATCTTTCCATTGATACCATTTCAGTTTTGAAATTTGGGTCACTGTGACTCATTTTGCTGGTGCATTTTTGTACCACTTTTGTACCATTTTGAGTGCATTTTTGTACCACTTTTGCTACAGTATTCTGACTGATAAGTAAAGCTTTGCTGATTTCTTGTAGCCTTCACCTTTCTGGTGTAAAGAAATTATTTTCTTTCTCAGGTCTTGTGCCATTTCTCTTCCATGTGGTGCCATTGCTGATAGCATGAAATGGGAAGGGGTTTTAACACCCTTTTATAGCCAACTGTCTGCTGGACACCTGTGTAATAAATAATTAAACTCACCTGTGGTTGAATTCTTGTTAAATTAGACATTTATAGTCTAAAATTTAGCTTTGCTCCAGAGACTTTCAGTTGAGTGTACTCATTTTTGCATCACCCTAATTTGAGTAAAACTGTAAATTTTGTAAAAGTTGTATTATTAACCTTACTTTCATGCTATAAGTTAAAAAGATGTGTATCAAACAATCGCAAACTGCCAAAGTCACATGATTTCTATAAACAAGGCTTCGCTACGTCATAAGTTTTTTTTTTTTTTTTTTTTTTTGAAATTTCAATGGTTCACATGACTTTGACAGTGCTCCAAACCACTGATTCAAAACAAAGGATTCAAATCAGTGTTTTTGAGTCTTTCGTTATAGTAGAATTTGTTATACAGTAGGGGACGTTATTACGCATCTTCTGAAAAAGTACAGAATGGCCAGATCAAAACAGGTGAAGAAGAAGCAGAAACCAGAGATAGAAGCATTGCTTATGCATATGTAAAATAACTGATTATCAAACATTAAGCACCGAGGTATTGCACTGTGAAGCTTTATTGGACTGTGAACCTACTCCGTCTATGTTTTGATCATGGTTCTGAATCCGATCTGGACATAGTCTTTGACAAAGACATGATATTTCTCAGCTTTTTGTTCAAAATGTTGCTTTTATGCACAAAAAACTGACAACAATGGTGTGTATATATATATATATATATATATATATATATATATATATATATATATATATATATATATACATACATATATGTGTGTGTGTGTTAAATGTGACTCCAATAATTGAGGAATTTCTTTCCTGGACTGTTCTGTTCAATCTTGCCAATTGATTTAATTATCTGTAAATCTCTTCAGATGACCTTTGTAATCTCTTTTAGAGATTTTTTTTAAAGAATAAAAAAAAATAAAAAAAAAAAAAAAAAAGTTTAACTTTAAATAGTGGCGAGTAATGCCGTTGACCTCAAGGGTTAATTCTAGGGCTTTGGGGCCACTTTCATCCTCCAGAGTTCCCCAGTCCTGCCTGCGCTCGGGTTACATTAACAAAAACCCAGAGACCACCACAAGGAAATGAGTTCATATCACAAAATTAAGTGAGGATTTGGGTCTAAGCAGGCATCTTTGTAAACACCCGACAGATGAGAGAGTGAGGTCCAGTTCCATTGTTTGACAAAAGTGAGAAATTCCTGCTCTTCAAAAGAGCCATGAAGAGAAATGCAATATAAGAGAGAAGCAGCTTCACCACTGCATAGAGCCGTACAGTAGCATTATGATTTCAACATCTGTCGAGATATGGAAGAGCCGCTCAGTGGGAAGAAAATGCATTTTTAATAAGATTGACTATTAATTCCAGATGAAAAAGCCAGTTAAACACTGAGTCTGGGCTGAACTGTGAGTGTGAGCCAAGTGGCTCAGCTGGCTGATTGCTCTTTTACATAATCCTTAAAATGTTTTTACATAATCTCTGATTGTGTTTACACTCGACATCAGTCAGGATTAAAGATGTGAGCTGTCCAGCCGTGCCAAGGCAAATATACATCTGATGCAAGGCCAGAGAGCACGTTTATCAATGCTGCAGCTTCTGCATTCATTAGGGCTGCACGATTCTGGATAAATTGAAAATGTATTGATTGTTTTGTTTAAAATAGACATCACAATTCTCTCAGAAATCTGAATAAACAACTAAACAAAGTATCATACAATTTACTAGAGGTTCTGACAAAATGTTAATTGTTGCAATCTATTTAAAAATATTCAAATAATTAGATTTTGTTTCAGTCGGTTTGAATGAGTGATTCAGTTACTCATAAAGACTATACTAGTTCACTGGATGAATGTGCATTTTTGAACAAATCTCTTGAATGAATAATTAATGGCACATTTTTTAACAGATACTTGCCACCTACTGGCATAACGATGTAATTCATACAATAAATTCTCTGGGTCGGCGCTGTGACTTGTCAAAGATTTAATAAACATCATGTTGAAATTCAGGTTTAATACTGCACGGGTGTTTGAATTAAAATTGTGACAATTTAAAGTTTAACCATGCAGCTCTAACTCAACAATGTGGGAATATATTCATTCAACACTGCCAGCGACATAAGGATTCTTTGATGAACAGAAAGTTTAAAAGAACAGCATCTTTATTTCATTTATTAGAATCTTTGGTTATGCCATATTTTGATAGTCCACTTTAGACATTATACTAACTATAAGTAACTTTAAAACTACAGTCATTTGTCACAGGTGTAGCAGGGGCAAGAAGAGTTGAAGATCTTTAGCAAACCGTCTTTATTCCATGAACACACATACACAAAAATAATCCAAACATGATGATATAAGAAACACAAGTGACACAAAAGCTTTACACTGAGGTGTAAAGACAACATCTGAAACACAGGGTAACAGGGCATAGGTGAGACTGATTAAACACTATGGAGACAAACAAGGGTAACTAAGGAAACCAAGACAAACAGGAGCTAAACACAGGAAGTGAACACAGGCACAGCAAGACAAAAGAATATCAAAATAAAAGTCCAAGAACACTAAACACAGGAAATTGACATTATTAGAGTATTAGTAGACCATAAGGGTTAGTAGAATAAGTGGACATGTAGTTGCAAAGTTACTTATAATCAGTAGAATGTCTGATGAAGAGCAAAATAAAGTGTTAGCAGATATTAAGCAGAAAGTCTATTAATACTCTAATGAGAGTTAGTTGACATGTATTTGCAAAGTTACTTATAGTTAGTAGACTGTCAAAATAAAGTGTTACTGAATCATTTGTAACAGTAAATTGTCAACTGTCACTTTTACTCAATTTAATGCATCCTTGCTGAAAAAAAAAAAATATTAATTCCTTTTGAATGGTAGCATAGTTTACCTTACTTTTAAATATTTACATTTACTCTTTAAACACAGATCATCCATAAATGTACTAGAAATTAGCAAAATCTTCTAAGGTTGGATCGGTCAATAATGCAAGCTCAGCAAAGGGTCAATTACTAAATAATTTCACTTTTTATAAAGAATTGTTTGTAAACATAGATCAAGGGTCATGACCTTTACCACACACGCACAAGCCAAACACTCTGAAATACTTTCGGAGGATGGCATGGGACCTGAGCTGGTGAAGTGCAGGCAAACACACACACACCCAGGGGATGTTTGGAGACTGGCGGCACCGGTAGAGAAAAGTCATCAGAGTCAGTGAGGGGCCCCTGGTCCAGCTGAGAGGGGGGAGGGACGGAGACCCCTGGTGTGAAAAGACCCTAATGGCCCCAGCAGCTGAGAGGTCTGGAATCGTCATTGGGAGGTTCTCAGGTTTGTGTCTCTGAGTGAATGTGAGTGTGTAGGAGAATCGTAACTGTTGGTGTCAGGTGACCCATAGCTGAGGGACGCCACTGTAGTATTTCTGTCTTTATGTCACATATGCACAAGCCAATGAACATGCAGCCCCAGCCTCCAGAACTCCTCGGAGACTTTTGTCAGGACTAGCATCTACACACATGATGCCATTATATATTATACAACATATTATACTCAATGCTTTCTGAAACTCTTAAGCTGCTTTTCCACTGTCAGGACCAACCGTTCACTTTAGACTATCTGCTTAATATCCGCTAACACTTTATTTTGGTGCTCAACAGACATTCTACTGACTATAAGTATCTTTGCAAGTTCAGGTCAACTTATTCTTCTAACCTGAACCCAAATATCTAATCCTAACCTAACAATCTACAAACCCAATTCCCAAAAAGTTGGGACACTGTACAAATTGTAAAAAAAAAAAAAAAGAATGCAATGATGTGGAAGTTTCAAATTTCAATATTTTATTCAGAATACAACATAGATGACATATCAAATGTTTAAACTGAGAAAATGTATAATTTTAAGGGAAAAATAAGTTGATTTTAAATTTCCTGGAATCAACACATCTCAAAAAAGTTGGGACAAGGCATTTTTAGCACTGTGTGGCATCCCCTCTTCTTTTTACAACACTCTGCAAATGTCTGGGGACTGAGAAGACAAGTTGCTCAAGTTTAGGAATAGGAATGTTGTCCAATTCTTGTCTATTACAGGCTTCTAATTGCTCACCTGTCTTAGGTCTTCTTTGTTGCATCTTCATCTTTATGATGCACCAAATGTTTTCTGTGGGTGAAAGATCTGGACTGCAGGCTGGCCATTTCAGTACCCGGATCCTTCTTCTACGCAGCCATGATGTTGTAATTGATGCAGTATGTGGTCTGGCATTGTCATGCTGGAAAATACAAGGTCTTCCCTGAAAGAGACGCCATCTGGATGGGAGCATATGTTGTTCTAGAAATTGGATACACCTTTCAGCATTGATGGTGCCTTTCCAGATGTGTAAGCTGCCCATGCCACACACACTCATGCAACCCCATACCGTCAGAGATGCAGGCTTCTGAACTGAGCGCTGATAACAACTTGGGTTATCCTTGTCCTCTTTAGTCTGGATGACATGGCGTCCCAGTTTTCCAAAATGAACTTTTGTCGTCTGACCACAGAACAGTTTTCCACTTTGCCACAGTCCATTTTAAATGAGCCTTGGCCCAGAGAAAACACCTGCGCTTCTAGATCATGTTTAGATATGGCTTCTTTCTTGACCTATAGAGTTTTAGCTGGCAATGGCGAATGACACGGTGGATTGTGTTCACCGACAATTGTATTCCTGAACCCATGTTGTGATTTCCATTACAGTAGCATTCCTGTATGTGATGCAGTGCCGTCTAAGGGCCCGAAGATCACGGGCATCCAGTATGGTTTTCTGGCCTTGACCCTTACGCACAGAGATTGTTCCAGATTCTCTGAATCTTTGGATGATATTATGCACTGTAGATGTTGATAACTTAAAATTATTTGCAATTTTTCTCTGAGAAACTCCTTTCTGATATTGCTCCACTATTTTTCACTGCAACATTGGGGGAAAACTGCAAAATTGCAGCATTGAAAATTGGAAAATTGGTCCTCCAGCTGTTCCTTATCCCTTAACCCTCAGGGGTCTGAGGATTTTTGGGGCCTGGAGACGTTTTGACATGCCCTGACATTTGTGCTTTTTTCAGTTGTTCATAAACATATTAATGGAAAAGGTGTCATTACACTGTATTCAGCACAAACTAGGCTACAATAATATGTCAAGAAAATGTATGTACATGTTTGTATTTTTGAAGGAATAACGTTCATGCATGGTTATTGAAAAAACAAAAAACTTAGGTCACTGAAATAAAACCAAAAAAATATATATTAAATCTGTGTTTACAAGACTTCTGGGTATTGGAGGTTGTAGACTAGAGTTTTTGCTTCAAAATTATGTAAAAATTATCCTACCTACTCCTTCATATAAAACAATAGAGAGATTTAAATTTTCTAAAAAATCTTTGGTCAAGAAACACAGTATGCGTGGAGGCGTGAATCGTCATGAATAACGGGTGATTCTCACCTGAGAAGACAAAAGAATCGCATAAAGAGCTCTAATGACCTGCATAAATAATGAGCTCTTTCAGTCAGGTAGGCTGTGAAAAAACCCTCTGTTGATCGTGTCTCAAATCTCATCATAATGTAAATCAAACATACAGAGAAAAACAGCAATACTGTGAAATATTATTACAATTTAAAATAATGGTATTCTATTATATTCTTTAAAATATAATGCACTTCTATGATACAAAGTGTCTGAATAATTATGTTACCTTTATGGCATTTCATATAGGCTTTTAGCTTAAAAGCATGCACATTTGGAGAAATATTGATGGATTCTCATGTTTATGTCAATTTTCAATACAAAGGAGTAATATTTATTCAGGATTTATTGTCATTACTGTGAGCGCTGGATACTGTGTTTTCAATTCATACTTGCAGCCGGAGGGCGCTCTGCCCCTTTTGTCCACAAATGCCTGCTAAAGAAGAATAGGCAATCCAGGAACTAACCGAAATAGGAGAGGCCAGAGATCGCTAACTATGGCTATTTAAAGCACTTTTCAAGACAATAAATACACGATTGCGACGATGTATGCATGTATTGACTGAATTTGCATGTGAATAGCGCTTGCTCCGTGGGCGTGGGTGCATTAGCGGATAATGAGCTGAATCACAGACTTCTGACATGGCTCACTTTTCATACAGATTACATAAACACAGAATGTTTGTTTTTGATTTGACTTACACGATTCAAAACCTGACACGTCAATGTTTTTTTAGACATAAGTCTAATTTTTTTTTGTGATTAGTATTCACTAAGTTACAGTTCATTTTCTGAGAACTATCAGATTGGACTTCGTTCAGAGGGAGACGAGAGATTAGTTTTCTTTATTTTACAAAAAGCACAACATTTTGTTTACTCTGAATGTACTCAAATAAAAGAAGATATTCAACAGATTAAAATGGTGTATAGCCCTAATTGTATGTGCAACATTGACAGAGTATTTTGAGTCTCTTTCACACTGGTTAGAAAAAAAAAAAAAAAAAAACATGGTGATCACGCCGGTGTGACTGCCGACCCGAGGGAGTTAAATGCATACCTCGGGTCTTTAGTGACCGGGGACATCATTCACTACCCTCCTCCTCGTTCATTTTTTTAAAATTAGACATCAACCTTCTTGATATTCCTCAATCAATTCATTATGAAGAATATAACAAGAAAAAATAAAAAATAAAATTATAAAAGAATGCCTATTTTTGTATTCATTTTTTGTAAAAAAAAATTGTATAGTCGCTAATGACCCGAGGTGTGTATGAATGTACTTTTATTTTTTCTTCACAACAATAATTGCATCTTAGATGACAGAATAAGTGCAATTCACCTTTATACCACAAGGTGGCAATCTCTGGTACATAATGCTGAAGTGACGACTCATTCAGACAGAAAACGAAATAATAAGAAAAACATGAAATGGCTCAGAGCAAGTACTGAATGCAATCAAATATGACTGTAACTGTTACTGGATGGATCTGGTCAAGCTGTTAGCGACTGAAATATTGATTTTGAAGATGTTGAAAATTATGTAGTTTTGAGAATACGTTGGCGATCGCGAATTGGCTCATATTCATGACCTCAAACATAAAACTAGCCTATTATTTGCTGAATTTACTGAGAAATGAGCTCTGACGAGGACAGTGGTGATGGCATAAAACAACTGCTCAAACTGAGCCCTTTTAAGCTCCAAAAGGTAACAAAATATGATTTATTTTATTTTTCTGTAATTGTTACTCTAATATCAGAGGAGTTTTATATTATCACGACAGGTAGAGATCCTTCCGTGTTAGATATAGATCCGGGTCGATAAAGACCCGAATATGTAAGAATGATTGGCGAAACAGTCATGCTTTTAAGGGTATATGTACATTTAACTTTTCCAGCCTCTTATTGCTACCTGTCCCAACTTTTTTGGAATGTGTAGCTCTCATAAAATCCAAAATGAGCCAATATATGGCATGACATTTCAAAATGTCTCACTTTCAACATTTGATATGTTATCTATATTCTATTCTATCTAAGTTTATGAGATTTGTAAATTATTGCAATCCTTTTTTTATTCACAGTTTGTACAGTGTCCCAACTTTTTTGGAATCGGGTTTGTACTAACAGTCTACTACAGTGTATCAATGCTCTAATGAGAGTTAGTTGATATGTAGTTGCAAAGTTACTTGTATAGTAATAAGTAGAATGTATAAAGTGGACTATAGAAATTAAGTATAACCCAAAAGATTTCTATTTCAAATAAATGCTGTTCAAATAAATGCTGTTCTTTTGAACTTTCTGTTCATAAAACCATAGAAACGTCTGTGTGTGTGTGTGTGTGTGTGTGTGTGTGTGTGTGTGTGTGTGTGTGTGTGTGTGTGTGTGTGTGTGTGTGTGTGTGTGTGTGTGTGTGTGTGTGTGTGTGTGTGTGTGTGTGTGTGTGTGTGTGTGTGTGTGTGTGTGTGTGTGTGTGTGTGTGTGTGTGTGTGTGTGTGTGTGTGTGTGTGTGTGTGTGTGTGTGTGTGCGTGTGCGTGTGCATTTCTGTGATTTATGAGGACACAAATTTGTATAATGACATGGGTATTACATGGGTATTACACTGGTATTATGACGTAAATATGAAATATGAGGACATTTAATGAGTCCTCATATTTAAAATAGCTTTAAAAACATACTAAACAATGTTTTATTAAAAATGTAAAAATGCAGAATGTTCTCTGTGATGGGTAGGTTTAGGGATGGGGTAGTGTAGGGGGATAGAATGTACAGTTTGTACAGTATAAAAACCATTACGAATGTCCTCACTTTGATAGCAAAACAAACCTGTTTGTGTGCGTGTGTCTGTGTGTGTGTGTGTGTGAGAGAGAGAGAGATAGAGCTGACACTAACTCAAGTTCGCATTTTGCTTATATGGTAGAAAGTCATTAGCATTTTCAAGTGCTGTTGATCACAGCTTTCACACTAAACTGCTAATGCATTCCTTCTCTTCGTCCTGTTAAAGATGTTTATTGGTGATCATTAGATGTGTGGTGACAAGACAGTTTTATAACAATCTAATGGCAAAAAAAAAAAAAAAAAAAAAACAGTTTAGTGTTTGTTATAGTGCATAAACAAATATTAATAGATACAACTTTTGCTTTAAAAATGCTGAAAAGTAAATGTTAACTAAGGTTAATAAATGCTGCAGAATAATGTATTGTTCATAGTTCACATTAAGAAATAAAGCCTTACGGAATAATTATCTAATAATAGTGCATTTGTAATGATGCCACTAATTTTCTCAGCTGTTCAACCTCTTTTCCCAAAATCTCACTAATTAGGTACAAATTACACATATACTGAAAGTCTTGTCCTGAGGGTATGGAACATGGATGTTCATCTTTTGCATGTTCTGATGAAACTTTTGTTGAATGCATTCAAAGTGTGTATCATTTGTGGCCTTTATCAATGTTCACCCTCTCTTTTCTCTACTCCCTTTCTTCAAAATCAGAGAACAACAACTGGATCCATTTAATAGTCCTCAAAGTCATAAACACCCTGTTGACATATAACACCCTGTTGACATATCTCACCAGCACACCATAAAATAGCCGACATATTTGATTGTTCTGCAGGCCAATCAGGCTGGTTTACAGGAAGCGAGGCTGACAGAGTCGAACCCTTCAACGGATGTAACATGTGTAAAGCATATCCCTGAGCAGCAGACTGATTCAGGGCCAATGAAGTGATGAGGGATGGCAAAACAAGCTCAACATTTATGAATGGTATTTTAACATGACAGGCTAAATTAGATAGCAACTTAGATGCTAGGGAGTTGCTATGGTGTTTTGGGATAAGTGAAAGTCTCTGATATTCTGGCCAAAATCAATTTAATCAATCAACCAAAACTATTTTCTATTTTAATATACATTATATTGCCAAAAGTTTTGGGACACCTGCCTTTAAGTGCACATGAACTTTTATGACATCCCATTCTTAATCCGTATGGTTTAACAGCTTCAACTCTTCTGGGATGGCTTTCCACAAGGTTTAGGAGTGTGTTTATGGGAATTTTTGACCATTCTTCTAGAAGCGCATTTGTGAGGTCAGGCAGTGATGTTGGCGAGAAGGCCTGGCTCGCAGGACTCTGTGCAGGCCAGTCAAGTTCCTCCACACCAAACTTGCTCATCCATGTCTTTATGGACCTTGCTTTGTGCAGTGGTGTACAGTCATGTTTGAACAGGAAGGGGCCATCCCCAAACTGTTCCCACAAAGTTGGGAGCATAAAATCATCCAAAATGTCTTGGTATGCTGAAGCATTAAGAGTTCCTTTCACTGGAACTAAGGGGCCAAGCCCAAACCCTGAAAAACAACCCTAAACCATAATCCCCCCTCCACCAAACTTTACACTCTGCAAAATGCAGTCAGGCAAGTACTGTTCTCCTGGCATCACCCAAACCCGGACTCATCCATTGGATTTCCAGACAGAGAAGCGTGATTCGTCACTCCAGAGAACACGTCTCCACTGCTCTAGAGTCCAGTGGTGGCGTGCTTTACACCACTGCATCTGATGCTTTGCATTACACTTGGTGATGGAAGGCTTGGATGCAGCTGCTCGGCCATGGAAACCCATTCCATGAAGCTCTCTACGCACTGTTCTTGAGCCAATCTGAAGGCCACACAAAGTCTTGAGGTCTGTAGCTATTGAATCTGTGGAAAGTTGGTGACTTATGCGCACTGTGCGCCTCAGCATGTGCTGACCCTGCTCTGTGATTTTACGTGGCCTAACACTTCGTGGCTGAGTTGCTGTATTTACTTGAAATTGAATCTTTTGTAACATTTTAAATATCTTTACTGTCACTTTTGGTCGATATAATGCTGGATAAAAAAATTATTTCCAAAAAAAAAAAAAAATGGTAGTGTATAAGAAAAATGAAATAACTATAATTAAAACAAAAATGGATTTTAAAAATGAATAGACCATTACATTAGATGTATATATGTATACATATATATATGGTAAAGTATATGTGTGAAAACTAGTGTAAAAAATAAATAAATAAATAAATAAATAAATAAATGAAATAAAATACTAATTGGACTCATTCAGTATTATCATCTGATATCATCTAAAATCTAACTACCATCAGCCAAATTTCTATTGCCCTGATGCAACACTTGGACTTTATAGATGGAAAGTTCTAAAAGAGTGAGTTGTTCCATGAAGCAGTTTACAGAAGCGTTACCAACATAACAAATACTCAACTTCACCTGATAAGAGTAACATTCAAAAATAATTGTAGCCAATTAACATTACTCTTAAAAAACTTTAGCCTTGGAGAAAACGTCCTTGTATGTATTTACTTCAGTATCAATCTACTTCTGCCCAACGAATGAGATCTTCAGCAGATCACTGCAGTAAACCGCTCATCTGGATGATGGCAGGGGCTCATTATCATTGCTAAATACACATTCTCAGACCATCAAATCAGCAAAAAATTGCAAACATAGTACTTAAGCTCAGTTAGCTCTTAACTGAGCTTAAGTACTATTTTTGTCATTTGTGCTTTGTTTTTTTATTGTTTATTCTTGGAGAGTCTTCATATTTCATCACATTACAGATGCCAAATGACTGTCAAAAAAGTAAAGATGCACAAAATGTATAATTGCAGTATGTTGCATAAAGAAATATGGTTGTGGTGTCTGTGCATGTTTGTTTAGCCTGATCTCTAGTAGTACTGTTAAAAAACAATGATTTTTCTACATTGTAATCTTTTCTTTCTTTCTTTCTTTCTTTCTTTCTTTCTTTCTTTCTTTCTTTCTTTCTTTCTTTCTTTCTTTCTTTCTTTCTTTCTTTCTTTCTTTCTTTCTTTCTTTCTTTCTTTCTTTCTTTCTTTCTTTCTTTCTTTCTTTCTTGTTCTTTCAAATGAATAAATAACTGTCCTGTACTGAAAGTAAGAGTTCCACACTTCTGAATTCCACTGGACTCTGATCTAATGAGGCTTTTGCAATACATCAGCCAAAATTATATGATGCAAATGTAGGTAAAGAATTGGACCAAAGCAATTTAATGCAGATTCATCTGTATCAATTTTAAGTTCATACTTAATCATTGTACTAAATTGTAAAGCCTATATAACTTTACATCAGTTTTATGTGAAATCTAAACCTCAAGCTCAGCTAGAAGAGGAAAAAAAAAAAAAAAAACACAAATATATATATATATATACACACACACACACACACACACACACACATTTAAACAGCAACAACAAATACCCTTTCATTGCCAGTGTTTTTAATGTGAATATCGTGAATAAACATGCTTGCAGATTTTCACTTGCACTTCTATCTTCGCCTTCTTTTAGGATGGTGTTTGGCAGCTGAAATGAAGGTTCGCCCCATTAATGAATGAGTCTTCTGTCTTCAGTCTGAACTTCTCCGCCCTGCGTTTCTCTCTTTTCAAGTGCAGATACCATTAGCCCATCACTCTGTCACTGTACCAACAGTATTTGCATCTGTGCCCATCTAAACGGGAGATAAGACTCATGTTTCATAGAGATGTTCATGTGAGATGGCAGGAACAAGCTGTGCTTCATCTATCTGTCTCTGTTTGTCTGTCTTAGTATTACAATATGCATATATACTTTCTATCTTTGTTTTAGTATTTTGCATTTGCAGTGGGGTGTGTGTGTGTGTGTGTGTGTGTGTGTGTGTGTGTGTGTTTGTGATTTATGAGGACACAAATTTGTATAATGACATGGGTATTACACTGGTATTATAACATAAACATGAAACATTCATGAGTCCTCATATTTCAAATAGCTTTAAAAAAAATACTAAACAATGTTTCGGTAAAAATGTAAAAATGCAGAATGTTTTCTGTGACGGGTAGGTTTTGGAGTAGGCTTAGTGTAGGGGGATAGAATGTACAGTTTGTATATAAAAACCATTACGCCCATGGAATGTCCTCACTTTGATAGCAAAACAAACCTGTGTGTGTGTGTGTGTGTGTGTGTGTGTGTGTGTGTGTGTGTGTGTGTGTGTGTGTGTGTGTGTGTGTGTGTGTGTGTGTGTGTGTGTGTGTGTGTGTGTGTGCGTATATGGAGGTGTCGAGGGTCTATGGAGGTGGTGAGTCAGAGCCTAGATGGTGACAGATGAATGGGGAGAATTATCTACTCACTAGGGCAGATAATTGCTCCATTTGGCCCCATAGTTGGTGAATGACTTCTAATTAGCCCTCCTCCTGCCCCCCCATCACTAGAAAAACACTCCCGCACATGTTTGACCAACTGGGTTGCTTTGGTGATCGTCACAAACACTGTGAAGAAGGCAGTGAGCACTGGGTGCTGATTAGCACTTCATACATTTGGCCTTGAATAGATCATATGAACATTATGGGACAGAGAAACCTCCCTCCTTAAGTGACAAGAAGATTGTGGAAGTTGTTTGGGTTCAAACCCTAATAATGCCCTCAATCCAGCCACTGAATACAGCTGCGAAACTTAAAATATTTCACTAAAGCAATTAAACCAGCATTCATACTTCACATGAAGTTTTCATATACTATGTTTCACAGTTGCCTCAACAAACTTTCTTAGTCGTACTCACAATATGCATATATTCAAAAGTGTGGAGTCAGTAAAATTTTATTTTTATTAACTATCTTGCAATTTAGCAAAGAATCTGATATGAAGCAGCACAGCTTTTTTTTTTTCTTTTTTTTTTTTTAATCAGAAATGTTTTGCAAACAGCAAATCAGCATATTAGAATGATTTCTGAAGGATCATGTGACACCGAAGACTGGAGTAATGATGCGGAAAATTCAGCTCTGATCACAGGAATACATTAAATTCATATGGAACACAGTTATTTTAAATTGTAATAATAATAAATGTTTTACTGGATGTTTGATTAAATAAATGCAGTCTTTGTACCATGTGGACTTTTATGGACTTATATAAACACCAGCAGTGATAATTTAACACTGAAGTTTTTGCTGTATAAAGATAACTTATTGAAAACATTAAAAAATAAATTTTCAAACCCCATATATACCAAAAAAAAAAAAAAAAAATATATATATATATATATATATATATATATATATATATATATAGTTTTTTTTTTTTTTTTAATCTAAACCAGGATAGCCTCATATATATATATATATATATATATATATATATATATATATATATATATATATATATATATATATATATATGTTCTGGCTTGTTTCCATGACAACGATGTACTAAAATCAGAAAGGTTTTTCCTTTGCGCACAGACAACAACATTGTCAAAACTGTTTCTGTTCACACAAATCCACGACAACTACTAAAAACTAAATATATAATTCTGCCAGGCCAGTAGTTGGCGATGTCACTTTGTAAAGAAACACCACACATTTATAGATTGAACACATAATATGCATGCACATGATGCCACTGTTTTCACAAACTCTTGTTTTTGTTGTTTGCATGGAGACCATAATGATATCATTTTCAAAGTCATGCACTTTAAAACTCGATTCCAAAAGCTGCCAAAACGCTGCTGTCGCGTAGGCTAAGACTCATTGCTGTACAAGAAAAAAAACAAAAAACAAAGAGAGTCACAGAAATGAAACAGGCCCGGGAAAAACTTTAAGATGTATTCTGTAGTTCTAGAACGCATTAAAATCCCAATTTGTTCATGGCATTGAATTGTTAGCACATCTTCCTTAAGGTATTCATTGCACTTGAGGTGTTATCACCTGGTGCCATTTATTACTGCAGATGGGAAGCAATTTGGAGCTCATCAGCCCTGTTAGCTAAGCAGCAACAAAAAGCTCTTTCTAACTTCCTGCTCAGGTGAAGCTAGACTCTTGCATTCACACCATCAACCCAGTTAGGACTGAGCAAATGGCTTGCATTTGTACTCAAACCCCCAAAGTGTCACAACACCACATAGGTGGTCTTAGCAGGACTGCAGAGCGCTAAATGTTAGCATTTATGCTTTTGATGACAGTGGCAGAGGTGGAGATCTGCATTTGCATTTCCAGGCATGCGGAGATCAAGGGTGGAGAAACGAATCAGAAAGGTGAACAAATCGTAACACCATCTGTTCATTTACTTCAGGCCTTCTGTTGTCAGAATCATTGTGTTGTGGAAAATCTTAGAGAAAAGTTTTGCAGTTGATCATGTTAAAAAGTGTATTTTTGTGCAGGTGGCATTATAGATAGTATCAGCAATGCAACACTATAGGAAGAATCAATGCAGTGAAGGCGGTGACAGTTTTAGGGGCTGTTTTCTGGGAAAGGTTTGAGGTTGCCAGTGGGAAGCTGTGGCATGCGGTGGTGTGGGCTAGGAAAGGTCTTCCTACCATGGGGGGTCTGATAGCAGGGTGAAAGGGTGTTAGGAGGGGTAAATAATGGCTTACACTGAAGGCCAAAACCGCAATACCATGCTGATGACATGGAAAGGATGCCAGTATGTAGAAGTCATGATTTAAATGAGGTTGAGGAATAGTCTTCATGTTCTGTAACCCTAGTGAAAAAGAAGCCAAGTCACATTTATATCTATGGCATTTTATACAATACAGATTGTTACAAAGCAAATATACAAAATAAAGAACAAAATAACAGCCCTAAAGTAGTTCTACAGAGACAATAGTGCCATTATTCAGATCAATTTAGTTGTTTCAATTCAGTTCAATAACTGTGTTGATGGGAAAAAGTTAGTGTCATATCCATCAATTCACTTCATTGTCAGTGCAGTTAAATCTGTAATGTTACTGAATATTAATTATCTTTTAAACCCCTTCAAATTACACTGTAGCACACTTATAAAAGTATACTTATTATGGAAATAATATACGTTAAAAGAATATACTTCAGTCAGTGCGAAGTGAATGTTACACTTAAATGCATGTAAATTCCAATTAAATGAATATGTATTATACATAAAATTTACATTAAATGCAATTAGTACAACTTCTGTTTTTGCTGAAATATGATTACACTGTACTACCAAATGTACAAATATTTATGGTAAAATTTAATTTAATGTAATTTCTAGATATGCACTAATATATATCAGCCAGTAATCGGTATTGGTTTAAAAACAGCCAATATCCAGAGCCGATATATCCTGTTGATCAAAAGAGGCCAGGAAAATGCACTGAATTTGTGGTTTGTGTAAAGAAAATGCTGAGAAACCAGTTTGATATTCAGTATTAATAGTAATTCTATGAATTAGTAACATTCAGAAAGTTAAGAAATAATAATTTAATCTTCAGAATTTAGTTAACGTGTGTTAATATTAATTTGAGTAATGTGTTTGTTTACAACTGATACCAGCTACTCAGAAACAAGTTGATGAAATGGGGAGAATAAAGTTTTTATTTTTATTTCTTTCAAAATATAATAATTAAAAAGATAATTATTAATTATAATGAAATGATCATTAATTTGAAAGACCCAAACTATCGGTATCATTATCAGTATCAGCAGATATCACTCTGAATAATTGGTATTAGTGGAGAAATTTTGTATTGGAGCATCTCTCATAATTTCTATTGAAACCTATGTATTTTAATATATTCAAATTACACATTTGTAATGAAATTGCAATGAACAACATTGAAAATGTATTCATTTTAAATTTAATATCAAAGAACACACTACAGTTTAAACTATAATCTATTTTATATACTATTTATATACTATTTTACATGTGCTTTAAAACAGTATGTTAGTCAACACTTCAAAATAAGTGCATTTGGCAAAAAATTATGATTTAAAATGCATTTTAAAGTAAAACCTTTAATTTGACATCAATACAGAGTGTGCATTTTGTGTACACAGAAGTGTACTTAAGTGTTAAGAAAGTCATGAAAGTGTACTGTCTTTAAGTCAATTGCCATTTTTTGCATTAATATTAAAATTTCTGCAAATGCTGTATTTTTTTAAATATACTTTTAAGATTTGAAGTACAATACAAGTGCACATTCAGTACAATCAATCATACTTTTTTTTGAACAAGAGAAAAGAAGGTCTAAGAGACAAGTATTGGGTTAATAGATGACCTCCAACATATCACAGTTAAAATGTCACTGTCACTTCCAAGGTGGTTTAAGATTAGAACTTTTGAGGGCTCTTAAAAGTGTGAAATGAACTTCTTCGATGTCTGCTGCTTTTGACATCTCAGCCCAGCATGGCCTGAAGGACAGTGTATGTTTGTGCCATCAATCACTCAGCATTGTCATGATGTAATTTTCCTGCAGCTCCAGAATGATCAGTGTTCACAGTTGAGCAAAGATGGCAGACTGCAAACTTACTGAGCAAATGCCATTGTGATGAATGGGCATGCTAACAGATAGCTCTGTCCAGGTGTTCCAGACTCCCATCAGTAAAACTGCTCATTCTAAGCTTTTCTGGTGTACAGATTCAACCATTAAGTGGAATGTTTTCCATCTGAGGTACACTTTCCCTGATCTTCTTTGGCAGAAACTGGAAATTGATTAGCAGGTATTCTGTGCTCCGCTTGTTTGGATTGATTTTCAATATCCCAGCATAAACGCTAACACAAAGCCTGGGGTGGAGGGGATTTCTCAGTGGGTATCCTGGCAAAATAATCAGCCACTACAGTGATGAATGATTCCAGTGTTCGCTTCCCTCCAAAAAGTGCCCCCTGTTTATGGATATGAGGATTTTCCTGCAGGTGCAAAATATTTCTGATAAGCATGCTTAAGTACTGGACAAAAGTACAACCTGAGATAAAAGGCCAGACACGAATACACATTCCTTGTTTTGTGATGTATATTGTGTATCCAAAAAGCCGCATTTGCAAGTGGCAGACTGCATATCTCCATAAACACCCAATGGAAGCTTTCCAAAACTCTTTTGGGATTTGGTTAATGTAGGTGCAGTATATCATTAAAGTTGTCATAATGTGTGTTTGACAAGCATGGATTTATCACCAGCCTCAGGGAAAGAGAGGAATATGAGATTCAAAACTATTATTATGTGAAAGAGCTACACGCACAGGTGTTTGTTTTACTCTACTGTTGCGAATTAAGCTGCCACTTATGGATACCTTTCACATGTTTCACCAATTTATGAAGCATATTAATCACTGTTGCCCCAAATATTTAGACAGTTGAGCAATGATGTCTGAATGTCACTGCATTAGATAACAAAATTTAAAAAAGGGGGCATTAACTTTATATATTTCAATTATCATTTATATATTTCAAACATCAAATATTACTCTCGAAATAGTTTTAGCATGTTATTGAATATTGCATTGTTAATGTATTTGATCTTGGTGGACTAGATCTGCTATGCTGCTGCTGCTGCTGCTGCTGAGTATGGACTTGCTACTTCTAATAGATACACAGACACGCTGCTGTGAGCATGTAAGATATGGTACTGCTGCATAAGTAGACATGGATAATTCCAGTAGCAGATCTAGGCAGGTGGAGCTGGGGGAGGTGGAGGGTTTCAGAGGAACTCTGATAGCACTGCAGGACCAGCAAACACTGGACCAGACTATTTAAATGTTAAACAAGCAATCTCATTGGCTGTAGAATCAGCAGAGTAATTTTTTTTTTATATATATATATATATATATATATATAATTATAATTTATTTTGTTATTTAGTTTATTATGAACTATATACATCTATTTTATTTAATTTAAATAATCATATTTTCAAAATGCATTTATTCAAATAGCTTAGAATTTGTATTAATCTGTTCATTGTAAAAAGATGCATTCAGTTAAAAAGTAAAATATGACTACATGTGAAACAAGTAATATTCGTTTAGAGACTGAAAGAAATAGCATTTATTGATGATAAATATATAAATCTGGTTGTGTGTTTAAATGCAAACGGATGGAAGTTTTATATGCAATTCAAATACATACATCTTAAAATTAGGCCTAAATATATGTTGAGCTTTGAAAGTTAAGACAAAAAGTATAGTGTCACTGTGTTTGAGTAGTGTTAGTGGAACATTACCATATTTAATGCAATGAACTACACCTGTCTTACTCAGCAGGACACCTGTGTGAAATTGAAAATTGTTGAATAAGAGTATTAAGCATTGTTTGTCTACAGATGCAACTTGCTGTGATATCAGTTACACTTTATTGTGATAGTCCACTTTAGATTATGAAGTCATTCGAGTATTAGTAGACTGTAGTAGACTGGGTTGAGTTTTGGGTTTGGGTTAGTAGAATAAGTTCCACGTATCATCAGTAGAATGTCTGTTGAGGAGCATTAAAATAAAGTTTTAGCAGATGTTACTCAGGCAGTCTACTAATACTCTAATGACTGCTAGTTGACATGTAGTTGCAAAGTTACTTATAGATAACAGAATTTCTAATATGGACTATCGATATTACTGCTGTATCTACTGCAGTGACATTCATACATTTTGAGTGTGGCTTAAATGTTATTGGGCCATGTATGTTTTATTTCTGTCTTGTATGTTCTTTACAAATGCACTTTTTGTCCAGAAACAAACTGGATGTGTTGGAGATGATATATAGCAATCTGCATGACTGTTGGGCGGGCATCATGCCGTAAACCCAGAATATGTGTGTCACACTAAAGCTGTCACTGGCAGATTGAGAAATACATTGCCACCCTGGTACCTGCAAGCGTGCCGTCGATGAGGCTGATAAAAAGCCTGGATTGTATGGCGGTAATCAGAACCAGATGTGCTTGTGGACCCCACACCTCGCCGCTCTCCTCAATGTCTGCAACTGCAGTGTCTTGAGAGCGGGCGGGTTCGCAGCTGGATGACCTTTGACCTGAAACGCGGGGAGCCCTGCAGCTAACAGTGCAAGGAGGACCCGATCATATCCTTCACTCTCTGTACTGTTCTTTGTTATTATTATTTTTCCATCTTGAGAGACAAGAGATTCTTTGAGCTCTTGCCATTCTGATTTTAAACACAGGAACTATATATATATATATATATATATATATATATATATATATATATATATATATATATATATATATATATATATGATAATATACACTGCAATATATATGATTTATTTATTCCACTCCATCTTGTAGTGGCATCTCTTCTCTGATGACGTGTTTACTGGCACGTGGGCGGGATGACCTGTCACTCACATTAGAACCACCAATAGCAAACCACAACCATCCAATCAATTCCCCACCGAAAAAATCAAGCCCCACCCTATTTGTTCTTGTTCTAAAACTGCTGTTTCACTTAGATAAATGTCATAATAGGGAAAAAAGAATAAAACTGGGTTACAGTTTATTTTGATAGTCCACTTTAGTCATTCTACTATCTATGAGTAACTTTGCAATTACATGTCAACTAGCAGTCATTAGAGTATTAGTGGACTGTTAAAGGAACACTCCACTTTTTTTGAAAATAGGCAAATTTTCCAACTCCCCTAGAGTTAAACAGTTGAGTTTTACCGTTTTAGAATCCATTCAGCCGATGTCCGGGTCTGGCGGTACCACTTTTAGCATAGCTTAGCATAGTTCATTGAATCTGATGAGACCGTTAGCATCTCGCTCAAATGACCAAAGAGTTTCAATATTTTTCCTATTTAAAACTTGACTCTTCTGTATTTGCATCGTGTACTAAGACCGACGGAAAATGAAAAGTTGCGATTTTCTAGGCCGATATGGTTAGGAACCATACTCTCATTCTGGAATAATAATCAAGGAACTTTGCTGCCGTACCATGGGTGCAGCAGGCGAAATGACTATGATTATTACACCGGAATGAGAGTGTAGTTCCTAGCCATTTCGCCTAGAAAATCGCAACTTTTCATTTTCCGTAGGTCTTAGTACACGTTGTAACTACAGAAGAGTCAAGTTTTAATTAGGAAAATTATCGAAACTCTTTGGTCATTTTTGAGCGAGATGCTAACGGTCTAGTCAGATTCAATGAACTATGTTAAGCTATGCTAAAAGTGGTACCGCCAGACCCGGAGATCAGCTGAATGGGTTCGAAAACGGTAAAACTCAACTGTTTAACTCTAGGGGAGTTGGAAAATAAGCCTACTAATACCAAAAACTATAGATATATTAAGATGGTTCACTCCTATTAGTTATGAATGGGAGAAACTGCAAAGCGCAATATGGCGGAATATGTCCCACCTTCTAAGTAAAAGTGCCAATCGCTGATTGATTAAGTCATTGTGTCACTGTAGCGGCATTTAAAGTTTTGGTTCCCATAGAAACCTGAGACTCACACATAGGACTGCATATTTGCATTGGCTTGTCTAGCCTGAAAAATATGCTTTTTTTTTACTGCTATTTTAGCATAAGAAACAACATTTATGGGACAGTTCATGTCAGATTTTGTTGCTGATTTGAAATATATAACTTAATTGGGAGTTCACCAAGCAGTTTTTGAGATTTCAAGATTTCCCATTCAAATAGATAGGACTTGGTCTTGGATGCCCGAAATAGCTGCCTGGAGGTGTTGCAAATATGGCCACCCAGTGAACAGACTTCCCTTGAAAGGGTCTTTGCTAATATTCTAATGACTGCTAGTTGACATGCAGTTGCAAAGCTACTTAAAATTAGTAAAATGTGTAAAGTGTTACCTAAAACTCATACATCAGTGCATTACAAGTGACTTGGGTTATTTATCACATGCAGAAATTCATTTTAAACATGAATAGATGATTTATGAGTGATGTGACAAAGTATCTATCCATGCATCCATTTTCCAAATCACTTGTCTTAAGTAGGGTTGGCTATTACAGCATCATGGGGCTCTGTGACAAAGTATGTCACTGCAAATTAATGCAAATGAGCAGTGATGTGGTGTTGCAACTACTAATGGTAGGACAGTGACCACACCTGCATACAGCGGTCGAGTTGACCTACTACACAGACTACATCAGGGGTGCAAAACTCAGTTCCAGGACTGAGTTTAAAAAAGAGTTTAGCTTCAACCTAATAAAACACACTTGATCCAGGTAACCAGGTTAGCTATTCAGTTAGTTATTCAGGCTTTATTTGAAAACTGCAGGTATGTGTGTTGGAGCAAGGCTGTAGCCCTCCAGAAGCTGAGTTCTGCACCCCTGAACTGAGATGTCATGACATTTGGTCACGTGATTTATGAGAACCAATGAGGTCTGACGTTAGTTGACTTTTGAGTTTTTTTGTTAACAAAATTGATGTAGCCTGTGTATACGTGCTTTAATCAATGTTTGATTCATTTGGTTTGTAAAAACACATTGTGAGCAAAATACATTTTAAGTAAATCTTACTTTTTTGGCATGTTCTTGATGTCTGGAAAACATCTTATGCAGCATATATTAAAATGATTTAGTAAATGGTGTCTAAACGTAGGCTATTGAAATCAAATACTCGCTTACTGAAAACTGCACTGAAAATACTGTACTGCCCTTTTTATGTTAAAGGGATAGTTCACCCAAAAATGAAAATTTGATGTTTATCAGCTTACCCCCAGTGCATCCAAGATGTAGGTGACATTTTTTCTTCAGTCGATCACAAATGATGATTTTTAACTGCAACCGCTGCCCTCTGTCATTCAAATAATTGCAGTAGATGGGAACTTCATCTATAGGAGTGAATAAACCTTGCATAGACAAATCCAAATGAAACCCTGCGGCTCGTGACGACACATTAATGTCCTAAGACACGAAACGATCGGTTTGTGAGAGAAACCGAAAAGTATTTATATCATTTTTTACCTCTAATACACCACTATGTCCAACTCCGTTCAGCTTCCTGTTAGTGAGGTCAAAATGCGTTCTGAAGACGGAAGTGATGTCTCGCCCATATACTTCAATGAGCGCGAGACATCACTTCCGTTGTCAGAGCGCGATCTGACCACACTCACCGGAAGCTGAACGGTGTTGGACATAGTGGTGTATTAGAGGTAAAAAATGATATAAATACTGTTCGGTTTCTCACACAAACCGATCGTTTCGTGTCTTAGGACATTAATGTGTCGTCACGAGCCGCAGGGTTTCATTTGGATTTGTCTAAGCAAGGTTTATTCACTCTTATAGAAGAAGTTCCCATCTACTGCAATTATTTGAATGACAGAGGGCAGCGGTTGCAGTTAAAAATCATCATTTGTGATCGACTGAAGAAAAAATGTCACCTACATCTTGGATGCACTGGGGGTAAGCAGATAAACATCAAATTTTCATTTTTGGGTGAACTATCCCTTTAAGTTAGCATACTGTGCAATGTACACATTGCGTATATTAGTGTAAATAATATAGTGTTATTCCTACCATTGCCTTAGAAAATGCAAGGCAATCGCATGTCATTCAGTATGAATAAAGATCATGCATTCTGAAGACTAGAAGCTGTTTGGAATAAAAATGTAAAAGCGAATGTATAAATTGTTTCCATAAGAGGAGATGTGTAATTTGTTCAATGTTAAAACACTTTCTCTTCTCTCAGCAGAAATACCTATAAGTACTTTATGAATGAATGAATGAATGAATGAATGAATGAATGAAAGAACGAATGAATGAATGAATGAATGAATGAATGAATGAATGAATGAATGAGGCATTTATATAGCGCTTTATATGTACCACTGTACACCCAAAGTGCTTTACAATCATATCAGGGGTCTCTCCTCATCCACCACCAGTGTGCAGCATCCACTTGGATGATGCGACGGCAGCCACAGTACAACAGCGCCAGTACGCTCACCACACACCAGCCGAAGGTGGAGAGGAGAGACAGTGAAACAGCCAATTCAATGCATGGGGATTATTAAGAGGCCATGATTGGTATGGGCCTATGGAGGGAATTTGGCCAGGACAACGGGGTTACACCCCTACTCTTTAAGAGAAGTGCCCATGGCACTTTATTTGTTTGTTAATTTCCTCTTGAAAAGTGTAATGTGCTATCACAACAATGCTGTTTTTATTTCACCATCCCAACCAAAAGCATCATCAATCAACTATGATTACAAGTTCTGTTGTTACCAACAACAATTAGGTGTTACCTGAAACCATAGTTTCAATGAATTTTTGCAAACAGCATCACAAAGTTGTGAGGTTGCTGAACTGCAGCTCTCGACTTGTGGTTAGAAGCATAGTTTCTTGTTAGTATGACAAGTGGGCTGTTTTTGAAGAGCACATAAGTGAATATGTGCTATAGAACCCTCAAGGAACCCTGGATTGTGACGTATGAGGGAACCTGCAAAGGAAGCATCTGGAAAAAACATGACAAAAAAAAAAAAAAAAATCATCATAATAAAAATGAATGACTTTCTGCATGTAAATGGGTAAATAATAATTTGATCTCAAATAAATGAATCAATTAGAAGAAGTACTCCACCACTTGCATTATGCCATTAACTGCAGTTCAATACACTCTTAAAAATAAAGGTTCCAAAGGCTGGGTTTCAGAAGAATCATTTTGGTTCACTAAAGAACCTTTTAAGAGTAAAGATTTTTATTTATTTTTTTCTTTTAATTGAAATGTATTGTTGAAACAAACGGCATTAATGAGAACTACTGTCTCCAAGGATCATCACACAAATATGAAAATATGTTTGAAGAATGTTATGGCTGCAAGCTTGCCAAGACCAAATAGACGTTAACAGTTTGAAAGAGAAAGAGAGATTTGTTTTAATGCATAATGATGGATTTGTGGCTTTGTGAACAAGTGCTGGTGCCAACTTTCAAATGGCAGCAAATGGGGAACGGAGCAGAAACTTGTGTGGTTTCCATGCAACTCTTGTCTGTTTATCACTTGAATCAACATTAAATGTCATAGCAGTAAATAATTGTATTTTCTACTTAGCTACTGATAAAGATGTATAAAGAAGTAAAAATGCATGTGTAGTCGACTGAGGCCAAGCTGCTCACATACCTGTGTCTGCATCGCCTGAGGACACAAGCGGTTGTGAGGTAATCGACAACCCGGTGGTTTGAGGTGAACTAGGGAGTTCTCCTTCTATGTCTTTGACTGTCACATTAAACCACAGCTTCATTACACAGAATCAGTTTGTGCGTGAGCCCGGTAAAAGATCCTTTGTTTTCAGCTTGCCTTAGGGTCTCGATCTGATTTATATCACAGCCTTCTCCTGTCAGTTTTGCAGACCATCAAATTGCTTAGCTGGTTGTGTACGTCCTCAATCAAATTTGGATGTCACCTCTGACGCAGGTGTGGACGGTCGCACATGCAAATCACTAACCACAAACCACCTTGACATATTACTTTCTTTCTTTTTTTAAACATACTGGGAACTAAGATAAACAGGCATGCTGTTGATAGGAAAAGACATTTTTTTAAAGTACAATGTAAAAACATGTGTGTACACAATAGGTTCATTGCATCAAATGATTAATTTAAATGTTAGTGCATAGTAGTTAAAAACATCTAATATCAAGAGTGTCCCTCTTTCACACTACAACTTTGTTGTGGATTTTTATCTGTTTGGCACCATAGTTTGGTTCGATTGGTTGGTGTGAAAGCACAATGGATGATGTATAATTTGCACATTTGTTTGATCTCATCCCTTATAGCTTGTCATCTCTAAATAAATCACCTTCAGAGAGTAGGTGCAAAAGTTTGGTGGTAAATCCGAAGTGTCAAAAAGAGTGAAGAACAGGGATAAGGGTTGGAATGAATCAAATCAAGCAAATGAACCAAGTGTGTAAACAGCCTAAATCCATTCAACAGAATTATTCTGTAATGCCAGAAAAACACACAGGTGAGGAAGGCACCACAGGCCAGTTATTTCCAACAGTGCTGAGAGTGTTTGACCTTTGCATGACATCGTCTCCTTTGGGAAGCCTAAACAGTACATTACCCAGGTACTGAGTAGGGTTTGGGCCACAAGTCGCCCTACCCAAACCATAAACTCAGGTCACTGTTTAATCCACATCCTGCCTCTCTTGGGAACTGACATGACGCTCTATTTTGGTGTGAATTAATCACCACTTAAAGACCTCATTATCTTATCCCAGCCAGTCCAGAGGAATGATTAATTAGCCATTGGCCTACGTGCCCTGGACTCTGTCAAATCCTTAACATTTCAGGCCAAGTCGACTCTCTGTTTTGAGTTTGCTCCATTGCTGAACTGAAAATATCTTTACTCTTTAACACACATTCTCCTTTAGCACAAATCTTTTAGATTTTTTTTTTTTTTTTTTTTTTTTTTTTCAGCATTTAAAGCCTCATAAACCTCACTGTTCATTTTTTTTATGTTGGAGCTGACACAACAGTCCAGCAATACATCTTGTAGGATGTATGGGACAAGGTTAACCGTCAGAAGATGAGTAGGGGTTTAACTTTGATTTATTTGAACCACATTAACCCTGGTCTGGCTGCCTCAGGTAGACAGAAGAGTAATCGTAAGTGTTCATAGTTGTGGAGACAGGCTGATGGGATGGGGGAGGCCCTCATCGCTCTGAAAAACTCCAGTGGCTGATGACGGAGATGCAGTGAAAAAGAATGTGAGCCAAAAAGCGGTTGGGTGTTTGTTAGTCAGACACAACATATTTGAGCTACTTCAGACATCTTGCAGAGTTTTGCATTTCTTTAATTCCTTGGAGAAGAAGCATTGTTGCTTGTTTGGAAAGTTACCAGGGCTTCTTACTACACATGCCAGAACTGATTCGACCTGAAATTCATGCAGTTTAAGTGTGAAAACTTAACACAAATGCTAGGAACTGTTGCCTAGTGGTCAGATCTGATTACATTTTCCAATCCTCATCCTAAGAGCCACAACTTCCTATACTGTTCGTACTGTCAGTAAAAGAGGCAACAACATTTAATAGAAACAGGTTTTTCAGGAGCAAATTATCTGATTGGCAGAGACTTGATCTTGATCTCTCTGCTGATTATATGTGTCATAAATCTGTCTGACAGACACATGGACCAAGTATTGTTATTTTATCCATGAAAACAATTTAAAAATACACATCATCAAAACCAAACAATAAATTATTGTATCCATGAAAACAATTTAAAATGAAAGCCAAACAACATTTGAATTAAAAACGTACTGTTGACAAAAATATGATGAGGAAAAAAGTAGCACTGCAAGACATGAGCAATGCACCAATTGCTTTACAGACAATAAAGCAATTTAACAGGCGAACTTGAACTGTAGTCAGAATATGTAACTCACGTTGTGAATACATAAATATATGTACTGTGTGTGTGTGTGTGTGTGTGTGTGTGTGTGTGTGTGTGTGTGTGTGTGTGTGTGTGTGAGAGAGTGAGTGAGTGAGTGAGTGAGTGAGTGAGTGAGTGAGTGAGTTTAATGTAGTAATGTTACTGTTACTGCTTTATATTTATAATGTATACTTTTACTGAGCCATTTTAGTGCTACATTTATGACAGTGACATGACAAAAATATATTTAAAGGTGAAAATCAAGTTTTTAACATTTTTTATATGTCTTTGTGGTGTTTTTAATATGCTTTTCAGACAAACCATGTGCAAATTCATCAGTCAACACCATTGCTGTATATTTTCTCCTTAAAACCTACCATCACAAACATGTAAACAATCATGTCAATGTGTGCAGCAGGACTTGTTCACAGTGAGCACAAGGACACCTTTAAGAAGGAACAGGAAAAATCGGGTACATACAGCAATTTAGAGGGTGAATTGTGTATATAATGTAAATTACAATGTTATGATGACCTGTCTTTCTCCACTGGCTTTCTGTGGTGTTTAAAGCATTTCTAAGGATCCAGATTTTTAGAAGCCAATTAACTGTGAGATGGTGAAAGGGAACATGGTTTGTGTAGCAGTATAATAATGCAGTCAAGCCAAAGGCTAATCATATCAATTACCATTATGTGCCTGTTTTTGTAGAGAGCGATACATTAAACGCATTACCATTTTGATACATCTACTTGTAGATGATCCTGTAATTTGCCCTTCGTCTTCTTCTGAAACAGTTTCTGGTTCAAACATGGCTGAATTAAACCAGTATTTCCACTTGCTGTTGTGTAGCATTAGTTGATCAAGTTGATCAGGTAGCCCGAGCTGGTGTGATTGAGTGGAGACAGTTACTAATTTGCATATTCATGGTTCCGCATATAGCCTACTAAATGAAGCAAGGGTGTAGAGTTACATTCAAGCTATTTTAAGGCATGAAGAAATTATTTTCATGTGAGAAACCATTTAAATACGTAATTTGATTATCAAAGATGAGTTTTAAGGTATAAAATTATTGACTGCAGGGGGACTTTAAAGGATATTCGTTGTCAGAAGACTTTGACAAAAAAAAGAAAAAGAAAAAGAAAAAGAAAAAGAAAGAACGCTCTTGTTGTCATCATGGCTGTTGGCTAGAAATAGAAGCTCCTTTGGAGCCTGAGCACCAATCTGTGGTCATGATGTCACACCATGTAATTATGTAATCTACTAAAAACAGTTTCAAAACCCCAAATTCATAACAAATGTGTGCTTTGTCATGTCTGTTGTTTCAAGTTGAGAGTGGAAAATAACAAAACGAGCATGCAGCTTCCTGTTAATAACAGCTTAGTGACAGTTTTAGAATTAGTTCCAAGAATGAATTGACATGTTGATCAGTAAGATCACTTCCAATCTCTGATCCTGCCAGAACGGCAACCTAAATGTACTTTATATGTGATAATTACATGTACATCTTAACTTCAATCCATATATACATGTGAAATCATTGAAATGTTACAGTCAGTTTGCACTGAATTCCGGGTTTGGCTGGTTTTCCTCTGCAGTGAAGCCCCTGCTGGAAGAGACTGGAACTACATCATTCTGGGGAAAAAAATAAAAAAATAAATCCTGTGTCTCTTGACAGCCATTCAAAACCAGCCATTTATTTTATTTATTTTTTTGCAAGCAGCATATCAGTTGCAAACATCTCTTATTATGCAGTGTTGTTTGTTTGTTGTTATTTCTGTATGTGTGTGAAAGTCGTTAGCCGTCTGCTGCAAAATACTGTAATATTTATCCATCACATGGTGTTTTTGGATTTCCATCAAAAAATTCCAACATTTTTCGTGAACTGAGAGCCCATAAAAAAGATTCCAGGAGCCACGTCATGTACTAAGGCTGCTGAGCAAATGTCATTGAGATGAATGTGAATGCTAAAGGACAGCTTTCTCTTAGTATGTCAGAACTCCTTAGCTAAAACTGGGCAAATTAAATTGAAATCAAAATGGCTAATTCTTATTTTTTTATGGTATACTGCAGTACTTATTATAAATGATTTATCCCTGAACATCATTATATATTTACCTCGTAATGTTGAAACAGAATAACTTCCCCTCCCTCTTGCATCAACATCTCGTCTCTTCTCTGATGATGTGTTTACTGGCGTGAGGGCGGAAAAACCTGTCACTCACATGAGATCCAAAAATACCACACCCCACCCATTCAACCAATTCCCCTTGGACAAAAATCAAGCCCCGTCCTACATTTGTTCTTGTTCCAGAATCTATTTCACTCAGATATACATCACAATAGGAAGAAAAGACATGACCAACTTCCATTTCATGCTGCACCTGCTCACAAGTATACGCAAAACAATTAAAAATGCTGTATTATTCATGCCAGGCCAGTAGTTGGCGATGTCACTTTGTAAAGAAACACTACGCATCTATAAACTGAACACATAATATGCATGCGCATGACGTCATCATTTTCACAAATTCATGTTTTTGTAGTTTACATGATGGAGACGGTTTAATTTTCAAAAACTGCCTTTTTAAAACACATTTTCAAAAGTGTGCGTTTTCAGGCCACCAAAACTCTGTTGTTGTGTAGATGAATGCCAAAACACATAAAAGTTTTCCATATTTAGTTGCGTAAATGGCCCCTTAGTTTCCTGTGATACAATATTTGCTCTGTTCAGTGAGCTGCCTCTTCTACAACAGCATCAGAACTCTAATAGAACCTGATAAGCGTAGGAGAATGACAGGGGGGAGACAAATTTGTTGAATAAAGTCGTTATTTTTGTTTTGTTTTTGTGCACAAAAAGTATTCTTGTTGCTTCGTTACATTAAGGTTGAACCACTGTAGTTACACTGACTAATTTAACGATGTCTTTACTACTTTTCTTGACCTTGAATGACAGTAATTCCGTTGCTTTTTATGGGGGATAAAAAAAATAATAACTCTTGGATTTCATCAAAAATACCTTAATTTGTGTTCCGAAGATGAACGGAGGTCTTACAGATTTGGAACGTCATGGGGATGAGTATTTAATGACAGAAATATTATTTTTGGGTGGACTAACCCTTTAATATATTACAATAAATATATTGAATAATGCATCCTTATGCGTTATTCAACATATTGTAATATATTGAAGAGTTAGTCCCTTTAATATATATTATGATAAATATCCATTTGTATTTAGACTATATTTATATTTGTAAAATCTCATCTTCCAATCCATATTGCCATAATTTTAACAAGACATCCAATTGTCCATTTGTTTCGTAAGGGACTTGCTGTTTCTTTGTAGATATTTGAGAAATATACTAACAATTTCGGAGTGAAAATTTTTAATCTCCATGTTTATGCTATGGCATTTACTACGACAGGTGCCGAATGAAGTGAAAGAATCAGCTGAAACAGAAGTCAACAATAGTAGTTTAACACCTTTAGATTTACACAACCAAGTATAGCTTATGATTAAATGCTCACTGTTTGTAAGCCATAATCGAAAGATTGATAAAAAATGTGTAATGAGAGTGGTGGATCGATGCAGTGCAGTCTCACAGATTCTGATCAGCACCCATTTTGGATGGGTGCGAACAACTCTATCAGTGCGCGTAGTTTATTCTCACTGAATTCCCTCCAAACTGTCTTTGAAAGTGAGAGCGTGTGTGAAGCATTCATATATGAGGACTGTCAGGATAACAGCTGTGTACTGTTACTGTGTCTGAAGTGCCCTGCTACACTGTAACTCTGTTTACCTCTGGAGCTGTTCAATGTTTAGACAGAGAAACATTTAACTGAGGACAATTCATTAGTCAGGCAGTGTTTTTACTGGATGAGTTATTATATAACTCCTGTTAACACTGATTATGAGCTGGCTGTCAACCAATAAAACAGCACAATAGAGTGATGCGTATTGTAATTCAGTAAAAAATGCAAATATGTAAATATCAGATCAGCTGTTTGATGTTACACTTTGACATTTTTTTGTTACATTTATTATAAAACATTTGAATCTCAGATTTTATTTTGACAAAAAGAAGAAAACTAAAAGTTGCTGTCATGTAATGCCCTCCTTATGACTATAATATATAAAATACTTTAAAAATCATATATTTGCAATATTCTGCAAGAGGTTCCTATACTTCGTCATGCAACTGTACTTAAGTATATTTAATTTGTGCTTTAGGCACACTTTACATATCTTGCATTTAAAAACTGATATTAAACAAAGATCATACAATCCTTATTAATAGTGATATTAAAACATTTTTTTAGGCATAATATTAAGAAATGTGCATTGTGCAATAGAGAAATTCTCCAAATAAGTTTAATTATAATTTTATATCAGTAAGTCTTAAGTGATATATCATTAAATATGTTAATGGATTTCAATTATAGTATGAAATAAATGTATCCAAAATAGTTTTGTTTTGTTTTTTTACAAGGGTATTGCTTATATATTTTGTTTAGTTTTATCTTGAATTTTCTATTCAATGGTTTTCTCATTGTCATCTTTATTTGGGATCTTTTCCTCAGCAAATATTGATTTGTGTGATTAATTGTGATTAATTAATCTAATTATCGTCAAATCGTGTGATTAATTCAATTCAGTTGACAGCTCTATAAACTAATGTTACCTTTTATTTTTTATTTTTTTTAAAGTACCAACTCAGTTAAAGGTCCCACAATTGAGTGTTTGAGAAAGAGGCGTTCACCAGGCAATTGTGTGTGTCATTGCGACCTGCGCTACAGTTGACTGAAAGGTGAGGTGTGTTGATGACTTCTGAGCAGAAGAATGCCTTTCATTGCTCCACTCTCTGCAGCGTTCCTCGTCATGCTCCGTGGAGGGCAGGTGCTCCAGGGTGTGAAAATAGGAAGCACTAGGACAGGCTTGGCTGAGGTCCATGCCCTCTTGAGATAAGACAATGCCCCATCTCTCACCCCTCTGACATGAGGTAAGACAGCCTCGTGGCTTTTTCACTGTTGGCAGCCACGGAGGCACCACATTTCAGTAAAACAGGAAGGACCATCCTTTGTTCCCAAATGAAAGAAGAATGAGGGAAAAACACAGTCATGTCCCTCGTCACTGTTTATGAGTAAAATCTGATACCTGAAACAGCCATTGCAAGCTCTTAAAAATAATTAAATAAGTAAATTAATTAAAAGAAAGATCTTGGAAAATAATTAGATCACTAATTCTTTTCCAATAAAAATGTGAGATATACTGTCAATGAAGAAAATTACGTTTTTACATTTACTTTTGTAGTTGTAATTACACTATAACAAAGACACCTTAAAATAATGTGTAGCCTTATATATTAAATATTAAATTATGAGTAAATTATGCATAATTACAAGCAACTGACCCTAAATCAAACCCAATCCCTATATTAAGTCAATGTTGTTAATTAATATTACTCAGTATTTACTTGTGTAATTACACTGTAATAACTTCACCTTAAAATAAAATGTAACCAAATGTTATATGGTAGATATATAATTCAATATGTCAATGATAAAGTCTCAAAAAGAGCAATATAGTGCACATAAAAACTGGCTCTCCTGTTACAAAGAAGAAAAAAATCCAGCAGACAGCAGGGTCAGCGAACATACAGCGCCACAAAGAATTGGATCCCGTCCGAGAGGAGCTGAGTGTCTCATCAAAGCCCATCTGATAATTTTCCACAAGATCTTCCTGTCAGGATGTTATGATTCTCAAAATGTTCGGTGGCCAGTGATAAATGGTGACTTTCACTTCTCCCCTCCACCCCCCACGTGCATATGTGATGTCATACTATACAAGCTCTTCTCCCATTATGCCCTGCATCTCTGTGCTCACCGGCCACATGGGATTACAGGGACTTTCAGAGAGTGGGACTGAAATATTTCCGTCTGCGTATATGCGCGCATAGTTTATTGTGACTGGATGGTTGAATTTCAACTTAAAGGTTCAAGGAGGATGATGAGCGATTATTTATTTTCACGCTTTAAAACTTTTTTTGACGACCCTAACAAGCCAGTTTTGCTGTGAAACTCTCAGTGTATGACTGACAGTTCATTTTGTGCTGTGTTTGTCTTGTGTTTCGTTGTATCACTCATTTAGAAACGTCTACAGCTGGCTTCTCACAAGAATAACCCTGAAAAATGTGTGATTTCAGGTCTAGCATATTTATTTAGTAATTCAGCTTGGATTTAATAATTGTTTTCATCAAGCAGATGAGAGAAAGCCGCAGTGGAAGGCCATGTTGGTTTTTTGGCAGGGCTCAGAGTTTTCTCAGCAATCGTGTCCACAAACGCATTAAATCAACAAGCTGGGGTGCTTTGTTTGTTTTCACAGTATATCTCACCCACACTTTGTATTGGATGATTGGTTTTAGATTTCCTGCCTAGTAATGGAAGCCACTGCAGGAATGTATTAGCACCGCTGCAGCACATGCTAGCGTGACACACAAAAACATGGGTGCAAAGAGACTCTGTTGCAGGCATGGGCGAAGAGGAACGTGTAAGTGTAGTTTTATTAGGTTGCCTAAATGTTTCATATTTCAAACAGTGTTATAAATAATACTGAGCATATAGAATTCTTGAAATAGAATTAATAGATTAAACAACTGATATAACCCTAAAGATGTGGTCACAATAACAAAGTTTTGCAGGACAAAAGGTCCATTATCCTTTGTCAATAGTGTAGTGATGTACAGAACTCACACAGAAGTCACTTTCAAACCAAGCAGCTTTCTGTTGGTCTGTAGGGAATCCGTCACTTCAAAGAATATTTCCTATTGAAATGACTTTTTGCCAGTGAAAATTCGCCAAACAACGGTAAATGTGACCGCATCTTAAGAATCGGTCTTAAGGTGCGGTCACACTACACTTTTCGTTCCATTTAACTTCCATTCAAACGCATGCGAATGCGCCAGACCGAAGTTTGGTGAACTCTGACCTGCGAATTCGCATCACATAAAGACCTGCGACCAGTAGAAGATCAATTGGTCACGGCATTACCTCTTGGCTGAATTAAAAGAATGTTTATAAAAAAGACACTGTAGACCTTGATGTCATATCACGACCGTTACAGCATCCGAAGAAATTTCGCACGTTCAAAGCCTAGTGTGACCGCGGCTTTAGAGTGTCCATAAACTCTACCACAAACGTTCATATTTATAACAACAATCTTTGATGTGTAAAAGTTCTTAGCACCACATCAGGGTTTTAGGTAAGCAGACTCACGCACTTTTCCTTGTGGCATAGAGTCAGAGTTCTGCCTGTTCTCAATCACACATACGCACATTGAGAAATTAATCAAATGTAGGATGATTTCTATGCAGCATTTTATAAATGAGGCCCCTGGTCTCTAGATATGGCTCAGATCACTCCTTCAATGGAATTCTTTTTACTTATTAACAATGAATAACAAGACACAGAATTTGAGGACTCATTTGTAATTTATCATACTTTGTAATCTAATACAATGGCATTCTTAAGAGTGAAATACTGTTTGTGAGCACTGGAAGTGTTTAGCTATTAGACCCTGAGAGTGTGTGTGTAAGTGTCAAAATTCATCTCTTATGCCAAACTATCTTTTAAACTGCTTTAACTGGAGTGTGGTAGAACAATACATCTGTTGGCTGTGAGTGAGTGTGTGTGAGAGTGAATTTCCTCAGCCGTTTATCTCCAGTGTCGGTGGCAGCTGAGATTTCTGGCTTGTGATGTTTCCCCTGCAGCCATTGTTCTGCTTGTGGGCGGGACCCTCACGCTGACGGACAGCTCTGCTGATCGGCCTCGATTTCCTGTGCAGACCCAGACTGCTCGTGCTGTTTAACTTATACCTCTCTTATCACTCCTGACACACACACACACACACAGAGAAGGAGGAGGGGAAGGAAAAGCAACTACCACTCGTATCAAAGAGGTGTTTGAGAAGTGTAAGCATATGAGAGGCAGAGAACATATGAACTTAGCTTGACCAGTGTATACTCTTTTAATCAATACAAGAACATATAGCAAAATTACACAATTATAGTACAACAGATTAGATGATAGATAGATAGATAGATAGATAGATAGATAGATAGATAGATAGATAGATAGATAGATAGATAGATAGATAGATAGATAGATAGATAGATAGATAGATAGATAGATAGATAGATTGATTGATTGATTGATTGATTGATTGATTGATTGATTGATTGATTGATTGATTGATTGATTGATTGATTGATTGATTGATTGATTGATTGAACATTTTGTTTGACAATGATTGACTTGAAAACAAATCGATCACACTTTATTTTGATAGTCAACTTTAGATATTTTACTAAGTAACTTTGCAACTACATTCCAAATAACACTCATTAATTTGTAACTACATGTCAACTAACTCTCTTTAGAGTATTTGGTTAGGGTTAGGTGTTTGGGTTTGGGTTAGTAGAGCTAGCATGTAGTTGTAAAGTTACTAGTCAGTAGAAATGTCTGTTGGGGAGCATCAAAATAAAGTGTTAGCAGATATTAAGCAGATAGTCTACTAACACTCTAATGACTGCTAGCTGTAATGTAGTTGACAAGCTGTTGGTTATACGAATATTTAAAGTGGACTATTGAAATAAAATGTGTTGCTCTGAAATCGGTTAGATTATGATGTGTCCTGTTTGGCCGACTTGCTCAGATTTAGGACAAAGGGGAAATTACTGTTGATATCAAATGAATTAAAATTTAATATAAACGAACTTTGAAGTCATTGTTCTCTATTACAGTGTTGGCGTAGTTATTGCATTTTGTCTTTGTAGGTCAGTATGTGCAATGCATTGTGCTTATTACATTGTAATTACTTTACAATATCAATGAACAACACAATTTCATTTACACTGACTTTATTTGTCCTTGTTACAGTGTAATTATACAAATAAGTACTTAGTAAATATTAATTAACAATATGTACTTAGGGTTAGGGTTTGTTTTAGAGTTAGTTGCTTGTAATTATGCATAATTCACTGTTATTACCAATAGAACTTTTCCCTCAAATCTCTTTTGCACTAAAGACATCAGTGGTGGTCTATTGATTCTCACTTATCACTTGACTGATCGTGACATGACTTGCATGAATGTTTTGTTTTAAAAGAAAGCACTGAGGGGTTTATATTTAGCTAATAACATATTAAATGTCAGTCAACAAACTATTTTATAGTACTTCACTGTGCTTTCAGAAAGCTGGAACAATATCTGTTTTAATTTTTTGGTTGACAAATTCCTTTCACAGAATGTTTGTAACATTATGAAGGTTTGTGCATTTTGGCGTGCGGGAGGGAGAGGGTGATCACACTTTCTTAACCAGCCGCTGGCTCCCTGTTTGGGCACGACAAGACACAAGATTTTAGCTGATGATAAGATAAGTATGTTTCAGTAGAGGCCGCTGCAAAGGAAATGCCTATCTGATGGGATTTTCACTTCTTATTTTGAATGGAAGGAAAAGACAGCAAAAAACGTTTACTTTGGCAGCCTTGTAAACAACAGAGAAACAAAAAAATTAATACTTATTTGGAACAGTGACTGCCTAAGCTACTTCTGTCACTGAAGGACCTTGGTGTTGTCGAGCAAATTTATTCTTGTTTTCTGATTGTTTTGTCTTATAGGAACTCTTGGTGTGATTCATTTGAATAAATTTTGGATGAACTGGTTCATGTGCCAAAGACATTGTGTGAAATCTTATTTTAAACGCTATTGTTTTCCTTTGATGCAGTTATATAAAATTGTTTGTTTTTTATATTTGGTGTATTAATCTGTTCAAGATGCCAAATTTGAATCCACATTGGTATTGTGATGAATAAATTACTGCTGATTACAAAAATAAATTGTATCATCTAATCTTATATTTAATAGCTTCAGTGTATTTTTGCTTCTTCAAAAAGCATGATTGTAGTTTAAATATTTTTTTGATTCCTCAACACTGTACATTTCCTCCATTTTTAGATGACAGGGAAGAAAGAAGAACTAAGAGAAGAACAGGAAAGGAGAGAGTGATATGGGGTTGTGACATGACAGTTTTTGGGTGTGGAAGATAGAATTGACAGTCAGATCTTCCATTCTTCCCCCTCTTTTCCTTTCTTTCCTCTCAGTGTTTCCCTCTTCGCCTTGTTTGTGAAGGTTGCCTTCTTGAGTTGAGTGACCTCTGGCCCTTGGCCACCGCTCACATGTTTGCAGTGAAGGCTTTGATTGGATAATGCCAGTCTTCATGAAATGAGGTGAGGAAACTTTTGCTAAGTCTTGGCCTTGAGGCACATTGTTCCTGTGTGGGTTGATCTGAGCCATGCCAGCCAAACATACAGCCAAAAAAGACAGTTGAAAGTATTTCCTATGTATTTCACTTTTAAAAGACTGGTATCTGGTTTCTTTGGTATTTATGTAACTCATATCATTCAAATCCTCGTACACACAAAAAATAGCTTGTACATGTTAAATGCAGCCTTGTTTAAAACCTTTAAAAATAGCAGGTAGGAATTCCCAGGTGTTGTAAGTTTGCAAGATAACTGTGCATGTAGCCATTAAGCAGACACACTTCAGAAATACAGTAGCTAGAGCAATCTAGGATATATTTAAAAATTGAATATGGATTAATATGATGTCTTTTTTTTCTCTTTTTTTTTTCTTACAGATTATAGTTTAATGACTGCAAAGAAGGCCCACTTTATATTAATTAACTTCAACTGTGTGCTTACATAAAAAAGGCATTTGATAAACCTACCCTCAAAACAGCAAATTATGACTAAATGTATATTAAAAAGTGACTTTCTGATACATTTGACCAGCTATTTAAAACTATAAAAAATTACTATATGCAAAATACACTGCACATTTTGACAAAACTGAGTTTTTGGGTGTGTCAGATTATGATGTGTCCTGTTTAGCATAAATCCCCACATTCAGAACAAGGGGTAAGCTGATGCTGATATCAAATCAATCAAAATTTAATATAAAATGAGGTCAACTGCAGCATTTTGCTTTTGAACAACAATGTACATACACATGAGAGAAAAGCATACACATGTAGAGAGAGTCTCTACACACACACATACTGTATATATTTTGAATTTAGTTAACTCGACAATAACTCGTTAACAGTTAAAAAAATAGTCAAGTTAGAGCAGGCTCTTTTAGACCCTATGAATCACCCATAGTTCAAGCCAGGGTTGCCAGGTCTACATTTTTTTATTACATCAAACATTATTTGTAGCACCTCCCATGCAATAATCACAAAGTGATTCGTGCTTTGTTTATCACGAAATTCAAACAATAAATGGTGCTTTGACACTCTTAAATGGGATGTGACAGATTTCTGCATAGTGCAAGCAGGAGTGTGGATTGCGAGTCTTTTCTTCCACATTAATACAAGTTATGACTCGAAAAAACATGCATGAACATCAAAATGTATGTTGAAAGATATAGTACAACTTACCAGAATGTCTCATGTAATCACTTAATCTGTGAACCATGGAAAGATGTCAATAAGTAAACAATATGACACGTAATGTCACATTTACCTCAGGAATGTTTTCCAATGTTATCGGCATCGGCATCGGCATCGGCATAGGCATAGGCATAGGCATCGGCTGATATCATTCTGAATAATCAGCTATCTGTTTTGGCAGAGAAATCCAGTATCGGTGCATCTCTAATTTATGTGTATATGTATGTATGCATGTATATATATATATATATATATATATATATATATATACACATTGGGTTTCTCTGTACTCAGCTCATGGAGGTAAGACGCATGTGTTAGCAGGCGCTGAAGGAGCTGTACAAAGCCAGAAGATAATCAGACAGCTCCTCTGTAGAGCACTTCTCAAGGCAAGATGTGCTGTTTATTTTTCTTGGCGGTGGAAGCGCTTTGGCAGTGTGGTGTCGAAGACCACTCCAGTCACTTGAAACGCTGCAGGTCAAAGGTCAGAGTGCTTAAAGTGTAGCAATTGTGCTGTATGACAGACTTGAAGAGGCATAATTGCATGATAGTCAACCTTCGATTGTGAAAGCGATAACAAAAATAGCAGAGAAAACAAATGGATTTTAAAACGTCTGCATTCGCAGAGGAAAATGAACTTTACTTGTCCTAACAGGCCATGATATATGTGACTCCCTAGTATGGATGAGCTAGAGTACAGTATTTTTAGTTGAAGTGGCATTATTCACTATGTTACTTTCACTTTGAGGTTATTAGGTTTTCAAACATTTCAAAACTTACTACAGCCATTTCACGTCCACTTCATTTGACTCACAGCGCTTGAGAGCCACCCACCTCCCTCCCATCCTGACATGGTCCCAAAACTGTAAGGTCATTATTAAAATTGTGCATCAATTAAGATAAGGAAAAATGACTTTCTCTGTCTGGCCTTTGAAGTCTGTGGTTTTCCCCTACACTGCTGTTTCGGAGCAGACGCTGAAGAGGGGGTCGAGCTGCGCTTGGCATTGACTTTGATCTTGTAGTCAGGCAGAAAGTTTTTTCTTTGTATGATGAAACTTACCTTCAGAAACTCTCTGACATCAAGATAACACCTCATGGACTTATGCAGCTTTGAGAATTGTGCTCCGACTTTCTTTTGGCATTGCACGATCCTAGCTGTATTTATGAGACTAAGTTCAAATAATCTGTTTCTGTTTACCAATATACCTTTTTGACAATCTGTTTTGTTAAAGTACTGGTTACGTATAATTGTGCTATTACTTTAGAAACCCAGACTCATTAGGAAAGGTCCCTGTGGCAATATATTTCTGCAAAATTATATTACATTGCTCCAGTGGGTGGAGCTAAAAGTCTGTTAAGTTAAAAGCATGCTAAAAGCCTACTTGTTATCAGGGCAGTTCGGAAATTAAATGTCCAGTGAGTGACACTAAAAGATTAATGCTCTATTGCGTTTTGAGAATAAGGTGGTATCTACACTAAACACAACCGATAGTGTTAACAAAAGCAAACACGAGATAAAAAACGTCTTTGCTGAAGAAACCATGCCTTTTTAGCTTGCTTCTACAAGTTTTTGAGCTCTTTGATTTTGATTCGTGTTTTACAAGACCCGTGTGCTCATCACAAATGTAATGCTGTACCAGGTGAGCTATCAAGCAAGTTTACCATGCCAGAAAAGCAAGCTGCTTATGTGATGCAAATGTTAAAATGTATTGATTTATAAAATGCGCACTATGGCAAAGGTGTTTTAAGGTCATACCATAGTATTGTGCAAGGAAATAAGTCTGTTAATGGAAAACATGCCCATAATCACAATTTGTGTGAAAAAAAATTAATAAAAGTCATATGCCCCAGGTGTTCATTTCAGTTTCAGTTCGTTTTGGAGTTTTGCAAAAATTTAGGTACAGGCCCATTTTTCCAATAAGCTTAGCTATTTGTCACAAGCACTGTTGCAGTGCATTAAGGTGTAATTAAGGTAAAGTGAAGGTCTCAACAGCTATGTGTGCAAGATAAAATTCATTCTTTAAAATATTGGAGGGGGGTTTCTATCATTTTTAAGGTATTAAAGGTGACATAAATCATGTATAATGTAAGACAATGAAGAGGAATTATTTTGAATTCAAGACCAAAAGATCAGGTAAGTGAGCTAGGGGCATCAAAAGTTTGGTTGCACAAGAGAGTTACCAACAGGACTTCCTTTTAAAACGCTGACCTCTTGTAAAATCCCTGAGTAATTCACACACTGCTCAAGAGGGCAAAAATGTAAGACTAGTCTGCAGCTTTTGTCAGCTTTAGGACATTTTTGTGCATATTCTAGTGCATCGCCGTGTGCGTCACTGTGTGTGCATATTCATATATGTGTGCATGCATGTCTCCAGGGTCAAGATCTGCCTTTAACATTTAACATTGACAAGAATATAAATACAAATGCAAGAATGAGGGTCATTGACCAAACCGTTTATTTCACACTTTTGTCATTTATGCAACTGTCTTTATCAAAATATGTGCTTGAAAAGAATAAATAAATAAAGTTGTTTCCATCACATCAAATTATCTCACACACAATGACTTTAATATTTTGACACGATGTCTTCCACACTCGGCCAAGAAAAGGAAACCAAACTTAATGGTAGCATGTAAACAAGAACCCTACCTAAGCAGGTTAAATAAAGGAGCTGTTGAAAGGTTTCTCTGAAGTGTGTGTGAGAGTGCTCTTGATTTTGGGGGGTTCAGAGAGCGAGAAAGAAGGACAAAGGGAAACATGGAAGTTTGCCATACCTCACTAACATCAGTAAGGGACTATCAAGTGTCCATTTCGGTTTTTGACTATCGCCATTGGCATATTACTGCATTTCTCGTAGATTTTACCTTCCGTCTTACCTGTAACTTAAGCCAATATTTTGTGCAGTACGCATTCCTAGAGACATTATAAAAAGTATGATATGAGTGAACTCTGCCAAATGTTTCAATTGAACAGATTTAATTTAAGCATTTCTCCAGGACCCCCACCTGCTTCATTGAGTTTCTCCACTGTCTGTATGAGAGCTCTCAGTGAGGACGGTTGAATTTGATAAAACAGGACGTATTTGGTTTGTCTGAGGTTACTGCTATGGCCCATAATTGGATCCATATGATAGCGTTTGTCTTTGTTCCTAAATCCTAAAAAACGTGCATCTGTTCACGTAAAATTTTTAGGGTGAATATTTTAATACATGTGACTTTTGATGAATGCTGATCGTTGGGCTAAGTTCATACACACTCCGTCCTCTGATTTGTCATGGACATTTAGAGACAATGTTGAGATTCTGAAACACATGTTAGATCACCAGTGTCTTTTTTTGCAAGAGACACATCTCAGAGGCAGGAGACTTCAGCAAATGTCAGATTAAAAAAAAATAAAATAAAATGCCAATGTATTCTCTATGGGTGCTGAGCGATATGGAGCTGGGCTGCAACAGGGATTGTGGGATTGACAGCAGAAAAAAAAGTTGAAGAATGCTGAACTTTATGCAGATGAGAGGCAAAATCTGCCAGGCAATTAAGATTTAAAGTGCACATCCAATACAATTGCGGACACTTCTTTTCACAAGAGGCTAGTTGACACCTAAAGTCAGAATGAAATAAAAAAAATGACCTTATTTATTTTCCTAATAGACAATCCTGGTCTCACTGTGAACGATTCACCAGTATATGTTATTCTAAAATAAACAATGTTTGTGTGTAATCATATCATTTGCTCTGCCTCCGAAACTGTTCATTTCAGCTGACATCATCAAACCCTCTTATTTTACAACCCTCCCCTACAGCCACCTGTGAATGGAGAACCAATCACATCCCATTCTACATTTTTCTCATCGGAAATGGGTTGAACTGGGTTGCGAACGCATGTTGACTTTAAGGCTGACCCTCCAGCACCGTGATATGTGTGTACAGACGAGTGTATATGTGTGTGTCTGTTTATGACACTCAGCTTGAGGAGGTAAATCCTGGTTTCCTGGTATTCTGAACACAGGGACAGATCATAATCAGAGTGGAAACGTGTAATAATCTTGCACGGAGAAGAGCCCTGTATAAATAACCCTAAACACAAGCATATATGCAGTGAGAGGCTCTGTTTGTCCTCTACAAAATCTATACAATGATGATAGTGAGTATTTACTAGTTTAATTTCCAGAGATCAGTAGCACTGATCATAGTTTTAACCACTTATTTTAAAATGCTACAGTATCTTTGTCGAGAGTAAAAATCATTATCAATATGTCAGCTTCACTTTCCGAGATGACTTTAGGATGTTTATCAAACCTGTCCATCAAAACATTTCCCATTATTATTATTATTTTTATATACAAGTATGACACAAATTGTCCATGGCATACAGCACTACCATTGTTCATTTTAGTAAAACAAACATCATATTTCTGACCCCACATGCTCTCTGGCCACTGGAGAAAGAACATAAAAAAGAAAGAAAGAAAGAAAGAAAGAAAGAAAGAAAGAAAGAAAGAAAGAAAGAAAGAAAGAAAGAAAGAAAGAAAGAAAGAAAGAAAGAAAGAAAGAAAGAAAGAAAGAAAGAAAGAAAGAAAGAAAAATAATAAATAAATAAAATAAAACCCCATCTTATGCCTTGTCCCAAGATCTCTGCACCTGTATATATAATGTATTTCAAAGCAAAAGAAGAGATCCAGGCTCGGATTTCCTGCATGTTTATACTGATCCTGGACTGGTCAGAAAAAACAGATCCCAGAACTCTTGAAGGAAATTGGTGAACATCTGCCCAGGACTTTAAGTTTAAATCTCAGAGTGCTGATTAGAATCAATCCCCATATAATATTTTATTTATGAGCATATGAAGATAAACCTCATCCTACATGGTACTTCGTTTTAAAGATGATGAAGTTAATGAAATCTGATCCTGATCTGATCCAATCTGTAATGTAAGTCTTTTGCAGCCTTTTTATGTACCTTTTTAAGTATGAAAGGAAGAAAGAGCAATATAATCATGGTGGTGTTGTGCATATAATTAGTGTCCTTGATTTTGGTTGTAATAATAGGCAGTAACAATAAAGCTATATGAACATAGCCATGTCCTATCAGAAACCTATAAGCCATAACATACAAGATGATACAACTATAATATAAAATGTTAAAAAGTAGCCTAGTTAAAATAAAATAACAAATATACCAAATAAAGTTTTATTATTGATATTTTATATAGGCCTAGATTATTGTATTAATTGATTTACTTTGTTGATAATAAAAACACACTTTAAAAGGACAGGCTATTGTGACAACGACAAGAGGCAAAAATGAGACGAAAATAAATTACATTTTGAATGGAGAACAGTAGCTACTGAAAAGGAAAATCAAAAGTCAGCGATAAGTATTTCGGAGGACACTGTATATTATTCATATACATTTTGAATGGTTTTAAAATATCACTTAAACTGTGCAAATGTTTGTCGTTGCAGATATAAAACCGGCTAATGCTGTTATCATAATTATTTGTGATATTTATTAATGATATTAATTATTAATGACATTAATTATATATGGGCATATATAGACCTATAACAGAACAAAATATAATAACAATGGAGTTACTACTGTATCCTGTGGATAGTTGTAGTTATATCAAATGTTGCTGAACATATTATATATATGGTATATTTAGCAGACTTTGGAGCTTATAAATCGGACGGGCCTGAACCTTTCAAAAACAACCGACATTTTGTCCAAATGAAATTTCGTTAATGTCGATATCCACAATCAAGTTCTCATTTCTACTGTTAACACTTTTGCAAATGCGTTCAATTAAGACCTGCACATAAGAGACAGTGACTTTTTGACCCAAGAAAAAAAAGCACAGGTTCACATGCAGGTTTCATTCATCAAGACCTCTCACAAATGATCACGTTTTTCCCTCTCTGGTTGAGGTAATTAAAATAGGAAAGGGCAGCCAAGACGTCAGGGGGGAAAATCTGATCGTAAATTTAAATTGGAGACAAAATCTTCTATGTCAAAGGAGCAGAATCGAGATATTCAGGTAAAAGCGGCTATAATTAGACTGGCTGTACATGAGCCCGTGGGTCGGTGAGGTGGGCTGAGGGTCTGGACTCAAGGCGAGTCTGTGTTAAGCTGCGCGTTTTCGTGCCAGGGTGCTTAGGTTATCCAAAGGTCGGTGGGCTCGGCCATTTCCCTTAAGTCTAAAATCACACTGGTCCCTTTATTCGCGCAAAGAGCGCCTTCCAAACGAGCAGGAGCCAGCTATGGGCGTGTGGGATTTATATGAGAGTTTTAGACTGGATGGAGATGCCAATAATAAACGGTGACTTACTTCTTAAGTTAAGACGTTGATGTTTTCAAAAGTTTGTTCAGAAGGCCTGTGTTACCTGTGATCATACACGTAATGTAGTGACGATAGGATTAGGATTGGGATTAGAATTAGATACAAAAATGAAGAAATTCACAGAAATTCGTAACTATTTTACGTTTTGGCGAATTGGTGGCTAATTAATATTCTTACTATCTCATTCGTACGATCTGTTTACACCCACGTTACGTGAATCAAAATTCGGCACAGCACCCGAAAATTGCATGCAAATGCATTCAATTAAAATAAGCGATGTAGTAAAAAATGTAGTCTATGTTTTTTTTTTTTTTTTTTTTTTTTTAAATTATTATTATTATTATTATTATTATTATTATTCAACACGAGTGAAAACCTGCTGTCTATTAGACTTCAGTTTTGATTCTGCAACTTGAACTGAAACGTGTTAAACCCAAGTACCAAAAACTATTCTGCAGTTCTTCATCCGTGGGGAAGCCATTTATTCGGCTTAAATAGAAAAATCGCTGGTTTCGAAGTACGCTAGAAAGGAGGCAACGGGGTGGGATTTTTTTTTTTTTTTTTTTTTTTTTCTCAGGACAAGTCTTTGAGCCTTTAACTGGCAGTTTGACTGTCAGACAGAGCCCGAGTCTATGTGGACTCCTAATTGAAAACAGATGGCGCTTTGAGGTTGGGCTCTATGCAGCAACTGTGAGTTTGAGACACTGCTCTTTTCCATTCAGCCTCAGCGCTCAGTCAAGCATACAGGTGCACGGTGTGTTTCTCTCTCTCCCTCTCACCTCAGCTCTTCTGTCCTCACTCAACCGGGAAATGGAAACGTCTATACCGACTCGGATTGATCCAATGTGGGTCTGGTGTAGCGCGTGACCTGAGTAATGCAAATTAATTGTATTTTTGAGGATGAACGAAACGGTGATCGAGTTGGTTACCCTAGTGCCCTAGTGGCTTTGTTAAATTTGACCAATAAGTCAACTGAACAATACAAATAACACTCTTACCCATATTATGAAATAAGTAGGCCTACACCATGTTATTGCTATTGTGTGACTTGTTTGAAATAAAAAAAAACACGAGGCAGGAAAAACTGTCAATAAGCCGCTCAATTTTCAAATGCATTATGAATTATGCATTAATTAACGATAATATTTTTATTTTATTTATTTATTTTTTGTTATAGGTCTATATTAAAGAGTGCATTTTCTAAAAGCCAAATGAAAAAGAAAAAAAGAAAAATATTAGGTTATTAGTTACTTAAACTGTCTTTTTTATCCGCAACAATGAATTTCTCTATTAACAATAAGCTCATCAGAAGATCTTTTGGTTGCTTTTAAAAACTATTAAAACTATTTAAATAATAGCCACACATGTTTTTATCTGTCTTGTTAGTGGTAAAAGTATTGACAACATTCTCATTGTAGCAACAAACTCTTAAATATTGGAGTTCGCTTTATTGGAATAAAACCGCGGAACCAGTTCAGGTGAAATTCATATCATTCATATCTTCTGTTGTTTTTATTTCCCCATGCATTTTACATTGTAGATAAATTAAATGAAACACACTTTGCTAGACACAGACCAAAAGCGCAGCAACTTATCACGATCTTGACTCTGAAGCGGATATATAACACAAGGTAATATTCGTTCATCCTTGCAATAACGAACGTAGATGTAAAAATAAATATAGTTCAGTAAGTAAACAGTTTAATGGATCGGTTCTACAACGAGAGTTATCTTGAGTGCGTGATTCTCCATCTTCACAAAAAAAAAAAAAAAAAAAGTTTTGCGCTTTGTGACTGATAAATGATAAAATGAACTTAAATTATTTTGAAAGGTTTTAGAACTCTGTAAAGATTTTAATATGTAGCCATATAGTATTATTTGCACATAAGATATTTGTTTTCTTACGTAAAATGTAGGCTATGTGTTCATTTGTTTTGTGTTTTTCAGTATAACGCTGTTGTGGCATATAGCTACATTTTACAGATATTATAGCCTACCTCATCCAGTGAATCGAGTTACGCTTCATATTATCAACTGCTTTTGCCTGTTAAATTCTGTCAGGTGAAATCAAGATGTTCTTGCTCGTCGATTTGTTCCTCCTAACTTTAAACGAGAAATTGGAATGTTTTGAAGAGAGATACATCAAAGGAATGCTGAACATAATCACTTTTTTTTTTGATTCGAATCGAATTCGAAATCCATGTAGCAGAGTGTGGGAAGGTGTGTGGATATGCTTGCAGGAATGTAGCGGAACAATTTGCATGCGGAGAATGGAATATATATTGTATTTCAAAATAATATGGATTTATATGCGTATAGTCTATTGAAATGGAGGGGCGACCTTAATATCTGGACGCAGAAAAACATAACATTTGACCATTTGAAAACTAAGAAAAACAAGTGTTTCAAACACATCGAACCAAATGATCAGGATTGTGTGTCATTTTATTAAAAACACATTTTCTACATTTTAAAAGTACGTTTTAGAACGGAAATGAAGATAAGCATTAAAAATAAAATAAAATAAATAGGCTTCGTTTCAAATAGGCAAGCCTATTCTTCTGGAATTTATGTTTGGTTTACACTTCAACAGCCGTTTGCATATTGCTAATACCCTAATTATTGTTCGGCTGTGTTTTTATTAATGTTTAAATAGCTTTTAATTCACTTAATCTGTTTGGTGGTAAACATTTCTTGAGACTGACCAAATGATGCAAAATTGCATTTCAGTTAGCCTAATTATTTAAACATACAAATTAAAGGCGATTAAACAGAGTTATCAAAGCAAAATAGGCCTTGAGCAAAAATCCGCTACGCTACATGTACACATCTTACCTAAAATCGAATTGTTTTAACTCCAAGAGCTCGAATGAGAAGTTGAATATAAAAATGAAGGCCTGCAAAGCATCAAAATATACTTCTCTTCACCTGGACCGTACTATAATTCAGACAGCTCTTGATCAGTTTCGATAAGACTGTGAGTTCTGACTGCTCGTGTGGGAGCTCGAAATCATATAGATAATAGATTTAAGAGACTGATTTGGAGAACACAACACGTTCATTTAGCTTTTCTCCTGTGGTATTGTTGATGGTGCTCCGGCGGCCGACATCCTCCCTATTGACCCCCGTCCCCTTCTGCCTTTTCCGTCTCATGAAAAATGATTCCTGCGCACTGATTGAATTTTATTCCTTCCTGACCTGGCCCGTTCTGTGAGGGCGCCATCAATCTTGGGCTTAACACGACGTTTGTTTATTACTCGGGAAAGGCTCTAATGACTTTTATGAGCATGATTACAACTTTTTTTTTTTTTTTTTTGGTGGGGAGAGAATGCGCTATGAAAGGCCAAAATTCACTGTGATCAGACTCACATGAGCTGCACAACTAACTTAATTTGTAAGTGTAATGTTTCATACATAAGGCTTACCGCTACTTAAACGTATTATTGTTATTATTGTACAATGTTTATTATTATTATCGTTATTAAATCTGTATTTTAGGTTATTATTTTCATTGCCGTTGTTGTGGTTTCGCCGTGGTTGTAGTTTCGCCGTTTTATCTAAAATGCCATAAATTTGTTATGGATAGTCCTATTTATTTAATATGACTTATATAATATCAATATGCCTAGCCTACATATGTAACTGAATATGAACATTCTGAGAAAGCACAATTTTTAAAGAAAAACTCAAACCGAACGTGATATGGGGACATTTAATTACCACATACCATTCCGAGTGAAAGAGGCAAATTCGAGACGTTTTGTTGACGCACTCTAGTTAATTGGCCGATTAATTAACCGCTGTAATCACTACCAACCGCTCATGCAATGAAAATATGTGGTGCGCAGAGGCAATGAGAACACGTGTGCATTTGCCCTCAGGTCTTTGAGCCTAACTGGGCTGCAGACTAAAAATACACAATAAAAAATGTAAAAACATAATATTGTCTGTAGTAGTAATAATAATAATAATAATAATAATAATATAAACTTAAAAGTTTAAAACATATTCACAAGTATCAGCAAGCTTTCATATATGAGCCATGATGCATATACATTTTATTTATTTATTTATTTATTTATTTAGTAAGTTAGTTGTTTAGTAAAATCTAATAATTTTAAAGCCTCTAAGTGTTCGTGGTATCACATCTCCTCAATAAAATGATGACAAATAAAAAGAGACCATTGCTTGTGTTTTCAAATAGCACCTCTAAATTAATGTGAATAATAATAATAATAATAAAACCATATTAAACATAAGGGCATTTAAGTGATATTTCTTTAACTTGACTGGTGGTTATTCCAATAAATGCACCAATACAATGCCATAATACTTTTGTGAATTGTTACACTGGAGGTTTGTTCTCTGTATTAGGCCTTTTCTAAGGACGTCGGTTTATTTAGTCCAACCGATGCGCCTTCTAGAACTTGCTGAATCCTCCAGTGGAGATTTGAGTATCTTTGGCATGTCTGGTATGATATTAACGAAGGTATGCGCAAGTAAACACGTGGACACTGAACACAAGCAGTGAATTACAATGAGTGAAACACTGTTACCAAAGGCCTCAGGTCAAGATGATGACAGACAGACAGCCCACGCCAGGCATATGGAGTTGCGTAAAGCAATAAGGACAAATTATAGCAAAACACGTCGTCACCTCGCAGCAATTAAAATACAAATTGTTATGCATAGCAACATTTGATTTTATTACTACCGCTGCTACTGCACTGTAAAACAGAACATTTGCAGTTATAGCATTAGGTAGTCTACCTGATATAACCCTTCAGAATGACTTTTGTTAATGGAGTAATGAAGTTGATTCAGTCACATGATATTTTTTTTTTTTTTTTTTTTTAACTTAAAAACAGAAAAATAGATACTACCACTTAAACCACATTTTTAGGTTACAACTGACTATTGTTTATAGTTACTTCAACGACAAATAATAATAATAATAATAATAATTGTAATAATAAATAATACGCCTGAATTCCACTTGACTTTTTTATAGGACGGAGGTTTTTGAGAATTGAAATTTAATTAATTCACGAGATATTTTATTTGATATTTTATATTCAATATATGCATTCAGTATAAAAAACTAAAATGTTGCTACATTTTGCTGAAAAAAAAAAAAAAAAAAAAAAAATGTGTGATGACAAAATGACTAAACACTTAGACATAAATAGTTAACATTTGTTTAAAAATTCCCAAAAGCATATAGCGGAAATGATGAGTGAATATTTAGCATTTCACAATTCCCTAGAATGTTGGAATAGGGTTAATTTGCATGGGGGCCTTGTGATTATTTTCATATAAATCAATGTGATCAGAGTACATTAAATTGTAAATGTGTGGTTAGAAGCGTTTTAAGATTAGGCGGTCGTTTGGATCAAACAACTTTCAACAGTGCCACAGTAACGCCGAATAATTTAGAAACGCTTATTTGGATCATTTATGTAGGTGATTGGTGATTGGCTTAAAGCAATAGAGCTCTAAATGCATTTTTACCCTATAGGCTACTAGCACACAATTTTGTTCCTGCAGGCTTTAAGAAATCAGGCGTAGCCTAATTTTAACTCAAATAGCATGGCAATTTATTAAACAAACAATGCAGTTCCTTCAGAATACTTTTTCAACAAAAGGAGATAGTTTGAAAGAATATGGCGTTATACATGTTCCGTTCCTTGTTATAATGGAACATTTGGACAATGAATGCAGTTCAATTTAGAAACACTTTTTGGTGTTTGGTCCATAATATCCGGCTACATTTTAGAAATAAATTACTATATGCAATTTACACGTAATAACAAGTCCATAAACGTCTGACGCATTTCAACACAGCCCAGCATATAGCTCACAAAAACGAAGAAGACTTACGTGTTATTCGAAGTAACACTGTCCTTAACAAACCAAGATCAAGTGTGTCTGACTCGCGTTTGTGTTCTGTTTCTTTTCAGTCCATCGTGGGGGTAGTAGGTAAAATATCAACGTCTCTCGGTATTGACGAAAAGAGGGCAAAGGGGAAATCAACAACAACAACATAAAGAAGAAGCTCGAAAAATACTTGTTTGGTCAAAACTTGCTGCAGTCATACACAAAAGCCCCCGACGTGCGGTATATGGGCTGACTCGGGGGAAACGACATTTGACAGCTGTTATTCCCGTTCACCGGTGAATTATTCAGACCAATTCTCTGCGATTCAAACATCTCTCGAACCGAATGAAAGTTCTGCTGCTGCGTCGGGTACGTCGCGCCTAGATGGCCAATGTCTCCGGCCTGGTTTAGGTACCATGAGGCGAGGCGCCCTTGGTGCGGATGGTGGCCTTCCTGGGCCGAGCTGAGATTCCCGTGGCTTAAGGACGACGTGGTGGTCGTGATCGAGTAATCAGGCAGAGTTTCGTCCACGGTGGTAGTGGTCGCCAAGTGGCCCGAGCGATCTCCGCCCGCGTACAAGCTCATGGCCTGCATGTTGCAATGATAGGTGGCGTTGGAGGTAGTCGAGATAGAGTTCTGGCTGCAGGGCGAGCTATACACGGACGTCTGGTTGGGAGAATAGTTCAGGGACAACGTGGGAGTTATACCTGTTCGCGAGGAAGCCACGAGAGAGGGGGTGAGATCGCCGGAGTTCTGAGGCGAGCCCCGGAGGGAGGTCATGATGTTGTCCACGCTGAAGCCCTGCGCAGGGGCCTGGCCGTGGTGGTGATGTTGCTGCTGTTCCCCGGCGCTGTCCAGGCTGAGAGAGCGGGTGGACGGGATGCTGTGCGGACTGCCGCTCGACATGCTGCTGCTGCTGTCGGGGCTCTCTATCTTGGGAACAGTGCTGAGCGTGGGTGAAACGGCCTGTGGCGGCGTGGACGTGCCGTTCTCGGTTTTAATGTCCTGAATGCGCACGGGCTGCGAGCCCGGCACTGACTGTTCCTGGTCGCGGCCCTGCTGCGGTTGCGGCGGCTGCTGCTGTTGCTGCTGGCGGGAAGGTGCCTCTTTGATATTTCGGTCTTCCTTATCCTTTATAGCGTCCTTCTTTTTGAAACGCCGTCGTCGCCTCAAAAAGCTGCCGTTCTCAAACATATTATACGAGTCCGGGTCCAGGGTCCAGTAACTGCCTTTGCCAGGTTTTTTGTCATCGCGGGGCACTTTGACAAAGCACTCGTTCAGGGACAGGTTGTGTCGAATACTGTTCTGCCAGCCCTGCTTGTTGTCCCTATAAAAGGGAAAGCGCTCCATTATAAACTGATAAATACCATTAAGGGTCACCTTCTTGTCCGGGGAGTTCTGGATGGCCATAGTGATCAGCGCAATGTAACTATACGGTGGTTTTACCATATCCTTGGGCTGCGGCTGCGGCGTGTACGGTCCATACGCCCTCGCCATGCTGGCGGGGTACTGGTCGTGGGCCGCGTGAGAGTACATGCTCATGGGGGCTGGCATCCCGGTGTACCCCCCTCCGGCGGCGGCCCGGTAATAACTTTGGTCGCTGCTGATGTACGGCACAACTCCCAGCGAGTTGGGACTGGAGACGGAATAGCGCGCCTGCATGACTTCTCTCCAAACGGTGCTGGCGAAAAACAGACGTCGGGAAGCCTAAAGCAATCCACAAATCCCCTTGAAATGTGCCTCCTCTGAAACTGGGAAGGCAGTCCACCCGAGAGTCCACGTTCTGCCACCGTATTTACAAAATGTGACTGTTGGACCGGGTGTTGATTAGACTCGCGTACTTGCCACCTCTTTCTGTCGGAGCGCGCATTGGAAAACTTCTGAACACTAAGCATCGGTCACTACATAATACTTTTGCGCACTTCAATTCTTTTCCCCTTTTGCTGCCAGTAAGACTCCTCCCAATAACATCTAAGTTGTCCAATGGGAGGTCGGGCCGTGCAAAGCGAGCGGCCACACACAAGGTTGAAGAAAAACGAGAGGTGTTGGGACGTCCCAGTCCACCCCTTGCCAAACACACACTTCTCTAGACGTTAAAGAACCATACTCTCCGCAAACTAGCGCGGATACACATCAAACTGAAAATACTTTAACAAAAAGGTTGTAATACAACATTGGAGAAGTTGGTTTATAAATAAAATCGGCTATGTCCTTAAATCATCTAATGCTATAATAATTAAATAACACAGACGTATTTTAAAACCACGGATTCCTCACACCCTTTTCGTTATTGTGAATTAATCGATTAATTAATTTATAGGCTACATATCACATTTAAAACAAACTTTGATACGGCCCTATTGCACATATGTGGTAATAGTGAATTGCAATGATTTGTATTTCGCACCAGCTCATGAAGCCATTAGAAGGTTTGGAGAGCATTTGTTTTCAAATGATCAATATGGGAATTAGTGTAAATAATCTCCGGTTGGAGGCTTCCTGCATTTTTAGTCGCAATGCCAGTTCTTTATTAACACTGGCTGTTAGTTAACGGTCTCAATCAACACTGCTGAGCGGATCAAAGCACGTCATCCAGGGCAGAGCGCTCATTATGCTGGAATTAAGCAAGTTAAGACACTGGAGAAAGAGCCGAAGTGTGAAAGTTTGCTCCAAGTGCGAGCGAGATTAAAAGCCCTGAGAAACAAATGGGTAAAGCAAAACACCTCACATGTGTCACCATTGGTCAAACGGGGGAGAATTATGCCATCCTTCACCTCTACGCTGTTTTATGGCACGTCAATAAAATTGGTGTCTTCATAAAATAGTTTACTTCCAAAGTAATTCCCTAAACTTTATATTTATTTGCTTATTTAGGATATATGCCATTGAGGATTAAACGGATTGTGAGCGATTTAAAATCGACATTGTTTTGAAGAAATAAATTGTAACTTGCGAGCAATTATTGCTGTTTAAACATTATTATTATTTATCGTAATTTTTTTTTCTTATAACTTTTAACTGTTTTTTGCAGCGCTTCTTCAATCTCATTCAATATGTGTATAAAAAGCGGGCCTAAGAGTACGAAAGAATGCTTGCTCATATAATGAGTACACATGCGTATTATTTTGAGGTAAACCCAAACAATCCGCCCAAATTCTTAAACTGTAAGACGGCCACGCATCCTTTATGAAAGGAAGTTTGGGGGAGGGACACTGCATTTAATTGTGAATGATAATTGTGAGGCCAAGTTGCGGTCACAATATCTTCATAATCCCCCACAGGTCGCTCTGATTAAGTGACCATGGACTAGTTGATACTTCACTGGTTTCTCCTTTCAGGGACCCGGGCATGAACTTTTTCTTGTGCCCCAGGCTATTTGTACAATTCAGTGCGCGCCTCTTACTTAACCCCAAACTTCTGCCCACCCGAACTCCCCATTCCAGCCAATTAAACAAGCTACCTCTGTATAACTTGAAAACACGGTTGTTAACTGCCTTATTTTAATTGTGAAGCAAAATAAATTATTTAGTCTTGTTCATTTATTAACAAATATCAGATATTGTTTTTGTCCAGAGGCCCTTTGAAAGTTGCAAGAAAAACCAGCATACGACAAAAATATGATTTAATATCACTCAATCGACTATATTAGGTTACACCAAAAGAGTAAATTGTAAGGGTTAGATAATTTAGAAATGCCTCCTTACGATAACAGCTGTGTGTTACCAGTACGACTGTAATGTAGTAGCCTATTGATAAACAAACAACAAGATTTAATCTCCCGATTCTACTAAACTTTGGTTTTAGTGAATTACAGGCAGTAATTATTTTTGTGTAAATCAAATGTTCTCATTTAAATGCTGAAAATGTTATTTAACATCAATCAATCTTTTTGTTTGATGGCTTTATTTAATCATTATGTGTGCATGGCGGCACTCGGGCAATTCTATTAACAAATAAATGTAATTAGCCTACTTTTGCTATATGAAAAGAGGCCGCATTTCATATAACATAGCCTAGCTACTGATATGAGCGAAAACAAGATCGATCAAAACTGTACAAATACAGTATTGTAAAACGGTTGCCTTTTCGACAATACACATTAGCCTACAACAAATCGTTTAATACAGCCAATGTAGAAATATCAATTTCGATTCAATATCGAATCAACAATATTGATTATTTTTGTATGAAATGTTCGTAAGCATTATGCATCCGAAACACCAGAAGATACAATATTTATAAAATACACAAAATAAGCGGTATTTTATTAGTTTTTATTACTGAGCAACCAGTGAAGCAACATTCTGAACAACATTTGATAAACGTATGAAGTAACCAAATAAAGACAAGAATCGACTGACATTTTGGCTGGTTTTGATTGTCCGACAGGAGAGTAAGTCTATGGTGGTCTCAGAGAAAGGAAACAGGCTCTGGGTCCTGTGGTCTTAGCGCCCTCTTTCGATCACTAATGGCCAGTGTAGAAAGTTTTTGTAGCCTGTTTGTCTGATAAAGTTGTCACTTTTTTTTAGGAGTAGGCACTTTTACAATAGGCTATAGAAAAGTAAATAGACAAATAAATATGAAAAATATTGGGGGGGGATTTAATCAAATTCATATTTGATTAAAATGTACAAAGAAACAAAAGTAACATTTAAATGCAATTACAACTAAAATATTCGGGTGCTATGGGTGCTTCACAGAAAAAAAAAGAAAAAAAAAACTATAAAATTGCACATATAGCCTTTTTTTTTTTTTTTTTTTTTGTACAAGCCTTAATGACTTTATGTAGATCTACTTACAGAAAATTCAAGACTACGTTTTAATTTGACATTGCTACCCCCTTGTGTTCATTGTATATATTCTTTCCAAAAAAAGAAAAAAATAATTTAGGGGCATTTAAGTTTAGATATTTTTCAACACATAAGAGACAAATAATAAAAATAAAAATGATAAAAAAAAAAAGCAAAAAGTAGGCCTATGTAAAAATCTTTATAATCAATACTAAATAAATAATAAACAACCATGCAAAAATAGGCAAAATACAGTTTATGAATGTTAACACAGCACCATGTGGAACAGCTTAGGTGACAATGTGGGAATGATATAACACACTAGGGCCCAAAATCATATAAGCATGTCAGGGTTAGATAGTTAGATCTGGGTTGGGGTGGCAAACATTTTAACATAATTACACCTATAAATTTAACCCATTCTCTGCATGCATATAAACTTATTACAGGAGGAGGGGTGTTGGAAGTCATTGTAGATCTAGTTTTGGAGTATTTAAAGTGCTAAAGTGCATTAGGGTGGAGAACGACAAATGAAGTCACCTGTAGGACAACTGCAAAATCTAAAATACAGTTACCATACCATACACTTTATGTACAGTTTGACTTTAATATCAGATCCTATATTTTATTTACTTTGACTGAATTATTAATTTATTCAATCAATCAATTTATTTACTTACTTTTTGATCAATAATTAAAGGTAATATGAAATAAATTGATAAAATATATGAAAAAAATTGAATACAAAAAAAGTAGCCTACACTGATTTGTGTCGGTATAAACAAAATGGTGGCATGTTGAAGACAACTGTAGGGTCTGTCAATGATATTCAGAGTGAGTGGAGATGTTGATCTGTAGCAGATATTCTGTTAGTCTCATAAAATGGACTTAATACTTTCTTTTATTTTTCCTGTTTTGCTTAGCTCCTACAAGCTAGTCGCTGATCATAATTTTTGATGCCAGTAATCAGTGCAAAAATGTATTCCCAATTTAATTGCAGTGAATAACAGAAATAATATTTCTGAAGCCTTTTGTCCATGAACATCTTTGCTCAATTAAAACTGTATCAACTTTGACTGAGCTCAGTTGGCTTCTTTAATACATTCAGGTTGACCAGTGTTTTACAGCACATTATGCTTTTATTGTGGTATGTAACACTTTACACCAGGGGTCAAATTCTGCTCTTTGTGGGCCACCATCCAGCAGAGGGCAAATTCCTTTGGATGGAGCAGGGTGTAATAGATTTTTTTTTTTCTGTTTAGGGTGAAGACTGCTGCCTTTAAATCCTGCATTTTTATTTCTCCCTGCTTCAACCAGTCATGACAGAAGAACAGACCAAGATATGGATTTAGCAGCAGTTAATATTCTCCTCCTCTCACAGGGGAACCAGTACAGATGTTTCCTGATCGATTGCTCCTGTCTGCCTCCGGTAGCTCCATATAGCTTTGTTTTGAATCTCTATTTACAGTCATTCCTTGTTGTTGTCACAGTCATGTGTGGTTTGCCTTAGTTTTCATGGACTTTCAGTTTGTTTTCATTTGTCACGTTTCGTCTTTGTTCATTTTCCCGTCACTCATCAGTCAACATGGACACTAAATATCAGCTGTGTGTCTTTTAGTTAATTATCACTATGTATTTCCTGTTTGTGTTCGGTTCAGTGTTTGGTCTCATCTATGTCTATGTGTGTGTTGCTAAGCCTGTCTGCCTGTTGTCTGGATATTATCATTAAAACTTTGTGTTGGAACACTATTGATCTTCTTCATCTGTTTGCCAGCAACCATACGTGACAGTTATTTAAATTGCTATGTATAACTTACTCATTACCATAAATCAGATATTGTCTAATATTGCCTATCACATTAATCTGACATCACTAGCTTTTAAATCTAAATTGCTATCCTGTTAATTTGTCATCTGCCCATCTTGCCCATCACCTTTTTCTCTCACATACTCCTTTTTCTGAGTCCAAAAACTGTGGTACACCGGAATCAGTCAATAAAACACGGTGAGTCATGTCATCTTCTTCTGTTATTGTCACTTGCACTGCCTGTCACATGTTTAGTATAGCCTTCTCTGTCAGTGACACACATCCAAACTTTAATCGAGTATAGTAGGAATGCAAGGGCTCTAGATAGTGTTTTGGATTCGAGTAGCTTAGCAAACCCGTACATTGCTAGAGACCGTGCAGCAGGGCAACTGGTTGACTGTGAGATGGCACAAAAAACTGTGAGTCACGGGACAAAACACCTCTGTTCTGATTAGAACATCAAAAATGTTCTCTCCACTTAGTAATGCACCCACTGAGAATACTATTGGAAGTGCCCTTGTTATTGCCGATTCTATTACACAGAACGTGATAATAGAGACACCAACCACCATAGTAACATGTGTGCCTGGAGCCAGAGCGCCTGACATCAAAGCAAATTTAAAAGTGCTGGTTAATACTAATTGTAAATATTCTAAGATTATTATTCATGTTGGCACAAATGATGTGTGACTTCGCCAGTCAGAGTTCACTAAAATTAACATTAAAGAGGAGTGTGAACTCACAAGTACAATGTCAGACGCTGTAATTTGCTCTGGCCCCCTCCCTAATCACAGACTGTCAACACTCAATGGCTGGCTGTCTAAGTAATGTCAGCAGAATAATATAGGGTTCATAGGCAACTGGAAAAGTTTTTGGGGCAGATAAGCAGATATAATAATAAAAAATATATAATACAGACAAACAAATGTTAAAACTTGCTGAATTGGAATATTAGACCCCTTTCTTCAAAACCACTTATTGTAAATGGTATGATGATATCTGATTATAACCTAGATGTGCTGTGTTTGACAGAAATAGGATAAAAGGAGGAGCGACGACCGTGAAGGATGAGAGAGGACCAGGCCTGGATATTATTTTATGTTTTATTATGTTTGTGTGGCCGGCAAACGTCCGCGAGGGTCTGCCGGCATTACTTTCGTTTTGTTCTTTGTTTATTTTGAATTAAAGTTTAGTTGAACGTTCGCCGGTTCCCGCCTCCTTCTTCCTGTATATATGAACTGTGTTACATTGGTGCCGAAACCCGGGAGGAAGGAGGGACATGCTGTGAGAGAGCCCTCGCTGCTGAGGGGATCGCAGTACTGCTGAGTTCGGGCAGCGTGGGAGTGAAGACCGCGAGAGGCTGCCCGAGGCGGTGGTTCTGGAGACTTGTGAAAGGTGGGACGGAGACCCATATGCCGTGCTCCTGGGACGAGGTGGGGTGGCTGCCGTTCAGGAGGGAGCAGAGGAGTCGCCGCCGTCCACCATGGGCCGTAGCCTGCTGCCATCCGCCATGAAGGGGAGGAGCAGGGAACGGGGGACTCGCTGCCGGCTGCCCTCAACTGGAGGAGCGATGGGGGCATGTGGTGACCAGGGCGGGTGAGAGCCGTGATGGAACGGCGCGGTGACGCAAGTGATAACGAGCATCACCTGGGAGGTGCACCAGCCTTGAGTCTCTCACGGAGGAGCTCCGGGAGCATAAAAGGAGGAGCGACGACCGTGAAGGACGAGAGAGGACCAGGCCTGGATGTTATTTTATGTTTTATTATGTTTGTGTGGCCGGCAGACGTCCGCGAGGGTCTGCCGGCATTACTTTCATTTTGTTCTTTGTTTATCAGATCACATAGGTATGGCATGCATTTTGTGGATGACGGTTAACGTGGCTAAAGTTACACACTGTTGAAGAGACTCAATAAGAATGGAGATGCGTTTATGAATTATATAGACTGCAAGCGTTTCCAGGTTAAAAATGAATATAACGACATGGCTCTGGTCTTTGTGTATACTGTAAGAAACAATGATAACTTTAGCCACATTTAACAGTACATTAGCAATTCAAAAACACAATTTGACAAAAAGACAATTTGCAAACATCGCAAAATATTTATGAATTCCTAACATTCTGTGCAAGAAAATGCATTCTTTTAAATTGGTTAGTTGATAAAGCCCCTTCTAGGTCCCTATGGCACAGGGTTACATTGGAATATGTATCATTAGACTACTTAACCTGTGCTTCTTATAATAAAGATGTCCTCTTTCATAGAAGGTGGGACCCATTTTTGGTATATATGGGCTTAGATATATCCTCTATTCTTATTAGAGGGTTTGTTTAATGAGGTTTAAATATGTGCGGCACATTGGAGTAAAATGTCTAAGGAATGTTGTTTGTATGTTCATGTCATTCTCTATCTCATTTATTTCTTAAATTGATTGTTTTTTTTTTGTTTTTGTTTTTTTTACCCTCTTGTTCGATTTTTAAATTTTGTTTTGTAATGTTTAAAAATTAATAAATATACTTATTATTTAAAAAAAAAAGAAAAAAAAAAGAAGATGATAAAGAATCCACGTCACAGCTGGCTGTACTTCACCCTCCATAAATCTCAACATCTTCACAAAGCTAAGCTAAGTTTCCTTTTTAAGCTCTTTCAGTTCTTCCAAATTTTGTGGATGGGAAAACATAGATCATGATACCTGATGTGATTACATTTCAAAAGGCTATAATTTCATGTATGCGCCACACGTTTCAAAGTTAAATCTGGCACTGTGTGTCTACCTGCTCACGCTTCTAAGTGGTTCACAATCAGTGTAGGCAATACTAGCCTATAGTGCATGTTCATGCCAAGTGATTGTTTATATAACTAATGCTGTTCAGTACTGACAAACGTTTACTTTATGGTATTGTAAAATATTGTAAATGGTTCATGGTGTAAATGGCCTCATCTAAACATGAATGAGCAGCCCGCAATAGTAAGCATACACATTTCAAAATAAGAGTGCGAGTAGGCTATATTTAGGTCTTGTTCATAAATAAGTCACTAAAAATGTATACTCCCCCTGGTTATTATTTGGTTACACAACTGTATTTAATTTGATTCAAATTCAATTAATTTATATTAATTTCATTTCATATAATTTAATTTTTCGTTAATTCGAAGTTAACTATTGTAGCTTCTGACCATTTGTTGTGCTGTGGGTAGAAGGATTTTCCACACAGCTACAACAAGTATTTCAAATCCATGGGAAGCACTGTTTTGCTGAATGCTATCAGGTTATTGACAACATGATTTTTAAGGCATCTGTTTCTTAAGGTTATCCAGCTTGTTCCTCAAGCTTTTGGGTATTGGCCACATGCTGTTGTCTTAAGCTCATTCAGGTAACTGCTTTTAAAGGGGCTTGCTGCTCTCCTCAACTGCTTGTAACCCCTCCGCTGCTACTTCTCTCCTGTAAGAGGCATGCTGCCTCCAGTTTGCTATTCAGAGGGATATGCTGCTCCTTTCCATTATGTCCTATGTCTTTCCATCTTTCCAGTATACTTTTTCATTCCAATTTAGCAGTCAGTTTGTCGTTGGGGGTTGTCATCATATGGTTTTGTTTTGGGGGGTTATCGCTGCTCTCCCTGCTCCATGCTAGGCTGCATGGATGGGCAGAAGTTTTTGCCAAGAACAGAACCATACCACTAATCCAAACTGTCTGCCAGTCATCTTTGACAATAGTGATGCTGACAGAAATCAAGCATATAGCGTTAGTTCTGGCAGGTCACGTTAGTCAAGCCCACATCAGCTGACACTCATCTGATTCACATTGACCTATAGGAATATGATGCCTATCACCGCATTCATATATATTATATATTATATATATGGTCCATTCAGTATTATCAGCAGCTTTATCACATTGCTCAGGAGCTAATTACCCTCCTTCGTCCCCAGCTCCTCCTTTGTCCAGTCAGGACTTGCCCTTCTGATATTTCTTTTGATCAAACTAATTTCTTCAATTATGTTGTTACATTAATTATTTTCATTAAGAAAATAAATGATATTGCAATACTTTGTTCTGTTATGTTTACCCTAAGGGGGGTTATCGCTTTTTTTTTTCCAGAACAGAACCATACCGCCAATCCAAATTGTATGCTAACTGCCAGTCGTCTTTGAAATATATTATTAATACTAATTTAATGAATATTAATACTGTATACAGGATTACTGAGTCAGTCGGACATTATAGCAAAATAAACCCTTTCAGTGATACAAGCCTTGATCACTTGGTTAAGGTTTATTATTAACTGTTAATGATAATGTATTACTTTTAAAGAGCAAATAGTATTGTTACATAAAACCTCTTTATAATGCTCTTCAAAATGCAGCAGTTACTTTCTCTGCCCTTTTGAATGCAGTTGTGTCATGGTTTCTACGTTCATCCACCCTACACAGCATGCAAATATGTCTGGTCAGTGTGACAAAAATCCTCTAGAATCTTATGTTTGTGGCAGATCATATCCTGCAGTCATCCAGTGGGATCAGTCACTTTGTGTCATTTACCAGGGTGAAACTCCTCATGATGTTCAAAAGGAGTTTGACAGTTAGAAAACAGGCATGCCAGACAGGAATTGACAGCTTTGTATTTCCTTCAAGTGCAGATGTCACACTGCACATCATAAAGGTCCAGCAGGAACTACAGCTTGGAGTTTAGTCTTCTTCACTTTCTCCAACATGTCTGCAAACATCACGTTTTTAAATAAAGCAAGTCTTGGAGTAAAGGTGTGTCTGCACTGAGGACAGCTGTAGACCCTTTTCTGATCCTCCTGATCCCAGCAGTCTATAATAGTAACAGTAACACACTTTTAGCCCAAAATTTAATTGTTCAAAAAAAAAAAAAAATCCAGCAAGACTGCGTGAGGCATTAAAGTCAAGTCAAGTCAAATTTATTTATATAGCGCTTTTACAATTGGTAATTGTTCAAAGCAGCTTTACATATTAGAAGCACAGAAAAAGGGAAGTGGTTAAAAATAAGCTGTACAACCAAGCGTGGTAATATGTAACATATACAAGATGGTGCTACATTAAGCCAATGTCGGCTGACTCCCAGGGCTGGAAAAAAAAACCCTAGGAGAAAAACCCAGCGTGCTAGCACTGGGAAAAAAGTCCTAGGAGGGAAAAAACCCCTTGGAAGATATATATAATATATGTAAATGAATATGGAGATCAAAATCTGAATTATACATTTTTATTATAGAGATTAAAAATAGATTATATATAAATATATGTAAGCGGATACGGGGATTAAAAATCTGAATTATAGATGCAGCCAGAGCTGGGTCTGTAGGCCCATTGTCTCCTGGGCTACGTTGTAGTCAGGTCCAGACACAGGTTCTCCATCTGATCTGGATACGGCCTGAATCCAGCACCCGGCAAACCTCAGGATAAGCAGAGAGACAGATATTAGCGGAGATGCCATTCTTATTCTGATGTACAGGTATATCTAGTGTTATAGTAAATGTTCTCGGTTCCGGCCGACCTAAATATTGCAGCGTAACAATCCTTTAACGGATTTGAAAAATGTTAATGTATTGATAATGTGTTATGTGTATGCAAGAGCAAAGAGATGTGTTTTTAGTCTAGATTTAAACTGACAGAGTGTGTCTGCTTCCCGAACAATGCTAGGAAGATTGTTCCAGAGTTTAGGTGCTAAATAGGAAAAGGATCTGCCGCCTTCAGTTGATTTTGATATTCTATTTTGATATATTATCAACTGGCCTGAATTCTGAGATCGCAATAAACGTGAAGGACTATAATGCATTAAGAGCTCACTTAGGTACTGGGGAGCTAAACCATTTAGAGCTTTATAAGTAAGTAGCAAGATTTTAAAATCTATACGATGTTTAATAGGGAGCCAATGTAATGTTGACAGAACTGGGCTAATATCGTCATACTTTCTGGTTCTAGTAAGAACTCTAGCTGCCGCATTCTGGACCAACTGTAGTTTGTTTAAAAGCCGAGCAGAACAACCACCCAGTAGAGCGTTACAATAATCTAGTCTTGAGGTCATGAATGCATGAACCAACTGTTCCGCATTTGTCATAGAGAGCATATGCCGTAATTTAGATATATTTTTTAGATGAAAGAAGGCGGTTTTACAGATACTAGAAACATGACTTTCAAATGAAAGATTGGTATCAAAGAGCACACCCAGGTTCCTAACTGAGGATGAAGATTTAATGGAGCACCCGTCAAGTGTTAGAGAGTATTCAAGGTTTTTTCGTGAGGAAGTTTTTGGTCCAAAGATTAGGATATCAGTTTTTTCTGAATTTAATAATAAGAAATTTCTTGTCATCCAGTTTTTAATGTCAGCTATGCATTCTGTTAGTTTTTGTGAATTTGTAGGTTTCGTCAGGGCGCGAGGAAATATAGAGCCGAGTATCGTCAGCGTAGCAGTGAAAACTAACACCATGCTTCCTAATTATCTCTCCTAAGGGCAGCATGTACAGAGTGAAAAGCAACGGTCCTAGTACTGAGCCTTGTGGTACTCCGTATTTAACCTGTGATCGATACGACATTTCTTCATTAACTACTACAGACTGATAACGGTCAGATAAGTACGATTTGAACCATGCCAAAGCAATTCCACTAATGCCAATATAGTTTTCAAGTCTTTTTAGAAGAATGTTGTGATCGATAGTGTCAAAAGCAGCACATTTCTTTCAGTAGTTTAGTCGGCATTGGGTCTAACATACATGTTGTTGATTTTGATGATTTGATAAGTTTAGATAATTCTTCCTCTCCTATAGCGGCGAATGATTCTAGTTTTACCTCAGGGACACTACAGTGCACTGTCTGAAGCGAAACTGTAGACGGTTGCATGTTTTTAATTTTCTCTCTAATATTATCAATCTTGCAAGTAAAGAAGTTCATAAAGTCATTACTGCTGTGCTCTATGGAAACGTCAGCAGTTGAATCTCTGTTTCTAGTTAATTTAGCCACTGTGTCAAATAAATACCTAGGATTATGTTTGTTTTCTATTAAGAGATTTGAAAAATAAGTAGATCTAGCATTTCTTATAGCCGTTCTGTACTCAATCATTTTTTCTTTCCACGAAAGGCGAAAAACGTCTCGGGTTACATCTGTAACCCTGGTTCCCTGAATAAGGGAACGAGACGCTGCATAAGCGCTTTGGGAACGCCTCTGTGTGTTACGTCTTGAAGCACTCGTGAAATCGAACCAATAGTGTGACGGGACGTCAGAGCGGGTGACGTCACGGACCAGGAAACTATAAAGCACCCTTGAGAACAAAGAACGCCAGCTTCTGAAATAGGGATGAAGCAGACGCTCACAGGCGTGCTGGGAGTATGGCTAAGCTACGCAGCGTCTCGTTCCCTTATTCAGGGAACCAGGGTTACAGATGTAACCCGAGACGTTCCCTTTCATGGGAACATCGACGCTGCGTAAGCGCTTTGGGAACGCTATCCCAACTAGGCCATAGGACCAAATGCATGTCTGTTATCTCTTCAGGACGACAGTACTGAGGACCCTGGAGTGGAGCCCAAATCAAGGTTATAGAACCTAATAAAGGTATGCTGAGACGACCACCCAGCAGCCTCACATATGTCATTGAGGGGAACCCCTGACATCAAAGCCTTTGAGGCAGCCATACCCCTGGTGGAATGAGCCCGGACAGCCAATGGAGAAGGCTGCCCGGAAGACTCATAGGCAAGCGAGATGGCCTCGACCACCCACTTACTCATTCTCTGCTTGGACGCCGGACCTCCTTTGTTAGGAGATCCGTAACATACAAATAATTGTTCAGACTTTCGCCACAGGGCAGCTCTGTGGACGTAAGCATCTAAAGCCCTCACTGGGCAGAGCAGATTTAGTTTTTCCTGATCCGCATTTGCAAAAGGTGGAGGACAAAAGGCCTGCAGCACAATCGGCCCCGGGACACTTGTAGGGACCTTGGGAATATACCCAGGTCTCGGATGCAGAAAAGCTTTGACCATTCCAGGTGCAAAGTCTAGACATGAAGGAGCAACGGATAGTGCTTGTAAATCTCCAATTCTTTTGAGAGATGTTATGGCCAGAAGAAATATGGTTTTCAAAGTGAGAAACTTCTCAGACACTTCTTCCAAAGGTTCAAAGGGAGCCGCAGCTAACCCTTCCAACACAATGGCTAGGTCCCAGGACGGAGTTTTTGTGCGTACCACAGGCCTCAGCCTCTGAGTACCACGGAGAAAACGTATGACTAAAGGGTTTCTACCCACAGAAACGCCTTCTATTTTAGCGTGATAAGCAGAAATCGCTGCAATATATACCTTCAATGTAGAAGGGGTTAAACCGTCCGAGAATTTTTCTTGGAGAAATTGCAGTACATGACTGATGGAGGAGTGGAACGGATCCACCTGTAGTCGGCTACACCAAGTAGCAAACAGCTTCCACTTATACGCATAAAGTTTTCTCGTGGATGGAGCTCTGGAGTGGAGAATGGTCTCTACAACCTCGGTTGAGAGACCGGATTCTATGAGCTCGGCCCCCTCAGGGGCCAGGCCCACAGTTTCCATATCTCCGGGCGGGGGTGAACTATTGAGCCACCCGCTTGAGACAGAAGGTCCTGCCTGATTGGAATCTCCATGGGGGAGCCTTCTAAGAGGGATACTAGATCCGTGAACCATATCCGGGTCGGCCAGAACGGGGCTACCAATATTAGACGGACCCCGTCCCGTCGAACCCTCTCCAGAACTCCGGGGAGCAGAGCGATCGGGGGAAATGCGTACAGACGCAGCCTCGGCCACGTCTGTACCATAGCATCCAGCCCCAGAGGGGCTGGATGGGTCAAAGAATACCACAACGGGCAATGAGACGTCTCTTTCGAGGCAAACAAGTCGACTTCTGCGCGACCGAAATTCTTCCATATCAGCTCCACCACCTCGGGGTGGAGCCTCCATTCCCCGGGCCTCGGCCCCTGCCTCGACAGGATGTCTGCCCCCACATTTTGATGTCCCGGGATATAAGCTGCTCTCAGAGAGAGAAATTTCCCCTGGGACCATAGGAGGATCTGATGTGATAATTTGCACAGCTGGCGAGACCTCAGACCCCCCTGATGGTTGATATAGGAGACCACCGACATGTTGTCTGTACGAACTAACACGTGATGGCCCCTTAGGTCTGGGAGGAAGTATTTGAGTGCTCGAAATACCGCCATCATCTCCAGCTGATTTATGTGCCAGGAACGATGATGGTCCCCCCAAAGACCCTGAGCTGAGCGACCACTCATGATCGCCCCCGGCCTGTGAGAGACGCATCCGTCGTTAGCATTTTGCGACGACAAGGAGCCCCCAACACAGGACCTTGGGACAGAAACCAGGGTTTCTTCCACACTGCCAAGGCACGAAGGCATCGCCGCGTGACCTTGATTGTGCGAAAAGGATTTCCCCTCGGAGAAAACCCCTGGTTCTGAGCCACCACTGTAACGGTCTCATGTGCAGCAGACCAAAAGGTATCACGTTGGAAGCGGCTGCCATCAGACCTAACAGTTTCTGAAACTGTTTTACAGTGAGTGACTGGCCTAATTTCACCCCTTTCATGGTTGAGAGAATAGAATTCACCCGGGCAGGAGACAGATGTGCCTGCATCGTCGTGGAATTCCAAACTACCCCTAGATAGCTGGTAGTTTGAGCTGGAAGAAGCACACTCTTCTTGGTATTGAGTCTCAACCCTAACCTTCTCATGTGTGACAGAACTACATCTCGATGTTGAACTGCCTGTTGCTCTGATTGAGCCAGAATCAACCAGTCGTCGATATAATTCAGCACGCGGATGCCCTGGAGTCTCAGCGGAGCCAGAGCCGCATCCACGCACTTTGTGAAGGTGCGGGGTGAAAGAGATAGGCCGAACGGAAGAACCTTGTATTGGTAAGCTTCGCCCCCGAAAGCGAACCTGAGGAACTTCCAGTGTGAAGGATGGATTGGCACATGAAAGTACGCGTCTTTCAGATCTATTGTCACGAACCAGTCCTCGGACCTGATCTGTGTGGTGATCTGTCTGAGTGTAAGCATCTTGAACTTGAGCTTTTGTACTGAGCGATTTAACATGCGTAAATCTAGAATAGGACGCAACCCTCCATCCTTCTTCGGAACTATGAAGTAGCGGCTGTAAAACCCTGACTGTTTGCCGGGAGGAGGAACCCTCTCGATAGCTCCTTTTTGCAAAAGTGTCATAACTTCTTGTTCCATGACCAGAGACTGCTGGGGGCCCACCACTGTAGGGAGGACCCCGTTGAACTGGGGCGGGCGAGACCCGAATTGTATTTTGTAACCCTTTTCTATCATCTGCAGTACCCACTGAGAAATATTGGGAAGACGTTTCCATTCTTCCAAAAATTCTACTAAGGGAACCAACCTCTCGAGGCTGGTCTCTGGTGTGTTTTGAGCACTTGGCTCGACGCCCTGGAGCGGCGCACCGGCAGGAAGAAGTCGAATCAAGCGCTGACCGGCCCTCCTCAGAGGGTCGGTGGGGGCCGCTACGCCCCGTAACGCACGAGACGGCGGGGTTGGCAGAACGGCCCCCTGAGGGCGCCGAAGAGGGGTTAGTATTATAGATTTTAATTTTACAAGACCCTCTTCGGAGGGGGCTGCCCTCAGAAGTCCTGAACCCCTGACGTCAGGACTTCTTCAAAGCCTTCCTCGCGATAATGACAGTCCGCAGATCTGTCTTACCCTTGGAAGGCTTCGCTTGCGTTGCCCTCCCCGGTCCCCAAGATCTTTGCGGGGGAGCACGGGTGGCAACACTTTGTTTCTGTTGCGCTCTATGCGCAGCCGAGGAGCTTGTAGACGGCCGAGGCTGCTCCCGCTCAGCAACCTCGGCAGAGCGGCGAGGGAGGAACTTTTGGAAGGCCGCCGACTGTCTTTTTGCCTCCTGGAACCTCTCAACGACAGATGTAACCGAGTCGCCGAAGAGGCCCAGGGGAGACACAGGTGCATCTAGAAGCACAGACTTATCTCGCTCTTTTATATCTGATAAGTTGAGCCATAAATGTCTCTCCGTGGCCACCAGGGCTGCCATAGAGCGGCCTATTGATTTTGCCGTCTCCTTGGTGGCCCGGAGAGATAAGTCGGTAGCCTTCCTAAGCTCTTGGATAGCGTCAAAAGTCGCCTCGCCACTCTCGTCTATCTCCCCCAGCAGGTCGGCTTGATATGCCTGGAGGATGGCCATAGTGTGGAGACATGCGGCCGCCTGACCTGCTGAGGCATAAGCCCTGCCCACCAGCGCTGATGTTGTACGCAGGGGTCTGGTGGGCAAAGTCGGGGATTTTAGGGACGATGCTGTCTCAGGCGAGAGATGGCTCGCGAGCGTCTCCTCAACCTGAGGCATCGCCCCATAACCGTGCTGTTTACCTCCTACTATATTACTATATAGAGTGGTTTGTGGGTTGTAAACACGAAATTGTGCTGGCTTGTGCCACGATCTCGACACCTCGGTGTGGAGATCGTGGAAAAACGGCAATCCCCGGGGCTGAGGCTGTGATCGGGCGGGGAGAAAGCGCTCATCCAATTTGCTTTTTGTTCGCGCTTCTGATCTTTCTTCTGGCCATTCTATTTTTAACTTTGCCACCGCCCGAGTCACAACATCTAAAAGCTCCTCATGAGCTGGAGATGAGGATGGCGGGTCCTCCTCTCCAGCCCCGACGCTCGCTACATCCATCTCCTCGGAGCTGGATAAGTGAAGCGCCGGTGCAGGTGCCTCTACCCTGGGGGAAGAAACCGCAGCGCGTGCTTCCGCAGCCAGGGGAGAGACACTGGGTCTGGCGGGTGAAGGCTGAGATAGGGCAGGACCCGTCTCTAGCCCCTCCGCCAGATCCATCTGTGAACCCCAGGACTGAAGCCGCCGCTGTGCCTCGGCAGCAGCGGGACCCGAACCCTGGGGAACACTCGCCGCGGCGCCCTCTTTATTCTTGTCAAAGAACGCGCGGCGTGAGCGGAGTGTACGGAGCGTCAGTTTTTCACAATGTACACAGACAGCTCCCTCGAGAGCTGCCTGTGCATGCTCCACTCCCAAACAAGCAACGCACATCTCGTGTGTATCCCCGCCCGTGATGAAGCGAGGGCAGGGATGAACGCACTTAACAAACTGTTGCTTGCTTGAACTCGCCATTTGTGTCTCACAATATATATATGTATATATTATATGTGCTTGGTGAACTAAAATACTCTTGTCCTCGGACGAAGAGATATTTTGTTTGCTGTGTAGATATAAAGGGACAGACAACACCAAATAAGACACACGATAACACAGAGCGCTGCTGAAGACTTCAGAAGCTGGCGTTCTTTGTTCTCAAGGGTGCTTTATAGTTTCCTGGTCCGTGACGTCACCCGCTCTGACGTCCCGTCACACTATTGGTTCGATTTCACGAGTGCTTCAAGACGTAACACACAGAGGCGTTCCCAAAGCGCTTACGCAGCGTCGATGTTCCCATGAAAGGGAACTTCTAGTTTTGTTTTCTTCCAACTACGTTCAGCTTTTCTAACAGCTCGTTTTAGAGCCCGAGTGTGCTCATCATACCACGGCGTTGGATTAGTTTCCTTAATCTTCTTTAGACGTAAAGGAGCGACTGCATCTAATGTGCTGGAAAAGAGAGAGCCAATAGTTTCTGTTGCAGCATCGAGTTCTTCTAAGTTGTCAGGTATACTAAGGCGATGAAACTGCTCGGGGAGATTATTTATAAAGCAATCTTTAGTGGTAGACGTGATGGTTCTACAATATTTATGGCTGGGTGGTGGTTTTGCAGCCTTGGCTAATTGTATTATACACGAGACTAGATAATGATCTGATATATCATCGCTCTGCTGTAGAACAGCATCAATATCAATTCCATGCGACAGTATTAGATCTAGGGTATGATTACGACAATGAGTGGGTCCTGACACGTGTTGTCTAACTCCAATAGAGTTTAAAATGTCTGCAAATGCCAATCCAAATGCGTCTTTATTATTATCTACATGGATATTAAAATCACCAACAACAAGGACTTTATCCGCAGCCAGTACTAACTCTGATAGGAAATCAGCAAATTCTTTGATAAAGTCAGTATGGTGCCCTGGTGGCCTGTATACAGTAGCCAGCACAAATGTCAACTTACATAATGTTACATAAAGCACCATCACTTCAAAGGAATTATATTTGAAATTCTTTTGAGTGATTCTGAATATATTACTATAAATTACAACACCTCCCCCTTTGCCTTTCTGTCGAGGATTGTGTCGATAATCATAACCTTGAGGACTAGATTCATTTAAAGTAATGTAATCGTCTGGTTTTAGCCAGGTTTCTGTCAAACACTGCAAGTCTAGTTTATTGTCTGTGATCATTTCATTTACAATAAGTGCTTTTGAAGAAATAGATCTAATATTCAGTAACCCAAGCTTTATCATTTGTTTATCTGATTTATCTTTGATTTTCATTTTTTGAACATCAATTAAATTTTAACCCTTAAAAGGTTTCGGAAGTTTTTTTGTATTTACTAGTTCGAGGTATAGACACAGTCTCTATGTGATAATATCTAGGTGAAAGAGTTTCTATGTGCTGTGAATTATTTGAGTTCTGTGACGTGAGGCGGCTAGCAGACGGTCGGTTTAGCCAGTTTGTCTGCGTCCTGATCTGGGCCCTGGTTTGTCATGTTTCAGCTCTAAGACTATTTGCCAAATTTCTAGATAGAAGAGCAGCACCATCCCGGGAGGGATGAATACCATCTCTTTTCAACAGATCAGGTCTACCCCAAAAGCTTTTCCAATTGTCTATGAAACCTATATTATTCTGCGCACACCACTTAGACAGCCAGCCATTGAGTGATGATAACCTGCTAACTATGTCATCACTCCGACGAACAGGAAGAGGGCCAGAACAAATTACTTTTGCTGACATTGAATTTGCGAGTTCACACACCTCTTTAATGTTAATTTTAGTGATCTCCGACTGGCGAAGTCGAACATCACACTGCAAAAAATGCTGTTCTTACTTAGAATTTTTGTCTTGTTTTTAGTCAAAATATCTTAAAGTTCTTAAATCAAGAAGCATTTTCTTGAAAAGTACAAATTATTTTCTTGTTTTCAGGAGAAATAAATAAAAATTGAGTACTTTTTTCCTTAAAACAAGCAAAATAATCTGCCAATGGGGTAAGCAAAATAATCTTAGTCCAAACTGAAAACAAGATTATATAGCTTATTCTTGGTTTGACATAAGATTATTTTGCTTACCCCATTGGCAGATTATTTTGCTTATTTTAAGGAAAGACTTACTTAATTTTGACTTATTTTTCCTGAAAACAAGAAAATAATTTTTACTTGTCAAGAAAATGCATCTTGATTTAAGAACTTTAGGATATTTTGACTAGAAACAAGACAAAAAATCTAAGTAAGAACAGCATTTTTTGCAGTGCATTTGTGCCGACGTGGATAATGATTTTAAAATATTTACGTTTAGCATTAGCCAGCACTTTTAACTTTCCTTTTTATGTCAGGTGCTCTGGCCCCTGGCGAACATGTGACTATGGTGGCTGGTGTCTCTATTTTCACGTTCCGTGTAATAGAATCGCCAATTACTAGGGCACTTTCAACAGGATTCTCAGTGGGTGCGTCACTGAGTGGGGAGAACCTGTTTGATGTTCTAATCGGAACGGAAGACTGGTGTTTGGTCTTGCCATTATGACGCCTCACAGTCACCCAGTTAGCCTGCTGCGTGGCTTCTACAACCGGAACCGAATGTGCAGTGTTTACTAGGCTAGTCGCATCCAAAGCAGTATCTAAGGCCCTTTCATTCTCACTATCCTCAATTAAAGTTTGGATGCGTGTCTCTAATTCTGAGATTCTCTCTGTCAGCCTGACAATATCCCTGCATTTATCACATGTGTAAGTCTCACTGCTGACAGAAAGAGCTAAGCTGTACATGTTGCATTTACTACACATGATAATCGTCGGACATGACTGTGTTTGATGAACGCCGTCCGAAAAACTGCTTGAAAAACTCGCTGGCTGGATGTCTCGGTCGCTTGCCGGTGCCTGGGGCGAGGGTGATGTGCGGGACGCTGTACCTTGCGGTGGATCGATGAATGCTGGGCAGCAACGTCTCCACAGCTTCCCGATCTGGCGAGGACAGATCAGAATAACATACATCGGATAAATCCGCCATTCAATGGACAAGGAAGGTTGGTTTAAAGGAAAAAAAGAAAGTAGACGGTAGCTAGCAGGCTAGCGGGCTATGGCTAACACTAGGTGATTACGCTGGTGGATTGCTAGTAATAAATCGTTCCGTTTAGTAATACTATGCAATAGGTTAAGTAATCTAGTGAAAATAAGAAAGTTATATTATGTGAATAGGAATAAAGAGAAGGATGTAGGATAAACTCCACGAAGCTCCGAGCGTAGGTCAGACAGCAGACAGGCAGCAGCGTTGAGCAGCGTTGAACCGCAAGGATTAGGATTAAAGGATTAGTCCAATTTCTAATAAAAGTATCCTGATAATTTACTCCCCCTCATGTCATCCAAGATGTCCATATCCCTCTTTCTTCAGTCAAAAATAAATTAAGGTTTGTGATGAAAACATTCCAGGATTATTCTCCTCATAATGGATTTCAATTGGCCCCAAACAGTTGAAGGTCAAAATTACAGTTTCAGTGCAGCTTCAAAGGGCTTTACATGATCTCAGATGATGAATAAAGTTCTTATCTAGTGAAACAATCTGTCATTTTCTTTAAAAAATGAAAATGTATATGCTTTATAGACACAAATGATTGCATCACAAGTGCTTCCACCAGACCGTGATTCCGTATTCTTCAAAAAGCTTATGCTGAATGTCTTACACCTTCCCGATTAAACTTACGGAAAAAACAGAACTGGCACTGTGTTCGTTCCGTAAGTTGAATAGGGAAGGTGTAGGACATTCAGTGTAAGCATTTTAAAGAATACGGCTGATCGTTTTGCTAGGTAAAGCCCCTTGAAGCTGCAATGAAACTGTAATTTTGACCTTCAACCATTTTGGGCCAATTAAAGTCCACTATAGGGACATGGACATCTTAGATGACATGGAGGTGAGTAAATTATCAGGAATTTTTTATTAGAAAGTGGACTTTAATGAATAAAAAATGCCGCAAGTAACTTCTGTTACCTGTCTGTGATTAGTCAATAGCCGTGTGTGGTGTCCAAGTTTGTAAATAAAGACTAAATGACAGCTTATGATATATTTGTTTAGTGATTTATTTCATTCATCTCCCTCTTGTTGGTGTAACTTTGTATTGTGTGACGTAGTCCAGTGAAGGCATGTTTAGGACGGGTTTTACAGGAGTTCTGCAAGGCTATAGGGCCGACAGTGGAAACGCGGCATGATTTCGGCCTCTTTGCTCGCGCTGGCCAGTGGAAACGCGGATCAAGGAATGAGGAGGCTTCCTGAGAAGTCAAGAGCGAGGATACATGGGTGTATCCTTTGCAGAAGTATTTTATCGACTAAACATGACGCATGTATAAATTCTTCCTCCCCATTCACATCTGCACCAATTGCTAACCATGGCAGAAAATACAAACAAATAGGCACATTTTGGCACTTAGGCACATTTTGGAAAAACCCTGTACTTCTTCGGGTCCCCTACCACCTAAAAAGAGAAGTGTTAGATTTTTTTGAGAAGGAGGCTGAAAAAGAGGAGGAACGTTTTCACGCCACTCACAAATTAATGAAAACTACTGCCATTAGGTTCCTTGACCTCTTTTAAAAGTTGATTTTAAAAAAGTCCAACACGATCTCTGTCCTTTTTGCTTTGAGAATTTTTTTGTGTGCCATTATATGCCTTGATAGATGTTTTATGGTAAACAGTTTCCAGATGAGTACAATTCAAAATATTGGCTTAATTGACTAACATGTTTATTTACATGAAACTATTTTATCTATTGATAATGTTGGTATTGCAAATAATTTAATTCAGACATGGGGGAAAATTTTTAATCAACACATAAATTAATTATCTGAACACAATCTGAACATAAACATATGTGGATAAACATTTATATTTATGCATCTTAAAATAACAATGCTAACCCCACTGGATACACATAAGGAGCTAAGAGTTTTGCTGCCAGTCTATCATGCTTGGCATTACCATTACAGTCCCCTCTCACTGGACAGGGTGGAGGTTAACCAACATCGTCCACAACTTCAGTGGTTTCAATTATGTCTCCTGTTGTCAGGCAAATGTTATACAGAACTGCACGTCACAATAATTGTTGGGGCAAAGGTGTGGTCTACCTCAAGCAACTTGAAAAGCAGGCACATACAGCGTGTTTTCATCATACCAAAGATCTGCTCAATTATGTAATGAGCCTTGGCATGGTGGTGATTGAAGCAGATCTACAATCTCCCATGGACTGGCTCCTGGTAATCAACGCAGTAATCAACGCCCCTGTTGTTTGTGTACAGAAACCGATAAGTCAGTTTTAGCGAATCAGCGCACAGTATTCAGGTCAGGTGACAAGGCTTCTATCCACTTCAATAAGACTCGCTAGCTGAGGGAAGTTTCGTCAAAGCGGACTAAAAGTTGTTTGGCTATCACCAGACCAAGCTCAATTTAACCCTTAAATGCATACCTCAGGTCTTTAGTGACCTGGGACGTCATTCACTACCCTCCTCCTTGTTCATTTTTTAAAGTTAGACATCAACCTTCTTGGTATTCATCAATCAATTTATTATAAAGAATATAACAAGAAAAAATCATAAAATTATAAAAGAATGCCTATTTTTGTATTCATTTTTTGTAAAAATTTTATATGTGTATGAGTGTACGTATATTTTTTCTGCACAACAATAATTTAATCTTAGATGACGGAACAAGTGCAATTCACCTTTATTCCACAAGGTGGCAATGTCTGATAATGCTGAAGTGACGACTCATTCAGACAGAAAACGAAATAATACGAAAAACATGAAATGGCTCAGCGATACTGCAGAGTAAGTACTGAACGCAATCAAATATGACTGTTACTGGATGGATCTGGTGAAGCTGTTAGCGATCGAAATATTGATTTTGAAGATGTTGAAAATTATAGTTTTGAGAATACGTTTGAGATCGCAAATGGGCTCATATTTGTGACCTCAAACATAAAAATAGCCTATTATTTGCTGAATTTACTGAGAAATGAACTCTGATGAGGACAGTGATGATGGCATAAGACATCTGCTCAAACTGAGCCCTTCCAAGCTCCAAAAGGTAACAAAAAATGCTTTATTTTATTCTTCTGTAATTGTTACTCTAATATCAGAGGAGTTTTATATTATCGCGACAGGTAGAGATCCTTACGTGTTAGATATTGATCCGGGTCGATAAAGACCCGAATATGTAATTGGCGAAACAGTCATGCATTTAAGGGTTAAAATTGAACATTGGTCTGGGGAGTCTGTATGTATTTTCAACTGCACAAGAGGCGTGATCAACGAGCATTATTCAAGCAATTGGATAGTCCTTCAACCATTCAGATTAATGATCCGGGTGACGTACTTTGCAGAGCAACGTTTAGTTTGTATTGGTTTGTAGCATTGATCAGCGGTTTGCAGAAGGAGCAATGGCATCGAGTGATTTTTGCAGGTTGTGCAAAAAAAATAAAAAAAACATGAAGTGAGTGGTATTTACACCCACTCAAGCGATTTGTTTGCTAAACTAAAGAAGTCATTCAGCATCGTTGAGAGGTTAAAAGGAATTGGATTGACGGTCGTGCTTGCCAATAGCGAGCATGGTGGATAAGCCAGTCTGTGATTGGTTCCCGCAAAAGTGTAACAGAAGCAGTAGAAATGAATGTACGGGTTTCCAGACTGAGTTGCCGGGCGAAATCAAATCGCCGGCAGATCAGGCTGGGTTTACCCAGTCTAGACTAAGAGTGATCGAGAATTTATAATTTCGACTCCTGCAAGTCCTTAAACACTATACATGTCTTAGCTACATGATGAACCCTTGGTTGTCCTTTAGCGTGTGTGCTAATCTGTGTGTGAGTGAGTGAGTGAGTGAGTGTGTGTGTGTGTTGGTTTTAATAAAGACTCACATAGATATACATGTCACCTTGGCTATGGCAGTTCATTGAATGAATGTGTCAATAGAGCCGCCATCTTGGAACAGCTCCCCCCTCCTCTTTAATGCATCAGCATCAATGTAGGCAAAGGTCTAATGGAAATAAAATCACCATAAATCGTCATGAATGCGATTTTCTAGTTTAATATATGCTTAGAGCTCCACCTAGCGGTCATTCAATGAAACGTAAAGGAGTAATTAACATGAGACAGCTTGATAAATTAAACAGCTTTAACTGAAATACATAAACTAAAAACAGAATTATTCTGGTAAGAGTATTTTTCCAACACTCCTTCGCACTCGCAAACAGAATAACTAACTTACTCGTTTCACTCCAGCCATCTGCCTCAGCTTTGTGAACTTTTCTTCACTCAGTCCTTTGGTGAATAAGTTAGCAACCATATCTTCAGTCTTGCAGTATTTCAGGTTTATGACTCCACTTGCAATTTGCTCTTGAATGAAGTGGTACTTGATTTCAATGTGTTTGGCACGTCCATGTAATTGTGGGTTCTTTGCCATACAGTTAGCAGACTGATTATCCTCAAACATCAGTGTCGGTCCTGTTTGGTTGACTTTTAGATCCGTCAACAGTTGTTGCATCCAAACTGTTATATTTATCCCTTTTTATATAACATGAATCATACGCTGAGACGATTGCCGTGTCAACTCACTTTGTTTACTGGGAACTCAAGACTTCTTTTGTTACTCAAACACAACATACAGCGGAGCGAACTAGGGCGCCCTCTAGTGCATAGAAATATTAAGTGCATATATCACACAAACTGCTTCTTGAGCTGCGCTTGCCAATGCCATGTACTCAGCTTCAGCAGTAGAGAGAGCTACACATGTCTGTTTCTTGCTTCTCCAACTCTGATTTGATTTGCTCCACTGATTTGAAACATGTATCTACAGATTTGCAATCATCTTGGTCTCCAGCCCAATCTGCATCAGAAATTCCAATGCATTCCTTTGGCTTCTCTTTGCTATACAGAGGACGTAGATTCAGAGAACCATTCAGGTATCTCATGATTCGTTTGACAGCAGCCCAGTGATACTTTGTGGGTTTAGCACAGAATCTCGCAACATTATTCACAGCATAAACAATGTCTGATCTTGTTCTTGCAGACTACCAACAGCTGACTGAAATTGTGTCGGAGACACTCCTTCTTTTTTATCGGAGTGTTTGACAAAGAAGGAGTCTACTCGTGTGCTTACTGGCTTTGAATTTTTGGCGACCCATCCAGATTTCTCCAGTTTCTGGCTTTTGGAGAATTTTCATTCCAAGAAAATGAGTTGGCTCACCCATGTCTTTTATCTCAAAATGTTTTGCAAGCATTTTCTTCTCCTCCATCATCCGTTTATTATTGAGTCCAGCCAGGAGAATGTCATCAACATATACAGCAATAATGAACATCTCACCTGTCTCTGCAGTGTAAATGCAGGAATCAGCTGTTGTTTGAACAAACCCCATCTTCTTCAGCTGTTCATCTAGGACTATGTTCCAACATCTCGGTTATTGCTTCAGTCAATCGCATAGATGCAAAAGCATAGATGCTGCGATTTAGTTTGCACACTAGATGTTCCTTTCCTTTGACAACAAAACCTTCAGGTAGTGAAGGTCTTCCTGTAGTTCTTCATTTAGTTCTTCAGTCAGGATGGCTGTCTTGACATCCATATGATGAAGCTTTAGTCCATGCTGTACAGCCAGAGCAATTATCGTCCTGATAGACTCAAATCTGACTACTGGAGTGAACGATTCGTCATAGTCTGATCCAAACTTTTGTGAAAAAACTTGTGCAACTAGACGTGCTTTGTGTCTCTCAAATGTTCCATCAGCATCAACTTTGACTTTGAACACCCATTTACTGCCCACTGCTTATCGATCTTTTGGTAGTTCTACCAGGTTCCACACATTGTTTGCATACAGCGATTCCATCTCTTTCTTCATAGCTTCCTTCCATTTCGCCCTGTCTGGACTGCTGAAAACATATTTTACAGTTTTGGGTTCAGTTGTCTGGTTATTAGTAAGTGTTACCCACTCTCCATAATAGTCAGGTGGTTTTCTCACCCTTGTTGATCTTTGTATATCTTGTTCCGCTGAGTTCTCACCGTAAGGTTCTAGACAGTCAAATTCCACATACCGTTTCACAATGTCTTCTTCACTTGCATCAGGCTCCTTCTCCAATGCATGATCAGACTCACTGAATGTCACATCATGACTGTAGAACACCTTTTTGAGTTTTGTATCATAGAGTCGATATCCTTTTGTTTCTGTTCCATAGCCCAGAAGGATACATTTCTTTGCTCTGGGATCACGTTTCTTCCTGTACTTTTGCATATACAGTACATCCAAATACACATAGATGATCAACATTTGGTTTCTCACTTGTCCAGGCTTCAAAAGGACTCATTCCTTTCACTGCTTTCGTTGGGCTTCTGTTTCTCAGATACACTGCTGTTGATAGTGCTTCAGCCCAGAATGTCTGAGGTAGCTTTGCATCAGCTAACATCGATCTCACTGTCTCCATCAGTGTTTTGTTCATACGTTCAGCTACTCCATTTTGCTCAGGAGACTTTGGTACTGTGAGCTCATGTTGAACTCTTTCCAAACTCTTTCATGTCATGGCTTTCCAATACAGGAACTTCTGAAAAACTTCATCTTTCCGCTTCAGAACATAAACCCATACATAGTGGGTATTCTCATCAATGAATGTCAGAAAGTATTCAGCTCCACTCAAAGATTTTGCATTCATTTTCCCGCATACATCACTGTGCACTAAGCCAAGTGGCTCAACAGCTCTTTTGCGTTCACTAGTTGTGAACTTACTCTGATGATGCTTTCCTTCAGCACATGCATCACAGAAGTCTGTCTTTTGACACATCAAAGTCAAAGCCATTAATTAGACACTCATTTTGCAGCCTCTATCTTTATCTTTATCTTTTTCTTTTCCACGATGGCAGACCAAGCCGCGTGGGAGTGTAGTGTGTGTGAGTTGTTTGAGTTGTCTGAGTTAATTTCTCATTTGTGACTGAGGCTTTTAGACTGTTTTTGCAAATTGTTGGGTCAAAGTACCTTACTACACCCTGTTAATACCAACAAAGTGTGATCATAAATCTTGCAACTTATGGTCTAAAGCACACCAGTTAGTGTTTTGTGCTGTATACTGGACTTTATATCAAGTGCAACTTGCATTATTTATGGCTTTTGCGGCTCTGGACGGCATGGATTATCCTACCTTTTAGATTGTGGAAGTTATTTCATTGGGCGGAGCTGTTATTAGAAGCACTGTGTGATCTTTATGGATACAAATTCTTCAAGTTGAAGGGAAGTGCTTCTTTTTTTGCCTCTGGTGGTGCTCTATGTTTTTATTTTCATTGCTTTAGACCTTGCTGGTTTTTATTCTATTTTATTTTTTCCATAGCATCGCTTCACTGTATCCATCTTCCTGCTTACATCTGACATCAAGTCCAGCCCAGCTAGAGTGAATAACTGGAGTGGGCTTTCTACAAACTGGATCAGGATCCGCCTCTGCACTCACATACTTAACAATGGAGGGCATTATTGGTGCTTTTGGAGAAAAGACAAAGGGGTTGGCTCGAGTGCTGTGGTTTTTTGTTGCATTGTGCCTATCTAACCATCTTTGTATTGAAGGTGGTTTTCACAGGTTTGACAACCCCTTTTTAGTGACTCCACTCGTGATCACAGCACATCGAGGAACATCTGTATCTGGATTTGCACCAGAGATGCCGTGTGCCAGACTGTCTTCTATACTCCAGTCCTGTTTTTGCACTGTAGACCTGGTCCGTTTGATTAGTGTTAAGGCTCTCCAGGATAATTTTATAAGTGACCACTGGCATTTTAAAATTAACACGATGTATTAAGAAGGGCTCTCATACAATCATTGATAAAGTAAAAATGACTAATTGTTTTAATGAACACTTTATAGCTTCAGGTTTTTTGTTTGAGTCAAGTAATGCTGCTCATCTAAACCCTGTTAACGTTCAGTCAGAGAGTATCTAGTCAATCATTCAGCTTTTAACCAATTAAAATTTTTGAGGTGTGCAAAGCCCTTAAATCTTTAGATGTTTCAAAATCGGCAGGTCCTGATAAATTGGAACCTTACTTTTTAAAGTTAGCAGCTGATTTTATTGCCCCACCTCTGGCTCATATTTTTAATCTTTCACTTGTCTCAAATGAAATTCCACTTATATGGAAATCAGCTTTTGTTCTTCCCCTGTTTAAAGGCGGAGATCCCACACACCTAAACAATTACAGGCCCATTTCCAAGCTGTCTGTCCTGGCCAAAGTAATAATCAATTGAAGGACTTTCTTCTTGTTAATAATATTCTCTCCGATTTTCAATCTTGTTTTAGAAAACAACATAGTACAACCAGGGCAGCCTTAAAAGTACTAAATGATTTTATTGAATCTGTTGATAACAAGAAACACTGTGCAGCCTTATTCATTGATCTATCGAAAGCATTTGACACCGTTGATCATACCTTACTGATGCAACGACTCGTCAGTATTGGATTATCTAAACATGCTATTGAATGGTTTAATAACGATCTTTCAAATAGAACTCAATGTGTTCAGGCAGAAAGTTTTATCTCCGGTTCACTCAATGTAACTAAAGGTGTGCCGCAGGGGTCAGTCCTAGGTCCACTTCTATTTACACTATATATAAATAATATTGATCAAAATGTTCATAATGCAAATTTTCACTGTTATGCTGACGATACAGTTATATATAGTTCAGCATCTACACCCATTCTGGCTCTTTCTCAGTTACAGCTTGCTTTTAATATTGTTCAGCATAACTTACTTGATCTGAAATTGGTTTTAAATGCTGATAAAACAGAGTTCATGTTGTTTTCTAAATCAAAAACAATCCCTAATAATCTTCTTTCTATTATTACTTCCCAAGGTTTGTGACTCAGTATAGGTCTCGGGATTTTAATTGATGATGCTCTCTCCTTTGGCCCTCATGTTCAGCAATTGGTGGAAAGACTGAAAGTGAAATTGGGTTTTTATTTTAGAATTAAATCCTGCCTTTCCTTTGAGGCTAAAAAGAGGCTTGTTGCTGCCACTTTTATGTCTGTACTGGATTATGGTGATGTTATATATATGCATGCATCTTCTCAGTGTTTACATGCTTTAGACACTGTATATCATGGTGCACTAAGGTTCATAACAAATCTTAAATCTTTTACTCATCATTGTGTATCATATGCTCGGGTTGGATGGTTTGTCTTTGTCCATCCGTAGACTAAAACACTGGCATATTTTCATTTATAAATATATTCTGGGTTTACTTCCTTCATATCTTCATATGTACATCAGTAAAAAACATGTTGGTAGATATGGCCTTTGGTCCCAGGAATTCTTCTTTCTGTCTGTTCCAGTGGTACAAACACATTGACATTGAAACTGAAGGAGTTGGTTTCACTGGATATTTTTAAAGTGATGTTAAATGATTTGGAGACAGAAACGTCTTGGGTTACGAGTAACCCTTGTTCCCTGAGTAAGGGAACGAGACGCTACGTCAGTGACGTGATGGGAATCCTCTGCATTTTTTTGTTCGTGAAGCACTATTGTATCCAACCAATGAGAGAACGTGACATCAGAGGCGGGCGACGTTGCGGACCGGAACCTATAAAGCATGCCCAGAAACAAAGAACGCTAGCTTCTGTGATATGTCTGAAGTAAGCGCTCCAGGCATGCTGGAGGTATGGCAACGTGACGTAGCGTCTCGTTCCCTTACTCAGGGAACAAGGGTTACACTCGTAACCCAAGAAGTTCCCTTTCGTGGGTACTATCGACGCTACATCAGTGACGTGATGGGAACGCTGTCCCCACTACGCCGTGACTCCGAGTGCCTGGCTGCTATCTTGTAACACCAAAGCACCCGGAGTACTACTCACATTAAGATTATAAAATCTGATGAAGGTGTGCTGGGATGACCATCCAGCAGCGCCACAAATATCCGCCAAGGAAACTCCTGACATGTGAGCTCTTGAAGCAGCCATACCTCTTGTTGAGTGTGCCCTAACATCCAAGGGGCACGGACGCCCCAGGGCTTTATACGTCAATGAGATGGCCTCAACCACCCATTTACTCATCCTCTGCTTAGACGCTGGGCCCCCTCGCCTCGGGGACCCATAACATACAAATAGTTGGTCTGATTTTCTCCACAGGGCAGCTCTGTGAACATATGCGTCCAATGCCCTCACAGGACACAGCAGATTAAGTTTTTCCTGATCCGGATTAGTGAACGGAGGGGGATAAAAAGCCTCCAAAACAATAGAACCTGGGACCCTAGTGGGGACCTTAGGAATGTAACCAGGCCTTGTATGTAGAAAGGCCTTAACCATGCCTGGTGCAAACTCTAACCATGATGGTGAAACCGAAAGAGCTTGAAGGTCACCTATCCTTTTCAAGGATGAGATGGCCAGTAAAAACACAGTCTTCAATGTGAGCATTTTATCTGACACATCTTCCAAAGGTTCAAAGGGCGCCTCAGCCAACCCTTGTAACACAATGGCTAAGTCCCAGGTCAGAGATTTTGGGCGTACTGCAGGCCTCAGCCTCAGTGCGCCACGAAGGAAGCGAACAACTAAGGGGTCTCGACCACCCATAGGAACATGATAGGCTGAAATAGTAGCCACATACACTTTTAATGTGGAGTGAGTTAAGCCTTCTGAAAGCTTTTCTTTGAGGAATTGAAGCACATAGCTGACAGATGAGTGGACCGGGTCCACCCTATGATGACTACACCATGTAGCGAAAACCTTCCACTTATACATATAAAGCTTCCTTGTAGATGGAGCTCTGGACTGAAGGATGGTCTCCACAACCTCGGTTGGGAGACCAGATTCTATGAGCCTTGCCCCTCAGGGGCCAGGCCCACAGTTTCCACATTTCTGGACGGGGATGTAAAATCATGCCGCCCGCTTTGGACAGGAGATCCTGTCTGACTGGAAGCTCCAGAGGAGAGCCGTGAAGAAGTGATACTAGGTCCGCAAACCATATTCTTGTTGGCCAGAAAGGAGCCACCAATATCAGGTCTACCCCTTCCTGACGGACTTTGTCCAGAACTCCCGGGAGCAGAGAGACATATTCAAATACCCCGGAATATACGCCGCCTTTAGCGAGAGTAATTTCCCTTGGGTCCACAGGAGGATGTGACTGACCAGTTTGCATAGTGGCCGAGACCGCAGTCCCCCTTGGTGATTTATGTAGGAGACCACCGTAGTGTTGTCTGTCTGAACCAACACATGGTGGCCCCTCAGGTCGGGGAGGAAGTGCTTCAGAGCCTGAAACACTGCCAGCATCTCCAGCCGATTTATGTGCCAGGAGAGCTGGTGTACCTCCCAGTGACCTTGAGCTGAGCGACCACTCATGATCGCTCCCCAGCCCGTGAGGGACGCATCTGTCGTAAGCATTACACGACGACATGAAGTTCCCAACACGGGTCCCTGGGACAGGAACCAAGGCTTTTTCCACATGACCAGAGCACGAAGGCACCGCCGCGTGACTTTGATCATGCGAAAAGGATTTCCCCTCGGAGAAAACCCCTTGGTCCTGAGCCACCACTGTAAGGGTCTCATGTGCAGAAGGCCAAAAGTAACAACGTTGGACGCAGCTGCCATCAGACCCAACAGTCTCTGAAACTGTTTTACAGTGAGTGACCGGTCTAACTTCACCCCATTCACGGCCCCGAGAATGGAAGTCACACGAGCGGGAGTCAATTGCGCCCGCATCGTGATGGAATCCCAGATTACCCCAAGATAGTTGGCAACCTGACTCGGAACCAGCACACTTTTCTTGGCGTTGAGCCTCAGCCCAAGCTTCTTCATGTGCGACAACACAACATCTCGATGTTGAGCTGCCACACTTTCTGTTTGAGCTAAAATCAACGAATCGTCGATATAGTTCAGCACGTGGATGCCCTGGAGTCTCAGCGGAGCCAAGGCTGCATCCACGCACTTCGTGAACGTGCGGGGTGATAGTGATAGGCCGAAGGGAAGAACCCTGTATTGGTATGCTTCGCCCCCGAATGCAAACCTGAGGAACTTCCTGTGAGAAGGATGGATGGAAATGTGAAAATATGCGTCCTTCAGATCTATCACCACAAACCAGTCCTCGGATCTGATCTGTGGAATAATCTGTTTGAGTGTAAGCATCTTGAACTTCAACTTCTTTACAGATCGATTTAGTATACGAAGATCTATGATCGGACGCAACCCCCCATCCTTCTTTGGAACAATGAAGTAGCGGCTGTAAAAGCCCGACATTTTGCTGGGAGAGGGAACCCGTTCTATAGCCCCTTTTTGCAAAAGCGTCGTAACCTCTTGTTCCATTACCAGAGACTGCTCTGGAGCTACCACTGTGTGAATCACTCCACTGAACCTGGGCGGAAGAGAACCGAACTGAATTCTGTAATCCTGTTCTACCATGAGCAGCACCCATTTCGAAATATTCGGAAGAAGTTTCCATTCCACCAAAAATTCTACTAAGGGAACCAGCCTCTCGAGACTGGTCTCTGGTGTTTTTTGAGCACTTGGCTCGTTTATATGACGCGGCGCACCGGCAGATAAGCGAATCACATGCTGGCCGACCCTCCTCGGAGGATCGACAGGGACTGCTGCGCCCTGTCGCACACTGGGTGGCAGGGTTGGCAGAACAGTCCCTTGAGGGCACCGATGGGGAACGATAGAAATTAATCGTCGAACCCCTTCGGAGGGGGCTCCCCTCAGAAACCCTTGCCCATGAGCGTCAAGATTTCTTTTGGGAAGCCTTCTGGGAAATAATGACGGTCCTCAGATCCGCCCTACCCCCGGAAGGCTTTGGCTGTGCAGCACGCTCCAGTCCCCAAGCTTTCCGCGGGGGAGCACGGGCGGCCACACTAGCCTTTTGCTGGGACCTGTGTCCCGAGGAGCCGGCTATCGGCTGAGGCTGCCCCCACCCAGCAGCCTCAGGGGGATGAGATTTTCGGGGGAGGAACCTCTGGAACGCCGCTTCCTTCCCCACTTTCGTCAATCTCCCCCAGCAGATCAGCTTGGTATGCCTGCAGTATTGACATAGTGTGCAGACATGCCGCAGCCTGACCCACTGCCGAATAAGCCTTGCCCGCCAGATTCGATGTTTGCTTTAAAGGTCTGGTGGGCAACGTCGGGGATTTCAGGGACGATGCAGACTCGGGCGAGAGATAGCTCGCAAGCGTCTCTTCAACCCGAGGCATCGCCCCATAACCGTGTTGCTTCAGCCCAGTAATATTGCTGTACATTGATGTCTGTGGGCTGAAGACACGGTACTGCACAGGTCTATTCCACGACCTCGACACCTCGGTGTGGAGGTCGGGAAAGAACGGCAGTCCCCGACGCTGGGGTAGTGACCTAGCTGGGAGGAAGCGTTCATCCAACTTGCTTTTAACTTTAGAAACGCTTTCCTCCGCGGGCCAGCTCATATTTAGTTTCTCTACTGCCCGGGTCACTACCTCCATAAGCTCCTAATGGGCTGGAGATGAGGATGACGGTCCCTCATCACCACCCTCGACACCTTCAACATCAACCTCCTCGGAGGAAGATATATTCAGTGCCGGTGCCTCCCTTTGAGGGGAAGAAACCGCAGCGCGTGCTTCCACCACCAAAGGAGAGACACTAGATCTAGCAGGTAAGGGGAGCGATAAGGCAAAGCCCGTCTCTCCCCCCTCTGCTAGATCCATTTGTGAACCCCACGAGTGCAGCCTTCGCTGTGCCTCGGCAGCAGCGGGACCAGACCCGCGGGGAACACTCGCCGCGGCGCCCTCCTCAAAGAGCGCCCGGCGTGAGCGCAACGCCCTGAGAGTGCGCCGCTCACAGTGCATACAGACAGCCCCCTCAAGAGCTGCCTGTGCGTGCTCAACTCCCAGGCATTTCACACACATCTCGTGTGTATCTCCCTCCACGATGAATCGCGGGCAAGGAGGTGCACACTTAGTGAAACGCTGGCTTTTCTCCGTCATTCCACTCCAAGTTCAGAACTCAATGTTAAGTGGTCTCTTAATTTTTTCCATAGCTGTATATATATATGTCTTTTATGTCTTATTTCACTTGTTAGAAACTCTTGTCCTCAGACGAAGAGATCACTTTCTGGCAAGATGGTAGACAGACAACAGTAAATAAGACAGACAAGATACAAATAGCGCTTACTGAAGACAACAGAAGCTAGCGTTCTTTGTTTCTGGGCATGCTTTAAAGGTTCCGGTCCGCGACGTCGCCCGCCTCTGACGTCACGTTCTCTCATTGGTTGGATACAATAGTGCTTCACGAACACAAAAATGCAGAGGATTCCCATCTCGTCACTGACGTAGCGTCGATAGTTCCCACGAAAGGGAACAGCGGTTTGTAGATTTTTTGATTAGTTATGTATGTGTTTAAATATGTATGTATGGATGTTATCTGTTAAACTCACGCGAAATGTGTTGTTACTCTTGGCCAGGACGCTCTTGTAAAAGAGATTCTTAATCTCAACGTGCTTCTTTTCCTGGTAAAATAAAGGTTATAATAATAATAATAATAATAAATATTGCCAGGTTTGTTCCTTAGTCTCTTTATGCACATTCACATTTTCTGTTACACACACTTTTTTACTTTATCTACAGTTCACATAATAGAGACTGCCTTCTTTTGTTGCAGTAGCATTCAACTTTTGATTAACATCCATGATGCAGCATCTGTTCTCTGTGAACTCGACTTTTTTTTTCCATACTGAGTTACCTTGGACACACTCAGTAAGTTGTATGACAATTGTGGTACATACAAAACATCTTTCAACTTGCATTATTTTGTCTTACCATCAGTCAATGTCATCTTCAGCTGCACAACTCCACATCCTGTTGCTTCAACAGTGTAACCGTGTAACATGTAACTCCAAGTGTTACTTCTTGTGAGGGTTCCAGGCTTTTAAATTCAACAAACTGTTTGTCATTACACATGTGACATGTTGCTCCTGAATCTACAATCCAGCAATCCATTCCTTGATCAGTACTTGCTGATAGTGCATGACTCACCATTAGTCCGACACTCTCACTATCTGAGCTGCTGTCTTCTCTTCTCACTTGACCCTTGTTTAATTTGTGTTTATAGCCCATCTTCTTACTCTCTTTGTTGAAGTCTGTGTTTGGAGCAGATTTGTTCAACTTTGTGCAGTTACGCTTGATATGACCATACCTTCTGCAGTAGTGACACTTTGGGCCTTTTCCTCTCAAGAACGGTTTTTCAGTCAGAGCTTTGACATCACTGTTGGTGTTTTCAACATCACGTTATCTCAGTTTGCTTTCTTCATGCAGCAATCGTTCTGTGATGACCTCCATTTTAGGTACATCCACACTTGCTTCAAGTGTTGTGTCTAACACATTGAATAAACCAGGTAATATGGCTAGCAAGCATACCACACGATCTTCCTCTTCGATGAGATCTCCCACAACTGAGAGTGCATCAGACGTTTCAGTCAACACCTTGATGTGCTCTTGAACTGAGTCCCCGTCTTTCAATCGCAACAAGTACAGTTTGCACCTCTGTGCTAGCTTATTTGCCCAAGTTTTCTTCTGAAACTGATCCGACAACTTTTTCCATATGACAGTAGGATCTTCCAGCTCTCCAATTAAATAGAGCAAAGACGGTTCTATTGACAATATAATGGTAGCCAGTGCGCGATGAATTTTAGCCATATAACTTGCTAACTTACTTGGATTAGATCATGGAGCAGTCTCTGTACCATTTAGTCCAAATGGTCCATAATCCGTCTCTCATCAATGCCATCCGACATTGCACTTTCCATGTATAGTTTAATCCGTTTAACAAAACAATTGTCACTGTCTTGGACTCCAAGATCATTTTTATTTTAACATCTTCAGTAAAGGAATCAGAATAATATATGCTTAGAGCTCCACTTTGCGGTCATTCAATGAAACTTAAAGAAGTAATTCACATGGGACAGCTTGATAACTTAAACAGCTTTAACTGAAATACATAAACTAAAAAAACATATTTCCAACAGTGTGCACACGTGTGTTTGAGTGTGTTTTAAATGCAATTACAGAGCAATTATTTGGTTTTGTTTAACCCTCTGGAGTCTGAGGCTGATTTGGGGCCTGGAGAAGTTTTGACATGCCCTGACTTTTGTGCTTTTTTCATTTGTTCATAAAAACATTAATGACACAAGTGTCATTATACTGTACTCATCACAAACTAGGCTACAGTAATATGTGAGGAACATGTATGTACATGTTTGTGTTTTTGAAGGAATAACGTTTATGCGTGGTTATTGAAAAAAAAAAACTTAAGTCACTGACATAAGGCCAAAAAAATAAATTAAATCTGTATTCACAAGACTTTTGGGTATTGGAGGTTGTAGACTAGAGTTTTTGCTTCAGAATTATGTAAAAATTATGCTGCCTACTCCTTCATATAAAACAATATATTGATTTAGTTTTTGTAAGACATTTTTTGTCAAGAAACACAGTACGCGTGGAGGCGTGAATCATCATGAATAATGGGTCATTTACACCTGAAAATACAAAAGAATCGCATAATAATGACCCAAAATGACTTGCATACTAATGAGGCCTTTCAGTCAAGTAGGCTGTGAAAAAACCCTCTGTAATCATGTCTCAGCTCAATTTAAAATAATGGTATTCTATTATAGAATCTTTAAAAAATATATTTCCGTGATGCAAAGTTTCTGAACAATTATGATACCTCTATGGCATTTCATATAGGCTTTTAGCTTAAAAGCATGCACATTTGGAGAAATATTGATGGATTCTTATATGTTTATGTCAAATTTCTATGCAGAGGAGTAATATTCTATATTTATTGTCATCACTATGAGCGCTGGATATTGTGTTTTCAATTCATACTTGCAGCCGGAGGGCGCTCTGTGCACCTTTAGTCCACAAATCCATATAAAGAAGAAGAAGAACCAGGGACTGTTGGAGTTAGTTGCTTTTGCTAAGAAACAAACTTTTAATATATTGTAACGATCGGCCCTATCGGTCGATTTTACATTGATTAAAATTGGGGTCAAATTATACTGTGTTAGATGTTATGAGTGTTTAAAAAGATGAGACAGACAACAGAAATGAATAAATAAAGTGTATTTACAATATTCACAAGGAACTTAAAACAACAATAAACTAGAATAACTTATCTGTATATACAAAGTCCACGGAAGTATTAATCCAAGTGAAGATGAGATGATGTGAAGCGCTGGAAAGGAAAGTCCATAAAAACAACTCCTCAATCCAACTTGTGGTGTTTGATTAATGACCTGTTTGTTTGCAATGCTGTCTCCTTTATGCTGGCTTACTTCCTGGTAAGGTTTTCAATTGGAAAAAGAGGGCAAACGACCATAATTCAAATGGGTATATCTTTAAAACCATGCAAGGTATGACTTTGACTAGGATATCATTTTAAAGCTTATTGTCTTATCTTTTTTCTACCTTTTTCCCTAGCTTCCAGGAAACAGCTATTAGATGAGGCCTTGGTTGATATGGTGGTGAAGGATTCTAAGTCATCCACCCTAATAAAGATGAAGGGTACAGGGAGTTTGTCAACAAACTGGACCATACATATGTTCTGCCTACCAGACAAGTGTGTATGTGATCACTGATAAGTACACAATATATATTTTTCAACAGGTTTTATTCATCATTCAATTTAATTTCTTCAGGCTTTAAAAACAATGGTGGCAGAAAAGTTCAAAAATTCCAAGAAGGAAGCCAAGGCCCAGGTCATGAAAGCTGTGTCATTCAGTCTGACAGCAGATTTGTGGACCTCAATGAATATGGACGCCTATCTTGCAGTCACATGTCATTTCTTAAATTAAATAAAGTTTTCTTAAACTTTAGCAGTGTAGAAGCTGATGGTAATGTCAGACTTTTCCTTACAGGACCAGGAGATCGTGGATGAGCTGGAAGAAGTTTGAAGGGACACACACCTCGCCGATCAGTGAGTACAGACATGGAGACACTGGAGACTTGATGAAGGCAAAGGCTGGAGGGAAGAACATGCAAGGGAAGCACAGGAGGTGAGTACAGAAGAATCACTTGAGAATGTTGCTTTGTGAATTGCACTGTAGATGATGAGATTTGCAAAGCCTTTGCAATTTTATGTTGAGGAACATTGTTTTTAAAGTATTCCACAATGTTTTTATGCACTCTTTCACAGATTGGAGAAATCGTCTCAGGTTACATATGTAACCATAGTTCCCTGAGAACAGGGAACGAGACTCTGCGTTGAACAGAACGCATTGGGGAACCGTCACGTGACCCAGGTGTCGAAAGCACTATCCAACAACTCCAATTGCTATTGGCCGGCGACAGCCTATGACGTCATACGGCGCGACCCGGATGTATAAAGGGAGCACCTGGAGAGACAGTCACTATCTTATCGTCTTGAGGGACTGTTCTGAAGGCAGGCAACCTGAAGCATGGCAAAGGAACGCAGAGTCTCGTTCCCTGTTCTCAGGGAACTATGGTTACATACGTAACCTGAGACGTTCCCTTTCGAAGGGAACTCCACTCTGCGTTGAACAGAACGCATTGGGGAACGATATACCCACGCCGCCATGCTGGAGGGGAGTGCCTGCCAAAAAAATATGGCTGAGGCAAAGACCTCAAGGCAGTTCTCAAACTGCCCAGCAACTCCCCCTCGGGTCACACCAGGCTGTCAGTGACAGCATTCCCTTTGGCCAACAGCCCAAGCTGACCTTCCCACAGGCTTCTACCTTTCTCTTTTAACAAATAGAGCCTAGAGAAACGCTAAGGCGTCTAGAACCCAATTTTCTTGTGAGAAAAGTGGTTCCTTTAAGGGAATGTGGCCAAGGAACCAAAGGGAACCTCGGCCAGTCACTCATGAGGGGAGCAAGGTCACCCTCAATGCCACCAGGGAGGCCGACCTGGTCTTCTCAGGGAACAGACTCAGTTCAGGCCAACCCTGTCTGAATACAGAGCCTCTAAAACGCATTCTTCAGGAAGATAGTAGGTAAGAGTGACTGCAGAAAGGCAGAAACCAGCTCAGACCCACGCGTAGAGACGGGCATCCTGGAGAGCAGAACTCAGCTGAGTGCTATGAACCCTCATATCGAGGGGAGATAATCCGCTCAACCTAGGATCTACCCAGTGCTTAATTAACGCACTGAGGAGGCTGTGCGCTGAAAACCCTGAAAAGGGGAGCACAAACCAGCCTGGGGCTGACGCTTAAGACAGGGCCTGATCAAGGCCGAACCATCATAATCAGCTTAGGGAGCTAAGCACTATTACAAACCCCAAGGGGAAGCGCAGAGCTCACCTAACAGGTAGACTATACCAAGAGCACATACTCATGGAGGCCCGAGAGGGGCTACAACATGACAACAGTTCTATATACATAAAGACAGAAGTAAACTTCAGAAAGAGGCCTGTTTCTGGTAAAGCCATTCTGAACATCTGTCTAAGCCGGCGGCAGACAGACAACTTCCATGGCAGCAATAGAAAGCTGCACAGTGCTCTTATGATAATCCACCCAACACGATACGACGAGCAGTGTACTCAGTAAAAGAACCCTTTTACTCTTTAAGCAAGAGGAGTACAGCGTACACCAACACGTATTAAGGAAGGCCTGGAAGGCCTATAACCTCAACCGACACGTGGCATCAGCTCGTGGCAGTGTTTACACTGCAAAAAATGCTGTTCTTACTTAGATTTTTTGTCTTGTTTCTAGTCAAAATATCCTAAAGTTCTTAAATCAAGATGCATTTTCTTGACAAGTAAAAATTATTTTCTTGTTTTCAGGAAAAATAAGTCAAAATTAAGTAAGTCTTTCCTTAAAATAAGCAAAATAATCTGCCAATGGGGTAAGCAAAATAATCTTATGTCAAACCAAGAATAAGCTATATAATCTTGTTTTCAGTTTGGACTAAGATTATTTTGCTTACCCCATTGGCAGATTATTTTGCTTGTTTTAAGGAAAAAAGTACTCAATTTTTATTTATTTCTCCTGAAAACAAGAAAATAATTTGTACTTTTCAAGAAAATGCTTCTTGATTTAAGAACTTTAAGATATTTTGACTAAAAACAAGACAAAAATTCTAAGTAAGAACAGCATTTTTTGCAGTGTAGGTCCCAAGCCTGGTAAACAGCCCGCAAAAGAGGGGGTTGAATCTACCACTTGGGCCCCTGGCCAACGAAAGTTTATAGAAATAGTTCTCAGAGAGAAAAACACCTAAACAAACACTAGTGTATCCAAAAAGGGCGGCCCGCAGGCTTAGCATCCTTCAGGACACACGGCGTAAATCTCGTGGCCGTTTCCAGGAGCACAAAGATCCAACCTAAGCGCTAGGTGGCTCTTAGCTCAACTAGAATCCTCGACTCAGAGGCAACAATAGGTTAAACCAAACCTCAGTAAGGTTTCACTACTGACATCTCATCCAGAGCCGCACAGAAAAACACAATCTGTGCCAACATGTAAACTAAAAAGGAGGCCTGAAGGGGCCTGCCCATCAATGACACGTGGCATCAGTTCTTGAATTTCCAGGGAACTAAGCTACAGGGAACCAGCTCAAACCCAATTAACTACGGGAAGCTAACTGCTACCTGTGCTAGGCTACACTTTCCAAACAGGCAAAGTACCCTAAGTTTTGTGACTAAAGGGAACCATACACAACCAACATGGCTTAAGGGAGGCTAGTTGAGCCTGCTACCTCAAACAAACTGCAGGGCCTGAAGCAGTGTAAAAACCAAAAACAGTATGTGAGCAGACTGAAATCTATTACACAGCAGTATAAAACTATTGCTAACTAGAAGGAGGCTGAACAGTCTAGCCTACAATCACCGTTATATGCAATATAGCTGATAAACAGATAACTGAAAGGGAGCTGACAGATACTAACTTTTCTCAAAAAGTGATCTAGCTACCCTGAGTATGCAATCCAACAGGTGATGCACTCAGTAACACTGGGGAAAGGATTCACCAGCACTTACAAAGAGGCCGCTTTTAGAACTCAAAGGAAACTTTGAAATACATGCCATTTGACAGAGAGAAAAAATAAAATCATTGCTACAGATTCTCAAATCTGTTCCAAGCCTTAGAGGACAGAGCTAAAATGCTGGCATAGTCAACTCAAACTTGAAAAAATCAAGTGGCTCGGAAGAAAATATTTTTTCCTCTCAGCATGAATGTACTAGAGAGTGGGGCCTAGCAACATTAATAGCATAAACTTATCTACGCAAAGATAAGGGCCTACCACCTGAGAAACAGCATCAGGTCTCTAACCAAGCAGTCTAAAAACCTAGCTGTTACACTCATCGTTGCACCTACATAAGCAATGGGATAATCTGGGCAAAAAATTCAGCCACTCCCTCAGGAGAAGGCCAAAAACTAAAATACATATGGGAATTATTTATACATACACCATACATACACTTAGTTCTAGCCTGGCCAAAAACATACAGGCCTATTCAAAAGAAAAGGCGCTATAATAAACCTGATCTCTACCTTGAAATTTCAAATAAGAAATACAGCAAAGATCACAGCTATCATGCTGGGCGGCCGGAAAGGACCGCCACAAACGCATAAACTGAAGTGATGAGTGCCAGTTCGAACTACACTGAAAATAGTCGAACGGCAAAATATACAGAGAGAAAACTGAACAGCAGCCATTCTGTGGCTCGCCATTATATGTCTCAACACTCCAGTTTTTTGCCCAAAAAAACCCATTATCATTATTACTGTTACACACCCAGGAAATAACACAGGAATAAAAACAAGGTCGAACATTTAAGCGATTAAATCAGACCTTGTCTTACCTTCCCGCGGCTCGAAGACCAGAGATTCCTTCCTCGTTCTTTCAAAAGAGAAGAATGATATCCCCGGTTCCAAAAGCCTCACAAACCTTTTCACTATCAAGCCAGAAGGCGGGCCTACAGAAAAAGCTTCATCATGGGCCGGCCACCGGCCTGACTGTTCAAAGGTGTTATCCGGAACGTGCACAGATTTAAATAGGGGATAATGGGCATATGGCCTAACAACTCCCTCGGTAGGAGGCCAGAACTAGGAACTATACAACCTAATAAGGGATAGTATACATAAGGTTATGTAAATAACACACCTAACCTAGCTCTAGCCTAGCCGCTAAGCTACGGGCCTTCTTACAGGGCCACAAGCCTAGTGAAGCCCGGGCTTCACCTCCAAATCTCATGGATAAGAGAAAGAAAGTGAAGTTAACAAGCAAACAATGTCAGGCGGCCGATTAAGACCGACCTAAACATTTACATATTAACTGAAGTGACAAATGCTATCAACTTCAGTCTGCCCATCCCCTAATTTTCTTGACTACATGCTCAGAAACCTATACAGGAAAATAAGGTCTCATTTTAAATGAATAAAATATAGACCCTCCTGTGGCTCAAAAACCAAAAACTCCTAATGCTCCTTTTTTTTTTTACATGAAAGGATGGAATCTAAGGTTCTTTTAAGCCTGAAAGATCCTCTTACTACAAACAGAAACAGCGGGCTGATAGAAATAATGACTATGGGCCAGCCATCAGTCTGACCATAAGAAGCATCTGAGCATGATATATGTCCATACATATATACACATATACACATCTATATACAAACATGTATATAAGCATACATACATATATACATATATACACACACAGGAGGTGGAAGAAGAAGAGGAGAGGGTAGATATAAATCACCCTATAGCTGGGGGATCGATTAAAAACGCAGCAGTGTTTACAATCGATCACCCGTCTCACTCTCTCTTCCTCCCCCTCCCGTCTGTCTGGGTTCAGATACAAAACTGAATGGCTAGGGGTTTTTCCATGCCTTCCCGATCTCAAACACGGAGATCAAACGAAGGAATGGAAAGTATGGAAGCTGCCGTATTAATAGACAGAAAGGAACCGCTCATCGAGCCGTCCGCGCGCGGCCCCTTTCCTAACGCGCTCTCCGGGCAGCTGCAGCCTGCCGAGAAGCGCGTCCCAAACACAGAACCAACACGCAATGATGCAGACAGCTCTTCCCTCGGGAAGAGTGACAAACGAGAACAGCGTAAACAACAGACAAACATACAGCAGTGCCCTCAAGCACTGTGTATGCGTGCTCCTCTCCAGACAGAAAACGCCCAGAAAAATATGTATATCAAGTGTCAAATTTTTCCCTGGGACACAGATAAACACATTTCATGAACGTTTGTAAGGCATATATTAAAAACCCTACCGGAGTTGGTTATAGATGCAATCAGACAGAACAGGACCGAAAGACGAAAAAGATAGTGACTGTCTCTCCAGGTGCTCCCTTTATACATCCGGGTCGCGCCGTATGATGTCATAGGCTGTCGCCGGCCAATAGCAATTGGAGTTGTTGGATAGTGCTTTCGACACCTGGGTCACGTGACGGTTCCCCAATGCGTTCTGTTCAACGCAGAGTGGAGTTCCCTTCGAAAGGGAACTTTACTTCTGAGAGTCTCTGTCTCTGTAAGACATCCCTTTTATGGGTAATCATGCTACAGACCTGATATCAATTAACTTAATTAGTTGCTAGATGTTCTCCCAGCTGAATCTTTTCAAATTGTCTTGCTTTTACAGCCATTTGTTGCTCCCATGCCAACTTTTTTGAGACCTGTAGCAGGCATCAAATTTGAAATGACCCCATTAGTGGATAAAAGTGTAAAATGTCTCTGTTTAAAATTTGTTATGTTATCTATGTTCTATTGTGAACATAATACTGGCTCATGTGATTTGAAAGTCATTTATTATTCATTTTATTCAAATTTAAAAAAAAGTCCCCACATTTCCAAAATTAGCGTTGTAGAAGGAGCAATAGCAGAAGTGATGGTGTCTACTGACGTGAAAGCTGATTGGCTGCACAGTTGATCATGCCCGGGATGTGAGTGGCACGAAGCAACTCCATAAAAGGAGATGGCAGGTGAGTTGTGACATGTGACGGAAGCGTAGACCGCCCTGGTCGTTGATGTACACAACGGTCGCAGTGTTGTCCGTACAGACCAGTACATGCTGGATGCTTGCTTGGTAACAACCCTTTGAAGTGGTCCAGCACAAGACGTACTGCTAAAAACTCAAGGCAATTGATATTCCACTGCATATGATGGCAGCTCGGTGTAATTGGCACATGGAGCGTGCTGCGTTGCCACGCCCATCGCTCCGCCATGAAGCCAGTGCTGAAGCGGCTTCGAAGCAATCCAAGCGGTGTGACTGCGGCTGCAGATGCCATATGCCCCAGGAGCCTCTGAAAATTTTTCAATGTGGCTGCCGTCCTGCTCTTGAGTGAATCTTGGGGACAGATGCATTCGAAAATGTGTGTTCTACATCAACATCTTGAACAGCAGCCTGTGAAGCGACCGATTCAGGACTCGCAGATCCAAGATTGGCCGTAGTTCACTGCCTTTCTTGGGTACAATAAAGTAGGGACTGTAAGGGACTGGCGAGGTGGGATGGGGCTGAGGGTGGCAAGGCATAGCATTGCACACTGCCAGACGTGCCGTTTTGGGACCTGGAGGAATAGGAACCAGCTCTTTTATTGAAGTTATGAGTACCGCTGTACTCTGAGAAGCCAGCAAAGGAACAGAAAGAAAACAAAATGACTTTGCAGACTTTTATCAGTCTCCCTCATATCCGCCAGTTTGAGCCACAGGAGGCACTCCTTGACCACTAATGTGGCCATTGCTTGAGGGCGAGGTCAGTGGAAGTGCGAAGCTCCTCCAGAAGCTGTTGGTCAAGACCACCTTGGTAGACCTTAAGCAACGCCATAGCATGCAGGGTGGAAGCAGCCTGTCCACAAGCTCTGTAAGCCTTTTCCATTAAATTGGAAGAAAACTTACAGGCCTTCGACGGGAGGCGTGGGTCTCCCCGCCAGGTGGTGGATGTCAGACACAGTTGCATTACAACAGCCCGCTCAATTTAGGGGATTCAGCCGTAACCCTTGGCCACTCCACTGTCCAGGGTGGTGAAGGTGGAAGAGGAGGTGTCTTCCATGATCTGGTCACCTCTTCATGCATCTCCGGGAAGAAAGGCACCAGGGCGGGGTGCTGAGAACCAGCATGAGCCGCCCCGAGAAACCAATCATCCAACCGAGAAGGTTCAGGACACGGTGGAGAACACTTCTGGCTCGGGCTCGGGCAACGTTACTCTCCCGGAAAGAGGAAATGCAGCCGTCTTCATCTCCAGAGGACTCCTGCTTCCGATGCTGCGATCGACATCTGGTGGGGAGACACCTGGCAGGGAGACCCACGCCTCCCATCCAAGGCCTGTAAGTTTTCTTCCAATTTAACTGCTCATCTTCTGATACTGCGATCGACATCTGGTCCTCAGCAGGCACTGTCTGCCTATATCTTCCTTGTGCCCACCAAGGCAAGGCAAGGCAATTTTATTTGTATAGCACATTTCATACACAATGGTAATTCAAAGTGCTTTACATAAAAAAGAATAATAAAAATAGAACATAAGGAATAGAAATAACAGTAAAAACAGAGAATTTTGCTATCTGGATGGAAGAGCTAGGAAGTCTCAGGGAGTTTGTTGTTGTTGTTGTTGTCGTCCATCAGAGTTGGATCTAAACTACTCCACACCAAAGGGGTATTTTTAATTTATCAACCGGAATATTCCCATCAACACTTTATTTTCCGTCAGAGCGGATCTAAACAGATATCCGTCAGAACGGATCTGCACGGATCTTCCTCGCACCGGAGGGATTTCCAAAATATTTGCCAGGTAGCTGTGCGTTTAAACAGTACCCTTCCAGACAAATCTTCCTGGACTAACTCTTAGAGCTGCATCCAAGGATAACATGGGACTTTATTTTCCGTCAGAGCGGATCTAAACGGATATCCGTCAGAGCGGATCTGCACGGATCTTCCTCGCACCGGAGGGATTACCAAAATATTTGCCAGGTAGCTGTGCGTTTAAACAGTACCCTTCCAGACAAATCTTCCTGGACTAACTCTTTAGAGCTGCATCCAAGGATAACATGGGATGAGTTCAATCAATCCTACCACCACAGGAAATTATTAAAAAACAACTTACCTGTGATGAAGGATGACCTCTCAGTCCCCCAGTCCCGTGTTTCTTGGGAATATCCTGGACGAGCCAGTGATCAGTTAAGAAACAGGCCTAATCAATTTCTTCCTAATTCTCCCAGCTCTTTCAACCAGACAGCAATAATGCATTAAAAGTCAGAATAACAAGATGATACATAAAAGTTATAAAATACATTAAAAATGAAATAAAAACAGGAAAAGGAATTAAAAGAATAAAAAGATAATACGTATACAATAAAGTGCAAACAGTTCGGACATAGCACAGTGCTCAATCAGCAAATGCATAGATAAAAAGATGTGTTTTGAGTCTGGATTTGAATGTGGCTACTGTTGGAGCACACCTGATCTCTTCTGGAAGCTGGTTCCAGCTGTGGCTGGCATAACAGCTAAAAGCAGACTCTCCTTGCTTTGAGTGAACCCTGGGTATTTCTAAATGACTTGATCCTGATGATCTGAGTGATCTGTTAGGTTTATATTCTATGAGCATATCTGCAATGTATTGAGGTCCTAGGCCATTGAGTGATTTATAAACAAGTAACAGTACTTTAAAATCAATTCTAAATGCAACTGGAAGCCAGTGCAAGGACCTGAGGACTGGTGTGATGTGTTCATATTTTCGGGTTCTGCTCAGAATCCTAGCAGCAGCATTCTGTACGAGCTGCAGCTGTCTTATGGTCTTTTTGGGAAGACCAGTGAGGAGCCCATTACAATAATCCACCCGGCTGGTGATGAAAGCATGAACAAGTTTCTCTAAGTCTTGACTGGAGACAAAGCATCTAATTCTTGCAATATTTTTGAGATGATAATACGCTGATTTAGTTATTGTCTTTACATGGCTACTGAAACTCAGGTCTGACTCCAAGATCACACCAAGATTCCTGACTTGATTTTTAGTTGTTTGACCCTTAGAGTGAAGGTACATATTCACTTTGAAAACTTCATCTTTGTTTCCAAACGCAATGACTTCAGTTTTGTCTTTGTTTAACTGAAGGAAGTTTATACACATCCAATTTTTAATTTTAATTTTAATTTTTTTTATTTCATCAATGCACTGGCACAGGGAGTCACCACAGATTGGGGCATAGAGGAGGGGACTCCACCTTGAGAACCAAGGTACGAGAGTCTAGACCGCAACACTGCAATAGTCATGTTTCCACAATGAAGACATGAACTATCCACAAAAGCTGATTCAGCATGCTGAATGCCCAGGCACATGATACAGTGATTGTGAACGTTAGCTGGGGCCAGGGAACGACCGCATCCAGTTACACATGCACAGAATGACATCTTGATAAAGACACAGTGTCATGCCCGCAATGCTCTTTTAGAAGGGGAGAACTCACTCTTTTGTTTGGTGCCGAAGCACACGGGAACAGCCGCGGTGCAATTGTAGGTTCACACTGGTCGTCTACAATCCGCACTCACAGAGAACCCGCCAAATCGCAAACCTTGTCCAGCAACACACAACAAACTTGCTGTGAAAACAGCAGTTGAGAGCTTGAAGCTTGCAGCCACCACTGCTGTCACACCAACACCGAATATACAGAAGATGAATATACAGAAGATATTTCCTCAGACTCGTTTCTTCTTACACTGAATTGATCTCAGATGGAATGAACAAATGCTCAGCTCTGATGCGAAAGACAGAGTGCGAATGCACACGCTTCCGCATGTATATCCGCACTGCGGGCAGGTCGCCTGACGCAGCTCGCATGCCGATGACTATTGCCTCATTTAGTTTACACTCAAAGGTGACTGGGCTCTCATGCGATATCCCAATTCATCGGTTCACTTCTGACATACATTGAACATGACTGACTGAAAGGGAAACACAAATCTTAGAAAAGAGATGGGCTCTGTACTGCTTTTGTCCCACAGTCCTCTCAAAGCAGGATACGATGAAACATTTATCTTTGTGGGGAAATATAATTCAACTTGGCTTACTTCCAAAATTTAATGTAATTTCTATTGCTTTCCATGTTCAAGAACTTTGCATAATGTTTTAACATTCAAGTCACATTAAAAGGGTAATTTCTGCATTATTCATTCCTGCATAACATTTTGCATATCTGTCGGAGGTTTGGCCCTTTACCACCACAGTGGGGAAAATGTCACTGTCGTTTTGTTGCTCTTTTCCAAAACAAAAATTTCTGAAAGTAAGCTATCAGTTTCAACGCAATACCAGTTCTAACTGTCAGAACAGTTTCATGACAATTTGTTACATTTTATGAAATATAGATTTTATAAATTGATAAATCAAACATCAGAGAAATAAGGCTACAAACCAACAGAATTGATGGAACGACATGAGGGTGAGTACCTAATGACAGAAATTTCATTTTTTGGGTGAACTAACCCTTTAAATTCTTACACATTGTCTCATTGTCTTTTGTTGTTTGATCAACATTAATAACATAGACGGCAGCAGGTATGTTGAATTAGGTTGTTGTCACTTTTAGACCTAATGCAGAGATCCAATATAATATGCATGCATTTTCTTTCTGAATTGTTTATATTCCCTTAAGACATAAGCTTATGTGTTTACATGGATACTTGCAGAGACAGGCCTTTTAACATAATTTTGAGTGTATGTGTCCACTCAAGCACAAAAAAATAAAAAATAAATAAATAAAAAATAAACTACTATCCTTATTTGGCATCACACATCCTGCAACGTGTAATATAACGTGTAACCCTACCATGCACTCACACAATGTCCTTCTGCTACTTCCAGCATTGTTTGGAAGATCTGTATGATATCTTTTAATAATTTAAAAGTGATCACTCAACCACTGCAACTGTTTAGCTCCATGAAAACAAGTTGATTCAATCACTGCAAGTTAAAGGGTTCTTGATCTTCAAGTTTTAGGATTTCAAGCTGCTAGTTCAATCCAACTACAGCAGGCAGACACTAGAGCAAGGTTGATAGTCTCCCAGTCAGGCAGGACATGCTGTCTCAGGCCCAGGGCCAACTCTGACACCCGAACCCAGGGAAGTACAAACTACATATCTGGCCACTAGAGGGGAGTCATCCAGAGCTATTGGAGAAGCAGTGCTAACAAACTTGCAGGCAGCAAAAGCCCCATCTACAAGGAGGCTTTATGCTATCTGGTTGGATAGGTTCCCAGTTTCATGTGAGGTTGATTCATTCTTGTCATTCCTTCAGTTCCTTTTGGAGACTGGTCTAACAGAATTAACCTTGAGGGGGTATGTAATGGCTACTACATCTGATTGCTGGGCTATGGAGGTTACACAGTTGATACTTTATGTAATGGGACATTAGGGACAGATTAGAGATAGAACTTCTCACACTAAAGACAGCATTCCTTTTATCTGTTTCTTTAGTTATGAGGGCAAAAAATAGACATGCTCAAAATTAGGGAAAGAGGGCTCATCTATTTTATCATCTATACCAAACCCTTAATTCCTGCCAAATGCTCTGCCCCATTTCCATGTCTCCAGACCTTTGGTTCTAGAAACCTTTCATCCCCCTCCTCACTATTCTGCAGAAGCAGCAAGACTGCATCTAGTCTGCCAGTTAAAGCACTGAAGCTATATATATATATATATATATATATATATATATATATATATATATATATATATATATATATATATATATATATATATATATATATATATATAAATTAGAACCACATTTACCAAATGTTGTATTATGTTAGATGCACAATAGTCATACATGGTACAAACTACAAAGCACAAACAAAATGCATAAATCTTGTTTATTTTGGTCTCTTACTAAATTTTGTTACATTTGAACTTTTAAAATAACCTATGGACTTTTTTCAGACTTGGAAAGGTAATTTTATGTATACAAATTTGTTAGCTAGCTAGGCTAGTCTAACTGTGTACTGTCTAGCTTTACATTTACATTTAATAATTTAGCAGATGCTTTTATCCAAAGCAAACTACAAATGAGGCAGAAGATCAAAACCAAGACATAGGAAACCAGGATAAAAGCACTCAGAATTGCAGTGTAACACAAAACAAGACTAAAAAGTGAGATTGAAAGCACAGGGCTTATATGGGCCAACCTTATCAAGGGTAATCACATGTAATCATACAAACAGGCAATAGATACTGGGAAATTAAGTTCATAATGGAAAACACAGGAGTCGGGAGGAGTGCCCTCTGGTGGAGATCAAGGGTAAACACAGAGCAAATAATCCATGCACATGATAGTCCAAAACACAGGCAAACGAGGATATCCAGGACAACAGGCAGAAGCAAAAGGCACTCCAGCTGGTGGATGTGACAGTAGAATCACGAAAAACTGATGAGACTGACTAATAGCCTAAATGCTGTAGTCTATTAGGATTGTTCATAGTTAGTTAATGTTAACTAAAATAGTTAACTAAAGTTTACCAAACAACCTTATTGTAAAGTGATGCCCTTATTTATTTATTTATTTATTTATTTATTTTCATAACTAGCCTACCTCTTTAGGGCTTATCCCATAGTGCATGGCGGATGCTGTTTTTTATAGTCCCTGAGCTCCTTTTCCTGCTCCATGCTGAAGACCTGCTTTTGGCGGGAAAATTTGACAGTGGGTAACTTGTGGCTACCAGCTTTTTGCAGCTTTCTCTTCTGCAACCCCCTGACAAAAACATATTCCTGTGGATTTGTTGATATTTGCATAATATTAAATGTGCAAATACCAATGCAGTTATAACATGTTATGCAGTTTTCTTTTAATTTTAATTTAATTGTAAGTAAATATTTAGACATATTAGACTGCCCGATAGATCTCTGTCAAGTCAAGTCATCTTCATTTATATAGTGCTTTTTACAATACAGATTGTTTCAAAACAGCTTCAAAGTGATAATATGGAAATGAATGGACAGCAATTGTTTTGGCTTTACAGCAGCTCTAGGTAAAAAGTTATCGTGCTAAAGTAAGTTTTTGATTGAATCACTTCCTTTGTAATAATCATTAATTATTAACTTAGGGGCCACTTAAATTACACCTTTTTAACTAAAAACAGAATACTTTGTATGTGTTCTTGCTGTTCATTGATGTGTTTATGCGCAAGTGTATGTGCACAGACTCTTAGTCTTTGACTAAGTCTGTGACATAAATAGTCTATAATTTACAATGCTGTTTTAGGTGTGATCACATACAACTGATCTTCCTCACAGGTGATTACTGTGCCAGGTTAAAAACAGTGAATGAGATACAGTGCTCTAAAAAAGTACAGTATGTAGGCCTACATTTACATTGTTATATGCTCCCTGCGTTTTGGTCTCTTAGTAGTTTTGTCACAATACAAAAATTTTGACTTCACTATGATAGATAACTTAAATGTCATGACACCAATACTAAACCGATATGGCAAAAACCTAAAAACCTGAAAAACCTATTCTATTATTTTCTCTATTTTCTCTTATCTCTTGGACTTATTTTCTGCAGTTGTTTGACCATTTTCAGGTTCTTAGCAAGGAAAACAAGAGTGTAATGCATCTAGTACTGCAGGTAAACCTCTGAATGCACAGATGCTGTATGGATCTTCCACCAGATGAGTTTGACTCCAGAAGCTATTTGTTTGTACAAGAATTCACTTCTAAGTTAGTCAGCGGGTCAGATGAAGAATGACCCCCTCAGCCCCATCTGCTGCCACTTCTGAGTTCTCCATATTTTCAGACTTCATGGTGGACACACTCAAAAAAAGCGAACATAAAAAAATCATGGAAAGGATTTCCACATGATTATGTTGCTTTATTTCAGCATTATGCAATTCTGTTATTCCAATTTAATGTAATTACGTTGGGTAAACTTAATTTATTAAGGTTTATTCAACTGATTTACTATGGTTGAGCACAGCTTAATTTAATAGTGTCAGACCTACTAATTTGCAATGTTTTGGACCAACTCATTTACTTAAATTGATCCAATCTATGCAATTTAAGTTAGCCTAACAAAAGTGCTTAATGCTGAAAGAAACCCATCTAATCACACGGAAATCCTTTCCATGATTTAATTACATTAATTCAAAGAATAGCTTTTGAGTGTTAATAAATTAAAACCTTTTTACCATACATTCAAAAAAATGACACTTTAAACTTGGTCAATTATGGACAGTGTTTCCACACAACCAACTTATTTTTTATTAACAATAAAGGTTTATTTTTACTCTATACAAAATCCTTGAGTTGTGACAAAACAACTAAGGAAGAATCTATGTAAAATAGTTATGTCCAACTTACTCAATTCAATCATGGACAGTGGTTCCACATGATTAAGACAAGTAAAATCCAATAGAATCAACCATGTTAAATTAACTAGAATCAATTGTGTTCATTTAAAATAAATTAAATAAAAAGCAATAAATAAATACATTGTTTTCATGTACATTGATTTTTACAATTAATTCTTCTTGTTTAATTTTGTGATTTACATAACTTTTGTGATGTTCTGTGTTAGAAATCTAGATGCGATACTGGATTCACCCTAAATTGCCTTAACCAAAAACATTGTAAAGCCTAAATTGATCATACGTCCATTGGTGGCAATAGTTTTACAATCAACAGGCTTACAATGCTTTGAGAAATGCAACCCAAAGCACTACCACAGTGATTACTTTATTATTAAAGTAATTTGAAAGTTTGTTAGCAGGTCCTCAACCCAAGCACAAGTTTCATTCACTTTTCAAGTCAGGTTTTTTTTTTTTTTTTTTTTTTTTTTTTTTGGCCCTGCTTGATTCTCTCGATTTTTCTTGATTTTAATTTTCTTTTTCTGGTGCTTAGATCTGATCCTTTAGCTGTAGTGAAGCTTCAACAGATTCCTGTAAAAGTACTGCTTTCACCTCTTCTTCCATGGTAATAAAACTGTTCTTGACTTTTGCTGTGTTTAGTGTAGTGTTTTATGTCTTACTGTGAAGTCTCCTCTTTTTCATTTTTTTTTTCCTTAATTTCACATGAAAGAGTGCTTTCTGCATCCTTCACTGTCAGAAAAGATAGTAGTGTAACACTTTATAATAACTCATGCTATGAATCATTAGTTAAGCTTTAATAAATAGTTAATTCATTTATAATTTGTTAATTCATCATTTATAATCCCTACATTAATAGACATTAGTAAGCAGTTTATAAATACAGCTGTAAATGCTTTATTCTTGATTTATAAGCATATCTATAATATGTTTAATAATTTTATTTTTATACTTTATTATTTATCAATTCATCATTTCTAAATTAAATACTACATTATTTACAAACCAGTTATTTAGGAGTTGTCAGTGGCTCATAAGAGCATTTAGAACGTGTAAGTAAATAAATAATAAACTATTTAAATGTACATTTATACATCTTATTATTTAGACATATAGTAATAGTTACTCCATATGTTAATACATGCTTTATTAACACGTATTCCTACTGTATTTCATGTTTAATTCAGGTAAAACATTTAGTACTTGTGAGTTAACTATTTTTTTGAGCTTATAAAGTGAGGACTATTTATGCCTCGTAAAGCTTTTACAAAGGAGATTTAAATGCTCAGTTATCTTCTTAACAAAAAAAAGGAAACAAACATAACACAGAGTGATACAAAGCATAGAAATATTTATTTCAAGATGCAAAAAAATTAAACTGTACAACTGTACACTTGATATAACATGGAAAATAAACCTCTAAGCAACTAAGCAAGCCAGAGGCAACAGTTGCAAGGAACCCAAACTCCATCATGTGTATGGAGAAAAAAACTCCATCTGTGCCATTGGCTGTCGTGTCAATGAGGCCTTCACAGGGGATAGACTAGTTCAGCGATGCATTATGTTTGTGTCTAGATGCAGGTCCTCCATCTGATCTGGATATGGCCCGGATCCAGCTGGCTATGGTAAACCTCAGGATAAACAGAGAGAGTAATATTAGAGCAGATGTCATTCTTCTTGAGATGTAACAAGTACACCAAGTGTTCCCAGTTCCGGCTGACTTAATTTATGCAGCCTAACAACCTAAGACTGAGCTTCTCGTCTTCCATGCCAATCCGACTCTAAATCACGATTTCAGCATCCAGCTAGGTACATCCTCAATTACCCCGTCAAATTCGGCCAGAAATCTTGGAATAATCCTTGATGATCAACTGACCTTCAAAGACCACATTGCAAAGACAGCTCGGTCATGCAGATTTGCACTATACAACATCAGGAAAATCAGGCCCTTTCTAACAGAACATGTAACACAACTTCTGGTCCAGGCTCTGGTCATTTCTAGGCTTGATTACTGCAATGCACTTCTGGCTGGACTGCCATCATGTACAATCAAGCCTCTACAAATGATTCAGAACGCAGCAGCACGTCTCGTCTTCAACGAGCCCAAAAGAGCCCACATCACGCCTCTCTTCATCTCTCTGCATTGGCTACCACTTGCTGCTCGCATCAAATTCAAGGCGTTGACGCTTGCTTACAGATCTACCACAGGCTCAGCACCCTCCTACTTCCACTCACTCTTACGAGTCTTCACTCCTACCAGAAGCCTGCGCTCATTAAAGGAGCGAAGGCTTGTGGTACCATCACAGAGAGGCACAAAATCACTTTCCAGAACGTTCTCGTTCACTGTTCCTTGCTGGTGGAACGATCTTCCTGCCTCCATCCGGAATGCGGAATCCCTGGCAATATTCAAAAGACAGCTGAAAACCCATCTCTTTCGTGAGCACTTAACCTCATCTTAAAAAAAAAAAAAAAAACCTTCTTATTCCTATCCTTCCACTTCCTCTAATCCCTCTCTACTGTATCTTAGGATAATCTGAGCACTGCCTATAACTTGTATTATGAGCACTTCTTGTCTATTTGCCTCGTCATGACAACTCGCTTGTTGTATTCCTCACTTGTAAGTCGCTTTGGATAAAAGCGTCTGCCAAATGAATAAATGTAAATGTAACGCCTATGGTTGATTTTGATATTCTAGGTATTAGGGCTGCACAATTAATAAAATTTCTAATCGCGATTACAATTACGGATGCCACGATTTCATAATCGTTCAAAGGCGCAATTACAAGGAAAAATATCCACTTACATTCTGCGTGTTTAAGAGGTGTGTTTTGAGCATGTCATGTTGTGAGAGGCGAATCACGACTATTCAAAATGTAAAAAGTCTAACCCAGCATAAAAGGAGCTACCTGTGACGTAGGTGTATGGTGATCGAACGCACTCGAAACACCAACATCTGGCATTTTTAAAAAGCCATGTACACAGCCTATCTGTTTACTCCACGAACTAACTCTACAAACATGGTAAACAGTGATAGATTGACCTCTAAACCGTAAGCTAAGGAGAAAATCCAGGGTGACTTTGAGCAGACCAAGCGAAACATGATTATCTATTTCTGCTAAGCTAGCGACATTGGGCATCATGAATAATAATAATATTGAAACAGAATAGCAGTTCGGAAATAATTTGAAAGTAGTCTGAAGTGCAAAGACAGTAAACCACCAAACAGTTTTATAGCTGGTTGCTGATTCGCCACAACAGTAAAATAACTAATACATGCCTTTAATGAGCATTTTTCTTACTTTTGGTTTCTCAATTTTTCATTTTCATCCATTTCTTTCAGCTTCTTCTGAGTCTCTGTCAAGGTTGTGGCTTGATACTCATCACCAGTTAATTTGTGTGTGTTTGTGTGTTTCGTACTTACTTGCTGTTTTTGCATTGTGGCTGAATTATTTATTTTATTTCACACATTTGCAAAAACTTTTGCAATACACATTTGTGTTATAGCCAGCTAGTTCATAAATATGTGTGGGGGGAGGGGGTGGATGTGTCTATTTTGCACTCTTGACATTTTAGAGTGTCTCCCCTTCATTGCTGTGCACTTTTTTCTGCACGGTGCTTGATTTGTAGTTTGTGCCATCAAAAGATTTTTTGAAAGAGTTTTTTTTTTCTCTCTCTCTCTCTCTCTCTCTCTCTCTCTCTCTCTCTCTCTCTCTCTCTCTCTCTCTCTCTGTCTCTCTCGCTCTCTCTCTCTCTCTCTCTCTCTCTCTCTCTCTCTCTCTCTCTCTCTCTCTCTCTCTCTCTCTCTCTCTCTCTCTCTCTCTCTCTCTCTCTCTCTCTCTCTCTCTCTCTGTATTTCCCATTTGATTTATTTCCTATGGTGGTCATTTTAGTCCCTTTCTGGACACTGAAAGTGTAAATTAACTTGCGTTTTACGGGTGTAGAACGACATGAGGGTGAGTAACAAATTACATTATTTTCATTTTTGGGTGAACTAACCCTTTAACTCAAACAGACCATGGTATAATGAGGCCTTAAAGCACCACTTAGAGGTCAAAAGATGCAAATGCATTTGCCACAAAAACTGCAGCGAGTAAGTAATAAATTACATTATTTTCATTTTTTGGGTGAACGAACCCTTTAATAACTAATGATTTTTACAATGGAAGATAATCAATCAGGGTACTCAAAACATTTTAACAGTTCATGTGAGTACAGTGCTATAACCTTAATGTTATGAAGTGACAAGAATACTTTTTGCATGCAAAAAAAATAAAAATAAAAAAATAAAAAAATAAATATATATATATATATATATATATATATATATATATATATATATATATATATATATATATATATATATATATATATATATATATATATATATATATATAATTACTTTTCAACATGGCCTGTATGTTTTGAGTACCTTTCTGGATCTTGAGAAGTTTGGTGATATTGCTGGCAATGGAGACCTCATTAAGCCATCGGATTTCATCATAACTAATGATTTATGCAGTGGAAGAGAATCAATCAAAAACTTACTTTATCTGGACAATAACTTGCAGTAATAAGATGGTTACCCATGGCAGCAAAAGACCTGGTTGAGTACCATCTGTACATGTTGTCATAGACATACCACTATCCTCCATTTCCTGTAGGAAGTCCTGGAAAAAGTTAATGACATTAATTTCCTTCTTTACAGAGCCCCTCTCACTTAAGCTTGGGTGGCAGTTTTCCAAAATGACTGCTGCATCACAGACATAAACAGATTTTTGTTTGTATTGGAACAGATAGTTCAAACAAATGAAATCATCACAGGGTTTCTGCAGGTTTTATGAAGGTCCATTTAAAGGGATAGTTCACCTTGGAGTTGTTCTAAAGTTCTTTTTCGGACCACAAGTCTTACTCATGCTCATCCACAATTTTGATTTTAGAGTGAACTGCCCCTTTAAGATATGAAAATGTAAAAAATAAACTAAAGGCAACCATATGTCTAAATTCTTGCAACGGGGCGGGAGACTCGATGGGATCCATGTGCAGCTTTATTAAACAGTAATCGTAGTCGTACAGGCAGGGGTCAGAGAACAGCAGTAACAGTATCACAGGCAAGACGAAATCAGAATCAATACCAGGCAGAGGATCAGGACAGGCAGCAAGCAAGACGAGGTTATCCAGTAAACAGGCAATAGAATCACAAGGCAGGCGGCGGTCAGAACACAGAGGTAGTAAACAGTCCAGGGTCATACACAAGAATCAGATATAGGGTAGAAAACGCTCAGAAATGTCAGACTAGGCAGAACAAGACTTCGCGAATGTGTGTGTGTGTGTGTGTCTTAAATAGTCCCAGATGATATGGATCAGGTGCATGTGTAATCAGTCCAGGTGGGGGATTATGGGAGCTGTAGTCCAGTGAATGTTAATACTCCGGTGAGGGTGCCCTCAGGTGGCGATCGGAGGAAGTCACAGAGACCGTATTCGTGACAGAGCCCCCTCCCTGCGAGCGGCTCCTGAAGCGAGGAGGCGGGCGGCGCCTGGGTCGACCACGAGGGCGAGGGGCCGGACGCGCCGGATGGGTCCTATGGAATTCGGTTATCAGGTTAGGGTCTAGGATGTCATTGGCATTGACCCAGGACCGTTCCTCCGGGCCAAACCCCTCCCAGTCAACGAGGTATTGTAGGCGACCGCCCCGGCGTCGGGAATCCAAGAGCTCGTGAACGTGATAAGCCTCCTCGCCTTCCACAATGAGGGGAGGAGGTCTCTGGTCACCGGTCTCGTCTAGACCCTAATCAGAATCAATACCAGGCAGAGGATCAGGACAGGCAGCAAGCAAGACGAGGTTATCCAGTAAACAGGCAATAGAATCACAAGGCAGGCGGCGGTCAGAACACAGAGGTAGTAAACAGTCCAGGGTCATACACAAGAATCAGATATAGGGTAGAAAACACTCACAAATGTCAGACTAGGCAGAACAAGACTTCGCGAATGTGTGTGTGTGTGTGTGTGTGTGTCTTAAATAGTCCCAGATGATATGGATCAGGTGCATGTGTAATCAGTCCAGGTGGGGGATTATGGGAGCTGTAGTCCAGTGAATGTTAATACTCCGGTGAGGGTGCCCTCAGGTGGCGATCGGAGGAAGTCACAGAGACCGTATTCGTGACAATTCTCTAAATTATTCTTATTTATTTTACACTTATTTTTAAGACCAACAGAAACCCTGCATCATTATGATCATTATCAATCATGTCATTTACTCACCCTCATAAGATTTCAAACTGTAAGACAAATATACTCTGTTATCGATCACACAATTTCTTGCAAGAACTTTAAAATGTCCCATGTGTTTATCACTTGTGCTTTGTAAACACAAATTGCTTTTAGTGTGATTCTAAAGTGCTTTGAAAATATATTTGCAATGAACAAAGGACTGTCACGTGGGTTGGGTCTGTGTCGCCAATTCTCCACTAGTGTTGACCCCATTCTCCTTGTATTCCACAGAAGAAAATAATTGGTAACACTTATAAGGTTCATTAGTTAGCATTAGTTAACTACATTAGTTAACATGAACTAATAATGAACTGCACTTCTGCAGCATTTATTAATCTTTGTTAATGTTAATTTCAACATTTACTAAAACATTATTAAAATCTTGTTAACTAACTAACATGAACAAACAACAAACAATTGTATTTTCATTAACGTTAACGAAGATTAGTAAATACAGCAACAAATTTATTGCTCATGGTTAGTTCATGTTAGTTAATACATTACAATAAGGTTTATTAGTTAAACATTAGTTAAAGTGTTACCAAATAATCTAATGGGTTTGGAACAACATGAGGGTAAGTGCACAATGGCATAATTGTAATTTTCAGCTAAAATAACCCAAAAACAATGATAATACATTTTTTTTTTTTACCCTGTCATCATTTTCCCTTGGTACAAACAGTGGAAGAAAAAGGTCTGGGTGTCTTTCCATAACTCTCAGGAGTTGCAAGCTTTTTCGAAGCTGATCAAGCATGGGGATAACTCGCAAGGTAGAATTAAATTAGATTAAATTCTTAAATTTAGTAACTTTTAATCTATTTGAATCTCATGCTTGAAATCTGTACATATGTCAAGTTGTCTCATATGTAAAATGTACCTTTTCAATAAGCAGTGAGAACCCCAAATCTGTGACATCAGACACCTGTATGCTGTCATAATCACTAGAGCAGAGGTATCGAAAACACCATTCACGCAGCTGGGGGAGGTCCACCTTGTGCCAAACTGACTGCCATGATTTCCCCTGCACTCCTAAACCACGGTGAATAAACAAAATATTTTTCTTTAAGAAGTAGATGCACAGAAAATAAACATGTCATCAGTCATCAGGGTCTCTCTACCAAGATTTTTTTTTTTTTAATTATTAAAATAATATAATTATTTAGTTAATTTATTGAATTTAAGTATTATTTTTAAATTATATATTTAAAAAAAGAGAAAAAAAAAATGTATGTACATGCACCGTAGTGCACCGTATCAAATGATTAATTTAAATGTTAACACACAGTAAAGGCACTTAATATAAAGTGAGACAGGAATAGTATGAAAATAGTCGCATTCATCAAATGTTGCATTTTGATGTCTGGGTGCACTACTCCTGCACAACTTTGCATGTACATTACAAAAAAACCTTATCCGTCCAGATGTCATAGGTGCCTGATTCTAAATTTTCCATTTCTGGGAACCTCTCTAATTCCTATAGCATTAAACATCTAACTGGTGTTTTGAGAGCTCATAAAACATTAATGTAGGGATGCAACGATCTATTGACTAATAATGTTCCCATCAGTATAATTATATATATTTTTTTCCTTGCTGACATATTTAAAAGAATTCCTGACATATGTTGAGGAGATTTTTTTGCCCAAAGCACAATGTTCAGTGTGCAGTGAAATGTTTCCTCTGCTGTGTCTTCCGATGCATATAAAGGAATGCAAGGAGACCATGTGATTTCATTTACATCAACTGATGAGGTAAGTCTTAGGTGGCAATTTTGGTCATTTTAAATTATTATAAATTCTGAAAACACCAGGGGCCATATTCACAAATCATCTTAAGACTAAAAGTAGCTCCTAACTTGCTGTTTTAGGAGAAACTCTTAAAAATAATGGGCGTGTCAGTCCTAATTTTAGGAGTCCTAAATTTTTGCTCTAAGAGTATTTCACGAAGCATTTTAGCGATAAAACTAGCTCCTAAATCTGTGAAACATTAGGAGAACTATTTATTTGTTAAAGATTTTTTTTTTTTTTTTTTTTTTTTTTTTTGCCGTCTCATTGTAGATTTAAATCTATAAATCAAAATGTATTGCATTTATGAAGAAAAGGTTCAGCACCCAAGGCTCTATCACTGTTGCCTCAATGGTGTGCAGTGTCTTTGGGAGGATTAGGACTGTTTGTGATTTGGTCTTAGTGACTTAGGAGTCCTCTTGACTACTTCTAACGTCTCACAGACTTAGGAGCTAGTTTTAGAGCAAAAATGTAGGACTCCTAATATTAGGACTGACATGCCCATTATTTTTAAGAGTTTCTCCTAAATCTGCAAGTTAGGAGCTACTTTTAGTCTTAAGATGATTTGTGAATATGGCCCCTGGTGTTTTCAGAATTTATAATAATTTAAAATGACCAAAATTGCCACCTAAGACTTACCTCATCAGTTGATGTAAATGAAATCACATGGTCATCCTTGCATTCCTTTATATGCATCGGAAGAAACAGCAGAGGAAACATTTCACTGCACACTGAACATTGTGCTTTGGGCATGTTCTCCAACTCCTTTGCATCAGATGGCAAAGGAGTAGTGTCAAGTTGATGTTTGTTTGTTTGTTTGTTTGTTTGTTTGTTTGTTTTTTGAAGTGGAACTATATACATTGTGGACTTCCCATTGCTGCTCACTGTTTTCAGTTGGTTTCCATTATAACCATCTGAATCAGGAGGGATTGCTATGAGTTTACCCTGCCCACCTCCACCTAGAATTAGATAAAGAACGGACAAACGACATACTTATCTGCAACTTTATCATACACTTAAGCCACGCACACACTTAATGATTGTAAGGCCGATTATGAATGTAAATTGATACTTATGACTGATCGCGATCAAATGCGTCCAGTCAGAGCCAGTTGTGTTCAGTCTGCGATTACAGTCGGTGTTCAAAATCCATGTGTGAGTATATAAATTGGGTCCAGTCAAAGGAAACAATCGGTATGTGTGTTCAGTTCAGTCTTAGAATGTTTCAGCAAATCGTTAGGTGTGTCCCCGGCTTTAAACTTTGTTTGCCGTAATCAGATGCATAGACCAATTCACAGTTTGAATTGTTTTTGAATTTGTTCAAATGATACATTTAGTGTATGAGTATATTTTAACCCTCTGGAGTCTGAGGCTGATTTGGGGCCCTGGAGAAGTTTTGTTATGCCCTGACATTTGTGCTTTTTTTCAGCTTCCTCGATTGCTCTGCTCACAAGAGTTCTGGAGAGAGTGTGCTAGGATGGGGCCTGTCTTCTGTTAGTAGCCCCATTATGGCCGGGCCAAGTTTGTTTTTTTGGGCCTTGTGTCCCTCCTTGGCTGGCTTTCCTTGGGAGATTCCCATCAGGAGGGATCTTCTCTCTCAGGTGGAGGGCTCAATGCTTCTCCCTCGCCTGACATCATGGAAACAGTTGGCTTGGCATCTAATGGGGCCCAGCTCATAGGTTCAGGTCTCTCAACTGAGATTGTTGAGGCCATATTTCATTGTCCTTTTCTTGGTTGTGCTCACTATGATTTCACACAGACAGGCACTTGCAAGTATGGTGGCATGGGTATAAACGTTCCGACAGTGTTAAAAACTCTGACACAGTGCAAGCTCCCTCAAAAGGGAACATCTCAGGTTACTCATGTAACCATGGATCCCTGCAGCGCTTTGCCATACTTCCTGCATGCCTGTGACTGACTTGCTTCGGCCTAACAGAAGCTAACATTGTTTGGTCTCAGGTTGCAATGTACTCTCCTGGTCATGACGTAATCAGGAACTGATCAGGAAGATTATTTATAAAGCAATATTTAGTGGTTGAAATGATCTACCATATTTGTACCAAACATGAGACTAGATAATGATCTGAGATGTCATCGCTCTGCTGCAGAATTTCAATGGCATCAACATCGATTCCATGTGACAATATTTGATAATTACGACAATGAGTGGGTTCTAACACTTGTTGTCTAACTCCAGTTGAGTTTAGAATGTCAGTAAATGTCAATCCCAATGAGTCTTTTTCATTATCTACATGGATATTAAAATCACCAACAATTAGAACTTTTTCCGCAGCCAGTACTAACTCCGATAGAAAATCAGCAAATTCCTTGATAAAGTCTGTATTGTGCCCTGGTGGCCTGTAGTAGCTAGTACAAATGTCAAACAGGATTTATCACTTACAGTAGATAGCATACATAAAGCACCATTATATTCAAAAGAATTATATTTGAAACTAGACTTGAGTAATACTGAAGATATTGCTATAAATTAGAGCAACACCTCTTTTGCCTTTTAGACAGGGCTCATGTTTATAAAAGTAATATTGGGGGTGGACTCTTTTAAAGTAATGTAATCGTCTGGCTTTAGTCAGGTTTCGGTGTTTTGTCCTGCGACTATGCCTTCTCACAATCACCCAGCTGCCCCGCAACTGAACAATGTAAGGGGATCGCTGAGCTAGTTACATCCAAAGCAGTATCTAAATCCTTTGCATTCTTACTATCCTCAATTGAAGTTTGTATATGTGTCTGTAGTTCTCCATCAGCCTGTCTATTTCCCTGCATTTATGACATGTGAAACCCTCGTCACTGACAGAGAATGCTGTGCTAAACATGGCAGGCAGTGCAGGTGACAATAACAGGAGACGATGACATGACTCACCATGTTTGTAAACTGATTCTGGCTTACCACGATTGTTTGATAGACTCATAGAAAACAGAGCGCATGAGAGAAAAAAGATGATAAGCACGGATGACAACGCGTTGTGCTAGCGATAGCAATTTAGATTAAAGCTAGTGATGTCAGATTAATGCAATATTAGACAATATCAGATATATGGTGATGATCAAGTTATATTATGCAATATAAACAAGAAGGAATGATAGTAAATAGAGATTCAAAACAGAGCTATATGGAGCCATAAAGTGTCACGGTTGCACACAAGAACAAGATGGTAGATCCAAGCGCAGCATAAGTATTTATTGGGGAGTCCAGAAACATAAATCCAAGGCAGGCAGTAGGTCAAATCCAGATAATCAGTCCACAAAAACAAAGACAAAAGCCAGCGATACAAACAGTGCACGTAACAATGCAACAAACCACAACTGAGGACAGAAACAACTGAGATTAAATAAACAGACACTAATGAACAAACACAAAACAGCTGAGTGCAATGAACGAGGTTAATGAGTCCAGGGAAGTGTCTTATGGGTAATGTAGTGAATGCAATGGGTGGAAATGAGAGTCCGGGATGGAGTGCCCTCTAGTGGCTGATAGGGCACTCTCACTGGTGATCGTGACATAAAGCAGCAAGCTTCCCAGCTTATATATTTCTCTCCACATCGGTGAAGCTGCTTAGTGGTCCAACCAAGGGCCTCTCTAACAATTTCTAGTGTTGCTATATTAGAGTCTTTAGGCATCAGATGCCACTTGTTCCAATTTTCAGCAGACTGCTTGTTGCTGTATAAAATATCTGTCCAATGGTGGAGTTCCAGCATGTACTGTTCGCTCATCATGAATGAGCTTTTGCACAGGCAGATTTAAGGGTTTCTGTTTCTCCCTCACCTTCCTCGTCATTTTATTTGACACACAGTTGCCTGGATAAGACACTTGAGACATGGACCAGGCCTAATGCCTTGCCTACAGCCAGATGAACTTTATAGCCAAAACATTATACACAGGTATAATTCTCAAATGCCTTTATGTTGTTAAAGGCATTGTCAGTGGTTATGACAGCCATTTTTGACAGGTCCAGTCCCCATTTCTTGGACACCATCTCCTTCAGGGCTTCAAAGAGTGTCTGCTGTATGATCTGAATATAAATCTGAACATCCTAAACACCAGGACAGTGTACTTTGTACTTTGCTGTGTACTTCAAACACAGTTGGAAGGGAGGGCTGCATCATCTGCGTGGTTGCCGATTCTGCTGGCATCTGTTTGTTTGTCTGTGAGGGTGGGGGAGATGGATAGCATATGCTAACGTTCCAATACTTTTATATTTTACTTTCTTAGTTTTACAGTCAATGTAGATTGTAAACTGCTTTGAGAGACACTTTTATTTAATTGTTATTTTTAAATCGAATCTGACTAAAAGAAACCAAGAAAATGTACTCGGTACAGCACAGACCTCCACCAAGGAGATGCAGATTTGTGTTCAGTCTGCTTCAGCACACTCTGGATTTGAGCTTTATTACAATGAAGTTCCAGTCTTACAATTAATGTCATTTATGTTTATTATCTTCATGCTCAAAATTGCTGTTAATTTGCTGTTAATTTTTTTTCTTCCTTCCTTTTTTTTTTTTTTTATTTTTTTTATACATGTAGGTTTTCCTTTAAAAATTAATCAATACCTTTATAATGTTAATAATTTGATTATTTTAAATAATTAGATCTTGGTTGTTAAATCTTTTACATGGTTTAAATATAATCTGACATCCCCTATTCCTGTCACAGTTATAGATGATGTCACACAGTCAGAGAACATAACCAAGTGGAATATCTTCCTGTCCTCTTCTTTGTCGAGAACCGAATATAAAAGCTGTGACCTTAATGATGTGTCTGTCTATAAATACCTCCTTACATGTCATAACTTCCTCTTTCGTCTTCTCGCCTAGAGATTGAGAACCTGTAGACGCGTGAAGTGCAGCTAATTAGGAAAAACATCTGACAGCTGTAGTGAATGAAAATCGAATGAAAATCTGACAGGACAATTGGAGCCTAGAAACTCATAATCCACATAATATAAAAACTGCAAATAATGTAATAAGTATTACATTATTATTGTAATACGCTCATAATATAATAATTTTCTCAAAATGTAATGAAAACTTGAGCTCATAATGTAATAATTTTTTTAAATTATGAGAAATTTATTACATTATGAACTCATGAAAAGCATGTCATATTTTCATAATTGTAATAGCTTTTAAAAAAAAGAAAAAGAAAAAAGCATTCCCTTACAGTACATTTTTAAAAATCTAAATCCAGTCTTAAACTACCTGCAAAATTCAAAATTTAAATATTCATGCAATAATTATTATTATTCTCAGATTTTTATTAAACAGCATGATATTCCTTTTACAGTAAATTTTAAAAAATCTATATCCAGTCTTAACCTGTTTAAATAAACAGACACTAATGAACAAACACAAAACAGCTGAGTGCAATGAACGAGGTTAATGAGTCCAGGGAAGTGTCTTATGGGTAATGTAGTGAATGCAATGGGTGGAAATGAGAGTCCGGGATGGAGTGCCCTCTAGTGGCTGATAGGGCACTCTCACTGGTGATCGTGACATAAAGCAGCAAGCTTCCCAGCTTATATATTTCTCTCCACATCGGTGAAGCTGCTTAGTGGTCCAACCAAGGGCCTCTCTAACAATTTCTAGTGTTGCTATATTAGAGTCTTTAGGCATCAGATGCCACTTGTTCCAATTTTCAGCAGACTGCTTGTTGCTGTATAAAATATCTGTCCAATGGTGGAGTTCCAGCATGTACTGTTCGCTCATCATGAATGAGCTTTTGCACAGGCAGATTTAAGGGTTTCTGTTTCTCCCTCACCTTCCTCGTCATTTTATTTGACACACAGTTGCCTGGATAAGACACTTGAGACATGGACCAGGCCTAATGCCTTGCCTACAGCCAGATGAACTTTATAGCCAAAACATTATACACAGGTATAATTCTCAAATGCCTTTATGTTGTTAAAGGCATTGTCAGTGGTTATGACAGCCATTTTTGACAGGTCCAGTCCCCATTTCTTGGACACCATCTCCTTCAGGGCTTCAAAGAGTGTCTGCTGTATGATCTGAATATAAATCTGAACATCCTAAACACCAGGACAGTGTAAGAAAAAAAATTATTATTATTCTCAGATTTTTATTAAACAGCATGATATTCCTTTTACAGTAAATTTTAAAAAATCTATATCCAGTCTTAACCTGCCTACAAAATCCACCAGATTATACTACTACTACTACTACTACTACTACAATTACTACTACTATTATTATTATTATAAAATAGAACTTTATAATAAATTATTATTAAAAAAAAAAAAATATAAATAAAACCAACACAAAAATGTGTCACTGAGCACGAAATGAAGCTTCTGCCATGGCCATCCCAGTTCCCTGACCTGAAACCTAAAGAAAATGAGTGGAGTGAACTGGAGAGAAGAAGCACCAACATGGAGCTGGAATCTGAAGGATCTGGAGAGATTCTGTATGGAGGAATGGTCTCTGATCTCTCCTCAGGTGTTCTCCAAACTCATCAGGCATTATAGAAGAAGACTCAGAGCTGTTATCTTGGGAAAAGGACATTGCAATAATTGGGTGCCAATAATTGTGGCCAACATGAACTAGAGAAAAACATTTATTTCATAATGAGCTTTTCCACCCATTTTCAATTGTTTTACTTAAATGAAAGAATTTTTTTGAATGAAAGATCAAACAGATAAACAATTCAGATTTATTTTCACTGCTCATATTTACTAAGGGTGCCAATATTTGTGGAGGAGACTGTATATAGCAATGAGGTGTGTGTGTGTTGCAAATGTACTGTAAGGGAATACTATTTTTTTATATATAGCTATTACATTTTATAAAATATTATTATTAGTTTATAATGTAATAAATTTCTAAATTAAAAAATAAAAAAAAATAAAAATTGTTATTACATTATGAGCTCAAGCTTTATTACATTATGAACATTTTATTACAATAATAATGTAGTACTTATTACATTATGTGCAGCTTTTACATTATGTTCAGTTATTACTGTAGCATTGCTACAGCGTCACTTTGTGCATAAACCTGAATTTTGAAGTTTATCTGTGTCTTAACATATCAGAATCATTCAACCTGACATGATGACATGGCTTAGAGACTTGTGTAGAGTATAACTGCTGTTGTCTTGAAAATGTATGGCAGAGTGGCCTGCAAACCCCTTGTTGTGAGTGTTGAATCTGACTTCTGCTGATGAAACTGCAACTACTAACTTTAACTAAATTTATTGCATCTCTGACTCCTAGTCTTCGTTCATCATATCAAGTCCTTGGGTCTGAACTATAAATTTCCCAACACTCTTGTTCTTTGTCAGTCATTGTTTGCTGTGGATGTATGTAGATGGATTGTTACACTGCTCCCAGTGTTCCTGGTTTTCATGTTCTTGCCTTGTTCATGTTTTTCAATAAACCCCTTGCATTTATATCCATGTCTCTGCCAGCCATTAATACTGAAAGTTTATTTGGGCAATAGGCTACCGATGAGTGAAGTAGACAATTCCACATTCTATCCAGTATTCTATGAGAACATTTATTGTGTTGTTGCTCAAGACATTTTATTCTTCAAGTACCTTCAGACTGAAGGCATCAACCTTATTACACACAATGACATTACAAGATGAGTAAATTGGAGTCTTTAGAGATTGCATGCTAATTTGGAGGGAAACCTACCAATATTGTTCCTTACACAAATATCTGTAATGATTGTTCACTTCTTGAATGACTAGTGCAGGAATATATTTCGCATATTTATTAATCTTGATTTCTTTCAACCTGTGTGCTTTTTTTGGCGAGACACTTCTCTGCAGTTTCCATTTGAATGTGGCAGTGAAACACCAATGACTTTTTTCCTTTTCATACAAATTTTGATTGCGGGTCCAGATTATTAATTAATAAAGACTTAAGGGGCTTTCACACTGACAGTTTAGTTTGAAACAGAGCACAGTTTGCATGAACATTTGGTAATGTGAAAGCTGTCAAAGCAACTGGGACTCAGATGCGCACTTGTTCAGTAAGTCAAGTAGCCTGCGCACGCGTTTTAGCCAAAAACATCATTAATTCAACAAAACACAAGTAGGGGATGACAGTGGTGATGATTTACCTGTGATATGGGCGAGAATGAGCTTGCAGTGTAATTGTTCTGAAGGAGTGCTATCAAAGCAGTGGCTCGCAATCAGCTGTCTTCTCAAAAATGTTTGTTTGCAAGCATCAGATTTTTTTTTTTTATTTTTTTTTTTTACCTGCATTCTGTTTTTTTTTATCATGTTTGTGATAATGTCAAGTGAATGCAAGTCAACGTTGCAGGGATGCCGGGAACAGTTACACTCAGATTTGGACTGTGACAAACATGCCCAGTGTGAAAGCCCTCTGAATTTCACTCACTTTCTTGCACAATACTATGTTATGACCTAAAAATGCCTATATTTTGACAAATGCATCACATAACTAACTCTGTATGTTTGGCTTTTCCGATGTAGTAAACTTGCTCAGTAGCTCACCTGGTACAGTAGAGCAAGTCCCATGAAACACAAGTCATGATAAAAGAGTTCAAAGACTTTGGTTTCTTTAGAAAAGTGTTTTTAGGTTTAATCAATCAATCTATCAAAACTTTATTAAGGACACATATGGTACAGAAATACAATATAACAATACAACAGAAATACAATACAACAGGGGTTGGGGGGCATGTGGAGCATCAGTGCATGTGGGCAGTGGGCACGCCAACACTGACAAACACTTGGCTTGCACTGCTCTATCGTAGCACCTTAAGCAGCAGCCTCATTCCATCATTATATGCTACATTGAGTTTCTGCATGCTTTTTCTATAACGCCACCTGCCACGAATGGGCAGTATACATAGGGGTACAATAAACTCTAAAAAGTGTCTTCTTCACAGATTCTGAGCACATACTAAATTTACGAATCAACATGTTAGCTTGTGCATACATCATACAACACTGTCTGTTAATGTCCCTATCATCAGACAGGTCATCATTTATATAATGTCCTAAGTATTTAACCTCATCACATACTTTAAGGACAATACCAGACAGAGAGAAGTCAGGAAATGACATTTCCCTTTCAGTCGGTCATGTTCGACGTACGTCAGTAGTGACCGACGAATTGGGATATCGCTAGAGAGCCCTATCAGCTTTGAGAGAACTAAAACAAGCCAATGGAGATTGGCGTGCGATATTTGCATAATGAGCACCGCCCCTAACAGGTGGATATAAATAGGGTAGCAGATGCAATTCTGTCTTTTGCTCCGGAGCCTACCTGTTGGTGTCCCGCAGCTTGACTGAACTTCAAGCCTCTTGAGAAGAGTTCGGCGCTTGTGTTGGTATGACGACGCTGCAGCGAGGTCGCGAGTTGGAGTGAGCCAGTTGGAAACATCCGCTGTTACACACCGTTCCGCTGTAATTCTACTTTGTTGGTCTGCGATTTGGTCCGGTTCCTCCCGTGTTTTTATTAAACACGTTGTGACACTCCCTGCGTGTCTCGACACAAAGGAGCTGAAATTTCCCCTTCTAAAAGAGACTTCACAGACGAACCCTGTGTCTTTTTCAAGATGTCATTTCGTCTGTGTGCTACTGGATGTGGTCGTTCCCTGGTCCCTGCTGATGGGCACAATCGCTGCATCACATGTTTGGGCGTTCAGCACGCTGAAGCGACTTTTGTAGATGGTTCATGTTCTCATTGTGGGAACATGACTATCGCAGTGCTGAGATCGAGACTTTCGTTCCTTGGTTCTCAGGGAGCGGGGGTCCCCTCCCCTATGCTCCATGCGGCCGCTTTTTCCGGTCCAGGTCGAAATGACGGTTCGTCTGCGTATAGGCAGGGTGATTTTAGGGTTACGGTTAGGGCTTCCCCACCGAGCTCTGCTCCACGGGCCTCTGCCACCTCTTCAGCACTGCAGCCCGTGGTGTTACCAATTGACCGCACCGTTCCCTCTACGGAGTGTCCATTTCTTTCCTTTGGTGCACCTGCGGAAGACCAGATGTCGATCACAGTATCAGAAGGTGAGCAAGAGTCCTCGGGAGATGAAGACTCGGCCGCGCTGCCGTCCTCCGGGGCCCCAGCGTTTGCTGAGCTGGATCCCGAGTTGACTGCTGTGCTTTCCCGGGCGGCCGAGAAGGTCGGGCTCGTGTGGAATCCTCCACCTTGTCCCGGTCCTTCTCGGCTTGACGATTGGTACCTCGGGGCGGGCCACACTGGTCCCCAGCATCCCGCTCCGATGCCATTTTTCCCGGAAGTGCACGATAAGGTGACCAAGTCTTGGCGGACGCTGTATAGCATTAGTTCGAGGCCTGGCCCCTCGTCCACCTTCACCACCCTGGATGGCGGGGAAGCTAAGGGTTACACGAGGATCCCACCAGTCGAGTGGTCTGTTGCAATGCAATTGTGTCCAACTGCCGCCGGCTGGCGTGGTGAGCCGCGTCTCCCATCCCGGGCCTGTAAATTCTCCTCGAATCTGACGGAGAAAGCCTACAGAGCCTGTGGACAAGCTGCCTCTGCTTTGCATGGTATGGCCCTTTTGCAAGTATATCAAGCAAAAGCATTGAGCGAAATGCCCCAGGGTAGTCTTGACCAACAGTTGCTGAGGGAGCTGGGCGCTGCCACGGACCTCGCTCTCTGAGCGACTAAGGTGACAGAGCGTTCTGTTGGTCAAGCGATGGCTACACTTGTAGTCCAGCAGAGCCACTTGTGGCTGAACCTGGCTGACATGAGGGAGACCGATAAGTATCGGTTCCTGGACTCCCCCGTGTCTCAGGTCGGCCTTTTTGGTGACGCGGTGGAGAGCTTCGCCCAACAGTTCTCCTCCGCCGCTGCTGCCTCCACACCGCCGGCGGTTCAACCTCAGCCTGCTCGTCGCCGAGGGCACCCGCCCGCGTCGTCCTCCGCCCCTGCTAAGTTGGCAAAGCAGCATCCTCCACCTGCCAAACAGCAGGGAGCCGGTACAATGAGAATGGGCCCGAGGTTCTGCCTCGTCGCCCGCAGCCCCCTCTTTCCTCGCCAGTGGGGGGCAGTGTGATGGTCGAGGCCGCTCCTTGTGTGCCGTCTCCCATCTGCATTGTCACCCCACAGAGTCTGACTCCACTTCGGGAAGCTGTGCCGTCCGAGTCGGGTCCCAGCACTCTGCTTCGCTGCCCCACCCCGGGTGCATCTGTGGTACCTTTGGTCCCGCTGGCTCGGTGTCTGGAAGCCTGGATAACGCTCCCCAGCCCTTCCTGCTTCTCATTCGTACTATCAGACTTGGCTATGCGATTCAGTTCGCCTGGCGTCCCCTGGTGTTCAGGGGTGTCCACTTCACTCAGGTGTCGTTGGACAGTGCTCCTGTTCTCCGGGCAGAGATTGCTGTCCTCCTGGCGAAGGATGCAATCGAGCCGGTCCCTCCAGCCAATATGAGGTCAGGGTTTTACAGCCCCTACTTCATTGTACCGAAGAAAGGCGGTGGGTTACGGCCAATCCTGGATCTGTGTGTATTGAATCAGTCCCTGCACAGGCTGCCATTCAAGATACTTACGCAGAAATGCATTTTCGAATGCATCCGTCCCCAGGATTGGTTTGCAGCGATCAACATGAAGGACGCATACTTTCATGTTTCGATATCGCCTCGTCACAGACCCTTTCTACGGTTTGCATTTGAGGGTCGAGCATATCAGTACAAAGTCCTTCCCTTCAGGCTGGCCCTGTCACCCCACGTCATTACAAAGGTCACGGAGGTGGCCATTGTTCCTCTCAAGGAGCAGGGTGTTCGCATTCTCAACTATCTCGACGACTAGCTCATTCTGGCCAGCTCACGGGAGCAGTTGTGCGAACACAGAGACCTGGTGTTAGCGCACCTCAGCTGGTTGGGTCTTCAGGTCAACTGGGACAAGAGCAAACTTGCCCCCAGGCAGAGGATCTCTTATCTCAGTATGGAACTGGACTCGGTCGCCCACTGAAAGCTTTTCAGAGGTTCCTGGGGCATATGGCATCCGCAGCCACGGTAACGCTGCTCGGTTTGCTTCATATGAGGCCGCTTCAGCACTGGCTTCATGGCTGGGTCCCGAGATGGGCGTGGCAGCGTGTCCCCGTGACACCGAGCTGCCGCCGCACTCTCGTCCAGTGGGAAGATCCCTCGTTCCTGCGGGCAGGAGTTCCCCTCGAACAAGTGTCCAGGGATGCTGTGATTTTCACAGATTCCTCTGCCACCGGATGGGGCTCCACGTACAATGGTGATGCAGACTCGGGTCTGTGGACAGGACCGCAGCTGCATTGGCATATCAATTGCCTGGAGTTGCTCACTGTTCGTCTTGCACTGGGCCGCTTCAAGGAGCTGCTGTCAGGCAAGCACGTTCTGGTTCGTTCAGACAGTATTGCGGCCGTTGCGTACATCAACCATCAGGGTGGTCTACGCTCCAGTCGCATGTTGCAACTTGCCCGCCATCTCCTATTATGGAGTCAGAAGCATCTAAGGTCGCTTTGTGCCATTCATGTCCCGGGTGTGCTCAACCGTACAGCCGACAAGCTCTCACGGCAGCCTCCACTTGCGGGCGAATGGAGACTCCATCCCCAGGTGGTTCAGCTGATTTGGCGGCACTTTGGCGAGGCTCAGATAAACCTGTTCGCCTCCTCGGAGAATGCCCACTGCCAGTGGTTTTATTCCCTAACCAGGTCTTGTTAGTGGCTCCGTATTGGCCCACTCGGACCTGGTTCTCGGACTTGATGCTCCTCGCGACAGCCCCTCCCTGGCCCATTCCACTGAGGAAGGATCTTCTGACTCAGAGATGGGGCATTCTATGGCACCCGCGTCCTGACCTGTGGAACCTCCATGTATGGTCCCTGGACGGTGATCTCCCGCAAGCGGTCGCAGACACTATCACCTCCGCTAGAGCTCCTTCTACTAGGAACCTCTATGCGTTGAAGTGGAACCTATTCGTTGAATGGTGTTCCTCTCACCAAGAGGACCCCCGATCATGCTCTGTCAGATTTGTGCTTTCCTTCCTGCAAGAGGGGTTGGAGCATAGGCTGTCCCCCTCCACCCTCAAAGTGTATGTTGCCGCCATTGCCGCACATCACGATGCAGTTGATGGAAAGTCCTTGGGGAAGCACGATCTGATCATCAGGTTCCTGAGGGGGGCAAGGAGATTAAATCCACCTCGCCCTTCCTCTATAACCTCTTTGGGATCTCACCTTAGATCTTACATCTCTTCGGTGTCATCCCTTCAAGCCTTTGCGTTCAGTTGAGTTAAAAGAACTGTCCCTTAAGACCGTCCTCCTGGTTGCATTGGCCTCGCTCAAGAGTGTAGGGGACTTGCACGCATTTTTGGTTGACGAATCATGCCTAGAGTTCGGGCCCGACGACTCTCACGTTATTTTGAGACCCTGGCCTGGATATGTGCCCAAGGTTCCTACTACTCCCTTTAGAGATCAGGTAGTGAACCTGCAAGCGCTGCCTTCGGAGGAGGCAGACCCAGCCCTGGCTTTTCTCTGTCCAGTCCGTGCTCTGCGTGTGTATGTGGACAGAACACGAAGCTTTAGGACCTCAGATCAGCTCTTTGTCTGTTACGGAGGCCAGCAGAAGGGAAAGGCTGTCTCCAAGCAGAGGATGGCCCACTGGATAGTGGATGCCATCGTCCTGGCGTATGATTCCCAGGGCATGCCTTGCCCGCTCGGGTTGAGAGCCCATTTCACCAGAGGAGTGGCCTCTTCCTGGGCTTTGGCTCACGGCGCCTCACTGACAGATATCTGTAGAGCTGCGGGCTGGGCGACACCTAACACGTTTGCTAGATATAGATTTATAGCCTTCGTGTAGAGCCGTGTACTCGCTTCCACCAGCCGGTAGACGCATTGAGCCTGCTCTAAGTGTCGGCTTGCATTGCCATTCTCGCCCCCAGGGCCAGATACGTGCATCTTTGACTCTAGTCGTGTTCCCTGTTGGCGAACCCTGTCGCCAACCCTGTTCCCTGAAGGAGGGAACGGAGACGTACGTCCTGTCGCCACAGTTTCTGTACCCTCGCTGCAGTGCAGACACCGGTTGTCTCCTCAGCGAAAAACAGAGTGTGATTGCATCTGCTACCATATTTATATCCACCTGTTAGGGGTGGTACGCATTATGCAAATATTGCACGCCAATCTCCATTGGCTTGTTTTAGTTCTCTCGAAGCTGATAGGGCTCTCTAGCGATATCCCAATTCGTCGGTCACTACTGACGTACGTCTCCGTTCCCTCCTTCAGGGAACGTGGGTTACATACGTAACCGAGACGTTTCCTGTCCTCCCTACTACTAACAATCATAATATTACTATTTTTTGCATTATATTTAATGTCAAAGTCTGAGCCATATTGAGAACAAACCCTCAGTAACTGTTGAAGGCCAGCACTGTATGGACAAAAAAATCACCAAGTCATCCGCGTACATCAAGTGGTTGATGATAGTGTTACCAACCATACAACCTGCTCCACAACTGTTCAGCAACTCCGATAAATCATCCATATAAACATTGAAAAGAAAAGGAGATAAAATACTTCCCTGTCTAACTCCATTACATAAGTTAAATGGAGCAGACATCGAGTTACCCCATTTCACATACATTAACTGAGCATACCAAAAAGCCAGAATTCTCACAATAGATTTAGGAACTCCTCTGTTGTGTAACTTGTAAAATAATTGTTCATGATTTACACAATCAAAGGCTTTAGAGGCATCGATAAAACACATAAATATTGTGGAATTATGCCTGTTATACACATCTAAAATCTCCTTTAAAGCAAAAATATACATATATGTGCCATGTTTACATTTAAAACCAAACTGGTTGTCAGTGGTCAGGACAAACTGTTCCAATTTATTCAGTAACGTCTTCTCAATGACCTTGGACAAAATACTGTCCAGAGCTATAGGCCGATAATTATCCATACTATTTATTTTGCCAGCTTTATCTTTATTAATAGGCACTAACATAACAGATAAGATAGAGTCAGGTAAAATACCATGAACTAAAAAAAAAAAAAAAAGCAAGCAGAAGACAAAGTTTTCTACTTGCAAATTTTAAATGTTCCGCAGATATCTTATCCATACCACATGCCTTATTATATTTTAGCATCATAACTGCATCATAGACTTCTTGTGGAGAGACAGTCACATCTTCATTGTTATCATTGTTGTCCACCACAAAGGAGTTACTTTTAACAGTTAAACAGCTCATAATAATGTTTTTGCCACAACTGAGTAATTTCTTCTGACCTGCTTACACCATCAATATTTGTTGGCAAAGATGTTTTACAATTATTCATTCTTTTGATTTCCTTCCAGAAATCATTTGTATTATTATTTTGCAGTTTCCTTGCAAGTGAGTCAGACCTCATTGCATTTTCATTCCTCTTAATGAAACGTAGGGCATATTTAAAATTTGCATTTGCCCATTTCTTATAGGCAAGGCAAGGCAATTTTATTTGTATAGCACATTTCATACACAATGGTAATTCAAAGTGCTTTACATAAAGAAGAAGAATAAAAATAGAACATAAGGAATAGAAATAACAGTAAAAACAGATAATTTGCTATTTGGATTTAAAATGCATTAAAAGTCAGAATGATGATGATACATAAAAGATATAAAAATACATTAAAAATGAAATAAAAACAGGAAAAGAATTTAAAGAATATAAAGATAATACGTATAAAATAAAGTGCAAACAGTTCGGACATAGCACAGTGCTCAATCAGCAAATGCATAGGTAAAAAGATGTGTTTTGAGTCTGGATTTGAATGTGGCTACTGTTGGAGGACACTGATCTCTTCTGGAAGCTGGTTCCAGCTGCGGCTGGCGTAACAGCTAAAAGCAGACTCTCCCTGCTTTGAGTGAGCCATTGGTATTTTTAAGTGAGTTGATCCTGATGATCTGAGTGATCTGTTAGGTTTATATTCTATGAGCATATCTGCAATGTATTGAGGTCCTAGGCCATTGAGTGTTTTATAAACAAGCAACAGTACTTTAAAATCAATTCTAAATGCAACTGGAAGCCAGTGCAAGGACCTGAGGACTGGTGTGATGTGTTCATGTTTTCGGGTTCTGCTCAGAATCCTGGCAGCAGCGTTCTTATGGTCTTTTTGGGAAGACCAGTGAGGAGTCCATTACAATAATCCACCCTGCTAATGATGAAAGCATGAACAAGTTTCTCTAAGTCTTGACTGGAGACAAAGCATCTAATTCTTGCAATATTTTTGAGATGATAATATGCTGATTTAGTTATTGTCTTTACATGGCTACTGAAACTGACTCCAAAATGACTTGATTTTTAGTTGTTTGACCCCTAGAGTGAAGGTACATGTTCACTTTGAGAACTTCATCTTTGTTTCCAAACACAATGACTTCAGTTTTGTCTTTGTTTAACTAAAGGAAGTTTAGGCACATCAAATTTTTCATTTCATCAATGCACTGGCACAGGGAGTCAATGGGGCTGTAGTCGTTAGGTGAGAGTGCTAGGTAAATCTGGGTGTCATCTGCATAGCTGTGATATGCAATTTGGTTCTTTCTCATTATTTGGCTCAGTGGCAGCATATATAGGTTGAACAGGAGGGGTGCAAGTATTGAACCTTGAGGGACTCCGCATGTCATGGATGTCCACTCAGACTTATGGTCACCGATACTCACATAATAACCTCTCCCTTCTAAGTATGACCTGAACCATTTAAGGACCATCCCAGAAAGCCCAACACAGTTTTCGAGCCTGTCAAGAAGAATGTTGTGATCGACAGTGTCAAACGCAGAACTGAGGTCAAGTAGAACCAGCACTGATAATTTACCTGTATCTGTGTTTAGGCGAATATCATTTATTATCTTTATGAGTGCTGTTTCTGTGCTGTGATGCGGTCGGAAACCAGATTGAAAGTTATCAAAGTATCCATTCAAGCTTAAGAACTTGTTCAGCTGATTGAAAACAACTTTTTTCAATGATCTTGCCTATAAAAGGAAGATTTGAGATTGGCCTGTAGTGGCCAGATTGCTCTTTTTCAGGAGGGGCTTAACATCTGCAGTTTTCAGGGATTTTGGAAAAGTCCCAGAGAGAAGTGAGGCATTTACCACTTCTAGGAGATCTGCTTCTAAACACTTTTTATCTGTTTTCATCTTTTGAAAAAAGATGTGGGAAGTGTGTCAAGGGCGCAGGTTGATGTTTTAAGATGCTGTACTGTTTCTTCCAAAATTTTACCATCAATTGCTTCGAAATCAGACATAATAGCTACTTTCTGAGGTTGTGATCTGATCTGTTTTACCCCATTGCAGCTCAAGGATGTGCTGATCGCCTTTCTGATATTATTAATTTTCTCAGAGAAGAAGGAAGCAAACTCACTACATTTGCTGTCTGAGAGCATTTCACTGGGAATCTGACTTGGGGGGTTTGTTAGTCTCTCTACTGTAGCAAAAAGAGTGCGGGTGTTGTTTAAGTTTCTTTTTATAATATTTGAGAAGGTCTGTCTAGCTTTGCCTAATTCCACATTGAAAGCATGAAGAATATCTTTATAGATGTTATAATGGATTTCAAGTTTTGTCTTTCGCCACATGCGCTCAGCTTTTCTGCATTGTCTTTTCATATTTTGCACTGCTGTTGAGTTTCTCCATGGTGCTTTTTGTCTGCCACTTTTCTTCCTGACTTTCACATGAGCAATGTTATCAATAACATTCTGTACTTTTGAGTTAAAAGAATCAAGGAGAAAATCAACAGAGTCTGCAGATATGCTTGGTGTTAAAGATATAGCATTCATAAACAGTGCACTAGTGTTCTCATTTAAGCATCGCTTTTTGACCAAGACAGATCTAGCTTCAACAGTCGGACAGATCAATATTTCAAAGAAAATACAGAAATGATCAGATAGCGCTACATCCTTAATGACCATGGATGAAATGTTTAGACCCTTACTGATAATTAAATCTGGAGTGTGTCCACGATTGTGTGTAGGTCCATGTACATGCTGAGTCAGTACATAAAGTCACTGTTATCATAGCGGGGACCCGACACACATCACTGAGAGCTGTTATCGGTTGTTTTTGATTCACCTAGAACAGATGAAGGAGGGTGAGGGCGCTGGCGTTGTGGCAGGGGCCGAAGAGCTCTCGCAGGAGGAGGGGGAGGTCGAGCTGGGCCCACAGGCTTTGGTGGTTTTCGGGGCTTGACGCTTTTTTTGTTGATATCTGGGGGCTCGCAGCAAAAGAGTGGGAGAGTTTGGTTCCAGCGTACACCAGTTCCTCCATTTTCTCTGAGAAACACAGAAGAGGGGATGCTGGAGAGAGGGATAACGTGTCCGGTGAGAGGGGCTGTTGCTCTGGTGTTACCGGAGGCTGTAATATATTGTCCTGGCTTCCCTGGCTGTTTTCCCGAAAGTCGTCCTTGGGTGCTGAATCTTGGAGCAGTTCTAATACGTCACTGTCTCTCGGTGAGCTCTGTGGGCAGGGCTCAGTCAAGATTGTGTCCGTGAGCAGTGGTTGTTGTGGCTGCATGGTGTTATCATTGACCTTGTGGGAAGTGTCAACCGCATGGCCATTCAGCTGCTGAAATAAAGTCCTGTGGTCAGTTGTACTCTGTCCAGGTGTGTTTGTGCCATTCAGGTTGAGTGGATTTGCACACACTGCTGAAGGATGATGGAAGCAGAAGTAGATATTGTCCTTTAGCACTCTTGAGCCCAGTTTGTTGTAATGTTTCTGATAATAGAGTCACCCACTAACAGAGTCCTGGGCTCAGCTGCTCTCTGAGCTGAGTGCTGCTGACTGTTCAACCTTGAGCGGCAGTTAGTATCGGTGTTAGCTGCTGGCTGATTTGATCTGTGTCCGATCATGTTTGGGGATTCCTCACCCACATTAGATTACTCACCCACATTCATTAACACTTCAAATCTGTTCTCCAGATGTATTGGCGGTGGTAGGGAGCTAGTGTTTGGGGTAGAGGATGCTACTGCATTAATATGTGATACTCATGACAATCGGATGTCTCGAGTGCCTTTGGGTCTCGCTCCTTGTGTGTGCCATCGATTAATATGCTGATCAGTTCCGGCACTGAGTACGGTCTGTTTAGGGGAATTATATTCATGGGACTCACCGACTGTGGGCTGAGGACGTCCATGACGAAGCTCTGTTGTGTGTTCCTTCTGGTTTGGTAGTCCCGCAAGTAACTTTGTTTTAAGAACTGCAATCCTTTGTAGAAGTCTGTGGCAGTTTGTGCAGCAGGTAGATTCTTCAACCAGAGGAGGCATATTATTTCTAATCCTTTTGGATGTAGGCAGCTGTGTTTTCCCTTCTCCGGAATGTAAGCTGATGGCTGCCGTCAGTGGGAGGCTGGTTGGATAAAAATTCCCCTTTTTTGTAGCAATTCTTCCAGTAAAAAAGATTTTTGTTGCCAAGATTTGTCGTTTGAGCACTGTGTTGATTTGCTGAAGTTAAAATTAGGAGATAAAATATAAAAGCAATAGAGCAAAGCGCGGAGCTGTAAGCAAGATCGTCCGGACAGTAGCGAAGCAGGAAGCACTATCCTATATTTGTCCTATATTCTTGTCCTATATTCAAATAAAGGACCATGTTTATGTCTAGCTGACTCAACCCAAACTTTAAAAGCCATTCTAGCCTCAGTATGAAGCTCTTCAACATATTAATTTCAATCTGGCTTCGCTTTATACATCTTGATCTTATACAGAGGCCTGCATTCTGTCCCCAGAATGTATTTGTGAAGTTTCAGCTCAAAATTCCTCACAGTTAATTTATTATAACCATTTGAAAATGTCATTTTTGGGGCCTGTTTTAAAAAGAGCTGTTTTGATGTGTACCACCTTAAATATAAATGAGCTGCATATCCCCGCCCTGCCTTTGGATGAGGGCGTAACTTTCATACATATGGCAATAAACAGTCGGTAGAAGCAGAATGGCTGAGAGTGAGAGACCCGCTGTTTTGTATGGCATTCAGCCGTACATGTTTGAACCGGAATCAGACCCAGATGATGAAGAGACTCCGGCTGAAGAAACACAATTGAGAATGGAGCAGGACGTCTCTGAATGGTTATTTGATTCATTTATGTACTTATAGAGTTTTAATCGCGTCCCCTTTGCAATTATGGATGTGCAACACACACACACACACTGTGATAACGTTCGTGCAATTTTTTGAAACTACAAACACAAATACTGTGATAACGTTTGCTAAGTATGTTAGATACACACTATACAAACAAGGTTTAAATTATATACACAGACATTCTACGACGACGACAACAACTTTAGACGCATTTGTTATTGAATTGGCTGACATCGACTGAAATGACTATTTGTTAAAAAAACATTAAATACACTTACTTCTTCTGGAGGTGACGTTGGATCGCGATCATTAGGCAACGATCCACACTTGAGGATTAACTTTGAAGCAAGACCTGCTTTGAATTGACCCTCGTTCTCAAAACAGTCAGTCAAAAAATGATTCGCGCAAACATAAACGTATTTTGGAATTTTGAGTGGCGCCTTTCCTTCGTAAATAAAATCCATCCACTGCGTTTTCAGTGGCTCTGATGTCGGAAGTAAGTGAAAACTACTATGTTCATTATTACATCCCACAACAGAACACTTATGTTTCTTAGGAGACATTACCGGCTGTCGTTGAAACAATGGAGGATGGTTGACAGATCACCGAGGGCGGGGTCTATGCCAAAACCAGATTGTCAATCAAACCACGTGGGTGGGGCTTTTCTACGTCACAGTGAGAGCAATCTTAGAACAGGGCGTTCTACAAACACACATTTATGGTCAAACAGCATGTAAAAGTGAATTTTGCATAATAGGTGCCCTTTAAGACCCTCCTCAGTCAAGTTAGACCAGTCTATTTTTCCTACACACATGTTGTTATTTACAGACAAAAGAGTAGGCAAACTGCCCAGATTTATAGATAAAGAAAAAGGCACATGATCAGTAGTGGCAAATTCATAATTAATCCTCATGGCCTCTAAAGAATCATGTGCATCAGCTGTGCAGATGCAGTGATCTAACCATGAAGTTGTGTGCCATGCCTCACTAATGTATTAACAGGTAAATACACTTTACTGGAGAGAATCAAACCATTATCAGAGCAAAACTGCATTAAATGACTGGCAAATAAATAACCATCATCAGAGACATCTGCATTCATATCACCCACTATAAAAAAAAAAATAAAAAAAAAACATGTGGAAGCATTATCCTGAATAAACAACATGACATAAGCCAACCTGTTAAGATAATCATCTTCATTCTGGGAACTCTAATATGGTGTATAGATGTTCAGAATGATGATTTTTTTTGCACCACAACTGAACTCAATTCCTATAGTCCAATCAACACATTAACTAGCTGATCAAACTTTTTGTGCCATAGTACAGCAACGCTGCCAGATATTCCCATAAAAGTCTTTATATAGGGAGTTCAGTCTTTCCAAATCCTGCTGAGGTTTATCCACCACAAACTGGCGTGATTTATCTGATTTACTGTACCCAACACACAGTCCTCGGGCATTAAATGACACGATGTTGATATTCATTTCAAATGATTTATTCCGAGCACCCGCATGGCTGATGCTCTCCTGTAAACTACAGGTGTGGTACCAGATACTGGGCGCTGCTGTTGCAGATAAGTCCCCCCTCTTGAGCCGCGGGCCGCACTGTCGCTGTTAAATCTGGGCCTCCGAGACTCAAAATAACGGTGGACATAAACCCCCGTCGGCCAAAGTTGCGGGTCATACATATCTGTTACTTCCTTACACTTAGCAGTAAATTGAAACTAGTTGAATCTCTTACGGGTTGAATCAATCTTCCAACATGTCACCGATTTGCCCATTTTCTCAGTTAAATAATGAAAATCTAGTAACAAACACATTCACCGTGTAGGTTTAATGTAAGTGGTACATTTTTTCAATAGAGTAGTGGTCTCAAACTCAGCCCTGCAGAGTTTAATTTTATTCCAGAGTTTAAGTTTAATTCCAACCAGCTCCAACTCACCTGCTTGGAAGTTTCTAGTAATCCTGGGGCCTGTACCATGAAGCTGGATTAGCTTGCTAGCCAGGTAAATTTCAGATTAGTTTGCGCCAATCCTGGATTTTAGGTACCATGAAAGTAACTTGACTTTTAGTGGTGTTCATCACCATAGTAACTTACGCTCCACAGCTAACCTGCTCCGGGGCAGGTTATGTTCTGGGTTAGAGATTTCAAACTGAAATTGGACCAATCAGATGTAAGCTAAGTGACAGTGACACACTCAACACAATAAAGTCACTCCCCCAGTTTCTCTTCCTCCAAATTAAAGGTCATTATATAGTAAAAAACAAATATTTAACGATTAAATTTTCTGGTTTTAATGATAATATAATTTATATGATTTGCATAATTATATGATCTATATTTTTATTAATCCATTACACACACGCAAGTTTTGTGTAACAATAGTTATTAAGCACTTTGTTTCAATGAATATTAATATTTATATAGATCATATGTAATATAGGTCTAAATAAGGTGTAAATATACTCTTTAAAAATTACTACATGTGACCTTGTATGTTTAAGTCTCTATCGCTATATATTATCAACTATATAAACTAACTTCACAACTTTCATTTGCACTAATAGAGAAAGATCATTTATTTTATTTGTCCTCTTTCACAGACAAGTATTTTCCATTAGTGTAAATGCATTTAAATTCTTAATTTTCAGCGAAAGAGCTTTGAATCACGCTGGCTCTCTCGCGAGAAGTGAATCACAGTTTATTTCTGTTGTAAAGCATGTGATTGGCTGTTTGCCACTGATGTCACAGATTCATGTGCATGCACTCCACAAACTCAGGATCAAAGCCCGAGTTGACAGCGAAAGTTGATGATCAGCATCATGGTACCAACAAAGCCGGATTGGAGTGGTTAGGTTTTGTCAACTCAAAACTAATCCTATAACCCTGAGTTTGTTCATCTACCATCATGGTACAGGCCCCTGAAAACCTTGATAAGCTGGATCAGGTGTGTTTAATTAGGGTTGGAGATAAACTCTGCAGGGCTGTGGGCCTGGCCCTCCAGGATTGAGTGTGAGACCACTGCAATAGAGCTTTAATCTTTTAGCGCCACTCACTCACCACACATGTAATTTATAAACAACAGACATAATACAACACGCTTATCTGCTTTGGATAAAACTGAACATTTGCATTTGCTTGAATCATGTATAGTAGGTGTGCTATTAATTCAACTCTGGTTCACCCTGTTTCTCACGTGTGGAACACACTCATACTAACCTAAATATGGGTAATAGATAGAAGACCGATCCGGTGAATGTGATTTCACAAAGTACGACATGTTCAACAAGTACAACATCTTTGTTGATCCTGGAACAACATTCCAATCAACCAATCAGATTTGAGGGACAAGTTTACTATTTATGTCAAGTTTAGGCTTGCAACCAGGGTTAGGTGCTTCTACATCAGTGTTATTCACATATCTTTCCCCTCTGATTTTAGGGATAAGGTATGGGTAGGATTAGGTTTAGGGGTAGGAATAGGGTTAAGACTAAATTTTCAGACAGGAATGTTGTTCCAGGATCAACAAATTTACTTAGCAAAATCACGGTTACCCACCAATCCATCCCTGTGCATTTTACAATGGGGGTTGTTGTTGTTGTTGTTTTGTTTTTGTTTTTTATTTTTTGCAATCAAACAGAAAAAAAAAAAAAAAAAGGCAGAGACTTGGTTCTGTGCACCTTTTCCGACACAGGACACCAAAAGCTGGGGGGGGGAAGCCAAGAGCAATGGTGTAGTGATTATTTTCACCAACAGATGGAGCTACAAGCTAAATTACCGAACTTAACATGAACAAGTGCAGAGTACTATTATCATCCATTATTAAAAGAGGTAGCCACATACTAACTATTCATTCTATACTAACCACATACGTTCTATTCACAACATTTTACATCCCTTAGTATATAGTATACCCTATATACTGTCATCGTATTTGCATGTGCGTTTTTATGTGCCTGCTAATGTTGTTGTGTGTTGAGACCAAGACAAGACCAAGGCAAGGTGAAACTGAGTCAAGACCAAGACCAGATCAGCACTCAAATTCATCTGAAAGGTCCACATTAACTGCCTGAGAAATGTCTTATTTTTAATCAATAAATACAATTAGAATAATAAGACACTATATACTGTTACCAATCAAATGAAATCACTAACAATAAAATTCATCGTTCCACTGCAGAGGTGGCACAGAAACTGCATCTGAATTGGTAAAATTACAAATGTCTAAACAATGCTTTGTTTATTGAACGTTTGTATAAAATCAATATCACGTTTGAAATTGTGCTCAAATTTGTGAAAACAGCTCTCTTGCTTTTGTTTTATATATATATATATATATATATATATATATATATATATATATATATATATATATATATATATATGTGTGTATGTATATAGGGTGAATTGCCTTAATGTGGCACATTTTTTGCATTTCAGACTTCTGTGACATATTGCAATTTGTAGCCAAAACATTAAATTCACACACAATACCATTTTAAAAAACCCAGGATGTCTCCTAATCAAAACAAAAGAGAAATTGGAGATAACACATTCATAAAAGAAATTATAGACATATTAGTGTTCTTAGTGCAAGTCGTCTAAAAAAATCTAGTGCTTCCTAATGTGGGACAGTTGTGTCCCTAATGTGGGACACTGAAAATTCTATGATAAAAGGCCAAAATCTGATGATGAAAATAAGGATAATGATAATAATGATGATAATAATGATAATAATATGATAATAATGATAATAATAAAAGGTCTATGAAAAGGCCAAAGTCTATTATAAAAGGCCAAAATCATTTGATTCATGCAGAATAGTAAAAATCTTCTTAAGTTAGTAATTCTCTTCTTGGTTATGGATGGATTGATTGATAATTGAACATCATCAGAAAAATAATACAATATGATAGTTTTGATGCATTTATTGTAAAGACATTAGGCAACTATTTTCATAGGCTATGTTATGTTATATATAGAAAATAATTAAATGCACAGTCAGAATTCTTTACTGTTCTCTTCAACATATAGCCTAGGCTTATTTGAAGGCAAAATATAAAATCTTGCAACCTGCAAAAAATAAATTAAAAAAAGCCTTGAACATACTTTAGGCTGGATTTAACATTGAGTCAAAATTCATAAAAGTGCTGCGAACTGCATAAATGTTTATTTGGCCTAATGTTTTCTATTTCACTAAACAACAAACACACACAATCATTCTATTATTGCATAACAACACTAAAACACTGTAAATAACCATTTTTGTCCCACAAACCATGCCCCACCACACATTTTTGACTGACTAAAGTACTGTCCCACATTAGGCAATCATACTGTCCCACTTTTTGAAACCATATTTCCTAAAGTGGGACAGTAGGAAATTTGATAAAAATATAAAATATATAGTTTACACATACATTGTTATAGTATTTTTTGATGGACATACATTTCATAAGCACATTACGCCAAAAGATATCATGATTTTTTTTGTTTAAAATTAATTTATACTCCTTAATGTCAAGTTTGTCAAAACTCTATGTCATTGACCTTTGGGTGGCTTTCACACAAGGTCCTTCCTTTTTGATGATATCATATATGACTGAACAATTGAGAAGCTATGTGATTTTGATCACATGGCACCACAGCTGCAGATAACCTATAGTTTCACTGAAATTCATGTATTTATGCGGGACCTAAAAACACTAAACCTTAGGTGTCCCACATTAGGCAGTGTCCCACTTTAGGGCAATTCACCCCTATATATATACATATAGTATGTTGTAATATAAAAATCCAGATCTCATTCAAGTACTTTTTTTCTCTTCAAATTTTTGGGGCATGTGTATTAATCAGTCATTAATTTCTGACTTGACACAACAGTATAAATAAATCAAATTTTGATTGCATCTGAAGCAAGACGTTTTACATCCAATCACATTAATGATGTTAAATCAGAGAATGCACTGGCATTTTAGTGATATCTTCACAATTGTGGTCTTGACCGGTCTTGAAATAAAATCCTAATAGACCAAGACTTTCAAAAAATGGTCTTAAGACCAGTCTCGAGTACTACAACACTAGTGCCTACATATGGAATGGTATATAATTTCTATATCTTACACGATTTCAGAAGACATTTTTTTAGTCTTCACTCTTGACTCAATTTGAAGACTTCAGATGCAAAAGCCTCTAAGGGCCATCTGAAATTTTCTTCTAAAATTAGTGTTTTTATCAGGCTGCTATGTTTAATGTGTTTAAAGAGAAATAATTGAAGTCTTCATTTACATTTTTTTTCAAATAACTTTTTTCAGAGTAAGGGATTTTTATAGGCTACATTTTTAATTCCCTAATTGCATTCGAGGAAAAAAAAAACTTTGATGTCATACACCGATCAGCACTGCATATGTTGAGCGGTTGAGAAGGAAGGTTAATGTTTTTGAATAAAGATTAAGAGTGCACATGATTCTCCACATATATTCATGACATAAAGCTCATTTAATCCAATCACTGCGCTGTAGTATGCATAAGATTATAATTGCGGTATTATGCATGAGGAAGTATCACTTTTCTCGCCTCGGTCTCTTGTCATTCAGAAACATATCGTTGGTGTTCGTTTCCTCAGTGCTACAACACAATGTGTTTTCCTGCGATGTGACCAGAGCAGAGGTTTGGGTGCATGCGGTTGTTTTGCTGTACCGGCTACCAGCACAAATGGAAAATATGTTCGCATGAGACTGCATTACAGCAGAGAATTCAAATGTCACAAAAGTGTGGTTCATTTACCTCTGCCTGCTCTAGCTACGCAAGCCGTAGGCTGTTTCCTTCAGCACAGCAGCACGTGTTGTTTGTATTTTGCTCGCGATGCAGTCAGAACTGGAGTTTGAATATGAACACATGAAAAATACAACTGTTATGCTATGCACGCGGAGCGCGCATATGATCGGTTTCAGCACGGAGCTTCGCGTTGTTTAACAACACTAGCCATGTGGCACATAGCTCATACAGAATAAAGTATCCGTGTTTAAAGTTTTTATTTCACACATTCTCCTGGACCAAACATTAACCAGCACGGCGTAGTTATGCACACTTCATCAAGTCTTCTTCAAATGAATTATCTGTGCAAACTGGACACTGATACAGTGGTGTAGCCCAGTGTTTCTCAACCCACTGCTCTGCACATTTTGTATGTATCCCTTATTTAACACACTTGATTTAGATCATCAGCTCATTAGGAGAGACTGCATGAACTGAATTGAGTGTGTCAGATAAGAGAGACATACAAAATGTGCAGACCAGTGGGTCCCGAGGACAGGAGTTGAGAACCACTGGTGTAGCCTATCTGAATGTGACAACACGATTATTCTAATAGACAAAAGACTGATTTTGAGACCTATTAAATATCCTTTCGCATTTCTCCCTTGTGCTTGGGAGTTTGTTGTCATTTTCTCCGTGCTCTTAATATTCATTAGGGACTTTAAGCAACAGCTGTTGATGGAACGGCAACGACGACCGGAAGTAAATTGTCAACTGCCGTAGCTAAAGAACGAAAAAATCACTAAGCAACAACAAAGAGGATCGGGTGGATCATTTAATCATTTGACATAGTAAACAATACATTACATGTAAATAAAAGCAAGAGAATGGTTGCTGTTGGCATTAAATGACATACAGATACAACTAAAATACCACATAACCATAGCACATAACATTTACTTATCTAGTCTGTCACGTATTATCGACTACGGCAAATCGGCTACCCTGCCGTAGTAGACGGTTACAGTAGAACGTCAAGAAGTAGCAGTTAAATTTGCGCATGCGCAATGGAACGCCAGAATGCCGTTGCCGTTGTATCAGCAGCTGCTGCTTAAAGTCCCTATTATTCTGTATAATGAGTGTGTTCTATGTCTGTGCTTTATTGGTTGTTCTCCCCAGTTTCTATTTCAGAAAACTAAACACCTGAATAATAATATTAATAATAATAACACAAACATAATAACTGCTTAAATATTCACATGGAAAGCATTTCTCAGGTTAGTCGGGGTGCTCGAGGTGAGAAGATCCGCACAGCTGCAGGCCCACTGAAAGCAGCAATAAACATTTTATGTGGCCAGCATTTATGTAACTGGACAGTACCTGTTCTGGCCGGTAGGTGGGACTGTCTGCCAGCAGGTTCAACAAACCGTCATTGAGTCAAAGGCCCGAAACATCCACCATTCATTCCCGTGGGAAGGGGAATTTGCAAAAGCACCTTTGTAATAATCAGGGGCAGACTTAATGATTTGGGGGCCCTAAGCGATTCCAGGTATGGGGCCCCAACAGTCAAACTTTGCACTCTTTTTCTATATAAATTTTTTCTATTGATTTTTTCTCTACATTTGTAAATAAACTGCATGTTAAAAATATCTGGAACTTTTATTTTCTCAATGTAAAATTAAATGCAATTGAATTCAACAACAACAAAAAAAAAAAAATCACAAACAAACTATTTACAGTTAATTAATTTGTGATTACACTTTCATATTAATGCGTCAAAATTTGGCAGTCACAGCACTGACATTTTTTTTCACACTGTAGACCAGTAGCGGTTCCTGGCCATGAATTTAGGGCAGATTCTGGGTCTGAGCGCTAGTTTATGATAAACATTTTGTAAGTTTTATGTCCTAATCGCTCAACACATCAGACACACTTTTGGCAGAATTCTAATGTCCTTGCGTTATTAAGCCTGACGGTGCGGTCACACTGCACTTTTAGTTCGACTGACTTCGTTCAATGTTAATTGACAGATTTTAGTAGAATGCCATCTTAGAATTGCCTTAATGTAGGATTTGTTGCTTCCGAATGTTGTTTTAGAATGTTACAAGTTATGTAGGAATTCCAATGAAGAAAACAGCCATGAGTTGTTGAGCCAAACATAAAACACAACAGAACTACTGTATGTAAATTCGGTAACATTATTTTTACATTAAGGTTCCCTTTGTAAAGGTTTTATAAAGGTGTTTGTTAATGAGTAATAAGTCATTTACAAATGCATTATAAATCATTAATAATGCAGTTATAACTGCATTGATTAAAAAGGGCGACTGTAATGCAATACCTGCAAAAAAAGGGGTTGTATTTGTGGTTTTCTTATTAATATCTCATGACTGTCACTTTTCTTACTATGTTGCTTACCAGACGTTTCTGTCTTACCCATAAATGGTTAACAGGTTTCCACTTTACGTTAAGGTTCACTTTCACAGGTTATTAATGTTTATAACTCATTAATAAATGGTCAGCAGGTTTCCGCTTTACATTAAGGTTCATTTTCATATGTTATTAATGTTTATAACTCGTGAATAAATGGTTCACAAGTATCCACCCTACATTATGGTTCACAGTTAACTAATACTGGAATTATTATTATTATTGTTATTATTTTTTCATTATTAATATCTCATCAAGTTATGGTTATTATCTTATGTTTTATTTTCAAAATAAAGTTGGAATTTAATCTTTAAAAACAAGACATCAGTTTTTGTACACTGCTAGGCATCGTGACCTTTTTGGAGAGTATCATGGGCAAGACAGAAACTTCTGGTAAGCAACATAGTAAGAAAAGTGGCAGTCATGAGATATTAATAAGAAAACCACAAATACAACATCCTTCAGTCTAATAGTCTAATTTTTGCTGCATCATAAAATAAACCAGGAATCTGGTTTTGGGTTAAATAAGTGTTAATAAATACATTTATTAAGCATTTATAACATGTGAGTTAAACGGCTCACTATTTGGCAGGTATTGCATTAACGTCACCCTTTTTATTCATGTAGTTATAACTGCATTATTAATGATTTATAATGCATTTGTAAATTACTTATTACTCATTAACAAACACCTTTATAAACCCTTTACAAAGGGAACCTTAATGTAAAGTGTTACCATAAAATATATTCACATGAGCACATTTAAACTAAAGGATTTGTACTCTAATTAATTTGATGCGCTACTCCACATAGGAAGAACCAACGCTATCTCACGACCAATTCGTACTTATTCTACGAGGTGGCTATTTCGTATAAATTCATACGACCTCACTCGTGTGAATTCGTACGATTTGTCTAAACCCCAGTGACGGTTAGGTTTAGGGGCGGGGTTTGGGGTAGGTCATTCGTATGAATTCATACGAATTTGTCAACTCGTAAAATACATACGATTTAGCAAAAAGCGTATGAATTAGTACGAGTGAAGTCGTATGAAATCATACGATTTAGCCACCCCGTAAAATACGTACGAATTGCCGTGAGATCGGGTTGGAAGAACAGACATGCCAACTAGTTACTGACCTGATGCAGACACATATCTGAATCGAACTGATATCTTCTTGGTCTGGAGTGAGGTTTACGTGAGGTAACGTCACGGGGAAATGAGCGGGGCAGCCAGAATTCGGCCCCAATTGCTCTCTATAAGAGGATGCTGCAGTTCCATTTTTCACCATAGATTTACATTGGAAATTTGTGGGGCGCTGTAGAGCTGGGGAGGGCTATGAGACCGGCTGCCACGCTTAGTATCATGATTCATGCCTGCCGAATTAATGCGCTACATTTTAATATATCCTGCTCACTTTACGACTTAAAATAGTCTAGAAAATCCAAAATATATTTGTTGCAGAATGCTGAACACATTTATAATTTGTTATTAATTCAGTGTATAATATAGCCTAAAGGTCTGTGTTTTGGATTTGACATATCCGATTGGCTAATCTTTTCACTATTTTTCATATTAATGAAGTAATTGCTGTTTGTGAATCGTCGGCCATCCCTGTTCACTGGGAATTTTTCTTTTATTTGAACGGCCCTCTCTTAATAAGCTCACAGCGCTCATTATCTGACAGGTGCTTCGGCCAGAAAGCAGGACCGTCACTCATTAAAACTCTGTGTGCTATTCGCGTCTGTGTACTGTTCATGTTCGCGGGCTACACTCACCGGCACATTGTCATCATTTCCCAGAGCCGTGAGTAAACTCATCCCCGTGTCTGGCGGGCGCGGGAGAGGGGCTGCTACAGCTTTTTTTCCCCCTCCGCTCCGCTGGGGTAGCTGCGTTTCATTGTCTAAACCTCGTCTTCTGCTTGCAAATTCTTAGGCTACTATTGCGCGTTCTGTCTCCACATCTACGAGCAGATATAATAATAATGTTAAAATCTTAAAGGCTATAGACAAGCCATCCAATATATGATAGAAAACTAATAGGCTAAGTAATATATGATTTATATAGGCTTCTTGATATTTGTAGGGGGGCCCTAATTCCCCGGGACCTACCTCGCTTATTGGTTAAGTCTGCCCCTGGTAATAATGACAGTTACAGATGATGAAATATTGTAGTAAAACCATGGTTCATTTTTGTAAGGGAAGCACAGTCAGTGTGCAACGCGTTTTTCTGTGCTTCAGGAGCAACTGCAGATCATCTTTTAGCTACTCATTTGTACATTGATGCTTTTACAGCAAATCCTCGTCACACACAATCACAGTTTAAATTTGCTCCATTTATTAGTCTTTATTCCAGTTAGCTTCACATTAGCCTAACGGTTTGGTCGTTTATTTTGTCGCCCGTTACCAGTTTTAAATCGGTGTGTGACGGAAACTTTGTCCGAAGATGGCGATATTTCGGCAGAAACAGGTGAGACGTCCTTGATCTAAATCGAGTTATGAGAGACTGACATTTCCTCATTAAATGTGAATAACGTGATAAAGAACACATTTGCATTAACTTAAATGTCCACTGTGGCACTTTACTTCGTCCTGTAAGCAACCACAGCGACCGTCTAACACTTGTAGCAACTACAGAGAGTTGTTCACTCTGATCAACTGAAATTGGCATGATAACTGCAGTAGGCTCCGTGCCTGTACTTTAAAGCAGGGGTTTTCAACTCTGGCTCTCGAGATCCACTTTCCTGTGAAATTTAGCTCCAACCCTAATCAAATAGCTACACATAAACAAGCTAATCAAGGTCTTCAGGATTAGGCTACTAGAAAGTATCCTTTAGGCTGTGTTGTTTATTCATGCTCATTGCGTCATTGAATGGCTGTTTCCATCAACTGAATTATAATGTGTTATGAATGGACAGTTGATCATCAGACACAGTATATATACTACAGAGAATTTTTAAGTATAACACACGTGACAAGCAAATTTTACTAAAGCGTTCTGTTTGAAAGTGTTTTAAAGTGTGAATGAATGAACAGCATTTATTCTGTTTGAATATAGTACTTAGTATGTAAGGCTTTAAATTCATGCACTTTTTAAAAGTAAATTTTGGTAACACTTTAGTATAAGGAACACATATTCACTATTAACTACGAATTTTCCCTCAATAAACTCCTAATTTACTGCTTATTAATAATTTTATTGTTAAGTTTAGGTATTGGGTAGGATTAAAAAATGTAGAATAAGATAATGCAGAATAAGGCATTAATTTGTGCTTAATAAGTATTTACAAACAGCCAATATTCTAGTAATATGCATGCTAATAAGCAACTAGTTAAAAACCCTAAAATAAAGTGTTACCTACATTTTTAAGTAGCGTAATATTAAAGAATCGTTTTTTAAAATAATTGTAAAACAGTAGGTTTAGTTAACAGTAGAGTGCACTTTTTAAGTGTCAAGTATCTTAAGACAAGAAAGTTTATTATAGTAGTCTATACTAAGGTAATTTATTTACATGTATTGTAATTATATTTAGCCTACTTTAATAATATTAATAATAATAATAATAAAAGGTTGGACGACTGAAGTGCCTGGTAATTATTTGTAATTACTTGACTAATTAATTGACAAAATAATTTTTGGTTACACTTTATTTTAATGTGTCCGTGTTAGTGTATTTATACATTTAAGTACTGAGTAATAATAATTAACTACTTGTACTATAGGGTTAGGGTTAAGATGAGTATTTGGTTTAGGGTTAATTCCATGTAATTATGCATGATTTATGACATGTAACGTGTAACAACGACACTGTAAAATAAAGTGTATATATATATATATATATATATATATATATATATATATATATATATATATATATATATATATATATATATATATAGGCCTATAATTTTTTTTTTTCAGAAAATGTTTAGTTTTAGTTTTGTATTATTTTGAGGGAAAATAATGTACACAAAGTAATTTAAATAAGCTTCAATATACATATCGACCTGATTAGCCTACACATTATTATGAATTCATTTGCATTTTACTTTTCACAGTATTTGATATAACAGTAGATGGCGACATTGCACCACGTTTAACTATTAAAAATTCAGTGGTTCTGCGTAGGCCTATATGAGTAATATGGATTCAACCTTTAAAGACGTTCTCTATTCTTTCTGCTCGTTGATAATTCCAGTAATAATCAAATTCAGCTATATGATATGGCCCCCGCTTTTATTTGATTGTCTCTGATTTTATGGGACTTAGATTCAGTGCTTGAGTTTGAGATTTAATTGAAAAATTGGCTTTTATACGTTTAATTTATTATCTGATAAAAGTGCGTATATGGCTTAGATGCGCCTTCGATCGAGTTTTACTAAACTTACTGTGCTTAAATTGGTCATATATATGTCAAAAGTGTGACTTACTTTGTCAAGTTTATATTGTCTTAACTGTCGTAACCCAGTTTCATCGTTTTTTTTTTTTTATATTCATCTATTTTATCTATTTTTACTTACTACCTGTTTATTTTATTTTTTTACAACAATCTAAGAAGGACGTTTTCTTTACTCTTGAAGTGTGTATTTGATTCTGAAGAGGCCAGATATTTTTATAACTAAAATGTACAATTTTAAAGGCAACTGCATAAATAAATACAATAAACTAAAATGTTGATGGTTCAAATATTTTGGGTTTTTTGATCCAGACAAACAAGTAACTCATTTAAAAATTAAGCAATAAATAAATACACTTAGCCTACTGTTTTTGAGAATACATCGTTTTATTGTACTGTACATAACTGTTTTGTCAACTTGTTAAACTAACAAAAGTGCAATCATTATTATTCTATTATGGTTTTCGTAGGCCTTTTTCCTTTTACACAGGAAATTACCCACAGACCTACACATTCACCCCTGAAAATATAAGAGGTGGAATCATCGAAGAGCTGTCAAAAAGAAACACACATAAGGTTTAGACAAATAAGATAGGCTATTTGGTATTCAAGTGGGTTTGCGACACGCATCAAATCCCACACCACTGAGCTGTAAGTTCTGTATTTCGTGGTGTTGCTGAGTGCATCTAAAATAACAAGTTTTAATTTTACTACGACTTTATTATGCTCACTTATTGAGAACATTGCCCTCTCATCCTCATTGAATTCATACAAAACATTTGGCTATTGATTATGGACTGGAATAAAACCGTTTTGTTAAACAACGTGTATCCTTATTTGCAGATGTTTCGAGGTTTTTCCAAGATAGTAAATATATTTCATAAACTTTCCAGCACACTCTCGCTCCCTGTGGAGTCCTCAGTTCCGATCAATTCATCCTTCATGGTTTCTCTCAGTGAATACGGAGAGATAAACGGCTTCACTTTTACGTCTTCCATTTATTTTATTTATTCTTCGTAGAAAACCGTGCATCAAGCACACACAATCTCTCATCTTGCGAGCTCAGTCCGTACGTTAGATGTATTATTCTCCCCCTCCCCTGCTTGTCATAGTTTAAATTACATAACGCATGGCTTTACATCTTGACAGACTCCTTGGTGATGATGAAGCTGATGATGATAGTAGGATCCACTGGTGGATGGATGAAACGACGTTATACCGTTGAAGTTCAGCACAAAGTCTTTTCTGTCACAGACTGGCGATGAGTGGCTTTGGTATCGAGACATTCCTACACACGAAAAAGAAAAAAAAAAAAGAAAAAAAAAGAAAAACAATCAATATATTGCTAGATTAATATCGCCAACGAAAGTATGTTTAAATGTCATTAACTGTCTTTAAGCGCATGCACGAGTTTATGTTTTCTTTCAGTTTACAGCAATTTAATATTATTTTTATGTTTTGAAAGACATGCTCTTTACCGGCACAAATTATGTATTCTAGTTATTTCAACGCCATGTCAGTCTTTAAAGAACAATGGCATTTTTTAAATGGAATTCATTAATGGAATTCTAGCAATTATTCACGACGTGTTTGTTGCATTTTCTTTTCATTAACATTTTTTAAATGACATTTAGGTGACTTTTTTTTCACCTAAGCCTCATACAAAGCTTCACATTTAAGACAGTCCGCACTGGCTAAACTGAACCAATTGAGGGATGTGCGTGTAAAATCCTCTTTAGTTTGCAGTAATGTTGGGTTTTCATTACCGATCCACTGGCAAAGACGACATTGTTTTCGTAACCTTAAAAAAAAGATGGAAAGGAAATTCTCAAATAGCGCAATAGGGCCTTCTGCGTCAGACATTTGCTATTTTCCTAATTAGACAGTTTCTCCAACACAGCATTGCAAGGAAATCAACTTTATTGGCACGCTCAAAAATTAATTCATAACATCGGTCTATAGGCGCCCTTAACACGTTGGCTAAAACATTGTAGGCCTCTGAAAATAATTTAGCTACTTAATTTTCCGAATTTGAGGGAATAAAAAGTAGAATGATTGTACAGTACAGATGTAATTGTATGTCTGGCTCAAGGAATTTACCCATTCTTTAAATATTATATTGTATTATTATTGTAAATTAATATCGATGAATAGATAGGCTATAACGAAACAATAATTGTAATAAATTGTAGGCTATAGCTTTAAAAGCAAATATTCTGTGCTACTACATTGATACATCGAAAAAAATAGGCCTAGGCTAGGCTAAATTGTTAAAACAGTGCTTTTTGTACACAAACATGATTTTAACATCAATATGTTTGCGTGCTTAAATTATGTTGTATTTAGCCAGGCTTTTTAGTTTAAACGAAAATTTATTTTTATTATTTTTTTTAAATGTTTTTTATAATAACAGCAGCTAGACTAAATTCTGATAAACTTTATATGCAGATATTAAACCGAGACATTATAAAGACTGTGCAGTGGCGGCTTTACCTGAGATGTCGGCCGAGTCTCTGCCGTTGTGATGGAGATAGCTTTGCTCCAGAGAATAGGGAGGCATACTCGAGTGTAATCCAGAGGAGGTCGGGCTGCTGGAAGTTAGTGGCTGCTGTTTAATATAAGGAGACACGCCTGATGAAGCCCAATGTGCCGAGGCGGCTCCATACGGCGAATGGCACTCCAGGGAGCCGCTCATCGCCGGGGGTGAGTGAAGCGGACTGTTGCTGCTGTCTGGGCCGTACTCGCCGTTGGAAGCAACTTGGCATGCCGTCATGTACGTGGAGCCCGGACTTGATGACATGTGTGAGACATGATGACCTGCACTAAGGCCATCGTATCCCGCGTGAACGCCAGGCACCGGGTTGGTCATCATGTCCAGATTATAGCCATTGGCATGGCAGGCCAGGGATGAGGAGGGCGACTGGAAGTCAAAGTTTTGCGGCAGCATGGAAGCGCCGAAGCCGATTCCGTTCATCATGCGGTACATGGGTTTGAGAGCCTGGCATTTCCTTCGGAAACCGCGGGGCCTGCGTCGAAAAGAGCCCTCCTCGAACATGAACTCGCTCCCGGGGTCGATGGTCCAATAGTGGCCTTTACCCGGCCGCCCGAGGCCCTTAGGAAGTTTGATGAAACATTCGTTGAGAGACAAATTGTGTCTGACAGAATTTTTCCAGCCCTGATAAGAACCCCTAAAAAACGGGAAGCGAGCCTGGAGGAACTGATAAATTTCACTCAGCGTCAACCTTTTGGTCGGAGAGCTTTGTATCGCCATGACTATAAGAGCGATATAGGAATAAGGTGGCTTTTCGGGGCGCCTCATGCCCGAATTGGACTTTTTGCCTTTGCTACCGGTCGTAGCTGTGCTCTCCAGCACTGTCTGTGTGTTCTGAAGCGCCGAGTGCATACCACTGGATGTCGGGCTGGATCTGAGGGGAGGCGGCGGGTCAAGCTGCTGCTGAGAGCTTTCGGTCGTCATTGCTAAGCCTTGCAGCCTAAAGGAAGCTGAATGGATGTAAAACGATAGGATCAGTCTTGAAAAATATTCAGTCAAAAGCACCTCGGGCTATAAAATGAAGGAGAAAACTATAGGTACTCCAAGAAAATCTCTCTTAAAAGCCAATGACTGTTCAAGGCGGCCGAGGTCAGTACGCCAAAATTCTGCTCTGCTCGCAGGACGCGCTCCTCGTTGAAGCCACCAGCTGTGTGTCGCCAGGATAGCGACCCCTCCTTAGTCTCTTGGTGGCCATCGTGAGGACTAATCCTTTAAGAGAAGGAAACTCAATGCTCCAGAGTCCTCTGGCGCAAAGACGTGCGGCCAAACAAAACGCGACCACCTATCAATTCGTAAATCTCTTTCTGCCCCCTAGATCCCCACTAAATTCCTCCAAGAAATCTCCTCAAACTGTGGAGACCCACCCCTTTCCATGTCTGGCATACCTCCAGCTATCGGTCTGGCAGGAGGCTGTGCAGAGTCCGAGGAGAGAGACTCCCCACCTCCCCTCTGACAACCTAAATACACGCAATAACGCCATTTATCAAGCCTAGTCCGACATTTCAATCAACAGCGCCACACGCCAAACACCGGGGCGAAAGCTGTCAGAGCTCCAGTAATTAATGGTGTGTTTTGGTGAGAGTTCTGGCACTAATAGATGGGAGGTTGAAATAAAAAACGCACTTCTAGTGAGTGGCGCGTTCGTATTGCTCGCGCATTTGACCAACGAAAGAACAGCCATATAACGTGCGAAGTAAGAGTTCGTTGCTTCGTCAAAGAGAGAAGAATGTGAGCGCGTAAGGCAGTGACCTGGTTGAGCATCTCGTCAAGTTAAGCATGATGGGGGTGGGCGAAAAAAGTCCCTCTCCAAGTGTATACAAGTTCTTGTAAAGGGCTGTTCTGGATAAATGATTTTGACATGAGTGGAAGCAGGCTTTTTCCATCAGCCGCTGCGCCAGTGCTTGGATACCACACACAGCGCAGTGTCAGTTTACCGTCCCGGACCCCCGATCATCCCCCCTGAGAGGAGAACTAATTAATTGTGGAAAATGAGCTTAATTGGCCATACGAAAAAATCTCCAGTGCAAAGCAACATCCATGATTATCGCTAAAGAAAAACAATAGAAAAATGTCCAAAGTCACTTGAATTCATTTTAATTATTTAATTAATAATTTCCAACAAACTTAACAATCGATGTCGATTAATAATCTAATAATAATAATAATAATAATAATAATAACATATTTTATGCTTTACTAGTTCTATAATTAACGAACTTTGTTTTATTATCTTTGCACGTAACAGTGGTTATTTAAAACAATTCTCTGTGTGTCTATTTATTTGCTTTGTAAAATAATCGATTCTGATGAGAGCCTCTTCAAGTTTAAGCATCAGGCCTATACTGCAGTTTTGGCTTCGTCATACAAGCACTGAATGCTGTCGATTCCGAGGGCAATTTTCACAACCATGCCTCATAGGCAGAAACAAGCAGTCTCACAAAGACAACAAAAGGATGTAAAGATAAAATCAGCCCTCGTCATAACAATAAAGGTAAAGAAAATAATCGCCCCAAAAATTCCCGGCAACATCAAACCCACTATCCCTGCTGCGTTCAGGATGCACGCTTGGCTTAGAAAAAGCCGTACTCGGTGCAAAAAGAAAAATACGTGAAAGTCTTTGAAGGTTTAACACCGCAGCCTCTCGTTGTGGGGATAATATTGTTGTGTTAGACTACTGGATTCCTCTACTGTTGTTGGTGACCTTTTGACTAAGGGTGACAACAAATTGACGTCGAGTATCTGAGGCCGTATTTGAATGCTGATTGGCACTGGTCAGATCTGTCGATATTAAAGTTTTTTGTTCTCGGCGTGACAAGAGGCTCTTCGGAGGACGGATATTTTCAGTTCTGGGCAGAAAATATAAATATTGAATTGCTAAATATATCTGTGTCCGCTCTCGGGGAAACTCTACGAAGAAAAAACAAAGCACCGAGTTCTCGAGGCGCCTAAGAATGACGAATGTTTCTCTCCCTCACAAGTCCAACAACTTCAGCAATTGTTTAAATTTCAATCAAACAAATAAACTGCATGATAATAACAAAGATTATGCTCTTTGGGGAATTGCTGACGTGGGTTTTAATTTTCCCTACATCGTCATCTTGATATGTAAAAAATTGATATATACCTATTAAAATGTAGTCCATCATTTTTTTTTAATAAAAGAATCCCATTTGACCATGTGAATGAAATTTGATCATAATAATCTTGTGAATTAAATTATTAAAATATTGATTTTTAAATATACTTTTGCCTGTACTGTGCTGTTATGTAGTGTAGTAGCCTAGATGATATATTATACATTGCCTCCTGTAGGTTGCAGTATAGTCTCTCCAGTTGATAGCCCTTCAAAACACCATAAATGGCAATAGGCCTTGTCAGTTTGATTGGTGGCAATGACTTTCTCCTTGACGTCACATAACATAATAATTAGAAGTTGAGGTTTTTTGTTTGTTTGTTTGTTTGTTTGTTTGTTTGTTTGTTTGTTTGTTTGTTTGTTTGTTTGTTTTAAGATTGCCATGAGGTGGTGGTTTGATGAGAGTGTTACCGATATGATGTCTATTTCAATTATTTTACTAAGGACATTTGTGACTGTAATTTATTTAGTGTAGACACTATAAATGACACACATACATGGACATTTGACTATATGTGGGTTATGCTCCTGTGCACGCGACATTTTTACTGCTTAATTCATTAATTCGCCAATTGATCGTGGATTCATAATTCCTCAAATTGGTCTGCTTTTTAAGGACAATGGTATGTTGATACGTGCCACCCCCCCCCCCCCCCATACCACTACGCCCCCCAAAAAAAAAAAAAAAAAAAAAAAAAAAAAAAAATCAGGGTCTATATAGGCCTACTGATAAAGATGTCGAACCGATTAAAAAAGTAATAAATAAATAAATAAATATAATAAAAACCGAACGAAAAAGCAACAATAAAAAATATTAAAAATAAAAAAAAACTTATATTGCTAATAATAACAACACGATTTTGTTCAACATGATTTTGTTTAACACGATTAAAAGAGTTTGACAGATAAGTTTGCATGCTTGAGAGAAGGACAAGGACAGATTCATTTTTACAAATTAAGCATCTTATGGCTTTTATAATATCTTAGTAGGTAAATCACTGTTCTTGGAGTTATGTCATCTTATCTTCAGGACCGTGGACAGCTCGTGGCAACGTATGGAACTTTTTCATGCCTGCGTCCCACGGGGATTTTATTTCAATATTCACAGCTTCCGCAAATTGAAGCTGTTTTATCTTGTTTTTGTTGTCTTTCACCAAAGTCTTAAAATTACCACGTTCTCAACGTGCTCAACTATTGATATACTGTACTAATTTTAAGGATACAGATGGAAAGTGTGAAAACAATCAGAGGCGCCCAGACGTGCCCAGAAGTGCATTATAACACGAAATACAGCTATAAAACTCACTGGTTATAGAAAAACATTAGAACAACTACAACATATTTTATGATGATTTGAGAAAATATTAATTTCAATAAGGTTCATTAGTTAAACATGAGTTAATGTATTACCTAACATGAACTACCCATGAGCAATACATTACTGTATTTACTTATCTTTGTTAACGTTATAATGAAAAGCAGTTGTTCATTGTTCATGTTAGTTCACAGTGCATTAACTAATGTTTATAACAAGATTTTAATAATGTATTAGTAAATGTTGAAATTAACATTAACAAAGATGCTGTATAAGTGAAGTTCATTATTAGTTCATGTTAACTAATGAACCTTATTGTAAAGTATTACCAATAATCTTAGTATTTGCACACATGACAGAATTCACAGGATATCCTTTGAAAACCTCTGACGATAAAATTATTGACTGATAAATCAATTCGTGTTTAATTTTAAAGCATGTTTTATTATTCAATATAAAATGTGCATGCATTCTGTCAGTACATATACATTAATTCCAGTTAACGAGATTGATGCAGGAGCCTCACTTTCCATATAAGAACTCGAACTGAGTTTGTCTCTGGTATAGTTTATCTTGAATAGTGAATCTCAAATTAATACAAGTAGCCTATCTTATTTTACTTTTATAAGAATCGTTTGAGGCACCTGGTTCAACACACTTGACAACAAATGACAAATAAATACATTGAAAACAACTTAGAACAACACAACCGTTCAGTAGCACAATAAAAATAGTATATTAAATAGTTCACAACTTTGTGTTCACTGCTTTTCATTTTGCATAAAACTTTTCGAACGATTTACCAAAAGGCTATTTATGCAGGCGGATGAAATGTGTTTTGCAAAATGTTTTTGTCAAGTCACGAGTGCTCAGAAAGTGCCGAAGTTCCCCACCCAAGGCCCACCCAATATTATGACAACAAATAGTCAATCTTGAACGGGCTGTATGCAGACGCTGGCACGGGTGCTACTGCTGTGGTGTGCGGGATCGAGAGACAATCGGATGTCAGCTGGAAAGGGAAAAAGTCTCGTTGGTGACGGTAGCTGATGGCAGGGTCTTCGGGGGACCCGTAGGATCGAAGCACCTGCGTGTGAGTGAGAGCGACAGGGGAGCCCCGCATGACATAAGGCAACATGTCCACTCCCCCCTGCCAGGTGTCAGGTTTGTGAACGGGGCGTTCCTCTTTCCTGAAAGGTCGGCTGAGGATGCTGTCAATGGCGAAAGAACTCGTAAACTTGGCGCTGGAAGGAGGCGTAACGATAGAGTCCCTGGTGTCCACTGCTGCAGCTTGGCTCGGCCCCTCTGGCTCCTTGCCTGTTTTTTTGCTGATGCGCTTTCTCCTTCGACGAAACACTCCGTCCGCAAAGGTGTATTCGCTGTGCGGATTCAGCATCCAGTAGTTGTCCTTGCCCCACGGTCTGGAGGGATCCCGAAGCACCTTCAGAAAGCAGTCGTTTAGAGACAGATTGTGGCGCACCGAGTTCCTCCAGCCGGTGTAGCTGCCTCTAAAAAACGGGAACTTTTTCATGAGGTAGTCATTGATTTCGGCTAAAGTGAGACGGCCCGAGTCCGAGTCCCGGATGGCCATGGCAATCAGAGCGATGTAAGAGTACGGGGGCTTGGGTCTCCGGGTATAGGGCTTGCCTTTGCTCTCAGCGCCCGGAGGAACAGGTGCCGGACTGTGCGCTACGCAGTCTCCATCTGAGCCCAGCTCTTCCTCCGCGGACATCGGCGACGGGATACTGCCCTCTGCGTCGCTGCAGAGATCCACGGGCTTGGAGTCGTAGTGACCCCCACAGAAAACTTCCAGCTTCATTTGCAGACGTGACTTTGTGACAATATTAACTGTTCCCACAAAAGCCTCTTTGCTGAAAAAAGTTCCCCAAAAACTCGGGGGGGGGAAAAACTTACTTTAGAGCTAGAATAGCCACGCGGCGCTGTCAAAACACAATCCCAAGTTTGAGAGTGACAGGACCTGTACCTGCTGCAAATAAGTGCACTTAACATCCCGAGCGGGCGCTCAGCTGTCTAATATAGCAGCTCACCTCCGGGTATGCCTACAGGGGGCGGGGCCTCACGAGCTGTCTTTAAGTCTTAAAATCAATCTTACAAAAACACACAAGGATCATGCACACCCTGTTTTGAAATAAAGTGGTCCAGCATCTGTGGACAAATATCATTTAGACTTATGGTGAATTACTTTGTTGATTTCAAACGAGTTTCATCACAGTAAGGTGGGTTCACCTGCGTCTTTGCTCACCTTTGCGCACTCCTAGAAGAATTTCATGTCGGGAAACCAGGTGGCGTGCGTTTATCAGACATGACACAGGCAGCCGTGCAGTCAACAAAAACAATTACGTATAGGCAGTACAGTCCTGATTCTATACAAGTATAATAAAATTAGAATTGGCTTAATCATAGGGATAAACTTGTTTTGTTTGTGATCTATGCTAGACTTTTTATGGTGTTGTATTTATTAAGTTTCAACCTATTGTAATAATTTCCCAACATTTTTATGTCATTTTAGATGTGTCAATCACATTACTTATTAGAGTAATAGCAGAGAACAACTGGTTGATTACAGCAAAGGAGGATATTTTTACAACAAAGTAATAAAAAAACGTGATATACTGTTTAGCCTCTTTCTCATACTTACTGAATTATGATGAATGTCATTCATGCGTGTAAATAAGATGCGCAATGCCAATATGAATTCAGTGTAAATGATAGGTTTCTTCTAATTTTCAAACATTTAGGAAGCAGTTTTAAACTCGAGTTAGACTGCATCAAATATTTTATATTTAAAACACTGAATGGACAAATTTTGACCCATGTTGTGACTCTTAATGCAGTACCAATTAAAGACATTTTATATTACTTAAGCAAGCAGAATGTGTTATGAATTATGCTCGAAACATGCATTATGCAATCAGGTGTAATGGTTTCATATATGTGCACTCTTAGTTCTGAATAGAACCCTAAGGGTTCTTGACTCAATTTTAAAGAAAACATTATGCCAAAAAGTTTCTATATAGAGAAATGTCTTAAGGGTTAGTTCACCCAAAAATGAAATTTCTGTCGTTCTTCGTTCCACACCCGTAAGAGCTTCGTTTATCTTCGGAACACGAACTAAGATATTTTGATGAAATCCGAGAATTTTTTTTTTTCCTCTATTGAAAGCAACGAAATTACCACATTCGAGGTCCAGAGAAGTAGTAAAAACATCGTTAAAATAGTCAACGTGACTGTGGTTTATATTATTATATATAATATTATGAAGTGATGAGAATACTTTTTTTCTGCGCAAAAATAAAACAAAAATACCGACTTTATTCAACAAATTGGTCTCTCCCCTGTCATTCTGCTAAACTATTTATGTTGAAGAGTTTTCTGTTTATGTCCGAACGGCAGCTCAGTATTGGCCGGCTCTGGTCACGTGAGAAGCACGACGCATGTATGTGATGTTGATGCAGGAGCTGGCCAATACTGAGCTGGCATTCGAACGTAAACACAGAAGCTCTGCAATGCAAATAGCTTTGCAGAATGACCAGAGACCAATTTGTTGAATATAGTCGTTTTGTTTTGTTTTGTTTTGTTTTGTTTTGTTTTGTTTTGTTTTGTTTTGTTTTGTTTTGTTTTGTTTTGTTGCGTAATTTTAACAATGCTTTTACTACTTTTCTGGAACTTGAATGTGGTTATTTCGTTGCTTTCAACAAAAGATAAAAAAAACTCTCGGATTTCATTGGCTGTCTTTTGGTTGTCAGAATGTCTGTTTAGAAGAGTAAACCAGGACCTCTGTAAGGCAGTGCTGATGTCAGATAACAGTGATACACAGTAGCAGTTATTGTGACGATTTTCTTTAGTTCAGTTACACAAAAACACATACAATTGCAACATGTTCTCCAACCAATACGACCAAATAGGTCGTTTGTCACTTCCCTGAAATACGACCCATAGGAGCATTTGCTAAAGTTACGCCCCTGTCGAAAACAGGAAACTTTCATTTTAATGCATTGTTCCCTTTTATCTGCGTCATAATTCGGTTTGTGTATAGCTCAATTGGCAGAGAATTGCAATAACAATATGCGATCATGTGATCGTGGGTTCAATCCCAGGGAACGCATGTGCTCATATAACACACGACGTAACAGTTACGTAATGTATTCCTACTTTTTGGTAATGTCATGACTTACTAACTGACAACGTAACTACGATGTCGCATGCCAGTAATTTCATTACCTTCAGATTACCATCTCACAACGTCGTCAGTAGGCTACGTTCTCCTAACGTTACAAGATTACCAAGGACGTTCCAGATACGTCCTCTATTCGTAATATAATGGTCATTCCATGACTTACTGGCAACGTAGCAGCAACGTCATGTGCTCGTAATTTCATTACCATCATTTACACATTCTTTATATGTTATTATTACCAGAATTTGCAATATAAAACGTGTAATTAAATGTCAGACACAAGACTGAAATGTCCCCTTAAGAAAAAAAATGTTTCTTTTCACCAAATCAGAGTATGGATGACTGGTTTTTATATATAGTGACGTGACATACAGCGCGCGCCTCCACAAATGTAGTGCGCGCATGCCCACAGTATGTTGATAAGAGTGTAAAGTTAATTTTTCTGAGAGAAGAATTTATTTTTCCGAGGTGACAACGAATAAATGGCTTTTATAAAAATGTATAAAGTTAACTTTGGAAAGACGCAAAACCTTTTTTTTATTGTTATGTTGTTAGAGTTGCCATGGCAACCGGGAAAACATTCAAGCTGCTGGAGAGGACAGCGTCGACGTTTCTCCGTGTTTCTCGTCAGTTTTATAGCAATAAAGTTCAACAACTGCGTCAGATTGGTTAAGTAACATTACCCACAGTCTACTTTAAGTACTTTTGTTAATATTTTTACCTTTGTGATTTCCTTGATCGTCTGAAATATATGTTATGCAAAATATTACGTTAGCATAGCTATGTTTTTAATGATACTGAGAGCAAAACGTCTTGAATGCTTTTATTTTATGTTTCGCTGTAGGCTATATGTTTTTATTTATAGTTTGAGTGTATTTCATTATTTTTATTTGGAGTTTTGTTCATGTTCTGTGTGTTTTTCAAAATAAATGAATTGAATTCATTTCGAGTCTGCATTCATCGTTCACAGCTGTTGGAATAGCCTTTACATTAGTTTGGGCAAATGAGGACATAAATTAGGTTAAACTACTGCATGTCCGCCCATAGAAAAATAAATAAATATAAGAATTACCAACTGATGACCAACACACAACTATTGATACACAACGTTGCCACGACGTCGCAGTTACTAACTGGCAACGTCACAAAGTTACGTTGTGGCGACATATAGGCACCTTTCACTTTTCCGGTTGCCACCCCACGACGAAAGTTTGGTCACCAAATTACGTTGCAGTTACGTAACAGTCAGGTATTTTGGTTAGCTGGGTATGCACTATAAATCACTAAGGGTAGGTTGTGGGGTGGGTTGTTAATAATAATAAAAAAAAATATTTTTGCTAAATGGAAATAGGAGAAATGGTGTAAAAACTCCACACATTGTATTTAAATGAACACGCATTTTGATTGGTAACGAGTCATTTTATGACGACAGACGTAATATGACACTGTCATTATTGTTATGCCAGCTAGAGGGCTCATGACTTTAAAACGTAAATGTAGGTTGTAAAAATGTGCTTGAAAAACGACCTATAGGGTCGATATGCTTCAATGTCATGACACTAAATTTTTATACCCAGACCTATTAATTTAAAAGAAAAAAAAAAAAAAAACATGAATTTCATACATACAGTATATACTGTCTGAAAAGATTAATATTTTGTACATAATTTACGTTAAAGTAAAAATGTCAAAGTGGTGTTTTCATCATGATATAACAATGAAGAAAAGGCTAAAAAGCCCTCATTTTGAAAGTCATCTTTGTCTATCTAACCTGCTATAAGTTAACATAAGCTGAGGTTAATTTTATTTAGAGTGTCTTCACACTTGTAGTTTGGTTCACTTGATTCTTCGGTCTGGACCAAAAGTGAGAGAAAGAGAGAGAAAAAATAATACATTGTATTGTCCTGGTTCGCTTATCAATCACATTGTGATTTTTTTTTACACCGATCCTAAAAAAAAAAAAAAAAAATGATGTAGGCCTAGCATATATTTTGGGATGAAACTTACTGAATGGCTAAACGTGCTCGTTATATGTTCGTGATGGTAGTTTTACCAGATGACAACTCCTGAAGAGCTTATAAAATGTGTAAAGGAATCAAAACAGTGGCAGGAACTCCTCCTTTGCACAAAAAGGAAGATCTGCTGCAAGGATACAGCGTTTCCAATGCCTGCACTGAACTGTATTGGGCAACGTAGCTAGGCTAAATGACAAAAAAAAGTGTGCTTGGGCTTTCTGTCTTTTTATAGGTTGCATCTTGTGACATCATTGTTTTTTGTTCGTTTAGATGTCTATGGTCCATGTTGCATCCATATTTCATTTGAACCACACCAGAATTCGCTTGGAAGTGGACTGAGACCCAATTTTTCAGTGCTTGTTTGGTGTGCACCAGGCTTTGAATGGTAGCTTTCACACTTATTCAAATGAACTGCACTAACAGAGCAAATATACTTTCATTAATCAAACCAAAAGTCTGAATAAACTGTTTGGGATTGTTTTTGTTGTTTTGTTTTTAGATAATTTGTGTCATTTTATGCAGGTCTGACTTTGGCAACACCACAAAACAATATGTGTGATATGTGAAAATACTTTGTCAACACCATCTGCTTTCTGTCTGACTGTGGCAACAGTTTTAAAAATAAAGTCATACCCTTGTTCAATGCTAGATATAATACTATACATAATAAGCATTTGAAATTTGATTATTGTTTTGTAGGCCTATCTGATGGTGTTGACTCATGCTGAATGATAAGATATCCATACATTTTTATGAAAACAAAATTCAGTGGTTATTATTTTTCTGTTTTGTCCTAGTACTCAAGAATTAGTGCAAGTACAGTAATGTTCACTACTATCAATGGTTTGTGATGCTTTCTTCTAAAGCATGTACAGAGGAGAAAGACCCACTGTCAAGTTTAATATGATATACATATAATGAACAGTTTACTGCAGAATCTGCTATTTTGAAGATCTGCCCATTGTTTTCCATTAAGCTGTCGCACTGAAACTCAATGCTTTGCTTACTCTCACAGGTTTCATGTGTTAGGTTGGTTTGCCATTGAAGAATCCCACTTTTACCAGCTGCCTGGGCAGTCTGAACTGTAACTCAAATATTTAGATAGCAGAAATCTCTCATGAAGTGCTATGCAGATATTCATAAATGTGTGAGAAGAGGTTTACTCTTCACAGTTGGCTTATTGGATGAAGTACAAAGATTCCGTACTTCCATACTGTGTGCAACCGCAAGAATGCTGGTAAAAACACCTGCTGTACCTCATTACAGGTTACATTCAGAATAGACTTTCACTGTATATCCATGAGATCGTGAAAACAATTTAAGGGCGTGACAGAGAAAAGCATGATGATGGCGTCCTGCATAGTCTCTCTCTCTAATTATAATAGATAATGAAGATTAATAAGTTCTATTGAATGTCCACAACATATTATTTAAAGTTCACCTTTACAATTCAAATTTCAAAGGGCAGGACATCTATTTAGTGACTCAAATGATGAAATGTACAATTTCAATTAACTTTATAAATATAATTTCAAGGTTCGCTCATTTCTGAAAAGCAAACAGTCAGAACTAATTAAATCAGACAAATGAAATACTGAGATTATCCACCACATAAAATGTACAGCTTGTTTTTAATGAACATGAGTTACTCTAATAATGGCAGTAAGGTAACACTGGACAAGTTCTATTTGTTAGCATTAGTTAAACAGGAACTAACAATGAGCAACTTATTTTTAAAAGCATTGGTCCCACTTTATATTAAGTGGCCTTAACTACTATGTACTTACATCAAAAAATAAGTACAATGTACTTATTGGGTTCATATTGAATTGCAACACTTTTGCTGCTATTGAATTGGGATACGGGTAAGGTTAAGGAAAGCTTTGGTGGTATGGGTAGGTTTAAGGGTAGGGGTTAGGTGTAAGGGATGGGTCAACAGTGTAATTATAAATTTAATTACAGAAATTAATTACAGATGTAATTACATGCAGGTGTTTTTCAAATATAAGTACAATGTAAAAACATGTATGTACACAATAAGTGCATTGTATCAAATGATTAATTTAAATGTAAGTACATAGTAGTTAAGGCCACTTAATATAAAGTGGGACCAAAGCATTTATTAATCTGTTAATGTTAACAAATACAACTTTTGATTTTAAAAACCATATTAGTACATATATTAATAATTGCTGTATTGCTCATTATGTTTATGTAACTACACTGTAAAAAACATCCTGTAATTTTGTCAAAAATACAGAAAAATGCAAACATATTTACAGAACATGTAAATTTTACAGTTTAAAAACCGTAATTCACAAACAAGAAAAATTAAATTTAAATTCAACAACAAACACTGCTACTAAAATCTACACTTAAAAAAAAAAAAAAAAAAGTTTGTTGGATTTACATGATTTAATTTTGTACATTGTCCCACATGAATAAATTAAGTTAAACAAACATAATTTGTTCATGTAACTTTAACATCATGGAATGAAGTCACTTTAGGTGACCCAATTAAGTAGACTCAAATTAAAATTTATGTGGCTCCCTGACATGATTCAGACATTCAATTTCATATATTCATTCATCCAATTAAATTTCATATATTTAATGTCACACAACTAAATTATAAGACTGTACTAGCTAGTTAGTATTAACTAGACTACTAACTCTTCTCCACAGTGGTAACTCACTGTAATGTTTCTAATAATTCTAACACAATTGAACATTAAACACTATTACACACACTATCAGTGGCGTAACTATGTTTTAAAAAGTGGGTTTGGACAGGGATGTGTGTGATGGCACAAAATTTATTGACATAGACCTCATGTTTAATATGATAGTTTCATCCTTACATATGCTATAATACAATATATTGTTAGTCTCGAGTGTATTTACATTAGCCAATAAATACTTTGATTCGCGGTTAGCAGGAGATTGTCCTGATGGATGAGGGGTAGAATTTTTGTTCAGCATGCCAGAAGTTCTGGGTTCTAAGATCCGCCCTCATGTAATTTATTTTTTTCTCATTAAAACCAAAATGTTCATCAGTGATTGTATGTTAAGAGCAGGGACACGTTTATGTGCATTTTGTTTTGTGATTTCACCGGAACGAATAGAGTCTCCGGCCGCAACAGCGTTGAGCGATAGATTAAAGCGCTCGTACGTGTGAAGAGTGCGCAGTGTGCACGAGGGCCAAGAGAACACTGATAACAGCGGCAATGAGCACTCAACATGATTTCAAAAGCAACACATCATTTAACACAAACAAACAAATTGCTAATCAACTAGAGATGTTTCTTTTGTATTATACATCCGTGATGCAAAATGTTTCAAAACGTGGTGGGGACAATATCGACCCTTGCAAAAAGTTGTGGGGATATGTCCCACCCATGCCACCCGCAAATTATGTCAATGCACACTATCAAGTCTTTCCCTTTCTCATCTTGCTCAAAAATACATAAAATAACACTTAATTTCAACATTTACTCTCTCTTGATTGAGCCATATGCAAAGCATGCTGAGAGTTAACAAGCCCCGCCCAGTATCAGTTATTGCAACACAAATCATTTATGTAATCCCAACACAAATGGAATAAGTAAATTTCAATTGTATATATATTTAAGTGGATTGAACACAATCAAATTAAGTTAGGACAAAATGTATAGCAATTGTGTTGATTTAACTCATTTTAATTAACCAATCTGTACAAGCAGCCAATATATATATATATATATATATATATATATATATATATATATTTATATATATATTTTTTTTTTTTTTTTTTTTTTTTTTTTGTGTATTTTGTACCTTTAACATATACTGACAACCACCATAATAATGTAGGTAATAAAAGAGGAAGCCACATGAAGAATCAAGAAGTTCATCACAAGTAGTTGTTTCCAAAGGCAGAAGTATATAGAAGGTGCATATTCACGCAAACACAAAACACCATCATGGTGTTTTGTTTTCCAATAAAATGCTCCCTCAATTCTACCAAAATTCGTTTTATGTCTGCACAAATAATTTCACACCGGACTGCTTTGTGAACGAATGTCAATACAAAGGGACAATAAAAAACAGAGGTGCTAAAAAGTTGCTACTCAAGGATAGATCAGTAAACTGTTCGTGATCCAGCTTAAACTGTAATTACAGTCTCCAGAGTGATGAAGCAGTAATGAAGGTGAGAGTACTCTATACAGTTCATCGGAGTTGATTTACGGATATAAAGTTTACCAGTTTATTAAGCACCACCTGAAAAGGCATCTGAAAAAAGATCTTTATCTATTTGTTTACTGTTAGTTGTAATGAGTGTTTCTGTGTACTTCGCTGTGTATGTTGATGATAATGCAAGGGAGAGGGACAGAGTTTAAGGATAATATTTTAATGCACACTTGTACTGTGTTTTATTAAGCTCTTACAGTGATTTTCTAGAGTGAAAATGGGCACTTCTTATTTTGTGTGAAGTACAATAAACATTATAAAACTCATCTGTAAAGTTTTGGCCATCGGACGGTACAACAGGCTTGTACTAATATAGTGGATAAAAACAAGAAGACAATGTAAGTTATAACAGTAATTAAACTAGACTATACCTGTTCTATCTCCATGCAGCATATATTCGCAGTTTCTGACTTTATTGTGCGTCCTGACTGAATCCTGAGAATCAGCTCATGAAGCTCCGCCCTCTTAGGCTGAGCGCAGCAGCTCATTTGCATTTAAAGGGCACACACTGAAACAGCGCGTTTTTGGTCAACCACAAAAATTGGCAATTTTAACATGCTATATAAAAAAATTATCTGTGGAGTATTTTGAGCTAAAACTTCACATACACACTCTGGGGACAACAGAGACTTATTTTACATCTTGTAAAAGGGGGCATAATAGGTCCCCTTTAAGAAACATGATTAATTAAACAAATTCTGGGAATTCTGGGAATGTCAGTTTACAGTTTTTGACTGTAAATTATACATTGGTTTGTTCTTTTTTTTTTTTTTTTACATCTAACTGTAAAATGAACAACATTGTATTTTAAAATTACATGAAATGGTTACATCTTTTACAGTTTATTTCTGTATATAGTACAGTAACTTATTTGTAAAGTTTTTTGTTTTCGTAGAATTTTTACAATATTCTAGAGTTAAAATTACACTATTTTTTTTAAAGTGTAATGTATTAGTAAACATAGTGAACAAATTTCATTGTATAATAGTGTAATAGTGTGCATACTAACAAATGAAATGTAATTGTAAAGTCTTCCTGAAATTTGCATAATTTCATGCAACATAAGTGTACGCCACCTGGTTTTCTCTACTTACGTTTTTTAATGAGCATAAGATTTTGGATCTTATACTGTTATTTCTGTTACTTGAATGTAGTTCATTATAACTTGGCCAAAATCATAATGTGAAATGTCAGAGGCAGAGTTATTTTTCTTCCACCAGTCCAAAAGGAATGGGTATTCCTCTATGAAAGCCTGGCCTGGACCTGCTTACTCCACACTAGCCTAGCCAAATAAATATGGCACATACTGTGGTCTGCAGCGCTGCGTTATGCAGGGCAGGTTCAACAGAAAATTATGATGGACCAGTAGAGTTATAGGCATGTGCACCCTCTAATTTTCCCCTCCTGTGTTTATATGTGGCTTTCCAGGATGAAATTGTTTCCAGTAATCTGGAGCGCACAACTAACAGGCCCAAGCATAAACAGTTGTGAGTCTAGGCCAGCTCTGATGGGTTTTTTCTTGAACAATGCAGATGGAATTGAAACATTCATCACAAGTAAAGAGGAGCTTTCTCTCTGCTTCTCTATCAGTCTTTGGTTCATTGTTCCTTTATTCTGACAACAGTAATGACCTTCAGACTCAGTAACCATTTAATACAGTTTACATTATAATGTTCTTCAGACACTAGACCCATCTATATCATCAAATGAGCAAGTGCCTCCACACTGTTTGGAGGTCACTGAAGAAACTCTAAGCCTGGTAGATTAACCACTGTTGCAATCTCTTTTCCACAGCCTAGAGACTTTCATAACGCTTGTTTATAATCGCAAACAGAAACAGCACTTTAAGCCAGGAGTGATTCTTTCCACACAGTCACATTACATTTAAAATCATCCAGGAACAGTTGGCACATAGTCCAACAGCATCTTCGAGAAGTATTGCATGCATAAATTCAGAATATTTTCAGGTAATTATGAAAATGTGGTCAAATGTTGTCATGGTGTGATCAATCAATGTTTAGGCACAAACAAGGTATGTTTCAGGTTAGTTTGCACCAACACTGGGTTTTAGGCACCATGAATGTGGCTCGGCTTTTAGTGGTGTTCATCACCATATAACTTGCACTCCATGGCTGACCTGCTCCAGTACAGGTTTTGTTCTGAGTAAGAGATCTCAAACTGAAACTGGACCAATCAGCTGTGAGCAAAGTGACACATGTCTGACACAATAAAGTCATTCCCCCAGTTTCTATTGCTCAAAATTAAAGGTCACTACATTGTAAAATATTTTTAAAGACAAAATTGTCTGGCTTTTAGTGATGGTTATTAAAATGATTTTTTATGATTTATATACTTTTTTTTATTATTATTATACCCCTAATCCATTGGTCTCAAACTCAATTCCTGGAGGGCCACAGCTTTGCACAGTTTAGCTCCAACCAGCTCCAACTCACACCTGCTTGGAAATTTCTAGTAATCCTGAAGACCTTGATTAGCTGGATCAGGTGTGTTTGATTAGGGTTGGAGCAAAACTGTGGCCCTCCAGGAATTGAGTTTGAGACCACTGCCCTAATCCATTACACATGAACAATTTTAGTTAAAAGTATTTAGTTTGAATGAATATCAGCTCATATGTAATATCAATAAGATTTGGAATCGGTAGATAAAGCTTTAAAAATGACTATATGTCAGTTTACATGTTCAAGTCTCTGTAAACCTATATATATTATTAACTATAAAAAAGTAACTTCTCAAATTTCACTTGCACTAATTTAACAAGATATTTTCTTCTTGCTGTGTAAATGCATTTATATAATTCATGGTCTGTTACAGTGAATTTATCAGGAGGTAATGATCGCACAGACAAAACAGAAGTTCAAACACACAAACCACTGTTTCCTAAACCAAAATGACTCATTCTTAATGCACTGACAAACAAACAAACAAACTAAAGAGGACTCTGACATCACCACCTCTGTGCCTACTTTTCACGTTCCAAGGCCCATTCGCCCAGATGTCATGGAGCAAGAGCCAGTACCAAAGGTACGTCATGTCATGGCCACAACTCGTTACGTCATGGCCACCATGTCAGAGCGTTCTGTCATAACCACAGCGGCAGAGTCTCTTCACGTCCTGGTCCCAGGTCCAATGGTACCAGTGATTTCAAGGCCGGTGGTCCCAAGTCCGGTGTTCTCAGTGCCTCGAAGTTTGGTGGTACCGGATGTGGTACCAGTGTGGAGACACTGGAGTAGAAGGAAATATCTGATTGAAACAGATACTGTTTATTGGTTGATTGACCGAGGGATTGACGGATTCATTTATTTATATTTTTTTAGGGAGAACTACAGAATTTCTCAATAATCTTCAGCTATTAAATGATATGAGGGGTTGAGCCATTTGGTTTCATATTTTAAAAGTATGGCAATGACAAATTATCAGAAAGTGTGCTAATTTTGCAGCATTTCCTTTACATGCATCCCATAAAACCAGCCAAATTTAGTTGCAGTGACTTCATAAAAAAAGAAAAAACTGCATTAAAATGTATTTCCTTGCAATATGGCTGAAGATGCAATAATCCAAATTTTATTTATTTATTTGCTTGCTTGCTTGCAGCACATTAAAAACATCATAAGAGATTCCAAAATAGGGATATAAACAACTTAATGGGAACATGCCTGTAATTCCAAGCATATCTTTCTGTTCCCATTCAGTCGGTCACGTTCGACGTACGTCTCCGTTCCCTCCTTCAGGGAACGAGGGTTACCTATGTAACCGAGACGTCATTTTTAAATCCTCTTAGAATACATACAGTAGTACAATGCATTCTTCACATAATATTTCATAAAGCAAATAAGCACAGTCATTAGCACTTTCTGTTCCATAAATACCTATAAAAGCATGGTATTCCTATCCTGTTTGTAGATGATCATCTATGCTGTTCTCAGTTCCCGACTCAAACTTTCAAAACTTTAAACACAATAAAGAATCAAAACCATTTCACTACATGGAATGGATAGTGGATATAAATAATTTCTGTATGATATAAATTTGATGATAAAAAAAAGATTCAGTGGAATATTAAAAAAAAAAATCAGATAGTGTGTGACAGATGCCACATATCTGCGTTTTTGCAGTAAGTTGGCTTGAGAAAGCTATCTATCTATCTATCTATCTATCTATCTATCTATCTATCTATCTATCTATCTATCTATCTATCTATCTATCTATCTATCTATCTATCTCATTAAAACATGCTAGCATTGTGTAAAATCATGCTAGCAGCATGCTAAAAATGTGCTAATCATGTCAACAACATTTTAGCAATGTGCTAGCAACATGCTAATTCATGCAAGCAACATGCTATCAAAACATGCTAATAATGTTAAAAAATGCTAGCAAAGTGCAAAATCATGCTAACACATATCTATCTATCTATCTATCGTCATGATAGAATTTTGTAAAATCATGCTAGCAAAATGCTAAAAAAACTCGCTAATCATGTCTTCAGCATACTAGCTATTCATGTTAACAATGTGTTAGCAATGTATTAAATCATGTTAACAACATGGCAATCATGTTAACAACATGCTATCTTTGGTAGTCATGCTTGCAACATGCTAACAATGTTTTAATCAACAACATGTTAATTCTAAATCTATCATTCTGACCATTAAACTTTAAACTACTTTATACTTCATACTTCAAACTGAAAACCCTTCAAATTTTCTGGTCCAACCTAAAGTTTGTCCTGAACTTTTTTTTTATCTAGTTTCTTTTGAAATTACAGTACAAGGATCAGCAAATGAACGTGAATGAAGTTCAAGTTCTTTCACGCTCTTTGATATGAGGTGAAGAAACTAGAGGCTGGTGCAGAAACAGGTCTTAACCTGCTAAGCCCATTGTGGATCATCTATTTTGGTAACAAGGTCTCCTCACCTTGATACTGTATAAAACCTTGAGATGGAAGAAAGAATACATTGAGACTGCCAATGAAACTAACAGAGAACAAAGTTACTCAAGTGAAGAGCTGTATTCTAGAGTCTGCACACAATGTAATGAAGACACAAGGCTGGAAAGGTTTTTTGTAAAATCAACTTATGATACATTACAATATAAAATTCAGGCTTGCAATGAATTTGGTTTCAGAGAGTTCTATTGAGAATTTTAATTTTAATTTTAATTTTAAAGGCACTTATTTGTGGTGCTTATTTATTTGTGCAGCAACAAGCATTTACTGAGGCTGTACATATATATTCAGCTGAGATACTGTATTATATATCAAAACCCATAACAGTTCTAAGAGCTTATTACTTTTTATCCAATCAGACATATGATGTCCCCCACCTTCATTCAGCCATTTACACATGAATCCACTTGTCATGTCACAATTATTCATATAGCACTTTATCCACCTTATTTTAAATGAAAGATTGGGCATGGCCATTTGTAAATTTAATTTATCTGGCTTCTGGGGTCATCCACTTGCAATTACTTTTAGCAGTACAAAAACAGCTCATTATGTGCTTGATAGTGCAAAATGGTAAATCTTTACATAGTTTGTGTTTTGTCATAATCACTGGTTTGTAGAGCAAATAGGTCATCAGCTGGGAAAAAAAAAATCTGAAAGTGTTTCCAACTATATTGTTTCTTTGTGTTACAATAGAGACACGGAGGCAGACGTAAAAGCAACACAGGTTTGTTTATTGTAGAAACAGCAGAGCAAATGGTTATGGAGAGATGATTAAGCAGTTCTTGAATGTTGAAGAGAGGGTGATTCTGTCCTTATCGTGTTTTCCAGATGCGGAATAAGACTGGCGTTGGAGGATGATGGCGGAGACACTCACACACACGCTAGCAGGTAGGCACACGAGGAGAACAGGAGACGAAGCAGACGAAGCAGACGAAGGAGACGAAGGAGACGAAAGGAGACGAAAGGAGACGAAAGGAGACGAAAGGAGACGAAAGGAGACGACAGGAGACGACAGGAGACGACAGGAGACGACAGGAGACGACAGGAGACGACAGGAGCAGGTAAGTATGGCGTTTGGCGTCCTTAAGGTAAGTATGGCGTTTGGTGTCCTTAAGGTAAGCATACAAGGGTTTGTAGTGCAAACAAGACCAGACAGTGAATGTGTGTGAGTGTGGTGGTTATATGCTGGTGGTGATTGCAGTGCAGATGAGCTTCAGGTGGCGGTGATCAGTAAGCTGGTGATTGAATGCGTGGGTAAGGGAGTGAGGTGGAATCTGACATGTCTGTGACACTCTGTGCCATTATCATTATAGTTGTGGTGTGGACTATGCTATTCTTTTATATTTAGAACAATTTTTGGAACTGTATATTTATCATTTTCATTAAAGTTATCATCCTTTGGGTGAACTGTCCTTTAATGTTGTAAAATTAATCAATTACGAAACAAAATCAATTTTAGCTATAAAGCAGCTCTACAAAGACAATGTTGATTCAATTCAGTTCAATAACAGTGCTGTTGCTAAGTTATTGTCACTCAATCAGGGGTCTTCTACCCTGCTCCTCAAGGGCTACCATTCTGCAGAGTTTAGCTCCAACCCAATCAAGGTGCTTAAGCTAAATCATTGCTGCGTTAACTCTACTTTTAGATTTAGGCCCTGTTTGTGGTTGATCAGATCCCAAGTGGACGACGCTAAATACAGGTGTAAATGGGGTGTAAAACATTTTGAGCTTGTTCACTTTCGACTACTTCCAAAGGGAGCTGAAAATGCATTTGACGATTGCTTTCATAGTGTAAGCGCTCATGAGGTCGAACGAGTTTGAACAGTGCAAAGGACTTCCTACTATCCACCTACTGACCTAATGCATAAACATTATGGGAAGTGCGCTAGACAGACAAGATTTAAACTTTGTCAGCTGAAGACCCAAGTTTGAAGACAAAAAATGTACCAAGATGGTTTGAAGATGACAAATGTACCAAGCACAATGTTCTCTCACCATTTCTGATTTCTAACATGCACTCACCGCATCCTCTGTGGTCTTGCGGCTATCAGAGCAGAAACGAAAGCTGATGCACTCTGTGTTTTTCCGTTGTCTCTGGGCATGTTCATATGTAAATTGTGCAAGCTTATTTTGACCATTAGATTGAAAGATCTGAAAAAAAACAAAAAAACAATACATTTACCCGACCATAGACCCTCCCCTCGAAGAAATCAGGACAGAAGTGGTTGAAAGTGGACAAAAGAGACAGATTACAATACCAGATATAAATGGGTATGTGTCTCCCTCGTCTACTTGTGATCTGATCGACCAAAATGTGATCTTAATACCAGTTGTACCAGGGCCTCACACTCACAAACTTCCTTAACCCTTTGATGCACAACATGGGTCAAAAATGACCCGGTTGAGTTTTTATTTTCTATATCTTTGCAAGAAATTATTTTAATCATTCAGTATTCCAGGTATTCCTCAATTAACTTGTTTTTGATCATCACAAATCCTCATTTTAATTTTTTCTTTCTTACTTTTTTAATAAAAATCATTTTTGTATCACTACCCTTCTAATGTGCAACATGGGTCAAAAATGACCCGTATTCATTTCCTATGTAATTTCAATCATGGTTGACTGTTTCTTTGCTGAATCTATAAAAGAAATGTATTTTATCATTCATTTATTCCAGGTATTCCTTAAATATCTTGTTTTTGATTGTAAAAATCATTATGTTCATTTTTTCTTTCTTACTTTATAAACAAACACAGTTTTTGTCTGTCTACATCAATTTTACACACATGGGTCAAAAATGACCCGTATTCATTTCCTATGTAATTTCAGTCATGACTGAGTGTTTCTTCTCTGAATCTTTGAAAGAAATTTATTTTATCATTTATTTATTTCAGGTATTACTTAAATATCTTGTTTTTGATTTTCTACAAATATTTATGTTTATTTTTCTTTCTTACTTTATAAACAAACACAGTTTCTACATCAATTTTACACACATGGGTCAAAAATGACCCATATAGAAATCTTTAAGATTTGCAAATTATCTTAAAATAAAATCTTAACAAGGCTACTTTTGTATATTTGATGGATGTAAGTCTTATTATATTTAATATATTAGGCTATATATTTCATAATTTTTAATTTTTTGTCATAAATCAATGCAATTGGTCATCCTTTATGTCTGTCAGCGTTCCTGAAATGTAACAGTTTTGGACAAATACAACATGAGTCAAAAGTGACCCGAATTAGTTATTTTCTATATCGCATATATTACAATAAATTAATTTTATCATTCATTATTCCATCTATTACTCAATAACCAAATCCTTATTTTAATTTTTCCTTTCTTTTTGAATGAATTTTTTTGAATGTGTGTGTCATTACCTTTCTAAAGGCCAACGTATACTTCACTTTTTATGTGTACGTGAGGGTCAGCATACAGATTTTTGTAACTTTTTATAATTTCCGCCGGATTTCTGTAACTGTGTATGTGCAACCCTGCACATACACATTTAAATTGCGTTTGACTGTTCGCAAAGTACACTTTCAGCTTTTTTACAGTGATGTCATCATCCACCTCAGTTCTGTTGAGGACCAGCCATTAACACTCTAGATAAAGAAATTCAAAATCACTGTTGATCGATACACTTATTATATATTTTCACTGTTGGACAGAAACCTTGTTCAAAACTGTTACTTTTCAGGAACACTAATAGATGTAAAAGGTGACCAGTAGCATTGGTTTATGACAAAAAATACAAATTATGAAATATAATATACAGCCTATTATATGAAATATAATATGTCTTTCATCCATCAAATATACAAAAGCAGCCATGTTGAGACATGAAATGTGTGGCGGATGAACAGTTGTCTGCAGTAAATATGTTCCTTCTTGCGAAAATTTGCAAAGGTTTCTATATGGGTAATTTTTGACCCATGTGTGTAAAATTGATGTAGAAATACAAAACCTGTGTTTGTTTATGAAAAAAAGAAAGAAAAAATAAACACAATGATTTGTTAAAATCAAAAACAAGATATTTAAGTAATACCTGAAATAAATAAATTATAAAATAAATTTCTTTCAAAGATTCAGCGAAGAAACACTCAGTCATGACTGAAATTACATAGGAAATGAATACGGGTCATTTTTGACCCATGTGTGTAAAATTGATGTAGACAGACAAAAACTGTGTTTGTTTATAAAGTAAGAAAGAAAAAATGAACATAATGATTTTTGTCAATCAAAAACAAGATATTTAAGGAATACCTGGAATAAATTAATGATAAAATACATTTCTTTCAAAGATTCAGCAAAGAAACAGTCAACCATGATTGAAATTACATAGGAAATGAATACGGGTCATTTTTGACCCATGTTGCGCATTAGAAGGGGTTTTCATAGCTTGTGCATCAAAGGGTTAAGCACTTCCCCCTGGGGGAATCCCCACCACCATTCTGAAGTGCGTTCAACTTCGTCAAGCGGGTGAGGGAAGTTTATTTGGACAGACCCTCGACCCCTCGATTTTGAAGGAGAGAGTAATATATCATATATACTCAATATATACACTTCAGGTAGATCACGATTGTGACGTCACAGCAGATCACGCTTAATTTACCCCCACCCCATACAACTCTAATTTATGATATTGGATTTATTTTTACATTTAACCACATAATACGTGTAGCTACCTTAAGCTGACTGTTATAGTTTATTGCGTTGTTCATTTGTGTAATTTTTTTCCAACCCAGCCCAAGCAAAATAAACTTGACTTGTCTTGCCATAAAACAAACTCATAAATTTTTTTTTTTTTTTAAAAAACCCTGTAAATAATTAATCTGCTGTATTGTAATTCCAGTGATTCCATTTAAACACATTGCAAGGGTTACGCCAACAGTGGTCACTGTGCAACGTAAGCAACATCTGCGTGAACAAGATGGAGGGAAGTTACCGATGGAAAGGCATAAAAAATTGAAAAAAAAAAACAGCCCAGGTGTGTTAGATCAGGGTTGGAACTTAAGTCTACAGGAAGGTCTCCAAGAGCAGGGTTGGCTTCCCCTGCACTAGATTACGTGGACATGGATGCTCAGAATAGAAATCATTCATTCCTGACTGATCCACTATCACTGGAACTGATAGAACAACAATGAGAGATTTTTTCATCTCTTTTTTGTCTATTATGTGACCAAAATCACAGTGGTAATCTCTCCCGTCGCAGTATCGAGTGAGCATGCCGTGCCACTCCCCTGGCAGTATCCACACTAACCTTCCCACCTCCCTCTCGCTGCTCTTTTTTTCTGTCTAAACTTGAGAAAAAAAAAAGCCAAACAACTTACTCACGCAGGAGGTTTGCACGAGATCCTAACGTCCCCTCCCCCATCTGAGTCTGTTCTGTTCTGACTACTGTTTCTCTTGCACTGCTTTGCTTTTCTGTGGAGAAGCACTGAAAGAGTAATTGTCCTCAGATTAAAGATGACAGAAACAAGGGAAACCCATTTTGTCAGTAGATCTTCTTGTTATCTTCTTGTATGTTCTTGCCCAGAGGATTGTTTTCCTTACATGGTTTAGGAGACGTTTCATTTCATGTTTCTCATAAAATTCCTTTTGAGAAATATAAATGCATAACTGAGATTATTGTAATTATTGTAAGACAACAGAGGTATGAAATTATTGTGGTTGGCAGCTTTGATCATTGGGAGAACATAGAAGAAATTTTGGAGTTCACATTGAGATATTTAACTTTTAATTGCAGACTTTAGTATCAAGGCAAATCGGAGCACTGTTTGAGACATTGATGAGTTCTTTTGTGAAACTCAGAAGATGTAGTTTTCTATGGAGAATCTTGCTTAAAACAAGAAAAAGAAAAGAGTTTGCTAACAGAGTAAGAAAAATAAACTTAATTCAAGATACGTTCATAAGAAACATTTTCAATTTTATGTCCCAACTATACAGTATGTATCTTGCTGGAAAATAACAAAAATACTGAATAAGAAATAAAAAATTTCAGTGCATTTGCAATTTGTTCTTGTTGAATTCTTGTGTTGGTGAATTTACTGCAATGTAATATATAAGTCACTAAACACTGTATTAGCATGAAACAATGTGTAAGAGCTCTGCGTGATTGCCAAATGTCTGGCTAGGATCTGTTCACTACGTCAGGCAACAGATGATCTGAGAGATCACAGCTAAACTTTCAGAGAAAGAGCATCTGGTTGCAGCAAAGATGAAAAAGGGCAGGATCTAAGCGCAGCCATTTATTTATTAAACACAAACTCAAAATAACAAAATACTAGAAAAACTTGAACAAAACAACCAAACAATATCCGACGAGGACAGACAATGAGTAAAAAAAAAAAGGGGCTTAAATAACCAGGCAATCTAATCAATGAAATGAACAACAGGTGCAACAACTCAAACAATCAATGAAAAACCATGGAAATAAACTGAAATACAGGAACAAAACACATGGAAAACCCACCCAAAACAAAAACAGATGATCCCTTACACACATAAACACACGCAAAACAATTTTTTTCTTTCTTAGCATTTTTCAAATATCTAAACATTCTTAAATTAAGACACATCTACGAGAAGCAAAATTACTTTTATATTATCTTATATATAGATATTGATGACTGGTTTCACAGATAAGGCTTAAGCCTAGCCCCAGACTAAAATTTACATTTAAGCTGTTTTAACTGACATTTCTTAAAATATGTCAGTGCCATTGTTTTGTCTCAATATGCACTCCAATAATGCTTCTTAAATGCACCAATAATGCTACAAAAAAAGCTACTTAAATGCTACTTAAACCTAATTGAACTAAGACTTACTCCTGGCTTAATCTAAGCCTTGTCTGTGAAACCAGGCCTAAATCTTGTTAACTGAAAAAAAATAATAATAATACATTTTGTGGTCTACCAGTGGGGTCAGAAAATAAACCTAAACAACAAAATAGTTTTTTCTTTTTTTTTTCTTCTTATTTTAAGCTTAAACTTACTTGATTTTGATGAATGTTACAGAAAACAAGACTTAGGCCTGTGGCTTGTACCATGATGGTAGTTAAACAAACTCAGGATTATGGGGTTAGTTTCAAGTTGACAAAACCAAACCATTCCAAACGGACTTTGTTGCTACTATGATGCTGATCATCAGCTTACATCAACTCAGGCTTTGATCCCAAGTTTGTGGAGCGCACATGAATGCATGACATCAGTGGATAAATGAAGAATTTAAACACATTTACACTAAAGAAAATATGTGTCCATGAAAGAGGACAAATAAAAGAAATTATCTTGCTCTATCAGTGTGTAACGAAGGGAGACTCAGGCAGGGGATCCAAATGCAGCTTTATTAAAAGGTGAGCGTGGTCGTACAGGCAGTGTAAATCAGGAGCAAACAGGTACAGCAGAGGGTTAGGCAGAATCGTAGTCAGGGCACAGGCAGAAGATCGAGGCAGGGATGATGGGAAATGTAGTCCGGAACTGACAGGATTCGTGACACAGTGCAAGTCAAACTTGCGAAGTAAGTTTATATAGTTGATAATATATATATATATATATATATATATATATATATATATTCTTATTTTCAAATCTCCCTCTTTCTCGTTCTCTCTCCTCGACCGTCATATGCCCCCTAATGCTGATTGGTTACATGTTTGTTGTTGGTATTGGCCCTACTATAACAGTGTAATACTGAGTCCACCTTTAAGAATGTTTAGATATTTATACTGGAAAACAAGACAAAAATACAGGATGTTTATTTTATTTTATTTTATTTTCAATTTTATTTATTTTAGTGCAGAGACCTTGAAGTCAGAGGATTCTAGAGTTTTATTTGTCAATGTTAGATTTTAAACACAACTTGCCCCATATGAGATATGTGGAACAAGCCATGACAGGCCCGGAGCCTGCAGAGACTAGTGTAACTTACTGAAGCAGGAGAGCTTTAAAACAACTTTCATGCAGCTGATTGTATAATGACAGCTTTTAACAAGGGTGCTAATAGTTTACTCCTTGACTGACATTCACAAGCTGGTATGCAGATCTGTTGAGCCGCCGTCTAGCCGTTACAGGGTAAAATATATAAATGTAGGTGATCACTTACTCCAGATATGGCCTTCAATGTCAAATCTATGGGATTATTATGGTCTATCAGATAAAAAAAAAAAAAAATCTGCTTTATAAGGTCCTTGAGTCTGTGTCTGTGTCAATCAAAGGTAGTGTGAGGCAGGGTAAATTTGGCTCTTCTTACAGTCTGGATAATTTTTTAAACAGACTTACAACCTGCATTACAGTCTAGCTGATGCAAATCGGCCTTGAAATTATATTATTATAATCATAATACATATTGAACTCAATATTGCATAATTGGCTACAACCAGTCAGTTAGAAGAAACCCACAAGTTTCCTGTGAGTTGCAATTACAAGACAAGATTAGGATTTTCTAAAGAAGAAATATATATATATATATTAAAAAGTTTAAAAAACAATTAATATCCAGTATTATTATAGATATTAGTGCTGAATAATGACACTAGAGCTGCTTTCCAGCTAAAATTGAATTTGTTTCATAATTGGTTAATTTCATTATTTATTTAGCTGTTTATTACTGTGAAGCTGCTTTGAAACAACCTGTATCGTATAAAGCGCTATATGAATAAATGTGACTTGACTTATCATATTAGTGTGTTGTGGGTTGCCAGGCTTCTGCAGTGTGGTTGTTAAGAACTGTGTCCCAGTTCAGAGGCTGAATCCTTCAAAGCCCACGAAGGTCGAATCAATTTTTGTTAAATGGGACAGTCTAGCCTACGGAGGATTGTTCTTGTTGCCTAGCAACTGTGACAGCTGCCGCTGACCAGCGGCAGTAATGTTTGTACTGGACTTTTTTGAAAGTTGTATTCAACTGTCTGACGCAATCAGCCTTCAAAGGATGCAGCCTCTGAATTGGGACACAGCTAAGGTGTTTAATGTGTTGCTGTGCGGTCGCTAAGGAGTTCCGGATGGTTGCTAAGTGCTTGCTTAATTTTACCAGTGCAACCATGGTAATCTCAGCCAGTCTTTAGGTGTTCAGTTGTGTGTAAAGACAGATAAATGCGGCGAATTCACGTCAATATTCAATATATTATGTATTCTGCACCTTTATTTTTGTGTGCAGATAACTCTTTTTCAGCCGTGCCCCATTCTTCAAAGACAACAATTACAGCTGGCACAGAAATGAAGGAGGGAACACAGTGCTTCTCCTCACCTGCAAATGAACTTGGTTTCTTGCAATCTTAATTGCTAGTACCGGTGCATTTTTGCTTCCACCTGCTCTGACAGATTGTTTACCGCAGCCCTGAGGTGAGAAGACAACATAACCAAAATAGAAACTTCAGCAGGCAGCAGCCTGTTCCGCACAAAGCCATCCAGGTTATTTACAGCATCTCCATTTATTTTTCATAGGGTTGAAAGGTTCATTTGCAGCAAAGCCACAAATGAGAATGAGAGAAAAGGGATGATGAACAGGCAATTTGAATAACACCAAACTGCAATTGCCAAAGTAAAGTGTTTTATCTGATGTGATGTTTCTTAGCGTTAGATTGTACTAGTTCTCTTCTGTTAGTCTGGGGAGCCATTGTGTTCAGAAGGCAAAGCCGAACCCGGCGACCTGTTGAACGTTGATAGGTTCAAGCTTGTTTGCATACAGTTGTCTGGATGCTGAAGTGTCACAATGTCGACCATTATAACAAAAATCGTAGTGTACGGTTTGAATGCGGCATGCGATGATACCTCAACAATCTTATCTATCTCCCAAACCACGGCAGCTTATGCAATGTCAATTACATTCAAATGCACAGTTAAGGGAAGCAAATGCAAAGCAGAACGCTTGTTTTCTGTCTGTTTGGTGAATGATATCTCATTGCAAATCTCTGGGACTTCCAAGCATATTTTCATGAATCACTGATAACCTGAGGGAGAAATGCTACAGAGAACAACCATCAAAGCAAATAACATTAATTCTGGTAACAATGTCAGACAGCAGTATGAAATCCTTTCACACAATGATCCTCCCTTGGTTGTTTCACTGTCAACAACAACTTGATTTTCTCGAATGATTCATCATTCACTCCTGTTTTTCAGTTAACTGAGAAAGCAGAGATCTCCATGACTGTATAACATTTAAAAGTCAGAATCTCTCTCTCTCTCTCTCTTTTTTTTTTTTTTTTTTTTTTTTAGCATTAACGCAACTCAAGTAATCAAGTGATCAAGTAATCAAATGATGGTACATAGAAAGATGTGGGGCAGCTTTCCTTTTCTGTTGGTCTGAAATATTAAAGACAATTTTATTAACTTTTTCAGCTCAATTTGTGGATCCATATTTTCAGAAGGTCTACTAATCTTTTAAAAGAAAAAATGTGTATTGGACCTTGTACTAACACCTAGAGTAAAGTGGATGCAGCCATTGTAGATATGGCCATGATCAATTCATTATTAAGCATCTAATTTAATTAATTTAGATATATTAAGTGATTTATTTATTATTGTGTATATAAGGGAGCTACCAAAATAAAGTGAGTAGTACTCAACTAATTGTCTGATCTCCATGAAGTGACCTACTTCACTTAAAACAGCTTTTCTTTGACCACTGTTATGACATGATTTTAAACATAAGTGCAATTCATTTCTTTAGCAGGCAGTGAACGTTGATTTGATGTGATTTTTAAAATAAGTACAGTTCTACAACAGGAAGTGGACCTAAAAGCCTTGTGTTAAGTCGTTCTTGGCCTAGCTTATCTATTTGAGGTTTGAAGTGCAAAAACCAAAGTCATCAAAGTAAACACCCTTCACATGCCAACGCAGCACTCCGAGCTTAAAAGTTAACTATTTTTGAATGATGATGACTATGTTTACTTGGTTGTCAATCAAAGTCAAAAGCAGAGGTCCCGAATCCGACCGCAAACTATAGCTGGGTGAAACTCGCACTTGAAGCATTCGCAGAGCGTGGCTGGGAGTCGGAGGTGTCAGCAGGGCCGGTCTTGTCTCTGTTCTGCTCCTCTTGTTTGGCCTCAGGCGTCTTTCGTGCAGACTCAACTGGGATCCCCTGCAGGTGAAGGTGGCTTAGATAATATCACAGTTACTACACGCAGAACCTGTTTGGGTTATTTTCAAAACGCGAGGGGAGGGAGAAGTACAAGAAAAAAATGCAGCCACAGCAACAAAGAGGCCTGCGTGCAAACAGCGTCAGGAACTCCCTTCAGGTGAGCGCGTGGAAACACGGGCTTTGCACGAAACGGCCACATGCGTAGAAACGGTTCAATGGTTCACACTTCGGTGAGGGTGTGCGTGCGCAAGCGAGATGGCTTATGAAAACAAGAGTCACTCGTGGGGCATGCAGAGCATGTTTCGTAACAAAGCAGATCGGATTTATGACAACTGTGAACCTGGCGCTTTTATATGCGGATTATCGAATGCCTATTAGAGCACTGTTTGTGTTGTCTTTGGCAGGTCTGAACCTGCTTGACCCAGTCACCCGCAGCCTTCGTTGTCTTTTTAATGATCGCATTTCCAGTCAAAGAAACAGTCACGCAGAACCCCCCCTTTCTTAGTTTCTTTAACAGACAGCCTCTCTGTCACAACAAATTTAGATAAGTGAAAAACAGGGGTGAATTATGACATTTGAGTCATTGCTCAATGGCCAGTTTGGGGAAAATCGAGACGTTGTTTTGCCTCTTTACTGAAGAAAGTCAAGCCGACAGGGAAGGATAGCTGCGTGTCAGCTGCAGGCTTTCGTAAACAGAGCTTGCTGGTGGTCCGAGGGGGAGCCGAGCAGATGTCTGCCGAGAGGTAGGCGGCATGCAGCCCCTGGGTTTGATCAATGGCAGCATGTACGCCATGATGCAATCGAAGCTGACAGCCCAGTTTAGCAATATTTATTTCCTCTACGCATGCCAACTGCAGCCAGGTCCTGAGAGCGCTTAAGTGCGTGCGTGTTTAAAGCTGAAGTGTATCATTTCTGCGCCACTGGCGTCACTAAACAGAGCTGCAAAACTGACTAATGTTTTCAAAGAGGTTTCCCAAACATGCAATCCAGTGAGATTACATAACGGCAGAGTCCTTATTTAATATACATGCAGTGGTAACCAAAGACATTTTTGCCATGGTATTTGCTGAGGACAGAGAATCAGAATGGACAGAATTGAACTTGTAGGCATACTAACCACTAGGCCATGACTCCATCCGAATAGTATTTTTTAGAAATTAATTTCATATTATTTAAATAGTGTGTAATGAACATAGAAAACGCACCCCAGTAAAGGATTTGTTCGTATTCTTAAGTGTATGTTAAGCTTAAACTGAATTGATCTGGATAATGCACCAACTTTGCAACATCAACAAAGTTATTGAACTGAACTGAATCAAAACTGAAGTGAATTGAGCTGAATAGTGACATTGTCTTCTGTAGAGCTGCTTTACAGCTGAAATTTATAATTGAATTCATAATTGAATTTTACAACCTTAACATTTTTATTGTATTACTGTGAAGCTGCTTTGCAACAATCTGTATGTATAAAGCACTATATAGTTGTGAGGATATGTCATATGTCAGCATATCTCTCCATTATTTGGTCCTCGTCTGTGCAGTCAAACATGCTGCATGCTTTGATGTTTACATAAGGGTGTAAAACATCAGTTACTGAAGACATGCTGTGCACACTGACACTGATGATTACAAATGAAGGGTGTTTCCCTTATAATCACTGGACATCTGTCTTTCTCTGTCTCAACATATTTATATAATCACACTAGATACTAACAGTCAAGGTTGTAACCACCATAAACATTGAGGGGGACAACAATTAGAAATGGTCAAATGACAAGTTTAAAGAGTTTTTTTTTTTTTTTTCATCAGTCTAACAACACTCTATAAAAAATTGAGAATGCAATTCAAACCAAAGAAGACAGGCAGAAGGCGAGTGCAAATTTCAACACAATGCATAGTTTAAATGGGGACCTATTATGCCCCTTTTCACAAGATGTAATATAAGTCTCTGGTGTCCCCAGAATGTGTCTGTGAAGTTTCAGCTAAAAATACCCACATATAATTTATTATAGATTGTCAAATTTGACCCCTATTTGTGTGCTGTTTTTGTGTTTGTCCCTTTAAATGCAAATGAGCTGGTGCTCCCGGCCTGCTTTCCAAAAGAGGGCGGAGCGTTAACAGCTTGTGCTTCGGTTGCTTGGCAACAACAAAGCTAGAGAATCTCACGCAGTCAAAATGACGATGCCCAGCCTTACATTGTTCAAACAAGAGTTGGAGAGACTCAGTTACAACTTTTAGAATGCAACTGGACGTTTCTGAATGGTTAGTGGATAAATTTATGTAGTTGTTGTGGAGATTCAGTTCATTGACTAGCATGTGCCGTCATGTTAATCTTTTGTGCAAAACTCGTATGGACGCCCACTATACATAGTGTACCTGTTTGCTAAACAGAGCCATACAGTCTAATGTTTATGATTGCTATCAAATGCTGTGAATGGTCTAATATTTTTTACAAAATATCGCTCTGACAGAAAGGCTCCTTTTTAGCAATTGAGCTTGCCAGGGTAAACTTGCAGGCTATCCAAGCTAGCAAGGCTCTAAATAGTTTTCTTTGCTCATCTGTGCAGCCAACGGCAGAACAGTTAGCATGCTTTGGTTGATCTTTTGCCATGGCCTTAGAACTGGTAACGTTACACCGTTTTTGCTCGAAAAAAAAAAAAAAAAAAAAAAAATGATGGCGCAGTGGGTGGAAAAGTGCAGATTAAGGGGCAGTAATATTATAATAAGATCCCCTACCTATACGTCACAACGGGAGCAAAACCTGAGTGGCATGCTTACAGAGAAAGGCATTAAAAAACAAAGTTACAGGGTTATCCTTTTTCACATTTTTTGGGTTGGTAGATGCACCGGAGACCCGATTATAGCACTTAAACGTGGAAAAAGTCTGATTTTCATGATATTTCCCCTTTAATAGTAAAGGAGTGCGAGATAAGAAGTAGCAAATCAGTTATTATTTGACAGCTGTTTTTAATGATTGAAATATTAAATCACTGACAGTAATGTCCAGTGATGCAAACTATTTTTATTATTATTTTTTTTTTTTTTTTTTGTCAAATTTCGTTAAACTAAATTGCCTTTATCATTTATGTGATATTTTATAATAAAATAATATTTGCAAATAGTTCATATGCACTTATAGGTAGGTAATAAAGGCAAAAACTTTTCTTTTTTTTTTTTTTTTCCTGCACTGAGTCAGAAATCTCCACTTCAGCAGCACTTTCATGCACCAAACTTTACCGTTTTTACACTATCTACAGTGGGTACGGAAAGTGTTCAGACCCACTTAAATTTTTCACTCTTTGTTATATTGCAGCCATTTGCTAAAATCATTTAAGTTCATTTTTTTTCCTCATTAATGTAAACACAGCACCCCATATTGACAGAAAAATCTGTCATTTTTGCAGATTTATTAAAAAAGAAAAGCTGAAATATCACATGGTCCTAAGTATTCAGACCCTTTGCTCAGTGTTTAGCAGAAGCACCCTTTTGATCTAATACAGCCATGAGTCTTTTTGGTTAAGATGCAACAAGTTTTTCACACCTGGATTTGGGGATCCCCTGCCATTCCTCCTTGCAGATCCTCTCCAGTTCTGTCAGGTTGGATGGTAAATGTTGGTGGACAGCCATTTTTAGGTCTCTCCAGAGATGCTCAATTGGGTTTGGCTGGGCCATTCAAGAACAGTCACGGAGTTGTTGTGAAGCCACTCCTTCGTTTTTTTAGCTGTGTGCTTAGAGTCATTGTCTTGTTGGAAGGTAAACCTTTGGCCCAGTCTGAGGTCCTGAGCACTCTGGAGAAGGTTTTCATCCAGGATATCCCTGTACTTGGCCGCATTCATCTTTCCCTCGATTGCAACCAGTCGTCCCCCACAGCATGATGCTGCCACCACCATGCTTCACTGTTGGGACTGTATTGGACAGTGCCTGGTTTTCTCCACACATACCGCTTAGAATTAAGGCCAAAAAGTTCTATCTTGGTCTCATCAGACCAGATAATCTTATTTTTCACCATCTTGGAGTCCTTCAGGTGTTTTTTAGCAAACTCCATGCGGGCTTTCATGTGTCTTGCACTGAGGAGAGGCTTCCGTCGGGCCACTCTGCCATAAAGCCCCAACTGGTGGAGGGCTGCAGTGATGGTTGACTTTCTACAACTTTCTCCCAACTCCCAACTGCATCTCTGGAGCTCAGCCACAGTGATCTTTGGGTTTTTCTTTACCTCTCTCACCAAGGCTCTTCTCCCCCGATAGCTCAGTTTGGCCGGATGGCCAGCTCTAGGAAGGGTTCTGGTCGTCCCAAACGTCTTCCATTTAAGGATTATGGAGGCCACTGTGCTCTTAGGAACCTTAAATGTAGCCGATTTTTTTTTTTTTGTAACCTTGGCCAGATCTGTGCCTTGCCACAATTCTGTCTCTGAGCTCTTCAGGCAGTTCCTTTGACCTCATGATTCTCATTTGCTCTGACATGCACTGTGAGCTGTAAGGTCTTATATAGACAGGGGTGTGGCTTTCCTAATCAAGTCCAATCAGCTGGACTCAAATGAAGGTGTAGAACCATCTCAAGGATGATCAGAAGAAATAGACAGCACCTGAGTTAAATATATGAGTGTCACAGCAAAGGGTCTGAATACTTAGGACCATGTGATATTTCAGTTTTTCTTTTTTAATAAATCTGCAAAAATGTCAACAATTCTGTGTTTTTCTGTCAATATGGGGTGCTGTCTGTACATTAATGAGGAAAAAATGAACTTAAATGATTTTAGCAAATGGCTGCAATATAACAAAGTGTGAAAAATTTAAGGGGGTCTGAATACTTTCCGTTTGCCTGGAAAATCCAGCCTCACCACTGTACCAGCGGATGAGTCTTGTCGCCATTGAATCAATTCGATTTCTAGGGCGGAGCAAATCCGAACAAACAGGAAGCGGAGTAAACCAATCAGAGAAGGGCGGATATGACGTTAACAAAGCGACAAGAGAGTCAACAGCGAAAAGTAAATAATTAATGTGTTTTTGGTCATTAAAAACTGAATTCACGGCTGAAGAGAACAAACTCTCGGGTCTCACGTGCACAATCTTTGATGATATTGAAGGGACTTTCGCCGCACTAGAGTGACGCTGTTTGCATCACTGAAATAAACTAATCTGATTGCACGGTACGGTTTGGAGTTGATTCGAGGCGCGACGGAGGGCGGACTGACCAGACTGATATATCTTGTAGAAGATATATCATTCTGGACTTGCCAGGCAAACTTTATGTACCCACTGTATATTCTGAAGGGTTTTATGGAGCAGTTTGTTCATATATAAAATATATTTAAAGTGCCCCTATTATGCATTTTCGATTGTTACCTTTCATGCAATGTGTAATATAGCTGTCTGCAAAGTTTTACAGGTGAAAGTGCGTGACAAATTAGGTTATTGTTTCCTAAAAGAAAAAAATTGATTCTCAACTTCTGAAATGAGACGTCAGCAATGTCAGTCTCACAATGTCTCACAACTCAACGTTGCATAATGCCAGACTATGGTAGAGCAAAGTAGACCAATCAAAACAGACTGGGGCATCTGACCAATCAGAGCACAGTAGGCTCAAGGGGGAAAAAAGGGGGTTTAGAGAGACTGAATCTTCATACTAATGGTTTAAGACTCTTTGAGAAATGAGGTGACGTACATGTATATTATGAGAAATTTAATGTGTTTTCTGACCTTTAATGCATGAAAATCTATTGTAGGAGACCTCCAAAATAAAATTAGGAACTTTTAAAATAGCATAATATGGACACTTTGAAATTTTATTCCTAAAAACATGGTGAAAATTAGATAATGCCTCATTTGCATATTTAACATAACATTTCAGAAAACGTATAATTTGGAACAGTTGTCTGAATTTACTGTGGTTAATCAACTGGGGAAAGTTGATCTAATAACTATCTAATAGTCTTGAACCTTGAAAAAATTCTTTAATTCCTCTTCAATTCCTTTAGGCCTAATTCTGCAGTTCATGTATTGTTTGAATTCAAACCATTAAAACCATTCTTTCTAAACTTACACCTTCCTATCTAAACATTTTTTTGTTTGTTTTTTTATCAAAAAGTCAAAACAAAATGCGTATCAGAGTAGGTAATTTCCTCGTAATGACACCTTCAGTTGTTTATCTAGTGTGGCTCTCATCCTGTGCTGAGATTTTATAGAGGAGCAGCTTAATATGATAGGCTTGTTTCTCTAACCTATCTTACTCTTTCCAGCTCTACTGGTAATATTTATAGTAGCTTTATTAGTTTACATGAAGGGATTTTAAATAGTTTACATGCATTTTTAGTACTTCAGTACCAGTTTATAGTACCATGCAGTCAAGGACATGTCCTTGCAAAAAAGCAAAAAAAAAAAAAAAAAAAAGCAAAAAATTTAATTTAAAACCTGGCTTTTTATAGGTTTCATCTAAATCAAAACATCTAAATCAATTTAACTCAAAGTAAGGTTTTGTTGTTGGCACTTTCAAAGAAACTCAACATATTTCCAGGTAACCGGGAGCATTCTCATAACTTTAGCTAACGTTCTGGCAAAGTTTCATTCAAAGTTATGAACAAACATTCTTCCAGTAATGTTAATAGAACATTTAGTTAGAGTTACCTGGTCTTTAATAATGTTAGCACAAAAAAACATTATTTATACATCTTTCATAGGTCTTTTTTTTCCTCAAACTTTTTATTTGAATGGTCATTTGTTTATTACATTTTTTTATTTCAGAACGTTCAGAGAACATTTAAAAGTAACATTTCCATAACATTTGCAAATTGATGAAATGGAATGTTCCCTAAACCTTCACATAAACATTTTTCAAATGTTTAAAAAACTGTATATTTTTGAACGTTCAGAGAACTTTAAGAAATAATGTTTTCATAACTTGATGGGAACATTATCACTATGTTCTTAGAACACATATTTGTACAGTTGTATCAGTTTTTAGTGCAAGTGATGTTTGTGTCTGTCGCCACACGTTTATGTCTGTGCTGGTTAAATTTTTGTTTGTTTAACTGAGTGTGTGTTTAGGGTGTGTATGTTCTCCCGTGTGTTATGTGTACACAGCGGGCTTTCTGTATGTCTGGTTGTGTCTTGTGCTGTGATTCATCTCATGTGTATTTGGGTTTCCCACCTGAGCTGTGTCATATTACGGTCTTTTGTCAGTCACCTATTACATGTGTCTAAAAATAGGCCTGATTGTATATGTGGCTACTGATGGCCCCCACCCAATCGACATCAACAATCTAATAAGTTCAAATGATTTATGGACAGCTTTTATGTTAGGCAGGTGTTTGACGTCAAAATGGACGTCAGTATGAGGAATGCAACCACACAGGTAATGGATTTCAAGTTCAGCTTTAGTGCTGTAACCTCTCACCTGGGTGTTGACATAAGATCAGGTTTACGGACAGGCTATTTATAACATTACAGTTGGAAGAGGTTTTATAAGGCTTTGCAAAAGCTTTATTGACTTATCGGCTTGTCCTATTCAATTATTCAAGTCAGTCTGGGCGTTTTTACTGTGTACACACAGGACACTATAGTTACAAGTTGTATTGTGTTTCAAGTACAAAACTTTATTGAGCTGAAGCAGTAAGAGCTATTACAAAACCTAATAATATTCATAAGCCTCCCCATAAAATACAAATATGTATTAATCATATTTTTTACAGCTGAATGAAAAGGCTAAGCGTGTGAACTATGTGGTTCTATTTGCCTGATATTATGTGATGATGCAAGTTACTGTAGTAAGTCCTGTCTGATTTAGTGATTAATTCGTCGTAACATTTTAGCAAGAATGTCCTGGATTCCTGAGCAGGACAGAGTTAATACATGAACATGGGGTTGAGAGATCGAGGTATGTACAGGAGAACAGGTGGGAATTCAATGCCAGGGGCGTTTCTGAACACCCCCTTAAAAACAGCTCTTATTTCAGCATTACAAAGGGAGTACAGCTGAAGCTACAAAGCAAACAGCGAATCAACAGTCAGCCCGTGTATTAAGACAGGCCACTGTGTAAACAGAAATGTGAGAAGATCATCACAAAATTGTAATAAATCAAAGTTGTTTAACATAGATTTTGGAAATGTGTATATAAGAATTAGGTATGCTAATTATTAATCAACAATAGATTAATTGTCGATAATAATTTATCAATAAAACTTATCAAAGTTCGTTTCAGCAAGGCCATCATTAGAGTGCATTGTTTTGAGGTGTGTGCGTCTCATGCACAAAACACATGCAGCAGACACACAAGGAATAATGAAGCGAGTGCGCTGTAGTATATCAATGTCTTCAATATGCAATGGGTTTAGGTAGGCTAGTCGTTTATTTCGAAACATAATTTACCAAGGGTCCAAAAAGCCCTCCAAACAAGTGATTTTACTGAATATAAGAACTACTTAACACCAATAAAAGTACATAGTACACATAGTAAAGAGAGTCTAAAACGTTTTGAGCTCGTCCACTTTTGACCACTTCGGCCCTGTTTACACCGGGTAATTAAGATGCGCTTTTGTCAAACTGAATGTTAGAAATACGGAATGGCGAGAGAACATTGTGCTTGGTACATTTTTGTCTTAAAACCAGACCTGGATCTTCAGCTGAAAAAGTTTAAATACCATCTGGCTTCCACGCTTCCCATAATGTTTACAAGTTAGCTCAGTAGGTGGAGAATAGGTGGTCTTTTGCAGCTTTAAAGGTGCCCTAGAACCAGTTTGTACAAGATGTAATATAAGTCTAAGGTGTCCCCTGAATGTGTCTGAAGTTTCAGCTCAAAATACCCCATAGATATTTTTTTTTATTAATTTTTTTAACGGCCCATTTTGGGGCATCATTAACTACGCACTGATTCAGGCTGCGGCCCCTTTAAATCGCGCTCCCTGCCAACCCCCCCTCACCCTCAAGCCAGCCTAGGTGTATAAGACTCTCTTCTTTCTGATGATAACAATTGGAGAAATATTAATAAATATCCTGACGCATCCAAGCTTTATAATGGCAGTGAATAGGGGTCACTAGTATGAGCTGAAGAAAGTGCCTCCATCCACATCCATCAATCATAAATATGGGCTCCACACGGCTCCGGGGGGTTAATAAGGCCTTCTGAAGCGAAACGATGCATTTATGTAAAAAAATATACATAAGTTATGAAGTCAAATATCGAGCTTCCCACATCGGATCAGAAAGTGAGTCATATACACCTAGGATGGCTTGAGGGTGAGTAAAGCTTGAGCTTATTTTTATTTGAAAGTGAACTAATCCTTTAAGAACACATTTGATCACGAGTGTTTACAGTACAAAAGCAATGCGGTCAAATGCGTTTTCAACTACCTCTGGAAGTGGTCAAAAGTGGACAAGCTCAAAACGTTTTAGACCCCATTTAAACCTATATTTCGCGTTGTCTAGTTGATAGGGTGTTAGCTGGGTGAACACACACAGATATTCCCACCTCTGTTAATAACAGAAACTCAGTTTTTATTGTTCTTGCACTAAAATATGTTTTATGGCATCGAAGTAACCTGTGTAATATTAATAAAACTGCTCATCTCCTTTAGTGATACAAGGTCAGACTCATTCTAAATCTGTTGATGTTTTTCATATAGTGCCTTTACTTGGTGTCATGATGGATATTGAAATCTTGTTATTTATTTTGGTAATGTAATGTTTGTGAACACAATTGTGTATGTCAGGCCATAAATCTCCAAAAACTATGCATGGGTTCTTGCTTTGGTGTTGCCACCCCTCATAGACCTCATGCCACCCCTTTGCCACCCTATAAATCATTTTCTAGATCCACCCCTGTTACTAAGATGCAATTATGTATAGTTTATACTCTTTATCATATGCAGAAATGGACCATGGTGAACATATTTAGACAGTTTGTGAAGCATGTTTTGTTTTCAGTCAGTTTAATATAACTTAAAAGTCCAGTACAAACGTTATTGCTACTCATCAACGGCAGCTGTCACAGTTACTAGGTAACAAGAACAGTCCTCCGTAGGCTAGACCGTCCCATTTAACAATGATCAATTCGAATTCCACGGGCTTCAAAGGATGCAGCCTCTGAATTGGGACACAGCCAAATATGCTTTTTGTATTCTGTTAGTTGAAACCTTTTCAGTGATATATGACATGAATTCTATCTGTTATGTATGATGATTTTACAGGTCACGTTTTCATATAAAGCAGTTATTTTTTCATGCGTTATTTATGAAAATAGAGCACTTCTAATATGTCAGCAAAATTAAAAGCACTTGTTAAGTGATGGTCATATTCCCTATATTCACTGTAAAGCCAAGCTTCAGCTTTAAAATGACACATATTTTGTGTTGGTTAAGCATGTGGTTAAGGAACATTATAACTTAGTAGCACCCCTGTTTCAAGAGGTTAAGGTTAATGATTAATTGATCATTAATTTAAACAATGGTAGATTATGGGAATTTATGTAAATTGACATTCTTAGTAAGAATCATAAAAATATTTTCTTTCATTTTCAAAGGAACACCTCCCGTGATTATAAACAATGTAATTGGAAATAAGTGGTGCAATCTAGAGGTATTTCTTTTATAATTTCTGTTCTAGGGTGTGTTAATTGCATAAATAGCTGCTCAAACTAGAATGATACCAAGATCAAAGCTGCCTAATCCCTCATTACACTCAGTTTTTGCCAAGGCAGTCACCCAGCTAACAGGGAACATTCTCAGAACTTTAACATTCTGGCAATGTTCTCTAAAAGTTATGAGCAAACATTCTTCCAGTAACATTAATAGAAAGTTCATTTAAAGATATCTGGTCTTTAATAATGTTTTCAAATCGTTAGCACAAAAACATCATTCATTCATAAAATGTTTTTTTCTATGAGTTTTTTTTTTTTTTTTTTTTTTTTTTTTTCCACGAAAATGTTTTAGTTAGACATTCATCTAAGGCGTTTTAAATGTTACTTACAGAATGTCCAGCGAACATTCAAAATTTTCCATAATTTTTGCAGAAGTTTCCATAATGTTTGCAGAATAATAAAATGGAATAGTCATGTTTCTTTAATATTCACATAACCAAGAAAAAAAAAAAAAATGAAAACACGATTTGAACGTTCAGAAAACATTCCGAAATACGGTTTTCATAATGTAATTCTAACGTCTGAAAAAACGTTCTTAGAATATATTTTTGTTAGCTAGAATTGCATCTAACATCTACAGCAATTGGGCAATTTGATCTTTGCAAAAATGGTTTAAAAAAAATCATATATAATATATAATAATAATGAAAAACAAAACATCCCAGTGTCAAGCATGATGTTATAAATGCACATTTCAAGCAAATCAGTATAATGACATTTGTTTCATTTAGCTTTTTAAAACACTGTATGGTAGACTGAGTACGGTAGAGACACTTTTTTGATTTTTTTTTCATCACTACACAAAAACTAGATGCTGAATTGAAGTGATTTTTCACATATTTTCCTAGCTTGTGTACTACAATATCATAAATCAATTAATAGTCATAAGTAGATTATATTTTCCACAATTAGCTCATAAACATAAGGTAAATTTTTTTTCTCAACTGTACCCATAGTGTATAGCTGAAACAGTACCATGGTACAGTTAAAGGGTTAGTTCACCCAAAATGAAAATAATGTCATTTATTACTCACCCTCATGCAGTTCCACACCGTAAGACCTTCGTTAATCTTCTGAACGCAAATTAAGATTTTTTCTCATGTGAGTACAGTGGTTCAATATTAATATTATAAAGCGACAAGAATATTTTTTTGTGCTCAATACAATAACGACTTACGGCCATCACGACTGATGGCCGATTTCAAAACACTTCTTCATGAAGCTTTGGAGCGTTATGAATCTTTTGTGTCAAATCAGCGGTTCGGAGCGCTAAAGTCATGTGATTTCAGCAGTTTGGTGGTTTGACACGTGATCTGAATCATGATTCGACACAAAAGATTCATAACGCTCCGAAGTTTAATGAAGCAGTGTTTTGAAATCGGCCATCACTGTATAAGTTGTTATTTTGTTTTTTTGGAGCACCCAAAATATTCTCGTCACTTTATAATATTAATATTGAACCACTGTACTCACATGAACTGATTTAAATATGTTTTTAGTACATTAATGGATCTTGAGAGAGGAAATGTCATTGCTGGCAATGCAGGCCACACTGAGCCATCGGATTTCAACAAAAATATCAGAAGATGAATGAAGGTCTTACGTGTGTGGAACGCATGATGGTCAGTAATAAATTACATTATTTTTATTTTTGGGTGAATTAACCCTTTAAGACACCATGCATTGCAAATATAATTAACTTTTAAAAATGACAATTGTGCAAAATGTTTTAAATCAAATTCATTCATTCCCTTTATTTCAGCCAGATTCAGTTAAAAAAAACAACAACAACAAAAAAACTGTTTAGTGGTCACTCACAGTGGTGGCATATGTAGCTGTAGCCACCACTCTACTGTACATTATGTGTCTCAGTCGTACCCCCCTGACCTACTCGCACATTTCTCTAGATTATGCAATGACCTTGCATGGCACAATGTCATGAAATATGTCCGTTTTTAGAGCACAGAATAATGATTGCAATGGTATAAGGTAAGTTTAACAGTCATAAAAGGATAATAAGCTATTCATTGTGAAAGGAAGGGACATGGTGAAGTGAAATTCTGAAAAAAAAAAAAATTGCCGATATGTTCGCAGTGGAGAGGCACATGTCTTTCAAATTTCCCATGATCAATGAGAACACAAATATGCATGTGCACATCAAAAATCACGGCTCAAGCTTCCTGTGCACTTAAGTTCTTTTAGGTGTTTCAAATGTACACATCCCAAATATACTCAGTCTACCCTATATTGCTGATATTAATCATTGTTCGAATTTAGAAGATAATCAGTGATATACAATTATGTCAAAACAGGCTTTTTTGTACATGTTTATTTACATAAAACTAAAAAAAAATTGTGATTTTTTTTTTTTTCTCACTGATCCACAAATGTTTGTTGATACAATCACACATCTCAGGTGTGAGTAATGACTCATTTTGTCATTGCTAAGGAGGTGCGTGAGAGCTCGTTCCACTTCATTTCACCAATCATTCCACCTGCCGTTAGATTACAGCTATCAGATGAACGGCACAAATCACTTTTATATAAACATCTGCAATCATTTAAAAAATGAGGCTGCACAGCAACACCCTGATGACAGGGCTTTGAATGAACTCTAGAAAGAGTGCAGTTCTTGGCCATATCTCATCAGACAGATCAGAAAATATGTGTTTGATGAGTTGTGTGACGTCCTCTCAACTCAAAGCACTTCCTCTTCCTATGAGCTTGTGCAAACAAATACACACAACTGCATAGCAGACGGGGAGAATAAGACCGAGTCATGATGACGTAGAAAGGGCTTTCACATTCTAAGCCCGTATTGAAAAAGACTCATGAAATGTTTGGCCAGCCATCATCTTCACAGCGAGATTGTAAGTGAGATGGAACCAGCTTTGAAACACCTGCCAAAGGATTCAGTGGGCTGATATGGAGGGCAGAAATGAGCGCTGTCTGACAACACATACTTTCAGTGACAAGACTAAAGAAACAAAAACAAAGCTATGGCAAACAGTCGTCTCACGCACAGAGCAACCGGCCTGAAAAGCCAACACCACAAAAGACCAGTTAGTTAAATGGATGAAGAAAATACCATTAAAAAAAATCTTGTTTCCATTGCAAGTCAAGATATTTTGAGGGCTTATGTGAATCTGTTTATTTTTTCACAGTGAAGAATACTGAGCAAATTGAACAAATAATAGACCTATAAATCTAAATCTTTAAGTGGTTCTTGTTGTAAAATGGCCACTGCCATTATATGTTGTGGGTGGTTGCCAGGTCATTGCTATAAGGTTTGCTAATGTTTGCTGTATAGAGATTAGAATCCACCCTCAAGTCTTTAGGCCACATTCACAAAGCAGCAATAAACAGTATTTGAACTTAATAAGGTTACGTTCGCACATAACTAATTTTTTCACAAGAGGGACAATCGCATTCTATAACTGAACTGAAATCCGAACCGGACTTCAGAGCTAGTTGTCTTTCAGGACTGGAGGGAGAGAGAGGGAGAGAGACTCTGCACTGCACATATGTGTCTTGTGGAACTTGCAGGTTTTCGTGTGTGCTAGTATGGTGACCTGACATTTTCGGTTCACTTAGTTTTGTTGTGGCCATGACATATTAATTTGTGGGAATGTCATATTAACTTGTGTGAACGTGGTAAGTCGTGGCCTTGGGATCATATGTTGAGGGAATGATGATATATTTTTCTCATGGCCATGAGTTAAATGCATAAACAACCTGTGCGACTAGCAACCTGGAATTATTAGAAATGAATAGGACTATAATAATTATTTTAATAAAAAAAAAAGCGAGGAACTAAATAATAATTATATTAACATGCCTATTATATTGTATTGCACATAATGGTGCCTATGAGTATTCAAATGAAGTTTGTTATCAATAAATGTTAAAAGAATATGCCTTGTACATTTTTATCTATCCCATCCAACAGTCTTTTAAATCCATTCACTGATAGTTTTTTGTTTTTTGTTATTTTTATTATATTATTTTTTTATTCACTGTGTGTTTGCTTTATTTTCCCCTATATTTCCCGTATCTCCTTACCTAATTAACTTTCTATGTTAGGCCTACTTAAAGTATATCTTTTGTAAAAACTGTAAATGCCCAAACAACAATAAAGTTTTGACTTTATGACTGTATTTCTGTAGACTACACCAGATCAGGCATAACATTATGACAACCTTCCTAATATTGTGAATTCACTGAGTGACCCATTCTTTCACAAATATTTGTAGAATCAGTCTGTATGCCTAGGTGCTTGATTTCATACACCTGTGGCCATGGAAGTGATTAGAATACCTGAATTCAATGATTTGGAGTGGTGTCCCAATACTTTTGGCAATATAGTTGGTGTGTATATATATATATATATATATATATATATAATATAGCTTTTGTGGGGTTTTCCCATATATATTTAACTTGTCACCATGAGAAATTGATGTTGTTCCCTCAACATAAAGAAGTCGTGGCCATGAGAAAAATATATCGTTCCCTCACCATAGGATCTCAAGGCCACAACTTAGCAAGACATAAGGATGTCATTACCTCAACAAAATGATCTTGTGGCCATGACTTATCACGTTCCCCTGAATTAATATCTTGTGGCCACGATATATTTTCATTTTCCCAAGAGTTAATATGCCACAACAAATCTAAGTGAACCGAACATGTCCCCTGGCACCATAAGCTAGAGACGCAGGTACGAGCTTACTTTCTGTCATCTGAAAGTTTTACATCCTGTCATTGTTCTCTACAGGAATTATGACTTTCTATCTCATAACTGACTTTTTAAATAATAATTTCAATTTCATGAATTTTCAACTTTCAACAATTTTTTTGTTATAATGACTCTTAAATCATAGGCCTAATTTTGCATTTTTTTAATCTCATAAAAGTTACTTATGTCAATTTTGAATTAAGATTTACAAAATCATGTTTTTGTGGCAGAAATTGGTCTTCATACTGTGGTGTCAGGTACGCTCAGGTATAAAAGATGTTGTCAGTTTGGGGGGTGGGAGTTTTCAAGGAATGAAAGTGACACATTATTTGATGGTCCCCTCAGACAGTTGTACCTACATCTCAACTATCATTAGAGAAAATAGACTGTCCGCTTAATATCTGCTAACAATTTATCTTAATCCTCTCCAACAGACATAATACTGATTATAAGCAACTTTGCAAGTTTATGTCAATCTATTGTACTACCCCTAATACTCAACTAATAATCTAATGAGAGTTAGGTCACATGTAGGTGCAACTTTACTTAATGTCTAAAGGAGACCATCAAAACAAAGTGTAACCTAAATATGAGATCGAATATAGCGTATAATACAAAAAGAACATTGCCTTGTATTTTTAACAATCTTGGTTGTAGCTCTATTTATGTGTAAATTCCTTTCATCTGAGAGCCTCAAAAACATGAAAGTCAAGATCCTTAGCAGCATCTGTGGAGCAAGCGATAAACAGAGCTCCCCTGAGTCACCTCTGTGTTATTATTCGACAGGGAAGTTCAGTCAAAGAGCCTCTCCTGTGGCCTGACTTTAACCTGTCTGGGAGCTGGCAGTAGTGCTGGCCAGTAAAGGATGTTTTCCTTTCCTCATCAAGTTTTTGTAGTCCTGGAGGAGGGGAGGGGGGGCTTGTGGGATGAGGGAATTTCTATTCTGGTCCCTCAGACAAGGAGTCTTTCTCTCTAGGGGGTCTTTGGTGTGAGTTTGACCCACAACCCAGGGGTGACGAGACCAGAGGAAGGCCATATGAGCAGGCTTGCAAGAAGGGGAAGGAAGTTTCATCTCCATGATGAACACTTACCACAAAAACCTCTTCCCTTTGACCTTATGGTTGCTGCATACGTCGTGAACTAATGCCACAAATAGCATACAGTCAACAGATCATTAAGACGCAACAAAAAGCCAATAAACCTGAGTGAATATTTTGCAGCACACACAAAGAATAGGACTCAGATGATCTGAGAGCAGGCTGGTGCCCCAACCTGAACAATGGAGGAAACGGTACACATTGGTGGGGCGGTTAGATGAAAGCACTTCCTGTTCTCTGACCTAATGTCATTCCTGTGACGTCACTTTCTGTATAGTATCAAAACATAGCATTCTTAATGTGATCTACATAGGCCCGATCTGAAAATAACTGCCAGACAAATAGCAAGCGACCCAAGTCAAGACAGTCTTTCAAAAACATTAAGTATAAAGAAATGTAATTTTATTGGAAATTCAACATAGAGTGGGGTGTTAAAGGGATAGTTCACCCAAAAATGATTAATGAGAATTAAATGCATCTGAACAATCTACTTAAGTCATTGGCACCCCTATACTATACAACTACTATATCATATAGACAAATTAAGGCCTCTAAATTATCAAAACTTTGCTGAAAAACCTGTTGCACACAATCTACATGCCTTCTATCGTCTCATTGATAGTTATATTTACCTTTTTACCTTTTAATGGTATTTGTATAATTGTAATATGTATAATTAAATACGTCCAGGTCATGGTTCATGTGTCTTTATGCTGTGAAAAGTAAATGTAACTTTTATATTGTTAGTAATATTTCAAGATGAACAATTACTAAAATGAAGAAGCTTAGCTTTGATTGTCCAGTAACACTTTATTTCGATGGTCCACTTTAAACATACTGATCCATCAAAATAAAGTGTTATTGATTGTCCATACATAATTTTGTAGAAAAATCATGTTAAAATGTGAATATATCGAATATAATAGGCTTTTGAGAAATGTTACTTGTTTGTCTCTCAATCAACATTGTATTGCATTGCATTATATATTTTAAAACATTAAAGCTACTAAAACTAAGCATTTAAATGAACTAAGACAGTGTACTACTGGGAGATATAGCGCCAGATTTACTAACAGCTTGTACCAGTGCAAACCCTCTTTTGCCATTAAAAAACTACTGTCAGGATTTAGCTACTAAAGACACACAGTGAGAAATTAGCACCGAAGAGGCATGTACACGGTTATTTTTGCAGCTGAACTTATTGCATATGCATTTGTAGGAGTTTCCCTTTTAGATGCAACATTTATGGGAGGAGAGTATTTAAATTAATCATGCAAGATGATTTACTGAGATTTGCACTCATCATTTTTACTGGTGCCTGTGCCATTATAAACCACCCAAAAAAAAGCATGTCTTAAACCAGACTCTAACTGGCAGATTGTGTTGGAATTATGGAAATGAGCCAGTGTGTTCCAGTGACAAGAAGGGGGCACTGGTTTACCTGCCTTCAAGGTTTTGAACTCTTAAGGGAAGCATTCAGCTTGAGACTGACTCAAGATAAATGCTTCAGCACTCCAATAATTATGACTTGGTGTTCCTGAATCTAAGGTAGCTGCCCCATAAAGGAACTGTTAAGCTGCATTAACCAAATAGAGCAGACTCTGATCACATACAGTTAGTCCACAGAATACAGTCTTTCTGGTCTCTTCTTGATTCTCCATAGGAGGAATAGCTGGCCACTGATCTAATGGTCCACGAAGGAAAGGAGGTCCCTGATTCCACCTATTAGGACTTGCCTGCTCTACAAGTGTCTTCCCCCCTGGGTGATGTCGTTAGCTGGGTTATTTGCTGAGTCAACATATCTCCATGAATGCAGGTCAGTCAACTCCTGGATCTCGGCCACTCTAGTGCCAACATATACTTTATACTAGCAGCTCTTAGATACCCCTTTTCCACCAAGGCAGTTTGAGTGCTGGTTCGGAGCCAGAGCCTAGTTTCAAATCAGTTCTTTGTCTTTCGACACACAAAGCACCAGCTCAGAACCAGGAAAAGTGGTTCGTAAGTAGCACCAAAACATTGCTGGGCTAGAAGTAAGAACCGCTTGCGTCAGGAGCTAGGGGCGGGGTTACCGTGACCAACAAGAAACTTGTGACCACCATTTTTGAAATAGCAGCTAATCGAGCTAATAGCAGATCAATTGTAATATCCGCCTATATACAAATTACGGCGAGCCGTGTTTGGATGCTGATGTAGGTTCGCAAAGCCATGAGCATCAACAGTAGTGAAACATCCGCGATTGTTGATAGAAGGCTTGTTCGAGATGCATAGGAGCAGCGCGGACCGATTCGGCGGGTGCCGCGGATCTGCGGGAGCGTTTGTAGAGCATACAACTCCTTGTGCTTTTTGGATCGTTCTCGTGAAGTTTTGATGTCATGCGCCGATCGCTATGCAAGAAGCCGATGCATCTCAAACAAGCTAGGCGTGTTTGTGTTTGGCGCTGCAGCGCTAGCTTTGCTGTGAAATATGAGACGTATACAGTGACGCAAGACCTGGCTCTGTGCTGGCTCTCAAGCAAGTGGAAAGGCAAACTGGTTCTTAGAAGGCTCGTCAGTTGAACCAACTCCGAACTGGCACTAGCACTAGCTCTGAACTAGCAAGTGGTTTGTGCTGGTGGAAAGGGGGTAAGACTGTATCCAGATCAAGACAGTAGTAGAGTCGGTCCAGAGTGTCATCATCTCAATATGGGTGGTCAGCTCTTGCAATAGAAGCTTAGAGAGTTGTCAGACCTCCCAGGTCTGCACAGAGTTCCAACTGTGGCATAGTCAATTGTCGTTTGGGAGCTACCCTTGACATGGCCATCATAAAGGAGGTGTTAATTTCACTCTGCTGCTTGATAAGCAGGTACTCTACTGCTCCATATGCAACTTTGGTTGCATCACAGAAAATGTGCAAGCTGAATCTTGATGCCTCCTCCTTGAATTGTGAAAGGATGTAACAACTGGAAAACACTATCTTAACAAGGTTAGATACCTCCTGTTCCCAAGCTCGCTATCTCTCAAGAAGATCTGTGGGAAGGCTCTGGTCATCCCAACTTCTCGGTTTAGTCCAGAGCTTTTGGACTAGAATTTAGCCCTGGTGGTAAAGGGGGTGATGAACTATAAAGGGTTATATTGGGATGCCAGGATTCTGTAGATATGCCTCATTGTTGGGAAAGATTCTGTCGTCGGGTGGTGCCTGTAAACCAGGCAATTATCCAGGCAGTTCTGCATCAACCCTAGAGCTGGCTCCTGATGGTCAGAATGATTCGATTGCAGCCCACTGCTGTATTTCAAACCCCCCAGAGGTAAGAAAGGATCTAATTTTGTTGAATAACTGTCTGGCTTGTTCCACAGTGGGAATACTTTTTACTTTTACTTTACTTTTAATAAAAAATCAAGTACTCTTGTTCTTTCACTCAAGTAAAATTGAATAGGAGTACTAAATACTTGTACCCGAGTAATATTTTATTATACGTATCTGTACTTTTGACATGAATGTCGCCACTTTAAGCAACTATATGCTGTTGAAATCGAATAAGGTCTTCTAGTTATGAAGCACAGAGGCAAGGGCCAGGAAGGAGCTGCTGGTTGATTGAGAGACCTTGATGGTTGTTTGGTCCTGTCATGATCGCTTTGCTAACTTCTTGTTGCGGTAAGGAAGGATGTCCAACTGCCACTGCCGTTCGACCTGTTGGAGAATTTCACTCTGATGAAAGTGAGCAAACTCTGATGAGGTGGTACGTGGTGCAGAAGAATCCCTATGTACGGCTGTTGGTCCACCATCTGGACCTAATCTGATGGGCAGTGATTAGACTTGGGTAATCAGATCTGATTAAAGAAGAGTCTTACTGAATGATGGAAGAGGAATACCCTTTAGGTGACAGTAGATCCACTTAAGCCTCTTGATAGGGTACGTCTGCTCAGTCAAGGTCAGGATATGTACAAAGAATACACTGGCAAAGTTGTACCTGTTTGACTGTCCCTATAGCAGGGTAACATTATAATGTATAGTGCTAAGGGCCATAACTTCCTACTTTTCCTGTAGTCCTAGCTGCTGGACCACTATTTTGAATTGTCAAATAGCCAGCACTAGTCAGTATAGAAGATTAGTGGATGCAGATACATAATCTGTAGGCCTAATGTGTGTTGACAAACTATATAAAAACAGATATCTCAAGAAATTGCTACAACAGTGGGGAAGATGAATGTGCATGCATTGTTTTAATTTGTGAGAGCTGCACGATTATGGATAAAATGATTTTTTTTTTTTTTTTTTTTTCAAATAGAGATCATTATTCCCCAACGATTCTGAACAGACAACTAAACAAAATAACATATAAAGGACAAAATATTAATTGCTGTGCTCTAGTTAAAAATATTTAATTTTAATGAATTATTTCAATTTTTTGTTTCTTTACTGGATGAATCAATGTTTTTGAACAAATCTTCTGAATGAATCATTCAATGTCATCCTGAATGGATGTCTCCTGTCGTTGCGATGTAATCGATACAATGTTATTCGAAACACTAGTTAATTATTTTAATCGCTAACTTAGACTTCCGTGTTTACATCCAAACTAAACTTTTATCTCAGTACTTCTATAAGTATTTGGATATTTGTCGCACAGAAATAACAATACTCTGTGGTTCACATGCTTTCTCTGGCTCAGACACAGATAGAAAAACTGATGTTATTTAGAAATTAGATCATGTGGGTGTTTGAATGGAGATTGTGATATGTAGACACATAGTGGACGTGTCCGCATTAAAGCCTATCAGTGGGCTTAAACAGATTGCCCTTTACAGCAGTTTAGTTCACAAACAACTGACAGTTGTGACCTAAATATGATTTTCAGTTACAATATTTAATAATAAAACTTAGCCTACTTTTCCGCATCAGTCGCGTGCCCACTCAGAGGATCCCCCACATCGTGGGTAATTTTCAGTCAGACTTGAAAATTCAGTTCACTGGAGAGACTCGCTCTGAACGGATCATTGAATCAGTGAGTTGTTGACTCAAGAACAGCTGCAATGCGATCAGTCCAATTTGTGAGTGTTTTTATTTTATTTATTTATTTATTTATTTATATTAAACATCAAAACATTAAGGATAGGCTACAGACTGACAGAAACTAAAACAAAAAGAAAAGATAGAAAAAAAATACACAAATACAAATGTTTTGCCAGGATAACAGAAAATAACTACAATGTAATAAATTTACACCTCAAGAGGACACAAAGTATGCATAACGAAATATAGTTTTCATTGCTTTAGGATTAACAGAGCGTTGGATAGTTTCCATATAGCCTACCTGTGCAGATCATCTTTGAATAGAGAGAAAAGAGGTTTAGAGTGAGTAAATTTTTGTTTATGTATATGAAATTTACCTAACAGGAAACACATATTAATTATGTAATATTTCCCTACATCCTCTTTTGAGTAGTCAAACAATATTATTTTTAAAGCGTATTTTAAAGCAGAAAGGAAAGCCACTTTCAAAATAAGATTGTATGAACATTAAAAATTCTGACCAAAATGTCTCTGTGTGGAAACATTGCCAAAACAATGACATCTTCCTTAGCAGAATGACAAAAAGTACAGTTCACTCCAATATATGACATATATTTCCTAAGAAAGGCTTTGCATGGATAACATTTGTGAATTAATTTATATTTCTATGATATGATAAGGACCATATTTTCTCCCAGGTTATATTTTCTGCAATATTATTCCAATATGGTATTACATAAATTTGCAAGTAATAAAGGGGTTGATTCGGAGATCACTTTTGCATCTCTGAGCATGTGACAATTTCTTTATTTTAAAATAATGAGTACGATATGTTTTATGAAATGCAGTGGAGTAAAAAGTATGATCACTTTGGAATGTAGTGAAGTAAAAGTAAAAGTTGCTCAAAATAAAAATACTCAAGTAAAGTACCAACTTGAAAAATGTACTTAAGTATAATAAAGAAGTAAAAATACTTACTTAGTGTCCACCACTGCTCGAGAGACACAAGCACCTACCAGTAGGTCAATATAAAGAGAAAAGTTCTGGAATGCCTTAGAATCTCCAGCCTTGATATCTGGTGAGTTTAGTAGAGCCGCAACATCACTTTCCTCCAGGACGAGCTGCTCCATCAGCACTCAATATTTATAATGGTCTGTGAGATCAGTGTGGGGATTCAGCAGATTATCTAAGGCTATTTTCAGATCTATGAACTCTCTCATTGTCATTCACAAGTTTTGGCAGCGATGGGACTGGTTGAAGCGGAGGTGCAGCAGGTACCGGCTGGTATACTGGACATATGTGTGCTGCCAGATATGTCACAGTGGGTGCCAAAAGAGGAGGTTGCCAGTTCTGCACTGAAGTCTGACTAAGGGGCTGAGGTGTGTAATATCCTGTGACCATGGGTAAAGGCTAATATGGGTCTGGCACTGTAACTGGCTGTGTACAGGGATCTGTAATTGGTAAACTGGTGGCACCAGAGTATAGTGTATGGTCGTGTCTATAGGCAGCTTCACTGACGTGATGGTGTGCGGCAAAGATGATATAACATTATAGGAAGGAGGAGAGGACGTTGTACTGCACTGCATGGCGCTCGTGTCTACCTCCCATACATTGCTGCTGGCAGCAGGACAAAGGGTTGTGGCATGGGTGTGCTGTACACCATATAAGCTATTGTCAGAAATGTCTGCCACCATAGTGACTGCTGGGTCCCTTGGTGCCCCAAGGCATGAAGTGAGCTGCCCCCATATCCAGTGATGGGATAGCTGGGACTGCAGTAGTCCAGCATCTATACTGCTCCCACTATGATTAAGGCCCTGCATCTGTTGGTGCTGATATGGCTCATAGGCCCAATAACTGGCAGAAGGGACTTGGGCAAGTCTACCTCTTAAGTCTGCAAATATGAAGGCATCTGACAAGGTCTGGCTTGCCTTTGAGCAGGACGTGTGGTGTCTGGAGAATAACACGTGTCTGTGGCTCCATGTCACAGTAGTGGCTATAACACCACAATGTAAACTGTCAGTTTGATTCACTCCTCGCGAGAGAGCTGTGTAATTCACTTCTCTGTTGAAGATTGCTATGAAAAAATATCACGTATTTAAACACATTTACAAAGCAAGAATAAACACCGCTGCTGCAGTGAAAGCTGGAGAAGGAAGTTGAATGAAAATATCTATATCAAATATATCAATGCAAGTGAATCAATCATTTATATATGTTCAACAACACCTCAAAAGAAAACACGTAAGCTTAGTCATTTTAAAAGATTTATATATTAAACCTTGTATTTATGAGTATATTTATATTAATTTAAATGCGATCTGTCAATTCATATAATAATTATTTGACTATATGAATTATAAATCATTATAATTCATATAATATAAATATAAATTATTTGAGGAAAAATATGGGCAATTATGTCTCTACATTTTTTTTTTTTTTTTCACTATAAACTGCTTTAAAGGATTAGTCTACTTTCAAATAAAATGTTCCTGATAATTTACTCACCCCCATGTCATCCAAGATGTTCATGTATTTCTTTTTAATTGGTCCAGTTTTGGTTTGCGATCTCTAACCCAGAATAAAACCTGATCTACAGCAGGTTATCCGTGTAGTGTAAGTTACCATGGTGATGAGCACTGCTAAAAACCAATCCACGTTCTTGAGCCCGAAAAACTTAACTAATATCACCTAGGTAGCAAATGAAACCGGTTTCATGAAATTTCATGAAATTTCAGAATTTTTTTAGATTATGTCAAAAGGTTAAATAAACGGTTCCATTAAAAAGAATGTATTTATTTTTTTTAACTATTATTTCATGTCTGGTTCATGTCTTTGCAAATACAAATATCACATTGCTAAATGTCAGCTCAGACATACTTGTTTGACTTTATGAGAATAAACTTAGTAAACTACCAGGGTAACACCCTCTCATTACAGTGACCTGGGTTATCAGAACACACAAACACAAGGCATCCCCTGCTAGCCTGTGGTGACGCACCTAAAATGCCAAAAAATATGATACCATTCAACTGGGTTATGTTTCTGGTATGCAGTGCACTTCCAACACACAAACCGTAGTTACTAAAAAAAACTTTCTAAAATGTACATGTATAACCATAACTTAAAGAATCAACAACACCAGCATTAACAAATAATAAAGCAGTAAATCATTCTCATTATCCATTTGAGTCAAGACTGTGTATAATGCAATCAAATTCAATGATTTAGCTTACTCGCTATTTCAAAACTACACAAACATGATTTACATTGAAGGATCCTGAGCCATAGGAATCCCTTCATGAGATTTCACTTCACTGAACATGCATAATTTCACGTAGGTGACATGTAGGCAAAACTTCTCAAGGCTTGTCAGTTATTGCTCTTAAATTGTTTTCGGTGTTTAAGGGAATCACTGCATAGTTTAAATTCCTCCTCATCTTGTGAGCTTAGGTGCTTTTCTTGAGTTGTCATCTCATAACATTTGCTAAGATTCATGAGGTCATGGTCTCAGTGCATTTTTGTTTTAGGCCAAGGTTTAAGCAAAACTTGGTCAGGTGAATGTGTCTGAATAAGTTTTGGTTCCAAATTTTTATCAATTTTACTGGTAGTCCACTGTATGAAGAATTTTTCGGTATAATATGTCACAATTTACTTTATTTTGCTATCCTCACTTACGTAAATGAACTATAATGTCCTGCGCCCACTAGTAAAAATATATCAAGAATGTCTGAATATTTTTTGGTTTGACTACATATATTTAACTTCCGAAAAAAAAAAAAAAAAAAAAAAAAAAAAAAAATAGCTTTATGTATGTTTTATGATTAGAACATTACTACATCCTGACTTATCTTGATTTTTTCCTTTTCTTCAGTTTGGGTCGCTATGCTTATATTTTCACAATGCGTCAACTGTCACAACCAAATTATAAAGAAAATATTTGGTATTTTTTAATGATTTCTTTCATTTTAAGTAGGTCACTGGAGAAATAAAATGGCTACTGCATTTAATACATGTAAGATATGCAAATGATTTTGTCAACACCATCAGCTGCCAACGTGTCCGACATTTTGACTGTGCTGACAGTTCAACAGATGGAGCTGAAAATCAGCTGGAGTCTCAGGTCATTCCTTATTGAAGTTGAATACTAGAATTTGTCAGTGTTTGAGAGATTTTAGCAGTACACAGTGCCCCTCCACCCCCACCCCCCACCACCTCTATGGCCTGTTTTCTTCCATGACTCCAGAAACAATATCCATCAGGTGTCAGAAAAGCACAATACTTTGTTAAACAGCTTCTGAGTGGGTGTATTTGTGGCATTGCAGTGAACTGCTGCTTGGTGTATTTTAACATAAGACTCTTCAATGCTTTTCTTCTCTGTTCTACCTAAGGGGATTTCTGTAGACTGTCTTGTAAACCTCTAAGCATTGCTTTGATTGTTACTGTTGTGTTTCCATAACACATGTCACAAAATTCATAGGACTGAGTAATAGTGGGGAAGTTTCAGACAGTGCTGATAGGGTAGAGTACTGTAATCTATCTTTCCACATTTTATTTTCATCCTTGCTTGTGATTATTGAATCTTTAATTAAGCATGTTTAAACACCAAACATCAAAAATAGGAGTGTCTGGTGTGTTTATATACTGCATGTGTGTGACTCTCGTGACAAATATGGCCTTTTGACCCTGCAGCCAAGCCCATCATGGGGAATCCCATCTGATGCTTAAACCTGTTGGGTTGCTTCATCTCTTCTTTGTTAGCAACCTGTTTTCTAGCAAACTGTCTTTATGTTCTGTCATTGTTTTATCAAACATATATTGTTTATTTTTCAACATTACCGGTTGTGTAGACACACTCCTATTTTTTTTTTTTTTTTAAATTTACTCAATCAGTCCTGAACACTAAAAGAAATTTACTGGGGACCCATTAGGATTGTTAGATTTAGTGGATGTTGCTCAAAAGCTTTCAAGGAAGTTACAATTGGTCTATTATATTATTATTATATACATTTTCAACATATCAGTGAAACATTGACAATCTCATATACTGTGGGTCAAGCGATAATAAGAAAATTGGGATTAAATAGTGTCTATATTGTATTAGACTACACTGTAAATTGCAAATAAAACAAATTACAACAAAGTTACTTATAGTTAGTAGAATGTCCAAAGTGAAGCATCGAAATGAAGCGTTACCTAATGTGTGTTCTCTCTTGTTGGGATATAAGCAGACAGCAGTGATTGCCCTAAAGCTGTTCTCACTAAACAAAACAGCAGGTATGTCGACACTGAAACACTGGTGACTAAAACTTATGTCTCTCAAGAGCTGTCAGCATTTCAACACATACCGAGACAGTGCTCTGTCTACATATTTCACATGTGTAGGTTGCTTGCGTGTGAGTAAATAAACTGCTATCTTGTTTGAAGATAATCAAATCACAAGACCTGCCGATTTTTTACACGTATTTAAATTTCAGTCACAGACAAGATAGAAATCTTTTCAGTCATTGTGTATTTATCAGCACACAACAACCTGTTGTACCCTAATCAGTGTAACAGGGCGTAACCTACTCTGGCATTCCTTTTAAACGGTACCTGTCTCTATACAAAGCGGGGAAAGGAAATGATTACTGTTCAAATTTCAAGATCCATCTCACTAATAATAAACCAAAGTAGATGGGTTTCCCTTCGAGCCTTGAGCCCACTTCTGAAAGGTTATTTTGAACTCTATTGGCACCCTGTTCTCACTTCATAGTGCAAAAAAAATGAATGGATTGATTCAGTTTTGCTGTGTAAACAATGAAAAACTAAATCAGCAGTATTATATGATGTACTGTATCTTTATTGCACCATACCCCAACTCCTAACCTCTAAAATCACACTGTAGAAATGTTTTGTCATGTAACCTAATGTGGTAACATCTCAATTCATTTTAATAAATAGTGTTTAATGCCAGCTATTGCTACATTCTAGTCACACTCACCAACAGCAGACGGAGCTTAACATTTACTCAAAACCACTAGATGGAGGGCAACAGAATGAAAGTGAACGCAGGCAACTTGAGACACACTTTTTAAAGGTTTGCCTTCATTTAACTTAAAAAAACAGAGTTCAGGGCTGTCACAGACACATCAGGTTCCACCTCATTCCCTTACCCACGCACTCAATCACCGGAATACTGATCACAGCCACCTGAAGCTCATCATCACAGTCATTCACCTCTCTACAAAAACCCCACACTCACACACACACATTGTCCGGTCTCGTTCGTTATACAACCTGTTGTATGCTTACCTCAAGGACTCCCAAAGTGATACCTGTCTTCATCATCTCCTTCGTCTGCATCGTCTCCATTTCTCGTGTTCCTACCTGCCTGTGTGTGTGAGTGTTCCTGTCTGCCATCTCCAGCGTCTCCTTCCACCATCACCTGCAGCACAAAGAAAAGGACAGTATTACCTTTCATTCATCTCCAAGATCATCATAATCACCATTCACTTACCTGTTGCTCTGCTGATTACCTCAATAAACATCCAAACTGCTTTTATCTCTGCTTCCGGTGTCTCTGTTGTAACAGAAGACCGGACTATAACAGCTATCCATCAGCATGAGCTACCGTGACCCGTTTCAAGAGCTCGTGGACGCATTGCGCCGAGCACTCACTCCTCAACCACCATCATCGTCACCAGCACCCACCGCCGCTGCCGCTTCCGCATCCACTGTCACCACTGCTTCACCTGTTTTCACCGCCAGTCCTATGGCCAAACCGGCGCCCTACTCAGGATCGGCGGAGGACTGCAGCGGGTTCCTTCTTCAGTGTGAGTTGGTCCTGGAGATGCAGCCGCACCTCTATCCCAACGACACGGCGAAAATAGCGTTCGTAATTTCCCAACTGCAAGGTAAGGCCCTTCAATGGGCGGATTCCCTCTGGACTCAAAAAGGCTCAGTCATAAAATCCTATTCTGCATTCGTATCCCACTTCAGAGAAGTCTTCGGAAAACCCTTGGCTGAATCTTCAACTGGTGAGAAATTGTATAACTTAAAACAAGGAAACATTACTGTTAACGATTATTCCTTGCAGTTCAGAACGCTCACCGCAACCAGCGGATGGAATGAACAAGCCCTCGTCACCACCTTTCGACAAGGTTTGGAGCCTAATGTGCGGTTGCATCTCACTGCATACGAGGACTCCATAGGACTCGAACAATTCATCCAACTCGCCATCCGCGTGGGTTCTCGTATGCAGTCGTGTCTCCTAGAACATCAGGGCCAGCCACTGACCACCACCCTCCGTCGGTCCGAACCCGTCAGCCCTCCAGAACCAGCCAACGAGCCAATGCAAGTGGATAACTCCCGTTTGTCTCCAGCAGAAAGACGGAGAAGGCTGACCCTGAATCTTTGCTTATATTGTGGATCCCCTAGGCATGTCATCTCCACATGCCCAACCCGTCCTCCTCGGCCCGTGGTGAGTGCGATCATTCCCTCTATACAAAAGATGAAACCACTCACTACTATAGTAAACCTTACTGCTGCTAATGCTTCCGTTCCGGTGGTGGCGCTCCTCGATTCAGGGTCAGCAGGAAACTTCATCTCCGGCGCCCTCTGTCGACACCTCGGGCTCAAGACCTCGCCTTCTCCGACTAACTACCAGGTCCACTCTATCACGGGTAAACCCCTGAGCCGTAAGATGGTTCGTCGTGTCACTGGACCCCTTCAACTGCAAGTGGGTATCTTCCACTCTGAGTACATCCATCTTCTGGTTCTGGAGGAGTCCACCGCTGACGTGGTTCTAGGGCGTCCATGGTTGGAACTCTACAATCCTACCATCTCCTGGCGCATGGTAGAGGTCTACAAAGAAGACCCGAGACCCGAGGACCCGGGACCTGACCCGGGTCCTAATCTATTACTTCGGTTCCCGGGTCTGATTAACATTGTGTGTATACCCGAGCCGATTTGATTCGGAGATCACCCGGCCGTATTGGGAGTCAGTCAGCGCTGTGCGTGTTTTGTAACTTGCAAAGTATGAGCCGGGAAATAAGATGAAAAAACACGAGTGACCCCAGCCATCAGAAGCAGAGCGGGCGGAGTTAATGCAAGCGAACGGTGATCATCGAGTTTTCCTATTCCTATCGTGTGCAACAGTAATGCAAACAAACTTCAAATCTCAAGAACTGCTTGTAGCCTTGCACATTCGCAAAAAAATAACATTTAAATAACATAGCCTATTTCAAATCATTAACAAAATATGAACTATCACACGAATGTCGAATCTGTGACGCTTAAAGCGTATGTTTCAGGTTGCTCCAGCTAACGTGCATGTCTCATGCGAGCACACTTTCTTTCTCCTATTTTTATAATAACATTATGCCGTCTTGTTATATCTAAAGTTTTGGTCAGACTCGGCTCAGAAAGCACAGAAATGACCGCAAATAAGTATGCTAATGTCAGCGGCCATGTCACTGAACAAGCAATAGTTATTATAGTTCAAAAGGGCAAACAGTCAAAGTTATTTTATGATGTGAGTTGAATCGAGTCTCGAGATACAACGAAATAATGCAAAACTGCAAAGTCGTATTGGTCACTTTTAAAGCTGGAATAATGAGTGGATTAAGCATTTCAATCGGCAAGAGAGGAATAACGGATGAACTTTCTTGGCAAGTGCATCACAGTCAGGTACAAGGGAGAAAGCTATAGCCTACTAATATTAGGTAAGACAACACGTTTTATTTTCGCAACTTGTTTATTGACTTATTAATAGCAATTTGCTGAGGAATAGACCTATGTGCCGATCGGGTCCAGACGGGTCCGGTCGGGTTCGGGTCCAGCTTAGACGGGTCCGGGTAGTACATTTATGGCATTTCTCGGTTCTGCACGGGTTCGGGTCCAACTTTCAGAATAATAGTCGGGCCGGGTCGGTTCCGTGTAGCACATTTACGGGTCTCTTCGGGTTCGTGTATGAACTTTTGGACCCGTGAAGACCTCTAGCGCACGGGCGAAGTCCTCAAGTGGGGTGATAACTGCTTCTCCAGCTGTTTCCCAGAACTTCCAGTTCCAAGATCTCCTTCCTCCAAGAATATTTACATTTACATTTACATTTATTCATTTGGCAGACGCTTTTATCCAAAGCGACTTACAAGTGAGGAATACAACAAGCGAGTCGTTATGACGAGGCAAATAGACAAGAAGTGCTCATAATACAAGTTATAGGCAGTGCTCAGATTATCCTAAGATACAATAGAGAGGGATTAGAGGAAGTGAAAGGATAGGAATCAGAAGTTTTTTTTTTTTGTTGTTGTTTTTTTTTTAAGATGAGGTTAAGTGCTCACGAAAGAGATGGGTTTTCAGCTGTCTTTTGAATATTGCCAGGGATTCCGCATTCCGGATGAAGGCAGGAAGATCATTCCACCAGCAAGGGACAGTGAATGAGAATGTTCTGGAAAGTGATTTTGTGCCTCTCTGTGATGGTACCACAAGCCTTCGCTCCTTTAATGAGCGCAGGTTTCTGGTAGGAGTGTAAACTCGTAAGAGTGAGTGGAAGAAGGAGGGTGCTGAGCCTGTGGTAGATCTGTAAGCAAGCGTCAACGCCTTGAATTTGATGCGAGCAGCAAGTGGTAGCCAGTGAAGAGAGATGAAGAGAGGCGTGACGTGGGCTCTTTTGGGCTCGTTGAAGACGAGACGTATCTACATGAATGCTACTTCCATCGAAAGTCCTGTGGAAAAACGCTCCGTCGACGTTCCACCCGACTACGCCCCCTTCAGTGACATCTTCTGCCCGCAACGCCACTCCAAGCTTCCTCCACACTGGCCATGGGACTGTGCCATCGATCTGTTACCGGGTGAACCAGTGCCTAGGGGACACATATACCCCCTATCAGTACCAGAGGAGAAGGCCATGGAGGAATATATCAAAGAGGCCCTTAACCAAGGATACAGCCGCCCGTCTACTTCCCCTGCTGCTTCAAGCTTCTTCTTCGTGGCCAAGAAGGACGGAGGCTTGCGGCCTTGCATCGATTATCGCTCCTTGAACAAAATCACTGTAAAATTCAGGTATCCACTTCCCCTCGTCCCGGCGGCCCTGGAACATCTCCGCGGTGCCACTGTGTTCACCAAGCTGGACCTCCGCAGCGTGTATAACCTCATCCGGATACGCGAGGGGGACGAGTGGAAGACCGCCTTCATCACGCCCACCGGCCACTATGAATACCTCGTAATGCCGTATGGCCTGGTCTACGCCCCCTCCGTATTCCAGGATTTCATCCACGAGGTGCTCCGGGAGTTTCTCCACAAGTTTGTGCTGGTATATATTGATGACATCCTCATCTACTCCCGGAGCTTGGCCGAACATCGCCACCACGTTGCGGAGGTCCTCAAGCGCTTACGGCAGTTCCATCTCTTCCTGAAAGCAGAGAAGTGCTTGTTCCACTAGCCCTCCGTCCACTTCCTGGGATACGTGATTGACCACAGTGGCATCCGGATGGACGAGGGGTAGGTTTCTGCCATCCAGAACTGGCCTACTCCAAGTACCATAAAAGAACTCCAACGTTTCCTCGGCTTCTCCAATTTCTACCGTCGTTTCATCAAGAATTACAGCACCATAGTTAGTCCACTCACCAACCTACTCCGTAAGCAGCCCAAGTCTCTGTCCTGGTCCCAGCCTGCCACAGAAGCTTTTGAGACCCTCAAGAAAGCCTTCACCACCGCTCCCCTCCTCGTCCACCCAATCCGGACCTGCCATTCGTCGTGGAGGTGGAAGCCACCACCACCGGAGTGGGAGCGGTCCTCTCACAGCAGCAGGGGAAACCAAGTAGACTCCATCCATGCGCCTTCTTCTCCCGCAAGCTCAACCCGGCGGAGGTGAATTACGACATCGGGGACCGTGAACTCCTGGCTGTCAGTCTCGCCCTTGAGGAGTGGAGGCATTGGTTGGAGGGAGCAAACCACCCTTTCCAAGTTCTCACAGACCATAAAAACCTAGAGTATCTGAAAGCCGCCAAACGACTCAACCCACGCCAAGCCAGATGGGCAATGTTCTTTTCAAGATTTAACTTCTCCATTTCATACCGCCCTGGTTCGAAGAACCTCAAAGCCGATGCTCTTTCACGTCTCCACGCTCCCAAGGAAAAGAATGATGACCCCGAAACCATCCTACCCGAATCTATCTTCATGAGTCCCATTGAATGGTCGGAAGAGACCTTACCCTCCTCCAACACACTCCGCTGGGTTGTCCCCAGGGCTTGCGTTACATCACCAGAACACGACGCACTCCACTCCTGCACTCCGTTCACTCATCACTTGGCACTGGTCACCCGGGGGTCAATGAGACCCTCTCGCTGCTCAAACAGCGCTTGTGGTGGCCAAACATGGCCAGCGACGTCAGAAGGTACGTGCAGGGCTGCAGGGAGTGCGCCATCTCCAAGAGCCCACGCCATCTTCCAACCGGCAAGCTCAATCCTCTGCCCGTTCCTGAGAGACCCTGGTCACACCTGGGAGTGGACTTCGTCACTGATCTCCCCGAATCTGATGGTCACACCTGTATTCTGGTTGTCATAGACCGTTTCTCCAAAGCCTGCCGTCTGATCCCCCTGGAAGGTCTACCCACTGCCATGGCCACAGCTGAATTAATGTTCAACCATGTCTTCCGTCATTATGGAATCCCCGAAGACATAGTCTCTGACAGAGGACCTCAATTTGTCTCTCGAGTCTGGAAGGCGTTCTTCTCCCTCCTGGGTGTGACCGTCAGCCTATCGTCTGGATACCATCCTCAGTCGAACGGGCAGACGGAACGGAAGATCCAGGAGATCGGCCGCTTCCTGCGTACCTTCTGTCACGGCCACCAGGACTCCTGGAACCAGTACCTGGGTTGGGCTGAGTACGCCCAGAACTCCCTCCGTCAAGCCACTACTGGATTAACACCTTTCCAATGTGTACTCGGCTTCCAACCCCCACTGTTCCCCTGGGACGGGGAACCCTCCAACGTTCCATCAGTCGATTACTGGTTCCGGGAGAGTTATGGGACTCAGCTCACCACCAGCTGCAGAGAGCCCTGCGCAGACGCAAGATGACAGCCGACCTTCGGCGCTCCGACGCTCCAACCTACCAACCGGGGCAGAAGGTCTGGCTGTCCACCAGAGACATCAGGATGCGCCTGCCCTGCAAGAAGCTGAGTCCCCGCTTCATTGGCCCATTCACCATCCTCCGACAGATCAACCCCATCACTTACTGGTTACAACTTCCTGCACAATACAAAAGAATTCATCCAACCTTCCATGTGTCATTCTTAAAACCTCACCACCCTTCTGTTCTTCCTTCCACAGAACCTGACGTGGCAGCCGTCGCCCCCCCCCCCTTCCACTCATCCTGGACGATGGGACTGCCTACGTGGTTCGAGAGATCTTGGACTCCCGGCGCCGTGGTGATCTCTTAGAATATCTGGTGGATCGGGAAGGCTACGGCCCCGAAGAACGCTCATGGGTCCCCAAGAATGATATCCTTGATCCTGCTCTGTTACAGACTTTCCACACCTATCACCCAGACAGACCTGCCCCACGACCTCGAGGACGACCACCACGACGTCGGGGTCCTCGGCCCTAAGGAGCGGGCCGTGGGAGGGGGGGTACTGTCACAGACACGTCAGGTTCCACCTCACTCCCTTACCTATGCATTCAATCACCGGAATACTGATCACCGCCACCTGAAGCTCATCATCACAGTCATTCACCTCACTACAAAAACCCCACACTCACACACACACATTGTCCGGTCTCGTTCATTATACAACCTGTTGTATGCTTACCTCAAGGACTCCCAAAGTGATACTTACCTGTCTTCATCATCTCCTTCATCTCCATCGTCTCCAGTTCTCCTCGTGTTCCTACCTGCCTGTGTGTGTGAGTATTCCTGTCTGCCATCTCCAGCGTCTCCTTCCACCATCACCTGCAGCACAAAGAAAAGGACAGTATTACCTTTCCTTCATCTCCAAGATCATCATAATCACCATTCACTTACCTGTTGCTCTGCTGATTACCTCAATAAACATCCAAGCTGCTTTTATCTCTGCTTCGGGTTTCTCTGTTGTAACAAGGAGGTGAGATGCTGAAAAAACAGTGAGATGCAGTGGCCAAAGATGTTTGCATATTTAGTTTGTTTGAACTTGTTTTCATGTGTTCTGTTCATTGTGTACTGTTTCCTTTGTTCCCCATGTTCCCACTCATCCGTTACCGTTTATCACATTTCTAGTTGAGTTGCTTATTATATTGTGTATTTAAGCCCTGAGTTTAGTTCAGTTCTTTGTTCAGTATTGTCTTTGTAATTTGTGCAAAGGTGTTGCATATGTTTTCTCCCTGTGTTTTTCGCTTTATTATCATTTGTAGCAAGGTTAGTAGATGTGAGAAGGAGGGGGTGGGAACCAGATAACATTTAACTGACTGCTGCACACACAAACATAATAAAAACATAACATAAATCCAGGCCTGGTCCTCTCTCATCCTTCACTGTCATCACTCCTCTTTTATGCTTCCGGAGCTCCTCCGTGAAATACGAGACTTGTGCAGCGTGCAGCTGACGCTCATTACCACTAGCGTCACCGGCCTCGCGCCGTTCTCTTGTGGCTCTCGCCCCGCCCTGCTTGTCACATACCCCCATCTTCCCTCACAAGCCGGGGGGTACTCTTGAGACTGCGCTCTACTCTTCCCGGGGTCCAGTCTTGGTGTCTGCAGCACCTGGGGTAAGGACATACAAGACGAGAGAAAAGGAGATGGAAGCGCAAGGAGCAACAGAGACGAAAGAGGGGAGGGAGAAAAAATTCTTAGTCCAGTTCCTGGACACACTGCTGCTTGGTCCTCCTCAGCAATCCCCCTCAGTAGCGAGGGCTCTCCGACAGCATGAGGCTCTTCCTCCCGGGTTTCGGCACCAATGTAGCAAGGTTAGTAGATGTGGGAAGAAGGAGGCAGGAACTGGTGAACATTCAACACACTTTAACATACCTAAAAACGCCATGCGGGTCAATTTTACCCACGCACATTAGACCAGTTTTTATATAGCTAAATAACATATTATTTCACTGTATTATGTCACTGTCTTCACAAAGAAGTGTCTAGAGCCATGAAATGATTATGTTTTGTCATCAACTATATTTTTGTCCTGTTGTTTTATGTTCAAGGCTTTTTTTATGCAGGTTACACTAATCACTTTTCATAACAGTCAAGATAAACAAGTCTGCACTGACAACGAGAATTAGAAGGAAGTAAATACATATTTGGGTGGTGTAATATTATAATTAATCATATATTAAGATAACCCATGTTATTTAAATGACTAAAATAGCCTATAGACAATGAACAATAATAATTCACCACACTGCATAGGATGTATGATGCGATGACAAATTCAAGCGCGCAGCTTCACCTTAATTATTTATATCCAAAGTTTATTGATGCTCACTCTCTGTAACTATTAGCAATCCTGTCCTGAAGAACAGACTCAGTCTAATTTTTCTCTGACGCTCCGGATCGCTTTCAGATGAGCCGTCAGATGCTGAGTCGACCCAGGATGCGCGGCACTGATCTCACCACCATCAGACTCTCCTTCACTCATGGCATTTAGGGCTTCTACCTCTTCGGCATCCATAAATCCCCGCCTTTTACTCATTGTGACTTTATTTATGAACCGATGACCGCTAATTCAGTGGGTGAAAGGCGTTGCCAAGCAATGTACAATGTTTAAACATAAGGGGACTCGAAAATGACAGCGCGAAAATGCAGGCATTATATAGCGGGTAAATTTGACCCGCGCGGCGCTTATAGGTATAAATGCCCCGTTTTTTGATCTGGTTTTATCTAAACAATTTTTAACACCAAGGGATTGTAAATTACACAATTTTAGTAAAAGTCAATGAGTGGGAGACTTGAATGTTTTATTGAAAACCTGTTATGTACATTTGAAAAACAGCCACGGGTAAAATTTACCCCGTGGCGGTTCAAGTGTTAATCACAATATAAAATAAACAAACATAAAACAAAAGTAAAATGGTGGCAGTACCTCACGGAAGACTACCACACACACAAACATAATAAAAACATAACATAAAGCCAGGCCTGGGGCCTGATGTATAAACGTTGCGTACGCACAAAATGGGCAAAGAAATATGCGTACGCATTTTTCCACGCACATATCGGGATTTATAAAAAATAAACTTGCCGTAAATAAGTGCGCACCGCAAGGATGCTCTTGACCGTGCGTACGCACTCTTTTAGAAGAGTATGTGTTTTGGCGACACCAACTGGCCCAAATAGCAATAACTATTTAAAATGAAAAACTTCTAAATTATCCTATTACATCACCCAATAAATCAAATTGCATCAACCTGAATTATCATTATCAGCATTCTAAACCAGGTGCAAATACTTTGAATTTACTATTTTTTTTTTTTTAATGAATGGGCTATAAAAAGGTATGTGCGTATATAACATATCATCATAATGGATGCTCCCCCCCCAGGGGAGACAAAAGTGATATGAATTGAGATAGTAGATGTGCTACTTTCGATCACTTTTCCAGTGACACGCTGTTTTAATGACAGCGAGGAGCACTGGAAGCACAATAATTCCTCTTTAAACTAAACTGCAGATGTTATGACAAAATATGTTTTCGAGAATGACGATCAGTGATGCACACTTAACTTAGATATTATGGAAGACACTGCTGGATTCGGTGGTCGAATGGTCCGTTGTCCAGTTTGAATAGGTCCAATAATATCTTACTGTACAACCACAGCTGCAGGAGGTGTTCGTGTGAAGGATCTTCAAATAATTACCATTTGAAGGATATAATGAGTAAAACGGTAAGATTTGCATGTTTTCTTTTAAAAATACTTTTTCAGTGACGCGCCGTTTCAGACAATTGTATTTACACTGCAATAAATAAGTGCCTATAAATAATAGCCTATAAACTTCCTAAAAGATATGTTCACCTTATCAGCAAAACTGCATAAATTTGCATAAATACTATCTGGCCAGTGGAAATGAATGAATCATCTCTATTCTAAAACCTTTTTCTGAAGTATTTTATACAATTTAGTTTTATGGATATTTTAATATATTTATTCTAAAACAAAGAGGATATTGGATTATCTTTATCAACATAATGTGTGGCACAAATTACATTTATAGTCCATATCTAATATTTTCCAATGTCTTGTACCTTTGACGGTGTCAACCGTGGATGTCACGTGGATGGGAACGTGTATGGAAATGATATGCAGATGAGGTTATGCATAGTAAAACTAGGGGTCGTAAGCTCCATATATGGTGATGTCGGGGAGGAGACAGGGTGGAGATGCACGTACACACAATCTTCTGCTGACTGGGATTTATAAAAGGATTTGTGCGCAGGATCTGGCGTACGCATGGTTTTATAAATCTGATTTTTTTTGTGCGTACGCAGAATCTTGCTTTTGCGCGTACGAACACTTTTAGGATGAAATCTACGCAAAGTTTTATAAATGAGGCCCCTGGTCCTCTCTTATCCTTCCCTGTCGTTGCCCCCTTTTATGATTCTGGAGCTCAGTGAGATACAAGAGCGGTGCAGCGTGCAGCTGGCACTCATTATCACTCGTGCATCACTCATTATCATGGCTCTCGCCCCACCCTGCTTGTCACATCATTTTTGTCAATTAAGTAAAAAGCTGCATCACGATCCACCTCTCCTCTTGATATGGAGTGGAGCTTTGCCCATACTCCTGTCACTGAAGATGTGTTATGCGGGGTCACCAAAGATTGGTATCATGAGCTGGATGATTTAATTCCCTGAAGTCTCTTTGTTGCCACTAGTCCCACACAGCCTCAAGTCTCCTTCGTCGCCACTGGTCCCGCTCTGCTGGGCACAAGTACATTGATATTTCAGTGTAAATAGTGAGATATTTATCAGGGTTGTTGGTCAGTGTGCTAACATTTGACAAGTTTATGGGTACCCATTGACTTCAGAGACTCATATACAGAATAACAATTAAAACTATAGCAATACTACACATTAGTACTAATTCATTCTAATACATTTTCATACATTTTGCTTACTATCACATCAAGAAATTAAGAGAACACAGATATTTGGGGCATGGCAATTATGAGAAACATGCCTGACATCATACTGCGTGAATCAAATACAATGTCTTAAAACAAGGACAAAAATAGATATCTTGAGATCAGGTACGGACAGACGTCAGTTTATCTTTTGTGAAAAGCCACCCAATGGCAGAAATTTGTAACATCAGATCTATTGCTCTTGCATAATGGCCCATATGGCTGAATTGTCTTTGGAGCAACGGGAGACACCATCAGCACCTCAAGAGACTACTAGAAAGATATTTGCAGCTGAAATTTCAACTCCTCATCTATAGATACAGCAGTGAATACAGGCTAGAATACGAGGACATCTGAGATGGTGTAGCTGCGGGTGGATTTTAGGGTGGAGTGTGCTGTAACAGTAAGAGTTGTGTAATAGATCATTTGAGATCATATTCATGCCTGCACTATTATTATAACAATAATTACTTCAAAAGCTGCTCTCATAAATGAGGCTGTTATCTCCTTTGATCTTTCACAGATTCATGTTCATGAAAATAAACTGAGTGACCAGCCTAGTTACGATTTATTGCCGTTTTCATCAATTTATTACAATTTACTGGGCATTTAAATTAGGGAATACTTCCATCCATTTTTATCTGTGAAATATGTTTATCTGTAGACGAGGTTAAGCACTGGATCTTTTAATAAACAATGGCTAGATAGGATGTGACCTGCATATGGCATCTTGGCTCATGAGCATTTTTGTGAATAGCCATGAATGGGTTCACCACATAACCAACTCCCAACAATTATGGCTTCACTTTTTTGCCAATTCACTTTTGCAGAAGAAACACTTTTAATATCTTCTAATAATTGCAATAACACATTCACATCATTTTGATCTTAAAATAGTACCACCACACCATCAGCATAAGCTGGTAATTAAACAGTATTGGTGGACTTGAAATATCCAAACCTGACATCTCAGCTCTTAATTTATTTAAAACAGGTTCTAAAGCAAATGTATAAAACATGCCAGATAGTGCACAGCCTTGCCTAACCCCTCTAAAAGCCTTATAAGGAGAGCATAAGTCACCACACACACACACACACACACACACATTATATATATATATATATATATATATATATATATATATTTATATATATATATATATATATATATATATATATATATATGATGAGAGATAATTTCTGATGACATGTTGATTTGATAGATCATTTGAACATGCTCCTCCCAAACTTTGTTAATGAAACATCATTTGTTGACAAAGTTGTTTAATCTGAGCTTTTACAAACTCCCACCACTGCTGTAAAGTTTGGAAATAAAACTTTGTGGATCATGCATTGGCCCAAAAACTGTTTATCACATATAGCAATGTATTATTAAAATGCCAAAAGCACTTTTAGATTTTACACAATCAAAAAACACCTTACATTTTACCAGACTGCGATCAGAAAATCCAACTGGAAATATTGAACAATCTTTAAAATAAAATTCAATTGATGCTTGAAACTATAAAATCTATTGAATCTTGCCAATGATAATTGATTTTCATATGTATGTACTCAAGTATATTGCCTTTGTGTATAATGAAAATTTCTCAAGAAAAAAATCATTCTATCAATTGCAGTGTTTGGAACATAAATACAAATTAATTCAAAAGAAAAATTGTTTTCATAAGACTTTTAAAATTCTTCCTTTAATTATTTCCTTGACTTTGTATGATGCAGATATAAAACTTTTCGAAAAACAAAATAGAAACCCCACTGCTCACTGAGGTAGAATGACCTGAATGACAGAATGACAGAAACTGATAACTCGTCAAACTCCATCAACTAGTCTGAAGTATTTAATAAATCACTGTGGGTTTCTTGCTTGAATAAAACATCAATCTCATCTCAAACAACTGTGCTCTTTTCCTACTTTCTCTTGCTCCATTAATATTTAAGGAATCAAAATTTGTATTACTCCCATTAATAGGAAAAGAGACACCTCCCAACATAACAAAGAAAATAGACACAAAATAGACACCTTCAACCATTCTGACTAATTTCACTGATTTCTGATTGAGAATTTAGTCTGGTAAGATTAATTTTTTTAACCGATAAACTTCTTGGTCAGTAAAGCGGTTCTCAAAGTTTTTGCCTTCTCAATAAATTGCAGTATATCTGGAGAAAAACAAACTCTTCAACTTTAACTCTCCTTACATTTTTTTGTCACTTTTAAAAAGTGTTTGATGACATCTACACTGTATATTCGAAACCACTCTGAGTTAAGCTACCTCCAATGCTACATTCAGAGTCCTCGCCTTGACTCGCCCTGACTCACCTCCCGAACATCAAGTCTTTTGATCTGTTTATAGTATTTTTAACTAATTTTATTTTTGAGGTGCTTTAAAAGAATAGTCTTCCAATTCAAACTCTGAGCCCTCAGTAGTCACATTTATCATGGTCTGTTCGCCAGATTCAAACACACTGTTATGATCTTCCGATTCATTTGTTAGAGCTGTTCTGATCACTCTCTTCAAGATTTTTACTGTTGTTGTCTCATATGTATTTTTCTCCGCATCTATAAAAGCTGCACTGGCACAAGATACACTTCCCGCATCTACAGTGGGAATTATATTCTGCAAGCCTCCAGCAACTGTACAATCATCAGTTGTTCCATTGCTTTTATTAGTTTTATCCACTTTCTTGGGGGAATTGTGAACAAGATGCCCATTTTCCCCAAAACCAAAACATTTAATTGTGTTGTGTCAAAAATCACATAGGCCTAACTGAAATCTTTGTGATGAAAATTTAGAGTTAGGTCTAATTCTTCAACGTTATCTTTTAGAATCATATAGACATAACGTCTAAAAGACACCACATATTTCAGTAGAGAAGACTATGGGTTGCTAACCACAGAAACACTTGTGTAAAAATGCCACGAATTTCAACACCTCCACCAGTTGAATTCAATCATCTTAACAAAAACAACAACAGCACTATTCAGCCACGATGCTGAAAAGATATTATCATAGCCAATTAACGTGCCTATAGCTAAACTACATTCCTCAACACCAAAAACTGAGTCAAATTTGACCTCATGCCATCTCGTTAAGAATCCAAGATTCTGCACACCTGGAGTTGCCATGCTCCCAGTACAACAGGTACCTCAACAGGTTCTTTGTAGTTGTAAGTTCAGGTGTGCAATCAATCCAAAATACTTGGCAGAAAACTTTGGGAAAATTGGATCTCAGTTTGTTGGCATTCTAGGCAGCTGGCTGGCAGATTTTTTATGATAAATTAATGATAGTGGGAAAGTTATTTCTCTAATGCACCTATCAGGACAGAGATGGTAATCGACTGTCAAGTTGTGGCTACTATTTCAATGATAAACCATGATGGTGGATAGGCTAATGGATGAAAATTTCAAGCCCCTTACAATCAAGTAAGTGAAAAACATGTAGCACTTGTAGCATCAGTGACAACGTTTATATAAATATTAATATTAATATTAATATTAATATTATAATAGAAGCAGTTACACCCCTGTGAAATTACACTTGTTGAATATCAAATTATTCAAAATTGTGTCACCTTTCAATAACTGCATTATTCCTAAGTTGACAAGTTGAAGACAGAACTGCTTGTGGTCTCAGCCCAACACTTCATCACAACCTTTCTATTCAACTATAGGTTCGTCAACCATAACTTCATCCAGGACAGCCAAGAACCTTGGAGTTGTAATTGAGGATCAGTTCAACTTTACAGACCACATTGCTAGAACTTATTAATAATAATTGACATACGAAAGGGGGAATCTCCTCAATCACCACCAATGTGCAGCATCCACCTGGATGATGCGTCAGCAGCCATACTGTCCCAGAGCACCCACCACACACCAGCTTACTGGTGGAAAGGAGACAGAGTGATGAAACCAATCAGTATGGGGATGATTAAGAGGCCATGAGGATGGATTGAGCTAATGGGCAAATTTGGCCAGGATGCCAGCATTACACACCTATTCTTTTAACTGACCAGTCCTGCAGATTTGCCTTATAGCCTACAATATTATAAAGATCAGGCCCTTCCTGTCAGAGCATACTACACATTCTCCATGTCCAAGCTCTTGTTCCATCCAGACTGGACTATTGTAATGCTCTCTTGGCAGGCCTTTCAGCATGCACTGTCAAACTTCTGCAATTGATCCAGAATGCTGCAGCAAGAGTTGTCTTTAACTAGCCGAAGAGAGTACTCGTCACACCTCCCCTCATAAACTTGCACTGGTTGCCAATTGCCTCTTGCATCAAATTCAAGACACTGATGTTTGCTTACAGAACCACCACTGGTTCTGCACCCCTATACCTAAATTCACTACTTCAGACCTATGTGCCCTCCAGAAACTTGCGTTCTGCAAGTGAACGGTGCCTTGTGGTGCCATCCCAAAGAGGTACAAAATCCCTGGTGGAATGACCTGCCTAACTCAAGCCAAGCTGCTGAGTCTTTAACCATTTTCAAGAAACGCCTGAAGACGCATCTTTTTCACCAACACTTGACCCATTAAAACATTACAACATTTACAATTCTATATACCAATTTAAAAAAAAAAAAACTGTGCTAGACTACCTAGTCACACCACTAGGTCTATTGTTCTCCTCATTTATAAGTCATTTTGGACAATGGTGTCTGCTAAATGACTAAATGCAAATGTAATGTAATGTATTTCCTCTTCTGGACAATCATAATCAATTACTTTAGAAATCTGCAGGCCCCAAAGCAGAAACTCAACAAAAAGTGAATACACTGAAACACAAATTAGAACACTAATTAGTGTGCTAGTATAACTAAACATCAACAAAGTTACTATTTAACTTCCTAATTGTGCTAACTAGAAACATATGGTAGCTTGCTTCCATCATTGAACAAAATATATATATTCTGTGTTTATAATTCACAATTCTGACACCGCAACGACTCCTTAACTTTATTTTTTAACTTTAAGAATTGCAATATGTTATAAGAAATTGCAATTGTGAGAAAGTCAGAAATGTGAGATAAAATTTGCAATTACCTTTTTATTTTATAGTTTTGGCAGTAACAATATCAATAATGCAAAATAATATCATTTGTTTAAGGAAAGTTTTTCATTGCTGTACTCTCTCACACTTTATTTACACATGTCCTGTTTATTATTTGATTATTTAAATATCCTATTTAAAAGTATGCTATGGTTTAAATGGTTTTCTGACTTGCATTTTACCTCTCAAAATGGTGGATGTCATTTTAAAAATTTGAAAATTAGCAAAAATAAGTTAAAGCAAACTAAAAAAAAAAAAAAAAAATGGCTGGGAATTTTTACGCAGGTGGTGGAAGAAAAACACTGGCATTCTGGTTTCAGACACCAATAAAATCACAGAATAACCCCTGCAAATGTTAAAAATTTTTCAGCCCAAGATTGTGCTGGACCCGGTGACTCCGAGGACGTCCTGATCCAAAAGCAGGAAGGAAGAGGGTCGGGGAATGTCTCATTACGACCGGACCACCCCAAAAGCTCCCTCGTGCAGTCTCCCCTCCGCCTCGTTTAAATACGGGCATGGGAGAAATGCTCTGTGTTATAGCTGGGCCCACACGTGTTGCGCCCAAACAAAACGCTGTTTTCACGGCGAACACTATTTTACTTCCTCAAAAAGAGAGCAAATTTCCTCTTCCACCTCCTTCGGTGCACGGCCCCCTTCCCAGCGGCCTGTCACCCGACATCATTCAACCCCTTGTCACTCGGGCCGAGGCCTGGCAGGCCATCCCCGATGTGTCAAGTTGGATCATCGGGATCATAAAGCAGGGCTACTCGCTCCAATTTGCACGACGGCCCCCTCGCTTTGGAGGCCCCTGTCCTCCGGGCCGAGGTTATGACCTTACTGAAGAAAGGGGCTATAGAAATAGTTCCCCCTTCAGAAAGCGAGTCAGGCTTTTACAGCCGTTACTTTCTGGTCCCCAAAAAGGATGGCGGCCTAAGGCCCATCCTAGATCTCAGACTTTTGAATCGCTCCCTCATGAGACGGAAGTTCAAAATGCTGACACTGAAGCAGATCCTCGCACAGATTTGTCACGAGGACTGGTTCTGCTCGCTGGACCTGAAAGATGCATATTTTCACATCCAGATAGCCCCCCTTCACAGACGATTCTTGAGATTCGTATTCGAGGGAGTGGCATACCAATACACAGTCCTGCCCTTCGGGCTGTCTCTGGCTCCTCGCACTTTCACCAAGTGCATGAAAGCGGCGCTTTCCCCTCTGAGACAGATGGGAATCCGGGTTCTGAATTATCTCGACGATTGGCTCATTTTGGCCCATTCGCGAGTCGAGCTGGAACACCACAGATCCGTGCTCCTCAGCCATCTGCAATGCCTGGGTCTCAGGGTCAACCTAGCCAAGAGCTCACTGCTCCCCAGCCAACACATTTCGTTTCTGGGGGCAGTTTTCGACTCAGTCCGCATGACGGCGGTAGTCTCGCCAGAGCGCGCCCTGGCGGTACAGCAGCTCGCAGCTTCTGTCAAGAACAAAGCCTATCTTCCTCTGAAGCTCTTCCAGAGGCTCTTAGGGCTGATGGCCCCCACATGCCTGGCGGCACGGCCGCTTATGTCTCAAGGTCAATCGGGCCTGTCTTTTAGCCCTGAAACCTTGGATGAACCCTGCTTGGTTCAGTCTTGGGGTACCCCTACAGGCGGTGTCACGAAGGACGGTGCTCTCGACGGACGCATCCAACTCAGGTTGGGGGGCTCTGTGCGAGGGCAGACCGGCCTTCGGCTCGTGGTCCCACGAGGAGAGCCATCTCCATATCAACTGCCTCGAAATGTTGGCAGTGATGAAAGCCCTGCAAGCTTTCCAGGCTCACTTGACGGGACGCCACGTCTTAGTCCAATTGGACAGCATGACTGTGGTGTCATATATAAATCACCAGGGCGGTCTTTCGTCCAGCCGCTTATGCGCTCTGGCGAAATGTCTTCTGGAGTGGGCAACACCAAAGCTTCGGTCGCTCAGGGCGACTCATATACCTGGCAAAACCAACCTGGGTGCAGATATGTTATCACAGAGCAACGTCCCCTCAGACGAGTGGATGCTCCATCCCCAGATGGTTCTCAAGATTTGGGAGCTCTTCGGGAGAGCAGAGATAGACCTCTTCGCCTCAGAAGACAACTCTCATTGCCCAACATATTTCTCAAAGGAAGTCGATGCGCTGGCCCAAGCCTGGCCCAGCACACTCCTTTACGCATTTCCCCCGATCGCACTGATCCCGCAGGTCATCAGGCGAGTCAGGGAAGACAGGCACAGAGTCCTCCTAGTGGCCCCGCTCTGGAGGAGCCAGACTTGGTCCTCAGAGCTGTTCAGGCTCTCCACGAGAGCCCCATGGCCCATTCCCCTGAGGCGGGACCTCCTCTCTCAGGCGAACAAAACAATCTGGCACCCACAGCCAGAGCTCTGGGCTCTGCATCTCTGGTCCCTCGATGGGAGCCAACTAACCTTCCCAGGGACGTACTAGAGACCATATCTCAGGCGAGAGCCCCGTCCACGAGACGCCTCTACGCCCAGAAATGGTCGGTCTTTGTTGATTGGTGTTCCACACGCAACATAGACCCCGTAGAATGTGACGTATCTCCGATACTGTCCTTCTTACAGGAGCGTTTGGATCTGGGGCGCGTCCCCTCAACGCTCAAAGTATACGTAGCAGCCATCTCAGCGTTTCATGCTCCTATCGCTGGCCAGTCAGTGGGTCGAAACAGCCTTGTGGTTCGTTTCCTAAGGGGTTCTAGGTGATTAAATCCTCCTCGTCCCCTTACTGTTCCCACTTGGGACCTTTCCTTGGTCCTTAGGGCTCTCAAAGGTAACCCCTTTGAGCCGCTGAGTTCAGCTGACCTCAGGCCGTTAACCCTGAAAACCGCTCTGCTACTTGCACTAGCATCGGTCAAGCGCGTTGGCGACTTGCAGGCCCTCTCGGTGAGCCCTGTGTGCCTCGAATTTGGGCCTAATGACTCTAAAGTCGTGCTGAAACCTAGACATGGCTACGTTCCCAAAGTGCTCTCTACTCCATTTAGAGCTCAGGTCATTTCGCACTCTGCTCTTCCTCCCTCCACAGATGAACAGGAGCTGGAGTTACTCTGTCCTGTCAGGGCATTGAGGACCTATGTAGAACGATCGCAGCCTTTCAGGCAGTCGGATCAGCTCTTTGTCTGTTTTGGTGGCCGCACCAAGGGGTCCTTGGTCTCAAAACAACGTCTCTCGCGTTGGATAGTCGACGCGATTAATCTCTGTTACTCCTCCTTGGACATTCAATGCCCCTTAGGAGTTAGGGCCCATTCCACTACAGGAATGGCTTCCTCCTGGGCCTGGTCTAATGGAGTTTCCATTAAAGACATCTGTGAGGCGGCCGGCTGGTCCTCGCCGTCCACTTTTATCAGATTTTATCATCCGCCCTACAAGCCCGGGTCCTCTCGGTGTAACTAGGTGGCCTCTTCGAGTTCCACCTCTCACCGATCAGGAGTTATCTCCTCCTTGTAGTGTAACAAGGGTTTACGACGGCTTTGCCTTCCTACTTGTTCTCTTGGTCCCCCTTCGGTGTCCAAAGCAAGTTATGTCATTCCCTGCCGTGGCACGGCGCGGTTGAATTCGTTCCCCATACGCAGTACGAGTGAAGTATCGAAAGGGAACGTACTTGGTTTACTAACGTAACCTCGGTTCCCTGAGATATGGAACGAGTACTGCGCTACTTGCCGTGCCATGAGGCTGCGGCTTCAGTGTCGTCGCTTCAGTCGATTGGCCTGAAATCCTATGGCGAAACGCCTGCTTATATAGCCCTTTGCCCCGCCCATTTCGGCGGGAAAGTTTGCGCGCTCTCTCGGCATAGGTCACGCAGCTATGCCGCGCCGTCATTGGTTCAACAACTTGTCTATGAGTGAACCAATGACGATGCAGTTACACTGCGTTATTGAAAAAGGCTTCAGTGACGGGGGAAAAGGGAGACTTTTCCCCATACACAGTACTCGTTCCGTATCTCAGGGAACCGAGGTTACGTTAGTAACCGAGTACGATCTGCTGTGAGGAGATGATGTTCTGATGCCTGTACCGAACTGTGATGGGCAACATAGCGAAACAGGTATGCTTGAGTATTCTGTCCTTTTTGGGATCGCATCTTGTGACATTGTGTCATGTTTTTGGTTCATTTACATGTTTTTTGTCTGTGTTGCATTCATATTTCATATTTTCACATAGTTTGTTTGTTTTGGAACCAAGACCCATTTTTTCAGATGGTTGTATTCACACTTATTGAAATGAACTGCACTAACAGAGCAATCACACCAGAGTTCAATGCAGATCAATTTCTATGGACATTACAGCACAGATGCTGTCACTGCAAACCTCACAGTTGGAATGGTCTTAATGATTTTTTATTTTTTTTATTGCATCTGAGAAGTTCACTAAAAATCACAGACTGTTCCTTCTTTCGCAAGTGGTGTTTTGACACACAGGTTGTTATTGTAACTTCTGTTACCAAGCATCAGGTCCGTTTCCATAGTGACATTGGCAGAGCAGAGGGGTCATAAGGTGGCAGAGGACACGACTCATTGTGGTTTGTGGAGGCTGCCAGGAGGGTGTGAACACCACGGCACGCTATACATGCTCAGACACTCCCCGAGTGTTTACTGCCACTTCAGGGTGTTAGCTGAAGCAGGAAAACATGTGCACAATTTCTGAAGAAAAAAAAAATTCCCCACTTTAAGCTGTCTGCATTTTCGTTCTTTGTCCAATCCATTTGCAGATTCATCCATTCTCTCTTAGCACAAAAGATGTTTCAGATAAAACCTTCTGTGCTAATTTTCATATAATTATTGAAGAGAGTTCATAAGTCTATGTATTAGTAATTAAAAGAACAGTTTACCCAAAATTAGCATTCTGTCATGTCATGATTTCCGTACAACAAATCATTTAGTTAATCATCAGTCAAAGTCAGCACTAAAGTTTCATTATCATTTGTGCTATATTCAAGCTACACACTTGTGCAGAACAAAGCAAAATTAAACTCTTATTTACTGAAAATCTTAACCTCTGCTGTAGCTCCCAAATTTTGTTGGGTAAGTTTATTGTTGGGTAATCTAAAAAATAATAATTAATTACTAGCTACTAATTACATCTTCAACAGTGTAATAAGTAATACTAATTACTCTCTCGCTCTCTAAAAAGTATTGGATTACTTATTACTACTTTCTAAATCCCATATCAACCTCAACCAGTTGAACAATACAAGGACAGACACGAAACTGCTCTTTTAATTCTTTCAAATAAGCAATATACAATTTCATAAATTATTCTTGAACTGACCAAAGTTTGAAAAGGGAGGTTACATTAAAAACATACTTTTTTCACATTAAATTTTGATGTTAAATTCACTATTGTTTTATATATAATTCTATAGTCTATACAGTATAATGCAATTACATCAGATACATCAGAAGTAACTGTAATTAAATTAGAGAACATTTAATTAGAGAGTAATCCCTTATTTTACTGTAATTAGATTAAAACTTGAATATATATGGTCATAATCAACCCAGCTAACAAAAAGTCATGCAGGTTTGGAATCACTTGAGGTTGAGTACATGATTTTGATTTTTGGGTTGAACTCTTCCTTTAACTCTCCCTTCCTCAGCAGACTGACTCAGTGTCCTTATAGGAACATGTAAATAATTAAACTCGCATTTACAGAATTCCCAAACTAATCTAGCAGGCCTAACCAGCTTCTTTATTATTTTGTTAGACATTTAAAATAATAAGCTTCTTTCCTTCCTCGTTATTGTCGTCTATTTATTACTTATTTAAATAAAAGGAGTAATCTGCTATATGATTATTTTAAGTACTATGATGGATGTATTGTTTAGAGAGACCTGACACACACATGACTATTGAGCAACCAACCAAAACTACAAAATAAATTGTTTAGATGAGATGTCATAATCTTCTTCATAAAAGATTGGAATGGATGTTAAAACTTAAGAGGGTTATTGATTCAGATTAAGAATATTTACTAGGTAAATTTATTTTTGATATAACATTTTTAATTGAATGAATTATATGTTGAGTAATTAATTAATCAAGTAACATTTAAACCACAATTAACTGCATATATCAATTTTTGATTAGCAACACCCCCAAACTCTCCATTTTGCAGCTAGTATGACAATCTTTTCAAGGTATTATTAGGGCATAAGGTGTATTTTTGCCTAGCCACTGAAAACATTACTCTTCCGTTCCAATAAGAACATCAAACAGGTGCTCCCCACTCAGTGACACACCCACTTAAGAATCCTGTTGAAAGTGCCCTAGTTATTGGTGATTCTATTGCACGGAACGTGAAAATAAAGACACTAGCCACCATAGTCACATGTTTGCCGGGAGCCAGAGCACCTGACATCAAAGCAAATTTAAAAGTGCTGGCTAATGCTAATCATAAATAAAATTATTATTCACGTTGGCACTTATGATGCACTAAGGATGTTCGACTTCACCAGTCAGAGATCACTAAAATTAACATTAAAGAAGTGTGTGAACTCGCAAGTACAATGTCAGAAAAGTAATCTGCTCTGGCCCTCTTCCTGTTCGTCGGAGTGATGAGATAGTTAGCAGATTATCATCACTCAATGGCTGGCTTTCTAAGTGGACAATTGGAAAAGTTTTTGGAGCAGACCTGACATGTTGAAAAGAGATGGTATTCATCCCTCCCAGGATGGTGTGGCTCTTCTCTCTAGTAATATGGCACATAGCTGAAACATGACAAACTGGGCCCAGGTCAGGAAGCAGCAGACAGACTGGCTAAACTGACCGTCTGCTAGCTGCCTCATGTTAAAGAAGTCAGATCATTTCCAACACATAGAAACTCTTCCACCTAAATATTTTCACATAGAGACTGTGTCTGTACCCCAAATTAGTAAAAACAAAAAACCCATTTAAGGGTAAAAATTTAATTGATGTTCAACAAATAAAAAATAGAGATAATACTGATAAACAAATGATAAAGCTTGGGTTGTTAAATATTCTTCAAAAGCACTTATTGTAAATGATATTATCACAGACAATAATCTAGATTTGCCCTGTTTGACAGAAACTTGGCTAAAACCAGACGATTACATTACTTTAAATGAGTTTAGCTCTCAAGGTTATGATTATCGACACAATAATCATCAGAAAGGCAAAGGGGGAGGTGTTGCTGTAATTTATAGTAATATTTACAGTATTAGTCAAAAGTCTTTCAAATATAATTCCTTCAAAGTGATGGTACTTTATGTAACATTATGTAAGTTGTCATTTGTGCTGGCTACTGTATACAGGCCACCAGGACACCATTATTTGACTTTATCAAAGAATTTGCTGATTTTCTATCAGAGTTAGTACTAGCAGCAGATAAAGTCCTTGTGGTTGGTGATTTTAATATCCATGTAGATAATGAAAAAAACACATTTGAATTGGCATATACAGACATTCTAAACTCTATTGGAGTTAGACAACACGTTTCAGGACCCACTCATTGTCGTAATCATACTTTAGATCTAATATTGTGAAATGGAATTGATGTTGATGCCGTTGAAATTCTGCAGCAGATTGACGACATCTCAGATCATTATCTAGTCTCATGTATACTACATTTCAAGGCTGCAAAACTGCCTCCCTGCCATAAATATGGTAGAACCATCACTTCTACCACTAAAGATCGCTTTATAAAAAAATCGTCCTGATCAGTTTCATCGCCTTAGCATACCAGACAGCTTAGAAGACCTCGATGTTGCAACAGAAACTATTGCCTCTGTCTTTTCCAGCACATTAGACTCAGTTGCTCCTTTGCGCTTAAAAAAATATGAAAGAAATTAATCCAACGCCGTGGTACAACGAGCACACTCGAGCTCTAGGAGTGCAGAGTGCAGATGGAAGAAGACAAAACTAGAAGTTTTTCTCATTTCGTGGAGAGAGAGAATGATTGAATACAGAAAGGCCTTAAAAACTGCTAGATCTGCCTATTTTTCAAATCTTTTAGAAGAAAATAAACACAACAGTAGCTACATTAACAAGAAATAAAGCTTCAACTTCTGATGTTTCCAAACAGCACAGCAGTAATGACTTTATGAACTTCTTTACTTGCAAGATTGACAATATTAGAGAGAAAATTATAACCATACAACCGTCTACTATAGTATTGCGTCAGATCATTGTAGTGTCCCTGAGGAAAAATTCAATTCATTCACTGCTTTAGGAGAGGAAGAATTGTCTAAACTTGTTAAATCATCAACAACATGTATGTTAGACCCTATACCAACTAATCTATTGAAAGAGATGCTTCCAGAGGTCATAGATCATCTTCTTAATATTGTTAATTCCTCTTTATCACTAGGATATGCACCAAAAAGTTTTAAGCTGGCTATTATTAAACCTCTTATTAAAAAACACAACTTGATCATAGAGAATTAGTCAATTACAGGCCGATCTCAAATCTCACTTTTCTGTCAGAAATACTAGAAAAGGCAGTATCATCACGACTATGTTCCTTTTTAGAAAGAAATAGTATCTGTGAGGATTTCCAATCAGGATTTAGACCGTACCGTAGTACTGAGACTGCTCTCATTCGAGTTACTAATGATTTGCTCTTATCATCAGATCTTGGTTGTATCTCTCTATTAGTGTTATTGGATTTTAGTGCTGCATTTAACACTATCGATCGCAACATTCTTTTAAATAGACTCGAGAATTATGTTGGCATCAGTGGAATTGCATTGTCATGGTTCAAATCATACTTATCTGACCGTTATCAGTTTGTTGATCAAAAGTTCAATATGGAGTAACGCACGGCTCAGTACTAGGACCGTTGCTTTTCACTCTGTACATGCTACCCTTGGGAGATATCATTAGGAAGCATGGCGTTAGTTTTCACTGTTGCGCTGATGATACTCAGCTCTATATTTCTTCGTGCCCTGACGAAACTTACCAATTCACAAAATTAATGGAATGCATAGTTGATATAAAAAAAAAAATGGATGACCAGTAATCTCCTACTACAAAATTCAGAAAAAAACAGAGATTCTAATTTTTGGACAAAAAACTTCTTCACGTTATAACTATAAAATACTGTCTAACACTTGATGGCTGCTCTGTTAAGTCTTCGTCATCATTTAGGAACCTGGGTGTGCTCTTTGATACCAATCTTTCATTTGAAGGCCATGTTTTTAGCATCTGTAAAACCGCATTCTTTCATCTTTAAAATATATCTTAACTATGAAATATGCTCTCAATGAAAAATGCAGAACAGTTACTTCATGCGTTCATGACCTCAAGGCTAGATTACTGTAACGCTCTACTGGGTGGTTGTTCCGCTCGCTTGATAAATAAACTACAGCTTGTACAAAATGCAGCAGCTAGAGTTCTTGCTATAACTAGGAAGTATGACCATATTAGCCCAGTTCTGTCAACACTGCATTGGCTTCCTGTTAAACATCATATTGATTTTAAAATCTGGCTAATTACTTACAAAGCTCTAAATGGTTTAGCTCCCTCTTGAGTGAGCTCTTAAAGCATTATAGTCCTTCACGTCTATTGCGATCTCAGAATTATACCTAGAATATCAAAATCAACCGCAGGTGGTAGATCCTTCTCCTATTTGGCACCTAAACTCTGGAACAATCTTCCTAGCATTGTTTGGAAAGCAGACACACTCTGTTACTTTAAATCTAGACCAAAAACGCATCCCTTTAACCTGGCAAACACACAACACATTATCAATTTATATTTTCAAATCCGTTAAAGGATTCTTAGGCTGCATAAATTAGGTCAGCTGGAACCAGGAACACTTCCTATAACACTAGATGTACTCGTTACGTCAGAAGAAGAATGGTATCTATGCTAATAATAGTCTCTCTGTTTATCCCGAGGTTTACCGTAGTCAACCGGATCTGGGTCGTATCCAGGTGAGATCGAGGACCTGCGCCTTGACTTTGACCACAACGCAACCCTGAAGTGTCAGCAGAGATTGAGTCAACTAGATCATCCACTGTGAAGGCCTCATCGACACGACAGCCAGTGGCACAGTTCATCAACAAACCGCCCATACCGGTGTGATGAATATGATCCTCAACTGGATGGAACTGGAATAAATACTTTGAATGTTGCGATCCCATCGGACTTATGATAGCTACCTGAATCGTAACAAAGCACAGAGGAAAACTGGCCCCCTGACTAAGCCTGGTTTCTCCCAAGGTTTTTTTTTCTCCATTTTAACACCTGTCTGCCACCTGATGTCACCTGTTGGAGTTTGGGTTCCTTGCCGCTGTCACCTTTTGGCTTGCTTAGTTGGGGACACTTGACATTTGACGACATTTGATATTCAACAGTGCTTTGATCTGCCTGCACTGACACCATTTTCTTTAAGAGCTGCTGTGCAGCCAAAATTATATACCAGTTATCACTGTAAAGCTGCTTTGACACAAACTGCATTGTAAAAAAGCGCTATATAAATAAAGGTGACTTGACTTGACTTAGCATTTCCCAGATCACCTACTGCACCTTTAATTAGTGTTTTGAAGATTAACCAAAGTCTTAAGTTTGGAATGACATGAGGGTGAGTAAATGACGATAGTTTTCAGTTTTGGATGAACTAATCCTTTAAGTGATCATGTTGTGGGCAGTCCATGAGGCTGAGAGTTGGTAAGCCACAGTATCATCATCAGTCACTGGCACAGCAACTTGCGAATTTAGCTCCTCTTGATTGGGCAACACAGAATGCACCCACAAAGAAGTGCAGTCATCATCACAAGTAGCTATACTGGAGTTGGATACGTAAAAAGCTTATGAGAGGTCCTCAGCTTCATTCTGCATGCTCTGTAGACTCAATCAATGCAGGAGGAATCATCATTGCGGGTATGCCCAGTTAGACCACCACAACATGCCGCAGCAGACATCTGCGAAGGAACACTGCAGGTAAAAGTTTCAGCAACCCCATGAACAGAACTAACTATTTCAGTTTCTGGCAAAGGGAGGAAGTTCACTTGCAGAAGAAGATTGCAATATACTTTATGCTCTTTACCAGCCCTGTCACGGATCCTATAGACATGTATGGAAGGCTTTGAGGCAACAGTGTACACAACTGGTTCCCATCTGTGGACAAGTTTTGTTTTCCTCTACATCCCTTTTTAGCCACGAACACCTGGTCACCAATGGCTAATGGTAGGTCTTTAACTCTTTTGTTGTACTGGTTAGAGTGTTGTTTTTGCTCTAGGACAGAATTATGCTGTGCTAATGTCATGGCAGTCTAGAGGTCACTGATGAGCAATCTAATATACTGGTCATAGACTCAGACTGATTTGTCCTGCAGAACACGAGGTCAACTGGCATCCTTGGTACTCTACCGAACATCAGATAAAAAGGGGCAAAACCTGTTGTTTCGTGTTCTGTGCAGTTGTGCACAAATGTCATGGTCTGTACCAACTGCGGCCAGTTCTGCTTAGGCCTAGGTGGAAGGGACCTCAGCATGTTACCTAATATCTAGAAGCATTCGGTACCACCATTCCCCATCGGCTCTTTTTGCTGTCTGGTCCTGAAACGGGAATTAATGTGCCAGCTTTGTGAAGTGATCTGTGATCACCAAAACATCCACAGATTTGTTGTTCCAATCTTCAGCAGACCAGAAGTCAATGCAAACAAGCTCCAGTGGGGCAGTGGTCTTAATACTCTTCAAAATGGTTCTCACTGCAGGCTCTGGAGTTTTGCTGAGGACACACCTGGGACATTTCTTCACATGATCCCACACATCACACTTCACATCAAGCCAGAAAAACTTCTGATGGGCTAAAGACAAAGTGCACGTCTGCCCTCAATGACCGGCCAGGGTGTGAACACCAGAAAGTGCTTGACGTTTTAAGGATTCAGGCAAAATGAACAGAAATCTTTTGTGCTTGATAAGCAGGTCTTTAATAGCTTTGTACACAATTCCATTAAGCACTGAAAGTTTGTCCCACTGTTTTTAGGATCCACAACACACACAAGTTTTTATTGGATTTTTCTGTCAACATAATGTGACACCCTTGCAATGACAGGGTCTTTATGCTGATGCTCTTGTAAAGTCGGTCAGCAAAAGGGAATGAAAACTTCTTCTTCGCCACTGATTAAAGAGTTCAGGTGTTCAGCAAATTATGTTATTCTACATTCAGTTCCTGTTTTCCATTCATCACAGGAGGGCAGAATGGAAGACACCTCATCAGCAAACATTGATACATCCAGCCCAATGTCAAGTGGACCTGATCTTAATGTTTGCAGTTGACAAGGCGGAACATCTCTTGCACACTTCCATCCTCAACACTGTGTACTTGTCTCAGCAGTTCAGAATAGGGCTCAGACAAAAGTCACTGACTAACTGGCTCTCTACTGAGAATGTCTGCCACCACGTTGAGTTTCCCAGAAATGGGTGCTCATCATAAAGATGGATCCTGTGCCTCTCCACAATCCAGCTCATCCTTAGAGAAAACATCACAGCACAATAAGAGCTGCCAATCTTCTCTTCCACACCTCAGAGACCTCAATGTCCCTTAGACCATAATCCTTCAGCAACAGGATTAAATGATGAGGCAGTTATGAAGTGATTTGAATCAGGAACGTCACTGTGGGTTCTGCTCAGACCCTGCATGACAGTAAAATCTTCCACAGCTAGACAGGAAGAAACAGCAACCAGTTTAGTATTACGGCGAAGTGTCACTGATGTTGGATTAGGGTTTAGTATCTTCATTGGCTCCCATCGATCACCCCACATTAGTGATACTACTCGTAAGACAAGAATATTTCTAGGCACTGAACGTGCAGTGGTTGGCTCAACAATTATGGTACTTCCTGTGGAAACGGGTACATTAGCCAGCAATTTGCCCCAAACAAGATAATTCACAAAAAAGTTTTCACGCTCACTTGAGGTGGTTTTTGACTTGTGTGAAAAAGATTTAATGTGAATAATGGGAGATGGAAACGCATTTGCCGAATAAATCCTGATGTAACGAACATCAAACCCACATGACTAATCATAATTGGCTGTTTCCACTGATGGTGTTGTAACAGAAAACGTCTCCGTTATGTATGTAACCCTCATTCCCTGAAGGAGGGAACAGAGACATTATGTCGAAACTGACCAACGGATTGAGGATCGCTTTGAGAGACCAATCTACTGACTGACGAATTGGGAATATCTACCAACATGCCATTGTCGCTGGCCCTTCCAGTGTTCTGAATTGAGCCTCCTGGTCCGCCCCCAACTGTTGGAACAGGAAATCAGGGCTCAAAGCAGAGAAGGTCAGTCACTGCTGTTTCGCATGACCCACTCAGTGTGACTATCGGATGACGCTGCGAAAGCGTGCCCCATGTGTTACCTTCCTACGGAAGCCACATCCTGCCCATAGGAAGGTAACGTGTGGAAGTTTCAAATATGGACTAGCCAAGTAGGGTAGTACAACATGTCCCTGGGGTGGTTCTAGCCTATTTCTAGGGGGGAAAGAACACTGTCAGAGATGACAGAGCAGGCTCTGTTGAAGGAAAGACACAGGCTAGGCGTACTCTGGAAGAATACACATATGGGATCACCACAGGGATCACTACATATAGACACCCAGCCTAACACAGGTTCCGCAATGCATATGAGTGTAGGCCTGGCGTCAGATGCTCCACCATGTCTGACTGCCAAAGGTGATGGAGGAACTCAACAGGGTTAACCAATCTGGGTAACTCTACTGGAGCAAGAAATGCACGTATCTGGCCCAGCAGGTGGGAGTGGTGTTGCAAGCCGATACTTAGAACAGGTCCCTTGTGCTACTGGCCACTGGGGGCAAGTAAAGGGGAGGATACCAGCTCTACACGAAGGCTATAGAATCTATCAAATGTGTTAGGTGTCGCCCAGCCTGCAGCTCTACAAATATCTGTCAGTGAGGCACCTAGAGCCAGCGCCCAGGAGGACGTAACACTTCTAGTTGAGTGTGCTTGCAACCCGAATGGGCAAGGCACGTCTTGGGATTGGTACGCTGAGACAATAGCATCCACTATCCAGTGGGCTAACCTCTACTTGGAGACAACTTTTCCCTTCTGGTGGCCTCAGTAACAGACAAAGAGCTAGTCTGAGGATTGAGCTTTGAGTTCTGTCCACGTACAACCACAGAGCACAGACGGGACAGAGCAAAACTAAGGCTGGGTCTGCCTCCTCCGGGGGCAGCACTTGCAGGTTCACCACCTGGTCCCTGAAGGGAGTGGTAGGAACCTTGGGCACATATCCAGGCCAGGTCTCAGGACAACATGAGAGTTGCCTGGCCCAAATTCCATGGCCTGAAGCAAATGGCACAAAGTGACTTCAGATGCTTCTGACCCCAGAGGAGAAGATGGCGGATGACTTGCATCATGCGGCGGGAGCACAGACCATGTATGGTCGCAGTATTGTCCATACAGACCAGTACGTGCTTGCCATGTAGTGGCCCCTTGAGGCGGCCAAGTGCAAGATGCACTGCTAGCAACTTGAGGCAGTTGATGTGCCAATGCAGTTGGGGACCCATCCACAGACCCGAGACTGCATGCCCATTGTATGTGGCCCCCCAGCTGGTGGCAGAGGTATCCGTGTGTATTACAGCATGCCTGACACTTGTTATAGGGGAACTCCTGCCCGTAGAAACAAAGGGTCCAACCAGAGGCTGAAAGTTTGGCTACATCACAGGGTGATGGACACCCAGTGTGTGCTGCTTTACCATGCCCATCTTGGGTCTCAGCCTTGAAGTCAGTGCTGAAGCAGCCTCATATTAAACAATCCGAGTGGCGTGACTGTGGCTGTCGATGCCATATGCCCCTGGAGCCCCTGAAATAGTTTCAGTGGGGCTGATGTCCTGCCTTTGAACGAATTCAGGCAGTTCAACATTAACTAGACATGCTTCTCTGTGAGGAGTGCTGTCTGGTTGACTGAGTCCAGCTCCATACCGGGATGAGATCCTCTGCACAGGGGAGAGTTTGATGTTGTCCCAGTTGATCCGAAGTCCTAACAGGCTGAGGTGACTGAGCGCCATGTCCCTGTGTTCGCACAACTTATTCCATGTCTGGGCTAGAATCAGTCAGTCTTTGAGATAGTTGTGGATGTGAACACCGTGTTGTCTGAGTGGGACGATGGCTGCCTTCATGAAGACATGAGGTGACAGGGACATCCTGAAGGGTAGGACTTTGTACTGATATGCTTGACCCTCGAATGTAAAGTGCAGGAACGGCCTGTGTCAAGGAAGAATCGAGACTTGAAAGTACATATCCTTCTGGTCGATCGCTGTAAACCAATCCTGGGGAGGATGCATTTAATGATGCGTTTCAGTGTTAACACTCTGAGGTCTGAAAACACGCCGGCACGTTTTGCAGGTTTTTTTTCACATTGCAGCAAAACAGACTTAAAATACTCCGTCATTTTTTGTCATAGAGACATAAGTAATATATCAATTGAAACTATAGAATATCTTCTTTTATTTGTATACACTCAGAGTAAAAACACAATGTTGTGCTTTTTGTAAAATAAAGAAAACTATCATGATGCGTGATTTCTCCTCTTCCTCTGAACGAAGTCCAATCTGATAGTTCTCAGAAAATTAACTGTAACTTAGTGAATACTAATCACAGAAAAAATTAACTTATGTCTAAAAAAACGTTAAGATGTCAGGTTTTAAATCATGTAAGTCAAATCGAAAACAAACCTTCTGTGTTTATGTAATCTGTATGAAAAGAGAGCCATGTCAGAAGTCCGTGATGCAGCTCATTATCCGCTAATGCGGCCACGCCCATGGAGCCAGCGCTATTCAGACGCAAATTCAGAGGCAGTGCATGCATTCATCGTCTCAATCGTGTATTTATTGTCTTGAAAAATGTTTATCTGGATGTAAAAGTCATGGTTAGGGAGCTCTAGTGCAGTTAGTTCCTGTTTTCTTTTCTTCTATAGATGAATTTTAGATGAGTTTTTGTTTCTTTAGCGCCCTCCGGCTGCAGTATGAATTGGAAACTCCATTCATGGAATAGCCTCTTCTTCTTTTAGATGAATTTGTGGACTAAAAATGCACAGAGCGCCCTCTGAAATATAACTCCTCTGTATAGAAAATTGACATAAGCATATGAGAATCCAATATTTCTCCAAATGTGCATGCTTTTAAACTAAAAGCCTATATTCAGACTCTTTGCATCACAGAAATACATTATATTTTAAAGTATAATATAAAACCATTACTTTATATTGTAATAATATTTTTCTGTATGTTTCATATATCATAATGAGCTTGAGACATCACAGAAGGTTTTTTTCACAGCCTACCTGACTGAAATGCCTCATTAATATGCAAGTCATTTCAGCTCATTACTATCCAATTCTTTTGTCTTCTCAGGTGAGAATGGCCCATTATTCAGTGGTGATTCACGCCTCCTCGCATACTGTGTTTCTTGGCAAAAAGTGTCTTACAAAAACTAAATCAATATATTGTTTTATATGAAGGAGTAGTGAGGGAGGAAGAGGGACCAGATCGGTTTCAGGCAGAAAAAGGTGCCATCCATGATCTAGTCACCTCTTCATTCACTTCCAGAAAGAAAGGCACTGTGGCAGGGCACTAAGAAATAGCACGGGCCGCCCCAATCGTGCAGCTGCAAGGGTTTGGGACGCGGTGGTGGGTTCCACTCAAGCCCGACGCTCGTGGTGGCCTGGGAAAGCATTGCCGTCAGCTCTGGGTCTGACTCGGGCAACGCTGCCACACCTGAAGGGGGCAGCACAGCTGAGTATCCATCCCCGGAGGACATAAGCTCACCTTCCAACCATCCTTCCAGCCTCTGTTAAGCTGATTTAACAGCACTCTCATTGAAGGCACTCACTCTAGGAGAGCTATGAAAACAGCTGTTTTTGTCAGCTCTCTGTGAGATCGCGATAACCACTGCCCTCGCTGTAACACCAGCACCAGCTTGCAAAGGCCTCCTCCTGAAGAATGACTCATTTTTAATGTCTACACACTCTTAGACTGATTGCAGAGCAGGATCAGTATGTTTGCGAAAAGCAAACATGCGAGGCATCCACTTCCTATTCATACCCGCATGGCGGGGTGGAGCGTCGGATGCAAAGTTCACATGCCAATGTCCATTGGCTCGTTTAGTTTACACTCGAAGTAGCGATCCCCAATCCGTCAGTCAGTTCCGACGTAATGTGGAAAGTAATCGACTGAAAGGGAACTTTATGTTTGATTCTGTTATGATGCACTAATTCTGGATATACTGGCCCTCGTTGTATATGTGTGTGTGCCATGAACAGTTTGTACTGGAGTGTCGCAGTATTTTCAGGCTTGTCCTCTCACATGTGTGTGACGCTTAAAGTCGTGAAGAGTTCAGACGGCTCTTGTTTATTGTTTTCTTATTAATAAGTGTTTATGCGCACCCTTCACAAACACCCTTCAAGGTGTTTTATTTACTGTTGGTTACTAGGTTACCAATACCACCGTCATCCGCTTGAACAAATTTGAAGATTTGCTTCTCATTTGGATGGAAACCCAGCTACAGTCTCTCTTGGTTAATATGCATTAATGATGAGTGAAAGTACTCCAGAGAAGAAAAGGCTGATTAAGAAGTCAGTGAAACTCATATAATTCTTTTCAGATGCAACAGTTTGTTCAACGATGCCACGCGCTGTTTTTCTCGCCCACATGCCCTCCTTATGCATGAACACTGAGCCGCTATGAGCAATGGTGATGAGGAAGACCGGGAGAGGAGATCAGAAGATGAAGATGATGAAAACATGAAAATAGTGAAACATACATGGAAAATAAAGTTATACATATGATTTAAAACAAAAAAACTAATTTAAAATGATTTTTACAGCAAAGATGAAATTAGATTAATCAGAGCTCATTAGAAACCTACATCTCCCATACAGACAATAGGCAAGACAGAAAACTCTTAATGAATAATATTTTCATTATATGTTGTTATACTAGGTGTATATATGAATTTGTTAATCCTGGCTGCATACTTGGCCTGGACACTCCTGTAAAATAGGTGTTTAATCTCAGTGAGGTTTACTCCTGGTTGAACAAGGTTCAAATAAAATAAAATAAAGAACATATACACTGCCATTCTAAAGTTCAGGATCAGAAGTTTTTTAATGTTTTTAAAAGAAGTCTCTTATGCTCAACAAGGCTGTATTTATTTGATTAAAAATACAAAAAGTAATATTGTTAAATATTATTACAATTTAAAATAAATGTCTTCTATTTTAATATATTATAAAATGTAATTTATTCCTGTGATGACATAGTTGAATTTTTTTAGCATAATTACTTCAGTTTTCAGTGTCACATGAGGCAAAAACAAGCAAACAAAATCTGCCAGTGTTCCTTCATTCTTTTACAGAGCCCAGTATCAGTAAACAAACTAACATGACCAGGATACCACTTTCTCACTAATGCCTTTGAGAATGTAATGAGAAAGGAATTCCTCCAACTGTGGGATGGGTATTCAGAGATTTCACTATTCTGAGGTCTGGCCAACTGGCCTGTCCCAGCAGGGAAAAGCACAGCAAACTTAGCTTCTCATTTGGCCGGCCGTGAGTGTTTCTGAAAGCAATCTAACGCTGGCCATTCAGAGACAAGGCGAAGCCAAGTGGGAGGCTTGACCTTCTGTTAATTACTGTGACTGTGAGGTCAGAATCACTATTAATGTCCGGGACAGAGAGATGAGAGATTTTCTTCAGCTATTTTTGACTGGCATGGAGTGCTGTAGCAACACACTCTCATAAACATCGTCCTGGCGTCACGATTATTATGTATTTCATTCTGATGCCGTATACAGTTTATTTAAAGGATTCCATTACTGTTACAAGGACAAAATGTTGGGGTTAAATGGAAAATTCTGTCATTATTTCCTTAACTTCACTTCTCGCTTCTATAGAGTGTACAGTAGAGGGAACAGCTGATCTTAAACAATAAACACTGATATTAACTGTCAGACTTCAATAATGACAAAAACACCAAAACAGCAATCTTATTAAGTCATGTGATAGCTTTGTGCGAGGAATACAACAAACAGTCAAATTAATTCAAAATATGAATTTTGGTACCTCATCAACTGTATAGTCGGAAAAAAAAGTAAACTAAAATAAATTTAACTGAAAATACATTTAAGTTTAAGCACTAAAATTATTAACTTGAAATAAATAAAACTACAACTGAAATAAAAATAGTAATGTCCCTAAGACAGGCAGAGGTGAGTCATTTTGGGTTTAATGTTAACGCAAAATCCTGACACCTTGTTTATAAGGGGCATCTACTGTTGGAACAAGCACATACACGCATAAGCCACAAATCATGTACAATTACAGTGGACAAACCCTTAGGCATAATGCTTGTTATGAGCAGGATAAAATGGCTCATGCACACACAATGTGTTGAAACTGCTCTGCACCACACTGAAAACATACTTAAAGTGTCATGTCTAGTGTCACAATAAAATGTTTCAAAACTTCACCAAATATTCATATTCTTGAATTCTTCTGAAACGGGACCCTAAAAGTTCCTCATAAAATGTGACAAAAACATACTCAGATCCAATTAATGCCAAAAGACCTTTAAAATGTGTCAAATAAATATTTATTTTTCAGCACCATCACAATTTTTTAATTATTTTATATACATTAAACACATCTATCAAATATCGACAGAAACTGTGACTTATATTAAGGTTGTCAAAAGGTTAAAATGACTGTCTTTGTTTTATTTATTTTTTTATTGTAGTGCACAACTCGATGCATTAAGTTATATAAAATATATACAAAAGTAATATAAAATAAAAATGGATGATTTTACATAAAATCCACCATTATCATTACTATATTCATAATACTTTGTGTGTCCTTGTGGTTAGGCAGCAAGTTAGTGATATATGATATTCTTTGAATAAAACAATTCAGTAATTGCCTTACTAGCGGTTTCACTGACAAATATAATGCATTTAAAGAAAAAACATAAAAATTACATAGGCCTAGTTCTTCCTATCTTAGAATAAAAAAACAAAAAAAAACCACATTCCCACAGTTTGTCCCAAAGGACCTTCGTCTAACCATGAGGTCAGAGTTACTCCGGACAGCCGTCTAGTTTTCTGCATGTCTTTCTGCGCGTTGCATTAGGTAGTCTGCTCCTGTAACAGGGTGGTCTGCTTCTGCCTACAGACTCAATAAATACAGCGCTGCTCTACAGGCCAAAACATTAATAGCAATTTATAGGTAGAGAAGTATAAATACTACAGACAATTATTCTGATAAGCGTCTAGATGCATACTATATTTCATGTCTATTATGACAAACCAGGATAATCTGAACTAAAAAGTCTCTCTGTGCGAATGCGAGGAATTTGACACAGGACATTTTCAGGACTAGGACCTCAAGTTCAGCCGAGGTCCAGAGACACGGCACCCTACAGATGAAGTGTCCTAAAACCACCCTGTCCTGCTCAGCGAATTCCAGTAACAAACCACAGACACAGGAAGAGGGGAAAATGAATGGGGGTCAAAGTTCAGACTCACATGGTCATGCCTGGTGCCTCAGACAAACAGGGAGGCTGCAATTATGTACTTAGCCAACAATCATTCGACATCTGAGGTCAGATGCAATTTCTGCAAGTCCAACATGTTCAGATCCAGCATCATCTGCTCAACATTATGTGTCTATGTGGATCCATGCACAGAAATGCTCAGTAATTATTTGTTGTGTGAGCTACGAAGCATAAAAATAGATTAATAGTAGATTAATAGGTTAATCTAATAGTAAATGATGCAAAGACATTTCTGTTGGCTGCACACCGACGTACACAAACAATATAACACTCAAGAGTGTTGAAGTGCGCCCTCTGCTGCAGCTTAAAAAAATACACAGACAACCCCCCTTCAGTCCTTTAACTGCAGTGTAATAAGGGTACATTCAATTTATACATGGTAAAAAGTAGTAAGCCACAATTGTTATCTTAAAAAGCTAATTCTAGCTTATTTAACTCATAAAATTGAGTTTTGTTGGTATAAATTAATGAATGTAGATTGATTCAGTGATGTTAAATAATATTGACTAATGGCAGTTAATTTAGATGTTACCATTTTTTCATTGTATACAGTGTGATTTTGAGATCACAAGATTTTTTTTTTCCATTCACAGCTTAACAATTTTAAATAATTTACTGCTTAGCCTACACTCTTTTGTACAAAAGAGACATCAAGACTTTTGTCATTGCTAAAACAGTATTATCATCCACGAATGTAAAATAAATCCACACACCCCTACTGTTGTCAAATACCTTGATGCAGCTTCAGCCCATAAAAATAGAGCAAGCCATCAGTCATATGAAATCAGGATCTGCCTAGTTCCTAATCTGCGAGATTATCGCACAGCCAGTGAATGTAAGCAAACACTCGGGACATTAATGTAATGATAACCATGTGCTAATGCTCGTTTCGATGCGAGTTCCCACCAGCGTTTGGGTCGAGGGAAAAGCTCTGAAGCATCTCATCCAGTGCCACACGAGGTGCTGGGGTTATTGTTCTAACCGAGGTTGTTAAAATCTCAGCGTTTCTGTGAAAACATGGCTTCCTGGTGGAGTTAGTACCGCCCTCCCGTCATAAACGGCGGCCGAGCCCCGTAAGCCTCGCTTAATGGAAGCACAATATTAGCGCAAGCTTAGCACTGTGTCCTTTTCAATCTGAACATTTTACAAGAACTGTTCTCAGAGGGGCTGTTAGGTAATGTGACAGTATTACGTTCTCTACCTTTCAGTCCTGTGGCTAATTTTGTGGGCAGAGTTTTCCATCTTGACCCTCATCTGGATGTCTGTTTTGCGTAACGGTGAAGGAGGCCTCTGTGTTTATAGCTGATCTCTATGTACTCTTTCTCTTTGTGATGAGTTCACACTGAGCCCGTGACAACACAATACAAATCATTGCTCTCCCACAGAACATCTTTGTTCGATAAAGAAAAACGCGATAAGCGGTTGGAAGCAGAGCCACCTCAATTCAAGCAAGTTATATATACATATTTGGTGTGAATTATCCTCCCCCCAAGAGGAGACCTTTAATTGACCTGTATATGGATTCTTAAAGGATGTTTTGATCCTTTAATAGTTGGAATTAATCTTTAAAGGCTCACTGAAGTGTCTTGGAATGCGCAGCATTATTCAATGTATTGACGTAATTTCATATGAAACAGGAAGACAGGGTGGGACATATCAAACAGCTCCTCCCCTTTTTTAAAATAGCCAATAGCTTCTCGTTTATGTCACAGCTTGGCCAGAACCGTTGAGCTTGGCAAAACCTCAGTTTTCTTCTAATCTCTAGGGGCGGCTCTACCCGGGTGGCACGTGGTGGCAACTGCCACCTAAATAATGCTTCAAACTTTTTCTTAGGGTGGCAGTTGCCACCCTGCACCACCCCAGAATTATCGCAGAATAAAGCAGTGTTTCAAGTACTGCTTTTGGTGCTTCAATGTGATGACAAAAAAAGACAGCAGAGCGGAAAATAATGGCAAGAAAACACATCTTTCAGCAAACCGTGTATCATGGTTGCATGCGCCTGCAGCACACCCAGTGTAGTCAGCTTCATTAACAAATGACTCTTATGAACCGGTTCTTTGTGAGTCAAAAACACACAGCCCAGTTTACTTATGAATTGTTTTTCCATTTGTTTGCGAATCTGAAAATTCTTGAAAAAATTACTGCTTCTCGGCTAACTGAGGAATCTAATCCCGTCCTTATGCGTCTGAGATTCATTTTTTTAATTGTTTGGTGAGCTGATTCTCCAACCGCGTGCTCCACTTTCATCATGGATATAGGCCTTTTTGTCATCCAACTAAATGATAACATGAAATGAATAAGAAGATCCAGATCACAGAAACTGAAGAATCTAATCGTATTGCAGTTTTTCTCAATTGCTACCACATTATAGCTAAGTTGACCCAATTTCTCAAACCATTCATTCAGCTCTCAAAACAAAGACACATTTCTCAAAATGTCATCTACATCTACATCATCTACAGGGTTTTTATACTACTTACACATACAATTATAGTACACAATACCAGTATTTTTGATGAGGTCAATTTCACTATTCTGTGTACAGTAAACTGTAACACATGTACACCCTCAAACTTGTGATTATTGTCAATTTTATTTGTAGCCATTTTTTTTGTGTACTGTATTTTTACAGAACAGAAATGACTGCCAATGGATATAGTCTAGTGTCAGAAAACCAATAAACTGCTAATGTGTAATGTAATGAAATTTGGCAAAATGTGCAAAGGATGCTGAATTCATATACAATTCTTTGGTATTTGAACTTGAAATTATTTTCTAGTGCTTTTCATCTACTGCATGACCACAAACAATAGTAAAATTATTCTTTTTTTTTTTTTTTCCCCAGAAGTTCATTGCTGTTTTTTATTTATTTATTTATTTACTGTATCTATCTGTAAATGTATTTATGTTGTATACTGTAATATTCATTGAGCTGTAACATAATTAATTCCCGAATCCCAATAAAATGTTTGCTATGAATTGATCTCACTGGGCAGGAAAGTAGTCTGTGTATTTAGGAGAATGTTTTTGACTAGAATGGTTTATTTTGACCTGGAAGTTTGAGGATTGTGCAAGTTGGTGTGCAGTTTTGAGATTGTGCTTATAGTTGTGAGAAAATGGTGAATTGTTTCATGAATTGTGTTAGCAATCAAGAAAAACTGCAATAACTACACTGTAAACCTGAGCGGTACTACTACCTTATAAAGATTGAGTACACTGCAATTAAAGTCAAACCACTGATGCAACTTAAAACAATTACATTTTGAACAAGGAGTTTAGTTTTATTTTTGTGCAGCTCAACTTTTTTGAGTAAACCCTTAATGCTTAAATTATTATTTTTAAGTTTACTGAGCAACATAAAGTGACATCATCCACATCACGTCGTTGCCAATGTTACCGACGTAACCGAAGAAGAATCCATTCAACATTAAAGTGAGTTACAGCAGATTTCAAGTTCCCAGCATGCTTTACGTCACGCTGTGTAAGGAGAATAAATGTTGAAATTGAGTGTTATAGTGTGTGTTTTTGCACAAGATTAATACAGGGGAAGATTTGTTATTGTTTAATGTTCTGTTATTTTGATTTTTAAAGGTGTTTCGTAGGGTAAAGTTTTGTAGGGTTACCACCACCTGAGGTTAGGTCAATAATGGGCTGTGAAACTTCAAGGCTATATAACGCATGTTGATTAACAGTTCATGCAAGTAAATAGTTATAGTCTGTTTGGTTACATTAGCGCATGCTGGTGTGCTGTTACTAACACTTAACCATAAAGTTTAGGTGTTAGTTTATTCAATATTTCAATTTAATTGTAATTAGCGAGTTTGTGTAGTACAAAATTCATTTTTTTAAGTTCTACTAAAATGATCTTTGAGTTGTTTACTTAAATGTTTTGAGTATTCTGAACTTATTGGGTTTTACAATCACTGCATCAAAATAATTGAAAAATGAGAAACATTACGATTGGTAAACAATAGTTTTAAGTACAGTGGACTTAAACATGAAATAAAATAAAAAAACTTTCAGTTTGACTTAATTGTTATTTTTAATTTTTGTTTAATTAAAAAATGTAAATTCCTTTTAACTTGAGGTAATCGGTGTCTGAAATTTTGAAAAACTTATCCGGTTTTACAATTTGAAAGACAAATTTATGCTGGCTTGTCTTAAAGCCAACTTAAAGTCTTGTTTAAAAAATGTAAATAGTTTGGTCAGTTGTGCCAGAACAGATAGGGCGGGGCTAAAACGGTGGTTCGATGACGCACTGAAGCCACCGAACATGGCCCCGTCCCTTACACTATATAACTGTCGATGACACACTGGAGCCACCGAGCATGGCTCTGACCCTAACACAATAATAACTACATCGTAGGTTAGTAGCATCAGTGGTAACAATTGTGAGTTACTGTCATTACTACATTATTACGTTAGTTACTACAGCCTACATTTTGCTATCTAGCTTTGTCACGCAAATGCATATCACCTGGTTGCAATAATATACAAAACAGCTTGGTCTCCTTATTTAAATTTGCTAAAAACATTGATTTGAAGAAGAGGTGGATTAATTTTGTGAAGAGACATCTTGATGGAGAGCTGACAATCACCACCAACATCCGGGTGGCCGTTTTCGCGAGTGGGTGTGGTTTCAGTGCAGACAGCGGACATGCCCCCAGTGCTTGAGAGCAGAGAATACTGCTTATTTTTTCAAGATTTTGATAACATTTCATTTACTTGCTGGGTTTTTTAATCATTCAAATTTGGCTGGGTGGTTAATAACACATTTTTCTGTGGTGTGACAAACTCAGAACACATATTTTAATATTGTTTTAAATTTTGATTTCAGGAGACTTTAAAGGACAATATGAAATATAATATGAAGTTTCTCAAGCCTATTGTGTAAGTCTTGAAAACATCTGAAAGCATGTTTAATGTCATTGGACATTCAAATCCTTCATTTTCCGAGCTCAAAGCCCTCTCCCCAGACAGCACGCCAAATACGTTTACCAATTAATTTATCTGACTTCACAAGTGTGAACTCATGAAAAGAAGTATGGGATCAGTAAAGCTGGCTTTTCTACAGATAAAAGCCCTGTTTTTAAAATTTGTCTAGGAATTACTAGGGATTTAGACCTCAGCCGTTGTTTATAATTACCAATTTTTTCTAGATACCATAACTGGCAGCCAGTGAGTTGCATTAAAGAAAGCTTAAAGGGTTAGTTCACCCAAAAATGAAAACTCATTAATTACTCACCCTCATGTTGTTCCACAAGACCTTCATTCATCTTTGGAACACAAATTAAAATATTTTTAATAAAATCAGAGAGCTTTCTGTCCAGAGATTTAATGAAACTACCACTTTCAAGGTCCAGAAAGGTATCATTAAAATTACTCCATGTGACTCCAGTGGTTTAACCTCAATTTTAGCAACGTGAATGCTTTGTTTGCGGAGAAAAAAAAAACATAATGTTCACGAGAGCACCATGACGCATGCATTTTATGTTCACACGAGAGGTGACATTGTTGCGTGAACATGCTTTGGATAATATTATTTTGTAAATAAAGTGGTAAATTATGTTTCTTGCACAAACAAAGCACTTGTGCCACTTCATAAAATTGAGGTTAAACTACTGGAGTCACATGGAGTACTTCAATGATGTCTTTCCTACCTCTCTGGACCTTGAAAGTGGTAGTTGCTTTGGACCTCTATGGACAGACAGAAACCTCTCGTATTTCATTAAAAATATCTTTAGGCCTATTTGTGTCCAGAACGTTTTCTGTTAAGGTTAGATTATTTTAAAGCTATGCAAGTCTATAGAATGTGTCCATTTACAGTATATAGCCAAGTAATCTTTTTAGTTATCTTTTAGTTGGAAAATGTCATTACCTGCAGCAGATACTCATTTACAGGGACATACGGGCTCATGCAGAATTAAAGGAACATACCACAGTAAGTAGCATATAACCTAAAGCTGTTTAAAAAGTCTGCTGGATTTAGCTTGAAAAAACCAAAGACGTTTGCTAAATACATATTCCATGTTTGTGGAGTGTTAGGATGGAGAGCTAAAAAGGAATGTTATGCAGAAAAAAGCAATGGAATGTTGAAAATGCTGTAGACTTTAATTTTGAAGGCTCTAGCTTTAAACATGAGCCGAAGCAATTTAGCACAGTAACAGCTGTAATCTGAGTGTTTTTGCGAGATTAGCTTTCTAGATTCTCAGGAATTTAACCTTGTGATTATAATAAATCACAGGTAAATGTTGTACAACACTATCATAGCCAACATGATTCTGAAAACAATCTATTATAGTCTGAATCTATAGAGACCAGACAGGTAAGAGGAAAGAATACAAGGATCTCGACACCGTGCAAATATTTGTTCAGGTGTTGCACTGCATGCCGCCATCAGACTATCAAGGCCACGTTCACATGAGCTTAAACTCGCAACAAGAGAGCTAAAACCTCACTCCCGGCTCCCAGAAAACCATGAGGTCATTAGTTGCGTTGTTTATTGAACGTCACCACAAAACATCTTCCACCAAATACCCGTGTGGGTCCCTGAGGTAATTTTGCTAAGTGCAGTGTTTATGCTAACTAACTAGCCCCTTGATGTACAGCCACTTACTGCAGTCATGAATCGACTAGTCTTTCAAGGTAAGCACCAATCAAGTCCTGTATAACTTTCATCAAGTTATCAGACCAAACCCTTCACACCACGAAAGCACTCCAGTTCCCAGGTAGCCTAACAAACTCCTTTTGCTTATCAGAGCGGCCCTTGTCTTGAGCTTGCGAGTGTTCGCACTAAACATCCACAGTGAGCCTGGGTGGTCCAAAGTGTGGCCACGTTATCAACGATATGTCGTTCCCAGAACAAGTGGAAGCGCAACGCGAATGCTTCATTTAAAAAGAACGAACACATTGCGTCAAGGGAGTTAAAAAGCAAAGGCAGTCGTATTCTAAGTGCATACCAAAGGATAGCACCAGTGTCGGGGAACTTTAAAGAAATGACGCCTATACTTACATTCTTCAGATCAAAATAATGTAAATTATCCAAAAACAAGCAATACTTTTTCCAACAAGAGCCATAATCAAAGTGTCCTTTTTCTCAATACAGTAGGCATATGTGGCAATGCAGTAAACAAATATTACTTTGCATTGATTGTTCCATGAAGAGCCTTTAACATCCATTTAAAATGGAATCTTCCCTTTTCACAAAAGGTTCTATACTGTGGAAAAAAGTTCTTTAGATTATTAATATGTTGACACACTAAGAAAAAAAAAAGAAAGAATTAAGAAATATTCTCTGGAGAACCAAAATGGTTCTTGGCATTGCTGTGAAAACACCCTTTTTTACATTTTCACATTTATTTTTAATAGTGTAAGAAGTCACATTTATTCTAGATTCTGAAGGCATAGAATGAGTAATTTTGCTTTGTACCATATGTCTGTTTTGTACTGAAATGTTTAGAATTTAGCTATTTTGATTCATTTATAAAAAATTAAAAAAAAAAAATGTGTTTGACTAGTTTTCTTAGTTGAGTTTGTTCAGGTGTAATGCTGTCACCTTAATTGAGATCCTCTTTGTTTTTGTGACTGATACATACTAATTTGTTTACAAAATAATTCCATATGTTTCCACCTTCCATTTTTTTGCTTACACTGTTAAAAAGGAATTGAGAAATTGTAAAATTTAATTCAATTCAACGCAACTTGCTCTCTCAACTATTTTCTTAAATATTGTCCTAACAATACTTTGTTAAATTTGTTTGTTTCCTAATTGCACAATGTCTCATTCAGCCAATAAATTTAATGAGGAAACTACATTCTTGTTCAATGAATTTTTAATTGGCAACAAATGTATACTGTACGATACTTAATAAATTAAGTCAACAATGCTATCTTTGTTTCTGAAGGCATGGTCAGTTTACAAAGCAAGGATATCTGGGATATAGTTTTTACACTTGACTCTCAAACCTCAAAAATGGTGATGAACAAGTAGAAAAAGATGAGTTTTATGTAGTTTCAAATAATTCACATTGCTTAGCATTTGTGACTCAAATGGTCCCGTAAACTGGAAAATATGTGGTTGCTTTTTTTTTTTTTTCGCTTTTAAGTTTAACGTCCTTTAACTACTTCAAATGATGTAAAGTTTCAAAGTGTCTTCCCTGACAGAATAGTACCACTGAAAGACTGATATATGTTTGTGTCACATGTATTCGTGTGCTGTGTTGATCAAGATGGTTATTAGGTTGCTGTTTCAGCTGAGGATCAGCACTCTGTTCAGGACGGGGCCAGAGATTCACTCACATGCGCTTGTGAAGCCCAACGCTATAGCAGTTACTATACACAGATCGCCTCAATCTGAACATGAGAAAAGGAAAGTCATCTTTCATTTTATTTGTCGTATTCTATCTATTTTGAACAAAAAATAATGCAGTTGTTGAATGTAATATTACAAACCTATGACAGTCCATCATCATCATCATAGGAATCAGCAAGTTAAGTCTCATTTGCAAACTATTTTACAGTATAGTTTGTCAGTCATAAAATCCCTGGTGACCACACAGTAAAAAGTCAACATGAAACAGAAGTTGCAATAGTCTTTTCTTCCCTATTGTGACATATATCAGAGTGAAACAGCTTCTGGAGCAAGAACAAATATGGGGCGGGCTTGATTTTGTCGGTGGGAAATTTATCAAATGGTTGTGGTTTGCTATTGGTGGATCTCATGTGAGTGCCAGCTTGCCCCGCCCTCATGCCAGTAAACACATCATCGGAGAAGAGAAGTCACTGCAAGAGGCAGGAAAGTTATTTTGACTCAAGATTATGAGGCACATGAAATAATGATGTGCATGGATGAATCATTTATAATAAACACTGCAATATTCTATAAAAATAAGACTTGTTCATTTTGATTTCATGGTGATTTAAACAAATAAAAACATTCTTATAGTTGCTGCTCTGCTCAATCTGGACATTCTCAAGCATCTTCACGAACTGCATCCTGGGATGCTTTTAAAAACTGCTGAAGGAGTTTGCATGCATTTTCTTTACTATCCACTCCATGTCACAATTTTTTTTTTTTTTTTTTTTTTTTTTTCTTTTATGTAGTTTTGTAAAGAAATTCAAACTTGGCACAATATATATTTGCCTGCAAAACTTATTTCAAGCATTTTAGCAGAAGCTTCAGAATCAAATGTTTTTAGGGTCATGAGAAGCTTAAATTCAGACTGTTTGGATTGGTTCAGACACACAAAGATGCTTGACGCTGTCACTGTCCCATGTTCCTTCATTCCTAGCAGAGGAAGGCCTTTGCCTTTGGGGTGGTGGTGATGGTGAAGGGGTTGTTCTTGCAAATCCATTTCCTGTCCTCCACACCCACACTAATTAGATATTTGGGTGGCCCTGTTTATTGACTTTGCTGAAGAACGGTGGATTATATTAACATTTGCACACCGCTTTCTCAGCAGTGCAGCATTACTGGGCCCGTCCCAAGAGAGCTGTTGGAGACGGGAGGGAGCGATGTGATTGGGAAGGAAGAGAAACAAGCCGTTCTGCCTCCAGTCCTGCCAGCCACGGCCGCCGCTTTGCTCTGCTCTGTACACCGTCTGTACACCAAAATATCACAGTGTCCCGTTTCTTCAATAGCACGTCATAACACACAAAGAAAATGGAGATTTATGTGCTTAGAAACAAACAACTACATTTGGAGATGTATCATTGTATAATTTTGTTTTCTTCCCTAAAAAAACAAATAGCAGGTAACATTTATTACTATTCTTTTAAAGTGGTCAGTATTGCATGAAATTGAAAACATACTGTTTCTCAGTTTATGTGGATATTCATCAGTTGGGAAGTAACCTCTTTAAACTAGAATCAATAAAGTGGTTAAAAATGAAAGAAATTGAATAAACATTGTCGATACTGCCACAAGAAATTATGAATTACTGTATGTGATTAAATAATACATTATGAATGCATCATTTTGTAGATTTAGGGTATCTTTGAATTTGCATATTACAAAAACAAAAAAGTTGAGTTGATAAAAATATTTATAATAAAATTAATTTGTCTGCCAAATTAGATAATTTCTCTTATGATGGCTGAATTAAGTTTGAAGATGTTTGAGTATTAAATTCAACATTATATTCCAAAGATTTTTTTTCCTCAAACAAAAACAAATCTGCATGGGATCTTATCAAGTCTAAAATTTGACTAAAGGCAATGCTTAATTATTTACAATAAATACAAATATGTCACTGTAAATCTGCCTCAGTATTATGTTTAAATTACTATTCTACTAAGGCCCCACTTATTAGTATGTTTTTAATGATGTCATGCACTTTGTAAATGTGATCTTAACAGTTTATCAGGCACTTCACACGTACTGTACACAGCAAACTGACTTAATGACAAATGAAACTGTATTTAAGGATCAAATACGATAGCAACACTTATAAACTAATGTATTCATATATGTTAATCTATGGTAACCACAAATAACATTTGTACACACAAAAACTATAGATTTTACAGTATACGTCATACGTCACGTTGTTCATCATGAAATAAGAGAGTCTATCTTTCAATAAGCCTGCAGAGCATAAAGATTTCAATTACATTTATATATGATGTGTACTCAAGATTATATTGTGTACTCGAGATTTAGAACAATATTTTCCAATGACACACACACACACATATGTGTTATATATATATATATATATATATATATATATATATATATATATATATATATATATATATATATATATATATATATATATATAATGGGAATAGAAATGGGAATAGAAATGGTGCCCCTATATAACACATTTTGCACTATCTTTGCTTTTGTGTGTTTGTTTGTATATGTCTTTGTTTTTGTAATGTTCCACACTGTAAAGTCCGTAAAAATAGATGCACTGTATAAATATGGAATAAGGAATTTTCCATATTGGTTTTTTACAGGTGTTTTAACAGTTTTTTGAATTACGCATTGCATTAGAATGTGTTCTGAGGGTTAACGGAAATTTCATTAAAGTTACAGGATAATGTTCTGGCAGAAAATTACCAGTACATTTTCCGTTTTTATTTTTTACAGTGCACACCGTGTTTTCTTCCATCACTGGACAGTTAATCTGTCTAAACGCACCTATATTTGAACAATTCACTGCTGAATGTTGTGATTGGACAGTTCATCATTCCAAACAGCATTGCTAACACTGTTTTTGAAATATAAACAAGATACAGATGTAGTGCACAGCCTGAAGCTAGCAGAAAAAGCCAGTGTTTGGTGTAAGGATTCTTTCAGACACACAATCTCTGTTATTCACTGGCACATACACATTACAGAATACACATTGCGATATGCATTTTCAAAATACAGTATACCCATATTACCAAGTACAGTTTATACAATGGAGGATATAAATACATACACACCTTACTGGGAGGGTTCAACACTTCGACGAAGAACCTTTAACATCCACTGAACTTTTCCATTCCAAAAAAGTTTCTTATTAGTGGAAAAAGGTTCTTTAGATTATTAACATGTTCTTCACAATAAGAACAGATGGTTCTTTAAGAACTGTTCACTGAAAGATTCTTTGGGGAAACAAAAATAGCTCTTCACGGCATCGCTGTGAATCCCCCTTTCGAAACCTTTATTTTTAAGAGACACCGTAAAGTGTGTGTAACATGTAAATGTTAATGTGGAGTACCATGAGAAACTGCAATATTAGCAAATAGCATGTTGTAGTATTTTGGAGGTATTGTTCTTTTTTTGTTGTTGTTGTTTAAAGTGAATAAACTGTGGTTTCAATTAATTTTGATGGTTCCTTTAACACATTCTGCTATAAATAACATTGCACCTACATGTCTACTAACTCTCATTAGCGTGTTAGTAGAGTATTAGTAAACTGGTAGGGTTAGGGTTGACATGTACTTGCAAAGTTACTTTTAGTCAATAGAATGTCTGTTGCGGGACCATCAAAATAAACTGTTACCAAAACTATAAATATTCATTTAACTACTATACATTGAAGGCAAGAGAGTAGGTTTAATTTCATAACATTGGTTAACACATGAATTAAGAATGAACAATACTTTACAGCATTTATTAATCTTAGTTCGTGTTATAACATTTACTAATACATTATTTAATTCAAAAGTTGTATTTGTTAACATTAGTCTATGCACTGTGAACAAACAATGAACAATTATATTTTTACCAACTATAATTAACAATGATTAATAAATGCTTTAAAAATATATTGCCAGTGCTGGGTAGATTACTTACAATTGTAGTTGGTTACTGATTCCTGACTACTTTTTGATTACTTTTGCCCTAAATTGTTTATCACATTAATTTGAATAGGATAATGTTATATATTTATATAACAATACAAAGAGAATGAAAATATATTCCATTCTTCATTATCAACAACATGAAGCATATGAGGTATTATGTTACGTAAGGGTTTCCCAGAATGGGGTTTGTGAAGAAACTGTTTAAAGAAAAGCTATTTATTAAATTATTGAAATATACATGCATGTCATGTGACCATTAACCGACATCAGAGAACTGTGAACTTTTATTTACTGAATTTTATTATTGACCTAACTTGTTAACTTAAAATCTCAGGGGGTAAAATCTTCAGTTATATATATTAGGTCAAAGAGGTTCAGCTGACCCAAAAAAGTAGGGAAAAATTATGAGAATTTGTACATTTTAATGTGTTTGAAAGCCTTCAAAAGATAGTAATACATTGTTAAATCACTCACTAAGAGACAAGTCAAATAATAATTAATGTGTTCTCAGGAGCTGATTAGATATGCAATGTTGCAATGTTGAGAAAGCACTTCTTAAAAGTGAAATGATTTGTGTAAATCCAGTGAACAAATGCTGTGGATCTCAGTTTTCAGTGATAGGCTCATGACTAGAGGCTGTGTGAGTAATTCCATAAACCTGGAAGACCTTCTGATAAGCGTATATAAGCAGGCTTCTTTTAGAAAGGAACATTTAAAAGATAACAAAAGTAGTAGGGAGAATCAATCAACTATTAATTTACTGCCATTGTGGGAATAACATATAATCGTATTCAATAAAAAGTAATGTAGTCTGATTACAGGTATTTTAAAATGTAATCTAATTACAATCAAGAACTTGATTTTTAGAATCTGATTACGTAATCGAGATTCCAAGTAATCAGTTACTACCCAACACTATTAGTTCACTAATGCATTTGTTAATGTTAACACATGATACCTTAATGTAAAGTGTTACCAGAGTATCTTTACATGCTTGCTTAAGTGAATGAACATATTTCCTTGTGCCTCTGTAGAGATATTTGTTTACACACACTGTGTGTGTGTGTGTGTGTGTGTGTGTGTGTGTGTGTGTGTGTGTGTGTGTGTGTGTGTGTGTGTGTGTGTGTGTGTGTGTGTGTGTGTGTGTGTGTGTGTGTGTGTGTGTGTGTGTGCTTTTGTTTATATTACATTGTGGGGACCAAATGTCCCCATGATGTAATATAAACCTGAGTTCACCTACATCGTGGGGACCAGCCAGCGGTCCCCACAATGTAAATGGGTTTATAAATCATATAGAATGAGTTTTTGTGAAAAAGTAAAAGTTTGCACAGTTTCCTGTGAGGGTTAGGTTTAGGGGTAGGGGCAGGGTAGGGGGATAGAATGTACAGTTTGTTCAGTGTAAAATGCATTGAAGTCTATGGAAAGTCCCCACAATTCACAAAAACAAACATGTGTGTGTGTGTGTGTGTGTGTGTGTGTGTGTGTGTGTGTGTGTGTGTGTGTGTGTGTGTGTGTGTGTGTGTGTGTGTGTGTGTGTGTGTGTGTGTGTGTGTGTGTGTGTGCGTGTGCGTGTGCGCGTGTGTGATGTATGAGGCTGCTCTCGCTCTATCAGGGCTCTCAGGAGCGGCTGTAGGATGTCAGATTCAGGCCTCCTTAAAGTAAACACACACTCTCTCTCTCTTTCTCGCTCTCTCCCTTGACTTTTCTCATTCTCTCAGTCTGTCAGCTGGAGACCACACAGTCAGACCACACAGAGTCTGTGTCGGCCCCGGCCCCTCGCACGCAACACAACCCCAACTCGCACACTCACCGCACAGGGCATGTTTCATTACGCGCACCCGCACTGGTGTTTTCCATGAATGCGTGTTTACATAAAATACTGAGTGAATTGTATTTTGTTGAGATGTACATTAAAAGAATTGCAGTTCAAAGAGCTTCTAATGGATTTCTCATGAGAGCGCATACTAAACATGACTTATTCATTTGCTCACAAGGTGTTTCTACTGATTTTCAAAAAGGGACACTATTCTAATTTGAGTTGTGTTTTCTATCGTAGATGGTTAAAGTGAACTACCAAACAGCTGTGTTTATGAAAATAGCACAGTAAAAATGATTCTGAAATATTGGCCATGGACAACTGTTTTATTCTGTGATTCATACTTGTCTTGGTTGCATATTTGTGTGTGTGTGTTCAGTCTCAGATCTAAAAATACTGACCTAAAGACGTGTAATATGCTCATATTGCAGTATCAGTAGACACGGCTGTTTATTCCTTACTGATTTTCTTTAATAAAGTGAATATTTGTACATCAGTTACAGTTTGAATTCATGAAATTACAAGCAAGATTGGGAAAATGTATTCCCTAATTGTATTCCTTTTTTGTATTAAGTTTGTATTTGGTGTCATATTCAATTTAAAATGGTAAGAGGCAGCATTTTTAGCTTTGTTTCACATGATGTGTTAGTGGTAAACTGGATAAATACACACACACACCTACACATACACACACAAAATCAACAGGATTGCACGCTGAAAGGTTAGTTTATGCGTTGCTTCATTGTGAAGTCAAGAGACTAACAATTTAGTCGTCTAAGATTGCCGGTCCTGAAGCGATGAAAGTGGTGCTTTCATTTTCCAGTGGTTCAGATGCAGGACGTCCAGACACTGTTTGCTGACTGATGGTTTGTTTCACCTCGTCCAGCACCTTCTGACCCTTTACCCTCCACATTGTGCCCCCGGGGTCACGTGTGAATGCTTGTATTTTACTTGTGAATCTAGAATAAATATACAGCCGATTCACTGAAATGTGGAGTAAGTGTAGAGTAAGTCTTTTCTGGAGCGACGAGAATATGAACATTTTTAGACCACTCGGATAATTGTGATTGTGATGCAAAGAATCTTAGGAATCTTTTTTTGATGGTCCATTTTAGACATTCTACTAACTGTTATTAACTTTGTAACTATGTCAACTAACTCTCATTAGAGTATTAGTAGACTGTCTGCTTAATATATTGCCAACACTTTATTTTGATGCTCCTCAACAGACATTCTACTGACTTAAGTAACTTTGCAAATTAGTTGATATGTTGCAGTTACACTTTAGACACGTTAGAATGTCTAAAATGGACCATCAAAATAAAGTGTAACCAAATTTAATAATAAAACCTCCCTACATGTTTTCTCCATCAATTAAATAAAAATGAATGAAAAAAAGAGAAAAAAACAATATAAAAATATAAAAGATTTGCTTCATTTTTTTTTTTTTTATTAATTATTATTTGTATGATTTTATTTTGTTAATGCTAGCTTCTCACTTATGGGATATTTTCTTCATGTCTTTTACATGCAGCCAAGCAACTGCTATCACTGACATGAACAGAAAATCTAATATTAGAAATGTAATAATTAGTCAAATAAAAAATATTCTAAAACTTTGTTGTGGCATAATTCAGTTATTAAAAAAAAATAACATTTATACAAATACCACAATCTCCTGACATTAATTTTGTTTTGTGAGATGGCTCCTTATTTTAAGAGTTATTATGTAGACATTTACTATCCTTTAGTGACTATCAAGGAATGTAATCAGATGGGAAACAAATCTGATAAGTAAAAATGACCCCCCAAAAAAAGAATGAAGTGGTAAGCACAAATCCTCGTGTCTCAGCGGTGATTCATGCCCTGGTGTCTCATCTAAGCATAAAGCAGAGCTGAAGCGAGATCAGTGACGTCAGAAGAGGCGAGTCATGGGTCATTAGCAGAGATCAGAGTGCATGTAAACACTGCAGTCACAGCACATAGACTCCCGCTGGAGAAGAGCTCATCCTGCTAATCTACTGCACAACAACCACCGCCCCCTACTGGGGATGACGGATACTACACATATGTAAACTAAAACTTCATCATCACCATATTTTCTGAAATCTGATGAGTACAAACACATTGGCATCCATTTAGCCAAGCGTGTAACGAAGGTAGATTTATATACTGAAAGGGAATTGTATAGGCATATTGCTAATTGGTAGTTAGCTGACCAGAAACAGATACTGTGTGCTTTTATACTGATTATAATTACAGTTTCTATTGTCCAAAATGAAAATTGTTACAGCTGTTGAAGATGACTCTTTTACAGTTGAAGAAACTGTTTCAACTTGTTTAGAGAACATTGAAAAGTTACGTTCACATAATGCTTAGAGAATTATCAAATGTAATGTTCCCATAACTTCATAACTTAATGGGAACCTTAGAAAAGGTACATATTTTGTTAACTGGGCAGTTTCAATAAACAGCAAATTACCATTGTGACAATATGTCCCATACATATATATATATATATATATATATATATATATATATATATATATATATATATATATACGCATGTATGTATGTATGTATGTATATATATGTATGTATATATATATATATATATATATATATATATATATATATACGCATGTATGTATGTATGTATATATATATATATATATATATATATATATATTCAGACACCTTGAACATTTCATTCATTAATACAGTGTATTCATTAGTTTAAAAAAAGTTGTAATAAAATATGACAAGATCTCAGATTTAAACTGTGTTATAAAAAATAGTCTTAATTATGTCAGATAACACTTAAGCAAAACATGGTCAGGTCAAAGTGTCTGAATAATTTTTGGTTCCAAATTTTTATCAGTTTTACTGTATGAAGATAAATTTATGTTTAATTTATTTTGCTATCCTCACTTACACAAATGAGTGTCCTGCACCCACTAGTAAAAATATATCAAAAAATATCAAAAACGTCTGAATAATTGGTTTGACTATATATATATATATATATATATATATATATATATATATGATGGGGAGAGAGAGGGGGGCACTGTGACAATCAGCTCCCTGTTCTAAAGATCGAAGAAAAAAAAATGTTGGAGTGCTTATAATTCTATTTGTTTCATTTTACCCCCTCTCGATCTCTTTTTAACCCATAAGATCACAAGAGACTGCTTTACTTCAAGTTATAAATGCTATGAAAATAAACAGCAGACTGGCTGGATTGGTTTCTTGTTTTGAGATGTTATCATTAGCTGGACCGAATGCTCCTCTGCTACCTATATAGAAACATTAGAGGGACACAAAACGCACAAAAAAATCCTTTGTGTCCAGAAAACTAAATTTTTAATTTTAGTAATAGAATAATACTTTTCATTTCATGGTTATGTAAAAACGACTTCGTACATTAGGCGTACTTTAAGTTCATTGCTTCCAGTTTGATGTAACCATACAAAACTCAGAGTGGGTTAAAAGTTTGCTTTGTAAGCAGACAGTTTGTACGATTGCCCGTCTGGAGTTTGGGCGCGTGTCCAGTGTTTTGAGAGAACGCGTCCTCTGCTGAGTTCTCACAGATTCACGACATAACACACACACACACACACACGCACATACACTGGCTTGCACCTCTACCAGGTAGTCCAAATAATTTCTTTATCTCCTCATCTGTTTATCCAGACAGCCCGTGCCAATCAGTTGCTTACAATCGCCATTCTTACAATTTTATTACAATCGTACATCAGTTATTGCTTTCCTGATACGGACGCAGACTCATTGTTTTCATCGTTCAAATAAACACAAGTATACAAATACTGTTATCGCCAATATTTCATTTTGCACTGCTGTTCAAAATGAAACAACAATAAGTTCTGAAAGAACAATAAGTCTTGGGATGTGCGTGGATTTTCCTGCGTTTGTATTGGCCGATGGGATCTGATTTTTTACGGATCTCAGACCGGTTGTCTTGTTTCTCTCATTCAAGTCGCAATTTTGGGATGATCCGAGAGAACTTGTTGACGTGTAGGCTACTGCGATAAAAAATAAACTACACTGAAGAAAATGGTAAACTAGAAATTATGACATCTAAATTAACTGGTTAAAAAAATATTATGCAATATTTTTTAATCAACTTAAGTAATCCTACATTATAGGCTGCCCAAAAAAAAAAAAAAAAAAAAAAAAACATTTTTATGAGTTAAATCAAGTAAGCTCTTTAAGGGAACAGGTTACCACTTATTATAGTGTAAATAAAACTAACCTCAGAATTATCATCCATAAATGTTGAGCTGCAATCATTAGTATTATCATTGTTATTAATTTAGGCCGAGTTGTTTCTTCTTTTTGAATATTTGAATATACAGTGCTGCTCCTTTGTAAAGCATAAATGAATACATAAAACCTAAAACTTAATCTATAATAATATAATCATATTAAATATAATAATAATGACAAATAATGCAAGTAATGAGTAACAGAAAAGTCACGGCTCTCCTTTAACACAGGATGTCGTTGTGTGTCACTGCAGAAAACGTGAAGAGAGAGACAGCCGACGGTCTCTTTCTGTTAGAAACGCTCGGAGCGGTTCACAAAACAGGCTGACAAACACCGAGGTCATGAAAGGACAAGCAAAGGTCACAGTGGGCCAGCGACCCATATGTTTTTCTCTATGAGGTGTTGACAAGAGGGTAAAAGTTTATTAAAGAGTTTGAACAGGAAAATAGTCAGCGTGTAAAATAAAAAATAATAGTGAAACTTTTTCTTAGTTACACATGTAGGCTGCTTACTGTGATAATATCAGTCAATAATTATAGAAATAACAGTATAAGCAACTAAACCTATAAACCAAGTCCTATCCCAATGGTAAGTACATGTATTTAATTAATATTACTCTGCACTTATTTGTGTAATTAGACTGTAACAACATCGTAAAATAAAGTTGATTTTAGCACAATGTTAAACAAGTAATAACATTGTAATTACATTGTAAGTACTGTGTAATAATAATTAACTACGTGTATTTATTATAATAAGGTTAGGATTGTGGTTTGATTTAGAGTTAGTTGCATGTAATTATGCCTAAGTTATAGTCATTGTTGCAGTAACTAGATGTTACATGTGTAACAAAGACTCTAAAAGAAAGTGTTACTGCTGAGTAATATTAATTACTTAAAAGTACTTACTGTAGGGGTTAGAATTAGGGTTTAGTTTAGGGTTAGTTGCTTGTAATTAGGCATTATTTATGTTTATTATTATAGTAAGTACATAACATGTGACCTTAAACATCACCTTAACCTTAAAATACAGTTACCAGAAAGTCACACTTATGGCTACAGTAACATTACATGTTCATGTTACAATGAAACTATATTTTAAAAAGTAAAACTAATGAAAAGGATGTACCTTTTGTTTGGAAAAAAAAAATTAAACTTTTCCTTCTTGATTTAGCTTGAAATAAAACTTTAATTCATTAAAATTAACATGTATGAAAATAGTGAGTAAAGTAACATGTATGCATGGTGTATTTTGACCAGAAACTCAGTAATTAAAAGTGTCTGTCTTTTTGCTACAGATAAATACTTTAATTAATGAACAAAAACTTCATTGTAGGACTAAATTCAATTGAACCAAACAGATGATATCTCCTGACTCTCTTCGGGGAGGTCCAGCACAAACCTTCACCGACATACAGAGAGTGATTTGAGCTTCAGAGATGTTTGTAGGATCTTCACCAAAAGACCTCTCAACTTGTCCAGTCTGAAAAATCTTCAATTGCTCCTAAATACGATCTCAAAATCTTCTGACCGCCACACATTGGGTTTAAAACAATGCTAGATTTGTTTCTCTGGTGCTGAGTCACTGTTGGAGGGATTCAGGTCGAGTCTTTTGTCCATGTTTAGCTCTGAAGGATCTCTTTGGGAGTACATCCATTTGCTCCGATAATGGATTATAGACAGTGAGAGAGCTTCCAGCTGGTGCTGGCCTACGCTGATGAAAAGCAGACCTCTCCAGTCGTGTGTGTATGTGTGTGTGTGTGTGTGTGTGTGTGTGTGTGTGTGTGTGTGTGTGTGTGTGTGTGTGTGTGTGTGTGTGTGTGTGTGTGTGTGTGTTTGTGTTCGGGCCTGTAGAGGACTGGTGTGTAAATTCTCAGTCCTAATCAAACAGTTCATGAAGAAAATGTGAAAGAGCATTTGAGGCGTCATTGAGCAGAGACAACATTTCAATCCTTAGAATAATGATGATTATTTAAAATTTCACTTTTTGACAATTATAATTGTTAATTTCCACAAATAAGAGTGCACTTTATCCTATTATTTCCTAAAAGCAATTTTTTTTTTTTTTTTTTTTTTTATTGGTAGTGACATTTATTAACTGTACCATTTATAATTGACAATATTGCATTGCAGAAATAACAGTAACAAGGTTGCAAAAATGGAAAACCTCTTATCAAATAAATATAAAATAATACAACAAAAATTGTTTAGTTTGACATACTGAAAGAAGTGTTCATTTTTTACAAGTTTCAAACCCTGTTCATGCAAAGTGGCAGTTACATCACACAACCCTTTCCTACCACAGAACCCCATTCATATGTGTTCATGTGTTATGAAGCTATTGCATGAAAAGGTTTAGGATATTGATATATTAATGTTTATATGCGTTTGATATAGCTTTTATTAACATTCGAGTAGGTTTGTTTCTGTTGCACAGTAGAAATATATGAGTCATGAATGTCCTTTTCATTTTTGAAAGATGATTATTTTTTTTAAAAGTAAGTTTTATAAGACTTTAAACATTCTATCAACACTCATAAAATAATTTGTGCCTCTTGTTCAGTTTACTTAATTAAAATGAGTCGAAGTAACACCATTTTTGAACATTTTGTCAGAATTTTATTTCGTTGTGTTCCATCCAACTAATATATTTAAAACTGAATTTTAATGAATCCTTTTGTATTAGGACTACATGAATCATTTTTGTTGACATAACTAACTGGGCAGTGGATCTGTAACTCCCAGCATGCTTTGCAAGGGGAGTGCATTAGGAGAGTAAATCTAGAGCCAGGTGTTATTTTATGTGTTTTTCCATATCAGATATGGAAAAGCATGTTAGTGTTTAATGTTCAGTTATGTTGGACATTTAATGTTTTTTAATTTTGTGGTTACCATTGTGCTGAATACTTTTGTGCTTTAGCTGTGGGCAGCTATATGATAGTTATTAAATTAACCCTTTAAGCCCTGAGTGCATTTTTAAAGTTGTTTTTTTTTTTTCTGAGTGACATACACAAATGTAAAGACTCATAATTCCAAAACTATAGTAAGGAGAGTCAAAAGGTAGGTATCGTTTGATAGAAAACATTTTACATTTTTTTAGGGGGGAAAAATGTCATTACATTTGGACATTCTCATGCTAAGAAACTGCTGATAATTTTACATATCTTTTTTATTTGACATGCAATAACTTGTTTATTTGACATGCAATAAGGTTAGAGGACAATTCTTTTTGGTGAAGTTTTGGTGAAGTTTCATGTGAGCTGCATATGGATCAAATTTTGTGGTGATAGCATAAAGTAATCAAAAGTTACAGCATTTGAGTGTGGGCATTTTTACATTTTTCCTCCATGAAGAATATCTTGTGATTGACACAATGGATTATTTTGACTCATTTCAATCGGGAGCATCCACTGTAAGTTATGATGTACCATTTTCTACTATCTATGAAGTTAGATAAAACGGCACACGTGAAAGCTACATGAGGAATATGTGGTGATCGAGAATCTGAGAATTTGCTGTAAATAAAAATGTGCCATTTTCCTAGATCAGAACATGAAGTTATCGAAACTGAGACATAAATGCCGTAGCCTATCCATACATATGGGTCTTGTGAGCTTTCAAATGACACCTATTTTATGTTATTCAATTCAGTGTTTGCTTATTTGATTATTAATTATCAAATGGTTATGAATGGGGGGGGGGGTTCACTTCTGGCTTAGTGGGTTAACCTCAGAAAATTAAATGTGCAATATGTAACTTTTTTTTGTTTTTGTCTTACCCTGATTCACTATGGTAAGCCTATTATAAGTATTTAGGCTATAATTTAGACCTGTCTGTTGGTTTTCGTGGAAAATTGTATATACGTCACTCACCTGTGTGTGTCTCGTCATATCTGTACATAGAGTAAAGCTACTTTGATGTGTGAATGGTGTGTGAGTGAGGAAGGATAACATGGAGCACCTAAATCTTTAACATCTGGGGAATCACCGGTTGTAAACAAGAACCAAACAGTTGAGAGTCTACTGGCAAAAAAAAAAAAGAGAGAACACGTCAGAGCTCGTAATAAAACAAGAATCAACATTAGCTTGGCTTTTCAAAGATGGCAAGAAATTAGAGATTTGAAATGTTGTAATAAGCAATGCGGAGATGGCGTTTTTATTACTATACTCGAAAAATCTAAATATGAATTCCTCTGAAAACCTCTGAAAATATAGTTTTCAGTTAAAGTGAATGTTTTAAATAAATCTGATTGATAATGTGACTTGGAAATCCAATGCACATTTGATCATGACAATTTTTTTGTGTTAAAACAATTGGTCTAGAAATATTTTGGTCCCACTTTATATTAAGTGTCTTTAACTACCACGTACTAACATATACATTAATCATTTTATACAATGCACTTATTGTGCACATACATGTTTTTACTTATATTTAAGAAATACCTGTAATTTCAGTAATTACATCTATAATTGCAGCCTTCCCTTACACATTTACCCACCCTTAAACCTACCCATACCACCAAATCTAAACGTATCCCTCCTCAATAGCAGCACAAGTGTTTTGCAATACAACATCAACACAAAAAAAATGTATATTAAATTATTTATATAAAAATACAGTTATACATTATCACATTTAATAATATGCTTCAATACAATTTTTTTATGAAGTCTTTGGACTTTTTATGAAGTTTGAATGGATACAAATGAATTTCAAAACTTAATACTAGATTTTTGCATTCAATCCACTTCATCAAAAGGTGTTTGCGAGCATGAATTATTGTGTGTGTGTGTGTGTGTGTGTGTGTGTGTGTGTGTGTGTGTGTGTGTGTGTGTGTGTGTGTGTGTGTGTGTGTGTGTGTGTGTGTGTGTGTGTGTGTGTGTGTGTGTGTGTGTGTGTGTGTGTGTGTGTGTGTGTGTGTGTGTGTGCCAGAGAAGTAGAGAAGGAGAGAAATAGGCAGAGGAAGAGAAAGCGACGCGGGAGGTTGCATGTTCTAGTTGTTCTGTGTATGTTCTGCCTTCCCTTTTTTATCTCCCATCAGGGATCCAAGAATGAAGGGGCCTTGTTTATTGTTTTACCTCCAGTTCCTGAATCTGAAAATGTCCTGGACCGCTGCCAGTCATGCTGAGTGACAGCGAACTGCCACCTACATCTTAAAATAGATCTTCCACCCCATCCACTAGTCACTGACCCACAAACGGATGTCTTTCTCTAAGCATTATCTTTTCACTTGGAAAGCCTGCATGGCCATTTTTTTCTTCTTAAATATAATGCTGATTTCAGTGAACTAATGTGATCTCTGTTCACGCACTTTGGCAAATAGCTTTTCCCTCATTGAGAGTCTGACCACTTTTATAGATGATGTATTCATTCGCCTTGATCTTGGTGTTTGATTTACTTAACCTAAAAGTTAAACATCTGAGACACATGGGCAGCTGTCGAGTTTTAAAAGGGAAGAGAGTGTACAATGTTCCTTAATTTGCCGGGGGCTTTAGCACCGCTGGGACCACCCATTGAGCTGTCATCTGAAAATCAGACACAAACCACCCAGCAAGGCCAATGCCAACCTCTCTTACTCACACAAAAATCACACGCATGCAGTCACAAACATGCTTTAACCCAAAATGCGAGGTACTGATTGCACCAAAAACAAACAAACATTTTTTTTTTTTATTCCTACATTGTGTTTTTGTCTGTTTTATGTTGGATTTTATTTGCATGCATTGATTTACCTAAACGAACCATCTCAGGAAATTGTAAAAAGTAGTAACCTGCAACTGTTAAGTTAAAGAACAATTTCTACCTGATATTACCATTGAATTTGGTTTTCTTGGTGTTATTTAGATTGATTCAGGAATGTAAAATTTTTATTTAAATAAAATCAAATACTTTAGATGTTACCACATGAAACACTCGGTGCAGCTTAAAAATCAATTTTCGGATTCTCTAAATATGTGTTTCGAGTCAGCAACTAAATGAGCTGCTGTAAAAAAAAAAAAAAAAAAAAAGATTTAATCCAATTGAATGTACATTAATATATCAGGCTACAATGAAGGTCATTTTTAATGGTAATGTAAGAAATAAATAATGACTCTTGGAGGCTTCCTTTTTTTTTTTCTTACAGTGAAATGATCAAAACATTTCTATTTAGTAAACGTAGTTGTAGTCAGGACCACCTAAACTGAGACCAAGACCAGTGTGTGTCAAGACCAAGACCAGACCAGCACTCCTTAAATTCATCTAAGATTCACATTTACTGCCTGAGAAATGTCTTAAATGTCTTAGACATACAACTAGAATAATAAGACACTATATAGAGCTGTTACCCATCAAATCACTAACAATAAAATGAATCAATAACACTATTTCACAGTGTCCTGTAACTTGTTATATGCAGTTACTGTAGTAATTGTGCATAATCACATGCAAATAACCCTAAACCAAACCTTAATCCTAACCCTATAGTAAGTACATGTAGTTAATTAATATTACTTAGTACTTAATGTATAATTACACTGTAACAAGGACACCTTAAAATAAAGTGTAACCAATTCATCTTTGCACTGCAGAGGTGGTACAGAAGCTGCATCTGAATTCATATTATTACAACTGCATAAATATTGTTGAAATTAATGTTTTAAAAATAAAATTTAGTTTATTGAACGTTCGTATAAAATCAGTATCACATTTGTGTTCACAAGTTGTGCTCGTGTTTGTGAAATCAGCTCTCTTGCTCTTTTGATAATGCCTACATATATCATATGTTATAATATAAAAATCAAGATCTCATACAAGTACTTTTTTTACAATTATATCGTGAATATTGTGGTCATTTGTATTCATTTTTGACACAAGCCCTCGTTGATTTCTGACCCAGCACAACAGTAACAAAAGAAATCAAATTATAATAAGTTATTGATTGCATTTGCAGGCAGTTTTACATCCAATCACAGTAATGATGTTTTAAAAAATAAATCATACAAGTGAATCAGTAATTCAGTGATTTCCCCACAGTTGTGGTCCTTACCAGTCTTGAAATAAAATCCAAAGTCCTCTTAGTCTGAGACCGAGACATGACCGAGTTCAAATGCACTCAAGACCAAGACCTTCAAAAATGGTCTCGAGATCAGTCTCAAGTACTACGACACAAAGTAAATGTATAAGCAATCTTGTAATCATATACTATATATAAATTTGGTCTTGTTTTGATTTTGATTTGAAAGGCTCACTCTACACTGGAAAAGAGTTGTGTTTGTTTTTAAAGAGTTATTGACAGAGAAATATGTTTGGTGTATGTTTGCTCTATAAGATGAATGTAACTGGTGTCACGTTTTATTAGGTGTCTTTAACTACTATGTTCTTTACAAGTAATAATAATAATAATATTAATAATAACAGTGACACTTGATTTTACCGTGTCATTGTTACATATGTTACATGTAATAACTATACATTATGCATACTTACATGCAACTAACCCCAAACCAAACCCAAAACCTACATGTAGTTACTTACAGTAATATTACTATAGTACTCAAATGTAGAATTACAGTGTAACAAAGACACCTTAAAATAAAGTGTAACCATAGTAATTATTAAGAACAATATATTACTGTGTTTATGTTGTATTGCAAAACACTTGTGCTGCTATTGAGCGTGATACGGGTAAGATTAGGACAGGTTTAAATTAAATGAATTACAGCTGTGTTTTAGGTTGCATTTCATTTTACAGTAATTGCACTTAGTTCTTACAGCGTACTTACCTAAGAAAGTACTGGTTAATATGAGGCAACTACATGGGTTAAGGTTAGGTTTAGGGGTAAGCTCAGGGTTAATACCTAGTTATTACCCAGTTATTGTAATTACTATAATAAGTAAATGGTATGTACATGGGGAACAGGACTTTAAAAAAAAAAAAAAGTATTAATTTTTTAAAGTACAGTGTAAGAACATGTAGCCTATGTACACAATAAGTGCATATCAACTGATTATTTTTAAATGTTACACCGAATAAAATGGTAACCTGAAAATTGTAACATCTAGATTAGCCTAACAAGTTTTATTCGTCAAAAATATTATTTAACACATCAGTGAACCATATACATCAAGTTAAACCAACAAAACAAATATTTATAGGTTGAATCAGGTAGAAATGGCTCCCTAAAGTAACAATTGCAGGTTACCATTTTTTACAGTGTGGTCCGGTTAACTTAATTTACTTTTGTTGTTGATGTTGTTGTTTATTTTAGTAGGTTATCAATGAAATAAAGTAATTCTTTAGGCCTATATCTGAAAATCAGGTTTCAATGACTCCAGCTTCAGATATCCTAAAATAAAAATTAAAACATCATTGTCCTACTAGCTGTCAAATTACTGATTAATAAAGCATTTTAAAAGATAACTCGGTAACTGACTCCTGTGTGTTAGAAATCGGTATTGTGTGATAGCTAGCCTATAGGCTACTGTAGGCATACTTTAAAATACTAAGAACATTATTAATGACGCTCAAGTGCAACATTACCAATGTAATAGAATTGTAATATTTATTTCTTGTCAAAATATTGCTACAGATTTAAAACACATTAGCCTGTGTTTAGGATATTTGACACGCTGTCTCAGACAAGCGGTCGTGTTATAAGGATGCAATTTGTACAGCGACCAGAGGAGGGCAGCAGAAAACACTTCTTCTTCTTACTTCTTCTTTCCTTTCCCTTTGCATTCATCAGAGCATCCGCACGACTTCTGTCCATATTCCGTCTGGATATCGATATGCAAATTGAGAGGTGCATATTGTTAAAGAATCTAATTTCATCTTTTATAGATCTAAGTACTTAAATAAGTAGGCCTATACTGAATAACACTCTTAGAAAAAAGGTTCAGTGGGATTCTTAGGGTTCTTGGCTTTATGATAAAAAGGTTCTGTATAATGAAAAATGTCTTCATACTTAAATGTTTAACGGGTTGTTTGTTTCAGGGTTTTTTTTTTTTCTCTCTAGTGATAAAGTATGTCAACGAGCTGTTTAATTCATAAAATTGCATTTAAAGTTACAAATAAATTAAATAAATCTAAATTCATAAAATGATCCCATTGGAACCCTTAAAAGAACTGGGCAGAATCATTTAAGCTTCTATATAGAATCTATATAGAAATTTATATTTTTATTTATTTTAGAAGGTCAGATTTAAATATTAAACATTATTATTAACAACCAGATTCAAGACTAGCTCAGAGCAATGGATTGCATTAATGTTTGTTTGTTTTTTTTTTTCTTTTTGTTTTTTCACAATATATGTTAAATATGTTAAATATGATTAACTGAATTTGACCATCAGGCTTTAATGTCCATCTGCACATTTTATCAACAAACAAACAAAAAATGTGAATTTGAAGTAAAAAATCAGGTTCTATCAGTGAAACGGAAACTTGTTTTCTGCAAACAAGTAATGATAGTATTGATCTTTACCTTATTTTAGGACATTTCTGGCACAGAATACCTGCATTTTGCAAGGTACATCTTGGTAGTTCAGAGTTCTCATCTGACTGATCATAATGTTTGATCAGCTGAAAGTAAAATAAGTTTTCAAGCTATCTTCGTTCTCCTCAGGTAGCACTTCTGCTTACCAGGTGAGACGTGATCACAGCTCTAACCCAAGCGAAAGTGACACTCCTTTCAGGAGGTTCCTGTCCACACTTCTGCCTCCTGCTATTTTTACCTCCAAAAATAAGAAGCAGGACAGTTTGTGGCCCCTCTTCTATGGGAAACAAAACCCGATGGAAATCAGTCCAAACGCCTCCACTCGCAGGTCATCAAAGCTTAGCACAAATTGTAGCCCTGCGTCTCTTCAAAGTTTCTATGAAGTCTATTTTTAAAACTCTTCACTTTCCCAACTCCAGAATGTAAGAGAAAAATCAAGTCATGAAGTAGATGTTGAACAAGTCAAATAACACAAATGGACTGTCTGAAGAAAGAGCGTGTCGGTGGAAAAGTCATCGCCATTAATTGCCAGAGCATCATTATTCGTTTGCTAAGGTATTCGGAGCATGTTTACATGCTGTTGTTAATATGTTCTGGGTGTTTGCAAGGTTGTGTTAAAAGGCCTTTTTTATTGCCAATGTGTGAACAGCTTGTAACGAAGCTTAAAAAACGAGACCATACCAGACTTCCTATGCTGTCTGTGCAAGCCTGTGATTTTTATGTGAAAAATCACAGGCTTGTCTTCTGTTCAGTAACACATGAAACTAATGCTTATACAATGTTCAGGATTCTGAAAGAGCTGTTCTGTACAGAAGAACTACAGACTACAAACTATAGTCTCGCATAGCGAGAGATAGCACATGTACGTCTCCAAAAGGTCTTTTACAGAGCACTTCATCTGGAAAACATCTGTTGTGTAGAAACATCTGATAAACATCGTTTAAAAAGCAGTTTTACATACATTCTAAATCATAAACATCTTAAAAACATTTTCGAAATGTCTAGAACATCTGACAGGAAACGTCTCAGAGATGTATTGCAGATGAGCAAACACTCTAAAACACTCTATCTTCCAGATGAAAACACACTAGACATCTCCACGTTGTACATGTGCTATCAGCTATAGTCTCAAATATACTATCAAACTGTCATAACAGTGTCATTTTAATTAACTCATTGAATTGCAGAGCTTGTGCAAACATATCCACATCGCTATGATCAGATCTGCTTCTTAACTGCTGTTTTCTCACCTCTGTCATTTTTATTGTGTGTTTATTGAGTGGAAAGCACGCAGCACATATTTACATTCATCTAAACGGTGCACTCAGCAGTGTGGATGTTCACAAACAGTATATCGCTGCAAAGGTATTTCCAACTTTATTGTGCTTCTAAGCAAAGAACAAAAAATAACTTTGCCATGAGTATATCAGGGCATTGAATTAATAAGTCATTTCTTATGTTTTTTGTTAGTTTGTTTGTTTTTTTGCATCAGTATTTATTTATTGATCCTTATTTATTGTTTCTGAATGTTATTTACATATAAAAACACTTATTCATGATTGAGTAGTATCATATTTAATGGAAACTTATTTTTACCATTAGTTACATGAGGCAAAAGAAGTTAGAATGAAGGATAAACTGAAATTCACTGCATTTCAACACAACCTTTGCTCATGTAGGCTATTTGAAGGCTGCCATTGGATCACTGTAGGTAAACGTCATATTATGCGACTACACGTTATTTTACGGAGAGCTTACAAACTATCTACGTTTTGCCTTAAGAACAAATAGTGCAACCAAATAAAGTACACAATTAGTTACAAACTAGCTAGTAGTTACTAAGCCTCTAGTGTGGACTTTACGTTCCAATTTAAAACGAACTTACGAACAGCTGGTGCAACCCTACCCCGTTTACTAGGACTGAGGGATGTGAGCCTCTATTCTGGCCCTTTGAGTCTTTAGACATATACCACTGAATGATTTCTCTGATGCCGGTTTGTAAAGCATGGCTTTATAAAAATGGCTCAAGATTCTTTGAAGGCACATACGGTACACACACCTCGTCTTTCTCCAATCTGCCCACTACTCAAACACCCCCACACCCAATATACTTACAATAACACATGATTTAAGTCCCCTGTCTCACCACCAAACCAGTGCCGGTCTATATTAACCAGGGGGAATTTTCTTTTTGATTTCCCAGAGACAGTGCGCTCTAGTCATATAATTTTAGCACAGCATGTGAGGGTGTATATTGCCTTTGTGACACAACAGTTTACTGTACATGTGCATGATTTAAAAGAACAGAGTAACCCCCCTCGGCTGAAGTGATTTACTCCTTCTGTGCCGGTGGCTCATGTGTTTGAAACAAAAGCAGAAGTTTTGTATCTTTGAACGGTAACTGTAATGCTCCATGTAACGGTTTGTAGAAACATCTGCAAATGTTCCTTCTGGATGGGCGATGAAAACATGAACCTTCATGTCTTTTGCTTAGAAAAAAATGTCTGACATTAGCAGAAATGCAATATTGCAGCACGGTCATACTCTTAAACAAAGAGAATAACCTTACCTAGATTAAATATGTTGGCTATTTAAGGGAATCTGGGGCTCGTTGTCACAAGGTTTGTATTAGAAACCAGGTTTTGTGTCAAAAGTTCAATTGCATAAATGCTTGTTCAAAGGAGAGAAAACTCCTTCAAAAAGTATTTTTTAAATTTTGTAAATTTTGTAAATTATTTTGTCTTTCAAATTAAAAATTGTAATTTTAACATATTCTTGTAATATCTGTTGGCTAAGTGAATACAGGTATACATTCAGGAAAGAGTCAACAACTTTTCTTTCTTTTTTTTTACGTTACCTTTATTGCTCTTTTTGCTAACAGATTGGACTTCAATAAAAAGAAAATACTGTATCCCCCCATTAGAAATAGCCTTTTTTGCACCTTTCATATTTAAATTTAATGCATTTTGTGAAACGTAATTAGATCATTACACAATCAGTTAACCGTATTATCACTTAATCAGAAATCTGTATCAACTTAATACTAAATATACAATACACTTACAAACACATATACATTTTACATAATTCATGCCATTAGACACATTTTACATACAGATGGTATCAATGAATTTCTATTACACATGGAAATAGTTATTTCAAATAATTTTGGAGCAGAAATTAAAAAAATTTACACATTTTCTTGTCAGTGAGCAGAAGCATCCTGTAGCAGTTGTCACATTGTCATTACATTGAATTGAACAGGTTCATTTGAGAGAAAACATTCTCTGTTTCGATGATGATTCAATACATTTCATCTGTAGGTCATGACCTTAAGAGTGATTTTATCCTTGGGTTCTGTCCCGAATGAGTCACTTACTAAAGCACACATCTAAAGAGCTACATTTCCGTCTAGTATTGTGGGTTTAATGTGATAACTTGCATAGAACTGAACATTTTAGTCGCCATATTATTTAGAGTTTTCTGAATCTTTTTATGGTGTTGCTGAACACTATGAGAGCATACTAATACTTTTGAATTTTGACAAAAACAGACAGCACTGATCACGAGTTTGGGAAATATACATCAGGGGCCTTATTCACAAAAAAATCTTAAGGCTAAAAGTAGATTCTAAATCGCCAATTTAGGATAAACTCTTAAAATTATGGGCATGTCAGTCCTAATTTTAGGAGTCCTACATTTTTGCTCTAAGAGTACTTCACAAAGCATTTAGCGCTAAAATTAGCTCCTAAATCTGTGAAACATTAGGAGTAGTCAAGAGGACTCCTAAGTCACTAAGACCAAACTGAACTGAACTTTTTCTTCATAAATGAAATACATTTTGATTTATAGATCTGAATCTATGACGAGACGCCAAAAATAAATCTTTCACAAATAAATAAATATTGTCCGATTACCTGTGGCAGTGGTTTTCATGAGTTCACACTTAGGCCTAGAAATGATTGAATAGAGTAAAAAAAAAAAAAATCATATTTGGTGTACTGTCCAAGGGGATCGAGGGCTCTGAGCTTGGAATTTAGCCCAAACCCAAAGTTCTCCCCATATCCCCAACCGAGAGTGAGGGACAGGGTGGCAGAGGGATGCAGAAAACTGTCAAAGTAACTAGGCGAGTCAGCTCTCATCTGTGTATTTATTCCTCTTCTCGTGCTGATTAGAAAGACCGTTAGAATGTGTTCCTCCCAGACTTTGTATATAAAACATAATTTGTCACTTGAATTCTTCATTCTCTTGAGATGCAGACATCCAAGAGGTGGACAATTAACTGTGTATACTAGTTTAATTAGTGACACTTAGCCTACATTTTAAAACCTTTATTTGAATATGGCAACATTTGTATTTTAAAACCTTTATTTTATTATGGAAACATGACACCTCATTCTACAATATTTCAATGATTAAATTGCTGACTCCTCCTCCATCAGGTCAACCCCACCCTTACTCTTAGCTTAAGACTTCCAAATATTCCTTAGTAAAAGTTTGTCTCAGCAGCTTTGTGAATAGGTTATAAGAGAAAACTCTTAGCTAAGAACTTTTACTGCTATTTAGGAGAACTCTTAGTGGTAAGATAAAATGTTTTGTGAATACGGCCCCAGATCTTTGGCACAATATCAATATAAAGATATTTTTTAAAAAGAATTGGAAAATTAATAATTATTTTTCAAACGTGCTAGAATACACATTGACAGTGAATTTCATAGTGAAGCAATACAGAACAAAAACATGATGTGAAATTAATGTAGTTTATGTCACAGATAGGCTGTAAATAAAGGTCTTCACTCATCAATGAATGCTCAACATATTTCATACAAAATGATTCAGTGTATATTTCTTCTAAGGCCTCGCTCGTTTCGGCGCTATGTTACAAATATATGCGCTAGAGTCATGTTTACATCCTGTTATAGCAGCACTTGTGGTTGAAAAACTGGAAAATGACTAAGTAGAATTAATAATGGAGTGGAAATCATTATCCCAGCGCTGCCCACGCGTTTTGAAGGTTTCATTTCTTTGAAGGCGACGATAACATCGTTTGTTTACATTGGCAGAGACAGACGACACTTTCCCTCCATGTCTACCCAAAACACGTCCTCGCTGACACAGTGAGTGAGCGCGAGAGAGAAAGCTCACGGAAAGATTTTACCCGTCACCTCGGCTTCCTGTTGGGGGAAAGCACCAGCGCGCAGGCGGTTGCGCACCTCTTCCCGCTCACGGTCTTCGCCTACCATTTCAAAGAGGTCCGGCCCTGTTTATCAATCGCTTGTTTTGTCCCTTTGAGTTTGTATACGGCTTTGCTGAATGAAAGCAAGAGACGCGGTGCGCTGCAGATCTGCGGTTGGTTCTCTGGCCTTTGGTTGCTCTCTGATGTGCCAGCCTGGCTGCGGCAGTAGGTTGTCTCCAGGCCGCAGGGAGGCCGTGTGGGGAATAACCTGACAATGGATCTTCATTCAAACCTATAAATAGACTTATCAGAAATTGCAAGTCAATTACAGAATGGTGCACCCTGTTTTGGAAAGCAGATCAAGCCACAAGACTCTTCTGCTGGAATAACTGAACCTCACTGTCATTCATTTGCTTGGCCTTTGTTATTACATTTGTATAACATGAAATAGCATGTAAGAATTTCATTCATAACACGCTACTGAATGTGACTGAATGACCCATGAACCACTGCAAATGATGGGATCACTCATTAACCACAGGACAAATACAAATGTAGTGATTTACAGTCATAGATTATAATTAGTGTCAGTATGAAATGTATATATTTTTTAATGCATTAAATTGATCAAAAGAAACAGTAAAGACATGATGTTACAAAATAGTTCTAATTCAAATAAATACTCTTCTTTTGAACCTTCTATTCAACATTGATAATAATAAGTTCTTAAGCAGCAAATTAGCATATTAGAATGATTTCTGAAGGGTTAGGGTCATGTGACACTGAAGACTGCATGCTAAAAATTCAGCTTTGATCACAATCTATTGATCACAATATACTGTATTGTATAATTTAAAAATAATAATAATAAAATTTTAAAAAAATCACATTATTTCACAGTATTACTGTTTTTTAATCAAATAAATGCAGCCTAAGACATTTGAACCTCTATAGCTCAAGCTGAATAATATCAAAGGTCATGGATTTGATCTCCTCAGCTCAGTTGTCCATAAGTAATTTGATCAGATTTCAGCTCAAATGATGAGACTGTTCCCCCCCAAAAAAAATTGGTAATCTGGAAAAGTTTGTTTCTGGATCCGAGTGATTCAATCCTTGCTTTGAAAAACCAGCACAAATGTTAGATAAATTGGATCATTCTGATCCAGAATAACTTTTTAAACAACTGGGCCCTGGGAATAACAGATTGTCGCTTTGGATAAGAGTCTATCAAGAGCATAAATGTAAATGGTGAATTTTTCTTCAAGATTATAGTGCATTTATCACTCCCAACATATGATGTTTTGCAAATCAGTAAAATCTGTACAGTTGCTATTTCTACCAGATATGAACCTTTACCAGTTACAGAGAACATTTGTACACCCAAAAATGAAAATTCTGTCATAATTTACACTCCCTTGTGTCATTCCAAATCAGAGTCACGTGGATTACTTTAATGATGTCTTTACTACCTATCTAGGGCTTGAAAGTGGTAGTGTAGGCTGTCAAAGGAGGGACAGAAAGCTCTCAGATTTCATTAAAAAATATCTTCATTTGTGCTCCAAAGATGAACAAAAGTCTTACAGGTTTGAAACAACATGATGGTGAGGAATTAATGACAGAATTTTCAATTTGTTGTGAATTATCTCTTTAATGTAATCTGGCTGATTTTAGTCGTGGTAAGTATTTGTGAGTTTTAGAATTTAGATGTTACCACATTAAACTGATAAAATACATTTTCATATTCTATTCTATTTTATTCTATTCTATTCCAATGAGTGTAGTAAGTCAGTGTCAATAAAACATCTGCTTTCTACGCAGTTCAGGCACACAGATTTAGTGATGTGGAATATCTTGTAATTATGCAGCAGGTTATTTTGTGGTCTCTTGTTGTTGATAAGTAGCTGTTGTTACAGAAAAGTAAAGCTACTAATTGGTGAACAATGAATCATTTTCAGTAAATGTGAATGTGTGCATTTGAGAGACAGCTCATTAGTCAGAGAGCTAGGCAGCTAACCGGGTTATCAGGCATGTGGGTGGGGGAGGCACATGTCTTCTCAAATGTCAATAAAGCCCAGTCAACATGTATATACACTACATTCTCTTCTTCTTCTCTCTCTTTCTCTCTCTCTCTCTCTCTCTCTCTCTCTCTCTCTGTCAATATCCTTCATTTATCAGTCTCTCATTGCCTCACATGAACAGAGACACATGAACGTATACACACGCACCTCAGACGATGACTCAAAGTCTTTACTTTAACAGTAAACCAGGTCCATGTTTCTTAGTCAGGCTGTAGAGTAAGTGGTTGAACTATGAGCTTGTAGAAACACACACACACATACACACACATTTGGTTTTGTTGGAGGACAGAGTGAAAGTTTTGTGGTTTAAACATTTAAACAATGCTGTGGACAGAGATGTACAAAAAAAAAAAAAACTAAAGTTGTGAACTTCTTTAAATGGTAAAGAATGAAACTGAGATGTAGAGTTCAGGTCACAGTAAAGCCTTACCTGATATCTTCTCTCATTGTGTCTAGACAGAAAAAAAACTGACTTTGATTCCAGACTTCATTCAGAAAGTATTCATTGGTGTCGGTTATTTCTTTTTTGTTGCATGTTTAAGTTATTTCCTTTTATGTTAATATAAAGTAACCCAGCTAACAGGGAACATTCTCAGAACTTTAGCTAACATTCTCTCAAAGTTAATTATGAAGAATTACAGTAACATAAATAAATGTAACTTAATTGGTTTCTAAAATGTGCATCAAGTTTTATAGATTATCCATGGTCAGATCTTGTACAAAAAACAAATATTGCATGTTATCTTGGTAAACCCTACGTTATGGGAACAAAATGTCCCCATAAAGATGGTAATATCCGAAATCCTTGTCATTGTGGGGACATTTTTGGTCCACATTAGGAAATCAGCATATATAATTATACAGAATTATGTTTTTTTTTTAAATGTAAAAATGCAGTTTTCTGTGATGGGTATAGGTTTAGGGAGAGGGGATAGAATATACAGGCTGTACAGTATAAAATCATTATGTCTATGGAAAGTCCCCATAAAACATGGAAATCCAGTGTGTGTCCGTGTATTCCTGTGTACATGGTTTATGAGGACACAAATGTGTATAATAACATGGGTATTACAACATAAACACTTCCTGTGCCCTCTTAAACCAAATGGCTTAAAAAAAAACATACTAAACAGTGTTTTTTTTTTTTTTTTTTAATTCCAAAAATGCAGACATTTTTCTGTGATGGGTTTAGGGGTGGGGTAGTATAGGGGGATAGAATGTAAAGTTTGTACAGTATAAAAACCATTACGCCTATGGAGAGTCCCCATAAACCGCATATACAAGTGTGTGCGTGTGTGTGTGTGTGTGTGCGTGTGTGTGAGAGAGAGAGAGAGACTCAACACACTTTACAATAATTCAGTGAATGAAGTGAAACCTGGTAAAGTCACTTCTCCCTTATTAAGGCCAATTTTAACAATCAAGAGTTTTCAAACCACAGTTTGTAGACATAATTGATTCATTTTGATTTATTCCATATTATTCCACTATTTCATTCATAATCTTATTTTGAACTCGAAATGTTTGCACTTTAATGAAGGACAATGAAACTCAATCCATTGCTCTTGTGGCATCATCCAATGACCTCTTGATGCAACTTAACAACAGGACCTAGAAACGGCTGAAATGTAGAATCACTTATGTGAATACATGCCATTACGTATCCCACAACAATCTGTAAATCAGTAAGAAGCTCTAAAAATGGCACATGAGTGCTTCAGGTTTCTGTTTGTGTCTGGGGAAGTGTGTTTTGAGTAAACAGTTCTGAATATGGACCGCAAGAGACTGGCGTTTCTGCTATTTACCAGACACTGGACATTTTATTGTACTAGGTTTATGCTGCAGTTCTACTCATGTCTGCATTGCACTGAGATTAATTTATTTAAGAATCTGTCAGGAATATGTCCAGGTCATATTTCACCACAAAATCAAAACTATAATTTACATCAAAGAAATCTTCCAAGACCAATACAAGTTGAGCTTGACATAATTGTCATATACCAATGCAAAACCTTCAAATGGTCCTTGAAATGTTTCTTCATTTACTTTGTGCAAAACGTTATTGTTTGTTTTGGGGGTGAAAAATTATGTTCATATTTAAAACATGACATCTAGCCATGCTTTCCTGTCTTTTGAGTTCTTTTGATGCTTGCATTTAGTCCATTGAAAACATTCATAACTTTGAAATGTCTTTGTTTCACTGACTTTCAGGCAGTCTACAAGTGATATGCATACATCACAAGCATTGAACCTTTGTGATGTTGATCTGGCAGTGTCTCTCACTACACAGGTATTGTTCTGTTGTTCAGAGACAGGATCTCACCTCAACCTTTTACAAGCTGCATATAACATGACAAGAGTCAACTGGACATCCAATGGTAGAAGGTTTGTGGTGCACTGAGTCTCTATGGAGATTCAGAAAGAGGTTGTGGGAAAGTGGATGTGAAACACCTGGTAAATCAGGTTCACCAGTACAAACACGGATTTGTAGTTTCACATTTGCAGGCTTTACCGTTAGTATGACAGATCACACAAAATCCTCCTACTGTACAGATGGTGTCTCATGTTCCTTAAATAGGGTATTATCAGTTGACATATTTGTCATAATCTATTACATGAGGCTAGGTTGATATTTTAAAGTTCTACCTGTCTCAGGAAGAAACATTTCGAAACCAATATTTTTGTCAGCTATGTTACCTGATCTGAAGAAGCCATGTTTAGGCAACATAGGCTCATTGGAAAAACACGCCCTGCAAAACCCCCAAAACTATACATATAATTCACAACAGTTTCCAAATAAACACTATGCAGTAAAACGCCACAAATTTAAAAAAATTTATCAAACAAATTATGATTACAGGGGCAGATTAAGTAAAGACTTTCACATGGATCTTTGCACAATACTGTTATGACCATCTACATTTGCAACCTAGGCTCATTGAAAAAATGTGCCTCTATAACATTTTTGCAAAATTCAAAAAAAAAAAAAAAAAAAAAAAAAATCATCTATATACAATTCACAGCAGTTTCCAGCTGAAATAACTACTAGGGGCAGTAAAACACCAACAACCTTTACCTATATACACAAATATTATTATTACAGTTGCAAAATATTGATTGCAGTTTTTTACAATCGCTACACTCTAAAAATTGCTGGGTTAAAAACAACCCAAGTTGGGTTGAAAATGGACAAAACCCAGCGATTGGGTTGTTTTAACCCAGCGTTTGGGTTAAATGTTTGCCCAACCTGCTGGGTAGTTTTATTTAAACCAACTATTGTTTAAAAATTGCTATATGGCTAGCTTAAAATGAACCCAAAATAGTTGGGAAATTAAAAACCAGATGCAATAAGAGGCAACAATAATAGACAAAAGGACAAAAAAATTTATTAATAAGCATTAATATTTTATTAATATAAATTTAATAGTTTAATGGTTTATGAATATAAATTTATTAATAAGAAATTTAATAAATGTTTATTGTTTAATAATTATTCATTGAACATTAATAAATGTTCATTTCCAACATACTTTGGGTTAATTTTAATTAAGCAATACAGTAATTTTTAAACAATAGTTGAGTTAAATAAAACTACCCAGCAGGTTGGGCAAACATTTAACCCTACCACTGGGTTAAAACAACCCAATTGCTGGGTTTGTCCATTTTCAACCCAACTTGGGTTGTTTTTAACCCAGCATTTTTTAGAGTGTAGGACCCATTTCTCAATACTTGGGTCACTTTTTCAAAACAGTGAGCACAACAACAATCAATGTTGGATAAACTGGATAATTTATCATTGCTTTGACACATCTTTCAAATTGCATTCATTCTTTTCTCACTTCGACACAACAAATGCCAAAACTCAGTGTACCTACAGGCCAATTTGCACATGCTTACATACTGTTTCCAAAACTGTTAAACTTAAGCTCAAAACAATAACATAATACAAAACAGAATAAGACAGAAATATGCTACAATATTGTAATGAAATATATTCTGAATCTAAAAAAATCAAATACTACAATTAGGTGAAACTGAACACAAGCGTCTTTCAATTTCATTATCATCCATTTACAGTTTTTTATGATTGCTTACACACTTAAATTAAAAATAACACACAGTTACTGAAACCTTACACTCAAGGAGCAAAACCTTAGCCCAGATTTGCACAACTATAAGCACATTCTCAGCCTCACACTTTTTGCAAAACACTACACACATTGTTTTGCACAACACTAAACACACTTCTCTACATTAGACACAGAAATCTAACATAATGTCACTTCTTTGCCATTTCAAGACACTGCTGTCTAAAATACCACCCCTATAAACCAATTGATCAAACACAGCCGTCAGGTGTGAAGACACTTGTGCTTAACTGTAAACTCAACAATCACGTGCAAGTACTATAAAAAGGCAAAAGGTGAGTTTATGTGTCTTCAACAAAATGGAAGGCAATGCTGCAGTAAGAGGGAGACACATCATTGGCCTCAGAGCTATTTTGAATGTCCCGGGACAACGTGGTGGTAACATCACAATGTATGTTGCAATCACCCAGAATGGGGTCCTCCACCAGCATGCAAACTTAGGCCCTTACAACACGGCCCACATATTCACATTTTAGAAAGACTACACAAAATCGTCACAGCAGAAGACCAAATGAATGCAGAGCAGATGAGATACATTGTCATATGGGACAATGTAAATTTCCACCATCTGCTCCGGTCCAAAACTGGTTTCATTAGCATCCACAATTTTCACTCCAATACATCCCACCATACGGTCCCTTCCTTAAACCCATTGAGGAGGGGTTGTTTTTTTGGCATGGAAGGTTTACAATCTCCAGCCCTATAACAGGATGTGCTGTATTCAAGCCATGGAGAAGGCCTGACCTAACTGATGCAGGGTCTGTGCAAGGATGGATTCGCCATTCAAGAAGATTCTTCCCTCGCTATCTTGCATGAGAGGACATCACCTGTGATGTGGATGAAGTGTATGGCCAGATCCAGCTAGGCCAAGAGATGATGATTTTTTTCATTTAAAATCATGCTTTTGTTTTGTCTCCTCAAATGTTTTTGTTCATGTACTATATTGTATTTAGAATATGTTCTAATTTTCAGTGCAAAATGTAAATTTTAGAAAGGCATGGATGTATTGAATGGTTTTACAATGTGGTGAGAAATAAATATTTTCATCAATGTGCACTACTGGCCTTGTGCTTGTTTGTTTGTTTTTTGTCAATATATTCATGTACTTTACAGTTTTTTACGATTGCTTAAGCACAATTTTGAAAACAGGGCCCGGTTTGTCAAAACACTACACACAATTAACACAACCCTACACCAAAGTAGCACAACGCTTAAGATCATTTGCAAAATGAAACACTTCATTCAAAACTTTACATTACAGTTTTTTCCAATTGCTAACACACTAAAATGACATGCACAGCACAATTATTTAAACTGACACACAGAGAGCAAAACTTCTTCTCAAGTCTCCAAAAGTCTAAACACCTTTTCTGTTTTACACACATTTTGCATTTCAAAATAGCACTTTTTAAATTCACTAAATACAGTTCTCTGCATAAGACACAACAATCTGACATAAAGTCACATGTTTGCCATTTCAAAACACTGCCATTCAAAATGACACTACATGAGCTAATTGGCCAATTACATGTGCCACCTGGCCAAACACCTCAGTGGTTAATTGTTAACACTTCAATCAGGATGTAAGCACTATGAAAAGACCACAGGTGAGAACCTTTTTTTTTTACAACAACAATGGAAGACATTGCAGAGAGAGGAAGAGGAAGAGGAAGAGGAAGAGGAAGAGGAAGAGGGAGGTTGAGAATAAGAGGGGGAGGAAGAGTGAGAGGTAGGGGTAGAGCAGGTAGAGGAGTTCATGGCCAAAGAAGACAAACACTTTCAAATGAAATCAGAGCAACCTTAGTAGATCATGTCATCAACCATGGGTTGACAATGCGTGAGGCTGGACAGAGAGTGCAGCCAAACTTGAGCCGTTTTACTGTCGCCTCTGTCATCCGGACCTTTAGACTGGAGAACAGGTATGTAACCAAAATTTCATGTAGTACACATGTAGTATACCCCATGTCATAGTGTATCAGTTGGGTGACACCTGTTTACTTAGTGTATGACATCAGCCATTCATGAACTGTACAAGTTTCCTGTACAATGTACTCTACTGTGGGGGAAAATATTTAGGCTGCATTGTCCAAGCCCTATATATATTTTTATTTTATTTTTTCTAAAGGACTGAGAGACGACACCATGGTGGAGGAAGGGGCCAAATGTTCACCGGGGTACAGGAAGCTGCCATTGTAAACTTGGTTTTGGAAAATAATGAAATCAGATTACGAGAAATTCAAAGCCACATCATCCAAGACAACACCTTATTCAACAACATTCAACGAGTTAGTCTGTCCACATTGGCTCGCATTCTCAAGCGAAACCAAATCAGAATGAAACAACTTTATAAGGTGCCGTTTGAGAGAAACTCTCAAAGAAACAAAGAGTTCAGACGAGCATATGTGGATGTAAGTACTATACTGACTGCAGTACACTACACACAACATTGTTTCCCAGTGTACTGGATAACACCATATTGAGTGATTTTTGTTCTTTGTTTTCAGGGAGTACTGGAAATGGATGCTCATGCAATCCCACATGAGTTCATCTTTATAGATGAGGCTGGATTCAACCTAGCAAAGACCAGAAGAAGAGGGAGAAACCTCATTGGCCACAGAGCCATTATAGATGTTCCTGGCCAACGTGGTGGGAACATCACAATGTGCGCTGCCATCTCCAATATGCATGGTGTCCTCCACCGTCATGCCAAACTTGGACCATACAACACAGCCCATATTCTCACATTTCTGGACAGACTTCACAACATTCTCATACCACCAGAGCGTATGAATGATGCAGACCATCAAAGAAACCGGTACGTTGTAGTATGGGACAACGTGAGCTTTCATCGTGCAGCCCCAGTCCAAAACTGGTTTGCTGACCACCCAACATTTCTCGTGCAATACCTCCCACCATACTCACCATTTCTGAACCCCATAGAAGAATTCTTTTCGGCATGGCGGTGGAAGGTATACGACCGGCAGCCCTTTGTGCGCATGCCTCTTGTGCAGGCCATGGAAGAGGCATGTGATGAGATTGATGTGGGTGCAATTCAGGGATGGATAAGGCACTCAAGGCGCTTCTTCCCTCGATGTCTGGCAAGGGAAGATATTGCCTGTGATGTTGACGAGGCGTTGTGGCCAGACCCGGCTGTGCGGCAAGATGCTGCCTAATTATTTTTCTTGCCTTTTTTTGTTTTTTGTTTTTTTTACTGTAATATATTTTTTTCAGAAATTTTCTTTTTCAGTTTACTTTTTTTGTAAGAATATTTTTGTTCAGTCCCATGTAAATATATCTGCTGTGCTTATGTTGTACTGACTTGTTTACTGTAGTGAAGGAAAAAAAATAAAAATGTTGCAACAGCATGTGTGTGTATCTGCAAATATTCCTGTGCATGTGAACAATCTGATACATATTTTAGTATTATGGCAAAGCATACTAAAGATGGGGGTGCTTTTCATTATGCCCAACAGTGTGTAGGTGGTTAGGCAAAAATCTGGTAATATGAATGAAGTGTGTGCAATTTCATGCAAAAGTTTGATTTTGATAATGCTCTGTGTAGTTTCGGTTGCAGTGCTTCATTTTGCAGGATATATGAGGTATTTTGCAGTTTGGGTGTGTGGTTTTGTGAATTGTGTTAAGTGTTTTGATAAAACCAGACTAGTTTGAAAAATTGTGTGTTAGCAATTGGAAAAAACTGTAATTTAACAAAACCCGACTTTGACACCGTATGGAACACACATGGTTCATACATTCTGATTCTGTTTGATTCATTTACACACTGCTGCGCTCAATCTTAAACACTTGTAACTTTTATACTTTTCTAATTATATAGTCTGGGTTTGATTTTTTCAGAGATATTGTTAGAGTAAATATATATATCACCAAAGCATCATCTCTTGGCCTAGCTGGATCTGGCCATAGCGCTTTATCCACATCTCAGGCGATGTCCTTTCACGCAAGACAGCGAGGGAAGAATCTTCTTGAAAGGTGAATCCATCCTTGCACAGATCCTGCATCAGTTCAGTCAGGCCTTCTCCATGGCTTGAATAAGGCATATCCTGACACAGGGCTGGAGGTTGTAAACCTTCCATGCCAAAAAAAACAACAAACAAACAAAAAACTCCTCAATGGGTTTAAGGAAGGGACCGTATGGTGGGATGTATTGGAGTGAAAATTGTGGATGCTAATGAAACCAGTTTTTTGACCAGGGCAGATAGGTGGAAATTTACATTGTCCCCATATGACAATGTATCTCATTTGCTCTGCATCCATTTGGTCTTCTGCTGTGACGATTTTATGCAGTCTGTCTAAAATGTGAATATGTGGGCTGTGTTGTAAGGGTCTAAGTTGGCATGCAGGTGGAGGACCACATTCTGCGTTATTGCAACATACATTGGGATGTTACCACCGCGTTGGCCCGGGACATTCAAAATGATTCAAAATTATGTTTCTCCCTCTCCCTCTTACTGCAACATTGCCTTTCATTTTGTTGAAGACTCATAAACTCACATTTTGCCTTTTTATAGTACTATAGCACCTGATTGTTGAGTTTAAAGTTAAGCACCCAAGTGTCTTCACACCTGACGGCTGTGTTTGATCAATTGGTTTATAGGGGTGGTATTTTGGACAGCAGTGTCTTGAAATGGCAAAGAAGTGACATTATGTTAGATTTCTGTGTCTAATGTAGAGAAGTGTGTTTAGTGTTGTGCAAAACAATGTGTGTATTTTGGAAAAAGTGTGAGGCTGAGAATGTGCTTATAGTTGTGCAGATCTAGCTTTGTTTGTTTTGCTCCTTGAGTGTAAGGTTTTGCTAATTGTGGGAAAAGTTTAATTTTAGTGTGGAAGCAATCGTAAAAAAAACTGTAACAATATCTCTGAAAAAATCAAACCCAGACTATATCATTAGAAAAGTATAAAAGTTACAAGTGTTTAAGATTGAGCACAGCAGTGTGTAAATGAATCAAATGAATCAGAATGTTTGAACCATGTGTGTTCCATACAGTGTTAAAGTTGAGTTTTGTTAAATTATTGTAAAGTTTTGAATGAAGTGTTTCATTTTGCAAAAGAACTGATGTGTTCTGCTACTTGTGTGTGTGGATCTGTGAATTGTGAGTAGTGTTTTGACAAAATGAGCCTTGTTTTTAAAATTGTGCTTAAGTAATCGTAAAAAACTGTAAAGGGGAAAACATCGGAATCATTTTGTACTGTAATGTAAACATGGTTCATGTAACAAACTTCAGTGAATTATAAACAATAGAGAGTGTGATTCTTGTTTTGTTAAAAAAAAAAAAAAAAGTGTTTGCTGGGTGAAAACCTTTGCTAATGTTTTGGAAGAATGAGTTGATTTGAGACATGGATGAAGTGTTTTGGTAGATTTAGTGCTGTGCCAAGATGAAAAAAACTTAAACTTATACATTTTGATGTTTGTATCACATAAGCAGCTCCATATTTTTTGTATTACTGATATGGTAAACTTACTGCTTTAAGCAGCTGATGGAAACAAATGAAACTACCAGATGAGGGTAGAAAAGCTGCTAGTGCTATAAGCATAAAGTCGATGAAATCAAAATGGAAGTTTTTTGGCTTTTAGTATGACTATAGACTTACTCTTATCAATAAGTTAGGGTGCTCCAAAACAATGACAAAATTTGTATTTAGAAGATATAAGTGTTCAAAACTTACAGTCTCTCCACCAATATGGATCAACAATTTTGATGGCATAATGCATCATGCTTCTCATCAGATTTTCTGTAATGCTCTCTAGAATCTAAAGCACCCCGCCTTCTACATTATAAATAGACGCTGAAGCTGCAGCTAAAATTGGTCACTTGTTCACACATTTACTGTTTTCTACATGGTGAATGGCACATAGTGCACTATATAGCAGAGGTGGGAGTAAGTCACACATGTGCAAGTCACAAGTAAGTCTCAAGTCTTAGCCTTCAAGTCTCAAGCAAGTCCAAGTCAGTTTTTATTAGAATCAAGCAAGTCAAGTCAAGTCACTGCTTTATGTCAAGCAATTCAAGTCGTAGCTTGGGTCAAACAAGTCACTGGCAAGTCATACAAATGTTTGATGATTTAACTGAATTTATATTAAAATAAGTTAAAACTACAGTAGTTATGGACTATGGGATTTTATTTGCAACAAGAAAAGTGCAATATGCATTTCTACTCAAAAGGTGTCCACTTACAGCTGAGCTGTCAATACAATAAAAATCTAAAAAAATAAATAAATGAATGTGTGTGCGTGTATGCATGTATGAGTGAAAAGTGTATTGTTTGCATGTGTTGGGTTCGCAAGCCTGTATGATTTTTTTTTTTCTTTGTGTGTGTGTGTGTATGAGGCTTTTCACTCAAAGTCTAACATTGAAGACCAATTATTAAACACTACACATACTAAGTGCTATTGCAAAAAGAAAAAAAAAAGCTGACATTTCCTTATAAACAGTGAATAACCATTTACAATGCATTGCACTTGCAAAAAACTAAATATGATCATTTTCTCTGTTACCATTGTTCGTCAATGACAGACAGCATTGGTTGCTGTCACTTTAAGATCTGCCGCACTTGACGCGGATCTCACGTGCATCTCACTTTCTCAACTATTTACTTTCGTTTAAGACTTTATTTAACTCATTCAAGGCTGCTCTAATAGTGATTACAGCCTGTCACATTACTTTCCGGTGTTGCATGAATGTAGTTGGCTAGCGACTGCTCTAGGGAATTTGCATAGGGCCATCTGATTGGATGACGCCTACATTGGTGCTTGAGAAATCTTCAACTTCTGCCGCTTGCAACGCAAGTGAAGCGACGCGACAGAACCCACAGTTCAGTTCGGCAAACGCATGACGTCACCCATTCAAAGTAAATGAGAAGCGTTAACGCCGGCGCCCCGTGTGAATGCAGCGTTAAATATTTTTGATGCTTTAAACAGGAAAACGTTGACAGCACTGATTTTAATCCAATTTTCTGTTTAATGAACACAAAACCAATTAAAAATAAGTCTTAATAAAAATAAAAAATAAGTCTGACTCGAGTCAAGTCATGTGACTTGAGTCCCCCACCTAGGGGGTAATGGATAGGTAATGATTAAGACAGTGTAAATATGCTTTCCACTGAGGCGAATGAAGACATGAGACATGATAGCACAGAGCGGATTATTCGGACCCATTTAAATTCTGCACAGAATGCTAAATTTTAAAGCGAAATGGAGGAGATTAGGAGGAGAAATGGTTACAGATTAGAAGGAAACGGAGGCTTTCCCAAGCTCAACGGCTTTGGCTGAGCTGTGATATAAATTACATGTTATTGGCTATTTTATTAAAAAAAGGGGAGGGGCTGTTCAATATGTCCCACCCTGTCTTCCTGTTCCAGTGGAAATTATGTCAACACATTGAACAATGCTGTGAGTTCCAAGGACCTCAGCCCTGGACCTTTAGTATGCTGATGGTGTTGCCAAGCAACGGTAAACATTTTAGCTCTTGAGGCTAATGTTAGTTAGCATACTGTTACATTTTTTTTTTTTTTTTTTTTTTTACAATTGCTAACAAACGTTTACCAACACTTAAAGTGTTTTTTTTTTTTTTTTTTTTTAAACTCTTAACACAGCAACATACCTGCATCACAAAATTATCCAAATAGTTAACTTTCTGCCCAAAACTCTTATTTCAAAATGCCCTACACAGACCATATATTCTGCATATATGGAACAGCTGTACATGGAATTGCTGTAGTAAAAGCTTTACACAAAGCCTTTTTTTCTTGCAATTGCCAGTTTACAACTCTCAATTCCTGACTTTTTTTTTTCTGAATTGTAAGATATTAACTAGGGATTTAGAGGAAAAAATTCAGAATTGTGAGATAAAAAGTCACAATTACCTTTTGTATTTTCTATTCTGTGGTAGCTTTCATAGGTTCCACATGTGTAAGGGGGAAAACATAAAGATGCACACTCACAGTTCAGCACATATTCTTCCTGCATTTCGTGTGAAAGTGACATGAATTGTGTCTTAGAAGAAAAGGTTATATATAGGCACTTCGTATTTGGAACCTCTAAAAGGTTCTATATAGAAACTTTTTAAGGGTTCAATCAAAAGAACCCTTTAGGGTTCTTCATTGCCAGGAAAAAGGTTCTATATCAGGGACGTGCACAGGGGGGTTGCTCAGGTTGCCTGGGCAACTGCCCATATGCCCTTCTCGACTTACGTTGCCCTTCCGAGGTGGAAAAAAAATAAATAAAAAATCGTACAATGGATGCAGAATTTCACGTAGGCCTAGATAAAAAATAAAAAATCGCAAAGCCTCATTCACTTCCATATTCGGGCACCCGTCCGAAAGTGAAAGTCAGTAGGGGAAGGGCAAACTCTGTTTACTTGGCTGCAGCGCTGCACGCGACCGGCACCTGAGCTGAGCCTGCATGAGCGGCACTAGAAGGAGATTGTCGCGGTTGTCGGGTGAGACGACTTAACATTGTCGGAAAGGTGAGTAAGGTTATAATCGTTAACGAAAACGAACGAAAACTAGGTGGGAAAAAACATCGTCGTTAACTGAAATAAAAATAAAAACGAGGCATTACAAAAAAACGATAACTAACCAAAACTGTAATGTGTGTTTGGCAAAACTAACTAAAATAAAATAAAATTATAGATTAAATGTCCTTAGTTTTCATCTTTGTCAATGTCTTTCATAGAGCAAACGTTCAGCTGCATTTCATTTCCCTGCGTCTCTCAGTCACGCGTCTATCTCACATACTCGCGCGCGCACAGCCCCACCCCTCCGTGCACACCGCGCCTCCATGAGAACGAGTGTTGGAAGCAAGTTCGCGAAAGGTTGGTATCTCGTGAAAACCTTTACACAATCACACATTAAAAAGTGGTATAAAAATATTTTTAATTCTGAATATAATTTTGTCAGTGTGTTAATGTCGACCCGAGAAGCGATTGCTAGTTAACTAGACGCAAGTTTGAGGTAAAATGCACTTGGGTTGGCGATGTCAAAACACTATTTAAGCTGTGATTCAAGTAAGGGGCCGTTGAATCATTAGAAAAATAATGCACACCTGAGGTGGTGATTCGGTCACGACTCGAAGCGGAGTCAATTATTCCGCTTATACCATATAGACCGTGTGTTTTTTTTTTGTTTTTTGTTTTTTTTTGGGGGGGGGGTGCCCCGCCCCGCCCCGCCCCGCCCCTTTTTTTAGGTCAGAGCAACTGCCCCTCAAAATTCCTGTGCACGTCCCTGTTCTATATAGAAACTTTTATGGGTTCATTTTATTGATTTAGTTTTTAATTTATTTTAATTAAATTTTATGAATTAACCTGCTTATAGTTACTTTATCACTAGAAAAACATAAATACCCATAGGCATAACACATCAAAATAATATGTAATCATTTAAGACATTTTTATTAGCATTTACAATGACACGAGCAATATTAAACACACTGCAATTCATAGAGCAATAGTTAGAAGAGTTAACATAAATAAACATTTCTAAAAAAAAAAAAAAAAAAAAAAAAAAGGAACGAAAAGACTAACTAGAATAGTTTTTAAATTCAAAAGCTTTAAATAATAATTTAACATTCAGATAAGCATTTGCAAATTATGTTCTGAGAAGGGCTAAATAGTGCTGAATGAAAGAAGCTGGCTTTTGAATTCTCCATATTGAACAAAAAGTAGACAGCAAACAGATACTTTTGACATCTCTGTGTTTCAATCAGGGGCTCGTCCATTTTAATGCTGACTCTCTTTGCGTTCTGGGGCTTGACATCCTCCAAGATGGAGATGCAAGTCAGAAAAACATTTATTAGACTTATGGAGTACAGTAGGCTACAACAGAAAACAGAAAGGAATCTCTCACAATTACATCTTAAAACTTACTTGAATCATAGAGGATTGCTATTTTCATCTTATTGAAGTAATGCTGCACTCCAGAGTCCATCCCTGCAGTGAGAGTACAAACAGAAATGTTAATTTATTTATAATTAATATTAATTATTGCACAATAACCTGCATGATTAACCATGGAAAATAGAAAAACAAATATCAGCCACTTCAGGTTAGCAGATTTCCCAAAGTTGGTACTGTGTGTAAAAATAATGTACTTTTTAGTGTCATTGGTTTGCAGTTAGGTGAAGGTATTTTATTCATCTTCATTCCATAATGCATCTTCAAGAACCAAATACAGTGTTTAGCATAAATTAGGCCTTCAATTAATTCAGAAAAAGTGTACTATAACTGCAAACACCAAATACTCACAGCTATATCCACAGAAGAAACAACTTCATCAGCTCCTCTCTTTGATCCTCGGGATTTCTATTGAATTCATGTTTAGCTATAACAGTGCGGTCTGGCTGTACAGTGATCACGTGATTTGACTGCTCCTGAAACATTGTTTTCTTATGCGTTTTCTAGGTCCAATACAATCTACAGTACAAAGAAAAGTGTATTAGGGTATAACATGAACTCTCCACCATTATTGATCAGTCGCCACCGTTTTTTTTTTTTTTTTTAATTTAATAATTCATGTAAGAAATGACAAACCTCCTGACGGAGAATAGCGCAGGCCCGGAAAGCACTGTAAACCACAAATCTTCTTTTTGCTTCTTGAAAAAAACATGTAAGGTGTGTTAAAATATCAAGGATTTAGGTAAATGTAATTAAAATAACGTAAGAGATATTAATTTTCTCACCGATTTAATCGTCGTCCTCTCGAGGGCTGAGCTCAAATGGACGTCCGTTCACGCGCTTTCTAGCTTTCGCAAGACTCGCGCGGCTGAAATCCGACACTGTGCGTGCAGACAGTACAGAACTGATCAGAACTGATCATACACATGCAAGTTATTTGCTGTTTGTCGAAGATCATTTAGTGCATCTGTTTGGAGGGTTGAGTTATAAGAATTGACTTTCAGAATCTAAGTAATTCCTACAGGATTTTCTTTAACCCGCAGATCGCAGAATTCTGCCCCTAGCGCCTCGATCCAGAAACAACTTATATTTAATTTAGATTTTTTTTTTCATTACAGGATAATGCGGCAATTATTATTTTCTAATACATTTGAAAATGTATATAAGTTTGTTTTCTTCAGAATGAAAGGTGTGTCTAAGTAAAATTTAAGTAAAAACACAAATATAATGTTCAATAGTGTAATCATTTAAATAAAGCACTAATAATGTATATAAAGCACATTTAGCCCAGAGAACCCTTTGTGCCAAAAGAGTTCTTTCTCCTATATAGAACCCCAAAGAACCTTTTTTCTAAGAGTGTGGTATGGCGAAGACTAGAATTACACAAGACGCGTCACTCGTATTATTTTGAATGGGAGAAAGTGCATCGCGCAATATGGCAGAATACTGTAAGTCCCACCTTCTAAATAAGGGCAAATCACCGACAAGTCATCGCGTCACTGCAGCAGCCGTTAGAAGCTCCGGTTTCTATAGAAACAGTCAGACGCGCACCTCCGAAATGAGGCACAAGAGACGCGCATTTAGGACTGCGCATGCGCATTAGGTTGATCCAGCCTGAAAAAGTTTTTTGTCATGATTCGAGCGTTTAGAAACAAAATTTATGAGACGGATGTTGTCAGATTTCATTGGTGAGTTCAAATATGAAATTTAATCAAAAGCTTGGCAAACAGCTTTAGAGAATTTGATGTTTCCCCATTCAAAGAGATAGGAGCTGCACTTGGATGCCTGAGAGGCGTTTCAAAGATGGCCGCCGAGTGAAATTACTTGTCTTAAAGGGACTTTGGGTATGGTCACAACAGACGTATGTTGTGCTAACTGTGTTTAGAGTTTTAAAAATGACTACTGTAACACAGTTCGTAAATATGGGAAGAAGGAGGCGGGAACCGGCGAACGTTCAAACAAAGTTTAATTCCAAAATAAACAAAGGACGCGGACGTCTGCCGGCCACACAAACATAACAAAACATAAAATAAAGTCCAGGCCTGGTCCTCTCTCGTCCTTCACGGTAGTCGCTCCTCCTTTTATGCTCCCGGAGCTCCTCCGTGAGGGACTCAAGGCCGGTGCGCCTCCCAGGTGAAGCTCATTAACACTCGCGCCACCGGCCTCGCGCCGTTCCCTCACGGCTCTCGCCCGCCCTGGTCGCCACATACCCCCATCGCCCCTCGCAGGCCGGGGGGTACTCTCGAGACTGCGCTCTACTCCCCCCCCCGGGGCCTGTCTCGGCGGCCGCAGCACCTGGGGGTAAGGACAGACGAGACGAGAGAAAGGAGACGGAAGCAAGGGGAGCGACAGGACGAGAGAGGGGAGAGAAGAAAAAGAAAGAGGAAAAAAAATTCTGGGTCTGGTTCCCCGACACACTGCCGCTCGGTCCTCAGCCTGCCAAGAGGCTCTTCTTCGCGGTGCCATGCGGTGGCACTGGACACTCGGTGGACGGCCCGATCCTCGACCGCCTCCTGGCGGCCGGCGATGGCTCCTCCGACTGAGGGAAGACGGCGGCGAGTCCCCTGTCCCCTGCTCCTCCCCTTCATGGCGGACGGCAGCAGGCTCCGGCCCACGGCAGACGGCGGCGACTCCTCCGCTCCCTCCAGGTCCAGGACGGCAGCCACCCCACCTCGTCCCAGGAGCACGGCATCCGGGTCTCCGTCCCACCCTTCACAAGGCTCCAGCACCACCGCCTCGGGAAGCCTCTCGCGGTCTTCACTCCCGCGCTGCCCGAACTCCGCAGCACCGCGATCCCCCTCAGCAGCGAGGGCTCTTCGACAGCATGTCCCTCCTTCCTCCCGGGTTTCGGCACCAATGTAACACAGTTCGTAAATATGGGAAGAAGGAGGTGGGAACCGGCGAACGTTCAAACAAAGTTTAATCTCAAAATAAACAAAGAACAAAACGAAAGTAATGCCGGCAGACCCTCGCGGATGTCTGCCGGCCACACAAACATAACACAACATAAAATAAAGTCCAGGCCTGGTCCTCTCTCGTCCTTCACGGAATTTGCTCCTCCTTTTATGCTCCCGGAGCTCCTCCGTGAGGGACTCAAGGCCGGTGCGCCTCCCAGGTGAAGCTCAATAACACTCGCGCCACCGGCCTCGCGCCGTTCCCTCACGGCTCTCGCCCGCCCTGGTCGCCACAACTACAAATTGGACAACAGTATGTTAGCAAAAGAAAAAAAAAAAAAAAAAAAAACTGTAACAGTAACTGACAGTTAAATCTCACCTCCAATTCTCTCTGAAGAACATACAATATCCATTATGTTTTAAATCTCACCTCCAATTCTCTCTGAAGAACATACAATATCCATTATGTTTACATCCGCTTTTCACACAAGATCACATGAAGTGCTCCCTCTGGCAGGATAATCTTAATATCTTGTATGTGATGTACCACAATTTTCAAAACTTGTAGTGTGTGCATGTTTGAAATTTGAGAGAAGACAATCTGTAAAGATTCTCCTTTTGTGTGTGATGCAAACAGATTTCATTGGTTAGGATTTAAAAACTCCTGAGCCCAGCATTAGACGAATAATCCTTAAATTATTTCCCAACATTCTCTTTAACAAGCTTTGTGTTATATAGGAATCCATGTTTTTGAATCTATATTTAATAAATACACTTTGACAATATCCTTGTCACACTTAGGTGTAGAAATAAACATGATGAAAGAAAAAAAAAAAACTCTTTATTTAATCCACAAAAGATTGCAGGAGAAATATACACAACCATGTTAAACTAAGATGATACCAGACAATGAAACACAGGAAACAGGGGGCTTAAATACACAGAGGATGATCGACTGAAACAGAACAAGTGTTAAATAATTAAGAACCAGTGAGGCTAATAATGATCAGAAACACAAGCAAAATGGTAACAGAGAAAATGGACAGGGTTATGGGCGGCCAAGGCTCACTGATGCATGTGGGGAGCGAAAGCTGGCCCGTGTGGTCCGATCCAACAGACAAGCAGATGTAGCTCAAATTGCTCAAGAAGTTAATGCTGATTCTGATATAAAGGTGTCAAAATACACAATGCATCGCAGTTTGTTGTGTATGGGGCTGCATAGCCACAGACCAATCAGGGTGTCATTGCTGACTCCTGTCCACCGCCAAAAGCACCAACAGTGGGCACATGAGTATCAGAACTAGATCATGGAGCAATGGAAGAATGTGGCCTGGTCTAATGAATCACATTTTCTTTTACATCATGTGGATGCACTATGGGAAGAAGGCAAGCTGGCAGAGGCAGTGCGATGCTTTGGGCAATGTTCTGCTGGTCCTGCCATCCATGTGGATGTTACTTTGACATTTACCACCTACCTAAGCATTTTTGCAGACCATGTATACCCTGTCATGGAAACAGTATTCCCCGGTGGCTGTGGCCTCTTTCAAACAAAAAGTAAAAATGGTTCAGGAATGGTTTGAGGAGCACAACAACGAGTTTGAGGTGTTGACTCCAAATCATAATGTTACAGTGTGTGTGTGTGTGTGTGTATATATATATATATATATATGCTAAAAACAATGTTTTTTTTTTTTTTTCATTTTGAAAATAAATCGATATATATATATATATATATATATATATATATATATATATATATATATATATATATATATATATATATATATATATATTTTTTTTTTTTTTTTTTTTTTTTTTCAAAATGAAAAAAAGAATACATTGTTTTTAGCAGTAATACACAAAGCCACTTTAAGGCAAGCCTCCAAGGTTAGCAAAAAATTAATAAAAAGAGCGTGACATGGTGGTAGGCGGGGAACGAGACTGGAGGGTCTTTCAGAAAGTAGGATATGTGACATAACCAGGTATGTTTAAGGATAAGTATGTAGATAACCTTAACTTTCGGTTTCCAAAAATGGAGGTAACTTTTAAGGTATGTAAGTAACCATAGCAACCTACTCTCTGAACATAACCTGCTCCTGAGCAGGTTCTGTTCAAGGTTTAGTTTACTTCAGAGGTGTTCAGCGCATACGTGCCCTATTGATGAGGCCCCAGTGGGCGTGACAGATTGCGCACAATATTATATATCGTATATCTTACCATACAAGCAATGTGGAAGGAAAATGTCTAAAAATAAAAAAATAAACTTATACAGCCATGTTATCTTTGCAATTACAGACTGTTATTTAGTTTAATCATTCTTTTTTTTTTATATATATATAATTAGATTTATATTATTTATTATATAATTATATAATCAGACAAACAATATGACAATATAAGTTCTTATTCACAGTAAGTAGAGATTATTAAATGAAATGACTGAAAAATAATTGCACAACTACCAACTAGGTGGTGATATGCATATGGTAGCCATTAAACAAAAGAAAAAGAAAGAAGTATGGTAAGCTTTTTCTTAGCGTCCATTTCCATGGTGACTCGTCAATTCATTGCACTGCTGAGAATGTCTTGTTTGTTAACCGGGAACATACTCTGGGTGTACTGAACCTACTTACTCCCAGATGGGTTTTTGGAACCAGCATACCACGAGTAAGCAAGGTTTGGGTTAATCAACCAAGAGTTCAGGGTATGTTTGATGGTAAGGTAACCTTGCTTTCTGGAATATCCTCCAGATGCATTTTTGTTTTTGTTTTTTTGAATGGATGTCAAAGCTTGAATGGAGGAGAGGCTTTGAATAAACTGTTATTGTGGGAAAACTTATTAAATTATTATTAAATGAATCGACATTGGCTAAACTTCAACAGTTTACAAAAAAAAAAAAAAAACTGTTTTATGAGAGAAGTCACAGAGAGTTGCGCAGGATTCCGTTTATGACACTTCTCATTCTTTTCTGTGGTATCCGCAAACAGCTGTCACACAACTCAGAAGTTCAATGATGTCAAGGCACCTGTGATTGGTTATTTATTTTTACTGTAAGCTTTTTTGGTTGTGAATACAGTATTAAACAGTACGAAAGAAAAAAAGACAAAAACACAAACAATGGTTGTGTTTGAAAAAGGAAATCAAGATACTTCCTGTTAGATTTTTGTGTGTGTTACATAGAGAATTGTGTGTTGTGTTTTACAAAAAGTGTTTTATGAAATTGAAAACTGAGTCGAAGGCCAAGAATTAGTGTATGTATTTTGCATGTTTGGTGTGTGGTTCTGGTGGTTGAGTGTCAGGTTTCAGAAATTGTGAGACAAGTAAAGATTTTGTGAATAAGCAGCTGAAAAAAACTGTAATAGAGGGCTGGAGGGATGACATATTTTTGTATGCCAAAACCTGGAAACGAGTTAGCATTTTTGCACTTACGGTTCCATTGTCGTGAAGTCAGTGGGTTCTTCGAATGGGTTTTTGGTTAAATACCTGAAATAAGGTCTATGGTGAACACAAGCTCAAGATATTTTCACGCTTTATTCTACAATATAAAATACTTCATCAACACCCCCCTTTTACTTGTCTTGCAAAGGAAGTTGCTAATGTATGGCTAAATGTGACTACAGAGGTTTGTCATGTCATGTCTTCAGCTGAACAAGTAACTCATCTACTCACTAGTCACTTTCACAGCCTTGTTGTGGTTATAATCATGCAAACTATTAAAATTCAAACTTTCAGGAAAAAATGTTTTTTAAACAAAGACTGAAAGAGTTGTCAGTGATGCTTATGGTGATGCAGAAGTCATGTGATTGCGGTGTAGTTCATTGATAGCCTACATTTAGCATTTGACAACTGCCAATTGTATTTGCACAAAAGTTTGTCACGATGAACAAAATGTATAAGAATCATAAACGTTTGTTGGTCACAGACCTTATTTTCTGCAATAATACAATGGAAAAATCCTATTGGGTTTTTGTCAAGGGAACCATGGTGATGCTAACTTCTGGGTTGGCCTATAAAAAATGTCATCCCTGCACCACACTATAAGACCATCTCAATAACGCATCTCATTTGTGATCAGGATTTTAAAAGCTTTAGCTAGTTATGCAGCCCGCCAGTAACATTTGAGCATCCAGCAGGAGCTCCTTCTAGTGACCAACATTTACTTTCTTCTGTGGAACATAAGAGAAGATATTTTGATAAGTGTTTCAATGTTTGTTTTTATACTAAACATAGACTTAAACGACTTCAAGCAGTTTTCCTCCAAAATAAAAGCTTGAATGTGTAACATCTGAAAGTGAAAAATTTAAGACATATCAGTATTTTACTTCTAGTGTAAAATAAGTCCTGTTGTAACTTTGAAAAACCACCTCATTTGCATGTTCGACTCATGGAATTGACAAAACCTTTTACATAGGTTTAACATTGGGAGAGTAGGAACAGTTACCACCAAGAACGCCTGCACGTGTCTTTACAATATTTGGGGGTGCCCCTGGATGATTATGTAATTAGAGAGACTTGACATGAAAAAATGAAAAAAAGAAAAAAAAACTTGCTGAAAAAAGCAGCAGCAGCTACCATAGGGTTAATCACTTCCATTGTGCAACAATACGTAATTTTTGATCATTATACTTTGATAGTGTAGCCTTTAAGTATTTTTATTAGATATTTGTATCTCATTTCACATTTGAAAGACTTTCTTCTGAGAAAGACCAAAGAGAAAAAAAAAAAAATATTTTGTAGTGCTCAGAAAGTTTCTTTGAAATGCTTTGTTTCCTGATGAATATTTCTACTGAACTGTGGGTTGATGGTGCAGACTTGAAGAGCGATCACGAGTGCTGTGTCTCACTATAGTGTAACCAGTCAGTTTAGTCAACCTTGACAGAGAGAAAGAGGCAGATAAAATAAGGATTCCCCTTTCTGCCCTTTAACATTTTCTCAGTCAGTGGCATTTAAACTTCTCAGACATGTGAGATTAAACACTTTAAACTCATTTACAGTTTGAACAGAAGGTTAATACATATGATAAAATACCTTCATAATCTTTATCATTGTTAAGATCTCTAAATTCTCTAAATTATACTCATGAATTATCTATGAAGAATTCATTGGATTTCAAAAAAGGTTTCTCTTGAAAGATAAGAGGGATTGATCATGTCAGCTGAAAAGGAAAATCGTTTCAGAAACGAGCAAATTTTAAATATATAATGTGCACTGATTAATTGCTTCAACACAATCTCACAAGAATTAGTGTCACTTTTAATTAGTGTGCAATTCAGTACAATTTCATACATGATTCATATAAAAATGTATGATTTGTATGAAAAAATGTAAGTATGGAGTTCAATCACTAAAACAAAAACATACAAATAAGGTTTTACAAATTCATACAAATGTGCACCAAAAAAAAAGCTACTAATTGTTGTGTGACTGTGTTGATCATTCGCAATAAGGTTGTGATTGTAAGAGTACATTAGGAGAGTAAATAGTTCCAATTTGGGTTTCATTTTAACTTTAAAAAAAAAAAAAACAACAACAACAAAAATTAAATTTCAAAGGTTTGACATTTTTACAGTAAATGGCCCATATCAGGAAAAAAAATGAAATTGAAAATTTTAGAAAATCATGTGAATGGACACAGCAAGAATGTAAATATGAATTTGTCTGTTCACGCAGTAATCCAAATATCTGAGAATGGGAAATAGTCCCCTTTAGGTTGAACTGTTGCCCTCCCTCCACCCTGCAGCCCCCCACCCGCTTCACTTCGTCTCATTGTTTTTCTTGTGGGCTAGTCTTCCTGTGCACCTGTGAATCAAGCTTCCTGTGTCTTTCTCTCTGCGCTCACACTGTCCCCTAAAACCACTCTGCTCGCGACTTCTATCGCTCAAGCATAACAAAAAGTCAACTAGTCGTGTGAGCACACAGACAGCAGCACTTCAGTTAAATGCCTACAATCATATCAACAAACAACCATAAAAATTTGGTTTTGCATGGGGCGCCAAGTGTGACCTGCCTAATTTCGTGGGCGAAAATTCATTTTGTGACACGAAATGCTGTATTTCATGACAAAATGCTGATACGTTTTAATGCGTTTTTGTACAGAGGAATACAAAAGCCACTTACTTTTTGTTTACTGAAATGTAAAGTCCTCACATCATTTTGTGTACAAAATTCTAAACCACAAACTGCAAACTTTAGTTTACGAAAAAAAAATAAAAATAAAAAATGCATTTCATGATCCCCTTTTGTGGATAAAATAAATATCACATTCACATAATGAATATTTTGTGCTGCTGTAAATTCACCACATGTATACAAAGTGAATACATTTTTTACACATAATCAGATTATGGTTTACAATTTGGTGCACAAAATTATGTGATGACTGTTTTTTTCACAATATACAACTGGCTTTTGTCTTGGGTTATGTGGCAAGGTATGTTGTTAATGAAAGAAGGAGGCGGGAACCGGTGACCGTTTAACACACTTTAATATATCAAAATAAAAAAACACAAAACAAAACTAAAAACGGCAGCCCCTCACGGACGACTGTTACACACACATAACCAAAACATAAAGTCCAGGCCTGGTCCTCTCTCGTCCTTCACTGTTGTCACTCCTCCTTTTATCCTTCTGAGCTTCTCCATGTGATACGAGACCGGTGTGGTGCGCAGGTGACACTCATAGAGACAGAGCGCATTTAGTATAATCTGAAAACCACGCCCACCGGGGGGGAAAACAATCCAACCATCTCCATTGACTTTGTATTGCATGAGGCTGCCTTCTTGTCTTTATTACAAAAAAACAGAACAATGCCTAAAAAACAGAACAATGCCTAAAAGCTGCTGTGTGACAAGGTGTACAGCTAACAAGCTAAAAAACCCAGAAATAAGATTTTATAAGCTGTCGACCCCAAAAAAACTAATGTTTAAGGACACAAAAGTGGATACAGGCAGTGAGACAGCGGGTCATATTATTATAAGAACTACACTGGAGGGGAACGTAATCGGCGACAACATATGCTAAACAAACAAACTTGTGCCACCGGCCCCACCCCCACCCATCTCTCATGGATTGGCCTCGTCCTGCCTGCCAGGGGGTACAAAAAGTAACCCCATTTGTGTCAAGAACAGAATTTCGTCCATGAAATTAAGCAAGTCACACTCATGTAATTGTATAATTCTCATAATTGCCCTGTGTGTCTGAGCATGCTAACCACAACAACAATTAATCAGCCAATAGCTTGAGTTTGGGGGCAGGACATCTGCTGGGCTTACCAATGACAGTGTTTGGGAAACTGGTTTGAAAACAAATTTGTGCAATTATTTTTGGTGCCACTGATGGACCAGAAACTATGGAAGATTGTTTTTGCAATGAAAAAATTCATAATGAAAAATAAAAAATTCTAACTTTTCAAAACTCCATAATTCAAAAAAATATCAAGTGAGATATACACTTGCAGTTACCTTTTATATTTTTTTTTCCCACGGCGTAAACAAGCTTCTATAAGAAATTACAGATAAAGGGGTCATGACATGATTTTTTTTTATTATTTTAATATGCTCTTTGAGCACTCAAAAAAAAAAAATATATATATATATATATTTTTTTTTTTTGATGCTGTTCAATTTATTTAAACTATTTATATTGATTTAATACCATTTTGCAGGTTTCTGGTTCAAATGTGATTACTTCATATTAAATTGATTTGAAACGGTTACTCTTTGACTTAACTTGATGTTTTCATTTCGAAATAACATGTTTAATTCAAGTAACCCAATCAAACAGGACTTTCACTTCCCATCATGCTTTGCAAAGGAGCTGAATTGGGATAGTAAATGTTGAAATAAAGAGTTTTTGTATGCATTTTTAAGCAAGATGAGAAATGGAGAGACTTGTTAATGTTAATAACAACCATTATGGTAGAGCTCTGGATGAAACCAGTATCACTTCTGAACTGCCAACACCAAACATCACGTGTAAAAAAAAAAAAAAAGAAAAAAGAAAAAAAGTTAATTTTAGTTTGTTACATCACAGGATTAAACAGGAAGCATTACTTGTATGATTATTTGAATGTCAATTTACATGAAAACCATTTATTTAAGTTAAACTAAAACTATTCATTCAAATTATTGACTCTAGTTAGTTGTACATGGTTGATTCTTTGGTTTTACTTGCTTAAATCACATGGAACCACTCTCCAGCCAAAGAGCTAATTTTTTTGAGTGAGGTTTGCACAAAAAAAAAAAAAAAAAAAAAAAATATATATATATATATATATATATATATATATATATATATATATATATATATATATATATATATATATATATGCAGAAAAATTATTATTTTCAACCTTCATTATTTTTTTTAAGGGGCTTTAAGGCTTGTCAGTAAATAGTTATGATTGGCTAATGTTATTGCATAGGAAACAGTATCAATGGTCACTCGCTATTGCACATGAGTAAGTGTTTTGAAAAAAAATATCCATCTAAAACTATCATTTGCTGACAAAGCATTATGAAATAATTTACTTACAGTTTTTGATGCAGCTGCTGTCAGTTTTTTTTTTTTTTTTTTTTTTTTTTTTTTTGTGAACATTACACTGTGCCTCACTGACAAAAACCATCAGCAGACAAATACTCAGAATAAACATATAATGACGCTGGTATCCTTTCGAAGACGCACCAAAGCGAACATTCCTGTTTATGCTTCCATTTAGTCTTCCATTTGTTCTGTTGTCAGCAGACTCAAGCGTGTGAATTATGTCAGAAAATGAACGTGCATCTGTATACTGAATCTAGTGTAGACAGCATTAATAATTATAAAGGGTTCTATTTGCTTTTGATGCCACGAAACGCTCACATCCAGAGTAGGCAAATGTCAGCCGTTAAAGGTGCAGTAGGTGATCTGGGAAATGCTAACGTTAGCCTGCAAGCATTGAAAGCATACTGTGGCGAGCAGGGCGGGCGAGAGCTGTGAGAGACTCAAGGCCGGTGCGCCTCACAGGTGGAGCTCATTATCTCTTGCGTCACAGGCCTCGCGCCGTTCCCTCACGGCTCTCGCCCGCCCTGCTCGCCACACATACGATCCCACCCTCCCTGCAAATCTCCATCCAAAGCCACACCTCCTCCAAAACATGAATGCACAAAAGCACACCTGCTCTCGGCAAAGCGTCACAAGAGACGGCGTTAAACTACCTCATATCTCAAAGCATAACATTACAATAATAACGTAAACAACTTTGAGAGCTTGTATCTGACAGCTACAGATTCATTTTAGTGTTGATACTGTTGACATGGATACACATAATTGTACACGAGTCTGTAACTGTAAAAGCTTTGTTTGCGGTGCTGCGTGAATGAGGTCTGTCTGTACTATCTCTACATAGCATGAAACACGCTGATGATGTATGATGTCTGTGCGAACAGGGTATGCATTATTTCATTAAGATCGAATGTAATAATTGGATGAACATTTTATGGCCTTAAGCCTTCCACAGATGTATATGTATATTTATAAAAATACATTTAAACCATTTAACAAAGTAATTGCTGTGAGGACATGAGGAGACTTTTAACCAGTATAACAAAAAATGTTTCTGTAGAGAAACACCTATTGCACCTTAAAGTGACTGAACACCAGTTGGCGGGGCCTATGGTGCGATGATGTAAAACTATTTGTCCATAGGTGTGTTCGACATCGACTGCGGCTGGATGCAACCGATCGGCAAGAGTAGCCACGTGCAGGCGGGGAGGAGCTGAAAACGGAGACGTGAAGTCGGACACTTTCTGATTCCTACAGTGATGCCTGCGTTTGCATACTTACCACTGCTGTATAGTGAAATAAACGCAACATTTGACTAATACACCTATGGTTCTGAGACATTTTCATTCAATACTTTATGTACTGTTTACAGCGTCTGTTTGTAGAGTAAAGTTCAATATAAGTATATACTATTTAAATACAAATGTTGTGGGGTCTACGGTTTTTATCAGTTTTATTTTGATAAATATGACACAAGTCGGACAAAATTTCTAACTAGCATGCACTGCTTCAAGTCAGCCGCCAATCGGTCTGTGCAGTGCTGGATAAAGTCGAACAAGCCTCATGTCTTGCTCTGGAGGCAGTTATATGCAAATGTATTTGCCCATGTGACGTCACAAATCCCACAATATCCAATGGAGCTTTATTGTACAAAGATCTCTTATATGTCAAAAGATCAAGGCAAATTTTATTTCTCATGTCATGACTCTAAAAATACTTCCCAAATATTTGAACTTTAAAAATGATTTTAACCCAGGGGTGGTGCTAGGTGTGGGCTAAGGGCCCTAAGCCCTAAATGTTTTGTTACTCATGTAAACCTTGTCTTTCTCATAGAGCTTAACAATTAATCAGAAAAATAATTGTGAATACGATTACAGCTGCCGTGATTAACTAATTGTGAAAAGTGCATATTAAAGCATTATATTAATATTTTCTCCCTTTGTATCAAAGGTACTTACACTATGCCTTTGCAGTGTTGAGCAATGTAGCCAATCACAGACATGTCTGTTGAACGCAATGGCCAATCAGAGGAGTTTAAATGAGTTGCTGCTCTGAAGATGTTTTGCACAAACTCACTGAGTTCTACACTTTTGCAATCCTGTAATCATAGCCAATATACTGTAGACACAAATAAGAGATTCACTTCAATCTATCTGATATTCTTAATGCTGCTCTGTTGCACTCAATTATGTTAGTTGTATGTAAAAAAATCAGCAAAATTTAAACCAAGAGGAAGCAAACAATGTACAGGACAAAACTAGGATAATAGGAAAATATTTTTATTTGACTTAAAAAAAAAACATCCAGATTTGAAAAAATAAAATAAAATAAAAAAAATAGACAAAACAACAAAGAGACAATGAAAACAGCTGGAAACAAGAAAATTTAAAAGTTCTTTCTCTTCATGCCACTTTCATTCACACATCTGACATCATCACAGTTTTGTGGGCAGTTACCTGATCTCGTGCGACACACACACACACACACACAAACACACACACTGGGGAGATGCAGATTTTATGATAACATTTGCAACTTAGATCTTTAGTCATAGGCAGATAACAATCATACACACACACGTGCACACACACACACACACACACACACACACACAAACGCACACACACAGCCACAAACTGTTTCTTAGTATTTTGCATTATATAACTTCTTGTCAGATGCCATTCAGAGAAATAATTACTTTGATTACATTCAAGATATCTATACACCTATACAGTACATTCGGCTTTGCATATAGACACCTACATGCATGCAATATAAATACTCACATGTCGCCGAGTTAAAAACAATGAGAAAAATAAAGAATTGTGTTAGAAAGGCAGAGGAATACAGACTGTAAAAAGAAAATCTATGCAAATATACAGCAATTTATCAAAAAATATTTGGCCCACTAACAAACAATTATTATTATATTTTGTGAGAAAATAGTTACATTTGTAGTTGTTACTTTTAATTTTAGTTGTTAGCTTCAGTCAGAAATGTCCATATGCAATATTTAGAAGTCCAGCGGGGTCCAAAAGTCCACTCAAAACAAGCTTCATCTTTGCATTTTTTTCTAATTTAATACAACATTTCATTACAAATGATATTATCAGCATGACGATTTGAGTGAAAAGTTGAACTTGTCTTGTCTTAACTTGCCTGTTTGTTTGCTTTCATGACAGCTGACATGAACAAAACCTGATGATCGTCTTATGAACATAAAATCTGACCGTCTGTATAAAGAATCACATGATCCATGACATATATGTACTATTATCTACCATATATGATGTCATAACCTGACTTTGTTTTACACTTTTCAAAATCCTAAAGCTGAGAAAAGAATCTCAGATATTCCATGTGTTCTCAGACTTCTCAACCTCACAGTATATTGAGACATAATTCACCAGAAACTTTGATCATCAAGAACAGTTTCATAGAAAATTACTGTATGATCATTGTGTCCGAAGAGCTGGATTTTCTTTCAAAACATGTTTAGATGCGCATTGTAGCTTTTGGGATGTGAAAGCGGGTACTTGGTTAGGCAAACGCAATATGATTTCAAGTCTTCATTACCATGTTAATAATCCTCCATTTGGTTTCTTTGCTGGCTCTGGAGACATGAGCTGATTTATGTGATGGTTACTCTTGCAAGTGTTGGATGCTTCTCTGATACTCTTCTACGGGTAAAGCACCTTGACTCTGAAGCTCATACCCGCGCAAGTAGTGACCATTGGTCTGGCCTGCAAAATACAGGAGCTGTCTGGCAAACATGGGCTCCACCTGTGAAACAAGACATGTTCATCAGACTGGACTAACACTGTGACTACACCAGACTAAAAGAATAGCAGACTTCACACTACAATGGCATTGAGAAACTATATAGTTGGAATCACATTTTTTTTTTCCAGCTGATGAATGATAAAAACACTGACAGCCAATCAGAATCCATTCTGCTTTAAAGAGCTTGAGCAGATGACAAAACTGCAATGCTCGCTTAGAATATACAAAGCGTTATCGTCTGCTTGTGTGGGAATATAGTTATCTTTATGGTTATCTTTATAGTTATTGCACTTGGAATGAATGGGTCTTTAGTGAGGGAAAGCATTACAATCCCATGAAGCACTGCAAACAGCATGAGAGCTCTTTTGGTGCAGTTTGCTTGGCATGACTGATTGATGGAATTTTCTGACAAGCATCATGGGTCATGTAGTTTTTCACCACAAATTCTGCTGTTAAAAACAGTTGATGACTTGCACTCTAAAGTTGCACTCTATTGCAGATCTTGCTACTCTTCTGGGTTCAAATTGAGACATCCTGTGCATTTTATGCATCGTGAAGTAATTTTGTTCTGTAGTTACCAAGATGAGGCTGACATTTCATTCTAAACATCACATATGTTCCTCTGAAATTTCAAAGCACTGTTGGCGAATTATGATTAATTCCAGGATGCGATTTGTGAAAAATTTGTGGGATGTTTTTGAAATTTAGTTTTTATTTGTTATCGTGACTGAGGCAAGTAACCTATAGAGATTCAGTTTTCAAAACATTTATTTATAAACTTCAATATTTCATACAAAACAATCACAAAATGCTTTGTGACATTTTGAAAAGCCATGCATGCATTACGGCCACTGGAACCAGTATCGTAACTTAAATGCGCTGCATGTGTAATCTCTCATCACAGGAGCAGAAGCGCTAACAGTTGTTATTGTTTCTAAATGTGCATATCTTAGATAAGATAATGTATATATTGACTTTATATATTTTATATGGTCTATTGGTGAAGTAGCAATGATTACTGCTGAGGGGGGGTACATTTTATCCCCACCGGGGATAAAAATAATTCAGCGGAAGCAGGAGGAAATCCCCACATCACCCCCGCAAATCGCACCCTGATTATTTCAATCATGAAATCTCTAAATAGTTTTAGCGTGTTATTTAATATGGCAGTGTTAATGCATTTAGTCTTGGCATACTAGATTTGCTACGCTTTTGCTGCTGTTGAGTACTGCTGCTGCTGCAGAGCAAGTATGGACCTGCTACTGCCAATAGCACCAATAGCAATACACAGAGCATGAATAAAAGTAGACATTTTAGTTTCGCATGATGTCTTACTCTTATCTGTATGACCAAAAACGAGCATATGAGCATGTAAGATATGCTGCTGCAGCATGAATAGACATGCATAAATCCCGTAACAGATCTTGGCAGGTGGAGCTGTGGGAAGTGGAGGGTTTCAGAGGAACTCTAATAGTGCGCTGCAGGATTGGCTTACAGCAAACAATGAACCAGACTATTTAAATGTTGAGCAAGCAACCTCATTGGCTGCAGGATCAGCATGGGCCAATCAGCTTGTGCCATGCAGTAATGATGTGATTGCTTGCAGATTTCATGTAAAGGACCTATCAGCCTACGCCCTGTAGAGTTTCATGACTGAACTAGATATTTATTGCACTGAACATAGTGATACGTATCTAAATACAGTGTTTGTAGAAATATGCATCTACTGAGTTCAGACTAATACATCTAAATTAAATCATGGTACATCAAGCTGCAGACAGGCTATGATTAGTATGAAGGTGGCTGGTTTTACCTGAGCTGTGATCATTTTGCTCTGCCGCTGAGGGTCCGGGAACTCGTCTCCAAAGCACAGCACCACCTGAGAACGTGGCATGGGGCGGCCATGGTGAATGAAACCCTGCAATTCTGCATTGAGAAGAACAACAGATCACATCATCATTAAACAGATAATAAAGTCAAATTTTATTAAAGGGTGAATCTCACACAAAAAAAGTTCACGCTACTATTAAAAGAAAAAAAAAATGAACCCATTTTGGATAATTGAGATTTTTTTCTCATTTTGCATTAGGCAATTTTTTTCTTTACAATTAAGCACATTTCCCCACTAAATTCTCATTACCAAATGCATGTTTTACCTTTGTAATCATTTATCAATGGTAGTTAATTTATATATATATATATATATATATATATATATATATATATATATATATATATATATATATATATATATATATATATTATTATTAATATTTTTTTTACAATAAAAACACTGTAAAACAATTTTTTAGAAGTTTGTAAATAAAACAAAAATTATTGGAGTATGTTACACAAGAAAATACTATTTCAGATTTAAGAACTGAATCAATGTGTTTTGTTGTAATTAATTGTGAAATTAAGAGAGTTTTTTTCTACATCAATTATTTTTTTCAGCATACATTTTTGCATTTAATTCAGTATAAATAAAAATTGTAATGATTCAAATTTAATTTAAGAAACCATTAATTATGCCTTACAAAATATGAAGTGGTACAAAAATGTTTAAAATTGCTGATGGGTTTTAATGTCAATAGACATTCATTACAGTCATTACTCTTCCCATCAAAGATTAAAAAAACTCCTGATGAGCAATAATGTGAACACAAGACCCCCTCTAAGCGTGTTCACATAAACTGATGACTAGTAGAAAGCTGAAATGCAAATTAACTTTAGCAGGTGCAAATGGAGTCTGTATACATGTGTGTGATGGACACGCTGGAAAATCCCACAGTGTCAAACATCAAGTGAAACATGTGACATTAGAGACAGACCTAATCATGACATGTGGCAAACCACACATAGGTTAATGAACATGGTTTCACGTACACACCGCTCTCTGACACAAGTTAAATGACAGGCCTTTCCCCTGATTTGACAAAAGATCTGAATATGGGCTAGAAAAGATGCTCAGTTGAAGTTAAAAACACATCAAAACACTTCTTCAGTATATCAAAAGATAAGCAAACAGCTTTAAAAGGGGGGTGCCATTCGATTAAGATTATTTATGTAACACTGTTTCCCATCGTCCTAAAGTCTCTACACTCTTAAAAATAAAGGTTATTTACTGGCATTGGTGGTTACATGAAGAACCTTTAAAATCCACAGAAGCTTTCCACTGAAAAAAAGATTTTTTTATAGTGGAAAAAGTTACTTCATATTATTAGAATTTTCTCCATACTATGAAAAGGCTCTTTGAGGAACCCAAAATGGTTTGTCTATTGCAAGGATGTACTGCAGAGTTTAGCTCCAACTTGCCTCAACTTACCTGCTAGAAAGTTTCTAGTATGCTTAATAAGATCTTAACTAGCTGATTCATTTGTATGTTTAGTTAGGGTTGGAACTGAAGTCTGCAGGACAGTGGATTCTCTGCAGGACAGCATTGGATTGGACATCCTTGATCTATTGCATTGCTACACTCTTAGAAAAAAAAGGCTCAAATAGTTCTTTATAGAACCCTAGGGATATTGACTCAATTTTAAAGAATTCTTTATGCCAAAAAGGGTATATACAACACTATAAAGGTTCTAAAAGAGCTTTCTTTTTTTGTTGCAGTGATACCATAGAAGAACCATCTTGGATTCCCCAAAGAACCTTTCAGTGAACCGTTCTTAAAATAATGTGTCAACATTTTAATAATCTGAGGAATCTTTTTCACCATAGAGAAACTTTTGGAACTTGTAAAATTGGGAACTTGTGGAATGGAAAGGTTCTGTGGATGTTAAAAGTTCTTCATGGAACCATAAATGCCAATAAAGAGGAGAAATGGCTTCAATGATTGCATAATACTTACATATTTAATGGTTATTGTTAAGTTGTTTCAGTATTATTTCTAGTGATCAAGTATGTTTGCAAGCTATTTAATTCATAAAATTGAATTACAATTATAAATTACTTAAAACAAAATTAATTAATTAAAACTAATTCCACAAAATGATCCCATGATGGGAACCCCTAAAAGGTTCTATATATGAAGCACCTGAAAGAACTGTTTAAGTTTCTATATAGAACCTTACTTTCAATTTGCATTTCCACTGCAGTTTAGTACCGCTTCAAAGTGGTGGGATTAGACTGATCGTATAGTTGCGCCACTTCTACTGCCGTGGATCTGCTCCTCAGCTACCAACAAGTCTGCACCTCATCTACTGACCAGGATACAGCCATTTCTTTTTTTGTCAAGTTGCATGCGAAGGTCGTTTAAAGCAAGTCGTTTAAAAAAACTCGCTTGGACAAATTATATTGTGCTGGCTGTTACTGACTAAATCTACACAGTAAAATCCCCAGAGTTAAATCAACTCATCTTATTGATTAAAAGATCTGATTCACTTATTACTAATCAGATTGACTTTATTTCTGTCACACATCTAAAGAAGTTCTTATTGAGAATCAACAGAGGTTTAGATGTTGGTGTTGTATTGGTCAAAAATTATGTCACCATCATGGTGGTCAGGGTTTGTTTTAGTTGGGATCTTGACCCTTGTATGCCTTTAAAATAATTCTTAAAATAGTTCTTGTGTTTCTCTTTTCTTCAGTGATTCTGCTTGTTAATAGCAGGTGTTCATCATCAATTTTCAATCATTATTTAATTAGTTGCTTAATTCTCTCATTAACTCTGCTTCAGTGTTATTTTAACATTATGTAGAGAGCGACCATATGTTCTCTGAGCAGAGTTGATTTAACTCTGGGGATTTTGCTGTGTAGCGGTTTTGGTGTCTCGTGTTTCAAATCCAATGATGCTGGTAGTGACCATTCAGTGATCTGTAGTGTTTACACATCACATTTAGTATCGGTACGGCTCGATTGGAGGTTATACTATTTACGTGAGCCGTACCATGCCATACCGAGCTGTCCCATGCAGTGGAAAAGCGCCAAAAAAGTGAGTTGTACTGAACTGTACCATGCAGTGGAAAAATGCCATAAGGGTGTATGAAAACCCTCTTTTGGAACCTTTATTTTTAAGACTGTAAGAAGAGCATGGACTCTTCAAAAAGACTTCATTTTTACATTGCGAATCATTCATATGGTACTTCTTCCTTAAATGGTTGCATTAAACTGAATGTGATAGCTTATGTAAGAGTGGTTTCACGAATGAATTGCACGCCTGCACGTGTTTCATAAATCATATATATATATATGATATGTGTGGAAGCATGTGTGCCACATCGCCAACCCAAATAATCACACTATGTTTATCTAACAGCCCATAATTGTGTTCAAAAGGTCTAATCAAGCTGCATCTTAATTAAAGGGGCTTTAGTCAAACTGGACTTCAGTCTACAGAAAACACACCACTGGCCTGAGATCTTTAAAACATACCATGAACCCAAGTCAGAGGCAGGTCTGTAACATCTAAACCAAGCACTTCTCTAGTAATGTTGCAGTGAAGACTGAAATCTCCCCTAACCTGAGAGGAACTGCTGTGTATCCATCAGCTTGCAGGTCTGCTCTTTCTCCAGCTTGTTTGGCTTGTCTGCATACGGTGCCAGCGGACCTTCCCAATACACTCTGCCTTGGCACAGCCGCTTGGCGTATAGCCCGTCCGGTGCCAACCACAGCAGAACGCCACGCTCCAAGATGTTGGGCAGCTTCTCGGCCCCACGCCGCTGGGACTGGGGGTATGGGAAGGGAAAGAGCACGGGCTCTGCCCCACCATAGAGCCTTTCCTCTGGGCAAGGAGAAGAAGGAGATGAAGGGGATCCCGGGGACGAAGAGGAGGAGATTCGACAGCCTTCAGGGCTGTTAGTGGTGACTTCCTTAACAAGTGACTCACGGTAGTACAGGGAGACGTGCAGACGACAGTCTACAGAAGACAGAACATAAAACGCTTTAGGGTTCAGACATGGTGACTGTTTTTCACATTTTTAAGCAAAACTCACTGCCACAATTTAGGTGGTTTCTAGGTGGTTGCTTATTGGCCCAATACCAAAGAGTCCACCCAACAAAGACCTTTGAAAACCCCAAAAGTCTTTTGATCATATAATAATGTCATATAATGCTCTGTGTGTGAGTTGTGTTCATTTACCTGAAATGGCCATGGCTTCAGCGGATCTCATATTGGGGTCCATTGCCACTGGATGGGTTTCTGTAGGAGAGTAGGTGTAGAAGGAGCCAGATATCTGGTATCCTGGAAAGTGTACGAGCATTAAAATAGCTGATTTTTTTACCACAGCTGACACTAATATTTTCAAAGCGCCATCAAAAATAATTATGCAATGTGATGACAAAGGTGCCTAAGAAGTTAACTATATAAAATAATATCCCAGCTAACAAATATATGTTAACATTTGTCCGTTTAAGTTATGACAACGTTATTTCTGAAAGTTCTCTGAACATTCAAAACTTTCATGCAAACTTCTATTTCATCATTCTGCAAACATAAAAAAGTTACACTTGAATGTTCTCTAAACATTCTGAAACATTTTTTTTAAAAATGGTAGAATTAAACGTTTAAGGGAAGAAAAAAAAATACCATGGACAATGTATAAATAACATTTTTGTGCTTACATTTTGAGAACATTATTAAAGACCAGATAACTCTTAACGGGCGTTCTATTAACATTACTGGAAGAACTTTTCATTTGTTCATAACTTTAAAAGATCCTTGCAAAAACATTAGCTAAAGTTCTAAGAATGTTCCCTGTTAGCGGGATTGTTTGGCTCTCTCATTGCAATTCTTCAACAATCAAAGTCGGAATGGAGACCAGACCCAGACCATGACAGGACATGCTTAGATCCAGATAAGGACTAGACCAAGGCCTAAACCAGAAACCCAGATCAAGACTTGTCAATCCAAGAACCATGCTTTCCTTTTTAACAAACTTATTTCTGCTACCTTCATTTTAAAATCAGATAGTGGTTACGTAGACTTTCGGGACCATGCAGTTCTTGCAAATTCTCTAATGGTGAAAATACCATGAGGTAATTATCAACTTTAGTAAAAATGTATCCCTGAAATAAACAATAATAAAACCCAGATCTGGACAAAGACTCAACTCTACATTTTGAGGTTTGACCAAGGCACTGCTTGTGTCATCTTGAGAGGCCACAAGACCAAGACTCTGATAAAAAATTAGTTGCCGACAGTCAAAAGTCTATATATATTTAATGTTTATTATTTACTTATTTCTAGCTACAGTTAATAAAGAGGCTTTAGCAAAATGTCAGCTAAGCACAAAGTATGAGTTGAGTTGAGTTAACCATTTTACAGAGTGAGAAGAGACATTAATAAACAACCTTTAATACAGAGTGTATCATATATATGGATTTCCTCTTTCTTTTTTAAAGTCGACTAATGTTGCTCGCTTTTGATAAACGCTCTTCTCAATTGTTACAGGAACAAGCGAACAAATGAGAGCATGTAGCTCCAAGAATAGCATCTAGCTTCTATGAAAAAAAAAAAAACCTTAATATGGTACAGAACCTTTAAATATGGCCTACAATTACTTTCAGTTACTTAAGACAGTTGTTTGCCAGTGAGTAAATGCCATTAAAGCTGTCAACTCATTTTGTACTATTCAAGAAGCTGGAAGCCGGTACCATTGTCACAGGGCGATGCATGCCAGGGTAAAGAGCGCGTTGGTGGGTACGGACACTGGCCGTATGGTAACTCTGCATGAGGCGTTTGGGCATGAGGCTGGTCTGCACTATATTCTCTCCAATCACGTCTCTCCTGGGGGTGCATATATCCCGGCATCTGCAAGGAGACAATGGGAAGGTTTTTGAGGCCTTATCACTATCACTTGACTTCCCTGAGAAAAACAACAGGGTTGCTGGTCACCAGTGTAGGTTTTGTTTTGGTTACTGATACAAAGCATGGGATGCCAGTATGCAGGAATGGCTATTAGAGTTCATAACTAGCTTAACCAAATGAGATTGACTTGGATGACCAGCTTCACCAGTCATGCTTCATATGGGTACGCTGGTCAAGGGCTGCGTTTCCTAAAAGCATTGAAAGCCTAAGTAGATCATAACTATTGCCACCAATGGTCTCTACGATCAACTTAGCTCACAATGCTTTTGAAAAACGCAGCCCTGGACCAGCTGTTTTTTTCAGCAGTGTTGATTACGTACTTTCACTTCAGGGTTATTATAGTTAACCAAAACTAGAACTAAAACTAAAACCATAAATACTTTCACTGCTTGAAATATAAAAAAAAAAAAAGAAAAAAAAACATTTTTGTTTTTGTTTTATACTAATTTAACTAAAACTACTTAAATAAAAACAAAAACTATAGGCCTATAGACAAAAACATAATAATAATAATAAATTAAACTAAAAAATTATAAAAAATAAATTATAAAAAAATAACAAAAAATTACTACAATTTTAACTAAAACAGAAAAACAGTTTCACTTAAAAAGCATGTGCTAAAAAGCAGTAAATGTAAATGTAGTAGATGCAATGCTAACAGGACATGAGATGTCTCCCATGGATATTAATATTTTGTGAAAAGTGTGACATCATCGCATCTTACCTGAGGCTGTAGAGGTGGATAAGGAGAATGCATGGGATAACTAATAGGAGTTACGTGCGTCGTGTTGTCCTCCATACTACTGGCCTTAGAGCCTAAAATGCAAAATAACAGCTCTTCATACCCTTCGCAGAGTATAACTGCACACCAATGCTTATAGATCTTTAGCTGCACATCATTATTGTTTTTATTCATTTCTCATCATTATCTTGAATCAAAATAACTTTCCCTCCCTCTTGCAGTGACATCATTTCTCTGATGATGTGTTTAATGGTGTGAGGGAGGGGCAACAAGAGATCAACCAATAACAAACCATAACCATCCAATCAATTCCCCATGGACAAAACCAAGCCCCACCCTACATTTGTTCTCGTTCCAGAAACCATTTCACTGGGATATACGTCACAATAGGGAAGAAAACACTTCGACTTTAAATTTGACTTTTATTTTGGTTGCTTGTAGAAAGCAAGCATAGATTTCGGGGAAGCTATTAAACAGCCAACCCGATCTTATGAGAAAGTCAGCGATTTTGTATGAATTCGAACAATTTATTTTTGTGGTTTTTAGACAGACAATTGTACGAAAACATACGAATGTACAATTCATTTGAATTCACCACCAATTTGCCAAGATGCAAATAGTTATCACAAGTGCAACGTTCCTTCCTGTGTTGATGTATTTCTCTTTAAAACAGAAGCTAGAAAAAAAAATAAAAATAGTCAACAGCCTTTAATTTACACCACAGTCATGATCTGCTACTTGCTAGTCAGGGGCAGGTGGACATTTTCATTCCTTTGATTGGTCAAAAATCAGTCCAAGATAAGCAATCAATATTTTTGTTCTGTTTCACTGGAAGAGAAGATCTGTACATTTTTTTGAATGTGTATATCTGCTAAAACACATACTCAATGATGCATGTTCACTTACAGTTCAAATCTTGCTTCTACTTCACAGGTAGTTCACAAGCTTTACGAATAGCAACTACATTAAGGTGTGAATCTATTTTTATGTCACCTTTTATGAAATTCTAGTTCTTGCACAAAATACTTGGATAATTTAGGGTCCTATACCAGAAGTCTTCATGATCTTGACCCAACATCTCAAAAGCACAAGCTCGTATTATGCAAGGGGTGATTTTGTTGCTTAGTGCTGTGCACTTGGTAACCGAAGCTCTCTATAAAAAGCTTGAGGGATTTTAGCACATGTAGTGGCTTCCTCTTAGCTTCCTGCTACACATACTGAGGGCAAGTAGCAATATTTAATGTGAATGCATAGCATGCATTCACCTTTGTGTGGCAAATTAGCTCTGCTCAAAATTAACTCCTTTGTGAGCTTATTTTTCAACAAGAGCTGGAAAGGTCCAATGCATCAAATTTAGACCAAAAACTGCACATTTTAAAAAGGAGAGTTCCTATTACCAAAATATATATTTGTGCTTTAGAAGGCAACCAATACAATGGTAATAAAAGACGGTCAATTGACGCATGCTATGATATATATTTTAAATACATTTCACTCTTTGCTATTCTTAAAACAAGCCTCCAAATATGGAAATTACCTCTCTTTGCTCCTTCTGGTATTATCCTGTAGACCTTGTAAGGATCCGATATGTCCAACTGGCTTCGCTCCACCAGTTCATCAAAGTCATTACTTTTGTTCAGGGCACAGCGGAGTCTCGTCTTCCACGTTGGAGGGTCTGGTTTGTCCAAGCCTTCCCTGTATTTGCCTTTAAACAGGGCCCAAGCCTACAACCACGTAGATGAGATGAGAAGAACAGTTAGACGAAAAGGGGGAAGCAGAAGGAAATTGGCCAAATGGCCAATTATGCACAGATAGGAACCCCACATATAATTTATATAAGTGACAATGAATGTCAGAATGGATAGTCATTATGATTCCTATTAATATAATAACAATATGTAATTAATAAAATAAATGCTGTATACGTTATATTTGATCGATTGAACTGTCAATACTTCTGTTTCTACACCAGAATTGGAAATTTGAAAGAGAAAAAAAAATCCAATCCAGCCATTTAATGGTCTTTTTTCAGCTCAGTGTAACTTCCATTGCACAGATCTTCTCTAACTGACAGGAAATTAGTCCTCATAATCCATGTGTTTCACAGCTTAAATAAAATGCATTACACACACTGTCAAATATGTGCCTTGATTTATTTACTATAATAATAATGTCTATACATCATACAGTTGCCCCAAAATGTATGTGGACACTGAAGCCACTTAGAGGTGCATTGATGCATCGCATCAGATAACAAAATATCAAACCACGAGGCTGCAAACAAATGCGTTTTTCTCAGAACAAACTGCACTTTTCTTCATCATGTTTGCTTGTTGACTTCGAATCAGCTGGTATTTTGGTGTTTTTGTTGGATGTATGAAGTAAGTTCTCCTCATGTTCACACAGGTGTGAACTATGGCCATTATCTAATGTTTTGCAACCACTTCTCTCTTCATTTTCAACACTATTGATCTATTGTTGAATCATTTAACAGCTCAACCAACTTCTGTCGGTCAAATGTCTTGCTTGAAAAGTGTGTCTAAATTACACTTGGTTTGATAAATACGACGTTTAGACATTTTCTCATTTTGGGGGACAACTGTACAATTTTAAATAAGGTCTAAAACTGAATAAAGCACATCCTCTGACATTTCATCACGGTCCACCCCCCATCCTCAACAATCACCTTGAAGAGCGCCGCGTCCTCATCGCGGTTGTAGTCCTGTTTCCCCGCGTGTTTCCAAGGAATCCTGAAAATGGTTTTCTCGTCATTTTCCCAAACCAAGCCGGGATACTCCCCGCTGTCAATCTGATCGATGAGCCACTGTCTAAGTTTGCCATTCCCACAACTGACTGACATGCTGCAGTCCCCATCTAAGTTCATGTCTGTCAGGGAGGCATGCGAGAGCAGGTGCACATGCAGTGAGCAGAAGAGTGTTTCAAATGAGTTCATGCATGCATATTCCTTAATAACAAACAAAATAATAACGTCTACTGCAGGCGTTCAGGTGAAACCAACAGAAAATGTTGTAGGCTAGGAGTATTAAAAGAATGAAGTTTCAACGTTGAAAGTTTACATGCAAGTCAATAGGCTAAGTTACATAAATGTAGTTTAATAATACACTGGCCCATTATTTTCAAAGAAACTATATATATATATATATATATATATATATATATATATATATATATATATATATATATATAAAGAATAGCCTATAAAGCATGAAGCATAAGCATCATAAATACACAGGCTACATGTGGTTGCCCAGCTTGCTCAAAGTTTATTTTCTTTTAAATCAAGTCACATTCAGCTCATTAGTTAGCCTACTTGAGGCTGACTGTCACACGGATCAAGGCTCAAGTCTTACCTTAGTGAATGCAGACAGCTTGACTTCACTTACAAAGCCGATACTTCTCAAGTCATGTCAGAGGAAGGTGTTTCTATTCTTAAATAATGTAAAGTGCGCTAGGTGGAGAGATGGGTGGAGCGTTACGTGGAAGTCTTTCTCCAGCAGCATTAAGAGCCGAAGACTTCAGAGAAACACGACAGAACCGCAAGAATAAACATCCAACATACGGGAAATCCCTCTGAGACACACATACACACACGATGGAACAAATATCTGTCGATAAAATATGCCAGAAAATCTCCCAGCACTCGTCATCAGTTATCCTGGTGTTTGATGTTTGTTTATGTAGGTTTGCTTTGAGGAAATTCACAGCCGTCGCAGTCACGGAACAAGACTAATCTGAGAGTGTGTGAGTGTCCCATTAAAAGATGCTTATGTCAATAGTAATTGTGTCTTTTTGTGAGTATTTTGAAATGTCACATAGGCGTACGATGTTCGGGGTCAGTTTAAGCCCCAAAAATATTTAAGGAAATCATATATTAAATATGAAACTCATCAAGCATTTCATATTAAATCATTTCAAATCTGCGATCAACGTGTTCCAAGTGTTGAATATGCTGCCATCTGCAGTCTGCCCGCGATATAACAGCTGAGTTACCATCTACCTCTAATCATCATTAGATTAGGGTAACATGGAGGAAGATGACCCCCCTTTAGAACAATGTAGATTTACTTTTAAACTGTAACATATTTAGATACAAGTTTAGCATGCCAATGTGTTATTACAGGAAATAAACAAACATTTTCTAATTTAGTTGTTATATCACAAAATGTAAAATATTAAGAGTAGGCCTAGGAAGCTGCCCCCTGGACAAACTCTTACAGCATGAATGTTAGAGTACTTTTGATGTAATTTTTATTAATATTAATATATATTTTAAAGTTTTATATTTTAAAATTTTATTACGACAATTTGAATAATTGAATAACTAATGACAGACAAAGCAGAATCCTAGTAAAAGAGATTCATCTGAAAGGTAAAATTATTCTATAACTTGTGTACAGGCATATGAACATTAACATATCTAATTGCCCATATTTTAATTAAAGATATATAATAGCAACATTATGAAATCAAATTGAATGATTTCACTCAACCTATAGGTTTTAATGAAAGCAAAGATGTCTGAAATACATCTAATTCATGGAAATATTAAATGATAACCCCATTAATTACAATGATTATTAAATTTAAAAACAATTACACTAGTAACACAATGCCATCTTAATTCAAAATAAAAACTATAACTTTTTCTCCACAAATCCAAAAACATTGATGTGTCTACAAATCCCTCATTGACAAACACACAATTTTCCAAACACACAAAATTAGATCAATTAACGCCGAAACTGTTTCGACTGAGTTAATCTCACAAATGTTGAAATTCAGATGAAATGACAAAATTAAAAATAGCATAGCCATTCATCAAAAGTGTGAGATTTTGTGTTATATATGGGCAGCAGCATGAAATAGGGGTGTTGGAACGTGAGGGGGTCATCTTGCCCCATGTTACCCTACCACTACAAAATACCCGTATATGGTGATATTAAACAACATGTGCAGTTATTATTTTTTAAAAATAGACATTTCTACTCTTTCTTTATGTGACTTTGACATTAAAACAGCCCCTCGGTAAGCTTTGGTAACACAACTAACAGCAATTCAGCTTCTCACATTTCCAGCAAGTGTAGAGGAAAAATACAGTCAGTCAGTTAGAGACCATAATATAAATCAATTTTTATAATATAACTGTAAATACTGAACAACAAAATTTTCCATTAACATCTTTTCAGTAGTAAACATTAAAACCTTGCATATTTACAAAAAGAGTCCTCAAGTTAATAAACAGTGCTATGCCATAACAAACACCATCACTATGACGCATTAAGATGTCAACCCATGTTTCTAATCGGAGATAACAGTCATTGACAACGCAAGTCTTCGAGGAATGGCGTGTGACGATCTCTCAGGCGTCCTGAAGATCGTTCTCCTCCGGTGTCAAGGTGCCGGTCACCTGTGTGAGCAGGTTGCGGATTTCCTCCTCATCATTAAAGGGGTTTTCCTTGTACTCCTCCTTCAGCCACTCTCTGAACTGAACAAATATGAACAATTATAATCCAGCGCTTCATTCGGACAAGCACAGAATGTTTAGTGGGCATTGACTCTGATTCTTATCAATACAACCTATGCCCGCTGTATTCAGATTTCTATAAACCACACTGTAAACGATTTCCGTTGTTTTCATACACATAAGAATAACTTTCACAGACTGTGATGACGCGTTTTAACGGTAATCAATATCGTAAATCCTGCAAAGTTCATTTTTAATAAATGTATGTACATTTATAACACTATACATTGTATTATATTACCTTTGCACCAAATTACAAAAAACAAGTTAATGCTGCTGTGAGAGTGTTTCTAATTACTTATTTCTCTCTTCTGACAGCCGTTATCAATCGCTCTCTATTTTGTTCCTCTTTTTGAAAGTTGTGAAAACACTATATTGTGGAGTTTTTCTTTTGCTGTTTGTGCAAATGAAAACAAAAAATATATCCAATGAAGTCTCTCTCTCACCACTATAAAAGTTAACCCAACTATGACAACTTCCGAGACCCGGAAATGTGAAAAGGGTCTATTGTAGTAATATGAACACTGACTGGACTGAAGCAACTTAGGTTTGATTATCCATGTTATTTTTTAGAAAAAATACGTTCAGACGTTGAGTGTCAAATATGATCATCAGGCTTATGAGGATTTATTTGTTCATCTCTCAATCATTATTGTATTGCATTGCATTAAAACTACAGAGCTTTCATCATAAAACTAAGCATTTAAATATCATCGTACCAAGATTATTATTGAGAAATATAGAGTGACGACTGATATTTACATGCATTTTATTTAAGTAGTCTGGTATACTGGGTTATCTTGCTTCATGTTTTACACAGTTAATAATTTAAACGGGGTTAGCAATTAATATTTATAAGATAACATCTCATCTGGGTTAATGTCCTTACTGGACGAATGCCGCATGCGATATGTTTACATAAAAGCTCTAGTACTGCACATCCTCATATTATATATTGCTGTACCATCAAGTTTATCCTAAATTATTTTTTGGACTATAAAAGGTAAGAATGAAACGGTCTCTTCTTTACACCAAATGTTGAGTCTTCTGTCAACAACCCTTTCGCACGTAAGTTTCAAATATTCTGGCTGACCCCCCAGCGTGAGTTTTTTAAGGCGACCGTTATTTAGAACGTATCACTTTATGGTTTCCATGGTGACGCGTCATTGCTTGTTACGTGACACACTGCAGCACTGTATGAATGATGATCTGCTTTCATTTAATTTTTCCATTTTTATTCAAAATATTCACAAATTTGTTAACTATAGCATGAAATATCTAATATTCCGATTGCCAAATATGTGCAAGTGGATGTGTTTTGCTGTTTAAACAGCTTTATAACGATCGCGTTAGTTGAGCCATATGAGCAATGGGCGCCGCCATGTTAGTTTGCACCGCGCAGAGAATCGGATCTGTTGGATTTACAACCCGTGAATTTATCCACTTCTCCCGAAATACGTGAAACTAAGTGTGCCGGTGAACTGGGGAAGAATAGAGTAAGCTTTTAAGTTACTTTCACAATGTGTATCTGATATGAATTAAACGTGTTGTCAAGTTATAATGGAAAGGGTTGTTATTTCCGCTTCTATAGACATCATTGTGTATTTTACAAACTCTAAATATATTGTTTTGTTAGTACTCATGTGTATTTAAATGTCTGAAACCTGAAATGAACATTATTTGGTTGAAAACACTGCATATATGTGATATATGAAAAGCGCTGCGCGCGTCCGTCTCTGGTTTAGCGCCAGTTAAAGCGCGCAAGCACATTTGAATTTGGCAGTTGATCACGTAATGCACTGAACGTTCTAATCACACCGGTGTGATCGTACGCTCCTGGGGCCAGCCAAGACTGATCACACCGGTGTGATCGTACGTGTTAAAGGGTTAAAAGTATAAACTACTGTTTATACAGCGTGCAGTGTTTCAGTGTTTCCGTGATTCTGTCCAACTTTATATTAGGTGTCTTTAACTAAAATGTACTTACATTTAAAGGGTTAGTTCACCCAAAAATGAAAATTCTGTCATTAATTACTCTCCCTCATGTTACTGCACACCTGCAAGACCTTCGTTCATCTTCAACACAAATTAAGATATTTTTGATGAAATCCGAAAGGCATATCTTGTCCATAGACAGCAATTTAACCACGAATTTCAAGGTCCAGAAAGGTACTAAAGACATTGTTAAAATAGTGGACGTGACTGCAATGGTTCAACCTTAATTTTATGAAGTGACGAGAATAATTTTTGTGTGCAAAAGCAAAACAAAGATAACTAATTTATTCATGAAAGTCTTCTCTTGTGTGTTATTCTCCTATGCTGTTTACGTTCAGTTCTTCCAGGTTCTGCTTCAGAACGCCGGCTCAGTATTGGAGAGGTCGACTATTTATTTATTTATTTTTGCTCTTATTTGGTTCATCTTAGGTCTGACAGAAAGTAACAATAACATAAATACAGTAATATAGTATAAATATTATAGGTACATATACACATAAAAAAAACAACCATACATTAATTTAGATTGAGAGGGAAAAAAAAAAACACCAGGCAAGTACAAATAATAATCTATATATAATAATAATAATAATAATAAAATGTAAAAATTATGAAAAAAAAAAACAAAAACAAATAAAAACAGGATTTAGTTGTCTCCTTAAAATATTCCATAAAGGGCTCCAGATTTTCAGAAAAATATTTGGCTTTTGTTTAATTGCGCACCAAATCTTTTCCATCTTAAGAGCATGTCAAAAGGTCAAAAACCCATTGCGATAAGGAGGGGGAATTGCGGTCTTCCAGTTATTCTTCAAGAATAAGTCACCTAGCCAGCAAAGGCTACACTGTCAGCCTGTAATGTGTTTAAATGAACAGATTCTGGCAAAATACCAAACAATACTGTTAAAGGGTTGTGGTCTATTGGTAAAGAAAAAAAATAACAGAAAAGCACCTGAAAACTTTCCCCAAAAACCAAAATTCTGTTTTGGAAGAGACCAAAGAGAATGCTTAACTGGGCTGGTTCAGTTGTGCAATGAAGGCAGGTTGGGTTGAGATCAGGGAATATTTTGTTTAATTTAGTTCTAGACCAATGGACTCTGTGTGACTCAGTATTTATAGATGATGAATGTATTCGCCTCTTCCCAGAGTGCCTTCAGTGTACGCATTGAGGGGGACAGTTTTGTGCTAATTATAGTAAAGATTTTAGAAATAACCCCTTTCAAAGATATATGAAGGTATAATACATCAAGTATATTTTTCATTGGCAAAAAGGGAAAGTTAGAAAACTGCTTACGAATAAAGTTTCATATCTTCAAGTATCTAAATAAAATGGGAGCTGGGTAGGTCGAATTTTTCTCTAAATTGTGTAAAGGATGCAAAATTGTTATCTATGTGTAGTTGACCAACTGTAGCTAGGCCATGTTCCCTCCAAATGTTAAAAGCTCCATACATCAAAGAGGGTGGAAATTATATATTGCAAAAAACAGGCGCTACAGTCAAAGGCTCTTTAAGGCCCAATGCTAAACAGAATTGACACCAAATCCTTAATGAATGCTTAACAACTTTTATTATTATTATTATTATTATTATTATATTTAAATGGAATTGGTATACATAGTAAGGATGTTAAAGATGCTGGAGTACTTCCATCAGTACCCACTGAGACTTATTTAATTGCAAATCCTGCTGCACCCAATATAACAGATTCCTAATGTTTGCTGCCCAATAATAGGTTTGAAAATTTGACAGAGCCAGGCCACACAAACACTTTGGTTTCATAAGATGACTTTGATTAATTTGTTTTGACTTATTCCAAATGAAAGAAGAAATATTCTGCTGCAAAACTGTAAAAGAAAAAATGATTTTGGATTAAATATAGGAGGGCACTGGAAATTATATAAAAATGTAGGAAGAATATTAATTTTGATAACATTCACCCTATATCAAAGATAGAGGGAGACATTTCCAGGACACGGAGAGAGACTTAACATGATTATGGAGAGGACTAAAGCTGGCTTTGAACAGGTCAGAGTATTTACGGATCACCTGAATCCCAGGTATTTAAAACGATTTCTGACAACCTTGAATTGAAAATCTGATTATGAAATCTGAAGGGAAGATGAGTTCAGTGGGAACAATTCACTTTTACAGAAATTTAGTTTGTATCCTGAGAAACTACTAAAGTTATCTAGAATAGAAAAAAAAAAAAAAAATGAGGAATTGAAATAAGAGGATTAGATAAAAAATAAGAAGGTCATCTGCATATAAAGAAACCTTATGCAATTGCAAATATGGCTAATATAGGCAAATATATGGCTATGGCTAATATAGGCAAATACCAAGATATGTCTTGTGCCCTGTTGCAGTTTGAAATACTCTGAAAAGTAATTATAAGTATGTATAGAAGCTTTAGGGCCCACATATAAAATTTTAATCCAAGAGATAAATGTAGGGACAAATCCAAATTTTCCTAAGACCTGAAAAAGATCCATTCAACACGGTCAAACACCTTTTCAGTGACAGTACCACATCTTGTTTTAATGGGAAGAAAATAATATATTAAAAATGTGCCTAATATTATAAAAAGAATGACTATCCTGAGTAAAGCCAGTTTGATCAGGCAAAATTATTTGACCCACAGAATTTTCAAGATGGGTAGATAAAAATTTGGCTAAAATTTATAGTCAAAATTTAACAAAGAGATGGGAGGATATGAACCACATTCTAGTGGATTCTTGTCTTTCTTTAAAAGCAGCAAAAAGTCGCTTGATAGAGACTTGCAGGCAAATAATCATTCTGAAGACTTTCTGAGAAAACCAAAAGTAAAATTGGGCTTAACATATTGACAGATTTCATAGATGCTACAGATTCCTTAATTCCCTCATATTGAATGTCTTTATCTAAAGAATAGTGGGAAATTCAATTCCAATTAGAAAAGTGTTCATTGCGAAAGCATCTGGTGGGGATTTTGAGGAGTATAAGTTGGGGAATCAGACGAGATGCTTCAGCCTCACGAATCTGCTGGGCAAGAACTTTCCTGTCCTATCACTTTGCTCATAAACCCTATGTTGAGCACGAAGAATACATTTTTCAGCTTCATCGTTTGATAATATATCATATTCTGCCTGTAAGAACTGATGCTCTTCAAAAAGTTCAGGGGAAGGATCCGAGGCATACTGGCTATCAATAAGCACTATGGCGTTAGATATTTCTTTAAGATGTCTTTTCTTCTCTTGATTTTTATGGGATGAATAAGAAATGATTAGACCACGTAAATAAAATTTCAGGTTTTCCCAAATAGTAGAGTATGGCATGCCTGCCGTAGTACTGACTTCAATAAAACTTGATATATTGGAAGAGACAAATTCAATAAAATCCTTGTTGGATAGGAGACTTAGACACCGACAGCATTTAGGTGGCTGATGTGGAATTTGAAGCTCTAATATAATTGGTACATGATCAGAAATTACAATACTTAGGTAAAAACAGTCCTGTAAGTATGGAAGAAATGTATTGTCCAAAAAGAAATAATCAATGTGAGAATACATCAGGTGAACATGAGAAAAAAATGAATACTTCCTTTCAGAGGGATGCAAGTGATGAAATGCATAATATATACCATACTTTTGCATAAATGTGTGGATAACTGAGGCACATTTTGATAGAGATTTATCTTTTTGGAAGATTTATCAAGAATGGGAGACATAATGCAATTAAAGTCCTCAGCCATAAGTCGGTGCGAATAAATATTAGGAATACAAGACTAAGAATAAATAAAATTAGGATCATCATAATTGGGAGCATAAACATTTGCAAGAGTCAAGGGGGTCGAGAAAAGTATGCATGATACAATAATGTATCTTCCTCTATGATCTACAATAGTTTCAGAGGCTAAAAATGAGACAGATTTATGCACTAAAATTGCACAGCCTCTAGATTTAGAATTAAATATTGAATAGAGAACCTGTCCTACCCGATCCCCTTTTAATCTAAAGTGGTCAGCAGAACAAAGATGCATTTCACAACCACCCTATAATTATAAAAATCCACCCACTTCTTTTTTTTTTTATTATAAGCAGTGTCTGGAATAAGCCATTTGCAGATGTCCACAACTGCTATAACAGACTTTGCCATAGACCCCCACTCTGAGCGAGTTGTACACAGTCCTCCATTTTCTCCAGGCTGGAGGAGCTGTAGCAACAAGAATGACTCGTAAGCGATTGAGGTGTTTTGTTGTTGGATGTAAGAGTGAACATAACAGTCTCCATGTACTCCTGACATCAGAGCCGCTGAAGACACAGTGGATTCGTTTTTTGTTTTTTTTTTTTTGTTTTTTTTAAGGGTATGCACCCCCATATACCCTAAATGTACACCCTAAATGTGTTTATGCGTGCTTGAATCATTTTACACTACTGCTTTGTGAACAAATGTCAATACAAAGGGACAATACAAAACACAGATTTAGCAAAAAAGTTGTTAGTCAAGGATGGATCACTAGCAACTGCTCGTGATCCAGCTTGCAGTCTTTGGAGCAATACTGGATACAGCAGTAATGAAAGGGAGAGCATGCACTTTATTACAGTTCATCAGAGTTGATTTACGGATATAAAGTTTACCAGTTTATCATGCACCCCCCGAAAAGTCAAAAGGTATATTATATATATATATATATATATTACTGTTAATTGTAACAAGATTTTCTGTGTAATTCGCTATGTATGTTGATGGTAATGCAAGGGAGAGAGAGTTTATGGATAATATTTCAATGCACACTTCTTGCACTGTGTTTTATCAAGCTCTTACAGTGATTTTCTGGTGTGAAAACAGATGCTTCATTTTTTTGTGTGAAGTACATAAAACTCAGTAAAGAAAGGTTTGGCCATCATTCGGACGGGGTCCAGTACAACAGGCTTGTACTAATAATGGATAATTGTAGCATTATTGTAGCACCATCAGTTATGTTTCATCTTTGGCTGACTCTGTAGATCCGTTAAAGCTTGCCGAATCAGTCTTTTTCTGTCACGGAGCCTTCAATGTTGATGCGAGAAGTTCAGAAATATCCCACAAAACAATTTAAGTGTTGTAACTTGTGTAGAAAGTAAATATAACAACTGTTTTGCAGAGCTCCCAACCTTGCAATTTCACATGGCAGATGCTAAACTGGAAGTTCCACGTCGACTACTTTAACAATGTTTCAAGGACCCTTCTGGTCCTTGAAAGTGGTAGTTAAATTGCTGTCTATGGAGGAGTCAGACAGCTCTCGGATTTCATCAAAAATATCTTAATTTGTGTTCTGAAGATGAACGAAAGTGAGGGCGAGTAATGACAGAATTTTCATTTTTGGGTGAACTAACCTTTTAAATAACCAGGGCTCGACATTAACACATGATTTTTGAAGGGGCATGTGAAAGAGAGTTTTAATCAGTAGCCTGATTAAAACATCAATAACAAAAATACTTAGAGAATCACCAAAACACAAGCATGGTTCTATTACATTTAGTGTAAGTGGTGATTGATAATGGATAATAATACATAATGTATGATGTGCTGACAGTAATAAGGTTGCACTGTTGGGACTCACGCCTCTCGTGGCGAAACAAATGAGTGCAGCACACACAAAGAAATCATTGTAAAAATTCAAAATGTGGAAGTTTTTGTGCTGTTTTCCAAGTTATTGAAATCAAGATTGAAAATGTGACACTACTTTTATACAACAGTTCAATAAAGAAGTAGTTAATAAAGTCACTTTTTTAGATGCAATATAGACTGTTTTTGCTCTATTTCAGCAGCGAAAATAGTTCCAAATAAAGATCACAGCACAAAGATTTTATTGTCATCAGATGTAGTTTTGCACAGTCAGCATCTAGAATGTTTTTGATCAGCATTTTAGTGTTCATAGCAGAGTATGTACAAATGTGCACCCCTCGAAAGCCTGAACCCCCCCACATAACAAATCCCAATTTAACCCGTCTATATTTACACTGTTGACCCTTCCCATAAACCTTAACTCATGCTTATACCTAACTAATACCACCAAACATGTATCCTAAACTTACCTGTATCCACCTCAATAGCACAACAAGAGTTTTATAATACAACATGAACACAATAAGTACATTGTACTTAGTTTTTGATGAAGTACCTAGTAGTTGAAGACACCTAATATATAGTGTGACCTAACATTCTAACACTGCATCGCTTCGCGGGGTTAAGCGCAGTGTGCATGTAAACATGATCATTGACATAATTAGAGGCCAGTGGTAAAGTTGTCAGGTTTGTAAAGATACTGCCACAGAAAAAAAATCAAAACAACAACAACAAACCCTTTTGAAACATTAATTCATGAGGTTCAAATGGCCCTGTTGGCTTAAGTTGAACTGACATCTTCATCAATATCATGTAATTGCATTTGGGTGCTAACTGCTGACCGAATTTCAGTCATCAAATGTGAAGGAATCACCTGCTGTAGTTCAGTGCTCTCAAACACCTGCAGCTGGGTCTGGAAGCCCGCATTGGGTGAAGCACAAGGTCTCGCCACCTTCACTGCAGCCAGAGCCTCCTGCCATCCCAGAGTAGTCACAGTCATAATGTACGCCACCACCAGTGTCACACTGCGTGACACGCCAGCAAGACTGGATTACATGAAATCAAAATTCAGCCACTCACTAAGATTCTTTTACTAATTTGATGTCTCATTTCGAAGGCTGCGTCCTCCGGAGGTTGCATTTGAAGGCAGCATATGTCATCGAGGCAGTCTAATTTAAGAAAAGTAACCGTTAGATTGCAAAGTAAGAAAAAAGTTACAGTATTTTACACCTCACGAGAAATAACAGTCAATTTTATTATGGTTACTTTTCCTAAATAAGACATCCTTGAGGACGCAACTACCGAAATGAAACGCAGCTTAAATTTTCACAAAAGCTTGGTTGATGCTAACATGAGGGCAATGCGACATAATAATTACTGGTGTTTCTTTAGGTTAGACATGAGAATGAGCGAGCCCCAAACCTTAAAGGAACACTCCACTTTTTTTGAAAATAGGCTAATTTTCCAACTCCCCTAGAGTTAAACAGTTGAGTTTTACCGTCTTCGAATCCATTCAGCCGATCTCCGGTTCTGGCGGTACCACTTTTAGCATAGCTTAGCATAGTTCATTGAATCTGATTAGACCGTTAGCATCACGCTTAAAAATGACCAAAGAATTTTGATATTTTTCCTACTTAAAACTTGACTCTTCTGTAGTTAAATCGTGTACTAAGACCGACGGAAAATAAATAGTTGTGATTTTCTAGGCTGATATGGCTAGGAACTATACTCTCATTCAGGCGTAATAATCAAGGAACTTTGCTGCCGTTCCATGGCTGCAGCAGTGCAATTATATTACGCAGCACCTGTGAGCCCCTGCTTGCACAGGGAACGTGCCTTGCAACCATGGAGACGTTTGTGAGAGACGCTGCGTAATATCATTGCACTGCTGCAGCCATGATACGACAGCAAAGTTCCTTGATTATTACGCTGGAATGAGAGTATAGTTCCTAGCCATATCAGCCTAGAAAATCACTTTTTATTTTCCATCGGTCTTAGTACACGATGTAACTACAGAAGAGTCAAGTTTTAAATAGGAAAAATATCAAAACTCTTTGGTCATTTTTAAGCGCAATGCTAACGGTCTAATCAGATTCAATGAACTATGCTAAGCTATGCTAAAAGTGGTACCGCCAGAACCGGAGATCGGCTGAATGGATTCGAAAACGGTAAAACTCAACTGTTTAACTCTAGGGGAGTTGGAAAATGAGCCTATTTTCAAAAAAAGTGGAGTGTTCCTTTAAGCATTCAACTTCGTCTTGGAACTTTGACACTGCAAGAGGACGAACGTTCACATTTCGAAGAAATCCTACAGACCCCATTATGTTTTCCAGAAGAAAGCACTCTACCCATATGCTGTATTATATTGTCAGATCAAACAGAGGCTTGTGTTTACTGTACTGTTGTTTTTGGGAAGTTCAAAAATAGCCCCCCTGACACCTACTTATCAGCTGTTCACATTGTCACACAGGGCTCGATTAGTGCTGATATCTTGGTGGTGTGCATATTTTGCTTCCTCATAAGGTAAGGTCTTATATCTTGGTGCATGCAACCAGGGCTTGACATTAGGGCTGGGCGATGTATCGCCTTCGATAATGAACGCGATATTGCGTGGCTTATCAGTGATCTACGGCTCTGTCTATTAAATGCCGCTCCATTTGAAAGCAGGTGATGGCGATTTAGCGGCAATCAGGGAACCGGCTTTACTGATGAAATGCACGTGACAATCATATGCGATATATCGCCCAGCCCTACTTGACATTAACTTTTTTTTTGCTGACCAGCCAGTGGTTTTAGGTAGTGGTTTTTCAAAGTTTAAGCCACTCAGCATTTTCACTGGCCACAATTTTGACATCAATACCATGGGGGAAAACTGCTATATAGATATTTTTAATATCTCATAAATTGGCAGCAGGTATATAAGGCTGCTGTCACTTTAAGACCTGATGCACAAATCCATTATACTGTTACAGTAGGGTACTCTGAGGCATCTTTATGTGCACACACTTTGGGTGTGACAACAAAATCTGTAGAAATTAGTAAAATCATGCGCAATATGCACAATCCCATGCCTAAATTCAAGCCCTGTAACATCAACAATATTCATCCTGAGCAAATGAAATGAGTGAGTGAAGGGAGGTGGGTTTGTGTGTCAATTCGCTGTTGGAGAGATGAGAACGAGAAACCGCAGCTGGTATCATATATCTATTCTGAGGAAAATTAATATTGTAACATTTCAGAATTGATATGTACTGAAAAATCTATATTTTTGACAACACTACATTGCACTTAGTTTATTATTTCAGATACCTTTTTAAAAGACTTCAACTGAAAAATGTATAGCTGTATTACATGCCAAAGTGGCTAGTAGGAGTGACTGCGTTACACACCACTGCTAAAATCCACCCACATTTGGCGGGTTGGCGGATGTCAAGCCCTGCGTGCAACCATATGGATCTACTAACATCAGTTAGTTTACAGTGTAGATTTCAATAGCTGGAGGACATAAAAACCCCTCACTTACCAGTGAACTAGACAGCCCTCCCCTTTCAGTCGGGACTCGTGCATGAACATAATGCTCTTCTTAAAATGCTGAATGCTGTGGAGGGGAAAGAGACCAATTTACCACATGTAGGTCTATACAGAAGTGACACAAATGTGAAGGATTTTACAGTGAAATATAGCCTGTTTTAATGCAGTGATGTCATTTTTGGACACTGAAGACACATTTAATGCACACTTAATGTCATGGGTTTGTTTCGACATTTTGTTATCTAATGCAATGAGACAGTAATTGTGGCTTAAAGGATAGTTCACCAAAAGATATTCTGAAGAACTGTTTTGTTTTTTAAAATAGTGAAAGTTAACAGGGTCCAAAACAACTTTTGCTGTATGGAAAAAAAGAAAAAGAAAAAACTGATGCATTTTTAAAATTATCTTCTTGTGTGCTCCACAGAAGAAGAAAAAAAACAGGTTTGGAATGACATGAGGGTGAGTAAATGACGACAGAATATTAATTTTTGGGTGAACTATCCCTTTAATTGTCAGAAAAAAAAAAAACATTTTGGCAGTTTCAATACATCTTCATGTCATAGAGGTTTGCGTTCAGACTATGAGCACAGTATGATGCTGACAGCACTGTTCCTCCAGTGGCGGGAAGGTCATAACCGTAACAGTAAACAGAGAATTACGAGACATCCTGTATACATGATGTTTTCCAGATGCAGATTGCTCACTGCGGCCGCCCGGTCTACAATACATCTTTTTTTTTTTTACAACTTCAATATTTACAGCCTTCACAGTTCCTGTCATAAGTTTATGTAGGCTTGATACTGACACTCAAACAAGTATGTATTGAAATGATCAAAACATTTCAGTGAGGTGTTTAGGCTGAGTCAGTATCGTGTACGAAACAGCGTTAAAACACTGGCTTAAATATAAAATTTGTTCCGGTATAGATATTTTAAATATTAAAATAAATATTTTTATAGAGTAACCACTCCACATTGTGCCTAACAACGGCACTTAGCTGTTCTAAATTCATGTAAACCACAGCTTCACTTAGCTTATTGCTTTATCTTATACTCTTATCTGTACACTTCAAATACCAAGTAAAAAATAAATAAATTATATATATATATATATATATTATATATATATATATATATATATATCCCTTTGAATGAGTCCTTTGAATGATCAGGGCAACTTTATGACATGCAATCATGTCTCTTCAGAAGACTTGGATTAAACAGCTCAATTCATATGGATTACCTTTACGATGTCTTTTTGTACTTATAAAGATTACTGGTGTTTAATGCATGAAAATTAAAGCATGAAAATTGTGTTGAATGGGCAAAAAACAGTAAGAGAATATTAAAAATTTCTCCATTTGTGTTTGAAGAAGTATGGAACGAGTAACTGATGAATTTTTATTTTTTGATGAACTAACCTTTCAACCATTGTGCTCTCCTTGTTCTTGGTCTTGACCAATGAAATTCCATTACTTTTTTAAAAAAGACACTGGTTTCCATTTATATGTAGGGTACCAACTATTTGATTTGATATATTTAAATGATACTGTTTTTAATGCACCCAATGGAGAAACTGATGGATTTTGCTCTAAACAAGCACTTGCAAAGATAATTCAGAGCAGAGCAAAAAAAAATTAGATTCAAGATATTTTCACGACTTGTTCAATAATAAAATTCCAGGTTTTCCATGATCTGGGCATTCCAGGGTGGTCAAGTCTTCATGACATACACTACTATGAGGGGTTTAGAGGACATGTTGTGTGCCTTCTTCCTAAAACCTTATGTGTGTTTAAGAATACATGCATACACTGAATATATTGTTCAAAGAAATAAAACCTTTAAGCATTGCCTTTCTATTTGAATACCCTACCAGCAACAAAATACAGACATGTTTTGCTTGAACCTGTCCAGATAGTGGCTGTCAAGAAATCCAAAAATCTGACTGTGGTTTCTTTTAAACATGCGAAGAAAAACAACTCGGTAAGGTAGAGTAGCGTTTCCTCCAGAACATCCATCCTTTTGACAGGACCAGGATGAGAAAGGGTTGGGTTTGTCCAGTTTGGTTAAAGAGGGTCAGTTTCACATTACGCATGGCCGGGTTTCGCAGTCTCATAAGGGTGACAAGAGGGTTGATGGTAAAGGGGGGATAAAAATAAAGGCGTAGTGAGACCAAGGCATCACTGCAGAACCCAGCTCATAACTTCCTTCCTGCACCAAGAGGGCCACAAGAGGAAGTGTGCGTATGTGCGGGTCTGTGTGTGTGTGTGCGTGTGTAAATGCATGCACACTCAAGGATGTAACTAGTTTGATATGACATGTAAAACCAACATCACAGATTTAGTGTAATGAAGACTGAGGAAAAGACGAAAGTGAACAGCATGTGTAAATGCAGAACTTATAAAACAGTTTGCTTATGAAAAAAATTTACATTTTCAGGTTGCCACAGTTACTCGCGCTGCCCACTGGTGGCCGACTAGCTATTAGCAAAGATGCCCATCAGAAATGCATAAAGCCTACTCACAGGTTTTGTGTGGGTGCATCTGCTGCTGGGATACAAAGATAAGTCATCTCCTAAAGAAATGGAGGAAAGACATGAGAAGTGCTTCAATATGTCTCAAAATTACATGTGATAGAGCGAAATGTAAGTATGAAAGACAGAGAGTAAACCTTTTCATGTTACATACAGACTTTTTTGTTGCACATGCCTACAATGTGTTCATTTTCAATAATGAATTCAAAACATAGCACTCTCATAGTTCATTCATAAATGCAGAATATTTTACTGTTTTATCTCAAGTCATTTTACTGGCCTCAGACTGACAGCTATCCAGTTTGCAATTTTGATGCAAGAACTTGCAACTTCATGCAAGAATACTGTACAATGTAAAATTCTCATTATTATTATTATTATTTTGCATGGGCTTTTTAAGTTTTACTTACACCGAAAACTTTTGTTAATTCAAAAACACTGGACAAATCAATTCGACAAATGCAGTAAATTAAGTTTAGTTTACTAAAATCAAAAAAGATTTTTTTACAGTGTGCAATGCTTTCGGCACAAGTAAATGGGTGCATATTAAAGGTCTCATTTTCCTGTAAGAGATGCCACTCACTTAGGAAGTGTATCTGCAGAATTTAAGACTTTTTAGGACCTGAATAAATAAAATAAATACAGTATAGTGTTGCACGATACCAGAAAGGTATCACGATACCCTATTATAAAAAATGGTACATTTATACAAATTTTTATTAGATAAGATTTTTTTTATTTTTATAAAAGAGCCATATTTCTTAATGTCCATGTGTGACATCAGGAGCCAGGACGTGTGTACAGAGCTCTGCTTCCACTCCCTGCAGGGAATAAAAAAATATATACGAGCAGTACATGACAAAGAAAAGAAGAAAGAAACAAAGAAAAAAAAAACTTTTTTATTTTAAAATGAGCTAAGCGCTACTTGCGTTGCTGGGCTCAGACCTAAAGCGTGTGCACAGAAAGCCACCTTTCCGACAGGATGATCATGACTTCAGTTCTCTTTTGCAGATTATTGGGCTTGAATTGTCAAAAATATGTCAAAATGCATGTCCTGGAGAGTATTCATGTAAACACAATCAGGTATTTCTTCAGTGAACGTAAACAGCATAGAAAGAAATCAGATGCGTTCCAATATATTGAATCCGTGCAGTTCTTAATGTCATGAACTACATTGTTTTAATGTTTTATGTTTCATGGTGTGCACTTATAATGTCAGAATAATTTTTACATTAAAAATGGTCATAATTTAGAAATAAAAGGCATTTTTTTGAATGCTCTGTTTGAAGTGTCTGCTGTCAGACTTCAGTGTAAACTCCCACTGCTGTGATTGGCTGACATCTTTGCATATGAAATAGCTAAGTATTACTCTCTATGTGGAACTCTCTTGAAAACTTTTAGCTACTATTACAGCTCTCAAAGTTAACTAATTGTGAAATGTGTTGATTATAGCATTGTATTTAGATCTATAGCATTATACTGTGGCATGAAAGGTTACACTGATGAACATTGTAGCCGATGTTGAGCACATGAATGCAGTGATCTCATCGTTGCAACTCGATTTCTGCATTCTCACGAATGCTTTCATCATAACTAACAGTGCAAACATGATGTAAATAAGAGATTTGTTGATTTTAACAGGAGTTTTGGCACGAGTCCAGAACTCAGTCATTGATAAACTTGCATTGTTTTACAGTTCAAGCGACTGTAAAGGGAGCGTTCTTTGAACGCTTTCCATATATAATTTAAGCACATAATTTATTTTCATTCTACAGAAATAATGTGAAGTTGACCGTTTGGTCACTGATTTGAATTACTGACACATAGAAAAAGAACATTAGACTGCACATAAATCATTAATATCAGAAATCACTAGATCAGGCATTAGAATTAACACAGTTACTGTCACGTCCATATTGTAAAAGTCTGTTTGCAAACTGACCAAATAATCCTCAGGGAAATGTACCACATGCAAATAAATAATGCTCATCTTAGACATTCACATCTTGCCATCCCCAAAGCCATTTTTATCACTTGCTAGCTCTAGTAACCCATTGTTAGTATCTCTGTGTTACCTATCACATGGTAATCGTGATTCGGTGGGCGGGGATAAACAGGCAGTGATGTCGAAGCAGACATTGATCATCTTCTGTGGAGGCAGTGTTTAGCCACAGTTTTACGTAATAAAGTGGCACATTCCACGACCTGTCATTCTGACAGATTGGCTTCAATATAAGCTGTTCTTAGACTTACAAGAAAATTTTGAGTTCTGAAACTTGCAGGATGTTATATAGTACAATGACCTCTTATGTGTTAAAAAGATCCAGGTAATTTTGATTTCTCAGTTCATGACCACTTCAAAAGGGTTAGTTCACCTAAAATTAAAATTATCCCATAATTTACTCACCCTCAAGCCATTTTTGGGTGAACTAACCCTTTAAAGGTACAGCAGCCTAATAAACCTGCTGCTATCTGTGTGACGAATGAATGTTAAAAAAAAAAAAAAAAAGAAAAATTGTGATTGAGTGAATGCTATCCACTGTTTTTTTTTTCCATTTGATTATTTAATTTCTTCCTTGAATGCTGTTAAATAGACCTACTGCAGCCTACCTGAAAAATATAAAGCACTGTTTATTTTATTTACATCTTTCTTATATAGTGTGTCATATTGTCTGTAATTTGCATCTTTGCTTATTTTTATTAACAAAGATAAAATGAATTTAATAACTATATTGTGATTATAAATTTAAAAAATATTAAATTATGAAATAAGATTTTGGTCATATCACCCACCCCTATCCCATCCTGTTCAGAACTGTGAAAGATTAATTGTGATTATTGCAAACATCTCTGTAAGGACATTCACACTGAGGCATGTAATTATTAATTTATTAAAATAAAGGAGAGGGAATGTTTAATTTATAAAACAGTGAATTTTAAGTTCTGTCATATTATTTAATTACTTTTACTATTTTAGTTTAGGTTTTGTTTTTTTTTGGGGGGGGGGGGGGGGTTCTCGATTCAGTATTAGTATCGAGGCTTTTAGTCAGGTATCATATCGAAGTCATAATTTTGGTATCTTGACAACATTACTGCAGAATAAACACATTTAATCTCAAAATAAATCTTGCATCTCAAGACAGGCTGCAAAACACATTCAGCTGCTAAATAGGGAAGCAACCTGCAAGTGTAAAATACTGAGAATGAAATATGCTGCTACGTGACATCATTCTGCTGACATTTCACCGTGATTTTATGTTTGCATTAGTATAGAGAAGCTTCTAAATATTTTGAAGACATGAAATAATGAGTCCAACTACCTGTAAAATGGGAGCGGCTGTATCATGGATGGAGAGGATATGTGTGATGTTGTTTCTCGCTAACTGCTCCCTGTCTCTGGCATCTGTGAAAATAAATAAACATTTATTATCTTCCCTAAACATGCACCTAATTAAAAATGGTGTTGTCCATTCTTACCTTTGAAATTACCCAAGTACAGGTCTGACAGAACCTGGGATGACACAAGCAGGTTTGTTCAGTCACAACCAAACCAAAAAATATACAAAACTACATATTATAGCACTCCAAAAATAGACAACTGTGTTTAAAGTCACCATGAAATAGATTTAGATTTGTGCATTTTGCAGACACTTTTATCCAAAGCGACTTACATTGCATTATACTATACATTTGTATCTGTGTATGTGCAATCCTTGGGATTGAACCCATGACCTTGGAATTGCTAGTGCCATGCTCTAACCCCTGAGCTACAGGAAAGCTGAAATTAAAAATGGACAATTCTTGCTTTTTTATTCAGAATATTGCAGTATTTATTATCTCTGCACAGCATTATTTTTTTAAATTCATGCGTCTTGTAATCTTTATTCAAAATAACCTCCCCTCCATCTTGCAGCTCCTCCCTTCTCTGATGATATGTTTATTGATGGGAGGGCGGGGCTACCTGTCACTCACATGAAATCGACCAAAAAGCAAACCACAACCATGCAGTCAATTCCCCATGGATAAAATCAAGCCCTGCTCTACATTATTTTTTATTGTTCCAGAAGCCATTTCACTTGGCTACGTCACGATGGGGGGGGAAAAAGACTAAAATCAACAAAAACATTGAAAACATTAACGTGCCCGACCCCCTCACTACAACATCTCTGATGAAAATCTGTCACTCACATGAAACCATGGAAACAAGGTAACATTTTCTACCATCTAATCCCAATGGATAAAATCAAGTCCTGCCCCCTTTTTTCTCATTCACAGCAGGGAAGAAAACACTGCCACAATTTTTGCTTTTCAGATTTTACAATTTGAGAAAATCATATGCATTAACTATTTAAAATGATATCTTATTTTGATGAATAGTACATTCTTCATAGAAGCTGTGCATGATTTTATCCAAACTCTCAAATAAAATGTGTCATAAACAACCAATGACCAATTGACCCTTCACCAGGAGTTTGATTGAGAGATGGTCCTCACTGCAAAACATGAGATCCGGGGATGATGTTGGATCCAGGTCCAACTCCTCCCACTTTACATATGAGAAGCATCTCAATGGAGCCTGTGGTGGACATCCAACCCGGCCCACATCCAAATGTGACATCAGAAGACAGGCCAATGCCGCCCTGCAGCCAATTCTTAAGATTTTATTGGTCATATCAATCACAGTATTGATTGCTTACACCAAACACTGATCCCTTAACATACCCATCTCCACCCCCTGGATCAGTACACGAGATCCAGTGAGGAGCTACTGAGATTAAAATCTGTTGCCAGAGCATTGTTATGTGGTTGCTAAGGTGTTCTTGAGTAGTTGTTAGCAGCACACTGCTATGTGGTTGCTATGGTGCTCTGGGGTGTGTTTCCCAAAAGCATCGTTAGTTGGTAACAACAGAACTTGCCATAGTTGTTTTTGGGAAACGCACCCCTGGATGGTTGTCAGCACGTTTCTATACAGTTGCTAAGGTGTTCCAAGTGGTTACTGGCAGATTGTTGCGTGGTTGCTGTGATGTTGGTGGTAGTTTATATGTGGTTGCTTACTGGCCCAAGAAAAAACAACTTCAAGTCTAAGTAACTTCTACCGCACATCTCCTCAACAAAACACATTAGTTTGAGGAATCATTCATGTGGCACAACCTGCACAAAGTTTCATACTCAGTGGTTTGTTCAAATGACTAACGTTAGCCCAAAGTATGAGCAACAGTGACGCTTCTCTTAGCCAACGCCACTAATAAACACAAACACTTGGAAGGCAGCGTCGTGTTTATGTTGGAGGAGCATCGATTCGTGTCACATCGATAATCCCTCTCAAATTTACAGACCTAAAGCACTGCAGAAGGAGAACAGGGAAGCATATCCATCTACCTTATTTATTCCGTTTCCCATGCCACGGTGTATGCAGTGGCTAGTATTTCAGTGGTCCGCTTGAACGAGGCTTGTATCAACAGTTAATCGCTATAAGCGCTCACATTCAACTTGTCGTGTAACGTTATCTACACACTGTCTTGAGTTCCTGGACGAGCTTCTCTTAAAGGCACAGTACACATAAAACAGACAAGTAGTACTTCATGTACTCAAATTACTTTATTCTCCGTGCTTCATGTAGTCAGGACTGTTTTAAAGTGAAATAGCTGTATTTCAGATTTCAATCAATAAATAGTCAATTTAAAAACAGTTGTCTTTTAAATTTGGTTTAAAGGTTTGTGTCATCAATGTGATCCTTCTCTGCAAAATGGGTAAATTATTAAATAAATTATCTATCTATCTATCTATCTATCTATCTATCTATCTATCTATCTATCTATCTATCTATCTATCTATCTATCTATCTATCTATCTATCTATCTATCCATTTGCTCCATCACCCACACCTTTGATTTTAAAAATTTTCTTTAACACTGATGCAGCATTTTCAAAGTTTCCCTTCGCTGTTTATTTAGCCTACTTATTAAAACAATAATAAATGTTCAATTGGTACAGTTACCTACATAAGCTGACATCACTAAGTGTGGCCTCGTGATCTGGTTTTCTGCTGTTGATTATGTTTGTCTACCCGAATTTAGCCTACTTTCACTTTGTAAAACAATATCCCGGAAGGAGAAGAGAATAAGCGTTATGTCACACGGTATGTTATACCAATTTACTATTGCGTTTCTGGTCAGTTTTAAACGTGTTTTTGTTGTTGCTGTTGATGTTGTTTTCGATAGTAGTAGGTAAAGTCTCATTGTTAAAGTCAACAAAGGGATAGAGTAAAGTTGCGTCGTATCTGACTTGTAGCCTATGTGGAACTAATGGATGGAAAAGTTTTGCCAGAGCAGATCTTACAGCGCAGCCAAATGTAACATTTCGCGAATTGACGTTTTTTTTTTATTATTATTTTGTATGTAATTTGTTTCTCTGAACTACTTTTTCTGTGGCTTTTTATTTCGATTCTCACTTTTGAGCGTCGGCATATAGCGATTTGTTAGGCTTAATGTTCGCCGCTTCCGCAATTCTGTATGAACTTAAGTTAGTGTTATATTTGACATTCGTTTGATATTCGCTAAAATTTCCATTACATTCTCTGTTTCTATCACATACTTAAGCGAAACCAAATTGGAAATGCGTTAATAGGTTTTCTTTGCACAAAGCGGAATTTATTTTTATTTTTTTTATTAACCCTATAAATGCATAAAAAAAATTAACCTCATTATCACATCACACCAAATGTGAAGTGAAATGTTGCTAAAAAAAACACCCTTTCGTGACACAAGGGCTCTGTTTGTGGAATTTACATTCTCTTTCTTTTAAAATAATTATAGTGTAAATGTAATATTCTAATTCCATTTAACTCAATGATCTCATGTTTCTCTGTACTGACATATTCCTGAATATGATGCAAACGTCTATCAATACTTTTGATCTTAAAGTAGGCTACAATTTAATATATATTCATTTTTAATCAATTAAAAATATCCAATAAAAAATACTGAAGGCGTACTTCCCAAAAACAAGTATTGTGCTATAGAATAATATTCTGAGTGTTTTACAGTTTTTTTATGTTTTTATAGGTCACACGATCATTGAGTTTAATGGAATTACAATATTTTATACATTTTACACTATACTTTATATTAAAATAGATAGAATGTAAATTCCACAAACAGAGTCTTGTGTCATGAAAGAGATATTTTAGTAACATTTCACATTTGGTGTGATGACATAATAAGAAAGGGTTACATGTTTTAATGGATTTATAGGGCTAATAAAATGTATGCTTTAATTGCATTTTCGCGAATGTCAAATATAAAACTAACTTAATTGCAGTCTCCAACCTGTGCACATGAAGTTTTAAAGTTGTATATTTCTGTTGCTCTTAGGGAAGTGTTCTTTAAGAATAGAGGAACTATGTCTACAGCATCGAGCATGAGTCTCATGAAGTCAGCAGACCTGATCAAGAAAGAGCCTTTGGATTATGGAGGGTTTGGGGAAGTTTACCTGTGTTACCACAAAACACTAGGCCAGGTGGTGCTAAAGACGGTCTACACAGGACCGCCACGCAATGGGTTAGTAATAGGCTTATCTGTTCATGACTTTGATTCTTCATGTTTTGTTTACTTTAATAAATTCCATTTAATATGACTGACTATCAGACGCCAGAAGCAGTCTCTTCTGGAGGAAGGCAGCCTGATGAGCAGACTAAACCATCAGCGAGTGGTCAAGCTGCTGGGTGTTATTCTGGAAGACGGAGACTATTCTTTAGTAATGGAGCTCATTCCTAAAGGCAACCTGCTCACCATGCTGGAGACGGTAAGAGACAGGAATCCATTTCAAGGACACTAAACATCTGTAAAGTTATTGGTACCTTTATATAAAATAAATGCAGCACCAGATAATGTGCCTTTAAAGGTGGGGTATTTATTTTTTCAACAACGCTGTTGGACATTGTTGATATTTGAAAAAACCCAAACAAACCCACCCCTCTCTTCATTGCTCCACCTCCAAAACTCACCCTCTAATCCTAACCACCCTGCTTCGAGTCAGTCTCGAACCCCGGCCCGTCCGCAGCTGGCAGGCAAGGCAAGTACACTGAGAAAGACCCCAAACACTGCATTCTCTAGCGGTCATCAGTGCACAGTGGTTCACCTGCTCAGCTCTCACTATCTGGCCACTGTTACACACACAATGCGAGAGTGGATGTCTGTTTATCGTTGTTAGTCGCCAACAGCACAGCAGCTCCAGACAATTAATGACACTCAAACCCAGTTTTACTCACATTTGCCTTTTTTTGGTTAAAAATGATCCAAAATCAATTTTTGAGCAAGTACATAACCAGCCAGTGTTCAAAACTATCTCATTATCTTGTCTCGATTCACAACGGTAAGCTTGTAATAATGTTTTATAATAAGAGCGACATGGCGGATTTCCACTGGAAATTTGAGCATGCAGCAGTTCCTCTGTGCGTCATTACGACACATCCATTAACAGAAAGGAGGAGTCCCGTCGAGAGGCTTAGTCAGTTATATCATGTGAGGATGCTGCCGGTAGCGGCACATTTATAGCCTGTTCTCACAGCAGCTGAAATAATTAAACTTATCATTTTGATGGTGGATTGTAATCCAGAAAGATCTAAATGACAATCATCAGTGACAACTGGAGATTCACTCGTAGCCAAAAAGCAAAAGACTTTGGACTGTGGAGTGACTACAGAAATTGAAATCTACAGGTAACACTAATACACACTAAATACACAGTCACGCAATGCTGATGTTGTTAATAATAACAATTTGAAAACAATACAACAGTAATAATAATTTGCACGGTTTGGCATGATCCGAGCTAAGCGATCGTTAGATTTAATCACTATCGGCAGCGCGATTTATTGTAGGCCTAATGCTTTTTTCCTCAGTTGGTCAGAGCAAAAGTGGTAGACATGTTACTTACTTGTTCAGATAATATTTTCCAGTGAAAATTCTTATATTGGTCATACTATCAAGACGTAGAAACTGTGATTCTGAAAAACAGTATCCACACCAGTGCAGTGACTGACAGCAAGCATTAGATTCATCTGCGCTGACGAGCTGTGCCGAGGCACAACGCACGTCCAGATAACTGTTCCGCATATGACTGCAATCACGTTTCAAACAGAGATGGCGACAAAGAGTAAAAATCGCGGACTGCAGCTTTAATGTGCAAAATGAACATTATCACTATCTGAGTTGAATTATTTAAAAACGGAAGTCACGCTGGTCTTTTCTTCCCTATTGTGATGTATATCTTCTGGAACAAGAACAAGTGAAATAGCTTCTGGAACAAGAACAAATGCAGGGAAGGGTTTGATTTTGTCTATGGAGAGAATTGATTGGATGGTTGTGGTTTGCTATTGGTGGATCTCATGTGAGTGACAGGTTGCCCCGCCCTCACGCCAGTATACATATCATCAGAAGTCACTGCAAGATGGAGGGAAGGTTATTTTGATTAAAGATTATGAGGCACATGAATTAAAAAAAGAAAATTAAATGATGATGTGCACAGATAAATCATTTATAATAAATACTGCAAAATTCCATTTAAAAAAAAACAAAAAAAAAAAACAAGAATTGTCTATTTTGACTTCATGGTGACTTTAAACATTTCTGTATCTAAACCCCTGTCCTTGTATTTTAGTCAAGTCAGATATTGCTTGCTTCATTACCTGAATTGCATAACTCCTTTAGTGAACCGGGTGCCAGGACAACACAACTCATTCACGTTCATTTTTGTAAAATTCCTTCTCAGTTTTGAAATGTGGCACTTGAATAATCTCCTCTTTTCTCTTTTTTTCCCCCCCAGGTGACCGTTCCAATATCTGTGAAAGGAAGGATCATTCTGGAAATCTTGGAGGGAATGGTTTATCTCATGGAGAACCAAGTTATTCACAAAGATCTAAAACCTGAAAACATTTTGGTGGACAAGCATTTCCATATAAAAGTAAAAAAAAAAATGCATTTCTTAATTCCCCAAAGAACATCCTTTTGTAAATGTTGTGCAATAGTTAAATATTTAGACCTGTTTCATATTAAAGGTGCCATTTTTATTACAGATATTTTGCGCTGATTTCCCAAGAAGTGGAAACTTTATTAACACATATTTTGTGAGATATTCCAGTTTTGCACATAAATTAAATTCAAAGCTTTGGATGGAAACTTAGCTGAATAGCACTAAACAAATTCGTCTTGACTCGATCTGTACCCAAAGACAGAAGAATTTTCACGCATCCTCTGCACTGGTTTTGTTTGTTTTTCATCAGATAGCAGATCTCGGTTTGGCCACATCTGAGACATGGAGCAAGCTGACGAAAGAGGAATCTCGCCGTCAAAGTCGTCTGGGCAAGAAGTCCTCTGTGCGCGGTGCTGGTACGCTGTGCTATATGGCCCCGGAGCACCTCGAGAGCATCCACACCCGCTCCACTGAAAAATCTGACGTCTACAGTTTTGCCATTGTAGTTTGGGTCATCCTCACGGGCCACGAGCCGTATGAAAGTGAGTCTTATTTCAGAACCACTTCATTTTGATTTTGAAGGACAATGTTAGCGCTTCTCTTTTCCATGCAAGACTGACCTTTTCCATACAAGAGACTGTTAGTGAATTTTCTTGGCAATGATCTTTCCGGGTAGGTTGCCAGGTCTTTCCCCGACCCTCCCCATTACATGGCCTGGAACTCACACATGCATTCTCAGCATCTCCAATTCACCTATACTGCATGTTTTTGGATTGTGGGGGAAACCGGAGCACACGGAGGAAACCCACGTAGATACAGGGAAAACATGCAAATTCCACACAGAAAGGCCTTCTGGCTCAGCCGGGACTCGAACCGGGGACAGTTGTGCCAGAAGGACTTTCTGTGTGTTTTTTCATTATTGCTGTTTGTTTAAATAGCACAGTTCCTCTTACTCAAAGGAAAAATACAATTGTGTAAGGGGGCCTTGATATAACACATTTTCTTATTAAAAGGGTCATATCTAAAATAAAAAAAATTCTATTAGCCTCTTGCAATTTTATTTGCACCAAAGCCATGATATAGTTTAACATTTTCTACAATTAGTCCTTTTTTGCCATTGTGCCTCTCAAGACCAGTATTTAAATAGAAAGTGTTTTTTCTGTTACTTCAGATGCCAGAAGTGAGGACCATATCTGCCACTGTGTGTGTCAGGGGGAAAGGCCCAGTGAAGCACTCATCCCAAGTGACACACCTCAAGAGATCATAGACCTCATGAAGACATGCTGGGATAAGGATAGTCAGTGCCGGCCCACATTTAAAGGTAGAAGCACTGATGATTTCTCCTAAAATGAATGTTTTGTCACATGTGCCAATGCGAGTGAATTGAGAATATTTACCAACCACAAATCTTCCTCACCAGAACATGTTTTGCAGTATTTCTGTCAATTTAGGACTTTCATTTACAATCTTAAAAATAAAGGTTCATTATTGACATCAATGGTTCAGTGAACCGAAATCCATCCTTTCCATTGTGTAAAAAATTTTCTATCCTCCTGACTACCAGAAAAAAAAGTTTCGTGAATTTAGTATTTTTTTTTTTCATGTTATTACATTGTTTAGACATTGCATAAGAAAAAAAAATGGGAAAATAACATTATTGAAAAATGATATTTTATTCATATGTTATGCTATGCCCTCTGTAGAGGACTCAGTTTTTAAAAAATAATATAAGACATGAATAGACATGAAAAGGCAAAAACAATGGGATTTTTTTTTTAAATCGCCAATACATTTTTAGTTTTCAGGATTTTTTATTTTATTTTTTATACAAACTTTGTGTAAAGATAATTCTCAACTATGTTATGAAAGATATAACAGAATGATTTGATCCATTTTGCTTTATGCAATATGTGTGTAAAATGGCCATAAACGTGTTTTCCCATGTATCTAATTTACATATTCATGTGTTTTTGGGCCAATTTGTAATGATAAAAGTAATTGGCAAGATTTTCATAATAATATCTAATATTTAATAAGAATATTGATTAATAATTTCGTATGCGTAATAAACATGCTTGAAGTCCTGGTGACCTACAGTGGACATGTATAAAATCAATGTCCTGTTTCATAACAGAAAGTCATATTTTGATTTGAAACCCCCTAACATCTTCCTGAGATGTTGATTTATGACAAACTATTTGAAAATTAGTCAGATTTAAATGATAATTACAAATTATTATCATATAAGGGTGTTAAATTTGATCACTAAATTAATGTCAGCCATTTTTAAAAACCAAGAAGAGGGAATGGTCATGGTGAAACCTCCAAATATTTGGTATCACTGAAAAGCCCTGAATGTGCTCTTTACAAGACATCTGGACTTAAAATGTGACATGTAAGGTCTCAGAGAAATTCGCTAAAATATAACGTACTCTACAGAGGACCAAACTCCATAGCTGGGTGTCAGGAGGTTATAGTGGAAAAGGGTTCTTTAGATTATTACAATTTTCTTTACACTAAGGAAACAATGGTTCTTTTAAAAACTGTTCACTGGGGAGCCAAAAATGGTTCTTCTAGTGCACTGTAAAAAGAAAAATATTTGGAACCTTTATTTTTAAAGAGGGTCTATAATGCCCTTTTTCAAAGTTTTGATTTTGGGCTCTACAACAATAAGCTCCCTTTTGAAGTGAAACTTTGGCGCTGCATCTGGTATTGACACTATGGGGAATGCCATAGTGTAACTGAGGCATGTGTAAACAAAAGCCAATAATCATTGGCAGAGGGCAGTACATCGCATGAGTATAATAGCACTCCTGAGTTAAACATCATCAGCTTTTTAGTCTTCAGGAGCCACTTGTTTGTATTCCTCTTATGGCTGTCGAGGAAATTGAAGGCACTCGTGGTGATGCATTTGCCATAAAAGGCTCTGTTATGGTTTGATTCTCTGTAGAGAGAAAAGAATCTAGTGCTTGAGTGCGTTTGGCTCTCGAGGGAGCTGAATGCATTCAATAGCCGTTTTTCCACTGTCGGGCCAGCACAAGCCAGGGCTTTCAACGGACCTGGCTGGGCTAATAGCCCCGGACCTGTAGCACAGAGCCCAAAATGATGCTGTGTTTCCACTGTCGGGCCAGAAGTTTCACCTAAACCTGTCTGTAACACTGCTTTCTAGAACAACATCACACATACCCATCATTTCACCAATAAATGGAAGTTTTATTACAAAACTAATCAGAAAGAAATCACTGGAAACTAGCTATCTCAAAACGAACATGATAAAAGCAGGCGTTTGTTGGCATTTTTGTTGTTTACTAAAGATTTAAAACCAAAGCATCAATATTTTACTACAGTTTTACAATAATAAGTGATCATAATGAATTAATTTGTGTGAAGATTGCACATTAGTCACAGAAATAAAGTGGTATTTACAGTTATTTCACAACAGAAAGATGACACACATACTAATTCAGTTGTGTCTGTTTCTGTTTATTTGTAGTCACAGGACAGTATGTTTGCCGTATTTAGAAAGAATTATAATTTCTACATATTTTCCACCGAAACTACGACATGAGGAGCTTTAGCACTCTCCAGTGGCAGTCCCAACAGTTATATAATACATTCAGTCAGAGAAACAGAGGAAACTGGTTTATTTTATGACATATGCAGAACTAAAAAATGGATATCAGACAGTCCAATAAGAAACGAGACGTACTGACAGATAAAATAAATGCACAATTGTGATAGCCTATATCATTTGTCTGATTTCTTCAAGCAGTCGTATTTACCATATTTACTAAGGTAATGGTTAGCGTGTATAGTCTTTTGCATCGCATATAAATATTTCTGCCTTATACAGTGATCAGAATCCACATCGAATCACAGAAGTTATTTTAAACACTCGCTTTAAAGGGTTAGTCCATCCAAAAATGTATTACTCACCCTTCCAACCAAAACCAACGCAACTACCACTTTTAAGGTCCAGAAATGAATGACATCATTAAAGTACACCATGTGACTCCAGTGGTTCAATTTGGCTTCAATTTTATGAAGCGACGCAAGTGCTTTGTTTGTGCAATAAAACATAATTTACCACTTTACTTTAAAAATATCGATCTGCAATGCGCATTCACGAGAGCTTCATGACGCATGCGCGTTGTGTTCACGTGAGAGCTGACATTGTTTGTGTGAACACGCTTTGGATAGTATTATTATGTAAATAAAGTGGTAAAGTGCACAGACAAAGCACTCACATCTCTGAATGGTTAAATTGGAGTAAATAAATGAATAAATAAAATGAGGACAGGGACAAATAATGACCGATATTATTAAATTTACTGAACAAATTTAATATTGCATTTTTGTCACAGAGAGTAAAGAACTGATTTTGAGCTAGGATGCCATCAAGTAAATTTACTGCTATCAAATTCTGTCACTTACTCACCTCATGTCATTCCAAACCTCTATGACCTTCTGTCCTCTGTGAAACACACACACACACACATACATACAAAAATATTTTGATGACTGTTGGTAACCAAACCATTTTGGTTAGGCTACCCTTGACTTCTATTGACCAAAAAAAAAAAAAAAAAAACAGACTCATATGATTATCTTTTATGTTCCACAGAAAGAAAGTCATTCATGCTCAGAATGACATTAGGATGCATAAATGATGACATTTTGGTTTGAACTATCCCTTTGAAAACCATAACATTTGTAAAGAGTTATATCTATCTTTGAATTAACTCATTGAATTAACATTTTACTTCAATTAAAAAGTTCATAAAACATATTTAAAGAGAAGAAAAGCTTTGTCCTTAATTCATGGGATCCAGCTGTTTTGTTAAATTATCCTTGCCCTAATGGAATTTACCATAGTTCTTTAAGTGTAGTTCTATTTAACTGTAAGATCATGGTATAGTCACAGGTAAAATCATGCTCTTGATTACCAAGGTTATTGTTTCTAAAATAAATCAATAATAATAAATTATAGAATTTGTAATAAAAATATTGTAAACACATGTAGAAAATACAAAAACAACTTCTATAAAAGTGATTTATATTCTGCAACATTTAATGTAAGTAACAATAGCATCATTTTTAATAAATATTAAACATTTCTTCCAAAACACCATATTTCTTTATTGTTAGTAGCTTCAAGGTAAATTACTATAAGGGTGGTGCTGGATTGACAAGCTTGTGTGTTTTGCCATTATACAATTTACCTCGTCATGTATTTACATGGCCGCCTTTTTTTTAATAGCTAAATTCACCACAGAACCTGTAATGTCCCATATCACACGACTGTATAACAAAATTCTGAGTCAAATCAGAATGGATCAAGCGACTTGTGCTGTTTTATCACTTCATAGAGCGGCAGAAGTGCAGCGGACATTCATCAGTGGCAGCGATGTGTGGGTGAGACTGATCCTGATCTGCTTTTGCACTGCAGATTTGCCTTTTGCAGTTTCCCATGCACTCCAATTAAAGAAAAACAGCACCTATGGGGAGCTATTTTCTGTATTTGGCTTGTCAATACAGAAGACAACCCAATGGGCCACTGTCCCTGCTGGGCCAGTCCAAAAAAAAAAAAAAACTGCCCCAAAGCCAGATTACCAGTCAATGGCCTGCGTGTAACTGGGGCCTTTGATACTCACGGGGGCTACACAAGGTCTGCCAATAATCATTACCTTTCGTTTACACACCGGTTACGCTAATGCTTATATATGGAATTAATTGCGATGAATTGGCTTAGCATATAATTCATTTGATTTTGAATTTTAAATTGATTGACAGTTTCGGTATTTTAGTGACAAACAGCACAGCTCATTATGTTCAGTAACCCGTGTGCACCACTTTCCTCTCTGTTTCAACTGTCCTGGAAAAATAAAGGCTGAAAAATAAATCTTAAAAGAAGTGTGCGCTGCACTGACATTGACAGATCACTCCATGGATGCTAATATAGTTCTCATTATAATGAATCATTCTGTTTTATTCGCTTGTCAAAGTCAGTTTTTAATTGCATTTGGCACCTGCTGACCATTCACTTTTGGCCTGGATCACATTGGAATCATTTTGTATCCAAAAACTATGTAAGCTACCAAACTGATTATCAATTTGTTTGTTTGTTTTCTTTTTTCTTTTTTTTACAGATAGCTATGAGAAGTTTTTACCTTTTTACCAAGATAAGCTGGCACCAAATGTAAAAGAGGATTTGGAAAGTCTGATGGTGAGTTTTTAGTTTTCTCTCAGCTCGTGTGTCACGTGATTCTGTCAGTGTTGGGAAGTCCAAAAACTGACTCATTGACTCTTTTACCTCATTGCTCATGACAGACATCCTGTGACATTTCACATTTGATATATTGCTGCTCTTATTTGTTTACACTTCACGTTAGGATTTCACTATTTCATATAGATTTCTTGCACATTAAAAATACAACTATCATAAAATACTGAGATAAGTGTATAATAGTATACTATGATATTCTATCCTGTGCAATATTTGTTTTATGATCCTTACGGGGCCCCTGAAGGGACATGGTGGTGGAAAATAAAAGGCTGGAAGAAAAAAATATATTTCAATGCTTTTGCATTTTCTCACAATACTTTTACGTTTCCCCAAGAAACTTTGCATTTGCTCAACACAAAAGCATTTCCTCCCATCTCATTTTTATCACAAATAGGCCTACAATAATCTGATGTAAGACATGTTCATTTAATGTCTATTCCTTTTCATTTTTATGTGCACTGACAAAACTGTCATATGATATTGTTTTCTGTATGTTTTTGCTTCCTTCTCCTTTATAGTAACACAGTCAATACACAGTCAAGATTTCCATGAAATAGTTCCAAGTTACGTGTCACTTGCAACAACCTACACGTCCCAACATTAACTCTCCAGATACATTATTTGTTAGTAAAGTGACTATGTTCATAACCACTGTTAATTTTAACGTAAAAGCAAGTATACTGAAGTATATGCATGGTCGGGCACGGCAGCCGATACAAATAATAAATAACAATTGCCTTCCCTAATGCAGCAAAATCCTTTGTTTGGACTAGGCCTGGTTCCAAAATCAAATCACAGAGGGTGCTTCTGAAATTAGTGAGGGTATTTCTCATCCTTTGCTATAACCTATGATTATCACTGTGTCAGTCATCACAATTTTGAGTGTCAAAAACAAAACGTTTTCCATGCTTGAATTCTGATTTGTTATATCATAGTTATTATATGGACTAGACAGCGCCCAAAGAGCGCTACCTTTATAATAATTAAAAAGATGCCACTGAACTTCAATGAACACAATCTCATAAAATTCTGTTATATTAATCAGAAAAGCTGACTACACAGTGAATCTCTTTGAATGTCTACACTTTGTTAGAGATGCAGTCTGCATGCCTGTAAGTGAAATATAGAACAGTTGTGCTAGTAATATTTAATTTTTTTTTTTTTTTTTTTTCCACAGAGATTGTATGAGGGCCCTGAGGAGCTCGTAGAAAAGCTGAAATCCCTCACAACAGACTCACTCACTCCTGAAGGTAAGCAAATGTATTCATAAAATGACATTTATGTTGGGATTTTGCTATTTTACTTACACCAGGGATCAGCAACCATTTGACATCAAGTGCCATTTTTCTTGTTTATCACTGAGGCATCCACAAACACACACACACACACATTATATTATACACTATATTCTGATTATTTCAGACCGGACTGGTATCACAGTAACTGCGTGACTCGCCATAGACATACACGGAGAAAAGTAGCTCCGGCTACAATGTTCTTCCGCAAGATGCGTGCAGTTCTGTTTATTAACCGCTAGAGGGCCAAAATCATGGACTGCAGCTTTAAATTGTGAAGATCTAGAGTTTTGATTGAAGGCCGTGTCCGTGGCGGCCTGACAAAGTTCGATGTTTTGCCATGAAACAGGAAGTTGTTGTAACTCGGGCATACAATGTCCGATCAGCCCCAAACTTCACATGTTTTATTACAGTCCTGGCCTGAAGACATCTACATGGCAATATTCAATAATAGTCAAAGTGGCAACTGTTGGCAGCAGGAAGTGTGGCACATCTAAATGACTTTGCCTTATTTCTCCTGAATTTACTCGCTTACATGCATGTCGCCCACTGTTCACTGTTTTCCTAAGGCCACCGGGTGGCAGTGAGCCCGGGTGCGAGGGCCCTGTCATTGCTGCTTGCAGCTTTAATTGTTGTTGTTGTTGTTGTTTTTTTAGCACCACTGTTAAAAGTGACCCATAACTAATATCTGCATTTACACTGTACACTTGGCAAATCAACCCAAGGTAGACGTACTGAACTGGAAAAGTTACAATGGACGCAGACCTTGTCCTGGTGTCCACTAGAGTTAACGTAATTCGCCACCATCGTTTTTTCAATGTCGTTTGACTCGCATTGACAGGGAAATATCTGGAGTTGTGTCAATTGAACCATGTAATGTAAATATGACCTTAGAAATGTGTGGTGTATAAAGACAGTACTAGTTTAGAACTAGAAAACCTGTTCATTACTAGAAAACTGTGATTATGATATTAATTTACAGAAATCTGCTGCTTGAGTGTTTCTAATACAATGGCTGAGGGAGTGAAGGCAAATTTGACATATTTCTCGTCTGACCAACACAATCAATCTCTACATTTTTTCCTCTTTTTAACATCACTTTTTAATCTTTTTTTTTTCTTTTGTAATTGGAACACATAAAAATCCTTTAAAATCCTCTAAATTTAACTGTATTCCAAACAGAAAGGCAAAAGAAAATACAAGTATAAAACAATTATAAAACAAAGATAAATTTTAGTGGCATTTATTATTTATTATCATCATTGTGGCAAGCAGGACGTTGACTAATATATATATAATATATATATACGTGGTACGGAAAGTATTTAGACCCCCTTAAATTTTTCACTCTTTGTTATATTGCAGCCATTTGCTAAAATCATTTCAAGTTCATTTTTTTTTTCCTCATTAATGTACACACAGCACCCCATATTGACAGAAAAACACAGAATTTTTGCAGATTTATTAAAAAAGAAAAACTGAAATATCACATGGTCCTAAGTATTCAGACCCTTTGCTCAGTATTTAGTAGAAGCACCTTTTTGATCTAATACAGCCATGTTGTATTAGAGTCTTTTTGGGAAAGATGCAACAAGTTTTTCACACCTGAATTTCACACATTTCTGAGGTCATATTTACATTACATGGTTCAATTGACACAACTCCAGATATTTCCCTGTCAATGCAAGTTGAATGACATTGAAAAAACGATGGTGGCGAATGACATCAACTCTGGTGGACACCAGGACAAAGTCTGCGTCCATTGCAAATTGCGCCATTTTTACTTCCTTTTCATCCTAAACTTTTCCAGTTCAGTACATCTACCTTGGGTTGTTTTGCCAAGTGTACGGTGTAAATGCAGATATTAGTTATGGGTCACTTTTAAAAGTGGTGCTAAAAAATGAAAGCAATGAAAGGGCCCTCGCACCCGGGCTCACTGCCACCCGGTGGCTTTAGGAAAACAGTGAACAGTGGGCAGCATGAATGCAAGCGAGTAAATTCAGGAGAAATAAGGCAAAGTCATTTAGATGTGCCACACTTCCTGCTGCCAACAGTTGCCACTTTGACTATTACTGAATATTGCCATATAGATGTCTTCAGGCCAGGACTGTAATAAAACGTGAAGTTTGGGGCTGATCGGACATTGTATCCCCGAGTTACAACAACTTCCTGTTTCATGGCGAAACATCGAACTTTGTCAGGCCGCCACGGACACAGCCTTTAGTGAAAAGTCTAGATCTTTGCAATTTAACATCATAAAGACCTTTACATAAGACTGACCAAATATGATGTTGATATGATTAAAGCTCTAGGTGGAGTTCGCTAAAATACAACATCTGGAAATGGCAAAAACTGTAAAAATTTTGCAGAGAAATCTCAAAATATCAGATTACAGATTTTGCACCCAAGACTTTTTTGTAGGTATTGGGCTGTTACATTTTACAACACCTGATTCTGAAACCCATATCAGACATAAATTTCCAAGCATGTTTAGGTCCTCAAAAATGAGATTCATTTCGGAGAAGAAAAAAAAATTGACTGAGCAATTACAATAGGACAAAAAAACAGATATAGTCAACAAATCGTAATTGGGCATCAAGACCTGCACTGTAAATGGTCCGTAAGAGCAACAAGACTGACTGAATTTGATTAAGTTGTTTCATAGTCTGTATTTTTTTTTTTTTTTTTTGCAACAATGTTTGTTCTATTCAGATGCTCATAAATATAATGATACTTGTGTCTGCAGACCCTCTGCCATCTTCCAGAGACTCTCCAGCATCCTTGAGGAGCTCAGAGATCGGGCCGGTGGAGGCCAGTATTGAAGACCTCAGCTTCAGGCCGTCTGAAGAGTCTCTCCTGGAGATTGACGCAGCACCTCCTAGCTCTCCCCATTTGGAACTAAAACTGGCACAAGAGTACAACTATCACAAATATGGTAGTCGTATAGTCGATCAGCCTGACATGGCATCACACAGCATCTATAATCCACTCCCACAGCAACCTGCCAGTAGCAGGTTGGCCGGAGATGTTTCTTCTCAGATGTCTTCTGTGAAGTCTTGGACTAAACCCACCACTTACCCAACCCCACAGGACAATCTCTATCTGAGACCTGCCGCTGCAAATTCGTTTGATGATTTTCAAAGGCAAGAATTTGCAAGTCAGCTTTCAGTGCCGCATTCTGAGTATGACAGACTTCATCATCCTCATCATCCACCGTATGATCGTTTCAAGTCCTGCCCAGAAAGTGTATCTGCAGAGTCTCTCATGTCGGAATCAAACCCTGGCCTGCGTTTTAACTCGCCTCTCATTTGTCCTCCGTCTGACTCAGGTACATTTAACAATTAACAACTCATACCTGCAAACTCATCAGCTTGCATGAAATTTGCCATTCTGACATTGAAATTGGTCAATTCATACAATTCGTGCAAATTCAAGGCAGTGTTATTTTAGTATCTTTGATATAATATTACAGTTTTTGTTAGTACTTAGGATTGAGTTTTATTATTATATTTTCTGTTTTTACTTTAATTTTAGTTAATGTTTCAGTCATTTTAATAAAAGGAAATCTTCATAAAAGTTTCAATGACATTTTCTTTTCATCTTACATCCATATGATGCCTAATAAAGTAGTTTATAAGCACAGTGCTTTTATTTTTTTTTTACAGGAGTAACCACTGTATTTCTGCTTTTCCATAAGCGCCATCTACTGTCAGAGAGTGAATTCACATTTTCAATCAACACCTCTTCCATTTTTGTTCAGACCAGTAATATATAACATACATAATTATGAATTAGGCTGAAATCTGAGGTTTATCATTTTTTTTTTTTTTTTTTTTAATTATTTGAACTGTAAAGTTGTTTAAATCATCACCTTTTCTGCTGGTTCGGAGTTTGCAGATATGAGAAACTGCTGAGTTGGTTTACTGGGACCATTCTCTAACTTTCTCCTGCTTTGTTTGCTTTTCCCTTAGGTTGGCCTGTGAACATCACAAATGCTAGTGCAATTCAAATCGGGAGTTGCAACACAATGAATTTGCGACTATCTGATAACAGCCCCTTCAGCTCATTATCCATTGGATCCGCCAGCAGAACCAGATATAATGAGCTTCTGTTGAAGTATGGTAAGACTTTCTCACTTTCATGCCTAGGTAGTTGCTGCGTAAAGTTCAGGGTTGGGAGGGTTACTTTTAAAACGTATTCCACTACAGATTACAGAATACATGCTATAAAATGTAATCTGTAACGTATTTCATTAGATTACTTGAGTAACTTAATCTAAGTACTTTAAAACACTTCTCCAAAACTGTTAGATTTTTTTTTTGTTTAATAAGTATAAACAAATGAAGAAAATTGTCTAGTGTTGCTTCTCAAGTAAGTTTATCTTGTTTCATGGTTTTTGGTCAAATGTCCCACTATTAGGGCAAAACGGCCAGTTGTCATAGTCAGTGTTGAGGGAGTCCTGTGCAATTAATTAGGTTGCGTCAGGTGCACCAATTCCATTCAGACATGGATGCAGGGGTGTATGGACAAGTTTTCATGACAAGTTTTTGAGCAGTGTTGCCAAGCGATGTTGTTTGGGCGCTTTCCCATTGAGAATGGCCAACAAATATCGATCTAAATTATCCAGAAATTTGTTGCCTTTTCTCAATGGGAAAGTGCCCAAGCAACATCACTCAGCAACATTGCCTGGCAACATTGCTCAAAAAGTTTCCACCAAAATAAAATCTCAATGGTTTAATGTCTGAAAGCAAAGAAAATGGGACAACCATGTTAGCAGGCACGTGCACACATAGACAAAAAAGGGGCTTGAGCACCTGCCCTTTTTCTTTATCGAGAGAAAGTGCCCTTTTTTTTCTAGGGTGCTTTTTTTTTTTTTTTTTTTTTTTAAAATAAATTAATATTCCTCTTTGCGCACAGCTTCCCTGTCAAACAAATATATTTACTGAATAAAACAAATTAAAAAAATACTATATCAGGTCGGCATTGTCGAGTTCAGATGCCCTCACTCCGCGACGCGCCATTCATGCGCCATATTTATGGTTATTTTTACATGTAACGCTGCATTAATAGTTTGACCACCATCAACGCATCTGCCTGATTTGATACTAATTTATGTTATATTATAATTTCAATTATTTTACTGTGCTATGCATTGCGTTTTGAACCATGGTGAAGATAACTGTAGGGCTGTCAATACCAGAAGAGGATCATTCCATGGACGCACATGAACCGCATTATTAGACAGTTTTCTAAGGATGCATGGTTTATTAAAACTATTTAAAAATCATAATACAGCATTAGCTACATAATTCTATTCTTAAATCTACGCACATGATAATACATCAACAAAAGTTTAAACCCTCGCTCTGTCTTTGCATGTTTGATGTCCACATATTCTTGTTGAAGAAATTACAGTGGCTGTAGCATTTCTATCACAAAGAAGTGGCCGAATATTATTATTTAGCTAATAACATATTTTGAATCATGGTTGGCTTTGATCGTGTATTTGATTGTGCTGTGCTGTCTAACAACAAAAATCAGCACGCTTTTGGTGCCCTCTGCCGGCATTTGTTATAATATATAATGCATTAACAGTTCAGGAAAACAAATTATTGACGTGTTTAAATATGCAGATTAGCTTGTTTTGGTTAATTTAGAATAAATCTACAGATGCAAACAGATGGAGGGTAGTAGGCTTAAAACAAACACCATCTAAATGTGTAGGTTAGGGTTGAGTTTTCTTTCCATTAGAGTAAAAGACATGGCAGCAAAAATGGACCACAATCTTAAAACTGTCCACTTCATGAAAGAAGTATTCCAATAACACCAAAAAAAAAAAATTAAAATGATTTATTGATTTAAACAAATTATTAGTGAAACTATGTCCCTCTCCTAGGTGCAGTCATTTATTCTAAATATATAGCTTGAAAATAGTTGCTGTTGCCTTCTCTTGTGATAAACCTAGTGAATACTAAAGAAGACCATGGTCTCTATATGTGAATTAATTATTTTGTAGAAATCTGTGGAGTCTAAAACAATTGCATGAGTGTAAGGGAAGTCAGGAGTTGTCTTAATATATTTAAGGGTTTATTTATTTATTTTAATAAATACAAGTGCCCTTTTTTTTCCACTTGAGCCCCTGCCCCCCAAAATGTCTGTGCACGTCCCTGCATGTTAGTATTGTAATTTTACTGTTGTTCTGTAAAATAAAATAAAAATAAAACAATTATTATTATTGTTGTTATAAATATTATTAATATTTTATTATTATTAATAATAAAGTCAGTAATATTAGCAATTCTATTGATATTTTATTATAACATATTGTATTATAATAAATTATTGTTATTATGACTATTTGCAGTACTTAAGTGTATTATTGCAAATGAAAAGATATATTTCTTTATTAATTTAATAACAAAAATATCTGTCATATTTACTTTTTTTTGGGGGGGGGGGGGGGTATTCTTTTTTTACTTACCTTATTACATGCCTAAATCCTACTGCTTTATATGACTTTTGTTACAATTTTAATAAATTATTTAATGATTAGACATTATTTTTGATTATTAAAATTGAATTGAACCATCAAAAACAATCCAGAAAAATTAAAACGGAAAACACAGATTTTGGGAAACAAATAAAACAGATTTCAAAGGGTCCAACTTTGCCACATCTGATGAATGTCTCTATTTGACTGTGTTGTCATGAACAGAGGACCACACCGTCACTGAAGGTCACCTGGAGCTTGTGCGTCAGAACGTCGGTGGCAACTGGAAGCAAGTGGCTCGTAAACTGGGGCTGACCGACATAGATGTGGATACCATCGAGCATGACTATGACCGTGATGGCTTAGCAGAGAAAGTGCACCAGACGCTGGAGCGCTGGAAGATGAAGGAGGGTCTGCTGGGTATCACCGTGGGTAAACTGTGCCGTGCGCTGGAGGGCTGCATCAAATCCAGCGTCCTCCTGCAGCTGCTGTTTAAGTCTCAAGACTGTGCTGCAGTCCCCTGAAACACCACTGTAGGGTTGTGTCATAATTACTTTCTTCACTGGAGGGTTGGATTGGATGGGGTGAAACAGGGAACTCTCCCAACCGTTATCAAAAGGTGAACAATTACAGGGCTGTGCAGTATTTTTGACAGAATAACATCCATCGATGTTACACAGTGTATTCATTTTTACTGGACTGGACACATGTAGGATGCTACAGAATAATGATTACAATTCTTTATAATGCTGTAAACACATGATAGCATGTCTTTCTGCCATGTAATTTGAGTTCATATTAAACTCCTACAATCTGTTTTTGGTAACTGACATTCTCCTGAATTTGATCAGTTGAATCAACCTTTTTTTTCAAGGATTACATGTTATGATTGTAGGATGCTGTATTTTGATTTTTCTGTTTAGGGATTTCTTTAAAATGAAATGCTGGTATAAAGATGGGTGACAAATTAAATGAAAAACCAACATACAAGAAGTATAGAGTTGGGTCACCACATGTTGCCAGAAGAAACACCTTTTCTTCAAAAAGATATTCACTCACTTGGTCTTTTGATGGTGGTAGTGTGGAGCACTGTCTGCATGAGTCCAAAATATTCTGATGTATAAACATTGTGTACGCACAAAATGGGCATTGATATGCTTATGCATCACTCATTAACTGATGTGAGCAAAGTAATGAAGTAAACAAACTCTACATTTGAATATCCCAGGTTTTGCTATCCAGGATCAGGTAATCCATCTTACTTTTGTGGTGGTTTTTCAAAGCACAATTGGATTGGATCACTCTGATCCAGATACATACTTTTTCAGTTGACCAAATCTGGAATTAGCAGATTCACTAGTTATTTAACTAGTTATTATAGTTTATAAAGTTTTTTGGGGGTGAACTATCCCTTTAACGGTTAAAGGGTAAACTAATCAAGAGCAAAATATAAATGTGTGCATACATTACATTATTCAAATGTTTTATTTTTTGACCAGTTTTAGAGTTTTAGATTTTTGTTCCTGAAATCCACCCTTCTGCTGAATCAGGATAATCCAGATTTTTTTGGATCAGAGGTATCTTACTAAAACATTCTGAACAACCCAAACTGACTATTTGATCCAAGATTGGATTTTGTGATCTAATCTGATATCAGAATCTTTCTAACACTTTACAATAAGGTTAACATGAACTAATAATGAACTGCACTTCTACAACATGTAAATTTCAACATTTACTAATACGTTATTAAAATCAAGAGTTGTATTTGTTAACATTAGTTAATGCACTGTGAACTAACAAACAATGAACAGCTGTATTTTTATTAACTAACGTTAACAGATTAACAAATACAGTAACAAATGTATTGCTCATGGTTAGTTCATGTTTGTTAATACATTAATTAATGTTAACAAATGAACCTTAATGTAAAGTGTTACCAGAATTTTTTTTCTTTCTTGTGAACAGCACATTTTCATGACTTGATCCAATCGGATAGCTGAAATCCGATCAGATTTCTTTTGAGCAACTGGGCCCCGATTACTGGAAGATAACACTCCCATGTGGATAGAAATGCTTCATCATAGGATAAAGCTGATAAGCTTTGTATTGGTCTGCTGTAACACAAACCATGCCAGCAAAATGCCCTCTGCAGGATAACAGCCATTTTTGTCATCCATCTGTATATCTAAATGTTTTTGAAAAAGTATCATTCCAAACTGTTTTATTAAAAAGTTAACCTATTTCTATTATGAAATCATTTGCTGTTTATTGTCTTTATAGTTCTGCTTTATATAGAAAAGTGCCCTTGAATATAGCTGGAGTTCAGAATAGGGTATATACACAGCGTATAAGACTAAGCACCCTTACTTAGTTAGTTGTGTGTGTGTGTGTGTGTGTGTGTGTGTGTGTGTGTGTGTGTGTGTGTGTGTGTGTGTGTGTGTGTGTGTGTGTGTGTGTGTGTGTGTGTGTGTGTGTGTGTGTGTGTGTGTGTGTGTGTGTGTGTGTGTGTGTGTGTGTGTGTGTGTGTGTGTGTGTGTGTGTGTGTGTGTGTGTGTGTGTGTGTGTGTGTGTGTGTGTGTGTGTGTGTGTGTGTGTGTGTGTGTGTGTGTGTGTGTGTGTGTGTGTGTGTGTGTGTGTGTGTGTGTGTGTGTGTGTGTGTGTGTGTGTGTGTGTGTGTGTGTGTGTGTGTGTGTGTGTGTGTGTGTGTGTGTGTGTGTGTGTGTGTGTGTGTGTGTGTGTGTGTGTGTGTGTGTGTGTGTGTGTGTGTGTGTGTGTGTGTGTGTGTGTGTGTGTGTGTGTGTGTGTGTGTGTGTGTGTGTGTGTGTGTGTGTGTGTGTGTGTGTGTGTGTGTGTGTGTGTGTGTGTGTGTGTGTGTGTGTGTGTGTGTGTGTGTGTGTGTGTGTGTGTGTGTGTGTGTGTGTGTGTGTGTGTGTGTGTGTGTGTGTGTGTGTGTGTGTGTGTGTGTGTGTGTGTGTGTGTGTGTGTGTGTGTGTGTGTGTGTGTGTGTGTGTGTGTGTGTGTGTGTGTGTGTGTGTGTGTGTGTGTGTATATGAAGAGTTCAGATGCAATAGCCTCTAAATGCCATCTGAAATTTTCTTGTAATGAGCATTTTTATCAAGCATGTATGTTTATGTTCAGTTATATTACTTTAATGGCAATGAAAAGGCACTTAGAGGCTTTTGCATCTGAACTCTTCATATATATATGTATATGTATAATGCATGTTGGCCACGATTAATGGCATCCTTTTATTCAATGCTTTTTGCAACCTTCTTTTGCCAAAATAACAGCTCTGAGTCTTCTCTGATCTCCAAACTCATGAGGCAATATAGACAGAGACCATTCCTCCATACAGAATCTCCAGATCCATGTTGATACACTCTAATCTTCAGTTTTCTATAAGGTTCAGGTCAGGGGACTGGGATGGTCATGGCAGAAGCTTCATTTTGTGCTCAGTGACTCATTTTCATTTTGATGTTTGTTTTGGATCATTGTCCTGATGGAAGATCCAACAATGGCCCATTACTAGATTTGTAGCAGAGGCGGTGAGGTTTTGATTTTTTATTTGTTGGTATTTGATAGAATATGGGATGCCATGTATCTAAACAATGGGCCCACTTTTTCAAAAGATATGGTAAACAACAAAAACAAACAAACAAAAAATCTGTCAGCTGTCAAATAAATGTCACTGTTGCTCACAGCTCTATAATTCCACAGTATATTAATGGCAATAACAACAAATATATTCAGTAGCCTAGCTAAAAGTAATTTCTCACAATTGCATCTCTAATTGCATGTCCAGTGTGTCCTTCATTAGGTAAGAACATTGGTGGTTGTTCTGGTTCTACATCAGGTTCAGGCCCATCAAAACTGTCATCAAGAGGGACATGACGCCTGGTGGCGATGTAATTCAAAACAATACAGGCAAGGATTATGTTGCATGCCACCTTGGGTTGTACTCGCAAGACACACAAACCATCTCTTCAGGACTCCATTTATGCATTCAATGGCATCGTGTTTTGCAATGTGAGGAGTTGAAGCGTGCCTGCTCAGGTGTGTTTGCAACTGAAAAAGGGGTCATTAGCCATGGTAGGAGTGGATACGTGCTGTCTCCCAATACTATGCTATTTGATCGGTGGGACTGAAGCTCTCTGTATAGTGCATTTCTCTTAGAATACATGCATCATGAACAGACCCTGGCCATTTCACAACACAGTTGGTTATTATGAGGTCGACGTTGCCCACAAGTTGGATGTTGATGCTGTGCCTCCCCTTTCGATTGACATACTCCTACTCCCTTTCACAAGGTTTTTGGATATGCACATGAGTACAATCAATAGCACCAATAGTGCTAGGCATGTTCCCCATTTGAAAAAACTTGTGCTTGGTCTGAGCTGTCTGGTCATCCTTGGGAAAAGAAACAAATTGATTGATCAGACTGCCCAGTGCTACTGACATAGCCTTCACCACATTAATCATGGTTGCTTTTCTCACTCCCATATTGTCACCAATTACTTGGTAGAAAGTCCCACATGCAAAAAAGCGCAGAGCGATTAAGCACTCTTCCTCCGCAGATAAAGCATGACTCCTTTGGGTTTGGTGTTGGAGTGTTGGCCTGACAAGATCAGGATCAACATTATGTCCCTGAATGAGTGCAGTTTTAGTGTATTTAATTCAACAGCTCTGCTTGAATGGTTGTGAAACCCTTTAGAATTTTCTATATTTCTGTAAAAATATGACCCAAAAGATCATCAGATCTTCACAAAAGTCCTAAAAGTAGACAAAGAGAACCCAGTCAAACAAATGAGACAAACATATATACTTTGTCAATTATTTATTGAGAAAAAATATCCATTATTACATATCTGTGTGGCAAAAGTATTAGCAGTTAAATCAAAAAATTCTATTTTTGTCTCATCCGTCCACAAAACATTTCCAATGAAACAAAACATTTCCATTTTCCAATAGCCATCTGTTTGTCCACATGATCTTTAGCAAAATGCAGACAGGCAGCAATGTTCTTTTTGGAGAGCAGTGACTTTCTCCTTGCAACTTTGCCATGCACAACATGGTTGGTCAGTGTTCTCCTGATGGTGGACTCGTGAACATTAACATCTGTCAACATGAAAGAGGCCTTTAGTTGCTTAGAAGTTACCCTGGGATCCTTTGTGACCTAACAGACTGTGTCATGTCTTGCTTTTGGAGTGATCTTTGCTGGTCGACCTTGGGAGGTTAGCAATTTCCTTCAATTTCCTCCATTACACAACCTGTCTGACTGTGGATTCCAAACTCTTTAGAGATGGTTTATAACCTTTTCCAGTCTGATGAGCAACAACAACTCTTTTTCTGAGTTCCTCAGAAATCTCCTTTGTCTGTACCATGATTCACTTCCAAAAACACATGTTGTGGGGATAAGAACCGTATCAACTCTGTGAAACATGGTGGTGGTTGGGACTGTGGTGGTGGTTGGGAATGAATACTGAATTATACCAGCAAATTCTAAAGGAAAATGTCAGGACATCTGTCCGAGAACTGAAGTTCAAGAGAAAGTGGGTCACGCAGCAAGACAACAAGCCCAAGCACACAAGTCGTTCTACCAAATAATGGTTAAAGAAGAACGAAGTTAATGTTTGGAATGGCCAAGTCAAAGTCCAGACTTAATCCAATTGAAATGGTATGGAAGGACTTGAAGCAAGCAGTTCATGTGGAAATCCACCAACATCCCAGAGTTGAAGCTGTTCTGTACCGAGGAATGGACTAAAATTCCTTCAAGTCATTGTGCAGGACAGATCAGTAGTTACCGGAAACAGACCAGATACTAAGAGAAAGATTTCACATACTTTTGCCACTCACAGATTTGTAATACTGGATATTTTTTCTAAATAAATAACAACAAAGTGTATATTTTTGTCTCATTTGTTTGAGTGGGTTCTCTTTGTCTACTTTTAGGACTGTAATGTAAACATATGATGATGTTTTGGGTCAATATCCTCCTTGCCTTGCATTAAGAAAATATAGATACAAGTCCTCTTCCAGATTCATAACATTTCCTGTTGACTGGAACTTCTTAATTATTGCCCTGATGGTGGAAATGGACATTTTCAAAGCTTTAGCTATTTTCTTATAGTGACTTTCTATTTTGTGAAGCTCAACAATCTTTTGCTGCACATCAGATCATATTCTGAAGTTCTTATAGTGGTGGATGATTCAGGGAATTTGGCCTTTGTGTTTCCTGTGAAACAGGAAGCCATGGCTGGGTAGTTTCATGTTCACCCTGGTGTGCTAAAATGTAAATATGAAGGGGGAATATATCTTAGAGATATTTTACTCCTAAGAATTTGTAGAGGTGCCAATAATTGTGGTCAATGTGTATTAAAGAAACACATTTATTTCATAATGTGATTTTACCATATGGAATGTTAATATGGAATTTGAATTGGAATCACAGGAAATGGAACTGAATAGCAATTCATTGAGTTCAACACAGTCACAACTGGAGTTTTACTAGTCCAAAACTAGTTTGGAACAAAACTTTCAATTTTGACTAAATATGCCTATTTATTCTATGGTTTATTATGGCTGCCATACTGACTTTTGAAAATTGTTATGAACCCAAAAACATAATAAATAAATAAATAAAAAACTGTTGTTCCAATCTTATATTTAAAAAAATAAATAAATAAATATTTACAAATAATTCAATATTACACTGATTCCATTCAAAGTGATTAAATCTCCATCTATATAAAGAAATAAAGAACTTGTGGCTCTTACACTAATTATTAAATAAAAATAAATACATATCAATAAATATAAATAAATTATCATTTAAATTTAAAATGCCTGTTGAGGCAGTGTATGTTCCAGAATGAGAATGTGAAATCATCACCTGTCTCTACGCTGCCCACCAGTGGACAAATCTGGAACTACCTGGAAAGTTTAATTAACCGGCTGGTGCTGATGAACATGAAGTATAAAGCAGAAGGAGATCTGCTCAGTCACCTGCACAATGGAGAAAGAGGGAAGCGGCTTTGCTTTGACACTGGACACTCAAGACTTTTCCCCAGAAGAACTGTCAGTCAGGCAGGTGGGCAGAAAGCTGCAGGTCAGCGGAAAGAGCCAGAAGCAGCAGGAGGATCATGGGAAAGGCTTGTACTCGTGCAGAATCCGAGAGTTTAGACAAGTGATCTGCCTGAAGGAGTGAATCCTGTGGCGGTGATCTGCTGCTCAACAGCTGATAGAAAGCATACAGGCTCCAGTAAATCAGCGATCTGAAGGAGACTAGAGGATGGTTTAATGTCTGTGAAGCTGTGAAGACAGCAAAGACACAAAACAATGCCTCTGAAACAGATATGCCTCTATATAAACAGAAAATGCCTCTGCTGGACCCTCTTGAATGCATGCAGTGACCTTTAGTTTGATATAAATCATGTGTTCAGGTTAATTTGTTTTGAAGTCTTTTATTATATCAGTAAACTAAGAACTTTTTCTTATTTGTGGTGTTTTTCACTCATTTGGATAAAAATAAAAACTGCATAAATTGACATTCCTCATTGTTTAATGCTTCTTCTTTAATTTTTTTTTTTTTTTTTTTTTTTTTTTTTTAAATAGGATGGAATGGGAGACCACAACAAATTCCTATTTGCTCCAATAAACAAAACCCACTATTGTCTTTCCACTTTTCAAAAGAGAAAGAAGATGAAAAAGGTCCATACAGATTGAATTACTGGTGTAAAACAACTCACCAGATGTTCTGTTCAGATCTGGACTTCATCGAGTTTATCAATATTTTGAAACCTATTAATATTAATATACTGTATATTTAAATCCTTTATTTAATTTTTTGTGATCTTTGATGTTCTAAAGGTAATTTTGTAATTCCGCCTTTATTTAAATATAATAAAGAAAATTCTTATGTAAAACTGTTAAAAAATAATTTATACATTCGATTTAGGCTGTTGTTACACTGAAAAGGTAGTTACATGTTACATGGATGTCTGTTTATGTCTTGTGGTTGTATCATTGAAACAATATTTTAACCTTAACAAATTGGCCCCAGCATTCCCTTCCATTGTGTTTTACTGTATGGTACCAGTACCGCAGGAGTGAATTTAAAGGCATACAGAGCAGTCTGCTCTCTGATCACTCTTGCAGTATTTTGATATCATACACCGATCGACCTGTGCAGCGCTGCTTCGAATCAAACAAGCCTATTGAAAAACAATAAACACTTTCATCTTGCTTTTGGATGCTGGTGTTTGTGAATGCAATCGTGTGAAATGCTTCTGGGAGGTCATTATACCAAATGATTCTGATGACAGACATTGGCTCAGGCATTTCAGAATTTAAAACCAACATTTGAGATGCTGTGCAATGATCCACTGGTTAGTCCAGATTTTTGCTGCACATCGAGGGATTTATTCAGTAAATTCCATCATAGTTCATCCATATCGATAAAAAAGAAATCATCCTCAATTGAGCGCATACATTTTTGTATGCACATTTATAGAATTTATGCATATCCCATTTTTTCCTGTGATTGACAGAGTATTTTATCTATCTTATAGAAAACAATTGTAGAACTGGTTTGCTTACTATAAAAGCTAAAAGTGTTTTGAGGCCTCTTGGCCTATGTGACTCTAAGGGTCAGATGTGTCTGAGAAGTTAACTTGGTCACTAAGCATATTTTGCTGGTAATTTTCCACCAGACAACAGATAGCTGTGAAATGAATAAGATCAATATTAGGGGTGTCATGTGAAGGCTTCTTGCCTCTGGGGAGCGTTGATTGGTTTTGATACAATGTTTCATTTTGCCTATGGGAAATGGGTTGACCATCAATTGGCAGAATTCCACCACGAGAGATTAAGGCACCTGTAGAGCACCTGTAAATGAGATCATAGAAAAGAACTGTAGGGGTGGATCTTACACTGTTTTAACAGATAAGAATAATGTATAAAAACTGTGCCCTGGCTAGAGAGATTTAGATGTGGAGCTGGCATTTCACTTTGTTGCTTGTCAATAAAGTTAATCTCCTGGGACCTGGAAATTCGACTTTCTTTGAGACAAGAACTGAAGAAACATCAAATTTGCCACAACATGATATGCGCATAAAAACAGGTGGATGAAAACAACTATTGAATCATTATTTTCTTGTTTATCACTGTAAACCCTTTTTGAAACAATATGTATTGTATAAAGCACTATACATTAAGGTGACTTGACCGTCCTGTCCATGTTTTAAAAACTGTTTTATGTTATGCTAGTAAAAGTGTCATTGATCATGCAGAGACCCATCAATGTTTCTGTTGACTATCAATAACATCTATCAAAATTTTAGGTTTAGTTAATCAGGCATACTCTTATTAATTCCTTCATGAGTTTAATCAGAAATAATCAAGAACATGTAATCAGAAATATAAAAATGATGTGGCCACAATGGCTATTGTAACAGGTTCATTCTCGACTAATGGCATATCTGGAGTTTGTCTGTCTGTGATTGTTGTATTTTTTTTCCGAATGTCAGTTCGTCCTCATTTGCACTTTGATCACCGTGACTTTGGACAATGTCTTTTCACGTGAGTCAGCAGATTGCTGGATTGGGTGAATTTCCTCCCACAGAGAGGGCAGTGATATGGCCTTTCTCCAGTGTGCACTCGCTCATGTCTCTTCAGGGCTCCCGAATGACTGAAACTCCTTCCGCAATGTGAACATTTGTACGGTTTTTCTCCGGTATGAACTCGCTGATGCATTTTCAAGGCATTGGCTGTAATGAAGGCGCTGCCGCACTCAGAGCACACATGATCTCTCACCCCGGTGTGTATATTCTCATGATCTTTGAAAGTGCAGAGGCGTGAAAAACTCTTGCCACAGACAGAACACAAGAAAGGCTTCTCGTTTGAATGAATTGACAGGTGCGTTTTTAAGTGTGACGCCAAAATAAATTTCTTACCGCACTGATCACATGTAAATGGCCTTTCGCCAGAGTGATACCGCAGGTGACCTTTGACATCCGTGGCCCGTTTAAAAGTCTTCCCGCACTGAAGGCATGTGAATGGCCTGGCTTCTGTTCTCTTAGTTCTTTCTTTGTCAATGTTCTGTGATGAACTGAATGATTTTTCTCCAGCTGTCAAATGCTGAGACTTCTGATACTGATGGTCCGTTTCACGGTTACACGCCGCTTCATTCGGTTCTTGATTTTCCTCTGTTTCTTCTGCTGAAATGAATAAATTATATTGTCAAAACTCAATTCGATCAACTCATTTCGATCTACTTGGTTATGATACCAGTTTTAATGCAATTTTCATTTTACGTGCATTATGATTTTCTTTCGTGTCACCACATAATTTATCTGGTGACTGCATTCTTCAGCAGCCAACAAATGAATCAAGATTGGACACAAACCTTTTTCTTCCTCATTTTTATCTTCATTTTTTATTTGCGATGGTTCTGGATCGCTCATGTCTTCAGGCTCCACTTTAATAAACAGCAACTTAACAGTATTATGCTATGAAGATCCCAGTTGTTACACCTAGTTTTTCCTGGTTGACTGGATACACTTCTTCACTTGTAGGATGATAAATCTATTCAGAATTTACAGGTGAATTGCACTAAAGGTGCCAGGCCTAAGGAAAACACAAAACAGTAATTGAATTTACACAAGGCAAGCATACCGTTATTTACATAACCTGTTTTTATTTTGATAGAGACTATCAGTCTTTATGCATTTACATTTATATTTTCCACACATTTTTTTTTAACATTGTTTAATAGCATACTTCACAAAATGAAATGACAAAATATTTACACAAAACAAAAACATTAAGTATGTAAGTAAATGTAAGTACAGAAACAAATGTTGGTAATAAAACAAAATAGGTATATTAAGACATTTACTCAAGCAACATTTCTTAAATTAAGTTTCATATTTAAAATTCTATGTTCAAACATCTCATCTGAAATCATCACAATGTCATTTTGTGTGAGTCGAATCTTATATTGTTAACAACTTACTGGTTTAACTCGTACGTGTATCTTCTTCAGTGACTTGCTCTTTTTATACAATTTAAGTCATTGGTTTGTTCGAGAGTTACTGTGCACTTGGTCTGTTTGTGAACATTGTATATTGAATATTGTGAGTTAATTGATATCAAATTTAAGTCTAGGACCCTTGGAGCTCGGCCGATACGGACATATTATTACTGAATTACCCATTTACTTACTGCTGGCATTTCCAGCAGCGAAATCATGCGTTGATTTAATCAGATTAATGTCAGAGCTCTGCTGGTTATATGGAAAGTCTTGTTACAATAGTGTCAGTAGCAGTAACATCAGCGCAGGTCCGTAGGCTACTTACGATAGTTGTTACTGGGCCATCAGTTTTTACGTGGTAATTTATTCCAATGCCATTAAAAACAATGTTCATTGCATTAAAACCAAACTAAGGATCCGCAAAGAAAACCTCGTAAAATAAAAATCCCAAAACTCTTTTATGGACTTTCGTTAGATTAATGTGATTTTGGCATAAACTCCTCCCAGTGTGCGCGTTTGTTGTGACTGGATCATGTGATCAATCGTCCAACTCACGTGATTCAAATCATCTCTCGCGTTATTTTGGATTTCACACGTATGCTTTAACTCTCTTATTGTCGTTCACAATGTTTTCCAAATAACATACAGAGAATATTTGCACAAAAGGGTCTGCGTGATACTTTTATAGGAGAGGAAAATACAGAGAGATTTTTGCCTGTAGCCTACACTTCATTTATCACAGTTCATGAAAATAAACATAATTTGGTTATATGTAGGCTAGCCTACTAGCTATGTATTTAAACCAAATTACGCTTATTTTCTTATTAAACATCGCAACAGACATTTATCAATAAGTTTAGCTAGTTAGGCTACTTTTAAATTACATTTTATTGATTAATATTTAGGTTATAAATGCACTTGGATGTGTTATACTACATTGTAATATGCATATATTCCTAATTAATAAGAGTTATTGATGACTTGGTGAATAAGTCTTTCCTTCTACCAAGTAACAAACTTGGATGAGATGATGACCGTGGAAATGTTCATTGTACTATAGTATAATAATACTAAAACAAATCTTTAACATGTGTTAGCCATTTCCCCATAGCCTAAGTGTTATAGCCTATTTGTTGTTTTTAACATACAAAAATTCTATTACTTAAGCCTAACGGAAAGCAATTTTCTTTAAATGTAGTTGAAATAATTTGAAAAGATATAGCTAAAAGGCCATTTTCTGTTGCTTGAGATGTTTAATAGGTCTGTAAAATATAAGAATTTTTAAATTGTGAGAAGTGGAACAAGCAATGGCTTATTACGCCTGCTCCTTTTTGAAGTAGTGGGCTTTTTGAAAGTGATTAGAGAGCAGAAAGCCTAAATTGCTCTCTTAGTACTTTGATTTATTTTGATCTCAAAAAGGTGAATTTTCACTAAAAGGTGATGAGTTTCAATCTATGTGCATTGTGAAGGGCCAGTGTCAAGGTCCAGCACACTTCTGAATGGTTGATGCCAGTCACTTTATAATGGCTTGTGTCATTTTCTCTCATGCTAGTTTACAATTATATGAAATATCCGATTGGTAAGTGTCAATTTATGATGGCATATTCATGCTGGTTATCAAAACTATATTATATATATATTTAAATATACTGTAAAAATTATATTAAAAAGAAACAACTCTGGGATGTAATAAACCCGATTACATACCATAGGTGTGTATATGACTTTCTTCTTTCTGATGAACACAATCAGAGGTATACTAATACGTATCCTGACACATCCAAGCTTTATAATGGCAGTGAACAGGACCAACGAGTATGAAGCTGAAGTGGCACAAGCCAATGAAAACCTGATGTGCCACTATGCAGAGCAGCATGTGCCAATGGCTTTTGTGTGTAAGATGCTATATCACTCAATTTTAATATCACTAGTCCATTTTGCTCAGTCAGTTGTCTTGGAAATTATTTAGTTGATAATATATTGCAGGGGTTAATACAGTTAAGACCTGCAGACCAGTAGATAAATGAAGACCACAAATCAAGGTTACAAACAATTAAATAATGTTTTACTTAAAAGAAAGTTGTTTTAGCATTCATCAAGGAGTTTGTAGGCCGCTTCTGCTTTACAACTGAATACAGCAATAGAGGGTACGCATTGACGTCACTTTCCTGCCAGAACCCGCCCCTCAGTTGGATTGAGTGGCGAAAGAGCCTGCCAATATTTAACTGATGTGTTGTCAATACAATATATACCAACACAATACTGTATATATGGTATGATTTTACCGCAAAATTCAACATATTGACAAAATATCTGCAAATCCACATTTTGCTGCCTTGAGTCCAGTTGTTTCTGTGAATTGCAACAATCAATTTGCTTCTCTTTTCTTTAGCTTTCAGCAGTCTGTAAAAATATACCTCTGATTTCTTGTCAAATCTATTGTGTAATCGCATAAAAGCTCTTTCCCATTTTTTATGCGTTTTTCACCGGCAATCACGCTTAAAACCAACGCTGCCACTCAATGGGCATAACTGACGGTGACATCACGTGCAACTTATAGCAGCCAAGTATCAATGATTTACGCAAGTGCGCACAGGATTCTGATTTATTAACACATAGATAAACTTGGAAAATCTCCAACATGGCCTTCATGTTTGTAAATCAGTTGTCAAATTGTAAAAGAGTCTTTCAGTTCAGAATGTCACGCAACAGCATATTCATAGTTCTATCCTCTCATATGGGCCTTTCAACCCCTGCACAGTTGTTTAATCTCTCACCTTGCTGCCGCCAGTCCAAATCCTATAAAGGACAGAGAAAGAGACAGAACACACACACACACACACACACACACAACTCTTCCTCAAGTAAAAGCTAATGGTCTTTTCCCCAAAACAGAAAAAAAGAAAAAAATTTACACAATTAGAAGTTTGAACAATATTCTTATTTTTTTCTTATTCATTCTTAGTAAAATATGAATCAAAGAGACTATAATTAGAGACTAGAGATGGGTTTCCCTGTGAGCTTTGAATTTCTCAAGTCAATTAGATCAAAATCCCCCATCAAACTGGATGGAAATCTTATATGCAATTCAAATACGTACATCTTAATATTGTGCCTAAATATGAGTGAAGAAAATAGTAGCATTTTTCAATATCATACCTAGGTTTATGAATCAATAATCTACTTACTTTATTACTGCCCCTCATTTTTGGGTTTTTGGGTGTTACTTTAAATGTCATACCATTTACACAGTTTCCACTTCTTTGCCTAGTGAGCAGAGTATTTTTCTATGAGTCTGTAGATTTCTGGAGGAGCTGAACCTCTTCCCACATAAAAGGCAGTGATACGGCTTCTCTGCAGTGTGCACGCGCTCATTTGTTTTCAGGGATTCTGAGCACTTGTAGTGTTGTTCTTCTTTGTGATTTCTTTGGTGCATTCTCAATTCACGAGTTTTAGTGAAGGCTTCACCACACTCATGAGCGTTTACACTCTTATGTGTTTCCTGATGCTTCTCATTCCCATTCATCTTCAGGTGTTTTTTCAGTGCTGATGGGGATTTAAAGCACAGATGAGTTTTAAGACTGACTACCTGTATGAAACTCTTTCCACACTGGTCACACGCATAAGGCCGCTCTCCAGTGTGAATCCGCATATGCACGTTAAAACTTTCTTTACGTTTAAAACCCTTCCCGCACTGCTGGCACGTGAAAGGCTTCTCTCCAGTGTGAACTACCATGTGAATCTTCAGGTGTGATTTTTGCGAAAACCTTTTTCCACATTGAAGGCATGTGAAAGGTTTCTCCTGAGTATGAATTCGCATGTGCAAATTAAAGCTTGCTTTACATTTGAAGTTGTTTCCACATTGATGGCAGGTGAAAGGCTTCTCTCGGGTGTGAACTCTCATATGAATCCTCAGGTTACCTTTCTGCGTGCAAGCCTTTCCACACTGAAAGCACGTGAAGGGCTTCTCTCCAGTGTGAATTCTAATGTGATTCTTAAGGATTTTCTTCTCTGTAAAACTCACTCCACACTGCTGACATTTGAAAGGCTTCTCTCCGGTGTGAATTCGCACATGCATAGTAAGGTTACCTTTGCAAGCGAAACTCTTTCCACAATGATGGCATGCAAACGGCTTCTCTCCAGTGTGAATTCTCATGTGTGTGTTCAGGTTTACTTTCTGTGTGAAGCTCTTTCCACACTGAAGACACGTGAATGGCTTTTCTCCAGTGTGAACTCTTATGTGATTCTTAAGGATCCTTTTCTCTCTGAAGCACTTTCCACACTGAGGGCATGTGAACGGCTTCTCTCCATTGTGAATTCTCATGTGCATATGAAGCCTTTCTTTGCGTGTGAAACTTTTCCTACACTGAACGCATGTGAAAGGCTTCTCTCCAGTGTGAACTCTTAAGTGCCTCGTCAGGAATCTTTTTTGAGTGAAAATCCTTCCACACTCTGAACAAGTGAATGACCTTTTGGCTTCTTTTCGTTCTGGCTTTTCTTGGTTCAAATGCCTGTCAGTCTGTATGCAACTTAAAGATTTTTCTTCAGTATTGAAATTAGAAGAATTCTGATAGTAATGGTGCTTGTCGTCAAGTTCATTCGGTTCTTCACTTTCTTCTTTCACTTTCATTAAGCCTAAAGTGATAAGAAACAAAAAGTCAAAATTCATTCCAAGATATGGACAAGTTCTTTTAAGGCCATGATATTCTCAAAACAAAGTTCTTTTCCATTTTTCACTAAGGAGCTGGAAATACCTTGTAGCGATATAATGTAAACGAACATCCCGATGCCGCCAATGCTGCTCAGAGTGGCGTTTAGATGAACATGTAAATGTAAATATGTGCCAGCTCTGCAATTCAGGGACTGTATTCACAAAACATCTTAAGGCTAAAAGTAGCTCCTAACTTGCCAATTTAGGAGAAACTCTTAAAAATAATGGGCATGTCAGTCCTAATTTTAGGAGTCCTAAATTTTTGCTCTAGGAGTACTTCACAAAGCATTTTAGCGCTAAAACTAGCTCCTAAGTCTGTGAAAAGTTAGGAGTAGTCAAGAGGACTCCTAAGTCACTAAGACCAAATCACAAACAGTCCTAATCCATCCAAAGACACTACACCATTGAGGCAATAGCAATTGAGCCTTGGGTGCTGAACTTTTTCTTCATAAATGCAATACATTTTGATTTATATTATAAATATTGATATACATTTCGAGGGAACGCCTCCCAAAACTCGTGCGTGAGTATTGGAACACGAGTGTTTACCACCGGCATTCGCTGTGTCGTGTTAGTGGATTCATTATGTCGGACTCACCGCAGGTAACTCATAATCTGCAGTTGTTACTCCTGTCTCCTGACAAAAACATTGCATGCGGCACCTGTGGAGTGTGGAAAGTTACTGGAGCGCGCAGCCGCACACGTCTCTCACAAGGAACGTCATGGCAGTGACTGACAAGCCAGAGGGCCAACGTGCACGTCTCTCACAAGGAACGTAATGGCAGTGATTGACAAGCGTAAACGATTGGCTGATGTTTTGGCTGATGTTTGTATATTAATATTATTCCTTTCAGTGCAGCTAATGAATAGTCTTTTATCAGTTAGTAAAGACAGTTTCAAGTAATATTGCAAAAATGTATAAAACAAAACACCCTCTGTAGCACCTTTAAAGGGTTAGTTCACCCAAAAATAAAAATTCTGTCATTAATTACTAACCCTCATGTCATTCCACACCCATAAGACCTTCGTTCATCTTTGGAACACAAATTAAGATTTTTCATACAATCCGATGGCTCAGTGAGGCCTGCATTGCCAGCAAGATAATTAACAATTTCATTGACCAGAAAGCTACTAAAGACGTATTTAAAACAGTTCATGTGACTACAGTGTTTCAACCTTAATGTTATGAAGCGTCGAGAATGCTTTTTGTGTGCCAAAAAACAAAACTTTATTCAACAATATCTAGTGATGGGCGATTTCAAAACACTGCTTCAAGAAGCTTCGAAGCTTTGCAAATCTTTTGTTTTGAATCAGTGGTTCAGAGCATATGGAAGTAAAATAATGCCATACGTTTTTGAAACAAAAAGCATCTTGAATTGCACTACTTGATAAAAATATGCATTGCATTAACCATGCTTGTATTTTAATGCATTGTATTTTTAGGGCTCGCATTTTTATGGGCTGAAAATCATCATGGTTGTATATTTTAGGGATGCTCCGATACGCCTTTTTGGCTTCCGATACTGATACCTGGGATTCAGTATCGGCCTATACCGATCCGATATTCAAGTAATAATAAAAAAATGTGTGTTACGTCATGGACGTATTATTGTTTTGTGTGTGTATACATTTATTGTAATGTATTGTTGTATGTAGTGCACGGTCTCTCTCTCTCTCTGACTCCTTCATCCATGACTCAGGACTTGTTTTTCATGAATGTTTGAGTCATACATGACAAACTAAATATAATTACACATAAATATATACTATAAAATTAAAAAGACATTTCTTTTAAATTTATAGTGGAGTTTTTTTAATGAGGCAGCAACATATTATATATAGGACAGAACAAAAAATGCTATTAATCTTTCATTGCGCAAAAGTAATAATATGAACGGCTACCATGCAGAGCGGCACAAAGCGCAAATGCGCATCCCGTGTGCAGAATGATGCGCTTGAAGCAACATGGACTCACAGTGCGCAGCGGCAGCGCTCCGCATTGAAAAGTTAAAAGCACAAATATATTGATGGGTATTGTATTACTGGTATCTTTGTCTACAGATGATGTATAATAATAGGAACAGTGAATCATCTTGGAGGGAGTTTCATTGTGTTGACTGTCGTAACCGAACGTGACACGCAGTTTGAAGGCTGAATTGACAGCCGCAGCGGAGGGAGGCATTTACGTGAAGTTCGTGAACTTTAATTTAACGACTTAAATATTTAGCTGTACCTCAAATTAAACTATGGAATGGCTTCAGAACACTTGGTATATAGTGCAAGGAAACTTTATAGTGCTTTTTAATGTTTTTGTGCCTTTTGTGGGGCTTAACAATAAGACCGTCAGAGAACTGATCTGAAAAGTATTCTTCTGTCAAAGCGGTTTCACATTCATTTATTCACTCAGTCTGTCTGAATAAATGAAAATAACTAGAAAAAAAAAGGATAGTACACCTCACAGTCACTGTATGATATGCTGAAATGCAAAATAAATGTCTGCCTGAATAATAATAATAAAACAGGCCTATATAAATAAATATAAATGAAAATTTATATATTTCACAGCCCAATTTCACCTGAAAATTATAGTAGCCTACACCTCGGACCCTGTCACTGTATGATATGCTGAATTCCAAAACAAAAGTCTCCCAGAGCAAATGGGGGAAAAAAGGCCTAAATAAATAAATATAAATAAAAATTTAACAGGCCAAAGTCACCTGAAAATGATAGTACACCTCACAGTCTGACACTGTCTGCTGCTAAATTCCAAAATAAAAGCCCTCCAACACTCATATATACAATGTTTTGTCCATACATTTATAAAACTAAGGAAAGTCCTAGTTTCCACAGACCAAATTCACTTCAGATGGAGAGTACACCTTCTCACGGTGTCAACTACACAGTTTCATGACATTCTGATGTTCTATTCCAAAATAAAAGCCCACCAAACTTCATATCTATGCACTTTTGTCTATACAGGTGCTGGTCATATAATTAGAATATCATCAAAAAGTTTATTTTTTTTAACTATTTCCATTCAAAAACACACACAGCCTGATATATTTCTTTTAATTACGAAGATTATAAATGACAACTAAGGAAAATCCCAAATTCAGTATCTCAGAAAATTAGAATATTACTTAAGCCCAATACAAAGAAAGGATTTTTAGAAATCTTGGCCAACTGAAAAGTATGAACATGAAAAGTATGAGCATGTACAGCACTCAATACTTAGTTGGGGCTCCTTTTGCCTGAATTACTGCAGTAATGCGGCGTGGCATGGAGTCGATCAGTCTGTGGCACTGCTCAGGTGTTATGAGAGCCCAGGTTGCTCTGATAGTGGCCTTCAGCTCTTCTGCATTGTTGGGTCTGGCATATCACATCTTCCTCTTCACAATACTCCATAGATTTTTTTATGGGGTTAAGGTCAAGCGAGTTTGCTGGCCAATTAAGAACAGGGATACCATAGTCCTTAAACCAGGTACTGGTAGCTTTGGCACTGTGTGCAGGTGCCAAGTCTTGTTGGAAAATGAAATCTCCATCTCCATAAAGTTGGTCAGCAGCAGAAAGCATGAAGTGCTCTAAAACTTCCTGGTATACGGCTGTGTTGACCTTGGACCTCAGAAAACACAGTGGACCAACACCAGCAGGTGACATGGCACCCCAAACCATCACTGACTGTGGAAACTTTACACTGGACCTCAAGCAATGTGGATTGTGTGCCTCTCCTCTCTTCCTCCAGACTCTGGGACCCTGATTTCCAAAGGAAATGCAAAATTTACTTTCATCAGAGAACATAACTTTGGACCACTCAGCAACAGTCCAGTCCTTTTTGTCTTTAGCCCAGGCGAGACGCTTCTGACGCTGTCTGTTGTTCAAGAGTGGCTTGACACAAGGAATGCGACAGCTGAAACTCATGTCTTGCATACGTCTGTGTGTAGTGGTTGGACACAGAGCTCTGTGAAAAGCCAGCCTCTTTTGCAATGACCTTTTGTGTCTTCTTGCCCTCCTTGTGCAAGGTGTCAATGGTCATCTTTTGGACAACTGTCAAGTCAGCAGTCTTCCCCATGATTGTGTAGCCAATGGGGACATCAAAATGTACTGAAACGATGTAGTTGACACCGTGAGAAGGTGTACTCTCCATCTGAGGTGAAATTGGTCTGTGGAAACTAGGACTTGCAGGAAACTGCAGGAAAAGCAGTAGAATACCGAGCATAATCTCCATCTGCTGTTAGTCTACCTCACCATCAGGTGGTGCAAGCGTGTTCTCGAAGAGCAGAGCAACAGTTAGAGCAAGTCATTCATTTCATTAAAACGGATTTACAGTAACAGATTTACAGTAAAATTGCCTGCTGAATATTGTAGGTTGTATTTTTAAACAGAATGGATATTTTGGAAGTGAAATCTGAAAGGTGAATATGGATTACTGCATATTTACATGAATTATCATTTGAAGCGTGTTGTATGATTTATAAACAGCAAAAATATCCCTGTATATTTGACAAATTCCAGAATTGTCAGGAAGCTGACTACCTAGATAGCGCTGTGTGTGAATGTTTTTGGTTGTCAATGAATGTGTGCTTAACATTTTGGTTTTCCCAATAATGTTAAAAAGGCAAGAATAAGGGAGAATCCACAGTGTAATAATAGTTTTACTTTCAGAAATTAATCACAGCTGTAATTACATGCAGGTATTTTTTAAATGAACATGTATACAGAATAAGTGCAGTATCAAATTATCAATTTAAACGTTAGAACATAGTAGTTACAGACATGTAATATAAAGTGAGACCGGATACCATATGCTAACTTAAATGTGAACTATCGTATGCATAACTACAGCCAACTTTGTTACATTATTGTTCCTCAGCAGTTATTAATGAATGAATCAATCAATCAAGAATTACACCAACCTCTTTGTTCCTCGGGATCTTCATCTTTCACTCTGCATGGCTCACAATAACTCATGTCTTCACTTTCTTCTTTAATAAACTCCATCGTTATAACAGTATGCCTGAATTGCAAACGTATGCACTAACTGTTACATATATCTCCGTTGTTTAATGGAGTTATTCCTGCTTGTTTTTAAAAGCATCTTCTCCACATTAGGATGCGGAGATTATATGCAATGAAACTCGCATACTAATTCAACGCAGTAAAAGTGCCTATACTGAGCTAGCTAAACTTTAAAATACGTTTGTTAGATTCGGTGGATGTACAAACAACTTTGAAGCGCGTGTTGTTGTTGCTCTTTTTCTTTTTCTTCTTCTTCTTTGGTTTATTGGCGGTTCGCATTACCGAGTGCATGCCGCCGCCTTCTGGGCTGTTGTAGAGGCGGGATCAATAAGTATCTTGTTTTTAAGGGGAAAAAGCACCTCTGGTCCAGTTAAATAGTACAAATGTTTGTTGCATTAAATCCTTGTTGCAATAAATGCCAATGGTGGAAAAAGCACGTTTTTGTGTTCACTTAGTGTTGGAATACTAGAGTTGGAATACTTGGAATACTGAAAAAATACTTTAATTTATAGTTAATACTATAGTGTTTTTAAACCATATTATAGTAAAGTACTTGAATTAATTTGTTGTGGTATTTCTATAGGTGTAATATAACATAGTAGGCTAACAAATACTTACCCAATAGTGTACTAAGTTTTCTATAACTGTATTATAAATACACTACAGTTTACAGTATTTATTACAGTTTATCAAATCACTATAGTTAATACTACAGTATGCTGTAGCATTCATTAAAAAAGTGTTGTAAATACTATAATATACAGTATACTACAATTTACTATAGTATGGTTAAAAAACACAATAGTATTTACTATAAATTACTATAGCATTTTTTCATGCCGCCAAATGCAGGTGGATTTCAGCCGTTCTGTGTAATGCAGTCACTTCTAGCCACTTTAGCGGGTTTAATTTTATATATAATATACATTTTCAGTTGTAGCTAGTCTTTTAAAGGGGTCATGAATTGAGAAATAAAATTTTCCTTGAGCTTTTGACATATAAGAGGTCATCATACTATAAGAATATCCTGTAAGTTTCAGAACTGAAAACTTCCCCATTAGTCCAAAAACAACTTTTATTGAAACCAAGGTCAGTGAATGACTCATTGTGGAATGTGCTGTTTTTTATGCCATAGTGAAGCGAAAGACTGCCTCTGTGAAAAATCAACACCTGCTTCTACATCGTATGGTGCTTTGGTGCTGCCTATACTGTCGCATTAGTGAGGGTGAGGTGAGGATACTGACTGGAATAAAATAACATTACCTTCCAAAGGATCCTAATGCTGCTCGGAATTGGTTATTTTCAACTATGTGAAAGTCTCAGCAAAGCATTACTTGTTTGTATTCTCTATACATTTCACTGTGGATTCTTTGGTAAATTATGTATGTCTGACATCAGTGTGTATTTTATAAATTCTAAATGTATTGTTTTAATGCTTATGCATATTTAAATGTATGAAACCTTAAAAAAAAAAATGTGTGGCTGAAAACACTGCATAGCTGTGATATATGACAAGAGCTGCGCGTATCCGTCTCGCAGCCAAAGCGTGAAAGCACAGCTTGAATCTGTGACGTCGCTGAATGTTCCAAAATCCCAAAGGTGGGACCGTATGCCCAGGGGCACAGAAATAAAAATCCCATATCTGGGACCGTACCGCTCAAAGGGTTAAAAGCCACCAAGCGTGCCCTCGCCTCCTTGAACTTCCCAACCACCGCCTTGATGGAAGTCCCGAAAAGCTCAAGGGGCGAGACCGGCGCATCGAGGAGAAAACCCTTCTTTTTCTCTCCGATGTCAGCCAGGTTCACAGGTGTCTCTCCGTTGCCACCATCGCCGCCATCGATCGACCGATTGCGGCAGCAGTTTGTTTGGTGGCGTGGAAAGCCAGGTCTGTGGTGCGGCACAGCTCGGCCACCGCATCAGGGAAAAGACCTTGGCCCTGGTCCAAATCTTTCAACAGATCAGCCTGTTATGCTTGAAGCACTACCATAGTGTGCAGTGCAGCACCAGCCTGACCTGCAGCCGCGTATGCCCTGCCATTCAAACGTGAAGTTGTTTTAAGCAGTCTAGTAGGCAGGGCCGGAGCCTTCAAAGTTGACGCTCCACCACCAACGAGATAGTTCACAAACGTCTCGGCGGTCGCGCGGGCTCAGTTGAAATACTCTCACTGCCCTCAACAACCATCATCTGCTCTTCAGTGTGACTAGGAGCCAAAAGAGCACTATCTGCTGAACCTGACTTGAGTCGACCTGAGTCTCCTTTCAGCCTCAGCACGAAAAGGACCTGAGCCGCCAGGTGCAGATGCCTGTCCCTCTTCCCTCGAGAAGATTGACAGGCAGATTGTGAGCATCTGCATAGGCAGACGCTCACAATGAACACAAACAGATCCCTCGAGAACTGAATGCGCATGCTACTCACTCAGGCATTGTACGCACAAGTTGTGTGTGTCCTCAGGTGCCAGAAATCTCAGACACAGATCAGCACAACACTTGAAATGCTTCTCAGACATAGTTAGTTTTGGCTTACCTTGAAACAACAATCGCAACAGACAAAACAGTCACTGAAGACGAAAAGAGGATGACATGTCCTCTAGTCGCCCCTTATATACTGTCTGGTCGCACTAGTATGACGTCATAGGCTGTCGCCGGCCAATAGGATTGGCGTGATTCGACTCGCTTTAGACACAATTTAGGGAACAATAGGGCCTTCACCCTTTCAGGGCTTGGGCCCTAATGATCACTGCCATCACACGATCGACAGGCTGTCTGTCATTGGCAACAATGCTTTCATGCGACGAGAGTGGACCGTGCTATAATCAACACTTTTTTTTTTTACAATTAGTTAATCTTGACAGCTGTAACAATAAAAACATGGTAAAGTTATCGCAGTGGGGGTTCAATCCCTAAATACTTGGAAGTACCAGTTCTACATATAAGACTTATTTTATATGCAAACATGCCAGCCAATCACAGCAGTGGGTGTTTACACTGAAGTCTCATAGCAGACACGCCTTTTTAAGCCCTCAGACCAGAGAAAAATAGATTTTACTTCTAAATTATAACAATGTTTGATGTAAAAATTGTACAAACATTACAAGTTCACGTCGGGAAACACTAGGAAATAATAAAAAAATGCAGTTCAAGACCCCTTTAAAAGCCATCTGAAAGAGCAATGTAGGGTTGTCAAAAATATTGAGTTCTTGATATATATCAATACTGAAATATCTGTAATAATAAACGCTTCCAATACCAATTTCCGCTGAGTAGATAAATGATATCAGCTGTTTTCTCACACTCTCATCTCTCCGAAAGCAAGTTGACACACAAACCTTCCTCCCCTCACTCACTCTTTTTTTTTATTTGCTCAGGATGAATATTGTTGATGTTACAGGACTTGAATTTCGGCACAGGGTTGCGTATGTTGAGTGCATGCACATAAAGCCTCCTCTCAGTACAAAATTGAGTTCTTTTTCACTGCTTATTGCGTTCTCCAAAAATCCACTTATCCAAAAGCATAACAGATGCCCTTAATTCTTTTACCAAGTCAAAATAACAAAATGGATTGGGAAAAAGAAAAAAAAAAATGTGACAGAAGACTCTCTAGGATCCATGTGCAAAGTTTATTAGAAGGGACAAACCTTTCAAAATCAGAGAGAACAATCTGAGCAGACAAATTCAAATCACAAGGTAATAAAGGGGAAACACAAATGCAGCAGGGTAGTACATGGGTAAATCCACAGGTAAGAGAAACACTCAAATGCACTTGAAAGGTACAAGACTTAGCAAGGATAGAGAAGGTTCAGGGCTTTATATTTGGTGGCTAATAAGGGCTAATGTTTGTCTGGCTATCACCAGACCAAGCTCAATTTAAAATTGAACATTGGTTTGGGGAGTCTGCTATGTATTTTCTACTGGCATCAAATGATTTTTGCAGGCTTTGCAAAAAAAAAACATGAAAGTGAGTTGTATTTACACCCACTCGAGCGATTTGTTTGCTAAACTAAAGAAGTCATTCAGGATCATCGAGAGGTTAAAAGGAATTTGATTGACGGTCGTGCTTGCCGTCGCTTCTCTATTGTCATCGTGTTATACCTGCCAATAGCGAGCAAGGTGGATAAGCCACTCTGTGATTGGTTCCCGCAAAAGTGTAACATAAGCAGTAGAAATTAATGTACAGGTTTCCAGACTGAGTTGCCGGGCAAAATCAAATCGCCGGCAGATCAGGCTGGGTTTACCCAGTGTAGGCTAATGTGGTTCAGGTACGAGTATTTTGGTGATGCTCCTTTATGTGGCAGGTGAGGGGTATGACTGGGGCAAGTGTGGATATTACAAAATATGTATGTTTAAAATATGTTTCTTACACCAACAGACAGCATAAATATCTATAGTCAAATCTGATCAACTTATTGTAAATACACTAATGCTATAGTGAATGAAAATCATGAGTACGACATGCAGTGCAATGTTGAATACAATATAGACCGATCAGGCATAACATTATGACCACCTTCCTAATATTGTGTTGGTCCCCCTTTTGCTGCAAAAACACCCCTGACCTGTTGAGGCATGGACTCCACTAGACCCCTAAAAGTGTGCTGTGGTATCTGGCAAAGGATGTTAGCAGCAGATCCTTTAAGTCCTGTAAGTTGTGAGGTGGGGCCGCCAAGGATCAGATTTGTTTGTTCAGCACATCCCACAGATACTCGATTGGATGGAGATCTGAGGAAATTGAAGGCCAAGTCAACACCTCAAACTCATTGTTGTGCTCCTCAAATCATTCCTGAACCATTTTTGCTTTGTGGCAGAGTGCATTATCCTGCTGAAAGAGGCCACAGCCACCAGGGAATACCGTTTCCATGAAAGAGTGTACATGGTCTGCAACAATGCTTAGGTAGGTGGTACGTGTCAAAGTAACATCCACATGGATGGCAGGACCCAAGGTTTTCAAGCAGAACATTGCCCAATGCATCACACTGCCGCCACCGGCTTGCCTTCTTCCCATAGTGCATCCTGGTGCCATGTGCTCCCTAGGTAAGTGACGCATACGCACCCGGCCATCCACGTGATGTAAAAGAAATTGTGATTCATCAGACCAGGCCACATTCTTCCATTGCTCTGTGGTCTAACTCTGATGCTCACATGCCCACTGGTGGTTCTTTCGGAGGTGGACAGGGGTCAGCATGGGCACCCTGACTGGTCTGTGGCTATGCAGCCCCATACACAACAAACTGCGATGCCATGTGTATTCTGACACCTTTCTATCAGAAACAGCATTAACTTCTTTAGCAATTTGAGCTACAGTAGCTCATCTGTTGGATTGGACCACAAGGGCCAGCCTTCGCTCCACACGTGCATCAATGAGCCTTGGCTGCCCATGACCCTTCCTTGGACCACTTTTGATAGATATGGACCACTGCAGACCTGGAACACCCCACAAAAGCTGCAGTTTGGAGATGTTCTGCCCCAGTTGTCTAGCCATCACAATTTGGCCCTTGTCAAACTTGCTCAAATCCTTACACTTTCCCATTTTTCCTGCTTCTAACACATCAACTTTGAGGACAAAATGTTCACTAACTGCCACCCTCTAACAGGTGTCGTGATGAAGAGATAATCAGTGTTATTCGCTTCACGATCATAATGTTATGCCTGATCGGTGTACACAATACACAAATACTGGGCACAATATAAAAATAAAAAATAATACACTATTTAGTATTTACCATAAAAGAATACAGAATATACAAACTGCATCAAACAGTTTCAACTGGAATGTTTTAAAATAGAGCCTAGAAAAGGTAGCCCAAGTTGTAATGGCATCAGTTTAAACACATATAAAAATACCTGGTAACAAAAGAGTTCTCTGTGCTTAAATATAAAGGATTTACATATAAATACTTTTTTTATAAGTAAAAGTACAAGTACTTATAGAAATATTTATTCGAGTAAAAAAGTATCCAATGAAAAAAACTACTCAAGAAGCTACAAGTTAATGATTATATTATTATCATAATTAAATATCTTAGCAACAAACACAAGAGACAAGCATTATTTCTGGCATTTCATTTGTAGCCCCAATATCATTAGGCCTACATATCCTTTGCTTTGTATAATAATAACATATACCGATACATCTGGATTATTAGACAATGTCAAAATAAAGTAAGTGCAGAGTTTTGCACTCAAAGGCATGTAAAGGGAACCACGGACACGGAGGAGAGTGAAGACTCTTCACATGTGCTCACGCTGATGACTGCTACTGAGCATCTGAACACAAACAACGGTCAAATATACATTGACGGATCTTCTTTATTCTCTACAATTTAATCAAATGTATATTTCTACAAATGCATGCAAACTCCTTAACTGTTCCTAAGCAAAGGCATTCCTTTTTAAGACAAACAGGTCCCCGCCACCGCACAATACCCACAAATTGTGGGTTAACGGTTCATTTCATACTCTGTTAACATTGGTAGCTTATTTAATGTATAAATTAAGGTTTTAAAAAAAGTTATAATGGTAACTTGTTTGTTGAAGTCTTTAAACAGAATCGACTAAAAAAAAAATGACTAATTTGTGAATGGGGCATGAATGGGCCAAAAAAAGAAAAAAAGAAAAAAAGAGACAGCGCTTGGAATAAACTACATTTATATGTATTGCATTAGAATAAAGTAATGAGAGGAATGTCGCCCGGTGTAACAAAATACTTTTTTTTCTTTAGAAATGTATTGTTAATGTAAAACATTTAAATCTACTATTAAAAGTACAAAATTTCATAAAACTTTACTCAAGTAAATGTAACGAAGTAAATGTACTTCATTACAACCCACCTCTGACTGTGATTAGTGTCATTTAATTTCTGAATGAATTGTCAAATGTCTTCTTATGTTACTTAGATGTTTGAAACTCTTTCCACACTGAGGGCATACGTAAGGGTTCTCTTCGGAGTGAATCCTTGTGTGAGTTTTAAGATGTTCTTTACGAGTGAAACTCTTTTGACACAGGTGACAACTGAAAGGCCTCTCTCCAGTGTGAATTCTTCTGTGTCTCTTAAGGTCACCTTTATGTGTGAAACTATTTCCACACTGAGAGCATGTGAAAGGACTCTCTCCAGTGTGAATTCCAATGTGATCATTGAGGCTTCTTTTATATGTAAAACTCATTCCACACTGATGACATGTGAATGGCTTCTCTCCAGTGTGAATTCGTACGTGATCCTTAAGGTTTCCTTTTTGTGTGAAACTCTTTCCACAATGCTGGCAAGTAAACGGCTTCTCTCCAGTGTGAATTCTTATGTGAGCCTTAAGGTGACCTTTTTGTGTGAAACTCTTTCCACATTGAGGGCAGGTAAAAGAATTTTTGGATCTTTTTTGTGACAAATTCTTTCCTGTCTGTGAGCCATTAAAAGACTCTTGTCCAGTTTTGAATCTGCGAGGCCTGTAATACTGATGTTTCTTCTCAGCTTCATTCAGTTCTTGACTTTCCACTTTGACATCCATCAGCTCTGAAATAAACATGTAGTTGTCAAAAATTAATCAAAAGGAACAAAAACAATTATACAAGTTCATACACAGTGTAATTTTAGCTGTCAGAGCAATTTTTTCTTGATGAATTAATCAACAAGAACTGATCTAGTTGAAGAATTGATCTTTGTTTCAATACACTCAAATGTTTTGGTGCTGGGTTGAAAACAACTTGGGTTGAAAATGGACAAACCCAGCGATTGGGTTGTTTTAACCCAGCAGTTGGGTTAAATGTTTGCCCAACCTGCTGGGTAGTTTTACTTAACTGTTGTTTAAAAATTACAGAATTGCTTACTTAAAATGAACCCAAAATATCTTGGAAAATTAACATTTATTAATATGTTTAATAAATGAACATTTTAATTTCATTTTAGATTCATTTTAAGTCAGCCATATAGTCATTTTCAAACAATAGTTGGGTTAAATAAAACTACCCAGCAGGTTGGGCAAACATTTAACCCAACAGTTGGGTTAAAACAACCCAATTGCTGGGTTTGTCCATTTTCAACCCAGCATTTTTTAGAGTGTATTGAAACAAAGATCAATTCTCCAACTAGATCAGTTCTTGATTAATTCATCAAGAAAAAAATGGTTACCAACAAGAACAGATTGAAGAATCAGCCAATAATCTGTATCAGCTGATAAAAGCAATAATTTTCACCATCGGCCATCTGACAATTGTTTAAAATCAGCCGATGATCAGGACTGATTATATCCTGTCAATCAAAAGGGGGCAGAAAAACTTGTCAGAATGCAACTCATACTGTGTGTGAAGAAAATGTCTCTTGCTTTGAACTTGGCTGTCCGAGTTAACGCGACAATGCATTAACAGTAAAAAAAAAAAAAAATAGCGACGTTAAAGCAGGCTCTATTTGACCCTATGAATCACCAATAGTTCAAGCCAGGGTTAACAGGTTTGTGTTTTGTGTTATTTTTAGAGTGCCTCCCATCCAGTAATCGCAAAGAGCTTTGTGGTTTGTTCTGGTAAATTTCAAATTCTGTCCATTTTATTAGGGCTGCACGATTAATCATATTTTAACCATAACTATTTCTACTTCTCTTAATTAAAGGGATCATATAATGCTCCTTTTACAAGATGTAATATAAGTCCCTGGTGTCCCCAGAATGTGTCTGTGAAGTTTCAGCTCAAAATACCTCAAAGATCATTTATTATAGCTTGTCAAATTTGCCCCTATTTGAGTTTGAGCAAAAACTCAATGTTTTTGTGTGTGTCCCTTTAAATGCAAAGGAGCTGCTGCTCCAGGCTGCTTTCCAGAAGAAGGTGGAGCTGTAGCAGCTCAACAACAAAGCTGGAGAATCTCAGTTGCAGCCAAAATGATGATTGGCAGTTCAAACCGGAGTTGGACACTGATGGAGAGACTCAATAAGAAGTTACAGCTTACAGAGTAATTTATACAGTTAGTAGATAAATTTATGTAGTTTCTGTGGAGTTGATTCAACTCATCGACTAGCATGTGCCATGATGTTAATCTTTTGTGCAAATCCAGCATTGAATTCTCTCCTCCTTCTCTGTGCCAAACCTTCCATTAGCATCTGCTCTAGAATTTTGTTTTGCATGAAACATGACAGGGATTAGGGATAAACATAAGCAGTGTGTAATCTGTGCGTAAGCGGCGTGTCAATCCAGCCCTAGATTCTTGACCATATTGTTTGTGATCATGGTTGGTGAATAAATATGGTTTGTCCAACCTCTGTGCTACAATGCAAAGTAAATTTTAACATAATTTGGAAATATTAGGAATTTCACTTTTTCATGTTTTAGTAAAAAAGGAGAGAAGCTTCTTAAGGTTTTACCAGTTTTAAAGCAGCTGAAAACTATATACCCACCGTCTGTTTGCAAAGTTTAGCCATTTCAAAGATGAAAATGGCTAAAAGAAAAAAAAGACGAGTATCATTCTTTGTGGTCTGTGTATGAATTTGTATTTGTGGATCAATCTGGATCTATGGTTTGTCTCATCTGCAACTGAATTCCTTCTCATAAAATAGCCTGAAGAGAAATTACAAAGCATTCACCAACACCAAACTATCTGTATCGGCAGATATTATTCTGAATTACTGGCTATCGTTGGAGCAAAAGTCCAAATATCTATCTAGTTTATTGGTGACAATTTATTATTGATTCTGTGCTCAGTCCCCCTGTCAACATTTTTCCTGATGTTTCTGTATAACTGTGTGAACAATTCTGTACCTTTTTTAATGAGAAAACTGTTCAATTAAGATCTAACTTGCCCTTGGTGAACTCTATTCAACCTGAGAGATCAGCAAAAAAGCCAGTGTACATTTCACTCAATTTGAGTCAAATTTAACACTCCTTAAATGTATATATGACTCCCTCCATTTGGGAGTTAAAATAACACTTTTAAAAGTGTGAAATATGTACATTACTCCCAGAGTACATTTTAACACTGTAGGAGTTTATTTGTAAATCCAACAGAAGTGTCACAACTCTTACATGAGTGTTAAAATGTACTCTGGGAGTAATGTACATATTTCACACTTTTAAAAGTGTTATTTTAACTCCCAAATGGAGGGAGTCATTTTTTTAAGTAATACTTTTTTTGTATTATTAATGTGTGTGATACAAGTAACAATGATGAAATTAACTTGTAAAACTTTTTTTATTAAAAAAAAAATGTATTCATAAAATCTTTTATAACTTCATAAACTTTGCCATTCTGACAAATCAGAAACAAGTGCATATAAAACAGTATAAAAACTGTAAAATATCCAATATAAAAACAATGACTTATGGCAAATTATGTATGTAACACATAAACTTGGTTACCTGACAAACATTCTTAAAGGATTAGTCCACTTTTAAATACACTTTTCCTGATAAATTTACTCACCCCCATGTCATCCAAGATGTTCATGTCTTTCTTTCGTCAGTCGAAAAGAAATCGTTTTTGAGGAAAACATTCCAGGATTATTCTCCTTACAGTGGATTTCAATGGCTACCAACAGATTGAAGGTCAAAATTAGTTTCAGTGCAGCTTCAAGGGCTTTAAATGATACCAGATGAGTAATAAGGGTCTTATCTAGCGAATCGATCTGTCATTTTCGATTTATAAACAAAATATCGCCTTGAACGTACTCTCCGCTAACGCATTCTTCATAACGCTTACGCTGAATGTTCTACGCCTTCCCTATTCTACTTACGGAACGAACGCGGCGCCAGTTTCGTTTTTTTCCGTAACTTGAATAGGGAAGGCGTAGGACATTCAGCGTAAGCGTTATGAAGAATGCGGAAGCGGAAAGTACGTTCAAGGCGATATTTTGTTTAAAAAGCATAAACGGTTGTATTTTTTTCTAAAATGACCAATCGATTCGCTAGATAAGACCCTTATTCCTCATCTGGTATCGTTTAAAGCCCTTGAAGCTGCACTGGAACTGTAATTTTGACCTTCAACCTGTTGGTAGCCATTGAAATCCACTGTAAGGAGAATAATCCTGGAATGTTTTCCTCAAAAACCTTAATTTCTTTTCGACTGAAGAGAGAAAGACATGAACATCTTGGATGACATGGGGGTGAGTAAATTTATCAGGAAAAGTGTATTTAAAAGTGGACTAATCCTTTAAACTTTCTTTCATACACTAAGCTTGAACATACCGAAAAGCAATAAGCAGTCAAGTATTGGTTCAACTGACATTTAAATGTGACAGTTCATTATCTCCATGAATTTGATTTTCAGTCTCTGTTTGGTCTAGAAAGTCATTTCTATGAACACTGAAGTGTTTTCGAAATCCGGCATAAGTCATGAAGCTATATTTACAATCATTTTGTGCACATTTCAAATTCAATTTTTTCCCAGGATAGTAAGCATGGATAAGTTTCAAATGACGAACGAGGTCATTTACAGTTGAATGTACCACTTTGCAAACAAAACAGCGGAACATTTTAATCCTAGACAGTTAAGCTAATTCAGAAGTTTGGCTCTTAAGTCCTTAACCCTAGGGGTTTCACGAACTGTCCCAAAGCCAATCTTGTAGATCGTTGTCTGAATGAATGTAAACATCGCATTTAGGCACTGGGGGTATGATACGCTAAAGACAAAATATGCCTTAAAAAGCTTGTCAAAAGCAGCAAGGGAAGACTTTGCCTGACATGGTAGGAGTTGTCCATCAAGCACAATGTAGAAATCATGGATGGTGTTCTTCGCTGAGCCAACTGCAAGGAGATGTGGCTGAAGGCCTTCAGTCTTCTCAACATGTTCAGTTAGACTGCGGCAAGACTGAAACAATAAGGGAAGAACAATTAGAAACAAGTAACCCAAGATTAACATCTCACTAGTGTTTCAGCACAAACCTTGTGAAACTGCACAATATAGTCCATTGCCTCCCTGATGCTGATCTTTGTGGATTTGTTTCTACCACCAGCTGAAGGTGGCAAAAGGAAAGCCAAGAGTAAAAGAGAGGACATGTCACTGTCCCACCCTGCAATGAACAAAGAGGGCATGCAGATAAACAAAGTAAATTATATGTAACAGACCAAATTATATATCTTCACAAGTAACAAAATTCTTTACCTTGCCATTCATATTCCTGGTTTTGTCCATTGGCCTGAGCAGCTGCAAGCAGGCTGTTGAGATGCAAGTTGGAAGTAAGTGTTTTCGCCTCTGCAATGACCTTGGGCTTTAGACTGTCCCATTGTTCTAGAAGTCTGGAAGCCGTTTCAGTTCCAAATTTGATGTCAAAGTCTTGAAATACCTGTAAAAAATATTAATAAACATGACACAACAATACAAGTCCAGGACACCATGCTTTCCCACATGATATAAATTTCTCTTCACATTATACTATCTTCTGTATCTTACCAATCCTTTAGTGTCGAGAAATCTTGGAAAAACCGAAAACACTGTATTGGACTTGATGGCATCATGAATAAGCTGCTGCCTTAGCTTGAACATTAATTTCATCTTCTCAAAAATCTGGTCCTTTTCAGTACAATGATTCATAAAAGATATAGCTTCCTTGCACTGGTCACCCTCCAGCTGCTTTTCCAAGTGGTTCCAGTTGGCTCTATGAGCTGTTGGTCCTCCACTGCCCTCATCATCAGATGTTGCACTTGACCTGGCATTCCTTGTGCTGTGAGGTTTGCTTTGACGTGAAACTGTTTTTAGTCGCCAGGATATGTATCCTTGATTGCTCTTGGGATCATAGAAATGTTCCTTTAGATTAAAACAAAATGAATGCAAACATTTTAAAAGTCTGAACTTCTAAATTAGGCAATATCTATACTTGGCATCAATGAGCAAATACTCATTGATACAGAATACAATATAATGATGGCACTTAATATAATTATGGATACACCAAAATGAAAATTCTGGATGCTCTTGGCCAAAAACCAAAGCCAAAAATGCTTTAAAAATCATTTCTTATTTTAAATTAGCTTCTTTGTGTATAATTGTATTAGCATTACACTTTTTAAATGAAATAACTTTAATGATACAGAGTTTAAAAAATACAAGCCAACACATGCGTGTGTGTGTGATATATATATATATATATATATATATATATAGCAGGGGATTAAGATCATTGAAACATCGAAAATACATTTTGGTCCAAAAATAACAAAAACTACGACTTTATTCAGCATTGTATTCTCTTCCGGAATCCTTTCCATTGAATTGATTCCACTGAATTGATTCCATTGAATCGTTTCATCTGTCGCCGTTGGTAATGCACTTTTACGTCACCATGGTTGTTTTTGGTGATTAGGACATCCGCGACATGCACACTTACGCACCATTTTAAAAAATATAGCAATACCAAAATATAAACAATGTAGAATAGCTTGAATACAGCGTGCGTCTCCCTCAGACTGTAAACGAAGCTCGGGCGCACCAGATAACACGTCAGCAGCGTCACTGCGGAGTCATGAACAACGCGGATTGACAACAGACCCGGAAGAGAATACAATGCTGAAAGTCGTAGTTTTTGTTATTTTTGGACGAAAATGTATTTTCGATGTTTCAAAAACTTCTAACTAACCCACTGATGTCACATGGACTACTTTGATGATGTTTTTATTACCTTTCTGGACATGGACAGTGTATGGTACTTACATTTTCAATGGAGGGACAGAAAGCTCTCGGACTAAATCTAAAATATCTTAAACTGTGTTCGGAAGATGAACGGAGGTCTTACGGGTTTGGAACGACATTAGGGTGAGTCATTAATGACAATTTTAATTTTTGGGTGAACTAACCCTTTAAACCTTCTATTAGGTACTTTTGCAGAATGACAAAAGGTTTCAATACTTACATAACCAGTTTTTGAGTATGGATCCTTGAGTGCTGGAAAGAGTGTTACAATTCCCAAGGCACAGCGGGTTTTGGTTTCTTTGGAAGGGACACTGCTTTATAAAAAAAAAAAAAAAAAAAAGGGTATGGGAGAAGTTAAAACATTATTTACTCACTAAAAATGGTCCGATTACAAAAACGTAATAAATTATGAAGATTAAACTGTGCCTTACCCTTCTTTATCAGTTATGTATGCAACTACAATATTGACCAAGAGTCGCCGCGTTGAGTCAGTGAGTTTCCCATTATAGTTCTTTATATTCAGCCAAAATCACGTGTCCACCTGCCTTGCACTCCAAAATGCTATTGACAAACTATAATATATACATATAAAAAAATATTGTAATATTTTTAAAGTGCTATAAAGCTCTTATTATATAAAAATGTAAATAACTGCTAAATGATTTGGCTAGTTAATTAAAAATTTTAACAATCACCTGTTTTGCCTCAAAAGCTTCATCAAAACGAGGTTTCTTGGAGCTTGGTCCAGCACCTTCATCAGTCTCAGAGGACATTGATAGTGTGTCAGGGTGGGAGCTACAAGAAGAATCGAGGACTGGGCAATCTGGAAACATTTAAACATTAATGAATTACATGCTGATTATGGAAAAAAAAGTTAAAAAATTTTTTACAATCATATTTATTCCTTAACCAAATATTTTAATGTTTAGGATTTAAAAGCAGGCCTATATTTAACATGACCTAATTATTTTAATTATAAATCATGACTCATTTGAATTTAAAGGGTTAGTTTACCCAAAAATTAAATTTCTGTATATAATATACCTCCCAGATTTCATCAAAAAATATCTTAATTTGTGTTCTGAAGATTAACGAAGGTCTTACGGGTGTGGAACGACATGAGGGTGAGTAATAAATGAAAGAATTTTCATTTTTGTGTGAACTAACCCTTTAAAATGTAATGCTGCACTCCTCACAACAAATCTTTTGAAATTAGCTATACTGATTAAAGAACATTCTTAAATTTAATTTAGGTAAGAAGGCTTTTTTAGGTACTATCATGTTTCAAACCCAAGGGCTATGGCAGAGGAAAAGTTTTTCAGCATGATGACTTGACAAATAATACTATCCAGCAATTTTGAATTATGTGAAAATGGAAGATTAGTTCACCCAAAAATGACAATTCTGTCATTACTTACCCGCATTTCATTTCAAACCCACAAGACATTCATTAATCTTTGGAACACATATTTTAATGAAATCTGCAAATCTTTGTCCATCCATTAACAGCTGTGCAACTGACATGGTCAAGAGGCCCAGAAAGATAGTAAAGACATCATTAAAATAATCCATGTGACCACAACGGTTTAACCTTAAGAAGCGACACAATTGCTCTGTTTGCAATAAAAAAAATAAAAAAAAAAACATAATTTGCCACTTAGTATATAAAATATTAATCTCAGATCATTAAAATATCTTAATGTTTGATAATGACAGAATTTTCATTTTTGGGTGAACTAACCCTTTAAAGACAGCAACGTTTAAAGTGCAACATTATTCAAATTAAGTGTTCCACAGAAAAAAAACTAATATAGATTTGTCATGAAAGAGTGAGAATTTGTTTATTTATAGGTAACTATTTCTTTAAAGAATTTAATGACATGTGCTAGGGAAGTATTTGTATATCATAGACACTTGCCTGAATCTTGGTCAACAACTCTCCAAAGAATGTCATGAGATTTCTCCAGCACGTCAGAGAAAACATCCTCATCAACCTCCACACCGGTGTCATCTTGTAATACCAGATCCTTGTCTTCGATGGAAAATTTCTTCTTGACTTTACGTTTGTGAAGAGATAAAAGATAATTTTCTCCACATGCAGCAACTGATATAAAACTCAAAAAACGATAACGCCTTTAACTTGGGGTATGTTTACACCTTTTTCAACTGAAAACTGTATACTTTTTATGCGTTTTGGCTGTTCTACAAGACAACAGCGTTTTGGGGTATGAAAACGCAAACTTCTAAAAAATAATTTCAAAGTGAATGGTTTTGAAAATGATGCTTTTTACCGTCTCCGTGTAATCAACAAAAACGCGAATCTGCGAAAATGGTGCGTGTGCGTATTTCGTGTTCGCAAGCTGTTTCTTGACAAAGCGACATCCCCAACTACTGGCCTGGCATGCATAATACAACCTTTTAGGCATAGACATAGGTCTATGCTTTTAGGCCCCGTTTTCGCCTGGTATTAAGAAGCGTTTTGGTTGATCAGATCACAAGTAGACAAGGCAGACACATAACGTTACCCATTTATACCAAGTGTTTTAATCCGTCTCTTTTGTCCACTTTCAACCACTTCTATTCTGATTTTTTCGAGGTCTAATTTATCATTTTCGCAGATTCGTGTGAACGGGGATCGTTTTGACAACCTTATCGTCTGTTTTTAGAACATCGTTGTCGTGTAAACATACCCTAAATGTATAACTGAAGAACTTACCTTCTTTAATTAAGCCGTTGTAATCGGCTCTGTCTGTTTTAATCAACTTCTTTCCTCCATATATGACTTTGAAGAGCATTATGCTGAGTAACAAACGAAGTTTTTGTTTGATTACCGTTTGATGCAGAAGCTGCAGTTCATTCAGTACGCTCACAAAACAGAAAGAAAAAAAAATAATAATTCGAGTTAATTTAAATCCATTAAAAAACTTTATGGACGAGCTCTGTGCTAACGACGGCCATTCTCAAAATAGGTGCGCCTCGTGAGAGGGCGAGTCAAGACTGAGGGCGGGAAATCCCGCGCAGGTGCAGTGAGAACCAAGAATCAATTTCTTAAAATACATTTATAAAACTTTACGATTAAAGACGATTAAAACTGTATCTATTGAAAATACTGGTTTGCCAAACATACAGTCATTAATCATGAACCGATTAGATTAACTAATCTAACGATCTTTCGCATACATTTGCAGCCCATGTGCAATATTATCTAATACATCCCTGATATAGCAATATATATTTATATTTTATGGTTTATTAAAAATACGATTACATATATACAAATAATTTTATATTTAAAGCCAATGCACGTGCCATACACATAAGCTGTTACACATGCTTAAATGAACTGGCTCAGAAACGTGCCGACAATTAGCAAAAACTTGAAACGATACGCTAAATACAATATAGATAATTTATTCTCTTTTCAATCACACAATTCGTTAAAAAAAATGATTGAAACTTACCATTGAACCGGGAGCTACCGGGATCTCCCTAATACATTTTCCAACTGAATCTGAAATGAGTCGTATGGAATTGTGGGAAATACACTGCATGTTGAGTTAAAAGTTTAACAATGGAAGAATAACTCTCTTTATAGATGCTATTTTACACTTGTGGATCAAAATGTACTCCAGTTTTAACACTGAGCAACACCAAAAATTTCACACCGTATATTTAACACTGGTAAATTTGCTGATGCTGTGGAACGATTTTCCCTTGAATCCTGTAAAGCCATTGTTGAAAGTTTAAGATCAACTTCATTTTCTCTCTATATCATTCCATCTAGATTTCTAAAACAGATTTTCAGTACTGTTGGACATGATCTTTTAACTATCTTTAACACTAGTCTAACTACTGGGGTTGTTCCTGACTGCCTAAAAACAGCTACAGTATAACTCCATTATTAAAGATGCCCAATCTTGATTCTTCCAACTTTAATAACTTTATGGCTATATCAAACTTGTCATTTCAAGATTCTTGAGAAAATTGTGTTGAACCAGCTGCAGTCCCAAATAATATTCTTGAAAATTTTCAATCGGGTTTTAAGTCTCAGCACAGCACGGAAACACTTTTAAAAGTTGTAAATTATATTTTACTAGACACAGATAAAGGGAATAACGAGGTTCTGGTGCTACTAGACTTAAGCTCTGCATTTGATATGGTTGACAACAATATCTTGATTTCCTGGTTGAAGAGCTGTGTTGGACTACAGGGAGGATATTGAATTGGTTTCAATCTTTTACAACTAATAGAAGCTTTAGTATTTCTATTGGCCAACATAGTTCGTCCTCACACCCACTCGCTTGTGGGGTGCCACAGGGCTCAATTCTTGCTCCAATTTTATTTTTATATTCATGCTGCCAATAAGTGCTATCTTTGAGAAATACGGAGTGTCAATGCACCTTTATGTGGATGATACTCAGCTGTACTTTCCCTCGCAGCATAAAAGTAAAGAGTTTTTAGGACCTCAGTTGAATTGTATAAACGAATTACAAATATGGTTAAAGCAGAATCTCTTAGTGTTAAATGAGAACAAAGCCAAAATCATTCTGTTTGGTTTAAAATCATATGAAGACTGTGCCCTTCATTTTGGTCATCTCTCTTCCTACCTTATACCTTGTGCCAAAAATCTTGGTGTTCTTTTTGATTGCAACCTGGGTTTTGAAAATCAAATTAGTGCAGTGGTCAAATCATGTTTTTTCCACTTATGGCGTTTATCAAAAATCAAATCTTTACTCTCTGTTAAACAGTTTGAACAGATTATTCACTTGTTTGTTCTATCTTGTCGAGATTACTGTAATTCACTTTACTATGGTATAAGTCAGTCTTCTATAGTGCGCCTACAGATGGTCCAAAATGCTGCTGCAAGATTGATTTCAGGTAGGCGAAAGTTCGACCACATCTCGCCCATTCTTATTTCACTAAACTGGTTACAAGTTAAATTTAGAATTAGTTTTAAAATTTTAACTTTTGTTTACAAATCCTTGCATAATCAAGCCCCACCATATCTCTCAGAGGCAATCTCTACTTATAAACCAAATAGGTCTCTAAGATCCAATAATCTTGGTCTCCTCACTGTTCCTAGATCTAGGATCGATTGCAGAGGTGATCGAGCCTTCGCTATTGCTGGTCCTAGTCTACTATGGAACAATTTACCAGCTTCTATTCGAACTGCATCTTCTCTGCCTGTATTTAAATGCCGGCTTAAAAATCATCTCATGTCAATTGCTTTTATCTAGCCATGTTAATTGTATTGTTATGTTTTCAATGTTTTGTTGTCTCTCATTCATTTTATTCTACCTGTATTGTACGGCACTTTGGATAAACTAGTTGTGTGAAAGTGCTTTATAAATAAATAAATAAATCATTTGTAGAGAAAATCAGTATTGGTGCATCTCTAGTTTTCAACTAATCAAATAATATTTCATTAGTTTTGGCCATTCATTTACATGACAATTGTGTTTTGGGGGCCTGAGGCCCGTTCTTCATACATGGATTACTCTGTTATCTGGATTTTACTGATGCAGGATTGTTAGGTTTTTCGAAGCTCATCCAGGAATTGCTGTCATAGGAACAGTTCTGTAAGCTCAAACCTGTCAGGAGCAGGCTAATTTAATGTAAACTAGATTAGATTGCATCTTTTAAGTGGAGAAAAATGACCGATCGTTGATCCGCGACCATTGTGTGCTGTAGTCCGTTTATAGCCTACTGTTAGCCTTTTATATCTGACGACTTTATTTAGGCTTCAAAATGTTGTGTTAACTTGTAAAGATTATCTTGATAGACAAAACGTGTAAGTGTCATAACCCTTTGTTAAACACAGAGCTTATTTTCTGCGATTTTCCAAAAGTCTATGGGAAAAACGCATAGGCTTTCGATCGAGGGAACCCGTGCGCCGCTAACTTCAGGGGTTGGCCTACAAAAACGCGTCATCCCTGGGGAACTCTATAGGGAAGGCATAGAACATTCAGCGTAAGCGTTTTGAAGAATGCGGAAACGGAAAGTACGTTCAAGGTGATATTTTGTGTTTATAAAGCATAAACGGTTGTATTTTTTTCGAAAATGACCGATCGTTTTGCTAGATAAGGCCCTTATTCCTCGTCTGTCTGGTATCGTTTAAAGCCCTTTGAAGCTGCACTGAAACTGCAGTTTGGACCTTCAACCTGTTGGTAGCCGTTGAAATCCACTAGGAGGAGAATAATCCTGGAATGTTTTCCTCAAAAACCTTTTTCTTTTCGACTGACGAAAGAAAGACATGGACATCTTGGACGACATGGGGGTGAGTAAATTATCAGGAAAAGTTTATTTAAAACATTTGTAGACATGGGTAGCATGACAGTACTACAAAATACAACAAGGTGAAAGACTATTGCCTTATCGTTGTGGGCTTTAAATAGTGTGAGGGCTAATTGTTATAATACACCAGAGGACCTAGTGTAAATATTACAAATGGGTTGACTCGTTGTCTTACCACCAAGCCACAATGGCCAAATTTTTGGCCCCGTTAACATTTTCAGCCCTCATTTTAATCAACTCAGCTGTCTGCTCCTTGCTCCCTAAAACAAAACAAAATATTAGAACATATATTAAGTTTTGCCTCAGACCACCTAACAATGAAGCCAGGCAGTGGTAACGCAGGGGTTAAATTTACGTTTTTAAGAAAGACTCCTGGCTTTTAACACTTGTTTCACTAGTAAAACACAATACTTACATTTATAAGTATATTCCTCTGTCACCTGCCATTTTCTTTGGAAAAAAAATCCTGTCGTCACTGGTGCAGGATAGGCTAGGCTGCGAAGGATCCACTCGTTCTATCCTTCAAGGCCCGGGGAAAGAAGGAGAGAAGGCTGCTTTCAAAGGACAGCCTTTGTCGTGCCGCTGTGACACAATCGGCCTTCAAATGCGGCCTTCGAAGGATGCAGCCTCTGAATTGGGACACAGCTGTCGTCTTTGGCAAAAACATGATTTTCTTAGCTTTTTTAAAGGGAGGGGGGTATCACACACAGTTTCTGCCAATCTCATGTTAATCTTGAGTACATATAGAGCAACAATGCATCCTTCATATCTCTGAAAAGTCTTTAGTTTTGTCATATTTATAAAAGATAGATACGCTAAACTGAGTCTTTCCAGAAAAAGCAGAGATCCTGGAAGCGTGTCTGCCATCAGTGCTGTCACGAGTCACGAGCGTGCGCAGCTTCTTCGTAGAGATCGCATGCTAGCTGCGACATCATTATAAAAAAAAGGGAACAAAAACGAACAAATGGACTTGCATGCATGCATAACCTCACTGCTGCCTTGGAAAAACAAACTTCATCCTCTGTTCCCTTAACGCTGGGTTCTTTGGGAAGCTGAAAAAGGTAATATTTCCCTCACAACCAAAAACACACTCCTTTGTTTACAGGAGCTGCATCTCATTTCGGAGGCTGCATCCTCTGGAGATCACATTTGAAGGCTGCACATATGTCATATTTAAGAAAAGTAACCATAATAAAATTGACTAATATTCATTGTGAGGTGTAAAATACTGTAATTTCTTTCTTGCGTTGCAATCTAATGGTGGTTATTCTTAAATGAGACTGCCTCGATGATGTATGCAGCCTTCAAAGGGTGCAGCCCCAGAATTGGGACACCGCAATTGTTAAAAAATCTCTTGGTTTCCATATTCCTAATGAAACGCGTTAATGAGCATGCTCTTGGTGATGTGTGCGCGCACGCTTATCAGGGAGAAGTGCCTATACAAGGAATTCTGCTCTCTTTTGACGTCATAAAGGACACACTCAAAAAAAAAACTCTCCGAATCCTATACCGAAACCGGAAGTAGTGGATTTGGCAGAGAAATACTCCGTCATATGTCCAGTTCATGTTTTGAAACTTTGGCCATGTTTAACATGAGAATGCACCTCTTTAACAGTGTAAATAAGTCAAAATGCATGAAATAGCATTACACCCCCCTTTAAAGGAATTTAGGAACTGGATTGTTCCAAATAGTGTGAAAACAAGAAAAAAAAATGTAGAGATTGTATTTTAAATTGCATTTGTATTTTATAATGTATCATTTAGCTCATTTACTGATTCCAGGACCGAATTTAGACACACCTGCATCAAACGTTCAGTGAACAGAGTGTATGCGTGATGTCTGAAGCTGAGAACAGACCCGTCCTGACTTTCAATCAGTAATTTCTTTATAAAAGAACAGTTTATATGACTGTAAACATTTTCCAAAATGACTGTTCATTTCTTTAGAAAAAAAAACAAAAACAAAAAACACCAAAAACACTATAATAAGAAATTGAAACCAACCTATTTGGTCCTTAGTGTCTTCATTTTTCAGTTTGCATGGTTCTGGAATTCTTATGTCTTCACTTTTAAACTCCATGTCTACAATGTCACATAGATCTCTGCTGTTTCACCTTTCCTACTTGTTTGCACACTTTGTCATGTTTAAGACGATGAGAGTAAATGACTGAAAAGAATGAATAGATGCAAAGTAAGTCTTTCTGTTACTGTATCATTTACAAATTCACATAATCATTAAAAGGTACAAACGTTCTACCTTCATTTCATATTACTTTTTTTAATAGTTGAGACTATTATGCTTATGTAATACAATTTTAAAAACTTCAAATCCATTTGACCGTTCTGAATCGCTTTAAACAACGTAAACACTTAAAAACCACATACCTTTCCTCAGCTGAATTCTAGCAGACACATCGCCTGGTGCAGCATTATGACGCCGCGACACCGATCAAAATAAAAGTCATCTTTAAATATGTCAGGATATTTTTATTTGGTGAAATGCATATTTAAACACATATGTATTCAAAATATGTGACACATTTGCATAATAATAATGTCAATTTACAAATTATTAAGTTCAATGCCCCAAAACGCATTTTTAATTGTAATGTTACTTAAATATAATGTAATGACATTTTGTGTGGAGCCGCTTGGTAGGGATGGCGCGGAGTGTATTTTAACCTTATTGGACGACATGTATTTAAATATTAAGTTCACCAAATAAAATTATCTTGACGAATGACGTAATTTCATTTTTTATTTAAAAAAACAGCGTATGAGCGACACTTTTATTTTGATCTGTGTCGTGGCGTCATAATGCTGCACCAGACTCAGTGTGTTTGCTGGGATTCGGCTGGGGAAAGGTTTATGGCTTTGAACACATTCGTATTTGAAGTGTTTAAAACTATTCAGAGCTGTTTTTCCTACGAAGTATTGCAACAGCGTAATAACGCCACTTAGCAAGAGTAACGATAAATGAAGGTAGAATGATGAACTGTTGTGATGTTTTATGTGAATGGTGCAAAACTGAGTGCATACATAATGTTTAAAGCGCATCCATACGAGTTGCAGAAAGACTTACGTTTGTTTATTTATTTACTTTTTTTTCAGTTAATTATTCTCGTCATCTTAAACATGGCAAAGCGTGCAAACAGGAAGCACTTCAGCTGAAACAACTGAGATCTGCGTGACACTGTTATAAACATGGAGTGTATTAAAGAAGAGAATGAAGACATAAGAATTTCAGAATCATGCAGAGTGAAAAATGAAGATACTGAGGACCAAGTAGGTTGGTTTTCACTTTAATTTCTAAGTTTTTCCATGCTTACAGTCAAATAAACTGACATTAAATGAGGAATTCAGTATTATAAGGTCCTGTTTATACCTGGTATTAAAGGGTTAGTTCAACCAAAAATGAAAATAATGTCATACTCACCCTCATGTCGTTCTACACCTGTAAGACAAATTAAGATATTTTTTGATGAAATCTGATGGCTCAGTGAGGCCTCTATTGCCAGCAAGTTAATTTACACTTTCAGTGCCCAGAAAGGTACTAAAAACATAATTAAAACAGTTCAGTGAGTACAGTGGTTCTACCTTAATATTATAAAGCGGCAAGAATACTTTTTGTGCACCAAAAAAACTAAACAAAAAACAATGACTTTTCAACAATAGGAAGGAAAGTATTTGAAGGAATGCACCACTGGAATAAAATCAGAAAAACACAGAATTAAAATCTAACATCTAAAACAGAAATTGAGAGGAAGCAGATATTTTCCAATTAATTTTACACCCAGATAGATTACTAAATTGATTAAATAAATTTAAAATGTGGGGAACTGTTTGAATTGGATTGTCTAAAAAAAGCAATATGTCATCTGCAAATAAAGATATAAACCGTTATAGGAAGCATAAGTTCTGATTGATGTACAGCTTGAGCAAGAGGTTCTAAAGATAAACCCAACAGTAAAGATGAAAGAGACCCTGACGAGCACCTCTTCCAGTCGGAAAAGAACATACCTGGCCACTAAGAATGGTAGCTGAGGGATTAGCATACACGATGTTTATCATATTTATGAAGTTAGAGCTAAAACCTAGGTGATCTAGCACTGCCCACAAATAGTTCCACTCCGAATGGTTGATTACTTTCATTGTATCTAAAGAGAGTATTGCAGAGGGAGAAGTAAGTTGTTCTGCCGAGTAAATCAAGTAGTCTTTGCAGGCAGAGTGAGATTTGATAAACCCAGTCTGATCATGATGAAGAAGTTTGGTCATAAAGCCTTCTAATCGGCAGTCGAGAGAGACTGGGTGATAATTAGAACATGATGTAGAATCTTTATCTTTTTAAACATAAGAGATAATGGTCATGTACATATTTTGCGGAAAGGATCCTTGAACAATTGAATATCTATAGTGTAAACTGACCCAATCTGGCACAGAAGTTCAAATAAAACTCAACAGGTATGCCATCTAGGCCTAGGGATTTCCCCTTGCTTATACCTCTGACTGATGATTCTAATTCAACAAATGATATAGATCTAGCTAAGAACTCAGAGTCTGATTCTGACAGATGCAGAAGATTAAGAGTAAATAAAAAGGAGGTTGGTTCACATTTAGAGTTGGAGTTGTATAGTTCACAGTAGAAGGAATGAAATGTGTTGTTTATACTCTTCTGGTCAGTCAGAACCTCACAGATTTGAGATTTCACTGCAGTAGCAAATGTTTCGCTATTACATAGTCTTTAAGCCAATAAATGCCTAGGTCTGCTACCATGAGAATAATAGTTTTGTCTGGATCTTTAAATAAGAAATTCATCTCTGTATCTATATAATAAATTAACTTCTTTTCTGACAGTTTCAATTTTAGCTGCAGTCAATCTGTGAATTTATGTTCCAAATTTGTGTCCAACTGCCATGTTTCTATTAATGAAAAAGACTATGCATTGTTTGAATTGCTCAGTAGAAACAGTCTGGGAATAAGAAAAATTGCCACCATTGCCAACTATCAAGGTCATGGGACATTACATGGTTCATATCTGTTCCCTTTACTATCTCCATTAGATCAGTGAGATAGGTAGATAATTTAGAGACAAAAGTTGGATCTGGACTACATGGTGTGTAAACTAAGAGAAAAGCAATCTTCCTATTCTCAACCACAGTTTTTATGTAAATTATTCTGCCAGCATTATCACCATTTCTGTCTTGTATGGAGATATTTAAAATTATTCTAACAATTATTAACACACCTTTAGTTTTATTGTCTGCAGCGGCCGAAGAGACCACCTCGTAAAATCTATGAACATCATCCTTCCTCAAATGAGGAATCTCATTTGGATCTCATGAGGATTAAAACAATGTCAACCTTTCTTTGTTGCAATAATTCTAAAAGAAAAAAAAAAAAAAGAAACGTTTACGTTAATGGGGGCCATTTAATTTATTTACATTACAACTTCAAATTCAATTCAGCCATAAGTATCAAACAAATGAGTGATTTGAACAAATGAGACAAAGTAATACCACGGCAAATTAATTATCTTAAGTCTACCTATCTTAAGTCTAACCTATCCCTCACCCACCGAACAACTCTGTAACATAAAGCAAACCCACCTCATATAACTATTGCAGACTGAGGTAAGAACAAACCCCAGCTGCCATCCTCCTGTCGTTGTAGCGTAGCAGTTTGAAAAGAAACACTTGCGGTTTGCAGTGATTAGTTGAAGCTCTGGAGTAAACTCGATGCGCATGTTCAATTTCGATTTCTTTGCCCACTAGTGATGGAATCCAGGTCAGTCCTTACCATTTCAGAGAGCCAATTGGGTCATCTTTCTCGGCCCCTTCAGGTAACCCTAGAGGCCGGAGATATGTAGATCCATCACTTGTTGCTCGAGGGCATCCAGGCGTCTAGTGTGTTCGTTAACCACTCTTTTCTGCTAATTTATGACTGTGTGTCTTTAGTAAATCCTTACTGTAGATTTGAACAACAAAATTGGGTTTGCACTGCTACAAGCTATTAGTAAATCTGGCCCCTAGTCTCTGCTATTTTGTGCCATTAAACTTGTGATCACCTCTATTTCTTGTTTCACCTTTCTTTCTTGAATTGATTTTTGACCATTTACTATGTTAATTTTAGACCTGATGCTGCTGAAAGAGGAAAGTCAAGAACTGAATGAAGTGGAGGAGAAACACCATGATTTCACAAGTGGAGACAAATCTTTTAGTTGCACAGATACTGAAAAGAGTTCCTCACAAAAAAGAACTCTGAAAACAGTATCTAAAAGTTGTTTCACTTGCCGTCAATGTGGAAAGAGTTTCACACGTAAAGGACACCTTCATAGCCACTTGAGAATTCATACTGGAGAGAGCCCTTTCACCTGCCAGCAGTGTGGCAAGAGTTTCAATCAGAAAGGAAACCTTAAAAGCCACATGAGAATTCACAATGGCGAGAGTCCTTTCACCTGCCAACAGTGTGGAAAACGTTTCACTCAAAAAGGAAACCTTAAAAGCCACATGAGAATTCACACTGGCGAGAGCCCTTTCACCTGCAAACTGTGTGGGAAGAGCTTTGCACAAAAAGGAAACGTTAGGCACCATATGAGAATTCACACTGGAGAGAAGCCTTTCACATGTCATCAGTGTGGAAAGAGTTTCACACAAAAAGTAACCCTTAATGGCCACATGAAAATTCACACAAGGGAGAACTGTTTCATATGTCATCAGTGTGGAATGAGTTTCACAGACATGAAACACCTTAACAGGCATGTGATAAGTCACACCGGAGAAAAGCCTTTCAAATGCCCTCAGTGTGGAAGGAAGTTCAGATTAAATAAAAACCTTAAGAGTCACATGAAAATTCACACTGGAGAGAAGCCTTACATGTGCCATCACTGTGGAAAGACTTACGCACACAAAGGAAACCTTAAGGTTCACGTAAGGCTTCACACTGGAGAGCGGCCTTTCATTTGCCCTCAGTGTGGAAAGTGTTTCACACATAAAGGAAATCTTAAGAGTCACATAAGACTTCACACCGGAGAGAGACCTTACACATGTCTTCAGTGTGGAAAGAGTTTCACTTACCAGAGAGACCTGAAAAGTCATTTGCAGATTCATTCCAATGAGAAACTGCAGTGTTCAGAGTGTGGAAAGACATTCATAGAAAGGATCGACTTCATAAATCATCTGCGCGTTCACTCCGGAGAAAGGCTGTTTAATTGTGATTACTGTAGTAAAAAATTCCTTTTGCCATCTCACTTAGAGATACATCTAAAAAATCATGCTGTTGAGAGACCCTATTTTTGTTCTTTGTGCGGAAAGGGTTTTAAATGGCTCGGCAATTTAAAATCGCACCAGAAAATGCATAGTGGTGTAAATGCCTGTACTAGAGCAAGCTACTTGAAACGGCACCAACAAATCCTTACTGGAGAAAAAATGGACAAGGTTTCACATAGTGGAAAGCTTTTCACTGCTTCAGAAATTTTAACACAAACACAAGAAGGGGTGCATACTGGAGAGAAGCTATACAACTGCTCTTCATGTGGGATGAATTTCAGCACATCAATTTATCTTTTGGCTCATAAAAAGAAGCACTGTCAGAAGTAGTCATAAAGAGCAAAGCTCATTTTCAGTTAAATGGTGCGAATTAAGATCAAAAGGTTATTTCTCCTAAAACAGGGTAATTTGATCCAAGTTCTATATAGGAAGCTTATAAGAGGTCAAAATATTTGTCCAATAAACTTGTCTGGCTGTGCAGTACCACAATGATTAAAGGGTTGCCTTTTGTTCATGTTTGTGGACTAGCAGGAAAGGAAATTAATTAGTAAGAAATTAATTAAGCAAGGCAAGTTATATAGCACATCTCATACACAATGGCAATTGTGCATAAAGTGCTTTACATAGATGTGAGAAAAAAAAAGAATATTTAAAAAAGTTTTTCAATCATTTAAGAACAAACAAAAGAAAAACAATTAAGAAGTCACATTTTGAGTAGATGAATAAGCCAAAGAAAAATATATATAAAAGGACAAAGTGAAAGAGTGCAGATTGCACAGTAATCATTTCATTTTCAATTTGTGATTTTGATGATGAATGATCTGTTGTTTAAACTTTAGTAATTATTTATCTTTGATTTTGTGTTCATTAACCAAGTTTACAACAATTATATTGTTCTTGGTGGTTTAATAAGCGTTTTGCATTTGGTAGTTTGAGGAGCAGACACAGTCTCTATCTTAATTAGGTGAAAGTCATTATGTGTTGTAATTTATATGAACAATGTAACAACTCAAGGCAGCTAGCAGATGTTCAGTCTGTCTGCATCCTGACCTGGGTCCCAGTATGTACTAACACTACTTTGTACTAACACTACGAAGAGTGTTTCTAGTTTCTAGAGAGATCCAAGGTAAATCCAAGGTAAATTATCACAACTGTCATGTGTTTTGTTGAACTAATGACATCATCATTGGCTAAAACGCATGGGCAGGTTACTTTATTTCCTGAACAAGTGTGCAACCATGACCAAGTTGCTTTCACATTCACATGAACTGAAACCAAACTCGGATCACCTCTTATACGGGTAGTCTCAGGTTTGGTATCCCAGTGTGCTCCTGTATCTGCATGACAGCTTGTCTTTCACGTTACCAATTTTTCATGTGATCCATGATCTCTGTTTTGAACTAAAGTGCTAGTTTTTCACTGGCAATAATTGGTAACACTTTAGAATACTCTTCTGTCATTAATGAATAACTACACAGGAACGAATGAGTAACACTCTGTTAACATTCTAGTAACTACTATTAACAAGAAACTCTTACTAACCAATTAGTAAGTAATAGTGCTCAGTTGAATGTGGTAGATCACTAGTCACAAGAGCACCTAATCTGAGACCAAGACCAATGTGTGTTGAGACCAAGTCAAGACCAGACTAGCACTTATCAAATTCATCTGGAAGATCAGAATTTACTGTAAATTACTGTAATTTATATTACTCACATTAATAATGTTAATAAATAAATCAGACAATATCCCCATAGTTGTGGTCTTGACCAGTCTTGAAACAAAATCCAGAGTCCTCTAAGTCTGAGACTGAGACAATACTGAGTACAAATGTGGTTGAGACGGAGACAAGACCATGACCTTCAAAAAATGGTCTAAATACAAATGCTGCCTTCACGTGCTATGGGAAATTTGATAATTCCCACTCCTGAAAGGATTAGTTCACCTAAAAATGATAATTCTGTCATTAATTACTCACCCTTATGTCGTTCCACACCAGTAAGACCTTCTTTCATCTTCTGAACACAAATTAAGATATTTTTGATAAAATCTGATGGCTCAGCAAGGCCTGCATTGATCATTTCCTTTTTCAATGCCCAGAAAGGTACTAAACGGTTCATGTTTGTACAGTGGTTCAACCTTAATATTATAGTGACAACAATACTGTTTGTGTGCCAAAAAAAAACAAAATAGTGACTTTTTTCAACAATATCTAGTGATGGGCAATTTCAAAACGCTGCTTCATGAAGCTTCGAAGCTTTACAAATCTTTTGTTTTGAATCAGTGGTCCGGAGCTCGTATCAAACTGCCAAAGTCGCGTGAACTATTGAAATTTCGAAACAATTATGACGTAACAAAGCCTCATTTACTGAAATCACGTGATTTTGGCACTCCGAACCACTGATTTGAAAAAAAAGATTTGTAAAGCTTTGTAGCTTCATGAAACGAATGGGCGATACAGTGTTCTATATCGCCCATAACTAGATATTGTTGAATAAAGCTGCTATTTTGTTTTTTGGTGCACAAAAAGCATTCTCGTCGCTTAATATCAAGGTTGAACCAATATGAACTGTACTCACATGAACTGTTTTAAATGTTTTAAGTACCTTTCTGGGCTGGGTTTCCCGATAACGTTGTCTCTTAGCGCGCTACGAAGACTCTAAAGGTAGACCTTAACTGAAGATGTACCGTTTCTAGGCGTGTTCCCCGAACTATCCCTTAGGAGGTTGCTTAAGGTATATCTTCTTAAGTGCCACGTTACCAGGTGCTGTCCATGGTGGCGGTGCTGAATTGGTTGATATCGATGGCTCGAGAATCGATAATTCACTCTATACAGTCGCTGCTTCACTGCGTTATGTGAGAAATCAGTGTTCTTTATAAAAATAAGCACTTCAGAAGTAGAAATTGCATTTATCAGGACTCATGGTATGTTATAAAAGTAATCTAAATTGCAAACTAAATCTATATTGTAATTTATCTATATTCTGGGGGCGCGGAGCCTCCAGATCAGTGTGAGTTTAAGGCGACCTTTATTTAGAATAAATTTTAATTCCTTGGAGACGCGTCATGCAGCTGACAGACATGTAGGTATCTCGTTTATAGGCCTATCGTTTTTTTTTTTTTTTTTTTTTAAATATTCACAAACTTGTTAACTAGCTATATCATGAATTTACGATTGTAAAGTGAATGTGTTTTGTCACGCGATGAGTTTGCACGGCAGTTAGAGCTGTCGGATAGCCTATACGAAATCTTCCCCGAAATACATAAAAATATGTGGCCGGTGAACTGGGAGAAGAATGGAGTAACCTAAACTTTATTGTTTCATAAACAATGTGTATCTGATATGAATAAAACATATCAAATATAAAAAAAGGGTTATTGTTGCAGCTTCCGTAGACATCAGTGTAATTTGAATTTAACAAACTATAAATGTCTTTTTTATGCAGTAGCCTACTTAATTCAAATGTTTATTTAAATGTCTGAAACCTAAAATAAAGCGCGATGAGGTTAAAAACACCGAATAGTTGTGATAAAGTTACATGACAAGCACAGAGCGCGCGTCTGTCTCTGGATCAGCGCTAAAGCACATTTGAATTTAGCAGTGAATTTTTTTGCATTTTATTCTTTGCCATAATCCTAATCGAACACTGGGTGTATTACAGCTTCAGAATTATATTCGTATTGACTATAAACAGTGATAAGGTATAGCTAAGAGTGGTCCAGACCAACCTTACGAAAGTATGACTTACAGAAGGTACTAACTAAGAACGTTTCGGGAAACACGTATTAACGTTAAGGTACAGCCTAAGGTATAATTTAAGAACGACGTAGAGTTAAGAAGGTTTCGGGAAACCCAGCCCTGGGCATTGAAAAAGGAAATGCTACTGACAATGCAGGCCTCACTGAGCCATTGGATTTTATCAAAAATATCTCAATTTGTGTTCCGAAGATGAAAAAAGGTTTTTCGGGTGTGGAACAACACAAGGGTGAGTAATAAATTACATAATTTTCATTTTTGGGTGAACTAACCCTTAAAGTCGTGATTACGAGCTCATCGCATTCAAATTTCGAAATGGGAGAGCATTCATGTGCAAGTTTTACCAAGGAAACTCATATTTATGATAATTCCGAGAACATGTGAATGCAGCATTACTCCCCTGACTGATTTGTTGGACAAAATGCCGGATTCAGCATTATGATCGATTAGATCGCTTATCAATCAAGCTGCCGGCGAAGGGTCAACTGCTTTTATAGCCTAAAACAGTTGCCACATACCTGGCAAGGTTTCCCAAAAATTAACACAAGTCTAGTTAGTTGTTTTGACGTCAGTTTACACTTTCTTCGTAATTTGAATACGGAAGGCAGTCTGGCGGAAGCTAGATATTTTACTTCATAACTTGTTAAATATGGATTTTTTTTTTTTTTTTTTTACAAAAATGCATCTCTTTGCTTCAGAAGGCCTTTATTAATCCCCCGGAGACATGTGGAGTACACGTTTACGATGAATAGATGTAGATGGAAGCACTTTCTTCAACTCGTACTTGTGGACCCTGTTCACTGCCAATATAAAGCTCTTTGATTGTGTTCATCAGAAAGAACAATTAGGATGGCTTGAGGGTGAGTAAAGCTTGGGCTAATTTTCATTTGAAAGTGAACTAATTCTTTAATATCAACACAGCACTAGTACAGCAGCTTCTCTCATTCACCAGGATTCAAAGAGCTGCTAACACTGGATGATTGATGTACTGGCTAGCCTAGAAAAAAATGTCAGATAACTGTTAGCATTATAACAACATAGTGTAACTGTAATTCAGTGCTGCAACAAAGACTATGATGCCTTTACAAGCAACAGGCGAACAAATTAACATTCACTTAAATACCATTGATTAGTGACAGTATATGAGCACACAGCCAGACCCACCTGAGTAGCCGATTCTTGTCCCACATACAATCGTTTCGACACCCTGTACACTAGGTGACCTGTAAATGCTAAAACTGTTTCCATTGCAGTTTTGCTAAATACTCCTTTTTCAAATTGCCTGAAAAAATATCCTATTGCGTGATATCCCATTTCGCATGATGGTGTGCACATAATGTTTTATAACTTTTATAAATGAGCCTACAATAGCAAAAATAAGTCCTTTTAATGAAAATAAAGGTCCATGTTTAATAAAAATGTTCATAAATTTAAATGAAAATGTTTAATGAAAATAGAACATATTTAAGAGGTTGTCTAATTTAGTTTTATACGTATGTTCTCATACTCATATATTTTATTCTGACACAAGTAATAATCTCAAGGTTTACTGGGTTTTACACAATTCTTTGGTTCTTTTGTAGCGTGGGTTTGGTGAAGTCTAATAAAAACAAACATCATCATGTGCAGTGTTGGGGAAAGTTACTTTTAAATGTAATGCATTACAAAAATGCAATAATGCATTACAATATTGCCCCCCCCCCCTCTCTCTTTTCCCACTTTTCCATGAGGCCACTGGAAAGGATTTATTAACCCTTGTGCGGTCTTCGGGGTCTTTTTGACCCGCAAATGATGTTTGCTCAAATTAAAAAAAAAATTTCTCTTTGTCCAAATGGCATGAGACTTTGGTTGTTAACCAAAGTGGTTACTGTGGTTAGCACTTTTAAGATCTACAAATACAAAAAAAAAAAAAAAAAAAAAAATTGGAGTGATATCTTGTTTTTATGTTAGCATAAAAAAAAAAAGTTACGTTCGTGGTCTTTGGGGTCTCTGGAGAAAAAAATTTAATTTTGTAAAAATATAATATATTTTTTAAAAACCAATGTAATTTTACTCTGTTTTTTAATGTTTTTTCTCAACATTTATGCAATTTTTGGAGGATTCTTGATATCTTTTAAATTTATATAAATAAATTAATAAATATTTTTTTAAATAGGTTTTTATGCATGAACAGCTTTTTATGTAAAATTCACTTTATAAAATGCCCAGATTTCTAACTTTCATTCATGTGGATAACTGTCACAGAATGGAAAGAACAGGATTGTGGGATATCAAAGGCAGCTAAGGATACATCTATGCTTCCTCCAAAAATCGATCTGAGGAAGGTATCTCATGAGACAGGAAGTGAAGCTAACATTGGATTCGGATGTGCCTTGATGCCTTACTACCTTGAAATGTGTCCTCAGAAGGCAGCATTTTCCAGTTTTCGGACATAGCCAAGGATTTCGAAGGGTACAACTGATGGACACTTCGGGCTCCCATGATCCTTTGCATAGGGAAGTTGTTTGACGTCACAGAATGGGTACAGGAGGTTAGGAGTTCGATTTTACCTATAAATGTATGTTTAATATTTTTCTATACTACTGTAATATTTATACAAGTTAGATTTAGTACATTATTATGGTCAAAATGACATTGTACTTCAACAAACATACTTTACAGCTCCCTTTATCAGTCCATTCAAATGTAGATACAATATGGTGCGATAAACCAAAAATAAATAAATATATAAACTAACGTTAAACAAAGAGTGCAGCTTGCACAATCTAGCCTCTTTATATATATATATATATATATATATATATATATATATTTTTTTTTTTTTTTTTTTTTTTTTTTCTCGTGCAGTCAGTAGGCCTCCTACCTCCTATGGAAACATTACCAAAGCCCTAGAATTTTCAGTGCATAGAAGAGCAAAGAGAAAGAGGGCATAAATTTGAATAAAATATTTTATTAAAAGATGTAATAACAGAAGAAAATAAAGGACTATAATTACATAGTAATTAAATTGCAATCTAATGACTTGTTTACACAAAAATATAGTTTTTTTTAAAACTCAAATTACAGATATAAGGTATCCAAAATACAATTTACAACATATTTAATAATATATATTAAATAGAAAGCTTATAATGACTATTATTGTTCAATAAATAATATTTTATATTATAATGTTGGCATACTTGTTGAAAAAAGTTTTCAAAGGTTTTCCAGGACTTAAATTTCAAAAAGTCAAATTTAAATGTATAGACAAATGTATAAACATGTTTGACTCCTCTGTCTCATAAAGATAGTTGCCAATTGTACAATCATAAGTAAAATACAAATCTTAGTAAAATACAACAGCTGAGTTGGTGGGAATTGCAAGGTATTAACCAGGCTCAACCTTGCTTAGCTTCAGTAGGCAACCAGTCTTGGGCAACAGTCATATGGCTGCTGGCACTGGCAAAGTTCACTGCTCTTAATGAACCTCTGCTGCAAATCCCAAAAGGACAAGTGAGGGTAGGCACAGCCACCAACTGTCCAAAAACAAATCCCAGGCCCCAGATGCTGCCATGAGACGTCCAAGACCAGAGAGAATGCAAATGGGGTGCTGTTTTAATCAAACCGACAAGAGCAAGTTTGACTTAAAAATCGACCAAGTGATGTGAGAGAAACCAGAGCATGTGGGTTTCTCAAGATCCACTCTCGCTGACTAGGAGGATTGAGCAGTTTCCCATTAAGCGGTGGGATCTTCCTCATCTGTTGATTTCCACTTCTTTAAAACTCTCATGCGCAAGCCGCTGCTCAGCTACAAAAACAACGAGGAGGAGTTCAGCATTTTATCCCAAAGCAGGTGACTGAATATTATTGGATTCAATACCTTTTGACATAAAAGAACAAGTAGCCATTTGTCTCAATGTCCATGGACACCTCCAACCAGCTGGTTCTTCTGACAGTATCATCACTGCACCGCAGCCATCCATCTTCACTGGGGTTACGAATATGACTGATGTAGTGTCCTTTAAGACAGAGAAACTTTAGTATAAATTTGGGACTGGCTAGCACTACACATGGTCAATGAATGAACAAATGAGACAACTGGAAATGTACAACAAATTCTTACCACAAACAAATTGCTTCCCAAATGTGAAACAACACCACTGAGTCTGTACTGTGCGTTGATGACAGCTGGTACTTCCTCCTGTTTAGGAAACATGAAGATTATAAAATATTGCTGTGTGTTACGTCCCAGAGTGTTTTGGTGTGTAACTGTCATATCCCTGTGTGTGTGTCCTGTGCTGTGTTGTGCCCTGTTTCTCTCCCTCACTCTCGTACTCAGGTTAATTGCCACCAGCTGCAACTCGTTGTGAGCATGCCTGAGTCTGAGCAGAGCTGTATATATGGTGCATTCTGAAGATCCTGCGCTGAGGAACACTTCTCCCCAGCCTCAGAGTGGAAACTGAAATTGTTTGCCTGAGTGTACTGTGTGTGACTGAGGGTTAACAGTTTTGAGTTAGGTGTGGGCCTATACTTTTTCTGTGTGCTAGCATCATTCTTTAGCCTGCTTTCGGGTTAATCCATGTGTGGGTAACTAGAAGGTATTGTATCATTTAACTCAATCATTATTGGGTTATCTGGGAATCGTAGGGAGAGAGTGCCTTTTTTTTTGTGTACAATTGTTTTCTCCTGTTTATTGTTTAAAGAGGGAGCTCAGGGAAGTTTGTGTTGTTGTTTTTTCATCTTTGTTTTTGAGTAGGGTAAGTAGATTCTCTAAACCTTAGTTAGCTCCAGTTTTGTTTGTTGTTTTAGGTATACTCTCTCCTGAGAATTTATTCCCTCATGTTCCCCTTCTGGCAAGCTCTTTTTGGTATAAGGAAATAAACATTTAGACTTTCCCTTAAAGTGGTGTTGTGTTTTCCCTCTGAGACTGAGGCTGAAGTGTGTCCTCCACGTTTTCTTTTTTTTTTCATCCTTGCGTTACCTTTTCTAATAAGTTATCTTATTTTCTTTTGTTGCCTTCCCTTCTAACTCCTAGACTAGAAGGGGAACGTAACACTGTGTTTCAAATGTTCCTGAATTGCAGTCAATCAGTCAGTCTGTCTGTCTATCATGAATTGCCGTCTATGCCTTTCCTGTGGTGTTAACGGTGTAACTTTCGGTGTAAATTCCATTTCCTCCATATTTTCTGGAGAAATGTTCTGCGGCCTGCAGAGCTTTTAATATCGGACACTGGCTGCTTTCTGCTCTCTGTTGAAGATCATAGATGAAATAAGAAAACACATGGAAAAGAAAGGCAAATATCTTTCTAAAGCTGTCTTTTAGAATAATTGAGACGTTACAGCATTTCTATCTACAATCTTTGAAGAATACAACCACAGAGCACTTAAATATTACTTGCAGCAGTTGGATAAAACAAACAGTGGCCATACTTTCAACACAGGACAGCATCAACTCCTCAGGAATCTCCAGTTGGTCCTTCACCTTGCACATGGAAGACGACGTGATGTCAAAGCACATCACCAGAAAGACCAGGACCCTGTAGAGTCATTCAAATGATCAGAAGTGATGGACCAACTCATGTTCAGCTATTCTCTAAGGTAGTAACTGATTAACTGTGTGTCTTACTGTGGAAGGCTGAGAAACTTCAGAGTCTCAGAGGCCTTGGTGCCAGAACATTAGCTACAAGCACAATCAATTGAAGATGCCTGAAGAACATAAAGACATCAGTCTATCAGAAATGACTTGATGGAAACACATGCTCCTGTTCATGTAATAAAATCACTTTAGCACTCACGTTCATGTACTTCTGCAGACTGTCTGTTAGACATGCTTGAGGGCCGATGACCAGCAAGAGATAGTTGAAATCCTCTGGAAAGCTCTTCTGGAAGCCTCAGCTGAAAGAACAGAATGAAAAACACTTCTTTACACAAAACTCAACTTCTTGACTCACAAATCAACCAAGTGATGTGAGAGAAACCAGAGCATGTGAGTTTCTCAAGATCCATTCTTGTTGACTAGGAGGATTGAGCAGTTTCACATTAAGCGGGATCTTCCTCACCTGTTCTTTAAAACTTTCATGAACCAGCCGCTGCTCAGCTACAAAAACAACAGTGAGGAGGAGTTCAGCATTTTATCCCAAAGCAGGTGACTGAATACAAGTGAGCACTGAATGTTAAAAACAGAATATTATTGGATTCAATACCTTTTGACATAAAACAACAAGTAGCCATTTGTCTCAATGTCCATGGACACCTCCGACCAGCTGGTTTCTCTGACAATATTATCACTGCACCGCAGCCATCCATCTTCATTGGGGTTACGAATATGACTGATGTAGTGTCCTTTAAGACAGAGAAACTTCAGTATAAATTTGGGACCGGCTAGAATTACACATGGCCAATGAATGAACAAATGAGACAACTGGAAATTTACAACAAATTCTTACCACTAAACAAATTGCTTCCCAAATGCGACACAACACCACTGAGTCTGTACTGTGCGTTGATGACAGTTGGTACTTCCTCCTGATTAGGAAACATGAAGATTAAAAGTTAATACAGCTGTGTTTTAAATGTTCCTGAATTGCTATCTATCTATCTATCTATCTATCTATCTATCTATCTATCTATCTATCTATCTATCTATCTATCTATCTATCTATCTATCTATCTATCTATCTATCTATCTATCTATCTATCTGTCTGTCTGTCTGTCTGTCTGTCTGTCATGAATTGCTGTCTATGCCTTTCCTGTGGTGTTAGCGGTTAACTTTATTCCATTTCCTAAATATTTTCTGGAGAAATGTTCTGCAGCCTGCTGAGCTTTTAGCTGACACTGGCTGCTTCCTGCTCTCTGTTGAAGATCATAGATCAAATAAGAAAACACTTATGAAAAAGAAAGGCACATATCTTTCTGAAGCTGTCTTTAAGAGTAATTGAGATGTTATAGCATGTCTATCTACAATCACTGAAATATTACTTGCAGCAGTTGGATAAAACAAATAGTGGCGGTACCTTCAACAGAGGACAGCGTCAACTTCTCAGGAATCTCCAGTTGGTCCTTCAGCTTGCACATGGAAGATGATGTGATGTCAAAGCGCATCACCAGAAAGACCAGGACCCTGTAGAGACATTCAAATGATCAGAAGTGATGGACCAACTCATGTAATCAGTAACTGATTAACTGTGTGTCTTACTGTGGAAGGCTGAGAAACTTCAGAGTCTCAGAGGCCCTGGTGCCAGAACATTGGCTGCACGCACAATCAATTGAAGATGCCTGAAGAACACAAAGACATCAGTCTATCAGAAAAGACTTGACAAAAATAATATGCACCTGTTCATGTAATAAAATCACTTTAGCACTGACACTCACGTTCAAGTACTGCTGCAGACTGTCTGTTAGACATGCTTGAGGGCCAATGACCAGCGAGAGGTAGTTGAAATCCTCTGGAAAGCTCTTCTGGAAGCCACAGCTGAAACGACAAAACACTTCTTTACACATTTTTTTTTTTTGAATGAGCATGTATAATTTTATATGTGAATAGTAGTATATAGTATAATATTACTGCTTCATCACTGATGAGTGCAGGTAGGTATGTGCAATGTCATCATTACCTGTCGCATGTGCGCTCACGTTTGAGCTTGAACTCCATATTGGTCACAGGGCAAGTGTAAGTGGGACAAAAAACCTTCAGAATCTCACTCTCCTCTTTCAGACAGAACAGACAAGCCATGAGGAACTCATGAGCATCCTGAGAGATGAAAGAGAAGGATAGATAAAGAGCTGCAAGGTTGAATGCAACTTGTGAACAAATCAACACATTTTGTTTGCAAGACTGTTGTTCATTGCTGAAAAGGTTGGCATGAATTTTGAATGAATGCAAGTGGAATAGAGACCTGCAGTTCACCAAAACTTGAAACCGCATTGAACAAAGAAGTCTTGCTAGTTAAAATGCCTGGTTTAAGACATCCTCACCTGCTGCTGGTTTCCCTCGAAATCTGGATAGTCATTTTCAGTGTAGCCTTTAATTAGAGCCAAGTGCTTTTTCTTCAGTTCAGAGTCACTGCAGCCCAGCCTGCTCATATGCAAGTCAGATAATGCTCTGGAGAGAAATGTATAAATATTATATGTACAGAATTGGTGTACTGTTAATTCCTAAGCTTATATATAAAGGTTATTCTGCTGTACTCTAGAATTTCATGAGAATTACATTACGACAAACAGTTTAAATAGGAAGATTTTAGATATAATGTTGAATCAGTTTTGGTACCCAAGTAGTACGGCTTCATTTTTCCAGTCTTCCTGCAGGGAAAGCACATCTTCCCTGAAGGGGGAAACACTGAGGAGGCACTGCAAGACGGAGTTCATATAGCAAGTGTTCCCTAAATTTGGAAGACTGAGAGAATCAGACAGTTTTGGTTAGTAGACAGTTTTAAAACAAATTTCAGAAGAAACATCAGATAAACTACAAACAACTGAATTTAAGCTTCTCCTGTCCTTAAGAAATGTTGATCTAAAGGCTTCTACTTAGATACTTTAGACTGGTTTTGAGGAGAAATGTCCTTATGCTGGGTACACACTAAAAGATTTTTGAAAACTTATAAGATTTTCAAAATGTGAGACACCACAAACCTGGGGACAAAATAATGCTAGATTGAACTGTTTTGCTCCTATAGTGTGTGGTGTGCCGTAGTGTGCCGTGATGTGACAAAGAGAGCACATCACACATGAACAGATTTTCATCCACAGTCCCGACTGTGAACACAGGAAATCTCGCAAAATGTCTCGAGACTACAGAATAAACATGACGGACGATAAGCAGGAAGAAATTGCGTTTGGAATAGTGTTTGGAATGATTTTAGTATTGTGACGCGTGTCCCGAGCTCTCATCAGCGTCGCCCTGGAAACTGAGCAGGCACACCTGCACCTGCTCATCACGGGCTGAGGGGCCACACCTGCGTCCCATCAAGCACTGCTCATTTAAACCCTGCAAGCAAACACAGAGGTGAGAGATGTCTCCGCAAGACTCGGCTAACCCTTTCTTTCATTGTGCCTACAGAGAGCAGCGTGTGACCGCCAGCCCCAACGCCCACAGGAGAGCACGGACCCACACTGCACCAGCGCACCCAAAACAAGGAAGCTGAGCACCGAGCACCAAACCACCCTTTACTTGAATAAAAACCACCCTTCGGGGAACTTACCCTCCATCCTCGACTCGTGTCCTACTTCACCCCGTCACACTGGTGGAGAATGCGGGCAGTACAGTGAAGAGGACATAGACGACCCCACCTCACACGGCGTTCTATTATTGAACTCGTTTGCTTTGGTTGTTTTTTTTTTGGTTGTTTTTTCCACTCTCTTTGCCTCACGTATTTTCTCTGGTTCCTCAGGTGGCGCTCCTCCTCCAACGATGGAAGAGCTGTTGAAGCACCTCACTGAGGTGAGCATCCGCCAGCAGCAAATTATGGAGCACATGGCCTCCCGGCAGGGGGAAACCGACCGTGAGCTGGCCGCGCTCCGTCTCGCCACAGCCCCGCGAACTCCGCCACCTGACCCCCGTGTCCAGGCAACACAGCTATTACCCAGGATGACGGCACATGATGACGTAACGATGTATCTCCAGATGTTCGAGACCGTTGCCATGCGGGAGGCGTGGCCCGAGGAGGAATGGGCACGCATCGTGGCCCCACTGCTCACGGGAGAGGCTCAGCGTGCGTACTTCGCGCTTCCCCCGGAACAAAGTACCTCCTACGAGGTCTTACGGAAGGAGATCCTGGGCCGAATGGGGCTGTCTCCGATCAGCGCTGCCCAGCTATTCAACGAGTGGACCTTTGACCCGCGGCAGCCGGCCCGGGTTCAAGCCGCTAGCCTCTCCCGACTGGCCCAACACTGGTTGCTGGCCGGGGGTCCCACCGTACACCAGGTAGCGGAGCGCGTTGTGGTCGACCGCCTCCTGCGTGCCCTTCCCCGTCCGCTACGGCAGGCAGCCGGTATGCGGAACCCAGCCAACGTGGATGAACTGGTCGAGGCCATAGAGCTGGCGGAGGCCACCCAACACCGGGATGTAGGGGAGAGAGCGCCACCGTTTCCCCGAAGGGTGGTCCAGGAGCGGCGCGCCGGAGGGCACACAGCGACCGGTGAGCAGGCCGGCGGTTCCCGGCCCACAGGATGAGCCCATGCCCACAGAAGCACCCCGCTCCCCAGGACGACCTTGGCTGGCAGGCTGCGCCGTTCACACAGAAAACGCGCCGCGGGCGGAGGTGAAAGTAAACGGCCGCCCATTCCTCGCCCTTCTGGACTCTGGCAGCGCGGTCAGCCTGGTCAAAACATCGATCCTACCCCCACGGGCCGAAGCCAAGACTAAGCTCCCCATTACCTGTGTGCACGGCGACACCAGAGAAGTGCCGGCGCGGTGGGTTACCATCGCTGCGTCAATCGGTGCCTGGCCAGTAGACGTCGGGCTCGTCAGGGATCTACCAGTGCCGGTCCTTCTCGGAAGAGACTGGCCAGGGTTCGACCGCCTACTCGCCGCCGTCACTCAGCCTGCCAGCCTTGCTGGGAACCGCCCAACCCGGAAGCCCGGCAGGAAAGCCCGACGACGTCCCGTGCTGCTGGCCTCCGACAGCCCCAGAGGCGGTGAGTCACCCCGTCCACCTCATAACCTCTATTTTGATTTGTTCCAGCAGGTGACTGGAGCCGGGGGTTTCTCCAAGGAGCAGCACGAGGACGATCGCCTTAAGCACTGTTGGGGGCAGGTGAGGGTTGCGGAAGAAAAGGAGCTTCAGCCAGCACCCCACCCAACACCACATTTTGTCGTGGACAATGGCCTGCTTTACTGTGTCGCCCAGCGGAGGGGGGAGGAGAAAACCCTGCTGGTGGTCCCGCGCAGCAAAACGGAGGCAGTGATCGAGATTGCCCATGCCCATCCGATGGCAGGCCACCTGGGGGCCCAAAACACGATCCAGCGTCTCCGCGACCGGTTCCACTGGCCGGGCCTAGAGGCAGAAGTTCGACGATTCTGTCAGGCCTGCCCAACGTGCCAACGGACATCACCTCGGACACCTCCCCCCAGCCCGCTGATACCGCTGCCCATCATAGAGGTGCCCTTCGAACGGATTGGGATGGATTTGGTGGGGCCGCTGCCGAAGTCCGCCCGGGGGCATGAACACATCCTCGTCATCGTGGATTATGCCACCCGTTACCCTGAGGCCGTTCCCCTCCGTAAAGCCACCACGAAGGCGATATCCCAGGAGCTGTTCCTCCTCTTCAGCCGGGTTGGCATCCCCTCCCAGATCCTGACTGACCAGGGCACCCCGTTCATGTCCCGGATGATGGCGGATGTCTGTAAACTCCTGAAAGTCCAACAGCTCCGCACCACGGTGCACCACCCCCAGACCGACGGGCTCGTCGAACGCTTTAACCAGACCCTCAAACAGATGTTGCGCCGGGTGGCGGCCGAAGATAAGCGGGACTGGGACCAAATGCTCCCCTACGTACTCTTCGGGGTTCGAGAGATCCCTCAGGCCTCCACCGGCTTTACTCCGTTCGAGCTGCTCTTCGGCCGACAACCCCGCGGTCTGCTGGACGTTGCCCGAGAGGCCTGGGAACAACAACCGGCGGTACACCGGACCACCATCGAACATGTGCGCGAGATGAGGGAGCGAATCGACCGAGTTATGCCCATTGTCCGGGAACACCTCGTCAAGGCGCAACAGGCGCAGCAACGATATTACAACCGGGCGGCCCAACCACGGGAGTTCCAGCGAGGAGACCACGTCCTGGTGCTGGTTCCCACGGCCGCCTGCAAGTTCTTGGCCACCTGGCAAGGTCCCTACACCGTCACAGAAAAGGTCGGTCCCGTCACGTACCGTGTGCGGCAACCAGGTAAAAGGAAGAAGGATCAGCTCTACCACGTCAACCTTATGAAGCGCTGGGTCGGGACCGGGCCCCAGCTCTCGGCCTACACCAGCTCGACTCCCGTGGTTGTTGATATGGATCCCCAACTCTCCGCCGCCCAGAAGTCGGAGCTGCAACACCTGGTCAGTCAGTTTTCGGATGTGTTCTCCCCCCAGCCTGGGCGGACCCACGTCTTGGAGCATGACATCCGCACACCACCGGGGACCATCGTCCGGCAGCGGCCCTACCGTGTCCCGGAGGCTCGGCGACACGCCATCGAGGACGAGGTACAGGAGATGCTGAGGTTAGGGGTAATTGAACCATCGCGCAGTCCCTGGTCCAGCCCCATCGTCATGGTTCCAAAGCCCGACGGCACCCTCCGCTTCTGTAACGACTTCCGTCGCCTAAACGAAGTTTCAGAATTTGACTGTTACCCAATGCCCCGCGTAGACGAGTTGTTGGACCGTCTGGGAAGGGCCCGGTTCATCTCCACTCTCGACCTTACCAAGGGCTACTGGCAGGTCCCCTTGACGGAACAGGCCAAACCAAAGACGGCCTTCTCTACCCCAAGTGGCCACTGGCAGTACCGGGTCCTTCCCTTCGGCCTACACGGGGCCCCGGCCACCTTCCAACGGTTAATGGACATCCTCCTCCGGCCGCATCAAGCATATGCGGCGGCCTATCTCGACGACGTCATCATTCATTCGGAGACTTGGGAGGACCATCTGGAGCGGCTGCGGAGGGTGCTAACGGAACTACGCGGGGCTGGCCTGACCGCCAACCCCCGGAAGTGTCATCTGGCCCTCGCCGAGGCGAAGTACTTGGGGTATCAGGTGGGTCGCGGCCTCATTAAACCTCAAGAGAAGAAGGTGGCAGCTATCCTCTCCGCGGCGCGGCCCACCTCCAAGACACAGGTACGGGCCTTTTTGGGGTTGGCGGGGTATTACCGCTGCTTTATCCCTAACTTCTCCTCCTTAGCTTCTCCCCTGACAGACCTGACCAGGAAGGGGCAGCCGGAGAAGGTCCCGTGGACCCCTGAGACGGAAACGGCATTCCACCGGATAAAGGCAGCCCTCACGACGGAACCAGTCCTCCGAGCCCCCGACTTCAACTGCCCCTTCCTGCTGCAGACGGACGCCTCAGACACCGGGTTGGGAGCCGTCCTATCGCAGGACCATGACGGTGAGGAACACCCGGTGATGTTCATAAGCCGAAAGCTGACCCCTGCGGAACAACGATACGCCACGGTAGAAAGGGAAGCGTTGGCCGTCAAGTGGGCAGTCCTGGAGCTCAGGTATTACCTCCTCGGCCGCCACTTCACCCTCGTAACCGATCACGCTCCCCTACAGTGGATGGCCCGAGCCAAGGAGACGAACGCCAGGGTGACGCGGTGGTTTCTTGCGCTCCAGGACTTCAACTTCACCGTGCAACACCGAGCGGGGACGGCCAACGCAAACGCCGACGGACTCTCCCGGCTGTGGTCGGCTTTCGCAGGTCTGTCAGGTTCCACTCCCCACCCTCCCCCGATCTCCCCGCTTCTCCATAGGAACAGGACGACGCTTGGGGGGGGGAGTGTGACGCGTGTCCCGAGCTCTCATCAGCGTCGCCCTGGAAACTGAGCAGGCACACCTGCACCTGCTCATCACGGGCTGAGTGGCCACACCTGCGTCCCATCAAGCACTGCTCATTTAAACCCTGCAAGCAAACACAGAGGTGAGAGATGTCTCCGCAAGACTCGGCTAACCCTTTCTTTCATTGTGCCTACAGAGAGCAGCGTGTGACCGCCAGCCCCAACGCCCACAGGAGAGCACGGACCCACACTGCACCAGCGCACCCAAAACAAGGAAGCTGAGCACCGAGCACCAAACCACCCTTTACTTGAATAAAAACCACCCTTCGGGGAACTTACCCTCCATCCTCGACTCGTGTCCTACTTCACCCCGTCACACTATGTTTTGCAGAACACGTTTTCCAAACAAATCGATAAGCTAATCCTCCATCTCTGCAGTCCAAATCCATTTAACTTTATGCTGCGCCATGACTGCGTTTGTTATGCTTCTGTCTTCTGTTGGCTAGCTTTCTGATTGGATATTGTTTCGTTTCACGTAATAATCTCCAGAGCATGTACGCGTTTGTCCTCAGGGTTCCCCCCACACATCAGGATTTCTGATCGTAAATATTCAACATGTTGAATACGTTCTTCCGAGCAGATTCAGTCACTCTTAACACACTTGAAACCTGACACAGGAAAATCTGATAAGATAATCTGTAGAACCATCAAGATAATCGGGAGATTACCTAGGATTGTCGGAAGGGGAGAAATCGGCCCAAAATCAGCCTGATTATCTTGTGGTGTGTACCCAGCATTAAGTATGAATTTCTATACGAAACCAAAATGTCATCATGGTAACACTTTACTTGAAGGGGTGTGCATAAGACTGACATGACGCCATGAGGTTTTATGCATGTTTATGACAACTGTAATTAAGTGTCATTCTCTCAGTTATGTCAGTTTTAATGCAAAGATGACATTGTTTGAGATGTCTGTGTTATGACAACTTGACATAAACCAATACATCATAACCTGTCAGTGTCTTTGTCATGACAACTTGACATTACCAAGACAACATAACCTGTCATAAACATGACATAGCAGATTAATTATCAAACTTAAGAAACTACTTAGCTTTATGGGTTAACATTACATTACATTATTTTGGTAACACTTTAGTATAGGGAACACATATAAACTATTAACTATGACTTTTCCCTCAATAAACTCCTGGCTTGCTTAGTTGGGGACACTTGACATTTGATATTCAACAGTGTTTTGATCTGCCTGCATTAACACCATTGTATGTGAACTGAACTGAACTGGATGATAACACCACAGTTTACCCCATTGCTGATATAGATAAATTAACTAAATGAATAACTATTGATTCTGACATTGGAATGAATCAATACTGAATTTACTTAAGATGGATACTGACACCATTTTCTTGAAGTATATATTAAGTACAAAATTATATACCAGTTATCACTGTAAAGCTGCTTTGACACAATCTGCATTGTAAAAAGCACTTTATAAATAAAGGTGACTTGACTAATTTACTAGTTAATTGTTAATAGTTAATTGTTAAGTTTATGTATTGGGTATGATTAACAATGTAGAATAAGGTCATCAGGAATAAAGCATTAATATGTGCTTAATAAGTACTAATAAATAGCCAATATTCCAGTAGTATGCATGCTAATAGTAATAAGAAACTAGTTAAAAGACCCTAAAATAAAGTGTTACCATTATGTTATAACAGTGTCATCTTTTTTAAGAAATTTGAAATTGTATATTATCTGACCTTCTATTGGAGGAAACTTTAAAAAAAAAAAATATTTGACAGAGTATTAACACTTAACGACATTTTAATGACAAGTTCAATTTGAAACTAAAAAAAAAGTAATCAGAAAAATATTCATGACTATTATAATGGCCTCATGTCAAAACCAACCACATGACAGTTTAATGTAATGTTAACCCATAAAGCTAAATAATGTCAAGTTCACAGTAAAATCCACAGAGTTAAATCAACTCCGCTCAGATAACATTTGGTCCTTCTCTGAATAGTGTTAAAATAACACTGAAGCAGAGTTAAAGGTAATGGGATAATTAAGCTATTAATTTAGGGATGATTGAACATTAATGATGAACACCTGCTGTTAACAAGCAGAATAACTGAAGAAAAGAGAAACACAAGAACTACAAGTGACTTCAGCCAAAACCATTTAATTGAAATCAACTGAAGGTAAAAGCTCTCAAGATCTGATTAAAAGATCTGATTTACTTATTACTAACCATATTGACTTTATGTCACGATCACCAGTGAGAGTGCCCTATCAGCCACTAGAGGGCACTCCATCCCGGACTCTCATTTCCACCCATTGCATTCACTACATTACCCATAACGCACTGCCGGACTCATTATCTCATGATCACTTCATTACCCACACCTGTTTTGTATTATGTTATTAGTGTCTGTCTATTTATACTGAGATGTTTCTGTCCTTAGTTGTGGTTTATTGTATTGTTACGTGCACCGTTTTGTTTCTCTGGCTTTGTGTTTTGTGGACTGGATATTTTGGATTTTGACCCTTGCCTGCCTTTGGATTAACATTTCTGGATTCCCCAATAAATACTTATGCTGCAACTGGATCTCAACATCTTGTTCTTGTGTGCCCGTGACAGAATAAACCACCACCAAGGGTTCCAGCAGCATGAGTGTTCGGATTCGTCCTCCAGCCTCCATTGGAGAGCGAATGGCTCTGTTTCGGGCAGTATTGGCCCTGCGACAGGAGGGAGCAGAGGTAGGAGGTTTTGCCCAGTTTTTCTGGACAATGGCAAGAGGACTGCGTTATAATGATGCAGCGCAAAAGGAGATATTCAATGGATGCCTTGATGACCCTCTTCCTCAGTGTGAGTTGGAGGGGCTCCGGACCCTGGATTTTTGGGGTTTTGTTTACTACCTCGAAGATCGGGGTCGGAGGACCTCACCTGATCTACCAACCAGTGAGTCCGATCCAGCCTGTGAGTTCGCTCCAGAGTCCACCGAGGAGATGGGCACAGGTACATCGTCTATCTCACGTAAAAGGAGGAAGAGGAGGAGAAAGGCTCCAGCCAGTGAGTCCGCTCCAGCCAGTGAGTCCGCTCCAGCCAGTGAGTCCGCTCCAGCCAGTGAGTCCGCTCCAGCCGGAGAGCTCGCTCCAGCCAGTGAGTCCACTCCAGAGCCCGCTCCAGTTAGTGAGTCCACTCCAGAGTCCGCTCCAGTCAGTGAGTCCACTCCAGAGCCCGCTCCAGTTAGTGAGTCCACTCCAGAGCCCGTTCCAGTCAGTGAGTCCACTCTAGTCAGTGAGTCCACTCCAGAGCCCGCTCCAGTTAGTGAGTCCACTCCAGAGCCCGCTCCAGTCAGTGAGTCCACTCCAGAGCCCGCTCCAGTTAGTGAGTCCACTCCAGAGTCCGCTCCAGTTAGTGGGTCCACTCCAGAGTCCGCTCCAGTTAGTAAGTCCACTCCAGAGCCTGTTCCAGTCAGTGAGTCCACTCCAGAGCCCGCTCCAGTTAGTGAGTCCACTCCAGAGCCCGCTCCAGTTAGTGAGTCCACTCCAGAGCCCGCTCCAGTTAGTGAGTCCACTCCAGAGCCCGCTCCAGTTAGTGAGTCCACTCCAGAGCCCGCTCCAGTCAGTAAGTCCACTCCAGAGCCCGCTCCAGCCAGTGAGTCCGCTCCAGCCAGTGAATCCGCTCCAGCCAGTGGGTCTACTACAGAGCCCGCTCCAGCCAGTGAGTCCGCTCCAGCCAGTGAGTCCGCTCCAGTACAGCATGCTCTCCCTATCAGTCCAGTGATGGCCAAGAGGGCTGTCCTCACGTTCTATGTTGTGGCGGTTTTGCGTGCCTGGAGGATGCTCTCAGAACAGCCCCAGCGTGAGCACGCTGCAGTTCCAGAGCAGCCCCAGCCTGAGCACGCTGCCGTCCCAGAGCAGCCCCAGCCTGAGCACGCTGCCGTCCCAGAGCAGCCCCAGCCTGAGCACGCTGCCGTCCCAGAGCAGCCCCAGCCTGAGCACGCTGCCGTCCCAGAGCAGCCCCAGCCTGAGCACGCTGCCGTCCCAGAGCAGCCCCAGCCTGAGCACGCTGCCGTCCCAGAGCAGCCCCAGCCTGAGCACGCTGCCGTCCCAGAGCAGCTCCAGCCTGAGCACGTTGCCGTCCCTGAGCAGCTCCAGTCCAAACACGTTGCCGTCCCAGAGCAGCCCCAGCCTGAGCACGCTGCCGTCCCAGAGCAGCCCCAGCCTGAGCACGCTGCCGTCCCAGAGCAGCCCCAGCCTGAGCACGCTGCCGTTCCAGAGCAGCCCCAGCCTGAGCACGCTGCCGTCCCAGAGCAGCCCCAGTCTGAGCCCGCTGCCATCCCTGAGTCCTCCGCTCTCCCTGATACAGCCACGGAGACCGTTACCGAGCTGTCCGCTCCCCTTGATACGGCCACGGAGGCCGCGCCACCGAAGCGCCTTGCCCTGCCGCCTGAGCAGCCCGAGCCTGGTACCATCACCGAGCTGTCCGCTCCCCTTGATACGGCCACGGAGGCTGTCACCGAGCTGTCCGCTCTCCCTGATATGGCCATGAAGCACCCTTGGCCTACTGCCCTGCCGCCGTCCAAGTCTTCTGCCCTGCCACCACCGCCCAGATCTTCTGTCCTGCCGCCATCAACCAAGCCTTCTGCCCTGCCGCCCAGGCTTTCTGCCCTGCCGCCACTGCCCAGGCCGTCTGAACCGTTGGAACCAGCCTGGTCAGTTCCTCCGGCTCCACCCTGGCAATCAGCCAGGATTCCAGACCCGCTGGAACCAGCCTGGTCAGTTCCTCCAGCGCCGCCTTGGCAACCAGCCAGGACTCCAGACCCCGGGGAACCCGCCTGGTCAGTTCTTCCAGCGCCGCCCTGGCATTCAGCCAGGACCCTGACTCTCTTGAGCCCCCCGTGGTTTGTTCCTCCGGCTCCCCCCTGGCCTTCGGTTGGGGGTTCTGGTCCTGGCCCACCATCCCTCCCCCTGATCCTCCACCTGTCCACCTCCCTCCTGGGGTTTTTGTGTTTTTGGTTTTTTTTGGACTGGTGGAGCGTCTGGTAGCCGCTCCTTTGAGGGGGGGTAATGTCACGATCACCAGTGAGAGTGCCCTATCAGCCACTAGAGGGCACTCCATCCCGGACTCTCATTTCCACCCATTGCATTCACTACATTACCCATAACGCACTGCCGGACTCATTATCTCATGATCACTTCATTACCCACACCTGTTTTGTATTATGTTATTAGTGTCTGTCTATTTATACTGAGTTGTTTCTGTCCTTAGTTGTGGTTTATTGTATTGTTACGTGCACCGTTTTGTTTCTCTGGCTTTGTGTTTTGTGGACTGGATATTTTGGATTTTGACCCTTGCCTGCCTTTGGATTAACATTTCTGGATTCCCCAATAAATACTTATGCTGCAACTGGATCTCAACATCTTGTTCTTGTGTGCCCGTGACACTTTATCTCTGTCACATGCCTAAATAATTTCTTATTGAGAATTAATAGAGGTTTAAATGTTGGTGTTTTATTGGTCAATAAATTCAGTAAAGTCAGGGTTTGTTTTAGTTAGGGTCTTGACTGTCAGGAGTTTGGTTTGATTCCTCTTTTCCTTTCTCTCCTAACTGCATTTACTCTCTCACAGCTGTTCGCTATCTTAATCAGCGGTTGCACTCTGCACAGTCTCTCACCTGTTCCTCCTTTGCCCTGATTACCTTGCTATTTAGTTCTCATGCTCTTCTCTCGTCTTTGTCGGGTTATTGTTTGTTCATTCATGTCAGCAACTTACGCCTTGTCATTGTTTGCTCATCTAGTCCTGTATCGCAGTGTGTGTGTGGCGGACGAGGATTTCTCCCTGTTAGCTTCTGCCTTCAAGTCTGCTCTCCAGCACCGCCGTGTCTGCCAAGTGGACTGTGTGTTCGGCGTTTCCAGTGTGCACCCTCTGACAGCAGCTTCCTGTACCAGGCATCCCGCCTGTTTGATGTCTGGTTCCTTTAAGTTTCCTTCTCCTGATCTGCGTCCGCCTAGACGGCCGGTGACCGGCAGACAGCCTATTTTGTCCTTTTACTGCTGTTTAATAAATAACAAGAACCAGCTTTCGCTTCTGGGTCCTTTCTTCATTGTGACATTGACCTTTTTAAGTTTTTAAAATAATTTGTGTTTGAGCAATTGCAATAGTTTTTCACAGCAAACACATGTGCATTGCCAAATCAAAAGACTAAAGGAGCAGATCCACATAAATTTGCAGCTTGAAAGCCATTTCAAATAAGCATCACAAAGAGGTCTCGTTCTCTTTGTTTTCTTGACTGAGATTCAGCTATAAAAAAATTAAATGCCACCATAATACTTCAGTGCTAAAAATGAGCTGCTATTATAGCTCAGGGTTATACAAGAAAATATAGCATACAATCCTCAACAGTGGTGACAATAATTATTCATACTGCAATGTATGATGGGAGTTTTGTCCTATGGTGATACCCAGCATGCATTGTAGCATGAAGCTCTTATTTTTGTCACCATTGTTGAGAATCATATGCTGATTCTTGATGTCTGTGTGTGTCCAAGTGCAAGTAAGTGCAAGTACAAATAACTAAACATATGATCAGCTGCTTTGGATACAATCAGGCCATCTCACAATGATAATATCAGCATATAAGTGCTGACTTCTCTGCTTTACAACAACATATGCATTGTTGCAGAAAAAAATCTAACATAGAAAGGATTTGCTCCTTTAGTCTTTTGATTCGGCAATGCACAAGTGTTTGCTGTGAAACACTATTGCAATTGCTCAAACACAAATTATTTTAAAAACATAAAAAGGTCAAGACCCCCAACTAAAACAAACCCTGACCACCACGATGGTGGCATAATTTATTGACCAATAAAACACCAACATTTAAACCTCTGTTAATTCTCAATAAGAAATTATTTAGACATGTGACAGAAATAAAGTCAATATGGTTAGTAATAAGTAAATCAGATCTTTTAATCAGATCTTGAGAGATTTAATGTCTTTTACCTTCAGTTGATTTCAATTAAATGGTTTTGGCTGAAGTCACTTGTAGTTCTTGTGTTTCTCTTTTCTTCAGTTATTCTGCTTGTTCACAGCAGGTGTTCATCATTAATGTTCAATCATCCCTGAATTAATTGCTTAATTATCTCATTAACTTTAACTCTGCTTCAGTGTTATTTTAACACTATTCAGAGAGGGACCAACTGTTCTCTGAGCAGAGTTGATTTAACTCTGTGGATTTTACTGTGTTGTCATGACAAAGACACTGACAGGTTATGATGTATTGGTTCATGTCAAGTTGTCATAACAAAGACATCTCAAACAATGTCATCTTTGAATTAAAAATGACATAATTGAGCAAATGACATTTAATGACAGTTGTCAACAACATGATTAAAACCTCCCTCATATTCATGACGTGTGTCATGTCATAATTATGAAGGTGTCATGTCAGTCTTATGCACACCCCTTCAAGTAAAGTGTTACCGTAATCATTTTAAACCTATGATTTGGACCAGTTTAAGCAGCCAACAAATGTTGACAAAAGCATCCCAGCATGCACCTCAGAATGAGCAGAGCAAGCCGAGTCAGTATCTAGAGAAAAAAGAGTTTTCATTTGTGTATTTTGTGGTTCCTAAATAATTCCTATCCACCATATTTTTATTGTAAGAGCATGTGGGACCATTTTAACTTAAATGTGTGTGGCTTCCAGTGTCATTCGCTTCCAGTTATTTTAGCTTAAAAAAAAGAGTTCAATATGCTGCTTGATGTTGCAAACTAATTGTTGTAATCATATTTTAATTTATTATAATAACCATAAACACACTGGACAGTTGCACAAAAAGTTTTTACCATTCACAGACCTTGGTTATTCCTCTAGTTATTCATCTAATGAACTGGAAGTCTCACACATTCACAGGAAATAGTTTATTTCTGTCTGATTGTGTTATTGCACAAATTTGATAACTTCACTATTGTTATAAAATTTGGAAAATAGTTGTCATAAAGCATAGGCAGGTATGTCCAGACTTTTAACATTCAAAAACGTCTTTACCCCAAAGGAGCTTGGTCAGCATCATCACCCTGCGTCTCGCTGTCCTGTTCAGTCGCTGCTTGCTGTCCGAGCACATCACTGACCCACAGCAGTGCTGAAGTCTTGGTATCTCCAAGCAGCTCGCTTCCTAAACTGTCCATAATTTCTTGAAGGCTAAGGAAACATCATGCATATGTTACCTAATATTGTGCAGGTTAGGGATTCAATAACCTGAATCATCACAAAACTCAGTCCTTTTACTCACCAATCAAGATCAATAGCAGCAAAGGGCGGAGCGACAGCTACATCTGTGAAAAGAGAAATGATGCAGTTTTAGTCAAACATCAACTGCAAGTCTCAAGAAAGACTTTCTAAAATAGATGATATTATAAATCAATACAGCATGTAAGCTGTTTTCAAATTCTTTAGACTAGAGCTCCAGTCTGGATTTTAAATGTTTCATTAAATATAATCCGGTATTAATTTTAATAAACAGTAGAAATGATAAATTAGCATTTACTACTTGTAAGCTCTGAATAAACTCTGATTACATCATTCTCTCACCTTCGAAAGGTTTTGTCTCCTGAGTCTCTTCATCAGAAGATGTGTCTGTGGATATGAAAGAACCATCGAAGCTGGGAGACAGTTTTATCCTTTCAACAACTGATGAGAAAAAATAATAATACAAGGAATGATCTATTGTTCATACTGTTTGCCTGCTTTAAAAACAATGTTCATAGTAAAGAAATATATCTGAATTTTACAGCCTTTAACAAGTCAAATGAAGCATTGTGCATTAAGAAAAGATTAGGTAGAAAATATGGAGAGCTGCTTTATATGTTACATGTGATGGGTTCAGTCTCCTGAGTTGCAGCCAGCAGATCAGCTCCTCGATGCTCCTCAGATGATCTGTCAACTGCAGCTGAGGAAGAAGCCTCAGTCTTGGTGTCGCTGTTCTTCTGTTTAGAAGAAAAATACTTGCTTGGCAGACAGAATGACCGTATTTTGCCAAAAAAGCGGTGCAGAAATTGAAATCTGCTTTTGCTCGAAGAGTTGGGCAATTTGCCGCTGTCAGCAGGAGCTGTAGTGGACGAATCCATCACATCAGCTGGAGAAGACAGCGCAAACTTAACCCTCTTGTTTTTCTTCTTTGCTTTTTTGGTCTTTTTATGCATTTACTCATCTGCCTGATGAACGTCACTCACCATTTTCTAAAGAGATAAACATAACTCAGAATTACACAGAAAAAAATGTTTTTCTTACCTAGATTTTTTTACTTGTTTCCAGTCCAAAAATTCTAAAATCAAGAAGCATTTTCTAGACAAGTAAAAATTGTCTTGTTTTCAGAAACAAAATAAGTCCAAAATAAGTTTTTCCTTTAAACAAGCAAAATAATCTTAAGATTCAAAAAGTTCAATTTCACAAATGTTTTCTCTATCAGTGGTTATCTAGTTAATTTTTTTTTTTTTTTTTTTTTTTTGTTGTAAATGTATATATGACAATGAGAGGCAATAGTCAACTAAATAAAATAATAAATATTTGTTTCACAAGTTTTCGTATGTTTTACATATTTCTTTGTTGTTGTTTTGAGTTGTTTGTTATACTTTTCACTATATTGTCAGCTAATACACACAAAGCAAAAAACAAGCACGGACAAAAGTTCGTTTGACATATGTAATGCAGTCACATAATATTAATGATAGTATCGAGATTTATGCAGTGCATATTTTGATAGCATTTCACATTTCAAGCATTTATCTCAAATCAGAGTAAATAAACAGCAGTTCCCTACCTTTGTGATCATAATCCGTGTGACTATTCTACTACGGTATGTAATAATGGTGGTGGTAATGTTCATGTACTACAGTATTTGTAAGACTTGTGAAACGTTAGTCAAAGTGAAGTAAATGGGTAAACTCTCCTTAAAACCATAAGGCGTTTAGCATTTGACTTCCCTTCGCTAACCAAGTCATTCTGATTAAACAGATGAGCAGCGCGAGCTCTTCAACGGACTTGAATGCAGCTAGTCAGTGTGACGTCACTGAGCCTGTTTCTCAAACGTTCTATCCTCGCGTCATTTTTACTTATATAATACTAATATTTTTATAATACGACACGTATGCTTTAATAAGTTATTCATGAATACTTATGCTTGGCCATTTGTTCACTAGTGGACCCCTGGCAACACAGTGGACGAATAAAAAGCTTACTTAAGCTACATTTAATTTTGCACAATTTAAGTGATTCTTTTAGTAATGCAATAAAAATTGTAGACAAATTTCTTCCCCTTATGCAATGTTTGGGGTCAGGGTGACCCCAATCGACTTTTCCATTGTTAAAAACATGGTTTCCCTCATCTCAGATTAATATTACCTATATATACACACACAAAAAAAACTAGGCTTGATTTGATTGTTCTAAAGGTGTGTAAAAAAAAAAAAAAATACACATTGAAAATTAATGGAGTTGGCAATAAAATACAAGTTTTTTTTTATTATTTGTTATATAAATCAATAAATCTGGCATAAATCTGAAAGTGTACACACAGAAATATACACACACAAAAACACATAAACACACTGAAGAGCCGCTTTATAGTAGAAAATAGTTGTTCTTCTGATGAAATGAGACACTGACACTGGTTTTCATGTTTAATATGGTAAAGCTGCTTCATTTTAAGCAATCAATTGTATAAAGTGATATATAAATAAGTGATGTGACTTTACTGAAGTGCCGAATTGCAGAGCTTGTGCAAACATATCCACATGCTATGATCAGATGCTTTTCTTATGCTTTATTTAAAAAAAAAAAAAGCTTGCTGTTTTCTCAATTTTGTTGTGTGTTTATTTTGTTATTGACAGGAGAGCATGCAGCACATATTTACATATTCATCTAACCGGTGCTGTCAGCAGTGTGGGCGGCATCAGATGTTCACTAACAGTATATCGCTGGTCACATATTTCAAACTTCATTTTACACCTAAGCGAAGAATGACATGAAATTTTTGCATTGTAATATGAAGGTACACAACGTACAATTGTGACATGGAAAGCACTTTTGTATATAAAAAACTGGTAAAATTTGCATTCCGGGGTCTGAACATCATGATATTTGGGGTCACTTCAACCCACGGCAACAGTGTTAAAGTAGCCCAATTCCGTGAGAAAACCATGGACTTGGCAACACTGCATCTCACCAACATATTTGTCAAATTCTTATATCTCTTGTCAGTAAACATAGGAGGATTTTTAAAAACAACTGAAGGAACTGAACTGAACTGAAGCTAAAATAAACCAATATTTATTTATTCGTTATTGAAATTCTGCCAGTAGGGGTGATGCAACTGAAAAATCACTATAACTCCAGCGGTATGATCCATGAAGTTAAAAACTGGTATGTATCTTCTTTGATGGATATGCTTACATCTACTCTAATATGACTTGAAAACTTCAAAAGACATGGCTGCTAGCAGCCAATCAATTTTTTAGCAGCTAACAAAGCAGACAAATTGATCTTTACATGATACAAGTAGAAAGCCAGACAATCACTGGAGACTCAAGTTAAAGTCATTTTTAAGTCATTAAATTTGAAAACACTAAGTATTCCATTGTTTGATCCATGAATTTGATAATTGGTAAAATATCATCTATGGTAGCCTACACATGCTAACATGTTCCTTAAATATCACTCAACAACAACAAATATCAAAATCAAATTAACAAACATGCCTCAGCAACAAATTTCAGCATTTTCTCAATGTGAAATGACAGATGAGGGCTATAATACTTATGATGACCACTAGAGGGAGCAACTGGATAAGATAAATCTTTTTTTTCTATTAAATTGCATGCCTGAATTTGTCCGGATTTCCTTTTTAAGGTCAATTGTTGTTTTTGAAACTAGTAAGTATTTTACAAGCTGTTTCATCAAAATCATATCACAGTATCAGTGGAGATTTTATTGTTCAGTTGATACATATTAATACATATGCATTTGCATATTTATTGGTTAAAACACTTGATCAAACAAATATTTAATATTAATCAGACTTTATAGTTTTTGATTGTAAAAGTTACATTAATCAAAATAAATGCAAATACATATTTTTCAGCATTGCAATATTTTTATTTGCATTATCCCCATCACAAAACCCAGGCCAGTGTTCCATATGTCGACTCTCGTCGACTCACGTTAGCGGCAGTTGAATTGTTGTCTGGGCCATTGGTGAGAGAGGGAACTCTTATTGGATGTTAGCGACTGAGTCAGTGTATGAGAATTAACACAAAAGTGAAGAAAGAGCCCAAGTCAGTCAAGACGGCACAGACAGAAGGCTCATCTAATGTTATATTATCCTACCCGAGAATTCCAAAACAAGAATATTTTCATAACATGAGCCACTTAAAATGAAGAGTTATCAACATAACATATTCAAAATGGTAAGAAAGCACTGCTTTGTTTATGTTTCATATATCTGCATATATCTTGTATATCCTTGTTACAGTTTCTCCTTTTGAATGACTAATATAGACAATAAATGCAACAACCTTAAAGGATTAGTTCACTTTCAAATGAAAATTAGCCCAAGCTTTACTCACCCTCAAGCCGTCTTTGGTATATATGACTTTCTTCTATCTGATGAACATGATCAGAGAAATATTAATAAATATCCTGACACATCCAAGCTTTATAAATAGCAGTGAACGGGACCAACGAGTATGATCTGAATAAAGTGCATCCATCCATCCACATCCATCCATCATAAACGTGTGCTCCACGCGGCTCCGGGGGTTGATAAAGGCCTTCTGAAGCAAAGCGATAAGTTTTTGTAAAAAATTATTCATATTTAAACAAGTTATGAAGTAAAATATCTAGCTTCCACCAGACTACCTTCCATATTGAAGTAATGAAGAAAGTGTAAACTTGCGTCACGTCAGATAAGCTTTTTCCGTAAGGTGAATAGGGAAGGCATAGGACATAGTGTAAGCTTTGTGAACTGCAAGAGTTTTACACTTTCTTCATACATTAAATACAGAAGGCGGTCTGGCGGAAGCTAGATATTTCATTGGCACTTTCTTCAGCTCATACTCATTGATCCCATTCACTGCCATTATAAAGCTCGGATGTGTATTTATTAATATTTTTCCAATTGTGTTCATCTGAAAGAAGAAAGTCATATACACCTAGGATGGCTTGAGAGTGAGTAAAGTTTGGGTAATTTTCATTTGAAAGTGAACTAATCCTGTAATAATAGCCTTCACACACAGGCACAAAAAACGCACATGGTAATTTGTGGTTGACTGTAGTCTGTGCTGTATGTTCAAGCGCAGCCTTTTGGTCCGGATGCAGGTGACGAGAGACAACAACACCGGTTTTTGTCGCCGCTTGTTCTTTGAAGTCGGCTTGGTGTCCTCTAGCCTTTACATCATGTTTACCATGTGTGAGGCTGTCTACATACATACACCATGTATAAATAACTCTCTGGTGAAAGTTCTTATGTGATTTTTAAGATGTCCTTTGTGTTTGAAACTCTTTCCACATTGATGTGTTAGGCTTCTGTCCAATGTGAAATCTTGTGTGACTCTTAAGGTTTCTTCCCACTCTGATGGCATTTGGAAAGTCCATCTTCAGTGTGAGTTCTCATATGCCACGTCAGGTTTCCTTTATGTCTGAAACTCTGTCCACACTGAAGACATATATATGGCTTCTCTCCAGTGTGAATTCTCATGTGTTCATTAAGGTGTCCTCTATGAATGAAGTGTTTTCCACAATGATGGCATGCATACGGCTTGTCTACAGAGTGACTTGTTGTGCGACGCTTATGCTTTCTTTCATTTATAAAATTCTTCCCACTTTGATGGCATGTGGAAAGTCCATCTTTAGTGTGAATTTTAATGTGCCATGTCAGGCTACCTTTATGTGTGAAACTCTGTCCACACTGATGGCATATGAAAGGCTTCTCTCCAGTGTGAATTCTCATGTGTTCATTAAGGTGTCCTCTATGAATGAAACTCTTTCCACACTCATGGCATGCATGCAGCTTGTTTACAGAGTGAATACTTTGGTGAACTTTCAAGTATCCTTTATAACTAAAACTCTTCCCACACTGGTGGCATATATATGGCTTCTCTCCAGTGTGAATTCTCATGTGTTCATTTAGGTGTCCTTTATGAATGAAACTCTTCCCACACTGATGGCATGAATACGGCTTCTCTCCAGTGTGAATTCTTAGGTGAACACTCAAGTATCCTTTATGATTAAAACTCTTTCCACACAGATGACATGTGAACGGCTTCTCTCCAGTGTGAATTCTTAAATGATCATTTAGGTGTCCTCTATGAATGAAACTCTTACCACAATCATTGCATGTGAAAGGTTTCTTTTTAGTATGGATTCTCATGTGACACTTAAGTTTTTCTTGATCTGTGAAACTTTTTCCACACTGAAGGCAAGTTAAAGGGCTTTCTTCAATGTGTATTCTTGTGTGAACTTTAAGTATTCTTGCATTTGGGAACCTCTCCCCACACTTTTGGCACGTGGAAAGGTCTTCATCTGTGTGATTTGTCATGTGCCATGTAAGGCTTGCTTGATGTGTGAAACTCTTTCCACACTGACAGCATGTGAACGGCTTCTCTCCAGTGTGAATTCGTATGTGTTCGTTAAGGTGTCCTTTATGAATAAATCTCTTTCCACACCGAGGGCATTCGAAAGGCTTCTCTCCAGTGTGACTTCTCATGTGAATATTAAGGTGTCCTTTTTGTTTGAAATTCTTTCCACACTGATGGCACGTTATAGGCTTCTTTTTGGGACAATTTTTTATGTGACCTGTAAGGTGTCCTTTTTCTGAGAATTTTTCAGACTGCAAGTTACTAAAAGGTTTTTCTTCAGGTGTCTGGAATTTGCGATTTTCCTCCACTTCATTCAGTTCTTGAATTTCCTCTTTCACTTCCATCAGACCTACAATTAACATTCAATGGTTAAAAATCAGTTCAAGAAAAGTGAAAAAAGAAATACCAAAAAAGAAAAGCCTAATTAAAGATAAATTAGCAAAAGACCTCAAAGTAACTTTTTTTGTGTGTGTGTGTCATTCTGAAAAATCTGCTAGAGTACTCACATGAAATGTTATAGGTATTTTAGATGTGTATATAGTAGGTAGCAGAGGTGGGACAAAGTCATTGTTATGCAAGTCACAAGTAAGTCTCAAGTCTTTGCCCTCGAGTCCCGAGTCAAGTCGAGTCAAAGATGAGGCAAGTCCCAAGTCGAGTCAAAAGTCAAAGCCAACAAGTCTCAAGTTGAGTCCAAAGTCCTACCATTTTAGTTTCGAGTCATTTCAAGTCCTCTTACCACAGAAATAAAATTTATACAAATCATGTATGTCTGTAAGATTTGTATTTATTTAAAGCTCTTTTTATACAATGACATTAATACAGTAAAAAAACAGAAAATTTAAATTTTCACAAAAAATAGGGGTGCTAGGGGGGCCATGGCAAGTTGGCATGAAAAGTACAGCAAAACAAAATAATTGAATGAATTAAATAACTAAAGTAAACCAAATTAAACCAAAAATAAGCTAAACAATATTCCCATTAGTTAATATTATTATTCAAATGAAGTAAAAACGATTGAGCCTATTTTGCCGACGTTTAGCGACATTATTGAAAGAGTAAAACTGGAAGGCCTGTTTTTGTCAAATTGCAACTCGTTTTTTGTCGACTACCAAATAATTGTTATAGCTATGACAAGCAGGGCGGGCGAGAGCCGTGAGGGAACGGCGCGAGGCTGGTGACGCGAGTGATAATGAGCATCACGGTGCGCCGGCCTCGAGTCTCTCACGGAGGTTCCCGCCTCCTCCCCACATTTACGAACTACGTTACAATAGCCAAACGAAACTATCTTTGGTATCATTTTGCCAACTGGCGCATTGTTGCGCTTCAGTGGTTGTCTTGCAATGTGCCTGCTTAGATGCTGTCGAATCAAACCAACGTGGGACTACAGTGATTGGATGTTGTGCAGGCAGAGCGCGTGCTCTCTGCATGCATACAGGTGGTGCACATTTTTTTCACAGCTGCAGATCATAGACTGTAAAAAAAGATGGACGACGCGACGCCACTTCCTTCCATTGTATTGAACTGAAGCCAAAATGGGCTGATGAATGGGCGCTGACACGTTACGCAATACGTCAAAAAAAAAAAAGTTTGGAGCCTGGGCATGCGCAGAAGGAATCGTCAGTTGAGCCGGAGGCGGAGTCGCGATATCAAACTTCCGCCCAGACGACTGCGTCATCATTCATGTATTTTAAATAGACTATAAAAATTATACACAATTTAAAAGTCTACCTATAAAATAATAGGCTATTCTGTTTCTAGAGCAATAATATTTTTGAAACAGCAAATTCAGTAGATAAAAATCAATATAATATGCCACTAGAAACAACTCTAAATCGTCAGAAACGGTCCTGCCATTTTAAATCAAGTTCAACTAACGTTACAGGAGATCGATTGCTGTAATTAGAGTAAGCTATCATTAGTTTTGTCCTGCTAATTATTATTTTATACCCATAAAAATAATAAGTACTGCCAGATAACGATCACCTGCTTTTTCCTGACATGGTTAACATTAGGTGTGTTATCTCAACTAATAACATTTATTAATTGGCTTATAACGCCCACATTTGATGTTACAGAAAAAAAGTTCAGTGATCCGTCAGATCCTGTAGGTCGGTTAGTACAGTTTACTGCTGAACAACTCATTTTGTTGGTGTTAAATAAAGAAATCGAAAATTAACAGTTAGTTAATACATCTTCAATCTCCCCTCGAAGCTCCAACAGTCCTCAGACAAGCCGTCAATCAACTTCGAATCATGACGACACGCCCCGTTTTTATAGCATCAAATTGCTAGCTAAAATCTAAATCACAAAAACGAACAATTGAATATATATCAGTGTGATAACTACCTTAAATGACCAAAACCATCTTTCAGAAAGTTTTATTTGAAGCAGAATTTATTTTTAACAAGCGGCAACCTCCCCCTTTCTCTCGTGAAGCCAATAAGGAAGTAAACTGCGATTCATCGACTGGCCGCTAGGGACAGTCTCCAAAAGAGAGCAGAATCTCATTGAGTCCTATGTTAAATTGGCCAAGTTTATAGCAGAAAAAAACATGTTTACAAGTTGGTTCAAATTGTGGTTTTGGTCTATACTGCTATTTTTGCCCTTCATGACAACTCTGAGGGGGGTGAATTTTTTTATAACTTATCCGTTTAAATTATATTAAGCCTTAAAGTTCTGCATAATTAAGGGCGTGGTCACTTGAGTGACAGGTAGATTGCGCTGCTGTCTGTGAGCCGTCATGTTACCTCAGCTGCCGCTGAATTTGGCATCTCAGCCGTTTTTTTTCTCTCGATTATTTTATACAATTATAAAATATGGCTTGCTGCATAATATTCGAGACTGATGTGTGTCTGTGTAGATGTGCATGCATGCGGAAGAAACTGAACACACGTTGTTGGATCGTGGCATTTACTACAATGACAATGGCAGGAGGATATCAAAATCCGACAGCACTGCTTGGATATTATAACTAAAACTGCTGCACTATTTTGAAAAAAATATACTTTGGACACAGGCTCATTTGTTTGTTAGATACGATCGTATACAGTTTTACAACATAAAGGCTGCACAGATTGCATCCTTTCTTGAAGAACGATGACAGAGAGCAGATCATTAAGAAATGTGACGTTTTTTTGTTTTGCAATGGACACTCATATTTTACCCAAGTGCCACAGATTGGATTCATCTCGCGATCTCTATTTCATTATAAAGGTATGAAGTCCCATTTGATTTTCCATGTTGTTATTTGCACACCCAACACTACTGGTGTTGGAGGATCTATATTTTAAAAAAAAAACACCGTAGATTGACAGTAAACCTTTAGAACGTTCTGATGATAAAACGTATCTTCATTAATATTTTAGATCGTATCTAAGATAGATAGCTCATTTGCCTGCTAACATGGTCACGTCGAGCTAGACAGCCGTGGTTTCAGTAACCAATCACATCAGCTCAAACCACCTCCCCGCCTCTTTGCCCATTTTCAGTTATCCGTGACGTTATGACGTGCGGTGACGCACAGCTAAGATGGCCGCGGCCTCATTTTCGCTTCAAAACTGCTGTTCAGAACTCTATGGGTGACGTCACGGACGCTACGTCCATATTTTTTTACAGTCTATGATTTTTAAGTTTTCACTGAAGTCTCATTCGACTGCCCAGAGGGCGGGGTTTATGACCTGTACTGCATCCAGCCTCCAGGGGGCAATCAAAGAGCCCGTGGCTTCACTTTTCAGAACTTATGAGACACACCCGCTGCAGATACACTGAGAGCGGCGCGGCCATATGAATATTTTTTTCCAGGTTTTCATGGGAAGTAGCAAGCCTTCTCGAGTCAAAAGGCGCAAGTCCAAGTGAAGTCATGAGTCTATAACCGTTACTTTGATCACACAAAAGTATTAATTATATATCTGTTGTAAAGGGAGGGAACTAGCAACTAGACTTTGTTTAAGGCACAACAGAACATCAAGAACATATGTTGTTAACTTGGCAAGCATTGACAAAACCCTGTGATCAGTAAACCCAAACAATAAATAAATGTTTCTCATTCATTTACATCCTTTTATCTTTCAAACACGTTTATACCCAATACACAAAACATACATTTTTCACCAATCAATAACCAGCAGCATAGAGATGAAAATCTCAATGAATGTTCCTTCACCACAGCTTATGAATCAATGTCCATGAAAAACAATGTCCAAGAACGCCATCCAAAAGTGCAACCTGTACTCCTTAGTGTCAATATCAGTCCACGCCGAATAAAAAGTCTCTCAATTCCCAAGTGGCAGCATCCAGTTTAAGGATCCACTGTAGTTGAATCAACTCCTTGCCTCTAATCCCATTTTAGTGTCATCTTTCCAACATGGGTTAAAAACAACAGGCATACGAATAAAGAGATAAATCCCACAGAATGTGGAGTCCTTCTATAAATTAGATGAAATAAATCACATTAGGAAAATAACTACACACAAATGAACCAGTAAACATTCAAGAAATACAAGGAAAGAAACAATGCTTACTTCCGATTGAGCATAAAACTCACGGTTTCTCAATCAGGACCAATGATTGTTTGGAGCCATAAGCCATGCTTAGTCCCTCCATTACGAATCTGACTACTTCTACTCTTTACACTCATTTTATACCTGAGAGTATAGCTCACTGTTGCCCCCTCATGGAGAGTAGTACAATTACACACACACAAAAAACATGTTAACAGGTTTATAACTGTTACAAGTCATTGATGTTAAAGTCCAAGTCGAGTTGCAAGTCTTTGTACATTTTGTCGAGTCGAGTCTGAAGTAATCAAATTCAAAGTCCAAGTCACATGACTCGAGTCCACACCTCTGGTAGGTAGTGCTGGGCGGTATACCGGTTCATACCAAATACCGGTATTTATTTTTGTTATGATATGAATTTTGATGATACTGCAATACCGGCATGTGTCGCTTAACCAACGTTCGGAAAGCGGCACAGCCCGTCATTGTTTGAGAGCATCCCGTTTCACTGTTGCACTGTAGTGAGAGCACAGCTGAGATCGCATCACAGCCTATGGTAAGTCCAAAATCACCCCCTAAAGCCTCATTCACTATTCCCTACGTTATCCACTTATATTGTTCAGTTAAAAGAGTGAATGAAACGAGTGAGTTAATTGTGTACATCAGCTGTACACTCGTTATTGCGGTGCAATGTAAGATTGAATGAGTGCACTCAATAATAAAACAATGCCCTATTTCGGATTCAGCCCTTGATTACAGCGGAGAATTCAAACTACACGCAGCATGCAAGATAGAGAGCAGTTTCTGCGCGGAGCGCTGTGATGAGGTTATCAACGTTCTCCACATGGATCACATTATATAGACCGGAGCGAGCGTGTTTACCTTTTTTATGGACGTATTTCATATACTCTTGTGCTCTAAACATGAACCAGCAGCATGTATGTGCACATATTTCATCACGTTTTCTACAAATTAGATGTAATGTTATGCAAAGGACACTGAACTGTACGTCTGATCACGACCACGATGACACAATGGGTTATTCTGCCACACAGAAAACGATGTAGGTTAATAAATAGACTGACAATTCAAAGAAGAATGGGCAAAAAGTTGACTGCTTTATTCTTTCTGTGTTAAACTTGCGTGTGTCATTTGTTCGGAGACTGTAGTGCTCTTAAATGTACTGAAAATATCTTTAGACTGTTTAAATGCTCTTATGCGTTTCTCCCTCGTTTTGGCAGTTTGTTTTTATAAAGGGGTAGATTTTTAAAATGCTTAAGGTGCCCTCAACGTTTTTTTTTTTTCTATCTCCATGGTCATATTTTAATATTCATGTGTCTGTAATGAGTATGTTGCAGGTCTGTGTTTGATTGGTTGTTGTCTCCCCACAGCATCATTTTGTGGGGCTTTGTAAACCTGTATTAACTCTAGTGTGGAATTTTTCTACAATATTCACTCATCATTACAGTAAAACAGGGCATTCTAGTCAATCTACTGCAGTATTTTCTCTCTCAATCAGTAGAAAATGTGGTTAATGCCCGGTCATTCATAGGGGAAAAAAATACCGTCATATACCGTGAAACCGATATAATTTTGAAAAATACCGTGATATAAATTTTTGGTCATACCGCCCAGCACTAATAGTAGGGGTGTAACAGTACATCTATTCGTCCCGAACGTCACGGTTTGGTGAATGCAATCAGATGACCAATACAGTCAGTCACAGGCAATCCATGCTCCAATTCAGGAGTGCATTCTGTTTACGGCTTAGTGCTTAATACACTACAGGAGGCTGTATTGTACCATATAGGGGATTAAACGCCACTAGGTGGAACAAACTTTGATTTGCACTACTGTCTGTTCAAAATAAAATAAAAGAAACCTATCATTGTGGATTTGTTCCTTTGTCTGGTAACACTTTAGTTTAGGGTCCAATTCTCACTATTAACTAGTTGCTTATTAGCATGCATATTACTAGGATATTGGCTGTTTATTAGTACTTATAAAGTTGATATTAATGCCTTATTCTGCATGACCATATTCTACATCCCATAATTCTACTCAATACCTAAACTTAAAGGGCTAGTTCACTCAAAAATGAAGCGGAAGTAAATGACGACATTATTTTAATTTTTGGGTGAACTATCCCTTTAACAACTACCTTTTCTGCAAAGAGCAACGCAATAACTTTAACACTCATCACGTGGATCATAGATCATATACAGATTGAAATAAGTGTTTCAAGTTTTTATAGACATATTTCATATAATCTAGTGCTCTAAACATAAACCAGCACCGTGTTTGTGCACATATTTCATTATGTCTCCTTCAAATTAATATATATGTGCAAATAAGGACACTGATTCAGCCTTACTTCTGATCATAATCGCGATGACATGATGAAATATTCTGATAGACAGAGGACCATGTAGGCCCCAAAACTGAGGTATGTACCAAATCGTGACTTCTGTGTACCGTTACACCCCTAGTATATAGTAGGTACTGTATGTTTACTGTCAGATTCAGTTTATTTGTTATTTTAATTATATGATTTTAAGCCAGTGGTTCTCAATTTATAAGTCAGGTACCACCTCCAATTAAAGTGCTCAAGTACCAAGCGCAAGCTTAAAGGGGGACTCTTTTAAGCTTAAGATATTTCAAATACAGTTTGGAAGTTAGTTGGGCCGAGTCCAACAACAAACGTCTAACCAATCAGCATCAGGAAGCATATGGCGGTTGAGGAGAGAGAACGAGCAAGAGGGAGTTTTGAAGATAATAAAAAAAAAAAAAACTGCAGACCGAGAAATGGGACACAATAAAAAACAGCTCAAAAGAATATCACTGCAATAAAGGCCTAACATAAGTAAAAAGCTTATGGAAACACTTTACAATAAGGTTCATTAGTTAACATGAACTAATAATGAGCAATACTTCGATAGCATTTTTTAATCTTTGTTAATATTAATTTAATCATTTACTAATACATTATTAAAATCAAAGGATAAAAAAAATTAGACTTATGTCTAAAAAAACATTGAAATGTCAGATTTTAAAACGTGTAAGTCAAATCGAAAACAAACATTCTGTGTTTATGTAATCTGTATGAAAAGAGAGCCATGTCAGAAATCCATGATTCAGCTCATTATCCGCTAATGCGGTCACGCCCACGGAGGGAGCGCTATTCAGACGCAAATTCTGAGTCAATACATGCATTCATCGTCTCAATCGTGTATTTATTGTCTTGAAAAAGTGTTTTGAATAGCCATAGTAAGCGATCTCTGTCCTCTGTTAGTTCGGTTAGTTCTTGAATTGCCTATTCTTCTTTAGTGCTCAGGCATTTGTGGACTAAAGGTGTACAGAGCGCCCTCCGGCTGCAAGTGTGAATTGAAAACACAGTATCCAGCACTCACAGTGATGACAATAAATCCTGAATAAATATTACTCCTCTGTATAGAAAATTGACAAACATATGAGAATTCATCAATATTTCTCCAAATGTGCATGCTTTTAAGCTAAAAGCCTATATGAAATACCATAGAGGTAACATAATTGTTCAGACACTTTGCATCACAGAAATACATCTTATTTTAAAGAATATAATAGAATACCATTATTTTAAAATGTAATATTTCACAGTATTGCTGTTTTTTCTGTATGTTTGATTTACCCCATGAGATTTGAATCATGATCACAGAGGGTTTTTTCACAGCCTACCTGACTGAAAGAGCTCATTATTTATGCAGCTCATTAGAGCTCTTTATGCGATTCTTTTGTCTTCTCAGATGAGAATCACCCATTATTCATGAGGATTCACGCTTCCACGCATACTGTTTCTTGAGCAAAGATGTTTTAGAAAATTTAAATCACTCTATTGTTTTATATGAAGGAGTAGGAAGGATAATTTTGAATCATTTTGAAGCAAAAACTCTAGTCAACAATCTCCAATACCCAGAAGTCTTGTGAACACAGATTTAATACTTTTTTTGGCCTTATTTCAGTGACTCAAGTTTTTTGTTTTTTCAATAACCACGCATAAATGTTATTCTTTTAAAAAACGCAAACATGTACATACATGCTCCTCACATATTATGGTAGCCTAGTTTGTGCTGAATACAGTGTAATGACACTTTTGTCATTTATATGTTTATGAACAACTGAAAAAAGCACAAATGTCAGAGCATGTCAAAACTTCTCCAGGCCCCAAATCAGCCTCAGACTCCAGAGGGTTAAAGTGTTAGTTCACCCAAAAATTAAAATTCTGTCATTAATTACTCACCCTCATGTCGTTCCAAACCTGTAAGACTTTTCAGCTTCAGAACACAAATGAAGATCTTTTTTCACAGTTAACGTAGTAAACAGTGCAGTGAACGTGGAAGCGCTGCACTGTGTTTACTACATCAACTGCATAGGACACTAACATGGAAAAGAAGAAATTGTTGAAAGTCATTTTTGTTTGTTTTTGCGCACAAAAAGTATTCTTGTGGCTTCATAACATTAGGGCTGAACCAGTGTAGTCACATGGACTATTTTAACGATGTCTTTACATCCTTTCTAGGTCTTGAAAGTGTAATTGTTGCAGTCTATCAGACGCCAGATAGCTCATGGATTTCATCAAAAATATCCTAATTTGTGTTCTGAAGATGAACGGTCTTACAAGTTTGGAGTGAAATGAGGGTGAGAACAACAGAATTTTCATTTTTGTCTGAACTATCCCTTTAATGCATAGACGCAATATAATGACAAAGATCACATTTTTTCATAACTTTTTGTGTTCACTTAAGACATAGAGTTTACGTTAATACTTGCCAAGGCAGGCATTTTGACATTACTTTGTGTGTATTTGACCATTTAAGCACAATAAGCATCAAACAAAAAATCGATTCAGAACTTTTAAAAGCTGTGTCACCAGCAACTTTATATGAATGCTTCAGGTGTGTGCACACAGAAACTAACTTGACAGTAAGGACTGCCCGATAAGAAAAAAATAATGTAGCTGTCAAGTCAGTTTATTACGTACAACTGTTCATCTACTGGGACAACAATCTCTGGGGTTTACAGAGAATGACCAGAAAAAGAGAAAATATCTAGTAAGCAGCAGTTCTGTGGGCAAAAATACCTTATTGATATCCGAGGACAGACTGGTTCAAGCTGATAGAAAGGAGAGAAAGAAAACATTTTCAGTGCATTAGCACCACCAAATGCTCTGGTGTTAGGCTTTAGGCTTCTTTCTGGTGTGAGTTTTCATGTGATTCTTAAGGTTTCCTTTGTGTTTGAAACTCTTTCCACATTGAAAGCATGTGGAAAGTCCATTTTCAGTGTGAAGTTTTTTAATGTGCAACGTCAGACTTCCTTTATGTGTGAAACTCTGTCCACAATGAGGACATATATATGGCTTCTCTCCAGTGTGAATTCTCAGGTGCTCATTAAGGTGTCCTCTATGAATGAAACTCTTTCCACAATGATGGCATGCATATGGCTTTTCTACAGAGTGAATTCTTAGATGAACATTAAAGTATGCTTTATAACTAAAACTCTTTCCACACTGATGGCATGTATACGGCTTCTCTCCATTGTGAATTCTTAGATGAAGATTCAAGCATCCTTTATGACTGTAACTCTTTCCACACTGATGGCATGTGAACGGCTTCTCTCCAGTGTGAACTCGTATGTGTTCGTTAAGGTGTCCTTTATGAATAAATCTCTTTCCACAGTGAGGGCATTCGAAAGGCTTCTCTCCAGTGTGACCTCTCATGTGAATATTAAGGTGTCCTTTATTGTTGAAACTCTTTCCACATTCATGGCATGGGAAAGGCCTTTCTCCAGAGTGAGTTTTCATGTGATTCTGAAGAGTTTGTTTACGAGCGAAGCTCTTTCCACACTGATAACATGAAAAAAGCTCTCTAGTGTGGATTTTCAAGTGACGGTTTAGGTTTTCTTTATTTGTGAAACACTTTCCACACTGAAGGCAAGTAAAAGCATTCTCTTCAGAGTGAATCATTACGTGAACATTAAGATGGCCTCTATGTTTGAAACTCCTTCCACACCGGTGGTTTGTTAAAGGCTTCTTTCTGGTATGATTTGTAATGTGATCCCTAAGGTGTCCTTTTTGTGAGAAATTTTCAGACTGTGAGTTATTGAAACTCTTTTCTTCAATTCTGAAATGTTCAGGTGTCTGAAAATCGAAGTTGTCATTCAGTTCTTGATTTTCTTCCTTTACTTCCATCAGGCCTACAATTAACATTCAGTTGTTAAAAATCGGTTGGTGAAACAAGAAATACAAAAGATAGAAGCCCTAAAACAAAAGATATAAAGTAACTTGTATTTCTATTTGTGACCTTAGGGCTGGACGATATGGCCAAAATTTATATCACGATATAATTCTTAATTTCGGTCGATACGATATAATTCCGATATCGATATGAACTATATAATAGCCTCAGAAAAACTGCCAAGAACGGCCACAATGGATGTCTGTACCTACAAATGTCTGAAAAATGAATTTGCCAAATCTATGAAATCTCTTCCTATAAAACTATATAATATTTTAGAAATAAAAACAGTACAAATAAATTTGTTCTGCTTTTATTTGTATACAATATATACAAACATAAAATTAAACATAAGACTCACTCACTTTAGTAATATTAATATCTTTAACATTAAACTATAACATAGGCTGATTTTATTATTCTTAAAGGGTCATGAAACCCCAAAAAACTTTTTTTGAGATGTAAACAGATATGTATAGGCTGCACATCATTGAAAACACTAAAGGTACTCAATGTTATTCATAAGTGAAAAATAGTTATTTTTGCATTTTTCATAGCGATTTTCCATAGTCTTCCTGTTTGAAAAGCTGAGTCGGAGCAACGACACAAAATCTGACATAATCGTTTACTTTCGGCCCAAGTATGGGCATGGTTGAACATGCTGACGTAGACCGTTTCGAGCGAATCTCGACATATATATCATTATATTCATGACATAAAGCTCATTTAATCCAATCACTGCGCTGTAGTATACATAAGATTATAATTGCAGTATTATGCATGAGGAAGCATCACTTCTCTTGGAAGTGGATTGTTTTGCTGTAATCTACCAGCACAAATGGAAAATATGTTCACATGAGATCGCATTACAGCGGAGAATTCAAATAACGCAAAAGTGCTGCTTATCACCTCTGCCTGCTCTAGCTGCGTTCAGATACGCAAGCTGTAGGCTGTTTACCTCAGCACAGCACGTGTGTTGTTTGTATTTTGCTCGCGATGCGGTCAGAACTGGAGTTTGAATATGAACACATGAAAAATACGATTGTTTTTATTATATGCAGGCAGAGCGCGCATATGCTCGGTTTCAGCGCGGAGCTCCGCGATGAGTTTAATAACACTAGCCACGTGACACATAGCTCATACAGAATAAAGTATCCGTGTTTAAAGTTTTTATTTCACACATTCTCCTGCACCAAACATTAACCAGCATGGTGTAGTTATGCACACATATTTTCATAAAGTTGTGAAAGCTTGTTCCTTCACATTTGCATCAGGTGTACTCATTTTGTAAAACTTGGTGAGTTCGCGTTTGATCTTAGCGTACAACTGTTGAGCACTGGCTGGTGGCTGCATGTCTCTGTGGTGTACGTCATCACGAAAATAGCCAATCGCGTTCTGCTCTTTCTAACTTCTCCGCCTCAAGTCAGTGATGCTGTAATGTATATGTCGAAATACCGGAAATGTGTTAAAAAAAATTATATCACAGTTATCGAAAAAAATTATATCGCGATATATATTGATATTGAATTATTGTCCAGCCCTATGTGACCTCTAGTGTGCTAAAAGTTCATCCTGATGTTATCAACACCATCAAATCTACTAGTACAGTGATTTTCAATCCTGGACCTGGGGACCCACAATGGGGGTTATGCGCAACAAACTATTCTGTAAAACAGGTTGCATCGCTTCCAGTTCAGGTCCTAGAGCCATTTTGCTCTAGATAGCTTCAAAGAGTGAGCAAAGCATAACCAATGTCCATCTAAAAGTTTTTTTTTTTTTTTTTTTTTTCTTCTTCTTACTAACATTTAGATATTTAAAGTCCATAGATATTGCTGTCAGTTCATACTGCAGTTAACACTTTCTCCGACAAGCAAATGCAATGAGACCTGGTCTGTACACTGTTAAGAGTCATTTAATCATCAGTTTATGTGTCTTTCGCATCTTCTTGCACTTCAACGGTTAAATACACACAAAATTGTCCAAATGCCCATCTTGGTGATTATCCTTGTAAACAACTGGTTATTTCGTAAGTGAATGTTAAACAGTCGAGAAAGAAAACACATGTATAAGTATATTGGATTAGGTCTTAAAGTGGCAGCAACCTAATATCCCTACTGTTTTCTATGTCCTTAATGTTAATCAAACAATAGAATCATTAATGCTCTTGACTGAGTAACTTTTGTAATTTTAATAATAGTTAGTACCCACCCAGTTTTTCAGCTGCCTTGGTTCCATAAGTATTTTGGGACCCACTTTATATTAAGTGGCCTTAACTACTATGTACTTACATTTAAATTAATAATTTGATACAGTGCACTTAATGTGTAAATACATGTTTTTACATTGTACTTATATTTTAAAAACACCTGCATGTAATTACATCTGTAATTCATTTCTGTAATTACATTTATAATTACACTGTTGACCCATGCCTTAACCCTTACCCCTACCCTTAAACCTACCCGTACCACCAAAGCTTTCCCTAACCTTACCCGTATCCCACCTCAATAGCTGCAAATGTGTTTTGCAATTCAATATGAACCCAAGAAGTACATTGTACTTATTTTTTGATGCAAGTACATAGTTGTTAAGGCCACTTAATATAAAGTGGGACCGTATTTTGTTTCTATTCATTTTTCCCATAGAATTAAAGCGGAACTCAGTAAGATTTGCGAAGCTCCCCCTACAGTTTCCTTCAGTGAATCACACTTTCATAAATACTCAAAGCGCTGCTCTGGATTACAATGACTACAACGCTCACCAGCGCAGTAGTTTTGCAAATACAGTACAAGAAAGAGGAGGTGGGTAATTTGCAAATACAGTACACTCGATGGAGGTGGGTAATTTTCGAAATTGTCTTATAAAGTCATAATATCTACATTGTTTTTGAATTACCATAAAGCATTTTGTCACTCTCGCGTGAACGTGAACATGAGGCGAGATTGTGTCGGGTCGATGCAGCTCAAGTTGCAAGTGCTGTATTCTGGCGTAGACGTGCCAAAGGGGGTTAGTGCTCGCCTCAAACACACCACTATAAGTCAATTAACCATCGTAAGGACTTAGAAAACTATTTATGAAGGTAAAAAAGTTACTTAGTTCTGCTTTAAAAAAAAGAAAAAAAAAAAAGAAAAAAAAGTGTTTGTTAAAGCATTATAAGCCATGAACCAAGCCAACCAGCTACAAGGTGAATCACACCATTACAAAGTTTTATTTATATTTAAATAATCAGTTAATCGGTTAATTATTTTTTCAATTAATCGATTAATTGGATGAAAAAAAAAATTGATTTAATTTAAAAAATTAATTAAAAATTCTAATCCATTATTTTAATCAACGTTATTCCACATCCTGCCCAATGCTGTCTTCCAAACAATGTGTAATATAAAGCCTATGAAAAAAATATATATAGTTGATGCATCTATGTAGACTATGGTGTACATTAAGGCTGCACAATATTGGAAAAAACTGACATTGTGATATATTATATATATGTAGCGATAGGAAAACAATTTCACTAGATGATTTGAATAGCGCTATTTATAATGAATTAATCATTCTAGAATGATTGGGGTGATTTTGTAGGGTAGTGCATCTGCATTGAAAATAAATTACAAACAGGTAAATACAACAGAACAAAGACACAAATGAAATAAGTGCTTTATTTCTGTACCTGAATACAGTTAGTTTTTCCTGAAAAACATAATCAAATGTAAAATAACACTGAATAGTCATAATCACTGTATAAATTAGTGCTGGGTAATATGCTCCACTGTCATATCGTCAGCTTGTGATACACTATGTTATCATGCATACTTATTTGATCATTAACTTGCTTTTTGTTTGCTTATTCCTTTACTCAATCATTTGCTTATTTAATTACTTATTTTTATACATGAGAATCTTTTTCTATTTTAGCGAAGGTGGAGTGTTTATAAATAAATCAGGTTATTTCCAGGAAGTGAGGTAAAAACATAGCCTAATCATTTATATATCTGACTCAGAGTATTCCATTTATTATGTCTGTTGTGATGTTAAATAAAACATTAAAAACTGAAGAGTATTTCAACACGTCAGTGGGAAATTTAGAGACATTATCCGCTCATGCCATTACAGAACAGGGCTCTACAGTGCGCCTATTTCACTCGCATTTGCTCCTGAAAATAACTGCGTGCGACTGTGAAAAAATATTTAGGCACACTGGTGCAAGTGACCCAATCAATTCTCATGAATAGATCACAATCGGAATAAAAAGTAGGCTACAACTCCCAAAATGCATCTAACTGAACAACAGTTATATTTCGTACTGCAATCGGCTGCTTTTCATGCCTTCATTCAAAGACTTTGCTTCATTCAGCAGAGTAAGTGCAAAAGACGTGCGCTCCGGACTACACTCCAAAGATTGTTTACAAGGCGCAACCGGTGTGACGCAGCCACACGCAATTACCAGACCATTTCATGCTGCTGTTTCTTTGCAGCAAAATTAATTGTAAATACGACATTTGGATTATCATAATCAAAGTCGGAAATTAAGGGGTGCTTGGGGCAAAAAAGCCTCCAAAAATTGATTTATAAAAACACATGCACAGTTATGAATGCCCGTGCGCATATTACATTCACTTTTAAAGTAGAGGCAATTCGGAGGCCGCAATTGCTTGAATGGTGGATGGGTTCATTATTATTCTTAATAGTTAGCAGACAAACTCGATTAAATATGCACTTTTACATTTTGCTTTTCAACCAAATCTTCATCCTTCATCTTGTCATTCAGAAAAATGATGCGAAATGGGCGAACTGAGATAAAATCGGACTCCTGTTGCTGATCTGTGCTGCAACTCTCGTTCAGCTTACTGAATTGAGCCGACGCATTCAGTTTTAACTGTAGTGTCTATTTTCTAACTAAATTAAATGATTATTATTACTATTAAAAAAATCAAAATGACGGTGGGGCCGGTGCTGTGCTCATGGTGGGCAAGCGATGTAACCAGAGTTGCTGCTGAACACCGGTAACACCGTTCCATCTCAGCAAGCCTAATATGTGTAAGTTAAGAACTATCACAGGAGTATAACTGTTACTCCTGTTTCTCCGAGTATTGGCATGAATGCAAATGTGACACTTTTTCTGATTGAAGCCCAATAAACAAGCTGATATTATGTGACAAAATTTTAGCCACAATACTGTCCGTTTTTGATCGATTTTGTGAAAATAGTTTCAAACAAAGCCACATCAGAGCTGTTGCGCATCTTCAAGCAATGGTGATTCCTGAATGAATCTCTATTTTGAAGACTGAATGAATGACTCGGACGTTAAGATTTACCACCACCTACTGGTGGTTTTATGTTCATATTTACATTTATTTTCATATTTACACTTTACATAGAATCATTAAAAGTTTAATAATTTAAGTAAAAACAGTCTATTTGTATATACATATGTCTAAATTAAAAAAAAATTATATATATATATATATATATATATATATATATATATATATATATATATATATATATATATAAATAAAAACATTTGCACAACATTATTTACCAATGAGCTGCATTAAGCAGTCTATGTAAAAGTCTAATACCACTTCAGATGGAGCGTCTGTGCCACTTCTGCAGTGCAAACATGGATTTTTTTGATTATTTCTTTTGATTGGTAACAGTCTGATTGGGTCTTTTTGTTGTAATTGGATTTATTGTTTAACATTTAAAAACAAATTTTCTACTTTAATTTAAGAAATTGATTAAATATGATGCATACATTTAATAAGATTAGAAAAATTGCTCTTATAATGGTACAGATGCCCCAGGAAATTAATTTAAAGGGGCATATATCGCCCTGTAATAATGTCTGTTATTGATCTGAAAGTGCTCCTAAATTTTTGACTGTGCTTAGCCCTGCAGATGCAGCATTTTTACTGTACTTCTGCTTTTGATTTTCACAGATGACTGATTTGTGCAATGTTTGGACCTAAAGACTGTTATTAGGCCTATATTATGTTAGTGATATAATTATTAATTTGTAATTGTATTGTTTTTAGTGTTATTAGTCATTACATGTTTTAATGTGCTATGGAAACAAAACACTGATGAACAACAATGCCGTTTTCATCTTGGCTCAAACAACTGTATAAGAATGATGTGTCTCTTTTATAACAAGCACTCTTGACAATTTGTGAATAGATCACTTTGCAATTCAATTTTAATGTGGGATGTAGTTTTGTAGTTTGTTTTAAAAACATTTTCATTGAGGAGTCTTCAATCATACATGTGTGTCATTGATGTCAAGTGTGGTTATGTGGTGATGTCATTGTGAAATTAGGGAAGGCAAATCAAATGTAGTTCCTAATATTAATTTAATAATAATAATAATAATAATAGCCTTTACTAACTATATTAATAATATTAAAGTCTCGAACGTAAGTCCTGGAGAGCCTTTAAAGATTTATTATCGTAAAAAAAAAAAAAAAAAAAAATCAATTTCTTTGAAAAATGTTGAAAAAAGTTTTTACTTCCGGAATCCAACTGTTGCACTCTATAAGAATGAATCTTTATTTATACAGTGAAGACTATGCAGTGTTATTTTACATTTGATTATTCAAATTTCTCTCCCTGAATTCTACTGTTAGACCAACCTAAAAAAATGTAAGCACTGTTATTTCATTAGTATCTTTTTTTCTATTGTATTTATTGTATTTATATCTATGGCTTGTAAATTGTTTATTTGTGCTTATTTTATTACTGACTAATTACTTGTCTTTAAACATGTTTGAACTTCATATTAGTTAGTCCAGTGGTTTTTGTTGTGGTATCGAAATTGGAATTATTAGAAAACAAGGTTACATGGGTCAAAACAACAAAAACAATAACTTTTTTTGTAGTGGGGCCACTGAAAATTATTTCAAAGTTTTGACAGTTCAAAACTTTGAACCAACTGTTTTATTTATCATCCAAACAAAAATGTGTAATGTGTTTAATGTGTTAAAAATCAAATTAACTGCAATACGATAAAAAGTTAAAAAAAAAAGTTAAAAAAAAAAAAAAAAAAAAAAAAATTAAATTAGTTAGATGTGCTAATTTTTGGAATCATAGTGCAGTGTCGTTCTCTAGCGTGCCTCACATCACTCTCTTACAGACATGAGCTTTAAAATGCACCCATGAATGTTTGTGCTGTGAAGAGCATTAAAGGTTTCTATTTACATGTTTTTGCAGTGTTGGGCTTTGTAGCTAATCACCGGCATATCTGTTGAGTGCGTGAACGCAATGGCCAATCAGATGCCTTTAAGTTAGCCGGAACCCTCTTAACTTTGATTTTGCTCACTTTCTGTATATACTTTTCATGCTGCCAACTACACATTGTTTCTGGACTGGCAACAGAATTTAAATACACAGTTGATTCTGACTGACAGTGATAACGATAGAAAATGGAACAAAATCTGATACAGTATGTCAAAAGATCTGTGCATTAAGATTTTGAGCGTAAATGCAAAATAATAGACCTGCCACTTTTTCTGTGTAGTACGTAACATTGTTCATTTTATTACTAACTTCTCAAATCAGTCACTCAATAACTTTTTAGATATAAATTTAAAGATTTTTAAACAAAAATTGGTTCTAAGCACTTTGTTTTTTGATCTATCCTGACAGTGATTTTTTTAAAATATTATGAATAAATGGGCTAAGTTATTTTAAACAGTATCATTGCATTTATTTTGTATTTATTGTCAGTACTGGGCTTGCAGTTCACATGGGTAGGGTTACTTTGTACTGTGTGTGTGGATGGCTGTGTTGGTCCACCACCGAAGACCATTTTTTACCCTAAGAAAAACACTGTTAATATTTTAATATTACTGCATTTACACTTGCACCGCATTGAATTCAAATCCCATACTCTGTCAAACGAGTCTATAGATGGATAAAGCTGAAATCAAATAATTAAATTTTCTAAATTAAATCTTTTATATGAACTTTAATGCACTCTGAATGCACTTGGTGTTACGTCTGGTGATACGTATTGCACAGTTTGAGAACCACTGTTCTGGAAGTCGCCAAATGCGATAAAAAGGTTAAAGCTTTGTTTTTCCTGTTAATTGAATGCAATACAAGTCGCTTTAGAGAAAGCGTCTCTCAAATTAATAAATGCACTGTAATGTTCCTGACACAGTTACTGGCAAATCAAGAGTGGACACCAACCTAATAGTTTCTCAGTTTCCTCTTCTTTTACTCTGCATGGTTCTGAATCACTGATGTCCTCCTCTTTAATAAACTCCATGTTTATCTATGCCACGTAGATCTCGATTTTCACCTGGAGTTTTTCCTGCGTGTCTGTAATAGTTTGATAAGTATTAACAGTAGAAAGAAAAATAAAGGAAATTAAATCACTATATTCCTTATGCGTGGATGCGCTTTGCACAGAAAATCTAGCGTAACAAATTAAAAACAATAACACATTTTGGCGCCATTAAAAAAAAAAAAAAAAAAAAAAAACATTTTGGCGCCATTTACGAAAGACTAACTATCAAAGCATATTACGTTAAATACATAAGCTGTGGTTTGGTGATTAAAAAAATATCTAATAATACAATGTTTTGGAATACATTCCATTCATGCTGAAAGCTGTACAAACCTTAAATTCTGACTGGCTCAAAACAACCTTTCCCTCGAAGAACTGATAACAACAGGCGGCGTAACCCCGGAGCCGACGTCATGACGTAATGACGTTACATCGGGTCATAAAGGCAAAATAAAAGATAATTTAAAGTTCTTAAAATTAAAAGTAGACAAATATCAAAAATATCAGAGTTTGTATTTTTATTTGCATTTAAACTTAAAGACCCCCATGAAATCGAAAGTATGCGTTTATTGATATAAGTCTGTGTTCACATAAACCTACTAAGTAAATAAATAAATAACCTACATTTTAATTTTTTTCAGCAGCCTTGGTTCTGGAAATATGATTTAAAAAGTCTTAAATAGTTATAAGCCATTAACTAAACCAACATGATATGAAGTAAATCACAATATTACCAACTTTGATTTAATGCAAAAAAGCATTTGTGGTAAAACATAAACATGGTACAACATAAGCAAAATAAATATGACATATAATATAAAACTACTGATTTATAAATGTTGAATGTATACTTTTTTATGTCTATTGCAAAATCTGCATAGTAGCCTATGCGTAATATCTATAAGTAATTTGAAAGCATCATTCGCAGTGCTTCATGGGAGCAGACGGGATTTGCTTGTTGTGATTCTCTGAATGGTGAAGATTTCTCTGCACAATCATGGGTAACAGTTTTTCACCAGGATTTTTGTTGACTAACAAAAGTTGAATTCATGTGGGCTGATGCTCAACAACACCACACACTGAAGTTTTGAAGTTTCACGTTTTTGAGTGGGCTACACCACGACCTCCTGCAGCCGATGCCCATGGGGGATTACAGTTGCTTGCTACCCCGATACATTGAGTATGCCTTGTGGCTGACTGGTTCTCCCTCACAGTGGAGGAGGTGCAGGGGGATGCGTGCTCCACTCACTCCCTGCCCATTCCATCCATTCCAGCCTTAATCCTCCAAAGAGCACCCCAGCCCCAAAGGCAGTGACCACTCCTGACACAGACCCTCAACCAGAGGCCAAGTCCCGAAGTTAGAGCCTGCTGCCACATCTGTCCCTGAGCTGGCACTCACTGAGCTGGATACCCTGGAGTGCGCTCCCACCCCTGGAGTCTTAACTTTCCAGTCAATTCCACCCGACTTTCTAGACACTCAGGTTGTGACCACTTCCCTGGCCCTTCCACCTCCGCTGGTTCTGTCCAGTCTCCTTGCTCTTCCTCCTTAACTGTTTCCACCCCATTCCCTGGCTCCGCCTCTTTCGCTGGTTCCATGTTGTATATATGCTGCGTTCACACCACCTCGTATTTACCAGAATCTTGAAATGACAACACATGACGTTATATTCAGAGCTGTTCACGTCCTTTTGGTCCTTGGACTGGGAATTATGCGTTTCCATGGCAGCACTGTCAACGCCTAAATGAATCTACAGTGGTCAGGTGGTACAGCGGCCACGTGGTACATGTGGGAGCTTTCAGAAAACTCCCAGCTTACAAGCTATAATTACGAGCTCTACGAGGACATGAACACTTTTTACAGGCTAGAATCTCGTAACTACAGGAATTATGAGGCCGCGTGACCGCACTTATACTCCTGTCTGTTGTCAGTCATTGTCTTCATGTTATTGTATGCGTTACGTGTGGTGTCCCCCTTCAATGTTGGATTATCTTCATTTTTGTTGGAGTGAAACGGTTAGCGGTTTAATGATGAACCACGATAAAAATTCAGACAGTTAGTATACCATTTCATATTTAAATTATCATTAAAACTGTATTTGATTATTGCAATTTGAAAAACCTTGTGGTTCAGCATTAAAGGGTTAGTTCACCCAAAAAATGAAAATTCTGTCATTATTACTCACCCTCATGCCGTTCCAAACTCGTAAGAATTTCGTTCATCTCCAGAAGACAAATGAAAATCTTTTTCCATAGTCTGCCTTTGTAACTGGAAATTTGACACTTCAAAAAGTTCATAAAGAGATCGGAAAACTAATCCATATGAATTGAGAGGTCTATTTTGGACTAAACCTCTCAATTTATATGGAGAGGTCTTTTCTGAAAAGACTCAAGCGTTTTTTATTGATGAACAGATTCTTTCTTCAGAAAATTGGGACTAGCCTGTATGCTGCATCCCAATTTGCATACTAACCGTCCTAAATATTATTCGTAATTAGAATTTGTGCATCCCAAATTGTAGTATGTGAAAAATGCATATTCCAAAGAATTAGAATTGGAAGTGCAGATCTGTGCACACTCTAGCGGCTAATATTGCCCAAAACCCATTGCACGTTGGACGAGGATTCGATTATAACTACAAACACGAATAAAAGGTGTTAAAAAACTACAAACATGGATATGCAAGACCATTGGTTAAGCAGAGCAGTTAAGATAAAAGGATTTGAATGATTAATAATCAGTATCTAACCTGACAAAAAGATATTTATTCAATATTATCCACATCTACATCCAAATATCTGCAACAGCATTGTGAACTTTTAGAACAATGCGTTTGGTCCTTAACTTTTAAATGCATCATTATGCAAAGATGAGGAGAGTTCTCTGCATGAAAGACCCACGACTGGCAGAAAGAACTGCATGAAAGAACAAGCGACTACATTTCTCTCTGAAACGGTGAATGTTGGAACGGTTAAATTTAATGTGGAGAATTTTTATTGTGACAAGATAATTGACAGGGCAGTTTAAACTATGACAGGTTGCATGTAACTAAGCGACAGAGCATCCGTTAAAGCCACAATTAAGTAGTATGTCTATGGAAGTAAATTAATGCCAAATGTTTTTGAAATAAAAAGCTTGTTGAATTGCTCTAACTGAAAAAAAAAAAAATGCATTACATTAGCTGTACTTGCATTTAGATGCACTGTATTTTTAAGGCTTGCATTTTTATGGGATGAAATTCAACACAGTCGTATATTTAAGCTGTGAATATTTCAATTAAAAATATTTCACACACATTTTCATTATTAAAAATTAAATAATTCATATTCACATTTCAAATTTCACTTCCAAGATATTTATTCTGTTTAAAAATACAACCTATAAAATTCGACTAGCAATTTTCAGTCCATTTTATTTCACTTTACAAATTCGCTTCCACAAATTCAGTGGCTCAAATTCGGCAGAAAATTCAACATTTCACATCCGGGAACTGCAGGAAGAGCAGTAGAGTGCCGATGCATCATCTCTATCTGCTGTTAGTCTTCTTCACCAGCAGGTGCCGCTAGCGGCTGTTTAGGAAGACCAAAGCAACGCTAGTAAGTCATTCATTCATAAAAACGGATTTACAGAATTAGAGCAAGCGGTAAGTGAATGTGTGATGATTATCAGGGCCAGTATAAATGCAGAAAAGCTGATAAAGACACAAAAGCTGCATTTATGTTTAATTCAGTGTCTTTACGCTTACTTTCCCTGTGTAGCTACAGCTTTCTCTACAGTGAACAAGATAACGTTATTGCCCGATGCTGGTGTATAGATCAAACGTTAAATCTGAGATAGACATATATTTCTCTCTGTTGTTTAGTTTCCTTAACTTTATATCGCAGCGCTGTGTTGTAATACTAGGGCTTCCCTCATCCGTCATAGCTGCCATCAGGACATATAAACTCTTAACACAGCTTAATGGACTCGTACAGTGATATAAAAGACCAAACTCGCACCTCATTTGTGATGTAGGTTAGACTATATAGGCTCCAAGAAAGCAGATACTGGCATAAAGTTGATTTGACGCTGAACGTTTGATTATGATATTCGCAAATTTAGGGACCGTCTCTAAAGTTACGACATTCTGTATTCACGTTTCTACCTTCTACCAAACTCTTGTAGACACACATGCACATATACATATTCAAACACACCCCACTCAAAGTACATGCATATATACTATTTCTTTTCTTTTTTTTTTTTTTTTACACGTTCATCACAATTTATTTTTTACTTTGTTCATTTTTTATTTTACCTGATCATAGATTATCCTGCTTATACAAATTTTAAATTAAATTTAGAAATAAAATTAACTAAGTAGAACTAATTGTGTGATGAATGTGTAAAAAAAAGAAAAAGTATATGTGCATGTACTTTGAGTTGAGTGTGTTTGAATATGTGTGTGTGTGTGTGTGTGTGTGTGAGAGAGAGAGAGAGAGAGAGAGAGAAGGGTGCATCACTCTTCGACCTGGCACCTATAGATGAACACTTCACAGGTAGTTTTGGTGATTGTAAATCATTCTCATCAAATGCTATTGAGCTTTAAATTATGGCATTTTTTTGTATGATCCAATACAGTAGTGAAATACATAGCAATCTTTACATATTACTTGACAGTTTATTTGGAAACACTTTACAGTAAGGTTCATAATGTATTAACTAATGTGAACTATCCATGAGCAACACATTTGTTGTTGTATTTGTTAATCTTTGTTAACGTTAATAAAAATACAGCAGTTCATTGTTCATGTTACTTCACTGTGCATTAACTAAAGTTGACAAATACAACTCTTGATTTTAATAATGTATTAGTAAATGCTGGAATTAACATTAACAAAGATTAGTAAGTGCTGTAGAAGTGCAGTTCATTGTTCGTTCATATCAACTATTTAATATAAAGTGTTACCTTTTATTTTAATAAACATCAAAAATCTAAAAGGTTTGCATTATACCTGACAGCTAGATGAACAATTTACAGTTGGTTTTGTGACTAAGTCATTCTCTTTAAATGCTAATAAAGGTAGAAACGTGAATACATAATGTTGTAACTTTAGAGACAGTCCCTAAATTTGCGAATATCATAATCAAACGTTCAGCGTCAAATCAACTTAATGCCAGTATCTGCTTTCTTGGAGCCTATATAGTCTAACCTACATCACAAATGAGGTGCGAGTTTGGTCTTTTATATCACTGTACGAGTCCATTAAGCTGTGTTAAGAGTTTATATGTCCTGATGGCAGCTATGACGGATGAGGGAAGCCCTAGAATTACAACACAGCGCTGCGATATAAAGTTAAGGAAACTAAACAACAGAGAAAAATATATGTCTATCTCAGATTTAACGTTTGATCTATACACCAGCATCGGGCAATAACGTTATCTTGTTCACTGGAGAGAAAGCTGTAGCTACACTGGGAAAGTAAGCGTAAATACACTGAATTAAACATAAATGCAGCTTTTGTGTCTTTATCAGCTTTTCTGCATTTATACTGGCCCTGATAATCATCACACATTCACTTACCGCTTGCTCCATTTCTGTAAATCTGTTTTTATGAATGAATGATGACTTACTAGCCGTGATCTCTCTTAAACAGCCGCTAGCGGCACCTGCTGGTGAAGAAGACTAACAGCAGATAGAGATGATGCATCGGCACTCTACTGCTCTTCCTGCAGTTCCCGGATGTGAAATGTTGAATTTTCTGCCGAATTTGAACCACTGAATTTGTGGAAGCGAATTTGTAAAGCGAAATAAAATGGACTGAAAATTGCTAGTTGAATTTTATAGGTTGTATTTTTAAACAGAATGAATATTTTGGAAGTGAAATCTAAAAGGTGAATATGAATTATTGAATTTTTAATAATGAAAATGTGTGTGAAATATTTTTAATTGAAATATTCACAGCCTAAATATACGACCATGTTGAATTTCAGCCCATAAAAATGCAAGCCTTAAAAATACAGTGCATCTAAATGCAAGTACAGCTAATGTAATGCATATTTTTTTCAAATAGTGCAATTCAACAAGCTTTTTATTTCAAAAACATTTGGCATTATTTTACTTCCATAGAGGAGAACACAGGAAGTACACAGGTAAGTCACAGCAGTCAAGTTCAGATCAGCACTTAGCTTAAATGGTAACAAACTCTCTTACATTTCCAAGAGCAGTGTGGATCTGAGCTGCCGGCACCGCCCTGAGTTGTGACACTGAAGGTAGCTCAGGGGACCATGGCGGCAGTGGTGTAGTCCTAAAAAAGAAGTGGTGTGCTATTATCTCTGACTTCAATTCCGCTGATGGTCTTTTTGGTTCATACGGAACTTAGTGCTTAAAACAGAATGCATGATGTATATAATTAATTAATAGTCTTACTCGCTGACCACCATATTTCTCACGCCATGTCCGCTGCAGTGAGAGAACTGCGCTAAATGCACCGCTCAAAACACAGAGCGGCTTTGAGTGGAGTTCTCTCACTGCAGCGCAAACCCGCACAGTCAAGCCTGATTTTTTAGTCGATGAAAAGGTAGAAAGATAGAAGTGCTAATGCATCAATTACAACAAAGAATCGCGAGTTTACATAACAGCATTGGACACACAGATAAAGGGGAAGCTAACATAACAGTAGATTATGGACTTTCGAAGCAAAAAATACTAGTGGGTATACTCAAATACTGATCCTTAGAAGTCGTAATACGCAAACAGCCCTGGGCAAAAAGTAAATATACGGAGTATACGTGCATATGGCCCCGACTACACCGAGGCCACGTTGAGGGAATTTGGCAGTTAACCAAGAGTCTGTGCATATACACATTCAAGCGCGCATACCTATAGACTAAACACGTAAATGAACTGCAAGAACCCATTAAAAGTCTTCCATTTTCAGTTAAAAAGGTGTAATTTAATTGGCCCCTAAGTTAATAATTAACAACTTTTACAACTGAAGTGATTCAATCAAAAACATACTTAGGCTTGATAATAACATTTTCCTAGAGCTGCTGTAAAGTCAGAAACTCTGTCCATTAATTTTCCTATTATCACTGTGAAGCTGCTTTGAAACAATCTGTACTGTAAAAGGCACTATATAAATGAAGATGACTTGACTTGGGAACACAGGAGATTAAATCAGCTTCTGCGTCCGTGATGAAGTGACATAGATTGGCCTCCGTGCCTGTGCTTGAGTAGAAAAGTAGACAAGTTCTGGCACAATAGCTGTGACATCAGGAGACTTAGTGGCAATTTTTGCTGAATATTCTGACATGGCAGCCATGTTGGATGAAGTCTTTGGTGGTAGAGTGGGCACTGAGCTGAGCTCCACGGCGAGAGCGGGCACTGGGCTGAGCTCTGGGGCAGACTCTAGTGAAGACGCAGGGGCTTGAGCAGACTTTGATGCAGTCTGGGGCTGGAGTGGGTGCATTACTGAACTCTGAGGCGAGAGTTCCAGGCATGTGGCCAGGGGCTGGAGCCATCACTGAACTGTGGTCAGGGGTTGGAGCCAACACTGGAGCGAACTCAGGGGCTGGAGCCAACACTGGACTTTGATCAGGTGCTGGAGCTGACACTGGACTGTGGTCAGTAGCTGGAGCCAACACTGAAGCGGACTCAGGGGGTGAATGCAGGAGCGGACTCTGGGCTGAATCTTGGAGCAGGTCCTTCAAATTGCCTTCTCTGGAGCAGGCTCTAGTATCTCAGGAGCATACTCCATAAAATCACTCCTTGTAACACACTCAGAACGTTCTCTCTCAGGAATGAGCACTCTGAAGCGACAAGTGGCTAAGGAACTACAGAAGAATGTTGAAAGGTTGATTTCTTCTTACTTAGCCTCTTCCTTTGTGCTGGGGTTAGGGTTATGTTCAACCAGGAGGACGATTCTAAGTTGAGCTCTGTGGATTGAGTGGGTATTTGATGGAGTACTGAGGCAGGAATGGGCTTCTGAGTGGATTTCTGGGCTGAAATTCTACAGGGCATTGACAGGAACAGAATCTAGAAATGGAGTAGACTCATGGACTGATGGGCTGACTTAGAATTGCTGTTCATGAACTTCTCGCCTTATGGACAAACATGATGAAAAAATACTCCACTTTAGAAGACAGCCGAATACTCCCTGGAGCTGATCTCTCCCAGCTTTGTTTGGCTGACCTGTCTAGATGAAAGGGTGGTTCTTTGACAGGAACTGTCTTTATGGTGGAATCAGAGCAGGCAGAGACAAGGGAACTTGTGATGGTTTCTCTCTAGTCTTGAGATGGTCCAACTGTATAGCATATACACACCGCCACAGAACGAGGTCCAAAAATTGCTCAAATGTCACACATCCATCTATCTCTGACAATAGTTGGCAGACATTGTCATCTAATCCATCTTTAAAGCAGCGGATAAGGATACAATCATTCCACGTCGTCAGGTAACAGTATTCAATAAATTCCTTCATGCACTCCTCTATCTTCTTGCTATCTTGAAATATTGTGCAGAGGAAATCCTCAGGTTCCAGAAAAACTCCTGCGGAGTCCATCTTTTGATTTGGTCTGGTCTTTTGTCAGCAACAGAAGAGGAGAACACCATGGTAACAGTTCAGAGTGTTTATTAGCAGGCGAAAGGTCAACTGTCAACTGTAGGACACAGGTAAGTCACAGCAGTCAAGTTCTGATCAGTACTTAGCTTCAATGGTAATAAAGTCACTCTCATTTTATAGGAGCAGTGTAGATCTGAATAGCCAAAGATTAAGACTGAGAAAGACAGACGGATGACTGACTGGCAACAGGCACAAACACAGGTAAAACTCAGGTAAGTGTAGCGCCGTAGTGATAGATGAGACCAAGTAATGTGACTGTGGTGCTGGCTTTCATGTAAAGGAGCTGATGAGGATGATGGCAGACAGGTGTGGTGATTGTGGAGTGTGCTCAGGTGGTAGCCAGAAAGAATTATGGGAGATGTAGTGTGCTGTGATGACAGGCATGGTGACTGGAGATTCGTGTCTACATCTTCCATTAGTGTCTACATCTTCCATTCTCTCATATCTCTGGAAAGCTGATAACACAGCATAGGTGTTGTACACAAATAATCGGATTTGGACTGCCAGTGTGAACATAGCACAAGAGACGGTCCAGGAGCAGGATGAAGAGGGGTAGGTGGAGGAGGTTAGAAGTGAATCCGGCATTCAGTGATGGGAATAACGGGAATAATTTTTCAGTATTTTCAATTTTTTTTAATCAAGCAAATTACTTTTTCTCCCGTTACAACGCCGTTACCGTTACTGGCAAAAAAAAATGCAGCGTTACTATAATTGAGCTTACTGAAGCGGTTTTCATCTGAGTAGGCTCTCTCTTAGCCATAGGACCTGCAAAGTTTTTTTCTCTGGTGTGTGCTGCGGTTAGTCATACACAAATATAATTTTAAACTGATAATAATTAACGATGCTCTGTGTGTGTGTGTGTCTGTGAGCAAGCGAATACCCTTGCTCACAGACATACCCAGAATACCCTTTGTGACATGCTGGATCGAAAATATGGGAAATAAGATGTTCTAGTCGACTAGTAGTTATTCATTTAAGCCATTAGTTGACTAATCACATTTATATTAATTTAATTTCTTAAATACTGGAGAGAATAAACTAATAATGAGCGTTTATGTAATATATAAAGGCACTCAAGCGCACGCATAAAGCTTGCCATAAAAAAACGGTAAAAGTAATAATTATGAATGTGACAAAAACAGCAAGGAGACATTTTAATTGTTTATTAATAAAGTAATGTTTTCTGAATCAGTGTCGGCTGCGAAGATGAAGTTGACATTGCCGGCATTACAGCAGGACAACTGGGGGTGACAGTGGGAGTGATAGGGGTGGGGAGCAAAAAGGGAAGGGGAGGAAAAAGATGGGGAACCACGTGGGAGAAAAGAGTAGGGGATCCTGAAGACAGTGGTGGCTTGATGACGCACTGAAGCCACAGAGCATGGAACTGCCCTTAACACAATAATAACTACAGTGTATAAGCATTAGTGGCTCGCCAGCTCAATCGTGAGTTACTGTCATTACCTTTATTGCCTACATTTTGCTAGCTACTATGCTTTCGCCACGCAAATGCATATTACCTGGTTACGATAATATACAATACAGCTCGGTCTCCTTATTTAAATTTCCTAAAAATGATAAGAAGAAGAGGTGTATTAATTTCGTGAACGGCCATCTTGATGGAGAGCTGACAATCACCACCAACATCCACATCTGCAGTGATAATTTTACACCAGAGTTTTACAAACTTTCATCAGACAACTGGGATTCATAGATAATCCACTGTTTTTGGTGAATGGAGCTGAACCGACTATCTGAAGGGGGCCTCAGCCTTCATCCTCCCATCCTCCCATTCTGCCGACAACTGAGGATATGGGGCCAGACCAACTTTCTCCCCACCGGCCTTCATGCCCCTGTCTTGTGGCACCGACATCTGGTGCCACAGTGGGCAGTACATGCCCACCAATGAGTATGTTGCCTTGTGTGCTTATGTTATAATTTGTAGGTAACTCTACTAAATTTTGCAACCCTCTAACATGATTCTTTTTTGATATGCATCAGTATGTTTGACTCATTAGCTTATTTTTTTTCATTTACTTGGTTTTTTTTTTAATCATTCCAATTTGGCTGGGTTGTTAATACATAATTTTTCTGTGGTGTGACAAACTCAGAACATATATTTTAATATTGCTTTACACAGACTTTATTTTAAAAAAATATTATACGGGGGACCAGTCTAACAACTGGACACTTCAACCAAAAAGACCAGTTTTGATATTAGGGGACTAAAATTTGAGTAGGCAAAAGGGAACAGATTGTATTTTATCCGGGGGTACAGCTGGCACATTTATCAGCTTCTAAAATTCAGAACACCAACACATCCAAAAAAGCAAGATTTGAAATGGAATGCACTCAATGATGTAAATCAGGACAGCACTAAAATGGTAAATACACTGCTCATAAAAATTAAAGGAACATTTTTAAATCAGAGAATAGCATCAAGTCAGTTAAACTCCTGGGATATTGATCTGATCAGTTAAGTAGCAGAAGGTGTTGTTAATCAGTTTCAACTGCTTTGGTGTTAATGAAATGAACAACAGGTGCACTAGATGGGCAACAATGAGACGACCCCCAAAACAGAAATGATTTTACAGGTGAAGGCAACTGACTTTGGCTGCGTCCAAAAACCTAGGTAGCTGTCTTGCTGCCTCGCTAAGAGAATAACTTGTACGGCAGCATTTGTGCATGAAGGCACCTCACGAAATTGATTTCGGACAGACTTCTGAGGCAGCGTAACAGTTTAATGATCTACAGCAATAAAGCGCAAGCTTTGGTGAGAACTAAACACATATTTAATTACTACAGTAGTAATTTCTCGATAGAAATGATATCAAAATTGAAATATGTTGAGCAAAATCGTACATTTATACACAAACTGAGCAGCAACCGCAACTTTCGGACGCCATATTTATTTTTCTAGCTCAACTGTCACAGAATGGAAAGCACAGCATTGTGGGATATCAAAGGCAGCTAAGGATACATCTATGCTCCCTTCAAAAATCGATCTGAGGAAGGTATCTCATGAGAGAGGAAGTGAAGCTAACATTGGATTCGAACGTGCCTTGATGCCTTACTACCTTGAAATGTGTCCTCGGAAGGCAGCATTTTCCAGTTTTCGGACACAGCCATTTTTTTCCCTACTCATCTTTTCTGACTGTTTTTCACTAGTTTTGCATCAGTGTCACTACTGGTAGCATGAGGCGATACCTGGACCCTACAGAGGATGCACAGGCAGTCCAACTTCTCCAGGATGGCACATCAATACGTGCCATTACCAGAAGGCTTGTTGTTTCTCCCAGCACAGTCTCAAGAGCAAGGAGGAGATTCCAGGATACAGGCAGTTACTCTAGGAGAGTTGGACAGGGCCGTAGAAGGTCCTTAACCCATCAGCAGGACCAGAATCTGCTCCTTTGTGCAAGGAGGAACAGGATGAGCACTGCCAGAGCCCTACAAAATGACTTCCAGCAGGCCACTGTGTGAATGTCTCTTACCAAACAATCAGAAATCAGACTTAAAGTCCCTGTAAAGTCAATTCTGAGAATTCTTTCTAAACACTTTATAAATGTTACAAATGTATTGCTAAAACACATTACAAAGAGTGTGAATTGAGTAATGCTTAATTGTGAAGTTAGAGCGTTAAACAGTTTTTCACCAAGTCTCTGCTCAGGATTTTTTGGGCGGAGCTAAAACGGGGGTCTAATGACGCACATCGTCCCCCGAGCATAGCCCCGCCCCTAACAGTATATAACTGTCGATGACGCACAGAGCGTGGCGCCGCCTCTACAGTGGTTCACTCGCTGTGTCTCGAGCCTATGGTATCGAGTGTTTCATTACGCTCATACAGCCCTTTGCACATTTAGCTAGTAATGCCTTCGTCATGCAAATGCATATAACATGGTTGTTATAATATACAGTACAGCTCGGTCTTCTTATTTCCTCCCGTCTCGCGGCACCGTCATTTGTCGACTCGACAACAGTCCGGCAGTAGGCTACGTGCCCACCAATGAGTGTAAGTTACCGAGTTTGCGTATATTATAATTAGTAGGTAGTCCACAGTAACTCTACTAAAATGTGCAACCCTCGAACGTGATTCTTTTGTTTATATGCATCAGTATGTTTGACTCATTAGACAAGTAAGTTGAGACGGCAGCTCTCGCGAGTGGGTGTGGTTTCAGCGCCGACAGCGGACACGCCCTTAGCGTTTGAGAGCAGAGAGCGCTGCCTATTTTTTCGAGATTTTGATAACTTATTTCATTTACTTGCAGATTTTTTTAATCATTCAAATTTGGCTGGGTGGTTAATAACACATTTTTCTGTGGTGTGATATGCTCAAAACACATACTTTAAAATGACTTTACAGGGACTTTAATGAGGGTGGCTTGAGGGTCCAACGTCCTCTAGAGGGCCCTGTGCTCACTGCCCAGCACTGTGGAACTCAATTGGCATTTGCTATTGAACACCAGAATTGGCAGGTCCGCTACTGGTGCCCTGTGCTTTTCACAGATGAGAGCAGGTTCACCCTGAGCACATGTGACAGATGTGAAAGGGTCTGGAGAAGCCATCGAGAACTTTATGCTGCCTGTAACTGCCTGAAATCCTTGAAACAGTTGTAAGCTTGTAAGCTGATCATGTTCATTTCCATCATATGATGTGGCATCCTTTCGTTCCTAACACATTACACAGTCCATATCAGTATAGATATCCAGCATTATATTTTTTTCATATTGAGATCTGATGTGTTTTCAAAGTGTTACTTTAATTTTTTTGAGCAGTGTATTTTGTCATAGAGCATATGTTTTCCATCTTTCTACTTATTTTTTTTTTTTTTTTTTAAGTAGTTGAAAGTTGAAATATTCTCACCAAAATTACAACAGGCCTAATTATAATAAACACAAGGTAATTATCAGCATTAATATTTAAGGAAAGACAATTAGACTACCTAGATAATGGGATAGGGAGAGATAGGGACCTAGATAATGGGTAGGGGGTGCTGGCCAAAAAAAAGGTAGAGAACCACTGTGTTAAAGCATTTTTAGAGAACTCATGTGTTAAAGGATTAGTTCAATTTCAAATGAAAATTAGCCCAAGCTTTACTCACCCTCAAGCCATCCTAGGTGTATATGACTTTCTTCTTTCTGATGAACACAATATTAAAATCTACATAAAAGTAAATGTATAATGCAGTAAATAAATCACTTAATATCAAGTATTGAATGAAATGATCTACTATCCAGACAGCTGACAAAATATGTGAAATTATAATGTACTAATTAATGTAAACAAGGTATAGAATGCCAATGATATAAGTCAAGATTAACTTTATTGTCATTCAGCAATTATACAGATGTACAAGAGACAAGGAGTAAGACATGCAATACAAAAATATTTACAAAGAAGGGAATAAATAACTTCAGCCTGCCTTTAGATCAGTGGTTCCCAAACTGGGGTATCCCTGGGGGTACATGAGACGAAGGAGTACATGAACGAAATGCTGAGTTTTCCCATTCATTTGAAACCAAGGATGTATTTCAAACAGGCAAAATGCTGTAAAAGGTCAAATACATGATATCCAATCAAATTACCTTTTTTTTTATTATTATTTTTTGCAGTCAAAACTGACTGCATACACACAAGCAGCGTGCATATGACAGGTTGCGTGCAGAGTGTAGTGCCTTAGTAAATAAAGCTACATTACGGCCATTCTCGACATTGTACCTTTGTAAAAGTGAGGTTTTAGCACTTACTAGCATGAAGAACAAAGATTGTGCAATCAATTTAAGATCAATTTAAGACTCAAACTCTCTTAAATACAAAAACACAGTTATTAATTTTCCCCAAATATAAACAATTGCAAATGTGACATTGATTTTATAAAACATTTCAACAAACAAAAGGATAATATTAAGTGATGTACATTTTAAACACAGTATTGTCAGCATTGTTTGCTCTATTTTGCAACAAAAGAATTTCAATGAAAGCCACAGCAAAACTGCAACGTACAGCGGTGTTTTGTGAACAAATCTGCAACTTTGAATGAATCATGAAAGTCAATGATTCAATGACTCATTCATAAATACAGTGACTTGCTTCGTTATAGAGTGGTGGAACTATGACATCATATTGTAGGCGAATTGGCAGCTGGCATCACGCTGGTTCCCTTATTTTCGCAAAAAATAAGCTCTGTGATCAACAAAAGTTTGGTACTTACATGTTTTGATCATTTTCACAGACGAAGATCATTTTCACAGATCAACACAATTTTCACAGATGAACACAACTTTTGTGAATTTTGAAGCCTAAACACAGTCGCCAGAAGCAAAAAAGTTAAAAGGTAGGCTATAAGTGAACTACACCACAGGCACACAATTTCAACTTCACCAACACTAAGCTTCAAACAATGCTTTCAGTCTTTATCTAAATACATTTTTCTTGAAAGTTTGAATTAGAATAGTTTGTAAGAGCGCAGATATAAGCATAACAAGGCTGTAAAAGCGGACTGAGTTTACCTGTTCGGCGTGATGATGTTTAATGTTGCCAACAGCTTCTGCAGTCTGATTTAGCCACTTGTTAGCAACCATCATTTTAAAGACATGTAACAGCTAAAAAAAAAAAAAAAAAAAAAGTCACAGGTAGGTTAATACTGATGTATTTTTTGTCACAGAATAAAACATGAAAGTATCTTGAGCTTGTGTTAACCACAGACCTCATTTCAGCCATTTAACTAAAAACCCATTGACTTTGGGACGACGGAACCGGAAGTGCTAAAATGCTAACTCGCTTCCGGGTTTTGTCCTACAAAATGTGTCATTGTTCCACCACTCTATTGAATGATTCAATGACTTACTCATGAAAACAGTAACTTACCACCCCGTATTGGCGGTTTATTATTTAAAAGTATCACTTCATTTTTACCATCATTGCATATTTCTCTATTGAGCATTTATCATTTTAAAATAATTTATTTTATAAAGGTATTTATAAAGGCAAAAAAATGCACAGGAAAATCCTGTGGAAAAATATTGTCCCTTAATGGAAACGGTCTGACTGCAGTCTAATTGGAAGAGAGGGGGTACGCAGAAGAATGGTAAATGCTTCAGGGAGTAAAACGTTTGGGAACCACTGCTTTAGACTATTCATTTTAGATATGGCTATGTGAATACAAAGAGAACTGGGTTTTAATTGGATTTATATACAGAACGGGGATAAATTTGGGCATTGCTTGCCAGGTTTTGTTCTTTTGAACATGAAAGAGTGTCGTTCAATGTGACTGTTTTTTGTTCTTATACTTTATTGATGCAGCGACAATATGGAATGTTAAATATTTATCATAGGTCAAAATCACAATGATTTTTTTTTTACTTCCCTTATATTTTTCTTTTTTGGAAGAGCACAAACATCACCATTAGGTCGTTTAACCCTCTTAGATAAAAATCACCCTTTAGGAAGAAATTCTACTTTTGGCTACATCTGAATGTCACACTATTTAATAATTAACGAAGACAAATTTTGCTCTCTGTGACTACTCTGGACAATGATTTTTAAAAAAAATTTTAAGAGCCAGTAGATACATTTCTGTGGTGAAAATCCGTCCATTTTACAAACCCCTTGTCCTAGGGTCACAGGGATGGGTCTTGGACTGAAGGCCAGTCCATCACAGGGCTGTGTTGACAGTCCTCCCATATAAATGGCAGTGGGCTTCTCTGCAGTTTGCACTCATATTTTTAGGGTTCTTGAAGCAATGAACCCTTCCCGGGGGTTTCTCCAGTGTGGGTGCGTTGATGCCGTTTCAAGTAGCTTTCTCTGGTAAAAGCTTTACCACACTCAGAGCACACATGAGATTTCTCACTGGCATGTATTTTCTGGTGTGATTTTAAACTGCCGATCAGCTTAAAACTCTCTCCACACAAAGAACACAAATAGGGTCTCTCATCTGTATGAAGTTTCAGATGTGCCTTTAAGCGTGCTGCCAAAATAAACTTTTTGCCACACTGATCGCAACTAAATGGTCTTTCTTCAGAATGAATGAGCAAATGCGTTTTGAAAGTGTTGCTCTCTGCAAACCTCTTGCCACACTCAGAACACTCATGTAATTTCTCTCCAGAATGATATTTCATGTGCATGTGTAGGCTTCTTTGAACTGTGAAGCTCTTCCCACACTCATGGCATGTGAATGGCTTCTCTCCGGTGTGAGTTCTTATGTGCGTCTTAAGGTGTCCTTTACATTTGAAACTCTTTCCACACTGAGGGCATGTGTAAGGCTTCTCTCCGGTGTGAATTCTCATGTGATCTTTAAGCTGTCCTTTGTGTGTGAAACTCTTTCCACACTGAGGACACTTGGAAGGCTTCTCTCCAGTGTGAATTCTTATATGAATTTTAAGGTTTCCTTTATGTGTGAAACTCTTTCCACACTGAGGGCATATGAAAGGCTTCTCTCCAGTGTGACTTCTCATGTGACGCTTTATGTATCCTTTATCTGTGAAACTCTTTCCACACTGATGGCATGTGTAAGGCTTTTCTCCAGAGTGAGTTTTTATGTGATTCTGAAGGATTACTTTACGAGCAAAGCTCTTTCCACACTGATGGCACGTAAAAGGCTTCTCACCAGTGTGGATTCTCATGTGACACTTAAGGTTTTCTTTATGTGTGAAACACTTTCCACACTGAAGGCAAGTTAAAGGGCTCTCTTCGGTGTGAATTCTTGCATGAATCTTTAGGTTTCCTTTATTTGTGAAACTCTTTCCACAGTGAAGGCACGTGAAAGGCTTCTCTCCAGTGTGAATTCTCATGTGACATCTGAGGCTTCCTTTACATGTTAAACCTTTTCCACACAGATGGCATGTGAAAGGCTTCCCTCCAGTGTGAATTCGTATATGATTCTTAAGGTATTCTTTTTGGGTGAAACTCTTTCCACACTGATGGCATGTGAAAGGGCCCTCTTCGATGTGAATTCTCATGTGACACTTAAGGCTTCCTTTATGTGAGAAACTCTTTTCACACTGAGGGCATGTGAAAGGCTTCTCTCCAGTATGAACTCTTACATGACATGTAAGAGTGCCTTTACATGTAAAACTCTTTCCACACAGGTGGCATGTGAAAGGCCTCTCTCCAGTGTGAATTCTCATGTGACCATTAAGGCTTCCCTTACATGTAAAGCTCTTGCCACACAGATGGCATGCGTAAGGCTTCTCTCCAGTGTGAATTCTTATGTGATCATTAAGGTGACCTTTGTGAATAAAACTCTTCCCACATAGATGGCATGTATAAGGCTTCTCTCCAATGTGAATTTTTATGTGATCTCTAAGGTTTCCTTTATGTGTGAATGCCTTCTCACACTGAGGGCAGGAGAAAGAATTTTTGGCTTCTGTTGTATGTGAGAAATTATTTTCAGTTAGCGAGGAACTAATAGATTTTTCTCCAACTATAAAATCCTCAGATTTCTCAAAGTAGTGGTTCTCCTCGGTGTCACTCGGTTCTTGACTTTCCTTTTTCACTTCCATGTGGTCTAAAATTAACATATTAAAAATCAGTTCAAGACAGGTGAAACAAGAAGAAACACTAAAGTAAAGTCCAACTTAAGTTATGTGATCTTTAGTGTGCTCAAAGTTAAAGGGATTTTTAATATAATAACCAGCTACAAACATCTGTACGCAAGTCGACTTACGGCAGAAGCCTAACCTCTGACGTAAGACGTATTGACAAACAAGGAAGCGCAGTTAGAGCAAAGCAAAACACCAGTCACGAATTAGAAGTCTAAAATGAGAATTTTTTAAAATAGAAATATTGGAGGATTTCAATATAAGAGTAGAGGAGCTTGAGTTTGTTGTCCAACCCTATTTGATTGAACTGTGAGAGACTTCTACTCTCACCTACTCCTACATTCTACGTCATACATTGCGTGAGGGGTTACATTTCCACTGTAAGTTGTCTTGAGTATGAATGTTTGTCGGAAGCTGGTTATTATAGTTTAAATATGGATATTTTTCTTACAAATACCCATCATTCGCTTTAGAAGGCCTTTATACCCCTGGAACCATGTGGAATACTTGGTGAGTAAATCATGGGATAATTTTCATTTTTGGGTGACCTATCCCTTTAATAAAATATCAATTTAACAATATGAAATCTGCTCGATTACTACTGATATAAAATGTTGGAATGATATACAGTGTTATGATACTCTGCCAGAATCATAATGTGTTTTATTGGTTTGTTATTTTACCTCTTTTATAAAATTCAAGTCTGATGAATTTTCAGAAGCTTTATTTCTTGCATTACTTTCTGTACATTGAATGCCACATAAATCGCTTTGGATAAAAGCATCTCCTACATGCATAAATGCAACAAATGTACTTAATCAGGAATCAAGAACAGACACCAACCTCTTTGTTCTTCAGTATCTTCTTCATCTTTCACTCTGCAAGGTTCTGGATCATTCATGTCCATAATCTCCACTTTAATAAACTCCATCTTTCCAGCAGTATGTCAAGCAAGATCTCAGCCTTTAATCTGGAGATCCTGCTTGCCTGGAAACTTTTCTGTTACGTTTAAGTGGGAATAATTAATAGAGAAAACAGTCAAGTCAATCACTCCGTTCCTCATGTGTCGATGCGTTTTGCACAGAAAAATAAATCATAATAATTTGGCGATATTTACGAGAGCCAACTATCAGTTTAAGACAAAGCCATTTATGGCTACAGGTTCAAAATTTCCAACGCAAAATGCTCTCAGTAATATTAACATGTTGTTGAAACAAATTTGTTAAAAACAACTTTAAAACACTTATGAACCATTTTATACACCTTAAATACTGAAGGGCTTATGTCAAACCTTTCTTCAGTCAAAAAAACCAACCGGAGAAGTCGCGGCGCAGACCTTATGATGTCAGCGGTACGGAGTGGCAAAATAAAAGACAGTTTAAACAGTCTAAAATAAAACTAGACAAATACTAATAAAATATATACATTATATACAATTAAACGCAAATAATGTATACATGTGGTCAAGTTATATGAATGTAAATCTACAAATGAAAGAAATATATCCAATTCATTACAATAAAAATAGAGGATTTTATCCAATTAAATGATTGTTAACGTTGTTTAGGTGTAAATTATCGACCGACCCTTGACGCACAACCACTCTCGGAACCATAGACATAATAAATACTGCATGTTAAAATAGGGGGCAGTAAATATCCGACGGACCTGCTTCCTGTTTTGAAACTGGTTGTTTGTTACTCATGAAGATGGTGATGATGTCAGTACGTGCTGTATAGATCTTCGTGCAGAAGACATGATGGCTGTGAGCTCGGGCTGCAGTACGGTGCTGATGTCGGTGCGGGTGTCTGTTCGGCCGCTCTGTGTGGGCTCGGATTCCCTGCGGCTGCAGCTCAGTATGAACGCGAACCGCCCGGGACTCTTCACACTCACCCTCAGGCACACCGACCGCGGAGGACGCAGCGTGGTACACACACACACACACACACACACACCCACAGACACACACACACACAGCTGTCATCTGTTATGTTTAGCTGTCAACCTTAGAAAAGTATTCTCACTTTCATACTATCTGATTAGTGCTATCTGTCTACCTGCCAGTGTGCCATTCAGCACAGTTTGAACACTGTTTACGTTACCCTCGTGTAGCTAGTCCTCTGAATAGATATGCATGCTGGGTTATACGTAGTTTGTGTTATATTCCAACAATTTATTATTAAAAAAAAATAACCATGAACAATTTTCTGTAAAGTTCCTGTTAGGTTTTTGCTCCTAATTTGTGCCTCATCCCAGACCTCTTATTTGGCAATTGAATGAGCAATCACTCAGCGCTGAGGGAGAATATAGTCTCCTTTTATTGATAAGAAAAGAGAGAATATATAGAAAGAGTACAAGGGGTGTAGTATAGTTTCAGCCAATGAGAAAGAGAATACATCATATAGATCATGTTATAGGAATGTGATACATATAGAAAAACAAGTCTAAATATGGTCATCTACTGGTCAGGTACCCGTGAGGTCCCTTAGCATCCCAAGGACCTTCTCCTATTCTTGGTAATACAGAAAAGCAGAGACCATTCCCTGTCTTACATTTACTCATGGTAGAGCCTTATATGGAATGGTTCTGGTACACAGAAAACCATATGTTTAAAACATAGTATACAGCTTTGACAGAGGAAAAAAAAAAGGAGCCTCAGTCCACATACTTTCAATGCTGAGACCAACATAAAATCTATCAGTTCCTTATCAGCTGTGACGCAAACTTCATTGACTGTAACAATTACAAATGTATGCTCTTCTAAACATCCAGAGTTTGAAGAAAAAAAATAAATAAATACACATATAACACTTTACTGCAGGTTTCCTTAAATCCAGCCCTGTAGGGACACTGCCCGACTGAGTTTAGCTCAAACCCTGATCAATTTCTAATGTATTAGGTTATTTTTGAATAATATGATTTTATTTTATTTTTTTTCATAATACAGCCATGTCAAAATTATTCAACACCTATTCGACAATGCTGTTTTAATTTTGTTTGCATCTACATACATTTTGTTTTTAACACTCTTTCTTGGAAAGTCACAAATTAAACCTTGCTTCTCTCAAACTCATGGTGTTGTCGGATGCTTATGAGTCGAACTAAAACGTTTGGTTTGGTTTGCCAAACTGCCTTGTGGCATATTGGCAATTCTGTGAGATTGGATTGTCTTGCCTCACTAAAGGAACGTGTATTATGTATCATAACATGTATGCTGTTAATGGTCACTGTCACTGAAGGTGTAATGATGAGCTGTTCTCTCTCTCAGTCTCTAGCAGAGTTTGATCTGCGCTCGGTGAAGTATGAGATCACGTCGGCTCGATGTCACGAACTGCGTCTCACCAAGCCGCCCCACGACTGTCTCACGTTTACCTTCCGCAGCGAGCAGGAGGCCCAGGAATGGGCAACAGTCATGATGTCATCACTGAGAGAGTCACACAGAGGTCAGAGTTCACAGCAACATTTAACCCCATAAAGCTACTGTATTTAATTGGACACATGAAATTCTAAGGCCTTTAAAATATCGACATGATCAAAACTTTGCTAAAAAAAAAAAAAAAAACTGTTGCACACAATCTACTACATGCCTTCTGCCCCCAGATAGTTCATACTGTTTTAATAAGTAAAAGGCCTTTTAGTGATTTTTAATTAATTAATTAATTAATTAAAAAAAGTTCCTCTTCAGGTTGTGATACACATCTTTTTGCTGTGAAATATTTTATAAGGTAATTGTAAGAATCACTTTAATATTGTCAGTAATATTTCAAGATGTACATGTACTGGACTGAAGCAACTTAAGTTTACTTGATTATCCATACATTATATTTTAGAAAAATCCTATATACAGTACAGTCCAAAAGTTTGGAACCACTAAGATTTTTAATGTTTTTAAAAGAAGTTTCGTCTGCTCACCAAGGCTACATTTATTTAATTAAAAATACAGTAAAAACTGTAATATTGTGAAATATTATTACAATTTAAAATGACTGTTTTCTATTTGAATATATTTCACAAAGTAATTTATTCCTGTGATGGCAAAGCTGAATTTTCAGCATCATTACTCCTGTCTTCAGTGTCACATGATCCTTCAGAAATCATTCTAATATGCTGATCTGCTGCTCAAGAAACATTTAATGTGTACAATTGTACAAAATATTTGTGTACAATATTTTTTTTCAGGATTATTTGATGAATAGAAAGTTCAAAAGAACAGTGTTTATCTGAAATCTAATCTTTTGTAACATTATAAATATCTTTACTGCCACTTTTGATTGATTGAATGCATCCTTGCTGAATAAAAGTATTCATTTCTTTAATTTCTTTTAAAAAAAATAAAAATAAAAATTCTTACTGACCCCAAACTTTTGAACGGTAGTGTATAATGCTACAGAAGCTTTGTATTTCAGATAAATGCTGTTCTTTTGAACTTTCTATTCATCAAGGAATCCTGAAAAAAAAAAAAAGTACACAACTGTTTTCAACATTGAAAATAATCATAAATGTTTATTGAGCAGCAGATCAGCATATTAGAATGATTTCTGAAGGATCATGTGACACTGAAGACTGGAGTAACGATGCTGAAAATTCAGTTTTGCATCACAGGAATAAATTACTTTGTGAAACATATTTAAATAGTACAGAGTTATTTTAAATTGTAATAATATTTCACAATATTACTGTTTTTTACTGTATTTTTAATTAAATAAATGTAGCCTTGGTGAGCAGACGAAACTTCTTTTAAAAACATTAAAAATATTAGTGGTTCCAAACTTTTGGACTGTACTGTATATATGGAATGTGGAAACTCAAGTGTGCTTTCCTGATGCATGATTATTCATATATCTCAAAACAAGATCAGAGAGACTTTAAGCCTTTTTAAACTCTTATATCTTAGATACATGGCGAGCGAAATGGGAAGAATATGAAAACACACAAAAAAGCATGCCAGATGTGCTTAACCTTTCTTCTTGTTAAATGATCTTCTAAACTTTTTTTTTTTTTAAAGATGGACTCTGCTCTTACTGTGGCTCATTGTTCATTCATTCTTTTTTTCTATCTCAGTTGCCAACATTTTACATTCCTCACATGATGGACTGCAGAATTTGAAGTGTGGAGAGAAAAACTCTGTCTTGTCGCTGTCAATGAAAGGTTTGTTTTCTAATGGGAGAGCTGACTGGGTTTAAGCTTGGTTTTTCTTGATCATTTATTTAGCTCCACCATTGTTGTAGACACACAGTGAACACTTTTGTGTTTATTAATGTTTTAGTGAGTACCATTTGTGTATCTGCATCAGTGTGGAAGTGACTAAAAAGTGCACTTTATATGGGAAATGGACTGCTGGCAGTGATATTAAACTGGCCTCATCCTCCTGAATCACTTGACAAATTAGATTTCAAATTCCTTTTTTTATAATAAAATATTTATAATAACAGGTTTTCTTCAGGTTTTAAAAAAGCTCTTGAAGTCTTAATTCTTCCTTCCCCAAATTAAGGCCTTAAAAAGGTCTTAAATCAGAGCAAAAAGTCTTAAGTTAATAAAATGATGCCACTTAAGGTTGTATTAAATGTTGAATCATTATCTTCCTCTGAGAAACTGTTCAACACTGAACAAAAAAGCAAATATCTGCCAATGGTGTATTAACTTGTTTTCCCTTTGATTTAAGAAGATTTTTCTGAGCCCTTTGGCAGATATTTGTTCTTGTTTTAATTTTAGTTTTAATCTTGTTTTATATCTTCTTTGATCAGTTTTACAGAAAGCAAGACTTCTAATCTTATATAATTTTTCTTCTCCTATAAATGTATCTTGATTTAGGAATCTTTATTTGCACAGGAAAACTAGACACAAAAAAACTGAGAACATCACTGCAAAAAAAAGTGATTTTCTTATGATGAGAAAATACATTTAAAGTTGTATTGGTAGAGAGTTGTATTTTGTAACTTTAAAGTGTTACTAATACAACTCATTGTGATTCTCCCTGGACATATTGTGTTCCCTTCACTTTATTCCTTACATTGTCTTTACTTGGCCTTAAAAAGATTTTATAAAAAGTCTTAAATCTACCTTCATGAAAACTTCAGAAACCCTGAATAAGTAGGTTAGTTGTTTTAAATATTAATTTGTTTTTAGTCTACCTTTTCAGTGGGAAAATGTATTTTTTTTTTAATAATAATTTGAAATTTTTTTTTTTTTTTTTTTTTTTTTACTTGTGCCTAACAGCTCCCCTTAGCTCTTCTACGAACGCTGTAAACCACATCTTTACTGGGCTTATTGCTTTATTAAACTGTAGTTTAAAATAAATTATTACATTTATGCAGAGTTAATAGACCCCTTTGTCATTAATTTATGTTCTCCTTTTGAAAACATTATACTGTCAGTTTATTTTGCCTATTATTATAAAATTGTCACTGTTGCTGCTTCTGTTGTAAAAAAAAAAAAAAAAAAGCAGGTTTTTTTTAATTGTTATATGAAGATAAAATTTAACAAAAACAGAAGTAAAACATTAAATAACGGTTCTGCATATCAGTTATCGGACATATAAATCTAAAAATAACCAGTATTGGTTATAAAAAGTCTGTCTCTAATACTAGTTGTATTGCTCCTAAGTACATTTCATGTTCATTGTGTCTTTGTGCTTCTCTTCTGCCTGCTGTAGAGGAGCTGTGTATAGAGCTTTCTCGAGCAATAGAGACTGGAGATGCTCATGCAGCTGTGCACTACGCCACAGATCTGGCCCGGCAGCATATCGCACTGACTATTCAACCAGCGCTGCGGGACACTGATGACAGGGAGATAAGGTATGTGTGCGACTGTGCGTGTGTGCCCTCGTCATGCTTGAATTATACTAGATCTGTCGCTTGCCTCATGCTTGTTTGGTCTGTGGGTATTTAAAATTTGACACTTATCTGTGTTGTCACATCTAAAAGTATGTTTAATCACTTCTTTTGTGATTATTATAAGGGCTGCCAATCGGTTTGTGTTAATACATTTTATACTACTACTACTACTAATAATGATAATAATAATAATATTGATTTACTCACCAGTGGGGCACATGAATTGCATGAATGGCCTAATGACTTTCCTGTTGAAATCTGGAATAGAAAGCAGCACAAATCTACATACTGTACATGTAGACAAATTTATATAATTTATATCTTAAAGTCCTGATAGTGACAAAGAGTTCATGGATATACTTTTATTTTCAGCTTAGCTGTGGTAGTGGAAGATGCATCATCTTCCTGCTGCGTTACAGTAAAAATCCACCCTCATGTGACTGTGGCTTCTCTGAAGCAGCAGGTAGGAAAGATCAAAATATATCTTGACAAAATGAAGTAAAATATTTCTCCAAGACTTTCTGATTTGCTGAATTGTCAGATGATAATTTAATAATTTTCTGACATGTCTGTTCCAGATGTTTGTTGAGTATGGTTTTCACCCCAGGGTGCAGCGCTGGGTGATCGCTCAGAGTCTGTGCTCCGATGGTCGTTCTTTAGCATCGTACGGCATCTATAGGGACGGTGACACAGCATTTCTCTACCTCTTGTCTGCCCGTCACGCTTGCCTTGATCACCAGCAGGACCAGGAGAACAGCCTCCCAATGCTGACTGCAGCTCCACCACCACCAAACGCCTCGCTCGCCCACATGCCGGCCAGCAGTGGCCCCAGCAGCCATGACTGGAGAGGCTACAGCACGTTACCTCCCCGATTTAGCCACAGTAGCACAGGTGAGTTGATTTGTGAATCCTGCTTTAAACTCCCTGAGGTTTGAGAAACAGTCGTCAGTAAAATGGCGGGAACACAACAAAAGATTGTACTGCTGTGGTATTGTTGAAAAAATGAATTTTCCCTGGCGTCTGAACTCACAATAAGTGGGTGGGCGATATGCTAATGTTTCGTTGTGATGTCACAACGAAACGGCTTGGGATTCATTTTACAAACGACTTTAATTGACACTGAGTCTACGCTTACTTTTGAGAGACAATAACTTTATACAGTATACGGTGCACTTTCAGATTTAAAACTTTGCAGGATGTTATCATTCACTTAGAGCAGTGGTCTCAAACTCAATTCCTGGAGGGCCACAGCTCTGCACAGTTTAGCTCCAACCAGCTCCAACTCACACCTGTTTGAAAGTTTCTAGTAATCCTGAAGACTTTGATTAGCTGGATCAGGTGTGTTTGATGAGGGTTGGAGCAAAACAAGTTTGAGACCACTGACTTAGAGCAATGTTACACACTACATGTGTACTTTAAGGTAATTTTCAAATATCCATTAATTCTTTGTGGCAAAGATTCAACAAGGTGCTGCCAATTTTCTTTGGAGATTTAGAGATTTTGCTGCAGATTGTGATGTCTGCACATCTATGATGCAAATCTCCTGTTCCACCACATCCCAAAGGTGCTCTATTGGATTGAGATCTGGTGACTGTGGAGGCCATTTGATTCCAAATTCCGCCCCTACCATCTGAATATCACAGCGGAAATCAAGACTCATCAGACCAGGCAATGTTCTATTGCCCAGTTTTTTTGTGAGCCTGCGTGAACTGTAGCCTCAGTTTCCTGTTCTTAGCTGACAGGGGTGGCACCCTGTGTGATCTTTTGGTGCTGTAGCTCATCTGCTTCAAGGTTTGACTTCTTGTGCATTCAGAGATGCTCTTCTGCAGACCTCTGTTGTAACAAGAGGTTATTTTAGTGACTGTTGCCTTTCTATCTGCTGGAACCAGTCTGGCCTTTCTCCTCTGACCTCAACAAGGAATTTTCACCCAAAGAACTGACACTCACTGGATATTTTCTCTTTTTATGACCATTCTCTGTAAACCCTAGAGATGGTTGTGCATGAAAATCCCAGTAGATAAGCAGTTTCTGAAATACTCAGACCAGCCTGTCTGTCACCAACAGTGATTTCTCAACTTCTTCTTATCAATGTTGAAAACAGTTGTGCTACTTCATATTTTTATGGAAACTGTGCTTTTCCTTTGATGAATATAAAGCTCAAAAGAGCAGCATTTATTTGAAGATTATAAATACTTTAATGTCACACTTGATCAACTTAATGCAACATTTCTGAAAAAAAATTATTAACTTACTTCCCTAGTAACTGTGTTTCTCTTTGTTGAATAGGCAGTAGTGGGTGTGGCATAGATAAACCTAGCGTCAGTGACATCATAAACCTTGAGATGTTGCAACTTGGAGGGTCCAAACTGAAATCAAGTAACACACAGGTAATAATTACATACATTCACATTTACCATTTCTTGAAACTAACAAATTCAGCTGGATTGTAAATAAGTGGCCTGTGGCCACATAATCATAAACCACAAAAACACACACTCCCACAGACTGTGCCATTGTAGCAATGACCGATTAAACGGCTTATGAAACCTTTCAGAGTAAGAGATCGCAAATGGAAATGATTCAATAAAAAACACAACATTATTCATGTATATTTAGGTATATTTGTATAGATTACAGATATAGATATCCCCTGATTGATGTGGATCAGTCTTCCCATTCCATGTACATAACCAATGTACATTTTTGGATTATATATAACGAATAGTTGGATTTCCATATCTCTCTCTTTAGCCAGGCTGGTCCTGCCCCTCCTGTACATTCATAAATAAGTCAACGAGACCAGGCTGTGAAATCTGCAGCACAGATCGACCAAACCCTCCAAATCCCAGTAGCGTTCAACAGGTGACTTCACCCTAGTGACTACACCTGCTCAAAACATTGACTGTGCTGGAACAGTGTGTGGGCTAATACACATTTGTTTTACTCTATTACAGGAAAAAGCAAGAAGATCTAACCAGTGAAACTGTGTTGTAAATACACACAGATACCGAGACAAAAAGCCTAAAATATTCTCCCATTCATTCACGTTCGAGCGACATGTGGGGAAGTAAAACCAGACTCCAGCTCTCGCCCTTCCTCCTGAGGTTTGACATGCTAGTCCTCCGCTTGTAGTTTGAATAAGAGTTGGCTTGCAACAAAGTCACACTCCCATAGTGGCTATGCAGTGTATTTCACTAGTGGGTGAATATCAGTTGGTTTTCCCAATTGATTTGTTCTTTGGTTTCTCTTAATTGAATACTGTTGAACAGTATTAATGGATAGGCACCAGAAGTTATTTCGGTTCATTTTACCAGATGATAAAAACAAAACGGATGCTTTGAGTTTTTACCATCAAGCGCCACAGATGACAGTCTATTTAGGATAATAGCACACAAGTTTTTGTTTCAAATGGGACATAAGAAGAATCTTTTAGCTTTGGTTGTAGATTCAGATATGTAATCTGAATAAAAAAACAAAAAACAACCCTGGCAAAACTTGTGTAAAATTCAATACTGATTAAACAAAGCATTTCAAGCTTTTTTTAATGTCCTTGCTGGAAAGGAGATTGTGCACAATGTCAGAATTGGATCTTACCCATTTGCAGATGTGACTGCTTCTTTTGCTCTTTATTCTCAAATTGATTTGCTGTGTATTGTAATTTCTGCTTGTGAAACAGTTTCGGAACCTTCTTCACTCACTACATGGTGTGCAAGTCAGTGTTCATGTCTGTTCCACAGGTGTACTGGAACAGGACAAATATCAGTTTATTATATATGTTCACCGAGCTCTATTTTAGGGGCTTAAGTTTTAATGTGACTTTGTGGCCACATTATGTGACGAGGCCAGTACATGGTAAGAAAAACGACCGTTGAGTCAGCTGAATGAAACTTTCATAAATGCATGTACATTTTATGTACTAAGTATTCCTTATTTAACTGACTGGGAATTCTCATGAAAGACTTTGTTCATGTTTGGAACAGACAAACTACATTCAGACAGGGTTATTAAGTGCATTTATTTTATTTTTATATATAGAATATTATTTAACGAACAATCTATTGTTTTGAATTTATGTTGTAATTGCATTGATTATGTGTGTATTGTAAATGATTGTGTTATACATTCTTACCAAAAAAAGAATAATTACCTGCATTTCACCATGGCTTTGCTGTGAATAAACATAATGGAGTGAGAAGCTTAAGACTAAACTTTAGTCTCTTAAAATGTGCAATATTTTACTGTTTAATAATGGAATGTGGTCTGTCTTGTTGCATATTTGCATTTTTTTTAGTGGATTGACATCAATTGAAACCATTATATCTGAACTTCTCTATTCACTGCAATCGTTGAACTTTCTGTAAATGTTTGATGAATTATAGAAGCCAAAACTTTGTTTTAATATAATTGAAGTTAGGTAGATGGTAAATTGAAGAAAATTGGATATGCATAGTTTGAATTTTAGTTTATGCATACTTTGACTGGATACACAGACAAACATTAAGCTCCACCTCAAATGTGATGTAAAGAGACATTTGTGAAGTATTAAAATGATTTATGTAGATGTATTTAAAATGATTTCACTTACTACTAGGCTGCTTATGCTTACTAAACTTGCTATTAGGTTTATGTCAAGAATTTCAAAAACTTAAAATGCTGATTTTAGTCAGACTTTACATAGACATGAGTCCAAATGAGATGTTAATACTGTAGATGATTTCCATTCATCTCCTGTGGTGAGAAGTTAAGCAGGGAATAGTCATCTATGTATCTTGCAATGTCTTTGTTAATGTCTCAAGAAGCCCGGCCCATTATTGGGAACTTTGCTCCCATGTATAAGCAAAATCACCATAGGATGAATGATTCAGGTTTAATAATAACTAAAACTCATGGTAAGGAGTGGTGAACATTTGGCTAACTGTTAAGATCTTGCTGAATTCAACTGGTCCAGGAAGAGAACCCATCAAAAGGAACCAAATAATTTAGACGACAATTCAAAATCTTCACATTGAGAAACAACAATGTCCTTCCTGAGAGAGATCAGCCCATTGGTGAGGAACAGGGTTCTCTCCGAGAAGGATGTTTTATTGAGACTCGCAGCACAGATTGCAGCTGAAATACAACAGGTGTGGTATTCATCTTGTATTCTTTTATAATGTTAATATCATATTTTGGTGCAAATTCTTCTGATGTCAAGTAGAAATTATGCAGATGGCAACATGGATAGGTTATGTAACATGCCCTTATTTGTGCGAGGAAAAAAAACAAACAACTTTTTAGTGTTTGACTTTTACATTTTTATTCACTTTTGTGTCATATTGTAACTAGATAACCAATTCAAAATTTGGGTCCTGAATTAAAACCAGTTTTAACTGATTTACTGAACTGACTTGCTGACTAAGCAATGCTCTGATTTGAACATATGGTTCCTTTTATAACTCAAGAACATTTTCAATTTTACTTCAAATGATTTTAGGGTGAGAGAAAGAACTATATTGAGGTTCTTGATTTGTCTTCTGGAGATCTCCACAGAGGGGGAATAAAACCCATCACCTTTGTTCGTCAAGTAGGTAGCACCTTTCTACCAGTCACTCAGTTGTATGGAGAACAGAAAAACAATGTGTTGGGAGAAATATTATTTCTTAACCTATATGCCTTTAAGAGAAATAGGAATAGTTCTCTTAAGGCTCAGTGTTTTTTGCTATTTTCAGGTCCTTGCTGCTTGCTTCTATCCAGCACTTTTGGAGGATGACAGTCTGCCATTAGATGTTAAAGAAAGGGCAGATGATCTCCTTAGACAATGTGATGGTGGAAGCGTAGGTAAGCTTTTGTCCCTGCCCAGTAGATATATTGGCATACCTTGCTGTTTTCATACATTTAAGTGCCTTACACTGTACTAGATGTTTTCGTGTTAGTTGTGAGAGTTGAGGATTAACATGATAAGAAAAGTTCAATTGTCAAATGTTCATTGTCAAATGTTACAACTTTAACCCCCGGTTTCACAGACAAGGCTTAAGCTAGACCTAGACTAAAATGCAAGTTTGAGCTGTTTCAACTGAAAGCAAAATGTACTGATATATCTTAAAATATGTCAGTGCCATTGTTTTGTTTCAAGATGCACACTAGTAATGATTTTTTTTTTTTTTTTTTTTGTGTACATTAATAAAAGCTACTTAAAGGGTTAGTTCACCCAAAAATGAAAGTTCTGTCATTTATTACTCACCCTCCTGCTGTTCCACACCTGTAAGACCTTCGTTAATCTTTGGAACACAAATTAAGATATTTTTGTTGAAATCCGATGACTCAATGAGGCCTCCATAGCCAGCAATGACATTTCCTCTCTCAAGATCCATTAATGTACTAAAAACATATTCAAATCAGTTCATGTGAGTACAGTGATTCAATATTAATATTATAAAGTGACAAGAATATTTTTGGTGCGTCAAAAAAACTAAATAACGACTTATTTAGTGATGGCCGATTTCAAAACACTGCTTAAGAGCATAATGAATCAGTGTATCGAATCATGATTCGGATCGCATGTCAAACCACCAAACTGCTGAAATCACATGACTTTGGCGCTCCGAACCGCTGATTCATAACGCTCCGAAGCTTCCTGAAGCAGTGTTTTGAAATCAGCCATCACTAAATAAGTCGTTATTTTGTTTTTTTTGGTGCACCAAAAATATTCTCGTCACTTTATAATATTACTATTGAACCACTGTACTAACATGAGCTGATTTTTTTTGAGCTATGTTTTTAGTACTTTTATGGATCTTGAGAGAGGAAATGTCATTGCTCCCTATGGAGGCCTCACAGAGCAATCGGATTTCAACAAAATTATCTTAATTTGTGTTCCGAAGATTAACAAAGGTCTTACGGGTGTGGAACAGCATGAGGGCGAGTAATAAATGACAGAATTTTCATTTTTGGGTGAACTAACCCTTTAAAGTTCCTAATTGAACTAATGCCTAATCCTGGATTAGGCTAAAACCTGTCTGTGAAACTGGGCCTAAGGGATCAGCTTCAAATCAACTTTAAATTTAAGCATTTCAATATTTATTTTTTTATTTTTTATTTTTTTTTACGCTGTGGACAGGCAGGTCTGATCAAATGTTAATTGAAGTATACTGTATGAATCGCATGACTGTAGTGTTGAATCCTTTCATCTGTACGTGCATATCATGTAGTGACAATCTCTTCAGGCTCCTATACAGATTCGTGTGGAATCACCAAAATCAAACATGGCTTGTCTAAGTTCATTACCAGGAGAGATGGAGGAGTTCCTTCCTCACCCGATGACATATTCATCACGTCTGGGTCACAGATGGCTCTCATGGTTGTCAACAAAAATCATTTATCATCAGACTTTTTCTTCCTTTTAAATGTTTTTAAAAAGCAAATGCACAAATATACAAAAAAACCTTTCTTTGAAAATATAAAATTGGACGTGATAAGTGACACTTCATTCAAGACTGAGTAAATGTTTTCATTGTAGTTTATGCTGAAGCTGCTGGTTCAGAGCAACGTCCCTTGTCAGACTGGTGTGCTCATACCTGTGCCCTCCTATGCTTCCTTTAACCTGGCTCTGAAGGACCATGGTGCTGTCATCATACCTTACTATTTGTGTGAGGAGCAGGGCTGGACACTGCAGGTGGAGGAGCTTCGCAGAGCTCTCCATGCAGGTAGAAAGACCTGCAATCCAGTAGCGCTTTATATCTGCAACCCAGGGAATCCTACAGGTACAGTAATAGATTATCCTTATTATTGTGAGAAATCTGTGCCATCTGGTGACCAAAAGTTGAGAAAAAGAAAATGGCTTCTTGGAATTATGAATGGATGAATGTTGCTTTGATTATCAGGTCACATACAGAGTAGGAAGTCTATAGAAGAAGTGATTCGGTTCGCTGCAGAAGAAAGGCTCTTCCTACTAGCTGATGAGGTTAGTTTTTCTAAGGTAATGTAAGAGCTCTCTGTCATTAAAACTGAAGTCCCTTTCAAGGAAAGTCTTTTCACTCTGGGGCCATCACTCAACGCCTCCAGGCAGCTATATCGGGCGTCCAAGTCCTATCTACTTGAATTGGGGAACCCTGAAATCTCAAAAACAGACCTCAGCATGTGTCTCGAAAAACTGATTGTTTCTATAGCAACTGGAGCTTCTAACATCAGCTGCAGTGACACGATGACTTTACCTTTTATTTAGAAGGTGGGACTTATTCTGCCATTTTGCGTGTTGCCCATTCGTAAGAAATATAAGTGCACTGTCTTGGTAAAATACTTGGAGGGCCACCTTCCATCAGAGTTTAGCTCTAGCCTTAATTAAACACATCTGAACCAGCTAATCAAGGTCTTCAGTATCACTAGAAACTTTCAGGCAGGTGTGTTAGAGCTAAACCCAACAGGAAAGTGGCCCTGCGGGAGCAGAATTGGGCACCTCTGCTCTTGAACCCTCCATTGACATGATCGTGAGCTGTATCTTTCTCTTCAGGTGTATCAGAGCTGTGTGTATAGAGAAGATACTAAGTTTGAATCCTATAAGAAAGTGTTATCAGAAATGGGCTCTACTATTTCCAGCACTGTGGAACTGGCCTCCTTCAATTCTGCCTCCAAGGGCTTCATGGGAGAGTGAGTAGCATGTTGTGCTCTTGAGTATTATATTGATCCTTATATTAATATTAGGGTACAATGGGGCTAAAGGCACATCTTAAGAAAATTTTTTACTTTTCACTACTCTCAAAGTGTATGACTGCAGAAAAAAAATATTTGTATTGAACATTGATGGAACATTTGTTTAAAAATCTAATAAATGTATGAGGTGGCGAGGGGGGCCTTTTACCCCACACATGGGGTAAAAGGCTCCCCAGCATGGGGCAAAAGGCACACAGTATTGATACAAATACTTTAGCTAAAATAAGGTTTTTAATAATGTCTAGTTTTATACTTGTTCAAAAGAATCACTTTAGCAAAGTTTGTACTATTTTCTGTTTATTTTGATAAATAAAAGAATTCATTTTCATTCAATAAATATACTGTCATTAAAATGTTAATATAAAAATATATTTAAAAATACATACAAAATACAGATATTTTAAAAATACAGAAATAAAATTATTTTAAAAAGTAAAGATTCTGAAAGCATTGGAGGAGATTCCATAATATTTAATATAGATTTACAGTAGTAACAAAAAATTGTATTTTATTATGATATGATTAATATCATATTTTTACATATGATTGTTTCATTATAAATATGGATATTATCTCTTAGGTGGATACCCAATTTGATATGATATTTATTATATGATATCAAACCATGTCACATCAAAAGAGGGAAAAGTCAGCCAGCTGTTTATTAGCATGTTAATTATTGTGCTTTAACCCCAACAGCAGGTGCACTTTTTACCCCAAATACCATACCATTCTACATATTCTTCCGTTATTGAAAAATTGCTTCTTTAATTACCTTGAACAAAACTGAAAATCATTAAGAAATCCTTTGTCTGAAAATATAAACATTAATTTAATCGATTCTTATTTGCTACTTAAATCAACATCTTAAAAACCATAAAATATTAGATCAGACTACCTCAGAATCAACTTTGCACTGCTGTCCATGATCCTGTCAAGGAACAGACGAATTTGCATGTGCGTCTTGAAAAGCGGATGTTTAGGGAGTTTAGTGGTTCTAGTGGTTTTGGAGAAAAATAATATCCAAGGCGCCATTTGCCCCACGGCTCATTTGGCCTCATTTTACCCTACTCTGGATAAAAAAATAATAATAATAATGGTAGTGGGCCAGTTAGTCTGATGGTTGCACTAGTATTTAATCACCAAATGGAGTAAATAGCAAATCTGTCTCTTCTCTGACCATTCTTTGGGTCCAGGTGTGGGCTTCGTGGTGGCTACGTGGAGCTGGTGAATCTTGACCCAGCGGTGAAGGAATATACTCGTATACTTTTTTCCACTAGGTTCAGCCCACCTGTTGGTGGACAAATTGCACTTGACCTCATGGCGGATCCTCCAAAACCCGGAGATCCTTCATTCCCCACCTTTTCTGAGGTTGGTGTGCTGCATATGAGTAATTTGTTCACTTTAAAATGAAAATTACCCCAAGCTTTACTCACCCTCAAGCCATCCTAGGTGTATATGACTTTCGTCTTTCTGATGAACACAATCAGAGTTATATTGATAAATATCCTGATGCATCCAAACTTTATAATGGCAGTGAACAGGATCAAGTATGAGGCTCAAGAAAATGCATCCATCCATTTTAAAGTACTCCACACAACTCCAGGGGTTAATAAAGGCCTTCAGAAGCGAAGCAATGCGTTCAAGAGAATATCCAGATTTAACAAGTTATAAAGTAAAATATCTAGCTTCAGCGAGACCGCCTTCCCTATTCAGCTTATGGTGAAACTGTAACGCCTCTCGCAGTTCAAAAGCTTACGCTACATCCTACACCTTCTGTATTCAAATTATGAAAAAAGCATAACTGACACAACATGGATTGATATCATTCAAAATATTTAATCCTGTTCCTTCTACTTAAAGATTGGAATACATAACATTGGCACATGAAGGAATATTAGTCAAACCAATTGTGTATCTATTATCAATTATCACAACTTTTTGATTTTGAATGTCTAAATAATTTTTTTTCTGTCAGGAGGTCCAGTCCATTAAAAATATGATGTGTAAAAATGCTTGTCGGATTCAGGAGGTCTTTGCTGAGCTACCGGGGATCAACTGCCAGCCATTGAAGGCAGGATTTTTTGTCTTCCCCTGTCTACACTTCCCTCCAAAGGCAATAAAATGGGCCAAGGTGAGATTCTGTGTTACACCAATTTGTAAATGACACTGGATTAAAAGTACTACTGTTGTTAAAAAATAGTCAGAGCAGAACTCTACAAACCAAGAGTTGTAAAGAGCTTTTGTAAAAAGTAGTAATTTCACAGTGAAAAAGAATACATTCACACTGGCAGTCCAAATCCAATTATTTGTCTATCTAAATCTGATCTAAATTTATTGACTGTCCACATTGTGTACCGCAACTGTTCAGATCCAATTTGTGTGTCCCATGCCACTCTTTGTTTTCTGCATTGGTTTCTATGGCAATGACTTCGCGTTGGTAGGTATACGCCAACAACAACAACCGCAACGGGGTTTGCAATACATATGTTGCCTTATTTACAACATTACAATGTGTAGCCGCCACGCTAGAGTATTGCATCTTATGAAGGAGCGGCAAAAACATAGGAGGATGGAATTAGAGCTTGAAACAGATTTGTAAAATCAGATTTGTGATGTTTTTGCCATCAGATTTGGACTGACAGTCTGAACGCAGCCAAAGTGAACCTCTGTTTTAACAAATTCTCCAAAAGGGAAGTTCACTGTATCGTAGTCAGCCTTATAATGGCCTGCTGCTGCTTTGCTGCCTGAACACCTTGCAATCATTAAAGGACAGGGCTTGACATTAACTTTTTTACTCACCAGCACTGTGGCTAGTGATTTTTCCAAAGTTATTAGCCACTAGCATTAGCAATTTCACTGGCCACAATTTTGACATCGATACGATGGCTAAAAACTTCCATATAGATATCTTTAATATTATCTCAGGTATATTAGTGAGATATTACTGCTGTGAGACCTGACACACGGATCTAGTATACTGTTACACATGCATTTTTTGTTTATCAACTTTTTACATTAACTTAAAACATAGCTGACTTTGTTTATGTGAATACTCACCAAGACCAGCGTTTTGATATTATTTTATGTGTATTTGACTGTTTAAGTGCAATAAGCAGCAAAAAATAACTAAATTTATTAAATAACTGTGGTGGATTTATGTGCGCACACTTTGAGTGTGAGCAAACAATCTGTGGGAATGAGTAAAATTTGGTGCAATACGTGCAATCCCACGCCAAAATTTAAGCCATGGAACACCAACAATATTCATCCAGAGCAAATGAAACTGTGAGTGAGGGGAAGCGGATTTGTGTGTCAACTCGCTGTTAGAGAGATGAGAGAGCGAGAAAGCACAGCTGGTGTATCTATTCTGCAGAAAATGAGAATTGAAAGCATTTCAGATAGTTCAGTATCAATATGTATCGAAATCAATATTTTTGACAACACTACGTTGTACTTGGTTTATTTCAGATGCCTTTTTAAAAGACTATAATTGAAAAATGTATATATTATATAATGTATATATTATATAAATTCATTTTCTGAAGATCCACGGTCACTTTATATATTGAACAGATTGAATTTAGGCTTATTCACATATAAACATTCATCATTCATCAACACATCAGTTATGGTAAATGGAAGCTCACTGTTTATATGTGAGTAAAAGCCTAAATTAAATCTGTTCATCATGAAAAGTGATCAAGTCTCTTCAGAAATTTTGGACTTAACCACTCAATTCATAAGGATTAGTTTTACTATCTCTTCATTAACTTTTTGAAGCGTCAAAGTTTCAATTGCATAGCTGTCTACGGAGAGACGGAAAGCTCTCAGATTTCATCAAAACAATCTTCATTTGCTTTCTAAATATGAATGAAAATCTAACGGGTTTGGAACGACAGGGTGAGTAATTAATGACAGAATTTTCATTTTTGGGTCAACTAACCCTTTAATGTCAAGCCCTGTTAAAGGAGAATGAATTAAAAAATGTATCAAGACAATGAGGATGTAGATATCCATGATCTCAAGCTTAAGAGAGGTTGGGTGATGTAAGTAGACAATGAGCTTCGAGGTTGCAAAAGGGGGGTTTCATAGTGATGCAGTTAAACCAATTTGGTTACACAAAGAACCTTTCTGTGAACAGTTCTTAAAAGAACCATTGATGTAAATAAAATAAAAATGCCTAAAAAGAACCTCAATTTTTAAGAGTGTAAAGCACTCAAGTAAATCAACTAAAGGATGGCTGAAAAAGAAGTTTGTTTTTGGATCAGATCCGAAACCTGAACTTCAGGTCATGCCATTTTGACCAAGTTGTGCAAGTCTTATAAAAAGCTAAAGGAAACATTTGGTGGAGGTTGTTGCTGATAAAAAAAGCACCTACTACACACTCTCAGATAAAAAAAATGTGCAAAAATTGTACCTTTAGGGGTACAACAGATGGCCACTGGGTCATCTTTATTTCCCCGTTAAAGTTCAGAAAACTTATAGTTGCATATTAGTACTCTAAGGTACTAAAATGCACCTTTTAGGGTTAAATGAGGGACAAAGTTGTCCATTTAAGGGTACTGCCCCAGTGACATGCTGTTGTACCTTTCTGACAATGCAGGGGTGTGCTTTCCTGTTTCTTGACATCTGCTTTCTTGCAGAGTTCAGTTCCATCCCCGCTCTAACAACTGTTTGTAATTATCAATTGTTCATGAAAACCGTAATTAGTTGGTTCAGGTGCTGGTGCTAAAATTTGCAGGATCTCCAGGAATAGTATGGAACACCACTGATCTACAAGATAATTTTAAAGGGTTACTTATTCCAACTTACACTGTAAATGATTACTCATTGACTTTGATTGAGTAAACTCAATGAGTTTGCCCTATAATGTGTCCAAACATCACACTTTACAATAACAGTGTTTAGGGCAGGATAAAGGCCCCGATATACTTCAAACGAAATCGAAGAATGAACTGATGTGACGTCATTTCGAACAAAATCAGGACAAAATGAAGTTTGTTTTGTGTTCTTTTTGGAAGTTCGAAATGGCTTGCCAAACCGAACTCTCAGGAAAAGTTCGCTCCAGCTGCAAAGCTCCTTCGTACTACCATTGGTCCATGACGATAACGTAATAATAGGGGTAAACTTTAACACACTTTATAGTACAAAATGAAGTTGTGCTTCTAATGAAATGAGGCACTGACACTGTTTCATGTTTGATACTGTAAAGCTGCTTGCTTTTAAGCAGTCTATTGAATAAAGTACTATATAAATAAACGTGACGCGAGTGCTAATTTGCAGAGCTTGTGCTAACATACCAATGTTATGATCAGATGCTTTTCTTAAGCTTTCTATGAAAATGCTTGCAGTTTTCTCATTTTTGTTTATTTTATTACTGAGAATAAAGTGTACAGCACGGATTTACATTCATCTAACCATCACTCTCAGCAGTGTGGGCGGTGTCATGTTTGATTATAGTATATCACTGCTCACGCATTTCGAACTTCGTTTTACTCCTAAATGAAGAACGAAAAAGAACTTTGTTTGAAGTATATCGGGGCCTTAGGGGAACTCTCTGCAGACGGTGCATTTTTATATCACAAACAGTCATGTACAAACAGTTATTACAGGTATTCTCCTTAAATTTTGGTTATTTTAAAACACAAAAAAAAAAAAAAAAGTATATACAAAAGACAGAAAACAGACGCAATATAAAAAATATACAGAATCAATCACATGGTAGAGTTTGTAGCAATTCTCTTCTCAGTGATTGTTGAAGCTTTATTACTACTCTTTTCCTGACACATGCCAATTGTAATGTGGGGAATCCAAAGGGTAATTGGTGGCAGTCGTAATGACCTGTTAGTAATAAGCACAAGAAACAATAGCCAGTCAGCATTCAAAATATTTATTTACATCTATTCATTTGGCAGATGCTTTTATCCGAAATGACTTATAAATGAGAAACCTCACAAGTAATTTGTCAAAAGGCAGAATGTCATTTTCCTCAAATCCCAAAGTGATCAGTCAATGTAGGGCTTAAAAATCAAAATGCAAGAACTTTCATATTTCTGATCGAGTCTGTTTGTCTCTACATATGGCTGAATGCAATACTAATACTGAAGTGAGACTAGCATAGCAGTGTTGTTGGCAGATGTCTAGACACATGATGTGAGTTGTGACCCATGATCAATTACAGTGTCTTCAGTCAAGTCATCAACTAACACTGAATAATTAGCTAACCAGTCACAGCAGTGAAGAAATCCCTATAGGCAATACTTACCTAACTGTAGTTTTCATGTTTTCTACCATTAACGTTCTTTTCTCTTTGTAGAAAAGGCAGATGGAACCAGACATGCTGTATTGTTTGCAATTGCTAGAGGAAACAGGTCTGCATGTGAGGCCGGGCTGTGAATATGGACAAAGAAAGGACAGCCATCACATTAGGTTGTTGCACTGCCACTGTTTGAGTGATGTGAATGGTTACCTCATAGAAAACATTAACTAAATCATGCTGGAAAATGTGAATTTATCATTACTTTTTATCTGACAGATTTCATTATTCTTTTCAGTTGCCAAATTCTGCCAAATTACAGCCAGTCATGCTTACCATAGTAGACATTCAAATAAACTGTAAACATTAGCTCATCTTAATTGTAAGCATCATCTGTGTATTCCATAGATTCTCTGTGAAAACCAAATTCTTAATTGTTTCTCAGGCTTTTGGTGGCAACTCATGAGGACATCATGGAAGATGCTCTACAAAGACTGAAGACATTCCATATGCGGTTTATGAAGGAGTTTTCTTAGTGCCATCTTATTTGCTTTTGTCAGATTATGAGATTTGTTTGAAAGTAAATTGAAAATCAAATTGAAAACATTGCTTATTTTCTTACAGAGCTGAGATAGATGGTCAACATCCTTTGATTTGATTTAAATTTCTCTGTTGTAAGGATCATCCACTGACCCAACAATGATACCCAGTTGTATTGCTGCATGTTCTTTTTGTGGACTAAAGTAATTACTAAATTACTAATTACTAAAGTAATTTAGTTCCAATTAAACACTTTGTAGGCCTCAAATTTAGGTTGAGGTTACATGAATATTGGTCTAATAAATTATTCAGACATTTGATTATTGTAATTGTATACTTTAGATTGTACTTGTTTATTTGGATTCCAGTGTCACTCAGAGTCTTGCACCAGCCATGCATGTGGATTTCACGGTCACACACTCGCCAGTCATGGTCATTAGACAGAGGTAACTGACTACTAATCTTACTATTTAGATGGCCACTCATGCTTGTTCTTTTCTAAAAGTACTTAATTTAGTACCCAAGGATCTGTACACACTTAAAGCAAGATTATTTCTAGCCAGGAATCATGACCATTATAGAAATAAGCTGACCAGTTCTATTTTCTCTAATAGTTACTTTAATAGTGCCTAAATAATTAATAATTTAATTTCCCATGGAAATAATATTACAATAATCAGAGGTTAACCCTATTTAGTCAAGTGACACTGTCATTCTAAACAGAAACTCCTGTTTTATACTTCAGTGTCTAAGTACACTGCTCAAAAAAATTAAAGGAACACTTTGAAAACACATCCGATCTCAATGGGGGAAAAATATGCTGGATATCTATACTGATATGGACTGGGTAATGTTAGGAAAGAAAGGATGCCACATTTAATTGCATTCAACCTCACTTCTTGGTGGAGAGACTGAGATCTATCAATGTAGAAAATACCCTCATTCTTTGGCTTATCGATTTTTTTTTTTTTTTTTTTTTTTTTTTAACAAATAGGTTAAAAAAGACCCAGCAAGTCAAAGTTAATGGCACTCCTTGGTGTCCTCTACTGGTGCACCTTAGGGTTGTATTCTTTCACCACTGTTGTTTGTTTTATATACTAATATGTGTCAAAGTCGCCATAAGAACCACTATGTTGTTAAATTTGCTGATGACTCGGTTATTGTCTCTCTGTTGTACGGTGATGCTCCAGACCATGGCCCTGTCCTGTTGAAATTTTTTGACTGGTGCCAGTCATCCTTCCTTCACATTTATGTGACTAAAACTAAAGAAATGTGCATTGACTTTAGAAAATCCCCTCCTTTGCTCCCCCCAGCACTGATTGATGGTAAGACTGTGGAGGTGGTACAAGAATACAAGTATCTGGGCATAATGATGGACAATAAACTTTTAAACTTCCTTTGAGTCCCAAGTGGATGCTGTTTGTAGCAAAGCTTACCAGAGAATTCACTTTCTTCGCAAATTGAGAAATCTTGATGTTGACCGTGTTTTTATGAAAATGTTTTATTGTTGCTACATTGAATCAGTCCTTACTTTTTCGTATGTTTGCTGGTTTAATATGTTAAATTTAAAAACCCGGAACCGCTTGAATGCACTAGTGAAGGAGTGTGGGAAAATTTCTGGCATACAGCTAAACAACCTCATGGACACTAGCTGACCCTTCACATCCTCTGCAGGAGAGGTTTAAACCACTCCCCTCAGGCAGGACGTACTTGGTGCCCAAGTGTAGGACAAACAGATCAAAAAACTCCTTCGTCCCCACTGTCATTGGCTTCTTGAATAAATTATAGCTAAATGTATTGCCTTTGGTCAAGGATGCTGCACCTTTGACATTGTTATATTGTTTTTTTGTTTTGTTTTTTGCACTTATTTTATTTTATTTTAATTTATCTTAATTTCTCCAAACTTAATTTAACTATTGTTTATTTTTATCCCTATGTTTTTATTGTATTGTCCTGTTTTCGATTGGGTGGATGCATGTATTTCTTTGTTTGTTGCCACTGACTGCAAAACAATTTGCCCCTCGGGGATCTAATAAAGTGTTGAAGTTGAAATGCCAGTCGAGCTCCACGGTGTCAGGCAGTGAGCACAGGGCCCATTAGAGGATGTCGGACCCTCAGGCCACCCTCATGAAGTCTGTTTCTGATTGTTTGGTCAGAGATATTCACACCAGTGTCCTGCTGGAGGTCATTTTGTAGGGCTCTGGCAGTGCTCATCCTGTTCCTCCTTGCACAAAGGAGCAGATTCCGGTCCTGCTGATGGGCTAAGGACCTTCTACAGCCATGTCCAGCTCTCCTAGAGTAACTGCCTGTCTCCTGGAATCTCCTCCATGCTCTTGAGACTGTGCTGGGAGACACAGCAAAACTTCTGGCAATGGCACGTATTGATGTGCCACCCTGGAGGCGTGGGACTGCCTGTGCAACCTCTTTAGGATCCAGGTATCGCCTCATGCTACCAGTAGTGACACTGACCCTAGCCAAATGCAAAACTAGTCAGAAAAGATGAGTAGGGAAAACAATGTCAGTGGCCTCCACCTGTAAAAACGTTCCTGTTTTGGGGGTCGTCTCATTGTTGCCCATCTAGTGCACCTGTTGTTAATTTCATTAACACCAAAGCAGCTGAAACTGATTAACAACCCCTTCTGCTACTTAACTCACCAGATCAATATCCCAGGAGTTTAACTGAATTGATGCTATTCTGATTTTTTTTTAAAAGTGTTCCTTTAATTTTTTTGAGCAGTGTATAATGGAAGGCAGGGGTGATTTTGTTCCAGAAACTTTTTTTTTTTTTTTTTTTTATGCTGGTTAAAAGTCTCTTCATATCCTGATAGCAATCACTAGTTTAGTTTAATGCCATCTCACATGATGCTTTTGTTTGCTTCCTGCTTTGCGCGTTCATGTGTTTTGGAGGAGGCATGGCTTTGTATAATGCTTTGAAGGGAGGGTGGAATCTTATGCTTTCAGCTCGCTATTGCTAGCCTCTCTGAAAATGACCTACCCTACCTTTAGCTAATCAAGTCACCTTTATTTACATAGTGCTTTATACAATACAGATTATTTCAAAGTAGCTTTACAGTGATAAACAGGAAAATAACGATTCAATTAAAGCTGCAAGCAGCGATGAAAGGGCCCTCGCACCTGGGCTCTCCGCCATACATTGGCCTTAGGAAAACCGAGAACAGTGGGCTACATGCATGTAAGTGATTAATAACAAGGGACATATGGCAAAGACATTTCAAAGTGCCACACTTCCTGCTGCCAACAGGAGGCGCTTTGACTGTAACTGAATCAATCAATCATGGCAATCATGTTGATGTCTTCAGGCCAGGACTGTAATCAAACACGTGAAGTTTGGAGTAGATCAGACATCGTATGCCTGAGTTAAAAGAACTTCCTGTTTCGTGCTGTTAATCACATACATTAGCACTTAGCCAAGTGTTTCTAGTATGTTTGGTACTTTGTGGCATATTGAAATGTGTTTCTGGGAGTGAATTAGTGTAAAGCGTGCCATTTCCTGTTGCCAGCAGGTGGCACTGTGAATAACTGAATATTGGCATATAAATGTCTTTAGGCCAGGACTCTTTTCACACGTGAAGTTTGGGGCAGATCGGACACAGTATGCCTGAGTTACAACAACTTCCTCTGTTTCATGACAAAACATCAAATTTTGTCAGGCCGCCACAGACACACCCTCCAGTGAAAACTCTAGATCTTCGCAATTTAACGTCTCAAAGGCCTTTAGATTAGACTGACCAAATATGATGTTGATCTGATTAAAGCTCTAGGAGGAGTTTGTTAATGTAACTAATTCTAAAACCCATATCAGATGTACATTTTCACCATTTCTGACACGTATGCAAAGTTTCATGAGTTTGAGCACGTTTAGGTCCTCAAAAATGCAATTCATTTCTGAGAAGAAGAAGAATTGGCCGAGCAATTACAATAGGGTCCTCACACCATCAGTGCTCGGGCCCTAATGATACAAACAGAGTTCAATTCTGTTGTAAAGCAGTTCTAAAAATAGTGTCATTGTTCAGCACAGACCCCTATGCTTCAATTCCTCCTCCCTCAATATGCTGGTGTGATGTATCCCAATATTCAAGCAGATAGATGAAACATTCTGAATGATAACAATCCACAATCTGACTTGTGATGCAGCCTGGAATCATAATCACACCATGTTCGCTTATTGACCAGAGGAGAACTGACCCCCTGACTGAACCTGGTTTCTCCCAAGGATTTTTGTGTCACCAATGGAGTGTAGGTTCCTTGCCACTGTTGCCTCTGACTTCCTTAGTTGCGGATCAACATTTATTTATAAATCACTTTAAAAACCATTAGAATGGACCAAGTCCTTTTTAAAAATGTCCATGATTGATGAGGATTTTATAGATAATGGCAACACATTCCAGAGTGCAGGAGCCTCAACAGAAAAAGCATGGTCTCCACCATGCAATAAAGTATATTTTATTGTATATGATATGATATATTTTTAAATATGATTGTTTCATTATAAATATGGTGATTATCTCTAAGGTGGACACCCAACCTAATATGATATTTACCATCTGAATCTAACAATGTCATGTCAATAAATGGAAAAATCAGTTAGCCTACTTATGTTAATTATTGTGCCTTTAGCCCCAACAGCAGATGCGCTTATTACCTCAAATACCATACATTTACATATTCTTCTGTTATTGGAAAACTGTTGCTTTAACACCTTGAACAAAACTGAAAATAACCAAGACCTTTGTCTCAACATATATTCAATACATTTTAGCGATTCTCATTTGCTACTTAAATCTGCAACATTAAAAAAAAAAAAAAAAAAAAAAAAAAAATCAAATTAGCATAGCAGCAACTTTGTGCTGCTGCCCGCGATCACGTCAACGATCACCCACATTTCCACATGCATAATGAAAAGTGGATGTTTTGGAAGGTGCTATGGCAAGTTTTTGTGCCATCTAGTGGTTAAGAGGAAAATAAAGTCAAATGCGTCTTTTGCCCTGTTGTACTTTACATCTTTCATTGCTTTAACTGACATCAAGCAAAGTATTTTTCATACACCCTTAGACACAATTCTTGTACAAGTATTTGTCTCTCAAACATTCAGATTTTATTCTCCATGAAATATGCTTGTGCAAAAATGTTTTACATAGTACACTAGTGAAAAATATCACTTTTCTTTTAACATAAATAAATTACTTTAATTAGTGCAATTTAAGCAGTTTGAGTCAACATGCCCCAGGCATGTATGACTGTGTTCAGACAGGAGAGAGTTTGATCCATACTACACAACCTTTACCCAGACTGTCTTCACAGCTGTTTGGCTGAAATAAAAAAAACATCAATGAATTTAAAAACCATCAGCCTTAACATTGTCTGTGCTGTTGTTGAAATCATCCTGATCACCGCTAACTTCTGAATCTGTGTTATTCAGAAGGTCAACTAATAAGCCAATAAGCTCACTGTCCTTCCAGCTGTCTGAGCTGGAGTTGGATTCACATTCAGACGATCGAAGATTGCGGTGGATCATGGCCTGTAGGGAAGTGCGCAGGTCCCACAGTAACTCCCAGACGTGAGGAGAAAACTCCCATCGTATGAGTGTATGACCTGGTAATGCCACCTCTACACGATCTCCAAGAACTTAAAAAAATAAAATAAAATTATTACCACTGTATCCACAAAACTTTTCAAAGCAAACATGCATTGATAAAAGAGCTTACATTAGATTTCAGTATAAAGTGAATATGGGAGCTTGTTTCCGTCACGGAATAAAAATATAGACTTTTTATCTCACAATTCTGAGGAAAAAAAAAAAAAGTCATAAGAGTGAGAAATAGTAAGAATTGCAAGTTTTTATCTTACAAGTCTGAGGGAAAAAATGTCAACTGTGAGATATGAACATACATTCTGACTATTTATCGCAATTCTGACTTTTTGCTCAAAATTGTTAAATATAAACATGGAATTGAGAGTTAGAATTGTGAGATATAAACTTGCGACTGCAAGAAAAAAAGGTTAGAAAGATAAGTCGCAATTACGCTTTTTTTTTTCCTGTGGCGGGAACAAGCTTCCATAGAATTATCAGAATCCTAGATCCAACTGTCTGGTGATGGCAGGCATTGCATTACCTCTTTCGCTGAGGTCACAGTCTGTCAGGAGCAACAAAGCGAGTGGATGAACCACTGAAGAGTCTCTAATGAAGACTTGACCATTTGATTTCATAGCAGAGAAGAATGTGAGCCAGCGACTCGAGAGATTCTGATTTCCCCTAAATGACACAGAAAACATGACTTCAACTCAACAGAACAAAAAAAAAAAAAAAAAAAAAAAAAAAAATAATCACGTTTCTTAAACTCAGTCAAATTAATCTGCAATGAAGATTGTGAAAGATATTAATTTTCACCAGCACAGTCAAGGTGGTGACGTAATGAGGAAGTCAGATACCTTTATTCCTAATTGACAGAAAAGGAAGATTCTGTATTTCTGTTTGATTTTAATTAGCGATGAGTAAAATGTGGGCAAAGTCTGCCAAATGTTGGGCGCCACATTTCAGCACAGACTATTTTGTGAACCGTTCACACTGTAATGAAGGCTTTACAAAGAAGCTGCTGTCACGGAAAGATGGGACTCAGACCCCAAAATCACAACCCATAAGCAAGCACTGACTGTTAAGGCCTGTTCACACCTAGAATGATAACTACATTAGAGTCTACAATAGCGGACTATATCGTTCTGTTTCTTCTAAGCACATGCTTGTTGCCTGCTGCCTTAAATGCTTGAGCTATTTAAAGCAGGATGGATTCTGATTGGCTGCTATCATTTTCTCATTAATCAGCTGGAGGAAAAAAAAAACAAAACAAAACAGAAAATGGTACCAAAGAGATCATTAGTTTTTTTTTATTGTTATAGTTGTGGTGTGGACTCTGCTATTCTTTTAAATTTAGAACGAATTTTAAAACTTTAAAATTTATTGTTATCTTTATAAGTTATCGTCTTTGGTGTGAACAGGCCTTTACTCGTTTCTTACGTGAAGAGGTAAATTAATCATAACAGATCATTGTACAGATACAGTAGCAAAAAAACCAGAGTGGAATAGAGTCAGGATTCAGGATAGGACTTAAAATACAGAATAAATCTCTGCTGTAATGCTGAATGTGCCATGCCTTAAAAAAAAAAAAAAGAAAAGAAATTTCCTGTAGAAATTCATATTACAACAATACAAACAATAAAACAGGAATGTCAATCTACCCATTTAGATCAGCAGTTTTATTAATATCTCTATCTGACTCTATACATTTACCTGTTGACAGAAGAGCGGTGCAGCAGCACAGGGGTGCTTTCTGTACGGTAGGAAAGATTTTCTGGCCGAAATCTTCCACCTTTTGTCACTGTGCCTCTTTTCACCTGGTAAAGTTCAGATATTTTATTAATGGATATGCACCTAGACAGAAATTGTGCCTGATGCAGATAGGCAGTTGGTATTTTTTTGTGTTGTGACCAATAATTACAAATCTGCACTGCTTTGCCTGTTTTATAAGGAAAGAGAATTTACACAGTGAAACTATATGCTTCGGGTTTGTTCCCATGAAACCAAGCATCAAAACAAAATTGACTAGTGCGATAGTTTTTTAGTTAATGCAGTACTTTTCACACAATACTTTTCATGAATCAATTTGAATCTTTACAACAACATACAAAAACGTCTGAAATTATCTTCTTAGAAAATAAGAATCATATAATTGCCTGATACTATGTGTGTGTTCTGCATACTGTATACAGTATCTGAAAGTGTATATATGAAATGTGAGTGGCACCTGTATGAGGTTAGGATAAAGGCCCGCAACCAGCACTGCTTTAAGGAGCTGCTCTTGCTGACTGTGCTGGTTCAGATGAGAGGAGAGACGCAGACATTCAGCAGAATGATCCACCAGTCCAGCATCAGCCAAATTTTCACTGAACTGCTGCATCAGGCCTGTTTAAGAGACAAAGTTTTCTTTTTACTATGGCTAAAAATGACTAAAACAGCATCAAACTGAATTTTTACACAACCTTCAAATATGTAATTTATGGCCACTGCACAATTTATAAAAGGCAGTGAAGAAATGTAAATGCGTTCTCCGTCTGAACTTTAAAGACATGCAAGATTAATTTTACATTACAGTTTTGTTTTCTAGAATGGTTTTTCATTTTTATTTTATGGACCCATTTCCATTTCCAGATTCTACAAAAGGTATGTGAACTTTTGAGCACAACTGTACATTAATTATGTGCGATTGTGCATGTCTCACCATGTATAAACCGCAGACTGGCTCCAGACAGTGTATATTTGTCCAGAAACTCCTGTTTACTCTCCTTGCCTTGTTGCCCTTTCCAGCTCTGAACAACATGACTGAAGACCAGATAATCACTGCAGCTGGAACCACTCAGAGCTGTCTTGGCCTACAGAGAGGAACAGTATATATTAGCAGCAAAAAGTTAATGAACTCATGCAGAAAAAAATGGATATATGAGTGAATGCTACTACAGACAAACAGAACAAATTCTTCAAGTGGCTTACTAACCTTTGAGACAAGGGCCCGGTTCTGCATACTGTTATAAAAGGGATCTCGAGTCAAACAGGCTGCCACAGACAAAATTGGAAGAACACAAGAAAACAGAGCCGAGAGAACCAAGACTTTCCCCAACCGTGGGTCACACGACATGCAGGCCACGCGCTGTCCCAGTGGAGTCAGATTCTCTGAGCCGTCCAGCACGCCTGAGTGTGAGAGAACAGCAAGAGTTTCTACACATGACAGAACAGCGACATGTAAAAACTTATGGTTTATAGTCCCAAAAGAAAAGTACTGCAAATAACATCTGTTCAGATCAACAATCATGCAATTGTGATGGGTTGGTGAACCGTATGTGTGTGTGTGTATCAATTATAGCACTGTGATTCATGGTTTTAACATGCATTTCAAGCAAGGTTATTATTGTTAACTAAAACCTAAACTAAAGCCATGAAAAAAAAAAAAAAAAAACCTTTACTCGAAATAAAGTAAACATTAAAGAAAAATAATATATATATATATATATATATATATATATATATATATATATATATATATATATATATATATATATATATATATATATATATATATATATATATATATATATCTCATGATGTAACTAACATAAAGGGGTTTTCACCATCTTTTACTGAAAAAAAAATTAAACATTTACCAATTTCCATTAAGTTCTTCACAGCAACTTTCACTGCTTGTCTGTCTGGGGAGTCAAGCACTTGTGACAGGAAGTCCACAGCCTACATGAGGAAGAATAACAATGTTTTCAATCCAATCCAATAAACTGATCTTGACACACCCTATGCAGAGGACTGACAAAATTAAGCCTCTTTTCTGAATTTTAAAGCAAGTAGATTTTAACATTGTTTGCCCCCTCACTTTGCTATCTGGACAGTGAATCTTGGCTTGAATGACCACGCTCTCCAGAGGGGTGCGCAGGATTTCAGGGATGGGAAATGTGTCCATGCTGTCAAGCTGTTTTCGTGGGAAAAGGTGGTAGGCATGTCCAGGTTGGCAGCGGCCTGCCCTTCCTCTTCGCTGAGTAACGTTTGCTTGTGAAATCCAGACCGTGTTTAGACCAGAGACCTGAGAACACAACACAGAATCATCTTTAAATGGCTTTACTCTTAGTGCTATGGGAGTTTCTTAGAACTTTAAAGTCACCATGAAATCAAATTCTTGTTTTTTTATGGAATACTACAGTATTTCTCTGATGCAACCTGTCACTCACATGAGATCCACCAACAGCAAACCACAACTATCCAATCAATTCCCCATGGACAAAATCAAGTCCTGCCCTACATTTGTTTTTGCTAGAGTAGCTGTTTCACTCAGCTTTATGTCTTCCATTTCATATCAACTTTAAAGCAGGGGGAATGACCTTTGTTCTGGGGTCGTAGTTCTGTTCTTTCTGAGAGCCGGCATCCACCACATGTACAATGTCATCTATGGTGATGGACGTCTCAGCGATGTTGGTGGCCAGCACGATCTTTCGCAGTCCCTTTGGAGGGTGCTGGAACACAGCTTGCTGCTCTGTTACAGCCATACTGGAATGCACTGCAGAAGAAACAGTGAAAGCATGTCCTCAAAATGATTGGCAGGTATTTCATAAACAGATGAGTGAGGAGGAGTCAAAATACACATATTAAGTAAAGATTTGATAGTGATCAACCAATATACCAGCTATGGCAATTAATCAGACAATTGTGGCTATGTTCAGACTGCAGGCAAACTAGATCTTTTCAGTCAGACTGTCTGACCTATTAACTGCAAGTGATGAACAAATAAGATTTGTGTGTCCAGACATAACCAACCTATCTGCATGGGTTGCTTAGGCATGCCCACGTATGTAACAAGGCTTTTAAAATGGATTCAGGAAATATTGAGCTGCATTCCAAATATCTCGCTTTCCAAATAAGAGCCCTGTATAGTCATGGTGCTGAGCTCCTTGGTTACAGGAAACTGGTATATATTGTGAATACTGTCAAAGACATATATTTATATATACACACACATGTGCAGTATGGCGGAATACGTCCCGCGTTCTAAGTAAAAGAGCCAATCGCTGATTGATAAAGTCATTGCGTCACTGTAGCTGCTGTTAGAAGCTCTGGTTCCCACAGAAACCTGAGACTCGCGCATAGGATTAAACATGTGCATAGGCTTTTCTAGCCTGATAAATAAGCTTTTTTAACGCTAATTGAGCATAAGAAACAACATTTATCGGTCAGTTCATGTCAGATTTTGTTGCTGATTTGAAATATGTTATTAAATTGTGAGATCTCCAAGCAGTTTTTGAGATTTAAGGATTCCCCCATTCAAATAGATAGGACTTGGTCTTGGATGCATGAAATAGCTGCCTGGAGGTGTTGCAAATATGGCCGCTGAGTGAACAAACTTTCCTTGAAAGGGACTTTGATACCGTATGAACACTTGCTGCATTTCTGTCACCAGTTTTGACATTATCGTTGTGTGTTGCGTTAAGAGTCACAATTTGAAATCAAATTTGTGTAGCCAGAGTGTCCAGACTGAACTGCATCTGTAAAAATATGATTGGAATTGCATTTCAAACCACTTCCAAGTGTGGTCTGAATCAGATTTTAAATAGAAGAAAAAAAAAAAAAGAAAGAAAGAAATTCATGTGTTTTCAAATTTTTCAAAATCCCATCTAGATAAAATCTGGATATGCAAAAAAATCTGATTTTTGCTGGCAGTCTGAACATAACCATAGAGAGTGCTGTAGAGATGATGTATTTGGTAACATTATTTTACTTTGTTACAAATTACATGTACTTACTGTAATAATAACAGTAAATTAAAGGGTTAGTTCACCCAAAAATGAAATTGCTGTCATTAATTACTCACTCTCATGCCGTTCCAAACCTGTAAGACCTTTGTTCACACTGCAAAAAATGCTGTTCTTACTTAGAGTTTTTGTCTTGTTTCAAGGCAAAATATCTTACCGTTCTTAAATCAAGAAGCATTTTCTTGACAAGTAAAAATTATTTTCTTGTTTTCAGGAAAACTAAGTCAAAATTAAGTACATTTTTCCTTAAAACAAGCAAAATAATCTGCCAATGGGGTAAGCAAAATAATCTTAGTCCAAACTGAAAACAAGATTATATAGCTTATTCTTGGTTTGAAATAAGATTATTTTTCTTACCCCATTGGCAGATTATTTTGCTTGTTTTAAGGAAAAATTTACTTAATTTTGACTTAGTTTTCCTGAAAACAAGAAAATAATTTTTACTTGTCAAGAAAATGCTTCTTGATTTAAGAACGGTAAGATATTTTGCCTTGAAACAAGACAAAAACTCTAAGTAAGAACAGCATTTTTTGCAGTGCATCTTTGGAACACAAAGTAAGATATTTTGATGAAATCTGAGACTTTTTTTTATCCTCCATTGAAAGCAATGAAATTACCACATTCAGTGTCCAGAAAAGTAATAAAAACATTGTTTAAATAGTCAACGTGACCACAGTGGTTCAACCTTAAAGGTGCCCTAGATTAAAAAATTGAATTTACGTTGGCATAGTTGAATAACAAGAGTTCAGTACATGGAAATGACATACAGAGAGTCTCAAACTCCACTGTTTCCTCCTTCTTATATAAATCTCATTTGTTTAAACAACCTCCAAAGAACAGGAGGATCTCAACATAACACCAACTGTTACGTAACAGTCGGGGTGTACGCCCCCAATATTTGCATATGCCAGCCCATGTTCAAGGCATTACACAAGGGCAGAATGTCTGGATCTGTGCACAGACTAGGTAAGCAAGCAAGAACAATAGCGAAAAATGGCAGATGGAGCAATAATAACTGACATGATTCATGATAACATGATATTTTTAGTGATATTTGTAAATTGTCTTTCTAAATGTTTCATTAGCATGTTGCTAATGTACTGTTAAATGTGGGTAAAGTTACCATTGTTTCTTACTGTATTCACGGAGACGAGAGCCATCGCTATTTTCATTTTTAAACACTTGCAGTCTGTATAATGCATAAACAACTTCATTCTTTATAAATCTCTCCAACAGTGTAGCATTAGCAGTTAGCCACGGAGCACTATCAAACTCATTCATAAACAAATGTAAACATCCAAATAAATACTATACTCACAGGAATCTGAAGGGGTGGATTCTGGAATCCACTGCCGCTTCAATATATATCTTTTAAGTTATAAATCAACATTTATTTTTCTGTTAAATTATTTGACTTCTTCAATGTATGTTAAAGGATCTATTTTCCTCTGTACATCTCACTGAGAGAAAAGAACATGTTATCAGTATGTTTTGGGGAAAGTTTCCTGCTTAGAGCAGAGCTCAGATCAACTTCAGCCTTGAAGAAGCTGTGAATCATGTGTATCTGTGTATGTGCGCTAAGTGTTTTGTGCAGGTCCCTTTGTACTGGACAACTGGCATTCTGCTCGAGACCAGCAGACGCCACATCATGACCCCAAAAGGACATCCGGTACCTAAATCTAAGGTCCCCCTCGTCATCACCGTGACGAAGGGAGATATGCTTCTTACTATCTGTCCACGTGTGGAAAATTTCTAACCTTGTCTATTTTCCTTAGCCAATCAGAATCATCCAACCTGAAGTAATGACGTAGTTAGTGGACTCTGTTAGAGTATAATTGTTGTGGAAATATGAATGTACGCAGAGCGGCCTACGAACTCCTTGTGAGACTTGAAGCTGCAAACTGCAAACTATTCTTCATTAAATTTTTCTTCAATTTATTATTTTTTTTAAACTTTGACTCCGGGTCTTTATTCAACATATCTGGTTTCAAGGGTCCTAAACTGTTTATCCCCAACAAATCGAAGTATGCATGATGAACACTTTGTAAAGATCCATTTTGAGGGTTATATTAGCTGTATGAACTTTGTGTTTGCTGTTTAAGGCAGTTGAGAGCTCGCGGGGGTGGGGGAGAGGGAGATTTAAAGGGGCCGCACGCTTAATCGGTGCATATGTAATAATGGCTCAAAATAGGCAGTAAAAAAAATTAATTAAAAAAAAAAATCTATGGGGTATTTTGAGCTGAAACTTCACAGACACGTTCAGGGGACACCTTAGACTTATATTACATCTTTTGAAAAGGCACCTCTAGGGCACCTTTAATGTTATGAAGCGACGAGAATACTTTTTGTGCGCAAAACAAAACAAAAATAACGACTTTATTCAACAAATTAATCTCTCCTCGTCTCTCCTCTGCTACGCTATTTTCGTTGCAGCTTCCAGGTTCTATGTCCGAATGGCAGCTCAGTGAGCAGCCTCTTCACGTAAGCAGCACGAGGCATGTGTGATGCTTTTGCAGAAGCAAGCCAATAATGAGCTAGTGTTCGGACGTAAACACGGAAACGCAGCACTGCACCAACTGCGTAAAATACGGAAAATAAAAAAATTGTTGAATAAAGTGGTTATTTTTGTTTTGTTTTTGCAAACAAAAAGTATTCTCGTCGCTTCGTAACATTAAGGTTGAACCACTTTAGTCACGTTGACTATTTTAAAAATATTTTTACTACTTTTCTGGACAATAAAATGTGGTAATTTTGTTGCTTTCAATGGAGGATAAAAAAACTTATCGGATTTCAACAAAGCATCTTAAATTTGTATTCTGAAGATGAATGAAGGTCTTACAGGTTTGGAACTACATGAGGGTGAGTAATAAATGACAGAAATTAAATTAAATTGTGCTCTTGCAAAGTATTCTACATTTAACTTTGCAACTTGTAAATTTTAAATAAAGACTTTTTGGTTCATGGTTCTTTGGCAACAATACTGCCTTTATGATCCTTTATATTGCCAATACTGCCTTTATTTCCTTGAGAGACTACCATGCCAGAGTTAAAAAGGAGAAATGTTGGCGAATGATAGTGGAGGTGCTTCAGAAACCCAAAGAGTACTGGAATTAGCATTAAAATAACACGCTACTTCAGTAGTTTGTTTATGCGCTTTCTTCCAGAAGTCAGTCACTAATTCTGCCTTCTCTATGACATCATGCACGTCATTAAAGATGGCAAGCAATGATTGGTCGGGAAGCAACATATACTCTAACGTTTCTTGTCCACAACACGGCAAGAACTCAGGAGTCGCAGTGACTATCACAAAAAAAATACTGTGCAGTCTGAACCCGGCATTACTCACCTACCTTATTTTCTGCAATAAACCAAAATCCAATAGAAAAAAACCTATTGGGTTTTCGTCGAGAGAACCAAGCTGATCCTGAATTATGGACTGGCCTATAAAAATACTTCATCGCTGCAGCACTCTTTTTGCACTCTAACAACTTTCTGTATTGGCCAGTAAATGGTGTCCTCTTGACTGATTAAAAGAAATGTTAGCTCCTAAGCTTAAAAAAATGTCAGTGAATTTTGAGAATATCACTGTATTTGCCATCATTACATTGGATTTTATAAAATTAAGGCATTACATCAGTCATCCACCCTGCTCTTTCAGCACTGGATGCTGAAAAGCACAAGCAGGTCTACCGCTAATTTGTGTGGTGTGATCTAGAAAGGTCCCAGGATCTAATGCAAGATAAAGTGCTTACACGGTAGAATCATCTGTGAGCCTGATCTGTAAGCAGCTTTTTCTTCCAGTTTCTGTTGTACAACTTTAATGTCTTGCCATCCTGGGAGGAAACACAACACAGCACCTGGGAACAGAGCAAACAAAGTTAGTCAGTATATAAGACCAGAGAGAAGAGCAAAAGCTTAAGCAGACACAGCCATTTAACATCTGATATGAAGGAATGTGTATTCTTAGAAAAAAGGTTCTATGGGGTTCTGTATAGAACCATGGGTTCTTGACTCAATTTTAAAGAACTCCCTCTGCCAAAAAGGTTCAATATAAAGGTGAAATGCCATAAATGACTGCATAATAATTTCATGTTTAATTGGTCATTTCTGAATTAAATGAATTAAAACAACAATAATCAATTAAAACTAAATCCATAAAAATGATCCCACGATGGGAACCACTAAAAGGTTCTATTTATGAAGCGCCTAACAGAAAGAACCCTTTAAAGTTCTATGTAGAACCTTTTCCTCTAATAGTGTGTTTAAAGGAAACTCTGCCATTTGTGTCCCTTTTAATTACTACTGATATAATTAATGGGGAAAAAAGAGGCACTAAACTTAGTCATATTATCTGACAGATGTGGTTAGAGTGTAATGCAAATGACAAAAGATATAAAATATGAATTCCACTTCATCTGATTTTATTTGCATATATCCCTGCACATAAATGCCAAACTTACTGTGGCAAAGTTAAAATAATGTAGCAACTTGTGTAGCAGGTTAGGAAGAACAAATAAAAGCCTTGATATACCCCTGATATATTCAAAATCGGAGAACGAACTAGTGTGATGTAATTTCAGGAAAAAAAAAATCATGCGAAACAGCTTGCCAAAGCGAACTTTCAGGAAAAGTTTGTTATGGATGGTAAATACCTTGAAACTACCATTGGTCTGATCCGTTTGACTAGTGTGATCGCTCTGTACCGTGCCCTGGTGCGGTACACATGTAGTGTGAACGCTAACCGCGCCGGAGCATGGAACAGCTACTACTCTTGTGTGCGCTACCATCATCATTACGTCAACAAACATCTTTTACTTGGATGGTACACTTTTCACTTCATTTGAGTATATTTAGGTTTATAATGGGTCTGGCTCTCACCTTATTGATGAACATGAATTGTAGTTTCCAAGTAAAGCTGCAAATTCCAACATCAGCCTCAGCTGCCTCGATAATAACCTTCTGATATGTGCAGTTCAATTAAGTGAAAAATCGCTGCACTGCATAAGTGATAAATCTATAAGACAGTCTATTAGCGAAAGTGTTTGTCTTCCTGTTTTCTTCAAAACAAAAAGTTCCATCTTACTGACGTATGTTATGTGATTGCAGGCCAGTGGGGGGGGAAACATGCTTGGGCTCGGTACAAGACAAATGTGCCTAGTGATTGTACATCCTAAAAGTGACATGATTTCACTGGAGTGCCAAACTGCAGAGCTTGTGTAAACATACACTAAAAATATTTTGGCTCAAAAAAATAAAATAAAATGCAACAGTTTGCATCTTTTGAGTTATGACAACTTTGAATTAAATTATGTTCAGCCAATAAACTACACAGAGTTAGATTAACTTAATAATTTGTAATAAATACAAAATTTTAAGTTTATTACTCAAAAAAAGTTGCTCCAACTACTTGAGTTGTAGCCCTGAAAGAAATTATTTTTTTCTATTTTAGTTAAAATCCAAAGCTATCATAGCACGTTAAATGTAACTTATTTATCTTGTAATGTAAATAAACAAGTAAGACATGAATTGTCATTAGCATTATGCAGCAGTCATTGATTATAGAGTCAATGTAGTGTTTACCTTCACAAAGTCTATTCAGCCCAATAACCACAAAAACTTCAACATTACAGAAACTTTTAAATGCCAAACATAACAGCATTAAACACTAACAGGTCTTTCTCTTGACTAAAAAACAAATAAAATAACACTTATTTTTAACATTTATTCATTATATTATCCTGAAAAGCATGAAGGAAACTGGAAATCCACTACGCAATTTCCAAAGTAATCAAGACAATTTCATTAATAAAATAGCCAATCGAAATTAAATTCAAGAGTTCATGTCATCAAAAGCAGCAGATATGCACTTAATTTTATTTCAGCTGATCTCAATATCAAGGACAAATCCATCTTAAAATGCATTTACTGCTGGCCTTTTCATAATCGTATAGCTATCTCAGGGTTCCTACACATTTTCCATTTCAAAATTCCATACTTTTCCATACTCAAATTTCCAGACCTCCTTCCAAACGATTTCTGCCATTGGTGAGCCTCGGTCTCCTTTTCTATGTTTTTTGGCACACCAAAAATATTCTCGCCGCTTTATAATATTAATATTGAACCACTGTACATGTACATGAACTGATTAATGGATCTTGAGAGAGGAAATGTCACTGCTTCATGTTTGTAGTCCGGGTCCTACAGTCTTTTAGTGATTTTTAAATTAGTGTCTGATTGTTGAAATAAAGTTTTGTATTTAGTATTCATGTCTAGGCCCTTCTCTTCTTAAAAACCACATACCTGTGTAACTTTTGTTGGGGATAAAATCTACAAGTACTAATATATTCCGTTTAACAAGTTGTCATGACTTAGTTTGTTTCCCTTTCCGGCCATACCACTCGCTACATAGGCGTGAATATTTAATTTGTCTATTAATTCGATACATTTCCTTTATAGAGATCCTTCTGTGATTTATCCATCTGCTCTGTTCTCGACATTATATGTATCATATATTATCATATATCATATATACATATAATATATGAAACATTATATGTTTCATATATTATATGTATCAAAGTATTTTTATAGAGTAGCCTACAAGTATGAGTAGCACAAGCAGTTTCCGTAATATATTAGAAATTCGTAACTCTATAAACATAATTGCAAAGTGAAGAGAGGTGAAAAAGGTGACATGTAGAAAGTAGATAGTTGTAGGGGGTCTGGGGGCATCCTCCCCCAGGAGAATATTTTTGTGATTTTAACATGTAAAGGAAGCATTCTGGTGCACTCTGAAAAGAACATAAATGGAAAAAACAACATTTGCTTCAAGTAAAAAATAAAAAATAAAACATTTTGGCACCGGGGCTGAGCATTGACAAATTTCACAATTGAATGCGATTTTGATTCAGAAGCTTGCGATTTGATTACCTTTGATTCAGTATTGATTAATTTGGGCCTATCAGGTACAGTACATGGCAAATTTCCTCAAAGAAAAAAATCTCTCAACTAATGCTGTAAACAATACAGGGAACCACAGCTGGTACGTCATTATAATATTAGGTTAAATTGATCGTAAGTTACTTACATATAGGCTAACTTACACATAAGGAAGTTTTTATAATAACGTTATAATAAAAGTGACAATTATTTTTCTACTCTTTTTATGTAGGCCTAAACATTTAAATGGTGTGTCATAAAACAGATTTATGTATTCAATATAGAAGCACATGTTAAGTACAAATACAATGAATATGTAATAGCCTATAGAGCATATATTTAGCAAAATGCTCCTCTCAAAGTTCATTTTTGTAGCTAAATGATGAGTTATTGGACAATGTAAGACTTTTCTGAGGTAGGCTAAATGTGACATTTTTACAAGCTGTTTTATTGACGCCTTTCTGCGGTTGAAACGCTGATTAATCGATTGCTTGTGACATGACAGATTTTGGTAATTTGTACTGTATCTTTCAACATGCCTTCAGATGTTCAATCATTTTGTGTTGTAACTAGTCAAAGAGATGGCTGGTTCACGAGCGCTACAGCAATCTGTCACGCCACAGAGCGCCAAGAAAGATCATGACTAACTCCAGTCTATGGAAAAATAGTAACCCCATTTGCAATTCTTATGAGAATCTTGTGTCACACAGTCAAAAAATAACTCTTCGGATGTAAACGATTCACATAAATGATGTATTTTGATTCAAAACTGCTAATTTCGCCACAAAGTGACTAGTTTGCAGGTATAATAAATTAGAAAACTGAATAGAGGCAATAGTCTGGAAACACAAATATTTTTCCATACTCTGAGTTTTTTCCAGGTCTGGAAAAGTATGGAAAAAAGAAATCAAATCAAATTCCATACTTTTCCATACTTTTCCAAACCGCGTAGGAACCCTGCTATCTGATCAAAAGCTGATACTGTAGGCCCAATGATTATCACCATCAGCCTAAAACGTTCTGATGTGCGCACCCTTGAAATCATTTTTACCTGGCTCTCCAGATCTGTGAATATGGTCTATCACATCAGCCACCAGATCAAGATCAGGAGCGACGTCATTTTCTTCCTTAAGACAAAAAATAAAAGCAAACCTATTTAGCCGTGGTCTGTACACAATTTAAAATTCTCACAAACATGAACCATACAACCAAACCTGAGCATTTATTTTAGCCTTCATTTGAACTTACCAGCCCGTTTCTCTTCTCCCTGCTCTTCTCCAGTAACGGTCGACCCATCTCTGTAATCACCTCCTCCATGTACCTCGCCTGCACTGGATGCATGAATCCAGGCACACGCACCACTGGGCAGCCGCCGAAATACTGAGACAGCCGCTGAGTGTCGCCCGTCGCGCTCATCAGAACCACTCGCAGCTCTGGATTCTCTTTCAGGACTGAGAGCAGCAGGGCCAGAAGCAAGTCAGTGTTGACGTCTCTCTCATGGACCTCATCAACTACTACATGGCTGATGCCCTGGAGACTGGGGTTGGACTGCAGTTTCCGCAGGAGGACGCCAACAGTGAGGAAGAGCAGAGCGCCACCGCTGCGCTCAGGTGGACGTGATTCAAGACGCACCTGTAAACAAAAGAGACATCCGTTTGAGTCTCAAGAAAATGCTTCATTTCAGGGACAGGTGACTTTTCTATCCTAACCACAAACATTAATGTGGTGGGCTAATAAAATAATATGCTCTATGGCAGGGTTATAATAGTTAACTAAAATTAAAACCATTAAAAAAAAAAATAAAAAATTATATTATATACTGTATATATATATATATATATATATATATATATATATATATATATATATATATATATATATATATATATATATATATATATATATATAAATAATATATATTATTTATATATATATATATATATATATATATATATATATATATATATATATATATATATATATATATATATATATATAAAATAATATATATATAATATATATATATATATATATATATATATATATATATATATATATATATATATATATATATATATATATATATACACACACACACTTTAGACACGTTGACTATTTTATCGGTCTTTAATACCTTTCAGGACCTTAAAAGGTGCAATGACATTGCTGTCTATGTGTGGATCAGATACCCTTGGATTTCATCAAAAATATACGAGTTATATAGTCTTACGGGTTTGGGACGACATTTTCATTTTTGGGTGAACTAACCCTTTAATATGGTTAAAAGAATTATTTTGAGATGTTCAGCAGCCCTTGTTGTATTTGTGAAAGGAGAAATAATAAAAAAAAAACAAAAAATGTTTTTTGCTTATGTTTGGACATTCTTCTGTTTGTCTGAAGAATAACTAATTTCTCAGTGAAACTGAAGTATTATGGTGTACATATGCATGAAACGGGTTAATAAAAAAGAAAGAATGGGCAGGAACTTGGTTCTATCTATCAATTGTTGATTTGATGTTGAGATGTGGGTGTTGCCCTTAAAAATGGAGGTGTCAATAGTACGAAAGGTGCGGGGTTTAAGCCGACTAAATAATTGGAGACGTCCTGCATACATCATCAGATAGAAGTCATTACACTGGAAGATCCAGTTAAAAATTCAAGGTCAACAAATTATAACAATACATCTCATATAATAATAGCATAATCGCATAATAAAACAAACACATTTAAAAAATAGATCATTTGAATTAAAGAAAAAAAACACATATCTAAACAGACTGAAGGGGCTTAAATCTTTATTATGTTCTTGCCTGGTATCCCACACAGTGGCGGAGAGCAGGTCCCATCTCCTGCGCTACACGGTGTGCCACAGACACAGCACTGATCCGACGAGGCTGTGTGACCAGGACGTTGCATTTCGCCCCCTCTCCACTCCGAACGCACCCCTCCAACAAGAACCGTGGGATTCGTGTGGTCTTACCGCAGCCCGTTTCTCCGGCAATCACAACGACTTGTGATGATTTCACTGCTGCAAGCACACTCTGTTTATAGGAGTCCACGGGAAGCTCCACCCCTCGTCCAGGCCCTGCCCCCATCCACAGGCTGAGGAGGTGGTCGCTGAGACTGTCTGCCTCCTCAGGGCGCAAAGTGCGGTATGGCTTATTCGTAATAGCATCTGTAATGAGGTCGTCGTCATCATCATCTGTACTGATGGAAGACGATTGAACTGATAGCTGCTCCTCTTCATCCCATAATTTTTGAACTTCAGCCTCCACTGGATACTAAAACAGATATCAAAAAGTTATAACGCTACAAAATTTTTAAAATAATATGAAAAAAAAAAAAATATATATATATATATATATATATATATATCTTTTTTACTTGTTTTAAACTTCTGTTTATCAGCTAGGTCCCCTTTTCTTTCTTGTTCATTTCTGGACCATTTTACTAAACATTTTAACATTATTCTTGATTTTTCAGTTCATAAAAAATATAATTTTTTTTTTTTACTTAAAGGTGCCCTAGAATTAAAAATTTAACTTATCTTGGCATATAAATCTCATTTGTTTAAAAGACCTCCGAAGAACAGGCAAATCTCAACATAACACAGACTAACAGTCGGGGTGTACGCCCCCAATATTTGCATATGCCAGCCCATGTTCAAGGAATTACACAAGGGCAGCCAGTATTAATGTCTGGATGTGCACAACTGAATCAACAGACTAGGTAAGCAAGCAAGAACAACGAAAAATGGCAGATGGAGCAATAATAACTGACATGATCCATGACAACATGATATTTTTAGTGATATTTGTAAATTGTCTTTCTAAATGTTTCGTTAGCATGTTGCTAATGTACTGTTAAATGTGGTTAAAGTTACCATTGTTTCTTATTGTATTCACGGAGACAAGAGCCGTCATTATTTTCATTATTTAAACACTTGCAGTCTGTATAATTCATAAACACAACTGCATTCTTTATGAATCTCTCCAACAGTGTAGCATTAGCCGTTAGCCACAGATCACAGCCTCAAATTCATTCAGAATCAAATGTAAACATACAAAAAAATACAATACTCACATAATCCGACGCATGCATGCAGTATGTATGACGAACACTTTGTAAAGATCCATTTGAGGGTTATAATAGCTGTGTGAACTTTGTTTATGCGCTGTTTAAGGCAAGCGCGAGCTCCGTGGGTGGGGAGTGTGAGCATTTAAAGGGGCCGCAACCTGAATCGGCGCATTTCTAATTATTCCCCAAAATAGGCAGTTAAAAAAATGTATTAAAAAAAATCTATGGGGTATTTTGAGCCGAAACTTCAGACACATTCAGGGGACACCTTAGACTTATATTACATCTTGTAAAAAAATGTTCGATGACACCTTTAAAGTGCCCCTATTATGCTTTTTCTAATATTACCTTTCATGCAATGTGTGATATTGCTGTCCGTGAATGATCTGCAAAGTTGTGAAGCCGAAAGTGTATGATATTGATGATAAATAAAGTAATTGTCTCTCAAAAAAAAAAAAAAAAGGACTCTGAACAGCCTAAACCAGTCAGGAATTGGAATCCCACTTCCATGATAGCTGCACATCACTGAGTAACACATTTGCCTTATGCCCACCTATGTTCTTCATTGGCTGCCCGTGAACAACATCTACTTAATTATAGACATAATGATTGTTATTTATATCAGATAAGGTAAAATAGTGGAAACTATTATAACTTGGCTTGTAGGTTGTTTATAGTCAGTTTAAGCCACTGGTTTAGAGACCTAGTGTTACAGGGCACTGTTACCAACAAAAAACACTGTTATGTGAACCTAGTCAATGCACACCAAATGTGATGCTATGCAAACTAAACATTTCTGAAAAGCCAGTGTTGATTCTTGTTTCATTACAGGTACTGTCGCTTTCACCTTTTGCTTGCTAACAAATTTTGCTTGAGGTTCATTTGTTGTGGCTTCAAGCTTCTGCGACACCTTTCAATCCATACAGCAGAAGCCTGACCTTCTTTCCTTTATTTATGGATATGAGGAAAACACCTGGCAGCTCTAAAATATAACCATTATAGGCAATATTGATTCGAAAATCTTCGGTACGCATCTTTCGGTTCGGTACACATTTGTACCGACGAATACAGAGTCGTAGCCCATTAACCATTTTAACCACCAATAATCGCAATAAGCTCTGTATTTTGTTACTTTATATGAGAAACAAAGTCTCATCCCACAAAATCTGTCCATTTTATCAAGCAATTCAAACACTAAATGCTGTTTTGTCACTCTTTGATGTGGCGTGACAGATCGCTATACAGGAGCCTCAGTTCAAGCGGCAGTGCGGAGCGCGTGTGAACGGAATCATCTCTTTAATACTAGTTACAGAAAAAACATGAATGAACATCTGAAGGTATGTTGAAAGATACAGTACAACTTACTGAAATGTATCTAGAGTAATCGCTCAGTGTTTCAACTGTGAAAAGACATCAATGAAACAGCTTGTAAACATTGTCACGTAGCATTTACCTCAGATGCCATTCAGTGTCCACAACTTGTTAGTTCGCAAGAGAAATGAACTTTTTCGCTACATATATGCACTATATTAGACTATATATTCATTATAGTCTTAATTATTTAATGTATATGTTTAATGTATGGTTTAAATAAATCTGTCATGAAAACAAGTTATGACGGCCACTGTGAAAATGAATATATTTTAACATCAAATTGGAGTAGAAACAGATTTAGTTAAGTTAATGCAAAAACTGCCTTATATGAAATTTACATATTTGCATAAATTTTTATGAGAGTGTTGATCATTATATCTAAAAATAAACAGCAAATAATTTAATAATTTGGGCTCTGTTGTTAATTGTAACCTTTAGTATTACAGAGAAAGGGCTTCCTGTATATATAGTTTACAGCATTAGCAGAGATAGCTTTTTTATCCTTAAGAAAATTTTAATTATAATTGAATTATTTAATGACAGAGACATAATTTGTTCAGTAAACCACTGTCTAATAAAAAAGAAAAGCAATTTTATGTTTAGTTTTCTCCCTCTTGTTCTAACACACAGAACTGTGAAATGTTTATCCATTATGTACCTGGTACTAAGTGAAATATCAATTCACCAAAGCATCTGTCCAATGTGAATTCTTATGCATGTCACCTGTGAGAGGTACTCTTGAATCCTCTGTTCTATATCCTTGGGTATTTCAATACGGCAGGGTCGTCTGTGCCTCTCACCAGCTTCACGCACTTCCTCCTGATGGTACCTGGCGTGAGTCAGAGGGTTGTTCTGCTCATCCAGAAGCTTCAGTTCCTGTGGGCATAATTATATCAGTCAAGTAGTGAATATCAGTACTGGTGCTAGATCACAAGCACACTACTTCCTTTTGAAACAGGAAGTAAGGGTTATCAGTAATTACTTCACAACTATGGAAACTGATTTGCTACTTAAAAATGCTAAATGGTATTATTATAAGGAAATGTTCGAAGCTGCACTTCTGAGAATGGTAGAGCATTATTAATGCCATCTCAGAAATATGAAACTTATAAGTTCTTAAATTCAATTAACAAGTTTGTTTGTTGGACATAATTTGTATTTATATATTTCTGACAAGATGCAGCACAAGTGTAGCACAGATCAGAGCAGCATTTTCTGCAGCGACGGCACACAAAAATAAACACACAGTGCGACATGTGCAGTCTGATTCATGAACAAATGACTCGTGAGCGGGTTCCATAGCCTTTTAACTGTCAGCCGGTAGCGAGGCACTTGGCCTCCTTTTTTATTCCCTTTTCCCCTGTCATATCATTAATCAGGTATCATGTGAACGCTTTAACACTAAAAACGGCTTTTACATCCTGAGAAAATGGTTTGAAATTTGACATTGCATTACTATGGAAATTGCACTTAAAACCTTTAAACGGCTCAAGTTTTTGTGATACGAACTTTAAATTTGGAACACAGCATGGATAGACATATGGCTTTAATTTTCTAACAATTTTAGAGTACAAATAATTTTGTATAATATGTATTTTGTATAAAATAAATGTTTTTTTTATAGTAAAGTAAACTTTAACTTCTATAACATTTTTACACATTAATTTTTTGAAGCTGCTTTCACTTCCACAATAATCTGCTGAGTGTTTGCCCTACACACCAACCTTAAACCGGAGACAAGCCAGTGCTGCTGCTTTTGACTCCGCTTCCAGTCTACGACGGCCATGGGCTGTAAAGGTCATCTCCTCCGGCCAGTGTAATGTCAACTCACATGTCTTTACCTTCCCACCAGTAGTTCTGTACTGAAGCAGCTCCTTCACGCAGAAAAACAGAGACACAGGAAACGGAGCAAAGAAAAAAAGAGGAGAAAAAGAAAAATCTATGAGTGAGTTTACATACACGTTCTTAACAGGCCCGGATTAAGAACACATTGGGCCCTGGGGCTATAGCAACACTAAGGGCCCCCTTTCATATGATTGCCATGCCACAGTGTCTTGTACCACAAGAATTTTTTTTTTAATTATTATTATTTTTATATTTTTTAAAAATTCCTTTTATCAAATCATTTTATATAAGCACACTAAATATTCCATGCTATTAACATATTTTAAAAAATATTTAACATATAAAATATTTAACATATTTTAAAATTATATTGCATATATTGCTGACACAATAATTCTTTCCTCTGATTAACACAAAATAAACTATTTTGAAGAATGTGGGTAACCAAACCGTTGATGGTCCCCAGTGATTTCCACATTATATTTTTTTTTTCCTACTATGGAAATGAATGGGGACCAGCAACTGTTTGGTTACCCACATTCTTTAAAATATTTTCTTTTGTGTTCAACAGAAGAAAGAAACTCATTCAGGTTTAAAACAACTTGAAAGTGAGTATGTGATGACAGGATTTTAATTTTTGGGGTGAACTATCCCTTTAAGCACAAGGGTCCGCATGCTATTAGGATGCTGTCACTTTAAGACCTGCACGCGTCCGATTTTCTCAACTCACTTCAGACATAACCAACTGTGTTTATGTAAACCTTTTGTGTATTTGACAGTATTATAGCGCAATCAGACGCGAAAGATGAAGTCCAGTAGTCAGGTGCTGTTTGACAGGCTTAAGTGTGTGTGCACGCTTCGGGTGTATGGGGTTGGGGTCAGAAAAAGCGCATCTCAGAACAGCACACGAATGACAGGTTTAACTGGCTTTTAAAGCACATGCAAATAAAGAACTTGTGATTGCGAATAAGTGCAGTGTCCCGTGAGTAACTCTACCGCTGTGTTAACGTGTGATGTGAATGTGTCGAGGTCGAGATGTACGGATGCGGCACCAGAACTGCAACTGATAAAATGTACTTCAAAGGCAGAAAGTGGAGACAAGTCACACGACATTGGTGTTCGTCAAAAAAACAGTAGGAAAGTTAATTCGGGATTTTTACACGGGTGATGATGATGAGAGAAAAACACTGACATTCTGAATTCAAACGGCAATAAAATCAACCGACTCGTCCCTGTAAATGTTGAAAACACCTTACGTTTTAATGAGAAACAATTACCATCCGAATAGGGCTTAACTCGTAATAAAAATAATAACTTGATGCAGCTGCTATCTCACCTTTTTCAACGTGTAAAGCACGCAGATCGGCGACGGTGTCGGGTGAAGATAATTGTGAGCTGCCGCTGCACGCGGGGTCTTCCACTGGCTCGGATGTTTTATGTGAACCGAAGCAGTTAGTTTTGTAATTTTTGCTGTAAGATTAGCATCCCTTTTCTCCCTTTCAAGCTTATTTTTCATTTTTTGCGCAACACTATCACTTTTTTTAATCATTTTGAACACCAGCGAGGCTGAACAAGCAATAAAGGCCAATTTTCTAGTCTACATGCGATGCGATAGCATAATGCAAAGAGGCGTTTCCCGGTGTCATGTCGCGAATTGTAAAGTGATTTTGATTGGACAGTGATTTATCAGTCAGGCACATTTTCCAATCATTTTTTCTTGTTATTTATTAGACACAAATCAACCACCTTTGACTTGTCAATCTCATTTCCTCCAGCCAATCACGGGCCCCCTCTACCCGCGGGCCCTGGGGCTTCAGCCCCACCTAGCCCTTATGTTAATCCGGCCCTGGTTCTTAACCTGATTATGCTCACATTGACGTTGCATGGGGTCATGTAAACGTGTTAACCCGTTGTCCTTCATCGGAAGTAGTGGTTCAGTCAAAATACTGCTTACTTTTTAACATCACATCTCACATAACACATGGAATTATTGTGATACACAAATTATTAGGTTTTAATGTCACTACCAGGGAATAACTTGATTTTTTAAAAGGGTCATGAAATGAGAAATCAACTTTTTCTTGAGCTTTTGATAAATAAGAGGTCATCATACTGTAAGAATATCCTTTCAGAACTGAAAACTTCCTTGTTAGTTAAAAAAAAAAAGCTTTTATTGACACCCGTCCTATTAAACGAATTTCCCCACGAATGTGCCTATAGGTGAAACCCCGCTTCCACAGAAGAAATCAACGCCTACTTCAACATTGCAACGTTAGCCCTGCACACTGTTATTCAACAGCTGGTGTTTACACTGAAGTCTCACAGCAGACACGCCCCTTAAAAGAGAGCGTTCAAATAAGAGGGCTAAAATCGGGGTATGAAAAATGCCTTTTATTTCTAAATTATGACAATATTTGATGTAAAAAGCATGCCAACATTATAAGTGCACCCCAGGAAATATTACTAAATAAAACAACGCAGTTCATGACCCCCTTTAATAAAGTCTTATAAATGCGGTTTACTTGTTTTGCAGGGTTACTGGTTTAAATATAAACCGGAACAACTGGTTAATTCAATAAACAGATTTTTGGGACTGTATGTAAACATGCTTATTTTGTCTATTTGTCAGATGTGTGTGCTGGTCAACAACAGTTTCTAACTCACTCGGACTCTAGTGGATGATGTGGCCACCTGAATGACACTACCAAGAAGTGCCCTCGGCTTTGGAAATATGGAGAGTGCCTCAGTCACTGTTGGATCCTCTTCTATTGGCCTATAACATATCAAATATCAGATACAGATGGAGATCATACCAAATGCACAGACATGTACAACAACTAGATATAATAGTGTGTCAAATTTATGTGAGTGTGGTATATTGAATCATCCCTGTCCACATTCCTGCATTAATGAGCCTGATGGCAATAAAAATCTCTGTTAATGTTGAAAATACCTTACATCCCCATGAGAAACAATTACCCTCCAAACAGGGCTCAAATCACTAACAAAATGGGGTACCTTAGGGATCTCTGTTTGGCCCCATTCACTTTTTGAAATACAGAAAAATCACTCGGACATATATATTAGGCACATTGTTTTTGCTTACTACATAACTAAAGAGTGCCCATCCTTGCATTTTCTGTTAGTGATGTATTCCAATGTAAACCGCATTAGATTGCACTACATATTTATTGTCATTTAATACTTAACACATTGTATTTACTGTTTACATCATCTGTGCCCTGTTTGTACTTCCAAAGTAGACCTGTACAAGTCAAAGTATTTTATGATTTGGTAACTACTAACTCACTTGTATGTTTTAATGTGTTTCATTCATCTATATATACTTGAATATGACTGGAATGACAAACGTGAAATGATAAACTCAGGTGCAGTATTCAGGAAGAGTATTAGACTACCCTTGGGCTCTTTCCTTCAATGTTTTCTTCGGGAAAGGTTCAAGATGCTCACGGACAGACACATCCTCTTCTTCATCTTCCCAGACAGTTGTCTGCCTCCCTTTCTGTCTTGTCTTACTTGTTACGGATGGTTGCTTTCCTTGACCAAGTACTCCCAGCTCCTAAATACATAATGCTCAATTGTCAAGATTACTAAACCTACAAATAGTGCTGTAATCATCTTTTTTTGTAAACAGCACAGGAAACAAACCTTATTTGTAAAATTATTTTCACATATTAATGGTTAATAATGCTAAATGTTATACTCAGAGTTAGGGCTGCACAATTATTAATCACAATTAATCGTGTGCAAAATAAAAGTCTATGTTTACGCAATATATGTGTGTGTTATGTGTATAATTATGCATATTTAAAATACACACACATACATACATGTATATATTTAAGAAATATATGCATGTATAAATAAGTATATATTTATATTTATTTATATTTTCTTAAATATATACATGTATGTATGTGTGTGTATTTATATATACTTAATTATTACACACATAACACACACATATATTATGTAAACATAGACTTTTATTTTGCATACAATTAATCGCGATTAATAATTGTGCAGCCCTACTCAGAGTTGCAGCAAGCAACTCTTCATCAAAAACCTTCATTATGGGTTCGTTATGAATTTCTTCATTCATTATAAATTTGAATACTGTTTTCCATGCTCTTTTTGTGAAATTACAATGAATGAAGACAGCTTTCGAGCTTCAAAAATGAAGCAAAAGCACAATAAAAGAGGAGTCCACACAACTCACTAAGATGTTAAGATTATCTTAAGAAGTACTAAAGAAGAATACAGCTCATACTTACTCTGAGTTTACAAAGAGCTGCAGCTGCTGCTTGACGCTCTGCTTCCAGTTTACGAGACCCAAAGCCCTCAGCCTCCATCCTCATGGGCCAATGAAGAGTTACGGTTGCTCTCTAAAAAACATTGTATAATGTGCAAGTGTACAAAAAATACAATGGTATTACCATAATCATCACACAGTAGCATTTTATCAAACAGAATGTGTGGCTTCATTTGAATGAGCTGTCCAGACCAGAGATTTTCAATCTTTTGGATGACACAGACCCCAAATGTATTCCATTGGTTAAGGTGGAATGATCATATATAGTTACAGACTTCCAAGAGAAAGAGAGAGAGATTTTTTTTTTTCAACTTTTATAATTTTTTAAAAAAACTTTTTTTATTATTATTATTTTATACATTTACTAATATCAAATTTTATTCTGAGCAATTATTTATTTATTTTAATATAAATTTGTCTTTTAATTTGTTTTTTTTATTAAATTTTAATAATATTATTTTTACATTTTTCCCTCTAAACATTTCCCCGCACCCCCGTTTAAAAAACCCGGGGCATTCCAACATGCATTCATTCTAAGAGTCTTACAAGTTAGTCATCAATTCTTTTTTCTTTAAGACTGTTCATATAACGTTTGAAAAGTCAGTTACGTAGATTGGTCTAATCTGATACCGAAAAGTAAGACGGATTACCCAAACTAACTGTTAATTGCTCATACTATTTCTTAAAACACAGTCTTAAGATAAAGACAATGTTTACGCAACTAGCCCCTGCTGGCCAAGGGTGCGAAAGCTGCGTCTAACCTTGACTTCTCCATCAGTGCAGCTGTACTGGATGTACTGGGACAGGTCAGATAGACCCAGGGATTTGGACAGTGTGGCGTACAGGAGGTTCTTTGGTTGAGGAAACTCTCGGAGAAGATCAGGACGACCTGTACACAAATTTGCGACACTGTCAGAAATAATAATAATAAAAAAAAAGCTCGTAATGAGAATCTTCTGCATGATGTTCTCATACATCTTACCTTTATGAAGTGTTTCCGGCGGAGAATGGCGATGTTTATGGATGACACCGGTTTTAGTCCTATACGAACTTACAAAAGTCCAGTTTGACCAGATGTCTTTATTAATTTCAAGAGTATTTCTCCTCAAAGCGATGAGTGCCCGAACCGGCATGAGTACTGTACGGGACATCGCCATGTCTAAATGTCTTCTTCGTCGCTTTTTACGCGAAACCTACTGGCGATTAGCGCCACCCATACGGGAATGAGCGAAGTTGAAAATTAAAGGGATAGTTCACCCAAAAATGAAAATTATCCCATGATTTACTCATCCTCAAGCCATCCTAGGTTTATATGACAATCTTCTTTCAGACGAACACAATCCGAGATAAATTTAAAAATAAGCTTAGTCCTCCAGTGGTTGTGAATGGTAACCCACATTCTGAAGACAGAAAAAATGCATCCATCCATAAAAAAAAGTAATCCATATGGTTCCAGGGGGTTAATAAATGTATTTTGAAGCAAAGGAATGTGTTTTTGTAAGAAAAATATCCATATATAAAACTTTATAAATTCAAATATACGTGCTTCCGTCAGACGACCGTACGCATATTGTGCACGTCAGTTGGGCAGAAGAGCAACCTTTGACCCGGACGCAATTACGAATGTGAAGGCGAAGAAGAGAGAGCAAAACAAAACACTGGTCACAAATTAGAAGTCTAAAAACAAGAAATTTTAAAGAGAAATGTCGGAGGAGCTTGAGTTTGTTGCCCAGCCGTATTTGTTTGAACCGTGAGAGAGCTTACGATACTCCTACATCCTGCGTCATAGATACATTGCGTCACGGGTTACTCATTTTGGCGCAAGTCAACTTGCACATTCTGTGCACGGTCGTCTACCGGAAGCTCGTTATGCGAATTTATAAAGTTTTATATATGGATATTTTTCTTACAAAAACACATCCCTTCGCTTCAAAATACCTTTATTAACCCCCTGGAGCTGTATGGATTACTTTTTTTATGGATGGATGCATTTTTTCTGTCTTCAGAATGTGGGTTAGCATTCACAACCATTATAAACCTTGGAGGACTAAGGATATTTTTAAATATATCTCAGATTGTGTTTGTCTGAAAGAAGATTGTCATATAAACCTAGGATGGCTTGAGGGTGAGTAAATCATGGGATAATTTTAATTTCTGGGTGAACTATCCCTTTAATGTTGTTCAAATGTGGAATTATATACAAATACATAAAACAAGATCCACAAATAAATGCAACTGTGTTGTGTTGTTTTGTTTTTTTTGTATACTGCCAAACAAAGTAGGCCTATTGCTCCAATACAATGTACTCAAATATTATCTATAATAATGAGGATCAGTTGTTACAGAAAGCATACTACACGGTTGCATTATGCACCTTAGTACAGTAGCATAAACTCAAGTATGTATAGGTCAACAAAATCTGAATATGGGGTTTAACCAGAGAAAATGACCTTGACTAAAATTTTGATCTGATCTCACTCTGAGGTTTGCTGTACCCTGTAACCTCAAGTCAATCAAAGTCTATTTTATCCACAGATACTCAATCTTTTTTTTTCTTTTCTAAATCAGATGATGACTTAAATGAATGCAGTGGTGTTCAAAGGCAGGTTAATTTGTAATGTAAATATTAATCAGATTCAGCTATAGGCAAGAGAGCAGTGATTAATCAAAATATAACACAGAAGAGAATTCCATTGACTGAAACGGGTTACAAGGATAATTATACAAAGTTATGTTGCTTTGGTGAATCCAATTTTGGAGGTAAAAACGAAGCACACTTCCATGCAGGTCACAGTATCACGTCATCAAATGACAAAACTCAAAATGTTTTAAAAAAAATAATAATTTATTTAAAACAAACTCAAGCTTACAACGAAAATATAGACATAGGTACTGAGAAGTATAAACATATGTTTTTCCTTTAGAACAAAAGCAGAAGTAGAGTAGCTACTGAAACTGCTAGAATCTTAATAAAAAATATCTACAAACGAAGAAGTTGATCTGTTTAAATGAGGATTAAAACATCAAGTTTCTCATCACAAAAGTGAAATAAAACAAATCACATCACTTTAACTGTTCAATCAGTGGCATTGGAAGCACATAAGTTAAGATCAACTGAAACTGTCTGCATCAGACCACCATTTTCATCATGTCTGGACGGACATTCTGAGTAATGATGACAAAACACTCATGAACAGACTTCATTTTAAATATTCTACTAAAAACACAGTTCATAATCACACTAACCAGAGAGCTTCAGTGTGTGCAATAATATAGTCTCTTCATCCCGTCTTTCTGCAAACATTCTGTATTTCATCCTAACAGTTCACTTTAGCAATTTTCATCAGCTGGTTAAAACAAACAAAAAATGTTAAAAGATAAAAAAAATAACATTTTACAAAGCATTTTCTGTTTTAAACATTGATAATAATCAGAAATGTTTCTTGAGTATCAAATCAGCATATTAGAATGATTTGTGAAGGATCATGTGACACTGAAGACTGGAGTAATGATGCTGAAAATGTAGCTTTACATCACAGGAATAAATTACATAATATATTAAAATAGAAAACAGTTATTAAAAATTATAATATTTCACAATATTACCGTTTTATTGTATACTGTATTATACTGAAAAAATCTTACTTTTGAGCGGTAGTGATGTTTACTGAATGTGATACTTACTCTTTTGTTCTGTTTTTCCATGTTTTCGACTGACACAAAATATTACAATGGTCACTGTGAGAACTACAGGAATCAGCACCAGGAGCAACAAACAGTAGAGCAATATGTTGTCTGAAATGATAAACAGCTTAAAGTCAAGCACAGTAATAGGTCCACCAAAGCCATTGCAATTCTGCCATTTTCTCACCCTGTACTCATGCGATTTTCTTTCTTCTGCAAAACACAACAGAAGATTTTTGAAGAATTCAAAAATTGGGTTCTATACATGTGTTGATGAACGAATGGAGTTTAATTTTGAAACACATGAACTATTATCCACCTTATTTAATGTAAGATCAGGCTCAGACATTTGTACCCTGAATGTGTGAGGCTTCCGGTGACATTCGCTTCTAACAAAAACACTATGTAATGCAGCTTAAAGGGTTAGTTCACCCAAATATGAAAATTTTTGTCATTTATTACTCACCTTCATGCCGTTCCACACCCGTAAGACCTTCATTAATCTTCGGAACAGAAATTAAGATATTTTTGTTGAAATCCGATGGCTCAGTGAGGCCTGCATAGCCAGCAATGACACTTCCTCTCTCGAGATCCATTAATGTACTAAAAACATATTCAAATCAGTTCATGTGAGTACAGTGTTTCAATATCAAATATTAATCGTCTCTTTATAATTTTAATATTGAACCACTGTACTCACATGATTTATGTTTTTAGTACATTAATGGATCTTGAGAGAGGAAATGTCATTGCTGGCTATGCAGGCCTCACTGAGCCATCGGATATCAACAAAAAAGTCTTAATTTGTGTTCTGAAGATGAATGAATGTCTTACGGGTGTGGAACAGCATGAGGGTGAGTAATTAATGACATTATTTTCATTTTTGGGTGAACTAACCCTTTAATGTTGCAAACTGGCATTTGTTATCATATTTTAATTTATTATCCTAATCATAAACATGCTGGTTTGCCATGCACATAGTTTTAACGTTTACTGCACTTTGTTATTCTAGCTATTTACCTATAGCAGCTAATGAATTAGAAGTCTCGCACATTCAAAAATAGCTTATTTCTGCATTGAAAAATAAGCTGGATTGTACAGACAAAAATACTTGAAACATTTTTGAAATACCTTCTTTTGTGTTTCGCAATCATATGGGTAAAGAACAGCATGACGGTGAGAAAATGATAACAGAATTTTCATGTTTGGGTGAACTGCTCTCTTAAAAATAATGGTTTCAAAAGGGGTTTTTCATAGAGATGCCATTGAAGAAACATTACTGGTTCTGCAGAGAACCTTTCAGTGAACAGTTCAAAGAACCTTGTTTTTTCTTAGTGTGAAGAACTAATACTCTAAAAGAAATTACATTTTTGGAATGCAAAGGATAATTGGATGTTAAAGGTTCTTCATGGAACCATCAATGCCAATAAAGAACCTTTATTTTTAAGAGTGTAACCCTTTAAATGGCATGCACAACAGTACAAATGTCTCTTCTAAGCTTTCAGTTACAATAAAGTACAGTACAGTCTAGACTGAGAAGAGTTAGTCATGTAAGAGAAAAGAAAAGGTTCTGAATAAAACACTGCTGACATACCTGAAGGTGGCTGGCAGAGCTCTGTAACGTTAAGCAGTGTTGTATGGTTGCTGAAGGGATTGCTCACCACACAGCTGTAGGTGTTTTCATCATAATATTCCATATCCAGAGGTAAAGACAGGTCGCTGCTTAAATCAGAACCACTGACGCTGGAGACTAAATCCTTGCCTTTGTACAAGGAAAGCGTCGCCCGTGTCACATTCTTCACAAAACACATCAAGGCACACGCTGGACCTAGAGATCTTTCTGATGCTGTCGAGTTCTGTACAGAGACACTGCTGATGATGGGAGTGGGCAGAGGAGCTGGAAAAGAATGAGAGAATAAATAAGTAACAAATTAATAGTAGAAGTATATTTTACATTGTTAGTTCACCTTTAACAAATGTATTTAGCTAACTAATGTTTAAGGATTAGTCCACTTTCAAATAAACTTTTCCTGATAATTTACTCACCCCCATGTCATCCAAGATGTTCATGTCTTTCTTTCTTCAGTCGAAAAGAAATTAAGGTTTTTGATGAAAACATTCCAGGATTATTCTCCTTATAGTGGACTTCAATGGCCTCCAAACGGTTGAAGGTCAAAAAAATGTAAATGTATATGCTTTTACAAACAAATGATCGCCTTTATATAAAGCATATACATTTACATTTTTTCTGAAAATGACCGATCGTTTCTCTAAATAAGACCCTTTATTCCTCGTCTGGTATCGTTTTAAAGCCCTTTGAAGCTGCACTGAAACTGTAATTTTGTACTTCAACCGTTTGGAGGCCATTGAAGTTCACTATAAGGAGAATAATCCTGGAATGTTTTCATCAAAAACCTTAATTTTTTTTTAACTGAAGAAAGAAAGACATGAACATCTTGGATGACATGGGGGTGAGTAAATTATCAGGAAATTTTTATTTGAAAGTGGACTAATCCTTTAATAAACGGAACCTTATTGTTACCAATAAACATAATGATCTCAGAAAAAAAAATACATCAGAGACTTACATATCCAGTGACTTTCAAAAATAATAAAATGTATTATCATTACAGTTGTGAACATCTAAAATATTTATGTCTCACCATAGACTTTAACACTGAAACTCTTGTGGGAAGTCTTTCTGTTGTTGATAATAGTTAATTTATAAACTCCAGAGTGTTCATATCTGATGTTCTTAATGGTCAGCGATCCAGTATGATGGTCCAGTTTCAGACTGTCTTTAAATGGCACTTGTCCATTTACATATACAGAGAACATGTAGGACCATTTGATGATTTCAGCTATCAGTGTGTCTGGACTGTCAGGTCCAAACATCCACAATATGTCATCATTTCTCTTAATTGTTTCAATATCAGTGTCCAGAGTGACTGAATCTCCCATCATAACTGACACTGTTTCAGTATTATCTGTCTCTGCACCAAACACACCTGGAGAAGCACAAACAGCAAAATCAGTTAGCTTGGTATGAAATCATGTTGTCATCAAAAAAAACAGCATATGCTGGTTAATTTAGGTTTTGAAGCTGGCCTGGTATGCTGGTTTGAGCTGGTTTATGCTGGTCCAGGACTAGCACTTGACCACCATAAACCAGCATACAAGTGTTTTTTTCAGCAGGGAATTACTACTAAATCCCAGCTGAGGAATTTTGCTGAGGAAACTTCCTAATATTAAGCTTCAACAATAATATAATTTGGAGTAGGCCTATAGCAGTTTGGTTAACTGATGTTTGATGCAATTAAAAACGACAGAAACGATGAACAGTTTCAAATAGGTAACACAGAGAGAAAGAACACTTTAAAGTTATGAAACTTTTTAACTTACCGACCATTAAATACAAGATAAATATAGTCTTGAAACACATTGGCCTTCGCAACTCCAAACAGTCTCTGAAAACTGAGGTAATCTTTGCGTTAAGAACTGCTCCACACTCACTAGAGCTGGTATAGGCCTACCGCTTGTCGAAATGTGGCTCATCGATCGAGCCAAATGAATATTGTTTAAAGCGATAGACTATGATTGTCGTGCGTAAAAGGTGTGATGAATCAATACACCCATGGTCGGCACGCCCATTACCTTTCGTTCCGAATTACTCCGACCTGCAGATTTTTATCTTATACCTCACACTCGGAGAAATGAGCTTTTCATTACTAGTACGATTGTATATATATATATATAATGTGTGTGTGTGCGCGTGTTTTATTGAACATTGATGGATTAACAGATTTTGTGAAAATAAATCATAAAAGTAGTTTGGTTTGTTTTGTTTTTTAAATTATAAATGTATATGAGGTGGCAAGGTGGGCCAGAATGGGGCTGCTCAGTGTTGATACAAATACTTTAGCTAAAATAATATGTTTTTAATAATATTAATACTTGTTCAAAACAATCACTTTAGCAATGTTTGTACTATTTTCTGTTTATTTTGATAAATAAAAAAATAATTTTTGTTCAATAAATATTAAAATATGTTTATTTTAAAAATACAGAAACAACATTATTTTAAAAAGTAAAGATTCTGAAAGCATTGAATGAGATCGCATAATTTAATATAGCTTTACAGTAGTAACAATAAATATATTTTATTATTTGATATGATTAATATAATTTATTTTCTTTTTTTTATGTGATGGTTTCATTATAAATATGGTGATTATCTCTAAGGTGGACACCCAACATAGAAAGGAAACAGTAACTCAAATAAGCACTCGTTAACTGAGGTTTGCAGAAGAGCATCTCTGAACACTCAACACGACCAGCCTTGAAGCAGATGGGCTATAGCAGCAGAAGATCACACCGGGTGCCACTCCTGTCAGCGAAGAACAGGAAACTGAGGCTACAATTCACACAGGCTCACCAAAATTGGACAATAGAAGATTGGAAAACGTTGCCCGGTCTGATGAGTCTTGATTTCTGCTGCAACATTCAGATGGTGGGGTCAGAATTTGGGCTTAAACAACATGACCCATCCTGCCTTGTATCAACAGTTCAGGCTGCTGGTGGAGGTGTAATGGTGTGGGTATATTCTTGGCACACTTTGAGCCACTTAGTACCAACTGAGCATTATTTAAACACAGCATTATTTAAACACATGAGAATTGCTGCTGACCATGTCTATCCCTTATGACCACAGTGTACTCATCTTCTGATGGTTACTTTCAGCAGGATAGTGTGATATGTCACAAAGCTCAAACGGGTTTCTTGAACATGACAATAAGTTCACTATACTCTAATGGCCTCCACAGTCACCATATCTCAATCCAACACAGCACCTTTGGGATGTGGTGGAACAAGAGATTTGCATCATGGATGTGCAGCTGATAAATATGCAGCAACAGCGTGATAGCCTCATGTCAATGTGAACCAAAATCTCTAAAGAATGCCTTGTTGAAAAGTGGCTGAGTGTATATTTAAGATCTTAATTTAAATCTTAAAGGGATAGTTCACCCAAAAATGAAAATTCTGTCATCATTTACTCATATTAAGGTTGTTCCAAAACTGTATAAATTTCTTTGATCTGTTAAAAACAAAGAAAGATATTTTTTTAAAAAGGTTTGTAACTGGTTTAGGCCACCATTGGCTTCCATAGTTTTTTTTTTTTCTTTTCTTACTATGGAAGTCAATGGTGGCCCAAAGCAGCCTGGTTACAAACTTTCCTCAAAATATCTTCCTTTGCATTCAGCAGTACAAAGAAAATTTATAAATGTGAGTAAACGATGACAGAATTTTTGTTTTTGGGTGAACTATCCCTTTCAGAGCTTGGCACTCTTTTTATATATTCATATTTTAGTAATTATCATAAATTAGGTATCATTCGAAAGCTTACAAATTCGAGATTCAGCCTGTGAAAACCGTTTTGAAATCGGATGTTGTGTTACCATGGAAACAATACTAATTTCTTCTAGTGAGCTCTGCCCCTAGTGGGTGGTGTCAGGTTTCATACGCTGCGTCCCAATTCGCCTACTTGTACTACGTCCTAAAAGTATGTACTGTTTTTGTAAAGAAAAAGTGCATACTTTTGAGTGTGTAGCAGAAGAGTATGCAAGCTTTGGGACATACTACCTCGTCATAATTGCGTCTTTAACGGACGTTCTGTCGCTTAGTTACGCAACCTGTAACTGTTTAAACTACCCTGTCAATCATCTTGTCACAGTTAAAATCCTCCACATTCAATTAAATTTAATTTCCTACCGTTTCGGAGAGAAATGTTGTTCTGCCAGTCATGGGTTTTTCATGGAATAACTCTCCTCATCTTTGCATAATGATGCATTTAGAAGTTAATGACCAAACGCATTTTTATAAAAGTTCACAATGCTGTTGCAGATGAAATATAATGTAGATAACATTTAATAAATATCTTTTCGTCAGGTTAGATACTGATTATTAATCACTCAAGCCCCTTTATCTTAACCGCTCTGCTTAACCGTCGGTCTCGCACATCCGTCATGTTTGTAGTTTTTTACCACTTTGTACTCATATTTGTAGTTCTAATCGAATCCTCGTCCACAGCGCAATGTGTTATGGGCAATATTAGCCGTTAGAAGTGTGCACGGATCTGCACTTCGAATTCTAACAGGAAAAAGTAGACCATCCGGGTATCTTTGGAATACTCATTTCAACATACTACGATTTGGGACATACTAATTCTTTTTTCGAATACTATTTAGGACGGATAGTATGCGAATTGGGACGCAGCAATATTCAATAGTTATTTTAGCTACTTTATAGTCAAAACCTTTTCTAATCTTGACAAAGTCTCACGGTTCCATATTTGCCAACTGTTTTGTGATAGAAGTGATATTTGGACAGAAATTTATCAATTTGTAACAGAAGATTGCTTTAAAAAAATCAATAGAATGCCGGTTACACCCGGTGTCCATTTTTTGGTACAGCGCCTAAACTAAATCTCATAGGAAATAAAATTTTTGTGATATCAACTTCAAATTTGGAACATAACATATGGCTTTCATTTGATAGCCATTTTAGAGTAAAATATATTTGATAAAATATTAATTTTATTTAAAATAAAAAAATGCTTAGTACAGTACATTTGATTTAAAGTAAATTTAAACTTCCATAATTTTTTCAGACTTTAATTTTTTCAAGTGCTTTCACTTCAGCAATGTTGCTATGTGTCTTCTTTAAAACAAGACCAAACTTGTGGATGTGGATGAATGCAGTTTTTTCAGCTTCATACTCATTGGTCTCGCTCACTGCCATTATAAATGTTGGATGTGTCAGGAATCAGGATATTTAATAATATATCTCCAATTGTGTTCAGAAAGAAGACAGTCATACACACCGGCTTAAGGGTGAGTAAAGCTTGGGGTAATTTTCATTTGAAAGTGAACTAATCCTTTAAAGGTACAATTTGTGATATTTTTTTTCGCTAGAGGTCGCTAGAAGCCTATTCAAAACAAAGGCGCAGTTTGATGACGCCAAGTTTTAGAGCGGAACTGGTCTCCATCTCAACCATAGACAGTAAAAGAAATGAACACAGCGACCCCATTGGAACTCAATTGAGTCAAGTGAAGCCCATTTTTAGTGATTTTTAGCACTTCCCTTTCTGACGCGCAGACTCACACTAAGCTTGATGACGTCCGCAACCTGTCTGACAGATGTAAATCTTCTAGTAGCTGTGCGAGCAAACTGCCATCGTTAATCTTGCAGAGGCGGCGAGCTTGAGCGGGGAGTTCTTTGGCGTGAGTGAGCAGGAGTAAGTATTCTGATTAATTAGTTTGTTTAGTATTTTAAAATGTAACGCCAGTACGCCATATTAAGATAATCTCCCCGATTGCCTGCGAGCTTCTCCTCCTGTCTGTACGGTAATTTCTCTACTGCGCGACAGAGAGTCGAGTGGTTATGACGCAATCGTTAGCTTATTTTTACAAAAACTGTTTCTACGGGGCCATAATGTAACATAGTAGGTAATGGAGCCCTTTATACATTGTCATGTATCTTTGGAAATAAATAATGGACAAATGGAGTCTTTAAACGCCTCAGATGTAAAGTTATTCACTGTCAAAGTGACGCCAAAATGAATGGGAGTCAATGGGGATGCTAACGCAAGTGAAGTTCTGCTACAAGACGGCCGACTTCAACTTCCGGTCGACTTCCTTGGGCACTGATCTCAACAGACGGTGCAAAAGAATAGGGATTGGAATCTGGAAGAACTCATGTTCGTGGATGCGATTATTAATTTTACTGTAGTATGAAGCAGAGCAGGACCGAGTGTTGCGGGAGCTGAACGAGGAACTGGAGCGATTGATCAACACACGCCTCACGAGCAGCGGGACTTTTATTGTGACACAGTCGCCGGCGCCGCTTCCGCTTTTCCGGTCATGAGTTTACGGGAGCTGTCCTTGTCGACAGAACCAGCGGCAGATGGTAAACAGTAATTATGTTCCATAAATAAGTAACACAATCCACCATAAAACGTGCAAGAAGTAAATAAGGAACTGCTTGAAGCAAGCTAGTGGTTTGCTAGACGCTAGACACTACTTCCGCATTTGTCCACGGCACTGTTGTCATGTGGTTTCTACGTCAGTAAAGGCGGTAACAAAGTTAACTGACGTCATTGACAGGCGACTGCACTGCCCCGTGTCACTGTTTAGAATGGGAACTTTCTCATGATTTACAAGTAGTTGATAACATTAGAGATATTGTTTGTAATCAGCTGGACAAAATATATAACAATAGCCTAGTGGTTTTTGGACATTTTACTGCAAATATTTTACATATTGTACCTTTAATTATACTTATTTAAAAGCCAGGGAAAGATCCAAGTGTTTCAACTAATTATCGTGCAATAGCTTTTACTTCTCATTTATGCAAGGTAATGGAGAGAATGATAACTGACAGATTGTCATATTATTTGGAAAAGGGATGTTTTTTTTTTCTCACCAAAGTGGATTTAGGAATGGTAGAGGAATCCTGGATTCAATAGAATCTTTAAAAACAGATAAAAGGAAAGGTTTTTATAATAAGGAAAGTGTTACTGCTGTCGTCTTTGATATAGAAAAGCATATATTCCAGTGTTTCTCAACTCCAATCCTCGGGACCCACTGCTCTGCACATTTTGTATGTATCCCTTATTTAACACACCTGATTTAGATCATCAGCTCATTAGGAGAGTCTGCATGAACTGAATTGAGTGTGTCAGATAAGAGAGACATACAAAATGTGCAGAGCAGTGGGTCCCGAGGACTGGAGTTGAGAACCACTGATATATTCGGAAGGGCTTTTAATTATGGGTAAGTTTAAGTTATGGGTATAGGGGAAATATGGGTATAGAAGGGAGAATGTATAACTGGATTGAAGTTTTTAATTGGAAGAAGAATTAGAGTGAAGATTGGTGATGCTATTTCTGCTAGTGGAGAAATTGAGAATGGTACACCTTAGGGCAGTGTAATCAATCCATATTATTTATCATTATGATCAATGATGTTTCTACATGAAGAATACATGAATCTGTGGGTAAATCACTATTTGATGATGATGGGGCTCTTTGGTTTAAAGGGAAAAATATATTTTTTAAAAAATGCAAAGTGCTTTAAATGAGGTGGAAAAGTGGCTTCAAGTTTTCAGTAGAAAAAAACTAAAATAATACTCTTTACAAATATGAGAAGGAATGTGGATGTCAAATTCAAAATTATATAAACAAGATTTAGAATGTGTATAATTAGATTTCTTGGAGTATGGTTTGATAGTAGATTAATCTCCAGTTACAGCTCAAGTAGAGATGGGTGAAATGCCTTTGCAGAAGAGAAGACTACTATTAATGGCAACTTATTGGGTTAATCTAAAAGGTCAGAATGCAAGTCATCCTAACAAAAAGGTGTTAAAGACTAGAATATGGTAAAAGAAAGTGTAATAGTTTTGGTTAGACTGTGGGTAAGTTAGTTAAAGATATGAAGCTGGAAGAATTTAGAGTTGCCTCAATAGTTCCATTATCTAGATTTATATATTATATAGAAGACAGTCCAGTATCTTCCTCTCTCCATCAATGGTCAGGTTGTTGAGAGGGTCTCCTCCTTCTGCTTCTTGGACACTACCATACATCAGTCCCTCTCATGGGACCTGAACATTAGTCTTATTGTAAGTAAAGCTCATCAGAGACTCCTTTTTCCTCCGTCAGTTGAGGAAATTTGGGGTTAGCCAGGAAGGCATGACTCATTTCTATCGAGCCGTTATAGAAAGCGTGCTAACCTTCTCTATCCTGTCCTGGTATGGGAATGCATCCAGTCAGGATAAGCACCAGTTGGAGAAAGTGTGCAGAGCCTCCAAGATCATTGGCTGTAGTCTGCCTACCATAGCCTCACATTACGTCACCAGAATTATTAGGAAGGCCAGGAACATCACCAATGACCTCTGCCATCCAGCACATCACTTGTTCACTTTTCTGCCATCAGGGAAAACGTACAGAAGCATCACCAGCAGAACATCACGTTTCAGAGACAGCACTTACCTTCAAGCTATACGATACTTAAACACGGTTTGATGCTTGAATGTTTGACTTAGGTCATAACTTGTGGACTGCTTTCTGACTGTGTGGCTTGTACTAAGCACTTCATGGTCTGGCCGCTAACCAGCTGACACACCTAATATGTGATATGTGTTGTTTTGTCTGTGTATATGTGTGTGTTTGTGTTGGTGCATTATTGTTAACCATGTGAGCATACCAAGGCAAATTCCTATCAACTGTATTGTTGAAATGGCTAAATAAAATTTGACCTTGACCTTGATCTCCAGCATCAATGTGGATCATGCCCTATCCAGAGGTTGATCTATATTTATTAGAGTGAAGACAAAAGAAAGGTCCATATGAAGCTGAAGTGTTTCCGGTAATGGACTCGGAGTATATGGGATTGGGTTAAAGGCCTAGTGATTTTATGCAGATGCTTTGAAAATCCAAAATCAGGTCAGGTGCAGCATTTACTATTCCAAAGTTAAAAGTATGTATAAAGTTGTAGGTTATCAAACTTTCTATCAGTGTATTCTAGGGAGATGTTTGCGATAATTATGGCAATAAGATGGATAAATTAGATTAAAATTCCAAAGGCTATATGTTCAAATTCTAATTCAGCATTATTTTAAGTGAGAAGAAATCAAAAGACAAGACATGATAACAGAAATTATTCATCATTTATATTCAGTCACGCAAAATAAAGGTAGGCCTACTTTTTCTTATTAATCCATAATCGATAGGCTATTTTATTAATCCAGTAGTGAGCAAGGGAACGCCATCATGCGGGAATAGATAAGAGGAGAACATAACTATAGTAATAGAAGGCTGAACAGTAGGCTACAATGCATTTATAGGTAAGGTATGTGGTGTTAAAGAAACAGTTGAGCATGTTATAATGTATTGTATGGAATATAATTCTGAAGAGAATGACTTGATTTATAAAATAATGGAAAAGGGTCAGCAGTTCACAATTAAAAATCTTAATTCAAAGGTAGGAGTGTAACTTCCTTAGTATTGAGATATCTGTTAAGTACAGGTTTAAATAAACGTTTATAAGTTTAGTTATATATATATATATATATATATATATATATATATATATATATATATATATATATATATATATATATATATACATCCACGACCACGGCTGCTGAAAGTGGAAACGGGGAGTTGAACACGAAGGGCCGGGAGAAGCTTCAGCCCTAGTGAGTGCAAGTAGTAGGCTCTCTATGGTCCATTAGGGTGGTAGGTGGCGGTAATGCACTTATGTGTTTACGAACCGCCGTAAAACAAAAAGAAGAAGAAGAACATGGATGTTGTGTCTGTTGTTATTCTGCCGAGGGAAAGTATGTGTTTTCAGCGTTTCAGTGTTTAATGTGTTTAAAGCGTTATAAGACGGTAGTGCTCCCGACGACGGTATTAATATTGAAAGCATTTTGCGTTAGTAATGTAAAACAAATGTGGATTATTGCTGAATGCAATTGTAATGGCGTGAGGCCTGTTCAAATCAACTAGAAGTAAAAACGAACAAAATTGGAATGTTTAATATACGTTAGTTATATTTTATCTAGGTACATTTTATTACAGAAGATGCATTTATTATCTCGTGCAGTATACTATAAAGTCGTTGTACTCTATTCCTGTGTCACTATCACTGCATAAAGCTAGTGAAATCTTAGGGTGTTATGTGTTTTATTAATTTTTTTTTTTTTTTTTTAAGTGTGTCGTGTTTTGGGGGTTTTTATTACTAGTGAACGATTGAAATGGATTTTGCTGGATACAATTGAAACATGTAAAGGTCATATTGTATCTCATTTATGCATTTGGCAGACGCTTTTATCCAAAATACAATAGTGATAGAAATAGTGCGTTATATTTTAGTTAAAGAGGTTAAAGCCATATTTTAGAGTTTTTGCATTGTGACATTATTTTCACCCGTTCAATTCAAGTCTTTATCCTTTTTATTTTCACAGGGTTCCTACGCAGTTTGGAAAAGTATGGGATTTGATTTGAATAATTTCCAGGTCTGGATAAGTATTGAAAAAGAAAGCAGAGTATGGAAAAATATTTTTGTTTCCAGACTATTGACCCTATTCAGCATTCTAAAATATAAAATTTAGAATTTCTAAATATATATATATATATATATATATATATATATATATATATATATATATATATATATATATATATATATAATCATACAAGCAGAGTGTTTTCATGGAAAAAGTGATAATTTAGTGGTTGTTGAACAACTGAATGAATTGATGGTGCACGTTTTTATTATGTAAATCTTTTTGAACTTCACTAAATGAACAGCAAACAATCATCTAAATCAGACTTTGAGAGAGGTTTGGAAATTTGAGTCTGGAAAAGTATGGAATTTGAAATGGAAAATGTGTAGGAAACTTTTTTTTTTTCATGTTTCCCATAAAAAGCAAAAGTAAATGTTTAATATGATTGAATAATATTAACTGTATTGCAGTAATTTTGCAGTATTACTAGAAAATGTACTGATTATATCAGAGGTCTTAAATCCTTCTCCTAGGGATCCACTAATCAAACACAGCTGATAATGGTCAGGATAGCTTTGGAATCACAGACAGGCATGCTGAAGCTAGTTGGAAATAAACTTTTCAGGACAGTGGGTCTACAAGAGAAGTGTTTAAGACCTCTGGATTAAATCATTACTTAAATTTGATTTGGCAGATCTGGACCTCCATACCACATCAAAGTGAAGCTGCTACCAGAGATGGCAATATTTCAGTCATTCTACGAGTGAAGAGGCCACATGGATTCAAACAAGCAGGAATAATTCTGGCGTAACAACTAATCCTGCTTAACACACTATTGAAAAGATGGAATTTGTCAGAGTGGTGATTGGGGACGTGAGTGATCCAGAACCATTCAAAATATTAAAGGATGACTGCGAGGAACAAAAAGGTTGGTCCCCGGTTTTATCAACTTATGGTGATTGCAGGGTCTACTTATTTATGTAAATCATATGACTTGTTAATGTTACATCATATTGAAGTAATATCCCTTCATTCACAAATTAATTTTTAAGGAAAAATGTGCATAATCACTGCAGCAATTCAGCGAGTGTGGGAAAAAAAAAATGTCTTGTTTATTTTGTGTTCATTTTAGACCTGTTGGAGGTGAAAGAGGAAAGTCAAGAGTTGAATGAAGTGAAGGAGAAATGTCAGTTTGAGGAACCTCATGCATTCATAACTAGTGAAAATCTTTGCTCACAGACTGAAAATAAATGTACACAGAAAACCGCTCTCATCTGCCCTCATTGTGGAAAGTGTTTTAAACAAAGAGGACACCTTGATGATCACATAAGGACTCACACTGGAGAGAAGCCTTACACATGCCTTCAATGTGGAAAGAGTTTCACACATAAAGGAAACCTTAAGGATCACATGAGAATTCACTCTGGAGAGAGGCGATTCGCATGTCAGCAGTGTGGAAAAAGATTCACGCATAAAGCAAACCTTACAGATCACATAAGGATTCATACTGGAGAGAAGCCTTTCACATGCTCACAGTGCGGAAGGAGTTTCACACATGCAACAAGTCTCAAAACTCACCTGCTCACTCACTCTGGAGAAAGGCCATTTAACTGTGAACAGTGTGGTCAAAAATTCATTTTAGCGGCACACTTAAAAAGACACCTTAAAATCCACACGAACGAGAGGCCCTATGTGTGTTCTTTTTGTGGGAAGAGTTTTTTATGGCTCTGCTATTTTAAAGACCACCAGAAAAAACACACCGGAGTGAAAGCTCATGTGTGCTCTGAGTGTGGGAGTGCTTTTACTAGAGCCAGTGAATTGAAAATGCACCAAAGAATCCATACTGGAGAAAAACCGTACAAGTGCTCATATTGTGGAAAGAGTTTCGCTGAATCTGGAAACCTGAAAAAACATGAGCGAGTGCACACTGGAGAGAAGCCGTACCAGTGCCCTTCATGCGGGAGGGGTTTCAGCCAATTCAGCCATCTACTGAGACATTTAAAACAGCAAAACTGTCCAAAGTTGTCACAGTTCATCTTCAGGCCCCAAGATGAGCAAAGTTCATCCCCAGGTGCAACACTTTCAAGTACATAGTAATTCTGTTGAATCAAAGACTCCCAAAATAGCAGTTTTATCTACAAAGATGGACTGATGTTTCTAGTCATCTGGGATGACTTGAAATTGAAGGATTAAAGGTCAATATATTACTGTATCTGTTACTGTATCTAGCTTTACATAACCTGGATTTCATAATATATATCCATAGAAGCTGACATCATCAAACATCATCAAAGTGGGTAACTTTTTAAAATACATTACTTGGAATGATGAGACTTAGTAGAGTAGTAGGTTGCTGTGAAGTACCATGAGTTCTTAGAGGTGTTTTTCTTATGTTGAAGTAGAAGTAGAAAGAAAAAAAAAGTATATTGATGTGGGATGGTTCACTCAGAAATGAAATTTGTCATCCTCTCTCTTGCATGTTCCTCCAAACCTCTATGATTTCTTTCTGCTGAACACAAAAGGAGACATTTAAAGGGATAGTTAACCCAAAAATGATTCCATGATTTACTCACCCTCAAAGCATCCTATTTGTCTATCTAATTTCAGATGAACGCAATCAGAGATATATTTAAAAAATATCCAGGTCCTCCAAGGTTTATAATGGTTGTGAGTGGTACCCCAAATCCTAAAGACAAACTCCAGGGGGTTAATAAAGGCCTTCTGAAGTGGATCAATGCATTTGTGTAAGACAAGTATCCTTATTTAAAACTTTATAAAGTAAAATAACGAGCTTCTGGCACGACAGCCATACGCATTCGACGTACGTCCAAAAAGCATTAACTTCCATGACATAGTACACAATGCCATGACAAACAGCCGTAGACTTTAAAAATAAATATGGGCATAGTGTCTATAATGCCACCCATAGATTTCTGAAGAGCATTTTTTAAGCCAAAAAGTGGCCGTTGCCATCGTTACCAAATATTGATATATTGTCCATTGTTCGCATCACATTTCTTCTGAATGATCTGCTCTCCATCATCAATCTTCAAGAAATTATGCAATCTGAACAGTGTTTATGTTGTAAAACTGTATACGATCGTATATATTAGACTCTCACTAACAAATGAGCCTGCGTCCAACGTATAATTTTTCAAAACAGTGCAGCAGTTTTAGTTATAATATCCAAGCAGTGCTGTCGAATTTTGTGGTGTCTTGAGAGGCATATTCTCCAGTCATTTGTCATAGTAAATCTCACGAACAAAACTTTTAGCCAATGCTAAGACGATCCAACAACATGTTCTGTTTATCTTCCGCATGTGTGCACATGTACACAGACATACATCTGTCTCTTATTAATTAATTGTATGAAAAAAGCACAAACACGGTAGAGATACCAAGTTCAGCGGCTGAGGTAACGTGATGGCTCACAGACAGCAACGGAAATCCACCTGGCATTCAAGTGGCCACACCCTTAATTATGCAGAATTTTAAGGCTTAATATAATTTAAAGGGATGAGTTATAAAAAATTCACCCCCCTCAGAGTTGTCCATAGCAGCCAATCGTTGAAATGCAATTTAAGTCATTTCCGTATTGGCTTCAAGAGAAACTGAGGGAGGTTGGCGCTTGAGAACAACATGTAGTTCGAAAATTAAATCCTTCAATTTCGTTTTTTGGTGAACTATCCCTTTAAGCCTTACAGTATATCCAAGCTCTTTGTTTATACCCTGCTCTTTTCCACACAAATGTGCAATTCTGACTGTCAAGCGCCAAGTACAATAAATGCAGACTCTTTCTAAAATCCCTTTGTTTTCCATGGAAGAAGAAAAAAAGTTTTGAGCAACATTGGACACTAGATTGTGACAAATTCTCATTTCAGCGTTAACTGTGCCTTTCTGTCAATTAGTGGAGAACTAAAGAGAAATAACTGCAGTGAGATCAGTAAGGTTTTGGTGATTAACCAGAACATGGTAGAACATGACACTATCAGTGCCAAAATCAGTTTGATTTTCAAGTAACACAATTGTTGATAGAATGTACATTGAATGCATTGAATGCAAACTGAATAAATGTTTAATGCTTGTTCACCTTTAGAAACTCTTGTTGATAAAGTACATTTTCTATGTTTTGTGTACTTTGTTTGCAAACATCAGTCAAGCTTGGTTGTTATAGCTTTTCTTACAGTTCACATTTCTGAAACATTTAGATACCCCTTTACCACATTAAGCCTTATGCTACCGCAAAAACACCACAAAATGAGGATTTTAATGTCAGTGTTTATCAGCATATATAGAAAAATACATAAACTCTGTCATTACTGTCAAGGATCTTTTTACACAATGCCGACTAGAAAAAAAAAAAAAAAAAACATGAGGTTTCAGATACATGTAATAAACTTCAAAACCACTGCAGTAACAAAGTGTCTACGATTGTCCTCTTTTGGGGACTTGTGTAGGTTACTAACACTACTAATAGTTAAACATTATGAAAACCACATCTCAATGCTGTTATTGCACGATAAATTTGTTACTACCCTTGATGTGAGGACCATGTTTCTTATTAACTCTTGTCACCACTACATACTAGTGAGTGGTGACTGAGAGTTTGCATGCTTGCATTTATCACCTATATCAATTTTTGTTACTTAGTTGTTTCATTCATTCGCTAAACAATTTAATCAAACTGGCAGGAAAACTGGTTTCAGTGTGGAGTCCTGCTGAACATTCAAATTCATCTGTTTGAAAGCTAGTCAGATTACCCAGGTGAAAAACCAAGTATACTTGAATGGTTGAATACCTGAGTGGTTGAGAGGAGCTTGATGCAGTGCTGAGTGCTTTAAGACAAATATCCTTATTTAAATCTATATAAAGTAAAATAATGAGCTTCTGGCAGGATAGCCATATGTATTCGATGTACGTCCAAAAAGCGTTAACTTCTGTGATGTAGTACACATGACATGAGTCATGACATAGTATGTCATGGCGCATTGCGCTTGATACATATGCAAATCATTGTATCTCAGTGTTGTTTACTGCATGATTCTGCTAAATATTGTGCAACAGAACTTTCTTATTTTAGACTTAAATACGTGTTTCCTCTCATAGTAACTATAGGGATGGTATTAACTTGGGACTAGTTATTAACAGTGAATGGTATAACTAAAGGTAAGATTCAGTGTATTGTCTCCCTTTGTGTTCAACAGACAAATGGAACAACATGAGGTTTACCCCAATAATGTTCCTTTTTATATTTTGTGAATAAATTCAATGAGTAACTAAATATGTGTGTTAGCTATTTAACATGTTATTGTAGGCTGATTTATACAATTTAATTGTTACTGAATTAAAAAAAAAAAAAAAAGTGCAGGTAATATAACCTTTGTAGCCTTTATAGTTAAAATTTGACAAATTACAGAATTATTGTTAAAAAAAAATTATTTGATCTCTTTCTGTTTTATATTATTGTTTTATATTAAAGCTGTTTTACTTTGAAAGATGATAGAAAGAAAAAAAATTAATGACAGCATGTGAAGTAATAGAAGAGAGTCAGACTGGTAACCCAAAGGTTGCAGGTTCGATTCTCAATACCGGCAGGAAATGACTGAGGTGCTCTTGAGCAAAGTCCCCAATTGCTGTAGCAAAATGGCTGCCCACTGCTTTGGGTGTTTGTGTTCACTAACTAATCCTAATGTGTGTTCACTAACTTGGATGGGTAAAATGCAAAGGAAAAATTCCAAGTATAGGACCTTAATCTCCTAAGAAAGTAAATATGTTATCAATCTCTAATGCAGAGTGTTGGAATATGTGTGTGGTATCGCTGTCTTTCTGTTCAACTCAAAGCTCAACTGGCTAAACCAGGGGTGTCCAATCCTGCTCCTGGAGGACCACTGCAAAGTTTAGCTCCATCCCCAATTAAACACACCTGAACCAGCTATTCATGGTCTGACTAGTCATACTAGAAACTTCCAGGGAGGTATAGAGGCAAGTTGGAGCAGGATAGTGGCCCTCTGAGACACTTAAAGGGTTAGTTCACCCAAAAATTTAAATTCTGTCATTTTTTACTTACCCTCATGCCGTTCCACACCCGTAAGACCTTTGTTAATCTTCAGAACACAAATTAAGATATTTTAGTTGAAATCCGATGGCTCCGTGAGGCCTTCATAGGGAGCAATGACATTTCCTCTCTCAAGACACATAAAGGTACTAAAAGCATATTTAAATCAGTTCATGTGAATACAGTGGTTCAATATTAATATTATAAAGTGATGAGAATATTCGTGGAGCGCCAAAAAAAAAACAAAATAACGACTCATATAGTGATGGCCGATTTCAAAACACTTCTTCAGGAAGCATCGGAGCATAATAAATCAGCGTATCGTATCAGCGGTTCGGAGTGCCAAAGTCATGTGATTTCAGCAGTTGACAGTTTGACATGAGATCTGAATCATGATTTGATGCTTCATGAAACATTGTTTTGAAATCGGCCATCACTATATAAGTCGTTATTTTTTTTTTTTTTTTGGCGCTCCACAAATATTCTCATCACTTTATAATATTAATATTGAACCACTGTACTTACATGAACCGGTTTAAATATGTTTTTAGTACCTTTATGGATCTTGAGAGAGGAAATGTCATTGCTCCCTATGAAGGCCTCACTGAGCCATCGGATTTCAACTAAAATATCTTAATTTGCGTTCCAAAGAACAAAAATTTTTTGGGTGAACTAACCCTTTAATATTTAATATCACAATATAATATATGTCTGTATTAGTGATCAGCTGAATATTTCAATGTTATTTCCATCATTTTGACAGACAAAAACATTACCTGCTTTAGAAACATTCCAGTAAACACTACTAATAATGAAAATGGGAGACAAATACATTTGTGCGAAAACAAACTTGGAAAGAGACGTAAGGATTAGGGTAGAAAAACAAGAGATTCTTAGTGCATTCCAGTTAATTTTTCATGGAATATATAAGATAAATCAGGACTCAGGAGAGCAGACCACAAATGCGAAGTAGCTAGGCCTATGTATTTTTTCATACTGTTACAGCAGAAAACAAAGGAGAGAAAAAAATAATCTAGAGGAAAATAATGCAGCGATTGAAAAGAGCTCATGCCGTAGATGTTCTTGTTATATCATGTGACATTAAAATACCAAGTTATTCTCCTGACATCTGAAAATAGAACATAAAGGAAAATTTGAAACTCATTCAGTCAAACTGTTAGATAAGGATTATTTGTAGTGTAACATTATGATTTCAAATGACTTGTTTCGTTTTTTTTTTTTTTTCGTGGAACTTCCCCAAACCGGAAGTGCATCCTATAATACAAAATGAAGGTAAAAAGATACTGTGGCATTTGAGGTTTCAAGTTTAATTTTCAGTTCAATAATTTGCACATGTGTCTGGAATTAAACTAATAATGAGGTCCTTTCTTACATAGGCCTTATTATGTTCTAAAGAAAAACTAATGCTAATGCTAAAAAATCTAATTAGTTCATCTAGAAAGCAGCTTATAAACACCTTAAAGTAGATTTAAATGCATTCTTAATATTTCCCTGTCCTTGGAGTGTTTATTTATGCTTTGTCTCAAAATTTGGTTTTGCAACACTTTATACCCTTTCCCCCACGCATCAAGCTCACTACAGTTCAGTAGGTGGCGGTAATTCATCTAAGTTTCTTTGCCACCCACCAATAACAATACATGAAGAACAGCAACAACAACTCAAACTCTTCAGCTCTCTGGTCTTGTTTATGGAGCATTTGGTAAGTGCTGGTTCTAGTTCAATTAAGTTATTGTTCTTATCGTTTCTTCTTGATAATGGGAGTAATTTTAATGTCTTATATTTGACTTTCTGTAACTGAAGTGGACTCAGTGCTGTCTGGAAATTGCATAGATTCATTGAGGGAACCTGGAGTCAGAGAGCATTTGAGAATGTTTTCATTCAATCTCAATCTTTTCAGTGACTCGTAGTTTAGTGGATTCACTCCCGCATTTAAATGCATTATTCACTCCCGAATCTTTGCAGTTTGCACGTTACTGTTGGTCCACTTAACAGCATGAAAAAAATGACTTTTTTGACTATTTTTTTTTATTGTGTTGTTGCCTTTGTAGGTTTAGGACTTCAACATGGACAGCTGAGATTTTGATATTTTTCATATTCTGTGAACATATCCAATAAGTTTAAATGGATTTTTACATTTTATCAGAGTTTCTGTGGGTCTTAAAAAGTCTTATTTCACTCTTCCACAAATTAAGCTTTTAAAAAGTCTTAAATCAAAGCAGGAAGTCTCATAAAGTTGTGGCTTTAAATGTTGCATGCACTGCAAAAATAAATTCTTTCTTTTTTTCCCTAGTACAAACAGACTATCTAAAGATTCTCAAATATATTTTCTTAAAATGCAAAATGACGATGTGATGTTTTGTTTTCTGAGAAAAAGAAAAAAGGGAGTTTACACTTTAAACAAAAACAAATACCGGTTAGTGGGCAATGAAAACTAGAATTTTTAATTAAGTTGGTTTTTCTGAGCCCATTGGCAGATATTTATTCTTGTTTTAAACCCCACTTCATTTTGATCAGTTTCACTGAAAATAAGACTTCTTATCTTATATCATTTTCTTCTCATATAAATGTGTCTTGATTTAAGAATCGTTTTACTGGAAAACAAGACAAAAATACTGAAAACACCAAAAATATTTTTTTTGCCATGTGATCAGAAGATACAGTAAAAATTATGTCCATATTCTAGTGGTTGGGAGCAGAGGTTTTAAAGGCCTTAAAGGGGTCATGAATTGAGAAATCAACTTTTGATTTAGCTTTATATATATATATATATATATATATATATATATATATATATATACATATATATAAAGAGGTCATCATACTATAAGAATATCCTGTAAGTTTCAGAACTGAAACTTCCTTATTAGTTCAATAAAAGCTTTTATTGACACCCGGCCCAGCGAACAACTGATCCTGGAATGTGCCTATCATAGATAGGTGAGATGCGGCCTCTGCAGAAGAAATCGACATTGCAACGATAGCCCGGCCCACTGGCGTGTTAGTGAGATGAGAAGGAGAAAAGAGCATTACAGGACAAAAGTAACATTACCTTTCAAAGCATCCTAATGCTAGGAATATGGTAGATTTCACTGTGGATTCTTTGGTAAATCAGTCACATTTCAGTGTAGGCTTTGCAAACAGACTTTTACAGTATGGACTCGAAAGTGATGCAACAACATGTAAGTAACTGTTCATTCTAATGCCTGATCTGATATGTAATGTTTCATGTACAGTGGGATGTTCTTTGTCTATGTGTCAGTAAATCAAACCAGTGACTTAATGTTCATCTTCACATTGTTTCTTTTAGTAGTATAAAATAAGCTGTTATTTAAATTGCATATAGAAAGCAATCAAAGAACGCTCCCTTTACAATCGCTAGAGCTGTCAATCAAACAGCACGAGCTGGAGCTGTCAATTAAACAGGTTGACACCTTGCACTTCTGGAGACTCCAGGTTGGTTGTGGTTCTGGAAAATGGTGGTACTGGAGACCATAAATGGTTCCTGATGGTTTCAAACTTAATTATTTTCCTTAATTCTAAATTATTTTGCAGTTAATATGTCTTTTCTTCTCCAACTGTTTTTGGCTGACCCAATGAGCATTTCACTGTCCAATGTTCTTTCTCATGAGCATGTAATCATTTTTGACTTTTCAGTCTGAGTTAAATCTGTTTTTGGCTCATTTTGCTTGTAAAAGTAAACCTGCCCAATAATTATGCACACTTGAATATAATGAACATTTTTCATTTCTAGCCTTCATGAACAATTATATATCACTTATAAATGATTAAATGCAAAATTATTAGTAGTTACTTAGTTTGATGTGGTTTGGAATTGGTAAAATGTTCCTAGAAAAAAATATGATCAGAAAATCAACTTGCATGCATAATAATTATGCATGCACTGTATGGCATTATATTTAGATTGTGACATGAAAGGTTGCAGTGATGAACATTGTGGCCGATCACAGACATTTTGTTGAGCACATGAAAGCAGTGATCTCATCATTGCAACTCAGTTTCTGCACACTAACGAATGCTTTCATCTTAACTATCAGTGCAAACGCGATAAGAGATTTGTTGAATAAAACGGGAGTTTTGGTCTGAGTCCAGAACTCAGTTACTGATAAACTTGCACTGTTTGATTGACAGCTCCAGCAATTGTAAAGGGAGCGTTCTTTGATCACTTTCTAAATATAATTTAATCACTGTTTAAATAGCAGATTATATTCATCCTACAGAAACAATGTGAAGTTGACCATTTAGTCACTGGTTTGATTTACTGACACAGACAAAGCATATCTGACTGCACATGAAACATTACATATCAGATCAGGCATTACCTATCTAGATTTCTCAACTCATCACCCTTTTAAATCCGAAAATAAAATATTTAGGTTACAACTGCATCTGTCTGAAAAAAACAAAAACAAACAAAGCAGTGATTGACTTTTTTATTGTTAGTTTCAGTGCTTTTAATGTAATCTTATTAATAAAAAAAACAAAAAACTGTTATTTAGCTCAAACAAGTAACCTTTAAGTAAGGAGACCTCAGAGCTGGAATTAAACTGGAATGAAAAAAAAAAAAGTTTCTATCAATATTAACTGAAATAGAAAATAATTAATTTATAATTCTTGCACAGAAGAGAGACTTGATGTTTCCAAACAAAGGAAAAAATGTATATTGGTATCAGTTATCGGCCAAAATCATTTTAATGTTTTCCTTTAGTGTAATTTATTTGTTTGTGCATGTATACAAAAGGATTTATTCTATCTAACAGTACATCTATCTGTCTAAAAGGTGTGTGTAACAAAAATAAACAAAGTGTAACAAAATAAAAAATTACCACTGTGAAACATTCTGCTCAAGTCGTGCTAGCAATATTGTTTCCAATCTGCTTGATCACTCGCATTTTCAGAATTTCTTAAGCTTAAACTGATAAGTAAATACAACATTAAATGCGTTTACAATTGCTTTAGAAACCTTGCAAGCTGAAGATTGCGATTATGGTAAGGAGCGTTACATTTCAGACACTTGCTTGAGGTTTTAGGCCAATAACAATGCACTGGGTCAGCTGGCCAATCAGAGCACTCTGAGCTTTTCAGAAGCAGGGGCTTTGTAGAAATCAGTGCATTTCAGACAGACTGGGAATAGACATACTGCACTATTGTACAGTATGTGAAAAATAATGTGTTTTTTGAGCATTAAAAGCACGTTAACCTATTCTGTTACAAACAATAAAATAGCATCATAGGAACTGTTGTATAAAATCAATATCAACAATTCAATAATTGCAGTCGTGCTGATATTCAGGAATGAGAACAGCACTCTTGTTTGTATGATTCTGTTTAACTGCATCATATAGAAATGTATGCCAAAAACTCATATAGGGGCATTTTTGCCCCCATATCTTGAATTTTGGGGGCATTTTAACTGCTTTCTATGACTCATCATGGTGTGTTTTTGTTTGCAAAGTGAGTGACATACTCGATAATGTCAGCTTCCACGTTGTTAAAATAACAATTATCATGTTATCGTCAAACATAAATATCACACACCCCTTACAATTACTCTATTATAGCTCTTCTTTTTGTATCCAGTGTCAGACATAGTGGTCTCGTTTAAAATTTAAAATGCATTTAATATAAAGTGTATTTAATTGTATGAATTAATGAATGAATTAATTGTATGTACTGCATAATCACTTTTCAGATCTGGTCCTCCATACCACAGCAATGAGCTGTGATGCTGTAAATAAGGAGTTTATTAAAGAGGAGAATGACAACATGGGAAATTCAGAAGCATGCTGAGTGAAACACGAAGATTCTGAGGAATAAAGAGGTTGGTGTCAGAAACAAATTTTCTGACTGATTAATAGAATCGTAGGTTTTTACATATTTATAGAAGCAAAATATAGCATAGTTTTAACAATTGGCCAAGGACAAATAGAAGTGAAATTTAAAAATCACATGTAAAAAAAATATAATAATAGTAATAATATAATATAATATAATATAATATAATATAATAATTATTTATTATTTTTTTATTTATTTATTTTTAGACATGATGAGCATGCAAGAGAAAAGTGAAGAATTGAATGTAATGGAGAAAAAACGCCAGTATCAGGAACTTCATGATGCCATATCTGGGGGAATACAAGAACAAAAAAATTCTCAAAGAGCAGAAGCCAAAAAGACTTATACTTGCCCTCAATGTGGAAAGAGCGTCTCACGTAAAGAAAGCCTCAAGGATCACATAAGAGTTCACACTGGAGAGAAACCTTTCACATGCCTTCAATGTGGAAAGAGTTTCAAATATAAAACAACCATTCGGATTCACACAAGACTTCACACTGGTGAGAAGCCATTTACATGCCCTCAGTGTGGAAAGAGTTTCACACAGAAAGGAGCCTTTAAGATTCATATAAGAATTCACACTGAAGAGAAGCCGTTCACATGTGATCAGTGTGGAAAGAGTTTTAAATGGTCAAGAAGTCTTAAAGTTCATAAGCTCACTCACTCTGGAGAAAAGCCATTTGATTGTGATCAGTGTGATAAAAAGTTTGTCAAGGAATCAGATTTAAAGGGCCACATGAAAGTTCACACAAAAGAAAAGCCTTACTTGTGTTCTGTTTGTGGAAAGGCGTTTTCATGGTTGGGCCGTTTTAAAGACCATCAGAAAATACACACTGGTCTAAAAGAGTATTTGTGCTCCGATTGTGGTAAAGCCTTTACTACAGCCACTGAGTTGAAAGTGCACCGAAGGATCCACACCGGAGAAAGACCTTACAAGTGTTCATATTGTGAAAAGAGTTTCAAGCAGTTAGGAGGCCTGCAAGGACATGAGAGAATTCACACTGGAGAGAAGCCATATCAATGCCATCAATGTGGAAAGAGATTCGGCCACTCCAGAACTGCACAGATTCACAGAAAGAAGCATTGCCCAAAATTAAATGGAATGTCAGTACAATTGGAGATACAAGACCATAGCAGATATTAATAAGTGCTGAATTTTTGCCCTTGTTTTATTTTTTCCTGTTATTTGTGATTCAAAATGTGAAAAAAATCCCAACATGCCAAATTGGAGCATTCAGACATTTACTGAATGTGATAAAGTTTCAAATCTTCATTTGTGATTTTTCATAGACTTGCATTACTGTAATTATCTGGATGTTTATTGTTGCACTGCTGAGTCACATGTTTCTGAAGCCCCGAACACACAATTCAATTAAGTTTTCTCAGTGTGTTTCGCACCGTCAGCTGTAGTTGGTCCTCGTTGGCTTTTTTTCAGACGATTTGATGTTAAATCGGCATTGGAGCTCGTCGGCCAGTCGGGCCATCTGATCATTCTGATTGGCTGTTCAGCTAATACCACCTGCTGGTACGGAAAGGCATTTCTTCTTACGCAGGTGCAGAATGGATGTGCTAGTTGGCCGTCAGATGTCAAGCGTCGGTTTGGTGTGTCAGGGCAACTTTGGACCCAGATGCTGCCGACGTGAGCCAACCCCGCCACTAGTTCGTTGGCATCGGCTTGGTGTGTTCCGGGCTTAAGAGTTCGCTGACCCATTTAAGCAGCAGTGAAATAATTAAAGGCCCACTGAAGTGCCTTAAAATGTGCAGCGTTATTCAGTGTTGATGTAATTTCCACTGAGACAGGAAGACAGGCTCGGACATATTGAGCGGCTCCTCCCCTTTTTTAAAAATAGACAATAGAGTTTTGTTTATAACACAGCTCAGCCAGAGCCGTTGAGCTTGGTATAGTTGACAGTTGACAGCTGTAGTCTAATAGATTCACCTTTTAGATTTAATATGAAACTGTTGCTAAAGCAAAAACAGTGAACAATCATGCTGAGTATGTGTAAAAAGTGTGTAATTTATTTTGGTGCATGGCACCGGCGTTTTCTTTTCTACTCCTCAGTGCTGTTTCTAAAGCCGAGTCCATCTAACTGTTTCTCCTAATCTCCTCCATTTCACTTTAAAATTCTGTGTAGAATTTAAATGGGTTCGATATGTTTTGTGGTCTGCGTTAACTCAGATCATCCGCTCTGTGCTCTCGTGTCTCTGGACCGGAGCCGACTTGTGTGCGTACTGTGGCAGTTCGTGTGACACTAAAGTAAAAACCAGACTTCATTCCCCACACTGGAAAGCATGTTTACACTATCCTCATGTAGCCAGACCTTCAGACTGATGGCAGAAGGATGTTTGACTGACATGTACCACAACCGTTCAATTAGTTTTGTTCCGTGTCATAATTAGGGGTGATGTCCCAACAATAACAGACCAGCGTGCATCCAATAAATGATTAATTCAAGAACGTTGTACAAGTTACAGCAACACTGAAGCCGTGAACTTGACATACTTTTGAAAATCCAGTGTTTAGTTGATCCTGATAAGCGCTCATTGTCACAGTTGTAAACATGCTGTTCTTCTTCCACGAGAGGGTTTGGCATCACTGCATTTGTTTCCAGTTGGACCATTAAAGAACGCGACACACGTATCCTGGACATCCTGTAGAATTCAACCAACCAGATGACGACTTTCAAAATCCTGAAGTGTTTGCCCTATGTATCAGACATTCAGCCAACTGTCAGTGGGCGTGATGTTTGAGGCTGAGACTAGTTACACTCTGAATCATTCCCTATGCCCAATATACTGCACTATGTGCCATTCACCATATAGAACAGTAATTGTGTGAACAAGTGACTGATTTTAGTCACAGCTTCAGCGTCCATTTATAGTGAAGAGGGTGGGATGGCTAGATTTCTAGAGAGCATTTGATTGGACAGAAAATCTGATGAGAAGTAGAAGTGCAGAGTGATGTCATCAAAATCTTTAATCCATATTTGTCAAAGTGAAGTTTTGAATGCTTACATCTTCTAAATGTGAATTTTGTCAATTTTTTGGAGCACACTAGCTTATAGATAATCTTAAAGGATTAGTTCACTTTCAAATGAAAATTACCTTAAGCTTTACTCACCCTCAAGTCATCCTAGGTGTATATGACTCTCTTCTTTCTGATGAAAACAATCTGAGAAATATTAATAAATATCCTGACACATCCGAGCTTTATCATGGCAGTGAATGGGGGTCACTAGCATGAGCTGAAGAAAGTGCTTCCATCCACATCCATCAATCATAAATGTGTGCTCCACATGGCTCTGGGGGGTTAATAAAGGCCTTCTGAAGTGAAACGATGCATTTGTGTAAAAAATACCCATATTTAAACAAGTTATGAAGTCAAATATCAAGCTTCCACATGAGCCGCCTTCTGTATTCAATGTATGAAGGAAGTGTTAAACTCTTGCAGTTCACAAAGCTTATGCTACGTCCTACGCCTTCCCTATTCAACTTACGGAAAAAGTGTAACTGACATGACTCCATGACTCCTTCGTAACTTGAATATGTAAGTCGTAAGCTCAATACTTGACTTCATAACTTGTTTAAATATGGATAATTTTTACACAAACGCATCGTTTCGCTTCAGAAGACCTTTATTAACCCCCCGGACCCATTTGGAGCACATATTTATGATGAATGGATGTAGATGGAAGCACTTTCACATACTAGTGACCCTTATTCACTGCCATTATAAAGCTCGGATTCATCAGGATATTTATTAATATTTCTCAGATTGTTTTCATCAGAAAGAAAAGTGTCATATACACCTAGGATGGCTTGAGGGTGAGTAAAGCTTGGGCTAATTTTCATTTGAAAGTGAACTAATCGTTTAAGGCTAACATATTTATACTAAAAGCCAAAAAACTTAAATTTTGATTTTATGGGGACTTTAACTGAAAAGGAACCAAATGAGATTCCGGTCCTGTTAAAACATACACTGGCAGAGATGGACTTTATATTAAAACAATTATTCCACAAATATTCATGCAAACTTCTCATCTCTTGGCAAAATTCACAATCCACATATATAACGGTTTTATTTAAACAAAAGGCAGACCGGTGTAACGGTGTGCAAGTTTTTTTAAAACAAAGGGATGTTTAACTGAAAAAGTATCACCTGAATGTATTAGAATTTATATCTTGTATTAATATGAAATATATATATATATATTTTTTATTGTATCACTTTTGTTGTTTATTCTGTTTCGCCATGAAAATAGCCTTGTTGCTGACATGGCGTAAGGCAGATAGGCTTAACAGTAATATATATAAGCTTAGCACTAGCACACATAAACAACTGACAAACACAGAGTGAATGTGAACTAAAATAGCATGGTAATGAACTACATATGACAAACAGCTGTGATGATTAGTGTCCATGGAAACAGAGGAGTGGCGGGAAACAGAAAAAGAATGCATGACTGATGAAAATAAAACGTACTCGGTTACTAACGTAACCTCGGTTCCCTGAGATACGGAACGAGTACTGCGTATGGGGAAAGGTCTCCCTTTTTCCCCGCTGCTGAAGCCTTTGTCAATAACGCAGTGTAACTGCACCGTCATTGGTTCACTCATAGACAAGTTGTTGAACCAATGACGGCGCGGCATAGCTGCGCGGCCTATGGCGACAAAGCGCGCGAATATTCCCGCCGAAATGGGCGGGGTTAAGGGCTATATAAGCAGGCGTTTCGCCATAGGATTTCAGTGTCATTCGACTGAAGCGACGACCCTGAGCCGCAGCCTCGTGGCACGGCAAGTATCGCAGTACTCGTTCCGTATCTCAGGGAACCGAGGTTACGTTAGTAACCGAGTACGTTCCCTTTCGATACTTCACTCGTACTGCGTATGGGGAACGAATTCAACCACGCCGTGCCACGGCTGGGAACGATATAGCTTGAAGTTTGGACACCTGAGAGGGGGCCAAAAAGACAAGCGAGAGGGCAAGCCCTTACCGAACCCTTGCGTTACACTTAGAGGAAATTTATTTCCATGATAGCGTGAGGCGGAGCTCATCTGAGGCCGCTAATCACACTGAAAGGACTCGAGCCTGTAAGGTCGGGACATCGAGATGGTAAAACCTGACAAAGGTGGACGGCGAAGACCAGCCGGCCGCCACACAGATGTCTTGGATGGAAACTCCGTTGGACCAAGCCCATGAGGAGGCCATCCCTCTAGTGGAGTGGGCTCTGACTCCTATGGGGCATTTGGCTCCCAGTGAGGAGTAGCACAGCGTAATAGCGTCCACTATCCAACGAGAAATGCGCTGTTTTGAGACCGGAGATCCTTTGGTGCGGCCTCCAAAACAGACAAAGAGCTGATCTGACTGTCTGAAAGACTGCGATCGCTCTATGTAGGTCCTCAATGCCCTGACAGGGCAGAGTAACTCCAGCCCTTGCTCTTCCGTCGAAGGGGGCAGAGCAGAGAGCGAGATGACCTGAGCTCTAAACGGCGTTGAGAGCACCTTAGGGACTGTTATGTTCCACGTATGTTTTTGTATTTTGTTTTTGTTTTTTTTCTCTCGCTCTCTCATCTGTCTGTCGAGTTTTAGGTTGACGGTAAAGCGGGGCTCATCTTGGTGACGTCATGACGCTCTGACGTCCCAACCAGCGTTCTGCCAATCTGCAGGTGGCTGATCATTTAAAAGGCTTCGGCGGCATTCCACCTGCAGTGAGCGTTTGGGCTTGGACCTCACTCACGCTTGTCGAGCCAGAGCCAGTCATTCTTTGTGTTTGCGAACTGTTTATTTAGTCTGTGGTTCATTGAGACAGTATCTGGTTGTTTGTTTCTGTGTAATAGTTAAGCTGACGGCATTAGAGAGTGATACAAGTCTCCTGTTAAATGTTTGAGTCCACTCGAAATCTGGCGTGAAGTCATTATCTGTCAATCGAGTGGTTGACAAATAATGAAACCCTTCTCCTGCAGACAAGTCTCTCGTGTGAAATGTTTGAACGCATTCGAATTCTGGCGTGAAGTCATTATCTGTCAACCGAGGGGTTGACCGATAATGAAACCTTTTGCTGCGGACAGCTCAGAGATAACATCAACCTCACTGACCACGGTGAATTCCGCATAGTGCGTGTCAGCTAGCAAATAATGTTAGTTATAATGCGGGTGCTCGCCTTCCCTGTATTTTTGTTTATTTATTTAGTGGAGTTTAGTTAAGGCGCCGCGCCGAAGTTTTCGGTTTTGTTTTTACATTTTATTTTTGGTAGTTAGTTTAGGGGCGTGGGCGCTAGTTAGTGGGTTTTGTTCTGATTATTTCTTTTCTTTGGCGACATCCTCGTTTTTTCCTTACTTTTACTTTGTTTATGTCTTACTTGTTGACTTATCTCTACCGTGTTAATAAATATCGGATATTAATTGTTTCCCTTGTTGTTTGGTTTGTTCCTCCCCACGCCTCAACAGCTGTATCTCATTTAAATGTTGCGGTCATTCCACTGAACAACTTTAAGCACGTAACAGGGACGTAGCCATGCCTGGGTTTCAGAACGACCTTAGAGTCTCCAGGCCCGAATTCGAGGCATGCAGGGCTCACAGAGAGGGCCTGCAAATCGCCAACACGCTTAACCGAGGCCAGTGCTAACAGCAAGGCGGTTTTTAGGGTCAATGGCCTGAGGTCGACTGAGCCCATTGGTTCAAATGGGGCTCCTTTTAAGGCCCTGAGGACCAAAGACAGGTCCCAGGAGGGAACGGTGAGGGGGCGAGGAGGATTCAATCGCCTAGCGCCCCTCAGGAAACGGATGACAAGTCCGTTTCGTCCCACTGATTGGCCAGCAATAGGAGCATGGAACGCTGCAATGGCTGCTACGTAAACCTTGAGAGTGGAAGGGGTGCGCCCCATTTCCAAGCGTTCTTGGAGGAAAGACAGTATAGAAGATACGTCACTCTCCATTGGGTCTATGTTGCGTGACGAACACCAGTCAGCAAAGACCGCCCATTTCTGGTCGTAGAGGCGTCTCATGGACGGCGCTCTAGCCTGAGAAATGGTATTTAGGACGTCCCTGGGGAGGTTAGTAGGCTCCCATCGAGGGACCAGAGGTGCAGAGCCCAGAGCTCCGGCTGTGGGTGCCAGATTGCCCTGTTCGCCTGAGAGAGGAGGTCCCGTCTCAGGGGGATCGGCCACGGGGCTCTCAGAGAGAGCTTGAACAGCTCCGAGGACCAAATCTGGTTCCTCCAGAGCGGGGCCACTAGAAGGACTCTGTGTTGGTCTTCTCTGATGCGCCTGATGACCTGAGGGATCAGGGCGATCGGAGGAAAAGCGTAAATGAGCGTGCTGGGCCATGAATGGGCCAGAGCATCGACCTCCTGCGAGAAAAATGTTGGGCAATGAGAGTTGTCTTCTGAGGCGAAGAGGTCTATCTTTGCCTTCCCGAAGAGCTCCCAAATCCTGAGGACAACTTGGGGATGGAGCGTCCACTCGTCGGAGGGGACGTTGCTCCGTGACAGCATATCTGCACCCAGATTGTTCCTGCCAGGAACATGAGTCGCTCTGAGCGACTGAAGCCTCGGAAGAGCCCATTCCAGTAGACGTTTCGCCAGAGCGCATAAGCGGCTGGACGAGAGACCGCCCTGGTGGTTTAAATATGACACCACTGTCATACTGTCCGATTGGACTAGAACGTGACGCCCTGTCAAATGAGCCTGAAAGAACTGAAGGGCCTTCATCACTGCTAGCATCTCTAGACAGTTGATGTGCAGAAGGCTTTCCTCTTGGCTCCATGAGCCGAAGGCCGGTCTGCCGTCGCACACAGCGCCCCAACCCGAGTTGGAGGCGTCTGTTGCTAGCACCGTCCTTCGTGAGACCGCCTGTAAGGGCACTCCACGCTTGAACCATACAGGGTTCGTCCAAGGTTTCAGGGCTAGAAGACAGGCCTGATTGACCTTGAGGCGAAGGCGGCCGTGCCGCCAAGCGCTGGGAGGAACCCGGAACTTCAACCAGTACTGAAGAGGCCGCATCCGAAGAAGGCCAAGCTGTAGTACCGGAGAGGCGGAAGCCATTAGCCCTAGCAGCCTCTGAAAAAACTTCAGAGGGAGGCAGGCTCTGTTCTTGACTGAGGCTGTGAGCTGCTGAATCGTCAGAGCGCGCTCTGGCGAGACTACTGCCGTCATATGGACTGAGTCGAAAACTGCTCCCAGAAACGATATTCGTTGAGTGGGGCACAGCAAGCTCTTGGTTGCGTTGACCCTGAGACCCAGGCATTGTAAATGGCTGAGGAGCACGGATCTGTGGTGTTCCAGCTCGACTCGCGAACGGGCTAGAATGAGCCAGTCGTCGAGATAATTCAGGACTCGGATTCCCGCCTGTCTGAGAGGGGAAAGTGCCGCGTCCATGCACTTGGTGAAAGTGCGAGGAGCCAGAGACAGCCTGAAGGGCAGGACCGTATATTGGTATGCCACTCCCTCGTATGCGAATCTCAAGAATCGTCTGTGACGAGGGGCTATCTGGATGTGGAAATACGCATCCTTCAGGTCCAGCGAGCAGAACCAGTCCTCGGGGCAGATGTGCGCGAGGATCTGTTTCAGTGTCAGCATTTTGAACTTCCGTCTCATGAGGGAATGATTCAAAAGTCTGAGATCCAGGATGGGTCTGAGACCACCATCTTTCTTGGGGACCAGAAAATAGCGGCTGTAGAAGCCTGACTCGCTTTCCGCGGGGGGAACTATTTCCACAGCTCCTTTTCTTAGCAACGTCATGACTTCGGCTCGGAGGACATGGGCGTCGTCCGGATTGACCAAAGTTTGAAGCACCCCGCCGAAGCGAGGGGGCCGGCGTGCAAACTGGAGCGAGTAACCCTGAGTTACGATCCCCATGACCCAATCTGACACATCGGGGATGGCCTGCCAAGCCTCGGCCCGAGTGGCAAGGGGTTGAATGATATCGTGTGACAGACCGCCGCTGAGGGGGTTGTACACCGAGAGTAGCGGAAGAGGAAATTTGCTCCCTTTTAGATGATATAAAAATTTGTTCGCTGTGAAAACGGCGTTTGGAGTGGGCGCAACAGTTGTGGGCCCAGTTGTCACTTGAAACATGTTTCCCACGCCCGGATTTAAACGAGGCGGAGGGGAAAATGTTCGTGGGAGCTTTTGGGGTGGTCCGGTCGCGACGGGACGATTCCCCATCCTCTTCCTTCCTGGCAGATCAGGATGACTTCGGAGGCACCGGGTCCAGCACAATCTTGGGCCGGGGTCCCTGGCGTCTCGGGAAGGGATGGCGCTTGGCAGAGCGCGAGCGCTGGCGTTGCTCCTTAGGTGGCGCTGACTGCGGTGCTGCAGGTGGAGCGGGCTTGTGCTGCTGAGCCGACGCAGTCCTGGGGCGGCTGGAAGCAGAGCTGGAGCGCTTGGGCAGGAAATGTCTCATGGCCTGAGACGATTTCTGTGCCGCTGTGAAGCGTTCAGTGAAGCCATCCACTGCAGGGCCGAAGAGACCAGAGGGAGAGACCGGGGCGTCTAAGAAGGCCGTCTTGTCATTGTCCTTGATCTCCGTCAAGTTAAGCCACAGGTGGCGCTCCAACACTACCAGGCTGGCCATGGAACGGCCGATGGCCTGAGCCGTAGCCTTCGTGGCTCGCAGGGCAAGGTCAGTAGCGCTGCGAAGGTCCTTGAAAGCCGGCGCGTCAATCCCAGACTCGTCCAGAGAGCGGAGGAGTTTGGCCAGGAAGACTTGGAATATGGCCATGGAGTGTAGCGCAGAAGCGGCCTGTCCTGTCGAAGTGTAAGCTCGACCAGCTAAGGTGGAAGTAGTCCGGCAGGGCTTGGAAGGGAGAGACCTCTTAGCTTTCCATCCCACAGCCGCGGGAGGGCAGAGGTGAGCAGCCACTGCTTCGTCAAGGGGTGGCAGGTGCTCGTATCCCTTTTCCTCGGCGCCGTCGACGGCAGTGAGGGCGGAGCGGTGCGTGGTATGAAGGCGGGCGGAGTACGGAGCGCGCCACGACTTCGTCAGCTCCTCGTGGACCTCGGGAAAAAAGGGCGCTGCTCGCTGGCGAGGGGCTTGGCGGCGGCCAGGCAGGAACCACTCGTCAAGGCGACTGTGCGACGGCTCCTCAGGTGGGGCCCAGTCGAGGTCCAGCTCTTCTACGGCTCTGGATAGGATGCGGAAAAGCTCGGCATCCATGCCCTGGCCATGTTCAATGGGCTCCAAGGTAGGCGGGGGGGGCAGGATCGTCCGATTCGCCAGCCCACACTTCTGCTTCGGAAGCCGCAAGAGACATGGAGTCGTCCTGCTCGTCGTCTGTTCCACCGAATGAGACGAGGTCACTCGCTTCCGCAGAGGGACGCTGCTCAGGCCGAGAGAACAGGACGGGAGAGGGTTCCCTCGGAGGAGAGGGCGAGGCACGCGGGAGCTGGGCCGGCGTGAGCTCGCCTATCTCCTGGCGCTGGGTCGCTCTGCCCCGCTGTCTCTTCCTAGCCGGCTCGCGGGAGGAAGGAGACGGGAGGGCGCGAGCGGCGAGATCACCCTCTGTGAAGAAGGCGACCCGCGAGCGCAGGGAACTGAGACTCATGCACTCGCAGTGCGGGCATGAGTCCCCAGCGAGCGCGCCGTCTGCATGGGGCTTGCCCAGGCAAGCGACGCACTCGCTGTGACCATCACCGTCGTGCAGGGGGGCCCTGCACGTGCCACACGAGTGGCGGGGCATCTGAGAAGACGCCGTTGCCGTGAAAACGGCACTTGGGTGGCTCTTTTAGAGCGGCGAGGGCCGCGGAAGCTCTAGAAGCGGTGAAAACCGCTGAAATACGCTCTTTTAGAGCGGCGTTAAGCCGCGGTGAAGCTCTCAAGACGGCGCGCCGGATGGCGGCAGGGGACACACAGGAAGCGGCCGGGAGCGGGAAGCGGGAGGCGGCGACTCGGCGACGGCGCTGACGCTGCAGTCGGAGAGGGCGCCGGCGCTGTCCTCAGTCCGGCGAGTCCAGGCGAGTCCGCTGCGGGAGCCTCTTCAGACGGCGGCGAGAGCAGTCAGGAAGGAGGCGAGCTTCTCGGCTTCAGGCGGAGATCAGCGAGGAGATGATGAGGTCGTCGCTGAAGGAGAAAACACTGAAATCCTATGGCGAAACGCCTGCTTATATAGCCCTTAACCCCGCCCATTTCGGCGGGAATATTCGCGCGCTTTGTCGCCATAGGCCGCGCAGCTATGCCGTGCCGTCATTGGTTCAACAACTTGTCTATGAGTGAACCAATGACGGTGCAGTTACACTGCGTTATTGAAAAAGGCTTCAGCAGCGGGGAAAAAGGGAGACCTTTCCCCATACGCAGTACGAGTGAAGTATCGAAAGGGAACTAAAAGGCTGTGATAATGAAACTACCTGAACAAGTGTAACAGCTGGGCTATATTACTATGTAGTTACTATACTGCTGGGTTAAAATTAACTAAAAAATTGGTTGGCAATTAGCATCACTTTAACACACAATCTTACTAAAGTAACAACACAGGAGAAAAGTAAAAAAAATATGGATAAGTAAGAACATCCATGAAATAAACATATAGGCAAAAGTAAAAACTTTACAAACTAGAGTTTACGTGAAAATTGTCACTTCAAACTGGTGCTAAATATCACTAAGAAAAAATGTAATTTGCTGCAGTAGGAGAAGCCACTGTGGGTCTTTTTATCTCATGTGATAATTTACTTGCACCTCAGAGCATGTAAACTAAATGCAATAAACCCGGTCATGTTATCTTGTTTTCAGAACGCAGTCGTGTAAGACAGTTCTAATGAACGACAGACTTTGGCTAAGCCATTTCAGAATGACCAAAACAAGATTTCAGATGCTGAGCAACAAGATTGGCCCACTGGTTACTCCAGTTATGCCATCAGTAATATGTGCATCAAGGAATTTATTCTGTAAATGTTTTTCCAATTTATGTGGCAGGTTTTCTTATGGGATGAAAAATTATCCACTTTTTTATGCACATCTTGGTGTTTCCACCCAAAACGCACATAATAATAAGTGGATGGAAACATAACTAATGTCTCCAAGATTCATAACTAGAAAACTACTGGCGGTTGAGTTTTTGTCAGGGTTTGAGCTAAACTCTGCAGGACAGTGGCCGAAATTGAGAGTGAAAATGGAGAGGGGAAGAGTAAAAGCAATGACTTATTATTAATCTCATTGTATGAAAAAAAAAAAAAAAAAAAAAAAATTGGGGAAATGAAAGGACAATATGTTTTATGGCAAAAACTAGCTTATAAATGTTGTCACTGTTCATATATAGCTCATTTTAAACAATTTATCATGCAAAATTAATTGCTTGATAAAATCCAAAATTAAAATCAGAGAAAGTAAATGTGACGAGCAGGGCGGGCGAGAGCCGTGAGGGAGCGGCGCGAGGCCGGTGACGCGAGTGATAATGAGCGTCACCTGTGAGGCGTGCCGGCCTCGAGTCTCTCACGGAGGAGCTCCGGAGGCATAAAAGGAGGAGCGACTACAGTGAAGGATGAGAGAGGACCAGGCCTGGACTTTATTTTATGTTTTATTATGTTTGTGTGGCCGGCAGACGTCCGCAAGGGTCTGCCGGCATTACTTTCGTTTTGTTCTTTGTTTATTTTGAATTAAAGTTTTGTTGAACGTTCGCCGGTTCCCGCCTCCTTCTTCCCATATTTACGAACTGTGTTACAGTAAAATAATTAAATTTGCTAAAATATGTATAAAAAGATTCAGTAAATGTAAAAAGTAGCCTATAAAATATAGATTAAATAATTAAATATGCTCACACTACATATAAAGTAGTCTAGCAAAATAAATTAGATTAAGCAGAATAAATAAAATATAAATGGTTATTTGAAGGCACTTAGAATCCAGCAGCTGTCAACTTTGATTGGATGCAGGTGTAACGATTCCTGTCACTTCCCGGAATCCAATTCCCATAATCCTCCCTGCCTGTCACCTGCACACACTGTACACTAACCACGTTTTTTTTTTTTTTTTTTTTGAGCTGGAGATGTTTCTGGGAGCTAACAAACCTGACACTGTCCAACAGCGTCAAAAGCAGTTAAAGTTACCGCAGGAGGCTGCGTCTTTCTGCACTGGGCTCCACAGGTATGGTACTTTGGTGGCTTCAGTACCACCTCACAGGCAGCGAGAGGCATCTCATCAGCAAATACAAAGTAAATCAACTAATGATTAAAAAGAAGTGACTGAATAAATGATTGAAAAACATGTATTTTCCTGAGTTCTGACCTTAAGCCAAATGAGATGTTGCACTGGCATTGGCTAACCCAGAGATTTTCAACCCTGTTCCTTGGGACCCACTGCCCTGCAGAAACTTTGCAGGTCAGACCGCTGGGCTAACCTAAAGAAAACTTTAACATCAACACAACCTGGAAATATTGATTAACTAATGGGATAGTCCAAAATTGACCAAAAGTCGAATAATCAGCTACAGAAAAATGTTTGGTGGAGGTTTTTCTGCTGGAAGGAGGGTCTACATCTTACTACATTCAAACGTTCACTTAATTTCTCCACCATGCATTGTGACTTATATGGTATTTAACATAAATGCAAAAAGTACAACTGTCTGTTATAAGTTTAGTCAGATTGTGGAAATTAAGATCAGACCACATTGTATTAGTAACCAGTGCTGAAATCTACTCATCAACCTGTCCATCCTTCTTCTGCTGCCAGTCTTGTCTGGCCTGTTGAACTCTGGTTCTGTCCAATTCCTTGGTCCTTCCTTCTCGCCTAAGACCTCCGATCCCAACACTCCCCGTGGTCTGTCATCCCTCTGGCTCGATCAGGCTCCTTCGTCCCTCTGATTCCACCTTGGTCTGTCATCCCCCTGGCTCCACCACAGATTTCCGGGCATTTGGCTGTGCTTGGGCCCTACACCCTGGGGTTCTCCAGCTCATCCAGCTCTGCCTCATGGTTTTCAACTTCACCAGATCCGCTGTGGACTCTGGAGCAGTCTTTTCCTCCACCAGCATCATGATTGTCTTCTCTTCTGCCTCTATCTTCAAATTTCAAAAACCATGATAGAGGTCTGCACAGGCTTTCAACGGGCCTGAAGCTGGCCCGTACCCGAGAACATTACCTGACAAGTATTATTATAGTTTAACCCAAACCCGAAATCCGTTGATGTAGAAATATACCTGTATTCATGCTATCATAAGCCAAGACGGCTTTGTAAGACCCACACTGCACAGGAAGCGCACTAGCTAGAAGGGATTAAATCTTTGTTGGCCGAAGACCCAAGTTTGGTTTGAAGATGAAAAACATACCAAGCATAATGTTCGCTCACCATTCCTTATTTCTAACATGCACTCACCACATTCGGAGTGGTTTTGCGCTTGTCAGAGTAGAAACGAACGCTGATGCTCTCCATGTGTTTTTTTCTGTCATCTCCATGTGCATTCGTATGTAAAAAGATCTGAAAAAAGAAACCATGCATTTATCCACCCATAGACTCTCCTCTCGAAGAAATCAGGACAGAAGTGGTCGAAAGTGGACAAAAGAGACGGATTATATTACACCAGGTGTAAACGGTAAATGGGAAAAGCGTCTCCCTCGTCTGCTTGTGGTCTGATCAACCAAAACACATCTTAATACCAGGTGTAAACAGGGTCTTACATAAGAGTAGGGGGAAGCCCTGCCCATGACTGGTGATGATCCGCCCTATTAACCCTTTTCACATTTCTGAGTTTCTCAGAAGCAGATGTTGTTATATTTGGGTAAACATCTATACATGTGAATGAGATTGCAAAACGCAAGCTCATGCAAAAAGTTTCGCATTCTGCTGCATTACAAATTTCAAGTTTGAACTCTGAGCTGCGAATTTGTATCATGTGAAGACGTGACCAGTAGAAGATCGATACTTCATGGCGTGACCTCTTTGCTGAATTTAAAAAAGCATATTTTTTGCAGTAAAGTCAAGTAGATTGTATATTTTTATATTTTGAATGTATTACTATTTGTTACATTGTTGAATTCACATATATAAAAAAGACGTTGCAGAGCATGACGTCATATCACGACTGTTCACAATGAATTTCGCATGCTCAAAGTCTAGTGTAAATGCAGCTTAATTCAGTTTCGACTAGTCACAATTATAATTTAAGACCTCTGGATTGAACCTGCTGTTGTGTGATGTGAGACTGAATTTACTCAGCTCCTCCCCCACACCAGAGCCCCTCCCTGCCTAATGCTTAGTGCTAACTGCTAACAACAGTATTCTGCTTTTGTTGTCACTGAGAGAAAAGCTACTGGATAAATTATTTAAGAATTATTAAATGATATCTGGATGCGTTCATATTGTAAAAGGTCTCCAGCATGCATTTAGCCTAATAGCACTGTGATTTTAATTGAATCATGTTGCAAAACAGGCCAACTGGAGTGTAATGTTCAATAAAGACAGAGAACCGCAAACTGCTTGTCTGAATTTATTTATTATATATTTTAAAAAGACATGAGTGACGAACAATGAAATTATACACCAAAAATGTGAAAAACAGCACAAATAAACATGTGATGGACAAGAATAATGCTTCAGAATCAAGGCAGACTCATGCAGTCAAAAAGGGTGATGGCTGATTTTAAAAAGATTACAAGTTAATAAGTCTAACTTGCATTGATGACATTGATTAGTACATTACGTTATGCAGCCTATGTATTGTGCCTTCTGTGTTGATGCAGGCTTACTCGTGTCATAAGGTAATAAACCATAAGGTTGGAGTATTGTATTGAATTATAAAAAGAGATCAGTGTTGGTGATATTCTGCTGTGTTCAGTGATGAGGGCCAGTGTATTGAAAAATCTGATTGACATAGCCAGGGGCGTAAATTTCATCGGACAGTAGGGGGGGACAATAAACATAACATTTCTCAAGAGCAATTTTTGAAGGGGACACAAATAATACAGCCAAAGTTTTACTTATAAAGGATATATGCAGGGGTTAAATTGGGCCGGGGCTGTCCGGGGCTCGACATTAACGCTTAATTTCTTGAAGGGCCAAGAGAAAGAGAGCTTTACTTGTCCTGATTAAAACAACAAAAATAGTTAGGGAATCACCAAAACGCAAGCATGATTCTATTACATTTAGTGTAAGTGGCGATTGATAATGGATAATATAAATATTTAATAATAAATATTTTATTAATGAATGATTCAGCGTTTTGAACGAATCGGTTGAGTCAAGAATCAGTAATAGCCTATTCCAAAACACCTGCCTCATTCTTGAATGAATCAGTCGTTTGAATGAATGACTAGGACAGTCACTTGCCACCACCTACTGCCAGTTCAGTTTCATGTTTAAATTTTCCCAACATTTCTTATTTGTATATTCAAAAATATTTAAAGACTATCATAACATTATTTAATGCAGTTGTAATTTTTCAGTGTAAATTATTTAATTTGATTCATAACAGTCCTGCTTTATTTTTCTTATTGAATTTATTGATCAAATGTAAAAAAAAAAGAAAGAAATAAAAGATGAAGCATGTAATAAGATTAGGGGAAAAAATGCCCTTGGGGTAAATATCAATACCCTGTATTTTGTATTGATATGCTCTCCTTTAGGCCTACAGAAAGACTTTGTTATCAGATGTAGCTTTGCACACTGCCAACATCTAGAATGATTTTGATCTGCATTTTAGTGTTCATGTGTCGACTTATTTTTAGTTTGTCAGTTGATAAGAGTGTCGACTTATTTTTAGTTTGTCAGTTGATAAGATTTTGTAGGCTTTGCATACACATGTGCACTCCTCGAAAGCCTGAAACCTGTTAACTGTTGTTGGTGTGGGTGACATAGTATCCAACAAGCAATTGTAAACAAGCTACCAAACACGCTAGGTAACATTATAATTGCTAAAATAGCGGACTCACGGAAAAAAAATCATGTTATCATCTTGCTTTTTTTTTGTTATGACTAATTACTCAGCGTCGGCAGCATTAAGGCAAAAATAACCACTTCATCCGATGTTTTTGAATAAAATAGCCTAAACAGCCTACTTACTAGAGCTCCTCTCAACTACCGTCTGTCTTCTCTCCCGCCGGATTTCTACACGCACGAGTGTGACGTGCGCGGTGGACCAAACCACTGTGAGGCAAGGGAGAGGTGACTCAAAATGTTTCTAAACTTAAAACGTCTGTTTGCGTTTGTATTGCTTTACTTCTTACACAATTATTTTAAGGATATATCATTTATTTACAATACTTAGAGTGGTTTTTAATTATATTTTTTTGGGGGGACAGCACTCAGATAGGGGGGGTCATGTCCCCCCCGTCCCCCCCGCGATTTACGCCCCTGGACATAGCCTATCCATAATTAAATAGCAGATATCTCTAAATGAATTCCAATTCAAGATATCTACAATTGTAATTTTACTACTAGTAGGGTGATATCAGCTAAATTGGGCCACTTTTTGGTAAAACGCTTGGGACAATAATACAGTCCCATATATGCCTTTTCCATGTGTTTTTATGATTAATAATGACTGTTTTTAATAATTCTGTGTTAAAATTATGTAATAAAATATAATTATTTAGGCCCTACAGTTCTTGAAACATCAGCTGTGCCAACTTTTTTTTGCATGAGCATTTTCAGGTAAAATGGGCCAGTCACACTGCAAAGGGAAATAGTAATTTATCATCAATTTTAATTTTAAAACACAATTGCTTTTTCAGCCACATAACATTTAAACTACATTAAACAAACATATTCATATGAGCCATTAAAAAAAAACAAAAAAACACACACACACATTTTGGGTGCAAACCCACATGTTCAAATGTGCAATTAAAAAAGTATATTTTGGAACAGCATAGATCAGTGAACTGATGTCAGTGGTGTGTGTGTGTGTGTGTGTGTGTGTGTGTGTGTGTGTGTGTGTGTGTGTGTGTGTGTGTGTGCTTTTGTTTATATTACATTGTGGGGACCAAATGTCCCCATGATGTAATATAAACCTGAGTTCACCTACATTGTGGGGACCAGCCAGCGGTCCCCACAATGTAAATGGGTTTATAAATCATATAGAATGAGTTTTTGTGAAAAAGTAAAAGTTTGCACAGTTTCCTGTGAGGGTTAGGTTTAGGGGTAGGGGCAGGGTAGGGGGATAGAATGTACAGTTTGTTCAGTGTAAAATGCATTGAAGTCTATGGAAAGTCCCCACAATTCACAAAAACAAACATGTGTGTGTGTGTGTGTGTGTGTACAACACATTTAGAACAAAATGTGCAAATTCACTTTCAAAATTGATAACTGATTTTCACATTCAAAATTGAAAACTGATATCCCTAGTGCGTGTGTGTGATGAAAACATTTTTCAAATACAATCTTTGCAAATGAAACCATCATCATCATAGATACCATTCTCTTCACCACAGCTCTCATGAAACCAGGCAGAACATGGATCACTGTTATACTGTAGAAGGCATTGTTATTCATCTTATGAAATAGTACAGCATCTCTGGATCCAAAAACAAACATAAAAGTGGGACAACAGAGATCTATATTATAATTTTTAGTGTTAATTCAGTAAGAGATATCTCTAATTTAATTATCACTAGTAAGATTGTAATTTGAGATCTCTAGTTAGAATAATGCCAAGTACAAAAATCAATTATTGATATTGTTAATTACAATTTAAACTAGTCAAAACTTATTGTAGATATCAGAATATGTTTTCAAATTGGAAGTCAATGGAAGAATAGCATATGACTAGACAAAAACAGTAGTCAATCACATTTTAGATATCTTAATTCCAATATATTAGTCCAATAAATTATGACTATTACAGCCAGGGTTATGCTAAAACTGCTTGCCATAAGCCGCGACAGTCCGCCATTTCTGTTTCCTCGCTGTAGCAGCAGATACAATGTCTGTGCCAAAAAAACATTACAGATGTTCTGTTATTGGATGTATTGATGAACATAAGAGTATCCATAGACTCCAAGCATCCGAGCAACTGAGGACACAGTGGATGAATTTTATTTATGAAGGAAATGTGCCAGAGAAAGTGAGTAAAGTGTTATATATTTGCGCAAATCATTTTACGCCGGACTGCTTCACAAACAAAGGTCAGTTCAACGCTGGATTTGCAAAAAAGTTATGTCTGAAAGAAGGGTCAGTACCAACGGTTCGTGTTCTAACTTCATATCCAGAACAAGTAAGTATGGCACTTCATATTTTGTGAATGTTTCCACATTTCTATTATGAATGAGCTTGTTATAATGTAGTAAGGCTAATGTGGCTAAAGTTTCCATTATCTCTGACTGCATTCACAGATGTCGCTTTATCCCGAAAACGCTCACCGCATAAACGCACATTATGCACTTTATTTTTTTGTCGGTGTTTTTACAGACAAACACCGACAGACGTTTGTAAATTATAACCGTAATTAAACAAAACAATACCTGCTCTATCTCCATACAGCAAAACAAAACAATACCTGCTCTTATCTCTGTTCTTTAGCTCTGTAGGCATACTACAGTTCCCCCACAAGCACCTGTAACAATTTTTAGACTGAACAAGAATATTTTAGCATGTGCCGTCATGTTAATGAAGAACAAACAGTTTACAATTGCTCCGAAACAGCAGAGAGCGCAAAGTTCTGGGACGCTGAGTTTTGACACGTGAGAGAAGTATTCTTTCTCTGTGAGGTAGTGACCCTGGGTGCTTCACAATTCTTATTTGTGCATCCTCTTTTCCTTTCCTTGCTTCCTTTCCTCGCGTCTTAGCTCCACCCATGCAGGATGCGAGGGAAGGACGCAAGGAAAAGACAAGAGGACGGAGGAATTGAATCAAGTGAAATGATATCCTCGCTCCCTTTAGCGTCACTTCAAAGCGTCATCAGCTGCACTCAAGGGATCTACCCACATGTTGTTAAAGTTGATTTTTAAAAAAAATATATAATAAATATTAATGAAGCAAGATGCCCAGTTGAAATATATAAGATATACAGTTTATTTAATCTGTAAAAGTAAAGCATACATTTAAGTTATTGTGACGGATATAAAGGGGGAGGAGAATTTATGCGTGCGTAAGGTTTCTCGACAAGAAAGACTTTCGCAAAGGATGCACCTCTGTATCCTCACTCATGACTCCTCAGGAAGCCTCCTCGCTCCTTGCCTCCTCACGATGCAATTAGGGGGAATTGAGATGTCCTTCAAGTTGGCTGAGCTTGATCGGTTTCCGGGTCATAGGATGGAGGACAGAGGGGCGAGGAAACGAGGAGGGATATTGAGAAGCAGCCCCTGTCTTGTGTTGGCGGTTGCAGAAGTGAGCTCAAATGTTTTCTGCGAATAAATGTAGCTACAACCTTGATAATATTTATTCTTGCAAACTAATAATTTTGATGCAGTATTTGCAAGGGGTGGACACAGCAATGCAGCATGTATGACACAACATGCATGCATGACAGCTTTGGCCCAAGACAGAGTAGCAAATCAATATGTAAAATATGTATTTTAATTTTGTTTTAGAAATATTGAAACTTATTGCATCTCCATGACACAATGTTTTTTGTAGTAATAAGTCATAATGAGAAACTGACGTGGTGCACTGTGGCGTGCATCACATTTGCTTGCACCTCGTGTTCAAAACACTAGTCTGTACAACAAATTGTGATACAGGCAAATGTGATTCTGATTTTCTGCAACAGTTCACTAAATAAGTTATTATAAGAAAAAAATATTGTTTGTTTCACCTACAAAAATAATTCCAAACAGACAGCATACATATCCGGGCCTCATCAGGGCCAACTATGGCACATGTGGCTCAGTTCTGGCAGTGGCAAAGGTTATATGGTCATACTTGTCATATGGGCGATATGTGAGATGTGGCCCATGTGACCTTTACTGCTGCCAGAACTAGGCCATATGTGCCATAGTTGGCCCGGATATGTATGCTATTGCCAGCCACACTCAGGTTGAATCATTGAAATCATTCCATGCGGTATGTGGGCCAGAAGATATGGGAGATGTAGGCCACAACTGGGCCAGATGTCATTTGCTATCTGGGAGGAGTAAAACGTTTTTTAGCAACACTCAGTGGTGTTTTCTGAAATCGTTTGATAAAGTGATTAATTGACCCATTCATAAAGACAATAGTTGCATCCCAAATGACACACACTGTGCACTTATACACTACATTATTTAAATGCACTATGTACTCATCCATGTAGTGTATGAATTTTATAAGTTTTTGTTCATTCATTTGTTATTCAACATTGGAGTCTGATCCCCTCTCCACAACGTAATTAAAACTTTGACAGTTGAGTGCATGAAGTGTCCAACATTCCACACTTAGTTTTTTTCTGTTAATTTAGTGCATCATCCGGGTATTTAAAGTGCACTTTTGCACTACTCACACTATTTATACTTAAAAATGTCATAGAATAGTGCATAAATATGCAAATTGGGATGTACCTAATGAAATACAATGACTGAAAACTGGCAATAATATTGTAAATAAAATTTAAACTAGTGCTGTCAGTCGATTAAAAAAATTAACTAATTGCACATTTTTCTGTAATTAATCACGATTAATTGTGATAAAAACATTGTAGTTTTTAATCATTTTTATATTGTAGTAATTTCACAGTTGGGCTACTCTCCAAATAAATGTAGAAACAACTTAAGCTGCAGTCCATAAGTTTTGCCTCTTTGTTGTCATCTCTGTTTGAAACCTGCAATTGCAAATATTTGCAGAATTATCTTTACTTGGGTTGTGCATTGGCACGGCTCCTCAGTGCAGATGAATCTAATGTTTGCTGTCAGTCACCACATTATTGTGGATACTGTACTTCTTGGAAGTATGACCAAAATAAGAATTTTCACTGGAAAATGTCATCTGAACAAGTAGCCTATGTAACATGTCTGCCACTTTTGTTCTGATCAACTGAGGGGGGAAAAAAGCATTACAATAAATTGTGCTGCCAGTGGTGATTAAATCTAACAATCGCTTGGCTTGGATCACGTCAAACCACGCAAATTATTATTATTGTTATAATTTGTTCTCAAATTGTTAATGTTAACAACATCAGCTTTGCTTGACTGTGTATTTAGTGTGTATTAGCGTTATCTGTAGATACAATTTCTGTAGCCACTCCGCAGCCCGAAGACTTTTGCTTTTGACTACGGGTGAATCTCCAGATGTCACTGATGATTGTCATTTGGACCTTTCCGGATTACAATCCGCCATTAAAATGATACATTGAATTATTGCAGCTGCTGTGAGAAAAGGCTATAAATTATCCACCACCTGCAGCATCCTCACATGCCATATAGCCTACTAGCTGGGACTCCATCTTTATGTAAACAGACATAATGATGCAAAGACGAACGGCTGCATGCTCGAATTTCCTGTGGAAACCCACCAGTACCGCTCTTATTAGAAAACATTATTACAAGCTTATTATTCTGAGTAAGGAGATAGTTTTGAACAATGACTGGTTATGTACTTGCTCAAATTAAGCAGTCAGATTAAAATTGCACTAATGCAGAGAAAACCCTGTCAATTCACATAATGGATGCTGGCCAAAGAAGAGTATGCAAGGGTCAGGTTTAGTAATAGCAATGTACAGTCAATGCAAGGCAGCTGGTTTAGTGGTCTTTTGCCACCTCCCTGTGGTTCTGTTTGGTATCGTAGCTTGACTTGTGCTTATTTGTATTAAAATGCTCTAAATCTAAACAAATTATTTTTCTACACATCATTTTTTGGCAATATATCTCATACTAGTACTAGTACACTCTTAGAAGAGATTGAACCTTTGCAGTTCAAAACAGAACTTTAAAGTACAAATATGAACTTCTACCTATAATAAAGGTTCAAAGTTGAACCTATAGGTTCTATAATGATCCATTGATTATTTGGCACATGTTGTGCAGTTCATTTTAGAACCTTTGTTGTGGCAGAAGGGTTCAGATAAGGACCTGGTCTGTTGTCAAGGTTCCTTTATGAACCTTATAAGATGGACTGTAAAAATTTAACTTTTTGTTATTAGCTGGGGCCCTTGCTTTGCTTTTAGCCCCTGAACATACTGAACATGCACAAGAATTGAACTTTTTCATTTTTACAGATTCAAAAAATTGCCTTGAAGCACTTGAATAATTAAAGACATTCCATAATTGTTCACCTGTTAGTTTAAAAAGACATACAATTATAAGCAAAACTACAGCCCTGAAATACCTCCTGCTTTCAGGTTGATAAATACATCATTTTTTATAGAGAAGTCAATAAATTATAAATCAGTAAATCTTCAAAAAAAAAAGAATTTAACTGTAAATTGTAAAGTGAACTACAAACCTTTTCTCTAATTAGTTTGTTTTAATTATATATTATTCATTTCATTTCTTTCTTTTGTTTTATGAAGGTCTAGTCTATTGAAACATCAGTGTTATGTCTTTCCCCTCATAACACTCTTGGGTTATAACAATCAGGCCATTAATTAATTCCTCTTGGATTCTTATAGTAAAAATGCCATCCAAGAAATAGTATTAATAATAATAATAATAATAATTATATCAATTATTATTATTTTATTATTCATAACAACAGTAGGCCTACTGTTCTGATTACTTGCAGAAACAAAAATACAGTTAAATTTTTTCATTTTTTTTCATAGTAATAGTAATGTGTAGCCTATATCTATTATTATTATTATTAACAATGTATTTTTGTTTCCATAAATAATCAGATCACATAGTACTCAATAACATTTATTTAGGCTAACAGGCCTGCTGTCTATTAACAATTCATTAGCAATTTTATTTCACTTAAGTGGTGTAAATGTGTAAATAATCCATATTAAATTCATGCTATTTTCATTTTGTGAATTAAATAATTTTACTCTGTCTTCGTAAGACACGTAAATCACGGAATCTTCAATGGTCTGTCTCGCGCAAAAACCGTTTAAACCGTTACTTTGTTGCGCAAGACGTCAGCAGATGGACTAGACTAGAGGATCGACGGGAATATTTTAGGTAAGACAAAATAAAATGTCAAAATAGTTATAAACCTTCTTGATATCTGTGATAATATAATGAGTGTAGTGCCATAAGGTTGGAGCTCATTGCGACTCTTTTTATTGGCAGTAAGATCGCAAATTTGATTGGATTCAGAACTTTTAAAAAAGGTAGGCCTAAGCAAATTTGTTATTTGTTATAACTTGTGTTATTTGTTATATTTGTTTGTTTTTATCTCTTTCTTTATTCTCTTTTATCTCTAAGAGTGTTTATGATTCGTTGGCTATATGGATATAACTGTCTGCAGGCCTTTAGATACAATCTTTTTAATTATCAACATCAGTGGTTCTCAACTAAAATTCATTACTAATTCTTGCTAATTTACTTTATTCAGTTTCCTTTTAAGTTTTAGTTAAAATAAAGAAATGTATAAAACCAAAAAGATTTAAAACTCCCTAGGGTTATTTTTGCGCAATTGTGCAGGGAAAACTACCCCATAGCGCCATCTAACGTCCAAGCATACCAGTATAACCGCTTTGAACGCAGGAAACTTGAGCGCATTGACATTTATCGTGGCAAGTTTACTGACGACTTCAGAGACTGAACATTATATTTTTTATGTTTACAAAGGTAAACATGTTAATATATGCAGCTGTTGTTTTTATGAACGTCAAAGTAACTGAAAATATAAAAAATTGGTTAATGATAAAGTAAAATCCTATGACTTAACACCATAGCCTATATATTATATATATATATAAAACCAAGCAGATCTGGGGCACCATTGACTTCCGTATAGGAATAAAATAATACTATGGTGGTTAATGGTGCCCCAGATCTCTTATTAACATTCTTCAAAATATCTTTCTTTGTGTTCAGCAGAATAAAGAAATTCATACAGGTTTGGAACAACTCGAGGTCGAGTAAATGATGACAGAATTTTTATTTTCGAGTTCACTGTCCCTTTTAAAAAAGAAAATGTAAATACTATAAGCTCAAAAGAGTACACAGCTTTGAGAATTTGCAGTCTCGTCACAAAAATCAGTACAAACATATAGGCTTCCAGCACCTACAAGTGCTTGGACCCCTAACTAAAGGTTGAGAACCACTGCTATATAACTCCATATAATGTTTCACTGCTATATAACATTTCCTCTATCCATAGATTTTGATCACGATTAATTGTTTATCCCCATATCAAAGAAATCTTATATGATATCAACACATTGTTCTCTAAATTTTAACACTTTTCTGTATACAGACTGAAACAAAGATGGGCACAGAGGTGATTCAGTGGACAATCCAAGATGTGGCTAATTGGTTGACTGCAAACAGTTTCCAGGAATTTATCCCTACATTTCAAGGTTAATCTTACAGAAATGCCCACTCTCTTTAACTGTCCACTATGCAGCAAACAAACATTCTCCCTAATTAAACAGATTCGACATATTGGCCTTTATCATCAAAATGAACCAAAATTTGAATTCACATGTGGATTGAACGGTTGTGGCAAAGTCAACAAAACCTTTAGTTCCTATAGATCACATACTTATCGCAAACATAGAGACCTTCTTTCATTGGTCAGTGAAGAAGGGGAAGTTTGTGATGATGAGCGCTGTAACTCAGAGGAACATACGGAGGACTTTCATGGTCTTGACGAGGAGTTGCCTAACACTAATGTGGAGGACATTGCTAACTGCAGAGAGTTTAGAACAGAAGATTTACTTGCAAACCTCAAGCGCAATCTTTGTCTTTTCATTTTGAAATTAAGAGAGAAGCACTGTATTGCTGCCACAGTTCAGTTCAGTATTGTGGAGAACCTGCGAGTCATCTTTCAGGAGTTCACCACTCATTATGCTGAGATTATAAGATTTCATCTTCAACAACAACATCAAATTGATACTGATGCTGATGACGATTTATCTGAACTACTTAATAAGCAAAATGTGTTTGATGAATGCCTTCGACAGATCAGTAGTGAATGGATGCTTGAGCACTATTGTGAAGATGAACTTGAATACATTGCACCTGTACAAATTCCGCTGGATCAAACAGAACATGGTGCACATTTCCAGTACATACCTCTCAAGGCTCTGCTAAGAAAGGTTGCTCAGAATGAGGATGTGTGGGCAATGCTTAACCAAGAGAAAACACCCAAACATCAGGATGTTATGGAGGACTACACTGATGGAGACCAGTTCAAAAGTTGTGTGCTTTCTTCCTTTCCGAATGTACGTCTACATTTCTACATCGATGAATTTGAGATTGTTAACCCTTTAGGCTCTAAAAAGGGAAAACATAAACTGACAGCTGTGTATTTTAAACTTGGAAACATTGATAAGAAATATACATCAAAACTTGAGAATATTTACCTTTCATCATTAATCAGACATCGGTATATTGAAGAAGATCTTACCAACTATAACAATCTGTTTCAGCCTTTGATTGAAGAAGTGATATGTCTTGAGACAGAGGGAGTGACTCTGTCATGTAATGGGGAAAGCAGAAGATTCTATGGCACAGTAGTCACCATCTCAGCTGACAATCTTTCAGCTCATTCTTTGATTGGGCTGAAAAGAAATTTTTCACATGGGAGAATATGTCGTTTTTGCATGGCCACAAAAGAAGACATCACTACCAAATTCAAAGAAGAGGACTTCACTCTAAGAGACAGTGTTAACTACAGATATCACCTACAGGCTGTCTGTGAAAATCCTGATAATGGGTCTGTTTATGGTGTGCAGAGAGAGTGCTGTTTCTCATCTCTTAACCATGCTCCTACAGTGATAACTCACTTGTTTCCACCTGATGTGATGCACGATATTTTGCAGGGAGTTATTCCTAATGCTCTCAGATGGATTCTTCATCAGTTAATCCAGGATAAACACTTCACCCTAGATCAACTAAACTTTGAAATTGAAAATTTATCATATTCTGTAAATGACAAAACATCTAAGCCACAAATCTTGACGGAAAGAATGTTACGAAGAAAAGGTCAACTCTCTGGTAAAGCTTCAGAAACCTGGACATTGTTTCGACTACTACCACTAATGGTCGGATCTTATGTACCTCCAAACAAGTATTGGAACTGCTACATTTTACTGCGCGAAGTGGTAGATTTGATCATGGCCCCAGTGGTTAGAAGATCTTGGATACCCTATCTTGAGGAGAAAATCACAGAGTTTTTGGCAACATTTCATGAACTCTTCCCTGATGGTGTCATTCCAAAAATGCATTTTTTAGTGCACTATCCTTCACTTATGCTGAAATATGGGCCATTAATTCATTTGTCTTGTATGCGGTTTGAGGCAAAACATCAGTATTTCAAGAAAGTGTCTACTGTTGTTTGCAACTTCAAGAACATCACCAAATCACTTGCTAGAAGGCATCAGCTGAGACAGTGCTGGGAGCAAGCTCAGAAGAAAAGCATTGGATATGAAGTGTGCCATGCCTCAGGAGCTTGTGATGTACCATCAAACACCCTGCCTTCTTTAGTATTGGCCACACTGGAATCACAGATTGGAAGACCTCTGTCAAATGAAGTCCTACAAAAAACAAATTCCATCACAGTTAACAATACAGCTTATAAAACTGGAGAATGCAAAGTGATTGACACTGTACACACTGAAGAGATTCCATTATTTCTCAAGATCAAAGCAATATATGGACACAGTGGTTCATGGTACATGTTTGGAAAAATACTCATTCCATTCAAATTTGACAGTCATCTCCATGCATACAAAGTTACCGAAACATCTTGGTGTGCCCTTGAAGTAGGGAAAGAGTTAGCTTTCCATGGACTGGACACTTATAAAAACCTGGAAGGAACTCTTTTGATCCCCTTGCGACATTGGATTACTAAATATTAGAATGTGTATGTGCATTTATACACAATTCCTAATGCAGTTTGGTGGAAAATGTTGTACTCCTATTGACTCTTCTTGTTTTTACAGAGAATGAAATTGATGGGGACACTTTTGTGAACCTAACTGAAAATATGATATCAAAAATATTTCCGAAAATGAAGGATCAAGTTAGATTTATAAGATTACAACAAAGCCTAAAGACGGAGATGCCCTCTAAGACCACACACACCAATCATGAGTAAGTATGTTACATCTATATTTTAAGTACAAAGTATGTAGACAAGCCCTACTAATTTCTCAGTACAAGATTTTCAGACACAACCAATGAGGTTTAATCCCAGTATATATATGCATTACTACCAAATCAAATCTTTACAATATCAAAAAAAAAAAAAAAAAAAACCTATTTTGGTGTATGTAACATGCACCTCGCTGTAACATTGTCACAGATTCAACCAACACACCCTCAGCACCAGGTCCTTCAGCTCTTCCCACTCATTCCCAATCACTGAGAACTGAACTGCCACACCTGTTACACCCTCATGAAGCACCACCTATAAGCACACTGTTGTGAAACATTGCGAACACATAAAATTTTACAACTGAAGAAATATCTTATTTGTACATTTAATATTGTACCAGATAATGCTGGTTAGACTGAATAATTAAACACTTACAGTGTGCAATGATGCACACAGTGGAATTCACCATACAATCTCAACATGCTCCAATCACACAACATTGTCCAACCATACAGTCTCAATCTGAGCAATATGCCGAAGATACAGTTGGTTGACAGTAACCCACTTTGACTCAATTATTTTCAAAAATGCACACCACATTTCTACCTTCTTCTTTACATTGCCATATCAAATCGTGTGTTAGTTTCCCCAAACGAGATTTCAGAGATTGAACCATGCCTGCTCGGTAGACGCAACACTTGAACAGAATGCTATACAACTATTATAATGTAATAAATCAGCTTAAACATGACCTTTTGCATACCAACGCTTTAATAAAGAACTGTTACTTTTACCTTTGTGTCTCCTCTCCTGTGTTGTGATAAACACTTCTCTGAAATCTTTTTTCTGTAGGACTTCAGTTGATATTTCACATGGCCCAATATTAAAACACAACATTGCCCAAACAGTGTGGCCAGCAAATTATCAGCTGCCCAAATTTCCATTGGCAATACAAAAAAAACTTGATGAGGAGAGCAGAGATTTTTTTTCTTCAACAGGACGGAACAAATGGAGATCGAAAGTAATTCAAACTCTGTTTGATCAGATGTGCACATATACATGGTAATTGTATAGCATAATTAATAGCATAATTTTAATAGCTTAACTTTAGAGCATGATTGAGGCCCATTTTTTTCTCTCTTTTTTTCCCCAGGTATCCAACAAGTGAACAGTACAACAAGGTGTGTTCAGCCCTGGTTGCAAAGTACCAATTCTTGAGAGACAGGACAGGAAGGGGATATGTAAGAACATGACAAGATTTTTTCAATTTTATAAACCCTTAAATACTTCCTTGATATTGTTACGGTGTAGTGTAGTAGAGATGATGCATTACACGGATATCCACAACAACGGTTCTTTTACTGAACAAAAGGAGCAAACATAACACCATCACACATTAGATTAACAATAAGGACAGACAAGGAGTGAAGGGAGTGAGTCCATTATAAAGGGAGTGCTGATGAAGAAGTCCAGGTGCAGGTGATCCGTGATGATGAGGAGAAGACGAGGGAAGTGAGTGCAGGTGTGGAAACACGAGGATCATGGAAAATGGAGTCCTGGAGACGAGGGAACTGTGACAGTACCTCCCCCGCCTGGTAGGCGCGTCCTCGCGCCGTAGATAGAACAACCGGGAGGGGGGTGGGCGCCCTGGACACTGAGGTTTCCAGGGCGGATCAGAGGCTGTGGACAGCCATGGAGGGTCAGAGGCTGTGGGCGGCCCTGCTGACCCCGAAACCCCGCCCAGGAGATCCCCACCCACAGGTACTGGGGCCCCCCCCCAAAAAATACTTGGGGAGTTTTAGGAGGGCCTTCAGTGGGCTCTTGACAGGCTGGGGCTGCAGATTCGGCGGAGGCTGAAGATGCAGGCTCGGCGGCGGCTGGAGCAGAGCCCAATGAGACAATCCGCTGCTGACATTGGTGTGGGAGGCACGGGAGGAGCAGGAGCCTCAGCGAGGAGGAAAGGCAAATCCATTTTCATTGTGGATTTCCGGCAGTTAGGTCTGTCCTTCTGTTACGGTGTAGTGTAGTAGAGATGAGGCAATACATGGATAGCCACAATAACAGTTCTTTTACTGAACAAAGGAGCAAACATAACACCATCACACATTAGATTAACAATAAGGACAGACAAGGAGTGAAGGGAGTGAGTCCATTATAAAGGGAGTGCTGATGAAGAAGTCCAGGTGCAGGTGATCCGTGATGATGAGGAGAAGACGAGGGAAGTGAGTGCAGGGGTGGAAACACGAGGATCATGGGAAATGGAGTCCTGGAGACGAGGGAACTGTGACAGATATTATCTTGAAGGTGATACATGTTTAATTAATAGTGTTATTTTTCCATTTAAGGAGTCATGGCATGAGGTTCTAAAGAACAAGTTCAAAAAAGAAAGATCACCCTTGGTTGATATTGAGGAGATTAACAGTATTCGAAGCAGATTTAGCAGAGTAAAGAAGCATGCTCCAAGCATCCAAGCATCTGACACCAAGAAGGCAACTAATAAAGAAGTAAGCCAAATGATATGACACCTTAATGGATATTTACAGTAATGGATATCTTTATTTCTTATTTTTATTGTTTTTTTGTTTTTTTAGACCGAGGATCTATCTGTAATCCAAGACATGTCCCAAAAGAGACAAAGGTCTGAAGAGGTAAGTAGATTCATCTTCAGGATTTAAGAATAGGTCAAAGTATACTGTTATAAAATAAGTGCATGTGTTTTTGTGAATAGAGTGTATCAGGAGAAGATAAATACAGCATAGGGATCCACTTGGAGAAAATAAGAACAGAATGCTTGAAGAAGACACCAAATATCCGCCTTTTACAAGACTGCATGGAACGGACAAGGAATGAGAGAGCAGACTACATGAAAAATCACTCCACAAAAGAAATACTGTTACGATATCCAGCCCTTAAAATCCCCTCAGTTGTGAGTAGAATTGTATTCCAAATTATGACTTCAAAGCAATGAATATTTGAACTTTTTTTTTTAATATGTATATTTTTTAATAGCTTGTATATGAGTTTGAAAGCATACTTGATGGAAACATTGAAAACAACATCCTGAAAAATCTGGACCTGGTGGCACAGAAAGTTATTAATGAGTGCCAGAGAAGAGAAGTTGGAGTGGAAATTTGTGCTGAGTTGGGCGAAGCAAAAAAACTTATGTTGATTTGGCACACAAAGGTAATGCATAGAATGAAAATGTAATTAATCTCTGTTTTATGGATAATAAATATACAATTCACAATTAACACTAACATATAGTATAATATTCATGGATATTTTCACAATTTTACATTTAAGGTCTCTCAATGACTGCTGCTATCCTGCTGCTTCCACTTTTATTCAAGGAGAATCCGAGATCTCTATATCTTATCAATGAGGTATAGTAAACTTATAAAATTTGTTTTTTAGCGCCTTCTTTTTAAATGTGTGCAAGTTCCACTATAGAGTGGTGCAGGTATGACATCAAAACCCCAAAAGATTTTCCAATGGGATTTTATATTGTTTTTTTTATTATTATTATTATTATTATTTATTACTAAAATAGAGCCTGTGGTAAACATAACTTGACGACATTGACATTTTGTCACCTATACCGAAAATGTGAATTTTGAAGCAACATTTTTGGAAAAGTATGTTTCTAAGTTACTATATGAAACAGTGTGCATGTGTAATTTACAATGCAGAAAAAACGTCAAAGTATCTTCACGTTTGAGTCACCATGTTTACCACAGGCTTTATTTTACTCATATGTGAATGTGACCCTGTACCACAATACCAGTCATAAGGGTCCATTTTTTGAAATTGAGATCTGAAAGCTGAATAAATAATCTGTCCATTGATGTATGGTTTGTAGGATAGGACAATATTTGTCCGGGATACAACTATTTGAAAATCTGGAATCTGAGGGTGCAAAAAAATTAAAATATTGAGAAAATCATCTTTAAAGTTGTCCAAATGAAGTCTAGCAATGTATATCTACTCACAAAAATAAATTTTTGATATATTTACAGTAGGAAATTTGCAAAATATCTTCATGGAACATGATCTTTACTTAAAATCCTAATGATTTTTGGCATAAAAGAAAAATCGATCATTTTGACCCATACAATGTATTGTTGGCTATTGCTACAAACATACCCCTGTGGCTTATGTTTGATCCAGGGTCACATATTTTGAAAACCCCCCTTATAAAATTACTATTCTGGGTTCTGATGTCATACCTGCACCACTCTATATCAGCAGCAACAACATGGAGGGAATAAATGATGGCAGAATTTTGGGGGAACCTTTCCTTTAATGGCAAATTTCTTTATAATTTAAATTTATAATTATATTTTTCTCACTGAGATCCACTTATAATAGGATTCTTGCCACCAAAACATTCATTATTAGTTTTATGACTATATTTTGACAAAAAAACATCCTAACATTTGCCAAATTTTGCGAGTTATAATTTTTTTTAAATGTTTGGAAAAAATAATAATCATGAATGGTATTTTAACTGCTATATATCATTATACCTTACATTATCTGTTCTTTGTTTAGGAACCCCGTACACCCAACCCTGTGCTGTACATAAAGGGAAGTGCCTTGGATGATGAGTCTCTTCTAGAAATATTGATGGAAGGGGAGAAGGTCTGTGAAGTGGATGATCTGACCATGGCTCTTGTTGTTCTGATGGCAATACACTTCATATTCAACATAGAATATGCTGCAAAGATGAGAAACACCCTGAAATTTGTTGAAAGGTTTTTAATGTGCCATTTCGCAGAAACCAAAATACCACCCACAGTGATTAAAATGGCCAATTTTTTGTTTGATTAAATGTACATATTTGAGTGTGTGTATGGGTGGGTGTAAATTCATGATGTAAATACCTGGAATTGGTTGTTGTGAACATTAATTTCTTTCCAAAATATTCTAAATATATATAAATATATAACCAAAATACCACCCACAGTGATTAAAATGGCCATTTTTTGTTTGATTAAATGTACGTGTGTGGGGGTGGTGGGGGGGGGGGGGGGCGGTGGGGGGATAAATTCATGATGTAAATACCTGGAATGGGTTGTTGTGAACATTAATTTCTTTCCAAAATATTCTAAATATATATAAATATATAACCAAAATACCACCCACAGTTGGCCAGTTTTTTGTTTGACTGAATGTATTGTGGGGAAATGGGTTAATAATATTTTTCCCCCTAAATATTGTGAATAATCAGTTTTTTCATGAAAGAGAAAATTCTATATTAGTTTCAATAAGCCTTAATTTGTACTTTGTGTCCTGTGCTCAAATTTGTATATGCCTTTATGAAATAAATAATTCATGAAGAATAATAGGTTGTGTCTGTGTTGTGAATTGGGATTAAAGTAGTAATGTATAATATTAATAATAATAATAATAATAATGATGATGATGATGATGATGTCTAAAAAGGTTCAAAATGGAACCAATGCTGGGCATTAATGCACCTTTTAGGGAAGGTTCCAATTTGAACCTTTTCAAAAAGGTTCAAAAATGAACCTTTAAGGTTCCCCCACAGTTGCAATATCCAGGAACCTCAAAAGGTTCATTTTTGAACCTTTCCTTCTTAGAGTGTATGTCATGCAACACTACTATCATTTGTAACTGTTTATTTATTCAGATTTTATTACTGATTGTTTACTAATTCAATTCAAACTTTGAAATCAAGCTTGTGCTGTGTGGAAGCTTTTGCAACAAAATTACCTCATTGTCAAAAAACACATACATTGAGTGAGCAAACATTTAGATGAGTTATTGTAAAAAGATCATGTCTCATCTGTGACTTTGATTAAACCACTTGATTCATATGGATTACTGTCACATGTGACACTTTTTGAATCTTGAAAATATTGATTTAATATAATTTAAATTGATAGACAATATAAATGGATAGACAAAAAATTATGATATAATACTAAAAAAAAAAAAAAAAACCCATCTAAACTGCATTATATATGGTATCAAACATAGATATTTTCCAAGGTATCGTATGGAAGTTAAAAATTCCAGTGTCATGTATAAAATCATTATCACATTTCCAATAGTGCGGATATTAAGGAACAAAATGTTAGTTTTGTGATATGTGACCCTGGACCACAAAACCAGTAAATTTTTTGAAATTGAGATTTATACATCATCTGAAAGTTGAATAAATAGGCTTTCCATTGATGTATGGTTTGTTAGGATAGGACAATATTTGGTCGAGATACAAGTATTTGCAAATCTGGAATCTGAGGGTGCAGAAAATCACCTTTAAAGTTGTCCAAATGAAGTCCTTAGCAATGCATATCCACTCACAAAAATAATATATAATATATATAATAATATATAATATACAGCTATGGAAAAAATTAAGAGACCACTTAACATTGATTTCTGAACTTGGAGTGGTCTCTTAATTTTTTCCATAGCTGTGTATATATATATATATATATATATATATATATATATATATATATATATATATATATATATATATATATATATAAAAATACATTTTTTTGATATATTTATGGTATGATCTTTACTTAATATACTAATGATCTTTGGCATAAAAGAAAAATCGATAATTTTGACCCATACAATGTATTGTTGGCTATTGTTACAAGTATACCTGTGCGACTTATGAATGGTTTTGTGGTCCAGGGTCACATATTGCTTATAGCTAGCATGAAGCAGATGTTGTGATATATTTTTCTTCCCTATATACTGTATGTCCAAATAGAAAGGCTTCTCAAACATAAACAAATGTAGGGCGATGTTTGATTTTGTCCATGGGGAATTTATTAGAAGTTTTTGGTTTGCTATTGGTTGATCTCATGTGAGTGACGGGTTGCCCCGCCCTCACACCAGTAAACGCATCATCATTAGAGATGTCGCTGCAAGAGGGAGGGGAAGTTATTTTTGATTATGAGGCACATCCTCATTATTTAAAAAATAATGATGTGCACAAATAAATAATTTATGATAAATACCTCAATTTTCTATAAAAAAATAAGATTGTCCATTTTGATTTCATAGTGACTAAGTATATTACATAGACAAAAACACATTCAAGAGCATTTTTGCACCCATACCTTGAATTTTGAGGGCATCTTAACTTTCTATTATATTCTAATAGGACTCTCAAAACGTGTTTTGTTTGTTGCAAAGTGTGTGACTTACTTGATAATGTCAGCTTTCACCTTGTTAAAACAACAATTACCATATTATAGTAGAAGATGCAAATTGCACACCCCCTAGGTTACTGTTACTTAATAATAGCTCTTCTTTTTGTATCCAGTGTCAGACACAGTGGTTTCATTTAAGATTTAAAATGTATTTCACTTGTTGAATCATTGAATGAATAAAGTTGAAGTGGAATTAATTGTATGAAGTAATCTATAGAGTAATCTATTTTTTTTTTTTTTTCAGATCAATCAAGCAAGCAAGCAATCAAGCAATCACTGCTCACACCTTCATACAAGCCATTCACAACTAAATGCTGTTGTGAAGATGGAGATTATTAAGGGAGACAATGATGATATCAGAAATTCAGAAGCATGCAGAGTGAAAGATGAAGATACTGAGGAACAAATAGGTTGGTGTCTGTTCTTGATTCTTCATTAATTACTGTTGAAAAACATGAATGAAACACATTTCCTGACAGATTTAACAGAATTGTAGACAGCTGTTAAAGATTCATAGAAGCGTGTTTGAAAATCACAACTAAAAATGTATATTTTTATTATAGACTTGATGAAAGTGCAAGAGGAAAGTGAAGAACTGAATGAAATGCAGAAGAAACATCAGATTCAGGATTCAGATTCAGAAGCCAAAAAGTCTTTTACCTGCCCTCAATGTGGAAAGAGCTTCACGTGTAATTCAAGCTTTATTATTCACACAAGATGTCACACTGGTGAGAAGCCATTCACATGCCCTCAGTGTGGAAAGAGTTTCCAAAATAAAGGAAACCTTAGTAGTCACATGCAAATTCACACTGAAGAGAAGCCGTTCACATGTGATCAGTGTGGAAAGAGTTTCAAATGGTCAAATAGTCTCAGAGTTCATAAGCTCATTCACTCTGGAGAAAAGCCATTTGATTGTAAACAGTGTGATAAGAATTTTTTTAAGGAATCGGACCTAAAGGGCCACATGAAAGTTCACACAAAAGAAAAGCCTTACTTGTGTTCTGTTTGTGGAAAGGCATTTTCATGGCTGGGACGCTTTAAAGATCATGAGAAAATACACGCTGGTGTGAAAGAGTATTTGTGCTCCGATTGTGGTAAAGCCTTTACTACAGCCACTCAGTTAAAAGTGCACCAAAGGATCCACACCGGAGAAAAACCTTACAAGTGTTCATATTGTGAAAAGAGTTTCAAGCAGTTAGGAGGCCTGCAAGGACATGAGAGAATTCACACTGGAGAGAAGCCATATCAATGCCATCAATGTGGAAAGAGATTCATCTGTTTCAGAACTACACAGATTCACAGAAGGAAGCATTGCCCAAAATTAAATGGAATGTCTGCACATTTATAAAGCTTTTTTTAAATTATTATAATTTAGTATTATTTGGGAGGGGGTGTTATAGATGTGGGAAATGTTTCATTGGTGTTTTCTTAATACCTCTGTATAATGCTGAATAAAGTTTATAATAAAGTATGTTTATAAGTGCAGTGCTGCTTTGTGTCAGGGGTAACTGCTCTATTTCTGCTGTTCCATAAGCATCACTGAGTGTCAGTGAATTTTCATTCAGTCCATCTGCTGTTTTTTTCCTAAACAAAAAAAAAAAAAAAAAAAAATATATATATATATATATATATATATATATATATATATATATATATATATATATATTATATTATATTATATGATCATGCCTTTGCTTAAATGGTTCAACGGCAGAAATGTGAATCATATTTTCATGGTCATATGATGTTACAATCACTTTAAAAGAAGCTGGCTTAAACACAACCCAATTTGGGTAATTTTGACGACACAGTTTGACGACTACTTTTTCGAGAACTGATTGTTTACCATCTAATCTACCCAGGCCTTAATATGTGGCCTTGTTAGGAGATGTGACTGGTCATAATGATTTGGCTCAAGTGTATAATCTATTCCTCCATCTGGTTATCTATTTTAAATTCAGCATGGTGGGTTCATGTGCATTTGGTTTACATTAGGAGATGTCTTTATGAAGTGTGCTGTATATGTAATATCTGGCACTATGAATTGTGCCAGATATTACATAAACACTTGTGAATTTTAAATGTGTACTAGGTTATTATTTTGTGTGCACTTTATAATGAAATAGGATAACCACTGTAAGCTATTTAATTGAGGTTACAAAGTATAAGGGTGCTTTCACACCTGCCTCATTTAGTTCGGTTGAATCGTACCAGAGTTCGTTTGCCCCTTTGGTGCGGTTCGTTTGGGCAGGTGTGAAAGCAGCAATCGCACTCGGGTGCGCACCAAAAGCGGACCAAACAAGCGTACCGAGACCTGCTTGAAGAGGTGGTCTCGGTACGCTTTCAAACGAACTCTGGAGCGGTTCGCTTGAGATGTGAAAGCAATCGACCCAGTTAACGGACCAACGAACCAAATTATATCATTTTACGGAAAATATGATATAAAAATCAGTAATGTCTGACTCTGTGAGTGAGCACATTATTTACATTATCTGAAAGCCAACGATCGCCTCTGGTGTGTAATTACACTTCTCCGTGCGAGAATGCTGTCCCGACGAAGTCTCAATTCCCGCTCTGCTTCATTATAAAATTCAAATGGTCTCCCTCGACAGACACACGGACAACAGGTCGCCTACTAGACAGCGCTGGGAAATCCAGAGATGGAGAGAGAGAAAGAGCGCGCGTTTGAATTTGCCGCAGCAAATATGAATTAACTGCGGGAGAGAGCTACATTTATAAAGTGTTTGTGTGTGTCTCGACAGTTACAAATAAAGCCACAATAAACTCATGGAGCGAACTTGTCAATCATTATTTTGATGGATGACGCAGAGAAAATTCTGACCAATAAGAGGACAGTTTTACTCCCATGTGACTTACCTTAACGCATTTTGGTACGCTTTGAAATTGCCATGTGAAAGCGAACCGAACCAAGAAAAAAAAGCAACATTGTAACAAATTTAGTCCCTGTTTCGGAACAAAACAAGCGATCCATAGGTGTGAAAACACCCTAAGTGCCGCTGAGCTGCTATTATTGTTAATGAAGTCTATTTTTGGTACACCTGCTCTAAGGGTGCTTTCACACCTGCATCATTTAGTTCGGTTGAATCGTACCAGAGTTCGTTTGCCCCTTTGGTGCGGTTCGTTTGGGCAGGTGGGAAAGCAGCAATCGCACTCGGGTGCGCACCAAAAGCGGAACAAACAAGCTTACCGAGACCTGCTTGAAGAGGTGGTCTCGGTACGCTTTCAAACGAACTCTGGAGCGGTTTGCTTGAGATGTGAAAGCAATCGACCCAGTTAACGGACCAACGAACCAAATTATATCATTTTCATAACGGAAAATATGATACAAAAATCAGTAATGTCTGATTCTGTGAGTGAGCACATTATTTACAATATCTGAAAGCCAATGAGCGCCTCTGGTGTGTACTAATTACACTTCTCCGTGCGAGAATGCTGTCCCGACGAAGTCTCAATTCCCGCCCTGCTTCATTGTAAAATTCAAATGGTCTCTCTCGACAGACACATGGACAACAGGTCGCCTACTAGACAGCGCTGGGAAATCCAGAGATGGAGAGAGAGAGAAAGAGCGCGGGTTTGAATTTGCTGCAGCAAATATGAATTAACTGTGGGAGAGACGGCTACATTTATAAAGTGTTTGTGTGTGTCTCGACAGTTACAAATAAAGCCACAATAAGCTCATGGAGCTAGCTTGTCAATCATTATTTTGATGGATGACGCAGCGAAAACTCTGACCAATAAGAGGACAGTTGTACTCGCATGTGACTTGCCTGAATGCATTTTGGTACGCTTTGAAATGTTGCCATGTGAAAGCGAAACGAACCAAGAAGAAAATGCAACATTGTAACAAATTTAGTCCCTGTTTCGGAACAAAACAAGTGATCCATAGGTGTGAAAACACCCTAAAGCCCATGATAAACAAAGCTCACAAGTGCCCCTTAGTGGTGGCTGCAGTTAATTGCACTGGTGGCGGTGGTGGGACTGAAACAGTAGGCTTGTTTGAGATGCGCCTAGCCTCGCCTTAAGTTCAGCCGAGAGTAGGCGGCTGCAGTGAGGGGAGGAGTGAAAAAAGTGCAGGCAAGATGGCAATTCTCCGTTGTCGGAGTGCATCAGACACCTGCGAGATCAAATATCGCGGGATTCACACTCGTGCGCTGTGTTGCTGATAAACTGGATGTAATTAACGTTCTGTTGCTTTTAAATTAAAATAAACATAATGAACAATACACCCAAAGTACTTGATATTTATTTCCATTCGAAGGATGTGTGTATCAATCATTTTTATTTTAATTACAGACATGTCTTTATATATTTTTATAAATATGATAACAATCACATAACCCACAGAGAGATCGCACTCTCAGAGACTTTTGGAATATTCACACATAATTTATACGCATAAAATCATGGTATTAGTGTTTCAAAATCAAACATTTTAAAAGAGATCAATACATCACGGTTGTTTAAACCAATAAGCTTTAAGCTGTGTCGTCATCAAGTCGTTTCCCATCCTGCTTTTGGTCAGCGCAGTCGGTGGAGAGCAACTGCGCTCGACTGCAGAATCCGATGAGGCCGCCTCGCCCTCGCGAGAGGTTTTTAACATACATCAGCATGACATCAGAGCAAGGCGGACCACCCTCGGACACATTTCTAACCGGCATGCATCTCGCGGTGATCGGTTCTGCGCAGAATTTGCTCATCTCAAACAAGCCTAATCTTTCACTTTCTGTCGGTCACTTTCTGACGTGGTGTCGAAATACCGCCATTAGGGGGTCACTTTTGAGAGCCCCAAATCATCATGATGTTTTCAGAAAAGGCCAATGGAATTGGCAAGTGAAATGTGCATGTCTGGACATGGACCACCAGGTAAAAAAAGAGGGTGTGTATTTCCAACATGCCTTTCTGTTTGTGTTCTTCTAAATGTGTTTGTTTCATGTCTCTCTCGGACGGCCACAAGCTTTGCCTTCAGTGTTTGGGCTGCACTCATGCCAACCCAGCTAACACACGACGTAACAGTTACGTAATGTATTCGTACTTTTTGGTAATGTCATGACTTACTAACTGACAACGTAACTACGACGTCGCATGCCAGTAATTTCATTACCTTCAGATTACCATCTCACAACGTCGTCAGTACGTTCTCCTAACGTTATAAGATTACCAAGAACGTTCCAGATACGTCCTCTATTCGTAATATATTGGTAATTCCATGACTTACTAGTAACGTAACTACAACGTTGTATGCCCGTAATAATATTACCATCAAATTACCATATCACAACGTCGTCAGTACGTTCTCCAAACGTTACAAGATTACCAAGGACGTTCCAGACAGGCACGTGCACACATAGACAAAAAAGGGGCTTGAGCCCCTGCCCTTTTTCTTCCTCGAGAGAAAGTGCCCTTTTTTCTGGGGTGCTTTTTTTTTTTTTTTAAATAAATGAATATATATTCCTGTTTGCGCTTAGCTTCCCTGTCAAACAAATATATTTACTGTGTAAAACAAATAATAATAAAAAAATACTATATCAGGTCGGCTTTGTCGAGTTCAGATCCCTCGCTCCGCGACACGCCATTCATGCCCGCACGCTCGCGCTCGCGCGCCATGCCCCACTTCACCTCGAGTTTGCTGCTGGTTGATAACTTGTGACAACTATTCCCGCAAAAAAAAAAAAAAAAAATGCAACTGCTGTCTGGCGATGAGAAGCGAAAAAGAAAAAAGCCCTAGATGGATGCATCCCGTGCATTTCTTTCAGGTAGGCTAGCCTATGTTCACAAACCTGAAAGTTTTGTCTATTTAAGGGTTATTTATACATTTAACGCTGCATTAATAGTTTGTCCACAATCAACACATCTGCCTGATTTGATACTAATGAAATTTATGTCATATTATAATTTCAATCATTTTATTGTGCTATGCATTGCGTTTTGAACCATGGTAAAGATATTGGTTGGGCTGTCAATACAAGAAGAGGATCATTCCATGGACGCACATTCATGAACCACATTTTTAGACAGTTTTCTAAAGATGCATGGTTTATTTAAACTTTTTAAAATCAAAATACAGCATCAGCTACATAATGCTATTCTTACATCTACACTTACACAGGATAATACATCAATAAAAGTTTAAACCCTCGCTCTGTCCATATATTCTTGTTGAAGAAATTACAGTGGCTGTAGCATTTCTATCACAAAGAAGTGGCCGAATATTATTATTTAGCTAATAACATATTTTTAATCATGGTGGCTTTGATCGTGCTGTGCTGTCTAACAACAAAAATCAGCAGGCTTTTGTCGTCCTCTGCAGGCATTTGTTATAATATATAACGTATTAACAGTTCAGGAAAAAAAAAAAAAAAAAAAACCTCTTGATGTGCTTAAATATATGCAGATTAGCTTGTTTTGGTTAATTTAGAAGAAATCTACAGATGCAAACAGACGGAGGGTAGTAGGCTTAAAACAAACACCATCTAAATGTGTAGGGCTAGGGTTAAGTTTTCTTTCCATTAGAGTAAAAGACATGGCAGCAAAAATGGACCTTAACATTGTAAAATTGTAAAATCTTAAAATTGTCCACTTCATGAAAGAAGTATTCCAATAACACCAAAAAATTACAACGATTTATTGATTTGTGCAAAATAAACAAATTATTAGTGAAACTATGTCCCTCTCCTTGGTCCAGTAATTTATTCTAAATATATATCTACTTGAAAATAGTTGGTGTTGACTTCTCTTGTGATAAACCTAGTGAAGAAGACCATGGTCTCTGTGTGAACTGATTATTTTGTAGAAATCTGTGGAGTATAAAACAATTGAGTGAGTATCAGGGAAGTCAAAGTTGTCTTAATATATTTAAGGGTTCATTATTTTTTAAATAAATAATTATGAGAAGTGCCCTTTTTTCCACTTGAGCCCCTGCCCCCCAAAATGTCTGTGCACGTCCCTGGTTCCAGATACGTCCTCTATTCGTAATATAATGGTCATTCCATGACTTACTGGCAACGTAGCAGCAACGTCATGTGCTCGTAATTTCATTACCATCATTTACACATTCTTTATATGTTATTATTACCAGAATTTGCAATATAAAACGTGTAATTAAATGTCAGACACAAGACTGAAATGTCCCCTTAAGAAAAAAAAGGTTTCTTTTCACCAAATCAGAGTATGGATGACTGTTTTTTATATATAGTGACGTGACATACAGCGCGCGCCTCCACAAATGTAGTGCGCGCGTGCCCACAGTATGTTGATAAGAGTGTAAAGTTAATTTTTCTGAGAGAAGAATTTATTTTTCCGAGGTGACAACGAATAAATGGCTTTTATAAAAATGTATAAAGTTAACTTTGGAAAGACGCAAAACCTTTTTTTATTGTTATGTTTACGTTAGTGCAGGTGACGGTTAGAGTTGCCATGGCAACCGGGAAAACATTCAAGCTGCTGGAGAGGACAGCGTCGACGTTTCTCCGTGTTTCTCGTCAGTTTTATAGCAATAAAGTTCAACAACTGCGTCAGATTGGTTAAGTAACATTACCCACAGTCTACTTTAAGTACTTTTGTTAATATTTTTACCTTTGTGATTTCCTTGATCGTCTGAAATATATGTTATGCAAAATGTTACATTAGCATAGCATATGTTTTTAATGATTCTGAGAGCAAAACGTCTTGAATGCTTTTATTTTATGTTTCGCTGTAGGCTATATGTTTTTATTTATAGTTTGAGTGTATTTCATTATTTTTATTTGGAGTTTTATTCATGTTCTGTGTGTTTTTCAAAATAAATGAATTGAATTAATTTCGAGTCTGCATTCATCGTTCACAGCTGTTGGAATAGCCTTTACATTAGTTTGGGCAAATGAGGACATAAATTAGGTTAAACTACTGCATGTCCGCCCATAGAAAAATAAATAAAAATAAGAATTACCAACTGATGACCAACACACAACTATTGATACACAACGTTGCCACGACGTCGCAGTTACTAACTGGCAACGTCACAAAGTTACGTTGTGGCGACGTATAGGCACCTTTCACTTTTCCGGTTGCCACGACGTAACTAGTTACGTCGCCAAGACGAAAGTTTGGTCACCAAATTACGTTGCAGTTACGTAACAGTCACGTATTTTGGTTAGCTGGGAAGGCATCGTTCTTGGATGGTTCATCCTCAATTTGAGAATATGACCACGAGCACGTTGCGTTCATGGCTCTCATTCTTTTAAGCCGAGTTCAGACTGCACGATTTTCAAAGCAGTCGGGTCACTGTTCTTTTCACACTGCATGACTATCTTGGCCAGCATTCAGTCGCTGCTGTGTTCAAACTGCACGATGGATCGGCGATAGAAGGTTTCACACTGCGTGACTTTACAATCGGTCTTTGTCAGACACGTGATTTTGTTGTGTGTGACGTCACCGCGGCGCCATATTTGTGGTATCCCTGCTGACTGTGAGAATGAAAGAGATTACACGAGTTGAGATAACAAGCAAATAACTCGCAAATATGAAGAAGCACAAGAACAAAGTTAAAATTTCATATCGCGATAAACTCACCAAAGATGCCAGGGACCGTTATTTGGAGAATTTTTCATCCATTCATAACATAGATCTGTACGAGCTGACTGCAGTAAGTTGGAGTGCTACTGACCCCGCATTGCTACCTAAATCATCATACTTAAATATTGTTAACTGTCTTGTTTATGGCATAAACGCATAGTGAACAATTTAAAAACTATAAATCCCTCGAAGATCACAGATATTTCACTAATGGGTGCAGGATTTATTTATGTTCTGAAGGAAGGACTGCGATAACACAGTATAGTAACGATAATGATGTCGTGTTAACTATATAACAAGTGCATGATTAAGGATGGTTTAGTATTATCAGGAAGAATTTTGAACTAATACTACCCTTTTTTCATGCATTTTTTTCTTTATTGCATTAAGTACATAAACCAATGTATAACACAATAAACATTGTTCCAATAAACAAGGCATCATCAGAGATGTATGTAGAATTTAATAGTGTATTTTATTACAGTACATTCTGATATAGTATACCTTTTAGACCTACCTCTGTGTTGTCTGGGTCAATGACATTATGAGTCTTTTTTTTTTCTTTTTTTTGTCCAAAGGCCTTAATAATAATAAAAACAAAGATATGTCATGCAAGTTAAATATCTGATTTACAGATTGTGTATATTATTAATTATCCTGTTAATACTATAAGTGCATATAACATAAATCTACAAATCACCCTGAAAAATTTAATTATACATGCTTTATTGTTCATGCAAGACTGGATAAAGCATCAGCACATTTTTACACTACAATTCTACAAAAGATTCAAACATGCGCTGATTGGATGGTTTCTCTGTGAAAATCTCAAAACAGTCAGTAATCTCTGCTACTCTGTATTTAAACAAAGGAGACATATTTCTGTGCAAATCATCTCTGTCAGCCCATACAGCTGAAAGCTTCAGGTTTGCATAGATATGACACAGTTTCATTGAATGTTCTGTATACCGTCTCAGGGGAAACATTAGAAGTGTTGTGCAGGCAGATCAAATCTGAGGTATATTAAGGTTCACAGAAGCATTTGAAATTTGTATTTGTTGCGTCTGGAATCAGAGGCACAAAAAAAAAAAAAAAAAAATTGTAACGCCATAAAGGTTCCCAGGTTTGGCAGACCCGTATAGTACATTAACATCATCTCCAAAACAAACATCAGACATCCTGTACATATCAAGTCGGTTTACTTCTGCACATGCAGATCACCATCTCCTCCAGCCTCCTGCATCTTCTCAGTGTGAAGATGATCACTTTCTCCAGCCTGATGGACCATAGTGTCAGCTGACTGACTTGGGTAAAGTTGGTTTTATATTCGCACATCCGTATTCAATAGCCTTGTTAATCACACTACATTGGACATTCAGTGGACATTCACAAGTAAATATGCCATTAAACAATACTTGCCTATTTTGATCGACTGTGAAAAATGTTATAAGTTGACAATCGTTGGTCGTCAATATCATGTCGCTGCTTAAAATTCACAAACATTAATTTATTGCATATTTATTGGAAAGTCTGAATTTATCAGAAGTCTGAATGTGCAAATATAAAACCAACTTTACCCAAGTAGCTGACTGGATTGTTTTTCCTTAGTGTCTGTGTGTGCATCTCAATCAGCTCTGAGCTCTTGAATCAGTATATTGTGTATATAAATTTTGTGACTGAGACCGTCCTGATCAGTGCCCTAACTAATGAACTAGGGAGCTGATTGAGACACAGCCTGTGTTTAATGCTGATGTGGCCTTAATGTAGGGAGGGATGGTGTCCAGTTGGGGTCAGTCTCCATAATCATTAAGCAGGCTGATCTGCAATGAAATGAAAAGGTCCACAGACCACAGCTGTAAAAAGTAGTCAGAAAATTAGAATCAGTATATAGATACAGAGCAAAAATGTCGTACCTTAAGTATAAAAATGCTGTAGCAAAATTAAGAAAAATAAAATGTAGACATATTCAAGTAAAGGGATTCAGTTTAAATTGACTTGTTTCATAGCACATACAATCCAAAACAATGCGTTGCTATAACGTTTTCTACTTTAGAAAACAGAAACCTCTAACTTACCTTTGTGAAATGTAGAAAGCAAACATACTTGAATGGAGATATCTTGACGAAAGTGATGTTTTGCGTCTCACCGCGGCAACCCGTGAGATCCGGCGCCTCTGTTATTGCCTCTAACGTTACATACTCTCCGTACAGCCTTTTTTCAAGTAGGAAACCGACTAAATCTAATCTCGTAGTAAAGTTTTTGACATTTTCTATCGTGGGACATATTATTGCAGCTTTTCACACAACAAAAGTGTGCCATTTTTACAATGAAAAGTAGCCAAAGAAGAAACAACTCTGCACTGATACAGAGATTGTTTGGATACCTCAGAAATGGCGACGACACCCATAATGCACTTCGGTTTTCACGAGTGTGACGTCACCTGACAAAGACCGATAGGAAAAATCGCCGACAACTCTGTCTGGCACGCAAACTACGTTTCACAACCAAACACACGCGAGACGTGACAAGGAAACAACGCGATATCACGCGTTCAAGACCGGAGTTCTCGTGCGAGACTGGCCCTGCGTTTCAATCAGCTCCCTAGCTCCCTAAGTAGAATCAGTATATGAAAGTGAATGTGGCTGATACCCTCATCAGTGCCCTGACTACTGAACTAGGGAGCTGATTGAGACACACGGTGGGATTATTATTAAATATAGTAGTCCGCAAGAAGCTTGAAATATGAATTGCCTGTGCGCTGATTTGCAGCGAAAACAACATAAATAAAAGAATATGGAGAAGGAAATGTTTGGGGAGACTGTGGATTGTGTGTTCTACAAAGACAGTTGGAACTAAATAAATAACTTTTCAATGTGCTGCTGTTGCGGATGGTCAAGCAAATGTTTGTGCTTTGTTTTTGTTTGATGTAATTGTAATGTTTATCTGAAACGAAGACATGCTTGCTGATATTGTGGTCTATAACTCCTCCCTGAACTCCCCGCTGTTCTGTATTTGCTCTCTCATTGGCTGTCGGTCATTGCCGATGTAGTTTTCAGTCAGAACACTTTTCACACTGCATGATTTTGAATCGCCGACAGGTCCAGATATTTAGCATGCCAAATATCTCACGGGTGTCGGCGACTCGTCGGCGATTCTCTCATATCCACTGCGTGATTGTCACTCGCGTGAACGAGCACCGATTTGCCTGTGATTTTGGGCATTTGTCGGCGATTTCTCAAAACCTGTCGGCGAGCCAAAATCGGGGCTAAAATCGTGCAGTCTAAACTCGGCTTTAGACTAATGCCTGGCTCACACTACAGGAGTTTTAAAATCCTATCCAATTGTAAAATCTGGTTGCAGCACACACTTCAGGAAAATCTTTGCAGATTTTCTTCCCTCAAATCTTAAACATGCTCACACTACAAGATTTGAAATTCGCGGAGCATCACACACTACAAAATGTTATTAAGATTATCTGCCAGAGGAAGCGCGTCACGTGATCTACGCAGCAGATCGAAAGCGGATGTAAACAAAATGGATAGGCTACTGAAACACGGAAACTTGCTGTAGCAATAATAACCGTTTGTTGTGAGAAAACACAAAAGCGGAAGAATAAACGAGTGTGGATGAAAAAATGGTTCGGTCGCCATTTCGAAATGTCTGTCACTTCCGTCGCGTCGTATACTTGTTTCCTATTGGCTATTGTGACAGTACTGATTTTATTACAATCTTGGTAATCCCGATAAATATCAAACATATTTGATATGATCGGGGTGAGCCGATTTGTGTGAGATCAGATCAGGAGGTGCAAGATTTTATCTGTGAACGTCTCACATTACCAGATAATCTGCGCCGAACATCAGAACCGATCGAGGTCGTGGACAAGATTTTTTTCTCAGATTCTCGGGAGGGGAAAATCGGCCATAAATCGGCCTAAAACTCCTGTAGTGTGAGCCAGGCATAAGAGTTACTTAAAGGGTCATGAACCCCCCCTGTTTTACACTGGTCGTTCACACCTATGACTTGAAAAAACTCTGTGAAAATGGGCGTGTAAAGCTCTGGAAAAGTGGGAGTTTAGAGGGGGGAGAAGGGAGAGAAGGGATAGAACAACCAATACAACAGAGACATAGGCTGCATCCGAAATCGCCTACTCGCTGAGTAGGTACTTAATTTCAGTAAGTACTTACTTTTCGAGCCTAAAAGAGTAGGTACTAATCTCGTTGAGTATGAATGTGATCCGGATATAATCCGCCATGTTGACGTTATCATGTGACCTACGACGTTATCACAAGCGCAACAACTTTACAACAGGTTTAATTCATATCTGTAAATATCTTGAATTTTTTTAACCCTACTAATCTGACCCACAGTTTTATCCTTAAAGATAGGCTATATATATATATATATATATATATATATATATATATATATATATATATATATATATATATGATGAAAACCCAAAATCGCGATCTCTTGAATATGTTGTTAATTTCTTTATTTTATATGCATACAATTTTATCCACAAGCAAAAGTGGCTTAAATCTCCTGTTTTCCTTTTTCTCATTGAATTTAACTGTCGTTTCATCCCTTAGGCTTATAAAAAAATATATATATATATATATATATATATATATATATAGAAGCCTTATGTTGAATTATTCTGATATTTAACCTTGTCATTGTGCTTTTTTCTGTGCATATAATCTATTTTTTTTTTTTGTCATTATGATTGCTCATTGTTAGTTCTGCAATAATAATATAATAAAAAAGATATGAGTGACAGGTGCACTAACACCTCACAGCACCAGTAACTTGACAACGATACCTTGTACGGTTTTCATCAGCATTTGCAATATCTGCACAAAGGAGATGTCGGACAGCTGCTTGAAGATCTCACCTTTGGAGAAGACCGATGTATTACTACTAAAGATTACCCCAGAATGAACAGAATTGCTAGACCACCCTAACACTTAATAATAAATGCTGACCAATACTTAATCATATTAATTTTTTACAGAAAATAATGTATTATTAAAACAAGCAAATTGTAATGTTTTGTCATATGACATAGCTATGCATGAATAAACACTAGACAAATACAACCAAGGTGAACACATCTCAATTTACAGTCAAGCAATGAATTAATGCATGAATAAAATAAATATATTTTATTTACGGACAATAGGAAACATAAATTAGTTATAGAATGAATAAAAGTAATCATCACAATAAATAAATACATATACAAGTCAACAACACATGAATCAAAGCTTTATTCAAACTTGTTCTTACAATCGCATATTTCAGCATATCTGCCATCTCACACAGCTGTGCCAATTCTGCACCTTCACCTGTCTTTGCCATCTATAATGTCCCTCACTGCTGCTCCTCTCAATGGGGACATCTTTGATCCGGAGGATGAGGAAGATGATGATGGACCCCTGAACCCCACAACCTTGAAGCTGGAGTGGGAGAAGATGTGTGGGACAATCTGACTGCTGCTGTGTCTGCTCCAAACATTCATGTGCTCTCCATGAACAAGACTACATGTAAAACATTTAAACTGATTGAAACGTTTAATAATTCATGTCAGAATTCTGTTTCCTGACATATTTCATTCAATATTTTTACAATTACGTGCTATTTTTTTGTTTCAGCTTTATTATTTTAGTGGTGTAGTGGGCTAAATCTCCGGGTTTGATCTCCGCAGCTGTCACCATCCTTAATCAAGACACTTTACTCCAGGTTACTCCATGGGGATCATCCCTGTAATAAGAGCACTGTATGTCACTTTTGATAAAAGCATCTGCCAAAAGCAAACATGTAAATAAATGTAAATGTGATTTTTGTAAATCCTTTTTTGTTAGTGTCTTGGGCACAAACACTCAATAAAGCTGATTATTTCTTAAAGTTTACTTTTTCAAGGTACTACCATAATATAAATGCATACATACAGTTTCTATTTGGGGGCTTAAAGGGTTAGTTCACCCAAACATATAAATTCAGTCATTATTCAGGTTTCTTTCCCCCACAAATGCTGCCATCACCTTGCCTTGCAGGCAAACATACCGACATCAAGAATCAGAAGTGCTGTAGTAACTCTGTTTGAAATTGCAGTAATTAAAATAAACTACAAGTTAATATTTAAATAGATTTGTATTAATTTCTGTAGTGTACTCACTCAAAGCCATTGACGCCATCATTCCTTCATCAGCCTCTCTCCACTGGATAAACACACGTGTGATCATCTGTCCCTGTAACATCCAGACAAGATTCATGTTTCCTCTGAGATTTATGTGCTACATTTACATGTTTAATACTACATTTACATGTTTATGATGTGTTAACTCACTTCTTATCCAACTGTATATAATTTACCAACAGTACTAACGGACAAATAAAATAGATAACTTAGATCTAGTTACTTGTACATTTGTTTATTTACATTCATTCCTGTACATTTACTTCCATTCATGTAAAGTGTTGGGAACAGACAGTGAATTCTACATAATAGCACACATCACTCAAGATGTATATTTCATATTGTGATGTACTCATTACCTGCAATAGGCTACTTATTGAATATTTTCCTGTCAGATGTTAAATAAACATTTAGTAATCAACTTTATGATGTATATGGTTTGGGATTAATGTAAATCCACTTTGGAGACGAACGTGTGTTTATTGAAGCTCCCCTCTTAGCTGTACACAATAAAACGTGTTTTTACTGCAAAATCACAATATACTACACTGACTAGCGTCTTTACACCTCTACAGTAGTTCAACAAATGCGATTTTAACACAAGTAACCAAGTTTTTGGTTTTTAATACTCACATTTGAAAACATCCATGCCGCTTTTCTCCTCCGTGTTCGAGTGTGACGTATCCTCTCCCGTGGCCTCCTGGGATAGAAGAGTGTCCATCGGATGAACACTTCAGAATCTGGGCGGGAGGAGTAGGCCATCCGGGAACTTCTAGACTACTCATTTATGATTAATGAGGATTTCGGACATACTACTCCTTTCACGTACTGTTTTCCTCCTACTATATAGTAGATAAGTAGGCATATTCGGACGCACTTTAAGTAGACGCACGTCCGAATCTCGCGAGAATTAGACATCACCCAGGTAGTTCTCGCCTACTCTTTTATGAATACTTCGGATTCGGACATACTTTTTCGCTCGCCTACTGCTTTTCCCCTACTATATAGTAGAGAAGTATGGGGTTTCGGATGCAGCCATACTGTAGAAAGTGTCCCCCTTTGATAAATGGACTCTCCCAGTCACCCTGTATGGAAGGCCGTTTCAGCATAAAAACGTTCCAGCATTACTCGTCGTAATTATATTTTTACTAGTAACAATTAAATTAAAGAGCTCTATAATTTAATTTGTACTAGTAACAATTACAATTATAGAGCTCTATAATTCAATTTTTACTAGTAACAATTATGATTGTAGAGCTCTCTAATTGAATTATAGAGCTCTGCAATTGTATTCTTACTAGTAACAACTGAATTGTAGAGCTCTATAATTCAGTTTTTACTAGTAACAATTCCCATTAGAGAGCTCTACAATTCATTTATTACTAGTAATAATCCAATTGCAGAGCTCTACAATTCCACTAGAGAGCTCTCTAATTCAATTGTTACTAGTAAAAACTGAATTATAGAGCTCTCTAATTGTAATTGTTACTAGTAAAAACTGAATTAGAGAGCTCTTTAATTCAATTCTTACTAGTAACAATTCTAATTACAGAGCTCTATAATTGTATTATTACTAGTAAAAACTCCTATTCATGAGATGCAAAACAGATTGCAGATTTCCCGCCTACAAAGGTGCGTTTCAAAATAAAAGCCCTGTAGCGTGGTTCTGAAGTATCCTGAAATATTTTACAGACTTAGGTAACATATTAATCATGTTCACATTAAAGCAAAATTAAGATGATGCCTGAGATGAAAGCCTATATTTAGTCGTTATATTCATTCACCTTTGTATATTGGTAAAGCTAAGAGCCAAGAACACTCCATATCACTGGACATAATATAGGGTGAAATGCCCTATATTTAGTATTGTTATGCAATAATAGAATGATTATCGCGGATATCTAATACAAAATAAACACCTCTAGTTGATTATCAATTTGTGTTAATAATAGGCGATTTGGCGCTGGGATGTGTTGTTTTTGAAATTATGTTGTTGAGTGCTCGTTGTCACTGTTATCAGAGGCGCGTGCAACAGGGTTCACAGCGCTCGTGCACACGGATTAGCAGTTCAATCTATCGCTGTTGCGGAGACTCTCTATTCGATACGTTGAAATTACAAAAAACAAAATACATATAAACGTATCCCTGCTCTTGATATACAATCACTGATGAAAATCTTTGGTTTTAATGAGAACATTTTTTTTACACATGGTTGGATTAGAACCGGGAACCTCTTGCACCCTAAACGGAGAAACTGCCACTAGCCCATCAGGACATTCAATTATTAAATGCGGATCGTCGTATTTATTAACTAATGTACATACTCTCGAGACTAACGATATTGTCCCTTACAGAAAAAACACATGAACTTCACATGTGCAAAAACACATGTGGTCACATGTGACCACATGCACATGTGATTTTTGCACATGTGAAATTTAACATGTGAAAACATGTGAAAAGCACATGTGATCACATGTGACAAAATGCACATGTGAAATTTAACATGTGATCACATGTGAAAAGCACATGTGTTCACATGTGATCACATGTTTTTCACATGGGAAATGTGTGCTTTTGGAACATTTACACATGTGAAACACATGTTTTCCCATGTGAAACCCATGTTTTCCCATGTGAAACCCATGTAAACATGTGTATATTCCCATGTGAAACCCATGAAATCACATGTGAAACATGTATAAAATAGCCATGTGAAACGCATACATTCCCATGTGAAAACCATGTAATCACACGTGAAATGTATATTCCCATGTGAAACCCATGTGATGGAATGTGAAACCCATAAAGTCTCATGTGAACCCCAAGTAATCACATGTGAAATGTATATTCCCATGTGATCACATGTTAAACCCTTATATTCCCATGTGAAACCCATGTAATCACATGTGAAACGCATATTCCCATGTGAAAACCATGTGATCACGTGTTAAACCCTTAAATTCCCATGTGAAACCCATGTAATCACATGTGAAATGTATATTCCCATGTGAAACCACGAGATCACATGTGAAACATGTACATTCCCATGTGCGATCCTTGGAATAACATTTGAAACCCATCAACAATCATTTCTAACAAAACAACAACAGAAAATGATAGCATGTTCTTATGTAGGGCCTATAGCCATGTTTCCCAACATTAAAACAAACAATTCAAATTTATTTACAATTCTTTATTTATAAACAATTATTTTATTTAATTTCATTAGAAATACAAATATGAATATGAATTTTTAAAACAAAAAAAGCAAAACCAAATATAAAAATATGAATTGTGAGTTTCTGAATGTGTGGAATGTCGTTTCAGTCCTCTGTGTCTCCTTCAGCAGGTTTCCTGTTTTGGGATAGTAAAACAATCAGATTAGGGCAGTGCAAACATCTATCCTGATAAAGTAAACTTAATAAATAAAGTAAACTATCCTGATAAAGTAAAGTTTTATTTCTTTTCTTTATGGATTTCAGGATCGTATATGATATGTTATATTGGTAGCCAATCATATCCTGTGCGCACCTACAGCATGCCCTCTAGAAGCCATCCAAAATGGGAGTTCTAATGACTCTAAGGATTTCTAGTGAGGTAAAAACATAGCATATAAAGATTTGTATCTGACTCAGAGTATTCTATTTATGTCTACGTATATGCAGGGTTCGTACGGGTGCTTGAAATCCTTGAAAGTGCTTGAATTTTGATGATGTGTTTTCAGGTTTGAAAAGTGCTTGAATTTTGGATAAAGTGCTTGAAAATCATTGAAATTGTAACTGTATTTCTTTTACAACAAATACCTATCTGTTTAATAAATGGAGAAATAAAATGGCGCGTTTATATTTTCGCCTGGCTCCGCTTTGCGAGCATAGACCGTAAAATAGTGATGTGTCGTTCATGAACGATTCGTTCATTTTGAACGAGTCTTAAATATGACTCGGGACAACGAGTCATCTCAGAGAGCGATTCGTTCATTTTGTGTTGACCGCGCATGCGCAACATCTCATAAGCATACTACGGGAAACAGAAAAGATTAGTTCATTTCTCAAGTCCGCGGGTCCGAGTCGTTCGTTCATCAAGTCACAGCTCCATATTAGGGCACGGATATGCAGTCTGTACTGGCGGAAACAGAAAAGATTAGTTCATCTCTCGAGTCCTCGGCTCCGAGTCGTTCGTTCAAATCCCCATAGGCTGAATACAGAAACAGAAATGATTAGTTCATCTCTCGAGTCCTCGTTTGTAATAATATTTATTTTAAATAATTTAAATAATAACAACACCACATTTAACAATAAAAATATTCTTACACAAACAAGATGGAACTTTCTTTTTGTTCAGATGTTTATTGCAGACTTATTTTGATAATTTTATGATAATTCTTAAATATAGTAAAATATACAGTCTATAATCCGAATGTAATGTTGTATATTTTGCGAGACACTGGACCGGGAAGCGGTCACGTGACAAAAGAACGAGACTCGGACCCGAAGACTCGAGAGATGAACTAATCATTTCGGTTTCTGTATTCAGCCTATGGGGACTTGAACGAACGACTCGGACCTGAGGACTCGAGAAATGAACTAATCTTTTCCGTTTCCGGATGCTGGTGCTGGTATGCTGGTCATCAGCATACCAGCACCAAAACACAACATATGCTGGTCTTGCTGGAATGGGATGCTGGTGCTGGTATACAGTTTTATTTTATTCTATTTACAACTACATTGAATTTTGTTATGATGAAAATCATGAAAATACAAGCTTTCATTAATACACATAAGTTAATGTAATAATAATAATATATTGTTCAGTAAACAACATTAACACAATAATAATAATTTTTTAACAAAAACAACAGTCATCTGGCTCAGCAAGCAAATTACAATAAAACATTAATTCAACAATAATTCATTGTAAGTGATCAAATTAAGGATTTTATGTTTTTTTTTTTTGTTCTGTTGAGTTGCGAGTTATAGTCAGAATTGCTTGATATAAAGTCAGAATTGTGAGAAATAAAGTCAGAATTGTGAGAAATAAAGTCAGAATTGTGAGAAATAAAGTCAGAATTGCGAGATATAAAGTCAGAATTGTGAGAAATAAAGTCAGAATTGCGAGTTATAAAGTCAGAATTGCGAGGTATAAAATCAGAATTGCGAGATATAAAATCAGAATTGCGAGATATAAAGTCAGAATTGTGAGTTATAAAGTCAGAATTGCGAGATATAAAGTCAGAATTGCGAGTTATAAAGTCAGAATTGCGAGTTATAAAGTCAGAATTGCGAGGTATAAAATCAGAATTGCGAGATATAAAGTCAGAATTGCGAGGTATAAAATCAGAATTGCGAGTTATAAAGTCAGAATTGCGAGATATAAAGTCAGAATTGCGAGATATAAAGTCAGAATTGCGAGATATAAAGTCAGAATTGCGAGATATACAGTCAGAATTGTGATATATAAAGTCAGAATTGCGAGTTATAAAGTCAGAATTGCGAGGTATAAAATCAGAATTGCGAGATATAAAATCAGAATTGCGAGATATAAAGTCAGAATTGTGAGTTATAAAGTCAGAATTGCGAGATATAAAGTCAGAATTGCGAGTTATAAAGTCAGAATTGCGAGTTATAAAGTCAGAATTGCGAGGTATAAAATCAGAATTGCGAGATATAAAGTCAGAATTGCGAGTTATAAAGTCAGAATTGCGAGGTATAAAGTCAGAATTGCGAGGTATAAAGTCAGAATTGCGAGATATAAAGTCAGAATTGCGAGATATAAAGTCAGAATTGCGAGGTATAAAGTCAGAATTGCGAGATATAAAGTCAGAATTGCGAGGTATAAAGTCAGAATTGCGAGATATAAAGTCAGAATTGCGAGATATAAAGTCAGAATTGCGAGATATAAAGTCAGAATTGTGAGATATAAAGTCAGAATTGCGAGTTATAAAGTCAGAATTGCGAGGTATAAAGTCAGAATTGCGAGGTATAAAGTCAGAATTGTGAGATATAAAGTCAGAATTGCGAGTTATAAAGTCAGAATTGTTTTTACTGTATGTTGATCCAATGAACGCAGCCTTTGTGAACAGAAGATACTTTAAAAACATTAAAAATCTTATCGACCCCACACTTTTGAACATTAGTGTATGTTTAAGAGGCTTTACTTACTAGTCATTTGGTCCGACAGGAACTTTTTTATCCGCTCCAACTCTGCTATGGTGCAGGGCATCAACAGGGAAGGATCTAGGAACATAAACAATTTGTCACAGAGCCAACAATATTATTATTCAATGCCAGGTTCATTAAAAGAAAAGAAGCTAACGTTACAGCAGGAAAAGAAGAATACACATAAACTGAATTTATGTTTTTTTGTTTACTTATTCATTAAATATTGCTCATACAGTGTCACTTACATTTGGATGTCAAAGCCTTCTTAAAACAAATTAAATAAATAAAAACTGTAAATTTGAGAAAATAAAAGAAGAAAATAACAGATGCATGGTATAGGTAAAAAATATTGTGGAAAAAATGGATATGGAGTTAATTGGTGAGTTTCACCTGTGTTTCCTTCCTGTCAGCAGGTTCCTTCAGAAATGCTGAAATCTTCTGAGCTTTCCCTCTGTTGTAGAGGGGTTATTTTGTCGCTGCTGAAATCACAGAACAATGTTTATCAATATTTGTTTACCATGAGAGATCAAAACGCTTTTGAAAACTTGTGCTCCCTGCAAGTTACGTCACCGATTAACAGTAGGCTACATTTACGTTTATAAATTAGCCAGCTTCTAATCATCCATAGACAGCAAAACCTTTACACATAAACCTCTACACATCATCTACACATAAAGATGTGATTAAAAGCCTAAACTATTATAAACAAATCGATCGTTAGAGTTAGCCTACCTCTTCTGAAAACGGGATGCTAACGGAGATGATAACGGAGTTTTTCGAAGACACTAAACTGTTTCTGTAAAGTAAATATTCAACATAAGTGTGTCAATTACATGTTAGAGAAGTGTCAAGAACAGTTGTGTGTGTTATTCGTGTGATTTTAGCGACTAAACTCACCTGAAAGAAGTGAAAACAACAGCGAGAGGCTGCTGTTTTTGCTGCTTGTCAGTTGTTGTTTCTCCGTTTCCATGGCAACTCTGCGCCGCTCCAGTGTTTGAAAGCGGTTCGGCGCGCACACGCATTAAAACACGTCACAGTCATGCAGCACTTACATAAATAAACATCTAGAATTAAAACATTACATAAAAAATCTCATTAATATTAAATCATGAATTTAAAACTCATTTTGTAGTTTTATGACCCTATAGGAGCAAAATGCCACCCCAGCATAGTGGGACAATTGTGGCACTTTTATAACTTAATAAGTGTGTAACTTTTATAACTTAATTATTATTTTTTTTTTTTACAAACATTCAACCACGTTATTTTATTTTATACCAAGTTTTTGATATAGATATTAAGTCAGTCTTAATATTTTTTATTCAGACTTTCAGATTTTTTAACTGTAAAAATAATATAAAATAAATACACACTTATCAAAAAAGATGTCCTGTAAGCGCTTAGTAGAAACTGGACCGATTATCGGCTTGCCACTGGTGTACCAACGGTGACCCAGCAGCGGCAAACCGCTGGTGATGTGCCACCCAAAAAACGCTGTCAGATTGACGGCATTTTCAGATTGGTCAGCTTGCCGATGGTGTGCCGACGGTGGTCCGACCGTTTCAAGCCGCTGACTTTGTGCCGCCCAAAAAATTACAACATGTGAAAATATATTCCACATGTGCTCCACATTATAACCTATAGGCTAGTAACATGTTTTCCATATGTGCCACTTGCTCCATTATGTTCAAACTTTGTTCACATGTGGTGACATGTTTTTCACATGTGGTGATTCACATGTGGTGACATGTTGTTCACATGTGGTGACATGTTGTTCACATGTGGTGACATGTTGTTCACATGTGGTGAAATGTTGTTCACATGTGGTGACATGTTGCTCACATGTGATCATATAAGTTCACATGTGATCACATGTGGAAAACATGTGATCACATGTGAAGTTCATGTGTTTTTTCTGTAAGGGGTATTATAGCAGATGTAGGAAAACTATAATATTTGAACACATTTATAATTTTAATATCATATTATTATTGTAATAATAATACAACATACACCCACCCATACACATTCTTGTCCCACCCACTTTGTAAAACAAAGTTACGCCACTGACCCCAGTTGAATATGCATAAGGCACGATTAGCATAATGATATGTCGCCGAATACAGAGCTCTGTAATGCAATTGTTACTAGTAAGAATTGCTATTGTAGAGCTCTGTAATTCAATTTGTACTAGTAAGATTGCAATTACAGAGCTCTCTAATTCTAATTGTTACTAGTAAGAACTGAATTATAGAGCTCTGTAACTTAATTCTTACTAGTAACAATTGAATTAGAGAGCTCTATAATTTAATTATTACTAGTAAGAATTGCAATTAGAGAGCTCTACAATTGAAATCTTACTAGTAACAATTTGATTATAGAGCTCTATAATTCAATTACAGAGCTCTCTAATTCAATTGTTACTAGTAACAATTATGATTAGAGAGCTCTGTAATTCAATTGTTACTAGTAACAATTACAATTAGAGAGCTCTGTAATTCAATTATAGAGCTCTGCAATTACACATATCTTTAATGTGTATTTTTACTAGTAATAAATCAATTAGAGAGCTCTGTAATTAAATTGTTACTAGTAAGAATTCAATTAGAGAGCTCTATAATTGTAATTGTTACTAGTAAGAATTCAATTAGAGAGCTCTATAATTGTAATTGTTACTAGTAAGAATTCAATTAGAGAGCTCTATAATTGTAATTGTTACTAGTAAAAATTGAATTAGAGAGCTCTATAATTGTAATTGTTACTAGTAACAATTCAATTAGAGAGCTCTATTAATCCCAATTGTTACTAGTAACAATTCAATTACAGAGCTCTATAATTAAAAATGAATGGAAGTCAATGGAGACATATGACTAGTAATAAATTAATTGTAGAGCTCTCTAATTGTAATTGTTACTAGTAACAATTCAATTAGAGAGCTCTATAATCATAATTGTTACTAGTAAAAATTGAATTATAGAGCTCTATAATCATAATTGTTACTAGTAAGAATTCAATTAGAGAGCTCTACAATCATAATTGTTACTAGTAAAAATTTAATTAAAGAGCTCTGTAATTGTAATTGTTACTAGTACAAATTAAATTATAGAGCTCTTTAATTTAATTGTTACTAGTAAAAATATAATTACGACGAGTAACGCTGGAACGTTTTAATGCTGAAACGGCCTTCCATACACCCTGTCATTCAGCGCGAAATGGACTATTCCAAAACTTTCCACTAGAGTTCGCGAAGTGACGGAGAAGAGATCAGGTGGTTGATAATGGGAAAAGGAGATCGGCTGAATATTGCATATAGTTGTAGTTTAAAGTAAATAGTTATAATCCAAATCGGAGGTTTTTATTGATTGTGCGTGTGCCTGCATCACACTGTAAAGCCGAGTTCAGACTGCACGATTTTAGCCCCGATTTTGGCTCGCCGACAGGTTTTGAGAAATCGCCGACAAATGCCCGAAATCACAGGCAAATCGGTGCTCGTTCACGCGAGTGACAATCATGCAGTGTGAATGAGCAAAGACGCGATATGAGAGAATCGCCGACGAGTCGCCGACACCCGTGAGATATTTGGCATGCTAAATATCTGGACCTGTCGGCGATTCAAAATCCTGCTGTGTGAAAAGTGTTCTGACTGAAAACTACATCGGCGATGACCGACATGAGAGAGCAAATACAGAACAGCGGGGAGTTCGGGGAGGAGTTATAGACCACAATATCAGCAAGCATGGCTTCGTTTCAGATAAACATTACAATTACATCAAACAAAAACAAAGCACAAACATTTGCTTGACCATCCGCAACAGCAGCACATTGAAAAGTTATTTGTTTAGTTCCAACTGTCTTTGTAGAACACACAATCCACAGTCTCCCCAAACATTTCCTTCTCCATATTCTTCTTTTATTTATGTTGTTTTCGCTGCAAATCAGCGCACAGGCAATTCATATTTCAAGCTTCTTGCGGACTACTATTTTTAATAATAATCCCACCGTGTGTCTCAATCAGCTCCCTAGTTCAGTATTCAGGGCACTGATGAGGGTATCAGCCACATTCACTTTCATATACTGATTCACTACTTAGGGAGCTAGGGAGCTGATTGAAACGCAGGGCCAGTCTCGCACGAGAACTCCGGTCTTGAACGCGTGATATCGCGTTGTTTCCTTGTCACGTCTCGCGTGTGTTTGGTTGTGAAACGTAGTTTGCGTGCCAGACAGAGTTGTCGGCGATTCTTCCTATTGTAAAGTCACGCAGTGTGAAACCTTCTATCGCCGATCCATCGTGCAGTTTGAACACAGCAGCGACTGAATGCTGGCCAAGATAGTCATGCAGTGTGAAAAGAACAGTGACCCGACTGCTTTGAAAATCGTGCAGTCTGAACTCGGCTTAAGTAATCATTACGGAGCATTCTGAGCGCATGTAAGATAAACGCTGTTTAGCCTGTATAGGTGTTTACATTCGCTGTCAGTATTAGTTATATTTGTAACTTATAAATTCATATGCACGGTCGCATTTCAGGTAGCGCGCATGCACTCCTAATTTGTTTACATCTGCGTTTGACTGGGGTCACGCCATCTGCGCTTCGGAGAAACGTGGTCACGCCATCTATGCTTTAAAATGTATGGCGCGTCTACATGAGGTTGCGCGGTAGGTGTTTCGTGTCGGTAAAAATATTTTAAAAATTCATTAAAAAAATAAATAAAATCAAACTGTTCACTGCAAACTTCACCTGATTCTTGTTCTACATCTCCCCAAGAACCGCTGTGGTGATTGTCATGTTCTTTTACTGTTTTATTATTTAATAATTACATGCCAAATTTATGACATATATGGTTTACGTTGCTATACAGACATTTAAAAAATTCATAAAAATATGAAATCAATTTGTTTTCTGCAAACTCCACCTGATTCTCGTTCTACATCTCCCCATGAACCACTGTGGTGATTTTCATGTTATTTTACTGTTTTATTATTTAATAATTACATGCCAAAGTTATGACAAATATGGTTTACGTTGCTATACAGACACATTTTAAAAATTCATAAAAATATGAAATCAATTTGTTTTCTGCAAATTCCACCTGATTCTTGTTCTACATCTCCCCAAGAACCGCTGTGGTGATTTTCATGTTCTTTTACTGTTTTATTATTTAATAATTACATGCCAAAGTTATGACAAATATGGTTTACGTTGCTATACAGACACATTTTAAAAATTCATAAAAATATGAAATCAATTTGTTTTCTGCAAATTCCACCTGATTCTTGTTCTACATCTCCCCAAGAACCACTGTGGTGATTTTCATGTTCTTGTCACGATCACGTCTGTTCCTGTCACATCCCGGACTACATCTCCCATCATCCTCTCTGCCATTCACCTGCACACACTTCACACTAATCACCACACCCAGCTGCAGCTCATTACACGGACTATAAAAGACTCATACACACACCACCTCACTGCTACGCCTTGTTTTCCCTGTGTTGCATTACAAAGCGTTATATCCTGTCTGCCTGTCCTGTGTTACCGTTCCTGCCTGTATCCTGTTTGTTGACCCGTTGCTGCCTGTCCTGACCATTGCCTGCACCCTGACGACGATTCTGCCTGTACCTTGTTGGTACATATTCAAGCCGTTTATCCATTTTGGTTTTATTATTTTTCCTTTTGGTGGATTAGAACAAAGTGTGATTAAAACGAAAATAAAAATATGAAAAAACGACTCGAGATTTGTTTATTTATGCTCATGAGGAGGGTCGAATATGTGATAAATGAATGCTTTCTTCCTTTTTCCGTTTAGAAGACAAAAACGAAAAAACAAATTATACGAATTGGTACACGGACCGTATAGCAACATAAACCATATATGTCATAAATTTGGCATGTAATTATTGAATAACAAAACAGTAAAAGAACATGAAAATCACCACAGTGGTGGGAACATGCATAACAAGAATCATGTGAAGTTTGCAGTAAACAGTTTTATTTTATCTATTTTTTTAATGAATTTTAAAAATATTTTTACCGACACGAAACACCTACCACACCTCATGTAGACGCGCAATACATTTTAAAGCATAGATGGCGTGACCGCGTTTCTCCGAAGCGCAGATGGCGTGACCGCAGTACAGCACGCACGGGCAGCAGCAGCCATGTTCACGTGCACAGCTCATGCCCAGTGTTAGCGCACACAGTTTGCATTGTATTGAACACAAACTCCATTTATTCAAGTATTTCATAATAGATATTGTAATAGTGTTATATTTTTTCCATTATTGATCAGTATTTTATTAAGTAAGCCTTGTTAATATTGTGTTTGTTTTATATATGTTTATATCAATATTTATATTTGTATTTTGTATTCACTGAACCACACATCTATGCACATGTAATAAACCAAGATTTGGATTATAATCTGAGTGAGACATCCTTGTTCTGACCGGACAAACTGTAGCCTTCAACCGAACCCGGACTAGCAATTAGATAAAGAATCACAAGATTTTTCACATACAACACACTCATTATACAGAATAATGAATATTAATATGAGCATGGAGAAAATGACAAACTCACAAGCACAAGGAAAAGATGCGAAAGAATATTTAATAGGGCTAATATAGGCTACTTTGATTACGTTTACGAGCACTGCAGTCTCAAAATCATTCTTTTGTCTGTTAGAATGATCGTGTCGTCGCGTTCAGATAGGCTACACTGTATCAGTGTCCAGTTTGCACATATAATTCATTTGAAGAAGACTTGATGAAATATGTGTGCATAACTCGCCGTGCTGGTTAATGTTTGGTGCAGGAGAATGTGTGAAATAAAAATTTTAAACACGGATACTTTATTCTGTATGAGCTAAGTGCCACGTGGCTATAGTGTTATTACACTCATCGCGGAGCTCCGCGCTGAAACCGAGCATATGCGCGCTCCGCCTGTATATCATAAAAACAATCGTATTTTTCATGTGTTCGTATTCAAACTCGCATCGCGAGCAAAATACAAACACACGTACTGTGCTGAGGGAAACATAGCCTACATACAGCTCGCGTTTTTGAACGCAGCTAGAGCAGGCAGAGGTAAATGAACTGCACTTTAGTGACATTTGAATTCTCGCTGTAATGCGATCTCACGCAAACATATTTTCCATTTGTGCTGGTAGATTACAGCAAAACAATCATCATGCACACAAACCTCTGCTCTGGTCGCGTCTCAGGAAAACACATTGTGTTGTAGCACTGAAACGAACACCAACGATATGTCTCTGAATGACAAGAGACCGAGGCGAGCTGTGATACTTCCTAATACATACCAAAATTATAATCTTATGCATACTACAGCGCAGTGATTGGATTAAATGAGCTTTTTGTCATGAATATATGTCGAGAAACAGTCTACGTCACCATATTCGACCATGCCCATACTTGGCCGAAAACACACGATGACGTCAGATTTTGTGACGTTGCTCCGACTAATAGCTTTGCAAACAGGAAGTCAGAAATCGCTCTGAAAAATGCAAAAATAACTATTTTTCACGTATGAATAACATTAATGAGTACTTTTAGTGTTTTCAGTGATGTGCAGCCTAGGCCTATACATATCTGTTTATATCTCTTAAACAGTTGAGTTAAACAGTTGAGTTTTGCCGTTTTTGAATCCATTCACCCGATCTCTGGGTCTGGCGGTAGGCCTACCACTTTTAGCTGCAGCTCAGCATAGTTCATTGAATCTGATTAGACCATTAGCATCTCAGTCAAAAATGACCAAAGTGTTTCAATATTTTTCCTATTTAAAAGTTGACTCTTCTGTAGTTACATCGTGTACTACACTCTAAAAAATGCTGGGTTAAAAACAACCCAATTTGGGTTATTTTGGCAACCCAGCGCTGGGTTGTTTTGACCCAGCAAGTTGGGTTAAATATTTAACCCAGCATGCTGGGTTGTTTTTTGTAACCTAAATTTTGGTGTAAATTACTACATTACAGTATTTTAATTAACCCAAATGGGTTTTTAATTAAACCCAGTAATCTTAGACATTATAAAATCACTTGTAAACACAGAATGACTATCAAAAGGTAAAAAAAATGTTTAAAACAAGGACAAGGGCAAACATGGTCAAAAGTAACATGCATGTGAGAAAAATCAGAAAAGAATTGCAAAATCAACAGCCACAGTTTGTACAGATAAATTAAATTGTTTTTCACATTTCAGTGAACACTGATGAATATAACTGGCATTTAAGACCAAATAAGACTTTTTTTGCATAATATCCACTGGCAACGAAAACACTACACAAATGATTTGTGAAAATTATGTGAAAGAATGTGAGTTTGAATGGGAGTGTGAATTTCTCCACTAAACAACAATGAACAAGCATTGAATATTTGTCAGATTATATGCTAAAAGTTCGTTGAGTCCATGAATACATACAGAACACGCATCACGGCCAATTTTCATGACCTCCAGGATAACTGATGTCCAGTCATGAAGCAGCTCCGTCAGCACAGCAAAGGCATGCAATATCCTTTAAATTGTCCAGGACAATCTTCTCCTTTAAAAGCATGGTCACATCAGTGATCTTCGTTGGAGAAGGTTACTCTCTTTTTTGACCAGTATTCATCCTTGTCACCACCTGTTGATCATTGATTAAAAAGAGGAAAAAGAAAATTACTAGGGAACACAAAACAAATTCCTGAAACATTTGATGATTAAAACTGAATAATTTTCAGACAGGTGCATCCACATCATTGTGAAGTGACTCAAGAGCAGCTCTGGAGATGAAGTTCAAGTGGATTGTCCTCATACAGGGAGACTGCAGATGGATTAGATTAATCCATATAAATTAAAAATGTCCAGATCTTACTTTTTTAGCCATAAATTTAATTGTGATCTTGACATGATATCGTTTAACGCCCGGCCCTATTCAAAAACCATGTTTGAAATCCGATGGCTCAGTGAGGCCTGCATAGCCAGCAATGACATTTCCTCTCTCAAGATTCATTAATGTACTGAAAACATATTTAAATCAGTTCATGTGAGTACAGTGGTTCAATATCAATATTATAAAGCCACGAAAATATTTTTGGTGCTATAAAAAAAAAACTAAATAACAAATTATTTAGTGATGGCCGATTTCAAAACACTGCTTCAGGAAGCTTCGGAGCATTATGAATCTTTTGTGTTGAATCAGCGGTTTGGAGCGCCAAAGTCACATGATTTCAGCAGTTTGGCGGTTTGACACGCAATCCGAACCATGATTCAACACGCTGATTCATTGTGCTCCGATGCTTCATGAAGCAGTGTTTTGAAATCAGCCATCAACTATATAAGTCATTATTTTGGTTTTTTTTTGGCGCACCAAAAATATTCTTGTGGCTTTATAATATTAATTTTGAACCACTGTACTCACATGAACTGATTTAAATATGTTTTTAGTACATTAATGGATCTTGAGAGAGGAAATGTCATTGCTGGCTATAGAGGCCTCACTGAGCCATCGGATTTCAACTAAAATATCTTAATTTGTGTTCTGAAGATTAACGAAGGTCTTACGGGTGTGGAAAGACATGAGGGTGAGTAATAAATTACATTCATTTCATTTTTGGGTGAACTAACCCTTTAAACAGTTAACATGCCAAAAAAATCTTTTAAAAAAAATAACTACTTTTTTCTTCAAGTATTAAAACAGACGTGACATACCTCACACATTTTGATGAACTTGGAGGGCTCCTCTTTAAAGTATTAGTTCACCCAAAAAAGAAAACTGTCATAATTTACCATTCCTCATGTCGTTCCAAAACCATAAGACTTTTGCTAATCATTGAAGCACAAATGAAGATATTTTTAATATTCTCTCAATTGTTTGTCCATCCATTGCAAGTCTGGGAGTACAACATTTTTTAATGTTCTGAACAGACATGATTGCCTTACATGATATGAACATATATAATTTAGAATTGTATTCACATATAAATATTGGTATGGACTACTACAATAACTTTGAATTTTTGAAGCTTAAAAATACTGATTATCTAGACTAAATGGATAAAAAATAAATAAAAGAGATGAAAATATTAAAAGTATCTTCATTTGTGTTTCATAGATGAACAAAAGTCTAATGGGTTTGGAAAGACATGAGGTTGGGTAAATGGTGACAATTTTTATTTTTGTGTGCACTATTCCTTTAAGAAAGGAAGACCAAGGAGAAGGGCTCCTCTCCAGTTGGTTTGAGTTCTGCAATGAACAACACGGACATCAATTATTTTAAAAAATGTCAAGAAATCATACTGTTACTGCATAAACATTTTAATTAACGTTAAACAGGCAGTAGACAACAGAAACATTAATTTTCTAACAATAAACTCACATAAACTCAAAAGAATGGAGCACTCCTAGGCAGGGGCGTAGCAGCCATTTTAAAAGTGGGGGGGACAGCTGTATGGTGATGTGACCCAAAGCTGATATTCATAATAATAAATTCTAAATAGAATACCAATTGGCATTTTACAGCACCCTAGTGGCAATTTTGGGAACATGCCATGATAGCTTACAGGAACCTATTTTTGTGAAATCATCCTCAAAATTTAAGACCAATGTGAGACCATCTATACTTTATTTAGATAAAGATATTTTATGATATTTAAAATATTTCAGTTACACTACATTTGAACAATAACTTTTCTTACTTCTTAATAGTTGTGTTAAATGAGTATACAGATTACATCTACAGTAATTTTATACAGCATACATTTTATGAAAACATATCAATAAAACCTAAAAAAATATATATATTTACAAGTTTTTAATATTTTCAAGATCGAAGTGAGATTTTTAAACAAAACTTCCAAACTGAATTATACATTAATATACATTAATTAATATAATTATAATTATACATTAATTAATACAGTAGTTAACACTATTGGAACACACAGCCTTTATACATAAAACTAATTTTATTTAACAGTTTGAACATAAAATAGAAAATGTTATCTTTTTTTTCTAGCGATTATCGTTGATTTGATTACACAGATCCTATTTAAACTGAGCTGACCTAGACAATGACGTCTCTGCATTCAATAATAAAATGCCTTAAACTGGAAATTCAGTGTTTAATCGTGTCATTATAAATTACTCTATTCTCCTATTTGATACTGTTCAGTGCTTTGACACAATCTGTATTATTAAAAGCACTATATAAATAAAGGTGATTGATGGTTGATCTTTTGTTTTAAGGAATTAAATTGATGTGTAATTCCTTAAAATATTGGCAAGCAGTTCCAATTAAGAAAACACTGCCTTAAAATAGTCAATCTGCTCTTTTTATACAAATCGCACCTGTACACATTCTGGAGAGGTTGAGCAACTGTCCCCTCTCTCTGTCAGTGACGTCACAGCCTGCCTTTCCTACAGACCAGTTAGGACATAAAGTAGAATATTTACATAAAGTATAAAAATATATATATTTTAAATTTGATAAAGTATTTTAAGATATTCGGTGCAAAACAAATTTGATTTATTGTGAAAGGATAATTCTACTCCGCGAGCAGCACGTTGGCAACAAAAGACAGAAGAAACCAATAATTTGTTACGTCTCATTTAGCAGACGCTTTTATACAAAGCGACAAGTAGGACAGCATTTAACACACTGAATCCGGCGCGTCTTGACGAGGTCCATACGGGTTCTGTTGTCTTTTGACGTTACAGTAACAGTTAGTTTAAATCATAACATGAAAACTTTATCGCGTGATTCGTGTCATCGCGACATACTGTAACATACTTACAGTGTGTGTTTGAAAAAAGGATGTAATCGCCCTTTGCTTTTTTCTGGGGTGCATTTTATCCCAGACGGCCTAATAGCAAAGTGAATGAACGAACGAAAACTCACAACAGCAACAAGAGATTTGAAGCTCATAGACGCGCCCAAGAGATGATTCGCTCTGTGATTGGCTGAATGTTAGTTCACTCAAATCTAAGTAACAAATCAGAGAACACTGCCGGTGCCGGAAATATTCACGCTGGATCCAAAAAAATAAAAAATAGCAGGGGTCAGAATCACCTGTTTCTAAAAGTGCGGGGGACGTGTCCCCCCCGTCCCCCCCGGTTGCTACGCCCTTGCCTAGGTCTCTGGCTTGATCTACGAAATCAAACATGGTTTTATCAAAAAACAACTGATAATGACGTGGAATTTTAAATTACTTACCATAAATCGTCTTTCCCTCTCTCCTTCTGTACGTTAGCCGAGAAGATCGCGCAGCAGTCGCCTGTCGGTTAACGTTACTCCTGGTGCGGTCCAAATGAACACACAAAGCGCAACAAGTCAGAAATATTACATGCAAAACATTCATTTGAACAATTATCGCTTCAATATCATCAAAATAAACCAACCTTTATCACATATCGTAGTTTCATTTCCTTAAGGAAAACTAGGTCATTACATTCGGGTTAACCACGAAGATTAAAGTTAAATAATGAATTAAAACGTGAATCTGTTGATAACCTTCCATTAACAAACTTCAGGAAACTTGTAAATATGACACAAGAAGCCCACTATATTTAAAAACGTCTCTTTGATTGAACAAAAGAGGCCGTTGAGACATGAGGCGAATGAGGCAAAAACTGCGAAATTTTCCATCTAAGTTCTTTTCTGATTTTTTTCGCCTTCAAATGCATCTCGAAATACTTTTGGACAGAAATAAGTGAAAATATCTTTAATTATTTATCTTTACTTACCATAAACCGTCTTTCACTCGATTCCATCCGAAGACGCAGAGAAAATGGCGGCTTCTCGCACCGGAGTCCTCAGTGCTGTTAACGTAACGTGCATGCTCTCCTTCACGTCCGCGTTCCCAACCCAGCACTGCTGGGTTAAGAATAAAAGGGATCTTCAACCCAAAATTGGGTTGAATTAACCCAGCGGTTGGGTTGAAAAAAACAACCCAGCATTTTTTAGAGTGTAAGGCCGATGGAAAATTAAAAGTTTTCTAGGCCGATATGGCTTGGAACTCTCTCATTCTGGTGTAATAATCAAGCAACTTTGCTGCCGTACCATGGGTGCAGCAGGCGTAATGATATTATGCAGCACCTGTGACCCTGTTTGCACAGGGAGCGTGCCTTGCAATCATGTGGACCAAACATTTGTGAGAGACGCTGCGTAATATCATTGTGCCTGCTGCACCCATGGTACGGCAGCAAAGTTCCTTGATTATTACACCTGAATGAGAGTATAGTTCCTAGCCATATCGGCCTAGAAAATTGCAACTTTTCATTTTCCGTCGGTTTTAGTAAACAATGTAACTACAGAAGAGTCAACTTTTAAACAGGAAAAATATCGAAACTCTGGTCATTTTTGAGCGAGATGCTAACGATCTAATCAGATTCAATGAACTATGCTAAGCTATGCTAAAAGTGGTACCGCCAGGCTGAATGGATTCGAAAACGGTAAAACTCAACTGTTTAACTCTAGGGGAGTTGGAAAATTAGCCTATTTTCAAAAAAAGTGGAGTGTTCCTTTAAGCTGATGCAAATGCAACAGTTAAACGTGTCCCTCTAATTCTGTTTGAAAGGTCCCTAATGCGGATTAATGTTTTAATCAAGACCTATATATATTAAGTTTTTCACCTACCTATTTTGTTTTCCACAGTTGTCTACATGAGAACCCATATGGAAAAGTTTTGTTAAAAACATCTGTGATTCTTATATGTTCTAACAGAATATTATAAGGGACATATATGCTGCAAAAAACGCATATACAAATTGCATAATATTTATGTATTTTCAATCCTATATGTCATATATGTCCAAGATATAACTAAAGTCTTACAGATTTTCATGATGTAAAAACAGGTAAATAATACAAATTTAATAGGCCTATGAATAGTGCATCAGTATAAGGCTGTACTTCACTCATGCCCTCGCTCTTATCTTGTCCTAAGTGGAGCCCTACGCCTGTCAATCACAGTCATATAATGTATAATCATAGACTTTCAATCTCAGATGAAACACATATAAACTAGACGCAAGCACATATATTAATTACAAAATTAACATTTTAATTACAAAACTAATTAATTAAATTAACATTTTAACGTGGGATGACACTTGGTGACTTTAGTCGCATTAGCTAGCCTATGTGAACACAAAAATCATGGACATGATTCAGATATTTTAAAGGGTCAGGGAAAAAGTCACACTTGGCTCCTTTGTGGCCAAATGACCACCATAGGAAATTAATGGGAAATACGAAAACACACAAAAACTCTGAGAATCTTTTGGTGGTACAAACTACAAATCAACCATTGTACAGAAAAAGTGCACAGCAATGAAGGGGTCACGCTCTAAAATATCAAGAGTGCAAAACAGACACATTACACCAATGTGACTATAAAACAGAGCAAGTTTTTGCAAATGTGAAATATCAAGAAAATCAAGAATTCAGCCACTATGCAGGAAAAAAAACAGCAAGGAAGAAGTTTTATTTAACTCAACTATGGTTTAAAAATTACTGTATTGCTTAATTAAAATTAACCCAAAGTATGTTGGAAATGAACATTTATTAATGTTCAATGAATAATTATTAAACAATAAACATTTATTAAATTGCTTATTAATACATTTATATTAATAAACTATTAAACTATTAAATTTATATTAATAAAATATTAAAGCTTACTAATCAACATTCATTCTCTAATTGCATCTGGTTTTTAATTTCCCAACTATTTTGGGTTCATTTTAAGCTAGCCATATAGCAATTTTTAAAAAATAGTTGGTTAATTGGTGTAACCCTGGTAACCTATGCTACCAGCAAAGAGAAAAAAGTTAAGAAAAAGAAACAAAATCTAGAAAAAAAAGAGATTCATCCAATCACTGATCGTGCTGCAGTGAGAGACACCCCTAAGAGCCAATAGTAGCGGCGCATTCATAAGTCCCGCCCACTGGTCGCGCCGGCGCTGCTTTCAGCGTGAGCAGATGAGAGAGAGAGAGCAGATCAGCACAGATGGACCAGACAGTTTCTCCAGAACATCAATTGATCTAACTGGAAATGTGATTGAATGCACTGAAAGTGGAGCTTTTGAAGTCGATGCGTCAGCCTGAAGTGTTGTCGCCGGAGACAGAAAAGAGAGACGGAGCGGATCCCAGCGTGTTGAAGCACTGTGAGTAATCTTCCTTGTGTGAATAAAGATATGATTCTGTTCTGCTTTAGTGAGCGAAATTTCAGATATTAATCCGAATATAATGTAAATAACATGTCGAAGTTTCTAAAATGATTAATTCTGAGCCGTTTTGAGTAAGTTACGGTAGGCCGCGTGCACACCGCGCGAGCTGAACTGATTAGCACATGGGCTAAAGCTAACACGTGTAAACATGATAATTTTGTCATGAAATGAGATAAAGAGTGATATATGAGTGTCGGTGTGTTTAATAACTGCCTATTAATGTTTAATTTGATTGTCAATTTGAGATATTCATATGATTTATGGTAATGTCTGAATCAAAAATAATATATGGTTTGCTAAATAATGACTAAAGGGCGTTTACTGTACATTCAGTTAATCATTAATTACTAGCTTATTTTTGTTTGTTTTTGCATGAATGTGGATCCTTCAAATGTTTAATAAATCTTAATTAATGGCTAATATGCCCTTACTAGCCTGTATGTTAAGTTAATCATTAATTACTAGTGTGTATGTGCATAATTGTGGACCCTTAAAAACGTATTAACATCTGCCTCCCTCCCCTTCAGGTACAGTCATTTTATATATTCATCTGTTTACATTTATTGAGGTAAGAAGACAAATATCTAAGAAAATGAATGCGTATCATTTCCATCTCTTGTTTCTTGTTCCTTGACAGACCCAAAGGAAAAGGACAGTGATTCCCAAACCACAGAGAAATGAATGACTGTTGATGAGTACAAGCACAACCTCAACAGAGACTCGGAAGAGGCTGAAATAATGGAGGAAAACAGAAAAATTGAGAAATGATAACAAAAAAGTAAAAAAAAAAATGCACGTATTAGTTATTTTACTGTTTGGTGAATCAGCAGCCAGCTATCAAACTGTTTGGTGGTTTATTTTAGTAGTTTTTTTTCTGTCTTTACACTTAACTTTTAAATTATTGTAGAACTGCTATTGTTTCAATATTATTATTCAACTTGCTATGTAAAGTTAAGACAAAGAACTTAATAATTATTGGTAATTAATTGCATTATTATCAAGTATATGACAAGAAACCTGAAAGTTATCCAACCTTTAATGTCTAGCATGATGGCTTTGAAAATGCATCACTAACATTAAATTCATCAGCTTAGATGACCATATGTACACATAGGAGGCAGTCGAGTTGGTAAATAGGTGTAAGAGATTGCTTTATCATATTTTATTTTGCTATATCTTTGTTGCTAGAGCTACCAAATCTGATAAATGAAGTGAAGATGGCCCTGAAGTCTCAGTGTTCGTCAGCATCAGTCACATGACTTGGAAGATGGGACAGGATTTGCCACAGAGTAATTACAGAGCCCTTCCAACAGAACAGGTAGTGTACTAGTTTATCAAGTCAATGAAGTGCTGAAACCCTGTTGTTATTATTACTATATTCAAAGTGATCCAGTTGGAGTAAGTTTAGGTTAAAGGATTAGTTCAGTTTGAAATGAAAATTAGCCCCAGCTTTACTCACCCTCAAGCCATTCTTGGTGTATATGACTTTCTTCTTTCTGATGAACACAATCTGAGAAATATTAATAAATATTCTGACGCATCCAAGCTTTATAATGGCAGTGAACGGGATCAATGAGTATAAGCTGAAAAGAGTGCTTCCATACATCATAAACGTACTCCACGCGGCTCAGGGGGTTAATAAAGACCTTCTGAAGCGAAGCGATGTGTTTGTGTAAGAAAAATATATTTAACAAGTTATGAAGTAAAATATTTAGCTTCCGCCAGACCACAATCCATATTCAAGTTATGAAGAAAGTGTAAATTGTGATCATGTCAGTTACACTTTTTCCGTAAGTTTAATAGGGAAGGTGTAGGACGTAGCGTAAGCTTTGTGAGCTGCAAGAGTTTTACACTTTCTTTGTACGTTGAATAAAGAAGGCAGAAGCTAGATATTTTACTTCATAACTTGTTTAAATATGGATTTTTTTTACACAAACGTATAGCTTCGATTCAGAAGGCCTTTATTAACCCCCTGGAGTCGTGTGGAGTATGGATGGATGTGGATGGAAGCACTTTCTTCAGCCTTATAGTCATTGATCACTATTACTGCCATTATAAAGCTCGGATGCGTCAGGATATTTATTAATATTTCTCAGATCATGTTCATCAGAATGAATAAAGTCATATACACCTAGGATGACTTGAGGGTGAGTAAAGCTTGGGATAATTTTAATTTCAAAGTGAAATAATCTTTTAAGTGTCTTGCTCAGTGCCACAATAGTGGCAATTCCTGTCAAACTCACAACTTTTTGGTTCTATTTGGAAGTCCAGATCCCCAAACATGCTGCTGTTGATTTGTCTAACTTAATATGTAGTCATGGACTGTGGGCCACTTTGCTTCCTAACATCAGCAATGTTTTGCCTTTTGTTTGTTTGTCTCACAGGAGCAATGTTGCAGAAAGTGTCCTCATGTGGTGCCTGCCAGCATTGGTACAGCAATTAATGCCAAACTTACTGAAATTAGAGGGAAGAATACACAAAAACATCTGAAAACCTTAATGGTGTTTGATGATTGATAGCCATGACAGTGTGTTCAAGGTATTTTGTTGTTGTTGTTGTTGTTGTTGTTGGGGTTTGTGTGTGTTGTCTTCACAAAGTTCAGTTTGATATCAAGTTTTAATTTTAAATTACTCTTGTGGAGTATAATTTGATTGTCTTGTTGATTGTGTTGAAATAAAAGTATTTCTAATGTAAGTTTGTGCAAGTAATTGACTGAAATCATATGATTTGTATATGCAGAGATATTGTAATATTTTATGAAATCATGTAAGATAATTATATGTAGAGATATGAGGAATTAGGTGGAAACATATAAAATCTGTATAAAATTCATATGAGCAAATGATGCAAAATTTAAATAAATCCTATATGACTTGCATATGATTCAATCAAGAATTTTAAATGATTTGTATAGGAAATTTACTGACATTCATACACATTTTCTACTAAAATCATTTACTATTACATACTGTTGTCATGTAAAACTCGTATAAGAATTTTGCAGTATTCATATATGACCTAAAAATCCCATATAAGTTTTATGTGTGCTTTTTAGTATGAAAGTGGCCATAATCGGTCTGATTTTGTATATGACATTTATTAGACTTATATGAAACATAAGGAAATTCTGGCTGATTTGAGTAAGGAAGATATATGGTTGGTGTATATGAAACATACAGGTTTTTTTCATATGGGAACATGCATAAGTGTCAAATGTGTCCTTGATGGTGGGGTGTAGGCATGTGGCGATACCAAATTTTCATGTTGCAATAATTGCTGAAGCTTTTATGACAATATACAGTATTATCACAATATTGAAATAAGTTGCAAAAAAAGTGTTGTCATAACTTTTTTTCTTATAATAAAAAGAGCTGAACATTTAATACCTAAAACAATATAAAGTATAACAAAAGACAACGGATCTAATTTTTTTTTTTTTTTTTTTAAGTCTTTCGTGTCTATGGAGGTGAGAACAAAAACTGCAACAATACAGAAAATGCAACAGCAACAACATCAGAGGATGAGGATGACTCTGACACTCAAGATGACGAGAATTATGTGGAGAATGAATATGCTGAGGTTGCTGATATTCTAGCCAAGTATGAGCTTGAATTTCATTTGCCCAAGAATCAACATTGTGCTTGCCATTTTTAACCTGGTTTCCACCATAGATGTTGAAACTGCTCAGTCGGATGAAACCTACAAAAGGTTATCAAGATCATCCTTCTCCAAATGTTGGGCTTTGTGGAAAAAGAGTAGCTGGTCCACCAAAACTGCAGAGATGGAGGAAGAGGAATGTAGTATGGAGTTAATTCATTCAAATGCCACTCAATGGAACTCTTTCTTTCAGTGGGGAGGATCCTGAAGATCATGAAGGAAAAAGGAGATAGTCCTTTCCGGAATCTCTGTGCGGGATTCAAAATCTCCATGTGCATAATGTTATAATATTCTAAATATAAGGATGCTATGCATTTTCTTTTAAAGATTTTCTCAGAGACTTTATGCCTTTTTTTCCACCAGCAAAAGTGATTATTTGTATGGCGTCATGGCATCCTGAATTGTCAGATGAAATAATGGATATTTTTACTAGTAATTCATTCTAAAAGTGGGAAACAGGAGGGGTAGCAGCAAATCATTACAAATTAATGCAAATTGATCTACTGATGAAACATTTATATACTGATTCAGTAGCATCTTTTTTGTAATCAGCTACTTTATATACAGTCTTAAACGAGGTTGTTCTTTTATAGGTTCACTCCTGCAGAAAAAAAGCCTTTTTTTGGGGATACATTATGTCATAGATAAGGCCATATCAGTGACATAATGTATTCCCCAAAAAGGCTTTTGCCTAGTTGATTAATATCTTGCAGGGTGGAACCAATGCACATGGGCTGGCTTGTACCAACACTCAACAATCATGGTTCCAAACATATACGACCCAAGATATCCATGAACTCTGCAAGAGCCTGGTAGATGCAATCCTCACGGGTGTCAACAAGGCCTTCGGGGACATGCTCAATGATCCTGAGCTGATTGCGGCTGCAATCCTCCAAAGTTTAAAGCCATCCTCAAACTCGGTTCATGGACATATGCATATAAAACTAAATGAAAAGCAAGGACATACTAATTAGTACATATTTATGTTTTTTTTTTTTTTTCTTAAATCACAAACTGATTTTAGAACTAAAACCTTTAGATGGAATAATGGGTGTTCTTGTATGTGTGACCCTGGACCACAAAAGCAGTCATAAGTTGCAAAACTTTATCAAAAATTATCGATTTTTGTTTTATGCCAAAAATCATTAGGATATTAAGTAAAGATCATGTTCCTTGAAGATAATTTGTGAATTTCCTATCATAAATATATCAAAAATGTATTTTTGTGAGTGGATATCCATTGCTAGGGACTTTAAACAACTTTAAAGATGATTTTCTTAATATTTTGCACCCTCAGATTCCAGATTTTCAAATAGTTGTATCTCTGCCAAATATTGTCTCTACCATACATCAATGGAAAGCTTATTTATTCAGCTTTCAGATTATGTATAAATCTAAATTTGTCAAAATCTCAAAAAATGTACCCTTATGACTGATTTTGTGGTCCAGGGTCACATATGATAACTACATAATTTGCAAAAATTGGCAATATTCTATACACACTTTCATCAGTAATGTGTGTTATTTTTGGAACTTTGGAATGATAAGATAAATATTATATTTTAAAACAAATAAGTACATATAAGCTTTATATTTTTAACTAAAAAAAAAAATTAATTAATTTTTAAATTGTTGCAGAAATATTACTAAATGTGTATAGTATTGTAGGTCTTGACTTCATAAAGGGAAATATGGAGGAGACCTCACAGCTTACAAGTGAAAAAAAGGTTTTACCTTTTTTGAACACTTGAGTTTGACTGAGACTGACTTGTTTGGTCCATGTTTCATTCTGCCACGTTTAAGAGGCTGTTGTGTTGATCTTGATTTGATGAAATATTGAAGTGTTCAGTTTAATTTATGTTTTAGGAAATAAAACCTCACAAATCAACTGTTACTTGTTTTTCACCAACATATATCTTGTTGGGGACCTGTGCTGCTTTGAGTAAAGTAAAGTAAAATACTCAAGAAGGTTAAATAAGACTTTCAAGTCGTTGGTGACTTGTAACTTGTAATGGAGCCATTTTTGCAGTAAGGTATTTTTACTCAAGTATGGTTTTCAGGTAGCATGCCTCTGTTTGCATCATTTTGGTCATCCTGCTCTCAGTCATTAATTGTGTGTCACAGTCTTAATGGAAACAAATAGAAAAGAGCTCATTTCACCAATTTGTTTAGTTAATTTTTTTTTTTCTGGCCTTCCATAGCCTACAGGTAGTGCTCATTTAAATTATGGATAGCCTACTTTGTGCTTTTGAGGGTTTGAGAAAGCATCTATTTCCCATTTCATCTGGAAAGCAGATATCTCATAACACCTTAAAGTAGATTTAAATGCACTCTAAATCTTCCCCTGCCCTCGAAGTGATCATTTGCTTTTTTATTTTTTTATTTATATTAGATTAACGCTTGTATCATGTATAAACACTAGCAATTTCTTTTTACCACGCACGCTTTGAAGCTCCACACTATACATTTCAGTGGGTGGCGGTAATGCATCTAGGTTTCTTTGCCACCCGCCGATAACAACAGAAGAACAACAACAACTCTTTAGCCCTCTGGTGGTCTTGTTCATTTGGTAAGTGCTGGTTGTAGATCAGTTAAGTTATTGTTCTCAATTTTAATGTCTTATAGTTATCTCTGTAACTGAAATCAATGGATTCACTGTAACGTTAGCTTGGAAATCGCATATTCATGAGTTTTCCAGATGTGCGCTCCTTGTATCTCAGTCAGAAGGTTAACTGAATTATTTCATATGGGCTAGGTATAGTTTCTGCGCCGCTTGCAATGAAAATGTTTACCTTCTCTTTGCTGTTTATACATTTTATTGCTCATTTTGTGCAGTTCTACATAACTGAATGACAGGCATCTTGGTGTAACTTTCAACTATTGTCTAAATTGATTTCAGTTGTGCTACTGTTTGTATTTTGCGATGTTTTTAAACTGGGATTCTGTGACTTTATTTGTTGTTATTCTTTATTGAATACATCAATGACTATAGCAACTGGAATAAACCTGTATAAATGTATCCGTGAGCATAATATTTTGTGGGTAGTTATGTAGAATGAAGCTAGTTATTTATAGAGCTATAAGCTAGAATTTATAAAGGTTTAAATACGGATATTTAACAAAAACGCATCCGTTTGCTTCAAAAGGCCTTTATTAACCCTCTGAAGCCATATGGAATACTTTGATTATGGATGGATTTTTTTTTTTAAAACATGGCCACCCATTCACAACCATTATAAACCTTTGAGGATTAAGGATATTTTTTTTTATATCTGATTGTGTGTCTGAAAGAAGATGGTCATATACACCTAGAAAGGCTTGAGGATGAGTAAATCATGGGATAATTTTCATTTTTGGGTGAACTATCCCTTTAAGCCATGCCTACAACATTCTGGATCCTTCACTGGAAACCAAAAATAACTCACTCCCTCTAAATGTTTACTCTTTGAATTCTTGCACCTGTGAACAATATAAGTTATCACCATGTGCCTAAATGTTTGCTAAGAAGTATTTCCTACTAAAACAAGGTGGTACTCTGGTCAAGCCTATCCATAACATGCCCAGTGCATTATGGGTGTTGAACATTTCTTACCTATTTGGCAAAAGGGAAGACAACAGCCATTTTTCTGTGTTTTCTCTAGTCAGGTAGCATTGATTTCAATTTTTTTCGCCATTCTACCACATAGGCAGTCAAAAGTATATTTTGCCAGCAGAGTGTATGTGTCAATGAAGCCTTGAATTCATTTAAAACGTTGATTCAAGTTCATTCAGGAATGTGTGTTGCTTAGTCAAGTCACCTTTATTTATATAGCACTTTATACAATACAGATTGTTTGAAAGCAGCTTTACAGTAATAACAGGACAATGATTCAGTGATTCAAAGAGTTCATTTTTGCTGTACAGAAACAGTAAAAGTAAAGTGTCACTGTTCAGCTGAAGTCTGTTCAGTGTTGATTCAGTTCGGTTGTAAAGATAATCAATTATTAAATTAGTTCATTTTGTAACGAAATGTGTAGCGGTTATTAATAAATTTATGGATGAAATATGAATATAATAATTCATAAGGTTATGAATAAATTATGATTCATATATCGACCCAACGGGGAATTAAACGTATATTGTGAATCAATTACAACGAATTATAATGTATTACATATATGATTAGTTCTGGTTTAATAATTATTTAGAGAAACTGTTCGTTTGTCCAGCAAACTAAGTCCCTCACAGAATATTATAAACAAGAGTTATTATCTGGCCATGAAAATAACTTGCTATTATAACATCAAAGCATAAAGCGATCGAAAAAACGTTAAAGTGACTTGGTTTTCAGCTGAAAGAACAAACAGAACAATCGAGCATGAATAACGTTTTAATATATGCAAACTACGAATACAGAGATTATACGTCTAAATTATATACAGAAGGTATACACATATACACAAGAGTGAAAATGAAGAAAAGACATGGAAAGAAAGATGATCGAAGAATGGCAAATTACACAGTTAAACCTTTTTGGGAGAGCCAGCACAGAAATCAGTTTAGACGAATTCAGATAAATGATAATACTTGCTTATTGGTTCGAGTCCGTGTGTAGCAGTTTCAATGCGCCTGGCTGGGTTGGTCCTTTCAGAGAGGGTTTCTCCGGCGGGGTTTTCAAAAGAGGTTTAAGCTTAAGCAACTTAGCCGAAGAGAGAGAGAGTCTAGGAAGTGGTCCTCCCGAGCTGCGCGCGTGGTTGGGAAGCGCGGTCACCTGAGGCGTCCGTGCACGAGGTGCTCGTGAGTCAGTCGGGAGACAAAGAAGAAGAGGAGCAGCGAAGAAGAAAGGAGAAGGTGTGTGTTGTTGTTTTTATGGTAACTCAAGCTAACACACCTCCTGAATTGTAGCGACCAGATGCGCAGCACTATTTGGCGGGCAAAGTTCTTTTGTTTGGAATCCTAGCTGAATTTGCATTAATGCCCATCAGATCGGATTTCGAGATGGAGTGTGTTCTTCACAGGATCATTAAACACATAGAAAAATGCATTTGTCCGTTTGGTGACATGTCTAAATGAATAGCTCGAGTCCGGAGCTTTGAAACGAGATCAAACTCGATAGGTCAGAAAGGCATAGAAACCAAGTTATGGTTTACAGACAAAATTATATCGTTAAAATACACACTAGCACAAATACACTCATTTAAACACTGGGAAACATGCATAGGCCCTAAAATACATGATGAAATACATACATAAAATACATATTCAGCATAGTTGTATTTTACAGTCAAAAATGTATGATTGTGTGTTTCTATATGTGTCTGTGTGTGTGTCTTTGTGTGTCACTGTGTGTGTGGGGTGTTGGAATGCGGATCTGGTCAGTCTCTGGGGGGGGGGGGGGGTGCTCCTTTTGAAGTCAGCAAAGTGAGGAAGTTGCCGTTTTCTGTTTACTCTCTCAGGTCCACAAACCTGCCGAAAGTCACAGTCGTCCGGAGCCGAGTTAGTGATTAACAAACAAAGTTCATCAGGTTAAAAGCGTTCTGAAAACTCCAAAGTTTATTGATTATCCTGATACGTGTGCATACGCTACAATTTCATCTATAAAGCAGTTCTGCAGAAAACATAGACATCATTGTCCAGCTCAGTTCAGTTCTCAGTCCAGTCAAATCAATATTATATTATATTATATTATATTATATTATATTATATTATATTATATTATATTATATTATATTATATTATATTATTTGTCCCCAACTAAGCAAGCTAGAGGCAACAGTGACAGGATCCAAACTCCATCAGGTGACAGAATGGATAAAAAATTAAAAAAAAATCTTGGGAGAAACCAGGCTGTCACAATATCAGATTTTTCACACTAGTTTTAGTGGCCAAAAGAATTCACGGTAATGATATCACAATATCTATAGAAATCCTGGGGGGAAAAAAAACAATGTTATCAGTCAAATTCATCTTTACTTTGTTTATTTTATGTTTTGCTTTTTTTTAATCCAAAGAATCATACCATTGCATACAACAATTACAACAACTGAGACTCTGGCTTCTTTGACACTGCCTAAGAAATAACTGGGTTCTCTCTCTCCTGGTTATTTGGTTAACAGAATTTTGTTATAAGAATGTTCTCCAAATATTCAGTGTTGCTTTTGGGAATGTAAAAAATATCCAGTTTTCTTGACATTAGAAGAATGTCATATTTTAAAATGTATGATGTTCCTGAAACATTCTTTTAATCATTCAAACACATGCTGTGAACAAGCACAGAAAGAAAGAGAAATAAAAACACAAACTACGACTTTCTTCAGCCACACACTGTTAAATGTCACTGTAGATTTAGCAGCACATTACTGTAAAAACCTACAGTACAATACTGTATTTTGTATTGCATTCTGGGTAATTTAGTTTGAGCGGGAACATTTTACAGTATATTTTAGTGTTGCTGTAACCTAGCTGTAACTTGGCTGTAATATGCCAGGCAAAAATACAGGATTGCTGTAAACAGCGCCCCTCGACTGACGTCAGAACACAACGGCAGCTCACTCACTCACTGTAAACCCTAACGCTCAAAATACTTAATTCGTTTGAGTAGGACAAACTTAAATTAAACAAATTAGTTCAGTTAAATTAACAGTTATGAGTATTTAAAACTTTTTTTTACTTTTGAGTTCACAGCACTGACATATTTCAAGTAAACTAAACTGTTTTAGTTGCAGCAGATTTCTAATTCCCAGCATGCTTTGCATCAGACTGTCTAAATGTTGAAATAAAGTGTTATTTTGTGTGTTTTTGCATAAGATTAACATAGGGAGACATAAGTTAGTGTTTAATGTTGTGTTATGTTGGGATTGACAGGGGGTTCTGTTATGTTAGTTTTGTAGGGTTACCATTCTGGTGAAGAGTAGACCGTGTGGTTAGGTTGAGGATGGGCTGCAAAACTTTTAAGACCACATATACTGTATGTTGTTTGATTATATACATGCAAGTATATATTGACAGTCTCTTTGATAATTATAATAGCATGTGTTTTTTGCTTACTAACATTTAACCAAGATTTGAATGTGATGTTTATGTAAATTAACTATATGTACTTGAGTAGGGCGAGGCTGAGAACTGTGGGAGCGAAGGAATGCCAGTGATGTGATTGTTAATGAGAGACACCTGTGCACCACACTAGCATTGCTCCACTTCCATGGCTCTCGGCCCCGCCGAGTTGTTTTGAGTATTCTGAACTTATTGAGTTTTACAGTGCTCGATGGATATCTGGATGCTTCACTCGGTCGATATCTGGAAGTTTGGTAAGTTAATTTTACATTTTATAATTAGGTTTTAGGATTTTACGCTATAGTGTACATAACTTGTAAAATGACAGTGAAAGTTCAGCCAGCGAACGTTGCAAAAACACCGTTATAGAGTTAACTTAGGTGTCTGTTTCACGCTTGTCCCGACATTTTAAATTCTAACTCGGTGAATTACGTTACATCTGGTTTATTTCGACCAAACCAGATCTGTGATTGTTGAAACGCTGAAAAGACAAATCAAGATGATTTTCGTAAGTTTTATTTTGTTTCTGTCGAATTTGAATTTACTGTGTTTTACGATGGTCTGTGAGGTAAATTTACTGCATTTGCTAATGGAGTCTAAGTTTGAATGATCATATGATAACAAAAATGTCTAACGTTATCTCTGTAACGTTAGGGATCGTTTTTATAATGTCCGATCTGACCCTGTCAGCAAAAACTTTTAGTTTTGTACATTGACAGGGCTTAAACTGCTAGGATTTGCAGTCTATTTCCCGGATGACGGCTGCAGCTGTCGCGGTCAACACTGGACCTATTTGAATAAGTCGTTTAGACAGGAAAACACGTGAAAACAAGGCTTAAAAATACTTAACTTTCCTTTGCAATGTAAATAGGTGATTTGGGCTTAGAGAGATTGACTGTTGGTACCAGTTTAGCATTTTACTTAATCATTATTTGTCATTACAATCACAACGCTAACTGAGTCTTCCACCTAAATTAAATTATGTATGAATAAAGGTAAAAATCATATATATATATATATATATGTATTTTTATATGTATGTATTTATATATGTATATATATATCAGAGTTTATATATTAGTCAACATGCCATGTATGCCAAAAAAAAAAAGCAACTTAGAATTTTTAGAAGCAGAAGCTTTTTTTATTATTACTAAAGATATATTGTTGGAGTGTATGAAATACAGTGATGTGTTAGCTTATACGTCCTCAACAAGTAACGCATAACTGAATAAAATGTATTTTGATTTCTTACAGCTCTACGGTGTGTCTTTGCAGCCTGGGAATACGTTTTCTGTAAGTATTAGCCATTTTAATACAATGTTTTAGACGGGTTAGTTCATCCAAAAATGAAAAGCATATTTATTAACTGGTATGATATTGCTAACAGGTTCCTGGTCAGAATCAACCCTGAAGATGGAAATGCAAGACAAAGTGCCAGACAGGGAGTCAGCAAGGGGACCAAAAGGGTGGTGCAGAGGAAGGTGACAGCCATCAACCCACAAAACTTCAAAATGATGCCTGCACCCACACACACTTGTTTTTTTTTTTTTTTGTTTTTTTTTGTTTTTTCGCTCAATTGTCATTCATTTACCCAACCCAATCCTCAAGTTCTCTTTTCTTGTATGTTTTTGTTTTTTACATTTGTGCACACTTAAAAGGTTAGTTCACCCAAAAATGAAAATAATGTAATTTATTACTTACCCTCATTTCGTTCCAGCCCCGTAAGACCTTCGTTCATCTTCAGAACACAAATTAAGATATTTTTGATGAAATCTGATGGCTCAGTGAGGCCTGCATAGCCAGCAATGACATATCCTCTCTCAAGATCCATTAATGTACTAAAAACATATTTAAATCTGTTCATGTGAGTACAGTGGTTCAATATTAAAATTATAAAGCCACAAGAATATTTTTGGTGTGCCAAAAAAACAAAATAACGACTTATATAGTGATGGCCGATTTCAAAACACTGCTTCAGGTAGATTCGAAGTGTATTGAATCAGCGGTTCAGAGCGCCAAAGTCACGTGATTTCAGCAGTTTGGTGGTTTGACACGTGATCCGAATCATAATTCGACACAAAAGATTCATAAAGCTCCGAAGCTTTCTGAAGCAGTGTTTTGAAATCGGCCATCACTATAAAAGTCATTATTTTGTTTTTTTGGCACACCGAAAATATTCTTGTCACTTTATAATATTAATATTGAACCACTGTATACTCACATGAACTGAATTAAATATGTTTTTAATACCTTTATGGATCTTGAGAGAAAAAAATGTCATTGCTCCCTATGGAGGCCTCACTGAGCCATCGGATTTCAACTAAAATATCTAAATTTGTGTTCTGAAGATTAATGATAGACTTACGGGTGTGGAACTGCATGAGGGTGAGTAATAAATGACAGAATTTTCCTTTTTGGGTGAACCAACCCTTTAAGGGGACAGTTTACCCAAAAATCAAAATTATGTCATAATTTACTCACCTTCAAGTTATTCCAAACCTGTATAGGTTTCTTTATTCTGCTAAACACAAACGAAGATATTTTAAAGAATGTTGGTAACCAGACAATTGACCGCACCCATTGACTCCCATAGTATTTTTTTCCCCCCACTATGGAAGTCAATGGTTTCTATCAACTGTCTGGTTACCAACATTCTTTAAAATATCTTCTTTTGTGTTTAGCAGAAGGAAGAACTTCATATAGGTTTGGAACAACTTAAGGGAGAGTAAATTATGACAATTTTTCGGTAAACTGTCCCTTTAACAGCCGTTAATACCTGTTAATTGCTGATTCACTGAACATGCAATGGTTTTAATAGTTTGATTGAATAAAACATATTTTTGACAAGAACATTGTTTGGATTGTCTTTTGATTTGCAGGTATTCTGTCATCATTCATATTACTTCCTATAAGTTTATATACCGTAATAACTACATATTATGTAATTATAATATTAATATTATTAGTTATTTTGAAAATTGCAGTAATATTTAGCAGTGATATATCAATATTGATATTACAGTACAATACTGTATTATTAATTACAGCAGAAGCAAACTAAAAGTAGAAAATGCAGTAAAAATACAGTACAGTACTGTTTTGTAGAATTACAGTACTGTTCTTTTGTACTGTAAATTGAATTACAGTACAATTACTGTAAATCACAATACAGTAACTTGCTGGCAACCCTGCTGCCAGTACTGTACTGTAAAAATACAAGAAAATCGTTAACAGTGCAGCCTTAGATGAACTGAAGATGAAACATCTTCAATATCGATATTGAGATGGAATATCTCAATATCTGATTAAACAACTCCACAAACAGGATTACCAGCTTCACTTATTACTAATCAAACTGACTTTATTTCTGTAAGACGTCTAGCAGTTCTTATTGAGAATTAACAGAGGTTTGGATGTTGATGTCTTATTAAAATGTTTCAGTTCAGGTCACCATCATGGAGATGAGTGTTTGTTTAGTTGGGCTCTTGACCCTTGACTTTTTTGAGTTGCTTTTTTTTCATCAATTGCAGGTGTTTTCAGAAAACATTTCTTTATTGATAAAGCAGATCAACATGTCTGTTTTAACAGTCAAATGAGTTGCACTGGGGAAACAACTGGTTTAAACAACTACTTTTTCTGTAGTTTTTGCTTACTTTTGGAATGTTATATGAGATGTATTAAATTAAAATGTGATAAAAAATAATTTTTAACACTGAAGTTATTTATGTAAGATTGTCCAGAATTATTTAGAAATTAAATACAACACACTTAGATATCAGCACTCATCATACAAATCTCAACAATGGTGGAATAATAATAATAATAATAATAATAATAACAGCTGCATAATTTATTCATGCTGCAATGCATGCTGGGAACCATGAATATGTTTTGTATGCTGGCATGAAGCATGTCACCATTGTTGTGTTTCATAAGTCAAATGTTGATGTCTATGAGTGTATAAATGGCACAAATTATGTTTTAAACAAAAAGTTAACAATGACAGTGTTTTTTTACACTCACAAACATCAGCATTCAGCATCTGAAATGCAACAATGCTGCAAATTATGTTTTTCACATTGGTTGAGTTCCATACTTTTCAGTAATGCTTCATTTCCTTAAGTCCAGCCCAAAACTTTAACTGACAAAATAATGTGATAGAATTTTATTGCCATGTCAATCAAGGTTGATATGGGCCATTTTTATCTCCTTAAAGGTGATAAAGAGGATGTTTTGTTTTATACATTTTTGCAATATTACTTAAAACTGTCTTTACTAACTGATAAAAGACTATTTATTAGGTGCACTTAACGGAATAATATTAATATACATCATCTGTGCACGAGGTAGGGCCTTAAAAACATCAGCCAATCGTTTACGCAATCATCGCGTAAACAATTGGCCCTCTGGCTCGTCAATCACTGCCGTGACGTTCCTTGTGAGAGACGTGCGCGGCTGCACGCTCCAGTAACTTTCCACACTCCACAGGCGCTGCATGCAATGTTTTTGTCAGGAGACAGGAGTAACAACTGCAGATTATGAGTTACCTGCGGTGAGTCCGACATAATGAATCCACTAACACGACACAGCGAATGCCGGTGGTAAACACTCGTGTTCCAATACTCGTGCACGAGTTTTGGGAGGCGTTCCCTCGAAATGAGCTGTGAAGGAGGAGGGTTGTTCTTACGCATGCGCTCATTTCAAAAACTCACTAACAGTCTCTGGTTTCTCAGTTGACGAAAAGATCCTCTTTAGCACCTTTAAAACAACAGCATTTATTGATCTTTGTTTTTTCAACATTAAAATCTTGTTAACATTAGTTAATGCACTGTGAACTAACACGAACAAACAATGAACTGCTGTATTTTTATTAACTAACGTTAACAAAGATTAACAAATAGGGCCTACAGTAACAAATGTATAACTCATGGTTAGTTCATGTTAGTTAATATATTAATTAATGTTAACAAATAAACCTTATTGTAAAGTGTTCACCTCTTCAATTACCCACATTTCCAGCATTTGATTGTATTCATATAACCAATTAAATTTTGAACACACATAACAAAGAAAACAGATCAAAATGTATAACCATACTTGCATGAGTTGGAAAAATGCAGCAATTATTTGTTGTATATAATGAGTTGTTTCAATCGTGCTGATGTTCAGGGAAAACAGCACAAATAGTTGTGTGATATTGCTTTAAAGGTGCCCAAGAATGCTTTTTCATGTAATATAAGTCTAAGGTGTCACCTGAATGTGTCTGTGAAGTTTCAGCTCAAAATACCCCATAGATTTTTTTTTATTCATTTTTTTTTAACTGCCTATTTTGGGGCATCATTAACTATACACTGATTTTGGCAGCGTGCCACCCCTTTAATTCATCTGCTCCCTGCCACACGAGCTCTCGACTATATTACTATATTATATTGATTTTTGTCCATGGGGAACTGATTGGATGGTTGTGGTTTGCTATTGGTCGATCTCATCATGTAAGTGACAATTACCTTATCATGTAAGAAGATACATATCACACACCCAAAGGTTACAATTATTTTATCATAGCTTTTATTTTTGTATCCAGCGTCAGACACAGTGGTCTCATTTAAGAAACTTTAAAATGTGTTTGATTTATGTTGAATCACTGAATAAGGTTGAAGTGGCATTCATTGTACGAAGTAATCTATATCATAATCACCTTTTTCATACCTCGCTGCTCATACCTTCATTCAAGTCATTCCCAACTGAAAGCTGTTGTAAAGATGGAGATTATTAAAGAAGAGAATGACAATATGAGAAATTCAGAAGCATGCAGAGTTAAAGATGAAGATACTGAGGAACAAAGAGGTTGGTGTTTGTTCTTGATTCTTCATTAATGACTGTTCAAAAAATGAAAGAAGCTAATGTTCCTGACAGATTAACAGAATAGTAGACTGTTGTTAAAGATTCATAGAAGCAAAAATAGCATTGTTGTTAATAAGCCAAGGACAAATAGAAGTGATGTTTGAAAATCATGTCTGAAAGCATTATATTCTCATTTTACACTTAATGAAAGTACAAGAGGAAAGTGAAGAATTGAATGAAATGGAGAAGAAACTTCATGATGACATAACTGGAGAAAAAAAAGGACAAGAACTACAAAGAGCAGAAGCCAAAACGACTTTTACCTGCCCTCAATGTGGAAAGAGCTACAAAAACCTTAAAATTCACATGCAAATTCACTCTGAAGAGAAGCCGTTCACATGTGATCAGTGTGGAAAGAATTTCAAATGGTCAAATAGTCTCAGAGTTCATAAGCTCATTCACTCTGGAGAAAAGCCATTTGACTGTGATCAGTGCGATAAGAAATTTTTTAAGGAATCGGACCTAAAGGACCACATGAAAGTTCACACAAAAGAGAAGCCTTACTTGTGTTCTGTTTGTGGAAAGGCATTTTCATGGCTGGGCCAATTTAAAGACCATGAGAAAATACACACTGGTGTGAAAGAGTATTTGTGCTCCGATTGTGGTAAAGCCTTTACTACAGCCACTCAGTTAAAAGTGCACCGAAGGATCCACACCGGAGAAAAACCTTACAAGTGTTCATATTGTGAAAAGAGTTTCAAGCAGTTAGGAGGCCTGCAAGGACATGAGAGAATTCACACTGGAGAGAAGCCATATCAATGCCATCAATGTGGAAAGAGATTCATCTGTTTCAGAACTACACAGATTCACAGAAGGAAGCATTGCCCAAAATTAAATGGAATGTCAATACAATTTTAAGCAATTTATAATAATATTTAGTATTTTTATTTGAGAGGGGGTGTTATAAATGTGAGAATTGACTGGTGTTTTCTTCATACCTCTGTATAATTCTGAATAAAATTTATAATAAAGTATGTTTGGAAGTGCAGTGCTGCTTTGTGGCAGGGGTAACTGCTCTATTTCTGCAGTTCTATAAGCATCACCTACTGTCAGAGAGTGAATTTTATTCATATAAAATACAAAATCATTTATGATCATGCATTAAAATGGTTTAAAGGTGGAAATATAAGGGCAGGGGGAGTAGAGTGCAGTCCCGAGGGTACCCCCAGCCTGTGAGGGGCGAGGTGTTTGGCAAGCGGGGCAGGGCTGAGAGCCATGGCAATGGAACGAGGCTGGTGGCACAATTGCTATTGAGTGTCACCTGCGCATCACACAGGCCTTACAGAAGGAGATCTAGAGGGATAAAAGGAGTGACCAGGCCTGGATTTTATGTTGTGTTCACTGATGCCAAATTAGGCAGGTTTTGAATTTGATTGTGCGGGGAAAAATTTGTTTGGGCAGGTGGTCAAAATTTGGCCTGGTTTGGGGTCAGTTCGGCAGTTTTCAAACATCTACATTTTATAGGCTAATTGGTTAATAAAAACTCAAATGTGCATGATATACTCCATAAAATCAGTTATGATGTAACAGGCCACCGACTCTTATTGATAGAGTTCCCATTCACTCGCATTATTTGACTGACAGACGGCAACGGTTGCAGTTAAAAATCATCATTTGTGTTCTACTGAAGAAACAAAGTCATCTACATCTTGGATGCGCCGGGGGTAAGCAGATAAACATCAAATTTTCATTTTTGGGTGAACTATCCCTTTAAGGTGGAAAAAAATTAGATTTTGTCAACTCCTTCAGGTTTTATGACTGATGGTTTGTTTGCTCTCGAAAAGTCTATATAATGTGATTTAATGTTTTTTTTTCTTTGCATATGGGTAATTCTTATAATGTTGTTTCATGTTTATATTTACATATACTGTATACTTGGCCCTATCTGGACCTTTGTCAACTCCGTCAGTATTTAACACCATCAGGTGAAGGTTTTTGCTAATTTTGAAAGTAATGTCTTATTCTTTTTTCAATTTATTGTGTTAAAATATTAAAACATCAACTGAACTACGATATAATGTCTGATTTGCCTAAGAAGAACATTGGTTATATATGTTTAATACTAAAAGGGAGGTTAGATTAAGGAATTTAGGAACAGGATCATAACCCTAATTTTTTTTCTTTTTTTTTTTTTTCAGAAAGAATTGGTTTTTTTTTCCACTTAGCTCCTTTACTGAACACCATTATTACATAGGCCTAATTGAAGACTTTACACTTGTTAGATGGATCAAATTAAAATAGCATGCTTTTTAATGCGTCTGATGGAGTTGACACAAATTAAGTTCCGAAGTGAATAAATGTACATTTTTAGATCCACTAAAGAGAGAACCGTCCGTCTTGCATTCACTTTTTCCACTCCTCCCCTCACTGCAGCCGCCTACCGATTTTGCCTGGGCTTTAGCCCCGGATCGTTCTCAGGGAGTACGAAGCAGTGAACACTGCTTAGGGACCCTGTCGAATTTAACGCAGCAAGTGTTTCGCTATCTCTAATGGCTCCAAAAGCGACAGCACATTATTCCCTTGCTGACATTCCATAATAAAATAAATTCTTCATACTTAAAAAGATACATTTATATAATTAAATAATTAATAATTGCCTAACCATCATTCTTTGCCAAATAACTATCATTATAAATGTATTTATTATTGTACAGCATATCCTTGTTGTGACAAATGATATAACTATGTGGGAAGAAAGACCAGAGACTTTTATTTTGATTATCTGAACGGCTGGGGCTTCGCTTGACGTCATAAGCTCTGCGCCCGCGCCTTCTCTAATGTCCGCTGAATAAAAGGTTTGTGTTTTCAGCTGTATAAAACGATACAAAACGTTCAAAGTTCTTTACGCTTTTTGCTCCAACAACTTGTTAATGTTACTAAAACCGTTTTGTTGCGGTAAGGTTAAAATTAATGTCGGTTGTTATTGATTGTAATTACAATGTATTCATGTGACGTGTCGATAGCGTCTTTTATCAGAAATCTTCATTTCTGAGTTTTATATTCCGGAGTAGCGCACCTGTAACAGAATAATCTATTTTGGCTTTAATTTCCTTTCGATTTGATCATCATCCTCATCTCAATTGTAATCGCTGACCCGTTTCCAAACAAGCAGGAAAAGCCAGAGGTTTATCGATCGAGATCTGCCTGACGATGGAGTATATTAAAGTGGAGATTGTGGATTTGACAGATCTAGAGCCATTCAGAGTGAAAGAAGAAACTGAGGAACAAAGAGGTTGGTGTCTTCTTCAATAGAAAAAATAAATAAATGATCGTGATGTTGTGTGTATTTGTTTACCTTCGTTTGATGCAAATGCCAGAAGTTACTTTGATCACATAAATGTTCATATTCAAGCAATTAATCTTTTTATCTGCAGTCCAAATGGTTCATTTATAGATCATCTTTTACCATTGTTGCTCTTGAATTGATTATTACCACTTTGTTAATTTTAGACCTGCTTAAAGTGGAAGAGGAAAATCAAGATCAGAATGAAGTGGAGAAAAATCAGTATCAGGAGCCTCATAGCTTCTCAACTGGAGAAAATTCACAAACGGAAAACGACTTGACACAAAGTCCAGGGGCCAAAAAATCATTTGGATGCCCACATTGTGGAAAGAGTTACAAATGTAAAGAAGACCTTAAGGATCATATGACAATCCACAGTGAGAGGCCGTACACATGCCTACAGTGTGGAAAGAGTTACACGCAAAAAATCAACCTTCAGAATCACTTGTTAATTCACAATGGAGACAAGCCTTTCACATGCTCTCAGTGTGAGAAGAGCTTCACACGCAAGGGAGACCTGAAGAAACACATAATAGTTCATTATGGAGAGAGGCCTTTCACATGCCATCAGTGTGGGAATAATTTCAGACATCAAGGAAACCTAACAAGTCACATGAAGATTCATACTGGTGAGAAATCAAACCGAAGTCCTCACAGCGAAAAGAAACTTGCACAAGTGTGCAATTTTAAAACTCCTGTGCTCTATCATGCTGGAACAATGCCCTTTAAATGTGATCATTGTGGTCAGAGATTTATCTTGTCAGCACACTTAAAGAGACACCTGAGATGGCATGCAAAGGAGAAATCTTGAGCATAATCCCTCCGTGGAAAGATGCCTTAGCGAGTTTAAAAGAACCATAAACTATACTGTCTGAAAGTTTGTATGTGTTTTGGGTGTGGGAATGTAGCAAATAACCTGTACTTGAGTTTTCACCCGATTATAGAGAAAAGCATTGTTTAAATTAGTGATGATGGCAAAATGCTTTCTTTTTTAGGTCCAGCAGATTTAAGAAAATATTGAGAAATATAAAGAGCAATTTTATCTAAGATGGAAGTTTATTAAAATGACCTGTAGTCACGAAGATTGTTTGTTCAATGACAACTGAAGGACAACTTAAGTCAAACTATATATATATATATATATAAAAAAAAATAAATAATATATCAAAATATTAATTCGGAAGACTATTTGCAATGCTTTTATGTTGGGACTAGCGGTTGTAAATCATATTAATTGTAAATACATTCATTGTACAAGAGGGCACTTGTTAAATATTATATCTTTCTCCGTGTTAAATCGTTCAGTTTAGTTAATCATAGCTGTTGAAGTGGTGTGTGGAGAACTGAGGTATACTTGCAATGAGATCCTTTAACAGACCCTGATTTGTATTACTGAAAATCCCAAATAAAAAGATGCTTGCCTGAGCATGGTAATTGCGTAACCGAGCCGTTGACTTAAAAGTTCACACTATCGAATGAGAACGCAATAGTAATTGATTTGAATTGAACTGAATAATGCTTTATTTTCTTCTCTAGAGGTGTTTTTTAGTCATTTGAAGTGGATTTATTGTTTCCTTATTGAATAATTTTGCAACATTGATGATTTGATAATATGGTTTGATTTGATGCTGTTTTTTTCCTGTTTATTACTGTAAAGCTGTTCAGAAGCAACCTGTATTGTATAAAGTGCTATATAAATAAATGTGACTCCACAAGCAGTTGACTATATACATGTGAAATGCATAAATGTTACATTCTCCAGATCTCAAATTAACGCAGACCCTACCATATTGAATATTTGCAGACATATATACACATGTACACATACATACATATATATATATATAAACTATAAAATCTAGATCCACAATGCACCACCATATACCAGTAAAACACAAGTAAAAATCATCTTCATCACTATCACCTGGAACAAGTCATTCATACATGTAACAATTCTTATTCTATATTGCTTGTTATAGCTACACTTTCTCTTTTAGACAACCAAAATAAAATAAAAAGATAATCATTATCTATTCTAGATGAAGTTTATGCTGACCAATCATGTTTAAGTCTTGTTGAATGGATGGTAGAAAATGTCCAACCTAAAAACTATATTTCATGTTTGTGCAGTTTGATCAGCAGTTCTATAAGTTGAACCAAAAATTACGCAAATTATATATATATAAAAAAAAGTAAAAAGTTTATTCAATAAAATACAAAGCTTTGATAATAAAAAGCATAGTGGGCTGGTTTGGATTACAGGATCGCTTAAATGGCACACATGAAGCTTACAATCCCACTCCAGATCTCTCCTGTTTGAATTTAAAAAGATAATTTTGACAGTTTAGATGAGCAATTAATCTTTGATTGAATAGACACTTCTGACACATCCAAAGGCTATTCAGATATCTATAATAGCTTGAACTTAATAGGTGTTGCTATTTTTATTGGCTTTAGCTTTGTAAAAATATGTTCAGGCTCAATGGTCTTGTTAGCCTTCAATTATATCTAAGAAATTAATTGATGTCGTGAATATAAATATCGTTTTCTCATGCGGTCCATAAGATCTTTCATCCATGAAAATTTGTATGTGTGGCATGGGTGAACAAAAATTGCAACGCAAGTAATTCCTTGCAAAATAACTGATAAACATTTGAATAAAGTTATTATGGAATGAACCTTTTCAGGCTTAAATTATGACCATTATTAAATGATTCAGATGATAATCCTTAAATATTCCATGTATATTCCACATAATCCATAATTCCATGTATAATACTTTTTTTTTTTTCCTAGTGGCATTTGCATTCGAGTTACACCCTATTTGTCCAATTGTGTCGCAGTCCACCATAGTTGATTTCAAAGGTCTAATAAGCACATTGTCCAGTCTAATAATCTTTTGAAATTTGTGTGGTATCACATGACAAAAACCATAAAAAGCTATAGAAAAATTATGTCCACTGGAATTAAGGGTCTGAAAAGTGTTAAACAGTGGCAAATAAATATTTACCTATTAAGTTGCTGACCGCATATACAATGTTTTTAATAAAAGCAACATAGCAATTATGATTTTTTTGGGCGTTATGACATGTCTGGGAACACACACTATTATGATTTCCGAGGCCAAATAAACGTCATTTAAATCCAGGTACTTTGAAAGGTTCAGTGTTGCAAGTAACCTTCCACAAGCATTAGATCTGCATCCAGCTAATTCAATAAGTAATCAGTTGTTTGCTCACAAACACACAAAAGCAGTTTATACAGTGTACTGAAGCCTCTCCGCCACTGACATTTATTCAGTTTAAAGTCATCATAAAATCAAAATTGGCCCTATTTACTTTGTAAGCACATATTACTAGTCTTGTGGTGAACTATTAATCCGTGCAAGTTAATACACAGGGGAAAAAATTGTTTGTCGTGGTAATCTAATCAAAATCTGAAAAGTTACTACCGGTCTGGAATGGCGTTCCTTCTCTGATGACGTCAGTTTGATGGCTTGGGTTGAAAACGCTTAAACCACTCCCCTCCAACCGTTAGTCTGCTATGAGCAAGAGATGGAGAGGAGGAGCACTAAAGTAAAACCCTGCCCTCTATTCAATATTCTGTTTCACTTGGAAATACGTCACAACACTGGAGAAAAGTCATTTGCAACTTCCAGTTCACAGGGACTTTAAAAGAAAAAGAAATGTATATGAGAAACAGGGCCACCACAATAGCACATCTAATTAAAACTCTGATCGTTGAATTGGAAAATGTTTTACAAGTTAGTGCCATCAAATCTGACAACCTTGAGCACATCTGTGTATTCAGCTTTGTGATAAATTACAGTATGCAATATATACCATACCCGCACATCATGTTAAAGTTGACAGTTATTGGTTGCTTTAGATGTTGGTCAGACGGATGCAATTAGTTCTAAAAACCTTGAGTCATGATAATGTTAAGACCACCAATACAGTGTCAGACAACTAAATACAAGATCATCTCAATGTAAAAACCTGTGGAAGTATAGAACAGATGGAACCCAGTGGCAAGAACACTTAAAATGAGAATGCTTGATCAAATTATTTTAATAAACATTTCAACACAACAGAAATAAACACTGGTTCTCAAAGTGCAGTGCCTCAATTATGCCCCATTCAGCCAGAGGTATGGCAAACAATTCCTGAGAACTACTCTCAGAAGTATTTGTGCTGCAAACTAGTAAAATATATTTCTATTCTTCCGAGCCTGCAGACCTAGTCTGGTCTTTCAGTGAGGTATTTAGATGTTAAGCAAAAAGTGGCTAGAAGACAGATCCATTATTTATTTAACACAAAAGAATCATGGAATAATTATCACAACACTCTGCTGGTCCAAGTTCTGGCCAAAGTGATTTCTAGGTTTCTTCTGAGAAAATCCTGTAAAAGCATCAACAGCATTAAGTGATGAAACCATGTATTCCTGACATACAAAAACAGAAAGACATGACTTGAATGTGTCAAAAACAAATAATCAAACCTCGAAGAGGCCTGTAGGCTCATTGGAGGGTCACACCCCAGGAACGCTCGGTTATCATACGAGTACTGCAGCAAAGCACTGAAACATGGGTCCTGTAATATATGCATAGACATACACATGGATTTAGACAAACACAACGAGAAGGCACAAATGAAACAGGGTGCAGAGTATGCCAAGCATTATGGCCCATCATCAACAATTCAAAATTATTTCTTAAATTGTTTTTATTACACAAACACATTTAAAGCATTAATAGTGTAGTAAAACTAAATTACAATCTACAAATGATCACAAGTGAACTTGCTCTGCTCAATCTTCAAAATATGGCATGCAGGACATTAACAACACTAAGAACATAGATGCAATTGACTGGGAGTCATTTTGTTTTTATGGCTCAGAGGTTTAGGGCAAAAATCAATGTAAAGGAGATTTGTCTAGATAGTGAATGTAAGACTAGTTAAAAGGGTTATTCTGCTTGTGTGTTTAGACTTTAATATGTTTGATAAAAAAAGACAATCACTGTATAACAGAAATTCATATAAATTATTTCATCAGGTCAAAAGAAACAAAAGTCATCATGATTCCTTCAAAACCGTTCATGGCACCCCTGGTCTACTGCTCAGGACCAATACCGAGTTCACAGAGAAAGTTTATAGAGTTTAGTGGCCCTCATTGGATTCATTTTGCATATCCACAAATGACATTCAGTTTCTGTCAGAAAGCAGGTCTTTAAATCTCACCTTGATTAAAATGTGTGGGTTTCCGATAACAATGAGGAGAGCTTTGGCTCGTGTAATGGCAACATTGAAACGCTTTGGGTTGGAGAGAAATCCCAGCATGCTTTGCAGTTCTTCATTCAGCAAGGACTCATTGGACCGGACCTACAGTTTTAAACAAATATGTTTATTCATCTGAGAGGAAAGATGAATCTGAACACCTGTCACTTATACCTATGTTAATTCATTTAATGGACCACCTCAAACATTTCTTCAAAACATTATAATACACATTAGATGCTTTACCAGTTTCACCCGATTTATTAGGATGGCTCTTAAGCTAGTGTTATACTTTCAGTGTGCGCGAGGGTCTGTGTGACGTAAAAATCATCACCGGAGGGTGCACGCAGAGGCTCTTTGCGGACAAATTTGCATCCCATTTTTTGTGACCGCGTGGACAAGTATGTGTGATCCCTAGGCTACAAAATCAACAATTGCGCATGTGCTGGAAAAACAACAACTGTGTGAGTAATTATTGTGCAATAATTCATGTTTGTTTACTGTTCAAGCCTATGTACTGCGCTTTAGTATGAGTGCAAACCTTGAGCAGTAAAGTGCATAATATATATATATATATATATATATATATATATATATATATATATATATATATATATATATATATATATATATATATATATATATATATATATATATATATAAAATTAAATAAATAAAACTTTATTATGGTTCTTGTTTTACTTTTTTGTTTGTCAGTTTCTGTGTTAAAAATGGCATTACATGTTACTGTGGATATACAGTGGGTACGGAAAGTATTCACACCCCCTTAAATTTTTCACTCTTTGTTATATTCAGGGTCTGAATACTTAGGACCATGTGATATTTCGGTTTTTCTTTTTTAATAAATCTGCAAAAATGTCAACAATTCTGTGTTTTTCTGTCAATATGGGGTGCTGTGTGTACATTAATGAGGAAAAAAAAAATTAACTTGAATGATTTTAGCAAATGGCTGCAATATAATAAAGAATGAAACATTTAAGGGGGTCTGAATACTTTCCGTACCCACTGTATCTACACACCCCTGTTAAAACAGCTGTTTGTTTAGTGTGAAGTAAAAAAGAAAAAACATATCAGAACATTTGCACAATTCAATGTAATATTTACAATCTATACAATGTCACTGTAAACCAAAGTGACAATTCAGAGGAAAAAACTTGGAATAACTACAATCTGATATAATTTATCTAGGTTTAATTTTTTACATAACAAAAACCAGCTGTTTTAACAGGGGTGTGTAGATTTAAAAAAAAAAAAATTAATATACACTGCTCAAAAAAATTAAAGGAACACTTTTCAGAGAATAGCATCAAGTCAGTTAAACTCCTAGGATATTGATCTGGTGAGTTAAGTAGCAGAAGGGGTTGTTAATCAGTTTCAGCTGCTTTGGTGTTAATGAAATTAACAACAGGTGCACTAGATGGGCAACAATGAGACGACCCCTAAAACAGGAACGTTTTTACAGGTGGAGGCCACCAACATTTTTTTCCCTACTCATCTTTTTTAACTTTTTCACTAGTTTTGCATTTGGCTAGGGTCAGTGTCACTGCTGGTAGCATGAGGCGATACCTGGATCCTAAAGAGGTTGCAAAGGCAGTCCAACTCCTCCAGGATGGCACATCAATACGTGCCATTGCCAGAAGGTTTGCTGTGTCTCCAAGCACAGTTTCAAGAGCATGGAGGATATTCCAGGAGACAGACAGTTACTCTAGGGCCATAGAAGGTCCTTAATCCATCACCAGGACCAGTTTCTGCTCTTTGTGCAAGGAGGAACAGGATGAGCATTGCCAGAGCCCTACAAAATGACCTCCAGCAGGACACTGTTTTGTCAGAGACATTCACACCAATCAGAAATAGACTTCATGAGGGTAGACTAAGGGCCCAACATCCTCTAGTGGGCCCTGTGCTCACGGCCCGGCACCGTGTATAGAGATCCAGCATGATATTTTTCCCCATTGAGATCTGATGCATTTTCAAAGTGTTCCTTTAATTTTTGAGCAGTATAGTTTTATATTCACTGTATATAGTACTTGTATAATGGGCTATACAAAAAGTAAAATGCAACTTCCTCTATAAAATAAAAATGGCCTCAGTTACTCCCAAATTAGTTAAAATAGGTCTCTGGATTCAGAAGTTTTCCACAGTTTACTTATTTGCAAAGTACCCGCCCAGAAATCACTTCAGTTACCGTTGACAGGATCATGATGAGGTACTCCTGACCCTGAAACTCCTCCACTGAGCCCACCTTCACTTCTCCCAGACCCACCCTGTGGAGCAGCACACGGATCTTCTCCACCTGACATCACACACACACACAACAGCTTTTTACACATGAAATCTGGGTGATCCTGTGATTCATATAAAATCTTTGTTTCAAGTTAATCCTGGGAATCCATAATCTGACATCACACTGTATATTCCAAAACCCTGGGTTAACATTCTTATTTGCACATTTGATGCGTCAGTGTCATTGACTGGACGAACTCAGCATGCAAACTGTTTCCCCCTGCTGAAACAACTGTTTATACGCAACACAGCGTTTCACTTGACTGTCTGAAGCAAGTGAATATGAGTCATGTGATTGGCTGTCAGTTGCTAAGCATCTAGTGTAACATTCTAACATTGCCAAGATTTGTGCAGTGTGCCGTTTGTGCAGTGCTCTTGTGCGGTTAACCCCGCACAATGTGAAATGATGCAATGCGGGGTTAACCGCACAAGAGCAAACTCCAAATCATCTGTCCTTATTCTACTGGACCTACTAGCTTTGACACTGTAAACCACCAAATCCTCCCATCCACCTATTCTGACTTGGGCATTTACAGCTAATCACTGGGGTGCCTTAAGGTTCAGTGCTTGGTCCTCTTCTTTTCTTCATTTATACTAGGAACAATCATAAATGCTTAGCTCCAAAATCTGTCATTTCAACCTGTCTAAATTTCCACTGTCTCAACTTGTACATCTACCTGCCATTCAGACATCTCTGCTTGGATAAAGGAGCATAGTCTCCAAATCAACCTTGCAAAGATGGCGCTCCTTGTAATCCCTGCAAACCCATCAGTTGTTCAACTGGAGTCTACAACACCAATACCAACCAGGACAGCAAGGAACCTGGGGGTCGTTTTTGATGACCAGTTGAGCTCTACCACCCATATTTCCACAACTGCCTGTTTGTGTAGATTTGCACTTTAAAACACTCCTACAACTGTATGCTCTCTCATGTCAGTTACAGTGTTCCTTTACAAAGAGGCATCAAGTTTCTTTCCAGAACCTTCACCCTCTTTGCTCCTCTCTAGTGAAATCAGCTGCCAAACTCCACCCAAACTGCAGGAACCATCACAATTTTCAAGAAGCAGCTAAAAACACAAGCATTTTTTTTTTCATTGTTTTAATGTGTTCTTGTTACAGTGCAAATATAGGGGCTACGCATTTCAAATCTCGTAAAACAAGGAGTGGTGGTTGCAAATAACAACAATACATTGCATACCACAATCAAAATAGTAGAGAGAGACAGAGGGTCCAAAAACATTGCCAGATGTGGTGAGAGAATTGTACATCTGCTGTACAGAGACTCACCTGCTTTTTATATGGGGCAATGACTCCAATGTCTGTAGCTGGTATGGGGTTATAGAGTCTCTTTGCTAGCTGGCAGCAGTACATCATGACTTGCACTGCCTCAGCAGGATTAAACCATGATGGATTGCTGCCCTCTCTCATTTCAGTCCCCTTCAAAACAAAATCGACATGTACAGCAGACAAAAGCACATGCAGGGCCTGAGAAGTGACATTTGAGTTTTTACTTACCCGAACTCCATGAAAAATAAAGGGGAAGCCCTTAGTTGGAAGTCTGTTCCAGTGGCAGAGAGCATCCACTACAGCTCTCTGAGAGCGCACACACAGCTCACCCGCATAAAAGAGTCGTGATGGCAACTCCAGCAAAGCCTCATGGGATCGGTAGTTATAGACCAGCTTAGTCACCTACAAAGCAACAAGGATTGAACTACATTCAACAAAGGGGAGGTTTTGTGATGGAGAGCCCGAGAAGTGGTTCCATTTCACAGAATCTGAACAGAGCCACTCATTTATTGTTTTATCCATTCTTGTAGTATTATTCAATTGGGGTTTCCAGGTTTTAGTGGAGTGAGTATCCTGCAGTGAAGTTCGTTTTAGCTATTTAAGGAAATCTGAACCATTTTAATGTGCAAATACACTATGATTCTAGCCTTAAATGTTTTTGTTGATTTATTTTAAATCATGATGCATCAATAAGATTCTTGATGGAGCTGCTGAAGACAAGAATCTGCAGCTACCTAATGATAGCAAGGAGACTGTGCTCATCTCAATACGGAAATTAGATTAGAGTATGGACCATTTATATGCCTCAGTTTATATTTTTCTTAAAAGATGATATAAGAAGGCAACACTGGGAAAAAAATGACACCTCAGCTTAATAGACAGAGACATCTATAAGTAAGCCATTTGTAGGCTTATTCCCCCCAAGTCCCGATGATTCAGTGTGGTTCATTTGAACTAAGGAGGTTCAACAAACTCTAAGTTAAAACTTGAACCAGAGTTGACTTACCCTGAGATGGGAAACTGAGTTTTCAAAAAAATAAAACAAATTAATAACACGGCAAGAGCTAAAAATGAAGTATTAAAAAAAAAAAACAATTCAATCAGGTAAAGCTTTATGCATAAAAGGTTCATGGGTGTAGTCTACAAGACTTTACAAACATTTGACATGAAATAAATATCATTGTGTCTATTTCAATGTGCAGCAGCTTTTCCACATAGTCTTATGTTCTTTTCACATGATTAAATGTTCTCTAATGCAACAAGTCACATTTGTTAATTAGGGTAATAAAATTAACATTTGACTTCTACTCAGCCAACAGCAAGAAGGCAGAGGCTCACAAAATGGGGGGAGGACCTGCACCACCACCACTGACAGATGAAGAGTAGATGGCCACAATATCAAGTATTGGAATAATAAAAAAAATAATAACTGTTGCTTTCTATTTGTAGGAAATAAAGAGGACCAAATAAATTGTGAATAATTTGTGTTCATTTAACAGCCATAGTGGTGGTTTTGGCACATATCTCAGACTACCCTTCCATCCGGCATCCTTCCATTCTACACCCGTTTCATTTTTGGAAGGTGCGATGATGGGAATGTGCGTGTCATTAATGCATTCAACCACACTGGAAATCCAAAAGGAAATTCTAATTATTAGGTTACTTCTAGAACAAGATGTTATCAAGTGAACGTCATTTATCAGATTAGCCTCATTTAAACCGATTTCTACACTACTTACCTACAATCCTGTGAAACTCCTCTTTGATGGCTCTCATGCGGTTGCGCCCAGGAAACAACACAAAAAGGAGTGTGAGCGAGGAACGCTTTCCTTACCGCCCATATAGGAGCCTCACTAATGTGCTCTACATCCCTGATGTTATATAGAAAACTACCATTTAAAAATGGTTATGCGCAAATATTTGGTAACAAGTTACCATGGTAACTGACACTTCCTATACTGAAACAGAAAACCTAGAGTTTCCCTCATCAGGGTTAACGTACTCAGAGTTTTCACGTAATGTCCTTTCTAAAATAGGCCTCTGTTGTCAAAACACTGTCACTTCCATGTGTGACAACTTCTAAAGGTTACGAATTACCAATGTAATTTCTGCAAGCAGATTCTTGCTCTCTTAAAAAGAGCTTTACAGATAATTATTTAACGTCCCTTTTAGGCAACCTTGTGTGTGTGTGTCATGCAAAAGTTTTGTTGTCATGAATGTTTTGTTTGTCTGTATTTAGCTCAGAATATTCCTTTATATCACACAAACAAACAGTAATCATTTGTGATATTGTCTTCTGACCAGCAGGGGATTGTAGCCTCTCTCGCTGCAGCTGTAGAGCGGAGTTCCCATCAGCCTCTCGAGAAGAGAAACCCCTAGTCCAAACACAGAAGCAAGTCTTGACTTCACCACTGGCCCCAGTTGCTTTGGATCACCAGCCAGCACTATCTATTGAATAAAGATGGGTAAAAGTCAGAGGATATAGGCTAATACACAAATGAATATAGCTCAATATAGTTTCAAATGGTCAACACAAACATTGTGAAGTCTTACCTGCCCACTTGTCTCAGACAGCAAACTCAGAGGGATCAGAGTTTCAGGTTCAGTGGCCTGACCAGCCTCATCCAAAAACACATGGGTAAAATGACCAACCCTAAAAACACAAAGATCTTTTTGATGAAATCTCTGTCTCTCCATCGACAGCCTATGCAACTACCACTTTCAAGCCTCAGAAAGGTAGTAAATCGACATCATAAAAGTAATACATGTGACTCCAGTGGTTTAACCTCAATTTTATGAAGCAAGTGCTTTGCGAGAGAACCACAATCCATATGTGTTGTGCTGACGCACAGCAGATGTTGTTGCATGAACGCACATCAGAGATTTATTTAACAAACAAAGCACTCGTGTCGCTTCATTAAATTGAGGTTAAACCACTGGAGTCACATGAATTACTTATGATGTCTTTACTACCTTTCTGGAGCTTGGAGGAGGTAGTTGTGTGGACTGTCAATGGAGCTCTCAGATTTAATTAAAAAGATCTTCTTTTGTGTTCCAAAGAGGACCGAAAGTTTTGGAACGAAATAATTAATGACACTTTTCAATTTTGAGAACTAAACCTTTAAGTGTGGTTTAAGTGTTAAAATAAAGCACAAAACTTTATGAAGCATATTTAAGAACAGAGGCATGTAGTGCACACAGTATGCAATAAAGGGTCTTAAGTGTCAGTGTCTTACCGCAGACCAATCTGGTAGAACATACCAGCACTGGAGCAAGTGCAAACAACAATACGATGAAAACTGGCATGTCGAATATCTTCTCCAGCTCTTGCATACTGACGCAACTCCTCTGGCATAGACTGTAGAGCACAAAATATGATCACAATTAAAAATGCTTTACTAACCCAGGTCCCTGTACCCCTGTAACCCTGTAATTTCTGTACCTCTGTGTTGAACTGATAATCACTGTTTTGTGTTAAACACAATCTACTAAATACAGACAACTTCATTATAAAGAAAAACAACAAATGAAAAAGATATATAATCAATCTATGATAAAAAAAATAAATAAAAAAAACACTATTATAAACTAGGTAAGTGGATAATTCAGCAGCAAAATTTACTCTAGAAAAATCATGAGTGCACATAATTGTATAATTATGAGTAATTGTATAAAATCTAAACATTTAGTGGAGAACAAATAAAAGTGCAGCACATCTGGTAAAATGCTCTGTATTGTAAAATACATTCGTGAAAAACAAGTAAATGTATACTGTAAAATAAAAATACATTTCTTTCAAATGTATAGCGCAGCTTTTAAATGGTAGCAACATATGATAGATAGGATAGAACAAGGCTATTGATGATCTTTCATTGTGCAAAAGTATTATAATATGAAAGGCTCCAACACAGAGTGTAGGGATGTAACAATGTTATCAATATTGTGGTATCGCGATAGCAAAATTGTCCTGATATTATCGTGGTCATATGACTGTTTGAAACTATATCTTTCGGGCAAAAAGTAGTTTTTTCAACCTGGTTCCGAAAACTGTTCTGGTGTGATGGATATGCGAAGTGCAAGGAGTGTATCCTTTGATAGAGACATCTCACATCATGAATATTATAGCAATGAATGCACTGAAAAGCCTTCCGCTACTCATATACATCAGATATCAATGCAGAGAGATATATGGATACATGGATATGGTTAATTTGTAATGTTCAATCATTGTTTAACACTTATGGCACTTTTTTCTAAGTCTTCATTTCTTTTTCTTTATTTTCCTTTTTTTTTTTTTTTTTAATATCGCAATAAATACAGTATTGTGGACTTTATATCAAGGTATTATTGTATTGTGAGATTTTGATATCGATACATCCCTAAGAGCAGCACAAAGCAGCTTGAAGCAACCGAGTCACAGAGCGCAGCACTTCGCATTGAAAAGTTCAAAACACAAAGGGAAGAGATATTGATGCTTAGTGTATTATATCTATGCAATTAGTTTATTGAGCCTTTTCTTTTAACAGTTTTAAATTTCATCTTGTTGACTGCTGTAACTGAACGCGACACGCAGTTTGAATGCTGAATGGAGAATGACTAACAGCTGCAGTGGAGGGAAGAATTCACGTGAACTTGAATTTAATGACTTAAATAGTATTTATCTGTACCTCACATTAAACTATGGAATGGCTTCAGAACACTTGGAATATAGTGCACGAAAACTTTATGGTGCTTTATAATGTTTTTGTGGGGCATAACAATAACACAGAATAGTATACGCACAATCTCATCTGACTGATATCCGATTTGGCAAAAAAAAAAGAAGAAAAAAAAAAGAAAAAAAAAAAGGCAGTACCGGATCAGCGCATCCCTAAAAATAAACAACAGGCTGCAATTACAGATATAGACACAACAGCACCTCTTCTGGCCTGCAGGTGGCGTTGACACGAGCCAGACTGGCAGTGTGCAAGTATCCACTCTGGTGAAGGCGCTTACAGACAAGGTCAGCGGCGCTGTTTGAGGGTGTGCACACTAGCACACGACTGCAGGGGATGCGGTGATACACCTGCACATACAGTACAGACATGGTTGCCTAGCATCACACACTTCACCAGCACACTCATAGAATCTGACTTCAAAACTAATTCATGAAAAGTTGTAAACAATATACACAATTTTTACCATAAACAGTGCTGAGAAATTAGAAATTGTGATTAAACTGTGATTGCCTTTTTTAAACCATAATTGGATGTAAAGTAATGACTTGCTGGATTCTTTCACAGAACTATAATAGTCTAATAATTTTATAAGACAGAACTGTTAAAGACAATAAGCTAATGAACACAGAATGAGAGCTTCTGTGCATCTGCACTCAGGTGCTGGGGTGCGTTTCCCATACAACGATATAACTCGCTGCTTAACTACCATAATACGATGAATCGTTGAACAAATCAACTAGCTAGTCACGACGGTTTCCCGAAACTGTATTGTTGTAAACCTGACATTCAACCACGTTGGTGAATGATGTCATGCAGGTGGTGGAGTAATAACTTCTTTAAATGAATCTGTTGGAGATCAAATTAATGCTAGATTTTTGTGATATAAATTATGCACATGGCATCGGAGAACATTCTCATTTTTCTGTTATTTTTCTTTATTTCCAGATTTAATCATAGGCTCATTCTTACATACTAGATCACGTACACACATGCACACTTTTCAAAAACGGTGCTTAAAATCTCTTGACAAACTAAAATATGTAAATGACATTTGTATATCTTCGAAATAAAAGATACACATTGTACTTAATGTCAGCTTGCTCATTTTACTCAAGATAATGATTTATTAATCCACGTCATAAAAACAAGAAACTATGTTTCTAACTCGAGAGCTGTCGTTCCAACCACACAAGTTTGCCATGGAGTTTGCGAATGTTTTCTTGAACTATGGTTTTGGGAAACACCAAATCGTTGAACTATGTTAGTAACAACGGAACTTGCGGTGTTAGTTGGCTAACGATGCTTTTGGGAAACGCACCCCAAGAGGTCTATGCATTTTCAAAATAAAAGTACTGCTTCTGACACAGGCCAAAATATGCCAAATATCAGCTGACCACTAAAGCAAATTTAGAAATTATGCAATAAATATTAATAGCATTTGTTTTAAAAGAATTTGCTCTGCATCACAGATTTTCAGGCACATGCACAAACTGTGTAGTAAATCGTAGACTACCTGCAGAATAGCTTCTATGAGTGTAATAGTTTTGCCTGTGCCAGGAGGCCCAAACAGAATGTAGGGTGTGGGACGACATTCTCCACTCAGAATCCGTTTAATGGCCTCTTTCTGGGCAGAATTCAGCTGAACGTTGAAGAACTGGCCAGGGTTTGGGATGCATTTTGCAGACAATGTGAGATCTGAAATAGCATAGATATATCTGAAATCACAAAATGAAAATTCCGAAGGAAATATAGCTGCAATCAGCATCTCACTCATCTTTCTGAAGTTTACCGTGCTTAAGTAGTGCTGTCTTCAAACTTGTCAGGCACCTTCAGTTCATGCTTACTATGATCTCTACCAAATTTTGTGTTGATATGTCAAAGTGTTTAAAAAATAAATAAATAAATAAATAAATATTGCAAAATGGAGGAAAAGTTGTCTCATCCGATCCCGGCAAAATCGGTATCGACGGATTCAGCATGACCCACGGAATACACAGGCCGATGGTCCTCTTAGCAGCATGGAAAACAAAACTTTAATTCAAATTGTCGATGTGTTATAAACAGAAAGCAAACAAAGCATTTTTCACTCTTGTTCTTCACTCTTGCTAAAACTCTTGTTATAATCAAAGAAGCTGACAGCACTCCACAACAAATCTCTTATTTACATTGCGTTTACACTGATTGTTATAATGAGAGGCTTTGCGAGCCAGTGACTGAATAAAAAAAAACAACTCAGTTTTGAGCAGATTCTGACTAAATTAAAAGGTAGAGGTATTATTATTATTATTATTAATAATAATAAAAATAACAATAATAATTAAACCTTTGTAAAACGACCCTGAGTATAAATATGCACTATAAAAAGTATTAAAAAGGCGCAGTTGAGTATAAAAAGTATAAAAAGACGCAAGGTTCTCGTCTAACTCACAGCCAGTGAGGAACAGACAGACCTGAAATTACTTGTGAGAAGAATGCAGACTTTCACTAAGAATAAGAAGTGATAAAAAGAAGTCCTTAAGTTTGCGCAAGAATGTTTTTCTTTATGCATTTTGCCATTTTTCCCCCATACTCTTAGTATGAATGCTTTTTTTTGTTTTTTGCATAAAGAATGCAGCAAGACAAACTATTAATCCTTTTTTTAATGCAGATCATTTTTTTCATCTTCTGTGACACTTTAAATAGGATAACCATTAAGAAGACTTAGCTAGGTAATAAACTGCATTTGTAAATACTCAGTAAAACTACAAATATTAAGTCTTACAGAGTTGTAATTTGTTGCTCTTTGTATTTTATGTGATTTAAATGCGTCCCTTTTGGCCTCTGAACTTGAGTACCCCTGTATTATTTATTCACCTAAAACCATTTTCTTACACCGAAAATGTTAATTTCCTTCTCCTTAAAGAGTCATGAAACTTTAAACACTGATACTTTATTCTGTATGAGCTATGTACCACATGGCTAGTGTTGTTAAACAAGGCGAAGCTCCGCGCTGAAACCGAGCATATGCGCGCTCCGCGTGTATATCATAACAGTCGTATTTTTCATGTGTTCGTATTCAAACTCCAGTTCTGACCGCATCGCGAGCAAAATACAAACAATACACTTGCTGTGCTGAGGGAAACATAGCCTACATACAGCTCGCGTGTTTGAACTCAGCTAGAGCAGGCAGAGGTAAATGAACCGCACTTTTGTGACATTTGAATTCTCTGCTGTAATGTGAGCTCACGCAAACATATTATCCATTTTTGCTGGTAGATTACAGCAAAACAATCCACATGTACCCAAACTTCTGCTCTGGTCGCGTCTCAGGAAAACACATTGTGTTGAAGCACTGAGGAAACGAACACCAACGATATGTCTCTGAATGACAAGAGACCGAGGCGAGAAAAGTGATACTTCCTCATGCATAATACCGCAATTATAATCTTATGCATACTACAGCGCAGTGATTGGATTACATGAGCTTTATGTCATGAATATATGTTGAGAATCGCTCGAAACAGTCTACGTCAGCATATTCGACCATGCCCATACTTGGGCCAAAAGTACACGATTATGTCAGATTGTGTGACGTTGCTCCGACTCAGCTTTTCAAACCGGAAGACAGAAATCGCTCTGAAAAATGCAAAAATAACCATTTTTCACTTATGAATAACAATAATGAGTACCTTTAGTGTTTTCAGTGATGTGCAGCCTATACATATCGGTTTACATCTCAAAAAAAAATGTTTTGGGTTTTCATGACTCTTTAACAGTTCATCAGGCTCTTAAAGGGTTAGTTCACCCAAAAATGAAATTGGTGTCATTAATTACTCTCCCTCATGACGTTCTACGTCCGTAAGACATATGTTCATCATTGGAACACAAAATAAGATTTTTGATGAAATCCGAGAGGTATATGGCTCATCCATAGACAGCAATATAATCACCACTTTCAAGGTCCAGAAAGGTACTGAAGACATCATTAAAACAGTCGATGTGACTTCAGTAGTTCAACCTTAAGGTTATGAAATGACAAAAATACTTTGTGCGCAAAAACAAAACAAAAATAACTTTATTCAATGATCTCTTCTGTTCCCCGTCATTATCCTTATTCAGTTTCTGCAGTAAGCATAGTAAAGGCTTCCACGTTTACGTCCAAATGCCGGCTCAGTATTGGCCAAAGCTGCACATGTGAGCAGCACAATGCAATAGCCAATAGCCACTATTCCAACTCAATTTGCTGCATTTGGCAGCTGCTTTCAAATGGTCCCGTGCTTATTTGTGTTCACGGGCTGTCTGAAGACCGTTAAGGGCTTCTAATTACAGCAGGATTTGCAGTGCTGAGCATTGTAGCCAATCACGTTGCATCGACTGAAAGCTGTAGTGATTAATAAAGGAAGCCCGCTTTGCTCACTTTATGTATTTAATATAGGCTATTCACAATTTGAATAAAAGTTTTAGAATATTTTTCGCACTGCTACAAAAGGACCAGTGGCCAGGTATACACTGCTTGGTTTTAGAAGAGACAACCGTGTTTAAATGCGATCTGATAAATCTGATAAAATATTTACTAGCTTTAAGCTTACAGTTAAATAGCCCTACTAAAACATTCTTTGTTCTATTATTTACTTGTGTTGTTTAATGCAATGATTAATTAGATTCAGCTACATATAATGCTTAATGTTGGTTTTATTGCTTGTGTTAGGCTACATGAGAAAAATATTTTTGACTACCTGAGGTAGGAGATTTAATGCAGGTGTGGGTCGGGGTCGCGGTTTTTATGTCAAACGGGTCGGGTCGGGTGCGGGCTAAAATTAGTGTTTCTGTTAATAACTGTGGGTGCAGGTTTATCAAATAGGACCCATGCAGGACTATGCCACAAGGTAGTTTGTGACATAAGGAACACCGCCGATAAACTGCATTTTTGAGACTCTCTTTGGTTCACTGAAAATACTCAGCAATGGTGTTGACTTATGAATTTGCACATGGTTTGTCTTAAAACATATTAAAAACACCACATATGAACAATAATTGTGATCAGCATGGGAATAGAAATTCATTTCCAAAAGAAAAGAGAATTTTTAAACTGCCGGTGGTGCCATAGAATTGGTCCAAGAGACCTGAAAATTGGGCAGATTACCATCATACCTGCAAACTCCAAAGTGGTGAAAAAGGTGACATGTTTACAAAGTAAATAGTAGTAGGGGGGTCTGGGGTCATCCTCCCCCTAGGAGAAGATTTTTGTTACTTTAACATATAAACTTAGCATTCTGGTGCACTCCCACAAGAAAATAATTGAAAAAAAAACAACAATATTTGCTTCAAGTAAAAAAAAAATAAAAAAAAAAAGATTATTGACACTAGGGCTAAGCATTGACAAGTTTCACAATTGGATTAGATTTTGATTCAGAAGCTTGATTTGATTTCGATTTTATTACCTTTAATTCAATAATGATTAATCTGGGGCCTATCATGTACAGTACATGGCAAATTTCCTCAAAGAAAAAAAATCTTTCAACTATTGCTGTAAACTATACAAGGAACCACAGCTGGTACGTCATTATAATATTGAAGGTTAAAATGAAGTGATTTGTAAGCTACTTACATATAAATTGCACAAAGTAGCTTTTATAGTAACGTTAATACATTTTTAATGACATAATTATGTTTCTACTCGTTTTTAATATCGGCCTAAACATTTAAATGGTGGCCGTCATAAAACGGTTTTATACATTCAGTATTGAAGCACATATTAAGTACATGAATAGGCAATGGCCAATAGTCACAGTAAATATTTATCAAAATGCTCCTCTCCAAGTTCATTTTTGTAGCTGACAAGTTTTTTCAAATGGTTGAAACAATCGATTAACGTTACATATGACATGATACGGATTTCAGAAAGTTGTACTGGATCTTTCAACATACTTTCGGTATTCATTCATCCTGCAGTACATCCATTCATGTTTATTTCGTGTTGTAAAGTGGAAGAGACCCACGTGTGCTCTGCCTCTGTTTGAACTGAAGCGCTACAGCGATGTGTCAGTCACACCACAGAGCGCCAATAAAGATCACGACAGCTTGAGACATTTATGGTCTCACTCTAGTCTATGGGAGGTAAAGTAGCCCATTTTCCATTTATTGTGCCTGCAAACTCACCCTGACACCTGCCATCCTCGGGAAAAAAAAAACTCTTTGGATCTACACGATTCACATAAATTACATTTTGACAGCGAATTTCGCCGAAAAGTGTCTAGTTTGTCGGTATTCAGGAGCACCATAATTAATGTGCCAAATTTAATCAGTTTCCTATGGACGGTTTCTAAGGCTGACATGGACTTAGGTTTGGGAAGAATAGTAATAAAGTTTTAATAACCTTTGGTGCTTGCCCCCCTAAAAAAGGTGCACAGTTAAAAGTGCTGAAAATGTATAATAATTACACATTTTTTAAGTTACCCGTTTTAGTTTGTGTGGCCACAGATACCATCTCTGCAGTCAGTGAAGATCCATTGATCGTTTGGGTTGCACCATTCTCCTAGTGACATAATCAGAACAATGATATTATGGACTCTAAGCTCTAAGTGTGTCGAGGTTTAGTCATAACTATGATGAATAAATGCACATGCTCACTTTCACCTCTTCTGGGAGATGTTTATCCTCTTCTTGTGGACCCCACTCTCCATTCCACTGGGGTGGCTGCAGTGTGAGCATGCTGGGAAACAAAACTAAAAAAAAAAACAAAAAAAAAAACTTAACTATAGTTTCTCCATACAAAACAACATAAATGTTCCTCCATTTTATATTCTTAAATGGTAAAATTCTAAACGTGTTCAAAAGTAAGAAACCGATTCATCCAGAACAAAGCCAACATGATTTTTTAAAAAACCTGTTAACAGTCATTAACAGCATAAACTTAACCAATGTATATTATTAGTTCCTATCTTATTAGTTATTACTAGTTATATCATTTAGCAACCACAATTTTATACTGGTCTGTGCTCCAATGTGGAGGTGTAGGTTAACAGAAAAAAAAGTGTAAAGCATTTTTGGCACACATCAAGACTGGAGAATACAATGAAACTCAGCTCGTGCACACACTCTTGTCCTGTCCTTAATGGTTGTTTGCACAATATTACCACAGTGAAATACAAAATCCAAAACTTTGTGTCAGACTGTACAAATAATTAGGAGTTGGGTCACAATCGACCAAACTGTTTGGTTCTTCATTAGACTGGCGATTGTAGCAGTAGTCACACCACAGGACTGCAACTCCAAAATCCTGGAACTGTCAGAGGCTGATTCAATGCAAAGACATTTAATTTAATTGAGTGCTGTTTAGTCACAAAATAATCCAAGACTTTTTTTTTTAATCACTTAGAGTGACAACATTTTCTAGACATTGTGTCAAGAACTTCATCTGTTAAAAATCAGTCTCTACACCTTCATTCTGCTCACATTTTTATGCAAGAACAATTTTGGTCAGAAAGTTCTGAGAGTCTTTTATAACTTGCCCAAACCGAGAGCCATTCCTCAAAGCAATATGACATTGTGCTAATTACCATATCATATGATATATTTGCAATGTAGTTCTTACTGTTGTCGCCAAAATGCTTGATCTGTTCCAAAGCGCAATGGCACCTCCTTGTGGTCAACCTGGACAAAAAGGGGTATTCGTGTAAGAATTTTTAATCATGAAATGGCAGCACTGTGGAGGTGCAGCGAGCCAGCAGCACCTGTTGAGTGTAAACTCCACGTCCAGAGGTTCTCCTAGGTAGCTATTCTGGAAATCAGCATTTACGCGTAAACTCACGTCATCTTCTGTGATCTGTAAGCATTAATATAGATGTGACATACAACATTTTTATTTTGCAAAACAAGTGATTGTGGAATGACAGAAGCCACAATAAAGGTGATGATACACGTGGCAGCTTTTTGAGCAATGTTGCTGGGCAACGTTGCCGTGAACGGGCAACCTGATGAGAACAGGGCAACTAATTAGGGCAACGGACAGTTGGCAGCAAATAATCAGAGGGGAGCAAATTTATTGACAACCCAATAAATACTTTATTATAAACACTTGTTAGGCACTTTATTTCAACTTTCAAATATTTTCTTCATTTTTATTCAAAATAAATGCCTTTCTGATCTGATTTGTGATAGGAAAAGGGAGAAGAATGAGTTCAGCAAAAGGCGGATTCGAACCCGCATTGATCGCATCAAAAGCTACATTCATGTGCCATACGCCCCACAGCCTTCGCTACTACAGACGTTAAACAGACCCCGTCTTTTTAGTATTTAACTGAAAACATTCAATGGCTTAATTACAGCTTACACTCATTAAATTGGACAGCTGTTGGCATTTTAAGCATATGAGGTCAATTCCCTGTTTTGGGTTGACGCATGACACCTTACTAGCGTAAAAAGATATAAGTTCATGCTCCTTTTCAGTAATGCATTATGATGTTCAGTCACCTCCTAGTTCATTCACTATGAACTAGGAGGTTTCCCTCAAACTCCTAATTACTGCTTATTGATAGTAAGTAAGGTAGTTGTTGTAGTGGTTATGTTTAGGTATGGGGTAGGGTTAAGAGATCTAGAATATAGTCATGCAGAATAAGGCATTAATATGTGCTAATATACAGCCAAAACGCTACTAATATGCATGGTAATAAGCAACTGGTTAATAGTGATTATGTGTAATAGATGTGTAACAATCTAAAGTGTTACCCTATGTTCAGAAGAGGGGATTTGTGCATTCCTGCAAAATATTCACCCTCTTATCAGTTACAACTTTGCTTGTTTACTGAAACATGTTTTTTTTTTAAAATTGGTTTGTTTACCAGGAAATACACAAACCGATAAAAAGCATACAGTATTTAAATGTAAACATAAATTAATTATTTGAAGAAACAGTCAGATTAATACATTAGCAAAACAGTCATTAGTAACAGACCTGCATGCAAATAATAATGTGAACATTAAGAATAGAAATTTTCAAGATACCTCTGTGATGTAAGACATATACTCAAGAACAATTCCTCCACTACACGGTTTCTTCAGAACCACTTTATCACCTATTTGGAGGATTAAACAATTTTAGTATTATGTACACCAAACTATTCTCACAAAAAGATGTAAAATTAGATGCAGTATTTGCTCTGTTACTTTTTACTGATCATTTTTTTATCATTATTATTATTTAAAAGGAATATTTCATGTAAATATTTTTGTAAATTTTTTTTTAGCATTTACTCACCCTCATGTTATTCTCACACAGAATCATTTTCCATTATCAGTGATTAACTATTATATTTTGGATTCAGTATTTCTCCTGATCCTCCTTGTCTCAGGAGACTTGTAATGTAGTGCTTGATTTATAGGGACTATTTTATAACACTTTTCTGATGCTTTCCCATTTATTTTTGGCTGAATCTTTTCTCCTTAAATGTATACATACATTTAAAAAGGTACAGATTAAAAGAAAACATCCTTACCAATGAAGAGGCTTGGCCGACCCTCAGTGAGTCCTGGCACCTCCAGGTGTAAGTATACCGCTCCCTTCCTGAGGATGGCGCCGGTGAGGCTGAACTCTCTGAGCTCCCTCTCAGCCTCCAGCTCCTCCAACCACAAAAGAGCAGAGAAACGCGGCAACATAGACAACAAACTCAAGGGCTGTGAAAACAAAAAGAGGAAAGGGGCTATAATAACATCTATTAAAGTTTTTCAAAACTGATGAGTTGATTTTCTATAAAATGGTCAATCTCTTTACAACTTCTAAACATTCTTCATGTGAGCTTCCACATCCAAAATGATCCATTCAGTTATCAAAATGTCAGACATGCATGTACATTCTAATTTATTTATATATTATATATACATATATATACATATTATATATATATATATATATATATATATATATATATATATATATATATATATATATATATATATATATATATATATATATATAAAAAATAGATATATTCTGCCCGGCCCTGATGGCCACGGATTCCAATATTATATTATATATATATATATATATATATATATATATATATATATATATATATATATATATATATATATATATATATATATATATATATATATATATATATATATATATATATATATATATATATATACATACATACACACACACACACACAGAAGAGAAGGTATTGTTGAATAAAGTCGTTATTTTTGTTTTGTTTTTGCACACAAAAAACAATCACGTGGACAATTTCTTTAGTACCTTTCTGGACCTTGAAAGTGGTGGTTTAAATTACTATGGAGGAGTCAGACAACTCTTGGAATTCATCAAAAATATCTTCATTTGTGTTTCATTTCCGAAAATGAATGAAGGTCTTACATGTGTGGAACGATATGAGGGTGAGTAACGACAGAATTTTCATTTTTGGGTGAACTAACCCTTTAAAATACCCTTAAAGCACCCCTACCAACAAACCTGTCCCTAACCTTACCTGTATCCCACCTCATTAGCAGCAAAAGTGTTTTGCGACACGATAACTAGGTTTTGAAGCATAAATTAAATGTTTTGGGTGAGTAACTACATTTTGTTCTGATCTTCAAGCAAACAGTTGTGACAACTGCACTAACAGTTTAGAGAATGTTAGGGCTGTTTCGAAAAATGTGCCAAAACAATTTTGAAAAACTGTAAAAGGTGACACGCATTTCAAAATACTTATTTTAACAAAGGTGTTTTTTTATGTTTTTACATTTGTCCAAAAATGAGGAGACCGAGGGAGTGTTCAAGAAATGTCTTTAAAAGTCATTATTGTGCAAATTGTAACTCCCAAGCCTTGTTTACACCTGGTAAGCGAAATCTGAATAACTGTTTAAAAGTTGGTCGGACCGACACAACAACAAACGTGCAGCCAATCAGCATTAGGGGGTGTATGACGGTGGAGGAAAGAGAGTGAGCAAGAGGGAGATTTGAAGAAAGAATGCAGAAAGAGAGATGGGACACAATACAAAAGAAAAGCTCATAAAAATATCACTGGAAAATTAAGGGTTCTGATCAGGAAAGCGCTTTAGGACCGGTGTTAACATTAGAAAAGCTTTCCAGCGCTGGTCTTTTCACAATTGGATAAGCTATCTGTTCAGAAAAATAAAAAACGCATGAAGTGACCAGGTGTAAACGGGCCCAAACTCCATTTTGACCACTTTGATCTTTTAAACTTTCAGATCTTTTCTACTCACAAACTGCTATATTACACAATATTAAAGGAAAATTTCCCAAAAAAGCATAATAGGGGCAACTTTAGAGAAACTCAAAGCTCTACACTACACACCAAAATAAAACTGTTTAACCTGAAAATGTACAGAAATGTACAGAAATATATTACTACTGTACAGTAAAATGTAGATTTTTTAGATTATAAAAATTTAATTAAACCATAAAAATGGAATATTAAAATGGAAAACACTTAATTTAGGAAAAATAGAAATGATTTCATAGAGTCTTCAAAATGATTTTTTTTTTTTTTTTTACTTAATAAATTGTTGTTTAATTATATTTTTAATGAATTCACCTAATTAGACATGCAGGCATGCTTTTGGATTACAAAAAAATTATTTATCCATTAAAATGGAATCCAGAAAAATTAAAACAGAAAACAGGATTTGGGAATTCCATAGGGCCCTACAAGCAATGACTGAGATGAATGATCATGTGGAAAACAGCACTGAAGATGACGTTACCTCTGCCAGAGCAGGTTGGACAACCAGCACATCCTTCTGAGCTTCAACACAATTTCTGAGAGCCTGCGGCACACCGTAATGCCCCAAGAAGTTTGGAAGATGCCGCCTTGCAAGCCTGTCGAAAGAGACAAAATGCTCAAAAAAAAAAAAAAAAAAATCTTTCTGCATAGTAAATGTTTACCATTTGCACAATTATGTACAGTATAAATATAAATATAAAAAATATAGGAAAAGAAAATGTAATGTAATGGGCAAACAACCCAACCCAACAACCCATCGCCCCCATTTTCAATCACTTAAATGGTTTTAATTCATGAATGTTCAAGAATGTTTGGGAATACAGCCCTTAAACGAAACTCAGCAAATTATTGCAGAAATGAAAGCAGCTTTGATGAAAAAAAAAAAATGAAAAATTTAAAGAAAATGAAAAAGTTATAGATGTTTAACCTGTTAACTGTCAGGGTGCTGGTAGCGGGACACTTGGCAACCTTTTTATTGTCTTTTTTGAGACATATCACATATTTTAGTAATCATCAAATTATAACATTCTAAAGATTAAACACTCAAAATTCATACTGTGAAAACCGTTTAGAAATTGGACATTGCACTATCACAAATATGGTACTTAAACTTCTTGGCAAGCTCAATTTTTGTTAACTTCAAATTTTAAACAACTTGGTTGTACATATGGCTTTGATTTTATAGCAATTTTAGAGGCCAAATTACATATAACTTTTAACTAATATATAATAGGGTTGGGCGATGTCCCCTAAATTGGCAGTTGACGATGTTTACAGTAAAACATTGTGATGGACGATAATATCATCGTAGTACTATAATTTTTAATTATTATATAATTTTCATTATTTTACTTTATTTATCCCTTTGACGCGTACGATCACACCGGTGTGATTAGAACGTTCAGTGCAGTGCATCATGTGATCAACTGCCAAAATTCAAATGTGCGTGTGCGCTTTGGCTGGCGCTAAACCAGAGATGGATGAGCGCAGCACTTTTCATATATCACAAATATGCAGTGTTTTCAACCACATAATGTTTATTTTAGGTTTTGGATGTTTAAATACATATAAGATGTTGTGAATCCAACAGAACCTGCGGCACAAACTAACATGGCGACGCCCATAACGTGTATAGCTCAACTAACGCAATCATTATAAAGTTGTTTAAACAGCAAAACACATCCACTTTCACATATTTGACAATTGGAATATCAGATATTTCATGTTATAGTTAACAAATTAGTGAATATTTTGAATAAAAAAGGAAAACTGAAATAAAAGTAGATCAGTCAGTCATACAGTGCTGCGGTGTGTGACATGACAAACGATGACGCATCACCATGGAAACCATAAAGCGATAGTTCTAAATAACGGTCGCCTTGAAAAACTCAGGCTGGGGGGTCAGCCAGAATATTTTAAACTTACGTGCGAAAGGGTTATTTTATTTCCCAACTAATGACTCATCCAGGCTTTCCAATAGGTTGCACATGAGGGGAATAAAAGGGGCGGAGCGGGGCGGGGGCGTTGCATCAGGATGGTGTCTCTCCATCGTGATGTCGGTCAGCCATTGGCACAACCCTAATATATAATTTAAAATACACTGCCAGCTTCCGGTTTAAGAGAACCTTGCTGAGAAAGTTAGCTAAAGCAGGAAAGGAAATGGATTTGAGCACACAAGGCAAATTCCAAATGGCACTTTTGCGCCCTTGAAGGGCTCTTCGAGAAGGGGACACCATTTGTAGGGGTGTTTAAAAACAAAAGTGAACAACTGAATCCCTTCATGAAGGGTCCTTCCACAAGGCCGTGAGTGAAGGGTACATCCGATGGTCACTTCAAAGAAATAATTTAATCATTTATCGTCATGTGATCCATCTAGGGATGCACCGATCCGATATTCAGATCGGTATCGGCTCCGATACTGCCATTTTTGCTGGATCGGGTATCGGCAGGACAGGGCCGATCCAAAATCCGATACTGTGCGTGTACTATTCTGTGTTATTGTTAAGCTCTACAAAAGGCACAAACACATTAAAAAGCACCATAAGTTTCTGTGCACTATATTCCAAGTGTTCTGAAGCCATTCCATAGTTTAATTTGAGGTACAGATAAATATTTTAGTTTATCTGTACCTCATAAGTGCATAAGTGCTTTGTGCCGCTTTGTATGGGAGCCGTTCATATTATAATACTTTTGCGCAATGAAAGATTGTTTAATAGCTTTTTTTTTTGTTCTGTCCTATCTATCATATGTTGCTGCATCATTTTAATTTTTATATTTTAATTATAAGACATTTAATAGCTTCTGATTTCGTCCACATATTCATATGTATTCACAAACGTATAAGATAAACAAATAGGCCTAGGCAATTATTTATATTATGAAAAGAAAGTATTATGAAAAGTTAAAGTCCGTCACTTTTTAGTTTTCATCTTATATCTCATCTCAACACTTTTTGAGGATCGTGAGTGAGTGTGATCATCTCTTCTTCTTTACTACTCTACAGAAGGAAATAAACATGAATGAAAATCAAAAAACATGTTGAAAGTTGCAGTAGCTTACCGAAATCTGTATCACGTCAGTTCAATCAGTGTTGTAAACAATGTCACGTAGGAAAAGCCATTCATTGACCATAAACTTATAGTCAGCAGCAACAACAAAAATAAAAACTATTTAAAACAAAAAGGATTAGAAACTTTATGTAAGCAAAAGTATTATAATATAATATAGGCCTATAATAAAATGGAAAAACTGGGTGTGTGTAATCAAAGGCATCGTTTTCATTTTGTTCTGGAGACTGAACTCGCGCTTTGCTGCCACACTGGAGCGCGCTCACCACCTACTGGACAGGGGTGGGAATTACAGTTAAGTTACATCAGCCTCAGTAATCTGTCAAAATGACGGACAGGCTGCAGATTTTTTCCGTCACTGCTAAAAAAATTCCATCAATGACGGAAAATTCTCGGTTAACCCGACCTTTGAGATTATATATTACACGCCACACTACCGCCGGTGACACTGACACTCCACGACCGCGGTGGCGCGGTTGTCATGCCGACCGTCACAGCACTATGTGAGGCATACAGTTTATTAGGTAATTTAGCGCTTTTCTTATTACTTAAAGATCGGATCGGATCGGTAACGGCCGATACTGAATCCCAGGTATCTGGATCGGTATCGGAAGTGAAAAAGGCGGATCGGTGCATCCCTAGATCCATCATTCTAAAAGTTAGATGACGGAACAGTTTGAGTTAACATTACAAACAGAGCAATTCAGGTTTGTGTTTTCTTGCAGTGTCCAAAGATAAGACAGCAAGTTTTAAATTTGAGAACAGAAATACTCTCACACATAAATATATATAAATAAATAAATAAATAAATAAATAAAATATAATAATTATATATGTATGTTTTATATTTATGTGTGAGAGTATTTCTGTTCTCAAATTTAAAACTTGCTGTCTTATCTTTGGACACTTTTTATTTATTTATTTATTTATTTATATTTATATTTATATTTATATTTATATATATATATATATATATATATATATATATATATATATATATATATATATATATATATTACAGTCCAACATTTTGGAACCACTAACATTTTTAATGTTTTTAAAAGAAGTTTCATCTGCTCACCAAGGCTACATTTATTTAATTAAAAATACAGTAAAAAAACAGTAATATTGTGAAATATTACTACAATTTAAAATAACTGTGTACTATTTAAATATATTTGACAAAGTAATTTATTCCTGTGATCAAAGCTGAATTTTCAGCATCATTACTGCAGTCTTCAGTGTCACATGATCCTTCAGAAATCATTCTAATGTGCTGACTTGCTGCTCAATAAACATTTATGATTATTTTCAATGTTGAAAACAGTTGTGTACTTTTTTTTTTTTCAGCATTCCTTGATGAATAGAAAGTTCAAAAGAACAGCATTTATCTGAAATACAAAGCTTCTGTAGCATTATACACTACTGTTCAAAAGTTTGGGGTCAGTAAGAATTTTTATTTGTATTTTTTTGAAAAGAAATTAAAGAAATTAATACTTTAATGCATCCTTGCTGAATAAAATCAATCAAAAGTGGCAGTAAAGATATTTATAATGTTACAAAAGATTAGATTTCAGATAAACACTGTTCTTTTGAACTTTCTATTCATCAAATAATCCTGAAAAAAATATTGTACAAATATTCTGTACAATTGTACACATTAAATGTTTCTTGAGCAGCAGATCAGCATATTAGAATGATTTCTGAAGGATCATGTGACACTGAAGACTGCAGTAATGATGCTGAAAAATCAGCTTTGCCATCACAGGAATAAATTACTTTGTGAAATATATTCAAATAGAAAACAGTTATTTTAAATTGTAATAATATTTCACAATATTACTGTTTTTACTGTATTTTTAATTAAATAAATGTAGCTTTGGTGAGCAGACGAAACTTATTTTAAAAACATTAAAAATCTTAGTGGTTCCAAACTTTTGGACTGTACTGTATATATAAAAAAAATGTATCTTCATTTGCAACAGTTATGTTAACAGCAATAATAAATATTTTTTGTCGTAAGAACAGCTAATCAGCTGGTGGGCACCATGCTGTGTTGTCATGGGAACATCACAGGTGAAGATAACGAAGAAATTACACTGTTTTTCATTGCTGCCTTCAACTGCATTCCTAGCGGCTACATAATGGCACGCAAGTGCCCTGTTCCCTCCAAAGTCCCCACTTTAAGGGCTCTGCCCTTCGAAGGGAGTAGGGAATAGGGATGCTCCCTTCCATTTGGAATTTGCCCACAATCAGTGATGTTTTAGATGAGATCAGCAAGTGTCAGGTAATCAGCCTCACCTGATGGGAGCCGGAGGAGCCGTAATCGTGAGCACCTGGACGGGCTGCTGCTGCAGTGGCAGTGCTGTTATAGCAGTGTAGGGGACGCTGGGTTTGAGCAGACTCTCCTCCGCGCTGCTCACAGAGACCTCCAGACGCCTTGCAATGGTGAAAGAGGAGAAGTGCAGGAGCAGCAGTTCAGCAGAGCGACCCAGAGTCCTACAGCAAACACATTAAAACACCTTACCATGTGTTCAAACCAGAAAGACATTTGCCAGAGAGAAGCAGCCATTGGCCTGCACAGACTAGGGTTATTATAGTCAACTAAAACCATTAAAAACAAAAACAAAACAAAAAAACATTTTCTTTACTTAGAATAATTTTTTTAGTTTATATTTCATTTCAGCTAGTTTTTTATTTTTTATTTTAGTTTAACTTTATACACTAAACTAACCAAAACAAATTAAATTTAATAAAAACTATATATATAATATAGACAAAAAAATAAAAATGAAAATCCAACTTTCTTTAGTGTGTAATGTTGCTGTTTAAGAATGAAAAAGTTCTGCAAATTTACACTTTACTTTCACGTGGCAATAAAGGCAAAACCCCAAAATGCATGGACTGCATTTTTGTCAGAGACTCAGGATATGAAATGTCTATAGAAGAGTATAGAAGCTTAGACAGAAGACTGGAAATGCAGACTTCAAAATCTAGAACGTTCTATATGTTTTACTTTTATTAACGTCTCAGGAAATGAAGGCAAGACACTGCCCCACACACAAGATACCTCATAAATGCAAAGAAAAGTTAGTTGTTCAGTGGGTAAATATTAAATCAATTTAAAAGTGGGTAAATATTAAATAAATATATTATTATTAAATATTTCTGAGCCAAAAATACATGTAGCGCTGCATTATATAGGTGATATATAAAATACAGAAAATTTACCTCAGATGACTTGAATAAATCTATTTGGAAATAATTATAAAAAAATAATGGTGTGATTTTGCATCTGCATAGAAAATAAAAAAGCTGAAAAATGACTTTTTTCGCAACAATGCAATTTTGCCCCAATGATGCATGATGTGATAATCTCACTAAGCTATATTGTGATTTTGATTTTATTCCAATTTATCATATGCAGTAACAACAAGTGAATAAATGCATTTAAAAAAAAACCTTACTTGGCCTGACAGCTGAGGGTCACAGACACCTTTTCTCCAGGTTCAATGTCCAGGTTTCTCTCCAGCATCCGCACGGCTTGCTTCTCCACAGAACCTTCACCGTCCTCTACCTCCCCATCTGTCCTGCTTTCATCAGCGTACCGGTTCAAGCTGCAGGAGGCACGCATGTCTTGAGTTTTGCCATTGTTGAAAGACACAGAACTGAGACAGAACTGCTGGCCCGAGTCCCATCCTGCAAACTCACAGCACTTCAGGCTGTGACTCTCTGAGCCAGTGTTTCTGTTTTAAATCAACACAGAGAGAGAAAGAATCAACAGATGCATCAGAAATCAAAACGCATGAAATTGTCACAACGCAATCCTGCTATTTCTGTCACGTTCCTATAATAAATCCATTCAAGTACTAAAGGAACAGCACACCTAATAATGAAATGTCATCACCTACTCACCTGCATGTCTTTTAAATTGAAAATGATAGAAGTTGGAATGGCAAAATGCCATTGCTCTCATATCAGTTTTAATAATTTGGTGCAACGCAATCAGTCACACCACACACAACAATACACAATGTCAATTCTGTTTTCCCAGGCTTAGGACATTGGTCATACAGGCTACTTTTAATGGACAAAAGCAGCTCAGACACTAAACATTTCCTTTCGTTTTCCACAAAGGAAGTCATACAGGTTTGGAACTAGTGCTGTGCGATATGTATCTTCTACGATAATATAGTAATGATCTTTTAACGCAGGGGAAGCAGACACTATCGAGTGTGCCACTCACTTTGTCTTGAAAATCCATGTAGAATAATATCACACGAACAATTGTGCGGACCCAGAATAATCAGCACAATTGCAAATGTGATATTGATTTTATAAAACAGTATACTAAACTGCTACTGAACGCATGCTTTCTGTGCACTCTCTCCTAGCAGAACACAGACAGGCATAGTAGCCACAGATTATGTCAAAATGCCCGCCTTGGTGAATAGGCACATAAAAACATTCAATGTAAGCACTGCGAGTTGACACTCACTCACGAAGAGGATTTGTGTGACTCAGGTGGTAACAACCTCACAGTAAAAATCCCTGAACAATTAATTTCATATTGTAACTTATTTATTGTTTGTTACATATTTATTAGTTTTTAGTTGTCTATGGACTTAATAAATGTACCATTACTGAAATGTTATATAAAAATATTATATATATATATATTATATATATATATATATATTTTATTATATCACATTTTTTTGCTGTGGCTGTTTTGGAAAAATGCATTTACCAAAAATTGTCTCTTTGGTCAAAAAAAGGTTTCCGACCCCTGATCGAAATGCTGCTTTAGATGCAGCTTCTGTGCCATTTCTGCAGTGCAAAAATGGATTTTGTCTGTAGTGTCTCAATATTTTAATTGAATGTACTGATTAAATGTAACAAAAATCCTGGAAATTTATAGCCTGGATGCCAGCCGAACTTAGCCCCGCCCACAACATTTTGAGGTCGGGGAGTTCGGTCTGGTCTGGACTTGATCCGTAGAGGAGTAATTATGCCCGAACAGAAACTGTTCGGACCAATCACATTGTCAGGGCGATGACTGACAGATTATCACCAGAAACGTAATCATCCACGTCATCAAAGAGCGCTTGGGGAGTTTGATTGACAAGCGATCTAACCAATCAGAACGCCGCATCCGCTATTTTGTCCGACAAAGCAGTCAGGAGTTAGAAGATTAACATCGGTGGAGTTAAACTTGAAAAATTGTGCATATTGACGTCTTTCCGCATTTGAAACAACATTGATTCTCATGTTCATTCATGTTTATTTGATGCTATAAATGGACTCCTAGTAAGAGATGATCGGTTAACGAGCCTCTTGAGCTGAGGCGTTACAGCAATCTGTCACGATCATGGTCACAACACATTAAAGAGCCACAAAACGGTTTTTATTGTTTTAATTTTTTTACTACATCTTCTGTCGATGTGTTGTCAGTTTCTTCTTTGCTCCGCAATGTATTTCCCACTCTGTGGCGTGACAGCGCCACGGCTTGTCGGACAAAGCAACAGTAACTAAGGGGGGCAAGTCTTTGCGAAAGGTCAATTAGTTTACAACAATGATGGCTGTTGAAGAACTGAGATGTGTAGATTCCGCCATCGCGTCCATTATAGAAGATATCGACAGCGCATTAATTTTAAAAGAGGAACAGAGGACCGCGATCAAGGCATTTGCCGATGGGAAAGATGTCTTTGACGTCCTTCCTACGGGATTCGGCAAAAGTTTGATTTATTAGCTGGCCCCGATGGTCGCTAAGAAGAGTTCTGTTGACAACTATGCGTCACTCAACATACGTCACTTACTCTGTAGCTCTGATTGGTTGTAGGTCTATCCAATTGAGGTCTTTCTTGGATCGGTTGAAATACTCCCCCATAATCAAAGCCCAATGGAGCAGTATCAGACTTATATTCGAACTAGAATTGAGTAGGACCACGTCAGGCTAGGAAATTTATGTAAGGTGGAAAATATCTCTTAATGGAAAAGTTCCATTAACTGATGACTGCAGAGAATATGAACTGGCCAAGATCCCAGCATAAAACATACTTGGCAAAATACTGACTAATTATTGCTATCAACAAAAAAACCCTGAACTGACAAAATGGCAGAAAATATCAATATTTTTGGTCAATGTCACACACTTATTTGGAACAACATGAGGGTGAATAAATTACAGGATTTCCATTCTAACTAAAACTAACTAAACTAACTCTAAGTCAGTGATATTTAAGTTGTGCATGTGTGAACTCACCGGATCCAGATCAGCAGCTCTTTGCAGGTTCCTACTAGGAGAGACCCAAAATGGGTTTCCTGGCTGACCTGAAGCCCACCTTTATTCTCCAGCAAACTGTGAATGTCTGCATCTGACATATTCAGCTCGGAAGGGTTTGGACTATTAGAAACACACAAAGAGGGAAGATGACAAAGAAGATGTGAGTGGGAAAAAGTCATGACTGTGATATAGTGAATAAACAAATGTTTTGACCTAGTCATGATTATTAAATTTTTGGTTTAAAATTAACTGTCATACAAAGAGTTGATGATTTAATAAACAATTTAATTGTCTTTGTTTCCTTGTCTTATGAACCAAAACAACAAATATTGCACAAGGTAGAATGCCAAGAATTTGCCATTTTAAAGTGATGTATGGAAATTTATTAGGGCCCAAGCGAAAATTCGCGCAGGGCCCTCTTGTTCTTCTAAGGATTATTAGGGCCCAAGCGAAAATTCGCGCAGGGCCCTCTTGTTCTTCTAAGGATTATTAGGGCCCAAGCGAAAATTCGCGCAGGGCCCTCTTGTTCTTCTAAGGATTATTATTAGGGCCCAAGCGAATTAAGCGCGCAGGGCCCTCTTGTTCTTCTAAGGATTATTAGGGCCCAAGCGAATTAAGCGCGCAGGGCCCTCTTGTTCTTCTAAGGATTATTAGGGCCCAAGCGAAAATTCGCGCAGGGCCCTCTTGTTCTTCTAAGGATTATTATTTTTAGGGCCCAAGCGAAAATTCGCGCAGGGCCCTCTTGTTCTTCTAAGGATTATTAGGGCCCAAGCGAAAATTCGCGCAGGGCCCTCTTGTTCTTCTAAGGATTATTATTATTATTATTTTTTTTTTTTTTTTTTTTTTTTTTTTTTTTTTCCGTCTTCCGGGGCTTTTTGGGGGCCTTAACATGCTCAAAAACTCTTGAAAATTGGCACACACATTGGAATCCGCGGCCATTAGGACGCCGGAGAGGCTGGTACCCGGGCGTGGCAGGGGGGCTCGACAGCGCCCCCTTGAAAAAAGTCTGAAAATTTGGTCCATATATTAAACATGCTTGCACGTATTAGTATGAAACTCGGTACACATATAGACCTCATCGGGCCGAACAACTTTCGCGCTCTAAGTTAATCACCACGCCAACAGGAAGTCAGCTATTAAGGGTTGTTTGAAAAACGCATGCTCTGGAATTTGATATACTCCTCCTAGACGATTAATCCGATCGCCACCAAACTCGGTCAGCATGAAGTCAAGACACTGATGATTAAAAATTGCCAGGGGATTTTTGATATCTCGAACGGTTTGGCCGTGGCGAGGCAACGAATTTATGGCGAGAAAAAGGAAACAGGAAATGTGTTATAACGTCTTAATACATATATTGATCTTTATGAAACTTCACGAGTGTGTTTGTTATAGGAGTCTGATCACATGGATGTGACTATTGTGAGTCAAATATATAGCGCCACCAACTGGCAGCAGGAAGTGTATCACTTTTTGAAATGTTTTGAGATCACCCTCTTATTTTTACCTGATTTGCTTCAAACTTCATCAGTGTAATGTCAATACACAGCAGATGTAGACCTATGACAGGATTTTTGATATTTGAAATATTGTTGCCATGGCAACAGGTCAAACTGTAATAATATTCTTGAGTGTTTTTGAGGCTCTTAACATGCTTCAAATTGCATGAAACTCGACACACACATCAATATTGTCAACCAGTAGACATGGACAAAGCCATAGAAATGGGCGTGGTGGAGGGGCTCAGTAGCGCCACCTTTTGACAAAAGTGGGGGGGTTAGTTTTTCCTACAGTCACCAAACTCGGTACACATATTATTCTCATCAAGCCGGACAATTTTCTAATTTACATTCATTAGCTCCGACCAACAGGAAGTCAGCTATTTTGGTTTGAATGTTAATTTTTTGAAAAAACAGGCTATGAATTTTATACTACTACTCCTACAGGGTTTATCCAATTTACACCAAGCTTTTTTTAACTTGTTGCGAACACATTGAAGTTGTGTAATTGCAAACGGATTTTGGATATCTCAAACGGTTTGGCCGTGGCGAGGCAACGAATTTATGGCGAGAAAAGGGAAACAGGAAATGTGTTATAACTTCTGCATACATTGATTGATGTTTATGAAACTTCAGGAGTGTGTTGGTTGTAGTAGTCTGATCACATGGATGTAACTATTGTGAGTCAAAGTTATAGCGCCACCAAATGGCAGCAAGAAGTGTATCACTTTTAAAATGCTTTGAGATCACCCTCTTATTTTTACCTGATTTGCTTCAAACTTCATCAGTGTAATGTCAATACACAGCAGATGTAGACCTATGACAGGATTTTTGATATTTGAAATATTGTTGCCATGGCAACAGGTCAAACTGTAATAATATTCTTGAGTGTTTTTGAGGCTCTTAACATGCTTCAAATTGCATGAAACTCGACACACACATCAATATTGTCAACCAGTAGACATGGACAAAGCCATAGAAATGGGCGTGGTGGAGGGGCTCAGTAGCGCCACCTTTTGACAAAAGTGGGGGTTAGTTTTTCCTACAGTCACCAAACTCGGTACACATATTATTCTCATCAAGCCGGACAATTTTCTAATTTACATTCATTAGCTCCGACCAACAGGAAGTCAGCTATTTTGGTTTGAATGTTAATTTTTTGAAAAAACAGGCTATGAATTTTATACTACTACTCCTACAGGGTTTATCCAATTTACACCAAGCTTTTTTTAACTTGTTGCTAACACATTGAAGTTGTTTAATTGCAAACGGATTTTGGATATCTCAAACGGTTTGGCCGTGGCGAGGCAACGAATTTATGGCAAGAAAAGGGAAACAAAGTGTTATAACTTCTGCATACATTAATTGATTTTGATGAAACTTTGGCTTAGTCTTCGTTGTACAAGGCTGATCACATGGATTTGACTATTGTGATTCAAAGTCATAGCGCCACCAACTGGAAGCAGAAAATGTGTCACTTTCAGCATACATTGAGATCACCCTCTTATTTTTACCTGATTTGCTTCAAAATTCATCAGAATAATGTTAAAACTTGGCACATGTAATCCTTTGAAAATGGGCAGGGAGGAGGGGCTCTATAACGGCACCTTGTAGTGCAGTAAATGTGGAGTGAATTTGACATAGTCCTTTGATGTTTAACCGTTTTAAGTGCCTATTGCCCGCTGTGCACAGTTGCCCTGAAGCCACCGGGGTGGCGGTGCCACCGGGCTTGGGCCCGCCATCGCTGCTCGCAGCTATATTTATTATTATTATTATTTTTTTTTTTTTTTTTTTCCGTCTTCCGGGGCTTTTTGGGGGCCTTAACATGCTCAAAAACTCTTGAAAATTGGCACACACATTGGAATCCGCGGCCATTAGGACGCCGGAGAGGCTGGTACCCGGGCGTGGCAGGGGGGCTCGACAGCGCCCCCTTGAAAAAAGTCTGAAAATTTGGTCCATATATTAAACACGCTTGCACGTATTAGTATGAAACTCGGTACACATATAGACCTCATCGGGCCGAACAACTTTCGCGCTCTAAGTTAATCGCCACGCCAACAGGAAGTCAGCTATTAAGGGTTGTTTGAAAAACGCATGCTCTGGAATTTGATATACTCCTCCTAGACGATTAATCCGATCGCCACCAAACTCGGTCAGCATGAAGTCAAGACACTGATGATTAAAAATTGCCAGGGGATTTTTGATATCTCGAACGGTTTGGCCGTGGCGAGGCAACGAATTTATGGCGAGAAAAAGGAAACAGGAAATGTGTTATAACGTCTTAATACATATATTGATCTTTATGAAACTTCACGAGTGTGTTCGTTATAGGAGTCTGATCACATGGATGTGACTATTGTGAGTCAAAGTTATAGCGCCACCAACTGGCAGCAGGAAGTGTATCACTTTTTGAAATGTTTTGAGATCACCCTCTTATTTTTACCTGATTTGCTTCAAACTTCATCAGTGTAATGTCAATACACAGCAGATGTAGACCTATGACAGGATTTTTGATATTTGAAATATTGTTGCCATGGCAACAGGTCAAACTGTAATAATATTCTTGAGTGTTTTTGAGGCTCTTAACATGCTTCAAATTGCATGAAACTCGACACACACATCAATATTGTCAACCAGTAGACATGGACAAAGCCATAGAAATGGGCGTGGTGGAGGGGCTCAGTAGCGCCACCTTTTGACAAAAGTGGGGGGGTTAGTTTTTCCTACAGTCACCAAACTCGGTACACATATTATTCTCATCAAGCCGGACAATTTTCTAATTTACATTCATTAGCTCCGACCAACAGGAAGTCAGCTATTTTGGTTTGAATGTTAATTTTTTGAAAAACAGGCTATGAATTTTATACTACTACTCCTACAGGGTTTATCCAATTTACACCAAGCTTTTTTTAACTTGTTGCGAACACATTGAAGTTGTTTAATTGCAAACGGATTTTGGATATCTCAAACGGTTTGGCCGTGGCGAGGCAACGAATTTATGGCGAGAAAAGGGAAACAGGAAATGTGTTATAACTTCTGCATACATTGATTGATGTTTATGAAACTTCAGGAGTGTGTTGGTTGTAGTAGTCTGATCACATGGATGTAACTATTGTGAGTCAAAGTTATAGCGCCACCAAATGGCAGCAAGAAGTGTATCACTTTTAAAATGCTTTGAGATCACCCTCTTATTTTTACCTGATTTGCTTCAAACTTCATCAGTGTAATGTCAATACACAGCAGATGTAGACCTATGACAGGATTTTTGATATTTGAAATATTGTTGCCATGGCAACAGGTCAAACTGTAATAATATTCTTGAGTGTTTTTGAGGCTCTTAACATGCTTCAAATTGCATGAAACTCGACACACACATCAATATTGTCAACCAGTAGACATGGACAAAGCCATAGAAATGGGCGTGGTGGAGGGGCTCAGTAGCGCCACCTTTTGACAAAAGTGGGGGTTAGTTTTTCCTACAGTCACCAAACTCGGTACACATATTATTCTCATCAAGCCGGACAATTTTCTAATTTACATTCATTAGCTCCGACCAACAGGAAGTCAGCTATTTTGGTTTGAATGTTAATTTTTTGAAAAAACAGGCTATGAATTTTATACTACTACTCCTACAGGGTTTATCCAATTTACACCAAGCTTTTTTTAACTTGTTGCTAACACATTGAAGTTGTGTAATTGCAAACGGATTTTGGATATCTCAAACGGTTTGGCCGTGGCGAGGCAACGAATTTATGGCGAGAAAAGGGAAACAGGAAATGTGTTATAACTTCTGCATACATTGATTGATGTTTATGAAACTTCAGGAGTGTGTTGGTTGTAGTAGTCTGATCACATGGATGTAACTATTGTGAGTCAAAGTTATAGCGCCACCAAATGGCAGCAAGAAGTGTATCACTTTTAAAATGCTTTGAGATCACCCTCTTATTTTTACCTGATTTGCTTCAAACTTCATCAGTGTAATGTCAATACACAGCAGATGTAGACCTATGACAGGATTTTTGATATTTGAAATATTGTTGCCATGGCAACAGGTCAAACTGTAATAATATTCTTGAGTGTTTTTGAGGCTCTTAACATGCTTCAAATTGCATGAAACTCGACACACACATCAATATTGTCAACCAGTAGACATGGACAAAGCCATAGAAATGGGCGTGGTGGAGGGGCTCAGTAGCGCCACCTTTTGACAAAAGTGGGGGGTTAGTTTTTCCTACAGTCACCAAACTCGGTACACATATTATTCTCATCAAGCCGGACAATTTTCTAATTTACATTCATTAGCTCCGACCAACAGGAAGTCAGCTATTTTGGTTTGAATGTTAATTTTTTGAAAAAACAGGCTATGAATTTTATACTACTACTCCTACAGGGTTTATCCAATTTACACCAAGCTTTTTTTAACTTGTTGCTAACACATTGAAGTTGTTTAATTGCAAACGGATTTTGGATATCTCAAACGGTTTGGCCGTGGCGAGGCAACGAATTTATGGCAAGAAAAGGGAAACAAAGTGTTATAACTTCTGCATACATTAATTGATTTTGATGAAACTTTGGCTTAGTCTTCGTTGTACAAGGCTGATCACATGGATTTGACTATTGTGATTCAAAGTCATAGCGCCACCAACTGGAAGCAGAAAATGTGTCACTTTCAGCATACATTGAGATCACCCTCTTATTTTTACCTGATTTGCTTCAAAATTCATCAGAATAATGTTAAAACTTGGCACATGTAATCCTTTGAAAATGGGCAGGGAGGAGGGGCTCTATAACGGCACCTTGTAGTGCAGTAAATGTGGAGTGAATTTGACATAGTCCTTTGATGTTTAACCGTTTTAAGTGCCTATTGCCCGCTGTGCACAGTTGCCCTGAAGCCACCGGGGTGGCGGTGCCACCGGGCTTGGGCCCGCCATCGCTGCTCGCAGCTATATTTATTATTATTATTATTTTTTTTTTTTTTTCCGTCTTCCGGGGCTTTTTGGGGGCCTTAACATGCTCAAAAACTCTTGAAAATTGGCACACACATTGGAATCCGCGGCCATTAGGACGCCGGAGAGGCTGGTACCCGGGCGTGGCAGGGGGGCTCGACAGCGCCCCCTTGAAAAAAGTCTGAAAATTTGGTCCATATATTAAACACGCTTGCACGTATTAGTATGAAACTCGGTACACATATAGACCTCATCGGGCCGAACAACTTTCGCGCTCTAAGTTAATCGCCACGCCAACAGGAAGTCAGCTATTAAGGGTTGTTTGAAAAACGCATGCTCTGGAATTTGATATACTCCTCCTAGACGATTAATCCGATCGCCACCAAACTCGGTCAGCATGAAGTCAAGACACTGATGATTAAAAATTGCCAGGGGATTTTTGATATCTCGAACGGTTTGGCCGTGGCGAGGCAACGAATTTATGGCGAGAAAAAGGAAACAGGAAATGTGTTATAACGTCTTAATACATATATTGATCTTTATGAAACTTCACGAGTGTGTTCGTTATAGGAGTCTGATCACATGGATGTGACTATTGTGAGTCAAAGTTATAGCGCCACCAACTGGCAGCAGGAAGTGTATCACTTTTTGAAATGTTTTGAGATCACCCTCTTATTTTTACCTGATTTGCTTCAAACTTCATCAGTGTAATGTCAATACACAGCAGATGTAGACCTATGACAGGATTTTTGATATTTGAAATATTGTTGCCATGGCAACAGGTCAAACTGTAATAATATTCTTGAGTGTTTTTGAGGCTCTTAACATGCTTCAAATTGCATGAAACTCGACACACACATCAATATTGTCAACCAGTAGACATGGACAAAGCCATAGAAATGGGCGTGGTGGAGGGGCTCAGTAGCGCCACCTTTTGACAAAAGTGGGGGGTTAGTTTTTCCTACAGTCACCAAACTCGGTACACATATTATTCTCATCAAGCCGGACAATTTTCTAATTTACATTCATTAGCTCCGACCAACAGGAAGTCAGCTATTTTGGTTTGAATGTTAATTTTTTGAAAAAACAGGCTATGATTTTTATACTACTACTCCTACAGGGTTTATCCAATTTACACCAAGCTTTTTTAACTTGTTGCTAACACATTGAAGTTGTTTAATTGCAAACGGATTTTGGATATCTCAAACGGTCTGGCCGTGGCGAGGCAACGAATTTATGGCAAGAAAAGGAAACAAAGTGTTATAACTTCTGCATACATTAATTGATTTTGATGAAACTTCGGCTTAGTCTTCGTTGTACAAGGCTGATCACATGGATGTGACTATTGTGATTCAAAGTCATAGCGCCACCAACTGGAAGCAGAAAATGTGTCACTTTCAGCATACATTGAGATCACCCTCTTATTTTTACCTGATTTGCTTCAAAATTCATCAGAATAATGTTAAAACTTGGCACATGTAATCCTCTGAAAATGGGCAGGGAGGAGGGGCTATATAGCGGCACCTTGTAGTGCAGTAAATGTGGAGTGAATTTGACATAGTCCTTTGATGTTTAACCGTTTTAAATGCCTATTGCCCGCTGTGCACAGTTGCCCTGAAGCCACCGGGGTGGCGGTGCCACCGGGCTTGGGCCCGCCATCGCTGCTCGCAGCTATATTTATTATTATTATTTTACTAAAGCCAAAATTAAAGTATGGATAATTACATATAACAGGGTAAAGGGGTAACTCTGTAAGTCATGTACTCAGCTGATAAATTAAACTTTTCTATGAATAGTTTGTTTATAAAGGGGGGGTATAATGCCATTTCATGTTTCATGACTTATTTACACTGTTAAAGAGTTGGATTCTCATACTAAACATGGCCAAAGCAAAAACTGAGAGTTTTGTGCTCACGCATTACATTGACGTGAGCTCGGTATTTGTGACCTGATCCAGCAAAATGAGTCACAGTGACCAAAATTTGCAAAATTGAGAAATGCTCATAAGTGACGAGAGGAGTTGAAAAGTTCATTTCCAGCGAATTTAGTAAAACCATGTCAAATTTAATAGCCATTTAAAAACCTTTACTCAATTATCTGGACTACGAAACTTTGGGAGATTATTTTTGAAAGTCTGTTCTTTGAAATTAGCTTTAAAAAAAAAAAAAAAAAAAAAAAAAAAAAAAGATTTTTTCATTGTTTTTCCACATTATCGGCCCATATCTTAAAATAGTGACTTCCGACTCATTTTGCCAGAGCGGGTCACATTTCTTATTAAAATAGCAATAGAAACAGATAGTTGCAATCACTTTTTTATTGGTTAAAATGAATGGAGAATATCTTGTGTTTTCCGTGGCTGCTTGAGCCCTCAGGATCAGCACTTAGGGTTTTATAAACAAGGCCCAGTTCTGGATTTACAGATCATTTGAAACTGAAAGATGGAGCGGTCACAGCAATAATGATCCCGGTCATGAGTCAGAACCGCAAATGGTGAGTAAAACTGCTTCAAATGTCTGTTTTGTTGGCAATAGTGCATATATATTTTATATATATATATATATATATATATATATATATATATATATATATATATATATATATATATATAAATATAATGTAAACAACATGAATGTAGTGAATTCATAATTCATTATTCATCAATTACTACACGCTATATTCATTATAATGATTCAAAAGTTATCCAGGGATAATGCGATGGTGTATTGCGTGTTTAAATACATTTGTTTAGCTGACCATTGATAGCTTGCAGCTGATCGCTACGCAAAAGCTGCGCGTGTTCGTCACTCTTTAGCTCCGCTCACACGACATGCCTCCAGGCGTTCGACCGTTATTGGAAAGACTCGGTACAGCGTATTTATCTTTTATAAATATGATAGAACTAAAGACTTTAGAGATATGAAGGATGCACTACTACTCTAAAGGTACTCAAGATTAACATGAGATTGGCAGAAACTGTGTGTGATACCCCCTCTTTAAAAGTTTGATTTAAGAACTAATCATAAATGATGCGGTTTATAATTAATAACACTGAACAAAATTATAAAACGCAACACTTTTGTTTTTGCCTCCATTTTTCATGAGCTGAACTCAAAGATCTAAGACTTTTTCTATGTACACAAAAGGCCTATTTCTCTCAAATACTGTTCACGAATCTGTCTAAATCTGTGTTAGTGAGCACTTCTTTGCCGAGATAATCCACCCACCTCACAGGTGTGGCATATCAAGATGCTGATTAGACAGCATGAATATTGCACAGGTGTGCCTTAGGCTGGCCACAATAAAAAGGCAGTTTTAATTTTGACCTTCAACTGTCTGGAGGCCATTGAAGTCAACTATAAGGAGAATAATCCTGGAATGTTTTCATCAAAAACCTTAATTTCTTTTCGACTGAAGAAAGAAAGACATGAACATCTTGGATGACATGGGGGTGAGTAAATTATCAGGAAAAGTTTATTTGAAAGTGAACTAATCCTTTAAACTTTATTTGCCACAACCAAGACTAGTGTTATCACGGTACCAAAATTCCAGTAGTCTGTACCGATACCATGACAATTTTACGGTTCTCTGTACCAATTTCGATACCACAGCAAAATCTATTGGAACTATTTTACTATATAGCCTATTTTAAAAACATTAAATATGATTTGGAGTGTGTGTATATATATATATATTATATATATATATATATATATATATATATATATATTATATATATATATATATATATATAAAATATAGGCAACCTCAATTAAATACATTTTTAAATATAAAATAAAAATAAATGCTCAAACATCCATTTTGAACTGTTGAAAAAAACAGCATATGCTGGTTTTGAAGCTGGTATGCTGGTGAAGTGTTGGTCCTAAACTGGTTCTGCTTGTCCATGCTAGTCCTAAACTGGACCTGGACCAGCTCAAACCACCATACCAGCTTCAAAACCTACCTTACCAGCATATGCTGGTTTTTCAACAAGGGTAACAGACGTGCGCGTTTATAAAAAAATTTGCTATTCTGTCAGTGAAACAACACACTTCAGCCTGTAAAACTATGAAATATCAGTAAATAATGGTAACTTAAATAATAAGAAAGTTAAATATTATTCAAAAACACATTTGTTTTTTATTGCCACACAAAAATGCGTCATATAGCCAAAGTCCCGTTATTCTATAGTCTTTGATATAGTCTGCTCTGCACTTGAGAGGGACAGGGACACAAGCAGGAAAGAGACCATTTCTCTTTAATAATATCTTAATGTTATCTCATGATGTTACAAGCAACTGACACTTGTTGTAAAAGGTCTGAAGAGCGAGTTTTATCCTCCCCAGGAGCAAGACATTCAGGCTATGTTTGATTTTGCGCTGTCAGAGAAAGCGAAAGCGAAAGTAAAAAAAAAACAAACAAAAAAAACACGCTATACACGCTATACAAATAAACCTGACGCACCTTATCAAGTCTAATAACAAGCACAAACAGTGTTAAATAGAAATTGACGTGCAAGCAAAAAGCTTTGTCCTACAGAGTTTTTTCTTCTTTACCGCAGTAAAGAATGCGAATATTAATAGGCCTAAATGTGAACGAAAGAAAGAAATGTTTAATCCCCTGAGTGAGTGAAAATTTGGGAAAAGAAAGAGATTTCATGTTCAGTGGAATAACTAATGGAATATTGTTAAATTTCTTTGATAATCAGGTGACCAGATCACGATTCGCAGAACAGAATACAATGCTTAAATTTATGGACTCACGTCTCTCTCTCATTCGGCATGAACTAAAATGTTTCCATGGCTGCGATGTCACATTTAATTGCGAACCTATTATTTCTTCTGTAAACAAAGCTTTGTGCTTCACTCGTGTCATATTCACGTAAATACTGGCACAGCCCTATCAGTGGGTACCGAATATACCCGGATTCTTGGTACTACTGGTACTACAGAAATGCGGGTATCGTCACATTTTCAAAATTTCAGTACCGACTTGGTACAGAAGTACCGGTACTTTTGACAACACTAACCAAGACTTATTAAACATATGTAATGCGCATAAACGTACCAAGATTTTTTTCAACAGCGATATTTTTCAAAACAATTTCACACATATAATGGCGGGAACGCTGAAAATTATTTTAATATGCAAAACTGTTACCCACTCATAGCAGTGGCCGTTTACCTCCAAGTCTTGAATGCAGCATGTGTTCAAAAGAGAAGGTCAAAAACAGGATTGAAAATAGCCTATTTCATTTGTTTTATGTAAAAATCTTGATAAAATTATAATTGGACCTCAGAGAACATTATAAAATAAAAAATAAAAATGAATTTCATGACCCCTTTAAATTGTGTCACAATTTGAATTAGTGATACTTAAAGGTACAATATGTAAATTTTTTGCAGTAAAATATCCAAAAACCACTAGGCTAGTGTTATATATTTTGTCCAGCTGATTACAAACAATATCTCTAATGTTTTCAACTACTTGTAAATCATGAGAAAATTCCCATTCTAAACAGTGACACGGGGCAGTGCAGTCGCCTGTCAATGACGTCAGTTAACTTTGTTACCGCCTTTACTGACGTAGAAACCACATGACAACAGTGCCGTGGACAAATGCAGAAGTAGTGTCTAGCAAACCACTAGCTTGCTTCAAGCAGTTCCTTATTTACTTCTTGCACGTTTTATGGTGGATTGTGTTACTTATTTATGGAACATAATTACTGTTTACCATCTGCCGCTGGTTCTGTCGACAAGGACAGCTCCCGTAAACTCATGACCGGAAAAGCGGAAGCGGCGCCAGCAACTGTGTCATAATAAAAGTCCTGCTGCTCGTGAGGCGTGTGTTGATCAATCGTTCCAGTTCCTCGTTCAGCTCCCGCAACACTCGGTCCTGCTCTGCTTCATACTACAGTAACGTTAATAATCGCATCCACGAACATGAGTTCTTCCAGACTCCAATCCCTATTCTTTTGCACCATCCTTTGAGATGGAGACCACATGTCCCAAGTTTCCGCTCTAAAACTTGGCGTCATCAAACTACGCCTTTGTTTTGAATAGGCTTCTAGCGACCTCTAGCGGGAAAAAATATCACAAATTGTACCTTTAAGTAAAATAATCCCAATTAGTTTTTCAGCCATCTTGACAGCCAAATTAAGAGGACAAAATATGTATAAAACGTCTCATGTGAGTGACAGGTTGCCCCTCCCTCAAGTCAGAGAAGGGATGTCATTGCAAGAGGGATGGGAAGTTATTTTGATTAACAATTATGAGGGACATGAATTTGAAGAAAAATAATGATGTGCACAGATAAATCATTTATAATAAACACTGCAATATTTTGATTTCATGGTGAGAGTGCTCAGAGACCAAAGTGGAGTTGCACACTCCCATTCTGGAAAAGCATTTTACGCCATTTCTATATTATATTACTAAACTCAAATTCTGTGACTGGGCAGCAAAACGCATCTGAAATTCGGCAGTTCTCTCAACTAAATCCAGTTAGGTGCAAATTTAATCATGCAGGTCTCCTCATGAAGGAGCAAGGGAAGGTGTCACCTGTGCTGAACGGGCGTCATGCAGAGAGCTCTCCAGCTGTACAGTGACTGACTGCTCTCCAGCACCACCACATTCACCACGTCACCGCGAGCAGGTCTGAAGCCTGGTGGCACGATCAGAGACTCCAGGCTGAAGAACACGCTGTCTTCCACAACACCACTGTTGCCTTGTGTTCTCGTCACACTGACCTGAGAGACAGACAGCAAGAGAGTCCTGAGGAAGTCACACCTGACATGTGCTTTAAAATGAAATGCTCAATAAAAAAAAAAAAAAATATATGACTTATTAAAATTAAAATCCCATTCTCGTGATGAACTCCGGTTTCTGCATTTTTTTTGTCAAGTCACCATTTTCATCGCACTTTATACAATATGGATTATTTCAAAACAGCTTCATAGTAATAAACAGGAAAATCAATAACGCAAACTTAAAAATATGAAATTCAAATTCTGCTGTAAAGCAATAGTGTCATTATTAAGAAATTAAAATTTGTGCTCAAATTTTTCTGAATGATTTCATGCATATAGTCCTGTTAATAGTGTCCTATGTGAACATGTTCTGCATTTATTTTCCCTTCTTAAATGTATTTGAATGTGCGGCAACTATAGTTGCCGGTGGGCAAATATGTTGTATGCACCCCTCAATGTAAAATTTGAATAGGAGGAGAACATTTATGCATCTAACTCAAAATAACTGCTTTCAACAGATCAACAGATCAATCAAAGTTGAAGAACATTTGATGCAAACACAAAAAAGCTGCATCTAGCTTATAATCTCTTGAATATGAAAACAAAACAAACAACAAATCCATTTGTTTTAAAGTGGTGGAACATAGTGCAGAACAAAGTGCAGCTATTAAGTTGCTCCAACAAAGCATTGTGAATCAAAAAAAGTTAAATTACATTGTTCATTAGAAAAAAAATACTCCTATATGTGATCCTGGACCACAAAACCAGTCAGAAGTCACACAGGTATATTTGTAGCTATAGCCAACAATGCATTGTATGGGTCAGAATTATTGACTTTTTTTTTTTTTTTTTTAAATGAGAAAAATCATTAGGATATTAAGTAAAGATCATGTTCCATGAAGATATTTTGTAAATTTTCTACCGTAAATATATAAAAAAAAATATTTTTGTGAATTGATAAAAGTTGCCAAATGAAGTCCTTAACAACGTATAAGGCGATTTTCTCAATATTTTGATTTATTTTTTTTGCACCTTCAGATTCCAGATTTTCAAATAGTTGAGTCACAGCCAAATATAACAAACCATTCATCAATGGAAAGCATATTATATAAATCTCAATTTTAAAAAAATTTACCCTTGTGTCTGGTTTTGCAGTCCAGGGTCACATATAACAAACAAAAATAAATAAATAAATTAATTAAAAAATAAATAAACAAATAACAATATATGTCAATATAAAATATTATGAAAGTAAAAGGCACTAAACAAGACCAATAACCTTGATTTATTAACCCATTAAACACAGTATACCCCATTTCCCCATAATATATGTACTTACAAGTCATTTGCCCACCGGCAATTATAGTTGCCGCTTGGACTTTTGACTAAGTATACAAAAAACTATAGATCTCTTGTAAGATTTGTTTTGTTTGGATGATTCTAGAGACCCTCATGATTATATAGATATACATGTCAACAAAAAATTCTTAATATTAACATGAAAATTACTTTTCTTTGGGAGGGTTTGCCTTCAATATGCTTCCTGGAAGTAGGGGTTGGAAGTTGATGGCCTCATGTCACATGAAGGAAGTGAATACCTTTTTTTTGTTCTTGAAATCCTTTATTTTGTTGTTTTCTTGCATGTCATTGAGACATAAAACATGGAAAATACAGGTCATTTTCCTTAAAAAAGGAAAATGACAACCATACACTGTGGCAACTATAGTTGCCGGTGGGCTAAAATGGGTTTTAAAGGGATACTCCACCGTTTTTTCATATTAAACTATGTTATTCCCTTAACTAAGACGAGTTGATACATACCTCTCTCGTCTCAGTGCGTGCACTAAATCGCTCTGTCTTGCAGTGAAACTTTGTTAGCACTTAGCTTAGCCCAGTTCATTCAATAGGGGCCAAGCAGAGAAGCTACCAAACACCTCCAAGTTTTCCCTATTTAAATACAGTTACTCGAGTAGTGTAACTCGACCTAGGACGGTGACACAAAACAAAACGTTGCGCTTTTCTAAGCGTGTAAAATGGATAACTATATTGTATGGCGGAATACCATAGCAAGTGCTCGGGAGCACTTTGACTTGGCGCAGTAATATCTTCACTCGTGAAAAGTCCTCTCACCGGCCCCCGCTCCCTCTCCTGTAAAAGTCACGTTGGTTTTATTGACGGAAATGAGAGGGAGGAGAGGGAGCGGGGGCCGGTGAGAGGACTTTTCATGAGTGAAGATATTACTGCGCCAAGTCAAAGTGCACTGGGCTAAGCTAAGTGCTAACAAAGTTTCGCCGCAAGACAGAGCGATTTAGTGCACGCACTGAGACGAGAGAGGTATGTATCAACTCGTCTTAGTTAAGGGTATAACAGTTTAATATGAAAAAAACGGTGGAGTATCCCTTTAAGAAACAAATTCAATTTCAGCTATAAAGCAGCTCGAGAGAAGACAACAGTTTCATTATTCATCGCAATTCAATTCAGGTTTTACACTCATCCTATAGTATCAGTGTAAATCAAATCTATAATATTACTAAATATTAAGTGTCCTTTAAACCCCAAAGGCAAGTTTGTCAGGGTTACCATAGTTTTTGACCTATGGATTTCCAAGCACTGACATTTTACAAAATAAGCCTTGTGATCCAGACTAATTCACTCCAAATTTCCAAGAACCATGGCTTTGATAAGACAGGTGCATTTCGAATCCACTTATTGGTTCCGGTATGTGCACATTTTAATGTGATTTTAAATGGAGATGCACTGATGTATCGGCATATTTTTGGTCAATTTACAACCATTGGCATATCGGCTATAGCAAGAAAAAGGCCGATATAACAAACTGTACAAGCTGTACAATGTCTGTTGCATAATCCAACATTAATCCATAATCTAAGATTCCTACTGTGCTGCTGTCTGCGTTTTAATGTTAATCAAACAACACACAAAAAAATGGCTCACTACTTTTGACTTTTTCTTTTTTCTTTTCTCTTAACTTTTTCTTTTGTTCTTTGATTACAATTAATGAGACAAACAGCAGCAGGTTTATTAGCCTGCTGTAACTTTAAGACCAAATACACAGATCCAATATACTGATACACCTTTTCTTTCTCAGCTGTTTATGTTCAATTAAAACAAAACCAACTGTGTTTATGAGGATTTTTTGACATCATTTTGTGTGTATTTGTCCGTTCAGGCGCAAGGAGGAGCAAAAAAGAACTCAATTCCATGTTCCTGCACTATATTAGAGGCAATTCCAGCATAGAAAACATGCGCGCGAGTGCCAAATTGAGGTCTCTTTCACTTCTCTTTGCATTTGAATGATTTAAAACCACATTAAAATGGACACAAAGGAATCGATAAGTGGAATCAAAATTTTAATTTTATAACAAGTATCCAATTCCAGAATTGAAATCGTTTTTCGATTCCCAAAACTACCCTAGTCAGGACATCACTAAATGTAATCACTCTTTTCCAAGTCTAGAAAGTACAGATTCTTATACAACAGTCCCACATGCACAGTGTGATAATTACTCACCCCATCCATGCGGCGGTAACGCAATGGAGAAACTGCTTGAGCCTTGCTGCTGCATTCTGCAGGGCTGATGACATACTGCGCCAGCACCCAGTCTCCCTTCATTGGCTCGAATCCTAAAACACACACACACACCATCAACATAAACGCTGTGAAACTGATTTTAAAATCACTGTTGCATACCTTTTTTTACCATCTTATTTTTGTATTTTTCCATATATTATTTATTTTTATTTTTTTGTATATTTAACATATACAAAATTATTTTTGTTTTCTTTCCAGATTTCCCTCTTTTACACTCAGCCAGGATCAAAACAAGCTTTTAAAGGGAACCCCTGGTATTAAGACTTGTATGGCTTAATATAAATGTAAATGATGTCTCTTACTGAAATATGTAGTAGAAAACCAATGAAAGATTTACGTTATTTAAAAAAATCCATGACATATATGGGGCGCCATTTTGTTTAGGTGCACAGTGCGTTCTATGTCGATGACATCAAATGGTTGCACTCAATGAGCTACTGACACTATCCTGTTGCTATTTTTACTGCAACACAACTCGGAATATAATATATGATGCCACATTGTGCTGCTTTTGGTTTTAATTTTCAGTCAATGGGCAAGTAAAGCAGAAAGCATATTGTGATTATTGGATGGGAGGCACGCTACACAATGTTTGGGAAAATTGTTCAAGCATCAACTGAAAACAGCATAGACTAAAAGATAGATTTTTGAGAATTAAAGGAACACACCACTATTTTTGAAAATAAGCTCATTTCCCAACTCTCCTAGAGTAAAACAGTTGAGTTTTACCGTTTTCTAATCCATTCAGCCGATTTTCGGGTCAGGTGGTAGCACTTTTAGCTGCAGCTTAGCATAGATCATTGAATCTGATTAGACCGTAAGCATCGCACTCAAAAATGACCAAAGAGTTTCGATATTTTTTCTATTTAAAACTTGACTCTTCTGTAGTTACATCGTGTACTAAGACCAATGGAAAATGAATAGTTGTGATTTTCTAGGCCGATGTGGCTAGGAACTATACTCTCATTCCAGCGTAATAATCAAGGAACTTTGCGTCTCTCACAAATGTCTCCATGGTTGCAAGGCACGCTCCCTGTGCAAGCAGGTGGTCACATTGGCTATGTTGACGGAAGTTAGCCTATTTTCAGGCGCTGCGTAAATGTCATTGTGCCTGCTGCACCCATGGTACAGCAGGAAAGTTCCTTGATTACTACACCGAAATGCGAGTATACTTCCTAGCCATATCAGCCTAGAAAATCACAACTTTTCATTTTCCATCAGCCTTAGTACATGATGTAACTACAGAAGAGTCAAGTTTTAAAAAGGAAAAATATCAAAACTCTTTGGTCATTTTTGAGCGAGATGCTAACGGTCTAATCAGATTTTGGACTGTGGAAAATGTTTTGTGTTCTGAAAGTTACAGATACATAATAAAAAGCCCTTTAAATACTCGCACACTGAGATAAAATGTCGGTCCGTGAGCTGCAATAAAGGCCTGTCACAGCATACTATTGAGCATTAAAGCAAATAAACTGATCTTCTGACCTTCACAGAGAGCAGATCGTGGGAAATATGTTGTCTGGTTTATAAGTCCTCCATCTCGATCACATGATGTCACTGTTCCAATCAGAGGCCTGGGTTTAACAGAGTCCTGTGTGAGTGCTTCTGATCCTCCACTTTCCCACATGTCCTTCTGTCGCTCCACCTGAAATCAACAAAAAGAAATTGTACACATTATTTAGATTTTTATAAATGTATTCCAAAATCAACAACATTTCAAAATAAAAAGAAAAAAGATGCTCATAATATTACTGCTTTCGAGAAGAAATTAATGAACAACATCCAGACTGCATAATCAGTTACTTCACAAGCTCATAACTAAGGAAATCTCTAATAAACCAGTGATTCTCAACTCTGAGCCAGCATGTGTGTGGTTTGAATTAATCTGTTGAGTGCATGATTCAGTGACTCACAAGACACTAGCTGTGATCGAAATTGGGCACTCGTTCACTCATTTACTATTTCCTATATATTGAATGACACAAAGTAAAAATTCTATGAGAAAAAAAAAAGATTTTCTCTAAATATTATAAAAGAACAAAAAGCTTACTTTTGAAAAAAAAACAAAAAAAAAACAAGAAATAATTTGATGTAATTATTTATTATTAATATGCTTAAATAGCATATAAAAAAGCACTTTTTTGTGCTTTTAATAAATTGTTCATTTGTCCCCTGTAATATTTTCATTGGGCAATTGAGTTTTCATGCAGCAATAAATCCAGATTTAAAACTTAGAGACGCCTGACATTTACATGACAACTGTTCATTTGTGTCATGCCAATGCTGACATTCATTACTTGCACTTTATCCAAAATTTAGAGAGGTCACAATGAGCTCAAAGTGACAAAAACCTTTCTCTCCTTTTTCATGATTAAGTCATGTTGCTTTGTATGTCATATGAATTTTGTTGTACAATTATTAATAATTTCTTTTCAAACTACCTAGTTCTATCAATGAATACTTAGCGAGCAATCATAAATAACTAGCTACCCACACAAACATGCACAAATTTTTTTTGTAAACAATGTTCACCTCTAAATTATAGATTTATTTCTGGAAAATAATAAAAACATTAGAAAAACACATTATATACTATTTGTCAATTAATGCAGTATGCAAGTTAAAAATCCAATTAAAATCCAAAGAATGGAGACAGATTAGTGCCATTTGGAGGAAGGGCTGCCGGATTAATCGTATTTTAATCTGATAATGATTTCTGTTTCTATTGATAGATTTAAAAAAAAAAAAAAAAAAAAAAAACATTGAAATATTGGGTGCTTGTTATTTGTCCTGAAAAACTTCTTTAATTTAGACATTTCCAATATCTTGCATTGGTAACAAGCTTCAACTACCTTTCCTGCTTGGGGTTACCAGATGTCAAGAGCATAAATACCCCAAACGGGACTTTTCTCTTAAAGGATTAGTTCACTTTCAAAAAAAAAATAAATAAATTTATTAGCATCCCCGGAGCCGTGTGTAATATGTTAATGATGGATGGATATAGATGGAGGCACTTTCTTCAGCTCATACTCATTGGCCTCGATCACTGCCATTATAAAGCTTGGATGCATACAGGAAGGATATGTATTAATATTTGTCCGATTGTGTTAATCAGAAACTAGGGTGGCTTGAGGGTGAGTAAAGCTTGGGGTAATTTTTATTTGAAAGTGAACTAATTCTTTAAAAGGATATATTTTCTGCCCAGTGTTTTACTTAATTTTCCAAATCTGGCAACCATGCACACCAGCTCTGATGACACTTGCTCACAAAAGCACTGAGGATCTGAAAACGCCAACAAACATGTTCATTGTGAAATTCCTTCATGAGGCAGTGCGTACGATTTTCTGCTACTAAATCTGTGAGCGAACCTTCTCTGTAACAAACTGTAATAAATTCAAACAGGATTCTTGACCATTTTGTTTGCGATAATGGTTGGTGAATGCATGCGGTCTGTGCAACCTCTGTGCTACAATGCAAAGTAAAAATTTAACAATTTGGAATTGTTGAAATTTATATTAGTAGTTTCACTTTTTCACAGTTTTGTTTTCTTAAAGGTGCCATCGAACGTTTTTTTTACAAGATGTAATATAAGTCTAAGGTGTCCCCTCAATGTGTCTGTGAAGTTGCAGTTCAAAATACCCCATGGATTTTTTTTTTATTAATTTTTTTAACTGCCTATTTTGAGGCATAATTAGAAATGCGCCGATTCAGGCTGAGGCCCCTTTAATTGCTCACGCTCTCCACCCCCTCCCGAGCTCTCGACTCTATCATTGCATAAACAAAGTTCACACAGCTAATATAACCTTCAAAATGGATCTTTACAAAGTGTTCGTCATGCAGCATGTCTAACCGCATAAGTATGGTATTTATTTGGATGTTTACATTTGATTCTGAATGAGTTTGATAGTGCTCCGTGGCTAACAGCTAATGCTACACTGTTGGAGAGATTTATAAAGAATGAAGTTGTGTTTATGCATTATATAGATGGCAAGTGTTTAATAATGAATATAGCGACGGCTCGTCTCCGTGAATACAGTAAGAAACAATGGTAACTTTAACCACATTTAACAGTACAATAGCAACATGCTAACAAAACATTTAGAAAGACAATTTACTAATATAATTAAAAATATCATGTTATCATGGATCATGTCAGTTATTATCACTCCATCTGCCATTTTTTGCTGTTATCCTTGCTTGCTTACCTAGTCTGATGATTCAGCTGTGCACAGATCCAGACGTTAATACTGGCTGCCCTTGTGTAATGCCTCGATCATGGGCTGGCATATGCAAATATTGGGGCACACATATTAATGATCCCGACTGTTACGTAACAGTCTGTGTTATGTTGAGATTCGCCTGTTCTTCGGAGGTCTTTTAAACAAATGAGATTTACATAAGAAGGAGAAAACAATGGAGTTTGAGACTCACTGTATGTCATTTCCATGTACCGAACTCTTGTTATTCAACTATGCCGAGGTAAATTCAATTTTCAATTCGATGGCACCTTTAATGTAAAGCAGTTGAAAACTACATAGCCACAATCTGTTTGCAGTGTTTAACCATTTAAAAGATGAAAATGGCCAAAAGAAAAAAAGAAGACAATGAGCATGCATTATCAGGAGTCATACTAATGGTAAGTAGTGTTCAATTAACTGTTATCAATACAAATTATTTTTCTCCAATGTAATGCAATGGTTGCCTCTATAGGCCTATTTATTTATAAACAGGGTTGTGCAATGCCTAGCAGCTTTAAGAACGTTGTTTTCAGACATAATTACTTTCTTTCATGAGATTTTGCATTTGGATATATTAGACATTATCAAAGACTACTTTTTGACAAAGTTTAGATTTTTTTTTTTTTTTTTTAATGTTGTTGCCCTAACTAATCTCACTCTGTCAGAAAATGTTGTTTTCACATATATGTTTTCAAATTAGAATAAAGGTGCTGAGATATGTTAGATTAAACTGTAAATATTTTGTTTTATTTGAACAAACCAGACAGAAAACAGGAAAACGTTCAAACAAGTTTGAAAATGTTGACTGGCACTAAATGTTTAATGCATGCTATTGTTTTACTGATATAAGGTCTTCTTACCTTGACATTTTTGTCAATTCAATTCCATAGAAAATTTGGTATAACCAGGTATAAGGTCTTATTACTCAAAGAGACTGTTTTAATGCTTTATTAAACCAATTAAAGAGAAAGAAGACATAAGAACAGAAGATATTTAAGTCAGATTGCCAACTGTCAATTTGTACCCCTATACTAATGGTCATTCGTGGACTCAGATCTCACCCTAAGCGCTCTCCACTGTCCATGAGCTCCTTCCCGGACGGCCAGAGCCTGAACTGTATCTCCCACACACAGCACGACTCCTCCTAACACAACTGCTGATGTGAAATACACAGCATGATCTATGAGACCATAATCCGCGCAAAGATGCGTCACGATGCCCGTCTGCACCTGTCGGATCTGCGCCACACCTAAACACACAGCAAAGAGCTCAGTCTCACACGGCCTACTTTAGAATATCAATTACGCTGTACACATTTATCCACTAACCCTCAAAATGAGGATCCTGCTCCTCCTCATCCTCCAGAGCTCTTCGCCACAGAGGTGAAAGCAGCTTGGACATGAAACACTGCACGACGCTCACCATGATTAGGCCTACGGTCTGTAACCAAACAGAGCTGTAGGTCACGAATATCACTTCAAAAATAGCCTCAAATATTGTTGTTTAGAGTTCACAGCACCAGATGAAGGACATGTATGTCCTAACAGAGAATTAACGTCGCACGTGTGACAAGTATACGCTTGATAAAGCTAGTACGCGAAAAACACGTGACGTGACGATGAAAATTAAAGTTTGCTGCACACTCCTCCTCCCACATTCTGCATAAAATATGGGTACAGAAGTGTTCAGGCTCAAATATGAATGGAAAAAATGATAATACATTTTTTTTTGTTTGTTTTTTTTAAATAGGCATACATATAGCCTATTTATTTGTCATTTCATCAGAATATCAGCATTTGTGAGAGTCAAAACAGTTTTGTTGTTGATTTAATTTTGTGTCATTGGAAAATAGTGATCTGTGACGTATTATGTTGAATATCAAAGGTTTTTTGTGTCTGTATTGTTTTGTTTTATTTGAACAAACCAGCCAGAAAAAAAAAAAAATTACAAGTATATTTTATAGAAAAAGATTAGATCAGTGAAGACATTGGGATGAGATTAATAACAAATTATATAACAAATATAACAACGAAAAAAAGATAGGATCTTGTGGCTTCAACATATTGAATGAGTTAATGAAAGTTTAAGCAGTCTTTTAAAAGAAGATTTAAGAGTGTTTAACATACTGTACTGAAAATAACATATTTTCAAAAGATATCGATTTAATTTTAAGAAACAGAATTTAAGAGTAGACCTATTTATGTAGTTGTTTTTGTTTTCTTTTCCCCTTCACTTTTCATGACGTATGAGACACACCCGCTTTTCCCCAAACGTCAATGCTCCGCACTCCATTTCAGTAGGTGGCGGATATGCAAGATAAGCTGATTTGCCAACCGACATAAAACACAAACGAAGAAGAGGAGTAAGGCGAACAACAACAATGTACAAGCTTCGAAGCACAGATTGGAAATAAATGTTTAGTAAAAGTTTTACAGAGCATTGATGAAATCTCAAGAATAGTGCAATGTAAAAATGGAGCATATTAAATTGGAGATTGTGGACATGAGTGAGGCAGAACCCGGCAGAGTGAACACCGAGGAGCACAGAGGTTGGTGATCATTCTTGAGTCTCCACTAATTACTGCTGAGGAACATCAAAAGCATGCGTTCACCATATTTCTTCTAAATTAATTCTAAATTTTAATTTCCTTCCAACATTTTCACTGGCCCCATCACAAAGTAATAAAATACAAAAATAATATTATTTTTATAAGTTTTGACCTTTTATTCTAATAAGGTTATTACACCTAAATTTTACTAGTGAAATTTCAATTGAATTTGAATTCAATACCACAATAATAATAATAATAATAATACTGGTAACACTTTACAAAAAGGTCTCATTTGTTAACATAAGTTAATGTAATAACTAACATGAACTAACAATGAACAATACATTTGTTACAGTATTTATTAATCATTGTTAATGTTAGTTAATAAAAAAAAAAAAATCTGTTTATTGTTTATGTTCACAGTGCATTAACTAATGTTAAAGGGTTAGTTCACCCAAAAATGAAAATGTCATTAATTACTCACCCTCATGCCGTTCCACACCCGTAAGACCTTTGTTCATCTTCAGAACACAAATTAAGATATTTTTGTTGAAATCCGATGGCTCAGTGAGGCCTGCATAGCCAGCAATGACATTTCCTCTCTCAAGATCCATTAATGTATCAAAAACAATAAGTTCATGTGAGTACAGTGGTTAAATATTAATATTATAAAGTGACGAGAATATTTTTGGTGCACCAAAAAGTAAAATAACGACCTGTATTGTGATGGCCGATTTCAAAACACTGCTTCATTAAGCTTCGGAGCGTTATGAATCTTTTGTGTCGAATCATGATTCGGATCGCGTGTCAAACCGCCAAACTGCTGAAATCACGTTACTTTGGCGCTCCGAACCGCTGATTCAACACAAAAGATTCATAACGCTTCGAAGCTTCATGAAGCAGTGTTTTGAAATTGGCCATCACTATATAAGTCGTTATTTTGTTTTTTTGGCACACCAAAAATATTCTCGTCACTTTATAATATTAATATTGAACCAGTGTACTCACATGAACTGATTTAAATATGTTTTTAGTACATTAATGGATCTTGAGAGAGGAAATGTCATTTATGGCTATGCAGGCCTCACTGAGCCATCGGATTTCAACAAAAATATCTTAATTTGTGTTCTGAAGATTAACAAAGGTCTTACGGGTGTAGAACGGCATAAGGGTAAGTAATAAATGACATTATTTTCATTTTTGGGTGAACTAACCCTTTAACCAATACAACATTTGATTTCCATAGACCCGGTTTCACAGACAGGGCTCAGCCTAAGCCAGGATTAGGTCTTAGTTCAATTAAGGTATTTAAGTAGCTTTTATAAACATTCACTAGAAAAAAACATTACTGGTGTACATCTTGAGACAAAACAATGGCACTGACATATTTAAGACATGTCAGTGCAAATTGCTCTCAGCTGAAACAGCTCAAACATGCATTTTTGTCTAGGACTATCTTAAGCCTTGTCTGTGAAACCAGGGGAAAATGTAGTAAATGTTGAAATTAACATTAACATTAATGTTCACTTTAGGTCTGATGGAGGTAAAAGAGGAATGTCAAAAAATAAATGAAGTGGAGGGGAAACATCAGTATCCGGAACCTCATAATTTTAAACCTGGAGAAAAATCTTTGACTTTTGAAAATAATTATTTTCAGTTTTTGAGAAGAAGATCTCAAAGAACTGAGGTAGAACATTCTTTCACATGCAAGCAGTGTGGAAAGACTTTCATTCGTAAACAACTCCTTGTTGACCACATACGAATTCACTTGGGGTTGGAGCCCTTCACATGTGATCAGTGTGGAAAGAGTTTTGTGCGTAAAGCACTCTTGAATGATCACATGAGAATTCACACTGGAGAGAAGCCTTTCGCATGCCTTCGGTGTGGAAAGAGTTTTTCTGTTAAGGGAAACCTTAAGATTCACATGGAAATTCATATTGGAGAGAAACCTTACAGCTGTGATCAGTGTGAAAAGAGTTTCAACCGTAAAGGACTTCTCATTGATCACATGAGAAATCACACTGGAGAAAAACCTTTCTTATGTGATCAGTGTGGAAAGAGTTTCATTCGTAAAGCACTTCTGAAAGATCACATGCGAAGTCACACCGGAGAGAAGCCTTTCAGTTGCTCTCAATGTGGGAAGGGTTTCTCACTTAGAGGAAACCTTAATTGTCACATGAGAATTCATACTGGAGAGAAGCCTTACAAATGTGATCAATGCGGGAAGAGCTTCACATTTAAAGGAAAACTTGAGCATCACTATAGAATTCACACTGGAGCGACACCTTTCACATGCAATCAGTGTGGGAAGAATTTTGCACAGTCAGACAGCCTTACATATCATCTGCGCTCTCATGCTGGAATAAAGCCATTTAAATGTGATCAGTGTGGTGAAGCATTTATTTTGGGATCACGTCTGAAAAAACATATGAAAGTTCATGCAAATGAGAGGCCTTACTTTTGTTCTGTGTGTGGAAAGACTTTTTCACGACTGGACTGTTTTAAAATGCACCAGAAAGTTCATACTGGGGTAAAAGCTCATGTGTGCTCTGAGTGTGGAAACAGCTTCGGCAGAGCCGGCGACTTGAAAATTCACCAAAGAATCCATACTGGAGAAAAACCGTACAAGTGCTCACATTGTGACAAGAGATTCAATCAGTTAGGGCAGCTGAAACTACATGAGCGAGTGCACACTGGAGAGAAGCCGTACCAGTGCCCTTCGTGTAGGAAGGGTTTCACCTCATCAAGTGCTCGACTGATTCATGTGAGGAAGCATTGTTCAAAGTTGTCAAAGTGAGCCATCTGATTTAACCCAATTAATTTTATATCCACAACAATGAGCAGATGATGAGCAAAGATGAGCAGTTACATTCAACGGATATTTGCTTTTAAAAAAATTATTATCTGTATTGGTGAATTACAAAATTGATCTAATTAAATTTATTTTGGTCATCCCAATATTTCCACGGTGTCGTCTGTTGCAGTGTTTCCCTTCTCTTCTCCAACCTTCTCCTGGAGTTTTATTGCACTACAGTTTTTGAATGTTTCTCTGGTTTGTACAGCAGCTCTAGAAGAAAATTGTGTCATTGTCCAGCTTAAAGGGTTAGTTCACCCAAAAATTTGTTCGAATTAACTTCGTTAATCTTCGGAACGCAAATGAAGATATGGTAGTTGAAATCCGATGGCTCCGTGAGGCCTTCATAGGAAGCAATGACATTTCCTCTCTCAAGATCCATAAAGGTACTAAAAACATTTAAATCGGTTCATGTGAGTACAGTGGTTATATTAATATTATAAAGCGATAAAGAATATTTTTGGTGCGCCAAAAAAAACAAAATAACAACTTATTTAGTGATGGCCGATTCCAAAACAATGCTTCAGGAAGCATCGGAGCACAATGAATCAGTGTATCGAATTATGATTTAGATCGCGTGTCAAACTGTCAACGGCTGAAATCACGTGACTTTTGGCGCTCCGAACAGCAGATTCGATACACTGATTCATTTATGCTCCGATGCTTCCTGAAGCAGTGTTTTGAAATCGGCCATCACTATATAAGTCTTTTTTTTTTTTGGCGCTCCAAAAATATTCTCATCGCTTTATAATATTAATATTGAGCCACTGTACTCACATGAACCAATTTAAATATGTTTTTAGTACATTAATGGATCTTGAGAGAGGAAATGTCATTGCTGGCTACGGAGGCCTCACGCAGCCATCGGAATTCAACTAAAATATCTTAATTTGTGTTCCAAAGATTAACGAAGGTTTTACGGGTGCGGAACAGCATGAGGGTAAGTTTACTTAACCCTTTAAGTAAATTCAGTACTGATTCATTTCAGTTGTAGAAATCATTAGTTATTCATTTATCTATAGACCCTTTTACAGCCCACGTGATCACATAGTTGCGCGCGCATTTTGGCAACGGAAGTGGTGTTGTTGCCTATTGGTTTTAACGTGTTAGCAACTCTGAAAGTTTTTTAGGGCTCTCAAGTGTAACGCACTGAGCGTGACAGTCACTCATTTCGGTCTTTTGTCACGCACTCCCGCCACACATTGTATTTCTCACGCAGAAAAACTAGTTTTCATAATTTAATATGCCGCTACGCCGGGCAGGAATCAAGCGCGTCTCCCCTGGAGTAGCCTGCCACTTATCAGCCAATCAAAAAAAGAAAGAGGCTACACAGTAGCCAATCAGAAAATAGCACTATTGTATCTAGGTAAAATTTAACGCAACAACCAATGAAAAAAAAAACATATCCTGGAATTGTTCACCATCATCCTCGTTCACCCACAGAGGAAAACACTGGAGCTCTGAGCATCACTTTGAGCACAGAATAAGTCATGATCTCCTATTTTAATGTTACAACAAATTCACAGCTTGTTTGACACAAACAATGACAACTTGACTGCTGTTTCCGAGTGTGACTCTGAACTTAGTCAACAGTTTTACAGCCTGTTCACTGAAAACACCTGCTCAGTAGTCTAGACCTAGTTATATTTTCGTTATCACACGATGACTGACATTTTGTCACATTAAACATCTCTCTCCAAATAGGCTTAATATTTTTATAAGCACTAAATAAATTATTGTGTATTACATCGTCGATGTTATTGGTCACTTTAAAAATCATGTCATGTTTTTGGATATTTGTTATTCTTGCCTGTCTTTAAAACTTGAGAGCCCTGGTTTATGTATATATATCTGGCCACTGTATTTGGGCATCTGCTAACGTCTTCTATCCACTCGACTACACGGATCTGATAGCCGGATACCATTTGATAAAGTCAACTTTTTAAAATAACTTTATCTGTCTGTGTTGCTTAATCCGCTCGCGAAGCTGTAGATATATCACTTTCGGAGTTGCTAACACGTTAGAACCTATGGGGAACAACACCACTTCCGTTGCCAAAATGCGCGCGCATACGTTGCTACGTCATCATTGTGTACAAACAGTAAAAGGGTCTATACAGCAGCTCTGGAGAAAACAGTGATGCCATCGTCCAGCTCAGTTCAGTTCTCATACAATGGTATCAATGCAGGCAGATCACTAATATTTTTGAATATTAAGTGTCCCCAGCTTAGCAAGCCAGAGGCAACAGTGGTAAGGAACCCAAACTCCATCAGGTGAAAAAAATCTTGGGAGAAACCAGACTTAGTTTGGGGGCCAGTTCTCTGGCCAACAATCTGTTTGCCATTTTGTATGTCAATAAAATAAATAATATAAAATGTTGGGTAAACAATCGTATGACTTCTGAATCTCCTTAATTACAGTTACTTAAAATCAGGCATACACACACAAGAGCTGTTGTCCAGTGCACACTTAAAGACTCAGTGAGTCTCATTCTCTAAAAACTGTGTGGATTATTTTGTATTTGTATTTCACAGATTCTTAAAGGGGTTCACAAACTTTCAAGCAGCACTGTATATAAAAAAGTAAACCCTTGTTGAATTCTATGGTTTTACGTTTTTTTTTTATAGTGTTTGTTTTAATAGACTTTTATTTCACATCTAGTGTCATTTTACAGCTCACAAACTGAATGGAAATATGATCAAAATGTTCAAGCATTCTAAAATTCCACTATAACTTGAATGTACTAAGGAGAATATGTTAATATTCTTTTCCCCCTCCAAATTACCATCTATTTGCTTTCAGGTTTTATGATGTCCGTTTTCTTTAAGTTGTTATAGTGTTTTTATGTTAAATGCTTTTGCACAGGGTGAGATAAATGTGACCGTTGATTGAGAAGAAAGGCTGTACTCTGCTCCTGCACACTGGTATCTTTGTAATACTGTGGACTCTGAGAATGTATTTCATCTTTCAATGTTTTGTTTAATAACTTTATTTTGCCATAAATCTTTATTCATTTTTCCTTTCATTTTATCACTGAATTGTCACCTTGGAATTATAAGGTTCTATCTGCATTCTGAGCAGTTTTGAGATATTGAGTTTCAAAGTTTTTGCATCCCATATAGTAAAAATTATATGGGGAACAAGCCTCTTTCATACATGAAAATGACAGTGTTGTGGCAAAAAAATCGACAGCAACTCACGGTGTAAGAAACAAACTCAGACCCAAGAGCCTTTTAACGTTTTATTTCTTGCAAGAAAGATTCAAACAGTCATGACAGCTTCACTTGGAAACCACAGGGTGTAAGAATAACACAATCCTTTTCTTGGGCACCTTTATACTTCCCCTTAACTCTTCAAGGGTAAACTCTCCCTTCCAAATATAGTCATTCTGACCCTTTGTTCCTCCACGAATGTCACTTAAAGATGTTCTTTTTCATATCTTAAAGATGTTCTATTAAAGATCATATCTCTGTCCAGGATATCTTGTACAGATCATAGGTCTGTGTTACCCAAGACAACTCATATCTTTTAGGTAAAAGTCTAACCCACCCAGGTGTATATCTCCCAGATAAGGTTTTGTGTTTCTGAAGATACATAGCACATTATTCAAAAATATGAGTATTACTTAGAAATTTTAAAATTTCCACAATAACAGAGACGTATTCTAGATGTATTCTAACTGTACAATATCAAAATCCTCTCAAATTTGTAAATGGGGATTTTTGGAACGGGTCAAATGCAGATGGAACCTTCTATTGCTAAAAAAATCACTTTTCGCATGGAATTATAAGGTTCTATCTTGCAAAACATTAATTGATGCTGCAATATGTAAGATTTTTGCAGTAAAATATTCAAACACCATATTTTTATATTTTGTTCAGTTGAGTAATTACAAAATCCCAAACTATTTGAAAATCGTGAGAAAATTGCTATATAGGATCCGTGACGTGTGAGTGTCAATGGCGTCATATCCGCGTTAACCTTAGTTACCGCGTAATTCAGTTTTTTAAATTGTAAAATGTAACATTTCATCTCACTTAATGTAGTTTATACACTTTAATCCAGTATAGCGTAGAGCTTTATAGCTACAGCTCAATACAGAGTACACAGGATGGATCAGGAGTTTACAACATAACATTTTTTTCAACTGCTTACACACATTTTTAAAACTTTGCCTCTTTTTTTTACATCTTAAAAGCAAACATTTGTCTTATGTTGCAAACACCTTTGTCATAATATTCTATTTTTGGATATATCATATACACACATTCAAAACTTAAAGCTCTTCTTTCATGAAATCTTATGCACATTTCTGTACAAGAATGAAAGTAATTGGCAGAGAGATGTTGAAAAATTCACATTAAACATGAAAGCAAGATTGAAACAAACTATTTTTTTATGTTTTTTACTGTAAGCATTTGTGGTTGTGAATACAGTATTACACTGTACAAAAAAAAATAAATAAAAAATACATCAACCGTGTGCAGCTGGACAGAAACAATGGTTGTGTTTGAAAAAGGAAATCAAGATACTTCATGTTAGATGATTGTGTGTTACATAGAGAATTGTGTGTTGTGTTTTGCGAAAAGTGTTTTATGAAATTGAAAAGTGAGTCGAAGGCCGAGAATTGGCGTGTTGTTATGGTGTTTTTATTACGTGACAAATAAGGATTTTGTGTGTAAGCAGTTGATATTGCCTATCACATTAATCTGACATTGCTAGCTTTAAATCTAAATCGTTATCACAATGCATTAGCATTGCGCTAGCCTGTTAACTTATCATCTGTGCTTACCATCTTTTTTTTTCCTCTCGCGCACTTCTTTTTCTTAGAGTCCATCAAGCAACTGTGGTAAGTCAGTCAACAAACATAAAGTGAGTCATGTCATCTTCTTCACTGCCTGTCGCATGTTTAGCATAGCCTTCTCTGTCAGTGACGAAGGTTTCACATGTCATAAATGGAGGGAAATAGTCAGGCTGATGGAGAAGATTTAAAAATTAGAGACACACATCCAAACTTTATTCAAGGATAATAAGAATGCAGGGGCTCTAGATACTGTTTTAGATGTGACTAGCTTAGCAAACCCCATACATTGTTCGGTTCTGGCTGTAGAGTAGTGATGTGTCGTTCTTGAACGATTCGTTCATTTTGAACGAATCTTTAATGTGACTCGGGAAGAACGAGTCGTCTCGGGGGGTGATTCGTTCAGTCGCGCATGTGCAATATTCTACAGGTTATGTACTGCTAGTAGTAGTTCACCTGATGATTCAATTGATTAGTTCATTTCATGAGTCTTTCGGGTTTTGAGTCGTTCCTTAATCACGTGACAGGCCCATACGCGACCAATGCATTCTGAGCCGGAAAGAGAATTGATTAGTTCTTTTTATGAGTCTTTCGGGTTTTTGAGTCGTTCCTTAATCACGTGACAGACCCATACGCTATGCTGCAAGCACATTATATTTATTAGTAAATAACGTTAACTCTCCAGTTTTGTTTGAGTTTGTGTTACAACTGTTAAAGCTGAAGTTATCATAACCTTGATGTCTTAAACTAATAATTCAAATTCAAAATGTTATTTGCTTTTAATTTATGTCATTATGTCCTTTTTGAGCAATCTTCTTATACATATATTAGACTAATATGTCAAGTCTGACTAGGAAAAGCAATATAACAGCAAAATCAAAATTGGAGTAAAAATGAACAAACTATAAATACTTTGTATTGTAGGTTTGGATTATTATATTATTATATAGCTTAGTGTTTATTTACAGATAGACAGTCAAAAAGATAAATTAATCAATATTTTATTTATAACAGGACTTTATTTATTTATAATAACACACCACAGATCCCCAAGAAACAGTAACAAAAACAGTGACAGAAATATCAGAAATAGCGTGGGTCTGTCACGTGATTAAGGAACGACTCAAAACCCGAAAGACTCATAAAAAGAACTAATCAATTCTCTTTCCGGCTCAGAATGCATTGGCTTGGTGTATGGGTCTGTCACGTGTTTAAGGAACGACTCAAAAACCCGAAAGACTCATGAAGAGAACTAATCAATTCTCTTTCCGGCTCAGAATGCATTGGCTTGGTGTATGGGTCTGTCACGTGTTTAAGGAACGACTCAAAAACCCGAAAGACTCATGAAGAGAACTAATCAATTCTCTTTACGGCTCAGAATGCATTGGCTTGGTGTATGGGTCTGTCACGTGATTAAGGAACGACTCAAAAACCCGAAAGACTCATGAGATGAACTAATCAATTCTCTTACCGGCTCAGAATGCATTGGTTTAGCATGGGACTGCCTGTCACGTCATTAAGGAATGACTTAAACCCGAAGACTTGTCAGACAAGAGGTGAGGTGAGCTTAATCAGCTTGTCATAAACTGAAGACCCAGGTAAAGAATGAATTAATCATTTCTGAATCTTATAGCATTGTAGTTTTGTATTGTTTGTAGTGGGATCAACGTTTGCATAAGTAGTAGATGTGTTGGGGAAGTAACACGTAACATTTTAATTACATTTTGCTAAAATGAACGAAATGAACGAAATGACTCGAAAAAAGATTCGTTCATTTTGTTGAACGAGACTCAAAAGTCCGAGTCAGTAAAATGATCCGAACTTCCCATCACTAGTAGAGCCCATGCACCATCGTTGGTTTGATTGGTTTGTTTCAGGTTCACGGGCCGTGAATCGTGGCCAATCAGAGTCAGAGGAGGGCGGGACGCCGCCTTCCCAGCTAACACACGACGTAACAGTTACGTAATGTATTCGTACTTTTTGGTAATGTCGTGACTTACTGACAACGTAACTACGACGTCGCATGCCAGTAATTTCATTACCTTCAGATTACCATCTCACAACGGCGTCAGTATACGTTCTCCTAACGTTATAAGATTACCAAGAACGTTCCAGATACGTCCTCTATTCATAATATATTGGTAATTCCATGACTTACTAGTACCGTAACTACAACGTTGTATGCCCGTAATAATATTACCATCAAATAACCATATCACAACGTCGTCAGTACGTTCTCCTAACGTTACAAGATTACCAAGGACGTTCCAGATACGTCCTCTATTCGTAATATAATGGTCATTCCATGACTTACTGGCAACGTAACAGCAACGTCATGTGCTCGTAATTTCATTACCATCATTTACACATTCTTTATATGTTATTATTACCAGAATTTGCAATATAAAACGTGTAATTAAATGTCAGACACAAGACTGAAATGTCCCCTTAAGAAAAAAAAAATGTTTCTTTTCACCAAATCAGAGTATGACTGCTTTACAGCGCGCGCCTCCACAAATGGAGTGCGCGCGCGTGCCCACAGTATGTTGATAAGAGTGTAAAGTTAATTTTTCTGAGAGAAGAATTTATTTTTCCGAGGTGACAACGAATAAATGGCTTTTATAAAAATGTATAAAGTTAACTTTGGAAAGACGCAAAACCTTTTTTTATTGTTATGTTTACGTTAGTGCAGGTGGCCGTTAGAGTTGCCATGGCAACCGGGAAAGCATTCAAGCTGCATTCAAGCAGCGTCAACGTTCCTCCGTGTTTCTCGTCAGTTTTATAGCAATAAAGTTCAACAACTGCGTCAGATTGGTTAAGTAACATTACCCACAGTCTACTTTAAGTACTTTTGTTAATATTTTTACCTCTGTGATTTCCTTGATCGTCTGAAATATATGTTAGCAAAATGTTACGTTAGCATAGCATATGTTTTTAATGATACTGAGAGCAAAACGTCTTGAATGCTTTTATTTTATGTTTCGCTGTAGGCTATATGTTTTTATTTATAGTTTGAGTGTATTTCATTATTTTTATTTGGAGTTTTGTTCATGTTCTGTGTGTTTTTCAAAATAAATGAATTGAATTCATTTCGAGTCTGCATTCATCGCAGCTGTTGGAATAGCCTTTACATTAGTTTGGGCAAATGAGGACATACATTAGGTTAAACTACTGCATAGAAAAATAAATAAATATAAGAATTACCAACTGATGACCAACACACAACTATTGATACACAACGTTGCCACGACGTCGCAGTTACTAACTGGCAACGTCACAAAGTTATACGTTGTGGCGACGTATAGGCACCTTTCACTTTTCCGGTTGCCACGCCACAACGAAAGTTTGGTCACCAAATTACGTTGCAGTTACGTAACAGTCACGTATTTTGGTTAGCTGGGATAGGTACTAGTCCCTATCAATATTTTGATATGACAAATTTGTCCCCACCAATATTTAGCAAGCTCCTTTGAACTGCTGTTTCTAACGGCCAGGACGACGACAGTACAAGAAACGCCGTAATTTGATTGGCGGGGTATCTTACAGGCTACACGCGCGGGCCGGGACTATTTTTGTGCTTGCACTAGCAGCGAGCGGTTGGTGTGTGTGCTAGTGATGGGGTTTATGGCTCTTTGAGGGGATCCGGATCTTTGGCTCTTTTTAAATATTTAGTCAGTTTTAAGAAGCCAGCTTGGGGGTATCTCAGTTTTTCCTGGAAATAATCACTGGGAGGAATGATGAGGTGAGATTTGTATTCAAATAATTAAAACTCGGATATCACACACCAATATCTGAGTTTGAATTATTCGGAAATATTGATTATTACCTCATTTGTCATGTGTGGACTATAATGCACAAATCCCTCTGCTTAGACAGTGACATCACTATTTTGGATTTACCTTTAGTACAAAGTGTGTGTGTGTGTGTGTAAAGCTACGTTGACTTATGTTATTCATACAATACCTACTCACAAATAAACAAACAAAGCCGGCTGCAATGAATTTCTGTGCAAAACAGCTTTTACTACAAACACTTCCACACAAGAACATTGTTATCACACAAGAACATTTTGATAGAAAACAAAAAATATTTAAAGTACATAAAATTAGAATAAATAAAATGGAAATGTCTACATACTATTACTACTGTAAACTTTGCAAATAGGACATCAGCCCCTTCAAGTCAATGAACAATAACAAAGTGGGCTGCAATGAATGTCTGTGCAAAACAGCTTTTAGTGAAAAATTTCAATACAAGAACAGTACGTCATGGCTCCGCTCCTACCCAATGACAGAGGAACGCAGGGTTTTTTCCACTGGAGTACACACGTGAAGGATGCGTGCACAACTAATAACTAATATCATCACGCTATAAAGGGTTGGCCTGCGATGGGTGCGCCCCTCCCCCTATAACTGTTCTGTCTCGCGGAGGCGCTCATTTGTGTGCATCTGTGTGAAACACGCATAGGAAAAAAGAACGACAGAAAGAACGGCTCCCCTCCAGCCGCGACTCGGCTCCCATCGTTCATGTTTATGAGCCGTTCAAAAGAATCGGTTCGTTCGCGAACGTCACAACTCTAGCATGTTGACGACGCCGACGGTAAGTTACCAGGGCTGTCTCTCTGCCACATACAAAGGCCAGAGTAAAAACATTTTAATATTCCGTTTTAACTATAATTAGCTAGCCCCACAAATAAACTAGCAGTAGTGATGACCAGGCTTTCAAATGCAGATTCTACTGTGGGAAATAGTATTAACTGGTGATAGTACCCACCAAAGCTGAGACCAAACCTACGCCCATGTATTTAATATTTAATCAAAATATAGTACCTATGTGAATAAAATAAACAACTATTTGTTATGCTTAACCAATTTAAATAATTGCATCATTCAATACTATAGAATTAACAATAGACTATATAAAAATGGAATAAATACATTACTAATAATAAAAATGTTGTTAAATGTTTTACTTAAGAAATGTTTGTAGATATTATGTCATTTACAGTTATTTAGGTGTGGTTTCACTGTTTGGATGGTGTTACTGCAAACAAATATTTTAGCCAAAATCTTTGTTCACAACAAATGACAATTTACAATTTGTTTAATTTATAATTACTAAGTTATGGATCTGTTCATTTAATAAGTTAATAAAATATGGTTCACATCTCACAAGAGCTTATTTTTTTGTGGTCTCAGTCACACTTTGTTGGCCTATTTATTATTGTCATAGCTGTGTATTCAATATGACCACTTAAGTTGTGATAGTGAGAGACTGCATCTGTTCACACTGATTTTAATAGCAGAGATCTTATTATAATGTCCATTGGTATCAATCTTAATATTTTTATGAAAACATGTTTTAAGTTATGATATACCACCACTGGCACGCCATCGGGACTGTGGTCATCGTAACCCCGAGGGGTGTGACCCCCGCTGCGGCAGGCGTCCCTTATTTTTCTGTATTGAGGGTGGCAACCCTAACTGTAGCAGCCACTGAGAATCCTGATGAAACTGCCCTAGTTATTGCTTCTATTACTAGGGAATGTAAAAATAGAGGCACCAGCTACCATAGTCACAAGTTTTGCTGGAAGTGGCTGACATCAAAGCAAATTTAAAAGTGCTGGCTAATGCTATTAATGCTAACTCTAAGATTATTATTCACGTAGGCACTAATGATGTCGGACTTCCCCAGTCAGAGATCACTAAAATTAACATTAAAGGTGCCATCGAATTGAAAATTGAATTTACCTCAGCATAGTTGAATAACAAGAGTTCAGTACATGGAAATGACATACAGTGAGTCTAAAACTCCATTGTTTCCTCCTTCTTATAAATCTCATTTGTTTTTAAAGACCTCAGAAGAACAGGCGAATCTCAACACAGACTGTTACGTTACGTTAGTATGTTGCTAATGTACTGTTAAATGTGGTTAAAGTTACCATCGTTTATTACTGTATTCACGGAGACAAGAGCCGTCGCTGTTTTCATTATTAAACACTTGCAGTCTGTATAATGCATAAACACAACTTCATTCTTTATAAATCTCTCCAACAGTGTAGCATTAGCTGTTAGCCACGGAGCACTATCAAACTCATTCAGAATCAAAGGTAAACATCTAAATAAATACCATACTTACGTGATTAGACACGCTGCATGATGAACACTTTGTAAAGATCCATTTTGAGGGTTATATTAGCTGTGTGAACTGTGTTTATGCAATGATAGAGTCGAGAGCTTGGGAAGGGGAGAGCGAGAGCAAATAAAGGAGCCCAGCCTGAATTGCCGCATTTCTAATTATGCCTCAAAATAGGCAGTTAAAAAAATGTATTAAAAATTTTGAGCTGCAACTTCACAGACACATTCAGGGGACACCTTAGACTTATATTACATCTTGTAAAAAAACGTTCGATGACACCTTTAAAGATGTGTGTGAACTCACAAGCATGATGTCAGACACTGTAATTTGCTCTCTGTTCATCGGAATGATGAGATACTTAGCAGACTATCACTCAATGGCTGGCTGTCTAAGTGGTGTCCGCAGAATAATATAGGGGCATAGCCCGACAAAGTAGAACTGTCTGACAGAGTGGGAAGAGCATGAAGGGCTGGTCACATTAATGGTGGGACTGAGGGATCAATGAGGGGTTGAGCTTGGCCAAGGAAGGCAAGGCACCATCTATTGGGGAACAGGAGTGTGTGTTAGGGCAGCCTCTGTGGCCATGGCAGGCATATATAAAGGCTTAGGGATAGGAGCAGACTGAAACAGCCTCCAAGGCTATTGGAGTGCACCCTGGGCCATGCACTGGGCCGACTGGGGCAGACTCTAGGATTGACTTTGTAGGTGGTAGTGACAGGACTGGCAGGGAAGGTCAGCAGGTCTGAGGACTGCTGGAGAGAACTGAACTCCAGGACAGCCTCTGAGGATTAGTCTCTGTGGCTGCGAACACCTTAGCAAAGGCCCCCATGTCCAACCCCTACTGCATGCAACGTCAACTGCCAAATCCGGCCCCCCAGAGATTTCCATCCGGCCCCCAGAATAATTCTGAATTCAGGAATAGACTTGTAAGAGGAAAAAGTTTAGGGCTGGTCCGAATACCATTTTTTGAGCTTCGGAGCTTAGGTAGTAATGAACGACTCTTCGGAGAGAGGGGCTGAACATATTTTTCTCTCTAATAAAGGCAGGAATCTGTGTCTGTATGTCCGTTTGCATTTTTATTATTTCGAGAACCGTTCATCCAATCGACTTCCCAAGGGAGTGCAGTGTCGCATTTGGTGCAATATAGATGGACACGCGAGACGCGACACATTCAGAATTAATAAACTTTTAGTAAACTACAGTCAGAACAGCGCGAGCGGGAAGCGGCACCTCATGCGGGCAGGGCTTATGCTCCGAGAACGGACACTGCACTAGTGATATAAAACGCACACACACAGGTCTGTTAAATTAAGCAATACTTTTAAGGTAGTCTAATATTTTTCTGACTAACAAATTGGCACGGTAAGGGTAGATTTAAATAAAGAAAAACGAAATTTAAATAAAGAAAAAACGAAATTTAAATAAAGAAAAACGAAATTTAAATAAAGAAAAACGAAATTTAAATAAAGAAAAACGAAATTTAAATAAAGAAAAAACGAAATTTAAATAAATAAAAACGAAATTTAAATAAAGAAAAACGAAATTAAGTTAAATTAAAAACGAGATTTATTAGATTGATAATAATGGGTAAAAATGCTAATGCATTTTGTTTCTATTATTCTATTTTCCACAATGTCAAAGCAACAAAACACAAGCTCAGACATGCACTTCGGTCCATACAAACTCCGCTGTTCTGCGCTCTAGCCAGAGAACACTCCCGTTGCTGGAACACGCGTCGGTTCTATTTCTAGCATGCAGGCGTTTTCCGCGTGTCTGTGTGCAAACTCCAACCTGTTAAATATGGGAGCCGAAATAAAAACGGACACGCCACGCAGCTGAGACGCTCACGCGGCCAGTGTGTCGCCGGCCTTATTCAAGGGGGAATGAGAACCGTTTCGCGGGGGATCCCAGGTGTGCAAAAAAAAAAACAAACAAACAAACAAAAAAAAAAAAACAAACAAAAAACGAATATTCGAATGTCTAATTTTCAAATCGAATACCAACCCACCAAACAAATATTTGAATATTCGGGTCCGTTCCATATTTATTTATTTTTAAATCTGATGAAAAAAAAAAGCCTTCTGAAAAGTAGCTTGTGCCATAATAGCCTGCCTTCAGTCAAGAATGACGATAAATGCGTAGCTCTCATTGAACATCTTTTATTGTTTCACATGCTCATTTTTTCACAAATGTCAAAATTTTCCTTGCCTGGGATTAGCGCACAATTACGTGACAGTGATGGACAGCTTGACAGTCTCACAAATATGAAGCCTAAAATATCGCTATCGCCCCCTGGTGGCTTGCTGCAGTACAGGTAATATGTAAAAAATAACATGAATTTGGAATTAGAATTAGTATATCAAATAATAACATATTAGGATACAATTCGAATTTTATTTTATATTACGAGTATCTGGCCCTTACAATGTCTGCAGAGAAAAATTCTGACCCTTGGACAAATATAGTTGATGACCCCTGCCCTACTGGCAAAGAGCAGCCAGCCCCTTGTGTTGGGGCATTCGCTCCTGGATAGTGGCAGGTGGGAGAATAACAATGCTCATCTCACTGGGTCCTCCTCTAGCTGGATTGTGATTGTTTGCATAACTTTCTTTTAAAAATAGGTTGGGACAGGAATGTGTGTGGTGGTGGTGGGGGGTGGGGGGGGGGGGGGGGGGGGGGGTCAGTGGTGGCTGGCAAAAAGTGGTGGGGACATATCCCACCCGTCCCACCCACAAATTATGCCTAAGATTCTGATGTCAGGTTTGCGTTAACACAAAGTTTATTAAATAACAAGGGAAGAAAACAAAAGACAACCAGCTGGTCGCCGGGCCCTGAGGAAATCTCCAACTGGCAGGATGAAGGCATAGGCACGGTCAGAAGAATTTGTTATTATTTCAGGAGGAGAGAAGAAGGGCTAGACATGACCTAATACAACGCAAAGTGCTTCACAGAGCCCATTTCACTAATGCTAAACTGGCTTAAATGTTTCCTAACAATCTCCAGCCGATCATCTTCACATGTTCTGTTCTTGTCCGATGCTAACGGACTACCGGTTTGTCGTTTTTAGAACATATTTTTATGCTATTGAAAAAAATGACATACAGCACCTTTAAGTCCATGGTTCTCTGATGTCGGTTAATTGAAATGAAGTGAAGTGACACGTGGCCAAGTACGGTGACCCATACTCGGAATTTGTGCTCTGCATGTAACCCATCCAAGTGCACACGCACAGCAGTGAACACACACACCCGGAGCAGTGGGCAGCCATTACTGCGGCGCCCGGGGAGCAGTTGGGAGTACGGTGCCTTGCTCAAGGGTCTCACCTCAGTCGTGGTATTGACAGTGGGGAGAGCACTGGACATTCACTCCCCTCACCAACAATCCCTGCCGGACCTGAGACTCGAACCCATGACCTTTGGGTTACAAGTCCGACTCTCTATCCATTAGGCCACGACTGCCCCTAATTGTTACATGACATGCAGGTAAATGGTTTTTAAAAAAAATAAAATAAAATATGATTGAATTAATAACTTCATTAAATTCACAAACCACCTGCAGTTCCATCATGAACCCCAGTCTGGGAAACACTGACATAATGTAATATATAATGCACTTCATGTTGTTATAAAAGAATAGAATATATTTTCTTTCTCTTTGACTTTGTATTTTTAAAACAATATGGTACAAGATTATCCTATTCAATGAGTAAGGTCAAAAGTAATGTAAAAGTAATTAAAAAGTAGTCAGATTGTATTACCTTAAATGTGTAATGTAATGGATTGAATTGTTACTAACTACTATTTTTGTCATTTTGGAATCAGCAACCGACTACAATTTGTAAATAATCTACCCAGCCAGCACTGCGATGTAGTAAGACTAAATAGGGGCCTTTGTTGTCTAGCATATACTTTCATGACACAAGGGGTTATTTTTAATAGTAGTGCAATATTGTCCATTCTGGAATGTAAGTGCAGTTCTAGTTTAAAAAAAATGAAACGATCTATCTATTCATTTTCCAAATCAATTGGATGATCATGGGATCGCATGGATTCTGATTGATCAATGTAAAAATGAGAATATGTCTACAATATGTCTTTTATCCATAAATGCATGATACTAATAACTTTGTTTATTAAAATAAATTAATACATTGTATCATGGTGATCTTCACTTTAGGTTGATTTTTATTTCTGTTAATTGCTTTTTTAAAATGTGTAGATTTTATTGTTGCATATCTGTCCCAGAGTTTCAGTCAAACTCAAAATCTATAGAAATATAAAACTATGACCGAAATAAACGAGCCATTTAAAGATTCAATATCAATTTTACACAAATTATGATGATCATGTGATTAACCAATTTCTAAAATAATTTATAGCAGGGGTGGTTTTATTATAATATATTTTTAATAGTCTTTTTTCACCTTTATGAAGTAGCCATGTGGATTTATTAACTACGAGACCATCTAGTTGGAGTGGAACTATGCATTACAGTGGTGCTGCAGCAGGACTGGACATTCCTGATTCATACAGTAACACCAGAGGACATTTATAGTAAATCATATGCATCAGTTTATTAAAGAGACAGTTAAAGACAACTAAATCAGAATTTACTAAGAAAACAAGGTTCATAAACAAAAGTCAAAATGCAAAAAGAAAAAAAGGTCCATGAACATAAAATACATGAAAATGCTCTACTGAAAGAGAAACGGAAACCTAGAGCCCTGTGAAATCAGTTGTAATTTTTCCCAAATTAAGTTATATTTTTTCACCAATTATTTTTATTATTTCATTTTAATTTTTCTGGATTTTCTTTTTAATGGTTAAAAAAATTACTATTTTATATAATGGTTATAAAACTTAATATTTTAAAAGGTCAACCAAAATACATTTTAGGGCCCTAAGAAATCTTTTTTCCCCAAATTCTGTTTTCCCAAAATTCATGTTTTCTACTTTTTGTTTATCTGGATTTCACTTTAATGCTTTAATTAATTTTTAATAATCAAAAAGCATCCATGATCCATTTAATTTATAAAACTTTACCAATGTAATAATTTAGTAAAAATGTACATGTATTAATACATGTACATGTATTTTTTTTCCCAAATTCCATTTTATTTAAAAAAAAAAAATAAAAATAAAAAAAATAAAAAAAGTTTCTTTCTAATGGTAATTTATTTTTCCATATTTTTTTTCTGGATTTTCTTTTTAATGTTTAAATTAAATTTTAGTAATCATGTCTAATTAATAGAAGGCATAAAACTGTTAACAATTTATTAAAAGGCTAACAAAAATACATTTTAGGGGCCTATGAAATCCCTTGTTTTTTTCCAGAATTCAGTTTCCCAGAATTTGTGTTTTCCGCTTTTTGTTCATCTCTATTCTGCTTTAATGGTTCAATTCAATTTTAATAATGAAAAAACACATCAAATTTATTGAATTCATAAAACTTTAACAATTTAATGATTTACTAACTTTTTTTTTTTTTTTTACAATAATAGGGCCCTATGAAGTCAGCTGTATTTTCCTAAATTCCATTTAATTTTCTTTCCCAAATTCCATTTTTCCCCATTTAATTTTTTTTCTGGATTTGGTTTTCATTGGTTAAATAATATTTCAGTAATCATATCCAATAACTGAAGTTATTGCCAAGAAAAAAAAAAAAGACACTGCAATTTTCATGGATTGAGCAGCCTGAGTCAGTAGACTGCAGTGATTTTATCTTTCTTAAAGGGATAATTCACCCAAAAATTAAAAATTATCCCATGATTTACTCACCCATTACTAAGCCATCCTCGGTGTATATGACTCTTCTCTCAGATGAACAGAATCAGAGATATATTTAAAAATATCGCACGTTTTCCACTTGCGGTGGAAGAGTATCCTGTGACCTGACGCACAACGTATTGACAACAGGAGAACAGAGGATAGAGCAACAAAAATTATGTCTAAAATTATCATTTTTAAAGAGAAATGTTGGAGGATTTCGATATAAGAACAGGAGCTTAAATTTGTTTACACAGCCCTATTTTTTTTAACCACGAGGGGTGTCTAAGCTTACAATACTCCAACATCCTGAGTCATACATCGTGTCAGAGGATTACTCATTTGGCACGCAAGTTGACTTTCGCATTCTGCGAACGGTCTTCCACCAGAAGCTAGTTATTTGAGTTTATAAAGTTTCAAATATGGGTATTTTTCTCACAAAAATGCATCGCTTTGCTTTAGAAAGCCTTTATTAACCTCCTGGAGTCGTATGGATTACTTTTTTTAATGGATGGATGCATTATTTTTGGCTTCAAAACATAGCCCCTCCATTCACAACCATTACAAACCTTGGAGGACTAAGGATATTTTTAAATATATCTCCGATTCTGTTCATCTGAAAGAATATACACCTGAATAGGCTTGAGAGTGAGTAACTCCTAGGATAATTTTCATGTTAAATGTTCCTTTAATAAGTGAAGATTATAGAACTTTTACAATTTTAACAACAATTCATGTTTAATGGTTTAAAAAAAAAAAGTATTACTCAAAAAGCATGTCTAATCAGTTCATAAAACTTTTTAAATATACTTTAAGAAATTCTGTGTTGTTTTGAATATGTGTAGTACATTAAAGTGCACCACTCACTCACACAGAGACATGCAGAACATGCAGACTTCATATTTCAATAGCAATCGATTTAATATTCACATACACTAACAATTTGTTTAAGTGTACGGCACTACTTTTGATTTTTGATTTGACTCCAAGATTTTCGCATCATGGAAATCACAGGGCCCTAGAAAACCAATTTCATTAAAACATGGAAATGTTTGGACCGGAGGATGAACTTTGCTCAGTGTAACAACTTTGGACAATGCTGTTTTTTATGAATCTGTAGATTACTTGATGTGGCAAAACCCTTGCCACACTGCGGGCATTTGTAGGGTTTCTCTCCGGTATGCACTCTCTCATGATCTTTCATGTGTCCTGAATGAGTGAAGGTCTTCCCACATGTAAGGCAGTGAAACAGATTCTCTCCAGTATGTATTCTTTCATGCGCTTTCAGGGACCCCGAAACTTTAAAACTCTTATCGCAGTATGAACACTTGTAAGGTGATATTCCTGTATGGGTGTTTTGGTGTTGTTCCAAATAGTTGGCTCTGCTAAAGGCTTTCCCACATTCAAAGCACACATGATCTTTCATACCAGTGTGTGTTTTGTAGTGGTCTTTTAAATTGTGGAACCATACAAAGCTCTTATCACAAAAAGAACATGTGTAGGGCCTCTCATTTGCATGTACTTTCAGGTGTCTCTTTAGCTGTGATGCAAAAAAAAAAGTTTGGCTGCACTGATCACAGCTAAACGGCCTCTCTCCAAAGTGATAAAGCAGGTGTTTTTTGAGCAGTGATGCCCCAGAGAAACTCTTGCCACACTGAGAGCAGTGGTGTAATTTCTCTCCAGAATGTAGTTTTATATGACTCATGAGGTTTCCTTGATTTGTGAAGCTCTTCCCGCACTGCTGACAGATAAATGGCTTCTCTCCAGTGTGAACTCTCATGTGACTCTTAAGGTGGCCTTTTTGAATGAAACTCTTTCCACACTGCTGGCATTTGAAAGGCTTCTCTGCAGTGTGAATTCTAATGTGATCAGTAAGATGTCCTCTTTGAGTGAAACTCTTGCCACACTGGTCACATCGGTAAGGCCGTTCTCCGGTATGACTTCTAATGTGATCCTTAAGGTGTCCATTGTGAGTGAAACTCTTATCACAGTAACGGCACGAGAACAACTTCTCTCCAGTATGAATCCTTATGTGATCACTAAAGAGTTCCTTACATGTGAAACACTTTTCACATTGAGGGCAGGTGAATGTTTGAGTCGGTGGGGAAGATTTTTCTCCACTTATGAAATGTACCTGATGCTGATGTTCATTCAGTTCTTGACTCTCCTCTTTCACCTCCACAAGTTCTAAAATGGGGATAGTAAACAAACAAAAAAAAAAGGGGACAAAATTTAATCAACAAATCTGGCTGATATTATAGTAAATGTATTGAATGAGTTTACGGAGTTGTCTAGATTTAACTGTTGAACCAGGGACAATTAGTAGACATCAGTGTTTATATTTGAACTATAAACTTTTATTTCAGTACTTCTGTGATAATTTGAATTATTGTAACAGAAATAACCAGGGGTGCCGTTAGCGGGGGTGCAGAGTATGCCAGGCATATGGGCCCAGGATGCTAGGGATGCCCAAATCAGGACTTTGGATTGTGTGTGTGTGTGTGTGTGTGATTTTCTTTTACACATGAACACGTTAACTAATAATATTGTAGTAAAATACAATTAAAATCTGTGAATTATAGAATGTAAGAAGCGAATGTAAGCACGCTCTGGGGAACTCTCTATATTCTATGGGCTCTACATAGGCTATTGTAGCCACCAGCATGAGATATTAAGAACATTAATTTTAGAATTGGCGACGCATCATTTAGGCACACAGGCAGAAATGTATCGCGTTTATTTCATTTTTCCTTTTTATTCAAAATATTGAATTATGGCTAACTATATCATGAATTATAGGATATATTCTGATTGTCAAATATGTGGATTTTAGTGTTTTCCTATCCGTTTTGTTTGACAACACTTCGAACGTCAACAGGAAGTTACTCCACCCAGGATCACAGAGCACCTTTAATTGCGCCCCTGGAAATAACAATACTGCACTCTAAAAATGCTGGGTTAAAAACAACCCAAGTTGGGTTGAAAATGGACCAACCTGCTGGGTAGTTTTATTTAAACCAACTATTGTTTAAAAATTGCTATATAACTAGCTTAAAATGAACCCAAAATAGTTGGGAAATTAAAAACCAGATGCAATTAGAGGCAACAATAATAGACAAAAGGTGAAGTTTATTAATAAGCTTTAATATTTTATTAATGTAAATTTAATAGTTTATTAATATAAATGTTTATTGTTTAATAATTATTCATTGAACAGTAATAAATGTTCATTTCCAGCATACTTTGGGTTCATTTTAATTAAGCAATACAGTAATTTTTAAACAATAGTTGAGTTAAATAAAACTACCCAGCAGGTTGGGCAAACATTTAACCCAATCGCTGGGTTAAAACAACCCAATTGCTGGGTTTGTCCATTTTCAACCCAACTTGGGTTGTTTTTAACCCAGCATTTTTTAGAGTGTGTGTGACGTCAGAAACCCTTTCTTCCTAAGTTGAATACGGAAGGCATAGGACGTAGCTTAAAGGGTTAGTTCATCCAAAAATGAAAATTCTGTCATTTATTACTTACCCTCATATCGTTTCACACCCGTAAGACCTTCGTTAATCTTCGGAATACAAATTAAGGTATTTTAGTTGAAATCTGATGGCTCCGTGAGGCCTCCATAGGGAGCAATGCCACTTCCTCTGTCAAGATCCATAAAGGTACTAAAAACATATTTAAATTAGTTCATGGGAGTACAGTGGCTCAATATTAATATTATAAAGCAACAAGATTTCAAAACAATGCTTCAGGAAGCATCGGAGCATTGTGAATCTGTGTGTCGAACCTGCAGTTTGGAGTGCCAAAGTCATGTGATTTCAGTAGTTTGGCGGTTTGACCCGCGATTTGATTCGATACACCGATTCATTTATGCTCAGATGCTTTCAGAAGCATTGTTTTGAAATCGGCCATCACTAAATAAGTCGTTATTTTGGGGGTTTTTTTGCCGCACCAAAAGTATTCTCGTCGCTTTATAATATTAATATTGAGCCACTGTACTCACATGAACTGATTTAAATATGTTTTTAGTACCTTTATGGATCTTGACCGAGGAAGTGAGACCTATGGAGGCCTCACGGAGCCATCGGATTTCAACTAAAATATCTTAACTTGCATTCCGAAGATTAACGAAGGTCTTACGGGTGTGAAACGACATGAGGGTAAGTAATAAATGACGGAATTTTCATTTTTGGGTGAACTAACCCTTTAAACATTTTGAACTGCCAGAGGATTTACACTTTCTTCGTAAATTGAATGCGGGAGGCAGTCTGGCGGAAGCTAGAAATATCACCCACCAATAATCGTGTTAAACAATCATGATTTCAATATTAACCAAAATTTTTACAACCTTCTGTCTTTTTGGTCGCTTATCTGGTTGCGATCACATAAAGGTCCAGAAATCTAAAAAAAAAAAAAAAAAAAAATCTGAGGATGTCATTATATTAGCTATATCAATACATCTGCCCTTTCCAACAGACACAAGAACGCGCAGACAACCTAAAGGCACCATTAATTCAAAATTGACCATTTTTATTTTTTAAAGAATATTGCAGTATTTATTATAGACTAAATGATTTACCAGTGCAAGTATTTTTTTAATTAATGTGCCTAATCTTTAATCACAATAACTCCCTCTTGCAGCGACATCGCTTCTCGGATGACGACGTGTTGCATGAGGTCGTACTACGTTTTTTTTTTTTTTTTTTTTTTTCTTCATTTGAGAAGCCATTGTGGAGACAAATCAGGTCCTCCGTCGAATTCGGGTCTCTGTTAGTACCCCAAGCGATCCCATTGGCTCAAATTACTTTTAATGGGTACTCTCTTTAGCACCCATTTACAATTCTCATAGAATCATGTTATGATAAATGTTGTTGACCATGCCTGTATTAGTTAGCTTTTGTACAAGCATTGCATACAGATGCCCGATTATGGCAAATCCGTAATGCAAAAACTCAATCAGCCATACATAAATTATCAAGATCAGTTCTAGTACAAATAATACCAGTATTTATAATTAACACGTCTGTAAATTAGCCTAATTATCAAGTGTTCCTAAAGACCTTGGTTAGCTGGTCCATGTGTATTTAGGGTTGAAGATGAACTTTGCAAGAAAGTAAATCTCCAGAACAAGTAACACCCCTGAACTGTGATTAACAACAGCGCCTCATATTTTCTTACTACAGCCAAGAAATGTGAAGAAGCGTGCGATGATTTGATATGAACGGACACCAACCTCTTTGTTCCTCAGTATCTTCATCTTTCACTCTGCATTGTTCTAGATCACTCATATCTACAATCTCCACTTTAATAAACTCCATCATTACAAAATTGTCACACATATTTGAGTTGTTAATCCCGGAGATCTCTCCGCTCATTTTGAGTCTTCGTCAAGTTTAAGACAATGCAAATCTATGCATTATCGCAACGTCTCTCAACGATCCCAACTCGCTTCCGCTACTACTCCTTCTTCTTCTTCTTTTTTAACGGCGGTTGGTATCCATCTTAATGGTGCATTACCGCCACCTTCTGTTCCGGAGTGTGGATCAGTCAGTAAATTCACAATATAATCTAAAAAATTTTCAGGAATTGAGGGGGTAGAGTAAAGCCCAGTATCCCTTAAAAAAACCCAACAATTCTCTCACCTGTGCCCTATCATTCATCCCAGCTAACCAAAATACGTGACTGTTACGTAACTGCAACGTAATTTGGTGACCAAACTTTCGTCGTGGCGACGTAACTAGTTACGTTGTGGCAACCGGAAAAGTGAAATTCCCGGATACGTTGCCACAACGTAACTTTGTGACGTTGCCAGTTAGTAACTGCGACGTCGTGGCAACGTTGTGTATCAATAGTTGTGTGCTGGTAATCAGTTGGTAATTTTTATATTTATTTGTTTTTCTATGGGCGGACATGCAGTAGTTTAACCTAATTTATGTCCTCATTTGCCCAAACTAATTTAAAGGCTATTCCAACAGCTGTGAATGATGAATGCAGACCTCAAAATGAATTAAATTCATTTATTGTGAAAAACACACAGAACATGATCAAAACTCTAAATAAAAATAATAAAATACACTCAAACTATAAATAAAAACATATAGCCTACAGCGAAACATAAAATGAAAGCATTCAAGACGTTTTGCACTCAGTATTATTAAAAACATAGCAAAATGTTACGCTAGCATAGCATAACATATTTCAGACGATCAAGGAAAGATACCATATAATCACAGAGGTAAAAATATTAACAAAAGTACTTAGTAGACTAATGTTACTTAACCAATCTGACGCAGTTGTTGAACTTTATTGCTATAAAACTGACGAGAAACACGGAGAAACGTTGACGCTGTCCTCTCCAGCAGCTTGAATGTTTTCCCGGTTGCCATGGCAACTCTAACGGCCACCAGCACTAACGTAAACATAACAATAAAAAAAGGTTTTGTGTCTTTCCAAAGTTAACTTTATACATTTTTATAAAAGCCATTTATTCGTTGTCACCTCGGAAAAATAAATTCTTCTCTCAGAAAAATTAACTTCACTCACTTGTCAACATATATGGGCTCCATTTGTGGAGGCGCGCGCTGTATGTCACGTCACTATATAAAAAGCAGTCATCCATATTCTGACTTAAGGGACATTTCAGTCTTAATTACACATTTTAAATGGCAAATTCTGTTAATAATAACATATAAAGAAGGTGTAAATGATGGTGGTAATGAAATTACCAGCACATGACGTTGCTGTTACGTTGCCAGTAAGTCATGGAATGACCATTATATTACCAATAGAGTACGTATCTGTAACGTCCTTGGTTTTCTTATAACGTTAGGAGATCGTACTGACGACGTTGTGATATGGTAATTTGATGGTAATAATATTACGGGCATACAACGTTGTAGTTACGTTACTAGTAAGTCATGGAATGACCATTATATTACGAATAGAGTACGTATCTGGAACGTCCTTGGTAATCTTATAACGTTAGGAGATCGTACTGACGACGTTGTGAGATGGTAATATGAAGGTAATGAAATTACTGGCATGCGACGTCGTAGTTACGTTGTCAGTTAGTAAGTCATTAAATTACCAAAAAGTACGAATACATTACGTAACTGTTACGTCGTGTGTTATCTGGGATACTTAGTATTGTTTTTAAAGTGAGTTTCTGCACCTACCCAGCAAACACAAAACGTTTTTACAACTTTTCACAACGTTGTATTTTGGTTGCAATTAGGTAATGTTGTAGTACAACGTTTTAAAAACGTTTTAAAAACGTTTTTTAAAATAAAAAAATAATGTAACCAAAATAAAACGTTTTAAAAACGTTGTGAAAATACCAAGCTGGTATGTTTTCTTTAAGTAGTCAAAAAAACGTTAATATCACGTTTGTCTACTACGAAAACGAAACTATACCAAATTGCAACTTTTGGGAGACGTTTTATTCAGGTGTTAAAATAACGTAATCTGCACGTTGGAATACGACGTTTAAAAAACGTCATGACAGTACCAAAATACAACCATGTCAAAACAAAGACTATGCTAGGGCCAAAACACATACATTCTGTTTTTTTTTTAATTATTTGTTGTGCAATAGCCTATAGCCTACTTTTATTTGTACACCACGTTGATCATTTCTGGTATATAAAACATATGTTTTCTTTAGTCAAAAAGAAAAAAAGAAAAGAAAAAGAAAACGTAAGTATTCTAAAGCTATATTATATTATATTAACCCCCCCCCCCCCCCCAATTCAAATCCATCAGTTACAATCCCCCCCCAATATTTCAACATGAAAATTACAGTAGATCTATACTAAAATATGTATAATTCATTTATTTTGTAACAATAATTTTGTTTATAATCGAATATGTGTTTGTCATAATAAATTAGTAAAAAAAAAAACCCCCCCCCCGCCATTGAACCGATTGGTAACGCCCAACCAATGCGCATCGCATTTTCACCAAAACAACGCCAGTGGCGCTCTACTGTTTGAATGAATGAGAGCGGGTAGCACCAAAAAAGAAGAGAACCGCTGCCCAGCCGACTATATTAAACTTCTGTTCAAAGAGGGACGTTAAAAAGAATAAAGCATGTACTGAGAAGGAGGTATGAAAACATTGTAATAGTTAAGTACACTCCACATATATTTTAGCTAGCTAATCCATTGCAATTTAGCCATAACTATCAGTGTAACTGTAACCAATTACTAAAACAGCCATCTATTTTGTTACTTCATTTTTCAATAGCGTCTTATCAGTGAGTAAAGTATTCAAATCGGTGTTTGTTTTCTTCCTTAATTAATCTGATTTTTGAATGAATTGGCTGAATGAACGATTTAAGTAGCTCACTCATTAAAACGTCGAATCGCTGCCACCTACTGGCGGTTAATAACATACTGGCAATAACATAATTTATTTATTTTTAGAATCACTCCGTTATGTTAGAATTTGATGAATATAGTTATATTCCATAAAGTTATGATAGATAGATAGATAGATAGATAGATAGATAGATAGATAGATAGATAGATAGAGAAGAAATAAATTATCCAATAACGCTACACATAAAACAGATTTTTTTTTTTTATTAAAAACACACAAAAAAAACAGGCAGCATACCAACGCTCAACCCCCCCAATGTTGAAACCAAATCTACGCCCTTGACTCCATCAGTATTGTTTTAACGCTGTAATGTAAACGATAGCTGCTTAACTTTTGACATGTTTAATTGGCGTGCGCATTTAACATTTCGAGTCCCGTGAGCAATCGGATTGGAGTCACCATGGAAACGGGGCGGCAACCAGGCGGCAACTCAACCAACTGACAAGTGTCAAGCAAGAGCACGACCGTCTGTCACTGTTATTTTCACTGCTTTCAGGTAAGTTTAGTGCCTAAAATTACACAAATAATACATACAACTGTTCTTGACACGTTCATACATGTAATTGACAAGCTTCTGTTGAATATTTTCTTCATAGAAAAGGTTTGTTGTCTTTGGAAAAAGATCGTTAGAATCTCAACCGTTAGGCTAACTTTAAGAGGTAGACTAACTTGACTTAAACTCTTATTTATGAAAGTTTGGGCTTTTAATCACATTTTATGTGTAGATTAGAGGTTTTGATAGTTTTGTAAATGATTTTCTGGCAATTTGTCAATCGGTCTTTGTCAGACACGTGATTTTGTTGTGTGTGACGTCACCGCGGCGCCATATTTGTGGTATCCCTGCTGACTGTGAGAATGAAAGAGATTACACGAGTTGAGATAACAAGCAAATAACTCGCAAATATGAAGAAGCACAAGAACTAAGTTAAAATTTCATATCGCGATAAACTCACCAAAGATGCCAGGGACCGTTATTTGGAGAAATTTTCATCCATTCATAACATAGATCAGTACGAACTGACTGTAGTAAGTTGGAGTGCTACTGACCCCGCATTGCTACCTAAATCATCATACTTAAATATTGTTAACTGTCTTGTTTATGGCATAAACGCATAGTGAACAATTTAAAAACTATAAATCCCTCGAAGCCCACAGATATTTCACTAATGGGTGCAGGATTTATTTATGTTCTGAAGGAAGGACTGCAATAACACAGTATAGTAACGATAATGATGATGATGTCGTGTTAACTATATAACAAGTGCATGATTAAGGATGGTTTAGTGTTATCAGGAAGAATTTTGAACTAATACTACCCTTTTTTACATGCATTTTATTTTCTTTATTGCATTAAGTACAAACCAATGTATACCACAATAAACATTGTTCCAATAAACAAGGCATCATCAGAGATGTATGTAGAATTTAATAGTGTATTTTATAGTACATTCTGATATAGTATACCTTTTAGAGCCAAAATAATTTGTAAATTATTGTCCTCCATCTACCTCTGTGTTGTCTGGGTCAATGACATTATGAGTCTTTTTTTTTTTTCTTTTTTTTTTTTGTCCAAAGGCCTTAATAATAATAAAAACAAAGGTATGTCATGCAAGTTAAATATCTGATTTACAGATTGTGTAATACTGTTAATACTATAAGTGCATATAACCTAAATCTACAAATCACCCTGAAAAATTTAATTATACATGCTTTATTGTTCATGCAAGACTGGATAAAGCATCAGCACATTTTTACACTACAATTCTACAAAAGATTCAAACATGCGCTGATTGGATGGTTTCTCTGTGAAAATCTAAAAACAGTCAATAATCTCTGCTACTCTGTATTTAAACACAGGAGACATATTTCTGTGCAAATCATCTCTGTCTGCCCATACAGCTGAAAGCTTCAGGTTTGCATAGATATGACAGAGTTTCATTGAATGTTCTGTATACTGTTCTGTATACCGTCTCAGGGGAAACATTAGAAGTTTTGTGCAGGCAGATCAAATCTGAGGTATATTAAGGTTCACAGAAGCATTTGAAATTTGTATTTGTTGCGTCTGGAATCAGAGGCAAAAAAAAAAAAAAAAAAAAAATTTGGAATAACGCCATAAAGGTTCCCAGGTTTGGCAGACCTGTATAGTACATTAACATCATCATCTCCAAAACAAACATCAGACATCCTGTACATATCAAGTCGGTTTACTTCTGCACATGCAGATCACCATCTCCTCCAGCCTCCTGCATCTTCTCAGTGTGAAGATGATCACTCTCTCCAGCCTGACCATAGTGTTAGCTGACTGACTTGGGTAAAGTTGGTTTTATATTCGCACATCCGTATTCAATAGCCTTGTTAATCACACTACATTGGACATTTAGTGGACATTCACAAGTAAATATGCCATTAAACAATACTTGCCTATTTTGATCGACTGTGAAAAATGTTATAAGTTGACAATCGTTGGTTGTCAATATCATGTCGCTGCTTAAAATTCGCAAACATTAATTTATTGCATATTTATTGGAAAGTCTGAATTTATCAGAAGTCTGAATGTGCAAATATAAAACCAACTTTACCCAAGTAGCTGACTGGATTGTTTTTCCTTAGTGTCTGTGTGTGCATCTCAATCAGCTCTGAGCTCTTGAATCAGTATATTGTGTATACAAATTTTGTGACTGAGACAGTCCTGATCAGTGCCCTAACTAATGAACTAGGGAGCTGATTGAGACACAGCCTGTGTTTAATGCTGATGTGGCCTTAATGTAGGGAGGGATGGTGTCCAGTTGGGGTCAGTCTCCATAATCTTTAAGCAGGCTGATCTGCAATGAAATGAAAAGGTCCACAGACCACAGCTGTAAAAAGTAGTCAGAAAATTAGAATCAGTATATGGATACAGAGCAAAAATGTCGTACCTTAAGTATAAAAATGCTGTAGCAAAATTAAGAAAAAAAATGTACGTTAGACATATTCAAGTAAAGGGATTCAGTTTAAATTGACTTGTTTCATAGCACATACAATCCAAAACAATGCGTTGCTATAACGTTTTCTACTTTAGAAAACAGAAACCTCTAACTTACCTTTGTGAAATGTAGAAAGCAAACATACATGAATGGAGATATCTTGACGAAAGTGATGTTTTGCGTCTCACCGCGGCAACCCGTGCGATCCGGCGCCTCTGTTATTGCCTCTAACGTTACATACTCTCCGTACAGCCTTTTTTCAAGTAGGAAACCGACTAAATCTAATCTCGTAGTAAAGTTTTTGACATTTTCTATCGTGGGACATTTTATTGCAGCTTTTCACACAACAAAAGTGTGCCATTTTTACAATGAAAAGTAGCCAAAGAAGAAACAACTCTGCACTGATACAGAGATTGTTTGGATACCTCAGAAATGGCGGCGACACCCATAATGCACTTCGGTTTTCACGAGTGTGACGTCACCTGACAAAGACCGATGGATGATTAGAAAATATAACTTAAAAGTATGCGGTGTACTGTTAATCGGTGACGTCACTTATATGGAGCGTGAAAATGGGGTGAAACTAACGTTATTTCAAACATGTTTTGATATTTCATGGTAAATAAATATTGATTAAAATTGCACTGTGATTTCAGGAGCGTCAGATATATGAATAATTTATATGTATTGCGTCCAAACATAATTAAGTGACATTGTATGAGGAATACTAAATAAGTAAAGCTACAAATGTAAATGCTGGCATCTTAAGACTTTTTTTTACACACACACACACACTCAGACAAACACACATAGCCTATATATACATATATATGTATATATATATACACATATATGTATATATATATACACATATATATACACACATATATATGTTCTGTATATTATTCTTTCTCATTTCTGCATTTCACCTCTATTCTATTTTTTTTTTTTTTTAATAAACCTGACATTGAATACTACATTTTGTTGGCCCTGTGACAACTTGTTTATGTTCCTAGATTCTTCCATGTTAAAGTTTGATCAAAAGTTTATCAAGTATTCAAAAAATTCATCAAATATTTTTTGAGTCCTCTATGGCCATCTTGTTTAACTCTGCATTGAGGACACTTGGTATAGAGTTAGCAACCTACAGTAAGGTCCAACATAATTCAAAATGAGACAGATGATAATAAAAAAAGTACTGAGCATTGTGAATGTAAGAGCCTCACATTATATTAATAACAATCATTGTTGGTGTGTGAATTGCATTTCAGGGCAGTTTGTGAAGACGAGATGCTGTGACAACCTGGACAGAAGTCAGTTCCAGATCCACCTGCAACACCAGACTTCTCATATGGATTGCTGTATACTAGCATATTATTATTTGCTTCAGAATTGGGTGCATGCAGACAAATGTTTATAACATTCTTTCTTTCTGGTGTTGTGTCGAATTCTGTGACCTACCAAATCATATGAGTATAGGCATTGCATTGACCTAATCTGACTAAACCTAACCCTAATCCTACCCTTTTGATAATTAACCATGGTTTTACTATAGTAAAATCTTGTTGTTGTTTTTTTTGTTGTTGTTGTTGTTTTTTTGACGTATTGATTACCATTTGTATAATCACACAAATACCATAGTTAAAACTGTTTTTCTAGCAGAACCATGGTTCATTTGTGGTAACCATGGAATTACTACAATGACTATATTTTTTTGCTTTTAATCAAAAATGAAAATAATATCATTAATTACTCACCCTTGTGTCAGTCTACACCCGTTAGACCTTCGTTGATCTTCGGAACACAAATTAAGATATTTTTACTGAAATCTGATGGCTCAGTGAGGCCTCCATTGCCAGCAAGTTAAAGGATTAGTTCACTTTTTGAATGACAATGTCCTGATAATTTACTCACCCCATGTCATCCAAGATGTTCATGTCTTTCTTTCTTTGGTCAAAAAGAAATGAAGGTTTTTGATGAAAACATTCCAGGATTATTCTCCTTATAGTGGACTTCAGTGGACTCCAGACGATTGAAGGTCAAAATTACAGTTTCAGTGCAACTTAAAAGGCTTTCAGTGATACCAGACAAGGAATAAGGGTCTTATCTAGCAAAACGATCAGCCGTTTTTTTAAAAATACAACTGCATATGCTTTATAAACAGAAATGATCGCCTTGCGAGTGCTTTCATGTTCCGTATTCTTCTAATGCTGTATATCCAATGCCTTCCCTATTCTACGTACGGAAAAAAACTGAACTGGTGCCGGGTTCGTTCCGTAAGTTGAATAGGGAAGGCGTAGGACATACAGCGTAAGCTTTTTGAAGCATACACAACACAGGAGCACTCGCAAGGCGATCATTTGTGTTTATAAATCATATACAGTTATTTTTTTTTTTTTTTTTGGAAATGACTGATCGTTTCACTAGATAAGATTCTTATTCCTTGTCTGGTATCATTTAAAGCCCTTTTAAGCTGCACTGAAACTGTAATTTTGACTTTCAACCATCTGGGATCCATTGAAGACCACTATAAGGAGAATAATCCTGGAATGTTTTCATCAAAAACCTTCATTTCTTTTCGACTGAAGAAAGAAAGACATGAACATCTTGGATGACATGGGGTGACTAAATTATCAGGACATTGTCATTCAGAAAGTGAACTAATCCTTTAATTTACACTTTCAGAGAGGTACTAAAACGTTTAAAACAGTACAACGGGCCTACTAATATTAGTATTGGGTCTTAATATTGTAGAACAGCACAAGGGTGAGTAATAATATTGACATAATTTTCATTTTTGGGTTTACTATGTCATTAAGACAGCTCCTAGCTGCCACCTACTGGCATAACAATGTAACCTGCAATGAAAGCGCTGAAAAGAAAAATCGCTAACATAGTTTCTCAAAATCAGGTATTTATTGAACAATAAACTTCTTATTTAATATATATTATTTAAGTTCCGATGCCTATATATCTGTAATTTGTGTTGAAAAAAATCCTTCAAATATAAGCATTAGTTTTACTGCAACAAGTGATTAAAATATAATTATTATAATCGCAATAAAATAATTTGTATCTATTTAAAATGAAATACTTTACAATTTACAAATTAAATGTTTTTTTCTTCTGTAAAAACATCTGTCCTCTGAAATTTCTTGGAATTTGTTAATGACCCCATATTTAAATTCGCCAGTCATTGCATAATTTTCATGTGTTTTATTTATTTACATATTTACCTTTTTTTCCATATCATGTTACTTTTTTTACATTTTGTGAATAAATATGAGTGACAAAATTTGTGTGTAGTATAAATTATTAGGCCTACATATATGTTAATGTAGGCTTATACAATGGACAACAACCAGAGGTCTGCTCTACAGGTAAGGTAGTGCAATGTAAAAAAAGTTCTGCTGAATATTCAGATTTACAGAAATGTTGTAAACTGACATAATAGCTTATGATGAATTATAAAGAAATATAAAATACACCACTTAATGTATTTATCTTACTATACATTTATGTTTTATATATTTGTTTTATATGGTTTTAGTCATTTTATCTGGAAAGATAACACTAAAAAAAACATTTTGATGGCAGCATATGAAGTACCAGTTTGGACGTGTCAAGTACGTTTTTAAAACGTTGCAAGGAGACATTCAGACCAGTGGTGTAGTCCTAAAAAAATAAGTGGTGTACTATTACCCCCCCCCCCCCCAAAAAAAAAAACAAAAACACAAGTAATTGTACTTTATGTTGTTGTTCACTAGTAACATGCTTCATTAAAAACAAATAAATACAGTGCATTCTAAAATTGGTTGACATTTTTAATGCTTTACAGTTTGACTATTATTTAAACATGTTGCTTTGGAATTATATTCACTGTGAAAAGTGATATCTGAAATTAAAGTTTCATTTTATTCAAAAGGGTGTTAAAAAAGCCAATTATTCGAAATCTAATTTATTAACATTATAAAAATGTGGTCACAAACAAACAAAAACAGTAATCAGGCTGAATGAAAATTTAAACCACTCTCTGTCAGTAGGTGGCGCTTATGGAGCAGCAGAAATAGAGCTGTTTCCCCGGTAACCTCTGTAAACTCAGTTTTATATTATTTATTACTATATAAGCGTATCAGTTTGACAGAATTGTCTACTTCATTGTGTTATAAGAAGTCAAACTATCATTTTCCATTATAAAAGCATTTGTTATGAAAAAAATAGCCTATACACATAGCCTATAGAAACAAGATGTCACAGATGTAATATAAATCTAGTGAATTCCCTTAATAGGTTATAAATTCTACAAGTTAGCCAAATTTACCATAATTACTATAAAACTATATAAATTCTAATAAGGGAGGGTCATGAATAGTTTAAAAAGCTCCCTAATAATTGTTGGGGCAAGATTTGTCGTCCTCTTTTCAGTCTTTTGTTCATTTTGTCCATCAGTCTAGATCACGTTTGACTTTCTCTATAGCGTTATAAAGTGTTTAACTCTCAATAGAATTCAAATGGATCGCACATTTTATCATCAGTGTCGGGATGGCTCGTGGAAATCTTTTCACACTTTTGGAGCTTAATAAGATTCATAGTAGCAGCCTAGTATGTTTCGCTTTTGATTCGCGCACTAATGCATTAAATAAGCAAGGCTTCATTTGCGTTTATGGTCTTTTCAGTTTGTACGGGAACTTAGCGCTTATAAAAGCTCTGAACGCATGATGTAGGCTATATAATTAATGAATAGTCTTATTTCCTCACCACCATTTCTCACGCCGAGATCGCTGCAGTGAGAGAACTGCGCTCAATGCGCCGCTCAAAACACCGACCGGCTTTGATCGGAGTCTCTCACTGCAGCGCGAACACGCACAGCCTGGTTTTTAGCCGATGATGAGCGGAAAAAGGTAGAATGACAGAAGTGCTCATGCACCAATTACAACAAAGAATCGCGAGTTTACACAAAAGCATTGGACACACAGTTAAAGGAGAAGATAACAGGACATTATTTTATGGACTTTCGAAGCAAAAACAAGTGGGTATACGCAAATACTGATCCTAGAAGTCGTAATACGCAAACAGCCCTGAGCAAAAAGTAAGCATACGGCGTATGCGTGCGTATCGCCCCGACTACACTGATTCAGACGTGATAAAAACGTTATAAAGACTTTTCTGCAATGTTGTGAAAAAACGTATAACGTAAAAAAAACCCGACATCTGTCGTATTAAATACGTCCGATTAAAACGTTATCACGACCTTTTCACGACCATTATCACCCTCTCCCTCTGATATTTCCTACAATATAGAATTACATGTTCCACCGATTCCTCTTCCTGACACTCCTCACACATACCTGTCTGATGTTTCCCTACCATTTTTAATGTTTTATTTAGAGCACAGTGTCCCAGCCTTTGTCTCGTTAGTACAGTTTCCTCTTTTCTGTCTCCACCTCCTACCTTATTTACTTTAATACTCTTTTGGATATGGTATAAATGTCCAACACGATCACATGAAAATGCGTATAAATAGTATGAGTGTGTAATCTCGTAGAATATATACGCCAAAATGAGTTTCCAAAATGGGTTTCGTATAATACGCCATAAAGTGCATATCATATGCACGCGAAAAACTGCGTAAGCACGCCAAAATTCATTTTGGCATATATATTCTACGAGATTACACATACTATTTATATGCATTTTCGTGTGATCGGGCTCAAATGTCTCCCTTTCCCCTCACTATCCCACATTTCTTGCCATTTTTGGTTAATTTTTTCCCAGATTATACATTTTCAACGTGATCTCATGAGAATACGTGTGTATTTTTACGTGAAGTGTGGTTCTACCACACGTACATTTACTAACGTTTTCATACACACAAAAACGTACAACATTGACGTATTTATAGCACTAAAGCGTACAAATACTTACGTATTAGCAGCTTAAAAAACGTAAAACATCTAACGTAAAGTGTGAATGTATATGAATTACCATGTATTAATATTAAAATCGTGGCTTTAATGATTCAAATATGTTGTGTTCAATTGTCATTAACGTTACATAAATGTTAAACGAGACTACACTTTGAAACCTTAAAATGAATAACATTTCTATAATCGTTTTGTAATATTTTGCTGTGAGATTTTTTTCCTATGCAGTGACTGACAATACAACCATAAGATACACCAAAGCACAACATAAATTAACAATTCACACCCATTTTATTTGTTTGCTGTACTCCATATCTTTAGAATCCATATGTTTGCGAGGAACAGATTCAAATTCAGCCCTTTATCTGTCGATCTTCACCTTCATTCTCAGCAACAGCGACCGTCACAGTCAAAGCCCGCGCACGTTATGATTCAATTTAAAAAATAGCGCCAATGCGCCTGCGCCACCCTCGAGAAGCGTTACGACATGATTTACGGCACTGATATCGAACGCTCATTGGTTCTCACCTGCTTCGTCGCAGATTGCAATATGCCGTGTTTCAGTGGATTGACATTTGAAATGAGTGCGCGCCTTCACGGAGAGAAGACAGATTCATAATTTCACGGATTAATAAATTATATTCTGCTCTGTACCCTATAAAAACTATTACGTTACAGCCAGAGAGGACTGCGACTGGAACTCATCATCATTTTAACTTTTGGTACCACTTTTGACATATTTGCAAAAAATAAATGATTGTGATTAACGTTACGCTTGTTTGTCTGTTTTTCATTTATTAACAGTAACGTTATGTAGTTTTAAGAAATTGTTATGGGTAGGTTTAGGGGTAGGTGTAGGATAAGTGGCTCAAAATATCGTTTTAATGTCATATTTTTACTAAAATTGTCATTTTCCTACACATTTCTGTCCATTATGATTTATTCTTTTAACATTATGTATAAAATGGGTAGGTTTAGGTTCGGGGTGGGGTTTAGGGATATTAAATTCATCTAAAAATGTTAAAAAGGGAACATTTATATATATTTTATACATATATTTTTATGACATGAAAGATTCGTAAATATTTTACGTTTTATTCGCAGTAAAAACGTATTTATGTTTACGTTTTGGTGCCATAATTACGTCAGTATTTGTACGTTTTAGCACCATTCAAAACGTACAAATATGTACGTTTTGTGTCTTTTAAAGTTACGTATTAATAACTACGTATTAACAATGAGACCAGGCTGACATTTTACTTCCGCTTTACTAATTCTTATTTGCATTTCTAAATTTTCCTTATTTAATGCCTTCTTTGTGACCTTGTCCACTTTTTCATTCCCCTTCACTCATGTGTGCCGGAACCCTTAAAAATGTATAGTCCTCCCTGGTGTGTTACTCTTGTAACTGAGTAGTGATGCAAAAACTTGAGAAAATGAGATCCAGGCAGTAGATAATGTTGCTGATTACAATTAAATTTAGCCTCACACGCAAACTTTAATCGATAATGAAAATACTTAGTAAAACCAAAAGGCAAGATAACCATCATAAAGGAGTAGTCAATAGTTAATAATAAATTTAGAGTATTGTAAAATTTAGAGTATTGTATCTAATAGATGAAGATCAAAAAGAGCAATAATTAAGACATTTGCTGATAAGAGACAAGAAGCCAAGGAGAGCAATGGAGGGAAAAAGCTGAATTATCAATGACCCGGTCAGCTTTATATAGGGAAATTTACATCCCACACAAATGGATGTTTCTGTTAAAATAAAAGGTTAAATGGTTTTACCCAGTGTCAAAAATAGATATGAGTTGTTTTGACCCCCTTTGGGAATTTTGCAAATCTTGCACTATTAAATATCAGCAAACATTAATTCTGAAAAAAACATTACTTCTGCTGTACTTGGCAGGCGTCCAATGTCTAACCACAAACGTGTCAGCATGACCTGGCTGTCACACTGGAACACTTGAAGAACAATTGAACATAGCAATCATACTCATAAATATAAAATAACCATAAGGCTACAATAACAAGTAAATACTTGAAAATATGATAAGAATTAATCTATAAAGTATGAGTACATAAATATATGAAAGCAAAAGTAAAACTGATAAATCATAAGCCTTAAATGATTAAAAATGAATATTAATAAAAGTGCATGAATATGAATATTGACCATTTTGGATCCATCAATAGAGAATGTCATATAGTATATCCTGTCGACTTATGGAACGAGATTAGACTAACTAGAGCTGAAGCTGAGTCTGTACATATTATGATTGTCAATTTTTGCTTTTTCCAACGTAATGCAAATAAACTTGCAACCATCTCCACTGTACATACTGCTAAAATATTAGATGTTCTTCTATTGATTTCAATTCCTCTTGCTGGAACCACCACACCCATTCCTGTTACCCCTGTTTCAGGGTTCTTAGTGCCATCTGTATATATTTGAGTATAGCTTTTATATACTTCAGTAATATATTCATTAACCCTTAAATGCATACCTCGGGTCTGACCCGGGACCTCATTCACTACCCTCCTCCTCGTTCATTTTTTAAATTTGGACATCAACCTTCTTGGTATTCCTCAATCAATTCATTATAAAGAATATAACAAGAATCATAAAATTATAAAAGAATGCCTATTTTTGTATTCATTTTTTGTAAAAAATTGTATAGGGTCGCTATCGACCCGAGGTGTGTATAAGTGTACATATATTTTTTTCTGCACAACAATAATTGAATCTTAGATGACGGAATAAGTGCAATTCACCTTTATTCCACAAGGTGGCAATGTCTGATGCACAATGATGAAGTGACGATCCATTTAGACAAAAAACAAAAGAATAAGCAAAACATGAAATGGCTCAGCGATTTACTGCAGAGCAAGTACTGAACGCAATGAAATATGACTGTAACTGTCATGGATCTGGTGAAGCTGTTAGCGATCAAAACATTGATTTTGAAGATGTTTAAAATTATATCGTTTTGAGAATATGCTTGAGATCTCAAACATAAAACTAGCCTATAATTTGCTGAATTTACTGGGAAATGAGCTCTGACGAGGACAGTGATGATAGCAAAACATCTGCTCAAACTTAACCCTTGCAAGCTCCAAAAGGTAACAAAATATGTGACCCGATCTGGCGAAATGAGTCGGAAGTCGCAACGTTCTATTTTAAGATATGGGCCAATAATGTGGAAAAACAATGAAAAAATCTATTTTTTTAAAGCTAATTTCAAAGAACAGACTTTCAAAAATAATCTCCCAAAGTTTCGTAGTCCAGATAATCGAGTAAAGGTATTTAAATGGCTATTAAATTTGACATGGTTTCACTAAATTAGCTGGAAATGAACTTCTCAATTCCTCTCGTCACTTATGAGCATTTCCCGCGACCACAGGCACGCGATCGGTTCAGCCATCCTGTCAGACTAGCGCGCCTTATAAAATAAAACTCCCATTTGCGTGTCTCTCTTTAAAAGCCAATAAAAATTGAATCCATATAGGTAGCACAAAAATTCTTTTTGCATACAAAACCAAAGACTTTAAACGTTCATATCAAGCCTCCAACATGCTTCTGTTGCGTTATTTTCACCCTCTAATGAGTCTGAGAAATATGCGTTTACAACAAAAATAGCACAGCAGCTAACTGAATACAAGTATGTATTTCACGTGCTCATAACTTCATGAAAAATGCACAGATCATAAAAATCTGATATAATATATTGCGTTTATCACAAGATATTACTCACGAAATGATTTAACATACTTGGCTAAAAACATGTCTCTCATCTCTCCGGGATGCAGTGTGTATCCAATGATCCCGGACCCATCCATGTTCGTTTTCCAACGTGGAATAACACAAAATAGATATCATTTATCATATATATATATAAATGTATTTGGTCAAATTAAGCTGTAAAATAAATAGTTTATCCCTTTAAATGCAATGGATTTTGAAAGATATCAACAAAAAAACAGGCAAAAAACTTTAAAAGCGATTATCACAGGTTTTCAATTGGAAAAAGAGGGCAGACGACCATAATTAAAATGGGTATATCTTTAAAACCATTCAAGGTATGACTTTGACTAGGATATCATTTTAAAGCGTATCTCAATTTTGAAATTTGGGTCACTGTGACTCATTTTGCTGTATCAGGCCACATTTATGATTTATTTTATTCTTCTGTAATTGTTACTCTAATAACAGAGGAGTTTTATATTATCACGACAGGTAGAGATCCATCAGTGTTAGATATAGATCCGGGTCGATAAAGACCAGAATATGTAAGAATGATTGGCGAAACAGTCATGCATTTAAGGGTTAAACACCCCAACAGATCAGCACTTTCTTCGTTCCTTTTAATCTCTAATAGATACCAACCTCTGGACATATCATCTTCCATGGGGCAATGACCGGATGTACTATTGAAGAACTGAATTTCATATCAGATACCCCAAGCTCTTTTGCTGTTTTATTCCCTATATGACCAAAGTTGTCCTTTTTACTTCTCTCTTTCCTCCAGCGTTCCTTCAGCACTTCTTTTGTGGGGTGCGAGTCATTATGCCCCTGCTAGTTAACCCAGTAATTTGCTATATGCCTTAGTTCCAGTTCCATACTCTCCTTAGTTCCAGTGGCATCTCTCCTACCTCTACCTGGATAGCTGAGACAGGCGATGTCTTAAAAGCTCCACTACACACTCTCAACGCCTGAGCCTAAATAACATCCAATTATTTTAAATGGGATCTAGCTGCTGAAGTATACTCTATACTGCCATAGTCCACCATAGATCTTATCAGGGCCACATAAATCTTTTCAGTGCTTGGCAACTTGCCCCCCATTCTCTACCAGTAAGCATCTCATTACATTTATTACTTTTTTCCACTATTCTTCTAATATGATCTGCCCATGTTAAACGGGAATCAAAAAGCACCCTCAGGAATTTGAATGTTCCTCTTTCTATTTCTTTCCCATACATCCTTATTTTCAATCTCTCATCTATTCTTTTATTAGTAAAGAAAACACTTTGGGTTTTTTCCACAGAGAATTTACTACATCCCCATTCTTTCCCCCACTCCACCACTTTACCTACAGTTCCTTTCCCGAACTACATAATCCATATTTTTCCCCCTCTTCCACAGAGCCCCATCCACTACTACTCCTTCTGTTCCTTCTTCTTTTTAATTGAATGACTGATGGAACCAGCTTTGGTGCATTTCCGCCACCTACTGGAATGGAGTGCAAAGCATTCACGACAATCCTGTGGGTGCTCGAGCACCCACGGAAATGGTCGAGCACCCACGAAAAACACGAGATATAACCAATAAAAAAAAACCGATTGCAGCTTTCAGACATGACCTTCTTCTCGTTGTTATATAGCCTATGGAAGTTTTTTCCAAACAAAATCAAAATTCAAATTCAAATGCTTAAAAATATCAAATTCTCAAATTAGCTACTCAAATGATAAATCAAATGCTCAAATTATTAAATATAAATCAAACTCTCAAAACGGCAGCACAAATAAATCAAATGCTCGAATGCAATTTCATTTTCTCATACGGGGAAGCATGAACTGTATCAAAAATAAAATTAAAAATAATTTGTATTTGATATTTAGCTAATTTTCATTATCGATCCAGTATAATAACCTAATAATTAAATATATAATTAATTTCCCTGAATGAGAAAATAAAATTGCATTTGATTTCTCATTTGAGGAGCCATGAGAGTTTGATTTATTATTTGATGAATTTAAGCGATTGATTTTTCATTTTAATTTTGTCAGGAAAAAGTTCCATATGTTGCGCTGCATGTTTCAAAGTGAAAAGCAACACTGTCTGTCATTCAGCTTGTGTTTTCAGCGTCTCCGAGCACCTCGGTTCGCACAATAAATGCTGCTTCTCACCTTACTCCATCTCTGTATGTGCGGTGGTGCATTTTGGGAAGGCAAATATGCGCCAGGTTTACTTCATTTTACACGTTCGCATTTCGCACGATTTCCGACATAGAAGTTAGCTTTCACCAGTATTCGGCAAAATCTAAGCTCGAAGTTCTGAACGTTTGAAAGTGTAGAATTTTAGACATAAATATTAGCATTGTAACTTGCAACATCAAATAAGTATTAGGCTGTTAATTAGGCCTATCAAATATTCCTTTTATTTTAATTCACAGGACAGTTGTCATTTAAGACAACAGCAAGAGGCTCTTATGCTCGCAGCCCTATATATAAATAATATTTTAATAAAACCACTTAGCCTACTAAAAAAAAAGGTGGGGGGGCTCGATATTTCTCTTTCATGTCATCATGTGCCCGTTACAAACATTAAAAAACCATGAACATGTGAATGTGTGGTTTCCATTTTGAAAAATTCATTTAAAAATGTCAGGGTTCGGCTGACAAAAAAGTTAGGCAACCTCTGGTGTAGTTGAAGCTGAGGAGTGGAGGGTTACAAAAGAAGAGGCACTTTAGAGGTCTGCCTCGCTTAGACTGAGAGAGAAAGTCTGTCGATCGCCACCTGCAGGAGAAAGGAAGAATGACGAGGATGAGCTGTCCTGTGCCACAGCGAAAGCAGAGAGAAGCCAGAGATAAAAGCAAAATGAAAGAAAAGAAATGAAGCAATTGAATTTAAAAAAGGATAGAGCCGAGCCATGGTGAACTGAGTAGATAAAGCAAAAGCTTACAGCACCTGGTATTCCCAGGCGGTCTCCCATCCAAGTACTAACCAGGCCCGACCCTGCTTAACTTCCGAGATCGGACGAGATCGGGCGTGCTCAGGGTGGTATGGCCGTAAGCGAGAGTTTCGGTCGATAGCGAGCTATTTAAAGGAAGCACAACGGTGCGGCAGCCCTACACGGCTCGGGCTGTAGCTGCAAGAGAAACAGCCAACGTTTTTTCGTGTCTTTTTAAACTTTTTTTTTTTCTTTTTAAAATAAATACAGTTATTTATTTAAAAAAAAATATTCTCGCTTCAATGAAAGCTGTCTCGATTTTAGATAATGTCGATTAATTCTGCAGCACTGCACATTTAGTATGATTTCACATTTATGTATTAGCCTTTCATCAACTCACAAACCACCGGCATTCCCTCATGAAACCCCATTTGGGAATCCCTGAACTAGAACAATAAAATGAACAGATCGATAGGAATTGACAGCCTTATCTATTTTTCTTTTTTCTTTTTATTTTTTTTTTTTTTTTTACAGTAAAACTAAAAGTTGTGAAACTGGACAACTTTACAAAGAAAAGCTTAGTGATTCATTTTTGAATATTAAAATCCTTTTAACAAACAAGAGCACTGTTTATGTCATGTGGCTATACTTTTGAAACTGTGATTAGTAGATTGGCTCCATTTCCTTCCATTGACTCACACAGAAAATGCCTGTAAACTAAAGTTTGTCCATAATCATCCAAGTTGTTCCCTCAGGAATCCATAGGCCTACATCACACCATTTAATTCATAAAGTAGGCTTAGTTCATTGACAACAAACTCATGACAAATATGTAGGTAGCCCAGTGTAAGGTGAAACTGTTTATTTCATTAATTTAGTTCAGCGTGTCCCAATTGGGAAGTGGGGGGCGGGGTAGAGACTGCAGGTGGTTTTGGTAAAAAGCTAACAATTAAACAGCTTGTAAAATTGTTATCTTAAATGTGACTGCAGAAGTAATCATAATATAATTGTACTTCAGACAGGTTATAGCTGCGACTGAATAGTCTGTTGCGCTGCGTGTTTCAGAGTCAAGAACAACACTGTCGTTCAGCTTACGGTGTTTTCAGCGTCTCCGAGCACCTCGGTTCGCACAATAAATGCTGCTTCTCACCTACTCCATCTCTGTATGTGCGGTGGTGCATTTTGGGAAGGCAAATATGCGCCAGGTTTACTTCATTTTACACGTTCGCATTTCGCACGATTTCCGACATAGAAGTTAGCTTTCACCAGTATTCGGCAAAATCTAAGCTCGAAGTTCTGAACGTTTGAAAGTGTAGAATTTTAGATATAAATATTAGCATTGTAACTTGCAACATCAAATAAGTATTAGGCTGTTAATTAGGCCTATCAAATATTCCTTTTATTTTAATTCACAGGACAGTTGTCATTTAAGACAACAGCAAGAGGCTCTTATGCTCGCAGCCCTATATATAAATAATATTTTAATAAAACCACTTAGCCTACTAAAAAAAAAGGTGGGGGGCTCGATATTTCTCTTTCATGTCATCATGTGCCCGTTACAAACATTAAAAAACCATGAACATGTGAATGTGTGGTTTCCATTTTGAAAAATTCATTTAAAAATGTCAGGGTTCGGCTGACAAAAAAGTTAGGCAACCTCTGGTGTAGTTGAAGCTGAGGAGTGGAGGGTTACAAAAGAAGAGGCACTTTAGAGGTCTGCCTCGCTTAGACTGAGAGAGAAAGTCTGTCGATCGCCCCCTGCAGGAGAAAGGAAGAATGACGAGGATGAGCTGTCCTGTGCCACAGCGAAAGCAGAGAGAAGCCAGAGATAAAGGCAAAATGAAAGAAAAGAAATGAAGCAATTGAATTTAAAAAAGGATAGAGCCGAGCCATGGTGAACTGAGTAGATAAAGCAAAAGCTTACAGCACCTGGTATTCCCAGGCGGTCTCCCATCCAAGTACTAACCAGGCCCGACCCTGCTTAGCTTCCGAGATCGGACGAGATCGGGCGTGCTCAGGGTGGTATGGCCGTAAGCGAGAGTTTCGGTCGATAGCGAGCTATTTAAAGGAAGCACAACGGTGCGGCAGCCCTACACGGCTCGGGCTGTAGCTGCAAGAGAAACAGCCAACGTTTTTTCGTGTCTTTTTAAACTTTTTTTTTTCTTTTTAAAATAAATACAGTTATTTATTTAAAAAAAAATATTCTCGCTTCAATGAAAGCTGTCTCGATTTTAGATAATGTCGATTAATTCTGCAGCACTGCACATTTAATATGATTTCACATTATTAGCCTTTCATCAACTCACAAACCACCGGCATTCCCTCATGAAACCCCATTTGGGAATCCCTGAACTAGAACAATAAAATGAACAGATCGATAGGAATTGACAGCCTTATCTATTTTTCTTTTTTCTTTTTCTTTTTTTTTTTTTTTTTTTTTTTACAGTAAAACTAAAAGTTGTGAAACTGGATAACTTTACAAAGAAAAGCTTAGTGATTCATTTTTGAATATTAAAATCCTTTTAACAAACAAGAGCACTGTTTATGTCATGTGGCTATACTTTTGAAACTGTGATTAGTAGATTGGCTCCATTTCCTTCCATTGACTCACACAGAAAATGCCTGTAAACTAAAGTTTGTCCATAATCATCCAAGTTGTTCCCTCAGGAATCCATAGGCCTACATCACACCATTTAATTCATAAAGTAGGCTTAGTTCATTGACAACAAACTCATGACAAATATGTAGGTAGCCCAGTGTAAGGTGAAACTGTTTATTTCATTAATTTAGTTCAGCGTGTCCCAATTGGTAAGTGGGGGCGGGGTAGAGACTGCAGGTGGTTTTGGTAAAAAGCTAACAATTAAACAGCTTGTAAAATTGTTATCTTAAATGTGACTGCAGAAGTAATCATAATATAATTGTACTTCAGACAGGTTATAGCTGCGACTGAATAGTCTGTTGCGCTGCGTGTTTCAGAGTCAAGAGCAACACTGTCGTTCAGCTTACGGTGTTTTCAGCGTCTCCGAGCACCTCGGTTCGCACAATAAATGCTGCTTCTCACCTACTCCATCTCTGTATGTGCGGTGGTGCATTTTGGGAAGGCAAATATGCGCCAGGTTTACTTCATTTTACACGTTCGCATTTCGCACGATTTCCGACATAGAAGTTAGCTTTCACCAGTATTCGGCAAAATCTAAGCTCGAAGTTCTGAACGTTTGAAAGTGTAGAATTTTAGACATAAATATTAGCATTGTAACTTGCAACATCAAATAAGTATTAGGCTGTTAATTAGGCCTATCAAATATTCCTTTTATTTTAATTCACAGGACAGTTGTCATTTAAGACAACAGCAAGAGGCTCTTATGCTCGCAGCCCTATATATAAATAATATTTTAATAAAACCACTTAGCCTACTAAAAAAAAAGGTGGGGGGCTCGATATTTCTCTTTCATGTCATCATGTGCCCGTTACAAACATTAAAAAACCATGAACATGTGAATGTGTGGTTTCCATTTTGAAAAATTCATTTAAAAATGTCAGGGTTCGGCTGACAAAAAAGTTAGGCAACCTCTGGTGTAGTTGAAGCTGAGGAGTGGAGGGTTACAAAAGAAGAGGCACTTTAGAGGTCTGCCTCGCTTAGACTGAGAGAGAAAGTCTGTCGATCGCCCCCTGCAGGAGAAAGGAAGAATGACGAGGATGAGCTGTCCTGTGCCACAGCGAAAGCAGAGAGAAGCCAGAGATAAAAGCAAAATGAAAGAAAAGAAATGAAGCAATTGAATTTAAAAAAGGATAGAGCCGAGCCATGGTGAACTGAGTAGATAAAGCAAAAGCTTACAGCACCTGGTATTCCCAGGCGGTCTCCCATCCAAGTACTAACCAGGCCCGACCCTGCTTAGCTTCCGAGATCGGACGAGATCGGGCGTGCTCAGGGTGGTATGGCCGTAAGCGAGAGTTTCGGTCGATAGCGAGCTATTTAAAGGAAGCACAACGGTGCGGCAGCCCTACACGGCTCGGGCTGTAGCTGCAAGAGAAACAGCCAACGTTTTTTCGTGTCTTTTTAAACTTTTTTTTTTCTTTTTAAAATAAATACAGTTATTTATTTTAAAAAATATTCTCGCTTCAATGAAAGCTGTCTCGATTTTAGATAATGTCGATTAATTCTGCAGCACTGCACATTTAATATGATTTCACATTTATGTATTAGCCTTTCATCAACTCACAAACCACCGGCATTCCCTCATGAAACCCCATTTGGGAATCCCTGAACTAGAACAATAAAATGAACAGATCGATAGGAATTGACAGCCTTATCTATTTTTCTTTTTTCTTTTTTTTTTTTTTTTTTTTTTTTTTACAGTAAAACTAAAAGTTGTGAAACTGGATAACTTTACAAAGAAAAGCTTAGTGATTCATTTTTGAATATTAAAATCCTTTTAACAAACAAGAGCACTGTTTATGTCATGTGGCTATACTTTTGAAACTGTGATTAGTAGATTGGCTCCATTTCCTTCCATTGACTCACACAGAAAATGCCTGTAAACTAAAGTTTGTCCATAATCATCCAAGTTGTTCCCTCAGGAATCCATAGGCCTACATCACACCATTTAATTCATAAAGTAGGCTTAGTTCATTGACAACAAACTCATGACAAATATGTAGGTAGCCCAGTGTAAGGTGAAACTGTTTATTTCATTAATTTAGTTCAGCGTGTCCCAATTGGTAAGTGGGGGGCGGGGTAGAGACTGCAGGTGGTTTTGGTAAAAAGCTAACAATTAAACAGCTTGTAAAATTGTTATCTTAAATGTGACTGCAGAAGTAATCATAATATAATTGTACTTCAGACAGGTTATAGCTGCGACTGAATAGTCTGTTGCGCTGCGTGTTTCAGAGTCAAGAGCAACACTGTCGTTCAGCTTACGGTGTTTTCAGCGTCTCCGAGCACCTCGGTTCGCACAATAAATGCTGCTTCTCACCTACTCCATCTCTGTATGTGCGGTGGTGCATTTTGGGAAGGCAAATATGCGCCAGGTTTACTTCATTTTACACGTTCGCATTTCGCACGATTTCCGACATAGAAGTTAGCTTTCACCAGTATTCGGCAAAATCTAAGCTCGAAGTTCTGAACGTTTGAAAGTGTAGAATTTTAGACATAAATATTAGCATTGTAACTTGCAACATCAAATAAGTATTAGGCTGTTAATTAGGCCTATCAAATATTCCTTTTATTTTAATTCACAGGACAGTTGTCATTTAAGACAACAGCAAGAGGCTCTTATGCTCGCAGCCCTATATATAAATAATATTTTAATAAAACCACTTAGCCTACTAAAAAAAAAGGTGGGGGGCTCGATATTTCTCTTTCATGTCATCATGTGCCCGTTACAAACATTAAAAAACCATGAACATGTGAATGTGTGGTTTCCATTTTGAAAAATTCATTTAAAAATGTCAGGGTTCGGCTGACAAAAAAGTTAGGCAACCTCTGGTGTAGTTGAAGCTGAGGAGTGGAGGGTTACAAAAGAAGAGGCACTTTAGAGGTCTGCCTCGCTTAGACTGAGAGAGAAAGTCTGTCGATCGCCCCCTGCAGGAGAAAGGAAGAATGACGAGGATGAGCTGTCCTGTGCCACAGCGAAAGCAGAGAGAAGCCAGAGATAAAAGCAAAATGAAAGAAAAGAAATGAAGCAATTGAATTTAAAAAAGGATAGAGCCGAGCCATGGTGAACTGAGTAGATAAAGCAAAAGCTTACAGCACCTGGTATTCCCAGGCGGTCTCCCATCCAAGTACTAACCAGGCCCGACCCTGCTTAGCTTCCGAGATCGGACGAGATCGGGCGTGCTCAGGGTGGTATGGCCGTAAGCGAGAGTTTCGGTCGATAGCGAGCTATTTAAAGGAAGCACAACGGTGCGGCAGCCCTACACGGCTCGGGCTGTAGCTGCAAGAGAAACAGCCAACGTTTTTTCGTGTCTTTTTAAACTTTTTTTTTTCTTTTTAAAATAAATACAGTTATTTATTTTAAAAAAAATATTCTCGCTTCAATGAAAGCTGTCTCGATTTTAGATAATGTCGATTAATTCTGCAGCACTGCACATTTAATATGATTTCACATTTATGTATTAGCCTTTCATCAACTCACAAACCACCGGCATTCCCTCATGAAACCCCATTTGGGAATCCCTGAACTAGAACAATAAAATGAACAGATCGATAGGAATTGACAGCCTTATCTATTTTTCTTTTTTCTTTTTCTTTTTTTTTTTTTTTTTTTTTTACAGTAAAACTAAAAGTTGTGAAACTGGATAACTTTACAAAGAAAAGCTTAGTGATTCATTTTTGAATATTAAAATCCTTTTAACAAACAAGAGCACTGTTTATGTCATGTGGCTATACTTTTGAAACTGTGATTAGTAGATTGGCTCCATTTCCTTCCATTGACTCACACAGAAAATGCCTGTAAACTAAAGTTTGTCCATAATCATCCAAGTTGTTCCCTCAGGAATCCATAGGCCTACATCACACCATTTAATTCATAAAGTAGGCTTAGTTCATTGACAACAAACTCATGACAAATATGTAGGTAGCCCAGTGTAAGGTGAAACTGTTTATTTCATTAATTTAGTTCAGCGTGTCCCAATTGGTAAGTGGGGGGGCGGGGTAGAGACTGCAGGTGGTTTTGGTAAAAAGCTAACAATTAAACAGCTTGTAAAATTGTTATCTTAAATGTGACTGCAGAAGTAATCATAATATAATTGTACTTCAGACAGGTTATAGCTGCGACTGAATAGTCTGTTGCGCTGCGTGTTTCAGAGTCAAGAGCAACACTGTCGTTCAGCTTACGGTGTTTTCAGCGTCTCCGAGCACCTCGGTTCGCACAATAAATGCTGCTTCTCACCTACTCCATCTCTGTATGTGCGGTGGTGCATTTTGGGAAGGCAAATATGCGCCAGGTTTACTTCATTTTACACGTTCGCATTTCGCACGATTTCCGACATAGAAGTTAGCTTTCACCAGTATTCGGCAAAATCTAAGCTCGAAGTTCTGAACGTTTGAAAGTGTAGAATTTTAGACATAAATATTAGCATTGTAACTTGCAACATCAAATAAGTATTAGGCTGTTAATTAGGCCTATCAAATATTCCTTTTATTTTAATTCACAGGACAGTTGTCATTTAAGACAACAGCAAGAGGCTCTTATGCTCGCAGCCCTATATATAAATAATATTTTAATAAAACCACTTAGCCTACTAAAAAAAAAGGTGGGGGGCTCGATATTTCTCTTTCATGTCATCATGTGCCCGTTACAAACATTAAAAAACCATGAACATGTGAATGTGTGGTTTCCATTTTGAAAAATTCATTTAAAAATGTCAGGGTTCGGCTGACAAAAAAGTTAGGCAACCTCTGGTGTAGTTGAAGCTGAGGAGTGGAGGGTTACAAAAGAAGAGGCACTTTAGAGGTCTGCCTCGCTTAGACTGAGAGAGAAAGTCTGTCGATCGCCCCCTGCAGGAGAAAGGAAGAATGACGAGGATGAGCTGTCCTGTGCCACAGCGAAAGCAGAGAGAAGCCAGAGATAAAAGCAAAATGAAAGAAAAGAAATGAAGCAATTGAATTTAAAAAAGGATAGAGCCGAGCCATGGTGAACTGAGTAGATAAAGCAAAAGCTTACAGCACCTGGTATTCCCAGGCGGTCTCCCATCCAAGTACTAACCAGGCCCGACCCTGCTTAGCTTCCGAGATCGGACGAGATCGGGCGTGCTCAGGGTGGTATGGCCGTAAGCGAGAGTTTCGGTCGATAGCGAGCTATTTAAAGGAAGCACAACGGTGCGGCAGCCCTACACGGCTCGGGCTGTAGCTGCAAGAGAAACAGCCAACGTTTTTTCGTGTCTTTTTAAACATTATCTTTTCTTTTTAAAATAAATACAGTTATTTATTTTAAAAAAAATATTCTCGCTTCAATGAAAGCTGTCTCGATTTTAGATAATGTCGATTAATTCTGCAGCACTGCACATTTAATATGATTTCACATTTATGTATTAGCCTTTCATCAACTCACAAACCACCGGCATTCCCTCATGAAACCCCATTTGGGAATCCCTGAACTAGAACAATAAAATGAACAGATCGATAGGAATTGACAGCCTTATCTATTTTTCTTTTTTCTTTTTCTTTTTTTTTTTTTTTTTTTTTACAGTAAAACTAAAAGTTGTGAAACTGGATAACTTTACAAAGAAAAGCTTAGTGATTCATTTTTGAATATTAAAATCCTTTTAACAAACAAGAGCACTGTTTATGTCATGTGGCTATACTTTTGAAACTGTGATTAGTAGATTGGCTCCATTTCCTTCCATTGACTCACACAGAAAATGCCTGTAAACTAAAGTTTGTCCATAATCATCCAAGTTGTTCCCTCAGGAATCCATAGGCCTACATCACACCATTTAATTCATAAAGTAGGCTTAGTTCATTGACAACAAACTCATGACAAATATGTAGGTAGCCCAGTGTAAGGTGAAACTGTTTATTTCATTAATTTAGTTCAGCGTGTCCCAATTGGTAAGTGGGGGGCGGGGTAGAGACTGCAGGTGGTTTTGGTAAAAAGCTAACAATTAAACAGCTTGTAAAATTGTTATCTTAAATGTGACTGCAGAAGTAATCATAATATAATTGTACTTCAGACAGGTTATAGCTGCGACTGAATAGTCTGTTGCGCTGCGTGTTTCAGAGTCAAGAGCAACACTGTCGTTCAGCTTACGGTGTTTTCAGCGTCTCCGAGCACCTCGGTTCGCACAATAAATGCTGCTTCTCACCTACTCCATCTCTGTATGTGCGGTGGTGCATTTTGGGAAGGCAAATATGCGCCAGGTTTACTTCATTTTACACGTTCGCATTTCGCACGATTTCCGACATAGAAGTTAGCTTTCACCAGTATTCGGCAAAATCTAAGCTCGAAGTTCTGAACGTTTGAAAGTGTAGAATTTTAGACATAAATATTAGCATTGTAACTTGCAACATCAAATAAGTATTAGGCTGTTAATTAGGCCTATCAAATATTCCTTTTATTTTAATTCACAGGACAGTTGTCATTTAAGACAACAGCAAGAGGCTCTTATGCTCGCAGCCCTATATATAAATAATATTTTAATAAAACCACTTAGCCTACTAAAAAAAAAGGTGGGGGGGCTCGATATTTCTCTTTCATGTCATCATGTGCCCGTTACAAACATTAAAAAACCATGAACATGTGAATGTGTGGTTTCCATTTTGAAAAATTCATTTAAAAATGTCAGGGTTCGGCTGACAAAAAAGTTAGGCAACCTCTGGTGTAGTTGAAGCTGAGGAGTGGAGGGTTACAAAAGAAGAGGCACTTTAGAGGTCTGCCTCGCTTAGACTGAGAGAGAAAGTCTGTCGATCGCCCCCTGCAGGAGAAAGGAAGAATGACGAGGATGAGCTGTCCTGTGCCACAGCGAAAGCAGAGAGAAGCCAGAGATAAAAGCAAAATGAAAGAAAAGAAATGAAGCAATTGAATTTAAAAAAGGATAGAGCCGAGCCATGGTGAACTGAGTAGATAAAGCAAAAGCTTACAGCACCTGGTATTCCCAGGCGGTCTCCCATCCAAGTACTAACCAGGCCCGACCCTGCTTAGCTTCCGAGATCGGACGAGATCGGGCGTGCTCAGGGTGGTATGGCCGTAAGCGAGAGTTTCGGTCGATAGCGAGCTATTTAAAGGAAGCACAACGGTGCGGCAGCCCTACACGGCTCGGGCTGTAGCTGCAAGAGAAACAGCCAACGTTTTTTCGTGTCTTTTTAAACTTTTTTTTTTCTTTTTAAAATAAATACAGTTATTTATTTAAAAAAAAATATTCTCGCTTCAATGAAAGCTGTCTCGATTTTAGATAATGTCGATTAATTCTGCAGCACTGCACATTTAATATGATTTCACATTTATGTATTAGCCTTTCATCAACTCACAAACCACCGGCATTCCCTCATGAAACCCCATTTGGGAATCCCTGAACTAGAACAATAAAATGAACAGATCGATAGGAATTGACAGCCTTATCTATTTTTCTTTTTTCTTTTTCTTTTTTTTTTTTTTTTTTTTTACAGTAAAACTAAAAGTTGTGAAACTGGATAACTTTACAAAGAAAAGCTTAGTGATTCATTTTTGAATATTAAAATCCTTTTAACAAACAAGAGCACTGTTTATGTCATGTGGCTATACTTTTGAAACTGTGATTAGTAGATTGGCTCCATTTCCTTCCATTGACTCACACAGAAAATGCCTGTAAACTAAAGTTTGTCCATAATCATCCAAGTTGTTCCCTCAGGAATCCATAGGCCTACATCACACCATTTAATTCATAAAGTAGGCTTAGTTCATTGACAACAAACTCATGACAAATATGTAGGTAGCCCAGTGTAAGGTGAAACTGTTTATTTCATTAATTTAGTTCAGCGTGTCCCAATTGGTAAGTGGGGGGGCGGGGTAGAGACTGCAGGTGGTTTTGGTAAAAAGCTAACAATTAAACAGCTTGTAAAATTGTTATATTAAATGTGACTGCAGAAGTAATCATAATATAATTGTACTTCAGACAGGTTATAGCTGCGACTGAATAGTCTGTTGCGCTGCGTGTTTCAGAGTCAAGAGCAACACTGTCGTTCAGCTTACGGTGTTTTCAGCGTCTCCGAGCACCTCGGTTCGCACAATAAATGCTGCTTCTCACCTACTCCATCTCTGTATGTGCGGTGGTGCATTTTGGGAAGGCAAATATGCGCCAGGTTTACTTCATTTTACACGTTCGCATTTCGCACGATTTCCGACATAGAAGTTAGCTTTCACCAGTATTCGGCAAAATCTAAGCTCGAAGTTCTGAACGTTTGAAAGTGTAGAATTTTAGACATAAATATTAGCATTGTAACTTGCAACATCAAATAAGTATTAGGCTGTTAATTAGGCCTATCAAATATTCCTTTTATTTTAATTCACAGGACAGTTGTCATTTAAGACAACAGCAAGAGGCTCTTATGCTCGCAGCCCTATATATAAATAATATTTTAATAAAACCACTTAGCCTACTAAAAAAAAAGGTGGGGGGCTCGATATTTCTCTTTCATGTCATCATGTGCCCGTTACAAACATTAAAAAACCATGAACATGTGAATGTGTGGTTTCCATTTTGAAAAATTCATTTAAAAATGTCAGGGTTCGGCTGACAAAAAAGTTAGGCAACCTCTGGTGTAGTTGAAGCTGAGGAGTGGAGGGTTACAAAAGAAGAGGCACTTTAGAGGTCTGCCTCGCTTAGACTGAGAGAGAAAGTCTGTCGATCGCCCCCTGCAGGAGAAAGGAAGAATGACGAGGATGAGCTGTCCTGTGCCACAGCGAAAGCAGAGAGAAGCCAGAGATAAAAGCAAAATGAAAGAAAAGAAATGAAGCAATTGAATTTAAAAAAGGATAGAGCCGAGCCATGGTGAACTGAGTAGATAAAGCAAAAGCTTACAGCACCTGGTATTCCCAGGCGGTCTCCCATCCAAGTACTAACCAGGCCCGACCCTGCTTAGCTTCCGAGATCGGACGAGATCGGGCGTGCTCAGGGTGGTATGGCCGTAAGCGAGAGTTTCGGTCGATAGCGAGCTATTTAAAGGAAGCACAACGGTGCGGCAGCCCTACACGGCTCGGGCTGTAGCTGCAAGAGAAACAGCCAACGTTTTTTCGTGTCTTTTTAAACTTTTTTTTTCTTTTTAAAATAAATACAGTTATTTATTTAAAAAAAAATATTCTCGCTTCAATGAAAGCTGTCTCGATTTTAGATAATGTCGATTAATTCTGCAGCACTGCACATTTAATATGATTTCACATTTATGTATTAGCCTTTCATCAACTCACAAACCACCGGCATTCCCTCATGAAACCCCATTTGGGAATCCCTGAACTAGAACAATAAAATGAACAGATCGATAGGAATTGACAGCCTTATCTATTTTTCTTTTTTCTTTTTCTTTTTTTTTTTTTTTTTTTTACAGTAAAACTAAAAGTTGTGAAACTGGATAACTTTACAAAGAAAAGCTTAGTGATTCATTTTTGAATATTAAAATCCTTTTAACAAACAAGAGCACTGTTTATGTCATGTGGCTATACTTTTGAAACTGTGATTAGTAGATTGGCTCCATTTCCTTCCATTGACTCACACAGAAAATGCCTGTAAACTAAAGTTTGTCCATAATCATCCAAGTTGTTCCCTCAGGAATCCATAGGCCTACATCACACCATTTAATTCATAAAGTAGGCTTAGTTCATTGACAACAAACTCATGACAAATATGTAGGTAGCCCAGTGTAAGGTGAAACTGTTTATTTCATTAATTTAGTTCAGCGTGTCCCAATTGGTAAGTGGGGGGCGGGGTAGAGACTGCAGGTGGTTTTGGTAAAAAGCTAACAATTAAACAGCTTGTAAAATTGTTATCTTAAATGTGACTGCAGAAGTAATCATAATATAATTGTACTTCAGACAGGTTATAGCTGCGACTGAATAGTCTGTTGCGCTGCGTGTTTCAGAGTCAAGAGCAACACTGTCGTTCAGCTTACGGTGTTTTCAGCGTCTCCGAGCACCTCGGTTCGCACAATAAATGCTGCTTCTCACCTACTCCATCTCTGTATGTGCGGTGGTGCATTTTGGGAAGGCAAATATGCGCCAGGTTTACTTCATTTTACACGTTCGCATTTCGCACGATTTCCGACATAGAAGTTAGCTTTCACCAGTATTCGGCAAAATCTAAGCTCGAAGTTCTGAACGTTTGAAAGTGTAGAATTTTAGACATAAATATTAGCATTGTAACTTGCAACATCAAATAAGTATTAGGCTGTTAATTAGGCCTATCAAATATTCCTTTTATTTTAATTCACAGGACAGTTGTCATTTAAGACAACAGCAAGAGGCTCTTATGCTCGCAGCCCTATATATAAATAATATTTTAATAAAACCACTTAGCCTACTAAAAAAAAAGGTGGGGGGCTCGATATTTCTCTTTCATGTCATCATGTGCCCGTTACAAACATTAAAAAACCATGAACATGTGAATGTGTGGTTTCCATTTTGAAAAATTCATTTAAAAATGTCAGGGTTCGGCTGACAAAAAAGTTAGGCAACCTCTGGTGTAGTTGAAGCTGAGGAGTGGAGGGTTACAAAAGAAGAGGCACTTTAGAGGTCTGCCTCGCTTAGACTGAGAGAGAAAGTCTGTCGATCGCCCCCTGCAGGAGAAAGGAAGAATGACGAGGATGAGCTGTCCTGTGCCACAGCGAAAGCAGAGAGAAGCCAGAGATAAAAGCAAAATGAAAGAAAAGAAATGAAGCAATTGAATTTAAAAAAGGATAGAGCCGAGCCATGGTGAACTGAGTAGATAAAGCAAAAGCTTACAGCACCTGGTATTCCCAGGCGGTCTCCCATCCAAGTACTAACCAGGCCCGACCCTGCTTAGCTTCCGAGATCGGACGAGATCGGGCGTGCTCAGGGTGGTATGGCCGTAAGCGAGAGTTTCGGTCGATAGCGAGCTATTTAAAGGAAGCACAACGGTGCGGCAGCCCTACACGGCTCGGGCTGTAGCTGCAAGAGAAACAGCCAACGTTTTTTCGTGTCTTTTTAAACTTTTTTTTTCTTTTTAAAATAAATACAGTTATTTATTTTAAAAAAAATATTCTCGCTTCAATGAAAGCTGTCTCGATTTTAGATAATGTCGATTAATTCTGCAGCACTGCACATTTAATATGATTTCACATTTATGTATTAGCCTTTCATCAACTCACAAACCACCGGCATTCCCTCATGAAACCCCATTTGGGAATCCCTGAACTAGAACAATAAAATGAACAGATCGATAGGAATTGACAGCCTTATCTATTTTTCTTTTTTCTTTTTCTTTTTTTTTTTTTTTTTTTTTACAGTAAAACTAAAAGTTGTGAAACTGGATAACTTTACAAAGAAAAGCTTAGTGATTCATTTTTGAATATTAAAATCCTTTTAACAAACAAGAGCACTGTTTATGTCATGTGGCTATACTTTTGAAACTGTGATTAGTAGATTGGCTCCATTTCCTTCCATTGACTCACACAGAAAATGCCTGTAAACTAAAGTTTGTCCATAATCATCCAAGTTGTTCCCTCAGGAATCCATAGGCCTACATCACACCATTTAATTCATAAAGTAGGCTTAGTTCATTGACAACAAACTCATGACAAATATGTAGGTAGCCCAGTGTAAGGTGAAACTGTTTATTTCATTAATTTAGTTCAGCGTGTCCCAATTGGTAAGTGGGGGGCGGGGTAGAGACTGCAGGTGGTTTTGGTAAAAAGCTAACAATTAAACAGCTTGTAAAATTGTTATCTTAAATGTGACTGCAGAAGTAATCATAATATAATTGTACTTCAGACAGGTTATAGCTGCGACTGAATAGTCTGTTGCGCTGCGTGTTTCAGAGTCAAGAGCAACACTGTCGTTCAGCTTACGGTGTTTTCAGCGTCTCCGAGCACCTCGGTTCGCACAATAAATGCTGCTTCTCACCTACTCCATCTCTGTATGTGCGGTGGTGCATTTTGGGAAGGCAAATATGCGCCAGGTTTACTTCATTTTACACGTTCGCATTTCGCACGATTTCCGACATAGAAGTTAGCTTTCACCAGTATTCGGCAAAATCTAAGCTCGAAGTTCTGAACGTTTGAAAGTGTAGAATTTTAGACATAAATATTAGCATTGTAACTTGCAACATCAAATAAGTATTAGGCTGTTAATTAGGCCTATCAAATATTCCTTTTATTTTAATTCACAGGACAGTTGTCATTTAAGACAACAGCAAGAGGCTCTTATGCTCGCAGCCCTATATATAAATAATATTTTAATAAAACCACTTAGCCTACTAAAAAAAAAGGTGGGGGCTCGATATTTCTCTTTCATGTCATCATGTGCCCGTTACAAACATTAAAAAACCATGAACATGTGAATGTGTGGTTTCCATTTTGAAAAATTCATTTAAAAATGTCAGGGTTCGGCTGACAAAAAAGTTAGGCAACCTCTGGTGTAGTTGAAGCTGAGGAGTGGAGGGTTACAAAAGAAGAGGCACTTTAGAGGTCTGCCTCGCTTAGACTGAGAGAGAAAGTCTGTCGATCGCCCCCTGCAGGAGAAAGGAAGAATGACGAGGATGAGCTGTCCTGTGCCACAGCGAAAGCAGAGAGAAGCCAGAGATAAAAGCAAAATGAAAGAAAAGAAATGAAGCAATTGAATTTAAAAAAGGATAGAGCCGAGCCATGGTGAACTGAGTAGATAAAGCAAAAGCTTACAGCACCTGGTATTCCCAGGCGGTCTCCCATCCAAGTACTAACCAGGCCCGACCCTGCTTAGCTTCCGAGATCGGACGAGATCGGGCGTGCTCAGGGTGGTATGGCCGTAAGCGAGAGTTTCGGTCGATAGCGAGCTATTTAAAGGAAGCACAACGGTGCGGCAGCCCTACACGGCTCGGGCTGTAGCTGCAAGAGAAACAGCCAACGTTTTTTCGTGTCTTTTTAAACTTTTTTTTTCTTTTTAAAATAAATACAGTTATTTATTTTAAAAAAAATATTCTCGCTTCAATGAAAGCTGTCTCGATTTTAGATAATGTCGATTAATTCTGCAGCACTGCACATTTAATATGATTTCACATTTATGTATTAGCCTTTCATCAACTCACAAACCACCGGCATTCCCTCATGAAACCCCATTTGGGAATCCCTGAACTAGAACAATAAAATGAACAGATCGATAGGAATTGACAGCCTTATCTATTTTTCTTTTTTCTTTTTCTTTTTTTTTTTTTTTTTTTTTACAGTAAAACTAAAAGTTGTGAAACTGGATAACTTTACAAAGAAAAGCTTAGTGATTCATTTTTGAATATTAAAATCCTTTTAACAAACAAGAGCACTGTTTATGTCATGTGGCTATACTTTTGAAACTGTGATTAGTAGATTGGCTCCATTTCCTTCCATTGACTCACACAGAAAATGCCTGTAAACTAAAGTTTGTCCATAATCATCCAAGTTGTTCCCTCAGGAATCCATAGGCCTACATCACACCATTTAATTCATAAAGTAGGCTTAGTTCATTGACAACAAACTCATGACAAATATGTAGGTAGCCCAGTGTAAGGTGAAACTGTTTATTTCATTAATTTAGTTCAGCGTGTCCCAATTGGTAAGTGGGGGGCGGGGTAGAGACTGCAGGTGGTTTTGGTAAAAAGCTAACAATTAAACAGCTTGTAAAATTGTTATCTTAAATGTGACTGCAGAAGTAATCATAATATAATTGTACTTCAGACAGGTTATAGCTGCGACTGAATAGTCTGTTGCGCTGCGTGTTTCAGAGTCAAGAGCAACACTGTCGTTCAGCTTACGGTGTTTTCAGCGTCTCCGAGCACCTCGGTTCGCACAATAAATGCTGCTTCTCACCTACTCCATCTCTGTATGTGCGGTGGTGCATTTTGGGAAGGCAAATATGCGCCAGGTTTACTTCATTTTACACGTTCGCATTTCGCACGATTTCCGACATAGAAGTTAGCTTTCACCAGTATTCGGCAAAATCTAAGCTCGAAGTTCTGAACGTTTGAAAGTGTAGAATTTTAGACATAAATATTAGCATTGTAACTTGCAACATCAAATAAGTATTAGGCTGTTAATTAGGCCTATCAAATATTCCTTTTATTTTAATTCACAGGACAGTTGTCATTTAAGACAACAGCAAGAGGCTCTTATGCTCGCAGCCCTATATATAAATAATATTTTAATAAAACCACTTAGCCTACTAAAAAAAAAGGTGGGGGGCTCGATATTTCTCTTTCATGTCATCATGTGCCCGTTACAAACATTAAAAAACCATGAACATGTGAATGTGTGGTTTCCATTTTGAAAAATTCATTTAAAAATGTCAGGGTTCGGCTGACAAAAAAGTTAGGCAACCTCTGGTGTAGTTGAAGCTGAGGAGTGGAGGGTTACAAAAGAAGAGGCACTTTAGAGGTCTGCCTCGCTTAGACTGAGAGAGAAAGTCTGTCGATCGCCCCCTGCAGGAGAAAGGAAGAATGACGAGGATGAGCTGTCCTGTGCCACAGCGAAAGCAGAGAGAAGCCAGAGATAAAAGCAAAATGAAAGAAAAGAAATGAAGCAATTGAATTTAAAAAAGGATAGAGCCGAGCCATGGTGAACTGAGTAGATAAAGCAAAAGCTTACAGCACCTGGTATTCCCAGGCGGTCTCCCATCCAAGTACTAACCAGGCCCGACCCTGCTTAGCTTCCGAGATCGGACGAGATCGGGCGTGCTCAGGGTGGTATGGCCGTAAGCGAGAGTTTCGGTCGATAGCGAGCTATTTAAAGGAAGCACAACGGTGCGGCAGCCCTACACGGCTCGGGCTGTAGCTGCAAGAGAAACAGCCAACGTTTTTTCGTGTCTTTTTAAACTTTTTTTTTTCTTTTTAAAATAAATACAGTTATTTATTTTAAAAAAATATTCTCGCTTCAATGAAAGCTGTCTCGATTTTAGATAATGTCGATTAATTCTGCAGCACTGCACATTTAATATGATTTCACATTTATGTATTAGCCTTTCATCAACTCACAAACCACCGGCATTCCCTCATGAAACCCCATTTGGGAATCCCTGAACTAGAACAATAAAATGAACAGATCGATAGGAATTGACAGCCTTATCTATTTTTCTTTTTTCTTTTTCTTTTTTTTTTTTTTTTTTTTTAAAGTAAAACTAAAAGTTGTGAAACTGGACAACTTTACAAAGAAAAGCTTAGTGATTCATTTTTGAATATTAAAATCCTTTTAACAAACAAGAGCACTGTTTATGTCATGTGGCTATACTTTTGAAACTGTGATTAGTAGATTGGCTCCATTTCCTTCCATTGACTCACACAGAAAATGCCTGTAAACTAAAGTTTGTCCATAATCATCCAAGTTGTTCCCTCAGGAATCCATAGGCCTACATCACACCATTTAATTCATAAAGTAGGCTTAGTTCATTGACAACAAACTCATGACAAATATGTAGGTAGCCCAGTGTAAGGTGAAACTGTTTATTTCATTAATTTAGTTCAGCGTGTCCCAATTGGTAAGTGGGGGCGGGGTAGAGACTGCAGGTGGTTTTGGTAAAAAGCTAACAATTAAACAGCTTGTAAAATTGTTATCTTAAATGTGACTGCAGAAGTAATCATAATATAATTGTACTTCAGACAGGTTATAGCTGCGACTGAATAGTCTGTTGCGCTGCGTGTTTCAGAGTCAAGAGCAACACTGTCGTTCAGCTTACGGTGTTTTCAGCGTCTCCGAGCACCTCGGTTCGCACAATAAATGCTGCTTCTCACCTACTCCATCTCTGTATGTGCGGTGGTGCATTTTGGGAAGGCAAATATGCGCCAGGTTTACTTCATTTTACACGTTCGCATTTCGCACGATTTCCGACATAGAAGTTAGCTTTCACCAGTATTCGGCAAAATCTAAGCTCGAAGTTCTGAACGTTTGAAAGTGTAGAATTTTAGACATAAATATTAGCATTGTAACTTGCAACATCAAATAAGTATTAGGCTGTTAATTAGGCCTATCAAATATTCCTTTTATTTTAATTCACAGGACAGTTGTCATTTAAGACAACAGCAAGAGGCTCTTATGCTCGCAGCCCTATATATAAATAATATTTTAATAAAACCACTTAGCCTACTAAAAAAAAAGGTGGGGGGCTCGATATTTCTCTTTCATGTCATCATGTGCCCGTTACAAACATTAAAAAACCATGAACATGTGAATGTGTGGTTTCCATTTTGAAAAATTCATTTAAAAATGTCAGGGTTCGGCTGACAAAAAAGTTAGGCAACCTCTGGTGTAGTTGAAGCTGAGGAGTGGAGGGTTACAAAAGAAGAGGCACTTTAGAGGTCTGCCTCGCTTAGACTGAGAGAGAAAGTCTGTCGATCGCCCCCTGCAGGAGAAAGGAAGAATGACGAGGATGAGCTGTCCTGTGCCACAGCGAAAGCAGAGAGAAGCCAGAGATAAAAGCAAAATGAAAGAAAAGAAATGAAGCAATTGAATTTAAAAAAGGATAGAGCCGAGCCATGGTGAACTGAGTAGATAAAGCAAAAGCTTACAGCACCTGGTATTCCCAGGCGGTCTCCCATCCAAGTACTAACCAGGCCCGACCCTGCTTAGCTTCCGAGATCGGACGAGATCGGGCGTGCTCAGGGTGGTATGGCCGTAAGCGAGAGTTTCGGTCGATAGCGAGCTATTTAAAGGAAGCACAACGGTGCGGCAGCCCTACACGGCTCGGGCTGTAGCTGCAAGAGAAACAGCCAACGTTTTTTCGTGTCTTTTTAAACTTTTTTTTTCTTTTTAAAATAAATACAGTTATTTATTTTAAAAAAAATATTCTCGCTTCAATGAAAGCTGTCTCGATTTTAGATAATGTCGATTAATTCTGCAGCACTGCACATTTAATATGATTTCACATTTATGTATTAGCCTTTCATCAACTCACAAACCACCGGCATTCCCTCATGAAACCCCATTTGGGAATCCCTGAACTAGAACAATAAAATGAACAGATCGATAGGAATTGACAGCCTTATCTATTTTTCTTTTTTCTTTTTCTTTTTTTTTTTTTTTTTTTTTACAGTAAAACTAAAAGTTGTGAAACTGGATAACTTTACAAAGAAAAGCTTAGTGATTCATTTTTGAATATTAAAATCCTTTTAACAAACAAGAGCACTGTTTATGTCATGTGGCTATACTTTTGAAACTGTGATTAGTAGATTGGCTCCATTTCCTTCCATTGACTCACACAGAAAATGCCTGTAAACTAAAGTTTGTCCATAATCATCCAAGTTGTTCCCTCAGGAATCCATAGGCCTACATCACACCATTTAATTCATAAAGTAGGCTTAGTTCATTGACAACAAACTCATGACAAATATGTAGGTAGCCCAGTGTAAGGTGAAACTGTTTATTTCATTAATTTAGTTCAGCGTGTCCCAATTGGTAAGTGTGGGCGGGGTAGAGACTGCAGGTGGTTTTGGTAAAAAGCTAACAATTAAACAGCTTGTAAAATTGTTATCTTAAATGTGACTGCAGAAGTAATCATAATATAATTGTACTTCAGACAGGTTATAGCTGCGACTGAATAGTCTGTTGCGCTGCGTGTTTCAGAGTCAAGAGCAACACTGTCGTTCAGCTTACGGTGTTTTCAGCGTCTCCGAGCACCTCGGTTCGCACAATAAATGCTGCTTCTCACCTACTCCATCTCTGTATGTGCGGTGGTGCATTTTGGGAAGGCAAATATGCGCCAGGTTTACTTCATTTTACACGTTCGCATTTCGCACGATTTCCGACATAGAAGTTAGCTTTCACCAGTATTCGGCAAAATCTAAGCTCGAAGTTCTGAACGTTTGAAAGTGTAGAATTTTAGACATAAATATTAGCATTGTAACTTGCAACATCAAATAAGTATTAGGCTGTTAATTAGGCCTATCAAATATTCCTTTTATTTTAATTCACAGGACAGTTGTCATTTAAGACAACAGCAAGAGGCTCTTATGCTCGCAGCCCTATATATAAATAATATTTTAATAAAACCACTTAGCCTACTAAAAAAAAAGGTGGGGGCTCGATATTTCTCTTTCATGTCATCATGTGCCCGTTACAAACATTAAAAAACCATGAACATGTGAATGTGTGGTTTCCATTTTGAAAAATTCATTTAAAAATGTCAGGGTTCGGCTGACAAAAAAGTTAGGCAACCTCTGGTGTAGTTGAAGCTGAGGAGTGGAGGGTTACAAAAGAAGAGGCACTTTAGAGGTCTGCCTCGCTTAGACTGAGAGAGAAAGTCTGTCGATCGCCCCCTGCAGGAGAAAGGAAGAATGACGAGGATGAGCTGTCCTGTGCCACAGCGAAAGCAGAGAGAAGCCAGAGATAAAAGCAAAATGAAAGAAAAGAAATGAAGCAATTGAATTTAAAAAAGGATAGAGCCGAGCCATGGTGAACTGAGTAGATAAAGCAAAAGCTTACAGCACCTGGTATTCCCAGGCGGTCTCCCATCCAAGTACTAACCAGGCCCGACCCTGCTTAGCTTCCGAGATCGGACGAGATCGGGCGTGCTCAGGGTGGTATGGCCGTAAGCGAGAGTTTCGGTCGATAGCGAGCTATTTAAAGGAAGCACAACGGTGCGGCAGCCCTACACGGCTCGGGCTGTAGCTGCAAGAGAAACAGCCAACGTTTTTTCGTGTCTTTTTAAACTTTTTTTTTTCTTTTTAAAATAAATACAGTTATTTATTTTAAAAAAAATATTCTCGCTTCAATGAAAGCTGTCTCGATTTTAGATAATGTCGATTAATTCTGCAGCACTGCACATTTAATATGATTTCACATTTATGTATTAGCCTTTCATCAACTCACAAACCACCGGCATTCCCTCATGAAACCCCATTTGGGAATCCCTGAACTAGAACAATAAAATGAACAGATCGATAGGAATTGACAGCCTTATCTATTTTTCTTTTTTTTTTTTTTTTTTTTTTTTACAGTAAAACTAAAAGTTGTGAAACTGGATAACTTTACAAAGAAAAGCTTAGTGATTCATTTTTGAATATTAAAATCCTTTTAACAAACAAGAGCACTGTTTATGTCATGTGGCTATACTTTTGAAACTGTGATTAGTAGATTGGCTCCATTTCCTTCCATTGACTCACACAGAAAATGCCTGTAAACTAAAGTTTGTCCATAATCATCCAAGTTGTTCCCTCAGGAATCCATAGGCCTACATCACACCATTTAATTCATAAAGTAGGCTTAGTTCATTGACAACAAACTCATGACAAATATGTAGGTAGCCCAGTGTAAGGTGAAACTGTTTATTTCATTAATTTAGTTCAGCGTGTCCCAATTGGTAAGTGTGTGAGTGGTAGAGACTGCAGGTGGTTTTGGTAAAAAGCTAACAATTAAACAGCTTGTAAAATTGTTATCTTAAATGTGACTGCAGAAGTAATCATAATATAATTGTACTTCAGACAGGTTATAGCTGCGACTGAATAGTCTGTTGCGCTGCGTGTTTCAGAGTCAAGAGCAACACTGTCGTTCAGCTTACGGTGTTTTCAGCGTCTCCGAGCACCTCGGTTCGCACAATAAATGCTGCTTCTCACCTACTCCATCTCTGTATGTGCGGTGGTGCATTTTGGGAAGGCAAATATGCGCCAGGTTTACTTCATTTTACACGTTCGCATTTCGCACGATTTCCGACATAGAAGTTAGCTTTCACCAGTATTCGGCAAAATCTAAGCTCGAAGTTCTGAACGTTTGAAAGTGTAGAATTTTAGACATAAATATTAGCATTGTAACTTGCAACATCAAATAAGTATTAGGCTGTTAATTAGGCCTATCAAATATTCCTTTTATTTTAATTCACAGGACAGTTGTCATTTAAGACAACAGCAAGAGGCTCTTATGCTCGCAGCCCTATATATAAATAATATTTTAATAAAACCACTTAGCCTACTAAAAAAAAAGGTGGGGGGCTCGATATTTCTCTTTCATGTCATCATGTGCCCGTTACAAACATTAAAAAACCATGAACATGTGAATGTGTGGTTTCCATTTTGAAAAATTCATTTAAAAATGTCAGGGTTCGGCTGACAAAAAAGTTAGGCAACCTCTGGTGTAGTTGAAGCTGAGGAGTGGAGGGTTACAAAAGAAGAGGCACTTTAGAGGTCTGCCTCGCTTAGACTGAGAGAGAAAGTCTGTCGATCGCCCCCTGCAGGAGAAAGGAAGAATGACGAGGATGAGCTGTCCTGTGCCACAGCGAAAGCAGAGAGAAGCCAGAGATAAAAGCAAAATGAAAGAAAAGAAATGAAGCAATTGAATTTAAAAAAGGATAGAGCCGAGCCATGGTGAACTGAGTAGATAAAGCAAAAGCTTACAGCACCTGGTATTCCCAGGCGGTCTCCCATCCAAGTACTAACCAGGCCCGACCCTGCTTAGCTTCCGAGATCGGACGAGATCGGGCGTGCTCAGGGTGGTATGGCCGTAAGCGAGAGTTTCGGTCGATAGCGAGCTATTTAAAGGAAGCACAACGGTGCGGCAGCCCTACACGGCTCGGGCTGTAGCTGCAAGAGAAACAGCCAACGTTTTTTCGTGTCTTTTTAAACTTTTTTTTTTTCTTTTTAAAATAAATACAGTTATTTATTTTAAAAAAAATATTCTCGCTTCAATGAAAGCTGTCTCGATTTTAGATAATGTCGATTAATTCTGCAGCACTGCACATTTAATATGATTTCACATTTATGTATTAGCCTTTCATCAACTCACAAACCACCGGCATTCCCTCATGAAACCCCATTTGGGAATCCCTGAACTAGAACAATAAAATGAACAGATCGATAGGAATTGACAGCCTTATCTATTTTTCTTTTTTCTTTTTCTTTTTTTTTTTTTTTTTTTTTTACAGTAAAACTAAAAGTTGTGAAACTGGACAACTTTACAAAGAAAAGCTTAGTGATTCATTTTTGAATATTAAAATCCTTTTAACAAACAAGAGCACTGTTTATGTCATGTGGCTATACTTTTGAAACTGTGATTAGTAGATTGGCTCCATTTCCTTCCATTGACTCACACAGAAAATGCCTGTAAACTAAAGTTTGTCCATAATCATCCAAGTTGTTCCCTCAGGAATCCATAGGCCTACATCACACCATTTAATTCATAAAGTAGGCTTAGTTCATTGACAACAAACTCATGACAAATATGTAGGTAGCCCAGTGTAAGGTGAAACTGTTTATTTCATTAATTTAGTTCAGCGTGTCCCAATTGGTAAGTGGGGGGCGGGGTAGAGACTGCAGGTGGTTTTGGTAAAAAGCTAACAATTAAACAGCTTGTAAAATTGTTATCTTAAATGTGACTGCAGAAGTAATCATAATATAATTGTACTTCAGACAGGTTATAGCTGCGACTGAATAGTCTGTTGCGCTGCGTGTTTCAGAGTCAAGAGCAACACTGTCGTTCAGCTTACGGTGTTTTCAGCGTCTCCGAGCACCTCGGTTCGCACAATAAATGCTGCTTCTCACCTACTCCATCTCTGTATGTGCGGTGGTGCATTTTGGGAAGGCAAATATGCGCCAGGTTTACTTCATTTTACACGTTCGCATTTCGCACGATTTCCGACATAGAAGTTAGCTTTCACCAGTATTCGGCAAAATCTAAGCTCGAAGTTCTGAACGTTTGAAAGTGTAGAATTTTAGACATAAATATTAGCATTGTAACTTGCAACATCAAATAAGTATTAGGCTGTTAATTAGGCCTATCAAATATTCCTTTTATTTTAATTCACAGGACAGTTGTCATTTAAGACAACAGCAAGAGGCTCTTATGCTCGCAGCCCTATATATAAATAATATTTTAATAAAACCACTTAGCCTACTAAAAAAAAAGGTGGGGGGCTCGATATTTCTCTTTCATGTCATCATGTGCCCGTTACAAACATTAAAAAACCATGAACATGTGAATGTGTGGTTTCCATTTTGAAAAATTCATTTAAAAATGTCAGGGTTCGGCTGACAAAAAAGTTAGGCAACCTCTGGTGTAGTTGAAGCTGAGGAGTGGAGGGTTACAAAAGAAGAGGCACTTTAGAGGTCTGCCTCGCTTAGACTGAGAGAGAAAGTCTGTCGATCGCCCCCTGCAGGAGAAAGGAAGAATGACGAGGATGAGCTGTCCTGTGCCACAGCGAAAGCAGAGAGAAGCCAGAGATAAAAGCAAAATGAAAGAAAAGAAATGAAGCAATTGAATTTAAAAAAGGATAGAGCCGAGCCATGGTGAACTGAGTAGATAAAGCAAAAGCTTACAGCACCTGGTATTCCCAGGCGGTCTCCCATCCAAGTACTAACCAGGCCCGACCCTGCTTAGCTTCCGAGATCGGACGAGATCGGGCGTGCTCAGGGTGGTATGGCCGTAAGCGAGAGTTTCGGTCGATAGCGAGCTATTTAAAGGAAGCACAACGGTGCGGCAGCCCTACACGGCTCGGGCTGTAGCTGCAAGAGAAACAGCCAACGTTTTTTCGTGTCTTTTTAAACTTTTTTTTTTCTTTTTAAAATAAATACAGTTATTTATTTTAAAAAAAAATATTCTCGCTTCAATGAAAGCTGTCTCGATTTTAGATAATGTCGATTAATTCTGCAGCACTGCACATTTAGTATGATTTCACATTTATGTATTAGCCTTTCATCAACTCACAAACCACCGGCATTCCCTCATGAAACCCCATTTGGGAATCCCTGAACTAGAACAATAAAATGAACAGATCGATAGGAATTGACAGCCTTATCTATTTTTCTTTTTTCTTTTTCTTTTTTTTTTTTTTTTTTTTTACAGTAAAACTAAAAGTTGTGAAACTGGACAACTTTACAAAGAAAAGCTTAGTGATTCATTTTTGAATATTAAAATCCTTTTAACAAACAAGAGCACTGTTTATGTCATGTGGCTATACTTTTGAAACTGTGATTAGTAGATTGGCTCCATTTCCTTCCATTGACTCACACAGAAAATGCCTGTAAACTAAAGTTTGTCCATAATCATCCAAGTTGTTCCCTCAGGAATCCATAGGCCTACATCACACCATTTAATTCATAAAGTAGGCTTAGTTCATTGACAACAAACTCATGACAAATATGTAGGTAGCCCAGTGTAAGGTGAAACTGTTTATTTCATTAATTTAGTTCAGCGTGTCCCAATTGGGAAGTGGGGGGCGGGGTAGAGACTGCAGGTGGTTTTGGTAAAAAGCTAACAATTAAACAGCTTGTAAAATTGTTATCTTAAATGTGACTGCAGAAGTAATCATAATATAATTGTACTTCAGACAGGTTATAGCTGCGACTGAATAGTCTGTTGCGCTGCGTGTTTCAGAGTCAAGAGCAACACTGTCGTTCAGCTTACGGTGTTTTCAGCGTCTCCGAGCACCTCGGTTCGCACAATAAATGCTGCTTCTCACCTACTCCATCTCTGTATGTGCGGTGGTGCATTTTGGGAAGGCAAATATGCGCCAGGTTTACTTCATTTTACACGTTCGCATTTCGCACGATTTCCGACATAGAAGTTAGCTTTCACCAGTATTCGGCAAAATCTAAGCTCGAAGTTCTGAACGTTTGAAAGTGTAGAATTTTAGACATAAATATTAGCATTGTAACTTGCAACATCAAATAAGTATTAGGCTGTTAATTAGGCCTATCAAATATTCCTTTTATTTTAATTCACAGGACAGTTGTCATTTAAGACAACAGCAAGAGGCTCTTATGCTCGCAGCCCTATATATAAATAATATTTTAATAAAACCACTTAGCCTACTAAAAAAAAAGGTGGGGGGCTCGATATTTCTCTTTCATGTCATCATGTGCCCGTTACAAACATTAAAAAACCATGAACATGTGAATGTGTGGTTTCCATTTTGAAAAATTCATTTAAAAATGTCAGGGTTCGGCTGACAAAAAAGTTAGGCAACCTCTGGTGTAGTTGAAGCTGAGGAGTGGAGGGTTACAAAAGAAGAGGCACTTTAGAGGTCTGCCTCGCTTAGACTGAGAGAGAAAGTCTGTCGATCGCCCCCTGCAGGAGAAAGGAAGAATGACGAGGATGAGCTGTCCTGTGCCACAGCGAAAGCAGAGAGAAGCCAGAGATAAAAGCAAAATGAAAGAAAAGAAATGAAGCAATTGAATTTAAAAAAGGATAGAGCCGAGCCATGGTGAACTGAGTAGATAAAGCAAAAGCTTACAGCACCTGGTATTCCCAGGCGGTCTCCCATCCAAGTACTAACCAGGCCCGACCCTGCTTAGCTTCCGAGATCGGACGAGATCGGGCGTGCTCAGGGTGGTATGGCCGTAAGCGAGAGTTTCGGTCGATAGCGAGCTATTTAAAGGAAGCACAACGGTGCGGCAGCCCTACACGGCTCGGGCTGTAGCTGCAAGAGAAACAGCCAACGTTTTTTCGTGTCTTTTTAAACTTTTTTTTTTCTTTTTAAAATAAATACAGTTATTTATTTTAAAAAAAATATTCTCGCTTCAATGAAAGCTGTCTCGATTTTAGATAATGTCGATTAATTCTGCAGCACTGCACATTTAATATGATTTCACATTTATGTATTAGCCTTTCATCAACTCACAAACCACCGGCATTCCCTCATGAAACCCCATTTGGGAATCCCTGAACTAGAACAATAAAATGAACAGATCGATAGGAATTGACAGCCTTATCTATTTTTCTTTTTTCTTTTTCTTTTTTTTTTTTTTTTTTTTTTTTACAGTAAAACTAAAAGTTGTGAAACTGGACAACTTTACAAAGAAAAGCTTAGTGATTCATTTTTGAATATTAAAATCCTTTTAACAAACAAGAGCACTGTTTATGTCATGTGGCTATACTTTTGAAACTGTGATTAGTAGATTGGCTCCATTTCCTTCCATTGACTCACACAGAAAATGCCTGTAAACTAAAGTTTGTCCATAATCATCCAAGTTGTTCCCTCAGGAATCCATAGGCCTACATCACACCATTTAATTCATAAAGTAGGCTTAGTTCATTGACAACAAACTCATGACAAATATGTAGGTAGCCCAGTGTAAGGTGAAACTGTTTATTTCATTAATTTAGTTCAGCGTGTCCCAATTGGGAAGGGGGGGGGCGGGGTAGAGACTGCAGGTGGTTTTGGTAAAAAGCTAACAATTAAACAGCTTGTAAAATTGTTATCTTAAATGTGACTGCAGAAGTAATCATAATATAATTGTACTTCAGACAGGTTATAGCTGCGACTGAATAGTCTGTTGCGCTGCGTGTTTCAGAGTCAAGAGCAACACTGTCGTTCAGCTTACGGTGTTTTCAGCGTCTCCGAGCACCTCGGTTCGCACAATAAATGCTGCTTCTCACCTTACTCCATCTCTGTATGTGCGGTGGTGCATTTTGGGAAGGCAAATATGCGCCAGGTTTACTTCATTTTACACGTTCGCATTTCGCACGATTTCCGACATAGAAGTTAGCTTTCACCAGTATTCGGCAAAATCTAAGCTCGAAGTTCTGAACGTTTGAAAGTGTAGAATTTTAGACATAAATATTAGCATTGTAACTTGCAACATCAAATAAGTATTAGGCTGTTAATTAGGCCTATCAAATATTCCTTTTATTTTAATTCACAGGACAGTTGTCATTTAAGACAACAGCAAGAGGCTCTTATGCTCGCAGCCCTATATATAAATAATATTTTAATAAAACCACTTAATTAGCCTACTAAAAAAAAAGGTGGGGGGGCTCGATATTTCTCTTTCATGTCATCATGTGCCCGTTACAAACATTAAAAAACCATGAACATGTGAATGTGTGGTTTCCATTTTGAAAAATTCATTTAAAAATGTCAGGGTTCGGCTGACAAAAAAGTTAGGCAACCTCTGGTGTAGTTGAAGCTGAGGAGTGGAGGGTTACAAAAGAAGAGGCACTTTAGAGGTCTGCCTCGCTTAGACTGAGAGAGAAAGTCTGTCGATCGCCCCCTGCAGGAGAAAGGAAGAATGACGAGGATGAGCTGTCCTGTGCCACAGCGAAAGCAGAGAGAAGCCAGAGATAAAAGCAAAATGAAAGAAAAGAAATGAAGCAATTGAATTTAAAAAAGGATAGAGCCGAGCCATGGTGAACTGAGTAGATAAAGCAAAAGCTTACAGCACCTGGTATTCCCAGGCGGTCTCCCATCCAAGTACTAACCAGGCCCGACCCTGCTTAGCTTCCGAGATCGGACGAGATCGGGCGTGCTCAGGGTGGTATGGCCGTAAGCGAGAGTTTCGGTCGATAGCGAGCTATTTAAAGGAAGCACAACGGTGCGGCAGCCCTACACGGCTCGGGCTGTAGCTGCAAGAGAAACAGCCAACGTTTTTTCGTGTCTTTTTAAACTTTTTTTTTTCTTTTTAAAATAAATACAGTTATTTATTTTAAAAAAAATATTCTCGCTTCAATGAAAGCTGTCTCGATTTTAGATAATGTCGATTAATTCTGCAGCACTGCACATTTAGTATGATTTCACATTTATGTATTAGCCTTTCATCAACTCACAAACCACCGGCATTCCCTCATGAAACCCCATTTGGGAATCCCTGAACTAGAACAATAAAATGAACAGATCGATAGGAATTGACAGCCTTATCTATTTTTATTTTTATTTTTCATTTTTTTTTTTTTTTTTTTTACAGTAAAACTAAAAGTTGTGAAACTGGACAACTTTACAAAGAAAAGCTTAGTGATTCATTTTTGAATATTAAAATCCTTTTAACAAACAAGAGCACTGTTTATGTCATGTGGCTATACTTTTGAAACTGTGATTAGTAGATTGGCTCCATTTCCTTCCATTGACTCACACAGAAAATGCCTGTAAACTAAAGTTTGTCCATAATCATCCAAGTTGTTCCCTCAGGAATCCATAGGCCTACATCACACCATTTAATTCATAAAGTAGGCTTAGTTCATTGACAACAAACTCATGACAAATATGTAGGTAGCCCAGTGTAAGGTGAAACTGTTTATTTCATTAATTTAGTTCAGCGTGTCCCAATTGGTCCGGGGGGGGGCGGGGTAGAGACTGCAGGTGGTTTTGGTAAAAAGCTAACAATTAAACAGCTTGTAAAATTGTTATCTTAAATGTGACTGCAGAAGTAATCATAATATAATTGTACTTCAGACAGGTTATAGCTGCGACTGAATAGTCTGTTGCGCTGCGTGTTTCAGAGTCAAGAGCAACACTGTCGTTCAGCTTACGGTGTTTTCAGCGTCTCCGAGCACCTCGGTTCGCACAATAAATGCTGCTTCTCACCTACTCCATCTCTGTATGTGCGGTGGTGCATTTTGGGAAGGCAAATATGCGCCAGGTTTACTTCATTTTACACGTTCGCATTTCGCACGATTTCCGACATAGAAGTTAGCTTTCACCAGTATTCGGCAAAATCTAAGCTCGAAGTTCTGAACGTTTGAAAGTGTAGAATTTTAGACATAAATATTAGCATTGTAACTTGCAACATCAAATAAGTATTAGGCTGTTAATTAGGCCTATCAAATATTCCTTTTATTTTAATTCACAGGACAGTTGTCATTTAAGACAACAGCAAGAGGCTCTTATGCTCGCAGCCCTATATATAAATAATATTTTAATAAAACCACTTAGCCTACTAAAAAAAAAGGTGGGGGGCTCGATATTTCTCTTTCATGTCATCATGTGCCCGTTACAAACATTAAAAAACCATGAACATGTGAATGTGTGGTTTCCATTTTGAAAAATTCATTTAAAAATGTCAGGGTTCGGCTGACAAAAAAGTTAGGCAACCTCTGGTGTAGTTGAAGCTGAGGAGTGGAGGGTTACAAAAGAAGAGGCACTTTAGAGGTCTGCCTCGCTTAGACTGAGAGAGAAAGTCTGTCGATCGCCCCCTGCAGGAGAAAGGAAGAATGACGAGGATGAGCTGTCCTGTGCCACAGCGAAAGCAGAGAGAAGCCAGAGATAAAAGCAAAATGAAAGAAAAGAAATGAAGCAATTGAATTTAAAAAAGGATAGAGCCGAGCCATGGTGAACTGAGTAGATAAAGCAAAAGCTTACAGCACCTGGTATTCCCAGGCGGTCTCCCATCCAAGTACTAACCAGGCCCGACCCTGCTTAGCTTCCGAGATCGGACGAGATCGGGCGTGCTCAGGGTGGTATGGCCGTAAGCGAGAGTTTCGGTCGATAGCGAGCTATTTAAAGGAAGCACAACGGTGCGGCAGCCCTACACGGCTCGGGCTGTAGCTGCAAGAGAAACAGCCAACGTTTTTTCGTGTCTTTTTAAACTTTTTTTTTTTCTTTTTAAAATAAATACAGTTATTTATTTAAAAAAAAATATTCTCGCTTCAATGAAAGCTGTCTCGATTTTAGATAATGTCGATTAATTCTGCAGCACTGCACATTTAATATGATTTCACATTTATGTATTAGCCTTTCATCAACTCACAAACCACCGGCATTCCCTCATGAAACCCCATTTGGGAATCCCTGAACTAGAACAATAAAATGAACAGATCGATAGGAATTGACAGCCTTATCTATTTTTATTTTTTATTTTTTTTTTTTTTTTTTTTTTTTTTTTTTTTTTACAGTAAAACTAAAAGTTGTGAAACTGGATAACTTTACAAAGAAAAGCTTAGTGATTCATTTTTGAATATTAAAATCCTTTTAACAAACAAGAGCACTGTTTATGTCATGTGGCTATACTTTTGAAACTGTGATTAGTAGATTGGCTCCATTTCCTTCCATTGACTCACACAGAAAATGCCTGTAAACTAAAGTTTGTCCATAATCATCCAAGTTGTTCCCTCAGGAATCCATAGGCCTACATCACACCATTTAATTCATAAAGTAGGCTTAGTTCATTGACAACAAACTCATGACAAATATGTAGGTAGCCCAGTGTAAGGTGAAACTGTTTATTTCATTAATTTAGTTCAGCGTGTCCCAATTGGTAAGTGGGGGGCGGGGTAGAGACTGCAGGTGGTTTTGGTAAAAAGCTAACAATTAAACAGCTTGTAAAATTGTTATCTTAAATGTGACTGCAGAAGTAATCATAATATAATTGTACTTCAGACAGGTTATAGCTGCGACTGAATAGTCTGTTGCGCTGCGTGTTTCAGAGTCAAGAGCAACACTGTCGTTCAGCTTACGGTGTTTTCAGCGTCTCCGAGCACCTCGGTTCGCACAATAAATGCTGCTTCTCACCTACTCCATCTCTGTATGTGCGGTGGTGCATTTTGGGAAGGCAAATATGCGCCAGGTTTACTTCATTTTACACGTTCGCATTTCGCACGATTTCCGACATAGAAGTTAGCTTTCACCAGTATTCGGCAAAATCTAAGCTCGAAGTTCTGAACGTTTGAAAGTGTAGAATTTTAGACATAAATATTAGCATTGTAACTTGCAACATCAAATAAGTATTAGGCTGTTAATTAGGCCTATCAAATATTCCTTTTATTTTAATTCACAGGACAGTTGTCATTTAAGACAACAGCAAGAGGCTCTTATGCTCGCAGCCCTATATATAAATAATATTTTAATAAAACCACTTAGCCTACTAAAAAAAAAGGTGGGGGGCTCGATATTTCTCTTTCATGTCATCATGTGCCCGTTACAAACATTAAAAAACCATGAACATGTGAATGTGTGGTTTCCATTTTGAAAAATTCATTTAAAAATGTCAGGGTTCGGCTGACAAAAAAGTTAGGCAACCTCTGGTGTAGTTGAAGCTGAGGAGTGGAGGGTTACAAAAGAAGAGGCACTTTAGAGGTCTGCCTCGCTTAGACTGAGAGAGAAAGTCTGTCGATCGCCCCCTGCAGGAGAAAGGAAGAATGACGAGGATGAGCTGTCCTGTGCCACAGCGAAAGCAGAGAGAAGCCAGAGATAAAAGCAAAATGAAAGAAAAGAAATGAAGCAATTGAATTTAAAAAAGGATAGAGCCGAGCCATGGTGAACTGAGTAGATAAAGCAAAAGCTTACAGCACCTGGTATTCCCAGGCGGTCTCCCATCCAAGTACTAACCAGGCCCGACCCTGCTTAGCTTCCGAGATCGGACGAGATCGGGCGTGCTCAGGGTGGTATGGCCGTAAGCGAGAGTTTCGGTCGATAGCGAGCTATTTAAAGGAAGCACAACGGTGCGGCAGCCCTACACGGCTCGGGCTGTAGCTGCAAGAGAAACAGCCAACGTTTTTTCGTGTCTTTTTAAACTTTTTTTTTTCTTTTTAAAATAAATACAGTTATTTATTTAAAAAAAATATTCTCGCTTCAATGAAAGCTGTCTCGATTTTAGATAATGTCGATTAATTCTGCAGCACTGCACATTTAGTATGATTTCACATTTATGTATTAGCCTTTCATCAACTCACAAACCACCGGCATTCCCTCATGAAACCCCATTTGGGAATCCCTGAACTAGAACAATAAAATGAACAGATCGATAGGAATTGACAGCCTTATCTATTTTTCGTTTTTCTTTTTAATTTTTTTTTTTTTTTTTTTTTTTTTTACAGTAAAACTAAAAGTTGTGAAACTGGATAACTTTACAAAGAAAAGCTTAGTGATTCATTTTTGAATATTAAAATCCTTTTAACAAACAAGAGCACTGTTTATGTCATGTGGCTATACTTTTGAAACTGTGATTAGTAGATTGGCTCCATTTCCTTCCATTGACTCACACAGAAAATGCCTGTAAACTAAAGTTTGTCCATAATCATCCAAGTTGTTCCCTCAGGAATCCATAGGCCTACATCACACCATTTAATTCATAAAGTAGGCTTAGTTCATTGACAACAAACTCATGACAAATATGTAGGTAGCCCAGTGTAAGGTGAAACTGTTTATTTCATTAATTTAGTTCAGCGTGTCCCAATTGGGAAGTGGGGGCGGGGTAGAGACTGCAGGTGGTTTTGGTAAAAAGCTAACAATTAAACAGCTTGTAAAATTGTTATCTTAAATGTGACTGCAGAAGTAATCATAATATAATTGTACTTCAGACAGGTTATAGCTGCGACTGAATAGTCTGTTGCGCTGCGTGTTTCAGAGTCAAGAGCAACACTGTCGTTCAGCTTACGGTGTTTTCAGCGTCTCCGAGCACCTCGGTTCGCACAATAAATGCTGCTTCTCACCTACTCCATCTCTGTATGTGCGGTGGTGCATTTTGGGAAGGCAAATATGCGCCAGGTTTACTTCATTTTACACGTTCGCATTTCGCACGATTTCCGACATAGAAGTTAGCTTTCACCAGTATTCGGCAAAATCTAAGCTCGAAGTTCTGAACGTTTGAAAGTGTAGAATTTTAGACATAAATATTAGCATTGTAACTTGCAACATCAAATAAGTATTAGGCTGTTAATTAGGCCTATCAAATATTCCTTTTATTTTAATTCACAGGACAGTTGTCATTTAAGACAACAGCAAGAGGCTCTTATGCTCGCAGCCCTATATATAAATAATATTTTAATAAAACCACTTAGCCTACTAAAAAAAAAGGTGGGGGGGCTCGATATTTCTCTTTCATGTCATCATGTGCCCGTTACAAACATTAAAAAACCATGAACATGTGAATGTGTGGTTTCCATTTTGAAAAATTCATTTAAAAATGTCAGGGTTCGGCTGACAAAAAAGTTAGGCAACCTCTGGTGTAGTTGAAGCTGAGGAGTGGAGGGTTACAAAAGAAGAGGCACTTTAGAGGTCTGCCTCGCTTAGACTGAGAGAGAAAGTCTGTCGATCGCCCCCTGCAGGAGAAAGGAAGAATGACGAGGATGAGCTGTCCTGTGCCACAGCGAAAGCAGAGAGAAGCCAGAGATAAAAGCAAAATGAAAGAAAAGAAATGAAGCAATTGAATTTAAAAAAGGATAGAGCCGAGCCATGGTGAACTGAGTAGATAAAGCAAAAGCTTACAGCACCTGGTATTCCCAGGCGGTCTCCCATCCAAGTACTAACCAGGCCCGACCCTGCTTAGCTTCCGAGATCGGACGAGATCGGGCGTGCTCAGGGTGGTATGGCCGTAAGCGAGAGTTTCGGTCGATAGCGAGCTATTTAAAGGAAGCACAACGGTGCGGCAGCCCTACACGGCTCGGGCTGTAGCTGCAAGAGAAACAGCCAACGTTTTTTCGTGTCTTTTTAAACTTTTTTTTTTCTTTTTAAAATAAATACAGTTATTTATTTTTAAAAAAATATTCTCGCTTCAATGAAAGCTGTCTCGATTTTAGATAATGTCGATTAATTCTGCAGCACTGCACATTTAATATGATTTCACATTTATGTATTAGCCTTTCATCAACTCACAAACCACCGGCATTCCCTCATGAAACCCCATTTGGGAATCCCTGAACTAGAACAATAAAATGAACAGATCGATAGGAATTGACAGCCTTATCTATTTTTATTTTTTATTTTTTTTTTTTTTTTTTTTTTTTTTTACAGTAAAACTAAAAGTTGTGAAACTGGATAACTTTACAAAGAAAAGCTTAGTGATTCATTTTTGAATATTAAAATCCTTTTAACAAACAAGAGCACTGTTTATGTCATGTGGCTATACTTTTGAAACTGTGATTAGTAGATTGGCTCCATTTCCTTCCATTGACTCACACAGAAAATGCCTGTAAACTAAAGTTTGTCCATAATCATCCAAGTTGTTCCCTCAGGAATCCATAGGCCTACATCACACCATTTAATTCATAAAGTAGGCTTAGTTCATTGACAACAAACTCATGACAAATATGTAGGTAGCCCAGTGTAAGGTGAAACTGTTTATTTCATTAATTTAGTTCAGCGTGTCCCAATTGGTAAGTGGGGGGCGGGGTAGAGACTGCAGGTGGTTTTGGTAAAAAGCTAACAATTAAACAGCTTGTAAAATTGTTATCTTAAATGTGACTGCAGAAGTAATCATAATATAATTGTACTTCAGACAGGTTATAGCTGCGACTGAATAGTCTGTTGCGCTGCGTGTTTCAGAGTCAAGAGCAACACTGTCGTTCAGCTTACGGTGTTTTCAGCGTCTCCGAGCACCTCGGTTCGCACAATAAATGCTGCTTCTCACCTTACTCCATCTCTGTATGTGCGGTGGTGCATTTTGGGAAGGCAAATATGCGCCAGGTTTACTTCATTTTACACGTTCGCATTTCGCACGATTTCCGACATAGAAGTTAGCTTTCACCAGTATTCGGCAAAATCTAAGCTCGAAGTTCTGAACGTTTGAAAGTGTAGAATTTTAGACATAAATATTAGCATTGTAACTTGCAACATCAAATAAGTATTAGGCTGTTAATTAGGCCTATCAAATATTCCTTTTATTTTAATTCACAGGACAGTTGTCATTTAAGACAACAGCAAGAGGCTCTTATGCTCGCAGCCCTATATATAAATAATATTTTAATAAAACCACTTAATTAGCCTACTAAAAAAAAAAGGTGGGGGGGCTCGATATTTCTCTTTCATGTCATCATGTGCCCGTTACAAACATTAAAAAACCATGAACATGTGAATGTGTGGTTTCCATTTTGAAAAATTCATTTAAAAATGTCAGGGTTCGGCTGACAAAAAAGTTAGGCAACCTCTGGTGTAGTTGAAGCTGAGGAGTGGAGGGTTACAAAAGAAGAGGCACTTTAGAGGTCTGCCTCGCTTAGACTGAGAGAGAAAGTCTGTCGATCGCCCCCTGCAGGAGAAAGGAAGAATGACGAGGATGAGCTGTCCTGTGCCACAGCGAAAGCAGAGAGAAGCCAGAGATAAAAGCAAAATGAAAGAAAAGAAATGAAGCAATTGAATTTAAAAAAGGATAGAGCCGAGCCATGGTGAACTGAGTAGATAAAGCAAAAGCTTACAGCACCTGGTATTCCCAGGCGGTCTCCCATCCAAGTACTAACCAGGCCCGACCCTGCTTAGCTTCCGAGATCGGACGAGATCGGGCGTGCTCAGGGTGGTATGGCCGTAAGCGAGAGTTTCGGTCGATAGCGAGCTATTTAAAGGAAGCACAACGGTGCGGCAGCCCTACACGGCTCGGGCTGTAGCTGCAAGAGAAACAGCCAACGTTTTTTCGTGTCTTTTTAAACTTTTTTTTTCTTTTTAAAATAAATACAGTTATTTATTTTTAAAAAAATATTCTCGCTTCAATGAAAGCTGTCTCGATTTTAGATAATGTCGATTAATTCTGCAGCACTGCACATTTAGTATGATTTCACATTTATGTATTAGCCTTTCATCAACTCACAAACCACCGGCATTCCCTCATGAAACCCCATTTGGGAATCCCTGAACTAGAACAATAAAATGAACAGATCGATAGGAATTGACAGCCTTATCTATTTTTCTTTTTTCTTTTTCTTTTTTTTTTTTTTTTTACAGTAAAACTAAAAGTTGTGAAACTGGACAACTTTACAAAGAAAAGCTTAGTGATTCATTTTTGAATATTAAAATCCTTTTAACAAACAAGAGCACTGTTTATGTCATGTGGCTATACTTTTGAAACTGTGATTAGTAGATTGGCTCCATTTCCTTCCATTGACTCACACAGAAAATGCCTGTAAACTAAAGTTTGTCCATAATCATCCAAGTTGTTCCCTCAGGAATCCATAGGCCTACATCACACCATTTAATTCATAAAGTAGGCTTAGTTCATTGACAACAAACTCATGACAAATATGTAGGTAGCCCAGTGTAAGGTGAAACTGTTTATTTCATTAATTTAGTTCAGCGTGTCCCAATTGGTAAGTGGGGGCGGGGTAGAGACTGCAGGTGGTTTTGGTAAAAAGCTAACAATTAAACAGCTTGTAAAATTGTTATCTTAAATGTGACTGCAGAAGTAATCATAATATAATTGTACTTCAGACAGGTTATAGCTGCGACTGAATAGTCTGTTGCGCTGCGTGTTTCAGAGTCAAGAGCAACACTGTCGTTCAGCTTACGGTGTTTTCAGCGTCTCCGAGCACCTCGGTTCGCACAATAAATGCTGCTTCTCACCTACTCCATCTCTGTATGTGCGGTGGTGCATTTTGGGAAGGCAAATATGCGCCAGGTTTACTTCATTTTACACGTTCGCATTTCGCACGATTTCCGACATAGAAGTTAGCTTTCACCAGTATTCGGCAAAATCTAAGCTCGAAGTTCTGAACGTTTGAAAGTGTAGAATTTTAGACATAAATATTAGCATTGTAACTTGCAACATCAAATAAGTATTAGGCTGTTAATTAGGCCTATCAAATATTCCTTTTATTTTAATTCACAGGACAGTTGTCATTTAAGACAACAGCAAGAGGCTCTTATGCTCGCAGCCCTATATATAAATAATATTTTAATAAAACCACTTAGCCTACTAAAAAAAAAAGGTGGGGGGGCTCGATATTTCTCTTTCATGTCATCATGTGCCCGTTACAAACATTAAAAAACCATGAACATGTGAATGTGTGGTTTCCATTTTGAAAAATTCATTTAAAAATGTCAGGGTTCGGCTGACAAAAAAGTTAGGCAACCTCTGGTGTAGTTGAAGCTGAGGAGTGGAGGGTTACAAAAGAAGAGGCACTTTAGAGGTCTGCCTCGCTTAGACTGAGAGAGAAAGTCTGTCGATCGCCCCCTGCAGGAGAAAGGAAGAATGACGAGGATGAGCTGTCCTGTGCCACAGCGAAAGCAGAGAGAAGCCAGAGATAAAAGCAAAATGAAAGAAAAGAAATGAAGCAATTGAATTTAAAAAAGGATAGAGCCGAGCCATGGTGAACTGAGTAGATAAAGCAAAAGCTTACAGCACCTGGTATTCCCAGGCGGTCTCCCATCCAAGTACTAACCAGGCCCGACCCTGCTTAGCTTCCGAGATCGGACGAGATCGGGCGTGCTCAGGGTGGTATGGCCGTAAGCGAGAGTTTCGGTCGATAGCGAGCTATTTAAAGGAAGCACAACGGTGCGGCAGCCCTACACGGCTCGGGCTGTAGCTGCAAGAGAAACAGCCAACGTTTTTTCGTGTCTTTTTAAACTTTTTTTTTCTTTTTAAAATAAATACAGTTATTTATTTTTAAAAAAATATTCTCGCTTCAATGAAAGCTGTCTCGATTTTAGATAATGTCGATTAATTCTGCAGCACTGCACATTTAATATGATTTCACATTTATGTATTAGCCTTTCATCAACTCACAAACCACCGGCATTCCCTCATGAAACCCCATTTGGGAATCCCTGAACTAGAACAATAAAATGAACAGATCGATAGGAATTGACAGCCTTATCTATTTTTCTTTTTTCTTTTTTTTTTTTTTTTTTTTTTTTTTTACAGTAAAACTAAAAGTTGTGAAACTGGATAACTTTACAAAGAAAAGCTTAGTGATTCATTTTTGAATATTAAAATCCTTTTAACAAACAAGAGCACTGTTTATGTCATGTGGCTATACTTTTGAAACTGTGATTAGTAGATTGGCTCCATTTCCTTCCATTGACTCACACAGAAAATGCCTGTAAACTAAAGTTTGTCCATAATCATCCAAGTTGTTCCCTCAGGAATCCATAGGCCTACATCACACCATTTAATTCATAAAGTAGGCTTAGTTCATTGACAACAAACTCATGACAAATATGTAGGTAGCCCAGTGTAAGGTGAAACTGTTTATTTCATTAATTTAGTTCAGCGTGTCCCAATTGGTAAGTGGGGGGCGGGGTAGAGACTGCAGGTGGTTTTGGTAAAAAGCTAACAATTAAACAGCTTGTAAAATTGTTATCTTAAATGTGACTGCAGAAGTAATCATAATATAATTGTACTTCAGACAGGTTATAGCTGCGACTGAATAGTCTGTTGCGCTGCGTGTTTCAGAGTCAAGAGCAACACTGTCGTTCAGCTTACGGTGTTTTCAGCGTCTCCGAGCACCTCGGTTCGCACAATAAATGCTGCTTCTCACCTTACTCCATCTCTGTATGTGCGGTGGTGCATTTTGGGAAGGCAAATATGCGCCAGGTTTACTTCATTTTACACGTTCGCATTTCGCACGATTTCCGACATAGAAGTTAGCTTTCACCAGTATTCGGCAAAATCTAAGCTCGAAGTTCTGAACGTTTGAAAGTGTAGAATTTTAGACATAAATATTAGCATTGTAACTTGCAACATCAAATAAGTATTAGGCTGTTAATTAGGCCTATCAAATATTCCTTTTATTTTAATTCACAGGACAGTTGTCATTTAAGACAACAGCAAGAGGCTCTTATGCTCGCAGCCCTATATATAAATAATATTTTAATAAAACCACTTAGCCTACTAAAAAAAAAGGTGGGGGGGCTCGATATTTCTCTTTCATGTCATCATGTGCCCGTTACAAACATTAAAAAACCATGAACATGTGAATGTGTGGTTTCCATTTTGAAAAATTCATTTAAAAATGTCAGGGTTCGGCTGACAAAAAAGTTAGGCAACCTCTGGTGTAGTTGAAGCTGAGGAGTGGAGGGTTACAAAAGAAGAGGCACTTTAGAGGTCTGCCTCGCTTAGACTGAGAGAGAAAGTCTGTCGATCGCCCCCTGCAGGAGAAAGGAAGAATGACGAGGATGAGCTGTCCTGTGCCACAGCGAAAGCAGAGAGAAGCCAGAGATAAAAGCAAAATGAAAGAAAAGAAATGAAGCAATTGAATTTAAAAAAGGATAGAGCCGAGCCATGGTGAACTGAGTAGATAAAGCAAAAGCTTACAGCACCTGGTATTCCCAGGCGGTCTCCCATCCAAGTACTAACCAGGCCCGACCCTGCTTAGCTTCCGAGATCGGACGAGATCGGGCGTGCTCAGGGTGGTATGGCCGTAAGCGAGAGTTTCGGTCGATAGCGAGCTATTTAAAGGAAGCACAACGGTGCGGCAGCCCTACACGGCTCGGGCTGTAGCTGCAAGAGAAACAGCCAACGTTTTTTCGTGTCTTTTTAAACTTTTTTTTTTTCTTTTTAAAATAAATACAGTTATTTATTTAAAAAAAAAATATTCTCGCTTCAATGAAAGCTGTCTCGATTTTAGATAATGTCGATTAATTCTGCAGCACTGCACATTTAGTATGATTTCACATTTATGTATTAGCCTTTCATCAACTCACAAACCACCGGCATTCCCTCATGAAACCCCATTTGGGAATCCCTGAACTAGAACAATAAAATGAACAGATCGATAGGAATTGACAGCCTTATCTATTTTTCTTTTTTCTTTTTCTTTTTTTTTTTTTTTTTTTTTTTTACAGTAAAACTAAAAGTTGTGAAACTGGACAACTTTACAAAGAAAAGCTTAGTGATTCATTTTTGAATATTAAAATCCTTTTAACAAACAAGAGCACTGTTTATGTCATGTGGCTATACTTTTGAAACTGTGATTAGTAGATTGGCTCCATTTCCTTCCATTGACTCACACAGAAAATGCCTGTAAACTAAAGTTTGTCCATAATCATCCAAGTTGTTCCCTCAGGAATCCATAGGCCTACATCACACCATTTAATTCATAAAGTAGGCTTAGTTCATTGACAACAAACTCATGACAAATATGTAGGTAGCCCAGTGTAAGGTGAAACTGTTTATTTCATTAATTTAGTTCAGCGTGTCCCAATTGGGAAGTGGGGGCGGGGTAGAGACTGCAGGTGGTTTTGGTAAAAAGCTAACAATTAAACAGCTTGTAAAATTGTTATCTTAAATGTGACTGCAGAAGTAATCATAATATAATTGTACTTCAGACAGGTTATAGCTGCGACTGAATAGTCTGTTGCGCTGCGTGTTTCAGAGTCAAGAGCAACACTGTCGTTCAGCTTACGGTGTTTTCAGCGTCTCCGAGCACCTCGGTTCGCACAATAAATGCTGCTTCTCACCTACTCCATCTCTGTATGTGCGGTGGTGCATTTTGGGAAGGCAAATATGCGCCAGGTTTACTTCATTTTACACGTTCGCATTTCGCACGATTTCCGACATAGAAGTTAGCTTTCACCAGTATTCGGCAAAATCTAAGCTCGAAGTTCTGAACGTTTGAAAGTGTAGAATTTTAGACATAAATATTAGCATTGTAACTTGCAACATCAAATAAGTATTAGGCTGTTAATTAGGCCTATCAAATATTCCTTTTATTTTAATTCACAGGACAGTTGTCATTTAAGACAACAGCAAGAGGCTCTTATGCTCGCAGCCCTATATATAAATAATATTTTAATAAAACCACTTAGCCTACTAAAAAAAAAGGTGGGGGGCTCGATATTTCTCTTTCATGTCATCATGTGCCCGTTACAAACATTAAAAAACCATGAACATGTGAATGTGTGGTTTCCATTTTGAAAAATTCATTTAAAAATGTCAGGGTTCGGCTGACAAAAAAGTTAGGCAACCTCTGGTGTAGTTGAAGCTGAGGAGTGGAGGGTTACAAAAGAAGAGGCACTTTAGAGGTCTGCCTCGCTTAGACTGAGAGAGAAAGTCTGTCGATCGCCCCCTGCAGGAGAAAGGAAGAATGACGAGGATGAGCTGTCCTGTGCCACAGCGAAAGCAGAGAGAAGCCAGAGATAAAAGCAAAATGAAAGAAAAGAAATGAAGCAATTGAATTTAAAAAAGGATAGAGCCGAGCCATGGTGAACTGAGTAGATAAAGCAAAAGCTTACAGCACCTGGTATTCCCAGGCGGTCTCCCATCCAAGTACTAACCAGGCCCGACCCTGCTTAGCTTCCGAGATCGGACGAGATCGGGCGTGCTCAGGGTGGTATGGCCGTAAGCGAGAGTTTCGGTCGATAGCGAGCTATTTAAAGGAAGCACAACGGTGCGGCAGCCCTACACGGCTCGGGCTGTAGCTGCAAGAGAAACAGCCAACGTTTTTTCGTGTCTTTTTAAACTTTTTTTTTTCTTTTTAAAATAAATACAGTTATTTATTTTTAAAAAAATATTCTCGCTTCAATGAAAGCTGTCTCGATTTTAGATAATGTCGATTAATTCTGCAGCACTGCACATTTAATATGATTTCACATTTATGTATTAGCCTTTCATCAACTCACAAACCACCGGCATTCCCTCATGAAACCCCATTTGGGAATCCCTGAACTAGAACAATAAAATGAACAGATCGATAGGAATTGACAGCCTTATCTATTTTTCTTTTTCTTTTTTTTTTTTTTTTTTTTTTTTTTTACAGTAAAACTAAAAGTTGTGAAACTGGATAACTTTACAAAGAAAAGCTTAGTGATTCATTTTTGAATATTAAAATCCTTTTAACAAACAAGAGCACTGTTTATGTCATGTGGCTATACTTTTGAAACTGTGATTAGTAGATTGGCTCCATTTCCTTCCATTGACTCACACAGAAAATGCCTGTAAACTAAAGTTTGTCCATAATCATCCAAGTTCTTCTCTCAGGAATCCATAGGCCTACATCACACCATTTAATTCATAAAGTAGGCTTAGTTCATTGACAACAAACTCATGACAAATATGTAGGTAGCCCAGTGTAAGGTGAAACTGTTTATTTCATTAATTTAGTTCAGCGTGTCCCAATTGGGAAGTGGGGGGGCGGGGTAGAGACTGCAGGTGGTTTTGGTAAAAAGCTAACAATTAAACAGCTTGTAAAATTGTTATCTTAAATGTGACTGCAGAAGTAATCATAATATAATTGTACTTCAGACAGGTTATAGCTGCGACTGAATAGTCTGTTGCGCTGCGTGTTTCAGAGTATTGTACTTCAGACAGGTTATAACTGCGACTGAATAGTCTGTTGCGCTGCGTGTTTCAGAGTCAAGAGCAACACTGTCGTTCAGCTTACGGTGTTTTCAGCGTCTCCGAGCACCTCGGTTCGCACAATAAATGCTGCTTCTCACCTTACTCCATCTCTGTATGTGCGGTGGTGCATTTTGGGAAGGCAAATATGCGCCAGGTTTACTTCATTTTACACGTTCGCATTTCGCACGATTTCCGACATAGAAGTTAGCTTTCACCAGTATTCGGCAAAATCTAAGCTCGAAGTTCTGAACGTTTGAAAGTGTAGAATTTTAGACATAAATATTAGCATTGTAACTTGCAACATCAAATAAGTATTAGGCTGTTAATTAGGCCTATCAAATATTCCTTTTATTTTAATTCACAGGACAGTTGTCATTTACAACAACAGCAAGAGGCTCTTATGCTCGCAGCCCTATATATAAATAATATTTTAATAAAACCACTTAATTAGCCTACTAAAAAAAAAGGTGGGGGGGCTCGATATTTCTCTTTCATGTCATCATGTGCCCGTTACAAACATTAAAAAACCATGAACATGTGAATGTGTGGTTTCCATTTTGAAAAATTCATTTAAAAATGTCAGGGTTCGGCTGACAAAAAAGTTAGGCAACCTCTGGTGTAGTTGAAGCTGAGGAGTGGAGGGTTACAAAAGAAGAGGCACTTTAGAGGTCTGCCTCGCTTAGACTGAGAGAGAAAGTCTGTCGATCGCCCCCTGCAGGAGAAAGGAAGAATGACGAGGATGAGCTGTCCTGTGCCACAGCGAAAGCAGAGAGAGGCCAGAGATAAAAGCAAAATGAAAGAAAAGAAATGAAGCAATTGAATTTAAAAAAGGATAGAGCCGAGCCATGGTGAACTGAGTAGATAAAGCAAAAGCTTACAGCACCTGGTATTCCCAGGCGGTCTCCCATCCAAGTACTAACCAGGCCCGACCCTGCTTAGCTTCCGAGATCGGACGAGATCGGGCGTGCTCAGGGTGGTATGGCCGTAAGCGAGAGTTTCGGTCGATAGCGAGCTATTTAAAGGAAGCACAACGGTGCGGCAGCCCTACACGGCTCGGGCTGTAGCTGCAAGAGAAACAGCCAACGTTTTTTCGTGTCTTTTTAAACTTTTTTTTTTCTTTTTAAAATAAATACAGTTATTTATTTTAAAAAAAATATTCTCGCTTCAATGAAAGCTGTCTCGATTTTAGATAATGTCGATTAATTCTGCAGCACTGCACATTTAGTATGATTTCACATTTATGTATTAGCCTTTCATCAACTCACAAACCACCGGCATTCCCTCATGAAACCCCATTTGGGAATCCCTGAACTAGAACAATAAAATGAACAGATCGATAGGAATTGACAGCCTTGTCTATTTTTCTGTTTTTTTTCTTTTTTTTTTTTTTTTTTTACAGTAAAACTAAAAGTTGTGAAACTGGACAACTTTACAAAGAAAAGCTTAGTGATTCATTTTTGAATATTAAAATCCTTTTAACAAACAAGAGCACTGTTTATGTCATGTGGCTATACTTTTGAAACTGTGATTAGTAGATTGGCTCCATTTCCTTCCATTGACTCACACAGAAAATGCCTGTAAACTAAAGTTTGTCCATAATCATCCAAGTTGTTCCCTCAGGAATCCATAGGCCTACATCACACCATTTAATTCATAAAGTAGGCTTAGTTCATTGACAACAAACTCATGACAAATATGTAGGTAGCCCAGTGTAAGGTGAAACTGTTTATTTCATTAATTTAGTTCAGCGTGTCCCAATTGGTAAGTGGGGGGCGGGGTAGAGACTGCAGGTGGTTTTGGTAAAAAGCTAACAATTAAACAGCTTGTAAAATTGTTATCTTAAATGTGACTGCAGAAGTAATCATAATATAATTGTACTTCAGACAGGTTATAGCTGCGACTGAATAGTCTGTTGCGCTGCGTGTTTCAGAGTCAAGAGCAACACTGTCGTTCAGCTTACGGTGTTTTCAGCGTCTCCGAGCACCTCGGTTCGCACAATAAATGCTGCTTCTCACCTACTCCATCTCTGTATGTGCGGTGGTGCATTTTGGGAAGGCAAATATGCGCCAGGTTTACTTCATTTTACACGTTCGCATTTCGCACGATTTCCGACATAGAAGTTAGCTTTCACCAGTATTCGGCAAAATCTAAGCTCGAAGTTCTGAACGTTTGAAAGTGTAGAATTTTAGACATAAATATTAGCATTGTAACTTGCAACATCAAATAAGTATTAGGCTGTTAATTAGGCCTATCAAATATTCCTTTTATTTTAATTCACAGGACAGTTGTCATTTAAGACAACAGCAAGAGGCTCTTATGCTCGCAGCCCTATATATAAATAATATTTTAATAAAACCACTTAGCCTACTAAAAAAAAAGGTCGGGGTGCTCGATATTTCTCTTTCATGTCATCATGTGCCCGTTACAAACATTAAAAAACCATGAACATGTGAATGTGTGGTTTCCATTTTGAAAAATTCATTTAAAAATGTCAGGGTTCGGCTGACAAAAAAGTTAGGCAACCTCTGGTGTAGTTGAAGCTGAGGAGTGGAGGGTTACAAAAGAAGAGGCACTTTAGAGGTCTGCCTCGCTTAGACTGAGAGAGAAAGTCTGTCGATCGCCACCTGCAGGAGAAAGGAAGAATGACGAGGATGAGCTGTCCTGTGCCACAGCGAAAGCAGAGAGAAGCCAGAGATAAAAGCAAAATGAAAGAAAAGAAATGAAGCAATTGAATTTAAAAAAGGATAGAGCCGAGCCATGGTGAACTGAGTAGATAAAGCAAAAGCTTACAGCACCTGGTATTCCCAGGCGGTCTCCCATCCAAGTACTAACCAGGCCCGACCCTGCTTAGCTTCCGAGATCGGACGAGATCGGGCGTGCTCAGGGTGGTATGGCCGTAAGCGAGAGTTTCGGTCGATAGCGAGCTATTTAAAGGAAGCACAACGGTGCGGCAGCCCTACACGGCTCGGGCTGTAGCTGCAAGAGAAACAGCCAACGTTTTTTCGTGTCTTTTTAAACTTTTTTTTTCTTTTTAAAATAAATACAGTTATTTATTTTTAAAAAAATATTCTCGCTTCAATGAAAGCTGTCTCGATTTTAGATAATGTCGATTAATTCTGCAGCACTGCACATTTAATATGATTTCACATTTATGTATTAGCCTTTCATCAACTCACAAACCACCGGCATTCCCTCATGAAACCCCATTTGGGAATCCCTGAACTAGAACAATAAAATGAACAGATCGATAGGAATTGACAGCCTTATCTATTTTTCTTTTTTCTTTTTCTTTTTTTTTTTTTTTTTTTTTTTACAGTAAAACTAAAAGTTGTGAAACTGGATAACTTTACAAAGAAAAGCTTAGTGATTCATTTTTGAATATTAAAATCCTTTTAACAAACAAGAGCACTGTTTATGTCATGTGGCTATACTTTTGAAACTGTGATTAGTAGATTGGCTCCATTTCCTTCCATTGACTCACACAGAAAATGCCTGTAAACTAAAGTTTGTCCATAATCATCCAAGTTGTTCCCTCAGGAATCCATAGGCCTACATCACACCATTTAATTCATAAAGTAGGCTTAGTTCATTGACAACAAACTCATGACAAATATGTAGGTAGCCCAGTGTAAGGTGAAACTGTTTATTTCATTAATTTAGTTCAGCGTGTCCCAATTGGTAAGTGGGGGGGCGGGGTAGAGACTGCAGGTGGTTTTGGTAAAAAGCTAACAATTAAACAGCTTGTAAAATTGTTATCTTAAATGTGACTGCAGAAGTAATCATAATATAATTGTACTTCAGACAGGTTATAGCTGCGACTGAATAGTCTGTTGCGCTGCGTGTTTCAGAGTCAAGAGCAACACTGTCGTTCAGCTTACGGTGTTTTCAGCGTCTCCGAGCACCTCGGTTCGCACAATAAATGCTGCTTCTCACCTACTCCATCTCTGTATGTGCGGTGGTGCATTTTGGGAAGGCAAATATGCGCCAGGTTTACTTCATTTTACACGTTCGCATTTCGCACGATTTCCGACATAGAAGTTAGCTTTCACCAGTATTCGGCAAAATCTAAGCTCGAAGTTCTGAACGTTTGAAAGTGTAGAATTTTAGACATAAATATTAGCATTGTAACTTGCAACATCAAATAAGTATTAGGCTGTTAATTAGGCCTATCAAATATTCCTTTTATTTTAATTCACAGGACAGTTGTCATTTAAGACAACAGCAAGAGGCTCTTATGCTCGCAGCCCTATATATAAATAATATTTTAATAAAACCACTTAGCCTACTAAAAAAAAAGGTGGGGGCTCGATATTTCTCTTTCATGTCATCATGTGCCCGTTACAAACATTAAAAAACCATGAACATGTGAATGTGTGGTTTCCATTTTGAAAAATTCATTTAAAAATGTCAGGGTTCGGCTGACAAAAAAGTTAGGCAACCTCTGGTGTAGTTGAAGCTGAGGAGTGGAGGGTTACAAAAGAAGAGGCACTTTAGAGGTCTGCCTCGCTTAGACTGAGAGAGAAAGTCTGTCGATCGCCCCCTGCAGGAGAAAGGAAGAATGACGAGGATGAGCTGTCCTGTGCCACAGCGAAAGCAGAGAGAAGCCAGAGATAAAAGCAAAATGAAAGAAAAGAAATGAAGCAATTGAATTTAAAAAAGGATAGAGCCGAGCCATGGTGAACTGAGTAGATAAAGCAAAAGCTTACAGCACCTGGTATTCCCAGGCGGTCTCCCATCCAAGTACTAACCAGGCCCGACCCTGCTTAGCTTCCGAGATCGGACGAGATCGGGCGTGCTCAGGGTGGTATGGCCGTAAGCGAGAGTTTCGGTCGATAGCGAGCTATTTAAAGGAAGCACAACGGTGCGGCAGCCCTACACGGCTCGGGCTGTAGCTGCAAGAGAAACAGCCAACGTTTTTTCGTGTCTTTTTAAACTTTTTTTTTCTTTTTAAAATAAATACAGTTATTTATTTTAAAAAAAATATTCTCGCTTCAATGAAAGCTGTCTCGATTTTAGATAATGTCGATTAATTCTGCAGCACTGCACATTTAATATGATTTCACATTTATGTATTAGCCTTTCATCAACTCACAAACCACCGGCATTCCCTCATGAAACCCCATTTGGGAATCCCTGAACTAGAACAATAAAATGAACAGATCGATAGGAATTGACAGCCTTATCTATTTTTCTTTTTTTTTTTTTTTTTTTTTTTTACAGTAAAACTAAAAGTTGTGAAACTGGATAACTTTACAAAGAAAAGCTTAGTGATTCATTTTTGAATATTAAAATCCTTTTAACAAACAAGAGCACTGTTTATGTCATGTGGCTATACTTTTGAAACTGTGATTAGTAGATTGGCTCCATTTCCTTCCATTGACTCACACAGAAAATGCCTGTAAACTAAAGTTTGTCCATAATCATCCAAGTTGTTCCCTCAGGAATCCATAGGCCTACATCACACCATTTAATTCATAAAGTAGGCTTAGTTCATTGACAACAAACTCATGACAAATATGTAGGTAGCCCAGTGTAAGGTGAAACTGTTTATTTCATTAATTTAGTTCAGCGTGTCCCAATTGGGAAGTGGGGGGGCGGGGTAGAGACTGCAGGTGGTTTTGGTAAAAAGCTAACAATTAAACAGCTTGTAAAATTGTTATCTTAAATGTGACTGCAGAAGTAATCATAATATAATTGTACTTCAGACAGGTTATAGCTGCGACTGAATAGTCTGTTGCGCTGCGTGTTTCAGAGTCAAGAGCAACACTGTCGTTCAGCTTACGGTGTTTTCAGCGTCTCCGAGCACCTCGGTTCGCACAATAAATGCTGCTTCTCACCTTACTCCATCTCTGTATGTGCGGTGGTGCATTTTGGGAAGGCAAATATGCGCCAGGTTTACTTCATTTTACACGTTCGCATTTCGCACGATTTCCGACATAGAAGTTAGCTTTCACCAGTATTCGGCAAAATCTAAGCTCGAAGTTCTGAACGTTTGAAAGTGTAGAATTTTAGACATAAATATTAGCATTGTAACTTGCAACATCAAATAAGTATTAGGCTGTTAATTAGGCCTATCAAATATTCCTTTTATTTTAATTCACAGGACAGTTGTCATTTAAGACAACAGCAAGAGGCTCTTATGCTCGCAGCCCTATATATAAATAATATTTTAATAAAACCACTTAATTAGCCTACTAAAAAAAAAGGTGGGGGGGCTCGATATTTCTCTTTCATGTCATCATGTGCCCGTTACAAACATTAAAAAACCATGAACATGTGAATGTGTGGTTTCCATTTTGAAAAATTCATTTAAAAATGTCAGGGTTCGGCTGACAAAAAAGTTAGGCAACCTCTGGTGTAGTTGAAGCTGAGGAGTGGAGGGTTACAAAAGAAGAGGCACTTTAGAGGTCTGCCTCGCTTAGACTGAGAGAGAAAGTCTGTCGATCGCCCCCTGCAGGAGAAAGGAAGAATGACGAGGATGAGCTGTCCTGTGCCACAGCGAAAGCAGAGAGAAGCCAGAGATAAAAGCAAAATGAAAGAAAAGAAATGAAGCAATTGAATTTAAAAAAGGATAGAGCCGAGCCATGGTGAACTGAGTAGATAAAGCAAAAGCTTACAGCACCTGGTATTCCCAGGCGGTCTCCCATCCAAGTACTAACCAGGCCCGACCCTGCTTAGCTTCCGAGATCGGACGAGATCGGGCGTGCTCAGGGTGGTATGGCCGTAAGCGAGAGTTTCGGTCGATAGCGAGCTATTTAAAGGAAGCACAACGGTGCGGCAGCCCTACACGGCTCGGGCTGTAGCTGCAAGAGAAACAGCCAACGTTTTTTCGTGTCTTTTTAAACTTTTTTTTTTCTTTTTAAAATAAATACAGTTATTTATTTTTAAAAAAATATTCTCGCTTCAATGAAAGCTGTCTCGATTTTAGATAATGTCGATTAATTCTGCAGCACTGCACATTTAGTATGATTTCACATTTATGTATTAGCCTTTCATCAACTCACAAACCACCGGCATTCCCTCATGAAACCCCATTTGGGAATCCCTGAACTAGAACAATAAAATGAACAGATCGATAGGAATTGACAGCCTTATCTATTTTTCTTTTTTCTTTTTCTTTTTTTTTTTTTTTTTTTTTTACAGTAAAACTAAAAGTTGTGAAACTGGACAACTTTACAAAGAAAAGCTTAGTGATTCATTTTTGAATATTAAAATCCTTTTAACAAACAAGAGCACTGTTTATGTCATGTGGCTATACTTTTGAAACTGTGATTAGTAGATTGGCTCCATTTCCTTCCATTGACTCACACAGAAAATGCCTGTAAACTAAAGTTTGTCCATAATCATCCAAGTTGTTCCCTCAGGAATCCATAGGCCTACATCACACCATTTAATTCATAAAGTAGGCTTAGTTCATTGACAACAAACTCATGACAAATATGTAGGTAGCCCAGTGTAAGGTGAAACTGTTTATTTCATTAATTTAGTTCAGCGTGTCCCAATTGGGAAGTGGGGGGCGGGGTAGAGACTGCAGGTGGTTTTGGTAAAAAGCTAACAATTAAACAGCTTGTAAAATTGTTATCTTAAATGTGACTGCAGAAGTAATCATAATATAATTGTACTTCAGACAGGTTATAGCTGCGACTGAATAGTCTGTTGCGCTGCGTGTTTCAGAGTCAAGAGCAACACTGTCGTTCAGCTTACGGTGTTTTCAGCGTCTCCGAGCACCTCGGTTCGCACAATAAATGCTGCTTCTCACCTACTCCATCTCTGTATGTGCGGTGGTGCATTTTGGGAAGGCAAATATGCGCCAGGTTTACTTCATTTTACACGTTCGCATTTCGCACGATTTCCGACATAGAAGTTAGCTTTCACCAGTATTCGGCAAAATCTAAGCTCGAAGTTCTGAACGTTTGAAAGTGTAGAATTTTAGACATAAATATTAGCATTGTAACTTGCAACATCAAATAAGTATTAGGCTGTTAATTAGGCCTATCAAATATTCCTTTTATTTTAATTCACAGGACAGTTGTCATTTAAGACAACAGCAAGAGGCTCTTATGCTCGCAGCCCTATATATAAATAATATTTTAATAAAACCACTTAGCCTACTAAAAAAAAAGGTGGGGGGCTCGATATTTCTCTTTCATGTCATCATGTGCCCGTTACAAACATTAAAAAACCATGAACATGTGAATGTGTGGTTTCCATTTTGAAAAATTCATTTAAAAATGTCAGGGTTCGGCTGACAAAAAAGTTAGGCAACCTCTGGTGTAGTTGAAGCTGAGGAGTGGAGGGTTACAAAAGAAGAGGCACTTTAGAGGTCTGCCTCGCTTAGACTGAGAGAGAAAGTCTGTCGATCGCCACCTGCAGGAGAAAGGAAGAATGACGAGGATGAGCTGTCCTGTGCCACAGCGAAAGCAGAGAGAAGCCAGAGATAAAAGCAAAATGAAAGAAAAGAAATGAAGCAATTGAATTTAAAAAAGGATAGAGCCGAGCCATGGTGAACTGAGTAGATAAAGCAAAAGCTTACAGCACCTGGTATTCCCAGGCGGTCTCCCATCCAAGTACTAACCAGGCCCGACCCTGCTTAGCTTCCGAGATCGGACGAGATCGGGCGTGCTCAGGGTGGTATGGCCGTAAGCGAGAGTTTCGGTCGATAGCGAGCTATTTAAAGGAAGCACAACGGTGCGGCAGCCCTACACGGCTCGGGCTGTAGCTGCAAGAGAAACAGCCAACGTTTTTTCGTGTCTTTTTAAACTTTTTTTTTCTTTTTAAAATAAATACAGTTATTTATTTTTAAAAAAATATTCTCGCTTCAATGAAAGCTGTCTCGATTTTAGATAATGTCGATTAATTCTGCAGCACTGCACATTTAATATGATTTCATATTAATGTATTAGCCTTTCATCAACTCACAAACCACCGGCATTCCCTCATGAAACCCCATTTGGGAATCCCTGAACTAGAACAATAAAATGAACAGATCGATAGGAATTGACAGCCTTATCTATTTTTCTTTTTTCTTTTTATTTTTTTTTTTTTTTTTTTTACAGTAAAACTAAAAGTTGTGAAACTGGATAACTTTACAAAGAAAAGCTTAGTGATTCATTTTTGAATATTAAAATCCTTTTAACAAACAAGAGCACTGTTTATGTCATGTGGCTATACTTTTGAAACTGTGATTAGTAGATTGGCTCCATTTCCTTCCATTGACTCACACAGAAAATGCCTGTAAACTAAAGTTTGTCCATAATCATCCAAGTTCTTCTCTCAGGAATCCATAGGCCTACATCACACCATTTAATTCATAAAGTAGGCTTAGTTCATTGACAACAAACTCATGACAAATATGTAGGTAGCCCAGTGTAAGGTGAAACTGTTTATTTCATTAATTTAGTTCAGCGTGTCCCAATTGGGAAGTGGGGGGGCGGGGTAGAGACTGCAGGTGGTTTTGGTAAAAAGCTAACAATTAAACAGCTTGTAAAATTGTTATCTTAAATGTGACTGCAGAAGTAATCATAATATAATTGTACTTCAGACAGGTTATAGCTGCGACTGAATAGTCTGTTGCGCTGCGTGTTTCAGAGTATTGTACTTCAGACAGGTTATAACTGCGACTGAATAGTCTGTTGCGCTGCGTGTTTCAGAGTCAAGAGCAACACTGTCGTTCAGCTTACGGTGTTTTCAGCGTCTCCGAGCACCTCGGTTCGCACAATAAATGCTGCTTCTCACCTTACTCCATCTCTGTATGTGCGGTGGTGCATTTTGGGAAGGCAAATATGCGCCAGGTTTACTTCATTTTACACGTTCGCATTTCGCACGATTTCCGACATAGAAGTTAGCTTTCACCAGTATTCGGCAAAATCTAAGCTCGAAGTTCTGAACGTTTGAAAGTGTAGAATTTTAGACATAAATATTAGCATTGTAACTTGCAACATCAAATAAGTATTAGGCTGTTAATTAGGCCTATCAAATATTCCTTTTATTTTAATTCACAGGACAGTTGTCATTTACAACAACAGCAAGAGGCTCTTATGCTCGCAGCCCTATATATAAATAATATTTTAATAAAACCACTTAATTAGCCTACTAAAAAAAAAGGTGGGGGGGCTCGATATTTCTCTTTCATGTCATCATGTGCCCGTTACAAACATTAAAAAACCATGAACATGTGAATGTGTGGTTTCCATTTTGAAAAATTCATTTAAAAATGTCAGGGTTCGGCTGACAAAAAAGTTAGGCAACCTCTGGTGTAGTTGAAGCTGAGGAGTGGAGGGTTACAAAAGAAGAGGCACTTTAGAGGTCTGCCTCGCTTAGACTGAGAGAGAAAGTCTGTCGATCGCCCCCTGCAGGAGAAAGGAAGAATGACGAGGATGAGCTGTCCTGTGCCACAGCGAAAGCAGAGAGAGGCCAGAGATAAAAGCAAAATGAAAGAAAAGAAATGAAGCAATTGAATTTAAAAAAGGATAGAGCCGAGCCATGGTGAACTGAGTAGATAAAGCAAAAGCTTACAGCACCTGGTATTCCCAGGCGGTCTCCCATCCAAGTACTAACCAGGCCCGACCCTGCTTAGCTTCCGAGATCGGACGAGATCGGGCGTGCTCAGGGTGGTATGGCCGTAAGCGAGAGTTTCGGTCGATAGCGAGCTATTTAAAGGAAGCACAACGGTGCGGCAGCCCTACACGGCTCGGGCTGTAGCTGCAAGAGAAACAGCCAACGTTTTTTCGTGTCTTTTTAAACTTTTTTTTTTCTTTTTAAAATAAATACAGTTATTTATTTAAAAAAAAATATTCTCGCTTCAATGAAAGCTGTCTCGATTTTAGATAATGTCGATTAATTCTGCAGCACTGCACATTTAGTATGATTTCACATTTATGTATTAGCCTTTCATCAACTCACAAACCACCGGCATTCCCTCATGAAACCCCATTTGGGAATCCCTGAACTAGAACAATAAAATGAACAGATCGATAGGAATTGACAGCCTTGTCTATTTTTCTGTTTTGTTTTTTTTTTTACAGTAAAACTAAAAGTTGTGAAACTGGACAACTTTACAAAGAAAAGCTTAGTGATTCATTTTTGAATATTAAAATCCTTTTAACAAACAAGAGCACTGTTTATGTCATGTGGCTATACTTTTGAAACTGTGATTAGTAGATTGGCTCCATTTCCTTCCATTGACTCACACAGAAAATGCCTGTAAACTAAAGTTTGTCCATAATCATCCAAGTTGTTCCCTCAGGAATCCATAGGCCTACATCACACCATTTAATTCATAAAGTAGGCTTAGTTCATTGACAACAAACTCATGACAAATATGTAGGTAGCCCAGTGTAAGGTGAAACTGTTTATTTCATTAATTTAGTTCAGCGTGTCCCAATTGGTAAGTGGGGGGCGGGGTAGAGACTGCAGGTGGTTTTGGTAAAAAGCTAACAATTAAACAGCTTGTAAAATTGTTATCTTAAATGTGACTGCAGAAGTAATCATAATATAATTGTACTTCAGACAGGTTATAGCTGCGACTGAATAGTCTGTTGCGCTGCGTGTTTCAGAGTCAAGAGCAACACTGTCGTTCAGCTTACGGTGTTTTCAGCGTCTCCGAGCACCTCGGTTCGCACAATAAATGCTGCTTCTCACCTACTCCATCTCTGTATGTGCGGTGGTGCATTTTGGGAAGGCAAATATGCGCCAGGTTTACTTCATTTTACACGTTCGCATTTCGCACGATTTCCGACATAGAAGTTAGCTTTCACCAGTATTCGGCAAAATCTAAGCTCGAAGTTCTGAACGTTTGAAAGTGTAGAATTTTAGACATAAATATTAGCATTGTAACTTGCAACATCAAATAAGTATTAGGCTGTTAATTAGGCCTATCAAATATTCCTTTTATTTTAATTCACAGGACAGTTGTCATTTAAGACAACAGCAAGAGGCTCTTATGCTCGCAGCCCTATATATAAATAATATTTTAATAAAACCACTTAGCCTACTAAAAAAAAAGGTGGGGGGGGCTCGATATTTCTCTTTCATGTCATCATGTGCCCGTTACAAACATTAAAAAACCATGAACATGTGAATGTGTGGTTTCCATTTTGAAAAATTCATTTAAAAATGTCAGGGTTCGGCTGACAAAAAAGTTAGGCAACCTCTGGTGTAGTTGAAGCTGAGGAGTGGAGGGTTACAAAAGAAGAGGCACTTTAGAGGTCTGCCTCGCTTAGACTGAGAGAGAAAGTCTGTCGATCGCCACCTGCAGGAGAAAGGAAGAATGACGAGGATGAGCTGTCCTGTGCCACAGCGAAAGCAGAGAGAAGCCAGAGATAAAAGCAAAATGAAAGAAAAGAAATGAAGCAATTGAATTTAAAAAAGGATAGAGCCGAGCCATGGTGAACTGAGTAGATAAAGCAAAAGCTTACAGCACCTGGTATTCCCAGGCGGTCTCCCATCCAAGTACTAACCAGGCCCGACCCTGCTTAGCTTCCGAGATCGGACGAGATCGGGCGTGCTCAGGGTGGTATGGCCGTAAGCGAGAGTTTCGGTCGATAGCGAGCTATTTAAAGGAAGCACAACGGTGCGGCAGCCCTACACGGCTCGGGCTGTAGCTGCAAGAGAAACAGCCAACGTTTTTTCGTGTCTTTTTAAACTTTTTTTTTCTTTTTAAAATAAATACAGTTATTTATTTTTAAAAAAATATTCTCGCTTCAATGAAAGCTGTCTCGATTTTAGATAATGTCGATTAATTCTGCAGCACTGCACATTTAATATGATTTCATATTAATGTATTAGCCTTTCATCAACTCACAAACCACCGGCATTCCCTCATGAAACCCCATTTGGGAATCCCTGAACTAGAACAATAAAATGAACAGATCGATAGGAATTGACAGCCTTATCTATTTTTCATTTTTCTTTTTCTTTTTTTTTTTTTTTTTTTTTTTTTTTACAGTAAAACTAAAAGTTGTGAAACTGGATAACTTTACAAAGAAAAGCTTAGTGATTCATTTTTGAATATTAAAATCCTTTTAACAAACAAGAGCACTGTTTATGTCATGTGGCTATACTTTTGAAACTGTGATTAGTAGATTGGCTCCATTTCCTTCCATTGACTCACACAGAAAATGCCTGTAAACTAAAGTTTGTCCATAATCATCCAAGTTCTTCTCTCAGGAATCCATAGGCCTACATCACACCATTTAATTCATAAAGTAGGCTTAGTTCATTGACAACAAACTCATGACAAATATGTAGGTAGCCCAGTGTAAGGTGAAACTGTTTATTTCATTAATTTAGTTCAGCGTGTCCCAATTGGGAAGTGGGGGGGCGGGGTAGAGACTGCAGGTGGTTTTGGTAAAAAGCTAACAATTAAACAGCTTGTAAAATTGTTATCTTAAATGTGACTGCAGAAGTAATCATAATATAATTGTACTTCAGACAGGTTATAGCTGCGACTGAATAGTCTGTTGCGCTGCGTGTTTCAGAGTATTGTACTTCAGACAGGTTATAACTGCGACTGAATAGTCTGTTGCGCTGCGTGTTTCAGAGTCAAGAGCAACACTGTCGTTCAGCTTACGGTGTTTTCAGCGTCTCCGAGCACCTCGGTTCGCACAATAAATGCTGCTTCTCACCTTACTCCATCTCTGTATGTGCGGTGGTGCATTTTGGGAAGGCAAATATGCGCCAGGTTTACTTCATTTTACACGTTCGCATTTCGCACGATTTCCGACATAGAAGTTAGCTTTCACCAGTATTCGGCAAAATCTAAGCTCGAAGTTCTGAACGTTTGAAAGTGTAGAATTTTAGACATAAATATTAGCATTGTAACTTGCAACATCAAATAAGTATTAGGCTGTTAATTAGGCCTATCAAATATTCCTTTTATTTTAATTCACAGGACAGTTGTCATTTACAACAACAGCAAGAGGCTCTTATGCTCGCAGCCCTATATATAAATAATATTTTAATAAAACCACTTAATTAGCCTACTAAAAAAAAAGGTGGGGGGGCTCGATATTTCTCTTTCATGTCATCATGTGCCCGTTACAAACATTAAAAAACCATGAACATGTGAATGTGTGGTTTCCATTTTGAAAAATTCATTTAAAAATGTCAGGGTTCGGCTGACAAAAAAGTTAGGCAACCTCTGGTGTAGTTGAAGCTGAGGAGTGGAGGGTTACAAAAGAAGAGGCACTTTAGAGGTCTGCCTCGCTTAGACTGAGAGAGAAAGTCTGTCGATCGCCCCCTGCAGGAGAAAGGAAGAATGACGAGGATGAGCTGTCCTGTGCCACAGCGAAAGCAGAGAGAGGCCAGAGATAAAAGCAAAATGAAAGAAAAGAAATGAAGCAATTGAATTTAAAAAAGGATAGAGCCGAGCCATGGTGAACTGAGTAGATAAAGCAAAAGCTTACAGCACCTGGTATTCCCAGGCGGTCTCCCATCCAAGTACTAACCAGGCCCGACCCTGCTTAGCTTCCGAGATCGGACGAGATCGGGCGTGCTCAGGGTGGTATGGCCGTAAGCGAGAGTTTCGGTCGATAGCGAGCTATTTAAAGGAAGCACAACGGTGCGGCAGCCCTACACGGCTCGGGCTGTAGCTGCAAGAGAAACAGCCAACGTTTTTTCGTGTCTTTTTAAACTTTTTTTTTTCTTTTTAAAATAAATACAGTTATTTATTTTTAAAAAAATATTCTCGCTTCAATGAAAGCTGTCTCGATTTTAGATAATGTCGATTAATTCTGCAGCACTGCACATTTAGTATGATTTCACATTTATGTATTAGCCTTTCATCAACTCACAAACCACCGGCATTCCCTCATGAAACCCCATTTGGGAATCCCTGAACTAGAACAATAAAATGAACAGATCGATAGGAATTGACAGCCTTGTCTATTTTTCTGTTTTTTTTTTTTTTACAGTAAAACTAAAAGTTGTGAAACTGGACAACTTTACAAAGAAAAGCTTAGTGATTCATTTTTGAATATTAAAATCCTTTTAACAAACAAGAGCACTGTTTATGTCATGTGGCTATACTTTTGAAACTGTGATTAGTAGATTGGCTCCATTTCCTTCCATTGACTCACACAGAAAATGCCTGTAAACTAAAGTTTGTCCATAATCATCCAAGTTGTTCCCTCAGGAATCCATAGGCCTACATCACACCATTTAATTCATAAAGTAGGCTTAGTTCATTGACAACAAACTCATGACAAATATGTAGGTAGCCCAGTGTAAGGTGAAACTGTTTATTTCATTAATTTAGTTCAGCGTGTCCCAATTGGTAAGTGGGGGGGCGGGGTAGAGACTGCAGGTGGTTTTGGTAAAAAGCTAACAATTAAACAGCTTGTAAAATTGTTATCTTAAATGTGACTGCAGAAGTAATCATAATATAATTGTACTTCAGACAGGTTATAGCTGCGACTGAATAGTCTGTTGCGCTGCGTGTTTCAGAGTCAAGAGCAACACTGTCGTTCAGCTTACGGTGTTTTCAGCGTCTCCGAGCACCTCGGTTCGCACAATAAATGCTGCTTCTCACCTACTCCATCTCTGTATGTGCGGTGGTGCATTTTGGGAAGGCAAATATGCGCCAGGTTTACTTCATTTTACACGTTCGCATTTCGCACGATTTCCGACATAGAAGTTAGCTTTCACCAGTATTCGGCAAAATCTAAGCTCGAAGTTCTGAACGTTTGAAAGTGTAGAATTTTAGACATAAATATTAGCATTGTAACTTGCAACATCAAATAAGTATTAGGCTGTTAATTAGGCCTATCAAATATTCCTTTTATTTTAATTCACAGGACAGTTGTCATTTAAGACAACAGCAAGAGGCTCTTATGCTCGCAGCCCTATATATAAATAATATTTTAATAAAACCACTTAGCCTACTAAAAAAAAAGGTGGGGGGCTCGATATTTCTCTTTCATGTCATCATGTGCCCGTTACAAACATTAAAAAACCATGAACATGTGAATGTGTGGTTTCCATTTTGAAAAATTCATTTAAAAATGTCAGGGTTCGGCTGACAAAAAAGTTAGGCAACCTCTGGTGTAGTTGAAGCTGAGGAGTGGAGGGTTACAAAAGAAGAGGCACTTTAGAGGTCTGCCTCGCTTAGACTGAGAGAGAAAGTCTGTCGATCGCCACCTGCAGGAGAAAGGAAGAATGACGAGGATGAGCTGTCCTGTGCCACAGCGAAAGCAGAGAGAAGCCAGAGATAAAAGCAAAATGAAAGAAAAGAAATGAAGCAATTGAATTTAAAAAAGGATAGAGCCGAGCCATGGTGAACTGAGTAGATAAAGCAAAAGCTTACAGCACCTGGTATTCCCAGGCGGTCTCCCATCCAAGTACTAACCAGGCCCGACCCTGCTTAGCTTCCGAGATCGGACGAGATCGGGCGTGCTCAGGGTGGTATGGCCGTAAGCGAGAGTTTCGGTCGATAGCGAGCTATTTAAAGGAAGCACAACGGTGCGGCAGCCCTACACGGCTCGGGCTGTAGCTGCAAGAGAAACAGCCAACGTTTTTTCGTGTCTTTTTAAACTTTTTTTTTTCTTTTTAAAATAAATACAGTTATTTATTTTTAAAAAAATATTCTCGCTTCAATGAAAGCTGTCTCGATTTTAGATAATGTCGATTAATTCTGCAGCACTGCACATTTAATATGATTTCATATTAATGTATTAGCCTTTCATCAACTCACAAACCACCGGCATTCCCTCATGAAACCCCATTTGGGAATCCCTGAACTAGAACAATAAAATGAACAGATCGATAGGAATTGACAGCCTTATCTATTTTTTTTTTTTTTTTTTTTTTTTTTTTTTTTTTTTTTTTTTACAGTAAAACTAAAAGTTGTGAAACTGGATAACTTTACAAAGAAAAGCTTAGTGATTCATTTTTGAATATTAAAATCCTTTTAACAAACAAGAGCACTGTTTATGTCATGTGGCTATACTTTTGAAACTGTGATTAGTAGATTGGCTCCATTTCCTTCCATTGACTCACACAGAAAATGCCTGTAAACTAAAGTTTGTCCATAATCATCCAAGTTCTTCTCTCAGGAATCCATAGGCCTACATCACACCATTTAATTCATAAAGTAGGCTTAGTTCATTGACAACAAACTCATGACAAATATGTAGGTAGCCCAGTGTAAGGTGAAACTGTTTATTTCATTAATTTAGTTCAGCGTGTCCCAATTGGGAAGTGGGGGGGCGGGGTAGAGACTGCAGGTGGTTTTGGTAAAAAGCTAACAATTAAACAGCTTGTAAAATTGTTATCTTAAATGTGACTGCAGAAGTAATCATAATATAATTGTACTTCAGACAGGTTATAGCTGCGACTGAATAGTCTGTTGCGCTGCGTGTTTCAGAGTATTGTACTTCAGACAGGTTATAACTGCGACTGAATAGTCTGTTGCGCTGCGTGTTTCAGAGTCAAGAGCAACACTGTCGTTCAGCTTACGGTGTTTTCAGCGTCTCCGAGCACCTCGGTTCGCACAATAAATGCTGCTTCTCACCTTACTCCATCTCTGTATGTGCGGTGGTGCATTTTGGGAAGGCAAATATGCGCCAGGTTTACTTCATTTTACACGTTCGCATTTCGCACGATTTCCGACATAGAAGTTAGCTTTCACCAGTATTCGGCAAAATCTAAGCTCGAAGTTCTGAACGTTTGAAAGTGTAGAATTTTAGACATAAATATTAGCATTGTAACTTGCAACATCAAATAAGTATTAGGCTGTTAATTAGGCCTATCAAATATTCCTTTTATTTTAATTCACAGGACAGTTGTCATTTACAACAACAGCAAGAGGCTCTTATGCTCGCAGCCCTATATATAAATAATATTTTAATAAAACCACTTAATTAGCCTACTAAAAAAAAAGGTGGGGGGGCTCGATATTTCTCTTTCATGTCATCATGTGCCCGTTACAAACATTAAAAAACCATGAACATGTGAATGTGTGGTTTCCATTTTGAAAAATTCATTTAAAAATGTCAGGGTTCGGCTGACAAAAAAGTTAGGCAACCTCTGGTGTAGTTGAAGCTGAGGAGTGGAGGGTTACAAAAGAAGAGGCACTTTAGAGGTCTGCCTCGCTTAGACTGAGAGAGAAAGTCTGTCGATCGCCCCCTGCAGGAGAAAGGAAGAATGACGAGGATGAGCTGTCCTGTGCCACAGCGAAAGCAGAGAGAAGCCAGAGATAAAAGCAAAATGAAAGAAAAGAAATGAAGCAATTGAATTTAAAAAAGGATAGAGCCGAGCCATGGTGAACTGAGTAGATAAAGCAAAAGCTTACAGCACCTGGTATTCCCAGGCGGTCTCCCATCCAAGTACTAACCAGGCCCGACCCTGCTTAGCTTCCGAGATCGGACGAGATCGGGCGTGCTCAGGGTGGTATGGCCGTAAGCGAGAGTTTCGGTCGATAGCGAGCTATTTAAAGGAAGCACAACGGTGCGGCAGCCCTACACGGCTCGGGCTGTAGCTGCAAGAGAAACAGCCAACGTTTTTTCGTGTCTTTTTAAACTTTTTTTTCTTTTTAAAATAAATACAGTTATTTATTTTTAAAAAAATATTCTCGCTTCAATGAAAGCTGTCTCGATTTTAGATAATGTCGATTAATTCTGCAGCACTGCACATTTAGTATGATTTCACATTTATGTATTAGCCTTTCATCAACTCACAAACCACCGGCATTCCCTCATGAAACCCCATTTGGGAATCCCTGAACTAGAACAATAAAATGAACAGATCGATAGGAATTGACAGCCTTATCTATTTTTCTTTTTTCTTTTTCTTTTTTTTTTTTTTTTTTTTTTACAGTAAAACTAAAAGTTGTGAAACTGGATAACTTTACAAAGAAAAGCTTAGTGATTCATTTTTGAATATTAAAATCCTTTTAACAAACAAGAGCACTGTTTATGTCATGTGGCTATACTTTTGAAACTGTGATTAGTAGATTGGCTCCATTTCCTTCCATTGACTCACACAGAAAATGCCTGTAAACTAAAGTTTGTCCATAATCATCCAAGTTCTTCTCTCAGGAATCCATAGGCCTACATCACACCATTTAATTCATAAAGTAGGCTTAGTTCATTGACAACAAACTCATGACAAATATGTAGGTAGCCCAGTGTAAGGTGAAACTGTTTATTTCATTAATTTAGTTCAGCGTGTCCCAATTGGGAAGTGGGGGGGCGGGGTAGAGACTGCAGGTGGTTTTGGTAAAAAGCTAACAATTAAACAGCTTGTAAAATTGTTATCTTAAATGTGACTGCAGAAGTAATCATAATATAATTGTACTTCAGACAGGTTATAGCTGCGACTGAATAGTCTGTTGCGCTGCGTGTTTCAGAGTATTGTACTTCAGACAGGTTATAACTGCGACTGAATAGTCTGTTGCGCTGCGTGTTTCAGAGTCAAGAGCAACACTGTCGTTCAGCTTACGGTGTTTTCAGCGTCTCCGAGCACCTCGGTTCGCACAATAAATGCTGCTTCTCACCTTACTCCATCTCTGTATGTGCGGTGGTGCATTTTGGGAAGGCAAATATGCGCCAGGTTTACTTCATTTTACACGTTCGCATTTCGCACGATTTCCGACATAGAAGTTAGCTTTCACCAGTATTCGGCAAAATCTAAGCTCGAAGTTCTGAACGTTTGAAAGTGTAGAATTTTAGACATAAATATTAGCATTGTAACTTGCAACATCAAATAAGTATTAGGCTGTTAATTAGGCCTATCAAATATTCCTTTTATTTTAATTCACAGGACAGTTGTCATTTACAACAACAGCAAGAGGCTCTTATGCTCGCAGCCCTATATATAAATAATATTTTAATAAAACCACTTAATTAGCCTACTAAAAAAAAAGGTGGGGGGGCTCGATATTTCTCTTTCATGTCATCATGTGCCCGTTACAAACATTAAAAAACCATGAACATGTGAATGTGTGGTTTCCATTTTGAAAAATTCATTTAAAAATGTCAGGGTTCGGCTGACAAAAAAGTTAGGCAACCTCTGGTGTAGTTGAAGCTGAGGAGTGGAGGGTTACAAAAGAAGAGGCACTTTAGAGGTCTGCCTCGCTTAGACTGAGAGAGAAAGTCTGTCGATCGCCCCCTGCAGGAGAAAGGAAGAATGACGAGGATGAGCTGTCCTGTGCCACAGCGAAAGCAGAGAGAGGCCAGAGATAAAAGCAAAATGAAAGAAAAGAAATGAAGCAATTGAATTTAAAAAAGGATAGAGCCGAGCCATGGTGAACTGAGTAGATAAAGCAAAAGCTTACAGCACCTGGTATTCCCAGGCGGTCTCCCATCCAAGTACTAACCAGGCCCGACCCTGCTTAGCTTCCGAGATCGGACGAGATCGGGCGTGCTCAGGGTGGTATGGCCGTAAGCGAGAGTTTCGGTCGATAGCGAGCTATTTAAAGGAAGCACAACGGTGCGGCAGCCCTACACGGCTCGGGCTGTAGCTGCAAGAGAAACAGCCAACGTTTTTTCGTGTCTTTTTAAACTTTTTTTTTTCTTTTTAAAATAAATACAGTTATTTATTTTTAAAAAAATATTCTCGCTTCAATGAAAGCTGTCTCGATTTTAGATAATGTCGATTAATTCTGCAGCACTGCACATTTAATATGATTTCACATTTATGTATTAGCCTTTCATCAACTCACAAACCACCGGCATTCCCTCATGAAACCCCATTTGGGAATCCCTGAACTAGAACAATAAAATGAACAGATCGATAGGAATTGACAGCCTTATCTATTTTTCTTTTTTCTTTTTCTTTTTTTTTTTTTTTTTTTTTTTTACAGTAAAACTAAAAGTTGTGAAACTGGATAACTTTACAAAGAAAAGCTTAGTGATTCATTTTTGAATATTAAAATCCTTTTAACAAACAAGAGCACTGTTTATGTCATGTGGCTATACTTTTGAAACTGTGATTAGTAGATTGGCTCCATTTCCTTCCATTGACTCACACAGAAAATGCCTGTAAACTAAAGTTTGTCCATAATCATCCAAGTTCTTCTCTCAGGAATCCATAGGCCTACATCACACCATTTAATTCATAAAGTAGGCTTAGTTCATTGACAACAAACTCATGACAAATATGTAGGTAGCCCAGTGTAAGGTGAAACTGTTTATTTCATTAATTTAGTTCAGCGTGTCCCAATTGGGAAGTGGGGGGGCGGGGTAGAGACTGCAGGTGGTTTTGGTAAAAAGCTAACAATTAAACAGCTTGTAAAATTGTTATCTTAAATGTGACTGCAGAAGTAATCATAATATAATTGTACTTCAGACAGGTTATAGCTGCGACTGAATAGTCTGTTGCGCTGCGTGTTTCAGAGTATTGTACTTCAGACAGGTTATAACTGCGACTGAATAGTCTGTTGCGCTGCGTGTTTCAGAGTCAAGAGCAACACTGTCGTTCAGCTTACGGTGTTTTCAGCGTCTCCGAGCACCTCGGTTCGCACAATAAATGCTGCTTCTCACCTTACTCCATCTCTGTATGTGCGGTGGTGCATTTTGGGAAGGCAAATATGCGCCAGGTTTACTTCATTTTACACGTTCGCATTTCGCACGATTTCCGACATAGAAGTTAGCTTTCACCAGTATTCGGCAAAATCTAAGCTCGAAGTTCTGAACGTTTGAAAGTGTAGAATTTTAGACATAAATATTAGCATTGTAACTTGCAACATCAAATAAGTATTAGGCTGTTAATTAGGCCTATCAAATATTCCTTTTATTTTAATTCACAGGACAGTTGTCATTTAAGACAACAGCAAGAGGCTCTTATGCTCGCAGCCCTATATATAAATAATATTTTAATAAAACCACTTAGCCTACTAAAAAAAAAGGTGGGGGGGCTCGATATTTCTCTTTCATGTCATCATGTGCCCGTTACAAACATTAAAAAACCATGAACATGTGAATGTGTGGTTTCCATTTTGAAAAATTCATTTAAAAATGTCAGGGTTCGGCTGACAAAAAAGTTAGGCAACCTCTGGTGTAGTTGAAGCTGAGGAGTGGAGGGTTACAAAAGAAGAGGCACTTTAGAGGTCTGCCTCGCTTAGACTGAGAGAGAAAGTCTGTCGATCGCCACCTGCAGGAGAAAGGAAGAATGACGAGGATGAGCTGTCCTGTGCCACAGCGAAAGCAGAGAGAAGCCAGAGATAAAAGCAAAATGAAAGAAAAGAAATGAAGCAATTGAATTTAAAAAAGGATAGAGCCGAGCCATGGTGAACTGAGTAGATAAAGCAAAAGCTTACAGCACCTGGTATTCCCAGGCGGTCTCCCATCCAAGTACTAACCAGGCCCGACCCTGCTTAGCTTCCGAGATCGGACGAGATCGGGCGTGCTCAGGGTGGTATGGCCGTAAGCGAGAGTTTCGGTCGATAGCGAGCTATTTAAAGGAAGCACAACGGTGCGGCAGCCCTACACGGCTCGGGCTGTAGCTGCAAGAGAAACAGCCAACGTTTTTTCGTGTCTTTTTAAACTTTTTTTTTCTTTTTAAAATAAATACAGTTATTTATTTTTAAAAAAATATTCTCGCTTCAATGAAAGCTGTCTCGATTTTAGATAATGTCGATTAATTCTGCAGCACTGCACATTTAATATGATTTCACATTTATGTATTAGCCTTTCATCAACTCACAAACCACCGGCATTCCCTCATGAAACCCCATTTGGGAATCCCTGAACTAGAACAATAAAATGAACAGATCGATAGGAATTGACAGCCTTATCTATTTTTCTTTTTTCTTTTTCTTTTTTTTTTTTTTTTTTTTTACAGTAAAACTAAAAGTTGTGAAACTGGATAACTTTACAAAGAAAAGCTTAGTGATTCATTTTTGAATATTAAAATCCTTTTAACAAACAAGAGCACTGTTTATGTCATGTGGCTATACTTTTGAAACTGTGATTAGTAGATTGGCTCCATTTCCTTCCATTGACTCACACAGAAAATGCCTGTAAACTAAAGTTTGTCCATAATCATCCAAGTTCTTCTCTCAGGAATCCATAGGCCTACATCACACCATTTAATTCATAAAGTAGGCTTAGTTCATTGACAACAAACTCATGACAAATATGTAGGTAGCCCAGTGTAAGGTGAAACTGTTTATTTCATTAATTTAGTTCAGCGTGTCCCAATTGGGAAGTGGGGGGGCGGGGTAGAGACTGCAGGTGGTTTTGGTAAAAAGCTAACAATTAAACAGCTTGTAAAATTGTTATCTTAAATGTGACTGCAGAAGTAATCATAATATAATTGTACTTCAGACAGGTTATAGCTGCGACTGAATAGTCTGTTGCGCTGCGTGTTTCAGAGTATTGTACTTCAGACAGGTTATAACTGCGACTGAATAGTCTGTTGCGCTGCGTGTTTCAGAGTCAAGAGCAACACTGTCGTTCAGCTTACGGTGTTTTCAGCGTCTCCGAGCACCTCGGTTCGCACAATAAATGCTGCTTCTCACCTTACTCCATCTCTGTATGTGCGGTGGTGCATTTTGGGAAGGCAAATATGCGCCAGGTTTACTTCATTTTACACGTTCGCATTTCGCACGATTTCCGACATAGAAGTTAGCTTTCACCAGTATTCGGCAAAATCTAAGCTCGAAGTTCTGAACGTTTGAAAGTGTAGAATTTTAGACATAAATATTAGCATTGTAACTTGCAACATCAAATAAGTATTAGGCTGTTAATTAGGCCTATCAAATATTCCTTTTATTTTAATTCACAGGACAGTTGTCATTTACAACAACAGCAAGAGGCTCTTATGCTCGCAGCCCTATATATAAATAATATTTTAATAAAACCACTTAATTAGCCTACTAAAAAAAAAGGTGGGGGGGCTCGATATTTCTCTTTCATGTCATCATGTGCCCGTTACAAACATTAAAAAACCATGAACATGTGAATGTGTGGTTTCCATTTTGAAAAATTCATTTAAAAATGTCAGGGTTCGGCTGACAAAAAAGTTAGGCAACCTCTGGTGTAGTTGAAGCTGAGGAGTGGAGGGTTACAAAAGAAGAGGCACTTTAGAGGTCTGCCTCGCTTAGACTGAGAGAGAAAGTCTGTCGATCGCCCCCTGCAGGAGAAAGGAAGAATGACGAGGATGAGCTGTCCTGTGCCACAGCGAAAGCAGAGAGAGGCCAGAGATAAAAGCAAAATGAAAGAAAAGAAATGAAGCAATTGAATTTAAAAAAGGATAGAGCCGAGCCATGGTGAACTGAGTAGATAAAGCAAAAGCTTACAGCACCTGGTATTCCCAGGCGGTCTCCCATCCAAGTACTAACCAGGCCCGACCCTGCTTAGCTTCCGAGATCGGACGAGATCGGGCGTGCTCAGGGTGGTATGGCCGTAAGCGAGAGTTTCGGTCGATAGCGAGCTATTTAAAGGAAGCACAACGGTGCGGCAGCCCTACACGGCTCGGGCTGTAGCTGCAAGAGAAACAGCCAACGTTTTTTCGTGTCTTTTTAAACTTTTTTTTTTCTTTTTAAAATAAATACAGTTATTTATTTAAAAAAAAATATTCTCGCTTCAATGAAAGCTGTCTCGATTTTAGATAATGTCGATTAATTCTGCAGCACTGCACATTTAGTATGATTTCACATTTATGTATTAGCCTTTCATCAACTCACAAACCACCGGCATTCCCTCATGAAACCCCATTTGGGAATCCCTGAACTAGAACAATAAAATGAACAGATCGATAGGAATTGACAGCCTTATCTATTTTTCTTTTTTCTTTTTCTTTTTTTTTTTTTTTTTTTTTTTACAGTAAAACTAAAAGTTGTGAAACTGGACAACTTTACAAAGAAAAGCTTAGTGATTCATTTTTGAATATTAAAATCCTTTTAACAAACAAGAGCACTGTTTATGTCATGTGGCTATACTTTTGAAACTGTGATTAGTAGATTGGCTCCATTTCCTTCCATTGACTCACACAGAAAATGCCTGTAAACTAAAGTTTGTCCATAATCATCCAAGTTGTTCCCTCAGGAATCCATAGGCCTACATCACACCATTTAATTCATAAAGTAGGCTTAGTTCATTGACAACAAACTCATGACAAATATGTAGGTAGCCCAGTGTAAGGTGAAACTGTTTATTTCATTAATTTAGTTCAGCGTGTCCCAATTGGTAAGTGGGGGGCGGGGTAGAGACTGCAGGTGGTTTTGGTAAAAAGCTAACAATTAAACAGCTTGTAAAATTGTTATCTTAAATGTGACTGCAGAAGTAATCATAATATAATTGTACTTCAGACAGGTTATAGCTGCGACTGAATAGTCTGTTGCGCTGCGTGTTTCAGAGTCAAGAGCAACACTGTCGTTCAGCTTACGGTGTTTTCAGCGTCTCCGAGCACCTCGGTTCGCACAATAAATGCTGCTTCTCACCTACTCCATCTCTGTATGTGCGGTGGTGCATTTTGGGAAGGCAAATATGCGCCAGGTTTACTTCATTTTACACGTTCGCATTTCGCACGATTTCCGACATAGAAGTTAGCTTTCACCAGTATTCGGCAAAATCTAAGCTCGAAGTTCTGAACGTTTGAAAGTGTAGAATTTTAGACATAAATATTAGCATTGTAACTTGCAACATCAAATAAGTATTAGGCTGTTAATTAGGCCTATCAAATATTCCTTTTATTTTAATTCACAGGACAGTTGTCATTTAAGACAACAGCAAGAGGCTCTTATGCTCGCAGCCCTATATATAAATAATATTTTAATAAAACCACTTAGCCTACTAAAAAAAAAGGTGGGTGGGCTCGATATTTCTCTTTCATGTCATCATGTGCCCGTTACAAACATTAAAAAACCATGAACATGTGAATGTGTGGTTTCCATTTTGAAAAATTCATTTAAAAATGTCAGGGTTCGGCTGACAAAAAAGTTAGGCAACCTCTGGTGTAGTTGAAGCTGAGGAGTGGAGGGTTACAAAAGAAGAGGCACTTTAGAGGTCTGCCTCGCTTAGACTGAGAGAGAAAGTCTGTCGATCGCCACCTGCAGGAGAAAGGAAGAATGACGAGGATGAGCTGTCCTGTGCCACAGCGAAAGCAGAGAGAAGCCAGAGATAAAAGCAAAATGAAAGAAAAGAAATGAAGCAATTGAATTTAAAAAAGGATAGAGCCGAGCCATGGTGAACTGAGTAGATAAAGCAAAAGCTTACAGCACCTGGTATTCCCAGGCGGTCTCCCATCCAAGTACTAACCAGGCCCGACCCTGCTTAGCTTCCGAGATCGGACGAGATCGGGCGTGCTCAGGGTGGTATGGCCGTAAGCGAGAGTTTCGGTCGATAGCGAGCTATTTAAAGGAAGCACAACGGTGCGGCAGCCCTACACGGCTCGGGCTGTAGCTGCAAGAGAAACAGCCAACGTTTTTTCGTGTCTTTTTAAACTTTTTTTTTTCTTTTTAAAATAAATACAGTTATTTATTTTTAAAAAAATATTCTCGCTTCAATGAAAGCTGTCTCGATTTTAGATAATGTCGATTAATTCTGCAGCACTGCACATTTAATATGATTTCATATTAATGTATTAGCCTTTCATCAACTCACAAACCACCGGCATTCCCTCATGAAACCCCATTTGGGAATCCCTGAACTAGAACAATAAAATGAACAGATCGATAGGAATTGACAGCCTTATCTATTTTTCTTTTTTCTTTTTCTTTTTTTTTTTTTTTTTTTTTTTACAGTAAAACTAAAAGTTGTGAAACTGGATAACTTTACAAAGAAAAGCTTAGTGATTCATTTTTGAATATTAAAATCCTTTTAACAAACAAGAGCACTGTTTATGTCATGTGGCTATACTTTTGAAACTGTGATTAGTAGATTGGCTCCATTTCCTTCCATTGACTCACACAGAAAATGCCTGTAAACTAAAGTTTGTCCATAATCATCCAAGTTCTTCTCTCAGGAATCCATAGGCCTACATCACACCATTTAATTCATAAAGTAGGCTTAGTTCATTGACAACAAACTCATGACAAATATGTAGGTAGCCCAGTGTAAGGTGAAACTGTTTATTTCATTAATTTAGTTCAGCGTGTCCCAATTGGGAAGTGGGGGGGCGGGGTAGAGACTGCAGGTGGTTTTGGTAAAAAGCTAACAATTAAACAGCTTGTAAAATTGTTATCTTAAATGTGACTGCAGAAGTAATCATAATATAATTGTACTTCAGACAGGTTATAGCTGCGACTGAATAGTCTGTTGCGCTGCGTGTTTCAGAGTATTGTACTTCAGACAGGTTATAACTGCGACTGAATAGTCTGTTGCGCTGCGTGTTTCAGAGTCAAGAGCAACACTGTCGTTCAGCTTACGGTGTTTTCAGCGTCTCCGAGCACCTCGGTTCGCACAATAAATGCTGCTTCTCACCTTACTCCATCTCTGTATGTGCGGTGGTGCATTTTGGGAAGGCAAATATGCGCCAGGTTTACTTCATTTTACACGTTCGCATTTCGCACGATTTCCGACATAGAAGTTAGCTTTCACCAGTATTCGGCAAAATCTAAGCTCGAAGTTCTGAACGTTTGAAAGTGTAGAATTTTAGACATAAATATTAGCATTGTAACTTGCAACATCAAATAAGTATTAGGCTGTTAATTAGGCCTATCAAATATTCCTTTTATTTTAATTCACAGGACAGTTGTCATTTACAACAACAGCAAGAGGCTCTTATGCTCGCAGCCCTATATATAAATAATATTTTAATAAAACCACTTAATTAGCCTACTAAAAAAAAAGGTGGGGGCTCGATATTTCTCTTTCATGTCATCATGTGCCCGTTACAAACATTAAAAAACCATGAACATGTGAATGTGTGGTTTCCATTTTGAAAAATTCATTTAAAAATGTCAGGGTTCGGCTGACAAAAAAGTTAGGCAACCTCTGGTGTAGTTGAAGCTGAGGAGTGGAGGGTTACAAAAGAAGAGGCACTTTAGAGGTCTGCCTCGCTTAGACTGAGAGAGAAAGTCTGTCGATCGCCCCCTGCAGGAGAAAGGAAGAATGACGAGGATGAGCTGTCCTGTGCCACAGCGAAAGCAGAGAGAGGCCAGAGATAAAAGCAAAATGAAAGAAAAGAAATGAAGCAATTGAATTTAAAAAAGGATAGAGCCGAGCCATGGTGAACTGAGTAGATAAAGCAAAAGCTTACAGCACCTGGTATTCCCAGGCGGTCTCCCATCCAAGTACTAACCAGGCCCGACCCTGCTTAGCTTCCGAGATCGGACGAGATCGGGCGTGCTCAGGGTGGTATGGCCGTAAGCGAGAGTTTCGGTCGATAGCGAGCTATTTAAAGGAAGCACAACGGTGCGGCAGCCCTACACGGCTCGGGCTGTAGCTGCAAGAGAAACAGCCAACGTTTTTTCGTGTCTTTTTAAACTTTTTTTTTTCTTTTTAAAATAAATACAGTTATTTATTTAAAAAAAATATTCTCGCTTCAATGAAAGCTGTCTCGATTTTAGATAATGTCGATTAATTCTGCAGCACTGCACATTTAGTATGATTTCACATTTATGTATTAGCCTTTCATCAACTCACAAACCACCGGCATTCCCTCATGAAACCCCATTTGGGAATCCCTGAACTAGAACAATAAAATGAACAGATCGATAGGAATTGACAGCCTTGTCTATTTTTCTGTTTTCTTTTTCTTTTTTTTTTTTTTTTTTTTTACAGTAAAACTAAAAGTTGTGAAACTGGACAACTTTACAAAGAAAAGCTTAGTGATTCATTTTTGAATATTAAAATCCTTTTAACAAACAAGAGCACTGTTTATGTCATGTGGCTATACTTTTGAAACTGTGATTAGTAGATTGGCTCCATTTCCTTCCATTGACTCACACAGAAAATGCCTGTAAACTAAAGTTTGTCCATAATCATCCAAGTTGTTCCCTCAGGAATCCATAGGCCTACATCACACCATTTAATTCATAAAGTAGGCTTAGTTCATTGACAACAAACTCATGACAAATATGTAGGTAGCCCAGTGTAAGGTGAAACTGTTTATTTCATTAATTTAGTTCAGCGTGTCCCAATTGGTAAGTGGGGGGCGGGGTAGAGACTGCAGGTGGTTTTGGTAAAAAGCTAACAATTAAACAGCTTGTAAAATTGTTATCTTAAATGTGACTGCAGAAGTAATCATAATATAATTGTACTTCAGACAGGTTATAGCTGCGACTGAATAGTCTGTTGCGCTGCGTGTTTCAGAGTCAAGAGCAACACTGTCGTTCAGCTTACGGTGTTTTCAGCGTCTCCGAGCACCTCGGTTCGCACAATAAATGCTGCTTCTCACCTACTCCATCTCTGTATGTGCGGTGGTGCATTTTGGGAAGGCAAATATGCGCCAGGTTTACTTCATTTTACACGTTCGCATTTCGCACGATTTCCGACATAGAAGTTAGCTTTCACCAGTATTCGGCAAAATCTAAGCTCGAAGTTCTGAACGTTTGAAAGTGTAGAATTTTAGACATAAATATTAGCATTGTAACTTGCAACATCAAATAAGTATTAGGCTGTTAATTAGGCCTATCAAATATTCCTTTTATTTTAATTCACAGGACAGTTGTCATTTAAGACAACAGCAAGAGGCTCTTATGCTCGCAGCCCTATATATAAATAATATTTTAATAAAACCACTTAGCCTACTAAAAAAAAAGGTGGGGGGCTCGATATTTCTCTTTCATGTCATCATGTGCCCGTTACAAACATTAAAAAACCATGAACATGTGAATGTGTGGTTTCCATTTTGAAAAATTCATTTAAAAATGTCAGGGTTCGGCTGACAAAAAAGTTAGGCAACCTCTGGTGTAGTTGAAGCTGAGGAGTGGAGGGTTACAAAAGAAGAGGCACTTTAGAGGTCTGCCTCGCTTAGACTGAGAGAGAAAGTCTGTCGATCGCCACCTGCAGGAGAAAGGAAGAATGACGAGGATGAGCTGTCCTGTGCCACAGCGAAAGCAGAGAGAAGCCAGAGATAAAAGCAAAATGAAAGAAAAGAAATGAAGCAATTGAATTTAAAAAAGGATAGAGCCGAGCCATGGTGAACTGAGTAGATAAAGCAAAAGCTTACAGCACCTGGTATTCCCAGGCGGTCTCCCATCCAAGTACTAACCAGGCCCGACCCTGCTTAGCTTCCGAGATCGGACGAGATCGGGCGTGCTCAGGGTGGTATGGCCGTAAGCGAGAGTTTCGGTCGATAGCGAGCTATTTAAAGGAAGCACAACGGTGCGGCAGCCCTACACGGCTCGGGCTGTAGCTGCAAGAGAAACAGCCAACGTTTTTTCGTGTCTTTTTAAACTTTTTTTTTTCTTTTTAAAATAAATACAGTTATTTATTTTTAAAAAAATATTCTCGCTTCAATGAAAGCTGTCTCGATTTTAGATAATGTCGATTAATTCTGCAGCACTGCACATTTAATATGATTTCATATTAATGTATTAGCCTTTCATCAACTCACAAACCACCGGCATTCCCTCATGAAACCCCATTTGGGAATCCCTGAACTAGAACAATAAAATGAACAGATCGATAGGAATTGACAGCCTTATCTATTTTTCTTTTTTCTTTTTCTTTTTTTTTTTTTTTTTTTTTTTTTACAGTAAAACTAAAAGTTGTGAAACTGGATAACTTTACAAAGAAAAGCTTAGTGATTCATTTTTGAATATTAAAATCCTTTTAACAAACAAGAGCACTGTTTATGTCATGTGGCTATACTTTTGAAACTGTGATTAGTAGATTGGCTCCATTTCCTTCCATTGACTCACACAGAAAATGCCTGTAAACTAAAGTTTGTCCATAATCATCCAAGTTCTTCTCTCAGGAATCCATAGGCCTACATCACACCATTTAATTCATAAAGTAGGCTTAGTTCATTGACAACAAACTCATGACAAATATGTAGGTAGCCCAGTGTAAGGTGAAACTGTTTATTTCATTAATTTAGTTCAGCGTGTCCCAATTGGGAAGTGGGGGGGCGGGGTAGAGACTGCAGGTGGTTTTGGTAAAAAGCTAACAATTAAACAGCTTGTAAAATTGTTATCTTAAATGTGACTGCAGAAGTAATCATAATATAATTGTACTTCAGACAGGTTATAGCTGCGACTGAATAGTCTGTTGCGCTGCGTGTTTCAGAGTATTGTACTTCAGACAGGTTATAACTGCGACTGAATAGTCTGTTGCGCTGCGTGTTTCAGAGTCAAGAGCAACACTGTCGTTCAGCTTACGGTGTTTTCAGCGTCTCCGAGCACCTCGGTTCGCACAATAAATGCTGCTTCTCACCTTACTCCATCTCTGTATGTGCGGTGGTGCATTTTGGGAAGGCAAATATGCGCCAGGTTTACTTCATTTTACACGTTCGCATTTCGCACGATTTCCGACATAGAAGTTAGCTTTCACCAGTATTCGGCAAAATCTAAGCTCGAAGTTCTGAACGTTTGAAAGTGTAGAATTTTAGACATAAATATTAGCATTGTAACTTGCAACATCAAATAAGTATTAGGCTGTTAATTAGGCCTATCAAATATTCCTTTTATTTTAATTCACAGGACAGTTGTCATTTACAACAACAGCAAGAGGCTCTTATGCTCGCAGCCCTATATATAAATAATATTTTAATAAAACCACTTAATTAGCCTACTAAAAAAAAAAGGTGGGGGGGCTCGATATTTCTCTTTCATGTCATCATGTGCCCGTTACAAACATTAAAAAACCATGAACATGTGAATGTGTGGTTTCCATTTTGAAAAATTCATTTAAAAATGTCAGGGTTCGGCTGACAAAAAAGTTAGGCAACCTCTGGTGTAGTTGAAGCTGAGGAGTGGAGGGTTACAAAAGAAGAGGCACTTTAGAGGTCTGCCTCGCTTAGACTGAGAGAGAAAGTCTGTCGATCGCCCCCTGCAGGAGAAAGGAAGAATGACGAGGATGAGCTGTCCTGTGCCACAGCGAAAGCAGAGAGAGGCCAGAGATAAAAGCAAAATGAAAGAAAAGAAATGAAGCAATTGAATTTAAAAAAGGATAGAGCCGAGCCATGGTGAACTGAGTAGATAAAGCAAAAGCTTACAGCACCTGGTATTCCCAGGCGGTCTCCCATCCAAGTACTAACCAGGCCCGACCCTGCTTAGCTTCCGAGATCGGACGAGATCGGGCGTGCTCAGGGTGGTATGGCCGTAAGCGAGAGTTTCGGTCGATAGCGAGCTATTTAAAGGAAGCACAACGGTGCGGCAGCCCTACACGGCTCGGGCTGTAGCTGCAAGAGAAACAGCCAACGTTTTTTCGTGTCTTTTTAAACTTTTTTTTTCTTTTTAAAATAAATACAGTTATTTATTTTTAAAAAAATATTCTCGCTTCAATGAAAGCTGTCTCGATTTTAGATAATGTCGATTAATTCTGCAGCACTGCACATTTAGTATGATTTCACATTTATGTATTAGCCTTTCATCAACTCACAAACCACCGGCATTCCCTCATGAAACCCCATTTGGGAATCCCTGAACTAGAACAATAAAATGAACAGATCGATAGGAATTGACAGCCTTATCTATTTTTCTTTTTTCTTTTTCTTTTTTTTTTTTTTTTTTTTTTTACAGTAAAACTAAAAGTTGTGAAACTGGATAACTTTACAAAGAAAAGCTTAGTGATTCATTTTTGAATATTAAAATCCTTTTAACAAACAAGAGCACTGTTTATGTCATGTGGCTATACTTTTGAAACTGTGATTAGTAGATTGGCTCCATTTCCTTCCATTGACTCACACAGAAAATGCCTGTAAACTAAAGTTTGTCCATAATCATCCAAGTTGTTCCCTCAGGAATCCATAGGCCTACATCACACCATTTAATTCATAAAGTAGGCTTAGTTCATTGACAACAAACTCATGACAAATATGTAGGTAGCCCAGTGTAAGGTGAAACTGTTTATTTCATTAATTTAGTTCAGCGTGTCCCAATTGGGAAGTGGGGGGCGGGGTAGAGACTGCAGGTGGTTTTGGTAAAAAGCTAACAATTAAACAGCTTGTAAAATTGTTATCTTAAATGTGACTGCAGAAGTAATCATAATATAATTGTACTTCAGACAGGTTATAGCTGCGACTGAATAGTCTGTTGCGCTGCGTGTTTCAGAGTATTGTACTTCAGACAGGTTATAGCTGCGACTGAATAGTCTGTTGCGCTGCGTGTTTCAGAGTCAAGAGCAACACTGTCGTTCAGCTTACGGTGTTTTCAGCGTCTCCGAGCACCTCGGTTCGCACAATAAATGCTGCTTCTCACCTACTCCATCTCTGTATGTGCGGTGGTGCATTTTGGGAAGGCAAATATGCGCCAGGTTTACTTCATTTTACACGTTCGCATTTCGCACGATTTCCGACATAGAAGTTAGCTTTCACCAGTATTCGGCAAAATCTAAGCTCGAAGTTCTGAACGTTTGAAAGTGTAGAATTTTAGACATAAATATTAGCATTGTAACTTGCAACATCAAATAAGTATTAGGCTGTTAATTAGGCCTATCAAATATTCCTTTTATTTTAATTCACAGGACAGTTGTCATTTACAACAACAGCAAGAGGCTCTTATGCTCGCAGACCTATATATAAATAATATTTTAATAAAACCACTTAATTAGCCTACTAAAAAAAAAGGTGGGGGGGCTCGATATTTCTCTTTCATGTCATCATGTGCCCGTTACAAACATTAAAAAACCATGAACATGTGAATGTGTGGTTTCCATTTTGAAAAATTCATTTAAAAATGTCAGGGTTCGGCTGACAAAAAAGTTAGGCAACCTCTGGTGTAGTTGAAGCTGAGGAGTGGAGGGTTACAAAAGAAGAGGCACTTTAGAGGTCTGCCTCGCTTAGACTGAGAGAGAAAGTCTGTCGATCGCCCCCTGCAGGAGAAAGGAAGAATGACGAGGATGAGCTGTCCTGTGCCACAGCGAAAGCAGAGAGAAGCCAGAGATAAAAGCAAAATGAAAGAAAAGAAATGAAGCAATTGAATTTAAAAAAGGATAGAGCCGAGCCATGGTGAACTGAGTAGATAAAGCAAAAGCTTACAGCACCTGGTATTCCCAGGCGAATTCTCCTCCAAGTACCTAAGCGATCGTCAGCCGTCCAATGGTTGAGCGATGCTGAGCAGCGATCAGCCAATGGTTGAGCAATGCTGAGCGGAGCTCAGCGCTCAACAGACCAATCATTGAGCGAGGATCGGAGAACGTCATCTAGCTGTCTAGCTGTGTGAGCGGTTATTATACTCTGAGGTAAGTTACGTTTGGTATAATTATGTGCTAAGTAATGAATGAAACTCGATATATTTTTTTGATAATTTGCCTGATATTCAAGATTTTACATGATAATGTCGCAGTAGCGCACTGCGGTCAAGTGGGCCGCGCGTCGAAAATACACGGTCAAGCCAGCCGCACTTTTTTTTTAGGTCGCTCGTCTATTCCTGCACTTACGGTATGGGTGCTGGAAACGGTCTAAATGCATTTAAAGACGGCAGTTTCCTTTATACTCTTGCAGTTAACCGTAAAAAGGACAAGAACGTAAAGAGACATCAGATAAGTTATATATTGCTTTTTTCCCCATCTTATTATGTCTCTATATGTGCTATACATCATATGTTAATGTTAATATTAATGGTAATTATTATGAATCATTTATTAATTTGATTTTTTTAATTATTTTTTTTATTATTGATTTTAATGTTTTATAAATATTATACATTAATTATTATACATTATGCATATTAATTAATGCTAATATGAGTTTTATACATAATTTATTAATTTTATTACTTTTTTTGTTGTAATGTTTAATATTCGTTTATTGTTCTACATTATTAATGTTAACATTAATCTTAATAGTAATGTTAATTAATATTGATCATTAATTTTACTATTAAATTAAAATTTTTGATTTTAGTGTTTTTATATATACAATAATTATTTAAACATTATTTATTAATTTTAATGTTAATTATCATACATGCTTAATGTAAATTGTTTTATTTTTATATATAAAACATATACACATCAAAAATAAAAATTGTAAAAAGTACCTTCATAGGTTAGCTCATTCTGTCAACTGATATTTATTAAGTGTTACTCTGGCTATTACTGTACTCATTTTTGTATCATTTTACTGTACAGTATGGGAGAAAATTAAAGTCAAACTCACCTATAATATCAAAGTGCATTCAAGCACTTGCACTGTAGCCCATATTCAAACCCTCATAAAAATCTTTTCTTTATAGGTTAGCTCATTCTGTCAACTGATAGTTATTCAGGGTCACACTGGCTATTACTGTACCAATTTTCATTTCATTTTACTGTACAGTTTGCGAGAAAATTAAAGTCAAACTCACCCACAATATCCATTTTCAAACACTCATAAAAACTTTTTCTTTACATATTTGCTCATTCTGTCAACTGATATTTATTAAGTGTTACTCTGGCTATTACTGTACTCATTTTTGTATCATTTTACTGTACAGTATGGGAGAAAATTAAAGTCAAACTCACCTATAATATCAAAGTGCATTTTAGCACTTGCACTGTAGCCCATATTCAAACACTCATAAAAAATATTTTCTTTATAGGTTAGCTAATTCTGTCAACTGATATTTATTCAGGGTCACCCTGGATATTACTGTGCTCATTTTCATATATTTTTACTGTACAGTTTAGGCAAAAATTAAAGTCAAACTCACCTATAATATCAAAGTGCATTCAAGCACTTGCACCGTGGCCCATTTTCCAACACTCATGAAAATCTTTCCTTTAAAGGTTTGCTCATTCTGTCAACTGATATTTATTAAGGGTTACTCTAGCTATTACTGTACTCATATTCGTATCATTTTACTGTACAGTTTGGGAGAAAATTAAAGTCAAACTCACCTATAATATCAAAGTGCATCCAAGCACTTGCACTGTAGCCTATATTCAAACACTCATAAAAATATTTTCTTTATAGGTTAGCTAATTCCTTCAATTGATTGTTATTCAGGGTCACCCTAGATATTACTGTACTCATTGTTGTATCATTTTACTGTACAGTATGGGAGAAACTTAAAGGCAAACTCACCTCCAATATCAAAGTGCATTCTAGCACATATGGCCCAAATTCGAACACTAATAGGTTTGCTCATTCTGGCATATCATTTTACTGTAGAGTTTGGGAGAAAATTAAAGGCAAACTCACCTTCAAACATCAAAAGTCATTCTAGCACTTACATCATGTCTTATTTTCAAACACTCATAAAAATCTTTTCTTGATAGGTTTGCTCATTTTGTCAACTGATATTTATTCAGGGTCAACCTGACTATTACTGTACTTATTATCATATATTTTTACTGTACAGTTTGGGAGAAAACTAAAGGTGAATTTACCCTAAACATCAAAGTGCCAACGTATCCCATCAGATGGTTGATGTGCCAATTCATCAAGGGAGTCGCCCATGAGCTGAAGGCTATTCTGCAGTCACACAGGGCCCCAAACCCATCTTGGAGATGTCTGTCATGACCACTTTCCTTCTGGAAACAGAGCCCAGCATTATCCTGTTCTAATAAAAATGGGACGATTTCAAGGGGACCAAGAACACAGTGGTGGCGAACTCTAAGAAGGTGCAGGCCTGTGTGCCACTCACGAGGTGGAACACGTCTTTCAACCAGTGCTGTAGTGGTTGCAAATGGCCTTGCCGCTTCTGAAATCTATTAAGGGGAAGAATAGATCCCAACTTGAAAAAGGCTGCCATGCTCCCGATTTTCTGTTCTGTTGCAAAAAAGAGAGGGCCGCATCTACACACTTCATAAAGTTATGCGGAGCTCTAGAGAGTATGAATGGAAGGAATTTAGGAATTCGTATACCACTCCCTCAAAGGCAAATCTCAAGAATGGCCTTTTGTGGGGGGCTTTCTAGATATGAAAGTCAGAGTCTTTCAGATTGACCAATATAAATTAATCTCAGGAGGATCCGGTTCAGACGTCACAGATCAAGAATGGGCCTGAGACCGCCATCATTCTTTGGAACAAGGAAGTAGCAGCTGTAAAAGCCTGACTCTCTGCATTCTGAGGGAACTATCTCCACATCACCTTTTTCTAGCAGAGACTGCACTTTGGCTTGGAGGACATGAGACCTGTTGCCGGAGACTGAGGAGTAAATCATGCCCAAGAAGCGTGGTGGTCTGCGAGCGAAATGGAGCTAGTAGACTCGTTCTGTTATTTCTGATATCCAGCTCGACAGCATGGGGATGGCCTGCCATGCCCGGAGTTGAGTGGCGAATTATTAAAGTGCTACTGGCTGTGTTTCGCACTGAAGCAAGTAAGAGGCACCTGTCACAGCATTGAGAGGAGGGGAATGCTATTTTCATGAGAATGCCAAAATTTTGCTTGATGTGTTACAGGCTGCATCTCATGCTGGAGTGGGAGAGCGTTGAGAGGAGGAGGAATGTTCTTTTCAATGACATTTGTCTTTTTGATGAACACAATCAGAGTTATATTAAAGGGTTAGTTCACCCAAAAATCACATTTGTTTCATGTCAAATTATGATATTTATGCAAAATCCAAGAGGTTTTTTCATCCTCCATTGAAAGCAACAAAGTTGCAACAGTCAAGGTCCAGAGTAGTAGTAATCTATTACTATTAAGTAGTAATAGCATCAATAAAATTGTCAACATGACTACAGTGTCACATGTCTGCTGTGTTGTGTTTCTTAGTTTGAACAGTCTGTTAATTATGTAATTAGTTTCCTCCAGTGTTCATTTACTCCCTTATTAGTTCCTTTGTTTGACTTCACCACCAGTCCCACTCCAGTGCCAGAGGCCAGCCAACCACCACCAACGATGAACGATGTGACGGAGATGCTGTTTGAGCCCACCGCAGACAGTGGAGACCGGCCACCATGAGAGACAAGCCCATACCAATGATAAGGACAGAGTGTTTTGTAGCTCAGACCACCTACAGAGTCTTACCAGGTGTGCAAGCTGGCAACACCATTCATCACTGAGTTAGTGATTGTGGAGTTTGAGGGCTGGGAAAAAAACTCTGCCCACAACACCACTGCTGTGGAAATGTGTATGTAAAACTCTGGCAAATATTTTGATGAACTGAAGGATTTGTTGAAGTGATCTTGATAGACTTTTTTGGAGAGGTGATTCTACCCTGTATTTCCAATGGGGCGCTATTCTGCCTCCCACCTGCGACTCCACCCTTGGGCCTCTTCCTGTCTGGTCTCTGGTGTACCATCTGTATCTCCAGCACCTGTATCTGTAGTGTCCCTTGTATTTCCTGAATTCCCACCCAGCCTCCCTCTCACACCTCTTCATTCAGCCAGTTCCTCAGCCCCACCATCACCTTCTACATCCTCCACATGCCAGCAAGAGATGCCAAGTGTCTTCAGGCCAACAGCTCCTTCTCACACAGAAGATCCCCTGTTTCCACCTCCAGCCTCTGTGCCCACTGCTCCACTTCGGCCCTTCGACACTTCAGATCCACCATCGGCCATATAGCTTATCTGGGTTCCCTCATCCCTCAGGCTCCCCCTTGGTCAAGCATTGACCTGCCTACACCTACAGCTCCATCTGGCTCTACCTTCCCCCCAGCTCTGCCTCCATCCTCAGTCCCACCGACTCAGTCTCTGTCCTCAGGATTCCCAGCTCCACCTCGGTCACCGGGACCATCGGCTGCACGTGAGCTCATCAGCTCCATCTGGGTCTCCATCTTCGGTTGCATCTCTGTTGGTTGTCCTCAGGGTGTTGTCTGCCACCAAGTCGACTGGGTGCTGCAAGAGTTAGAATGCACTTATATAGTGGAGTTTTGCCTTTAATTTGATTAAAAAATGTACAGTAAAATGACATGAAAATAATTACAGTAATAGCCATTGCCATTCTGAGCAAATACCTATTGACAGAATGAGAAAACCTCTAAAGAAAAGATTTTTATGAGTGTTTGAAATCGGGACATTATATGTGCTAGAATGAACTTTGATGTTTGGGGGTGTGTTTAACTTTAAATTTTTCCCAAACTGTACAGTAAATTGATAAGACAATGAGTACAGTAATAGTCAGGTTAACCCTTGTAGTGAACAGCACATTCTAGGGCCCAGTTTATGGCCGGGCCCCTCTCTATCTGTAACAGTGGACAAAGGTTTGCTACATTTTTATTGGATCTTGGTGGCCTAACACATACAAACTGTCCAACGCCATCAGATAAAGATGTAAGGACAACATCCAGACCTCTCTTAGAGGGCAAGAAGAAGACCTCTTGTACCAAGCCTGGGAAGGACAGGACTTCTCATTGGTCCATAGGCAGTTTCAGCCCTTCACCCATCTAGAGACTACTTCCTAAGGTTGGCCACAGACCTGCCATAAAAATTCCTCGGGACCTTAGCAGTAATGGGTGAAACAAAGAGAGATCACAAAGATCCATCCAAATCCATTCAAAACTATGTTTGAAAACCTTAGAACTGATGCAAACTACACATCCATTTCACGGAAATAAGTATTCTCAGTGACAGCTATTTGCCAAATGTATTCTGGTGGTGGTTTGGAAAGTGAGAAATGCATTGGTAAACTTTAAAGACATTGTAAAGACTTCCAACTTTGTGCTTTATGCAAATGAGTTCCACAGGAGAAAGAAGGGTGGGCCACACTCTGTGTGTCCCCCCTGATGCCAACAGCCAATCACAGCACTCGAATGAAGAAGCGCCAAAATGCAATCTCCTCCTCATCAGAAAGGGACAAAGGGTACCCTCTCAACAGACACTCCCATCGGGTGAGACACAACAGATATGCCGTTCTGAGTCTGTCCTGCACGGAGACAGACATTAACAGACACAACACCGTTCTGAGCCTCTGGTCCATCCAGAAGAGACAACAACAGATCCTGTGATCTGAGTCAACAGCTTGTGAGGCAGCAACAGAGACGACCACATTCTAAGCCTCCAGCTTGTGAGGAAAGAAACATTGACAAACACTACATTCAGAGTTTCCGTCCATCGAGTAACGACATCTGCAACAAGGTTAAGCTCAGGAGAGCAAACCTTCACTACAAGGTATCTTCATCTGTGTGTTCCATATTGTTAAGGACCTTCTGCACCTACACCAGGGCCTCCTCTGCATGTTCCAGATTTTAGGACCCTTTGGTGCTTCAGGAGATCAGCATCCCACAGAGCTTCGTGTTCAAGACTGTTGAAACAGATTCTGGCTCCTCTCCCCACTGCATCGTCCCCCAGCACAACCAGTGGAGGACGTCAACGTCGTCGGACTCAACCAAGTGGCATGTAAATATCACTTAACCAAACCTCTTTCCAGAGACCTTGGCATTGTTGTATATTATCAGTATATAATTTCCTAATTTCCATTAGATGTAATATAGCTGATGTTAGTTAATAACAAATAATCTTTCGTTTATTTGTTTGGTGCATAATAAGGTTCTCCACCTTATTATTTTCAGAAAAACACTTTATCTTTCCATAAGATAATGTAACTCTTCCATAGCCACACCCAACTTAATCCCTTGTATTCTATGTATCTTATGCACTTTATTCCTTTATCATTCATAGTATTCATTTAGTTGTTGTGTTAGTTATTCTTGTTTATCTTTTTGTTAATAAAATTTATTTTATTACACTTGTGTCTTCCTTGTGCTGATAATACAGAAAAGGTTCTACAAGTTAGCAATATCACCAATCTTTCAGATAAATCAGCTGACCACTTTACATTAATTCTAAATGTATGAAAGCCCCTGCTGGGAGTGTTCTCATACTGCCAAGGTAAAACACCTTGACTGGTGCCCTGAACTAGGTAAAAAGAGGAAGTGGCCATCTGATGTACTCATAATCACCCCTTAAGTGACGTGTGGTCCTAAAATCACAACGTCAGCGGTGACGTGAATACCAATCCCTACTTTACTTTGTGTCCTTTGATGGACGAAGTAAAAATCACTAAACCCTGAATAAAAATCAATTGAAGGAATGAGCTAACCTATAAATAAAATATTTTTATGAGTGTTTGAAAATGGACCACGGTGCAAGTGCTAAAATGCACTTTGATAGTGGAGGTGAGTTTAACTTTAATTTTCTCCCAACCTGTACAGTAAAATGATATGAAAATGAGTACAGTAATAGCCAGTGTAACTCTGAATAAATATCAGTTGACAGAATGAGCTAACCTATAAAGAAAAGATTTTTATTAGTGTTTGAAAATGGACCAAGGTGCAAGTGCTAAAATGCATTTTGATAGTGGAGGTGAGTTTGACTTTAATTTTCTCCCAAACTGTACAGTAAAATGGTATGAAAATAAGTACAGTAATAGCCAGTGTGACCCTGAATAAAGATCAGTTGACAGAATGAGCTAACCTATAAAGAAAAGATTTTTATTAGTGTTTGAAAATTGACCAAGGTGCAAGTGCTAAAATGCATTTTGATATTGTGGGCGAGTTTGACTTTAATTTTCTCCCAAACTGTACAGTAAAATGGTATGAAAATAAGTACGGTAATAGCCAGCGTGTCCCTGAATAAATATCAGTTGACAGAATGAGCTTACCTATAAAAAAAATATTTTTATGAGGGTTTGAAAATGGACCAAGGTGGAAGTGATAAAATGCACTTTGATATTGTGGGTGAGTTTAACATTAATTTTCTCCCAAACTGTAAAGTAAAATGGTATGAAAATAAATACAGTAATAGCCAGTGTGACCCTGAATAAATATCAGTTGACAGAATGAGCTAACCTATAAAGACAAGATTTTTATGAGGGTTTGAATATGGGCTACAGTGCAAGTGCTTGAATGCACTTTGATATTATAGGTGAGTTTGACTTTAATTTTCTCCCAAACTGTACAGTAAAATGGTATGAAAATGAGTACAGTAATAGCCAGGGTGACCCTGAATAAATATCAGTTGACAGAATGAGCTAACCTATAAAGAAAAGATTTTTATGAGGGTTTGAAAATGGGCCACAGTGGAAGTGCTAAAATGCACTTTGATAGTGGAGGTGATTGACTTTAATTTTCTCCCAAACTGTACAGTAAAATGGTATGAAAATAAGTACAGTAATAGCCAGGGTGACCCTGAATAAATATCAGTTGACAGAATGAGCTAACCTATAAAGACAAGATTTTTATGAGGGTTTGAATATGGGCTACAGTGCAAGTGCTTGAATGCACTTTGATATTATAGGTGAGTTTGACTTTAATTTTCTCCCATACTGTACAGTAAAATGATACAAAAATGAGTACAGTAATAGCCAGAGTAACACTTAATAAATATCAGTTGACAGAATGAGCAAATATGTAAAGAAAAAGTTTTTATGAGTGTTTGAAAATGGATATTGTGGGTGAGTTTGACTTTAATTTTCTCGCAAACTGTACAGTAAAATGAAATGAAAATTGGTACAGTAATAGCCAGTGTGACCCTGAATAACTATCAGTTGACAGAATGAGCTAACCTATAAAGAAAAGATTTTTATGAGGGTTTGAATATGGGCTACAGTGCAAGTGCTTGAATGCACTTTGATATTATAGGTGAGTTTGACTTTAATTTTCTCCCATACTGTACAGTAAAATGATACAAAAATGAGTACAGTAATAGCCAGAGTAACACTTAATAAATATCAGTTGACAGAATGAGCTAACCTATGAAGGTACTTTTTACAATTTTTATTTTTGATGTGTATATGTTTTATATATAAAAATAAAACAATTTACATTAAGCATGTATGATAATTAACATTAAAATTAATAAATAATGTTTAAATAATTATTGTATATATAAAAACACTAAAATCAAAAATTTTAATTTAATAGTAAAATTAATGATCAATATTAATTAACATTACTATTAAGATTAATGTTAACATTAATAATGTAGAACAATAAACGAATATTAAACATTACAACAAAAAAAGTAATAAAATTAATAAATTATGTATAAAACTCATATTAGCATTAATTAATATGCATAATGTATAATAATTAATGTATAATATTTATAAAACATTAAAATCAATAATAAAAAAAATAATTAAAAAAATCAAATTAATAAATGATTCATAATAATTACCATTAATATTAACATTAACATATGATGTATAGCACATATAGAGACATAATAAGATGGGGAAAAAAGCAATATATAACTTATCTGATGTCTCTTTACGTTCTTGTCCTTTTTACGGTTAACTGCAAGAGTATAAAGGAAACTGCCGTCTTTAAATGCATTTAGACCGTTTCCAGCACCCATACCGTAAGTGCAAGAATAGACGAGCGACCTAAAAAAAAGTGCGGCTGGCTTGACCGTGTATTTTCGACGCGCGGCCCACTTGACCGCAGTGTCAGAGCCGTACTGACAAGCACCGCTTGTTTTACGTTAAAATAGCTAGGTTTGATCTCTGAAATGCGTTTAAAATGCGACCAGACTATTGATTTTACATGTTGAGACCTTGAAGAATGTACTACTATTGTGTGGACTCGAAATGTAAAGATTAAATATGCTTTAGATGCGTTATCAACCGCGATTTGCATGCTAAATGCATTGAAAATGAATTAATGAGCTGTAATGACCTGACGATCGCTGGAAATTCTTCAAAAACTTGATCAGAAACTAATATCTATCTGTTTATCTATCTATCTAGTGTTCACAAATCAAAAAAGTGATGTTAATGACCCAGGGACTGTTAAACTGACCCAGACTGCACTGTAAAAGTGTTCACAAATCAGAAAAGTGATGTTATTGACCCAGGGACGTGTAAACTGACCCAAACTGCACTGTAAAAGTGTTCACAAATCAGAAAAGTGATGTTAATGACCCAGGGACGTGTAAACTGACCCAGACTGCACTGTATAAGTGTTCACAAATCAAAAAAGTGATGTTAATGACCCAGAGACGTGTAAACTGACCCAGACTGCACTGTAAAAGTGTTCACAAATCAAAAAAAAGCGATGTTAATGACCCATGGACTGTTAAACTGACCAAAATGCACTGTAAAAGTGTTCACAAACCAGAAAAGTGATGTTAATGACCCATGGACTGTTAAACTGTCCCATACTGCACTGTAAAAGTGTTCACAAATCAGAAAAGTGATGTTAATGACCCAGGGATGGGTAAACTGACCCAAACTGCACTGTAATAGTGTTCACAAATCAGAAAAGTGATGTTAATGACCCATGGAGGGATAAACTGACCCAGACTGCACTGTAAAAGTGTTCACAAATCAGAAAAGTGATGTTAATGACCCATGGACTGTTAAACTGACCAAAATGCACTGTAAACGTTTACACAAATCAGCTTTCACAAATCATCTTTACTCCGGTTTACAACAGTGTGGAGTTGAAATTCGATGTGTAAATATGCTTTAGAAGTGTAAACATGTAAACCGCTATTTGCATGCTAAAAACAAAGTGATGAATGAATGGGCTAAAATGTATTTAAGCCCTCATCTGCTTTTAGTTTTACTTATTTATTCATGTTTTACTTTACCAGATGAAACATGGAGAAGCCTAGACATCGGTGCAACGTGTGCGACAAGACTTTCAGTGAAAAGTCCAACCTGACGAGACATCTGAAGATCCATGCTGTTGCCAGGGAGACCTTTGACTGTGATGTCTGCAGGAAGAGCTTGACCACTAAGTCATCGCTGGTCAGCCATCAACAGCAACACCAGTACCCCAACATAATTTTGTACCGGCAAGGAGAGGCCAGGCTGCAGTGTACAGAGGCAGCAAAGTCTGTGGCAGAGGCCCCCAGCACCATTGTTGACCCTATGGCTGGATCCCAAGACAGCAGAGGCGGCTGCCAAGAGGTCTGGGGGTGAGCTTTGGAAAGGTCAGCTGGTCATCGTGTTCGGGAAGTACGCCGGTCAGACCTTCAGGTGGCTTCTAGAAAACGATGTCGGCTGGCTGGTGTGGTTGCTGTTCCAGTACTGCCAGCAGGGAGAGCAGAACGAGCTGCTGAAGTGGCAGAAGGAGCGACTGCTCGAGTACGCCAGAGAGTTCCCTCCAGTCACATGGCACCTTGACAGGAGGTTGAAAGTAAGATAAACTCAGTTACCTTTTAGACCTGAGTAATTGATGTTAAGCAGTAACCAGTATTAGTAAAGTATTATTTTATGAGATTATTCTATGGTTGTGCTTTATTTTCTGCAGAAAGCTCAGACCGTCCCCGACCTCTCTCAGGACCCCAACTACGCCAGCGATGCCGAGTTGTTGGCTGCTGCAGGTATAGTAGTATTATGCTGAAATTAACATGAAATGACTTTGTAGTATGCTGTGGAGCTGCTAGAACTTGTGTTTGTGCCACGTGAAATTCATCAGAATGTGGGTCATTCTACAGAAACGTCCACTTTTGGTATGACAAAATGTCTTAAAATGTATTTCTTTTTCTAACATTTAAACTTAGACCGCATTATTATATTACACTTTGACTTCATGAATACACATAAATGACAGCTTAATGATTTTTTATTTTTTTTGTACATTTATTTAAAGTCTGCATGTCCCCTTTTTTGTCACTGGTGTTACCTTACTTCTCTGGCATTTTAAAAACATTTTTATGAAATATTATTTCTCAGTTTTTTCAGTACATGCAGTCAGAGTTACAGAATGAGGAGATTATGTGTTATTTATTTTAATCAGGTTAGTTAAAAGTGTGATTGAATGATGATAATTCAATTGCGCAACCATGTATTTGCTATAACAATGAAAATATTTGAAAAACAGTTATAATGCTTTACATCTTAATCCTTGAGTGTAGCAGAATTCAGTGGATGTAAAATTATTATCATGTCACATATGACACATTTTATTTAATGTGACAGACAAAAAACAGTAACACCAGTGACGTATACATAGGACCAAAGATCCTTAATTTTTCAACTATAATTAAGTAGACTGGACTAAATTTTTACATTTGGTGTACAATCAAAAACTTATCATTGACACTTAGTGAAAGCAATCAAAAAAAGATCATGAACAACATTTTAAAACTGTCTGTAAAATATGCTGTCTGTAAAGTCGCTGCACTGAATTTAGCTATATACCCTTAATTTAGCCATATCTGCCCAAAGGAGGATTAACAATGAGAAAGAAAAGTTATAATCATGTAATCTTAGTGCTATTTTATGCAAAAGAACTAAATGAATAGCTTTAAATAAAGTTTATCTATAAATGGGTAACACCAGTGACGGTAACACCGGTGACAATTTCATAAAAAGGTAACACCAGTGACAGTAACACCAGTGACATTGTTCATGAAAAATGCATTTTATAAAATGGCTGCTGCAAGGTATCAAACCACATGTTGTCAATCATGATATATTCACTAAATCAAGTAATTTAATCCATTTGTATTCTAGTTTTTTTTTAAATGTCTAAAATATGACCTAACAAAATGTAGGTCATTGCCCATTTTTCTTTCAAAATAAGAGATTTTTGTTAAAGGTAACCACTACTTTCATTCAATATTTTCTAAGATTTATTTGGCATTTGTTTTGTTTCTTTATGTCATTTACATTTATATATTTGATAGTTATGCATACATTATTGTATTTTAAATGGTAGAAAAACCTGTTTCTGATCTCAAAATAAAGCACTTTCCCTCTGTACATGACTGTGGGGACGAGCACTTCTGTGGTGTTTGGAATTTTTATAATTAATTAAAAAACAAATATTGCCACATTGATGGCTTAAGAAGGTTTAATTGTTCAAATAAAATATTGTTTCATATTAAAATATAAAAAAAAAATATAAAAGTGTTTTTCAAGTGTAATATTTCTGTAAAGTCTAGGGACAGAAAAGGACGTTTCTGTAGAATGACCCATGTATCGAGCAATGCCGTTGATACATTTTTGTGGTGTTCTCCTCTTCAGAGAGTGTCCTGGACAGGTCCGAGGCGTCGGTCAGCACGCAGCTGACCACCTGGGGAGACCTCGCCAGCTCTGTGTGCCAGGATGACAGGCCCGGACCCTCGTCCCTCCGAGAGACCTCGGAACCCGGTGGCGTCGTGCTGGAGGGCTGGCAGAAGTTCTGGGAGCAGCCGCCTGAATCCGCCCAAGCCCTTGGTATAGCCCCCGCGAACATCAAGTGGCTGAAGACCAACGAGACCTATGGGCTGTTCGAGAGGGCGTCCAAGTACAAGAATGTCAGGGGAGAGATGGCAGAGAGGAAGCTCTTTAAGGAGAAGATGGAGTTCCACCCGCCCCCACCTCCTATGGCCGTCAAGGGAGCTGTGCTCACCACCCCTGCCTTCTTCTGGCGCCCGGTCGGCGTGATGAAGGCATTGATCCGCTGCCCCAACACCAACTGCCCCGCACCGCCAGATTACTACCTGGAGAAGAGAGGGTACGGCAGCTACGCCAGGCAAGTGTGCGGCTTGAACTCTCATTATACCCTGCTGACCGAGAGGTTGATGTGCAAACACTGTCTCAAGCTGAGGGAGGAGCCAAGCCAGGCGCATGCGGACGAGGAGGATGGTGCCAACCGTGCCCAGCAGCAGTACACCTGGCTGGCGTACAGTCCGAAAATTCTGATGAACCTCGCCCCGGCCGTCAGAAGCATGTTCCCTGCCATAATCTGCGGCAAGCGTGCTGTGGACAGGAGTGTGGTCACCCTGTTGAGCGACCGACTCAACGCTGTCTCAATGAGCAAGGTGCAGAGGCTGCTGCAGCAGGGCCACGATGAGTGGTACGTTGAGCGTCGGGACCTGTACCAGACTCTCCTGTACGATGCCCACACATTGGCAGCTGGATCGTCTTCGTCTCAGCGAGGCATCCTGTCGTTTGCCAGAGCAGCCGGCACTTACACCCCTCCCATCGCCCCGTCTCCCCTTCCTTCTGCTCGGGTCCTGAGGCATGCGCACCTGATCCTGGAGATGGAGAAGATGTCCGTGTACAGGGACCAGATCCTCAGTACGACCGGGGAAATCTTGTGTATCGACGGCACGAGGAAGGTATGTACAGCATAAAGTACTTGTGATCATATGGAACAGACTGACTGTTGATAAACACCACGCAATGAATGTTCTGCTTTGTTTTTATAGATTCTCAAGAAGATCTACGGCGACGGCCAGGGCACCATGCAGTACGTCACCAGCGTGCTGAATGAGTGGGGTCAGTTCTTGACCACAGTGGTGGTGGCGTCCGAGTCCGAGGGGTGCTACACACGCATGGCCAGAGGTCTGGTCACCCGCTTTCGCCGTGCCAACGCTCCTGCTCCGAAGGTGGTGTATGCGGACAACAACTGCTGTCGGTGAGTTCAATAGCAGTTGAAACCTATGATGAAATGGATAATCCAACATGTAACACACCTACACAAAATGTCATAATATCATTTTCAGTGACAGCGGTTCGTCGTTCTTGGAGAATCTGTTTGGTGACTGGGTGAAGAGGGGTACCGTGATCAGGCTGGACATCCGCCACTGGCTGCACCGCTGGGACGCCGTCGTGATCAAGCAGAGCCACGCCAAGTACGGGGCTTTCATGAGTGCCATGGCGGGTGCCGTGCTCGCCTACAACAAGGCGGACATCATGCTCCTGGTCCAGGCGGTCAGGAACGGTAACCCAGAGCTCTACGGTAGGTTCTCTGATGAGGAGATGATGACCTTCCTCAAGCCTCATCAGATCAGATCGTATGTAAGGCGTATTACCCGTGGGGTTGTGGTAAGTGTGGCTTTCATATTCAGGTATCGGTCAGATCCAGCTTTGAAAATAAATGTATGTGTTAAATGTGTGAATGTGTTTAATGTGATTAAACACTCGTCACTGAGAATATATCCTATGTGTTACAGGAGACTGCTTTGGTGATAGAGTCCATCCTTGCTGAGTTCCGGGGACCAGCAGGCCTTGACATCGATGGCATTCACCTGTTCAAGTCACCAGAGGCAGTTGACGCTCACTGGGCAGTTGCCAGCAAGCACCTCAGTTGCATGCAGGTGGGTTAATGTCATTGCGGTCATCGTGTGTCAAAACCATTCAAACTTGTATATGGCAACATTTCAAAAGGACACCAGAATAAATAAGGACCTTGCAATATGTTGTGTGTTACAAGATCCCCCTGGCATACCGCTGTATTTGTCTGTGAAGGTGGTGGTGATGAACGGCGTCCCACTGAACAAGCTCAAGTGCCGGCCAGGCAGCAACTCTCTGGAGGGGTTGCACGCCCACCTGTTCAACGCCGTCCCTTCACAGCGATGTGGGATTATGCCATTCCAAGTGAGTGATTAAAACATAATATATATATAAAGCTTTATTGCAGACACATATTCATATAGCACATCATACAGTATAATTTAAAAAGAAAAGTGTCAATGATGGTTTCAATTATACATTTTATTTCACAGCTCCAGTCATCACTTGTAAAAATTGTACACAATAACAGTCAAAATGGAAATGTGTTTCAGGTATACTTGGTGTCCTTTGCCATGCAATGGAACAACCGCATGGCATCGCTCCGTGTCGCTGGTGGTCATGGCCGACAGACGTCGTGCTTGGACGCGCGGCAGATCCAGCGCGTCAACCAGCAGGCCGAGGTTCTCTTTGGCAAGGAGCACGTCCTGGAGCCCAACTTTGCTGCACCGATGCCGGTCCCCGAAGTGTATGAGCACCCCGACGAGGAGGAGCTCCTTGGTGTCGAGTACGCCATGTGCCAGTCCACCAACTTCACTGCCAGGGACTACTACGTGCAGAAAGGTACAGTACTTTATCACACACTTAAACAATGATGACAAACCTGGTGCAAAAAAAAATATTGTTGTGTAGACACATTTGTGATTAGTACGATTACATATTTGCAGTTGAGGAAGAGCAGTCGCGTGAGGAGGAGGAGGAGGAAGAGTCGGCTGAGCAGGGAGATGACGAGACGGCGGACGAAGGTCTCGGCATGTCTTCTGATACAGAGGAGGACCCGATAGACAGAGTCTGTGGGAAGCACGTCGTCCTCACCCAGGCAGAACAGGCGGAAGAGGAGGACAGTCCTGCCCTGCAAGACGCGCTGATGAGCCATCGACATCTGCATCTGCCAGGTATAGAGGAAGTGGAGGCACTGGCCTTGCTCCTCCTAGAACTGGCCGACAACAGCGACCACCACCTAGTGCCGGCTGACCTCAGGCAGAAGATCGCCGACGCTGCCAGCTCTCTCCACGACCACGACAAGAACGCCGCCCGCTTCGTCAAGCGGTATGAGTCCAGGTGGGGCTACACCTTGTTCGGTCGGTGCCTTGGGGCGGACTCTCCCGAGACCAGAGCAGCCCAGAAGACCAAGTTTGGCTGCATGAGGTACGCTCAGGCGGCACAGGTGACCGAGGACAGTCGCCTGCTCTACCTCCTCCTCAAGATGCTGAAGATCAGAGCGCCGGCCAATCAGCTCACCTCCCCCAGCAAGATCACGGCTTCTTTGAAGGGACAGTATAAGAGGATTGCAGACCGAGTCAGAGACGACCCCATCCTCGGCGGTCTTGCCATTCCACTGCCTAACTTGAACGCCAAGTCCATCTCGACCTTCGCTGCCAGGGAGGAGAAAAAGGCCAACTACGGGGCAACGGTACTGCCGAAGGTGACGCCTCACCTGAAAGTGCTGTCGGACGCACCATTCCCGGAAGCTCCTGCGCTGCCAACATCCCTCCCACCGCCAGACCGGCCTCAGGTCCAGTACCAGCACGTTCATCACGAAGCTGGAAAAAGGCGTGGTGAGAAGCGGAGGTAAGTTGTCATAAGCACTTTGTTTCACCTGTTGGCTGTGGAAAGCAAATAAAACACACGTCATATCAATACTCATTACATGTGTATTTTATATTTCCAGATTATTTGTTGAAGAGCCAGAGCCTGTGCCTCCTGTGAACCGGCCCGTTCAGCCCACGGCGTTGTCCTCCTCCACCCCCATTCTGCCAAGGCCTGCTGAGCCCACCCCCATTCTGCCAAAGCCTGCTGCGTCCACCCACCTCCAGCCAAAGCCTGCTGGACCACCCCCTGTGTCGGCAGCACCCATACTGCTGGTTCTCCCCGCACAGCCACAGGCTCCCTCCGTTCTGTTTCGTGGGCCATCGTGCAGCCAGAGCTTTGTACCTCCTGCACCAACAGTCAAGGCATTCATGCCGAACAAGTCCTCGCGGCCATGTGGGGCTTGCCACGTGCCTAATTGTGGTGGACAGCGGAAGAGGTACACACCTTCCAAGGACAAAGTGGCTGGAAGCACCCAGAAGATATTTTCCTACTGTCCATCCACTAGGAAATCCACCACCTCTGGGTTTGACAATGTGGTGTTCGGCAGCTTTGAACACTTTAAAAGTGTGGTGGATGCGGAGTTGCAAAAGAGGAGAACTGTGTAAATAACTGTGTAAATAACTTACCTGTGTGATGCCACTTCTCCTGTGCCATCTGTAGGAGAGAGAAAGAGGCTTGTTTGTGTTGGTTTGTGTGTTTGTTTGTACTTGCTGAAGCACTTTGAAACACAATCTATTTATTTATATAGTTCAGAAGTTCAAAAAAATGCACTTTACAGTTTTACTTAAGAATGTTCTTGTGTTTTTTTTTTTTTTATTATTATTTAAGTTGCTGTTAAAATGCACTTTGTAGTATCTTTTTTTATACAAACATGTTCTGGCCTATGTTCAATATCAAGGCCAAACATTTTAACCTTAATCATTTCTGATCTAACACAGTCAGTTTACATACCCTTTAGTGGTTGTTCATGTTCAGATAATCTGTGTTTTTGTCATGCGTGTTGTTTGTTTGTCTTTGTCAGCTTCATGTCTTTGTGATGTTTGTATGTCTTTGTCTGCTTCATGTTTAACAAAAGTTTGCCAAAGAAAAAACACAAAAAAATGTAACAGACAGGTATGGCTTGAGCCTTTATTTGTTGATTAGTGACCTGAGTCTTTGGATAATCCTGTTCTCTATTGGGCTTTGGCCTGTACAAACCAATTGTTCATTTGGTATGCAAGTTTGTGTTTTTAATTGTTAAGTGTTTTTGATTATTATTAATGTTATTTATATGTGCATGTCCTTGTGATGTTTGTATGTCTGTCAGCTCCATGTTTAACTAAATGTTTGCAAATGGTAGTAAATGTTTGTCTATCATGTTCTCGCTCGTAGATCTGTACCTTGTCGTGGTGAGCGAGCTTTAAACCAAACAGATCTTGTTTACTTGTGTTTTCATGCATTGCCTTTTAAATGAAACACATTCTGGGTGAAACATAAAAGTTGTAAAAGTATTTCAAGTATTTTGGAGTCTTTGTATGCTTGGGTTTCAAGGTGTGGGATAGTGTCAAAAAAAAAAAAAAACACATCAAAGCAATTAGAAGTCCTTGTTTGATACATTTGATGCACTGAGACATTACACCCTTTCTTAATTCAGCCCAAAAATGTAACAATTGCACACTGTTCCACTTGGCTATATGAATCTCATCAGCTACATCAACTCAAACTATGAAAATAATAAACAAAACATTCAACAGACTAGTGGATTTCAATAAACTAGGCATTGTATATGACCATTTCTGTGAATAACACTTCAGGGCATTGACCACCAGATGGCACCATCTGTTTTGATCATTTTCGATCAATCCCAGGGATGAGCAATATGTACTTGGGGGGGTCATGAGCCATTCCCAGGCGGTCTCCCATCCAAGTACTAACCAGGCCCGACCCTGCTTAGCTTCCGAGATCGGGCGTGCTCAGGGTGGAATCACACTTCTCTGTCTGGCAATCTGATGGACAAGCCTGGGTTTGGAGGTTGCCAGAACGGTACTTGCTTGACTGCATTGTGCCAAGTAATATAATATAATTTATCAGACATTTTTTATTGGAAAAACACTTTATTGTTCATAGTCGAACAGTGTCTCATATTTACATAAGTAATTATTCTGTGTGCCTGGGTCAAAACATTATCATTATTATAAATAATAATTATTATAATATATACACATCTCATTTGTATATCTAATTTTAAGCAACCTCACATTCATAAGGCATAAAAGCAAATGAAATGTATAGATATACGTGTTCATACATAAAGAAACAAATGCATATAGTTCATGCAGTTTCCAGTGAAATATTAGTATCAGATCACAAACAAATCTGGGTGAAAGTTATTTATTCTCATTCACAATCAACATTCTTTGTAGATATTGGGTGTTTTTAACCTTGTCCGAGGTGGGACTCGAATCGTCGTAATTCACGTCAGCGATTTGCCCTGTGAAATACATAAAAAAAAGAAATCTTCTATAAAATATGAATAAAAAAATCATACAGAAGTGTGAAAGGTGGGTTTAAATTCTCCCTTTCCTTTCACCCTTCCTTTTCTAATTTTTCCTTCTCCACCTTCCTGAAACAGACTAGTATTCCCTAGTGTACATGTATTTATTGTTTCCTTACTTACTTTTGGTGCAATAGACAATTTGAATTTTGAATTGTTCAAGCTTTACGAAAATTGACTTTTGGATTGAATCCAAAACACCTATGATTTTTTTTAATTAAAAAGAGTATACACAAATAATTCACGCCCACTATTTTTGTTTCATGAATACTACAAACACAAGATGAATTTGCTCTTTTTATTTTTGTTAGTTTCATTATGTACAGTTTGCGCACTACATATTTGTGGCCTTGGTTATAAAACAACTAAATAATGCAATTAATGTACCCTATTCAACCATAAAACTCACACTTTGGGCTTGACTGTACTCCAACAATATGAATACTGGTATGCCCAATATAATCTTATTTTATTAGTAATGTGTTGAGTGGTACATACGTAGAGCGTTTGGGCCGTGAGTGACTGAGCAGACAGCGCACACATAGAGCGCAACATTTTGAGCCGAGAGCGCAGTGCACACATGGAGCAGAGAGCTCAGGCGTGCACACGAAGCAGAACACTGAGCAGTCACTTCGAAGTTGTGCATCTTCCAAAGCAAGGCGCTAGCATAGTTACAAAACACGCTGCGCAAGAGTGAAACCTGATCACTAAACATGAAGTGGCGGGGCGGCATATTTTCGGCCGATAATTTTCAGCGGACGAAATTTCGGTGCATTCCTAGTAATTATTTGAGAGCTAAAGCAGTGAAGAAAATTTACAGCAAAAAAACGACTTGCATTTCAGCCATACGCCTTAACACTGGACTACCTTCATGGTGCTTTTTTTGGTTCTTGTTTGGAGCTCGACAGCCCCAGATCCCATTATAACAAAGATCACATAACAAAGAGCACTCTGGACGTTCAGCAAAGTCTTCTTATGTTTGGAGGCAAGTTCCCAGCTTTTTAGAAACCTACTATTAAAGCTTCCAACACCATTTTATTCCATGCATGACCTTACAACAAATATGATAAAGTATGTAACTGGTAAGGATATTAATGCAGATATAGTACTGCTACTCCCCAAAATATAATCTAAAAGCATCCCTGCAAACATTATGACATTTCACAACAACTCTTACTTCGCCAACTTTGGACAATGCTTTTTCTTATGAGTCAGCAGAGTACTTAATCGACCAAAACACTTCTCACATGAAGGGCACTTGTACGGCTTCTCTCCAGTGTGCACTCGCTCATGGGCTTTCAGGGAATCAGAAACCGTGAAACACATTCCACAACGTGCGCACTTGTAAGGTTTCTCGCCAGTATGAATTCTTTGGTGCCTTTTTAAGTATATGACTCTTGTAAAGGCTTTCCCGCAGTCGAAGCACACATGAGGTTTCTCACCGGTATGGATTTTCTGGTGCTCTTTAAAATTGTGGAGCCACAGAAAACCTCTGCCACACTCAGAACACACAAAGGGCCTTACGGTTTCATGAGTTTTCTCATGCTTCTGGAGATGTCGAGCCTCAATGAAACTCTTTCCACACTGAGAACAGTGGTATAATTTCTCTCCTGAATGCTTTTTCATATGACCAACTAGGTTTCCATGATAAATGAAACTCTTCCCGCATTGAGGGCATATGAAAGGTCTCTCTCCAGTGTGAAGTCTTATATGAATCTTCAGGTTTCCTTTATGTGTGAAATGCCTTCCACACTGACGGCAAGTGAAAGGCTTCAGTCCCGTGTGAATTTTCATGTGATGTAGAAGGCTTCCTTTATGTGTGAAACTCTTTCCACACTGATCACATGCAAAAGGCTTCTCTCCAGTATGAATTCTCATGTGATCAGTGAGATTATCTTTATGTATGTAACTCTTCCCGCACAGATGGCATACGTGCGGCCTCAAGCCAGTGTGAACTCTTAAGTGATTCTTAAGGCTTTGTTTATGAATGAAACTCTTCCCACACTGATCACATGGGAAAGGTTTCTCCACAGTGTGAAGTCTAAAGTGCTCCATCAGGTGTTCCTTACAAGCAAAACTCTTCTGACACTGATGGCAGGTGAAGGGCAAATTGCAAACTGGTTGAGCACCAGTTCGCACTACGTTTGATGTAGTCTCTGAGCAACTTCCTCCAGAGTGAGTTCTAAAGTGATCCATCAGGTGCTCTTTAGACTCAAAACTCCTTTTACATTCAAGGCAGGTGAAGAAAAATCCATTTCTATTAGCTCTTTTGTATGAGAAACTTTTCCCAGACCTTGAGCAACTTAAAACTTTCTGTCCAGTCAGGACACTCTGAGGTTCCTCATACTGATGTTTCTCATCCACATTCAGTTCTTCACTTTCTTCTTTTACTTCCAGACCTAAAGTGAACAAAAAAAGAAAAGTTAAAAATCACAAACCGACGACTGTCAAGGTAATGGATATAAAATTGGTCCCAATTTAAAGGAATTGTTCTGTAGGTGGAAATTATATCTGGGTTACAGTGAGGCACATACAATGGAAGTGGCAAATTCATAAACATTAAAATGCTTGCTTAACGGTTTTCTGTGTAGTTATATCCTATTTTACAACTTCAAGAGCTCAAATAATACAGGATAATTAATTTAGGTTCTGTCAATATATCTGGAATGGGCCTAATATGTTGATATAAAATATGCTCCTGACAAGAGACAAGAGAGGGAGTGCCTTCTCAAAAGATATGATGAGAAAACTATCCCATTGATTTTTAACAGACCCCCTAAAGCGTTCAGTGAATTTTGTGTGTGTTTGTGTGTGTGTTGGGGGGGTGGGGCAATAGGTGTGTTTGACATCGACTGTGACTGAATGTACAGTGGGTGTAGAAAAGAATCACCCCCTTTAAAGTAATCACATTTTGTTGCTTTGCAGCCTGAAATGAAGATGGACACAGTTTGTTTTATCCAGCTGTATTTACTCTTTACAACGTATAACATCCAAGTAAAAGATATAACACCAACATTCAGGAAAAAAAAATAAATCCATAATCACTGAGCTGGAAAAAGGAAACCATGTGACTTTGGCGCTCCGAACCAATGATTCGAAACAAAGCTGCTTCTTCGGCTTTTGCCTTGATCTTAAACATGACCGCGGACACTGCCTCCTAGTGGTCTGCATAGACGTTGACGCGGACAATGACGCAGAAGTATAAATAAAAACAGACGCATAGCCTACGGCGCAGAGGCTCCAGCCTAGGTCCGACACGGAAGTATAAATCAGCCTTTAGTGTGATTATGAAATCGCAAAGCTGTGCAAAACTTTTTTTTTTTTTTATGCGCGGCTTGTCAATGAACTATAGCTCCAAATGCTAATCCATCTGAAAGCACCGGGTTTGAGTCGCTTATAATGTGCATTTGAAAAAGCAACACGTGTCAAACATCTTTCCAGACATGAGAAGCATATCTCATAACAAAAGACGACATTTATTTACACAACATGTTTTTACTCCAAACTCACTACCTAATGACAGCTAAGCATCCTTGGCAGTTGTTTATTAGTCATATTTAATCAATTAAAATGTTTCAATCTTCTGTTTATTCAGCTACAGCGATAGTATGGGATTTCCTGGATTGATGCGTGTTCTACTTCGGCATATTTGCAGTTTCTGTGCAAGAGCGCCCTCTGGCTTTCAGATGGAGAAGCTTTTACTACTGATCAAAGAGCCATACAGCTCAGACAAGCTGCGCATAAAATAATCGCAGCCTTTGCCAAAATAAACCAATATCCCGGAGAATATAGTTACTCCAAGAACTCAAACACAAAGCAAGAACAGACATGCTGTGCTGAGAGAACTGATGAGAACGAGCAGCAGACACTGAGCATGCATGTACTACCGAATGTATGGTTCTCAAATAACCAGTACAGAGCCAATAATTTTCTTTCAGACACGTCAGAACCGATGAGCTGAACATGCGTGTAATTTCTTCAGAAGGATGAACAAACTGTAACAAAATAAAATATGTTGGAAACATGTTTATCACACAATTACTGTAGGCCTATTATTTTAAAGATTGGAAACATGATAAATGGATTGTAAAACTGTCAAACTATACATTTATTTGTTTTATCAATAATGCATGATATTTTCAGGAACAGTTTATTTAATTTCTAAGTAAGATTAAAATAGATCTGTAAACTTTTGCCATGGTGCTTAAAATGTTTATAATGTGTTAATCAAAACAGTAGAAATGTATTAAACACACTTGATACATGCCATGACTTTTTTAGTTTTGTCAACAGCAGTTCTGAGCTCAGCACACATACAGTTATTGGGTCAAGAACTGGTTAGAAGAGTTCCCGAATCACCAGTACGAGAACTGTTTCTTTCAGACACGTTCGATACTGAGAACTGATGAGCTGGAGATACTGAGCATGCGTGGTAGCACCGCGTCTGAAGCAAACCGTTTCATTCGGACAGCGAACTGATGCTGTGCTGATACTATGAACACGGGTGAATGAGGACTTGAATGAGGGGGCGAATTTGGTGAAATGTACGTTATTTAATAATAAATAACACGTACTGGAAAATGCAAATGCAACTAGATTTATTAACATTTTAACATGAACATGCAACTGTTCAGTCAAAACATATAAATTGATTTTACTATTGTGGATGCACGTTATATTTTAAGCTTTATGAGACGAATGGTTTCTGTAAAAACGTAATAAAGTCTAGTTTATTTACTTTATATCTTTAAGACGTAAAACATCCATGTTTACACACCATGTGCCTGTAATTGTGTGCTTTTGCAAAACATAAGAAGCAAACTTATCCAAGATGATAACAATGACAATTATTATTATTATTTAACTGAAGTTATGATTATAAATTACTTTATTTGAATGCGTTTAAAAGTATTTCCATCCGCCAGTTAGATAGAAATTACATCATTATGTGAAGACATAAAAGAACCGGTGATCCGGTTTTTTGAACTGGTTCACTGAAACGAACTGTCTGAAAGAACCGGTTCCAGAAAATGAACAAGACTTCCCATCACTAAAATCAGCTGGATAAAACAAAAACTCTGTCCATCTTCATTTCAGGCTGCAACAAAATGTGATTATTTTAAGGCAGTGGCTATTTGCACTAAATGCAAATACAATAGATGCTATTTACACCAAGTGTAAAGTAGAGGAGATGATTAGTTCACGTGCTCTGCCGCCTCTCTTGAAGTGAGGCACTACAGCGATCTGTCACGCCACATTAAATAGCGCCAACACGTTATTTTTTAATTTCGTAAGAAAATGGACAGAATTTGAAATCTGAAACTTTGTCAGAAATGACAAAGAAAAAGCTTATTGCCATTTATTGGATTGGAGGAGCACTACAATGTTCTATTCATTCATCAACTGAAAACAGATTAGACTGATTCTTGGGATTTAAGAATCGATATTGGGTCGTAAAAATGAGAATCCATTAAAATCTAGAAATCAATATATTTTACACAGACCTAGTAAATCATTTATAATCCTACACCAACACAGGAGAATACATCAATATGTTGCTAAATATGCAAACTGTTTATCGACATTTCAAAATAAAAGATTAAACTCTTGCTCTGAGTTTGCATATTTTGTAAATGTAATTTGTAAAAAACAATCGTATTTTTCATGTGTTCCTATTCAAACTCCAGTTCTGACTGCATCGCGAGCAAAATACAAACAACAAACGTGCTGTGCTGAGGTAAACAGCCTACGGCTTGTGTCTAAACGCAGCTAGAGCAGGCAGAAGTGAATGAACAGCACTTTTGTGACATTTGAATTCTCTGCTGTAATGCGATCTGCGAACATATTTTCCATTTGTGCTGGAACAGCAAAACGACAGAATTACAGCAAAACAATCTACTTCCGAACTATTTTTCACTTATGAATAACATTGAGTACCTTTAGTGTTTTCAATGATGTGCAGCCTATACATATCTGTTTACATCTCAAAAAAAAGTGTTTTGGGGTTTCATGACCCTTTAAGAATAATAAAATCAGCCTACGTTATAGTTTAATGTTAAAGATATTAATATTACTAAAGTGAGTGAGTCTTATGTTTATTTTTATGGCTGTATGAAGGTTAAATACAAATAAAAGCTGAACATAAATTTATTTGTACTGTTTTGTATTTCTAAAATATTATATAGTTTTATAGGAAGAGATTTCATAGATTTGGCAAATTAATTTTTCAGACGTTTGTAGGCACAGACATCCATTGTGGCCGTTCTTGGCAGTTTTTCTGAGGCTATTATATAGTTCATATCAATATCATTAATTATATCGTATCGACCGGAATTAAGAATCGTGATTTATATCGTGATATAAATTTTGGCCATATCGTCCAGCCCTAGTTGAACCTCAGTTCACAAATAAAATATACTGTTTAAATTGTTACTGCCTTAAGTTTTTTTTTTGGAATAAATTTAAAAATGCTTAAAATAATGAGATTTTTTTACTTGGTTTTAATAAATAGAACATTCATTGCATAGTTAATGTAAAAATACAAAATAGATATATTTTTTTAATGTAATGTTTTGTTGTTGTTGTTTTTTACCAGGAACATGTGCCAACATGTGCAACTGGGACAGGAATTTACATTTGACTTTTATATAAAACGTTTTTTTTTAAGTCTCATTTCAGAACACCACCACTGATTTATAAAGGTGCGCAAAAAACAGCCTCAATTTTTGCTTCATTTTTTTAAGGTCATCAACATTATGCCATGCATGTTGTTGAACTAAATCAACATTTAAATGACTTGAACGAAATAATAACACCATTTTCTTTTTAAAGCTGCTTTACAGCATAAAATTAATTACTTTTATTTGATAAAGTTAAAGGGCATATTGCAGGTTAGAGCTTTAGTGATTCAATGTATAGAAAAATAATATATGAAATAGATTTTCTTGAAAAAACACGCATAAATATGCTACATAGGCTTCTGGAGTCGTTTTTTATGAGAAAATTTTACGCCAAATCCTCCCATGGCCAAATTAATGCCAAATCGGACGTGACGTCAGTGAAGGGAGCGCGATCAATATAAACGATAGGAAAACAATGGATCGCAATGACAGTTCGGATGCTGAGGAAATTGTAAATGCTTATTTATACTCGTATAACTAATCACAGCTATACAATTAGCCTGCTATGTGGTCAAGAGAGCAGGGACAGGCAAGAATTAGACAGAATAAGGGTCAAAAGAGACAAATTGAGCTGTTGTGTGAGGAGAAGCAGTGGAGAACAGGACAGAGACCGGTGTTAGCTTATAGACATAACGTAACGACGTGCTCAGATCACAATATTGCACAGTATGATCATGATCCGTGATCATGTCTCCTGCCTTCGGCCAAACATATAGTGTTACTGTATGTGTTTCATGTTATCCTTTATTCATTAATTCTGTGTTATGAGTTTATTTCGTGCCCATTCATTGATAGTGTGAGCAGTGGCGCAAAAAGTGGGTATGCGCTATATGCGGCGCATAGGGGCGCCGCACCATGGGGGCGCCAAAGCGATGGTTATTTTATTTTTAATTTTTTTAAATAATAAAAGTTATATAAATTTATATAAAAGTTATACATAAAAAAAAGTTATATAAATTTTAGAGGACTAACAGGCTAGAGTAGGCGCCGGTGCCCTCATAAGATTCCATCATAGAATTTAGACATAAGGGTAATATCGCGAGTGGGCGGGGCGCAGCGCTGAGTGAGCAGCAGTAACGTAAGTGAAAAGCTATCGGGGGCTAAAAATAGAAAAAGAAAGAGGGAAAAGGAAATGACATGTCAAGGGATGCGACAGCAGCTAAATAAGTGGATGGTGAAAGGCAACAGGTAGGATTTAAAATGTGACGTCTATGCTTGGAGGCTTGCAAATACGTTATTCATGTTAACAGATTAGCTAGCATTTGCTAACACTGGGAATGTAGCAGACAGAATATGTAGCTAGCTTAGAATATGCAAACCCGAAGTTGCTGAGCTGAAAACTGAAAAATATAAGGTAGCATGTACAATAAATGACAAGAATCTGGAAAACAACTTTAATATCTCTGGTTTACCGTGGAAATATGCATATATTTGCTACCAAACATGGAGGCTTGCAAATATTAATGTTGACTGACAAGTGTTTACTTACTTACTGCAAAATAATGTTGCTGATATCTACATTTGGATTTTGGTTAAACCCTTTGGTACCAATCCCATTCATGACACATCTCAATTTTATTAAAGTAAAATGACAACTGGTAAATATAAGGTAGCATGCATAATAATAATGACTAGAAGCTGGAAAACATTACTTATGCAATAAGGCTGGTTTATCATGGAAAGAAATAGTTTTTTTTTTTGTTTTTTTTTTTACATATGTGTACATATATAATTATGGTAGGCTTACAGTGGCTGTCTGATATACTTTAAAATAAACATTTATTATTTCAAACCCATACATGATGATGTCCAGCACACTTATTTTTTTTAGAAGTGGGGGTGGGGGGGCGCCAAAATTTTTTGCTGCGTACCCCTCTAACACTGGATAGTTGCACCCCTGAGTGTGAGGATATATGACGCCGTGATTATGTGTGAACTTATGTATAAGTTTACATACATGGCATGCATGAAATTGGAGTATTTACATTACCGGCACATAATTCAAAACTTTTGTGTAAGCGTGAGACTGTATGCATTTGTGTACATAATTTGTATTTATCAGTGTTGAAATTGATTCAAGTAAAAACGGTGAAGAAGCATAGCGTGTGTAAGTTTATTCATTTAAAATATTCATCTACAGAAGTATTACAATGTTGAGCTCCATCATATCGCCTGGATTTTAATCCTCCAGTCTAAAATTAACGCGTTTTTCGGCGTAGAAGTGAAGTCCCGTCTCTTCACCTGCACAAAACAAACCGCGGCACAGAAGATAGCAGCGTAGTTTTTCTTGTTAGTAAACCTCTGTACTCGATGTCCTGACAGGCTGAAGTTTGTGCAACCTCCACAAACAATAATTTACCATTACGATGATAAATAGAATACAAAAACTACCGAAAACACACTGATTCACGGCCGCTGTTCCTAAATACCAATATATTCTGCACTGAATCAACACAGAGCTCTGCGAACATCTCCCTGTAGTGACGTAAAATGACGCGACGCTGAAAAAAAAGCGGTTTTTACAGAGACCGTCACTTTATCTACTAAATAAATGTCCTTATGTCTCGCAAAACATTTTTAAACCCTGCAGTACCTTTTTATATGGTATTTTTGTACAAGGTTATATATTCATCTCGAAATTTTTTTTAAACCTGCTATGCACTTTAACATCGTTATTCTGCTGTTTATTCATTTGTGTTGTATAAAGCACTACATAAATAAAAGGTGACTTGGTTGAGTTTAAAGGACAGATACAGATCACCTCAAACGTGTCGTAAAAGTAAGCGCATTTGTTTATCGGGTTTAGGCGTCGTGAACATTAATTACTTTCTCAAAATGGTGCGCGTGGTGCTTTTCCTTGGCGCGTGGCCGTGAACTGCTGCTCTCATGAGCGCGCAACTGTTAAAAAAAACAAAAACAAAAAAACAAAGAAAAAACATTTCAATTTGTTTTTCGCCAAGTCCTACGTATGCCTTCAGAACACTTGAAATATACGGCTCGAGTCGTACGGTAGTTAATCGATCGATTCTGTGATTCGTATATTATTGCCATATCAGACCTGGCACATTAGTTGCGTACATACTGCAGTCATGTAACGTAGACCATGCATTTTCCCTCTACATGTCAATTATGCCATCTATAACTTCACAACCACCAAAACTGGCAGTAAAGCTTTGTTACCGAAAGGAGTAAACGATGAAGAATCAAACCTCTTTGTTCATCTGTTTGTTCAATTTTCACTCTCCATGGTTCTGGAATTGTAATTTCTTCGCTCTCCTCTTTTATAAAGTCCATCTTTACAATAGCTTGTGACGAAGACATAATTTGATAAAGCTCGAGTTATTTGGGCCTGTTTAGACGCGGGTCTTCACGTTCAGAGTAACCGAAATACACGCAAAATTTTTGGCCCGATTTGCATACTCCTACTAGGCACTAGATGCACGTGTCCTTCTGAGAATATCCAAAGTCAAATGTTGTATAATTTTACTTAATATCTCCTGCTTTCCACTATAAAGCTGTTATTGAGCGACGCACTGTAATAACATTGGTGGAACAAGATGGCAATTGGCAACGCGCTGTTTCTTGTTCTCGAGTTTCAGACGACTGACTTTGACTTTTGCTGGATTACCGCCGCCTACTGGACTGGAGTGTGACGCAACCCGAAAGTTTGTATCGCCCTGTTTTTTATAGTAAAGAAACAGAGATGAAAATGTAAAAAACGTCAGCAGAAAAAAAGCAGAAGCATTTCAAAAGCAGAAATGTTCACGACAGAGATGTTCACATGTAACAAACAAGAGAAAAAACACAAACAAGATAAAGATAAAATGATTTCAGAAAATTAGACCTAATGAAAATAAAAAAAAATAAAATTCATTAATCTAAAAAAAAAAAAAATAGGTAATGATAAATATCAAAAAATTAATAAATAAACAGAAACAGGCTAATAAGCAGAGGGAAGCAAACTAAGCTGTATCATTAGAATCATAACATAAATTCTCATATGGTTTCAAGAATCTGTCACATTTTATTTATTTAGCCTATTACTTAAATAAAAATGTACCTCAATTAAAAAAAAAAAAAAAAAAAAAAGTGAGAATAGGAGGTGAGTCTTATTTTTAGAATTACAAAAATAAGAATTACATTAAATTATTGTAATAATAATATTAATAATAATACGTTTTTTAATTATTTGATGGACATTTTTTTCAAGACACATAAATGCATTAACAAAATAATGAATGGGGTATTACTGATGCAGTTTATTATGTAGAATAAATTAAGAAAATATCTTGAGCTTATGTTCACCACAGACCTTATTTCAGACATTTAACAAAAAAAAAAAAAAAAAATGACTTCAGGATGATGGAAGCAGAAGATCAAAAATGCTTACTCGTTTCCGGGGTTTAGGACTCATTCCTGTGCCACTCTGTTACCTTTAGACTATAAATAACTTAACTTTATATTATCTAATCTCTCATAACCCCTCTTGTTTTTATCCAATTTCCAGTGACATTATTTAAACTCATTTTGTATGTTACACACCTGGACTGCATATATATCAACTTTGTCCCTATCATCAAAATGTGAGATATTAGCATTATAGTAGAATATGATAAAATATTATACTTATTTTGAGGTACTAATTTGACAATGCTGACTACAAGAATCTTTGGAAATTCAGTGGAAATATGGAAATTAGTGGTGGAAATGGCCGAGATTTACATTTCACCCTCAGTGGGCTGCAAGGAGTGCTGGTAGGTAAATTAAACAAAAAACTTGATTTGGACCAATATTAACAGTGAACAGTACTATACAAATACTGTTGAGTTGTTAATTATTTTAATTTAGTAATAATATACATTGGCTGCATGTGTTCACAAAAGTTAACATTATACACAACTGTATGTAAGTAAAGCTAATAGAACTAGATGTTTCAATCCCTTAAGTAGGAAACTCTTGATAGAAACAGTCAGTATGGAGTGAGGGAAAGAAAAAGAAAAAAAAAATGGAAGAAGGGTAAGGTATGTCATTGGGGTCATCAGGTGGGCACCCTGCTTCATCGACATTTCGTTGATTGAAGCCCACAACGTCTCCAAAAGGCTCAACGGTGTACCCAGCATCCCAGGTACACCCCCCTCAGTGCCATACCCTCTATCTCCCTGATGGGCTCTGCATGGCAGGGGCGTCCTTCTCCCTGAATCAGGCCTGAGCCTGATCGCATACCATCTGTCTCTACCTTGCTGCCCAAATAGGGTCCTTACGCTTGATCCAGAGCCAGTTACTGCTTTTTTCAGCAGCACTTGACAAGGACTTAATGGCCTGTTGGAACGAATGACCCTTCACCCCTATTTTCCTCATCAACCTGGTGGTAGATGTTGCAACAAATCCCCTACATCCCACCTCTACTGGGAAGATGCTGATCTTCCAGCTGTTTTGGGATGCTTCAGCTGCCAGATCTGAATATTTGTTCTTTTTCCTCTCATAAGCTTCTTCAACCCCATCCTCCCATGGTACTCTTAATTCCACAACATATGCCTGCTTTGTTGTTTGAGACCACAGGACCATGTCTGGCCGGAGTGTTGTAGCCACAATTTCTGGGGGAAACACAAGCTTTGTATCAAGGTCAACTTCCAATTTCCAATCCCGTGCTCACTGCAGGATGCTTGCATCCTTAGGTGTTGTACGATGCTCTTGATGTTGGCCAGCTGGTATGAAATTTGTATATAGATATACAACTATAGAATCTGCACCATTGAGTGAATGAAAGATATAAATCATTTTAATTCTCCTCATTTGAGTAAGTGATAGGGCTGAGCAGCCCAATTTAAAAGTAATCTCTTTAACAGTATACATGTGAATTGCTTATGGAACAATGCTCTTGATTGCCACAGTATGCTAATGCATATCTGGTGCAAGAGATTCATTGATATGCATATTGAGGACTATTGTGACAATTCAGGGACAAGATGGTCATGCATAAAGAAACAGAGTAGCACCTCTAAAATTCCCTATTAACCCCTTTGTTCATAATTCTGTCATGTTTTGTCAGAATTCAGCTTAAAAACTGAAAAGAATTTCTGTGATTTCTACAGAAATGTCCAAGAGGTGTTCTCATATACAATTTTAGAGCTAGACTAAACATGCATTGAGTGAGTAGATTATGGTAATGTGCTTCTCCTCTCCATCACTATCCATTTGCCTAAATGTTTCATGGTTCTTGTGTTTTTTTCTTTTAGTTGGTTTTGTTGTTTGCATTCCATTTATTCCTGTTATATTTAACAACACTTTAGGGTGTAATATGAAAAGTTGTCTGTTGCGTAACCTACTTGGAGAAAAGGTTGTTTTACCTGAACACCAGTGTGTTTACTGTTAGGGTTAACTATTATCACAAGTAAGTTAGTGGTATAAGGGAATGTCCCCATCTCAAGGTTTTCAGAATCACAGGACAACATTATGAAGCAGTAATTTTCCATTGCCTTTGCTTTGGTATAACAACACTTGTTGAATTTGTGCCGCTCAGAAGAGAGTCAAGTAGAGAGTGATAAGATTCACTTTATTTTAATGCTTTCTTGCATTGCCACCCACTGGCATAGGTCTACAGAAATTGTCATATGTTACTTTTGTGAGTTATTTATTGTTGTTTTATAAAGTTGGTTCCATTTGTGTAAGAAGGTTATGCAGTTAATAGAAGTCCACTCTCTAATACACTATACATTGCACTTTATGGCCATTGAATATATACAGCAACTGTTTCAGCTGCGCACCGGTATGGCGGTTTTGTGAAATATGCATATCAGTCTCAAAATTGAAACCATTCACCGTATGAACCGGTATTCCACCCAGCACTACAAGGCACATAAACTGCCTTGAACTTAAGGCAGTTTAGTTGGCCCTGGAATGCTTCCTCCCAGTTGTCTGTTACCACCATGTTCTTATTTGTTTGGACAATATGGCAGTGGTGGCTTACATCAATCACCAAGGGGGTGTTTGCTCTTGCTCATTGCACAGCATAGAGCAAAGCCTCCTTCTTTGGGCCGATTAGAACCTCTGCTCCATTCAGGGTGGACATAAGAAATAATGAAGCTCCATGTTGACAGGAATACAAGGCACCAAACAGGGCATAAGCTAATGTGCGGGTGTCACAAAGTCATTCCGATTGAAAGCGCCAGCACATACAAACACCATATCGGACTGGATGACGTCTCATGTAAACAGTCCACCGAATCTTTCAATCGGAATGATTTTAATCGAAAAAAAAAAAAAAAAAAATACATGTAAACTTGGCTAGTGTGGTCCACAGGGAGTGGAGACTCCATCTCAGGTCAGCGGCCTTCATCTGGGACATCTTTGGGAAGGCAGAAGTGGACCTTTATGTTACAGCCGAAAATGCCTGTTGGCCGCTTTATTTCTCTCTATCTCAGTCCCCTCTAAGAGTGGATGTGCTAGCTTGCCAGAGGCAGAGCAGCCACAAGTATGCATTTCCTTGGGTGAAACTGCTGCCCCTGGTATTGCAGAAGATCAAGGTGGAGCAGGAGTCAGTATTACTGGTAGCTCCAAAGTGTCCCAACAAGTTATGGTTCCCGGAGTGGAGCTGCTTGGAGTTTCAACAGTGGAAGTCTCTCACACCCCTCAGCCGCTCTGTCCAGTACGAAATTTATATTGAACACTCTAGTCCAGGGATGGACAACTCCGGTCCTGGAGGGCCAGTGTCCTCCAGAGTTTATCTCCATCCCTGATAAAAACTCACTTGCCTATAACTTTCTACTAAGCCTAAAGACCTTGATTAGCTGGTTCAGGTATGTTTGATTAGGGTTGGAGCTAAACTCTGCTGGACACTGGCCCTCCAGGACCGGAGTTGTCCATCCCTGCTCTAGTCAGTTTAAATGGATCAACTGTTTGTTTGCTTTGGGGGCCACTCTAAAGGGCTGCCTGTTTCCAAACAAAGACTGTCCCTCTAGGTTGTCGAGGCGTTAGCCCTGTCATACACATCACAGGGAAAACCAGCCTTCTCCTTAGCTGCTATTACCCCTTGTGAGTGGTTGAGTGGTTTCAACTAGGTCATATAGGATCTGGGGGTGGAGAGTTGTCCATGTCCTCCTCTCCAGGTCCATGGAGAGGAGGACATACTGGAAACTGAAGCAGGGCAGACGACCAGGGCGAAGAAGGCAGGGTAGATGGCCAGGGTGAAGGAGACTGGACAGATAGCCATGGCGACAGGCTTGAAGATCCCCACGGTGGCACAGACGACCACCACAGTAGTGCAGACGAGCTTGAAGATCCCCACGGTGGAGTGGAGGACCACCACAGCCGTGTAGACTGACTTGTAGACCTCCACAGTGGTGCAGACGACCACCACTGCAGCTTAGACGGGCTTGGAGCCCCCCACGGTGGACTAGAAGACACCCAGGGCAGATCTGGTAACACTGGGAACCACCAAGGCTGATCAGATGAAACTGAAACAGGAAGCACAGAGAGGTTAGAGTTGGCCACTAGGGCCATAACAGGACAGGTTGTGAGCTCAGGAAAGCCCTCCAGGGCTCTAACTAGAACATCCTCTCTAGTCGTGTAGAGGCAGGTGTAGCACACGTGACCACAATATGTATAAACCACTTTCTAATACCTTGGACCAGATCAGAAGTCTACGTTCGCTCTTGAGCCAGCGTTGCAGCAAGACAAGGGAAATGATGACAGGGGACAGTATTATAATTGAAGAGGTAAGTATTTTTCTTTAGTATTTCTTTTATCATATAGTTTCGTTAAGGGGGAAAAAAAACAACAACTTGAAAAACCCCAAAATGACAGCAAAAATAAAACAGGAAAAAAAATAACAACAATAATACAATTCAAAAAAGAACCCTTTTTGTTGAACTTCTTGAAATAAAGCTTTTTATACCCCTGTGACTCTTTGTGTATTATTTATTTCTGTAGTTGATTGTATAATATTTATATATAATATTATTATTATTATTATTAGGGCCCAAGCGAAAATTCGCGCAGGGCCCTCTTGTTCTTCTAAGGATTATTATTATTAGGGCCCAAGCGAATTAAGCGCGCAGGGCCCTCTTGTTCTTCTAAGGATTATTAGGGCCCAAGCGAATTAAGCGCGCAGGGCCCTCTTGTTCTTCTAAGGATTATTAGGGCCCAAGCGAAAATTCGCGCAGGGCCCTCTTGTTCTTCTAAGGATTATTATTATTATTTTTTTTTTTTTTTTATTTTTTTTTTTTCCGTCTTCCGGGGCTTTTTGGGGGCCTTAACATGCTCAAAAACTCTTGAAAATTGGCACACACATTGGAATCCGCGGCCATTAGGACGCCGGAGAGGCTGGTACCCGGGCGTGGCAGGGGGGCTCGACAGCGCCCCCTTGAAAAAAGTCTGAAAATTTGGTCCATATATTAAACATGCTTGCACGTATTAGTATGAAACTCGGTACACATATAGACCTCATCGGGCCGAACAACATTCGCGCTCTAAGTTAATCGCCACGCCAACAGGAAGTCAGCTATTAAGGGTTGTTTGAAAAAAGCATGCTCTGGAATTTGATATACTCCTCCTAGACGATTAATCCGATCGCCACCAAACTCGGTCAGCATGAAGTCAAGACACTGATGATTAAAAATTGCCAGGGGATTTTTGATATCTCGAACGGTTTGGCCGTGGCGAGGCAACGAATTTATGGCGAGAAAAAGGAAACAGGAAATGTGTTATAACGTCTTAATACATATATTGATCTTTATGAAACTTCACGAGTGTGTTCGTTATAGGAGTCTGATCACATGGATGTGACTATTGTGAGTCAAAGTTATAGCGCCACCAACTGGCAGCAGGAAGTGTATCACTTTTTGAAATGTTTTGAGATCACCCTCTTATTTTTACCTGATTTGCTTCAAACTTCATCAGTGTAATGTCAATACACAGCAGATGTAGACCTATGACAGGATTTTTGATATTTGAAATATTGTTGCCATGGCAACAGGTCAAACTGTAATAATATTCTTGAGTGTTTTTGAGGCTCTTAACATGCTTCAAATTGCATGAAACTCGACACACACATCAATATTGTCAACCAGTAGACATGGACAAAGCCATAGAAATGGGCGTGGTGGAGGGGCTCAGTAGCGCCACCTTTTGACAAAAGTGGGGGTTAGTTTTTCCTACAGTCACCAAACTCGGTACACATATTATTCTCATCAAGCCGGACAATTTTCTAATTTACATTCATTAGCTCCGACCAACAGGAAGTCAGCTATTTTGGTTTGAATGTTAATTTTTTGAAAAAACAGGCTATGAATTTTATACTACTACTCCTACAGAGTTTATCCAATTTACACCAAGCTTTTTTTAACTTGTTGCGAACACATTGAAGTTGTTTAATTGCAAACGGATTTTGGATATCTCAAACGGTTTGGCCGTGGCGAGGCAACGAATTTATGGCGAGAAAAAGGAAACAGGAAATGTGTTATAACTTCTGCATACATTGATTGATGTTTATGAAACTTCAGGAGTGTGTTGGTTGTAGTAGTCTGATCACATGGATGTAACTATTGTGAGTCAAAGTTATAGCGCCACCAAATGGCAGAAAGAAGTGTATCACTTTTAAAATGCTTTGAGATCACCCTCTTATTTTTACCTGATTTGCTTCAAACTTCATCAGTGTAATGTCAATACACAGCAGATGTAGACCTATGACAGGATTTTTGATATTTGAAATATTGTTGCCATGGCAACAGGTCAAACTGTAATAATATTCTTGAGTGTTTTTGAGGCTCTTAACATGCTTCAAATTGCATGAAACTCGACACACACATCAATATTGTCAACCAGTAGACATGGACAAAGCCATAGAAATGGGCGTGGTGGAGGGGCTCAGTAGCGCCACCTTTTGACAAAAGTGGGGGGGTTAGTTTTTCCTACAGACACCAAACTCGGTACACATATTATTCTCATCAAGCCGGACAATTTTCTAATTTACATTCATTAGCTCCGACCAACAGGAAGTCAGCTATTTTGGTTTGAATGTTAATTTTTTGAAAAAACAGGCTATGAATTTTATACTACTACTCCTACAGGGTTTATCCAATTTACACCAAGCTTTTTTTAACTTGTTGCTAACACATTGAAGTTGTTTAATTGCAAACGGATTTTGGATATCTCAAACGGTTTGGCCGTGGCGAGGCAACGAATTTATGGCGAGAAAAGGGAAACAGGAAATGTGTTATAACTTCTGCATACATTGATTGATGTTTATGAAACTTCAGGAGTGTGTTGGTTGTAGTAGTCTGATCACATGGATGTAACTATTGTGAGTCAAAGTTATAGCGCCACCAAATGGCAGCAAGAAGTGTATCACTTTTAAAATGCTTTGAGATCACCCTCTTATTTTTACCTGATTTGCTTCAAACTTCATCAGTGTAATGTCAATACACAGCAGATGTAGACCTATGACAGGATTTTTGATATTTGAAATATTGTTGCCATGGCAACAGGTCAAACTGTAATAATATTCTTGAGTGTTTTTGAGGCTCTTAACATGCTTCAAATTGCATGAAACTCGACACACACATCAATATTGTCAACCAGTAGACATGGACAAAGCCATAGAAATGGGCGTGGTGGAGGGGCTCAGTAGCGCCACCTTTTGACAAAAGTGGGGGGGTTAGTTTTTCCTACAGTCACCAAACTCGGTACACATATTATTCTCATCAAGCCGGACAATTTTCTAATTTACATTCATTAGCTCCGACCAACAGGAAGTCAGCTATTTTAGTTTGAATGTTAATTTTTTGAAAAAACAGGCTATGAATTTTATACTACTACTCCTACAGGGTTTATCCAATTTACACCAAGCTTTTTTTAACTTGTTGCGAACACATTGAAGTTGTTTAATTGCAAACGGATTTTGGATATCTCAAACGATTTGGCCGTGGCGAGGCAACGAATTTATGGCGAGAAAAGGGAAACAGGAAATGTGTTATAACTTCTGCATACATTGATTGATGTTTATGAAACTTTGGCTTAGTCTTCGTTGTACAAGGCTGATCACATGGATTTGACTATTGTGATTCAAAGTCATAGCGCCACCAACTGGAAGCAGAAAATGTGTCACTTTCAGCATACATTGAGATCACCCTCTTATTTTTACCTGATTTGCTTCAAAATTCATCAGAATAATGTTAAAACTTGGCACATGTAATCCTTTGAAAATGGGCAGGGAGGAGGGGCTCTATAACGGCACCTTGTAGTGCAGTAAATGTGGAGTGAATTTGACATAGTCCTTTGATGTTTAACCGTTTTAAGTGCCTATTGCCCGCTGTGCACAGTTGCCCTGAAGCCACCGGGGTGGCGGTGCCACCGGGCTTGGGCCCGCCATCGCTGCTCGCAGCTATATTTAGGGCCCAAGCGAAAATTCCCGCAGGGCCCTCTTGTTCTTCTAAGGATTATTATTAGGGCCCAAGCGAAAATTCGCGCAGGGCCCTCTTGTTCTTCTAAGGATTATTATTATTTTTTTTTTATTTTATTTTTTTTTTTTTTATTTTTTTTTTTTCCGTCTTCCGGGGCTTTTTGGGGGCCTTAACATGCTCAAAAACTCTTGAAAATTGGCACACACATTGGAATCCGCGGCCATTAGGACGCCGGAGAGGCTGGTACCCGTGCGTGGCAGGGGGGCTCGACAGCGCCCCCTTGAAAAAAGTCTGAAAATTTGGTCCATATATTAAACACGCTTGCACGTATTAGTATGAAACTCGGTACACATATAGACCTCATCGGGCCGAACAACTTTCGCGCTCTAAGTTAATCGCCACGCCAACAGGAAGTCAGCTATTAAGGGTTGTTTGAAAAACGCATGCTCTGGAATTTGATATACTCCTCCTAGACGATTAATCCGATCGCCACCAAACTCGGTCAGCATGAAGTCAAGACACTGATGATTAAAAATTGCCAGGGGATTTTTGATATCTCGAACGGTTTGGCCGTGGCGAGGCAACGAATTTATGGCGAGAAAAAGGAAACAGGAAATGTGTTATAACGTCTTAATACATATATTGATCTTTATGAAACTTCACGAGTGTGTTCGTTATAGGAGTCTGATCACATGGATGTGACTATTGTGAGTCAAAGTTATAGCGCCACCAACTGGCAGCAGGAAGTGTATCACTTTTTGAAATGTTTTGAGATCACCCTCTTATTTTTACCTGATTTGCTTCAAACTTCATCAGTGTAATGTCAATACACAGCAGATGTAGACCTATGACAGGATTTTTGATATTTGAAATATTGTTGCCATGGCAACAGGTCAAACTGTAATAATATTCTTGAGTGTTTTTGAGGCTCTTAACATGCTTCAAATTGCATGAAACTCGACACACACATCAATATTGTCAACCAGTAGACATGGACAAAGCCATAGAAATGGGCGTGGTGGAGGGGCTCAGTAGCGCCACCTTTTGACAAAAGTGGGGGGGTTAGTTTTTCCTACAGTCACCAAACTCGGTACACATATTATTCTCATCAAGCCGGACAATTTTCTAATTTACATTCATTAGCTCCGACCAACAGGAAGTCAGCTATTTTGGTTTGAATGTTAATTTTTTGAAAAAACAGGCTATGAATTTTATACTACTACTCCTACAGGGTTTATCCAATTTACACCAAGCTTTTTTTAACTTGTTGCGAACACATTGAAGTTGTTTAATTGAAAACGGATTTTGGACATCTCAAACGGTTTGGCCGTGGCGAGGCAACGAATTTATGGCGAGAAAAGGGAAACAGGAAATGTGTTATAACTTCTGCATACATTGATTGATGTTTATGAAACTTCAGGAGTGTGTTGGTTGTAGTAGTCTGATCACATGGATGTAACTATTGTGAGTCAAAGTTATAGCGCCACCAAATGGCAGCAAGAAGTGTATCACTTTTAAAATGCTTTGAGATCACCCTCTTATTTTTACCTGATTTGCTTCAAACTTCATCAGTGTAATGTCAATACACAGCAGATGTAGACCTATGACAGGATTTTTGATATTTGAAATATTGTTGCCATGGCAACAGGTCAAACTGTAATAATATTCTTGAGTGTTTTTGAGGCTCTTAACATGCTTCAAATTGCATGAAACTCGACACACACATCAATATTGTCAACCAGTAGACATGGACAAAGCCATAGAAATGGGCGTGGTGGAGGGGCTCAGTAGCGCCACCTTTTGACAAAAGTGGGGGGGTTAGTTTTTCCTACAGTCACCAAACTCGGTACACATATTATTCTCATCAAGCCGGACAATTTTCTAATTTACATTCATTAGCTCCGACCAACAGGAAGTCAGCTATTTTGGTTTGAATGTTAATTTTTTGAAAAAACAGGCTATGAATTTTATACTACTACTCCTACAGGGTTTATCCAATTTACACCAAGCTTTTTTTAACTTGTTGCGAACACATTGAAGTTGTTTAATTGCAAACGGATTTTGGATATCTCAAACGGTTTGTCCGTGGCGAGGCAACGAATTTATGGCGAGAAAAGGGAAACAGGAAATGTGTTATAACTTCTACATACATTGATTGATGTTTATGAAACTTCAGGAGTGTGTTGGTTGTAGTAGTCTGATCACATGGATGTAACTATTGTGAGTCAAAGTTATAGCGCCACCAAATGGCAGCAAGAAGTGTATCACTTTTAAAATGCTTTGAGATCACCCTCTTATTTTTACCTGATTTGCTTCAAACTTCATCAGTGTAATGTCAATACACAGCAGATGTAGACCTATGACAGGATTTTTGATATTTGAAATATTGTTGCCATGGCAACAGGTCAAACTGTAATAATATTCTTGAGTGTTTTTGAGGCTCTTAACATGCTTCAAATTGCATGAAACTCGACACACACATCAATATTGTCAACCAGTAGACATGGACAAAGCCATAGAAATGGGCGTGGTGGAGGGGCTCAGTAGCGCCACCTTTTGACAAAAGTGGGGGGTTAGTTTTTCCTACAGTCACCAAACTCGGTACACATATTATTCTCATCAAGCCGGACAATTTTCTAATTTACATTCATTAGCTCCGACCAACAGGAAGTCAGCTATTTTGGTTTGAATGTTAATTTTTTGAAAAAACAGGCTATGAATTTTATACTACTACTCCTACAGGGTTTATCCAATTTACACCAAGCTTTTTTTAACTTGTTGCTAACACATTGAAGTTGTTTAATTGCAAACGGATTTTGGATATCTCAAACGGTTTGGCCGTGGCGAGGCAACGAATTTATGGCAAGAAAAGGGAAACAAAGTGTTATAACTTCTGCATACATTAATTGATTTTGATGAAACTTTGGCTTAGTCTTCGTTGTACAAGGCTGATCACATGGATTTGACTATTGTGATTCAAAGTCATAGCGCCACCAACTGGAAGCAGAAAATGTGTCACTTTCAGCATACATTGAGATCACCTTCTTATTTTTACCTGATTTGCTTCAAAATTCATCAGAATAATGTTAAAACTTGGCACATGTAATCCTTTGAAAATGGGCAGGGAGGAGGGGCTCTATAACGGCACCTTGTAGTGCAGTAAATGTGGAGTGAATTTGACATAGTCCTTTGATGTTTAACCGTTTTAAGTGCCTATTGCCCGCTGTGCACAGTTGCCCTGAAGCCACCGGGGTGGCGGTGCCACCGGGCTTGGGCCCGCCATCGCTGCTCGCAGCTATATTTATTTATTTTTTTTATTTATTTTATTTTTTTATTTTTTTTTCCGTCTTCCAGGGCTTTTTGGGGGCCTTAACATGCTCAAAAACTCTTGAAAATTGGCACACACATTGGAATCCGCGGCCATTAGGACGCCGGAGAGGCTGGTACCCGGGCGTGGCAGGGGGGCTCGACAGCGCCCCCTTGAAAAAAGTCTGAAAATTTGGTCCATATATTAAACATGCTTGCACGTATTAGTATGAAACTCGGTACACATATAGACCTCATCGGGCCGAACAACTTTCGCGCTCTAAGTTAATCGCCACGCCAACAGGAAGTCAGCTATTAAGGGTTGTTTGAAAAACGCATGCTCTGGAATTTGATATACTCCTCCTAGACGATTAATCCGATCGCCACCAAACTCGGTCAGCATGAAGTCAAGACACTGATGATTAAAAATTGCCAGGGGATTTTTGATATCTCGAACGGTTTGGCCGTGGCGAGGCAACGAATTTATGGCGAGAAAAAGGAAACAGGAAATGTGTTATAACGTCTTAATACATATATTGATCTTTATGAAACTTCACGAGTGTGTTCGTTATAGGAGTCTGATCACATGGATGTGACTATTGTGAGTCAAAGTTATAGCGCCACCAACTGGCAGCAGGAAGTGTATCACTTTTTGAAATGTTTTGAGATCACCCTCTTATTTTTACCTGATTTGCTTCAAACTTCATCAGTGTAATGTCAATACACAGCAGATGTAGACCTATGACAGGATTTTTGATATTTGAAATATTGTTGCCATGGCAACAGGTCAAACTGTAATAATATTCTTGAGTGTTTTTGAGGCTCTTAACATGCTTCAAATTGCATGAAACTCGACACACACATCAATATTGTCAACCAGTAGACATGGACAAAGCCATAGAAATGGGCGTGGTGGAGGGGCTCAGTAGCGCCACCTTTTGACAAAAGTGGGGGGGTTAGTTTTTCCTACAGTCACCAAACTCGGTACACATATTATTCTCATCAAGCCGGACAATTTTCTAATTTACATTCATTAGCTCCGACCAACAGGAAGTCAGCTATTTTGGTTTGAATGTTAATTTTTTGAAAAAACAGGCTATGAATTTTATACTACTACTCCTACAGGGTTTATCCAATTTACACCAAGCTTTTTTAACTTGTTGCGAACACATTGAAGTTGTTTAATTGCAAACGGATTTTGGATATCTCAAACGGTTTGGCCGTGGCGAGGCAACGAATTTATGGCGAGAAAAGGGAAACAGGAAATGTGTTATAACTTCTGCATACATTGATTGATGTTTATGAAACTTCAGGAGTGTGTTGGTTGTAGTAGTCTGATCACATGGATGTAACTATTGTGAGTCAAAGTTATAGCGCCACCAAATGGCAGCAAGAAGTGTATCACTTTTAAAATGCTTTGAGATCACCCTCTTATTTTTACCTGATTTGCTTCAAACTTCATCAGTGTAATGTCAATACACAGCAGATGTAGACCTATGACAGGATTTTTGATATTTGAAATATTGTTGCCATGGCAACAGGTCAAACTGTAATAATATTCTTGAGTGTTTTTGAGGCTCTTAACATGCTTCAAATTGCATGAAACTCGACACACACATCAATATTGTCAACCAGTAGACATGGACAAAGCCATAGAAATGGGCGTGGTGGAGGGGCTCAGTAGCGCCACCTTTTGACAAAAGTGGGGGGATTAGTTTTTCCTACAGTCACCAAACTCGGTACACATATTATTCTCATCAAGCCGGACAATTTTCTAATTTACATTCATTAGCTCCGACCAACAGGAAGTCAGCTATTTTGGTTTGAATGTTAATTTTTTGAAAAAACAGGCTATGAATTTGATACTACTACTCCTACAGGGTTTATCCAATTTACACCAAGCTTTTTTTAACTTGTTGCTAACACATTGAAGTTGTTTAATTGCAAACGGATTTTGGATATCTCAAACGGTTTGGCCGTGGCGAGGCAACGAATTTATGGCAAGAAAAGGGAAACAAAGTGTTATAACTTCTGCATACATTAATTGATTTTGATGAAACTTTGGCTTAGTCTTCGTTGTACAAGGCTGATCACATGGATTTGACTATTGTGATTCAAAGTCATAGCGCCACCAACTGGAAGCAGAAAATGTGTCACTTTCAGCATACATTGAGATCACCCTCTTATTTTTACCTGATTTGCTTCAAAATTCATCAGAATAATGTTAAAACTTGGCACATGTAATCCTTTGAAAATGGGCAGGGAGGAGGGGCTCTATAACGGCACCTTGTAGTGCAGTAAATGTGGAGTGAATTTGACATAGCCCTTTGATGTTTAACCGTTTTAAGTGCCTATTGCCCGCTGTGCACAGTTGCCCTGAAGCCACCGGGGTGGCGGTGCCACCGGGCTTGGGCCCGCCATCGCTGCTCGCAGCTATATTTATTATTATTGTTGTATTATATTAGTTTATCTTATACTTTATAATATTATAGTAGTTCAGTTATTTAATTTGTTATGTAATTAGTTTTAGTATTCTTAATTTACTCAGTCTAGTTTCTAAATCTGGTTTATAGCTATGTATCTTTAAACAACCTTTTCTTTTTTTTTCATATAAAATGGCAACCAACTCAACAACCTTTGTGGTTTCTTTTCAGAACAATATCAATAATACAAAAATAAAAAAACTAAATTACAGTAATGGGACAATGTCAATGAAGAAAATGTCAAATGACACCGAATCAGAGTCCTTTTCAATGAATTGTCTTTGCTGGAAATGACTCAAGCAAATTAAACAGGACTTAAGCTCAGTTCAGTGTCCTGTTCCAGTGTTCAGGTAAAGAACACTGGTACGCAACTCCAAGATGGAAAAATTAGGGAAAAAAAAAAGGAAAAATAGGAAAAATGTCCTTGTTCTCACAATACGTGTGATCCTACCACTTCGAAGAACAAATGTAATGTTGTCCAAGCTCGAGGAAACCAGGTTGGCCAGCCAGTTTCCACCAATATCAAGCACTCCTCGTTGAAAGCAGAAACGGTTCTAACTCAGAACTCCAAGAAACTCCTCGTTCAATTTCAAAAAGATGCAGAAGGACTGGGACATCAAGATAGAGAAAAGGAGAAGAAAAAAACAACAAAAGGGAGGAAAAAAAAAAACCCAAACTTGCAAAGACAAGGCAGAAAAGTCACAATTAATTCCCATTTAACAGCATTAACATTTCGGATTATCATTTATAGAAAAATAAATGCTCTAAAATGCATCAATACACATTTCTCAACACACCCAGCCAGCAATGAAACGTGGGGCCCAGATGGGTTAACTACGGGTTCCATGGGTACTGTGTGGGCATGGGCTTTGGCTGGGTTAAATCAGCGGGTCCCATGTAGGTTTTGTAGTACGAGTCCCACATAGGAAGCCCATATGAGCTGATTACATGGGCCCCATAAGGGACAGGCATGGGCCAAGTGGGCATGGGTTTGAACTGGGAATGCACATATGGGTCCTGCATAGAATTTTTATGGGCCAAATGGGCATGGGTTTGAACTGGGAAAACATATATGGGTCTTGCATGATATATTTATGGGCCAAGTGGGCATGGGTTTGATCTGGGAACACATATATGGGTCTTGAATGGCATATTTATGGGTCAAGTGGGCATGGGTTTGAACTGGGAATGCACATATGGGTCCTGCATAGAATTTTTATGGGTCAAGTGGGCATGGGTTTGAACTGGGAAAACATATATGGGTCTTGCATGATATATTTATGGGCCAAGTTGGCATGGGTTTGAACTGGCAACACATATATGGGTCTTGCATGATATATTTATGGGCCAAGTTGGCATGGGTTTGAACTGGGAACACATATATGGGTCTTATATATATTTATACAACAGTTCTGTCTGGTTCTCAAATCTGATTGGCTGATAGCCATGCGATATTTCAGCGATATCAGCACTCCTCCTACCTTTTCACCGTTTGTATCACTCCGCTTGAAGTGACCATCATGGCGGCCGACCAAATCAACCGCAAGCTTTACAAATACTACTTGTTGTACCACAAACTGCAGTTTTAATAGTTTTTAGGCGATAATGTAGTTGTTTAGACCTGAAATATGTGACTCATATTTAATAACAGCGCCTATTTTGCAACTTGTTTTGACGTTTTCGGAGATGTGAGCTCCAGGGCGTCAGCGACCGTTCAGTGCTTCTATAACTGCCGAGAACAGCTTAGTCTCGGCCAGTGACTCGTGGATTTGCCGCTGGCTCTTATAGTGGTTAAACATGAGACATTATTCAATTTGAGTACATAGAACAGGCAATCTTTGGTCTTTATTAATCTATTATTTATTCCAGAGCAAGTCGAATTGTGCTATGTTAAATTTGATAATAAACAACGTTATGTTACATCATTATATATAGGCTAGCATATTGGCTTCAACTAGACGGGACATATCAGATGAAGACTCTTCTCCGCTCTTCAAATACGTAAAACATTAAACTTTATAAACAGTTTTTTTAGTAAAGAAAACGCTTTACAATTTTTTTTTCTAACATCAGATCTTTATTTACCTTTGCATTGCACAGAAACTGCGTGCACACTTCATTCACGAGGGGATGCGGATTAATGTAATGAAGTTTGATTGACAGTTTGAGGATCCAATGGAGTTAAGAGGTTTTGTCACAAGCTCTTTAAAATCCTTTTCATTCCTTAAATATTTGTAAAACCCACATACAAGCGTAAATGTTTTTTGTTTTGTTTTTTGTACATAACTAGTGCTTTGTTTGACTGAACTGTACAATTGTGCTTATTTGTTGTTCAATAAATATTATTTTATATAAATATGTCCATTAGTAAGTAATATGGATTGAGTGAAAGTTACATTAATATGCCATTAGATGGCAGCAACACTTTACAGGAGGAATGAGTCAGTGAAGCACAAGAGACTTTTAAATTGAAAGGAACTTTTGCAAGTTGTTTTTAGTGCTGTAGTGTTATACAAAGATCACTTTCCTCAGAGGACATTCAAACGGACTTTTATAATGGATATAATATTATGGACATCGACTTGAAGAATGAATGTAATGCAATACACTGTGTGCAGAATTATTAGGCAAGTTGATTTTCTGATCATATTTTTTTTCCAAGCACATTTTACCAATTCCAATCCACATCAATCTTAATAACTACTATTAATATTGTTTTTAATCATTTATAAGTGATACATAATTGTTCATGAAGGCTGGAAATGAAAAATGCCCTATATTCAGGTGTGCAGAATTATTAGGCAGGTTTTCTTTTACAGATAAAATGAGCCAAAAAAGAGATTTAACTCAGACTGAAAAGTCAAAAATTATTAAATACTCATGAGAAGGACGCAATACTAATGTAATACTAGAAATTGCAAAGTTAAAGCATGACCATTGGACAGTGAAATGCTCATTGGGTCAGCGGGGTCATACAAAAACAGCTGGAGAAGCAAAGACACATGTTAACTGCAAAAGAATTAAGAATTAAGTTAAGAATTAAGTGTGAAACCATCAGGAACCCTTTAGTCTCCAGCGCCACCATTTCCCAGAACTGAAACCTACCTGGAGTCTCCAGGAGTGTGAGGTGTCAGGATCTCAGAGACTTAGGTTAGCTAAAGAATCCTAAAAAATGACCCTCTCTTAATAAGAATCAAAAGCTGAAGTGTTATAAAATACATGAAGACTGGGTTTTTATAGGCCTTATAGACAGACAGCTTGAGAGTGACTCCCGAAGGACCAGCACCACATCCTCTTGTACCACTGTTTGAAGAATTTATTTTCCAGAATCTGGCAGTAAGTTTTGGAAGATCATTTAGTCCATCTCTGCAAGATGGACATTTCAGGATAAGAGATGGACTAAAAGTGAACTCCCACACCTTACTGCCAGATTCTGGAAAATAAATTCTTCAAACAGTGGTACAAGAGGATGTGGTGCTGGTCCTTCGGGAGTCACTCTCAAGCTGTCTGTCGATAAGGCCTATAAAAACCCAGTCTTCATGTATTTTATAACACTTCAGCTTGTGATTCTTATTAAGAGAGGTTCATATATACATATGTTTATCAAAATATTGCTGCTTCAGCATTTATGGTAATGATGACGCTGAATAAGTCTACTCCATGATCAGAAGGAATTCATGATTAAATTACTTACTTTTTCAGACATCAAATGTCACTGTTCTTCCATGGCTGACATGTGCTCCCCTGCTGGTCTTCATTTCCATGGTTACGGCATAAACAAGTCTTACCCTCAAAAAAATCCTTGTTGTAATCATAGACTGTCGCGGTAATGACAGTATTGTTGTGGACAATACTAAATTGTTAAAAATATTCACAAATTGCACAGATATGAACCCAAATTATGCATCAAGTGCCTTTTTAAGTTACTGTTTAAACATATATTGTGATTTTTTAATGAACTGATAACATTTTATCACATTTTCAGAGCAGACAAGTTTTAAAGTCTGGGTTGGGGACAAGGCTTGAGTAGCCAAATATTAGTGATGAAAACATTTTTAAACATGGACATCATACTGATTTTAGTGTATAACATTTTTTGGTGGTGCAATAAATATTATTTGAAATAACTAAACTATTTATTTTATAATATATTATTTTTAACATGAATGTATAATCTGGGGACATAAAAGTTCCCCTAATTGAAGAATCACCCATATATATTTGTTTCAACCTTCATATACTTAAAATATATTTAAATATGTATTTCAGGGGCAGGAAAAATATATTTATATATGAAAATATATTTCAGGGCGCAAGAAAATACATTTCCAATCTTACAGTCGACAATGCAAATGTGCGTGGAAGAAAGCCTTGCGAACAAAACTATCCATTATGTTTGAAGAATTTTGAAAAACATGAATTTCCACATATTTTCCACATTGACACTTTGTTCACATATCTTCCCAAAAAATACCTGTGTAATAGTGATCATGGCACCTCACAAATGTGTGTTTTAGTCTATTACTTATTAATTAATTCATTTATTTATTAATTTAATTGTAATTTATTGTCAGTGTAATATAGCGTTTAGATCTACATCAAATACGAATAAATAGATTAATAAAATCGCTAGCTGTACGATGTTAACTGTGACGTAATTTGAATGGGAAACCACTAGCAGCGCTCACAGACTTTTGGAGTACTGCGCATGCGCGTCATTTTGAACTGTAACGGTCGTCAGTCAACCGGGAGTTTTCGGAGTAAAAGGTGAGAGCTAACGTTATAACTTTATTTTTAGTCGTCATTTTTCACATATGTAATGTTCATTGCTACTTTGAATGTATAATGTTTTATTGTCAAGGGTTTTTTTTTTTTTACTTTAATTGTAAAATTAATGCCCCGTTTGTTTATTTGCTCACATGAGACGCATTTGATATTTTCAGATTTCCGTTTTAAAGTTAGTTGTTTTTAATTTGGACACTAGTGAAAACTAACGTTACACACAAAAAATTTTTAATATTTTTTTTTTTTTAAATTTCAGCTGTAGAGTGTTTGGGAGACGGTGCTGCCTGCTGTTGTCGATCTATGATGCTCCTGTCACTGATAGTGGCCTGTAACGTAAGTCTTTTTTTTTTTTTTTTTTGGCTAAATTTAATGTTTTACTAAACTTGTTAAGTAGGCACACGTTATTTTCTCGTTATTAAAGTTCAGGCATATGCTGGTTTGGCATTAATGGCATTTCATACGCTCAATTTTTCTACTATTATTATTATCATTATTAATATAGCCTTACTATAATATAATTTTTATTCACTTTCTGCTGAATGACAAGCTGTTTTCGATTATCCAGTTGAGCCAGTGATTCAGTAAGTTGCTTGTAACAGAAGATGCTTATTTGTCACGACTTACAGGTTTACATGTGTCATTCATTACTGAAAAAAATCTGCTTTTTATTTTCAGTAGCAGAAGCAGAGACGGTTTGTGCAACAGCAACAAGGTGAGAATGATGAGACACTTTAAGAAGTAGATTTTTTTTTTTTTTTAATTAAGCACTGTTAAGCAAATTATATTATTTTATTTGTGTAATTTATGAATTGATATGTTCTCTGCACTTGTGTTAATATCTGTTTCTGTCTGGAACAGGTGCGGGTCAAAACCCATCTGTCAAGACGCTTGTCCACTTGCTGTCTGCCCCACCAGCCCAACGATTGTGCTGGAGAACCACAAGTCACATGTACAGGATAATGTTCATAGTCAAGTCATCTTCATTTCTGTGGCACTTTATACAAAACAGCTTCACAGTAAAAAACATGAAATAGTCAACATGACCCTAGTTGAAGTGAAACACTAGGTGTGTGTTAGAAAAATACTAATATTTTAAAGTCTGTACATCCAAATGATTCCTCAAGCTTTAAAACACATCACAAATTACAACATGTTGACTTTGAGCCCATATTGGACAGTTGGCAAATCTGTAATGTAACAAATTTAACATAACAGTATTTTCCAAAAACACACCTATTGTTTCACTTCAGAAGAAGTTGATTAATCAACTGAGGTCATGTGGATTACCGTCATGTTCACTTTGGTTTTTGACCTTCTTGCGTGAACACACAGAGATGGATTATTTTTCTAAATATCTCTGTTTGTATTCCACAGAAAAAGAGAATGTCATAATCAACTGGAACAGCATGAGGGTAAATATCCCTTTGTTAAGTTAGCTTAACTGAGTGACTTTGTGATATTTCACTATCCCTTTATTTGTAAAAGTGAAAATGCAATGCAGAAGTGTAAAGAAAGGCTAATTCGACCTCTCCTCAATCATCAGTTTCTTTACTGTACTGTCTAAAAATATGCCCATTAAATATCTTTAAAATCCAGTATACCTGTAATTGTTTTAGTTCCAGTCTAAACAAAAATATCAGGAAATCCAAAACTAGTTAGAGGACAAAGTGCATGCCCTCTGTACCTGTACTGATGTTCAGTGATTGTGTTTTGTCTTTTGTATGAGTACAGTGGTAGAGACAGAGAAGAAGTGCCTTTGATGAGGAAACCATGGCAGCCATATATACGGTAAGTTAATACTTAGTGAAAGGAAAATTTACTAGAAACATTAAGTTCTAAAAAAATTACTGATTTTTGTCTCACAGTCAAGAAGAGATTTCCAAATGTGTCCAAAGAGGCTTTGAGGATTTGACGTGGGGAAAGTGAGACTTCTTGAAAGCAAAAAAGTTATATTTGTTTGAATATTGTAATTTTTTGAACATTGTAAAGTATGTTCCTTGCTGATTTTTATTCAAATGTTCACGTGTTATAGACAACAAATAAACAATTTTTCAAATGTGACATGTGAATGTATTTTCTTGGGTTGAAATATATGTAGAGCAAAATATATTTTTAAATGCTTTTGTAAAATATATTTTGAAAATATATTTAAAAAAAATATATACAAAACATGGCCAAAAAATACATTTTAGGAAAATATATTTATATGTGAAAATATATTTATAGCGAATATATTTTTTGGCCATTTTTTGTATATTTTGAAATATATTTAAAAATATATTTGAAAATAATTTTTTTTACCGTATGGGTTAATTTATTGCACATTTATTGGAAAGTTTGAATTTATCATAAGTCCGAATGTGCGAATATAAAACCAACTTTACCGAAGTCGTGCCGTCGAACTGTTGTATAAACGCAATATCACACTCGTAGCCGTGCGATATGGCTGTATATCAGCACGCAGTGATTACCTACGGACGAATCACAGCGTGCTGATATACAGCCATATCGCACGGCTACGAGTGTGATATTGCTCATATATCTATGGGTAAAAAAGAACATTGACAACACAAACGCCATGACTGTTTTGGATGTATTTTTTGGAGAGATGTTTTCTTTTTTTCAGACATTTTTTAAAAAAAATATTTTTTTTATTTATTTACCGGTAAGTTGTAAAATTTTAATTGTTAAAGATTATGTTTGTTGTTCAATGTATTATATAATGAGTGTATTTTGTATTGTATTTTTGGAGGGTTTTTTTTCAGAGATTTTTTTAAAATATATTTTTTAGTTTACCGTATGTTGTGACATTGTTTTTTAAAGATAATTTTTGTTGTTCAATTTAATATATTTCTTGCAGTTCAAAGCATCAAGTGTCTTGTATTTATCTTGTACTTACATTCATTCTTCATTTTTAATTTTTCTTAGATTGTTCCCTTAAATGAATGGTTGGGCTTACCTTGCATGAATTGCCCAGTTAGGACCAACATAAGATCCTTACAGAGCCCACTTTAAGCCCATATGGGCATTCACGGTTGAATCCTGGTGAAACCCACTTTAAACCCCTTTAGGCAGGTGGGGCCCAAATGGGTCTGACACAAATTGCCCGGTTAAGACCCACATAGGACCCTTACAGATCCCACTTAAAACCCACCTGGGCATCCATGGCTGGCCCCCATGTGGATCCCGGGTGCAAGCCCACTTTAAACCCCTTTAGGCAGATGGGGCCCAAATGGGTCTGTCATGAATTGCCCGGTTAAGACCCACATAAGACCCTTACAGATTCCACTTAAAACCCATCTGGGCATCCACGGCTGGTCCCCATGTGTATCCCGGGTGCAAGCCCACTTTAAACCCCTTCAGACTGGTGGGCCCCAAATGGGTTTGGCATGAATTGCCCAGTTAGGACCCACACAAGACCCTTACAGATCCCACTTAAAACCCATCTGGGCATCCATGGCTGGCCCCCATGTGGATCCCGGGTGTAAGCCCACTTTAAACCCCTTTGGGCAGGTGGGGCCCAAATGGGTTTGGCATGAATTGCCCAGTTAGGACCCATGCAGTACCCTTACAGGTCCCACTTTTAGTACGTCTGGGCTTCCACGGCTTGCCCCAATGTGGATCCCGGGTGCAAGCCCATAATGGGGCCCACATTTGCCGCCCATGAAGCCCTCATCTGGGCCCCACATGTCATTGCTGGCTGGGCATCTCTTTCTTTTATCACATTTCTTAACATAAGTATAACTATAATAATAAAGAATAACATCTTAGGAGTGACGTATGTGCACTCGTTTAGCTTGTAGCTCGTAGCACATGGCCCGCATGGTTAGCAAAAACTCCACGTGAGCTACGTTACACTCAATGCGCTCATAAAGTTAGAAAATGGATATAAACACTTTTAAACCGCAAATAAACAGCTGATTTAGGTAATAAATTCACATAAGAACAAATTTCTCTACATATTTCACAAAACATACATCACAGTATCATTTAAGAACACTTGACTCACAAAAGACTGGAAAAATGCAGAATAAATATATAAGGATAAATCGGAAAAGATCAGAAATGGAATAGATGTATCGAGGTAATCTGCTCTATGCAGTTTTCATCAGACAAATCGTCTCAACTTCTTACTCAATCCTTAAGAGTTAATACAAACGCAATTAGAACAATTTAAATAACATTTTCCTGTTAACGAAGTTTTGAAAATAGACATCTCAATAATTAATCTAACATTTCTCACTTACTTTATGTATTTTAGAACCGTGATTAACATACATCACTGCTCAATCGGCCAATTCACTTCCCTCCGTGACGAGAGGCTGTTCAACTCTGCTGAGCGCGAGAGATGATGCAACACACTAAGGGCGGAGCTATTCTTAATTGTTTCATTTAATTATTTTTTCAATTTGTAACATTTTCTATATTTCTACAATAATATTTAATTTCTTAAACATTAAAATAAATCTATAAAATTGTTTTCATGTGCATTTTAATTTCTCTTTTTTTTTTTTTTTACAGGTTTTGCTATAGTAACCTAGGTTACACCCTCCCCTCTGGAATATATGCACGTCCCGTTGCATCTACAAGTGGACTACTGGGGCAACGACTGACTCTTCTAAAGAAGAACTAAAAGCTTCGTTAAGACCCTGCAACAAGGACTGAATCACTAAGGTAAGTGGATTTCCTAACTGGGGATATTCAAATTTTTTAGGGGGGCGTCGCTCTCTCTGTGAGCGTCTGGGGCCAATGTTGTCTTCAGGTTCTGTGCTCCTTTCTTCATTTTGAATGTTTCTAGTGTGACTCCTCTCATTTGAGGTCAGATGTCTTTCTTTACTCTTTAACTCGGAATTGAGTGGTGCTGTCTCAACAATTTGAGTGGTGTGTTCATTCAGGGACATAGTGGATTGTTCTGGTTCTGGTCTTTGCTCCACTGTGACATCTGGTTTAGTACAACTGGATCCAGGCTCATCCACACATGTTTCTATTCCTGCAGGTTCATCTTCTTCCACAGGATTCCATCCAGGTAAGTATTCCCTTGTAGGTTCTTCAGGATTATTCTCCACAGATTCCTGAGCAGGTAAGTACTTCCTAGTAAGATCAAGGACAGGTAAGTCGGGTGCAACTTCTTGGACACAAGGTGAGTGCTCAGGGCCTGTAATAATTTGAGTTTCAGAGCCCAGTGTTCTTCCAGGTACATAACAGGGAATTTGCTCATCCTCAGACTCTGAGCATTCAGAAACATACTCTGACTCCTTTATCCCTTCATTATCAGCAGAAGCTCTGGTTCTAGGCCTTCGAACATCTTTCTGCTTTGGTCGTTCCTCAGAGTTGCTTGGCTGCAAAAATCCACAGGGAAGCAATAAGTCCCGGTGCAACGTCCTGAGAGGACCGCCTCTTCTCTCTGGTTGAACAGTATACACTGGCAGATCACGAACTTTTCTGACAACTACATGAACATCTTGCTCCCATTTGTCAGCCAGTTTGTGCTTTCCTCTCAATCGCACGTTCCTTACAAGAACTCGGTCGCCCTCCTCCAAGGTTGAAGCAACCACATGCTTGTCAAATCTTCTTTTATTACGTTCAGCTACCTTCCCAGCATGTTTAGCAGCCACCTCGTAACTCTCACACAACCGATTCTTTAGATACCGCACGTATTGAGAGTGAGACTTGATGGGAGTGTCTGCTGGCAATCCGAAAGCCAGGTCAACAGGCAGGCGGGGTTGTCGCCCAAACATGAGTTCGTAAGGATTGTACCCAGTGGTGTCATTGCGGGTGCAGTTATAGGCGTGTACTAAGGGCTTTACGAACTCCAACGAGACTTCTTTTCATTTTCCAGTGTCCCCAGCATTTGGAGAAGTGTACGATTAAATCGTTCCACTGGATTGCCCCTAGGATGGTATGGGGTAGTCCTTGACTTGTGGATTCCTGCGACCTTACACAACTCCTTTATTGTGTGCGACTCAAAGTCTGCCCCTTGGTCACTATGTAGTTTCTCTGGAAACCCATAGTGCACCAAGAAATTGTCCCACAGGCTCTTAGCAACAGTTTGGGCAGTTTGGTTTCTAGTTGGTATCGCAACGGCATACTGTGTGAAGTGGTCCGTGATAACCAGTATGTTTTTGATGTTGCTTTGGTCTGGCTCCAGGGACAGAAAATCTATGCATACCAACTCTAAGAGCCTGCTAGTTTGAATGTTTACCAAAGGAGCTGCTCTTTCCGGGGGTGTTTTTCTACGGACACAGCGTTCACAAGTTTTGACCCTTTCTTCCACTGCCTGTGACATTTTCGTCCAGAAGAACCTTGTCCTGACGAGATCCAGGGTCCTGTCAATACCTAGATGACCCATGTCATCATGAAGGCTCTTTAACACCATGTCTCTCAATGTGGTGGGCAGTGCCAACTGATAGTGAGAGGCTCCACGCTCCTGCCTTCTCCTATAGAGCACTCCATTTCTCAGCTCAAGTCGGTTCCACTCTTTAGACCACAGACTCATGATAGGTGGCTGGTCTCTCAGGTTACAAGGTTTCATGCCTTTCTCCATCCATTCAATAACAATTCTTATTTCTGGATCTTTCCTCTGCAGATCTGCCAAGGAAGCTTCTGAGAGATGAGGAAGGTCTGGAAGACCATGTTTATCTTCATGTTGGAATTCATTTGGCAGAACATCCACATGGTGGGTAAGGGATTCAACTAAGGTAAGTGAGGAGTGAGGGAGACTTGGATTTTCGGATGACCCCACCACTTGATGCCTTTCACAAATCGCCTTTATTGTGTCTGCCATGAGAACAGATGACTCAGCTCCTGGCCCCATGAGATGGTGTAAGGTGAATTGCCTAATCCTTTCTCTTTCCTTTTGTGAGACCAGGTCATCTAGAGGCTCACTGTGTGGTCGTCGGGACAGCCCGTCAGCATCTTGATTTTGGCTACCTGCTCTATACTGCAGCTTAAAGTTGTAAGTTGACAAGCTGGACAGCCAGCGGTAACTAGTGGCATCAAGCTTTGCTGAAGTTAGAATATATGTCAAGGGATTGCTATCCGTTATGACTGTAAATTCTGCACCATAGAGGTAGTCGCTAAATTTGGAGGTGACCGCCCATTTTAGCGCCAAAAACTCTAGTTTGTGCGCAGGGTATCTACTTTCACCCTTGGTCAATCCTCTACTGGCATAAGCTATGATGCGCATCTGACCCTCCTGCTCCTGATATAAAGCTGCACCAAGCACGGTGGTAATGGCGTCGGTGTGAAGCACATAGGGAAGCTTGGGGTTAGCAAAACCCAAAATAGGTGCAGATGTTAACTTGCCAATTATGGAGTCAAAGGCACTTTGACAATCTGGAGACCATCGATCACCAAACTGTTCTTTGGGGTTGAAGTACCCCCCATACTTCAGTTTCTTATTACTGCTCTTACGGAGCGGAGGATATCCCGCTGTAAGGTCGGTGAGTGGTTTAATGATCTTGGAGTAGTCACGCACAAATCTCCGGTAGTATCCGGCAAAACCTAAAAAGGACCTCAACTCTTTTAGGTTTGTCGGCCTTGGCCAGGTCTTTAAGGCCTCAACTTTCGTCGGATCAGTTTCTACCCCATCTTGTGAGACTATATGGCCCAGATACCTCACTGACGTCTGGAAGAATCGACATTTCTCAGGCGACAATTTCAGCCCATACTCCTTCAGTCGGTTAAGAACTTGCAGCAATCGGGATTCATGTTCTTCTAGAGTCTTTGAAAATACTATGAGATCAAGGATGAAAACTAGTACCTGTTTCCTATTCAAGTCTCCCATGCACCGTTCCATTAATCTTTGGAACGTGCTTGGTGCATTGGTAATTCCCTGCGGCATTCTGTTGAATTCCCAGAATCCAAGTGGGCAGACAAACGCTGTTTTACACTTATCAGCTTCTTCCATCTCAATTTGGTAGAATCCAGATTTCAAATTGAGCACCGAGAACCACTTGGAGCCGGTTAGTGTTGAAAAGACCTCCTCTAGGTTTGGCAAGGCGTATGCATCCTTAATCGTTTGCGAGTTGAGCTTTCGAAAGTCAATGCACAGCCGCACTGTACCATCCTTCTTACGGACTACAACTATGGGTGATGCAAACGGAGACTCAGACTCACGGATGACACCAGCCTCTAACAGTTCTTGGAGGTGCTTTCTCACAGCGTCAATGTCTTGGGGATGGATGGGTCGGGCTCTGTGTTTGAATGGTGTTTCGTCATTCAACTTTATCTAATGTTTGACTCTCTCAGTGTGGCCATAGTCAAGATCGTGCAGGGAGAAGACTTCAGGCATGGAGTTCAGCAATTTCGATATCCTCTCTTTCCAGGTTGTGGGCAGGGGGGAGTCACCAAACTCGAAGGTAAGGTTAGCACAGGTAAGTGTTTCTTCCTCAGCTTTGATACCTGAACTCTGATGCTGCTGATCCAGGACCTTCTGAACTGCATGAATCTCTGCCAGCACAACTTTAGGAGGGATTTTTATGTCGGTTTGTGTTCCATTTCTCAGCAAAACTGACAATTTGGAGGGGCGTTTACAGGGTAAGGTGTGCAAACAATTTGCAATCAGGAATCCTTGTGAAATGCCAATCAGACAACGGATGGGAGGAGATTTCGCTCAAGAACAAAAGATGATAAGAAAATATTTGTGTAGGTTTCATTACGTTTTTTATGACCTAGGTGTACATTTTACCAGTTGTTACCTACAGTTTATACAAACATTATGGTCATCGACCAGTGGTTGATATCTCAAACATAATAATAGTGGGTTGAATAATACGATCGCATTATGATTCATTAAAAAAATAGAACCGAATGTCAGGGCTTTACTGAGTCATTTGTAAACCTATTATTTATATTTAAACCTGTAAATTCATCTGAAACTCACTGTAACGAAGCGGGACTGAGGCAGAGATCCATTTGCAAGCTTTTATTCAAAGTGAGCATAGTCATACAGGCTGGGTTGATCAGGGGCAAACGGGAACAGCAAGGAACAGGCAGAGTCGTAGTCAGAGTACAGGCAGTAGATCGAGGCAGGCGGATATCATTCACAGGTCGGTATACAAGGCAAGAGTCAGGACAGGCAGCAACGGGTCAATAAACAGGAACAGGCAAGATCAAACACAGGCAGACAGGAAACAAGGAAACACTCAGAAATGACACACTGGGAAATCAAGACTTCGCGGTGAGGTGGTGTGTGTGTGAGTCTTTTATAGTCCTGGTAATGAGTATCAGCTGGGTGTGGTGATTAGTGTGGAGTGTGCATGGCTGTATGTGGCAACAGGTGATTGGTGGAGTGAGTGCATGTGATTGACAGGGAGGATTATGGGAAATGGAGTCCGGAGTGAACAGGAACGGGCAATGATCGTGACACTCACGGACATGTTTATTATGTGTATTATTTACTTAATGCATTAACGACTTTTGACAAGTTATAACGTATATTCACAGAGTCAATAACTTTTATTTCCTTACCCTTTCCTCCGTGCATAACATCAGCATTTGTATGCACGAAAACTAATCTCGTCTTCATATGACGTCGTAGCACAAAAATATGATTTCTCTGCATGGCAAGCCATCTCGCAAACACAGTGGTAAAAACAACAACAACAATAGGCAGCATATTCCCCGAACCTGCAGCTCCTGTTAAAAAACAACCAGACCGTTATTTCTGGCATGACGATTGAGTCTGTCCCAAAAATACCTCTCAATGCGCCCTCGTGGACTCGCGCCAAGGGTCTGCACTATATGACGTCACCAAAGTGTGGACTCTGAGGAAGTCCACAAGTCCAGAGTGTGCCATTTGGGACAGGGCCTATGTGTGTGTGAGTGCAGCTTATAAAGGGTCACTGATGGGAAACAGGTGTGAGTGGATGATTGGTTCCTAGGTGAGGAATTGTGTGAAATGGAGTCCATATAATGAAAATAGTAACAATAATGTTATGTAACAATATGTAACAATAGTAGTTACTAGAGCACGGCTGGGCAAACTCTGTCCTGGAGGGCCGCTGTCCCTGCAGAGTTTTGCTCCAGCTCTAATCAAACACACCTGAACCAGCTAATCAAGGTCTTCAGGATTACACACAGGTGAATTTTGTCAGGATTGCAGCTAAACTCTGCAGGACAGTGGCCCTCCAGGACCGACTTTGCCCACCCCTGTACTAGAGTGTTAATAATGCATTACTAATTTGTTCCTGTGTAGTGTTACGTTCCATGACTGTGTCGTTGGTGTATATATTTTGTCCTGTGTGCTGGGTTTTTTCCCTTTTCTCTGTGTGTCTCTCTCTGCTGCTCTACTAGGTGCTGGGGAGAGAGAGAGATTTAGTTGATTGATCACACCTGGGGCTCGTTGTGGCTGCATGCTGAAAAGAAGCTCCCAGAGTTACTCAAACTGAAGCCTGCCTTCCAGAGTGTTGTGTTCCTCTCCTGCTCTGCTTGTTGCTCTGCTTGTTGCTCTGCTTGTTGCTCTGCTTGTTGCTCTGCTTGTTGCTCTGCTTGTTGCTCTGCTTGTTGCTCTGCTTGTTGCTCTGCTTGTTGCTCTGCTTGTTGCTCTGCGTTGTGTGATTAATTGTGTGAGACAGTGAAGCTTTTCCACAAAGCTAATAGGCTTATTGTAGCCTGAGTTTTGGTCACCTAGTCATTGTTGCTGTCATCTACATGCTCAAACGTGTTGGAAGCTGTAGGGAGGTGGGTGCCTATTTGATTTTTGTAATAAGTTTTCTCCTGTTTTTGGCTAGTTAGGGAGTTAGTGTACGTTTCTGTTGTTTATTTGTTTTCTTTTGGTAGTCTAAGTAGTTTTACTCCTTAACTAGTCAGAGGGTACTTTTGTTTGTTATTTTGGCAATACCCCCTCCTGAAGTCTCTTTTGCTTCCTTTTGATTTACTTTTTTTTACTTTGTCTAAAAATATCTTTTGCTAATAAACCCCCTTTTGTTGAGCTTCAACTTGTGTCTGTCGTGCAGGGCAGGGGACGGGCACACTCACTCACCCCAACATTCCATGTTATTTTATTTTTTCACTGTTACTCCCCTTTTCCCTAGACAAACTTTATGCCTGGGACGTAACAGTAGTTATTCATTAATGAAGATTTAGTATTCTAAAGTGTTACCACCTTTTCTAGTATTTTTGACAGAAATGTAGACTCGAAATCGGCCTGTAATTAAGTTGTTGTTTGGTAACACAGCTTGTTTTCACATGATCCCCATAGCACTAGCTACTAACTAAATGTCTCGTTCCCTCCTCTCAGGGATCCAGTATTACATGAGTAACCTAGAGACAAACCTCACAGACTTCACAAAACTGCAGATGCAGGTGCCGTGTGCCATATACATATGTTTTGTCACAGGTTGCTGAATTACAAAGAATTACTGCATAAGAAATTAAAAGTAATATTATTTATTTATTCATTGGTTATAACACACAATCACACAAATTATATTTCATATTTATCGGTTATAACACTTTATCACACAAATAATGTTTCATATATGAATCATCAGACTTAACACATTTGACTTTAAAAGTAACAACATCCAAAATAAAGGCAAAGATTTTCCAGCATTGCATGTTTTTTTTGTTATACACTTGCATTATCCACACACAAAACCCCAGTACAATGCAGTGAGGCTGAGGCCAGAACTGTTACATAACTGATAACCATTTAGTCTCATATTTAGTATTATGGTATGCCCAATATTTGTCAGTCTGATTTTGGTTTAAAATAAAATTTTCTGAAATGCTGTACCAAAATGACTTGTTTTTCTGTCTTCAAGTCTCAAGACTTTTTTTTTTTTTTGTGACTTAAAACTCAAGTTTCCATCTCTGGCTTCTGGAACAAAAAAAGTGTAGTGCAGGACTCAGTGTTGTTTATAGGGAATTGATTAGATGGTTGGATGGTTGTGGTTCGCTATTGGTAGATCTTGTGTGAGTGACAGGTTGTCCCACCATGTAAACACATCATCAAAGAGAAAAAGAGGTCGCTGCAAGAGGGAGGGGAAGTTATTTTGATTAAAGATTACAAGGAACATAAATTAAAAAAAAATAAAATAATCATGTGTATGGATAAATCATTTCTATTAAAATACTGCAAAATTACATAAAAAAAAAACAAGATTTGTCAAATTTGATTTCATGGTTACTTTAAAAATGGTGAATCAAAATAAAAGGTGAGCAATTTCCATCTTTGACTTTAGTTTATTTCATCATGATTAATGATAACATGAACTGAAGGTACACTTTGGATTTTCTTATTTTCGATATTTTAAATCCACTTCTTCAGTATATGTCTCTGCATTAAAGGGGTCGTTCACCCAAAAATAACTCTGTCATCATTTATTCACCCTCAAGGTGTTCCAAACCTGTATACATTTCTTTGTTCTGATGTAAACGAAGTAAGATATTTGGAAGAATGTTTGTAACTGAGCAGATCTCACCCCCCATTGACTACCATAGTATTTTTTTCCCCCTAGTCCTAGGGTTAGATCTGCTTGGTTACATTCTTCCAAATATCTTCATTTGTGTACAGCAAAACAATGAAATTTATACAGGTTTGTAACAGCTTGAGGGGGAGTAATTGATGACAGAATTTTCATTTTTGGGTGACCCATCCCTAGGCATAGTCCTGTGTCAGAGTCCGTAGTTGGTTTGCAGCATTTGTTGGGTCGTGGAATGTCTGAGAAGTGACATATTGTATTGGTCATGTCTGTTGGTGCAGTGTGAAGTGCTGAAAATGCTGCCCCCGCAGGCAGTGTATGGAGGTAGGAGGTGTATGGAGGTAGGATCAAATTATTGTGTCACAACCTGTTTACTGAGATACCTTAATGTGATCGATTTTTGAAGGCAGCATAGATGTTTCTTACACTGCCTATAATATCCTACAATCCTGTGCATTTTCGCTTCTCTGACAGTTGAGCTAAAAATGTGTAAATGTACATTTTGACCTCATTCTAGCAAGAAATTATATTTGTAGTAATTACATGTTCACTTGATTATCACCAAAGCTCTCTCTATTTTGTTGTATATCATTAAACTGTTATGCTGCCTTTGAAGATGAGACATATGCAAGAAAGTCTCTGCTAAACTTCACAAACTTCAGTGAATGAGCGCCAAACAGATGGAGAGCCATAATTCGTCTAAAATACAATACATTTTGCTAAAATGTTTGTTGTTGGACATAAAATGTGCCATATGTAGAATTTAAAACCTACAAATAAGTGTATTTTTATTATAGCAGTAATTGTAAATGGACTATTGTAATGGGGCAATCATATAATTATAAAGCCCAGAGTAATGAATGTGTGTTCCTCTTACCAGTTAACATTAAGTCTGTGCTTTTGTTTTTATATTTATTTTCATTTTTAATTTAGTGATTTTAACTAAGTAACTGCTTTACATTTTAGATTGTACAGTTGTTACAATGTTAGAAGAATGTAATGTAACTTTTTTTGCATAGCATAGCCTACACCAGTGGTTCCCAAATTTTTTAGAGTTGCGTACCCCTGAGGCATTCAACATCCTTTTGTGTAACCCCTCTCTTCCATTTAGACTGCATTCACACCTTTTCCATTGAGGGACAATATTTGCCCTCTTAAACTGATTTTCAGGTGGATTTTTTACCTTTACAAAGTCAAAGTTTTTCCAACCTTATTAAATGTATGTTTTATGTCAAATTCTTAAAATTCCATTAATTTACTTATTAATATAGTAAATAAAGCAAGTAATGAAACTAAATCAATAATTTAATTCAAATGAAATCATTATCAACAAAAGCTATCTTTGCACTGCAGTTTGCACTGGTGGCTGAAATGCAAAATTACGCATAACTGCCAGCCTGCATGAAGAGGTTCTTCAGACTCCAGAGACACCAGCAGCTTCAAATACCTGTTTGCTGCTTAACACTGGGTTTTTTATAGCTGTCCTTTTAATACAATTAAATTTTTTAAACAAACTTCCCTTAATAAGCCTTAATCCGACCAAGTTCTTGTGCTGTAAATTCCTCACAAATCATAATAGTCCGATAATCTCCATTCTGTTTTCACACAATATTGTTTTCATGCCTTTTGCACAACCTTTCATGCTTTTCATCTTCAGAAAGATCTTTCTTCCTCCCCATATTCCATGAGAACTGTTACTTGCTTAATGATGTGAAATAACCTCTTTAAGTAAGGTTTCCATTTACCATTTTCATTTACCTAGACCTGTCAATTTAACAAACCTGTCTGAGATTGACACTAGTTATCTAAAAAGATATAAAACAAGGATAAAACAAACAAACAAACATTTTCTTTGAAAAACTAAAATCTGAATGTTTATTGTACTGAAACCTTACTGAATTATTGTGCAATTGACGTACACTTGCACAATAATTTGGAACACAGATTTACACAGTTTAATGCTGCTCAAAGGTGGCCTGAATGCAATTACAATGGCACAAATAATGCTATAAGATAATGTTTTAAATTATAAAAAATTCTCAATAGAGAAATATGAAATTATGGTAAAAACAAAGTGATACTTTTAAATATCAAACTAAAACTGCCAGTAGATGGTGAAAAGTGGCTGTATTTATGAATGGGTCACTGAATCATTGAGCCTGATTCGTTCAAAGCCACACGTGTTCATTAATGAAACACCACTGTGTGTTGCTTGGAGACAGACAACAGTTCTGCTTTGGCTTTCGTTGGAACTATTATTTCATAGCAAATTAGAGCAAACAATACTAACAGACAATGCTGTATTTAAAATGTACATCACTTAATATTAGCTACCTTTTTTGTTTGTAAAAAATCAATGTCACATTTGCCAATGTGTTGATATACTGGAAAAATTGCATTGTTGCTTGTATTATAGCTATATTATCAACATTAAAAATAAAAACTCACACAGGGTGAGAGTTTTAATCTTAAACCTCTAATCTCTCTGACTGTCTATACCTATCCAGCTAGAAAGTGCTTAAATCCTACATTTACAAAGGTACAGTTGTAAGAAAAAGTATGTGAACCACTTGCAGAATCTGTGAAAATGTTAAAAATTTGAACAAAATAAGAGAGATCATACAAAATGCAAGCTATTTTTTGTTTAGATATTTTACATAAAAGATGTTTGCATATAGTCCACAAGAAAGAAAAAAAAGCTGAATTTATTCAAATGGCCCCATTCAAAATGTGAACCATTGGTTCTCTATACTGTGTGTGGTTACCTGGATGATCTATGACTGTTTTTTATTTTTTATTTTGTGATGGTTGTTCATGAGTCCCTTGCAGTTAAACTGAGCTCTCTTCTTCAGAAAAATCCTCCAGGTCCTGCAAATTCTTCAGTTTTTAAGCATTTTTTGCATATTTGAGCCCTTTCCAGCGGTGACTGTATTTATCACACTGAGGACAACTGAGGGACTCAAACACAACTATTAAAAAAGGTTCAAACATTCACTGATGCTCCAAAAGGAAACACAATGCATTACGAGTTGGGGGTGAAAGCTTTTGAACAGAATGAAGATGTCCAAATTTTTCTTATTTTATTGAAATATCATTGCTTTTCATTTAGTACTGCCCTCCGGAACCAACAGAAGATACTTGCATGTTTCCTGGATGAAAAAATAAGTACAATTTACCTTGATATTCAAATTCAAAAGTTTTCACCCCCCAACTCTTTGATTACTTTGATTATGGATAAATGCTTTTTTTTTTTTTCTCCGAAATGCAGTACCCCATTCACTACCATTATAAACTTTGAAGGACTAAGGATATTTTAAAATATATCTCTGATTGTGTTCATCTGAAAGAAGATATGGAGATCTTAATGCGGCTCGATGAGTAAATTGGTAAATTGTACACATATTCAGTGGTCATAAACCAAATGTGGGTCACTTTGCATACAGATGATACTTTTTTTCTTTTAAAGAGGAATATCTGAAGAACAAATAATGTTGAAACTAGAAATGTATCTTGTGTTTTTCTATCAGCTCAGTTGCATAGAACATACCTGTCTGATGCATAAATATTTATTTTCCAAAGTTTGCATGCCTGTAACTCTAAAAGAATACAGGATATCTTAAAATCCCTCTAGATTCTCGTTCTTAATAAACTTTCCTTTTGATATCTACATATTCATGGCCCTATATAGTTCAGTCCAAAAGATATGGGGATCTCAAAGCAGCTCCTTGAATCTAAAATTACAATTAAAACAATTAAAACCTAAGAATCTAAAATTACATTAAGATATCTTTAACACTTCCGGAACTACAGACATGTAAACTTCAGAAAAATGTTTGTTTTTGACACTCAGAGAGGTGTGTTGTATTTAATTGTTTTGATAGAGGGAAACAAGATACATTTTAAGTTTCAGTGTTATTTGTTCTTCAGACATTCTTCTTTAAACACATTATCAGCTGTTTAAAAAGTTACCTACATTTGGTTCTTGACCATTGAAAATGGGTAAAATTTAACAATTTGGACATGAAGTCACATTGAGGTCCCAATTTCTATGGTACTGAACTATATAGGGCCTTAAAATGAAGATTTCAAAAGGAAAGATGAGATGAGGAAAGAATGAGAATCTAGAAGGATATTAAGATTTCCATAGCAATGCATCAAGCTTGTGACACATCCTGCTGTATGAATGATGTAATGGTTTTATTTCTTAGTTTTTGCTTATTATTCAAATTATTGTTAACTAGATTGTAAAAAATGTGATATTGTGATTCCCAAATATGTGCAAGTACATTTATTATATGGTTTACTTACTTTTATAACAACCATATTAGGCAAGTTATAGCTCACGGGCTAGGCGCACCACCATTTTACCATGCATTACACGGCAAGTTGAACTCTCTTGTCAATATTATATGAAAAAAATTATTAGACAGAACTGTTAAACAAAGAAAGCAAACAGAGAATGGGCAATCCTGTGTCTGTGCTCAAGTACTGGGGTTCTCAGCGCTGTCAAAATAAATGTCCTGATTCCGACACCTAGCAGCCAAACAAAAAAAATATTGGACAAAGAAAAAAAGAAAAAAGAACAAATATTGGCCGATACTAATCCACAAATGAAAATATAAAGTGAACAATGAAAGCAATTTCAATTAATCATGACAGGCTTATACCTGAATGTGGACATTGCTCAGTTACTCAACTTTGGGCAAGCTTTTTTTAAATGTTTCCCTAGATTTCCGTATCGACTGAAAGTCTTCCCACATGAAGGGCAGAGATATGGCTTCTCTCCAGTATGCACTCGCTCATGTACTTTCAAGGCTCCTGAAACTGTGAAACTCTTTTCACAATGTGAACACTTGTAAGGTTTTTCTCCAGTATGGATTCGTTCATGCACTTTAAGTTCACCAGCTCTAATAAAAGTACTTCCACATTCCAAGCACACGTAGGGTTTCTCACCAATATGTGTTTTCTGATGGTCTTTAAATCCGTTAAGCCACAAAAAACTCTTCCCACAAAACGAACACACGTAGCGCGTTTCATCTTCATGAATCCTCATGTGTGTCTTTAAGTGTACGGCCAAAAAAAACTTCTTATCACACTGCTCACAGTTAAATGGTCTTTCTCCCGTGTGAGACAGCAGGTGAGTTTTGAGATTGCAGGCCTCTGAAAATCTCCTGCCACACTCAGGGCACTGGTGTAATTTCTCTCCAGAATGAACTTTCATGTGCCTTTTCAGGCTGTTTTGATGTGTGAAACTCTTCCCACACAACATGCATGCAAACGGCTTCTCTCCTGTGTGTATTTTGGTGTGTTCCTTAAGACCTTCCTTTTGTGTGAAACTCTTTCCGCACTGAGGGCAGGTAAAAGGCCTCTCACCAGAGTGAATTCGCAAGTGCCTCTTAAGGTCTCCTGAATTTGCAAAACACTTTCCGCACTGAGAGCATGTGAACGGCTTCTCTCCAGTGTGAATTCTTATGTGCCTCTTAAGGTCTCGTTTACATGTGAAACTCTTTCCACATTGTGGGCAGGTGAAGCAATTTTTAGGTTCCGTTCTTTCTGGTGAAAAATTCTTTTCAGTCTGGGAGCAACTAAAAGATTTTTCTCCAATTTTGAAATGATTAGGTTTCTGAAACTGCTGTTTCTCCTCCATTTCATTCTGTTCTTCACTTTCCTCTTTCGCTTCCACCAGGTCTAATGAACACATGAAATAGTTAAAAATAAATTAAATTGACCGTTATTTTTAATTGATGTTTCATGTGCTGAAAGTTATTTATGTCTTTTTCATGGTAATGACATAAGATACGGTTGGGGGGGAAAAATCAACTGTCAAGTGTCCAAATCACAAATTTGGTGGCCAGCAAACTTAGCTGTTCCCCTTGTTTGTCAATCATTAAAGAAGAAGGGAAAGCATCAAGAATGATCACCAACCTCTTTGTTCCTCAGTATCTTCATCTTTTATTCTGCATGATTCTGGATCACTCATGTCTTCACTGTTATCTTTAACAAACTCCATCTTTACAAGAGTCTATCAAGAATATATCTCGCCATTCGCGAGAAATCATCTATTAGCACTTCACATAAAGCTGTACAATATTACATTCAATGATCTGCAAACATTTCACGTTACTACCACATAAAAAACTAAACCATGTCAACAGTTTCGTGCAGTTTTATATGCAACCAATGCAGAAGCGTACAAAAAGCACAAATCACTCCTTCCGCATACTCGAGCTTGACCAAAATGACGCAGCGCGTCTGGCGTCACAATAACACAAAATGGAAAATCAAAACAAAGGTCCGCCAAAAAAAAAAAAAAAAAGGTATTCAAGTACGCCGAAATACGTACTTGAATAGACTTATTATGCAAAGTAGAATATTTTATCAAATCACTAAGAATATTTAATAATAAAAAAGTAGGCTACTTCTTTTTTGAGGAGATATGAAGAGATCGTTCATGTCCCGCAAATGATGCCAGTTTTGTAGGCTATATTTTTCTATCTTTTTTGCTCTCTTGTTTCGTTCTGTCGTCTTTTCGTCCTATATGGGACTGTTGTACTGTTTGCACTATTGACATTTCTCTTAGAAATGAGCAATTAAACCAACTGTATATACAGTCAAACTGATATTTTTGATATATTTACCGTGAGGATAGCAAAATAAAGTAAACTGTGACATATTATACCCAACAATTCTTCATACAGTAAAATTTGGAACCAAAAATTATTCAGACAACTTGACCTGTCCATGTTTTGCTTAAGTGTTATCTGACATAATTAAGATTGTTATTTTTATTTATTTTTTTTGACACGTTTAACTCTGAGATCTTGTCATATTCTATTACCATTTTTAAACTATAGTGAATAAACTGTATTAATGAATGAAATGTCTATGAATAAATTTTGGTTTGACTGTATATATATATATATATATATATATATATATATATATATATATATATATATATATATATATATATATATATATATAGTTGCAAGAAAAAGTATGTGAACCACTTGCAGAATCTGTGAAAATGTGCAAAATAAGAGAGATCATAGCCTACAAAATGCATGTTATTTTTTATTTACTTTCCTGAGTAAGATATTTTACATAAAAGATGTTTACATATAATCCATAAGACAAAAAAAATGCTGAATTTATTAAAATGACCCAGTTCAAAAGTTTGTGAACCACTGATTTTTAATACTGTGTGTGGTTACCTGGATGATCTACGACTGTTTTTTTTTTTGTTGTTGTGTGATGGTTGTTCATGAGTCCCTTGTTTGTTCTGAGCAGATAAACTGAGCTCTGTTCTTCAGAAAAAAATCTCCAGGTCCTAAAAATTCTTCAGTTTTCCACCAGCTTTTGCATATTTGAACCCTTTACAACAGTGACTGGATGATTTTGAGATCCATCTTTTCATATGGAGGACAACGGAGGGACTCAAACACAACTATTAAAAAAGGTTCAAACATTCACTGATGCTTCAGAAGGAAACACAATGCATTAAGAGTCAGGGGGTGAAAACTTTTGAACACTTTCAGGTCCAAATTTTTCATATTTCGCTTGAATATCTTTTTTTTTTTTTTTTTTTTTTTTCATTTAGTACTGCCCTTCAGAAGCAACAGAAGATACTTGCATGTTTCCCGGAAGACAAATTAAATACAATTTACCTTGATCTTCAAATTCCAAATGTTTTCAACCCACCATCTATTAATGCATCATGTTATTTTCTGGAGCATCTGTAAATGTTTGAAACTTCTTTAATAGTTGTGTTTGAGTCCCTAAGTTGTCCTCAGTGTGAAAAGACGGATTTCAAAATCAGTCACTGCTGTAAAGGGTTCAAATATGCAAAAAAAGTTGGAAAACTGAAGAATCTGCAGGACATGGAGGATTTTTCTGAAGAACAGAGCTCAGTTTAACTGCTCAGGACAAACGTGACATGAACAACCATCACAAAACGGAAAAAAAAACAAAACAACAAAAAAAACAGTTGTAGATCATCCAGGTAACCACAGTTTTAAGAATCAATGGTTCACATACTTATGAATGGGGTTATTTTAATAAATTCAGCTATTTTTTTGTCTTGTGGATTATATGTAAACATCTTTTATGTAAAATATCTTACTCAGGACAGTACTAAATAAAAAATAACATGCATTTTGTTAAATTTATTAACATTTTCACGGATTCTGCAAGTGGTTCACATATCTTGCAACTGTATACACTGCGAACTTGTGAAATTTATTAATGTATTATTCTTTTCTCTTTTTTCTCAAAATTGGTGGTGCTCTGTTCTGTTGTTCTATCCTCATTGGTTCTTAAATATGCATGATTAATATTTTTCAATAATAATAAAAAAAAAAACATTTCTAAATCAGCTTTAAATTGAAACATGATATACTGCTTCATAGATACCTCTGGCATGTGTTGAATTAGCTGTGAAGAGAATCAAAGCTAGTGGGTGAACCACTGAACTCAAATAACATCCTGAGCATGATATGTATCTTATTTCAAACATCAGTCATTTCAAATCCCGAGAATATCTGCCACCAAACTCACCAGCAGAAACAACTACGATGCCAGTTCTGGTTTGCAACAGATCAAGCTTACAAAAACCTTTGGAAATCATGTCCTTCGTTTTATTAAAGTGACTGTCAAATATTTCAATACACACAATTCAGAGCAAAGGTCAGAAGGCAGGCACCATTAATAAACACAAGCCACTGAAGCCAGACAGACAAGGCAAACAAATCCAAATGAGTACTCTATCTTCGAGTGATACAGGCAAAATACAGATGATTCTGAATATGATAATAGTGGTGAGAATGTTCAGGCTCTGCAAACACATGACAAAACGATGTAAATCGTATAGCAGGAAACGAGCTTCCTGTTTAGTTTCAGGCTTGAGGTAAGGGTTCCATCTGGTGGTGAAAATGGGAATTTAAAGGCACATTAATTAAAGGTACAATATGTAAGATTTTTGCAGTAAAATATCCAAAAACCACCAGGCTAGTGTTATATATTTTGTCCAGCTGATTACTAACAATACCTTTAATGTTTTCAACTACTTGTAAATCATAAGAAAATTCCCATTCTAAACAGTGACACGGGGCAATGCAGTCGCCTGTCAATGACGTCAGTTACCGCCTTTACTGACGTAGAAACCACATGACAACAGTGCCGTGGATAAATTCGGAAGTAGTGTCTAGCGTCCAGCAAACCACTAGCTTGCTTCAAGTATTTCCTTATTTACTTCTTGCATGTTTTATGGTGGATTGTGTTACTTATTTATGGAACATAATTACTGTTTACCATCTGCCGCTGGTTCTGTCGACAAGGACAGCTCCCGTAAACTCATGACCGGAAAAGCGGAAGCGGCGCCGGCGACTGTGTCATAATAAACGTCCCGCTGTTCGTGAGGTGTGTGTTGATCAATCGCCCCAGCTCTTCGTTCAGCTCCCTTAACACTCGGTCCTGCTCTGCTTCATACTACAGTAAAGTTAATAATCGCATACACGAACATGAGTTCTTCCAGACTCCAATCCCTATTCTTTTGCACCGACCGTTGAGATGGAGACCACATGTCCCAAGTTTCGGCTCTAAAACTTGGCGTCATCAAACTACGCCTTTGTTTTCAATAGGCTTCTAGCGACCTCTAGCGAAAAAAAAAATAAAAAAAATAAAAAAAAATAAAAAAAATCACAAATTGTACCTTTAAATGGTTCTACTTTATAGTTGCTATAAACCAGTACAGGTTAATTAAATATAAAACGACAACATTTAATGCTTCCATCAAGGCAGGAATAAACAGTATTACAATAAAGTTAAAATGAAGATATTAATGTTAAAAAAAAATTGTTCTCTGTGCTCACTGCATGCTCCTTTCTTTTGCTGGTAATTTTATACATGGCTAGGAACACTAAAACTATATATTAGTTATTGTTTATTAGTCCATTAAGTGACTAATTTACCCAATTAATGTACTCTACTTGAGCACAAACGAACACATTTCAAGCTTGATTGTTTTTTGCAATAAAAAACAATCTTACTTATTTTTCAGTACTTAAGAGATTATTTACAAGATTTAGATTACATTTTATAAATGTATTAAAGATAAATACACTGGGCATCACTTTACAATAAGGTCACACTAGTTTACTAACTTTAACAATGAGCAACACATTTGTTACAGTATTTATTAATCTTTGTTAATGTTATTTAAAACAAATTCAACTGTTCACAGTTAGTTCATGTCAGCTCAGGTCCATTAAATAATATTATCAGATACAACATGAACTAAGATTAATAAATGCTTAAGAAATATTTTCATTTAACTAATGTAGTTACAAATGTTAAGAAATTTAAACTTATAGTAAAGTTTTACCATACACTGATATTGGTATAGTTGATAAATGCTACCACATGCAAATAATAATAATAATAATAATAATATGGAATATTTGTATTCACTAATATAAAAGTACACCTGCAAAATTTGAGGCATTGATTTTTTTTCCCTGAATACTTTGACCTCCCTTCAATATCTTAAATTGTATTTTGTTGGGGCAAAAAATCCATCAAAATGTTGAACTTTAAGGTTGCTTACTTCCTCAACTTTGGGCAAGCCTTCTTTAAATGTTTTCCTAGACTACCATATCGGCTAAAAGTCTTTCCACATGAAGGGCAGAGATATGGCTTCTCTCCGGTGTGCACTCGCTCGTGTACTTTCAGGCCTGATGACTGGGTGAAACTCTTTTCACAATGTGAACACTTGTAAGGTTTTTCTCCAGTGTGGATCCTTTCATGCACTTTCAGTTCTGCAGCTCTAGCAAAGGTTTTCCCACAGTCCAAGCACACGTAGGGTTTCTCACCAATATGTGTTTTCTGATGGTCTTTAAAACCATGCAGCCACAGAAAACTCTTCCCACAAAATGAACACACGTAACGCCTTTCATCTTCATGAATCCTCATGTGTGTCTTTAAGTGTACGGCCAAGAAAAACTTCTTATCACACCTCTCACAGTTAAATGGTCTTTCTCCAGTGTGAGACAGCAGGTGAGTTTTGAGATTGCAGGCCTCTGAAAATCTCCTGCCACACTCAGGGCACTGGTGTAATTTCTCTCCAGAATGAACCTTCATGTGAACTTTTAGGGTGCTCTGTTGTGTGAAACTCTTCCCACACAACATGCATGCAAAAGGCCTCTCTCCTGTGTGAATTTTGGCATGTTCCCTAAGAACTTCTTTTTGTTTGTAACTCTTTCCACACTGAGGGCAGGTAAAAGGCCTCTCCCTAGAGTGAATTCTTATGTGTCTCTTAAGCTCTCCTGAACTTGGGAAATTCTTTCCACATTGACGGCAAGTGAAAGGCCTCTCACCTGTGTGAATTCGTATGTGCCTCTTAAGGCCTCCTGAATTTGTGAAACTCTTGCTACACTGAGGGCAGGTAAAAGGCCTCTCACCTGTGTGAATCCTAAAGTGATCTTTAAGGCTTCCTTTGCATGTGAAACTCTTTGCACACTGAGGGCACGTGTATGGCCTCTCACCTGTGTGAATTACCATATGAACCTCAAGGTGTCCTTTACGTGTGAAACTCTTTCCACATTGAGAGCAAGTGAAAGAGCTTTTAGGTTCAATTCTTTTTTGTGAAACATTCTTTTCAGTCTCTGAGCAACTTGAAGACTCTTCCCCACTTAGATTATGAGCCGTCTCTTTCACCCCGTTCAGTTCTTGACTGTCATCTTTCACTTTCGTCGGGTCTAAAATGAACATAGTCAACAACAAAAAACAATTAAATTACAACAAATAAAGCAGGGAACACCGCCCAACAGCGACACCCGCAGGTAAAGTTACACAGAGGAGTCATGCCTCCCTTTCCTCTCATAGAAAACCATATAAAACCATCAGACCCCCGGCGTGCAGTGGGTTTTGTGGGAGGTAATAGAGTGCCCCCGGGATGACACGTTTTTGTAGGCCAACCCGGAAGTTAGCAGCGCACAGGTTCCCTCGACTGAAAGCCTATTCATTTTTCCCATAGACTTTTGGAAAATCGCAGAAAATAAGCTCTGTGTTTAACAAAGGGTTATGACACTTACACATTTTGTCTATCAAGATAATCTTTATAAGTTAACACAACATTTATAGATTTTGAAGCCTAAATAAAGTCGTCAGATATAAAAGGCTAACAGTAGGCTATAAACGGACTACAGCACACCATGGTCGCGGATCAACGTCGTCACCACCAAGCGTCCTCAAACTTTATTTAGAAAACAACTCTATTTAAAAACATGCTCACTGATTATGATCTGCGCTGTGTATGAATACTTATCCACTTTTTCGAGAGAAATGCTGTCCAAATGTCCTGTTTGTCATGATGACATCTAAAGTCCCCGCCAAAGGAAGTAGTCCCTTTTAGCAATTTGTTAGCAACCGCCAAATTTAAGACACAGTAAAAGTTTTAAAAAAATCACAAGTGGGTTATAACCGGTGTGTTTTATGTCATAGATCAAAACGTGAAAGTATTTAGAGGCTTTGTTAACTACAGACCTTATTTCAGGCGATTTAGTAAAAACCCATTAAAAAAACCCATAGACTTGACGGCGTTGGAACCGGAAGTCCTAAAATGCTAACTCGCTTCCGGGTTTTGCCTACAAAAACGCGTCATCCCTGGGGCACTCTATGGAGAATGAATGTGGGAAAGTCACATGAGAGGAGGCAATGTCTCCATCACGCTATGATTGGATGTATTTGGTTATGATTGGATATGATTGGTTTGTGCGATAAATCCCGCCTCTTGTTGATGTGCGGGTTCCGCGCGTCAGTTTGAATGAGCAAATGATGGCGTCAATCGGAAGACTAATTGAAAAGTAAGTAAACAGATCACAGTTAGATATCACCGCTTTATGTCACGTCAAAATCAAACTTGAAATGGACTAAAAATAGGGCTGCACGATTAATCCCATGAGATTGTCATGCGTGTCTCATCAGTAAAGCCGGTTCTGTGATTAGCGGTAAATGTCCATCACCTGCTTTCAAATGGAGCAGCACTTAATATACAGAGCCGTAGTTCGCAGACAAGCTACGCAATATCGCGTTCATAATCGCAGATGAATCGCCTTCGATTATGAACGCAATATTGCGTAGCTTGTCTGCGAACTACGGCTCTGTATATTAAGTGCCGCTCCATTTGAAAACAGGTGATGGGCATTTACCGCTAATCACAGAACCGGCTTTACTGATGAGACACGCATGACAAACACATGCGATTAATCGCGCAGCCCTAAATGAAAACATGATGACTGCGGGGGTTTTAGTGCAGTCAGATTGGTGAAATTAAAAATACAATTCGTGTCTGTGACAGACGGTGTTTACGGAGCACGACTGATGATCCAAAATATCCTAGATTGACAATTAAAAAAAAACGCAATATATAAAATATATTGTTTAAATTATCATTGCCTTTTTATTATTATATTATTATTATTATATTATTTATTATTATAGTTATCATTTTGGAATGAATGTAGAAATGCTTGATGAGATTTACTTGGTTTTGATAAATAGAACATTACACTGTTAATGTAAAATTACAAAATAGAATTGTCTTTGTTTTTTTTTCCTTTTTTGATGTAATGTAATGTTCATTTAACAAGGATGATGTGTCAACTTTAAGAGTAATGCACATGAATTTACATTGAAAAAAAGTGCCTCATTTCAGAACACCACTGCAATAAAGCTAGGTGGATAAAAAAAAACATCCCAAATAGACTGACATTTGATGTGTTCCAGATCAGGATGATAACTGATTTTTTAATATATATATATATATATATATATATATATATTTTTTAATATATTTTTTAATATATATATATATATATATATATATATATATATATATATATATATATATATATATATATATATATATATATATATATATATATATATATATATATATATTTTTTTTTTAATATATATATATATATATATATATTTTTTTTTAATATATATATATATATATATATTTTTTTTTTTTAATATATATATATATATATATATATATTTTTTTTTTAATATATATATATATATATATATATATTTTTTTTAATATATATATATATATATATATATATATATTTTTTTAATATATATATATATATATATATATATATATATTTTTTAATATATATATATATATATATATATATATATATATATTTTTTAATATATATATATATATATATATATATATATTTTTTAATATATATATATATATATATATATATATATATATATATTTTTTAATATATATATATATATATATATATATTTTTTAATATATATATATATATATATATATATATATTTTTTAATATATATATATATATATATATATATATATATATTTTTTAATATATATATATATATATATATATATTTTTTAATATATATATATATATATATATATATATATTTTTTAATATATATATATATATATATATATATATATTTTTTAATATATATATATATATATATATATTTTTTAATATATATATATATATATATATTTTTTAATATATATATATATATATTTTTTAATATATATATATATATATTTTTTAATATATATATATATATATTTTTTAATATATATATATATATTTTTTAATATATATATATATATATATATATATATATATATAATTTAATAAATAATTTCATGTTTGTTCTTTATTTTCATGACCATTTACATTGTAAATTCTCACTGAAGACATGAAAACTATGAATGAACACATATGGAATTATGTAGTAAACAAAAAAGTCTGAAATAACTGAAAACATGTTTTATATTTTAGATTCTTCAAAATAGCCCCCCTTTGCTTTGATTACTGCTTTGCACACTCTCTCGATGAGCTTCATGAGATAGTCACCTGAAATGGTTTTCCAACAGTCTTGAAGGAGTTCCCAGAGATGCTGAGCACTTGTTGGCCCTTTTGCCTTCACTCTGCGGTCCATCTCATCCGAAACCATCTCGATTGCGTTTAGGTCAAGTGACTGTGGAGGCCAGGTCATCTGGCGCAGCACTCCGTCACTCTCCTTCTTGGTCAAATAGCCCTTACACAGCCTGGAGGTGTGTTTGGGGTCATTGTCCTGTTGAAAAATAAGTGATGGTTCAACTTAATGCAAACCAGATGGGATGGCATGTCGCTGCAGGATGCTGTGGTAGCAAAGCACCCCCACACCATCACACTTCCTCTTCCATGCTTCACAGTGGGAACCATGCATGTAGAGACCAACCGTTCACCTTGTCTGCGTCACACAAAGACACGGCAGGTGGAACCAAAGATCTCAACTTTGGACTCATCAGACCATAATGTCCATTCCTTGTGATTTCTGAGGCTGGTGACTCGGATGAACTTATCCTCAGCAGCAGAGGTGACTCTTGGTCCTCCTTTCCTGGGGCAGTCCTCATGTGAGCCAGTTTCGTCATAGCGCTTGATGGTTTTTGCAACTGCACTTGGGGACACATTCAAAGTTTTTGCAATTTTCCAGACTGACTGACCTTCAGTTCTTAAAAGTAATGATGGACTGTCATTTCTCTTTACTTAGCTGATTGGTTCTAGCCATAATATGAATTCTTACAGTTATCAAATAGGGCTGTCATCTGTGTACCAACCTGACTTCTACACAACACAACTGATGGTCCCTACCCCATTAAGAAGGCAAGACATTCCACAAATGAACCCTGACAAGGCACACCTGTGAAGTGAAAATCATTTCAGGTGATTACATCTGAAGCTGATTGAGAGAAGGCCAAGGGTTTGCAGCGCTGTCAACAAAGCAAAGGGTGGCTACTTTGAGGAATCTGAAATATGAAACATATCTAGAGTTATTTCACACTTTTTTTGTTTACTACATAATTCCATATGTGTTCATTCATAATTTTGATGTATTCAGTGAGAATCTACAATGTAAATAGTCATGAAAACAAAGAAAAAAACATTAAATGAGAGGGTGTGTCCAAGCTTTTGACTGGTAGTGTATATACTAAAATAACTATAATGGAGATTTGTTGTATTTTTATTGGATTCTGCCTCTTCGAGGCTTTGTTACTTTAACGTTCATAATATATTAATCAAGAATGGACACCAACCTCTTTGTTCCTTAGAATCTTCATCTTTCATTCTGCATGCTCCTGCATCACTAATGCCTTTACTTTCCTCCTTAACGACCTCCATTATTATAGTATATCAGGAAGATATGTTACACCTGATTTTCGCGTCTTCGTCATGTTCAAAATGACAATATACATGAAAAACATAAAAAATAAAGAGAAATATAGAAATATATCAATCTGTTCCATGTGAGAAGGAAAAGGAAAAAAATCCACATGAGCTACGATATTTACAAGAACTCAAACAATATTACATTACATAATGTAATCTATTAGGTCTAATTATGTAATAAAATATATTTAATAATGTCGCTGGGTTACTTTTGTAAAACATAAATTCATTTTTTAACGTTAAATGTCGATTTATACACCTTACATGTACATTATTCAGCTCAAAACCACAAACCTCTTCTCGACCGATTTTCAGCAGACCTGGCGCAGCCATGATGACGTCACTGACAGGCGATAAAAGTTCTTCTATACCCCGCGGTTTGCAAACAGTGCACTACCATCTGTTAACGAAGACTAGAGATAGAAGATGATGTCTAAAAGAGAACTAACACACTAAAAAGAGATTGAAGGAACGCACCTTGATTATAATAATTACTAATAATTAATTCTAGGGGAACTGAACAGATTTATCAAAATAAATCAGGACTTGTCTGTCGAAAATTGAAAACCTTGTAAAATCTGCATGCAAAAAATTTACAGAAATTGTTGAAATTCTCCAGAAAACATCACATTTGATAAGAAAAACATACAAAACAATCCAAGTCAATTGCAACCCATAATCAAACCCCTATAGCCTACTACAAAAAATATTTTTGGCTGTTACATGTTCAGAGTCGGAGACGCAGTCTAAGCAATGGCAGTGTTAATGCAACTGGCTAATCGTTACAGCCTTAGGACCACATAGCACCTGAGTGGTGTTAAATAGTAGTGCAGAAACAAGGAGTGTATTGCACCATGTTTCACCTGCATAGTGGAAGACACTCATTCATATCCAGCAAATGAAAGTAGCTTCAGATGGAGCTAGGAGAAGATGCTGATTAGAAGGACACATCTGCAAACTGAACAGCTTGACTACTAGCTAATGCTGGGCACAGTAGGCTTGCCTGGTGGAGGATCTTTTTATAATTAAAATAAAAGTTATTTAAATAAAGAAGAAACTATAAACTTCAAAGTGAACGTATTTATTATGCATTTGTTTATGTACAAAAATTTAAGCACATCAAATCTCTGACCAGCTGAAGTCTACTGGGTTATTGTATTCAAACTTGGCCTTCACCTGTAGGATAGATTAAATTAGGCTTGTGCTTCAAATTCTGTGTCAGAGAAGATTTTTTTTTTTCAGTGAGACTTTGTCCCCAATAAATAACCAACCACCCTTTAATTGCACGGAGGGAATTTATATAATTCTTTAAAAAGGCATAATCTCTTCCCACAGGAAATTCTGCATCATGTATAGACCCTGGCAATTTTGCTTCCAAATTTGAGATATGTGACATAATTATATTGTGGATAAAAATAACGAGTTGTATTTTATTGTATAACCATTCGATTATATAGACAAATTATTACATCACTATCAAAATTCTGATACCACGGAATGTTATTTTACTATTAACAATCATTTTCTGATGGAACTTCTACATTCATTCACACTTCCAATAATGTTTCTGTATGCATTAATAAATGAAATTATGTATAGTTCTACATCTAATTACATAACACCATCTCATAGAATTTAATTACAAACATACTGACAAACATCACACCTCTAATAAGATTATTTACAGGGATTTGCACAAAATTGTGGAGGTGTAAATTCTATAGAAAATTTGCTGTGAAAAAATAAATGTGTGAGATGATGTCAAGCTGTAGAATATTTCCGATGGAAAGTAAAGATTGCTGTGTATAAAAACAATGCTTTATAGTCATACATATTCCTTCACGCCCATTGGATTCTCATGAAAAGGACAAATATGTGCTGAAAACCTCTGAAGCTTTATGGCGTTTATATGAAATAAATTTCTTCCATGCTTTCACTATTTCTTAAGTGCCTTGCTGTTCTAGCCTGTACCATTCTAGACAATGATTGTAACTTTGTATTGTTAGCACTTCTTGAGTTATTCCCCCCTTAAGATGAATCATTAGTTGTTTTCCTCATTTGTAAGTCGCTTTGGAATAAATTGTCAAATATGCATTTGTCTTCTTTACATGATTTTTGCAAATACAAACAAAGTAGGAATACTGAAGTTTCATTCACACACTAATAGTAATTGACTGGTTAAGCTTATTACTATTTTTTTTTTTTTTAAATGATCTAATTGAAAGACTCTTCAGTTATTCTCTGAAGAACTATGATGACCAAAACTACATTAAAGATATGATAGAGGAAACAAGAAGGAATAACAGACTTATACTGGCATTGTTTGACCGATTCTAAAGTAATTTAGAATATTGCTATTCTCTTAGAGCATCCCTAAATTTTGTAGCATTTCACAAAAACACACTTTGACCTCCCTTAATATTGTTCTACCTAAATTTCCAAAAATCCTTTTTGGAGGATATTCTGTCCAAGAATTTGACTTAAAGGTAGAGCTGCACAATTAATCGTAAAAAGATTGCGATCCCGATTCAAACTCCCACGCGACCTTATTCCTAAATGACAATGATTCGATCTATTAAACCTTTGACAAAATTACACCGGAACACCAGAGGTATGAAACAGCTTCACAGTCCTTTCAACCAAACAGTATCATTATTTCTGTTAGATGTACTGGGATAAAAGTTTATGGTTTGGATAAAATCACTGATGTCAACGGAAGCGATCATAATAAAGCAAATCAACTTTTGAAAGCAACTTGCCTCTTCAAATAAAGACTGTATCAATGACATTGTAACACCAGAAGATGGCAACAAGTGATTGTTAAAAATGTATTCGTCAACTGAATCATTCAATCAGGAGTTTTGTTTAAAAAACGCTGATTCGCCCAGTAATGAAACAAGTGAAGTATTTATGAGAATCATCCATTCAAACTGATTTTTAAAAAATAATTCATTCAAATTAATAAAACAATTTTAAGAGACTGCAGCAATTAACATTTTGCCAGAACCTCTATTAAATTACTTGTTATTTTGTTTAGTTGTCTGTTCAGAATTGTGATCTCTATTTGAAACAAAAAAATTGTGATTCTCAATTTATCCAGAATCGTGCAGCTCTACTTTAAGGTGAAGTTTCCTCAGTTTCTCAACTTTGGGCAAGCCTTTTTTAAATGTTTCCCTAGATTTCCATATCGACTGAAAGTCTTTCCACATGAAGGGCAGAGGTACGGCTTCTCTCCAGTATGTACTCGCTCATGAATTTTCAGGGCTCCTGACTGAGTGAAACTCTTTTCACAATGTGAACACTTGTAAGGTTTTTCTCCAGTATGGATTCGTTCATGCACTTTCAGTTCACCAGCTCTAGTAAAATTGCTTCCACATTCCAAGCATACATAAGGTTTATCACCAATGTGTGTTTTCTGATGATCTTTAAACCCGTTAAGCCACAAAAAACTCTTCCCACAAAAAGAACACACGTAACGTGTTTCATCTTCATGAATCCTCATGTGTGTCTTTAAGTGTACGGCCAAAAAAAACTTCTTATCACACCGCTCACAGTTAAATGGTCTTTCTCCAGTATGAGACAGCAGGTGAGTTTTGAGATTGCCAGCTTCTGCAAATCTCCTTCCACACTCAGAGCACTGGTGTAATTTCTCTCCAGAATGAACTTTCATGTGTCTTTTCAAGCTTCTTTGGTGTGTAAAACTCTTCCCACACAACATGCATGCGAAAAGCTTCTCTCCAGAATGAATTTTGGTGTGTTCCTTAAGACCTTCCTTTTGCGTGAAACTCTTTCCGCACTGAGGGCAGGTAAAAGGCCTCTCGCCAGAGTGAATTCGCAAATGTCTCTTAAGGTCTCCTGAACTTGTGAAACACTTTCCACACTGAGAGCATGTGAACGGCTTCTCTCCAGTGTGAATTCTTATGTGCCTCTTAAGGTCTTCTTGACGTGCAAAACTCCATCCACACTGAGGACATGTGAAAGGCTTCTCTCCAGAGTGGATTTTGAAGTGATCCTTAAGGCTTCCTTTGCATGTGAAACTCTTCTCACACTGAGGGCACGTGTACGGCCTCTCACCAGTGTGAATTATCATGTGAATCTTCAGGTGTCCTTTACGTGTGAAACTCTTTCCACACTGAGAGCAAGTGAAAGAGTTTTTGTCTTCTGTTCTCTGAGCTGTTTCTTGTGAAGGATTATTGTAATTTTGTGACCAACTACAAGATTGTTCTCCATTTATGAAATGATGAGGTTCCTCATACGGATCTTTCTCCTCCACTTCATTCAGTTCTTGATTTTCCTCTTTCACTTCTGTCAGGCCTAAAACATGTTTAATTTTCCAAATCAATTCAAGAATGACAAAGTGAAATGCAATCTCCCAAACAATTTCCCAGCTAACGGGGAACATTCTCTCCAAGTTATGAATGTACTTTCTTAATAGAATATAACATTAATTGAACGTTCGTACAATCTGGTTCTCCCAAACATGAAATTTCTGTCATTAATTACTCACCCTCATGTCGTTCCATACCCGTAAGACCTTCGTTCATCTTCTGAACACAGATTAAGATATTTTTGATGAAATCCAAGAGGTTTTTTCATCCTCAATAGAAAGCAACAAAATTACCACATTAAAGGTCCAGAAAAGTAGTAAAAACATCGTTAAAATAGTCAACGTGACTACAGTGGTTCAACCTCAATTTTTTGAAGCGACGAGAATACTTTTTGTGCGCAAAAACATAACAAAAATTACGACTTTATTCAACAAATCCATCTCTCCCCTGTTTTTATTTGCTTTCTTTTTAAGATAAAAAAAAAAAAAAAAAAACTTGGATTTGATCAAAAATATCTTAATTTGTGTTCTGAAGATGAACATATGTCTTAAAGGGTTGAGGGTGAGAAATTTAAAATTTGGGTGAACTAACCCTTTAATAACATTCTCAAAAGGCTAGCACAAAAACGTTATTTATACATTGTTAATGGAACTTTTTTTTCTGAAATGTTTTAGTAACATTTTAAAAAAAAAAAATCAGAATGTTCAGAAATTAATCAAAAGTAACATTCCCATAATGTTTGCAAAATTATGAATATGATATTCCAATAACATTCCTATACCAAGAGAAACCATTTTAAAACATTTAAAAACTGGATGAACATTTGAATGTTCAGAGAGCACTCAGAAATAAAGTTTTAATAACTTAATGGGAACATTAGCAAAACGTTCTTAGAACAAGTTTTGAACATTGCTGGGTTTATGCCATCTGATCTGTTATGATCATTTAGGATTCATTTTGTAAATTATTTTCACTAAAACACACTACAGCTCCTGTGAACTGTGTAAGAATTTGTTCATTGTCAGCAATCATTAATGAAGAATCAAGAATGGACACCAACCTCTTTGTTCCTCTGTATCTTCATCTTTCATTCTGCATGCCTCTGCCTCACTCATGTCTTCTCTCTCCTCTTTAATCAACTCCATCTTTACAATATTATGTCACTGAGATCAGCTGGGGTTTTACTGCTTGTTTGAAAAGGAGACTTATCACCTTTGAGATTATGGGAACATTTGAATGAAATGAAGAAGCTAAATAAATATGCAAAATAAATCCATGTTTCATAGTAACACCCATAAATGTTGCGCCATTTGAGGCAAACAGCACTTTACAAAAGAGCATTACAATATCACCTATATCGCGATAATCTAGGTTTACATTACATAACGCTAAATGCAGTAATACTGTCGTGTTGTTTAAGCACATTTGCAAATGACATGAACTACTTTTGAAGATTTTGTAACTATTTATACACCTTAAACCGTAAAGACAACCCAAATTTCACAGCAGTCTGAGCGCGCCGCAGCCCATATAACGTCATATCACGTATGTAGCAAAATAAAGGTCTGTAGGAAATAATGCAAAATGTAAGTGAGAAGGTAATTTTGGTAATATATATTTAAGCGCCACATTTGTTTTCAAGTAATATGTTGATATATCAGCGTTATAAAATATATACGATGTTAATTTAGTGATACGGGTTTTTGTTTTTCTTTCGACATCCTCACTCCATGCCTGTAGGTGGCGGAAAACTAAAACCGAGTTTAGTTTGCAAACCTTTATAAAATGTAAAGAAGAAGAAAGAAATAGACTTTCCGATGCGAAGCATCTCCCCTATCTGGATAAGCGACAAAGGGTCCATGTTAACAAGATTCGTTTAATTAAGTGAAGCTCGGAGGTGAAAACCGTAAACACGCGGCACGTACTTTTTATGGCCTAGTAGATGTGTACAAATTGACATTAAGGCCAATACATGCATGAATATTTCCATCTCCGTAAACGTGGCAAAGTCTCGTTACCAAACAAACAGGAAAAGTCTAGGTATAACAGCTCATATTTAATGAAGTTTGCATCACTGATCGTTATGTCCTGTTTATTACTGTGAAGCTGATTTGAAACAATCTGTATGTTGTATAAAGAGCTATAATAATAAATGTGACTTGACTGAGATGTGCCTGACATTCTCGTAAAGATGGAGTTTATTAAAGATGACAGTGAAGACATGAGTGATGCAGAAGCATGCAGAGTGAAAGATGAAGATACTGAAGAACAAATAGGTTGGTGAGTTTTCAATAATCAAACTGTTAATCGTCAACAGTCAAGTTCAACCAGAGCTGGTTTAGTAAACCATGGCAGTATGGTAGTAATTTCAAGTTACAAAATACTAAACTAACACACAAAGTATTTAATGGTTAAAAAAGCAGGTTTGTGTGTTAGTCACTCTCACAGTTGTGGCAAATGTAGATACACTGAACAGATTTATTCATGATTTGCGGGTTCAGTAGAGGTACACTGGAAAGTGTTACAAGTTCTATAAATCACTGCCTGGTCAGCCATATTTCTAAGTTTAACATTTATTTATAATTTTAAATTAGTTAAAGTAGTGATAAATGCAGACGCACTACACATTTTGTCAATTAACACCTATTATCATGACTTTATATCAAATTATAGTACATAAGTGATTTTTTTTTCCTACCTCAAAAAGATTTTGTTCTGTGAATTCTTTCAGATACTTGCATCTAATAGTTGTCATGTATGTGATTTCATATAATTGGTTAAACTGATTCACCTGACCTTACCATTTGATACACTCCCGTCACCTACTAAAATAACATTGTTAAATAATATGAGGAAAGATCATTATTTTGTATATTAACAGTGCTTCATTCTGCACTTCATCAAAGATCTGATAAAAATAGATACTTAACAGCTGTTGCTTTCTGCCATTAAAGGGTTAGTTAACCCAAAAATGAAAATCCTGTAATTTATTAATCACCCTTGTGTCATTCCACACGAGGTAAGACCTTCGTTCATCTTCAGAACACAAATGAGGATATTTTTAATGAAATCAGAGAGCTTTTTGTCCCTCCATAGAGATCCAACATGACTACCACTTTCAAGGTCCAGAAAGGTAGGAAAAACATCATTAAAGTACTCTGTGACACAAGTGGTTTAACCTCAGTTTTTTGAAGCAACATAAAAACATAATTTAGCACTTTATTTATGAAAATACTGATCTACAACACGTGTTCACGGGAGCTTCACAACATGTGTGTTGTGTTCAGACAAGCGCGTCAACAACGCGCATGCGTGAATGTTCGCAAGAGCACCATGATGGATGCATTTTGTGTTCACGTGAGAGCAGACGTTGCGTGAACATGATTTGGATAATATTTGTAAATTAAGTGGTAGATTGTTTTTTTGCACGAACAAAGCAGTCGTGTCACTTCATAAAATTAAGGTTAAACCACTGGAGTCACGTGGAGTACTAACAATGATGTCTTCTTTTACCTTTTTGGACTTTGAAAGTGGTAGTTACATTGGATCATAAACCTTTTGGATTTCATTAAAAATACCTTCAGTTGTGTTCCAAAGATGAATGAAGTTCTTACAGATATGGAATGACACGGGTGAATAATTAATGACAGAATTTTAATTTTTGGGTGAACTAACCCAAGCTTGGATCACTGTTATTTTTGGTTTCATCTTTTGTGAATTGATATTTGACCATATACTGTGTTCATTTTAGACCTGATGCAAGCAAAAGAGGAAAGTCAAGTGAATGACACAGAAGCTCACAGTTTCAGAAGTGGAGAAAAATCTTTTAGTTGCTCAGAAGTGAAAAAGAATCTCTCACAAGAAACGACGCAAAGAACAGAAGCCAACAATTCTTTCATCTGCCCTGAGTGTGGGAAGAATTTCACACATAAAGGACACTTCAATGAACACGTCAAAATTCACTCTGGAGTGAAGCCTTTCACCTGCCCTCATTGTGAAAAGAGTTTCACATGTAAAGGACACCTTAAAAGGCACATACGGATTCACACCGGAGAGAGGCCGTACATGTGCAATCAGTGTGGAAAGAGTTTCAAATGTGCAACGAACCTCAAAGATCATCAGCGCTCACACTCTGGAGAAAGGGCGTTTAAATGTGATCAGTGTGGTAAAAATTTTATTTTGGCATCAAACCTAAAGGCCCACATGAAAATTCATACAAATGAGAAGCCTTACGTGTGTGCTGTGTGTGGAAAGGGTTTTTTGCGCTTGGGTTGTTTTAATGATCATCAGAAAATACACACTGGCGAGAGAGCTCATATATGTTTTGAGTGTGGGGACACTTTTACTAGATCCAGTGCCTTGAAGCAGCACCAAAAAATCCACACTGGAGAAAAACCTTACAAGTGCTCATATTGTGGAAAGGGTTTCACTCATTCTGGAGCCCTGAAAAGACATGAGCGAGTGCACACTGGAGAGAGGCCGTATCACTGCACTGCATGTGGGAGGAGTTTCACCCAGTCCAGTGATCTACAGAATCATATAAAAAAGCCTTGTCCAATGTTGTCACACAGTGAGCAAAGTTCATCTTCAGTTGCAGTTTAAACAGTGAGAAGTTCAGAAAAACACAGTTTCTGCAGTTGTGCTGAATAAACTGTCCTTCTGTTTAACAGCTAGTTTGTACTTGAATTACAATGCAAACATTTCCTTTAGAAATGTAGGGTGTGTTGTCGCTATCACATGCCACATGTTTGAAGGAACTCTTTTCTTCTGTGATGGGAGTAGAAATACTACTAATTGTATTGTTAATGCACCATTGTTTATGCCTTTCATTAGTCTTAGCTGTTGCAACTGACTCCACTGGAATCAATCAGTCAGTCTGGCTGAAAATAAATTTAAAGAAATAAGGTTATTTTGGTCATTCTGGTTTTCTAACTGTGTCTAGCTTGGGCATGGTGTCATGTTAGAATAGTGTAGCATGTCTCGTACCGTATCTTGCATTCAAAGTCACAAATGTGTAGCGTATAGTGTGGTGATGACATTTCAAGAAATAAAAAAAGTTACACTAATTTTCTACTGTGTGTGACTCATTCAATGAGCACAGAACAGGTTTACCTCAGTTTTAATCCAAGCGAATGTAAATGTTGTATCTCAGTTCTGCATTAAATAAAACATTATTTTAAGGAGTGATGTTTTCCAGTCATGTAAGATCAGCTTACTAATTAAATGATTTAATTGTTAATGATTTGTGTCAATTGTTTTGTTATCTGAAGCCAAGTTATTCATCGAAGACTTGTGGTCATAGCAACAGGTCCATCACGTCAACCTGTATAATGTAAACAGAATTAGGGGATGTTTACATGACAACGATGTACTAAAAATGGAAAAGTTTTTCCTTTGTTTTTTTTTTTTTGTTTTTGTTTTTTTTGTTTGAACTGTATTGAATTTTAATTAATTATTTTTATTATTTTATTTATTTATTTATTTATTTTATGTACAGGCGACAACATTGTCAAAACGATCCCCGTTCACAATCCATGAAAAGGATTAAAAGCGCTGTATTATGCTGCCAGTCCAGGGGCCCGTTTCAATAAGGAGGTTCAACCAACTCTGAGTTAAAACTTGAACTCTGAGTTTATTTACCCTGAAATGGGAAACTCTTGAGTTTTTTGTTTCAGAACAGCTGAATTGAGTCAGTTCAATCGACTCTTGAGTGGGTTGACTCTGAGTTAAGCGTGCACCACGACTATGAAAAGCCATCATCAATGGAGCTCCGATATTACGATTCACCATGGCAACAGCACAGGACAAAAGGACGTCCGCATACTTCTGAGTCAATGCAAGTTTAATTCTTATCACTATTATAATATCAAAGATGAAAACTGGCAGAACGGTAAGTTATTGAACTAATATTAATTTTCATGGTATACCACATGCAAAAAAGGGAAGAAATAAAATAATAATTTAAGTGTTTTTTTTTTTTTTTTTTTAAATTGTGTTCTATTCATCATGTAGGTTAAAAGTAGCAGTTCTTTGCAATGAGTGTAGTAATGCTATTTATTTTTTATACTGGCAGATACATACTATTTGCACCTCAGTATTGTTACATAGATTAACAGGATGCAATAATAACAGAGTGTAAATTATTTTATCATTATTAAACACTTGGTAGGCAATTTACTTCCACTTTTAAAACATTTTCTTCATTTTTATTGAAGAAAACTGCCTTTCTGATGTGATATGTGATGGGAAAAGGGAGAATAACGAGTTCGGCACAAGGCGGATTCGAACCCAGGCAAACGCGTCATAAATTACTCTTTGTGCTCAACATGTTACTGCCCATTCCACTGAAGTCTGATTACATAACCTGGCCTGACATTGGTGGGTGGAGCTACTGTAAATTCACACTTAGTAATAGACACTCCGAATAATCTTGTTTTCCGTTTGCATTAAGATTATTTGTATTACCACACTGGCAGATGTTGATAATTTTACTTAAATAAAATGCACTTAATTTAGATCCCCCCAGGAAAAAAGACCAAATATCTTATATAATTTTCTTATATACAAAATCCATCTTGATTTAAGAATTTTTAGATATTTGTACTTGGCAAAAAATACTATAAGAAAAACATTTTTGCAGCATGAATGAATGAATGAACTATTTAAACATCACTTGCACTTTAAAAAGGGGAGGAGATCAAAGGAAACTCTGGGTTTACCAAAGAAAACCTGCTCCCGACCAGGTTAGGTTCACAGAGTAAGTTACTATAGTAACTGACTCTGAGTATAAGTTACCTATCTTTTAGAAACGGGCTTGACTACCCTGCTTTCTCGGGTTTGACATACCTCCCATTCTGAAATGGAAAACCCAGAGTTTCCCCTCATTTAAGGGTTAACATACTCAGAGTTTTCACTTAACCTCCTTTCTGAAACGGGCCCCAGTAGTAACATTTACAACACCAAAACGGTGTTGTACTGTAAATAAACAGCCAAAACATAGGTTTTTTTTTTTGTTGAAAAAGGTGTTGTATAAATGCCCCCTTAGATTGCAGCTTTTATCAGTAGCCCCTCACTGCAGAACATGAGATCCAGGGGTGGAGACGGGCAGGTTTAGGGATATGTAAAGTGGGAGGAGTTGGATCCAGATCCATGGGGTGGAGATGGGTAGATTTAGATTCAGGGGGCAGAGATGGGTAGGTTTAGGAATATGTAAAGTGGGAGGACTTGGATCTGGATCCAACCTCGCCCCCTGGATCTCGTGTTCTGCAGTGAAGACCATCTTGCTTTTATGGTGATACTGAAAACAGTTGCTCAGGCTGTCAAGAGCAGCCAGTTGGCAATAATGGGCAATAATTATATTAGTTAATAATTATATTGCTTCTTGTCTCTTATCTGCAAATGTCTTAATTATTGCTCTTTTGATCTTCATCTATTAGATACAATACTCTGGATTTTACAATACTCTAAATTTTATTATTAACTATTGACTAATACTTTGTTATGGTTATTTTACCTTTTGGTTTTATCAAGTATTTTCATTATCGATTAAAGTTTGCGTGTGAGGGTAAACTTAATTGTAATGAATAAATAATTTTTTTGTATTAGATCAAGCAAGATCACACAAGGGCATTTTTTATGTTTGGGTTGAAAAATTTCCTGGTTAAATTTAACAGTGTAACACAAATAACACTTAAATTTATTAAAAAGAAGTTCAATATGGTTGGGAAATAATGTGTGCACTTGAATCGTCTACTAAATTATAATTTCCTCTGGTAAAATTTAACATCAGTAATACATTAAATAAACAATAAAAAACAATAATTGATGGATCCGAAATGGTCAATATTCATATTCATGCACTTTTATTAATATTCATTTTTAATCATTTATGGCTTATGATTTATCAGTCTTAATTTTGCTTTCATATATTTATGTACTAATACTTTATATATTAATTCTTATCATATTTTCAAGTATTCACTTGTGATTGTACCCTTATGGTTATTTTATATTTAAGAGACTATGCTTGTTATGTTCAATTGTTCTTCAAGTGCTCCAGTGTGACAGGTCACGCTGACACATTTGTGGTTAGACATTGGACGCCTGCAGAATTAACCATTTGAATTTGAATCTGATCAAAATATTTCTGTTATTTTTCCTGATGACATTTAAAAGGGTACAATTTGCAAAATTCCCCAAAGGGGGTCAAAACAACTATTTTTGACACTGGACCAGTAGATGACGTAATGGGTGAAATTAACCTTTTCTTTTAGAACAAAAACATCAATTTGAGTGGGATGTAAATTTCCCTATATGCTCATGGTATAAAGCTGACCGAGTTATTTGATAATTAAGCTTTTTCCCTCCTTTGCTCTCCTTGGCTTCTGCTTCTTGTCTCTTATCTGCAAATGTCTTAATTATTGCTCTTTTGATCTTCATCTATTAGATACAATACTCTGGATTTTACAATACTCTAAATTTTATTATTAACTATTGACTAATACTTTGTTATGGTTATTTTACCTTTTGGTTTTATCAAGTATTTTCATTATCGATTAAAGTTTGCGTGTGAGGGTAAACTTAATTGTAATGAATAAATAATTTTTCATCAACTTATATCTACTGGATCTCATTTCCACAAGTTTCTGCATCAATAATACAGTAAATAAGTTAAAATGCTTGTGGAGAAAACTCAGTTATTCAATATCATTTTTTGTCATTTTGATTTAGCTACTGTATTTTATTCCTTTTTAAAAATTATTTGATGCCTTGTCAAAAACTTAAAAGAGGGCACACAGCTTTCAATGAATAGGAATCTATTTATCTATTTGGTATCAGATAAAGATGGGCTGGTTGCATAAACTGCTAAAAGACTAGTCTTGCACGTTTTTTTCTTCTTTAAGACTGTTCATAACTGTTCATAACATAAGTCAGTTACATAAAAACATAGATTGGTGTAATTTGATACTGAAAAGTAAAAAGACATACCCCAAACTAACTTCTAGTTGGTCATACTAGTTCTTAAGACACATTAAACATAATGGCTATGTTTATGGAACTGGCCCATGCTCTCTGGTTACAATTTTGTGTTTACCTAATTGTTACAATCCCTGGTGATGAAAGAATATCATATATATGCTAAAATATTTTTTTTTTTTAACAGAAGTGTAAACTCTTGACATATGGTCATTTTTTTTTTTTTTTTCATGAATCTTGGTTCTTCCTTGAAAGAAAAATGGTGGTAGGATTGTTTTTAGGAAACATATTTCTCATTTTCTAGCAGCCATGTTTTGCAATGTTGTTATCTCTCGATGTACATTCTTCACTCATGTTGTTTCTGATTAGATCTATCACAACTAGATTATCACCCTTGATTTCGAAAAGAGAACCAATCAGATGAACTTAGCATTTACTACTCTGTCAATTATTGATCTGTGGTTACTCTCTATCAGGTCCATCATGCTATCTTTGCACTTTTCATCTTTTTATGCATCTTTTACAACATTGTTGGGCTGATATCAGATCAAGACTCCTCTGTCATTTGTTTTGTGCTTCATAGCTCAAGCATGGGGCAAGGGGCCATGATACACACTTTTCTATTTCTTTTGCATATCTTATATCTCTTTGGCTGTCAAGGTAGATGTGAGGTGAGTGACTCCTTTATACGTCATTAAAGTTATAATGGATATTTCAGTTTTCGTGCTACAGAACAGCAAACAGAACAAGTTTGAGAATAGTTTTACTTATTCTGAAGTAATTCAGCGTGTATTAATTGTCACCTGAAAAGTCTTGTTTGTACAACTGATGTTTTACCAGATATTTTTGAATGTTCTCTCTTGTCATGTTTTTCCCATTAGGCAACACAACGAGTGATCGGTAAGGGTGCTTTCTTCCTCTCTTCTTTGCTAAGAATGTATTTAATGTACAGAAAAATATGTAAAAAAAAAAAACTGTGCCTAACTGCATTAACATTGATTTTGCAGAATATAATGTAGATGGCGGAAAAGACGATCTGTTTGATGTTAATGAAGGTAGGGTGAACATTTTATCACTAGGTATGTACAGTTGGCAGAACACTTGGCAGAGGTTGTGTTATTCAGCCTAAGGGTGGCACTCTAATGCTGATTGACAGGCTTTAAAGGGTTAGTTCACTCAAAAATGAAATTTCTGTCATTAAGCATTCACCCTTATGTCGTTCCAAACCTGCAAGACCTTCATTCATCTATCATGTTAGTCTGACTCATTATGTCAGTCTCCTACGCAGTGAACGCAGTGCAGAGCTTCTGTGTTCTACATCAGAATGCTGACTCTGTATTGGTCGGCCTTCTACGTCAGCATCACACGCATGCGTCGTGGTGCTCATGTGAACAGCCAATACTGAGCCGGCATTTGGACATAAACACGGAAGCTCTGCACTGCGTTCACTGCGGCAGCTGTGTAGGAAACTGACAGGGAAGAGGAAAAATGGTTGAAAAAAAGTTATTTTTGTTTTGTTTTTGCACACAAAAAGTATTCTTGTCGCTTCATAACATAAGATTGAACCACTGTAGTCACACTTACTATTTTAACGATGTCTTTACTACTTCTCTTGACCTTGAATGTGGTAGTTTCGTTGCTTTCTATGGGAGATAAAACCCTATTTCATCAAAAATATCTTAATTTGTGTTACGAAGAAGATGAACGTAGGTCAAGTGGGTGTGGAACAACAAGGGGGTGAGAAACTAATGACAGAAATTTCATGAACTAATCCTTTAAGTACACACGACACGACACACACATAGAATTCTTAGAATTGTATAAATGTAGTATTTATTGCCTCTGAATGTTTTTTCAAAATATTACAAGTAAATGTCATGTCTATTTTCAAACATAAATGAAGCACAACAGAACTATAAAAAAGGCTATTCACATGAGTAAGTTTAAACTAAAAGATTTATACTTATTATAATTTGATACGCTACTCCACATAGGAAGAACAGACATGGCAATAGGGTGACCACCTGGTTATTGCATTGTTGGAAGACATGTGAGTTTGTGGGACATGTGAGAGATAGATATTATATATTTACTACTATTATATTATGTAAATATTGATTTACATTAGTTGAAAAGCCAATTTGCCATTACGTTTGATGATAACATGTTTTGATCACCAATAAGCTTTGATAATTTTAAGCGGCCTGCACTTAATTTGCACAGGTTGGAGTGACAATATAATTTAAAGGTCGTATTCAGTCTGTTAAATATAAGTAACGGGCTCGTAGGTAAAAATTACATTTTATACTAAAATAAATTTCCTTACGACTCTTTAATAGAATATATGCAAACATTAGGCCTAATGCGTTTTACCGGATTCAGTACATCTTGAACTTGTATTTTTGTTGGATCTGGTTGATCAGGATGTTCTTATCCTAGATGAAGTCCTGGCTTGTGTAACTATTTAATGACCTTTGATGAGGTCCACACTGATTCCTTTTCTTATCAGTCGTCATCAGAAAAAGAAAAAAAAAAAAAGAAAAAACTTATTCTCTACCACTGCATTGTTTCCCCTGCTATAGCTACACCATTAGTATCAGAATGCATGCCTGCTGAGGCCATACATTAAATTTTAATAGATTATTACATTTAAAGTTTACACAATTACAATTTGGTTATCCTGCCCTTACAGATGAGCTGTGGCTGGGTCTGTAGGTGTTTGTTTTGGTTTGCATGATGGTCAGTCTGATTGATCATGGCTTTTCCGTCTTGTTTTGTTTGTCTTATTTTCAGATGCGGGTCTTGATCTTTTCGAGGGAGATATTTTATATGATGAGGTAAGAGCTGATATTTTGTTAATACTAACAGACCTGATTACTAATTTGACCTGAAAAACAAATAAAATCAATCTGTTTGTGTGCGGTTTGCTGCTCTCATAGCATAACGGTTGTGTGAATAAAAATAATTCATCATTTAATTTCTGTCTTAGAAACTGGGGAGAAATTCTATAATTGGGGATGAATACAGATGGCCAAAAACAATTCCTTATTACCTTGAGGATGATTTAGGTGAGTTTCTATTTTTCTTATTAGTGTGTGTGTGTGTGTGTGTGTGTGTGTGTATATATATATATATATATATATATTATATTTATTTATTTATTTTTTTTTTTTATTATACACACTCACTCACACACACACACACACACACACATGTTTGTTTTTGTGAATTGTGGGGACTTTCCATAGACTTCAATGCATTTTACACTGAACAAACTGTACATTCTATCCCCCTACCCTGCCCCTACCCCTAAACCTAACCCTCACAGGAAACTGTGCAAACTTTTACTTTTTCACAAAAACTCATTCTATATGATTTATAAACCCATTTACATTGTGGGGACCGCTGGCTGGTCCCCACGATGTAGGTGAACTCAGGTTTATATTACATCATGGGGACATTTGGTCCCCACAATGTAATATAAACAAAAGCACACACACACACACACACACACACACACATACATACATACATATATATAGTATATTAAGAGTCAAAGTATGCAGAAATAAGTTTTATGTTACTCTTAATTGTTGATACAATAAGAAAGATGTACAGTTTATGTGAACAGGGCACATCAATTGCTGTTAGTAATGTACCAGACACCATTACAGGAAAATTGCTACAGGAAAGGTAACCCTGGAGCTTTCCTTGCTGAAAGGCTCATTAAACAGCTTATGATTCAATCTTTGACTAATTTGATTATTAATACATATTACGTGATAGAAATGTTTGAGTTCACATTAAGGCATTTAACTTGGTATACACTTTGCAAAGTTGAAATTTAGAGGAGGCAACTGTGAGACTGCCAAAGTCTTCAGCTAAGGATAAAAGTCTGAGCACAGTGTGTGATGTTATTGAGATCTCTTATGAAACTACAGAAAAGACAAGTGTGAGAGATGCAGTGTCTCTAACTGAGGAGAGAAGTCTGAGCACAGTGTGTGATGTTGTTGAGATCTCTTCTGAAACATTAGAGGAGACAAATGTGAGATCAGCAGAGTCTAGGTAAGGAGAAAAATCTGAGCACAGTGTATGATGTTGTTGAGATCTCTTCTAAAGCTTTAGAGAACCATTGTGAGACTGAGAGTTTTTATCTCAGGAGACATGTATGTGAAGTAGGAGACTCCAGCAAAAGTCTCATATGATGTTAAAGTAACCTAATTTTTGTCTTTGAGGCCTCTGGCCTTCTTCGTTTAGGTGTCACACTTACCTTCTTTACGGTCAAAAGTGACCGAAGCCTTGGAAAGTAACTTTTTTGTTCCTCAGGAAAACCAATGTAATATATTCTTGTTCTATAATATTTTTTGATTATTATATAAAATTTTGAGGGTATTTTATGATACTATGCAATATTTATACAATTTTTATTAACTATTTTTCCCCATTGAAAATAATAAAAAAAAAAAATTCTAACATATTTTTAAATTATTTTTCAATTAAAGCAGTATTCCATGTTAAAATAGAGAAAAGGCATTTAAAATAAAATTTTTTGAAGGTAGATTAGTGCCATTTGGTGAGAGTAAAAAAAGAAAAACTTATGCAATGCCATGTCGTAACCACTTCCCATAGAGCGCTATATAAAATTCTCTAGTGGTTTTTGGACACAAACACTTATTTTTATTAAGTTTTGGATATGGATTTAAACTTAGACATTCTCAAAGACTACTTTTTGTCAAGGTTTAGATTTTTATTTTATTTTTATGTTGATTTGAAGCGTCGGTTTTTGCATTAATTTTACTACAGTCAAACCTGAACATAGAGGGCGCCATTTTGTTACACGTAACATCAAAATTCAATAAAAAATAACAAAAATGAACAGGTGTGTTTTATAACAGCATTTCATCCTCTTATTTGAGTTTTGGCTCAATTTTACCATACTATTACAGCCACACTGGTTCATTTGTATGTGTATAATGGTGTGTTGTGTGTGTGTTTGTCTGTGAATGTGTGTAAGTGAGTGGGTGTTTCTATTTTGTACTCTTGGTGTTTTAGAGTGTAACCCCTTTCTTGCAGTTCATTTTTTACTGCTTTGTGGCTGAATTTTTGCTTTTATTTCACACATTTGCATAAACTTGCTCTGTCTTATAGTCGTGCTTGTTCATATATATGTGTGTGGGGGGGAGGGGGTGGTGGTGGTGGGGGGGGGTTGTGTCTATTTTGCACTCTATTTGTGTCCCCCCTTCAGTGCTGCACACTTTGTTTCTGCACAGTGTCTGATTTGTAGTTTGTACCAACAAAAGATTCTCTGAGTTGTTATATTTTTTCATATTTCCCATTCATTTCCTATGTCGGTCATTTTTGACCGAAAAGAAGGTAAGTGTGACTATTTTTTTACGATGCCTTAACATGTCCGAATCATGTCCTTGATTTTTTTGTGTGTTCATATTGGTAATGCTACAAAAGTCACCAAGTGTCATCTCATTCCGACAAAGCTACGATTTTTAACAATTCAAAATATAAAATCTTTCGGTCAGAAATGACCGAAGAAGGCCAGAGGGTTCTCACTTTTGATTTTTCTTCCCTGTGGGATTCCATACTAATTAGGCCCTAACATGTCGATTTCTCTATGGACAGATATCAATGCAAAAGGGTTAATCCTGAAGGCCTTTGAACAGTATCGGTTGAAATCATGCATCGACTACAAACCTTGGAACGGAGAAGAAAACTATATCTCTGTATTTAAAGGCAACGGGTGAGCAACTAAACACTTATATACATGCTGCTCCACACAATATGAGCTGTGTAGGAGGAACCATGTGGTGTACAATTTGATTTGGCAGTAAAATGGTTATGCTGCACAGTGGTGTTGGTTAATATGCAAAAAAGAAAGTTAGTATACTTCATGACCATTTATCAGTATGATAACTGATAACTGTTAAAAACTTATGTATATGTAAATAGCTGCTTTTCGTCAGTTGGGAACCGGCGAGTTGGCAAACAGAGGCTGTCCATTGGCAGCGGATGTGATCGCATCGCAACCATTGAGCATGAGTTTCTCCATGCATTAGGCTTCTGGCATGAACAGTCCCGCTCTGACCGTGATGACTATGTCTCCATCATCTGGGACCGCATTTCAGAAGGTATTTTTCGATTCAATACATCTTTGATACATGAACCAAGACATGAGAAATTGTATGGATGCTGAAATCAGCTCAGATCTATCTACCTACACTGGGAAATTATGCTGATTATTATTGTTGTTAAGAATCCCCAAGCATTTATGATTTCAATATACCACATTACACCGTGCATAATAGCAGTTCATATAAAGTACATAACACACTGTAATTGATTATAATTTATGTACACAGTTTATTGTCAGGTCAAGTGTCTATTTAGTGTATGCAAAGGAACATCTGAAACATTTTTGAAAGAAAAACAAACAGCTCTACTTAGTCAGCTCTACTCTATAACTACAATTGTAGGATCAGGATACATTCATTCATTGAGTCATTGGAAAATGACTACATCACAGTTCAAATGAAGGCACCAAACATGTTTGCGTCTTTCACAACCAGCAACAAATTGTTGACAGCTTCCTCTGTATGAGATTCAACTTGACCTGGTGGACATGACAAACTGCTACATGATTCTGTCTCTTATAAGACATGCTTGAGTGTAGCCATGCTTTTAATCTTCTAAGGGTACTAAAGCTCCTTTCTGCTTCAGAGGATGGGAAGTCCACAGACCTCCACTGAAAAACTTTAATAATATCAGCTGCCTCTGTACTGGATCCAAACTAGTAGTTTGTCTAAACACGAGTATTAATCTCAGGATACTCAGTACACAACTTGTTATAGGAGTTTGTGGTTTGTTTGTACTTGCTTCTGCACTGAAATGCTTAGGCAGTTGTAGTTCTGGCACTTTGATGGGTTCCAAATTTAGGGAATGCTGTAGCAATCTGAAAAAAAAATTTGAATTTACCAGACAGACTTCCTAGCTTAATTATCTAGTCAAGATAATCTCTCAGCAGCTTTGAATTATAGAAATAAAAACATTAAAAGCTGCGGATGGACTGCTAATAGGAAAGCACAAATAGTCGGTATTGCAGACTGTAATATTAGGCCAACTGTGATCTTATCCAATATACCTCCATGGATATTTCCAATGCCAATAGTTGACTTATAACTACAAATGGACTCTATGCACGGTTGCTTCCTCATTTAGTCTCAGTTGTCTGGCAACTTACGGTGCAGCGATTTTTGCCTACCTTTTCAATGAGCACTGTTTGCATGGTTTTTACACTCGCTGCTTGCAATATCTCCTAGAGATTACAGTAAACAATGTCAATTTAAATTTTGCAGTTGGCATCGGTCACACCTTCCAACAAGAAGGAAAAGGGTGTTAATTTGGATGTGTTGAGTTATATCGACAACTTTGAGAGTAAGTATTCTCAAGCTAACATGCTAGCTAGCTTCGTTTGGGATAGTTAATACTTGTAACAATGTGTGCGTAGGTAGGCAGATGAGTAAAGTTAAATACAAGGTTTTAACAATAAGATCCAAACAGGTAGGTATACACACACATAACTGAAACGTGGCCAGACAAAGAACATCAGTAAAGCTGGAACTTAAGTAGTGCAGATAACAAGGTGATAAACGATACACAGCTGATACAGAACTTAAATGACGTGACCATGGTAAGAAAGGAGTGGCGGGAAACTGAACAAAGAAAGGATGTGACTAGTGAAAACAAGCTGAATGTCCATTAAAACTAAAACAAACAACATAACTGTAACAATACTCTGTTCATTTTTTGTAAAAATCTATTTAACCTTTTTTTTTTTTTTTTTAGATCTTCTCTTTTTATAGTTTCATTAATGTTATTATGTTAATACAATATGTATGATTTTGTAGGACTATGCATGTCACAGATTTTGTGCTTTTTTTTTTTTCTGATACGAAAATGAAAATTTTGCTATCGGTGAATACTATACCGGAAGTGCACATACAACTGGGATTTTAGTGGAAATACGTAGGCAGTAGGCCGTGCATAGGGTCCATTAAAATTAAGAATGAAAAAGATACTCCCAAGATCTATTATTGTACAGCAGTATTTAGATCAGGTTTACTCAGTGTGGCTACATATATAGTATTAAAAAAACCCTGCCTATTAGTGCTCCACATGCCAGTCCAGTCAGTGACGGTGGAGCACCGGAAGTTGGATTGCTAACCACCATAAAACCTTACACTAGAGACTTTATTCCAAAGGGATAGTGTTCACAGGGGGGGAGAAGCCACCTGACTCAGAGTCTGAGGATAAACAATTTTGGATTGGTGGTACCAACCGTAAGTGTCTGAAAGACACAGGGTATATAACTTAAGTCAGGTGTACAAAAGGCTATATCTACCCAACCTATTTCCTCTTTCTTAATTTGACAAACAACAAATAGGACAAATTTGTTATTTCCATATAGCGCTTCTTGAAGACGAAGAAGGTGATGACATCTAATGCAGGCACCATTTGATAGTCATAATGACATGCCATTTCACTTTATATGACTGCTGTTGGCAAATAGAATTTGCACAATTTCACACATGCTTCAGAGACCGGTCACGCTGAAACATTCCCATAGTATCAATATTTTAACGTAGTGTTGAGTTCTCTCGAAAGGTAAACACATTTAACCAGTGGCAAGCAGTGAATTTTTAACCGGGTACGCTGGGTGGTGCGTCATGAAAAAATGTGGCAGATTCAGTTAGGTAGGACTAATCAATAAACAAATAACTATATTAACCAAGGATACAAAGACACATGTAAAGATCCTAAATAGGGCTGCAACAACGAATCAATAAAATCGATAAAATTCGATTATCAAAAGAGTTGGCAACGAATTTCATTATGGATTCGTTGTGTCGCGCGACTATTACTCCTCTCAATGAGACACAGAGATGTTTGAGTATAAAAACGCGCGGTTGAGCGAGAAGCAGAGCGGAGCAAAAATAAATAAATAAATAAATAAATAAATAAATAGCAGAGCGGAGGTAGAGGAAAGACCCGTAACGTTGTTCTGAACAGGCGTGCCGTTGTCAGGACCCCCGCAGTTTTGAAAAGACAGAAATCGACCCCCGCACTTTTGATACGGTCTGCTTCAATCAGTCACACTATATCATCTTTTAGCTTTGGATATTTTCTTTCAAATTAGACCATTTTCACGTTTTTTCACGCTTTCGTTCATAAATAATCAACTGTTTTGTCGCGAATGTGAAGGACAGGAAATGCGCTTCGAACGGAGAAACACGCGATCTCCAAACAATCGACCAAAGCGTGCTAACGTTTTAGGACAGGTCGATGGTATATAAATCATGCCCGAATGTCAATCAAGCCAAACTGTCCATTCAGAAACCGAGAATTTGACCACTTGACAAGGTAAGGAGGCTGATCTCTCAGATTGACGCGCGGATTTTAGGATTTAAGGTTTATGGACTGCTTTGATTTTGGTAATTACATCTAGAAAGATAAAAGCATTGACGGCTATCAAATATCTATAAAATAGATATCTGAAAGCGAAACTAAAGTGATATTGCCTCGTCCAGTGAGGAGGACGCACGAGAGGAGACCTGCGCGTTTAATTGGTATGTGTACTGTAATACTGCATTTACAATGCTTATCAGTGGCATTCACTTCGATTGCGAACGTGAAAATCCAAAAGACCATGACTAAAACTAAATCAAAATTTGCTGTCAAAATTAACACTGATCTGTTGTCATGTATTTATTCTGTGCTTTGTCCTATATCGGTTTTTGTTGACAAATATATTTGTGTTTGTTGTACTTTTTAAATTTCATTTTAAAGTTTTTTTTATAGCACTTGGTCATCTTAAGCTAAACAAAATTATACATCTTTTTGTGCAATTTTTTTTTTTTTTTAAAAAAGCCCTATTGGCAGATGTAAAGCATACATGTGTATGTTTGTGTTAGTCCATTTGTTTTTTATTACTTTAACAGCTCAGGGATGTTAAAAGAGCAACCTGTTTTTGCACGTTCTGAGGTCATTTCTGTTTTTGAATAAAAGGTTGGAAATTAATGTTTTTTCCCCTCCGATTCATCAATTAATCGTAAAAATAATCGACAGATTAATCGATTATTTAAATAATCGTTAGTTGCAGCCCTAATCCTAAACACAACGAACCAACACAAAGACATCCAGTATGTGACATTCATTTATGAATGTTTAAAGTGTGCCTGTACTACTGGTTCATCTGACAGCATCTGTGAAACTTATGTTTGGAGCACATGAATAACTTACCTGGCATGTGAATACTGAAATCTCTCTTGACATTATGTGACATTTACAGTGTGTATCACAAATATTTTCATTGTGGATAAAACATATTCTAAACTAGAAGATTATTAACAAGCAGATTATTGTCATGCTCATTTGATACAAGATTTTATTCTCAGGGATGGACATTTATTTTCAGAACACATTTATTTCACAGGCAAGGAGCATAACTTCAACATATACAACGACACTACATCCAGTGCCGTGAACGTACCTTATGACTATGGTTCCATGATGCATTACAGCAAGAAAGCTTTCCAGAATGGCACTGAGCCCACCATAGTCACCAAGATCCCTGCCTTCAGTGACGTCATAGGCCAGCGTATGGAGTTCAGCGACAGCGACTTGCTAAAACTCAACAGACTCTACAACTGCAGTAATGCATTTTATACATTATCACTTCTAAAATGATACAAAACCTCTTTCCGATATAAAACGTGATGTTTAGTTTTCATCAGTTGTTCTCAACCCTGTTTCTTGACTCCACAACACTGCACGTTGAATGTCTCTTTTGTCTGACACACATACATTTCAGGTCCTGGAGTCTCTACTAATGAAATGATGACCTGAATCAGGTGTGTTAGACTATATAGAGAGAGAGGTGCAGTATTAGTGGGGTTCCAGGAACAAGGTTGAGAATCACTGGTTTACATCACAGTCATGAAACTGATGTGCTTCTTGCTTAGGGCTGGGTATTGATACTAGTTTCAAGATTTAATTTGATTCCAATTCTTTGTTGGTATCACAGGAGGGATGTTCTCAATGTTAACAAGTCAACAATGGTCGAGTGTACGAAATACTTTGTTTGCAACAAGATCATACATATGAACATGTAGGAAATTTAGGAATGTTTAAAGTGTGCCTGTACTACTGGTTCATTTGACAACATGATTACTTCACAGCCAGCTCCTCCACATTTCTGGACTCCTGTAATTTTGAATCGGAAAATATCTGTGGAATGATCCAAAGCCATGAAAATGCTAACGCTGCAAGCTGGCAGCGTGTTTCCAAAGCTGCAGGTGGACCAGAATCTGACTACACCAACATGGAACGCTGTGATGGCAAGTCTTGTTGATTTATAAAATTAAAAAAAATTCAATACATTCTTTATAATTGAGAAGCTTTAAATGGATCATTCACACAAAGCTTTAATTTCTCTCATAATTTACCTACACTCATGTCATTCCAAAGCAGTTTGGCATTATTGATGTCAAATCTAGCATGGCAGCAGTGACAATTTGCACACAAAGCTATTATATGGCTTTTATTGTAAATTGTTTAACAGTTATGTTTTTTTTTTTTTAGTTCACTCATTCACTCTGGATGTATAGAAAAGAACACTTCACTTAAAGGTGCCATAGAATGGAAAATTTAATTTACCTTGACATAGTTGAATAACAAGAGTTCAGTACATGGAAATGACATACAGTGAGTCTCAAACACCATTGTTTCCTCCTTCTTATTTAAATCTCATTTGTTTAAAAGACCTCAGAAGAACAGGCGAATCTCAAAATTACACTGACTGTTACGCAACAGTCGGGATCATTGTACGACCCCAGTATTTGCATATGCCAGCCCATGTTCCCAACATTATGAAAGGCATTAGAGAAGGGCAGGCAGTATTAACGTCTGGAGCAGCACAGCTGAATCATCAGACTAGGTAAGCAAGCAGGACAATAGCGAAAAATGGCAGATGGTGCAATAATAACTGACATGATCCATGATAACATGATATTTTTAGTGATATTAAATTGTCTTTCTAAATGTTTCGTTAACATGTTGCTAATGTACTGATAAATGTGGTTAAAGTTACCATTGTTTCTTACTGTATTCACGGAGACAAGAGCCGTCGCTATTTTCATTTTTAAACTCTTGCAGTCTGTATAATTCAAAAACACAACTTCATTCTTTATAAATCTCTCCAACAGTGTGTAATGTTAGCTTTAGCCACAGAGCACAGCCTCAAACTCATTCAGAATCTGTAAACATCCAAATAAATACTATACTTACATGATCCGATGCATGCATGCAGCATGCATGGCGAACATTTTGTAAAGATCTATTTTGAGGGTTATATTAGCTGTGTGAACTTTGTTTATGCTGTTTAAGGCAGTCGCCAGCGCGGGGGCGGGGAGCACAAGGATTTAAAGGGGCAGCAGCCTGAATCGGCGCACATTTAATGATGCCCCAAAATAGGCAGTTAAAAAAATTAATTTAAAAAAATCTTATAATCTTTAAGCTGAAACTTCACAGACACATTCAGGGGACACCTTAGACTTATATTACAGCTTGTGAAAACGTGTTCTACGGCACCTTTAAGTTTCTGTGTAGCTTCTCCTTTTGTCATACGGAAAGTTAAACAGTATGACAGTGCAAATGAGTTTTGTTTCCAATTATCCCTTTAAAAGAATCATTTGTTGGTGAGAATCAATGGAATGCGCAATATTTAATCTGATAAATTCACTGAATTGCTATGTGAATGTGAACACTCTGTTCAGGGTGCTGATGTAAAAAACTGATCAAAGACCCTTGCACACATGCACATGTGAAAGACATAAATTGGATAACTTTTATAATAGAGCACATGAATACTGGCATGTGAATACTGAAATATCTCCTGGAATTTGATGATTTTTTTAATTGAATTGAATATACTTTATTGTCCCATTGCTGGGAAATTCATCTTGGACAGCCATGACAAAGCCAGTACAACATTAAAAACACATAAACAGTACAAACATAATAAGTTACTAAAACCACAAGCCAGATAAAACAACAACTACCCTACCTATTCTTTCATTTAAGCAATTCCTTATTAAATAGTTTGACTGCAGTTGGCACAAAATAATTTTTGTAGCTATTTGATTTACACTTTAAAATCCTCAATCGCCTCCTAGAGGGCAGCATCTTAAAATCCTCATGTAAAATGTGAGTCTCATCAGCAACAATTTTCTTAGCTTGTCTTAAAATAGATATCTCATACGGCTCTTGTATAGATTGTTTCTCCTCACACCCGACAATTTTTTGAGCCATATGAACAAGACGTAAGAGTTTGATTTTACTTGGACATTCAGGTTTCCATACCATGCTGTTAATTCAATATCAGAGAGGGTTATAGGGTACTATGTGTCAAAAATGATTGATTTATGACCCCCATAAAAATATCCCCCCCCCCAAAAAACCTGTTTTGGCCACCTGTTTTTGTCCTCCCCCACTACCCCGCTACCCCTCCCTTTACCCCTACTAAGGAATTTATGACTGTGTTTTGGACTTTGTGTGTTTTTGAAGTGAAAATGTTTGAAAACGATGCTTAAACTTTAAAATGTAAAACAGTGTATCGGGATGACAGGCATGGGTTTTTAAGGGATGTTTTTATTAAAGAAAGTTATTTCACATATTTAAATATTTTTAAAAGACATTAATGAATTGTACAATTAAAACACAAAGACAATTTTAAAAAGTTCAGATCTTCTGAGACAAAAGTATAAAACAAGTGCACTAAGTAACATTAAGCACATAAAGTATATCAAGCAATAGTTGTTAAAAGACAAATGGGGGTTTCAAGCAAAACATTTCTAACATTGCAGTTAACGTTTTAGCAAAAAATAATTCTTACACTGCTCTGTGAAACATGTCCTTTCTCATCCCTGACAAATTCAGAATAAAGTCAGAATGGCCTGTGAAAATGCTCACAAGTCTCCGCCCCTAACACACCTCTAAACATCAACGTCATCTGCCCCTAACAGGGCCACCTCAACATCGAAAGATAGAATGTGTATATTTAAAAAGTCCAGTTAAATAATTAAACACAAGATTTTAACAAAAAGTATCAAACAAACAATCGCATTAGCATTAAGTATATTAAACGGACACCTGTTTTGGCCACCTGTTTTTGTCCTCCCCCACTACCCCACTACCCCTCCCTTGCTCCCTACTACCCCCACTAAGGAATTTATGACTGTGTTTTGGACTTTGTGTGTTTTTGAAAACAATCAAAAAGTATTCAAAAATGGTGCTTAAACTTTAAAATGTAAAACAGTGTATCGGGGTGACAGTCATGTGCTTTTAAGGGATGTTTTTATTAAAGAAAGTTTTTTTTTCACATATTTGAATGTTTTTTTAAAAATACATTAACAAATTGTACAAACACAAAGACAATTTAAAATGTTGTTAGATTTTCTGAAACAAAAGTATCAAACAAGTGCATTAACATTAAGTGTATTAAACAAGAGTTGTTAAAAGACAAATGGGGTTTTCAAGCAAAACATTTCTAACATTGCAGTTAACGTTTTAGCAAAAAATAATTCTTACACTGCTCTGTGAAACATGTCCTTTCTCATCACTGGCAAATTCAGAATAAAGTCAGAATGGCCTGTGAAAATGCTCACAAGTCTCCGCCCCTAACACACCTCTAAACATCAACGTCATCCGCCCCTAACAGGGCCACCTCAACACCGAAAGATAGAATGTGCATATTTAAAAAGCCCAGTTAAATAATTAAGCACAAGATTTTAACAAAAAGTATCGAACAAACGCATTAGCATTAAGTATATTAAACAATAGTTGTTAAAAGACAAATGTTTTTTTAAAAAGCAAAAACATTTCTAACACTGCAATTTACTGTTAATGTTTTAGCAATAAATAATTCTTACACTGCACCATGAAAGACATCCTATCTCTTCGTTGTCAAATACAGAATGAAGTCAGAACGTCCTGTGAAATCGGTCCCAAGTCTCCGCCCCAACACACCTCCAAACATCGATGTCATCCGCCCCTAACACGCCCCCCAACACCGGAGGGATAGATGAGAGCAGAGATGCACATTTAAATGGTAATAAAATAAAATAACACTTATAAATAATGATGTTTTAACATTCTTTAGTTCATTAACTGTTCATTAATTTGAGTTCATTAATTGATTTATTCACTCTTTGATAACATCATCCACCTCTCCCACTGGGGGAAATTTATATACGGAGTAAAGTATATTGAAACTGTTTAAAACTATGTGCTTTAAAATTTAAAAACATGAAACGTGGGAGGTAAACAGTTTTTTCACACACATGTAACACATCATGCGACTTTAAAGTGATGCGGTTTGTCAAAAACAAAAAACGTAGGCTAGCATTCAGGCATAGTAAAATGTTATCAGAAAAGGTCAAATGTGTTTATATATAATATATATATATATATATATATATATATATATATATATATATATATAGTAAAACATTATGCTTTGAAATTTTAAAATGTAAAAGAATGTATTGGGTGACAGACATTAGGGAGTCAAGGGATGTTTTTATTAAAGAAAGTTTTGTTTAAACATACATTTGTACAGTTTTTATTTTGAAAACATAAAAATAAAGTGTACCATTTCAAACACAAAAGCTTAAAATATATTTTAAAGAGGTTACCAGAAAAAGTAAAAACAAGTTAGAGAAAGCATTTCAATTACATTAAAAACCAAAAAGTCAATGTTCAAACATTTAAAACATTTTCAGAAAAAAAGTAAAACAAGTCAGAAAAAGCCTTTTCATCACATGAAAAACATTAAAGTCAATGTCCAATAATTTAAAAATGTAAAACAAGTTTTCCAAACACAGTTTTAAAAATGGTAAAAACAAGTCAGACATTTTAAAACGTTATCAGAAAAAGTGCTTTGAACTTTTAAAACAAGTTAGAGAACGTTTTTCACATACATTTGAAGAAAGCTTCTTTCACAATAACAAACATTTCACATAGGGTCTACAACTTTAATAACTTTTAAAATGATGTATACTGTTAAAACCCAAAGGCCTATCCAGACCTTTTTAAGCATTATCAGAAAAATGTAAAACAAGTTAGAGAATGTCTTTCACACAAGATAACAGAAAAATAACAGGGTAAAATATCAAACACGTGCATTAGCATTAAAACTATCAAGCAACAGTTGTTAAAAAGATGAATAGTTTCAAGCAAAACATTTTAACACTGCAATTTGCTGCAAAGGATTTGTTTAGTTTTTAACAAAAATAACTCTTACACCGCTCCACATCTTCACTCACCAGCGATAAAAGTAGAATGAGAATAGATCGGCATGTGAAGCCGCTCCCAAGTCTCCGCCCCCTAACACGCCCCCCAACACCGGAGGATAGACATGTGCAGAGGTGTATATTTAAATGGTAGTAAAATAATTCAACAAAATAATGTTTGTGAATAAAGTTTTAACAATTTTTTTTTATCCATTAACTTATTGATTTATTCTTTCTTAGATAGCATCCTCTCCCACTGGGGGGGAATTTAGCTATATGTGTTTCACCGTTTGAGAATGTGTTTTTGGAGTAACGTATATTGAAAACTATGTGCTTTAAACTTTAAAAACACAAAACACTTTTTCACACACACATGTAACACGTTCACATACAACTTTAAAGTGATACAGATCGCTGAAAACTAAAACGTAGTATTCAGGCACAGTAAAATGTTATCAGAAAAGGTTTCTGAAAACCATGTAAAACATTATGCTTTAAAATGTAAAAATATGAAACAAGGTTTTGAGGTTAAACAATGCAATCAAGGGTTGTTTTATTAAAACTCTTTTCATATATACATTTGAAGGGTGTTTTCCCCCCACAAACAACATTACAAATGTTAAAAACAACAACAACAAAAGCCAAAACAAAAAGTTTTTTCACATGATGTTAAACAATCTCAAAAGAGGTCAAAAGTGCTTCTAAAACAACGTCTCCAACATGCTGTAACGCAAAGTTAAAATGTTGCGTAGTCCAAAGAGAAAAACAGTGTTATACCGGACGAAAAGATGCACGAGAGAGAGAGAGAGAGAGAGAGAGAGAGAGAGGTCATAATTTCCCCACGCCCCAGGGTTTAATAGGCTTATATAGCTAAACTTAAACGTCCGCATACATGAAGTGAGAAAAAATATACAAATAAACATTAACATAACATAACACACAACAGTGGTTAAAATATGTCCAATAAGAAGTTTTCCCGTTTTTAACATTTAACAGTGGCTTAATCTGTCCCGTTTCAGACGTCATCACTCGCAAATGGCAGACATTTGTAAGAGGATTTTGTGTAAAGCGGCACGTACATCCAAAGGAAAGACATGGCCCACAACAAACACAATAGCCTAATGAAATATACAAAATAACATTTAAAAATATGATTTTTGTTAATTTTAGTTAATTTAGTTATATTTACTCTTAGATCTTTTCAAGCCTAATACTTTCAAGGCTCTCCCCCTCTACAACAACAACAACAACACACACACACACACACACACACACACACACACACACACACACAGTTGAACGTCTAAACTTTTACGACATCACGAGTGATTGTATCATGCTGTTAGATAACGAGAAAGGATATCTGGTCGGGACGTAGAATCAGTAACGCATGGATATTAGCTCTTCAAAGACTGTAAAACATCTAAGGATGTTTCGGGGTATTTTACAACAGCTCTGGTGAATCTGGAAGAGTCTGACATTGTGAACTTTGTTTGGCTTTGTAAACCTAAGGATTAATACAGGTCGATTACGACATTTTTTTCCAAGTCATCTCAATGGCAAAATGTGTCCCAATCACCCCTGAATTCATATTGCGTAGGTTTTCTCTACAAGAAATTGATGAAAACAGTAACATTACTGTAACTTTTAGTTTATCAAGTACTGTTATTTTACTGAAACAAGACAAAAAGAATGTTTCATTTACCCCCAACAGTTATTTTTCCCAGTTAGCCATAGGCCTATAGTTATTCCTTTTATTTTTCAGACCTAAAATGTTGATCACTACAGGCATAGTTCAAACATGCAATGCTCAAGAAAGCTCATTTTGGTGTAATCTTTGTGAGCTCTCACCCAGAACACAAAACTTTGTATTGGGTGTTCTAGACAAAAGCTTCATACTAACAGAAAATATTATGTAAGTTAAACTGTGAGTGTACTTTAATGTTATACAATATTTTCAATACGAATATTATGGTTTCATGTTGCTTTAAAGATTTTTGCTTGTTATTTGCTAATACTTTTTCATCTAACACTTCAACATCCAGCCCAAGATGTACAGTATGAGCTAAGGATCTTAAAAGGCTGTTAATCTTAAAAGGCTAAGGCTGTTAAAAGGCATTCCACACTCTGGTAAAACCATTAGTTCAAATTTTAAAAAAATTGTGTTTGCACAAAACTAAATTCAAGAGATGAGTTTACTACAAAAGTGTGTATAAGGCATATAGGACGGCACACATTAAAGAGATGTATGAGCTAAGGATCTTATTTGGCCACAAATAAACAGGTAATGGGATGTTTAAAGTGACACAATATACAGTTAGATATTCTCCTACTTCATATGTCTGCAAATAGTTGTGCCAAAATCTTTGAAAAGTGCCAATTAGCTATAAATAATACAGAAATCCTCTCTCCTGGTCTATTGCGAAAGTTTGGTGATTTGTAAATGAAATTTTTCCCCCCACTAATCGCTGATGTTGTTTACATTTTGTTTCTTTGTTTTATTTATTATTTATTTATTTATCTATTTTTTAACATTTGTACAGTTTGTAAAGACTGCTCTCTAAGCATGGTCAAACATGTTCACAGGAGTTCATGAAAACATAAATACAGCATAAAGAGAATTAAATGACAGCCTTTCTACATGACACTGCTTAAGACTAAACAGATGACATTTCTTTTAGGTCATCTTTCTGGTATGTCTTCGATGTGGGATCACAAGACACGACGCCCCAACAACAAAAACAAGTGAGTCTTGCTGTTTTTCTGTTACCTAATATAACTATTACGCTTCAGGTTTTTCTACTATTACACTTAAAGCTGAGCATTTCACTGTTCTTCTGTGTATGTCTCTAAACAACCGTTAAGTAAATTAATTACAGTTGAAAAGTAGTCATTTTAGGTAAAAGGTGGGATGATTCATGACTTTTAGGTGCCTGTCTATTAGGTCTGATCCACAAAACAGATGGTGTGCTTTATGTCTTAATAATTTGTTCTTCTTTTTATGAAAGCATGCTTTGAGATAACTTATATGTGAAACATGCTCAGTCACATTCAGTCACTCTGAATTCTAGTTTATATTAATTGAACGTTGTTATTCCCCAACATGTTTAACAATGTTAGTGTTCTCTTCCTCATCAAAGTTCCCACAAGTCACAAAGTTCTAGTAGTACTGAATCTGAAACCATCCCAAATTTTAGCATGTAACAGTCTGGAGACATTTGTGTTTTTATGATTCTTTGATTTTTGTTTGCATTTCTCCTGAAACTTACTGTTTTAGAAATTGTTTACCAACTTTTAACATCAACATTCTCAACGTATTGCGTGTGATTGTAAGGTTTTGTGAGTCTGTTTTCCTTACACTTTTGGCTGGAAAAACAACAACTATGTTTATTTGCTGTAATGCTAGTGAGCTCAAGGTGTTCATAAATAGATTTTTTGGGGCAGTACTAGGGCTGCACGATTAATCGCATGCTATTCTCACGCGCATTTCGTCAGTAAAGCCGGTTCCCTGATTACCGCTAAATCTCCATCACCTGCTTTCAAATGAAGCGGCATTTAATAGACAGAGCCGTAGTTCAATGAAAAGCCACGCAATATCGCGTTCATATCGCAGATGAATCGCCTGCGATAATGAACGCGATATTGCGTGGCTTGTCTGTGAACTACGGCTCTGTCTATTAAATGCCGCTTCATTTGAAAGCAGGTGATGGCGATTTAGCGGTAATCAGGGAACCGGCTTTACTGACGAAATGCGCGTGAGAATAACATGCGATTAATCGTGCAGCCCTAGGCAGTACGTGTATACAGAATGTAGCAAAAGAATCTTTGAAATATTTTATTTTGTAAAACACCTGCGTAGCGAATGGTACCTTTAAAATCATCGTTTTATTATTAATATCATTAAGTTCTTTGTCATGATTATTATTTTTGCTTTTATTTTTACCTCCTAAAGAATCAGGTTTGCAAGTTGTGTAATACCCTTTTTATGAACTCATGACCACAAAAGAATGAGTTAAGTGATTCAATCTTTTATTTCAACAATATACTGATGAATAGATACATACATTGAAATAATAAAGAAAATGATTAAAAAAAAAAAAAAAAAAAAAAAAAAAGCATTAAATACAAACAGTAAAACAATAATAATGACATTACCGTTTGTCTAACCAAAAAAGAAAATCTCTGCAGGCTATCATGTTTTGTTCTAGCTGACTAGAGTTTCAACTATTTCACCAATGTCAGTTTTCTCATTTGTTGAAAACATACGTCAGTTACACTTGTACACATACAGAGAACCTCTAACTTTGAACTTGTTGCTATATTCAGACATCACATCCAGAACTTATAATTAAAACTTCTAATACTTACACAGACTGACTCTTTGCTGTTAATAATACACAAACTTGTTACATGACTGATTGTATCAGGCCATGAATTTTTCAGGGTTCTTACAATATCCATTTCATTTTTGAGATTTGTTACAGGTTTGGTATCCTCCGCACAATCGTTATACAAATCAAATGATCTTAGATCATAGATCTTCATCAGAACTCTCCATCACACTCCATTTCAGAAATCTGCCGCGTTGAAGATAGACTTTTCAGAACTCAACTTTGTGCACAATATAAACTTTGTCTCCTATTCGATGCTGAATGATTTTAATAGTTCCTGGAATCTCCTGTGAGCAAGTCCTTAAACAATTGTCCAGGCCTTGTTGTGCATTAATGCTTTGAAGTTGTGGTTTATAGGTCAGACCCCCTGAAGTAGTATTAGTCGAAGAATCGCAGTTTGTGTCAGTCTCAGACAATCCATGTAACAAACAGATAAATTTCCTTCAACTTTTAATCAACGATATGTAGCAGTAGCACAGGAGTCCACTCCGTCAACCTGGTATTGCACTGAATGGTTAAGTCAACTTGGTAAAGAGAGCAACTGAGCTCTGTGTATCTTTGTGGGTTATCAGGACACCTGATTGGGGTAAACCTTTCCTCAATGGAGGGTGGTGTAAAGGGGGTCGTCAAGCCATAAACAACTTTATAGAATTAAGGCACGCCACAATGAAACAGGGATGTCTATTAATTACACCAAAAGATTCAGTTAGCATAATTTGATTAAAAATTACAAGAAAAAAAAATAATGCATGGGTGAATTGTTTACATTAAGATACATAACATGAATTTAGAAAGAAGATAGGATATATTTTATTTTGTGTAGGCTTTAAGCAATTTTTTCCAAATATTAACATGGTAAAGTTCCGTTACAGACCTTTAGCTAATTAAAAATATATTGAGTAAAATTAAAACTTCAACCATGCATTATTTTTTTTTCTTGTAATTTTTAATCAAATTATGCTAACTGAATCTTTTGGTGTAATTAATAGACATCCCTGTTTTACCTAAAATTTACCATTTACCATTTACCATTTACCATTTTACCTAAAATGACTACTTTTCAACTGTAATTAATTTACTTAACGGTTGTTTAGAGACATACACAGAAGAACAGTGAAATGCTCAGCTTTAAGTGTAATAGTAGAAAAACCTGAAGCGTAATAGTTATATTAGGTAACAGAAAAACAGCAAGACTCACTTGTTTTTGTTGTTGGGGCGTCGTGTCTTGTGATCCCACATCGAAGACATACCAGAAAGATGACCTAAAAGAAATGTCATCTGTTTAGTCTTAAGCAGTGTCATGTAGAAAGGCTGTCATTTAATTCTCTTTATGCTGTATTTATGTTTTCATGAACTCCTGTGAACATGTTTGACCATGCTTAGAGAGCAGTCTTTACAAACTGTACAAATGTTAAAAAATAGATAAATAAATAAATAATAAATAAAACAAAGAAACAAAATGTAAACAACATCAGCGATTAGTGGGGGGAAAAATTTCATTTACAAATCACCAAACTTTCGCAATAGACCAGGAGAGAGGATTTCTGTATTATTTATAGCTAATTGGCACTTTTCAAAGATTTTGGCACAACTATTTGCAGACATATGAAGTAGGAGAATATCTAACTGTATATTGTGTCACTTTAAACATCCCATTACCTGTTTATTTGTGGCCAAATAAGATCCTTAGCTCATACATCTCTTTAATGTGTGCCGTCCTATATGCCTTATACACACTTTTGTAGTAAACTCATCTCTTGAATTTAGTTTTGTGCAAACACAATTTTTTTAAAATTTGAACTAATGGTTTTACCAGAGTGTGGAATGCCTTTTAACAGCCTTAGCCTTTTAAGATTAACAGCCTTTTAAGATCCTTAGCTCATACTGTACATCTTGGGCTGGATGTTGAAGTGTTAGATGAAAAAGTATTAGCAAATAACAAGCAAAAATCTTTAAAGCAACATGAAACCATAATATTCGTATTGAAAATATTGTATAACATTAAAGTACACTCACAGTTTAACTTACATAATATTTTCTGTTAGTATGAAGCTTTTGTCTAGAACACCCAATACAAAGTTTTGTGTTCTGGGTGAGAGCTCACAAAGATTACACCAAAATGAGCTTTCTTGAGCATTGCATGTTTGAACTATGCCTGTAGTGATCAACATTTTAGGTCTGAAAAATAAAAGGAATAACTATAGGCCTATGGCTAACTGGGAAAAATAACTGTTGGGGGTAAATGAAACATTCTTTTTGTCTTGTTTCAGTAAAATAACAGTACTTGATAAACTAAAAGTTACAGTAATGTTACTGTTTTCATCAATTTCTTGTAGAGAAAACCTACGCAATATGAATTCAGGGGTGATTGGGACACATTTTGCCATTGAGATGACTTGGAAAAAAATGTCGTAATCGACCTGTATTAATCCTTAGGTTTACAAAGCCAAACAAAGTTCACAATGTCAGACTCTTCCAGATTCACCAGAGCTGTTGTAAAATACCCCGAAACATCCTTAGATGTTTTACAGTCTTTGAAGAGCTAATATCCATGCGTTACTGATTCTACGTCCCGACCAGATATCCTTTCTCGTTATCTAACAGCATGATACAATCACTCGTGATGTCGTAAAAGATTAGACGTTCAACTGTGTGTGTGTGTGTGTGTGTGTGTGTGTGTGTGTGTGTGTTGTTGTTGTTGTTGTAGAGGGGGAGAGCCTTGAAAGTATTAGGCTTGAAAAGATCTAAGAGTAAATATAACTAAATTAACTAAAATTAACAAAAATCATATTTTTAAATGTTATTTTGTATATTTCATTAGGCTATTGTGTTTGTTGTGGGCCATGTCTTTCCTTTGGATGTACGTGCCGCTTTACACAAAATCCTCTTACAAATGTCTGCCATTTGCGAGTGATGACGTCTGAAACGGGACAGATTAAGCCACTGTTAAATGTTAAAAACGGGAAAACTTCTTATTGGACATATTTTAACCACTGTTGTGTGTTATGTTATGTTAATGTTTATTTGTATATTTTTTCTCACTTCATGTATGCGGACGTTTAAGTTTAGCTATATAAGCCTATTAAACCCTGGGGCGTGGGGAAATTATGACCTCTCTCTCTCTCTCTCTCTCTCTCTCTCTCTCTCTCGTGCATCTTTTCGTCCGGTATAACACTGTTTTTCTCTTTGGACTACGCAACATTTTAACTTTGCGTTACAGCATGTTGGAGACGTTGTTTTAGAAGCACTTTTGACCTCTTTTGAGATTGTTTAACATCATGTGAAAAAACTTTTTGTTTTGGCTTTTGTTGTTGTTGTTTTTAACATTTGTAATGTTGTTTGTGGGGGGAAAACACCCTTCAAATGTATATATGAAAAGAGTTTTAATAAAACAACCCTTGATTGCATTGTTTAACCTCAAAACCTTGTTTCATATTTTTACATTTTAAAGCATAATGTTTTACATGGTTTTCAGAAACCTTTTCTGATAACATTTTACTGTGCCTGAATACTACGTTTTAGTTTTCAGCGATCTGTATCACTTTAAAGTTGTATGTGAACGTGTTACATGTGTGTGTGAAAAAGTGTTTTGTGTTTTTAAAGTTTAAAGCACATAGTTTTCAATATACGTTACTCCAAAAACACATTCTCAAACGGTGAAACACATATAGCTAAATTCCCCCCCAGTGGGAGAGGATGCTATCTAAGAAAGAATAAATCAATAAGTTAATGGATAAAAAAAAATTGTTAAAACTTTATTCACAAACATTATTTTGTTGAATTATTTTACTACCATTTAAATATACACCTCTGCACATGTCTATCCTCCGGTGTTGGGGGGCGTGTTAGGGGCGGAGACTTGGGAGCGGCTTCACATGCCGATCTATTCTCATTCTACTTTTATCGCTGGTGAGTGAAGATGTGGAGCGGTGTAAGAGTTATTTTTGTTAAAAACTAAACAAATCCTTTGCAGCAAATTGCAGTGTTAAAATGTTTTGCTTGAAACTATTCATCTTTTTAACAACTGTTGCTTGATAGTTTTAATGCTAATGCACGTGTTTGATATTTTACCCTGTTATTTTTCTGTTATCTTGTGTGAAAGACATTCTCTAACTTGTTTTACATTTTTCTGATAATGCTTAAAAAGGTCTGGATAGGCCTTTGGGTTTTAACAGTATACATCATTTTAAAAGTTATTAAAGTTGTAGACCCTATGTGAAATGTTTGTTATTGTGAAAGAAGCTTTCTTCAAATGTATGTGAAAAACGTTCTCTAACTTGTTTTAAAAGTTCAAAGCACTTTTTCTGATAACGTTTTAAAATGTCTGACTTGTTTTTACCATTTTTAAAACTGTGTTTGGAAAACTTGTTTTACATTTTTAAATTATTGGACATTGACTTTAATGTTTTTCATGTGATGAAAAGGCTTTTTCTGACTTGTTTTACTTTTTTTCTGAAAATGTTTTAAATGTTTGAACATTGACTTTTTGGTTTTTAATGTAATTGAAATGCTTTCTCTAACTTGTTTTTACTTTTTCTGGTAACCTCTTTAAAATATATTTTAAGCTTTTGTGTTTGAAATGGTACACTTTATTTTTATGTTTTCAAAATAAAAACTGTACAAATGTATGTTTAAACAAAACTTTCTTTAATAAAAACATCCCTTGACTCCCTAATGTCTGTCACCCAATACATTCTTTTACATTTTAAAATTTCAAAGCATAATGTTTTACTATATATATATATATATATATATATATATATATATATATATATATATATATATATATATTATATATAAACACATTTGACCTTTTCTGATAACATTTTACTATGCCTGAATGCTAGCCTACGTTTTTTGTTTTTGACAAACCGCATCACTTTAAAGTCGCATGATGTGTTACATGTGTGTGAAAAAACTGTTTACCTCCCACGTTTCATGTTTTTAAATTTTAAAGCACATAGTTTTAAACAGTTTCAATATACTTTACTCCGTATATAAATTTCCCCCAGTGGGAGAGGTGGATGATGTTATCAAAGAGTGAATAAATCAATTAATGAACTCAAATTAATGAACAGTTAATGAACTAAAGAATGTTAAAACATCATTATTTATAAGCGTTATTTTATTTTATTACCATTTAAATGTGCATCTCTGCTCTCATCTATCCCTCCGGTGTTGGGGGGCGTGTTAGGGGCGGATGACATCGATGTTTGGAGGTGTGTTGGGGCGGAGACTTGGGACCGATTTCACAGGACGTTCTGACTTCATTCTGTATTTGACAACGAAGAGATAGGATGTCTTTCATGGTGCAGTGTAAGAATTATTTATTGCTAAAACATTAACAGTAAATTGCAGTGTTAGAAATGTTTTTGCTTTTTAAAAAAACATTTGTCTTTTAACAACTATTGTTTAATATACTTAATGCTAATGCGTTTGTTTGATACTTTTTGTTAAAATCTTGTGTTTAATTATTTAACTTACACATTCTATATTTTTATGGGGGTCATAAATCAATCATTTTTGACACATAGTACCCTATAACCCTCTCTAATATCTAATCAGACTTTCACAAACAGACTGATAAAACAAAAATAAAATCTTCTGATTTACCCCAAACATTTTTAACCTTCGCAAGAAATTTAGCTTTTGCTGCAATCTAGAACACAGACTGTTAATGTGGGAGGACCAACATAAAGAACTGTCTATATAAACACCCAAATATTTGTATGATGAAACCTGTTCAATAATATTTCCATGTATTATTACAGGGCTATGGTCTCCCACAGATCTGGGGTCGAAGATCATCTCAAGTCTTTTTTCCATTTAAAATCAAGAAATTATCATCACACCAACCAACAAACCTCAAAACTTCGTCAAAATACTGCAGAGGTGTGGTGTTCCTGTACAGTAAACTTAATATTGCTGTGTCATCTGAGAATTTAATTAAAAAGTTGTTATCCTGACATGACACACACTCATTAGTATATAACGTAAACAAGATGGGTGAACTAACACAACCCTGCGGGGCCCCTATATTAGTGTTTTTGACCTCTGAGTAAGAGTTGTTAATCCTGACCTGTTGTGTACGGTTTGTTAAAAAAGAATAAAACTACTTAATACAAAAGGGATTCACATTCAACTCTGTCACTTCCTAATCAATATGTTAGATTGGAGTGTATTAAATGCCGAACTAAAATCTATAAAAAGCAAACGTGCATATGCTTGAGTATCTTCTAAGTGTCTACTCACCATGTGAGTGATACAATTAATGGCATCCTCGGTGCCCCGTCTGGCCTTATAAGCGAACTGAAATGGATCAAGGGCTGATTTGACCTTATACTTTAAAACATTTACTACAATTTTTTCCAAAACATTTCATAACGTTTGATGTCAGAGCCACAGGTCTAAAATCACAGTTCTTGACTGGACCATTTTTCTTGGGAACTGGCATGATTATAGATTTTTTCCACAAGGAAGGGATGCTATGCAAATCTAAAGATCTTTGAAAGATAGGATAAAATGCTGAAGTAAGTTCATAAGCACAAGTCTTTAACAAGAAGGCAGAAATTCCATCCGGACCTGTAGATTTTTTTGTATATATACCTCTAAATAACGAACAAACTACATGTGGGGGTACCTCTAATCTCTGATCTGTATTACATATAATAGAATCCACATCAGCCATTTGCTCCAAGGGAGACTCAAACCTGAGAAAAAATTCACTCTTTGCTGATCGTTACTAGTTATTAACCTTTTCCGACTGGGTTCTATATTGGTTACTACTTTCATAGCATCCCATAATTTTCTGGAATCCCCTGAGTTAAAACTGTGTTTTATAATGTCTCTGTGTCTTTTTCTTGCCTCCTTCAACAGAGAATTTAATTCCTTTTGGTCCAATTTTAATTCAATATTATCATGATTGTTAAAAGCCAACTTCTTCCTATTTAGGCACTCCTTAACGTCCTTTGTTATATAACTTTTGTTATTAGGAAATACAGTTATAGTTTTCTTTTCAACAACTGTGTCCACACAAAAGTTAATGTAGTCCGTTATTGTCTCTGTGGCATCCTCAATGTCCAATGCATGAAACAGTTCCCAATCGGTGCAAGCAAAGCAGCCCTTTAAACTTTCAATGCTGTCTTCCGACCAAACAGAGTCGAGTCGAGGTTCGTGGAGTGAAGCCCTTGTGGATGGTGTAAACCAAACTTGGAGAGAAGCCCTTGTGGATAGCGTATGCCGAACCTGGAGTGAAGCCCTTTGTGGATTGTTTATTTTCGTTGTTGTGCGTTGCACAGTCCTTCTGTTGATATTCAATAAAGACTCAGTCAGCAGTTGTTCGTCGTCCCTGACCACTTCCTTCCCCACTACGAACTTAAATCTACTACAATATTGTTCATACCCCGGGAGTGTGCGGCCCAGTTCGCAGTGATTAAAATCACCAAGTATAAAAATAGGAGCTTCTGGAGTATGCTTTAGTTGATTATAAACACAATCAGTTATACAGCCAGCAGCTTTAACAGCATTCCCGCTAGGTGGAACATATGCTGCACAAATTATTATGTTACCAAATTCTCGCGGAAGATAAAAGGGTCTCAATGATAAACAGAGTAATTCCACGTCTGGATTGCACATTGACTCCAACACCATATATTGGCTGCACCATTCATCTCTGATGTAGACACAGACGCCACAGCCTCTTGTCTTCCCCGAAGTTTCATCCCTGTCTACTCGAACCAGAGAAAACCCATAACTGTAATGTTCTTACAGTTATGTTTGTTAGTTAATACACACCTGAACATGCAATACGCATGTGGATGGCATCCCATTTTTATATTATCTCAAACATATTCTCAAAATCATTTGCTAAATCTACTGGGAAATTAGTTCTGATGAGGACAGTGATGATGGCATAAAACATCTGCTCAAACTGAACCCTTCTAAGCTCCAAAAGGTAAAAAAAAATGCTTTATTTAATTCTCCTGTTTCCCAAATTTGTGTTCTTGTAGTTTTTCGTATTTATGAAACTGCACTTTGAAACTCGTTTTCAGGCATCTTATTCCGAGTTTAAAACTTGCAATTGCGAAGTCAGAGAAAAAAAATCAATCCATACCAAACAGGCCTTCTTCAGGGTGCAAAAAAAAAAAGAAGGGTTATTTAAATTACGTATATGTAAAATAATAATTGCACTTGTACTTAAGTACTATTGAAGCAGAAATCTTGTCAACATTATGCTTTTTACTCTTTTGTCCATTTTTACTAAATACACAGGCCAATCAAATCTCCCAACAAAACTTTTACAGTCAGTGACATACAGTGTAAACTGTGTAAACTTTGGACACAATTATAATCATTCGATCTTGTCAATAAACAACTCAAAAGTTTCACATAAAACATTTTCATGTACCAGGTTAACTAGATGGTTAAACAGGTTAATGTAAAACGTTTGAAAGTTACATTAATGAGACAATCTCTAAAATTCTAACATGCAGAAAACATTTTCAGTACAATTAAACACTCCTTTACTTTAACTACAAACACCTCTCATAATCACTCAACATTATCATTTTTGAAATGTAAAAGGCCTTGCAATTGTCAGTTCATATACTCTATAACCACTGACATCCATCTTGTTTTCAGGAAAGGGATATTTCATGCACTTTAGCACAGCAGTTGGGAGGCAGGGGGACAAGGCGCTGCTGGAGAGCAGGATTCTTTACCCCAAGCGAGGATTCCAGTGCCTGCAGTTCTTCCTCTACAACAACGGTCATGCTAGTGACCAGCTCAGGATCTGGACACGAGAGTTTGACACGGCAAACCCAAACGGAACCCTGCATCTCATTGAGCAGATTGAAGGTATAAAAAATGTTCTGCCTTGGATTTGTGAATATCATACGTTATTTTAAATGTGACAGTTTCTCTGCACCACACAGGTTTTATATTTATTTATTTATTTATTTTTGCATTAATCTAATTACACACCTTAGTATATTTACAATATAAGTTGACCTCAAATGTCAAAATGGTTACTACATAATAATAATAATGTTTATTTTAATACCTGTTACTGGTCTTCTTAGGAATGAATGATCAGTGAACGTAATTCTCATTGAAACAAAAAATGAAGCCCATATATAGACTAGACTGTTTCAGGACATCTGAATCTGCCATTGCAGGATGAAGATGATGAGAAGGAGGAAGAATGGCCTTAACTTTTGTAAGGTCACATTTGTTTGTTTTTTGTGAAATCAATATCATCTTTAAAAATATATCATTACTCTATCACAGCAGCAGAACTGAAAAACTATTGGTTTGGTAAAATGACACAAAACATCTAAGGGTAATGTATGTAACCCTGTTTCCTTGAGAAGGGAACGAGATGTTGCGTCATGGTGTTGATGCTATGGGAATGCATCCAGGTGTGACCAGTGTCTGAAGCACATGTAGAACATGGAAATCTTGATTGGCTGACAGCAATAGTATGGCATTAGATGGAGTGCCTGTGCGTATAAAAGGGCACCTGCATTAAAAGTCATCCGCTTTGTTGTCTGAAGGAGACACGCAGGCATGCCCAAGGCATGGCTACAAGACGCAGCATTAGAACTTGCCCAAAATAATTCCCATTTCTTTACTCCAACCCTGGGAAAGAATAAAGATACATATACTGGATTAAAAGTATCTTTATTACCAGGGTTTATAATGCGTTTTCACGCTTCAAACTCCAAAAATTGTAGGAGAGCAATAAATACAGCTCTTTGCACTGCACATGCTGCACAGGGAGCTTTCACACTGGGCTTGTTTGCTGTGGTCCGAATCCAAGCGTGATTGTTTCTGGTGCCCTCTGCAGCATTTTTTATTTACTTGATGTTATTATGCACAGCAGATTGAATGACACTTGGGTTTACTGTATATGTGTTGCATGAGGGGTGGCTTTCTGCTGCTTGCAAATGGACCCTTTTGAGGAGACAGACTTGCAAGCCATTCATTTTCACTGACTGTGCAATTACACTGCATAGTCACTCTCGCTCTTATCTAAGGTAAATCATCCCTTACATGTGTTTTGATGTACGAATGACTTCGAATGTACGTAAAATGCATGCGCAGGTTACTTTACTTCCTGAACAAGTGTTTCAAGCCCAAGCTGCTTTCACTTTCATGCGAATCATGCCACAGTTCCAGTGCAACCGAACTCAGACCACCTCCTACAGGAAGTCTCCGCATAATAGCTTTCACATTAACAATTTTTCATCCGAACCATAACCTGCTTTGAACTAAACTGCCAGTGTGAAAGCACCCACAGAAACAATTCAGTCTGTCTAAGCACCTATAAGAGTTCATTATACCACTTGTGTGTTTCTATCTATGTGTTTATAACGCTACTACTATGGATGTTAGCAACTACACAAAACATATATTCATACCGCCATACCATTTTAACCCTTGTTGTAGTTTTGATGTTTGTTTGTTTAATGTATGTTTATTATTGCAGTAGTTTAGTTTGGCGACTTCCTGCTTTTCACATGACCAGATTGATCCTAATTTAGCCGCGGTACGTGCCATGACCTCCAATAATTTGCATCATTTCCAGAAGATGGGAAAAAAAAATATTTTTTATGCTTTTAGGAGCTCTCCTAATCTTTTTTTTTTTTTTTTTTTTTCATCAGAAAACACATCTACTTTTAAATTGGTGTCTAACCAGCTGATGCACCCTTTTTTCAATTTCCCTAATTCTCAGAAGTCATCATAGTCATGTAAACTATAGTGAATGGAAACTACAGTTAAATGTTGTGTTCCCAGTTAGCAAATTAAACAATCCACTATAGCTGAATGACTTTACAAAAAAGGACCAAAATTTTGAGAGATTGATTACATTAGTCATAAAACAGAAACATGTCAAGTTTGCAGCTGTATTAGAAACACCCAGGAACCAGCATTAACAAGTTTTCTGCAATTTAATGCTAAGCCAGTATAACACAAAGTATAATGTTATAAATGTACATTAAAAAAAAAAAAAATTATATATATATATAAATAACTTTGCTAGATTTACACTGTTAAAATGCATCATCAGAGTCTGTGAAAAGGGTCCATTGGTTCTGAATACAGAGGTGCTTCTCAACAGAAGAAAAGCACAAGAAAAGTGATTTTGTTGTTGCTTTTATAAAACAGATACTAACTACTAATAAATATAATTAGGAAAAAAATGTTGTCAGATTGAGTGATTCATTTTCATGCTGTGCCATGACATACAGGGTAGCTGTTACTAGATCACCACTAGAACACTGGATTGACTGACTCAACAAAACAACCAGCTGCTTTACTAACAGGGACTTTTTTATGTCTTTTATTTGAAAGCTCCTCCCGGTGACCTGTGGCAAATCCAGCATGTGAGCCTAAATGTCTCCAAAAAGTTCCGTGTGGTGTTTGAGGGAGTTAAAGGGGGTGGAAACACAGGCGGACTCTCACTAGATGACATCAACCTATCAGAGACCACTTGCCCTGAACATGTATGGATGATCAAGGACTTCAGAAGCATTCTCGAGAACACGTCAATGGACACTGCCATTTACAGCCCGCGTTTCAGATCTAAGTATGGCTACACCTTCCAAATGGGCCTGTATCCCAATGGCACAGCTGGATACCCAGGCGAGCTGGGAGCTTATGCACACTTAACGTCAGGAGAGGATGCCGTGGATGACAGCCTGGTCTGGCCTGCTCGCTGGAAGCAGATGACCATGATGCTGATGGACCAGAATGCAGACATCCGCAAACGCATGTCCAACCAGAGGAGCGTAACAACAGACCCCACAATGAATGTGGAAGGTGTGGTGTTGTTGATTTGGGTATACGATTCCCATCTTGTCCTGCTAGATTTCTGAAATGTTTACATGCCAAAGATTTAGTGTTTACATCGTAGGCTAATCTAATCTGTCCCGCCAGTTTCATAATTAATATATTTACACTTTTGATAATAGCATAAAGATCTCTAACATTGTGGTAGCACAGTTGCTTTGGCAAAGCATTGGACAGCGCCTTATGGATTAGTGCCCTTATCAAATCACAAAAGATTTAATCAAGTAAAGTCAAATCATCTATAGCGCTTTATACAATAGAAATTGTTTCAAAGCAGCTTCACAAAAATATTTAGAAAAGTTACAAATTTCATCAAATATGAGAGTTCAGATTCTGCTGTAAAGCAACTGTAACAAGACAATTGTGTCATTACTCAGCTTAATTCCTTTCAGTGATGATTTATGATTTAGTTTACTTTATCAGTTTTGAAAAAAAAAAAGAAAAAGAAAACAAGAAGAGGTTTTAGTCGATTTTTAAAATCCAACTACAAGCCATTCCAAATAAATTTTGCTCTGTTCGATTTTGGAAGGCAGAGGGACCCATCATAGTCACAGAATCCACTGGAGAAACACTGAATCATCACTCTTTTGTTCAAATTTCCTCTTTAGGGACAGAACTTTTCTTCTGGGATGATCCACGTAAAGTTGGGGTAAAAGTTACAGGAGACAGTGGGACAGAGTACTTCCGTGGTCCAGGTGCTGGGACCCCTGTTTACCTCACCCAGGCCAGGGCACTGAGCCGAGATTTCATCAAGGGTGGAGATGCCATCTTCCTCCTTACGATGGAAGGTGAGCACTGAGAAACACAGAGCCATTTGACAACTCGATTGACTTCTCATTAGCTGATGATTTTTTCAGAAAGATCAGTGTATCAGTGCACAAAAGAATAGAATGAAATCTCTTTTGCTTACTCTCATTTCAATCTAAACCTTTACTCTTAAAATAAATGTTCAGTTTGGTTCTATATAGAACCCTAGGTTTCTTGACTAAATTTTACACTTTATGTTTAACAGTTTTTTTTTATTCCTTCAGAATGAGATGTTAAACTGAGGTCCTGACTCTCTGTGGACATTAAAAATCCCAGCTTGATGTCAAGCTCCAGTGTTAGCAAGGCATTAAATTACATCAAATGCCAATGTTGGGCGGTTGCATTTTGGTTGGAATAAACACCAGAGATCTCTAAAACTCCAACATTAGCTGTCAATTCTTATCACTTATGAATCCAACGTCTGCTAAACGTCATAAGGTTAATGTCCACTCCACAATTAAAATTAAAATATCATTACCTGTGGATATTTAATAAGTAATCAAAATCCAACATCTTCCAAACACTGATGACATCTAATTGACTCATGCTAACACAGTACTGACAGCAAACACCAACATCTAAATGTCTCATAGCAACACCAACATGATGTTTGCATGAGATATTTGCAAAATGTTGACAAAATATCTACATGAAATGACATTATAATTTATTGTTGTGTGGATGTTAACATGGCCAAATAGAGAGAGTACCCAAGAGAGTTGGACTTGTAACCTGAAAGTCGCAGGTTCGAGTCCCATACTGGCAGTAAAATTTGGGTGGGGGGAGTGAATGAACAGTGCTCTCTTCCACTCTCATTAATTTAGTAAGGCACCTAACCCACAATCGGGCACCGCACCAAAAAATGGCTGCCCACTCCTCCAGGTGTGTGTTTAATACTCACTGCTGTGTGTGTGCACTTGGATGGGTGACGTGCAGAGCACAAATTCTGAATATGGGACTCCATACTTGGCGCCACGTCACAATCACTATGACCTTCAGAGGATCTTGGGTTTTGGTTACTTAATACCATGTCTGATGATGCTATAATTTGACGTTGTGTGGACGTTAATCTTATGACTTTTAGCAGATGTTAGGTTTTGGTTACTTAATACCATAACTTAAAACCAACAAAATATCAATGTCTAATGATGCTATAATTCAACATTGTGTGGACGTTAGATGTTTAGCAATGTTGGGTTTTGGTTACTTAATACTATAACTTAAAACCTACAAAATATCAATGTCAGCAGTCATCTTATTCTACATTAAATTGACATTGACATTAGATGTTGTCCTGTCATTGTTTTTCTGTCACCCTACGTCAGAACCTGTATTCAACCAAATTGCAATGTCTTTTGTTGTCTAGTGATGGTATTTCTTCTATGGAACACAAAAGAGATGTTTAGCAGAATGTTCATGCTGCTCTATTCCATACGGTGAAAGCTGACAGGGATTATCAAGAGCCAAAAAACACCAAAAAGTATTATAATGTCCAACATAACTTGTTTTCTTCCAGCTAGCTGTATTGATGCCGTGCTACTTGTGCTTACATTTGTCCATCTGTTTATGTTCTTGTAGATATCTCTCATCTGGTTGCTTCACAGCCCTTCCCTTCCACAACCATGACTCCAACAAGCTCAACTCCTTCTGGAACACCCGGTCCAACAAACCCAGACAACAGCACATCAACCAGCACAACTACTGTGACCTCTCCAACATCTGCCACCACCACTAAACCTCATGACCCGTGTGTGTCAGTACGATGTGAAAATGATGGCTTGTGCACGCTGAATGATGCAGGAGAGGCCGTGTGCAGGTAATGCGTGAGAGGCTAGTTCATTTGGCTTTTTTTTTTTGTTTACACTGAGTTTGTAGTAGAATTATAAATGCTGCAGTGACCAACCACTTTAGTTTTAGTTGAAAGTATTTTTCGTTCATTTTTCAAATTACATTTTCAAGTGTAAGCCATGAAAAAACCAACCATGAAACCAACCAGCCAAAATCAAAATGAGACACTGAAGTTATAAAATAAAATAAAAAATGACTATGAAGGTATTATAAAGTATGCTATTTTGAAGTATTTAATTAAAAACTTTTTTTATTATCAGAAAGACAAAAAGATAAATGAGACACTAAACTACACAAACCATGAAGCACTGCAAATTAATAAAATTAAAAAATGAATCAGCAACAGCTGATTAAATTCATCAAGTTATTAGTAGAGACTCCAGGACACACCTGCCAATCTCCATTCCTGTCCTGCAGGGTGTAACCAGAGATTTTGTATGCATTGACATCACCTTCCCACCGAAACACACTCCCTCAGTCAGAATCAGTGGCAAAACATGATTGGATTTAATAGGGGAAACGTCTAGGTTACTAATGTAACCCCCGTTCCCAGAAGGAGGGAACGGAGATGTTACGTCGATACTGACGTAATGGGGTCTCGCTAGGGAGCCCAATCACCTCCAAGGATACAAAACAAGCCAATGGGAATTGGCCTGTGAGATTTACATGCCGGGCCCCTCCCCCGGCATCCGGGTATAAATAGGGCCGGCATACTCACCTTCATTCATATTTTTGCTGAGGAGCCGAGATAGGTATCTGGCCGCTCAGCGGTGGCACAAAGCTATGGCAAGGGAACGTAACGTCTCCGTTCCCTCCTTCTGGGAACGGGGGTTACATTAGTAACCTAGACGTTCCCATTCAGTCAGTCACGTTCGACGTTACGTCGATACTGACGTAATGGGGTCCTGTGGAAAACGCCATAGCAACTGAACCACGTTACGAGTGTTAGGGAGGCAGGTGCTGGCAGGCTGAGGCGTGCCAAGTGCAAATGCAGCCCATACTCGCAACCCTCCAGCGCCCAGAGTAAGCCCAGGAATGTCTTCCATACCGGTGGGATGGAGAGGACAGGGCGTTACTGTGGAAAAGTCGAAGCTGCTGTTCCTACCCCACGGGGGAGAGTGCTTCGGAACTCAATCCCTCGTTTTCCAGCAACGACAAAAACGCCAGGAAAGCGTTCCCCGAGGAGGGGAAAGCTACGGAGACCACACCCTGCCCGAAGGGAGGTAACGTGTGGAGACACATATGGACTGGTCTGAGAACAGTAACGCATATGGAAGATCTCTGATGTAGGTCCTACCTTTCGGGAGGAACGACTAGCAATCAGAGGCGGTTCAAAAACGAAGCCGCCCAGGGAAAGACACGGATTTACCGTCAGGGAAACCTTACCGTGGACAATCTCATATGGGATTACCCGAGGGGAATCACAGCATATGGGCATCTAGTCCAGTACAAGGGCAGACCAACTGGGCATACACGCAAGTACTGGACCTGGCGCCTGACGCCTCCGCCGCGTCTGGCTGCCGCAGGATGCAGGAGGAACTCCACAGGGTTCGCCGTTACGGGGAACTGAACTGAGGAGCGAAAACAGTGCTCGCATTCCCTCTCCCGAGGGAAATGGCACAGCAAGCGAACACCCATGGCTAACTACGAGTAGAAAGCACATGGGTGGACACCGGTTCCACTCGGAGGTTATAATACCTCGCGAATGTGTTTGGTGTCGCCCAGCCTGCAGCTCTGCAGATGTCTGCAACAGAGGCGCCGTGCGCCAACGCCCAGGAGGAAGCAACACCCCGAGTGGAGTGAGCTCGCAACCCGAGAGGGCACGGCTCGCCTTGGGACTGGTACGCCAAGGCGACGGCATCCACTATCCAGTGGGCCAACCTCTGTTTGGAGACAGCCTTTCCCTTCTGCTGACCTCCAAAACAGACAAAGAGCTGCTCAGAGCTTCTAAAGCTCTGCGTGCGGTCCACGTAAACGCGCAGAGCACGAACGGGACACAGCAACGCAAGGGCTGGGTCTGCCTCCTCCGGGGGCAGTGCTTGCAGGTTCACCACCTGGTCCCTGAAGGGAGTGGTGGGAACCTTGGGCACATATCCAGGCCGGGGTCTCAAGATGACTTGAGAGTAGTCCGGCCCGAATTCCAGGCACGAATCGCTGACCGAAAATGCTTGCAGGTCCCCAACCCTCTTGAAGGAGGCGAGCGCGGTCAGGAGCACTGTCTTAAGAGACAGATGTTTCAGCTCGACTGACTCAAGGGGCTCGAAGGGAGCTCCCCGAAGGCCCAAGAGGGCGATGGAGAGATCCCAGGAGGGAATGAGGCGAGGCCTAGGAGGATTCAACCTCCTGGCGCCTCTGAGGAACCTGATGATCAGGTCGTGCTTCCCTAGTGACTTGCCGTCGAGCACATCGTGATGTGCTGCGATGGCGGCCACATAGACCTTCAGGGTGGAAGGGGACAGCCTCCGTTCCAAACCCTCTTGAAGGAAGGAAAGCACAACACCGACCGGGCATTTCCGGGGGTCCTCCCTGCGGGAGGAACACCACTCAGCGAACAGACTCCACTTCAAAGCGTAAGCGCGCCTCGTCGAGGGGGCTCGGGCCGAAGTGATGGTGTCGACTACCGCGGGCGGTAGGCCACTCAAGTCTGCCGCGTCCCGTCCAGGAACCACACGTGGAGGTTCCAGAGGTCGGGACGTGGGTGCCATATGGTGCCCTGCCCCTGAGAGAGGAGATCCTGTCTCAGGGGAATGCGCCAGGGATGGGCTGTCGCGAGGAGCATGAGTTCCGGGAACCAGGTCCGGTTGGGCCAGTACGGCGCAACTAGCAAGACCTGCTCCTCGTCCTCCCTGACCTTGCACAGTGTCTGTGCAAGGAGGCTCACTGGGGGAAACGCATGCTTGCGTAGGCCCCGGGGCCAGCTGTGTGCCAGTGCATCCGTGCCGAGGGTCCCCTCGGTCAGCGAATAAAACAACTGGCAATGGGCGGATTCCAGAGAAGCGAACAGGTCCACCTGTGCTTCCCCGAACCGGCTCCATAACAGCTGGACAACCTGGGGGTGGAGTCTCCATTCCCCCGGGAGTGTGAGCTGTCGTGAGAGCGCGTCGGCCGCACGATTGAGCTCGCCCGGGATGTAGGAGGCGCGCAGCGACCTGAGTCGGCGCTGACTCCACAGAAGGAGATGGCGGGCGAGTTGCGACATGCGACGGGAGCGTAGACCACCCTGGTGGTTGATATACGCTACCGCCGATGTGTTGTCCGACCGGACCAGTACATGCTTGCCCTGCAGCAGCGGTCGAAACCGGCGCAGCGCAAGGAGTACTGCCAGCAACTCGAGGCAGTTGATATGCCAATGGCGATGGGATCCTGTCCAGGACCCCGACGCCGACTGGCCACTGCATATGGCACCCCAGCCGGTGGCAGAGGCATCTGTTGTGACAACAACATGCCTGGACACTTGCACTAGGGGCACCCCGGCCCGTAGAAAAGCAATGTCCGACCACGGGCTGAATGTGTGGCGGCAACTCGGTGTGATGACCACACGGAGTGAGCCACGGTGCCATGCCCACCTCGGGACCCGGTCGTGCAGCCAGTGCTGAAGCGGTCTCATATGAAGCAATCCGAGCGGCGTGACCGCGGCTGCGGATGCCATATGCCCCAGGAGCCTCTGAAATTGTTTCAGTGGGACCGCTGTTTTCCGCGAGAACGAGTTCAGGCAGTTCAGCACCGACTGTGCACGCTCGTTGGTGAGACGTGCTGTCATATTGACCGAGTCCAGCTCCACACCGAGAAAAGAGATGCTCTGCACGGGGCAGAGCTTGCTCTTCTCCCGGTTGACCCGAAGCCCCAACTGGCTGAGGTGCCTGAGCACCAGGTCCCTGTGTTCGCACAACTGTTCTCGTGACTGGGCCAAAATGAGCCAGTCATCGAGATAGTTGAGGATGCGAACACCCACTTCCCTGAGTGGGGCAAGGGCCCCCTCTGCGACTTTGGTAAAGACGCGAGGAGACAGGGACAGCCCGAAGGGTAGGACCCTGTACTGATATGCCCGCCCCTCGAACGCAAACCGTAGGAACGGTCTGTGTCGAGGAAGGATCGAGACATGAAAGTACGCGTCCTTCAGGTCGATAGCTGCAAACCAATCCTGGGCGCGAACGCACGTGAGAATGCGTTTCATGGTGAGCATCTTGAACGGGAGCCTGTGAAGGGCCCGATTCAAGACACGCAGGTCCAGGATTGGCCGTAACCCCCCGCCTTTCTTGGGTACTATGAAGTAAGGGCTGTAAAACCCAGACTCCATCTCGGCTGCAGGGACAGGCTCTATTGCGTCCTTCGCCAAGAGAACCGCAATCTCCGCCCGCAGGACAGCGGCGTTGGGCCCTGTCACCGAGGTGAACAGAACGCCGCTGAACCTGGGTGGACGCCTGGCGAACTGAATCGCGTAGCCGAGTCTGACTGTCCGAATGAGCCAACGGGACGGGTTGGGAAGACGTAGCCACGCCTCCAAGCACCGTACGAGTGGAACCATCCGGACAACAGAAGTACCCACGGGGGCAGCATGGAGCACTGTGGCCTGACTCGGGAGGCAGTGCGCCCCGAGGTCGAGGCTGTGAGTGGAGTCCACTCACATGGCTCCGAGTGGGCAGGGTGGCGTGGGAAGGCGGTGCGTTCCCGGGGCGCCAAGACCCTGCCCGTGGCGAAGGAAGGAACGGCTGAGAGAGAGGGAGCGAAAGCTCGCTCACCCTCAGCGCGGACCTTCTCATATGACCCAGAATTTTTGGAAATTGCTCTTTTATTGAAAATGTGGGTACCGCTGACCTCGCGGCCAGCGGCGGAACAGAAAGAAAACAAAACACAGGATTTTCCCCCGGGCCCTGTCCCGGGGGAGGGAGCGGTGCGGTCACCGTCTCCGTGGCAACCACAAACACTTCCGGGTCTCCCGTCTCAGGGCCGCTTCTTCGCCTTCTTCTTTTTCTTGGAAGGCGGTTTGGCGGCCTGGCCGGGGGGCGTGGCCTTCCTGCGGGTGGCTCGAGGAGAGTGAGAGGGTTCTGACCTCACAGGAGCCTGAGCCGCAGGGGGACGCCCTCGGCGAGGAGCAGACAGAGGCACAGCCCGAGGCGGATTGGTGGCATCATCACGCCTGGGCAGGATGTGTTTGATGGCCTCCGTCTGCTTCTGCACCGCCGAGAACTGCTGGGCAAAGTCCTCGACGGTGTCGCCGAAGAGGCCAGCCTGGGAGATGGGGGCGTCAAGAAAGCGAGCCTTGTCGACTTCCCTCATCTCAGCCAGGTCCAACCAGAGATGCCGTTCCTGGACCACCAGGGTGGACATCGTTTGACCCAGGGCACGTGCCGTGACCTTCGTCGCCCGGAGGGCGAGGTCGGTCGCGGCGCGCAGCTCCTGAAGCACTCCTGGGTCAGCACTACCCTCGTGCAGGTCCTTCAGCGCTTTCGCCTGATGGACCTGCAGAATCGCCATGGCGTGCAGGGCAGAAGCCGCCTGTCCAGCAGCTGAGTAAGCCTTGGCCGCGAGAGCGTATGAGGTGCCAGCCAGGTCTTCTGGAGCTCCTCATGCACCTCCGGGAAGAAAGGCACTGGGGCGGGACGCGGCTGGGTGCCGCGCCCCGAACCCAGAAACCAATCATCCAACCGCGAGCGCTCGGGGCAGGGTGGAGGGTTCCACTCAAGCCCGATGCCCGCGGCGGCCCGGGCAAGCATGGCCGTAAGCTCAGAGTCCGCCTCTGACTGAGCCACCACCCCTGAAGGCGGAAGCTCAGAGTCATCGTCAGACTCCGAACCGTTCAGCCCACTCCCCGATGCGGCGATCGACATCCGATCCTCCTCCGGAGCGCCGAAAGTGACGTGGGGCACCCCCGAGGAGGGCCCCGCGACAGCAGTCGGCAGCTCGACGGCACATGGTGCTGTGGAGGAGTGGGAGGTTCGTGGGGACGGACCCGACGAAGTGGCTCCCACTGTAACCCTCAGATCTCCCAGAGCACTAACCGGGCCAGCGGCCGCTACAGCCGCCGGCGTTGGGGTAGTGGCAGAGGGGCCTCTCACTTCTGTTTTAAAGAAGGAGAGGCGCGATCTCAGCACCAACATGGACATGCCCTCACAGTGAGGGCATGCGCCATCCATGAACGCTGCCTCAGCGTGCGGTTTACCCAGACACGTGAGACAGTGATCATGGCCGTCAGAGGAGGTCAGGAAACGACCGCATCCAGAAACACACGGACGAAAAGACATCTTGAAAAAGACGCTGATCGCCCGTGCTTGCTCTTTCAGTATACCTCACCAGCCGAAGCACCCAGGGACGAGTGTGGCACCGTCCTGTGGGCAGCGCGCCGTCACACCCACCGCTGAGCGTGCCTTCCCACCAGCTGGAGAGACTCGAGCAGCCACCAGGAACAAAAAACAGCCAAGTAGCAATTAAAATTGCTGTTTTTAGGATCTTGTCCTATAGCAATTATAATTGCTGTTTTTTGCTCTTTTGAAATTCGCTCTTCTAAGAGGTGAATGTGCAGATCCGATCCGATCGGCTCCGAAGCAAAAGTATGAATGAAGGTGAGTATGCCGGCCCTATTTATACCCGGATGCCGGGGGAGGGGCCCGGCATGTAAATCTCACAGGCCAATTCCCATTGGCTTGTTTTGTATCCTTGGAGGTGATTGGGCTCCCTAGCGAGACCCCATTACGTCAGTATCGACGTAACGTCGAACGTGACTGACTGAATGGGAACTGCAAAAACATGAGCAAAACAAACGATTACGCTAAAGGTTGGGCTCGATAGAGTTCCTTACAACTTGTCAAAGAAACCTAATCCATGGATATTATGCAGCCAGGAATCATGTTTCCTGACATTTAGATGTGCCTGTTTGGACGCTGGGGAAATACATAAAGCAAATTTGCCTGTGAATGCTTTATATAAATATAATATAATTAGGTCTAAATCTGAGTAATCACTTATATCAATGTTATATTTATCGTTATATATACATGCAGAATATAAGATGGTAAATATGCAATTGATGAGTTGTCAATACATTATATAACAATACAATATATAGGGTATGATTTTATCCCAAAATCCAACAATTGGACACAAAATGATATCTGCAAATCGTCTCGGTTACGTATGTAACCCTCGTTCCCTGAAGGAGGGAACGTTCGACGTACGTCAGTAGTGACCGACGAATCGGGATATCGCTTAGAGAGCCCTATCATCTTCGTGTAAACTAAAACAAGCCAATGGAATTGGCGTGCGATATTTGCATAATGCGCACCGCCCCCGTCAGGTGTATATAAATAGGAAGCAGATGCAATCGCACTCTGTTTTTCGCTGAGGAGACAACTGGTGTCCGCACTACAGCGAGGGTACAGAAACTGTGGCGACGGGACGTACGTCTCCGTTCCCTCCTTCAGGGAACGAGGGTTACATACGTAACCGAGACGTTCCCTTTCAGTCGGTCACGTTCGACGTACGTCAGTAGTGACCGACGAATTGGGATCCCAACTAAAGCGCCACAGTTACGAAACCCCTTCCAGTGCCCAGCACAAGCTCAGCCGCCCATAGCACCGGCTGGCGGTGAAGGGGGCGAGCTTACACCGAGAGAGTCTACTGCTGTCTAACCACTACCCACTAAGTAAACTAGACACACTGGGGAAGCGAACCCGTGAGGGACGCTGCAGAGACCACTACCTACCCAATGGGGGAGGAGTTTACGTGGGAAATACACACATGGACTGGCTCGGGGGGCAGTACGCATATGGAGTCCCTGGGATGGCTCCACCTGGTAGGGGGAGACTCATCTGACAGGTGACAGCAGAGCTGGCTCTGCTAAGGGAAAGACACGGACTCGGCCCGTAGGGAGTTTTAAACCGTGGAAAATACACATATGGGACCGCTCACGTAGAGGGGTCACGGCATATGGGCCCCAGCCAACAGACAGCATCAGCGACGGATGTAGGCCTGGCATCAGACACTCCGCAATGTCCGAGCCGAAGGGGGAGGCGGAGGAACTCGACAGGGTTCGCCAGGCGGGGAACACGACTGGAGTGAAGTATGCACGTATCCGGCCAGTGGCGGGAATGGCATTGCAAGCCGACACTTAAGAGTGGGTACAACACGTCTACCGACTAGTGGATGCGAGTACACGTGAGGATACCGGCTCTACACGTAGGCTATAAAACCTAGCGAACGTGTTTGGTGTCGCCCAGCCCGCAGCTCTACAGATATCTGTCAGCGAGGTGCCATGAGCCAGCGCCCAGGAAGAGGCTACCCCTCTGGTGGAGTGGGCTCTCAACCCGAGCGGGCAAGGCACGCCCTGGGATTCGTACGCCAAGGCGATGGCATCCACTATCCAGTGGGCCATCCTCTGCTTGGAGACAGCCTTTCCCTTCTGCTGGCCTCCGTAACAAATGAAGAGCTGATCTGAGGTCCTGAAGCTTTGCGTTCTGTCCACGTAAACGCACAGAGCGCGGATGGGACAGAGCAAAGCTAGGGCTGGGTCTGCCTCCTCCGAGGGCAGCGCTTGCAGGTTCACTACCTGATCTCTGAAGGGAGTGGTAGGAACCTTGGGCACGTATCCAGGCCGGGGTCTCAGGATGACGTGAGAATCACCGGGCCCGAATTCTAGGCACGTTTCGTCGACCGAAAATGCATGCAGATCCCCTACCCTCTTCAGGGAAGCCAATGCAACCAGAAGAACCGTCTTAAGAGACATTGTTTCAGGTCGACTGATTGCAAAGGTTCAAAAGGATGACCCCGGAGAGCTGTGAGAACCAGGGTCAAATCCCAAGAGGGTACGGAGGAAGGGCGAGGAGGATTCAGTCTCCTGGCCCCCCTCAGGAATCTGACGATCAGATCGTGTTTCCCCAGGGACTTACCCTCAACTGCATGGTGATGTGCGGCAATAGCGGCAACATACACCTTGAGGGTGGAGGGAGACAGCCTTCGCTCCAACCCATCTTGCAGAAAGGAAAGCACGGATCCGACCAAACATGATCGGGGGTCCTCTCGGCGAGAGGCGCACCATTCGACGAACAGGTTCCACTTCAACGCATAGAGATTCCTAGTGGAAGGAGCTCTAGTGGAAGTGATGGTGTCTACGACCGCTTGCGGGAGATCACTCAGAACCTCCGCATCCCATCCAGGGACCACACGTGGAGGTTCCACAGATCGGGACGCGGGTGCCACAGGGTGCCCCGTCTCTGAGTCAGGGGGTCCTTCCTCAGAGGAATCGGCCAGGGAGGTGCTGTCGCGAGGAGAATGAGGTCTGAGAAGCAGGTCCGAGTGGGCCAGTACGGAGCCACTAACAGAACCTGCTCCCCGTCCTCCCTGACCTTGCACATGAGTTGTGCGAGAAGGCTCACTGGGGGAAACGCATATTTGCGCAGACCCGGGGGCCAGCTGTGTGCCAGGGCATCCATGCCGAGCGTGCCGCCGGTCAGGGAATAAAACCACTGGCAGAGGGCAGTTTCCGGGGAGGCAAACAGGACTACCTGGGCCTCGCCGAAACGCTGCCAAATCAGCTGGACTGCCTGGGGGTGGAGCCGCCACTCGCCCGCAAGTAGATGCTGCCGTGACAGCTCGTCGGCTGCACGGTTGAGCACACCTGAGACACGAGTGGCCCGAAGGGACCTCAGATCCTTCTGACTCCACAACAAGAGATGGCGGGCGAGTTGCGACATGCGACGGAAGCGTAGACCACCTTGACGGTTGGTGTACGCAATGGCCGCAGTGCTTTGTGAGCGGACTAGAACGTGCTTGCCTGACAACAGCTTCTTGAAGCGGGCCAGCGCAAGACGAACCGCTAGCAACTCGAGGCAATTGGTATGCCAATGCAGCTGAGGCCCCGTCCAAAGACCTGTCACTGCATGCCTGTTGTACGTGGCCCCCCATCCCGTGGCAGAGACATCTGTGGAGACCACAGCGTGCCTGGACACTCGTTCGAGGGGTACTCTGGCCCACAGGAACGAAGGGTCCAACCACCGGACAAGGGTGCGACGGCAGCTCGGTGTCACGGGGACACGGAGCGTGCCGCACTGCCACGCCCATCTCGGGACCCGGCCACGGAGCCAGTGTTGAAGCGGTCTCATATGAAGCAATCCGAGCGGCGTTACCGCGGCTGCAGATGCCATATGCCCCAGGAGCCTCTGAAAATCTTTCAGTGGAGCCGCTGTCCTGCGCTTGAGCGAGCTCAGGCAGTTCAACACCGACTGGACGCGCGCCTCGGTGAGACGCGCAGTCCGTGCGACCGAGTCTAGCTCGAGACCGAGACAAGAGATCCTCTACCCGGGGGCGAGTTTGCTCTTGTCCCAGTTGACCTGAAGACCCAACCGGCTGGGAGCTACAACCATGTCGGGTAGGACTTTGTACTGACATGCCTGACCCTCGAACGCAGACCGACCTAGGAAGGGTCTGTGTCGAGGCAGAATCGAGACATGAAAGCACGCGTCCTTCAGGTCTATTGCTGCAAACCAATCCTGGGGACGGTCCAGGATTGGCCGTAGCCCACCGCCCTTTTTCGGTACAATGAAGTAGGGGCTGTAGAACCCCGACTTCATATCGGCTGGAGGGACCGGCTTGATTGTATCCTTCGCCAGGAGGACAGCAACCTCCACCCGGAGAACAAGTGAAGTGAGTGAAGTGGACAGCCTTGAAGACCGGGGGACGCCGGGCGAACTGAATCGCATAGCCGAGTCTGATAGTACGAATGAGCCAACTGGACAGGCTGGGGAGCGCTATCCACGCTTCCAGACACTGAGCCAGCGGGACCAAAGGCACCACAGACGCACCGGGGGTTGGGCAGCAAGGCAGAGAGGGACCCGACTCGGACGGCTTGAGGGCGGCCCGGAGTGGGGTCGGACTCTGCGAGGCAGCAGTGTGCATGGGAGATGGCGCACGGGACGCGGTCTGCACCATCACACTGCCACCTGCTGGCGAATGGGGAGGGAGCTGTCAGCGGCGAGGCAGAGCCTGGCACACTGGCAGACACCCCTTGTTGTGACCTGGAGTTGCTGGGCTACCAGAGTAGACATCGCCTGGCCAACAGAACGCGCTGTCACCTTCGTTGCCCGGAGGGCAAGGTCAGTGGCAGCGCGCAGCTCCCCAAGCAGCTGTTGGTCAGGACCTTCCTGGGGCATCTGCGACAGCGCTTTTGCCTGATAGACCTGCAAAAGGGCCATCGCGTGCAGGGCAGAGGCAGCCTGGTCAGACCGGCTGAGAATTCACAGGCCTGGGACGGGAGACGCGGCTCACCGCGCCAGCCAGCGGCCGTTGGACACAACTGCGTCGCAACAGACCGCTCGACTGGCGGGATCTTCGCGTACCCCCTGGCTAGCCCGCCATCCAGGGAGGTGAAGGCGGACGAGGGACCAGGCCCTGTACGAGCCCCATGCGGAGCTTGCCAAGACCTGGTCACCTCATCGTGTACTTCCGGGAAGAAAGGCATTGGGGCGGGACGCTGGATTTGACCAGCGCGACCCCCCCCCCAAGTACCAATCGTCCAACCGAGATGGGCCGGGACAGGGTGGAGGGTTCCACTCAAGCCTGACGCACAAGGCGGCCCGGGAGAGCACAGCCGTGAGCTCAGGATCCGACTCGGGCAACGCTACCGTCCCGGGCGGCAGCGCGTCCGAATCCTCCCCCGAGGACTCAGGCTCACCTTCCGATGCAGCGATCGACATCCGATCCGCCGCCGGCACATCAAAGGTAACGGCTGGACAGTCCGTAGAGGGCCCAGCGGAAACCAACGGTGGCACGATGGGTTGCGGTGCTGATGAGGCGGCAGGAGCCCGAGGAGCGTTTCCGCTCGGCGGGGAAGCCCTGACCGTAATCCTCCGGTCACCCTTCCTATACAGCGCCGTACCGTCATTCCGGTTCCCGGGGCCGGAAAAAACGGTCGTACGCGGCATAGGAGAGGGGACCCCCGCTTCCTGAGACTTCAGGAAGGAGAGCCTCGACCTCAGCACCGCGATAGTCATGTTCCCGCAATGGGAACATGAACCATCCACAAAAGCTGCTTCAGCGTGCAGAATGCCCAAACACGAGATGCAACGATTGTGCCCATCAGCAGGGACCAGGGAACGACCGCACCCATTAACGCACAGACGAAATGACATACTGTCAGGGTTCGTCTGTAAAGCTCTTTTAGAAGGGGAAGTCAACTCACTCGTGCTGAAGCACCCAGGGAGCGACGCGATGTGTCAGGTACACCACTCCCTGACACACCGAGGAACCGGCCCAAATCGCTACACACGCACACACTCTTTGTGTTGCTGTGAAAACAGCAGTTTTCGAGCTTATAGCTCAGCTCCTCGGAGACTCGCGACCTCGCTGAACGTGCCCTTTCACCAGCACTGAAAGCTCGCTGTAAATCCTCTTCTGTTTAGGCAAAGTTTTAGAATAAACAAACGAAGAAAGGAGTCTTCTAAACAGGACACCAGTGAATGGCTCCGAAGCGAAAGACAGAGTGCGATTGCATCTGGTTCCTATTTATATACACCTGACGGGGGCGGTGCGCATTATGCAAATATCGCACGCCAATTCCATTGGCTTGTTTTAGTTTACACGAAGATGATAGGGCTCTCTAAGCGATATCCCTATTCGTCGGTCACTACTGACGTACGTCGAACGTGACCGACTGAAAGGGAACCACGTTTCTCTGCCTGGAGTCCAGTTGCTTCTGTGAATTGCAGCAATCCTTTTGCTTCTTTTTTCTCTAACTGTCAGCAATCTATAAAAATATACCTCAGATTTCTTGTCAAATCTATTTGTACAGTCAATTGCAAAGCTCTTGTAGGTTGTACAAGAGCTAGGTTTTGGATGTGGGCGTAACCGCAGTCACAATGATTGACGGTGACGTCACGTGCATTATTGGGGAGATGAGAGGGTCTGTATCTCTTACCATTGAAGAAAGCGTAATGACTAACTTGGATCACGTGAGGCACTTCAGGCTGCATCCCAAATGGCACACTTCTATGCACTTTCAGTCTTGTGGACAATGGCTGCCACGTGTGCATGTCTGTTAAAGGGTTAGTTCACCCAAAAATTAAAATTTAGTCATTAATTACTCACCTTCATTTCATTCCACACCCGTAAGACCTTCGTTCATCTTCGGAACACAAATTAAGATATTTTTGATAAAATCCGATGGCTCAGTGATGCTTCCATTGCCAGCAAGATAATTAACACTTTCAGATGCCCAAAAAGCTACAAAATATGCATTTAAAACAATTAATGTGACTACAGTCGTACAACCCTACTGTTATGAAGAGACGAGAATACTTTTTGTGCACCAAAAAAAAAACTAAAAAACTGCCAAAGTCACGTGATTTCAGTAAACGAGGCTTCGTTACGTTGAGTTTTTTGAATTTTAATGGCTTACCACTGGGGGGCATGACTTTGGCAGTTTGATACACATTCTGAACCACTGATTCGAAACAAAAGATTCGTAAAGCTTCGAAGCTTCATGAAGTTGTGTTTTGAAATCGCCTATGATTAGATATTGTTGAATAAAATCGTTATTTAGGGTTTTTTTGGCGCACAAAAAGTATTCTCGTAGCTAATATCTTTATTAGCTGCAAACTAGTCACTGAAAGGTGCATAAAACTACATTTAAAATTAAACTAAAAACTTAATTGTAATTCCAGTTTGGAAAGATCAACTAGAGTTACTTGACTAGACATTGACTGTTTAGATGTGCACCAATAATGTGATTATTTTCAGAGTAAGGACTTAATCAAGGTAAGATGTTTACATGACACTTCCGTTTATGCGCAATTTTCATTATTCTGATTTTTAGCTAAGAATTGTGGTTATTTTTTACCATCATTATTTACATACCCCAATGCCCAGCACAAATATAGTAGATGTGTTACTGTTTACTGTTTGTTCTACTTACGTTGAATGCAAAACACATTTCTATGGACGAATTTAATGAAACTTTACCGCTGTTTACTTAGCAGCATAAGCCATGTTTTACTACGATTATGGTTGTTATGAGGTAAATCACATCAATTTGATCAAAGTATTGTGTTTACATGAGATAAGGTTTAAATTCAGTATTGCCTAAATCTCATTATAATTGCATGATGAGGGTGTATGTGACCTGGATAATTAAAAAACAGATGTTTATGTCATTAGTCTTCATTAATAGAAGTTGTTTTTATAATTCAAAGTCTTCTGCACTTCTTTGAATCAGAGCTTGAGAGAGCTGAGCAGCATTGTATGTGTTGTGTCTCCCTGTAGGTGCATGGTGGGAAATGACTGGTGGCACTATGGCGACAGATGCCAGTTTAAGAGCTCTGCCCAAAGCAACACCATCACTGCTGTAGTGGCGTCTGTCGTGGTGTTTGTTGTCATGCTAATCGTGATGGTAGTCAGCGTGGTCTGTGTGAAGAAGCACCAGAGAAAAGTGCAGTTTGCTGGAGAGGGAATCATCATGAAAAATTTGTACTCATCCAAAGAATGAGGATATGATGTGTTCTCTAAAGGCCTGTTCACATCAAGAATGAAAACTATACAGATAACTATGATGATAACTACATTAGCGTCAACACCAGTGGACAGTATAGTTCTGTTTATTCTAAGCGCATACTGCAGTTTTGTCATCTTCCACTTTAAATGCTCAAGCTCTTTAAAGCAGGGTGGATTCTGATAGGCTGTCAATGTTTTTATTGTTCAGCAGGAAAAAAATCTGGAAGTGATTCCAAAGATATCGTTTCTCTGTGCCGTTATCATTGTGCTGTGGACTCTGCTATTCTTTTATAATTTGGGTTATTTTTAGAACTATATCATTATAGTTATCGTCCTGGGTGTGAACAGGCCTTAATGTGTGACATATACAATAATGCTATGAGAACGACTCATGAAAATGCTTTTGCAATTGATTCTTTAATGTACAGTAATTAATAGGACAAACAGTAGTTTGTTCAGTGGCCCCAATAAAGCATTTGATCCCTGTCTAAATTCATGAACAAACATTTGATAAAGAATTTTGTTGGGTTTGAAATGGTAAAACGATCTTTCTAATGGTAAATAGATCTACACTGTAATAAGAATAATAACAATAAAATCAACTAAATTACTGTATTTCATACCATAGTAAAATTACTCACTAGTCATGCAACTGCCATGTTAGGATTAGCGTGATAGAGATTCAAGAGCTATGGTGCTTTTTTTGTAGCTTGTCAATGTATGCTGTCATCCATTTTAATTGTACTAACGCGTCACAACTCAACATTCATGTCTGCCGCATACACTGTAAGCATATTTGCTTACAGACTAATTTATTTACTTCAAAAACAAATGATATTGCTGCTGTGTTAACTAATGCTAGTGTCTGCTAGCAAAGATGCTTGATAGCAAACTTTATTTCAAAATTAGTTATTCTTACAGAGCCCCACACATCACATGCGTAAGAAGAAAAAAAGATATCGTGGCAACAATTGAACTAAAACGAGGAAAAGGATTAGTAGGCCTACAATGGGCCATCACGAATTAATAAATTGAGGGAATGATTTCTTATAATTTGTGGCCACAATATCTAGTTTTTCTTCTGCATGTCAAGTGTGGGTCACAAACCAAAACATAACTGCTCGTCCCCAAAATGGAAACCCAGATGTTCTCTGTTTGTTCTCAGAAATAACCAAAAGGGAACCATACACCAACATTAGGGGAACTTGAGTGTTGTTCTGTAAGTGTTTTAGGTGCTTGTACCTGTCTAGTGGGAAAAAACAAAACAAAAAAACACTGTGCTGCAGATCCCTCCAAAGACTGAAGTGTGTCCAAGGAGTCGTGGTGTAGATTGACCACTTTATCAGGTGCGTTCCAGCGAAATTTTACGTTTTCTGTAATCCAAGCCAAGGTGTTAAAACATAGAAACAACAACCTTATTAAAGTCCTTATTAATAATCTTAACCTTATTAAATAATCAAATCAGAGAAACTTCACTTGCTCCTTGAAAAGAACAGAGATAAAAAGAGGATATTTTATGCTGTCCACTTCTTCAAAAACATTGGTTGCCAGCTAGTAATCCTATATTTTTATTATTTCAGATAATATGTGTGGGAGGAGAAATGACATTTGAATGCAGTCTTACAGGAACTGTAAAGCTCATTTAAATAAAATTAAGAGTCTGACAGGTAGTTTATTGCATATAAAAATATACAAAACAATTATTACAAAGGTTACCAAATTGTTTTGAAAATCAGATTGAGGATTCAGAACCAGGGTAAGTCACTATTAGAAAGACATTTCTAAATCCTAGAAACCTGGTTGATTAATAAGACTGTCATCCTTATAACTTCCTATCATAGTTTTTCTTTGAACGGTTTTCATTTTATTTTTCCAAATAAATAGAACAAAAAGTCAATAGACTTGGACATTCTTTGTCACCAAATAGCAGGAAAAAATACTACACAGTATGCTGACAACTTTGGTCAGGAGAAATGTCTCTTTTGTTTGATCTAATTTTGGTAAAGTTGTTTGGAGCCTGATTTGCATATATCAGTACAAAGTTATTTAAAGTTTTACATCAATTCCACTGAGAGAAGTTTCTTCTGACTCGTAATTTCACTTCCCTAGGATTCACTACCAGAAGCCTTCAAAAGATAGAAACTGTGACTCTCTCAGAAAGAGACATATCATCAGCTTGACTGTCAGTGTGTTACAATCCATCATCACTCAATAAATAAATAATATATATAATTTTTGCTGCTTGTTCAGTTTAGTTCGCTGAAATGAGCTAAACTTAGTCCATTTGTGTTGGGATCACATAAACCATTTCTGTTACGTAAGAAAAAAAAATTGGGCAGAGGATTCCAGCATGCTTGGAATAGGGTGGAATTAAGAAAGTAAATGTTAAATTATGTTATGAATGATTATTTGATGTGTTATTGAGTAAAGGGAAAAACCTGCTAGTGTTTAATGTATAGTTGAAAGAGTGTAGCGTCACAATTTTTCATTATATTTAATGAATAATCCAACAAAACTATGCCAAGTTGTCTGTGACAACCAAAGACAAAGGATCATAAGCTTTCCATCTTCACGTATAAGTTCCTATTGGCTCACTGGCCCCCTGGAGGTGTGACCTCTACAGAAGTTAAAGGGCAGTTCCCCTCTCTCTCTTATCCTCTTCCTTCTCCTAGTTGCTGTTCATGTGAAAAGACTGGAGACATCCAGTCCAACCGCAGGCCCTCCCACTTCCAATTCTATTCAACCATGTATAAATGCGTGTCATGATGTTATTAATTTTAAATGTCTTCAAAGTTTTTTCGGGCATGGACCCCTTAGACAATAGAGACATGGAGCAGGCACAAACAGAGCTACATATAAAAGCTGCAGTCCGTAAATTTTCTTTTTGGTTAAAAATGATCCAAAATCAATTTTTGAGCAAGTACATAACCAGCCAGTGTTCAAAACTATCTCCTTACCTTAGCCCGATTCACAATGGTAAGCTTGTAACAATGTTAAGCTTGTAACAATGTTTTATAATAAAATTGGTACTGGTGGGTTTGCGTGGGAAATTTGAGCATGCAGCGGTTTGTTTTTGCATCACATCTGTAAACAGAAAGGAAGGAGTCCCTACTAGTAAACTATATGGCATGTGGAGGATGCTGCTGGCAGTGGATCATTTATAGCCTTTTCTCACAGCAGCTGGACTAGTTAAACTTATCTCCCTGAAATTTCCTAACTCATCCATCTAGATAGCGGAATTCTGTTTTTACTGTTATATCAATTTCTTAGGTGTTCCATTATTATTATGTATTTGGTTCTTCTTTATGTGAAGCACTTTGAATTACCATTGTGTATGAAATGTGCTATACAAATAAAATTTCCTTGCCTTATCATTTTGATGACGGATTGTAATCCAGAAAGGTCCAAATGACAATCATCAGTGACAATTGGAGATTAACCTGTAGTCGAAAGCAAAAGACTTAGGACTGCGGAGTGGCTACAGAAATTGAAATCTACAGGTAACGCTAATACACACTAAATACACAGTCACGCAATGCTGATGTTGTTAACATTAACAATTTGAGAACAAAGTATAACAGTAATAATAATTTGCACGGTTTGACATGATATCAGTTAAGTGATCGTTAGATTTTATCACCGTTGGCAGCGTGATTTATTGTAGGCATAATGCTTTTTCTCTCAGTTGGTCAAAACAAAAGTGGCAGATTTGTTACTTACTTGTTCAGATGACATTTTCCAGTGGAAATTCTTATTTTGGTCATACTTCCAAGATGTAGAATCTGTGATTCCGGAGTACAGTATCCACACCGGTGTGGTGACTGACAGCAAACATTAGATTCATCCGCGCTGAGGAGCCGTGCCAATGCACAACCCACATAAAGATGATAATTCCAAAAATAACTGCAATTGCAGGTTTCAAACAGAGATGGCGACAGAAGCAAAAATTGTATGGAATTACGTTTGTTCCAAAAATAATGAACGTAACTTTTCAAAAAAACTAATAAAAATAGAAATTGAAACTGAATAAAATGTCTTTGAAACTTAAAAAAAAATAAATCGCAGGCAAAATGTTTGACTTTGTTTTTAATACACTGCATGTTTTGCTAACAGTTTCTTTTCTTTCTTTCACTGATCTTTACTTACAAAAGCATTTCCAGAGTTTTCATTTATGCTTCTGAAGTTTTCGTTTACGATCCCAGAGTTTTCGTTCGTCTTTCTGACACAAATCTCTCGCGGGGCGGGGCCAGCAGTGGTGTGTTCTCATTGGCTTACTGAGTTTTTGATTGACAGCTTCTTCTTGACCTGGAAGTGAAGACGTCAGCATTGTGTTTACAATTACATGTGTGGAGGTGAGCGTCTGTAAGCGACTTCTTATTTCATTTAAAGCTTTTTTTTAATTTTATCTGTATTTATCTGCGGCTACTTTGTCACATAAACTTTTAGGAGCGTGAGAGATCAAACGCGAGAGAAAATGAATGTCTTTAGGTGTAATTGTACATTAAAGGTTATAATACTGAAAATATTGCATAATGTCCAATGTTTTCGGAGAATATTTGATTATTTCTGATGATTCTTCTCTATTGTTGGGTCTGATTAGGTTGTGCTGTTACAGTTTAAAGAGAATAGTACTAGTATCATATAACATGTATATATTCAGCCGTCAAGAAAGTCTCACTCCAACCAGGTAATCAAGGTTGGCAACCATGGCCATCACTCTACCCATTGTTAGCATATGCACATACACCATCACAATTAATGATCACTTAATTCTGAAGGATTCAAATATGAAAAATATAGCTGCGAGCAGCGATGGCGGGCCCAAGCCCGGTGGCACCGCCACCCCGGTGGCTTCAGGGCAACTGTGCACAGCGGGCAATAGGCACTTAAAATGGTTAAACATCAAAGGACTATGTCAAATTCACTCCACATTTACTGCACTACAAGGTGCCGCTATAGAGCCTCTCCTCCCTGCCCATTTTCAAAGGATTACATGTGCCAAGTTTTAACATTATTCTGATGAATTTTGAAGCAAATCAGGTAAAAATAAGAGGGTGATCTCAATGTATGCTGAAAGTGACACATTTTCTGCTTCCAGTTGGTGGCGCTATGACTTTGAATCACAATAGTCAAATCCATGTGATCAGCCTTGTACAACGAAGACTAAGCCAAAGTTTCATCAAAATCAATTAATGTATGCAGAAGTTATAACACTTTGTTTCCCTTTTCTTGCCATAAATTTGTTGCCTCGCCACGGCCAAACCGTTTGAGATATCCAAAATCCGTTTGCAATTAAACAACTTCAATGTGTTAGCAACAAGTTAAAAAAAGCTTGGTGTAAATTGGATAAACCCTGTAGGAGTAGTAGTATAAAATTCATAGCCTGTTTTTTCAAAAAATTAACATTCAAACAAAAATAGCCGACTTCCTGTTGGTCGGAGCTAATGAATGTAAATTAGAAAATTGTCCAGCTTGATGAGAACAATATGTGTACCGAGTTTGGTGACTGTAGGAAAAACTAACCCCCCCACTTTTGACAAAAGGTGGCGCTACTGAGCCCCTTCACCACGCCCATTTCTATGGCTTTGTCCATGTCTACTGGTTGACAATATTGATGTGTGTGTCGAGTTTCATGCAATTTGAAGCATGTTAAGGGCCTCAAAAACACTCAAGAATATTATTACAGTTTGACCTGTTGCCATGGCAACAATATTTCAAATATCAAAAATCCTGTCATAGGTCTACATCTGCTGTGTATTGACATTACACTGATGAAGTTTGAAGCAAATCAGGTAAAAATAAGAGGGTGATCTCAAAGCATTTCAAAAAGTGATACACTTCCTGCTGCCAGTTGGTGGCGCTATAACTTTGACTCACAATAGTCACATCCATGTGATCAGACTCCTATAACGAACACACTCGTGAAGTTTCATAAAGATCAATATATGTATTAAGACGTTATAACACATTTCCTGTTTCCTTTTTCTCGCCATAAATTCGTTGCCTCGCCACGGCCAAACCGTTCGAGATATCAAAAATCCCCTGGCAATTTTTAATCAGCAGTGTCTTGACTTCATGCTGACCGAGTTTGGTGGCGATCGGATTAATCGTCTAGGAGGAGTATATCAAATTCCAGAGCATGCGTTTTTCAAACAACCCTTAATAGCTGACTTCCTGTTGGCGTGGCGATTAACTTAGAGCGCGAAAGTTGTTCGGCCCGATGAGGTCTATATGTGTACCGAGTTTCATACTAATACGTGCAAGCATGTTTAATATATGGACCAAATTTTCAGACTTTTTTCAAGGGGGCGCTGTCGAGCCCCCCTGCCACGCCCGGGTACCAGCCTCTCCGGCGTCCTAATGGCCGCGGATTCCAATGTGTGTGCCAATTTTCAAGAGTTTTTGAGCATGTTAAGGCCCCCAAAAAGCCCCGGAAGACGGGAAAAAAAAAAAATAATAATAATAAATATAGCTGCGAGCAGCGATGGCGGGCCCAAGCCCGGTGGCACCGCCACCCCGGTGGCTTCAGGGCAACTGTGCACAGCGGGCAATAGGCACTTAAAACGGTTAAACATCAAAGGACTATGTCAAATTCACTCCACATTTACTGCACTACAAGGTGCCGCTATAGAGCCCCTCCTCCCTGCCCATTTTCAAAGGATTACATGTGCCAAGTTTTAACATTATTCTGATGAATTTTGAAGCAAATCAGGTAAAAATAAGAGGGTGATCTCAATGTATGCTGAAAGTGACACATTTTCTGCTTCCAGTTGGTGGCGCTATGACTTTGAATCACAATAGTCAAATCCATGTGATCAGCCTTGTACAACGAAGACTAAGCCAAAGTTTCATCAAAATCAATTAATGTATGCAGAAGTTATAACACTTTGTTTCCCTTTTCTTGCCATAAATTCGTTGCCTCGCCACGGCCAAACCGTTTGAGATATCCAAAATCCGTTTGCAATTAAACAACTTCAATGTGTTAGCAACAAGTTAAAAAAAGCTTGGTGTAAATTGGATAAACCCTGTAGGAGTAGTAGTATAAAATTCATAGCCTGTTTTTTCAAAAAATTAACATTCAAACAAAAATAGCCGACTTCCTGTTGGTCGGAGCTAATGAATGTAAATTAGAAAATTGTCCAGCTTGATGAGAACAATATGTGTACCGAGTTTGGTGACTGTAGGAAAAACTAACCCCCCCACTTTTGACAAAAGGTGGCGCTACTGAGCCCCTTCACCACGCCCATTTCTATGGCTTTGTCCATGTCTACTGGTTGACAATATTGATGTGTGTGTCGAGTTTCATGCAATTTGAAGCATGTTAAGGGCCTCAAAAACACTCAAGAATATTATTACAGTTTGACCTGTTGCCATGGCAACAATATTTCAAATATCAAAAATCCTGTCATAGGTCTACATCTGCTGTGTATTGACATTACACTGATGAAGTTTGAAGCAAATCAGGTAAAAATAAGAGGGTGATCTCAAAGCATTTTAAAAGTGATACACTTCTTGCTGCCATTTGGTGGCGCTATAACTTTGACTCACAATAGTTACATCCATGTGATCAGACTACTACAACCAACACACTCCTGAAGTTTCATAAACATCAATCAATGTATGCAGAAGTTATAACACATTTCCTGTTTCCCTTTTCTCGCCATAAATTCGTTGCCTCGCCACGGCCAAACCGTTTGAGATATCCAAAATCCGTTTGCAATTAAACAACTTCAATGTGTTCGCAACAAGTTAAAAAAGCTTGGTGTAAATTGGATAAACCCTGTAGGAGTAGTAGTATAAAATTCATAGCCTGTTTTTTCAAAAAATTAACATTCAAACCAAAATAGCTGACTTCCTGTTGGTCGGAGCTAATTAATGTAAATTAGAAAATTGTCCGGCTTGATGAGAATAATATGTGTACCGAGTTTGGTGACTGTAGGAAAAACTAACCCCCCCACTTTTGTCAAAAGGTGGCGCTACTGAGCCCCTCCACCACGCCCATTTCTATGGCTTTGTCCATGTCTACTGGTTGACAATATTGATGTGTGTGTCGAGTTTCATGCAATTTGAAGCATGTTAAGAGCCTCAAAAACACTCAAGAATATTATTACAGTTTGACCTGTTGCCATGGCAACAATATTTCAAATATCAAAAATCCTGTCATAGGTCTACATCTGCTGTGTATTGACATTACACTGATGAAGTTTGAAGCAAATCAGGTAAAAATAAGAGGGTGATCTCAAAACATTTCAAAAAGTGATACACTTCCTGCTGCCAGTTGGTGGCGCTATAACTTTGACTCACAATAGTCTCATCCATGTGATCAGACTCCTATAACGAACACACTCGTGAAGTTTCATAAAGATCAATATATGTATTAAGACGTTATAACACATTTCCTGTTTCCTTTTTCTCGCCATAAATTCGTTGCCTCGCCACGGCCAAACCGTTCGAGATATCAAAAATCCCCTGGCAATTTTTAATCATCAGTGTCTTGACTTCATGCTGACCGAGTTTGGTGGCGATCGGATTAATCGTCTAGGAGGAGTATATCAAATTCCAGAGCATGCGTTTTTCAAACAACCCTTAATAGCTGACTTCCTGTTGGCGTGGCGATTAACTTAGAGCGCGAAAGTTGTTCGGCCCGATGAGGTCTATATGTGTACCGAGTTTCATACTAATACGTGCAAGCATGTTTAATATATGGACCAAATTTTCAGACTTTTTTCAAGGGGGCGCTGTCGAGCCCTCCTGCCACGCCCGGGTACCAGCCTCTCCGGCGTCCTAATGGCCGCGGATTCCAATGTGTGTGCCAATTTTCAAGAGTTTTTGAGCATGTTAAGGCCCCCAAAAAGCCCCGGAAGACGGAAAAAAAAAAAAAAAAAAAAAAATAAATAAAATATAGCTGCGAGCAGCGATGGCGGGCCCAAGCCCGGTGGCACCGCCACCCCGGTGGCTTCAGGGCAACTGTGCACAGCGGGCAATAGGCACTTAAAACGGTTAAACATCAAAGGACTATGTCAAATTCACTCCACATTTACTGCACTACAAGGTGCCGCTATAGAGCCCCTCCTCCCTTCCCATTTTCAAAGGATTACATGTGCCAAGTTTTAACATTATTCTGATGAATTTTGAAGCAAATCAGGTAAAAATAAGAGGGTGATCTCAATGTATGCTGAAAGTGACACATTTTCTGCTTCCAGTTGGTGGCGCTATGACTTTGAATCACAATAGTCAAATCCATGTGATCAGCCTTGTACAATGAAGGCTAAGCCAAAGTTTCATCAAAATCAATTAATGTATGCAGAAGTTATAACACTTTGTTTCCCTTTTCTTGCCATAAATTCGTTGCCTCGCCACGGCCAAACCGTTTGAGATATCCAAAATCCGTTTGCAATTAAACAACTTCAATGTGTTAGCAACAAGTTAAAAAAAGCTTGGTGTAAATTGGATAAACCCTGTAGGAGTAGTAGTATAAAATTCATAGCCTGTTTTTTCAAAAAATTAACATTCAAACCAAAATAGCTGACTTCCTGTTGGTCGGAGCTAATGAATGTAAATTAGAAAATTGTCCGGCTTGATGAGAACAATATGTGTACCGAGTTTGGTGACTGTAGGAAAAACTAACCCCCACTTTTGTCAAAAGGTGGCGCTACTGAGCCCCTCCACCACGCCCATTTCTATGGCTTTGTCCATGTCTACTGGTTGACAATATTGATGTGTGTGTCGAGTTTCATGCAATTTGAAGCATGTTAAGAGCCTCAAAAACACTCAAGAATATTATTACAGTTTGACCTGTTGCCATGGCAACAATATTTCAAATATCAAAAATCCTGTCATAGGTCTACATCTGCTGTGTATTGACATTACACTGATGAAGTTTGAAGCAAATCAGGTAAAAATAAGAGGGTGATCTCAAAGCATTTTAAAAGTGATACACTTCTTGCTGCCATTTGGTGGCGCTATAACTTTGACTCACAATAGTTACATCCATGTGATCAGACTACTACAACCAACACACTCCTGAAGTTTCATAAACATCAATCAATGTATGCAGAAGTTATAACACATTTCCTGTTTCCCTTTTCTCGCCATAAATTCGTTGCCTCGCCACGGCCAAACCGTTTGAGATATCCAAAATCCGTTTGCAATTAAACAACTTCAATGTGTTCGCAACAAGTTAAAAAAAGCTTGGTGTAAATTGGATAAACCCTGTAGGAGTAGTAGTATAAAATTCATAGCCTGTTTTTTCAAAAATTTAACATTCAAACCAAAATAGCTGACTTCCTGTTGGTCGGAGCTAATGAATGTAAATTAGAAAATTGTCCGGCTTGATGAGAATAATATGTGTACCGAGTTTGGTGACTGTAGGAAAAACTAACCCCCCCACTTTTGTCAAAAGGTGGCGCTACTGAGCCCCTCCACCACGCCCATTTCTATGGCTTTGTCCATGTCTACTGGTTGACAATATTGATGTGTGTGTCGAGTTTCATGCAATTTGAAGCATGTTAAGAGCCTCAAAAACACTCAAGAATATTATTACAGTTTGACCTGTTGCCATGGCAACAATATTTCAAATATCAAAAATCCTGTCATAGGTCTACATCTGCTGTGTATTGACATTACACTGATGAAGTTTGAAGCAAATCAGGTAAAAATAAGAGGGTGATCTCAATGTATGCTGAAAGTGACACATTTTCTGCTTCCAGTTGGTGGCGCTATGACTTTGAATCACAATAGTCAAATCCATGTGATCAGCCTTGCACAACGAAGACTAAGCCAAAGTTTCATCAAAATCAATTAATGTATGCAGAAGTTATAACACTTTGTTTCCCTTTTCTTGCCATAAATTCGTTGCCTCGCCACGGCCAAACCGTTTGAGATATCCAAAATCCGTTTGCAATTAAACAACTTCAATGTGTTCGCAACAAGTTAAAAAAAGCTTGGTGTAAATTGGATAAACCCTGTAGGAGTAGTAGTATAAAATTCATAGCCTGTTTTTTCAAAAAATTAACATTCAAACCAAAATAGCTGACTTCCTGTTGGTCGGACCTAATGAATGTAAATTAGAAAATTGTCCGGCTTGATGAGAATAATATGTGTACTGAGTTTGGTGACTGTAGGAAAAACTAACCCCCCCACTTTTGTCAAAAGGTGGCGCTACTGAGCCCCTCCACCACGCCCATTTCTATGGCTTTGTCCATGTCTACTGGTTGACAATATTGATGTGTGTGTCGAGTTTCATGCAATTTGAAGCATGTTAAGAGCCTCAAAAACACTCAAGAATATTATTACAGTTTGACCTGTTGCCATGGCAACAATATTTCAAATATCAAAAATCCTGTCATAGGTCTACATCTGCTGTGTATTGACATTACACTGATGAAGTTTGAAGCAAATCAGGTAAAAATAAGAGGGTGATCTCAAAACATTTCAAAAAGTGATACACTTCCTGCTGCCAGTTGGTGGCGCTATAACTTTGACTCACAATAGTCACATCCATGTGATCAGACTCCTATAACGAACACACTCGTGAAGTTTCATAAAGATCAATATATGTATTAAGACGTTATAACACATTTCCTGTTTCCTTTTTCTCGCCATAAATTCGTTGCCTCGCCACGGCCAAACCGTTCGAGATATCAAAAATCCCCTGGCAATTTTTAATCATCAGTGTCTTGACTTCATGCTGACCGAGTTTGGTGGCGATCGGATTAATCGTCTAGGAGGAGTATATCAAATTCCAGAGCATGCGTTTTTCAAACAACCCTTAATAGCTGACTTCCTGTTGGCGTGGCGATTAACTTAGAGCGCGAAAGTTGTTCGGCCCGATGAGGTCTATATGTGTACCGAGTTTCATACTAATACGTGCAAGCGTGTTTAATATATGGTCCAAATTTTCAGACTTTTTTCAAGGGGGGCGCTGTCGAGCCCCCCTGCCACGCCCGGGTACCAGCCTCTCCGGCGTCCTAATGGCCGCGGATTCCAATGTGTGTGCCAATTTTCAAGAGTTTTTGAGCATGTTAAGGCCCCCAAAAAGCCCCGGAAGACGGAAAAAAAAAAAAAAAAAAAAAAAAATAATAATCCTTAGAAGAACAAGAGGGCCCTGCGCGAATTTTCGCTTGGGCCCTAATAATCCTTAGAAGAACAAGAGGGCCCTGCGCGAATTTTCGCTTGGGCCCTAAAAATAATAATAATCCTTAGAAGAACAAGAGGGCCCTGCGCGAATTTTCGCTTGGGCCCTAATAATAATCCTTAGAAGAACAAGAGGGCCCTGCGCGAATTTTCGCTTGGGCCCTAATAATCCTTAGAAGAACAAGAGGGCCCTGCGCGCTTAATTCGCTTGGGCCCTAATAATCCTTAGAAGAACAAGAGGGCCCTGCGCGCTTAATTCGCTTGGGCCCTAATAATAATCCTTAGAAGAACAAGAGGGCCCTGCGCGAATTTTCGCTTGGGCCCTAAATATAGCTGCGAGCAGCGATGGCGGGCCCAAGCCCGGTGGCACCGCCACCCCGGTGGCTTCAGGGCAACTGTGCACAGCGGGCAATAGGCACTTAAAACGGTTAAACATCAAAGGACTATGTCAAATTCACTCCACATTTACTGCACTACAAGGTGCCGTTATAGAGCCCCTCCTCCCTGCCCATTTTCAAAGGATTACATGTGCCAAGTTTTAACATTATTCTGATGAATTTTGAAGCAAATCAGGTAAAAATAAGAGGGTGATCTCAATGTATGCTGAAAGTGACACATTTTCTGCTTCCAGTTGGTGGCGCTATGACTTTGAATCACAATAGTCAAATCCATGTGATCAGCCTTGTACAACGAAGACTAAGCCAAAGTTTCATCAAAATCAATTAATGTATGCAGAAGTTATAACACTTTGTTTCCCTTTTCTTGCCATAAATTCGTTGCCTCGCCACGGCCAAACCGTTTGAGATATCCAAAATCCGTTTGCAATTAAACAACTTCAATGTGTTAGCAACAAGTTAAAAAAAGCTTGGTGTAAATTGGAGTAGTAGTATAAAATTCATAGCCTGTTTTTTCAAAAAATTAACATTCAAACCAAAATAGCTGACTTCCTGTTGGTCGGAGCTAATGAATGTAAATTAGAAAATTGTCCGGCTTGATGAGAACAATATGTGTACCGAGTTTGGTGACTGTAGGAAAAACTAACCCCCCCACTTTTGTCAAAAGGTGGCGCTACTGAGCCCCTCCACCACGCCCATTTCTATGGCTTTGTCCATGTCTACTGGTTGACAATATTGATGTGTGTGTCGAGTTTCATGCAATTTGAAGCATGTTAAGAGCCTCAAAAACACTCAAGAATATTATTACAGTTTGACCTGTTGCCATGGCAACAATATTTCAAATATCAAAAATCCTGTCATAGGTCTACATCTGCTGTGTATTGACATTACACTGATGAAGTTTGAAGCAAATCAGGTAAAAATAAGAGGGTGATCTCAAAGCATTTTAAAAGTGATACACTTCTTGCTGCCATTTGGTGGCGCTATAACTTTGACTCACAATAGTTACATCCATGTGATCAGACTACTACAACCAACACACTCCTGAAGTTTCATAAACATCAATCAATGTATGCAGAAGTTATAACACATTTCCTGTTTCCCTTTTCTCGCCATAAATTCGTTGCCTCGCCACGGCCAAACCGTTTGAGATATCCAAAATCCGTTTGCAATTAAACAACTTCAATGTGTTCGCAACAAGTTAAAAAAAGCTTGGTGTAAATTGGATAAACCCTGTAGGAGTAGTAGTATAAAATTCATAGCCTGTTTTTTCAAAAAATTAACATTCAAACCAAAATAGCTGACTTCCTGTTGGTCGGAGCTAATGAATGTAAATTAGAAAATTGTCCGGCTTGATGAGAATAATATGTGTACCGAGTTTGGTGACTGTAGGAAAAACTAACCCCCCACTTTTGTCAAAAGGTGGCGCTACTGAGCCCCTCCACCACGCCCATTTCTATGGCTTTGTCCATGTCTACTGGTTGACAATATTGATGTGTGTGTCGAGTTTCATGCAATTTGAAGCATGTTAAGAGCCTCAAAAACACTCAAGGATATTATTACAGTTTGACCTGTTGCCATGGCAACAATATTTCAAATATCAAAAATCCTGTCATAGGTCTACATCTGCTGTGTATTGACATTACACTGATGAAGTTTGAAGCAAATCAGGTAAAAATAAGAGGGTGATCTCAAAACATTTCAAAAAGTGATACACTTCCTGCTGCCAGTTGGTGGCGCTATAACTTTGACTCACAATAGTCACATCCATGTGATCAGACTCCTATAACGAACACACTCGTGAAGTTTCATAAAGATCAATATATGTATTAAGACGTTATAACACATTTCCTGTTTCCTTTTTCTCGCCATAAATTCGTTGCCTCGCCACGGCCAAACCGTTCGAGATATCAAAAATCCCCTGGCAATTTTTAATCATCAGTGTCTTGACTTCATGCTGACCGAGTTTGGTGGCGATCGGATTAATCGTCTAGGAGGAGTATATCAAATTCCAGAGCATGCGTTTTTCAAACAACCCTTAATAGCTGACTTCCTGTTGGCGTGGCGATTAACTTAGAGCGCGAAAGTTGTTCGGCCCGATGAGGTCTATATGTGTACCGAGTTTCATACTAATACGTGCAAGCATGTTTAATATATGGACCAAATTTTCAGACTTTTTTCAAGGGGGCGCTGTCGAGCCCCCCTGCCACGCCCGGGTACCAGCCTCTCCGGCGTCCTAATGGCCGCGGATTCCAATGTGTGTGCCAATTTTCAAGAGTTTTTGAGCATGTTAAGGCCCCCAAAAAGCCCCGGAAGACGAAAAAAAAAAAAAAAATATATATATAGCTGCGAGCAGCGATGGCGGGCCCAAGCCCGGTGGCACCGCCACCCCGGTGGCTTCAGGGCAACTGTGCAAAGCGGGCAATAGGCACTTAAAACGGTTAAACATCAAAGGACTATGTCAAATTCACTCCACATTTACTGCACTACAAGGTGCCGTTATAGAGCCCCTCCTCCCTGCCCATTTTCAAAGGATTACATGTGCCAAGTTTTAACATTATTCTGATGAATTTTGAAGCAAATCAGGTAAAAATAAGAGGGTGATCTCAATGTATGCTGAAAGTGACACATTTTCTGCTTCCAGTTGGTGGCGCTATGACTTTGAATCACAATAGTCAAATCCATGTGATCAGCCTTGTACAACGAAGACTAAGCCAAAGTTTCATCAAAATCAATTAATGTATGCAGAAGTTATAACACTTTGTTTCCCTTTTCTTGCCATAAATTCGTTGCCTCGCCACGGCCAAACCGTTTGAGATATCCAAAATCCGTTTGCAATTAAACAACTTCAATGTGTTAGCAACAAGTTAAAAAAAGCTTGGTGTAAATTGGATAAACCCTGTAGGAGTAGTAGTATAAAATTCATAGCCTGTTTTTTCAAAAAATTAACATTCAAACCAAAATAGCTGACTTCCTGTTGGTCGGAGCTAATGAATGTAAATTAGAAAATTGTCCGGCTTGATGAGAATAATATGTGTACCGAGTTTGGTGACTGTAGGAAAAACTAACCCCCCCACTTTTGTCAAAAGGTGGCGCTACTGAGCCCCTCCACCACGCCCATTTCTATGGCTTTGTCCATGTCTACTGGTTGACAATATTGATGTGTGTGTCGAGTTTCATGCAATTTGAAACATGTTAAGAGCCTCAAAAACACTCAAGAATATTATTACAGTTTGACCTGTTGCCATGGCAACAATATTTCAAATATCAAAAATCCTGTCATAGGTCTACATCTGCTGTGTATTGACATTACACTTATGAAGTTTGAAGCAAATCAGGTAAAAATAAGAGGGTGATCTCAAAGCATTTTAAAAGTGATACACTTCTTGCTGCCATTTGGTGGCGCTATAACTTTGACTCACAATAGTTACATCCATGTGATCAGACTACTACAACCAACACACTCCTGAAGTTTCATAAACATCAATCAATGTATGCAGAAGTTATAACACATTTCCTGTTTCCCTTTTCTCGCCATAAATTCGTTGCCTCGCCACGGCCAAACCGTTTGAGATATCCAAAATCCGTTTGCAATTAAACAACTTCAATGTGTTCGCAACAAGTTAAAAAAAGCTTGGTGTAAATTGGATAAACCCTGTAGGAGTAGTAGTATAAAATTCATAGCCTGTTTTTTCAAAAAATTAACATTCAAACCAAAATAGCTGACTTCCTGTTGGTCGGAGCTAATGAATGTAAATTAGAAAATTGTCCGGCTTGATGAGAATAATATGTGTACCGAGTTTGGTGACTGTAGGAAAAACTAACCCCCACTTTTGTCAAAAGGTGGCGCTACTGAGCCCCTCCACCACGCCCATTTCTATGGCTTTGTCCATGTCTACTGGTTGACAATATTGATGTGTGTGTCGAGTTTCATACAATTTGAAGCATGTTAAGAGCCTCAAAAACACTCAAGAATATTATTACAGTTTGACCTGTTGCCATGGCAACAATATTTCAAATATCAAAAATCCTGTCATAGGTCTACATCTGCTGTGTATTGACATTACACTGATGAAGTTTGAAGCAAATCAGGTAAAAATAAGAGGGTGATCTCAAAACATTTCAAAAAGTGATACACTTCCTGCTGCCAGTTGGTGGCGCTATAACTTTGACTCACAATAGTCACATCCATGTGATCAGACTCCTATAACGAACACACTCGTGAAGTTTCATAAAGATCAATATATGTATTAAGACGTTATAACACATTTCCTGTTTCCTTTTTCTCGCCATAAATTCGTTGCCTCGCCACGGCCAAACCGTTCGAGATATCAAAAATCCCCTGGCAATTTTTAATCATCCGTGTCTTGACTTCATGCTGACCGAGTTTGGTGGCGATCGGATTAATCGTCTAGGAGGAGTATATCAAATTCCAGAGCATGCGTTTTTCAAACAACCCTTAATAGCTGACTTCCTGTTGGCGTGGCGATTAACTTAGAGCGCGAAAGTTGTTCGGCCCGATGAGGTCTATATGTGTACCGAGTTTCATACTAATACGTGCAAGCATGTTTAATATATGGACCAAATTTTCAGACTTTTTTCAAGGGGGCGCTGTCGAGCCCCCCTGCCACGCCCGGGTACCAGCCTCTCCGGCGTCCTAATGGCCGCGGATTCCAATGTGTGTGCCAATTTTCAAGAGTTTTTGAGCATGTTAAGGCCCCCAAAAAGCCCCGGAAGACAAAAAAAAAAAAAAAAAAAAAAAAATAATAATCCTTAGAAGAACAAGAGGGCCCTGCGCGAATTTTCGCTTGGCCCTAAAAATAATAATAATCCTTAGAAGAACAAGAGGGCCCTGCGCGAATTTTCGCTTGGGCCCTAATAATCCTTAGAAGAACAAGAGGGCCCTGCGCGAATTTTCGCTTGGGCCCTAATAATAATCCTTAGAAGAACAAGAGGGCCCTGCGCGAATTTTCGCTTGGGCCCTAATAATCCTTAGAAGAACAAGAGGGCCCTGCGCGAATTTTCGCTTGGGCCCTAATAATAATCCTTAGAAGAACAAGAGGGCCCTGCGCAAATTTTCGCTTGGGCCCTAATAATCCTTAGAAGAACAAGAGGGCCCTGCGCAAATTTTCGCTTGGGCCCTAATAATCCTTAGAAGAACAAGAGGGCCCTGCGCGAATTTTCGCTTGGGCCCTAATAATCCTTAGAAGAACAAGAGGGCCCTGTGCGAATTTTCGCTTGGGCCCTAATAATCCTTAGAAGAACAAGAGTACTAATAACAGTCGTGGCTTGCTGTAAGACGGTATAGACCTCAAAGGGCATTTCAGTACTCCACATAAAGAATGATCTTGTTGCCATTTTTTTATCATTATAATAATTTTATTTAGTTAACATTATCATCTAACATATAAAAGTAGATTTTTTTTAACAATCAACAGTTTCAATTGTGACTTATATATATATATATATATATATATATATATATATATAAACAGTTGAATAAATGAAAATATGAATCAATTCAAATAAATTTAAATTCTTTATTGTCACTACAGCATACACACAAGTATAAAAGTGAAAGTGTTGGATGCAATTATGTTGTGAAAAGAACGACCAGAATCCACAAAACACTAACTGCATATTCACGTAATGCAGTATTCTCATGATATACAGTACATTACTATAAAAATGCACAAGCACCTATTATAGAATACATGTGTAAAATTCATAAAATTCATTTTATTACCATTTTTTTAAACTATAGTGAATAAACTTTATGAATGGAATGAAATGTTCATGTTGTCTGAATACATTTTTGGTTTGACTGTATGACTTTCTCCACATAAGCACAAATATCTTTAAGAAAATAGTCCATCTCTGTGTCCATCTCATAAATGGACTGTAACCCATACACGTATGATGGTTGGTGGGAAACGATTGTTAATAATTAAAACAGTTTAAATTATTAGTATTTTTCTCATCTATTGTTTCACTTCAGAAGACATTGATTCATCCACTGGGGTCGCATGGATTAATGTGTCTTTAGGACTCAGACATATATTATTTTCCTAAAAAAGAAAGTAATACGCATCTTGGACGGCATGAGGGTGAGTAAAATATATGAGAATTTTTGGGGGGTGAACTATCACTTTAACATTCATATGTTGTTGGTATGCTAATCCAAGATCAGTATGGACTAGTAAGAATAAAGTACAACCTCTTGTGTGTTTGTGAACTGTGTCTTGTTTTAATCTAGAGCTCCAAAAAAATTAAAATATTTGCATAATATCAGGTGTCTGAAGATCAAGATCCCAGTCAGTCAAAGGTGATGTGTCTGAACAAAATAAGATTCTTGTCTGATGGGGACAGTGGATCTCTGGGGATACCACTCCATCCTCTGGGTCAGCATCAGAATTTTGTTAATGGAAAATTTGCTCCACTCCCTGGAAAATAAGAAATCAGATGTATTATAATCTAACAATACAAACTGCTTTGAATTCCCACATAACAAATTATGCAGACTTAAAATATTTATTTCAAACAAATTATATATAATTTCAGCCATAATTACTTTCATGTATTAGGTTTTGCATTTAGCCATACAGTAGGCCTACTGTGCAAAAGTCTTAGCTTTGTTGTTTTAGCAATGTTTTAATGACCACCCATGTTTATTTTTTTTGGTCTTTATTACAATGCAAACATAAAAAACAGGAAATATGCACACAAAAAAATCAGAACAAAATGGATTCTATAAGCAAAAATCAGTATTTAATGTGACCTCCTAGACTTCCAGTTTTTTCAAAGGAGAAACTTGTGATCAGATTTTGAAAGTTTTCTTGACCTTCCAGACATTTTCCATTCCATTTAGGTTTGAGAGAGCCAGGTTCTCACTATTACTCAAGTGTAAGGAGAGGTCACTAAATACTTGCCACTTTAGCCTGTAGAAGTCTTTTTTTCCCTGTTTTTTAATAATGCTTACAAATTTAAAGTATTTCCTGGTCATATTCTAATAAGAAGACTGAAAAAAAAAAATTACATGGTCACTATACCATTGCTAAAACAACATCTAATGGTGTCCTAAAACTTTTGCACAGTACTTTATATGAATTATTATTAAAGACTACATTTTCCCCTTTAAATATGATCTAATCCAAGGCTGTATGTACAGTACATAACCAGATCCTGTAATGATTGGGTTAAATCAAGACAACACTGCTGTATAAAGTGGGCTCTAAATGAGCTCTAAAATACCTCTCCATCTGAAAAAGCAAAAGCAAGTAATGTTACTTATATTGATTTTGTAAACGTAAAAAATACTAACTTACCGCGAGTATCCAGATAACGACGATGACTGATGATAATGATGATTATATCATTCGTCTGTGCTAGGCCTAAGAAATCATCTCACTATAGTAGCAGCAGATACAGATAAAATAATAAAAACGCCTATCTTTACATCACTAAAATGAAATAAGAAGCCGCTTACAGACGCTCACCTCCACACATGTAATTGTAAACACAACGCTGACGTCTTCACTTCCAGGTCAAGAAGAAGCTGTCAATCAAAAACTCAGTAAGCCAATGAGAACACACCACTGCTGGCCCCGCCCCCGCGAGAGATTTGTGTCAGAAAGACGAACGAAAACTCTGGGATCGTAAACGAAAACTTCAGAAGCATAAATGAAAACTCTGGAAATGCTTTTGTAAGTAAAGATCAGTGAAAGAAAGAAAATAAACTGTTAGTAAAACATGCAGTGTATTAAAAACAAAGTCAAACATTTTGCCTGCGATTTTTTTTTTTTAAGTTTCAAAGACATTTTATTCAGTTTCAATTTCTATTTTTATTAGTTTTTTTGAAAAGTTACGTTCATTATTTTTGGATCAAAAGTAATTCCATAAACTTGCGGACTGCAGCTTTAAGCATATAGCCTTCAATATTAGAAACCAACCATATTATGATAGTTATATTATGTTAAGATAGTAGTTTAGATCTAAGCATTTTATTGTTGTTGCATATGCCTTATTGGCTGAATTCCATACTGTATTCCATATTTCATTGTAAAAATTGAGATTCAGGCATAAGCATATGTTGTGATAAAAATCACAATTCATTAGTCATTTACTGTTATTTATTTTAATCAATTTGCAGATTCATACATTTTAATTTTACTAGTCATGTAGTCAGATGGACAATTAAAAATGTTCTTGAACTTCTGCTTAAAGTTTACTAAAACTTAACATTTTAATTTTACTGTGTGACAGACAATTAAGAATCAAATCACTGAGAATCTGAAATTAGTGAGGGTTCTCTAGTAAAGTGCAGAACAGCAATGTACAGTGAGACATTTAAAATTATTTACAAGTCATTACTTTTACAAATGATTGGAATGGAATATCAAAAATATATTGATATGGATATTTTTTCTATTAATCTATTAGTCTGCATTTATATTGTGTGTATGTACTTTGACATGCCATATTTTTGTCCCATGCTAGTTATTACTATTTCAATTGCAATTTCAAAAGTGAATTCCGCATTTTTATGCAGAGGTCACTTCTGAAAATCTGCGGCATATAATTGGCTGTCGGTCTTTAGCAGCATGAAAAACAAAACTTTTATTCAATGGATTATATATAGCCTCAAAAGCATGCAAAGGCCGCTCAACTTTAACTAGAAATCTGTAACTCAGTTTGCAACCTCACAAAGTTCTATTAATATAAAATCAATAAAGTTGTGTACACAAGAGATCAACAAACATGACTGTGATTGGCTACATTTCTCAGCTGCAAAATCAGCAACTTTGTCTTTATATATTAATATATTATTCTTTAAAAAAATATGCAGGCAGTCAAACACTCATATCAGAAAGCACAAGAAAAGCTACTTGTAGAGTCATAAATTTAAGATTTATTATAACAAAACCAGGAACTGTTTGTGTGGTTGGTTTGAGCATAATTCCTTGCAGATAAATTGGATTGCATTACAGGACTTGACACAGTCATGCTGGTGTAAAGAGGCGGATGAGTTTGTGTTTATGTGTGTGTGTATGGCTCATTGATCAGCAAGTGACGACAGCACTGGGCAGAATGCACAGTTCATTTACAAGTGGTGCGTGTGTGTGTATATGTTTCTGATACATATACATCTATTGGCATGTATGCATAAAGGGTCATCTTGTTCTAGACACACAGTTCCCTTAAAAAGCATTGGTATACAATATTTTTCTTATTTACAATCATTGGAAAGAGAAAAAGAAACAAAACAAAACAAAAAAAAAAATCACCATTTCTCGCAGAGAAGATTAGTAAAAAAGTGACGAAGTCACCATAAAAGAGTAAGCAACTCCTAGGAGTTAGTCTTTCAAATTTCCACTAAATTTCTAGTTTTTATACAGGCGCAAAGCCTTGATTTACTGAAGAGATACAGTATTACTTTAAGTGCCCTATCTACAACAGTTAAGTGTGGTATTACTAGTGTGTACCGTACAACACAATTTTACGTCAACGCAATATTCTGTTTTTAAATCAACTTAAAGTCTGTTGTAGCTTCTCTCGCATATGGTAAATAAAAAACAAAATCAAAATATCCAGAAACTTGTTGGTAATGACAGTTAATGTCGCAATACTAGTGTTGAATTATATACGTATCGGTTTAAGGTAAATAAAAGTTAAAACAGTCAGTAATCAGTAGTGAACTGCTTTTAAAACTCTAGTGAAACGGGTGAGGCACAGTAGAGCGCAGGTCACTCTTGTGTTCTCTTAAAGGGATTGGTTGAGATCTTAGTGGACTTTGCAGGAAGTGGCGTCATATTATGTTGCCAGTTTGGTCCAGTTTCGTGACCTTTCCGAGCTGTTGTAGGTAGATGACTGACAGCTTCATATTGGTTGACTGCAGTAAAGCAGTGACCTGAAGATACTCCACTTTAGCACTTTAGTTTACTGAACATTCAATCATCATTCACTCAGCCTCATGTCGTTCTAACTGATTCACTCAAAAGTGGCGGCATTAGTGCAAGAAATGCTGTCAGAGTACTTCAGTCTTGGGCAAAAGACTGCACGTTCAAGAACTGCAGAATAAAGCCAACGACATGAAGGTGAGTAGATGATGGCAGAATGCTACGACTCCTTCAGAGCGGTGTGTCGTAGTAGTCCGCAGGTCGTTCACTCTTGGTCGGCCTCTGTTGGTCCTGCTGATGTTGTTTCATGATCTCCTTCACTTCTTCCTCCAGTTCTGGAGGTATGATGAACTGGTCGTCAGGGTCGGGTTGAGCGGGGGCCGTGAAATAACCCCCAGGTTTCTTAGAAGGTGCCTCGGCCACCTCAATCAAGTTGTGGCTCTGCTCCTGCGGTGCCACCGAGCCATTTCCCCTCCGCTTCCCCAAGGTCTTGCTCCAAGCATCCGTTCCTGCAAAGTTCCCAGTCTTGTCCGTCTCCAGCACAGGCTCCGAAAGCTTCTCTGGGGTTTCCGGGGTGCAAGGTGGAGGTGGTGGTGGAGGCAGCAGATGGCCCAGACAGTGGACGTCAGCTTCCACTTCCACACGACTGCCGTTGGAGAAGACGCCAGCAATGGGCTCTTCGTCCTCGCTGTCCAGGCCATTGTCTGAGAGTGCGCTGGAAAAGGTGGCGCTGGAAAGTTGCCTCTGGAAAGAGCTGCTGGCATTGGGAGCTAGATGGAGTGTGCAGCAAGGGAGGCGTGGGTTCTGTTGTAGCTGCGGCGGGTGGCTCTGTGGATGAAGGTGGATATGTGGGTCCTGCAGCAGGAGTGGGGGCTCGTCCGAGGAAGCGGTGGATCCCACTTCGGAGCTCATCTCGGAAGCACTGACCTCGGAACTGATCTCACTGCAGGAGGATGGGGGCACGCCAGCAGAAGACGCTGGGTACAGTCCTGGCCCGGGGCTCGGTGGGGGTTGTGGCGGCGCATGGATGCTTCCGGAGCCTGGCTCCGCGGACGCCGAGCAGCAACAGCAACAACAGTCTTCAGCCACGCTGAGCTGCACCACCACGGCACTAAGGCTGTCCGTGCAGCCGTACGACTGCGCCAAAGTGCACAGCTTTTTGGCAGCTGCCAAAGCATCAGGCACCTTCCGTACGGCTTCCACCGCCTCGCTAGGGTCCATGACTTCAAAGAGACCTCTGCTGCCCAGGATAAAGAACTCATCTCTGGGGGTCAGCGGGAGCGTGTTGACGTACGGACGAGGTAAGACTGCTGGGTAGAGGAATGAATAGCCCATGATGCGTGTGGAGTCTGTTACGCCATTCACTTTGTTGTCCTGTTTAAGAAGAGGAATTCGCCGTAGTGGCGCACTTAAGTGAGTGAACATAGCTCTTTGTAATTGTTATACTAAAACAACAATGTTCAAAGACTGTGTTTGTGAGAGTTAAAGGAATGGTTCACCCTAATTCAGCCTCAAATCTGTATGATTTTCTTTCTTTGGTTTGAAGAATCATTTAGCTGTTTTTATCCAGTCACTGGGATTCAACAGTTTCAAGCCCCAAGAAGCATATACTATAAAAGTAGTGAAAAAATGGTTTAATCCAGGACATCTGAAGTGATATGATCACTTTGCACTTTTTGAACAGAGCAAAATGTAAGTTGTTGTTCAGTATTATTCACTTATTTTGGGACATGAATAATTTAAATTCTACATTATATAGATTATACATACTGATTGTGCCGCTTCAGAAGAGTGTGTGGATTATTTGTACGCTAATGGACAAAAAATGGCTAGTCTGAGGAAGCATTATTTGTAGTTTGGGTTCCTTGCCCCAGTCGCCTCTGGCTTGCACAGTTCGGGACACTTGATGTACAACAATGTTTCTGATCTGCCTGCATTGACACCATAGTATGAGAACTGAACTGAGCTGGATGATGACATCACTGTTTTCTCCTGAGCTGCTGTGTAGATAAATTAACTCAATTAATAACTAATGATTTTTACAAGGGAATGAATCAATACTGAACTTACTTAAAGGATTAGTTCACTTCTGAATTAAAATTTCCTGATAATTTACTCACCCCCATGTCATCCAAGATGTTCATGTCTTTCTTTCTTCAGTCAAAAAGAAATTTAGGGTTTTTGAGGAAAATATTCCAGGACTTTTCTCCACATAGTGGACTTAAGTGCGGTATAATGGGTGGAAGGTCCAAATTGCAGTTTCAATGCAGCTTCAAAGGGCTCTACACAATCCCAGAGGAGGAATACGGGTCTTGTCTAGTGAAATGATCAGTCATTTTCTAAAATAAATAAAAAAATTATATCCTTTCTAACCACAAATGCTCGTCTTGCAGTGCTCTGCGATGCGCCATGCATTATGTAATTGTGTTCAGGCCCGGATTGGCTAATCGGGAGCACCGGGAGAATTCCCGGTGGGCTGTTCTGTTTTTTTGGCCACGAGGGCCGGTGTTGTCATGGCACTGGGTTGAAATATGGATGCTCTAGAAACTGTTGACGCAGTGAAAATGTACTAAGCTGAGTACCTTTTTCCTTAAAACCAGTCAGTGGCGGATTTATGCATGGGCAACATGGGCAACATGGGCAACGGCCCAGGGCAGCATCTTGCCGGGGGCAGCACATAACGGGTTTTTACCGTTCATTTGCACATAACATCAATAATATCATGTCATCTTGTGGGTCAGTTAACCAGATCGGGAGGGACTCGGAGTGTGTGCCCGGAGAAGAACTCTCACTCGAAAGTATCCGAGAAGATGGGATGAGGTGACGTCTGTAGGGAGAGCGGGAGGGGAGCGAGACAAGTTCTAAATCAACACTAAATTATGGTAAGAAAAATGGTCTAAGCCACTGGAGGCTGATTTAGGTTGCCTAAATAAATAAAAAGGAAGAGGGGAAACATGCAAAAGATAAAGGCATGTATGCAGCTATTTCTCATATCGTAATAGTAGGCAAATAATAAAATATAGGGCCTGTGATTTATGTAATTCTATGTTTCTTGCTAATATGCTACACATTGGGAAACAATATTCATTTTTCTGTTCAACTAGCTTACATAACCAGACAGTAAAATGTGATTTTTGTAACAATGTAACTTTTTTAAACAAATGTGATATCACTCACTTTAATATTTTTACTGTAAAGTTGTGCAGTTTTGGGGGATTTATGGTATTTTTTGTTATTTATTTGCCTCAATTTGTAATAATTGTATATAGTAAGTATATATATATATATATATATATATATATATATATATATATAATAGGAAAATGTTTATGTTAAAACCACTTTAAAAAAGATCTACATTTCTCAATTTAATTCAAAGTGATAGACATGAAAAATGTGCCTGGGTTTAGTGGACGATTGCTGCCATCTACTGGAAAGTAAACAACATTTTTTAAAATAACATGATTTTTGAACTACAGTCACTAGATGGCTAAAGAATTAATCAATTGTTCATGTTATAAAATCATTATTATACAATAATAAATGACTATATCAACTTTTAGCATTTTTGCACTGAATTGGAAATAATATTTTTGAAAAATACAATTAATTACAAGGCCATAGAGAACAGTGCCCAATTTGCAGACTTATATACTGAGGTTACATTATTTTAATATAGTCAGTCGGGAATTAAAGTTGGTCAGTCTAAGGCATGAAACTCCAGGGCTGAAAATGAGTCCCACTCCGGTCCTGATTGTGTTGGAAAGGTCTCGTGTGACATACAGTGAAAGTACAGATCCAGTGTCTACAAAGCGAACATGCAAATACTAAGCCAAACGGCCTTTACAACAACAACAACAAAAAAAGGTGATCATCTTGGATGACATGGGGGTGAGTAAATTATCAGGAAATTTTCATTTTGAAGTGAACTAATTCTTTAAGCAGGACAATGACACCATTTTTTTCTGGAGCTGCTGTGCAGCCAAAATTGTTTTCCTGTTATCACTATAAAGCTGCTTTGACACGATCTGTCATTGTAAAACGCACTATATAAATAAAAGTGACCTGGCTACCGTTATATATTCTTTTTGGAGCTTGAAACTGCTGGACTATTATTGTACAGAAAAACACAGCTGAAAGATTCTTATTAATACCTTATTTTTTTTTCACAGAAGGAAGAAAATCACATGAGTAAGGGCATGATGAATGATGACAGAAATTTAGTTACTCTGTGAACTATTCATTTAACTTTTATAAAAGCATCAGATAAGCAGAATCCACCTTTAAGTCAACATGAAATGGTATTTCACTTCCTTGTGACTCTTGAATGAGAAAAAAAATGTCAGACAGGCTTTTAGTTTGTCACAGTGAATTGGTGTGCTGATGTAAAATGGGCATTTAATATCAGAATGGAGTCAGAGCTGAATGAGCAGCCAGGTACCCCTATGCTAATGCTATTTTCAAATCTATCCTTATTTAACCAGCATTCAATTACCTTAGTAAATATTGGCAAGATTTTACAAAGGCAACAGCCTCAAACTAGGGGTATGCAATACTGACAAAAATGATCTTAATATGTTTTACATTTAATAAGACACTATAGTGGTGTTACCAATCAAATAAAATCAGTATCAACAAAATCCATTTTTGCACTGCAGAAGTGGCACAGAAGCTGCATCTAAAGCAGCATTTATTTACACTGCAATTACTTTTTAATGAATAATGATGAGATTAATCTATTTAAAATATTAGAACATAAAAATAAAATATTTTGAATATTGAAATATGATTTTAAATGAAATATGAAACTAAAACTACCAGTAAGTGGCAGCAAGTCTTAACTGTCTTAACTTAGTGAATCATTGAGTCATTCATTCAAACGATTTGTTCAAAACGCAGATTCTTTCAGGAATTAAGCAAGTGTTGCATGTCGCCCCAATGTGCATGATATACACTCTAATGTATATCATATTGAAATAATATGTGAAATTAGAATATGTTTCTCAAAGCATAGTATGTTGAATAGTATTTGCCAAAATCCCCAGATGGTCTTCTATTTCTGGTACATTTTATTTGATTTGGCAATATCAAACCTGATGAAAAATATTTATTTGATGTTATCCGTGTTATATTTTATCTGTAACAAGATTGTGAACTTTTATCAAGATACAAATAGCACAATAGCAAAACGTGTAGATACGTTTGGCAATTAATTAAGGTGACAGAATGCAGTGCAATTTTATGACGTGGTAGCAACACACTCCAAAGTATCTACTTTTTTTTTTTTCAGAAAAAGAGTACATACTTATAAAGCATAGTAAAAGTAGGCAAATTGGGATGCAGCATCTGTCATTGAATCATTGATTCGTTCAAAAACTCTGATTCATTCAAGAATGAAACAATAGCGTATGTTGCGTGAGTTGCAAACAGTTCTGTTGTGGCTTTGTTTGGAACTATTTTCGATGACAATATATAACCAAAACAGTAACTACAATTTAACTGACAATATTAACTTTTTGTTAACTGAACTGTTAAAATCAATATCACATTTGCAATCATGCTGCTATTCAGGAAAACAGCACAATTGTTCATGTGATACTGCTTAACTATATAATATAGAACAGGGGTTTTCAAAGTCAAAGACATTGGGCCTCCCTCTTAACACAATGTACACAATGGCGCCTCCCCACCACCCATTGTTTACTAATTTTCAATAGTGTTCAGTTTGCAGAGAGCCCCACACACCACGGATTGTTTGCACATCAATAATAACGGACTCTCGTCTCGTGTGCCTAATGCACGACTCCTGTATGTCACTGTAATCGTCTTTACCTTGATTACAATCGTCATCCATCAAAATTTTACTAGTACGATACTAGATTTCTTTATCCAACCGAGAGATGTAGTTTGCGTATAATTATGCTCATGCAGCGGTTGGGTGTTTTTCAGTCTGTATTTCACATCACAATGAGAAATGGCTTGGGATGCTCCAAAACAAATCACAGAATAGGAGAGAGATCATGCTTTGAAGCCAAATACACTAGTCTCTACATCATCTCTGCACACCTCTCCTGAAATGCTCTGGCACCCCCCTAGGGTGGGGCCCCACACTCTGAAAACCCCTGATATAGGGATATAGGGAATATAAGACAAAAACTCATGCTCATTTTGTCCCCATATCTTGAATTTTGGGGGCATTTTAACTGCATTGTAGTGCAGTTAAAGGACTCTTCAAGGCTTGTATGTGTTTGTGTTTTTTTTTTGTTTTTGTTTTTTTGCAAAGTGAGTAACATACTCAATGTTAGCTTCGTTAAAACAACAATTACCATATTATCGTAGAAGATACATACTACACACCTCTCCCTCAAACAATGGCTAAATAGCTATTGTTTGTTGGTTAAGATAAAAAAAACGACTGTGCAGACTCTTATTACATTTTGATGCAAAGATTTTTTTTTTTCTCTGGAATAACGTGCACAGATGAATAGAATAGTTCACAATAAGATCAGGAACAGTGAAACAAACTTTCATTTCATGTTGACTTCAATGCCAGGGGAAACCGTTCCTCATACCTCGGTGATGATGGCTTTATGCTGCCGCACACGGTTGTATTCTTCCTTGATACTGATGTTGTGCAGCAGCGATAGCGGAAGCGCCTTGCCGTCGCGACAGAGCACGGCCTGACACTTGCCCACATTAGCAGCAGTCAGGGTGAAGCAGCCAGCAGGGTCTGTGGGGTCGTGACGGATGTGACATAGCGCTGCCGAACCGCCCAGCTTCTGTCCTGCAGTGCCTAACTTCCTATTTACCGTAGAGGGAAAGGACAGACATATTTAGTATTAATCAAACGTACCTCCATACTAACTGTCACCACTTATTATGCATGCATTTACCTCTGCATGACCAGGAAGGTGTTGGTCATGTAGTCTTCTTCACTCTTGGTCCTGTGCAGTTCCTCTGCCAGTATGTCGTTCATGGTGCACTGGAGTAAATATGGCACCTCCACGTTCCTGTCACCGTCAAACACACCGTACAGAGCTTCTCTACTGCCGCAGAAGCTGTTCACTGACAGCGCAGCCACACATAGTCTGTGCAATGCAAATAGGGCATTTAATATCCATTGATACAGAGGATTTCTGAAGTCAGCTATCCAGTAGTCACTCACTTGTTTTTGATGCCTGAGGCTTCAGTGTAGCCGTGACTCCAGACAGCCGGCCCTCCTGCAGTATCATTGGCCGAGAATGATGAGGGGGGCGGATCAATTCGGAAACAGCGGATGTTACTATAAGTTGAAAGATGTGATCATGCATTATCAAATATGAATTCTTACAGTAAGTCAAAAGCACACGTCAAGTCACCCTGGATTGTTACAGATTGTTGCAAAACAGCTTCACTATAATAAACATGAAAATAATGATCAATGATGCAAACTTCATCAAACAGGAGACAAATTCTGCTGTAAAATAGCTCTAAAAAAGACAATAGTGTCATTATTCAGCTCAATTCAGATCAGTGTTGATTCAGTTCAGTTTAGTAACAGTGTCAATGTTGCAAAATTCATCACCATCTATGAGAATAAAAAAAAACATGCACAGATAAATCCAAATTAAACCCTGCGGCTCGTGATGACACATTGATGTCCTAAGACACAAAACGATCGGTGTGAGTAACCGAACAGTATTTATATCATTTTTTACCTCTAATACACCACTATGTCCAACTGCTGCATCCGGTGTGTGAGGTCTGAAAATGCAATCTGATCTCTCGCGCGTATACGTCAACGAGTGCAAGAGATCACTTCCTGTGTCAGAGTGCATTCAGACCTCACACACCGAATGCTCAAGGCAGTTGGACATAGTGGTGTAATAGAGATAAAAAATGATATAAATACTGGTTTCTCACACAAACGTCACAAGCCGCAGGGTTTAATTTGAATTTGTCTGTGCATGTTTGTTTTTTTTTTATTCTCATAGATGGTGTTACCGTTTCAATGCATTATATGACTGACAGATGGCAACGGTTGGAGTTAAAAATCATAATTTGTGTTCTACTGAAGAAACAAAGTCACCTACATCTTGGATGCCCTGGGGGTAAGCAGATAAACATCAAATTTTCATCTTTGGGTGAACTATCCCTTTAGGAAAAAAAATCTATTTCAGCTGTAAAGCAGCTCTACAAAAGACAAAAGTGTCATTATACAGCTCAATTCTGTCCAGGTTTTTGTTCTCATCTGATAATATCAGTGCATACAAATAACATTACAGAATATTAAGTGCATATAACAAACATGGTCCAAACTGAACACTCGTCAAGTGAATAAAAATGGCTTTGGTGCAAAAAAAAAAAGAAAAAAAGAAAAAGAAAAATAGGGGCTGGTAAACTTTTCACGCCACTGAAGCAAACAGCATTCATAGTGCTCTACAGCAAGTCTGGCTGATGCTGACACAATGACTTGTGCTATTTGATGTGATTTATTTATATCTGATTTATTCAATGTTTTTGCTTTCTCACTGTAATTGGACACTCCTGTGCTTCATACTGTAGGTGTTTATCATAAAAATATTACTGAAGTTGTCTGAGGACAATCAGATGAATTACAGTTAGAGCATATATCAATATTTGCTGAGAAAGCCCCTAATGAAGACCATTCAAAGGCATTATGTCAGGCAAATCTTGGACAGATTATTTTAAAAAGTGTCTTTACATGCTACATCAAGCCTTTTCGGAATGAAAGAACATTTATTGTATTCCTTATAGCAGAATTTATGTACTGCATTTTAATTGCATTGATTTTTTGTTTTATTATCATTATTATATGTGCATCATCTTTTGTAATTAATCACACTAAACTATTTGACAACACTCATTTTAAAGGATCAGTTCACTTTTAAATAAACTTTTGCTAATAATTTACTTACCCCCATGTCATCCAAGATGTCCATGTCCTTCTTTCTTCAGTCGAAAAGAAATTAAGGTTTTTGATGAAAACATTCCAGGACAACACATTTTTCTCCTTATAATGGGCTTGAATGGGCACCAGACGGTTCAAGGTCCAAATGAAAGTTTCAGTGCAGCTTCAAAGGGCTTTAAACGATACCAGACGATGAATAAGGGTCTTGTCTAGCGAAACGATCGGTCATTTAAAAAAAAATAAAAATAAATTAAGTTTTATAAGCACAAATGCTCGCCTTGCTCTGTTCTCGGATGCGCATTCGTGACGTCACGTAATACGCAATTACATTGAAAAGGTCACGCTTGACAAAGGCGGAAGTACCAAGTCAGTGTTTACAACTTGAACGTGCAAATACTAAGTCAAACGCCGTTTACAAAAAAAGGCAAAACAACAATGTCGGACGAGGAGAAGATGAGTTTTCACCCTGCCCTACCTTTTTGAACCGGAATACACAGAGGAAGAAATTAGGCAGATGGAAGAGACTGCTGCGGCGACACACACCTCTCCAGCATCGGGCAGACGTGGTGGTGCACATGTGGCAAATGCCAACCATTGCCAACAGAGGAAGAATCTCAATGCTGCCACGACTGGACCATTTCAATCCCGCCATTAGAATCAGTCGGTGAGTCCCTGTTTCCATTTCGCTGCATTACTGGACAAACTGGATTTCCACCGTTACTAAACAACAGCGTCGCACACCGGACGCGAAGCTCAGCACCGCGCCACGTTTTTAAAATTCGAACACATTGTTTTCTATGAGTGTACACACCAGTGGCGACATTCGGCGCCTGTCCGCGGTGCCCAGCTACGACTCAAAATCCTGCCGCGCCACAGAGCGCCATGTACATTGTTTTACATTAAATGTATATTATATTTCTCTCAAATTGTCATTAATGTACATACTGACTTCACCCTGTGCTGCAAGATACATTAGTTTTACACTTTAACAGCTTGAATAAAGTCTAAAAATGTATAATAAACGTAACCTTTTCTTTCATTTTGCTCTGTTGTGCCATTTTCCATGTACACTAACCACTAACACTAAGTGCGAAATATTAAAACATATGTAACATTTCCCTGTTGATGTAAAACACTCCCATTGTGCAGCTTTTCTATCAGGAGTCGAGTCAAAATTGAGCTTGCGCGTCCGGTGTGCGACCCCCTTTAGAGGTGTTTTTGTTCTGATGGAGAAGGGTATGACAGTCTGATGGCACTGACAACACAGGATGGAAGAACCATTAGTTGTTTTACCTTTTTTTGTAAATGGCGTTTGACTTACCGTGTGTCTCAATCAGCTCCCTAGTTCAGCAGTCACGGCACTGATTGGGGAATCAGCCACATTCACTTTCATGATATACTGATTCACGAGCTAGGGAACTAGGGAGCTGATTGAGACGCAGGGTTAGTGTTTACACGTTCAACTCGTAAACACTGACTCTGTACTTCCGCCTATGTCAAGCGTGACCTTTTTAACGTAATTGCGTATTACGTGACGTCACGAACGCGCATCCCCAACAGAGCAAGGCAAGCATTTGTGCTTATAAAACGTAAACGTTTTTTTTTTTTTTTAAATGGCCGATCGTTTCGCTAGATAAGACCCTTATTCATCGTCTGGCATCATTTAAAGCCCTTTGAAGCTGCATTGAAACTGTCATTTGGACCTTGAACCGTCTGGTGCCCTTTGAAGCCCATTATAAGGAGAAAAATCCTGGAATGTTTTCATCAAAAGCCTTAATTTCTTTTCGACTGAAGAAAGAAGGACATGGACATCTTGGATGACATGGGGGTGAGTAAATTATCAGCAAAAGTTTATTTAAAAGTGAACTTTCATAGTTCCTGAGAAATATGTACACCTGGGAACATTCTAATTTGCAGCATTGACAGAAGTGGAAAAACATGCATGTGTGCCCTTACTTGAGCTGCTCAAGAGTCTTGTGGTCCAGATTCAAGCGCAGGTTTCCTGTTAGATCCAGTTCCTGAAGTTTCGGAGGTAAACTCTCTGGTAAGGTAATCTCACTCAGCTCATTACAGCTCAGATCCACACACTACATACACAAGCGGAAATATATTAACGGCATACAAGCAGAAAGCCTGTAGCGATGATTGATTAATCATCTGATCTTGATTATTTGATCTATTTGAGATAAATTTCAATCACATTTAGCCAAAGATTATTTAAAAAAAAACACTCTGGTAAAGTACATAAAAGATAGTCAAGGGTCTTCCTTCATATAAAAATAAGGTATGTGGGTTTAATCAGACTGCATTATTAATGTATTAGGCAGGCTTACACAGCAATTAACATGAAAAACAAAAAAACAATTAAATTGTTAATTGCAATTATTTATATGACAGTTAATTGTCAGGACAAAATACAGGATAGTGACAGGCCCAATGCACAATGAAATCTCACTAGTCCAAAATACATAACATAATTTACATAACTCCATATTATACATCACATAGCAAAATAACGTAGTTTTGTCAACTTAGTAATGTGAAGAAAACTAAAAAAAAAACAACAGCGTGAGTGATCTGACCTTCATCTCCATGAGCTGCATGACCTCAGGGAAGACCTCGATGCAGTTGGAGTGAGCCACCAGCGTGTGCATGCGCCTGCAGTTCAGGATGGTGGTGGGCACTGCCTTCAGCCTGTTCCCACTCAGGTCCACCTCCTCCAGCTCCTCCAGCTTGGCCATTTTACTGCAGAACAGAGAATATTGATTTGATGAAAATATTCCTTCAGGAAAGTGCATGTCCCTGTGGACAACTGCTGGCTGGATTAACAGTAAGAGGAAGTGACAAACCAAACAGGAAAGAAGCTGGTATGTACTCACAAAGACAAATTGCTCAACCAAAATATATTAATATGAAACAGTGACTTAAGTTTTACTGAAATTAATCAATCATCAGTGTTTTTGAATAAAATAAAATTTAAAAACAAATTACAAAAATCATTTCAACATGTTGTTGTTCTTTTTTTTTTTTTTTTTTGCAAAGCATCTTACTATGTCACATAAATGTGTGTGTTTATTGTCGATTATTTTGTTAATCAAGTACTAATAATTTTGTTAAACTGGCCTTTTAAAATTATATAATAGAAAAGACTCTATTGAAGATAATATAACTTTGCATTTTAAAGAATGGAAATATCAATATCCACACAGATACTGTCTAGAAAAGATCAGCCCATAAAACTAAAGAAGAGGACTCAAACAAATATTAATCATTCACACATAAAATGATTAATATTTGTTTTTAATTAGCCAAATAAAACTTAGATTAAATCATCAAAATTTTGCATGTGTTCATAATAATTTTTAATCTTGTATGACAGTCTGGACAAAAATGTCCACACAATTTGGCATGTTTCATTGAGTTATCACAAATAAAACAATTGACTCCAAGCAAAACTACACAATATGTTTACAAATTATTTAACAAATTTATAATAATATTTGAATAAAGGGTGAAGATGTCAATTTTCCTATGCTGGCCACTACTGTATGTGTGCCTATCATGCTGTTTTATACTAAAAAAGAGATTAAAAATAAACTAAAAGCATTCGCAGCACTCTACAGAGAGCCTGGCTGATGCTGAGATGCCATGACTTGCGCTATTTAATGTGTTTGGGAAAAACAGCTAAAAAAGCAGCGTACAGTCAACTGGTTATTAGCAAAAAATTAACCTCAACAGGGTAATCAGAACCGCGACACAAAGCAGAGACGAACTGTACATTATCCTCAATCATTATACATGAAATATTGGTTCAGCTTGGATATTATTATTTTATTTGTAGATTATCTAAATAGTCCATTATAACATAAAATATGTGAAATCAAAGTGAGGGTTTGGACTTTATTTTGAAATCATGATGAACAAAAATGTAACTGATGGAAACATACTGATGTCTTTACTTCACGTAAAGGCAGAGAACTTTCATGTCTTAATGTCTGTTTTCCACTAAATGATGCACTCTGTATGTTGAAGAAGTGCAAAACTGTAAATAATGCAAGATTGTCATGACTGTCAGGTTTGTGTTTAAAACAGGGGGAGAGTTCACTGCAAAGATTCATGAATCACAAAATGCAAAAATGCCAGGATAATGTTGCACATGCTGTAAACTTTATTCTATGAATAAGACTGAATATCATTGAGCTTAACATGTGTCTGTGGAATTTTTGTCTCACAAACCCTTGTCCACGACATGCATCACTTTTGGTATTTTGAAGATTACATAAAAGTTTTTTTTTTAAAAAACACAAAAAACAATTTCTTAAAACGAACTTAATCGAGCACATAATGTATGTAGTCATAGATATGACCTTAGGCTATCAACAGTATGTGTTTGTGTAGCATAAGTCTGGGAATAAATTTGTCAAAGTTGAGGAAATTGTCCTTAGGAGACATCTTCAATAAGAAAATAATTCCTAAATTAAAAAAAACTAAAACAAAAAAACATTTCCCCTGGTTTCACAGACAAGGCTTAAGCTAGTCCTAGACTAAAATGCATGTTTGAGCTGTTTCAACTAAGAGCAACTTGTACTGACATATCTTCAAATGTCAGCGTCACTGCTAAGGCCTAATCATAGCTTAGTCTAAGCCCTGTCTGAAAAACTGGACCTTGAGGTTTAAAGTTGTCACCTGGCTGGGAAGGTCTGCAGGTGATTGTAGGCCATGTGCAGGATCCTCAGGTGTGTGTGTCCCGTCAGCTGAGGCACACACTTGTCCGTCAGGTGGTTGTTGGTCAGATAAAGCTCCTGCAAGATACTGCTGCTCTCTTCTGACAAACTGGATGCTGGGAGATTCTCGAGCTTGTTGGCTGACGCATTTAGACACCGTAAACTGAAGACAAATCACATGTTATTGACAGTGAGCTGACACAGAGTCTTAATCAAATGCAATATGCTCAAATGCTAACATTCAACTTCTGAGAGCACACAGTTACTCATTACGTCATCACATTGCCTATCAACCTGCACAGTTATTAGAGTTTTCAGCAGTGTTTTTTTTATTTTTTCAACTAAAAACGGAAAACTTTTTACGGTTTTGGCCATTCATATACATGACAACAGTTTTTTGGGGCCCTAAAAATGGATTGCATATGTAAAAAAAAAATATATATATATATATATATATATATTTTTGTAGTTTACACAGAGACAAAGAGACAATAACATATATATATATATATATATATATATATATATATATATATATATATATATATATATATATATATATATATATATATATATATATATAGTTATTGTCTCTGTGTAAACTACAAAAATGCAAATTTGTGAAAATGGTGACGTCATGTGCACGTGTATTACATGTTCAGATCTTCGGCATGTGCAACTACTTGACAATCAAAACAACAATAGCGGATTACAGGACTGTGTTTGCTCAAGATACTGGGTTTATTAATGCTTCTCCAGCAAAGTGAACATTTATTGCACCACTATTAGGACCAGTGGAGATGCATTATTTACAACTACTGGCCTTTAGTACATCATTTTCGTGTAACCCTTAGTTTGCAGTGCACACTGTGTCTAAACCAAACTAGATCCCCCATTCATACAAGATTACGAAAAGATTATAATCCATACACTACAGTTCAAAAGTTTGGGTGTTTAAGTTTATTTATTTATTTATTTAGAAATTAATACTTTTATTCAGAAAGGATCCTTTAAATTAATGAAAAATGACAGTAAATACATTTATTATAGTAAAAAGATTTATATTTCAAATAAATGCTGTTCTTTTGAACTATTAATCAAAGAATCCTGAAAAAAGTGTCACAATTTTCACAAAAATATTAAGCAAGCACAACGGTTCTCAACATTGATAATAATCAGAAATGTTTGTTGAGCAGCAAATCAGCATATTAGAATGATTTCTGAAGGATCAAACTATTGCTAGTCTAATAACGTCTAATAAAGGCTGGTCTTCTGGCTTTAGAGGTGTCTTGGACACTTTTCATGTGGTCAGGGCAGCTTAAACCAGCGAAGACCAGCAAACGCGCTTAGGCTGGTTGAATCATTTATCTTTTTCTGCAGGGCACATACAAACATTGAGTAAAATAATCAATGTTTAACTAGATCACCCTTGTTTTTGATATTTTCGGCACTGAATGGACTGTAAATATATTTGCAATATAAACTTGTTGCACTGCATTTTGGGATTGTTTTCAGGAGCATGTTTTACCTCTCTGATTTCAGGAAGAGATTACAGGGAAGCTCGACGAGATGATTGTGCTGCACATCCAGCACCTCCACGACAGGACGCTCCACGCGCTCCGGCAAACGCTTCAGCTGGTTATGACTGGCCAAGATCTTCCTCAAACTACCACTGCACAGCAACCTGATGGTGGAGATTACAGTGAGGTCAGAGTGGCAGTGCAGCTGCTCACATAAAACACACACACAGATGAAAACTTACACACTCTCAACTTTTTCCTTCTTGGCATTTCTCCTCTTTTCTGTCTTCCTTCATAATGTAGTTGACTTTAATAAACCTTTCTTTGTACATATATTGTTTGCTCTTTGACAAATTGCTCTTTTGTAAGTCGCCTTGGGTAAAATAATCTGCTGAATGCATAGATGTGATTAGCTGAAGCTACTCAAGTCCTTTATAGAGAGTTTTCCTGCACTGCAAAAACACAATTCAGTAGGAAACACTGGCTTACACTGCATGCTTGTATTCTTATAGGTAAATGTTCATGAGGATGAAATCACATGGCTATTTCTGTTTTGCATAAACGGCTTTTAAATTCCACCTTGCAGTCAATAATTGTATCCATTAAATCTCATCTTTGATAATCACAATGACAGAGAAGAGTCTGCTGACAAGAAAATTAACGTGACAGAGCTTGTAATAAAATGAGATCCAACATTGGCTTGGCTTTTTTGAGATGTTATAAAAACATCATCAAAGCAGCAGCTGTTTACCCTGTCGCTTAGTAACAACGGCACAGGATAAGGTGGCAAAATGCATAGCGCTGCTCACCTCACTTTTATATTTTTGTTTTTGAACCATAGGTTTTGTTTCCAAAACTTCAGTACGTAATGACACTAGCGTCTATTAGCCGTGAATGTACTGCAAATGCTCTAAAAAAAAACAAAATCGCTGAAGGCAGCAGAAATACAGCTCTCTGCGTGCTGTACACCAGTCACGCTCATTAGGAAACACACATTTTTATCAAATCATATGTCATTAATAGCGGTTCACTTCCATGATTTAGTACGATTGCGTTCATATCAACAGCGAACCGTATCGGTGTTCACATGAACCCTACCCTAGACCACCCTTTTTAAACAGACTCGGGTACGGTTCACAGGTGCACACCCGAGTGCGGAAGACAGCGTCCACATCATCCAAACAAACCGAACTCTGACATCAATCAAACCCGGGTGCGCACCAAAAGTGCTAGTGTGAAAGCACCCTTATTTTCAAGAAAGTACCGTGTCTATTAATGGGTAAAGCTACAGTAATGTTTTCAGCTGATCAGCTTGAGTTCCTTTCCATCAACGCGACAAAAGCAGAAAGAACCAATTATAATCAGTGACGCTACATGCGACGTGGCACAACAGCGTTCTGCCCCTTTCTATTTCTGAAGTACTGGAACAGATTTGCAATGGTTTTGTCGTGTCCCGTGTAGTATCAAGCTGGTGTAGACACAGTGTTAGAAGTATGTTTTACCATACAACAGTAATAAATTTCAATCCATTTCTTCAAGTTAAACTGAACTTTTATTTTGGTGGGTTGTAGTGAAGATCTTTGAGTTTCTGTGTATATCTGACAATAGTTTTCTCAAATTAAATGGTGAAATTCTGGTGAAGTGACTCTCAGAGCAGCTCTAGAAATGAAGTTCATGTGTTCATGTAGTGAGACAGCAGATGCTGAAAACACCACAAGCATCATGCTCACGTTTACTTGATTTTGTAGTAGATGAAACTGAGACATGTACTTCATAGACAGACTTCATATATCAATAGCAGTCTTTAATAATGTCACTTCCATATTATACAGTAAATTTTATGTTTATGGCTGAATTCCACGATTCAGCATTTTCTGCTGTGCGGAAATCATAGGGCCCTACATTTTGATTACAAATATGCAGACTTTAAATTACATGATTCTCTTCCTTAATTGTTAAATTGTCATTAATTACTGGCATCAATGTTGGTGCTTGCACAATGCCAGTCTGTTGCTATGATGACTGTCAATCATCAGGAGTCCAGGAGTGACTGAAATTTGGCTGTACACACAATCCACACAAACCACAGCAGTTTCACTCAGACACTCACCACGGAGGAAGTTCAGCAATGTTGTTGTGACTGATGTCTAGAACCTCCAGTTTCTTGCTGTCACTCAACCAATCAGGCAGAGACTTCATACAGTTCCTGTGAAAAAGCAAACACACACAGCTGATGACGCACATGATAAAACTTCATGTCATGATATGGGTTTGAGTGATTTCACATCAGATAATGACAAAGATGCAAGTGAGAGCAATCAAACTAACCTAGAGATGTCCATGTATGTGAGGTTGGAGGCCACAGGACTCATGTCTAACTCTTGCAGCTCTGTGAAACAGATATTGTAAAGCATTAAGCGAGCGGTTGGATGTTGTGGGTTAATGTGAGGCATAATGGTGTGTGCGCTACCGTTGTTGGAGGCGTAGAGAGCCTTGAGCGCGCAGCCGCGCAGACGTAGGCATGTGAGGCGGTTCCTTTGACAGTGCAGAACCTCCAGCCGTGGGAAGACGGACACGTCCAACTCAGTCAGGCGGTTATCACGTACATCCAGCTGCGTCACATGACGCAGAAACTCCGGCTCGTCAGGTACCACACTGGAGATCTGGTTCAGACTGATGAGATGGAAAATTCACCAACTTCATTGCAAATACACTACTGAGCCCAGAAAGCTACTAAAGACAAAAAGTATTTGTGGCGCACAAAAAGTATTCTTGTCACTTCATAGCATTAAGACTGAACCACTTTTAGTCACATGAACTGTTTTAAATTTGAAAGTGTTCATTATCTTACTGTCAATTGAGGCCTCACTGAGCCATCGGATTTGATCAAAAATATCTTAATTTGTGTTCCAAAGATGAACGAAGGTCTTACGGGTATAGAACGACATAAGAGTAAGTAATTAATGACATTTATGGGTGAACTAACCCTTTAATAATTTATTAGACTTAGCTGTTTTATGCTTGAAGCCATGTGTTCCAGTGATTTCAGTGTGAAGTGTAGACTAATAATCCACTAGTATCTACTATAACAACTAGTTTGGAATCCTTCCTGATAGATCATGCTTGCGCTCACCGGAGGTCGACGTGTTTGAGCGTCAGCAGACGGAAGGTCTGTAGCGTCAGCACCGACACTTTATTTCCAGCCATACAGAGTCTTTCGACGGCGGGCAGCCGCTCCAGCACCGATGGCACCTGTGTGAACTCATTGAAGGACAGACCCAGATAGGCCAGCCTCTGCAGACAACCCAGCTCCACAGGAAGAGCGCAAAGCAGGTTACCGTCCAGCACAAATGTCTGCAGACTTGACACAGAGCAGGACATGACCTCATCAACAAGAACAAGTAAATTACCCAGCAAACAAAAATAACTTCTAAGAACGTTTTGCTAACATTCACATTATGTTATGAATAAGGTATTTTCTGAATGTTTTTTTTTTTAAAATGTTTTAAAAAAATTTTTTCTTGGTTAAGAGAATGTTAAGGAAACAATCCATTTTATCATTTTGCCTACATTATGAGAATGTTTTCGGAACGTTCTGAAACAAGTAGTAACATTTAAAAACTGTCAGATGAACATCCAACTAAAATGTTTCAGGAAAAAAAAAACATTGCATGAACTATGCTAACGTTTTTAGGACATTATTAAAGACCAGATAACATTAAACGAACATTCTATTAATGTTACTGGAAGAACGTTTATTCATAACTTTGAGAGAACCTTGCCAGAAAATTAGCTAATATTAGCTGGGTATTACTATGTAAATGATCCCTTCTGCAAAGAGACCATCATTTATTGTTATTACAGTAAAACTATGGAAACTTGACTCTTGAGAGGGCTGGATAAGCACGAATTTTGTCCGGCAGGTGGCAACAGTGCAGTCAGTGTCACATGACAGCCTGCCTCTCATATTTACCTTCACATTGTAGAAGCTGATGTGATGTTAAGATGTTTCTCATTAGGTGATAAACATCTAGTGTTTTTTTTTTAATTATTATTATTATTTAATTATTATATTTAGTTGGGCATTATATTCCTAAATTTGAGTGTATTAGAAAAAATTATATGTTTGAACATTGAACATTGAATTTAGAAACACTATCTAAAAGTAAAAAACTGAAAGCAATTTGAACAAACTACTGTTTAAGATGCTTTGTGTTTTTTTCTTTCCATGTAACCCTGACATGTTTGGCTATATGTACTCTGTTTGTACAACATACTTGGTTTTCATTAAAAAATAAAATTCAAATAAAATAAAATAATATAATAATAATAATAAACAAATAATATAAAATAAAAATCAACGTGACATTTTTCCTTGGTAAGCAAACCAATCCACATGAAATAATGTATTTTAAACAGATTTTCTTTTAATTTTAAACATTTAAAAATATTATAAAGACAAACATATTTTGTTTAGAACAGCCTCCACTAACGAAACATTCACAATAAGAACAGAAAAGTGAATTGATGAATTCATTTCCAATGACTGCGATCACACGTCATTAAAGGTGATGTATGTAAGATTTTTTACGTTCAGATACTTTCCCAGTTTATTGTTTATTAACTATTAGTATGCCATTCATGGGTTTATCTTCCCAGAAAGTGTCTCCAAGAGTTTGGGTTGTGGCTACTGTAGAAGGCGGAGCCAGATGGTGTTTAGTCGGTGTGGAACCGTGACTGACGCGCTACATGGAAAAATAAATTCAGCTTTGGTTACAGAAGTGCAAGCCAAAATTTGCTGCATTTAGACCTTGAGATAATAATAAGTCATGAACACGTCAAAGTGAACTGGGCATTGCGATGCCACGCGCTACAATAGCATACAGCATCATCATGAACCCATTCAGAAAGACAAATGTATGAGTTTATAATGTTTTCTTTGAGGTGTCCACTGTAGACAGTCTCAAACTGTTGTAGTGTATCATGTCAAAAAATGCACCCCAGTGCAGATCATTTAGATGGGTTTATTATAAGCGAGACGCTCTCATTCGTTTGTTAATCTACTCAATTGCTTACTCATGACATATAACAACTCAGCTAAAAGTAATCTTATTATGTTGGACATTTTATTAATAAAGTAGCCTACTTTTATCTGTTGAGACCTGTTGCCTTCACAAGCACCCATAAGAGCTGTGTTTGTGATGGTTGAGTTTGGAGAGGTGCAACTTGCAAAAGAGGCATTTGCAAGGTCATTTGAAAATATGCTTTATTTTTGTAATTCCGCTAGTTGCAGCCAGTGTCGTAGAAAATGCTTGCTTCACTTTTAAACGCATCTGTGGCTGAAACACTCACTTGGTCATGCTGCCCACATCAGGATGGATGGAGGTCAGGTGGTTGCAGCTGAGGTTGACCTCTGTCAGCGTGCTAATGGAGCAGATGTGCCGTGGGAAACTTCCCAGCTGGTTATTAGAGAGATTGAGACTCCGTAAACGGGAAAATCTGCAGGAGAAGAGAGGAAATTTGGAGATTAAAATTTTAATAAAAAAACTAATCAATTGAATTAATACAAATTTAACATTTTTTTTTTTTTTTTACATTGTAGCAATAATAGTTCCCTATAAAATGTATTATTATTTTTTTTTATGGAAATAATTTAATACAAATTTATTATTAAAAACGCTGGAAATCAAATGAATGCTCATAACTTGACTTGAATTAATCTTAAAAATCAAATAAAATTTGAAAGATGAGCTGATCTGTGAAACACACTGACCTCTGGAGCTGCAGCAGTGTTTGGTCAGCAGGCAGGAAGTTGTGTTTGAGGTTGAGATGCGTCAGGTCTTGACTGTACAGCAGGTTGGGTGGCAGTTTCTCTAGACTACAGCAAGACAGATCCACCGAACTGATCCTCTGAGACACCATCTGACAGACATACACAGCTTTCATTCATCAAGGTATGAAAACTATAATAGTATCTCAATGATACTAAAATAACACTGGTTTTCTGGTTTAACAGGTGAAAATGGTGTGTCTGATCACTTAATATAGTAGCAGCACACTCTCCTCAACAACACAATCATTCATGACTGACAAATGACTTAGTAAAAACATTAATAACACAGCATACGTCACCCAAAACATGACACGATCACATTAACACAGCAGCCTGAAAACACTTTTCCTGCCTCTTGTGAGGTTTTTCTAATCTGAGGGTCCCGGTGGGCAGGACAGCTCTCACAGCACAAGGTTGTCTCTGGGAAAGGCGCAGTAAAATAGGCTGGCCAGGCCTGCCCTACTTGCGTTTGTTTAGGATGGTTCGTTCGTAGTAAAGTATGCTAAAGTAGGACTCACAACTAGGGCTTTTCACACTCTTCCTGTGATGGAATGATGGGGTGTCATTTTTAGGGCAAATGTAGCTTAGATCAGACTAATGAAAAGCTCCAGAATATCTGAACAGCTGTGTTTCAAGACTTTTTAAAGGTGCTGCAGTATGAACTATATTAATTGGTGAGAGTGAGTGTGTATGTAAACGTGCTACAGAATCACAGCAGTCTAAAGTCCATGAGCAGAAAAACGCACGCTGATTTACAGTAGGAGAACGTGTGCACTTCTGTTAGATCCTACCAGAGTTTATTTCCCATAAACCCTTTACAGCATGTTCAGAGCTGAAAAGGACACACATCAGTAGATAAATGCAAGTTAACGGCAAAAAAATAATTCTAGGCAAAGTTTACCATACTGCGAGAATAGAGTCACATGGGTCACAACATAAATGTTTAACAAACATCCACAGGCCAGCTGTGTTTCAGACATACTTCAGTTGATAAAAAAAAGGCTTGTTGCCAAACGTAATGTAGTCTATGTGAGTAAATAAGCCTTGACATTTCAATCATTTAGTCATAAAGTACACATAGAGTGATTCAGAACTTGAGTACGGATCACAAAAATGTTCTTGATTCAATCTTCTCTGCTTCAGTTGTGTTCGGGTCTCACTACATTCCCCATTCTCACTGTTAATAGAATGCAGCACATTATATTAAAGGTGGCATAAGCCATATTTCAAAAACACTGTTTGGAAGTTAGTTGGACTGATACCAACAACAAACATTTAGCCAATCAGCATTAGGGGGTGTATGATGGTCAAGGAGAGAGAATGAGCAAGAGGGAGATTTGAAGAAAGACTGCAGAAAGAGAGATGGGACACAATACAAATAAGCTCAAAAGAATATCACTGGAATGAAGGTTTATGACTGGGCAAGTTTTTTAGGACCTGCGTTAATATTATTATAAAAGCTTTCCAGCGCTGGAGAGAGCCAAGCAGGAAAACCTGAAAACAGACGTAGAGGCTGCTTTGATTCCGCTCCATACATGAGTAACATTGGGTTTGAGTGTCAATGATGGTCTGGTGCTGCTGTGCTGTTGCCGGCTAACAACAAACTCTTTTTTTGTATTTACTTGTGTACTGTATGTTCATTTTTTGTGCTTCCTTGTCGTTCATTCATCATCTGCGCTTTGTTTTTCGTGAAACATTCTTTTGTTGCACATCAGCTGTGATAAACAGACTTCCACTCTCGCATTGCGTCTGTAACAGTGGCCAGATAGTGAGAGTTGTGCAGGTAAACCACTGTGCACTGCCGATCGCTACAGAATGCGGTGTTTAGCGTCATTGATAGTGCACTCGCCTCCCCTGCCAGCAGCGATCAGAGTTCGAGACTGACTCGGAGCAGGGTGGTTAGGATTGGAGGGTATGTTTTGGAGGCGGAGCAATGAAGAGAGGGGCTGTGTCCCACAGCGTGTTTGAAATATGGCTTACCCCACCTTTAATGTATTATTGCTCAGTCCCTCCAGGATTTTCTTTACAGAAACACTAAAAGTGAAATCACAGCCTTATCTTGATGCCTCCTCCCCCACATTCACGTACACGTTATACAACACAGGCAACAACTATGGCGAAATCTGCTGTGCCTGCCGACCAAGGGTATGATGTCATCTATAAGTGAAAGCAATTTGTGTTACTATAGCAGCAATCACTAAAAGGGGAACCAAAAGAAAAAAATATATGTATGTTATCTTCTTTTTTCGGACACACTTTGATGACAGATTGTGCAAAGTGATAAGAAAGTACCCTCATTTGTACAGCTCTAGCATGAAAGAATACAAATAGATTTACATGAGTTGTAACTCCAGTCAAGTGAAGTATACTTTACAAGGCTGTGCGTTCGACTGTGTGCTTATGCTAGCATACTCATAAAAAAAAAAAAAACTAAGTATACTCAGTGTTACAGATCCCTTGTTTCCCTGGACTCCATTTCCCAGAATCCTCCTGTTCTCCACACCTGCACTCACTTCCCTCGTCTGCTCCTCATCGTCACTCATCACCTGCACCTGGACTCTATTGTCAGCACTCCCCATATATTGCACTCACTCCCTTCACTCCTCGTCCGTTCTCTGTTTTGTTAAGGTGTCTGTCTGTTGTTCATTGCCATTGTTTGAAGTAAAGTCTCTATTATCGTGGAAATCCGTATCTGCCTCATCTCTCTACCAGCCACCCGTAACAGAAGAACGGACCTAAATACTTTGGTTTTCCACAGTATGGAGACTTCCACCAGCTCCCTGGCTCCTGCTCCTCCAGCGCCTCTCACTCTTCTAACAGCCAGCGAACGCATTATCGGGCTCCTGCAGGTAGGACGTTCGCTGGAGAGGTATGTGGAGGAGTTCGTGGAGCTTGCTTTCTTGTCTGACTGGCCTGATGCTCAGTTGATCTCCTTGTTTTTGGATGGATTGGATGACGACACTATCCGTTTTGATGAACCTGTTTTTTGTTTCTCCTTAAGCGACACTATCAATTTAATTTTGTGGTTGAATGGCTCCAATTTCTTAGTAGAAGAGGTTCAGGATCAGTGTTGTCGTCCGGTCCATCCAGAAACACGGTTGGCCGGGCCAGTCAGTCAACCTCCGGCTTCCTCCGCATACCGCTCCAGCGAACTCCCTGCCTGCCCCAGGCTGGACCCATATTCCGCTACTGGGCCCAGTAAGCGGAGGAGGAGGAAGAAAGCGGCCCCAATGTCTCCAGAGCCCGCTCCAGTATCTCCAGAGCCCGCTCCAGTATCTCCAGAGCCCGCTCCAGTATCTCCAGAGCCCGCTCCAGTATCTCCAGAGCCCGCTCCAGTATCTCCAGAGCCCGCTCCAGTATCTCCAGAGCCCGCTCCAGTATCTCCAGAGCCCGCTCCAGTATCTCCAGAGCCCGCTCCAGTATCTCCAGAGCCCGCTCCAGTATCTCCAGAGCCAGCTCCAGTCCCCACAGAGCCAGCTCCAGTGCCTGTGGGGATTTTAATTGTATTTGAGGGGATGAAATGGCCCTCAACCCCAGTCTCCGCCGAGCCAAGTTCTCCAGTCTCCTCCGAGCCAAGTTCTCCAGTCTCCTCCGAGCCAAGTTCTCCAGTCTCCTCCGTGCCAAGTTCTCCAGTCTCCTCCGAGCCAAGTTCTCCAGTCTCCTCTGAGCCAAGTTCTCCAGTCTCCTCTGAGCCAAGTTCTCCAGTCTCCTCCGAGCCAAGTTCTCCAGTCTCCTCCGAGCCAAGTTCTCCAGTCTCCTCCGAGCCAAGTTCTCCAGTCTCCGCCGCCGAGCCAAGTTCTCCAGTCTCCGCCGCCGAGCCAAGTTCTCCAGTCTCCGCCGCCGAGCAAAGTTCTCCAGTCTCCGCCGCCGAGCAAAGTTCTCCAGTCTCCGCCGCCGAGCAAAGTTCTCCAGTCTCCGCCGCCGAGCAAAGTTCTCCAGTCTCCGCCTCCGAGCCAAGTTCTCCAGTCTCCGCCGCCGAGCAAAGTTCTCCAGTCTCCGCCGCCGAGCAAAGTTCTCCAGTCTCCGCCGCCGAGCAAAGTTCTCCAGTCTCCGCCGCCGAGCAAAGTTCTCCAGTCTCCGCCGCCTACGAGCCCTCAGCTCCAGCCGCCGCCGCCGAGCCCTCAGCTCCAGCCGCCGCCGCCGAGCCTGCCGCTCCAGCCGCCGCCGCCGAGCCTGCCGCTCCAGCCGCCGCCGCCGAGCCAGCCGCTCCAGCCGCCGCCGCCGAGCCTGCCGCTCCAGCCGCCGCCGCCGAGCCTGCCGCTCCAGCCGCCGCCGCCGAGCCAGCCGCTCCTAGTATGGTCTCTGTGATTGAACTCTCCAGCCCAAAGACTGTTTTCCCTCCCTGCCTCCCTCTCCCGCCTCCTCCAAGTCATGTCTATACTGCACCTCCACCTCAAGCCCCCTCGCCCAGATCTCCACCTCGGACCTCTGGGCGATTACCTTCACCCCGGCTCCAACCTCCCTCTGCTCCACCGTTGCCCATCAGTCCTCCAGCTTCACCAGTCTCCATCCTGCCTCCACTCTCACCTTGGTCATTCATCAGCCTGCCCTCCCCTCTGGACTTCACTCCTCCGTCTCCGCTCCGTCACTCCGTCCCTCGGATTCAGTTGGCCTCCTCACTCCCCCCGGTGTTCGTTTTGTTGGCTGTCCTTCTGCTTTCACTGCGGCCTTCTGGAGCCCCGGCTGCGCTTCGGTCGGCAGAGCCTTCGGTTCCGCCATCACCCGCCAGTCCTTCAGCGACGCCTGGGCTCAACGCCTCGAAGGCTTCGGCTCCTGACCCGCCATGGCTGCCCGCTGCACCTGACCCGCCATGGCTGCCCGCTGCACCTGACCCGCCATGTATGCCCGCTGCATGTCTGCCCGCTGCACCTGACCCGCCATGGCTGCCCGCTGCACCTGACCCGCCATGGCTGCCCACGGCTCCTGACCCCCCATGGCTGCCCACGGCTCCTGACCCCCCATGGCTGCCCACGGCTCCTGACCCGCCATGGTTTTTGGACCTGCCCTGGAGACCTCCACTCCAGTTTACTCCTTCCCCTGCTCCGGTTTGAGGTCTCCAGGGCGCCCGCCCCCCTCCCGGTTGTTACATCTACGGCGCGAGGACGCGCCTACCGGGAGGGGGAGGTACTGTTACAGATCCCTTGTTTCCCTGGACTCCATTTCCCAGAATCCTCCTGTTCTCCACACCTGCACTCACTTCCCTCGTCTGCTCCTCATCGTCACTCATCACCTGCACCTGGACTCTATTGTCAGCACTCCCCATATATTGCACTCACTCCCTTCACTCCTCGTCCGTTCTCTGTTTTGTTAAGGTGTCTGTCTGTTGTTCATTGCCATTGTTTGAAGTAAAGTCTCTATTATCGTGGAAATCCGTATCTGCCTCATCTCTCTACCAGCCACCCGTAACACTCAGGGCTTAAGAAGCATCAAAACTTAATTTATTGTTTGAATCTTGTTATAAAATTGACAGAATTTGGAACCTGAGACTTGTTTTCATATCAAAAGTAACAATTCACAAAGCTTATTGTGTTTAATGGATGGGAGGTGCTACAAATAATGACAACATCAGCTGAAAACAGTATAGACTGAAATATCTTGGTTCATCAAAATGAAGATCGATTAAAATCGAGATATTGGAGAAGCGACATCAGAGAATCGCTAATCAAATGTGAACGTTTCTGAAAATTCTTCAAATATTTTCAGTTGATGAAATTTTGGTGCATCACTAAAAAAATACCTGATTATTTTATTGGGGTTTACTGCAAATCTACACAAAAAATTGGTGCAAAATATCACCACAATTTTTGAGAAAAGCTGTAGCAATCAGAAAAAAGTCCCTGGAAATCCTAGTGAGACTGTCTGTTAACCTACTATTAATTATTATTATTATTATATTTGAAACTTATTACACATTTTTGATGTTTGAATTGTTCACAGACCTACTTTCTAAAGCAGTTACTGATTTGGAAAAAAAAAAAGCAACGAAAGGTACCACAGTAGTTCCATGATTTTTGGACATTTACCAATGATACAAAGACAGTAACCATTCAGGATAATGGATGGTCTGTATCAAAGTTTTGCTTGTATGAAAATGTTGGCAAATGAGGCGACTAGATTTTGGATCAGCTGTAGTGTGAAGAAGGAGACACACACACACACACACACACACCTTAGCCGCCTGTCGGTGCCAGCGCAGGTGTTCAGTGAAGCTGTCGAAGCTGATATAGTAGGTCTGACTCTGAGGTCCCGCTGAGCTGAAGGCCAAACAGTGACTGTGTTTCTTCACTTCTTCCACCTGAACACAAACACACTCAAACTTACACATGAACGAGATACACTCCCCATGCAGTGGGGTAAAAACACATCATATTCATTAGTGTCAGAGGTCTGTTTACATCAAGAGCTCAAACTATGAGCAACAGCAACAGTGATGCTTGATGTGGCAGAAAGCACTTAATATTTAGTCTAGCAGTCTAGAACATAAATGAACACTGACAGAGTATGAGACTTTAAACACACCTCTGTTTGTTTAGCACTTCATTAACTCTCGAAACCACCATAAAACTTTACAACTCACTAACCAATGTCCACTATGTCTGTCCTCTCCCTGAACTCTTGTTTTAAGTGTTGCTCATTGTTAAAGTAACCAGGATCTTGGGAAAGTTGTTTTATAAATATAACCTGGTGATCAGTACACACAGGCAATTTAAAGTGAAGGAATACTGTGAATATTGAAGTCACCTTAATCATTCCTCGATTATTTATATGCATACTGTATTTTAGTTCCTACACAAAACATTTAAATTGACTTACACCATGGTCTATGTGACCATTCATTTCTGATGGGAGTGTGTGCTGTAGGGTGACCACCTGGCTATTGATCTATTGCAGGACAGTAGATGTGATTTTGCGGGACAATGAGGGACACGTGTGAGACAGATAAACTTACTACTATTATGCAATGTAAATACTGATTTACATTCGATGGCAAACTTGACATATATGTGCCGGTGGGTGCCCACACTATAATGCTGCGCTTCTGGCAACATTAAATCCTGGAGAGAAGACTATTCTAGATTGACGAGTGCACACGAAGAAGGGCAAAGTTTGAGCATGCACATGTAATTTGTAAGCGAGAGAGGGCGCGTGACCCATTTTGTGCGAGAAGGGAATCCGCTTGTGAGCGGAGAGCTTCCTGCTCGTGCATTTGATGCGCTCTCGCTTTACAATAATGCGCTCTCGATATTTGTCATTACAATAACGCCACAAAAACCACCTAAAAAATTAACTATTAATGTGAGAAGAAAGTCGTGTCTAAAAGTTGCAATCAATTTTTTGGGGGGTTGAAATGAATGGAGAATATCTCGTGTTTTTCCAAGTTCTCGACCATTCGAGCATCCATGGGATAGGCGCACGTTTTGTTCGTTGGAAATATTTGCCATCAGGATGGTGTTATAGATCCCGTGTTCCCCTGGACTCCATGATCCTCCTGTTCTCCACACCTGCACTCACTTCCCTCGTCAGTTCCTCATCATCACGGATCACCTGCACCTGGACTCTATTATCTGCACTCCCTTTATATTGCACTCACTCCCTTCACTCCTCGTCCGTCTTAATGTTATGTTTACGTTGTATGTTTGGTTCTTCTTGCCTTTTGGATTAAAGTATTGTGTATTGTGGAAATCCGTACCTGCCTCATCTCTTCAAACCAGTACAACTGTAACAGAAAGACGGACCAATATAGACTGGATTTCCACAAGAAGATGGAGACTTTGACCAGCTCCCTGGCTCCTGCGCCTCCAACGCCTCTCACCCTGATCGCCTTATCGGGCTCTTCCAGATTGGACGTTCACTGGAGAGGTATGTGGAGGAGTTCGTAGAGCTAGCTTTTCTGACTAACTGGTCTGAGGCACGTTTAATCACCCTGTTTCTGGACGGACTGGACGAGAACACTATCCGTTTTTATGAACCTGAAGATTATTTTTCCCTGAACGAAACCATTAATCTAATTTTTATATTTAAACGGATCTAGTTTCTATTGTGATGAGGTTCAGGATATGTGTTCATCTCGTCCAGTCTCTCCTGAAACACGGGTGGCCAGGCCAGTTGGTCAGCCTGCGTCTCCCTCTGCATATCCCTCCAGTGAACTGATTTCCTGGTCAACGCTGGACCCACACTCCTCAATTGGGTCCAGAAAGCAGCGGAGGAGGAAGCGGCCCGCTCCAGTCTCTCCAGAGCCCGCTCCAGTCTCTCCAGAGCCCGCTCCAGTCTCTCCAGAGCCCGCTCCAGTCTCTCCAGAGCCCGCTCCAGTCTCTCCAGAGCCCGCTCCAGTCTCTCCAGAGCCCGCTCCAGTCTCTCCAGAGCCCGCTCCAGTCTCTCCAGAGCCCGCTCCAGTATCTCCAGAGCCCGCTCCTGTATCTCCAGAGCCCGCTCCTGTATCTCCAGAGCCCGCTCCTGTATCTCCAGAGCCCGCTCCTGTATCTCCAGAGCCCGCTCCTGTATCTCCAGAGCCCGCTCCTGTATCTCCAGAGCCCGCTCCAACCCTGTGCGAGCCGCCAGATCTGGACTGGCTTATTGACTTTTTTTAACGAGCCAGCCGCTCCAGCCGCCGCCGCCGGAGCCAGCCGCTCCAGCCGCCGCCGCCGGAGCCAGCCGCTCCAGCCGCCGCCGCCGAGCCTGCCGCTCCAGCCGCCGCCGCCGAGCCAGCCGCTCCAGCCGCCGCCGCCGGAGCCAGGAGCTCCAGCCGCCGCCGCCGAGCCAGCCGCTCCAGCCGCCGCCGCCGAGCCAGCCGCTCCAGCCGCCGCCGCCGAGCCAGCCGCTCCAGCCGCCGCCGCCGAGCCAGCCGCTCCAGCCGCCGCCGCCGAGCCAGCCGCTCCAGCCGCCGCCGCCGAGCCAGCCGCTCCAGCCGCCGCCGCCGAGCCAGCCGCTCCAGCCGCTGCCGAGCCAGCCGCCGCCGCCGCCGAGCCAGCCGCTCCAGCCGCCGCCGCCGAGCCGCCGAGCCAGCCGCTCCAGCCGCCTGCCCACGGCTCCTGACCCGCCATGGCTTTTGAGCCTGCCCTGGAGACCTCCACTCCAGTCTACTCCTCCCCCTGCTCCGGTTTGAGGTCTCCAGGTACTGTTATAGATCCCATGTTCCCCTGGACTCCATTTCCCATGATCCTCCTGTTCTCCACACCTGCACTCACTTCCCTCGTCAGTTCCTCATCACGGATCACCTGCACCTGGACTCTATTATCTGCACTCCCTTTATATTGCACTCACTCCCTTCACTCCTCGTCCGTCTTAATGTTATGTTTACGTTGTATGTTTGGTTCTTCTTGCCTTTTGGATTAAAGTATTGTGTATTGTGGAAATCCGTACCTGCCTCATCTCTTCAAACCAGTACAACTGTAACAGATGGATGATTACATGCTTTAAATCATCAATTTGGGCAGCTTTGAGCAGCTATTGATGGTTCTTATCCAGTATGTGAGATGAAATATTTGCTGGTGTAGCTGTGAAAAAAGATAATCCAGAAATGTGGGACAAAGCTCCTAATTTTGGGACTGTCCCGCAAAATGCGGGATGGGTGGTCACCCTAATGGACAGGTTAATGGACAGGTAGTTCCAGTCTTTTTAACCATCATTCTAAATTAATCATTTTTAAATAAGGTATTTTAAATTCCTGTATAATTTGTGTGCCACTAAAAATCAATGACAGCTATAACTCATCAATGCTGGCAAGTTACCATGGTATAAGCGACGTAATCTATGGCTAGGTGTGTATTAAATGATTTTAATGCACTCCACATTGTGAAAATCATTTCATGCAAATCTATCCGTAGATTACCTTTTACTTAAAAACAATAGCAGTTTGGTCCAAGATATGGTTTCTCTGGCTGGAAAAATTATCATTTTAAGCCATACATAGAATACTGTCAAAATGCAGAAAAATATCAATTCTTTTTTTACTTCTTCCGCCCAGTGCACTTCGGGAGAAATGGCTGTAGGATCATTGGTTTGGGACAAACATTCCCAGCTGCCTAACGAATAGGATAATAAGCATGGGTTCAGTACCTTTCCTCCGATTAGTGGCAGGATGTGCATCTTGCCCGTATGGCTGGCCTTCACTGAGGACACCATTAGACAGGTGCCACATAAAATCACCTGCCTTCGACTCCAGCGGTTCACCGGTAGCTGCAGCTTTCCTTTCCGTACATTATATGTTCCGGAGAGCTGGATGCGCTCAGAGCTCTCGATGCTGTGAGGTTTTCCTGCAAAAAAAGAGGAAAAAAATTTGCCTGACTTCGCTGCTCCACTCCTACTGTCAACACATATAATGCAGCTTTAGACGCACAACACATTTCACACAGCACAATTGTTGTTTGCATTTATCTGTACAAGAAATGAACTGATTGAAGTAAAAATCTTCCACACTAGCAAATGCCTGTGACTCTGGCACACTAGAAAAGATTAAGTGAAGTTCAGCAGTAAGTACTAGTAATGAGTGGAATTCAGCAGTCAGTACTAGGAAAGATCAGAATTCAGCAGTCAGAAACAGGAAAAGAGGCAGTGATGTTCAACAGTCAGTATTAATAATGAGTGAAATTCAATAGTCAGTACTAATATAAAGCAGAATTCAGCAGTTGGTACTACTAAAGAGCAGAAATCAGAAGTCAGTACTAGATGAGAGAAAGTAGAGTTCAGCTGTCACTAGTAGTAATAATGAGTGGACTGAAGCAGTATTAAGAGCAAAATTCAAGAGTCAGTAGTACTACTGAAGAATTAGTCAGTACTATCAAAGAGTAGAATCAGAGTAGAAGAGTAGAATAGAGTAGTTCAGGTTGGGAACTGCATTCACATGTAAAGATTCTTTCAGTATTTTAAGAGTGTTCCATCTGGATTGAGTTTACATCAGCCATAGAGAAACATATGTACAATATGTTCTGCATGTTCTTGACTAACTATGCAGCAATATTTCTGCTTTCACCTCTTTCAGGCAGAGCAAGTAAGATCTGACCCAAAAGCAGCAGTATGTGGGTCAGGACCCCACGGTACGCCGCATGGAGCGCTGCAGCCCACTTTACAGTAAGACCTCAGCAAAGGTTTAACATGGCACCCATTCTTATTCATAAATAACAACACCTCAGATCTGCATAAGAGCATTACCTTCTTCAGAGAAGGGAAATACAGACATTGCTTCATGTTACACATACAGCTTCATACTGGTGAACATACTGATTGACCGCAGTATTAACACCACTGTATTTGTGAAGGTTTTTATTGTTGTTAAAAAATGACCAGCTACTCGATCAATTACTGGTCTCACTCAAATGCCTTAGTTACAGTGTTATCTCTTGTGTTATGTGGTGACCTGTTACAGTGAATGAATAAAAAATAAAAATAAAGATGCTTACAAATCTTGATGCTATAGTCCAGGCATAGGCAATGTCAGTCCTGGAGTACCAATGTCCTGCAGAAATTAGCTCCAACCCTAATCAAACACACCTGAACAAGCTAATCAATGTTTTCAGGATTATTAAGTGTGCATCTCAATCAGCTCCCTAGTTCAGAAGTCAGGGAACTGATCAGGGAGTCAGCCACATTCATTTACACGATATACTGATTCATGACCTAGGAAGCTAGGGAGCTGACTGAGACACAGGGTAAGGCTACAGGTGATTTTTTTTTCAGTGTTGGACTTTGCAGGGCAGTGGCACTTCAGGACCGATGTTGCCTATCCCTGCCATAGACAGACAGAGAGACCTCACATGGACCTTAAGCATGATTTAGGCCTGTTGTGCCTTTTCCCCGGGCGAGAGGAAACCACAGCCCTTCCTGCTCGAGAGCTCTTCTCTGACATATACACCCCGAACTAGTGTTGTCACAGGTGAACTATCCTTTTAATGCATGGATCTACAAAGCTGATATCACTTCAGCACAAGTAAAAACTCCTGTTATATTCAGGGGTGTGAAGTAACGAATCACAAATACTCACGTTAATACAAAGTTTTGTTATGAAACTCTAGATGGCTGTTAGGTCCTTAACTCAATCTGCTTGAAATCACATCATACTCTGTAGAGCACAGATGATTGGTTCCTGCTGTATTAGTAGCAAATGAGCTCGCTGCTCAACCCTCAAATACTTGGTCAGCATTTGCTGTAGTATTTGCAGCACACTTTCAGAAACACTCCACCTTCCCCAGCTCCACCTTTATAGATCACCTTCATCATTTCAAGTTCAAAACTTTTGTTACATTCAGAGTTGGATGCTACGGAGCCCCGCACATAACCATTTAAGTAAATTTAGCTGCGTAAAAGGTAGGGGATGATGCTCACTTTTAGAACAATGTGTTTTTTTTATGTTTAAATTGTAACATATTCAATGGAATGGAATTACACTGTAGTTAACTCACTATCTAAGCCTATTTCAGTGCATTGGTTGAGGTAAATATCAGTGATTCTCATGTCTAAAACTGGCACCATTTTGGAGAGAAATTGGCTCTTTTTAATCTCTCTCTTTTAACCCATCTCTGGTGTGTGATGCTGTTTTTTTGGTATTATTTGTACTATTCTGAACATGAATATTTTATGTACAACAATAGCTTGCTCAGTGTTTATCAATTAACGGTGCTGTATGTCAATTTTTTGACTGTACTAAATGACAAAAATACAACATGTTTGCAGAGATTTGGGAAACATGCTAAGTTCACATACTTGTTTCTCCGAAAAACAATGTTACAGACAGTTATTCCACTTTGAATTGTGCGTTCCGTGTCAGAATGCTTTTGTTTTGCCTGTGTGATCCCGCTCAGTGCCAATTTACCCAATAGTATTTTGACACCCCGGGTTGCCAGTTTGCAGAAAACACATTTGTAGCCACGGAAGCCAGCAAACAAACTAGTTGTATTACTTGATGTATTTTAAAAAGTTTGCAGTTAAAATTAAAACTGTTGAATGAAAGATATTTTTCATTATTTCTGACAAAATAGTACAGTGTGTATGTACAATGTTTTCTAAATTTTTAAATTGCATTGTACAGTGTTTATTATAATGGGGTAGAATCTGCAGCTCAGTACTCAGTACTCACTATTGAGCAGATTATTAACTTAATCGCCTCTGAATGGCCATTGCGTTCATACATTCACCTAACATGTCTATAATTGGCTACAATGTAAATGGTACTTTTAAAAGTACCTTAGTTCCTCATATTAGTTTGAGCGCATTTCCTGTTAAATTCAAACCATCACATCTGATTAGCAAATAACTAATTTACCAAGTCGATGAACTGAGTCCCACATTACAGAATTCATATGAATTTTCCACATTGCTGACCTAAAGTGAATCATTCCATGCTGTAGTAAGTGGGACGCCCCACTAACTTGTCTTCCAGCCTTATGGATAACTCCAAGGACATAGACCCTGCGTTCATGGGTCAGCAGTCTGAAATGGGCTCCGTTTTTACACACCTCATCCTGTTTTGAGCAGTTAGGGAGATCCAGTCCTCTGAGTATCCGGCACAAAGCAGAAGAGGGTGTGTGTCCAGGCTATATTTGTCCACGTTCTGCTCGTGTGGCCTAATGCACTGGTGAAACCACCTATGTGACATATTGGGGCTAAAAACTCCTGAATAATTTCTTTCAGGAGTTTAAAAGGCTTGTGACTATGAGGGACATGTTCTGGAGAGGTTCGGCACACCACCACAGCTGCATTACACAATCTGATGATTTTCATCATTTTTTAAAGCAATATGTAGTTGATGCCTCCATATTGTTAATTTTTTGGGGATATATTTTGATATTTAAGTATTGTATTATCAGAGGAAGCATCATTTCAACTAAACAGAAGAGACGAGAATACTTTTTGTGCGCAAAAACAAAACAAATATAGCGAATTTATTCAACAATTTCCTCTATACCCTGTCATTCTTATACGTAGTTTATGTTGAAGACACATTGCAGAGCTTCCAGGTTCTACGTCAGAACGCCAGCTCAGTATTGGCTGGCTCCTGCGTCAGCATCACATGCATGCGTCGTGGTGCTTTCATGAACAGCATTGGCCAATACTGAGCCAGCATTCAGACGTTAACACGGAAGCTCTTCACTGCGTCAGCTGCGTAGGAGAGTGACCAGGTAGTGATGGAATTGCTGAATGTGGACCATGAATGTGGTAATTACGTTGCTTTCTATGGGAGATAAAAAAACCTCTTGGATTTCATCAAAAATATCTCAATTTGTGTTCCGAAGATGAACGAAGGTCTTGTGGGTTTAAGCACAGATGAGTTTACCATTCTCGTTCGCAGCTACACTTCAACCTCAGAGTCAAAGGATGTCCCGCTGCCAGAAGACTAAAAACTACTGCTAATTCTTCACTCTCTTCAGAAAGATCCAGATGTTCAGAGAGATAGTGTTGTCTGTCCAGAGGATTTACTGCTTCATATGATGATGTTCACTGTTTAGTACATGAATGGCATGTGCGTTATACAGCATCACAAAGACGTGACATCCACTTGCTGCAGCTAAACACTTGCTCTAAACAGTGGTAGCAGAAATAAGACCTATGACTGGATTGACTGACTATTATTAAATGAAATTATGAAATTTGTTGATGTTTTATGCATACAGATCAGTCGCCAGCTCATAACAGTGTCTGATATGGGACTTCTTTCCATGTGAAAAAAAAGTTTAGTACCATATTTTTCCTTAAAGTTTAAGAATATAAGACAACCCCCCTTTTTCAAGATGTAGCCTACATTTTGGAAAAAGGCTTTTTAAAGACCAAATCTTGTATTTTACAAAGAAATTTTTTATAAAGAAAATGCTTTTATCTTTAATTTTTGTATTGAAAGTATGGTAAATACTGGTAAAATGTACCAACAATCACATTTTAAAATTAACACTTTTGGCATACCATAAAAATAACCGGTAACACTTTACAATACGGTTCATTTGTTAAACATTAGTTAATGGATTAACTAACATGAACTAACAATGAGCAATACATTTGTTACTGTATTTACTAATCTTTGTTAGTGTTAGTTAATGAGAATACAGTTGTTCATTCTTTGTTCATGTTAGTTCACAGTGCATTAACTAATGTTAACAAGCTTTTAATAATGTATTAGTAAATGTTGAAATTAACATTAACAAAGATTAATAAATGCTGTATAAGTGCAGTTCATTATTAGCTCATGTTAACTACAGGGAGTGCAGAATTATTAGGCAAGTTGATTTTCTGATCATATTTTTTTTCCAAGCACATTTTACCAATTCCAATTCACATCAATCTTAATAACTACTATTAATATTGTTTTTAATCATTTATAAGTGATATATAATTGTTCATGAAGGCTGGAAATGAAGAATGCCCTATATTCAGGTGTGCAGAATTATTAGGCAGGTTTTCTTTTACAGATAAAATGAGCCAAAAAAGAGATTTAACTCAAGTCAAAAATTATTAAATACTCATGAGAAGGACGCAATACTAATGTAATACTAGAAATTGCAAAGTTAAAGCATGACCATTGGACAGTGAAATGCTCATTGGGTCAGCGGGGTCATACAAAAACAGCTGGAGAAAAAAAGACACGTTAACTGCAAAATAATTAAGAATTAAGGTGAAGAATTAAGTGTGAAACCATCAGGAACCCTTTAGTCTCCAGCGCCACCATTTCCCAGTACTGAAACCTACCTGGAGTCTTCAGAAGTGTGAGGTGTCAGGATCTCAGAGACTTAGGTTAGGTGAAGAATCCTAAAAAGCGACCTGCTCTTAATAAGAATCACAAGCTGAAGTGTTATAAAATACATGAAGACTGGGTTTTTATAGGCCTCATAGACAGACAGCTTGAGAGTGACTCCTGAAGGACCAGCACCACATCCTCTTGTACCACTGTTTGAAGAATTTATCTTCCAGAATCTGGCAGTAAGTTTTGGAAGATCATTTAGTCCATCTCTGCAAGATGGACATTTCAGGATAAGAGATGGACTAAAAGTGAACTCCCACACCTTACTGCCAGATTCTGGAAGATAAATTCTTCAAACAGTGGTACAAGAGGATGTGGTGCTGGTCCTTCAGGAGTCACTCTCAAGCTGTCTGTCTATAAGGCCTATAAAAACCCAGTCTTCATGTACTTTATAACACTTCAGCTTGTGATTCTTATTAAGAGCAGGTCGCTTTTTAGGATTCTTCACCTAACCTAAGTCTCTGAGATCCTGAAACCTCACACTTCTGAAGACTCCAGGTAGGTTTCAGTACTGGGAAATGGTGGCGCTGGAGACTAAAGGGTTCCTGATGGTTTCACACTTAATTCTTCACCTTAATTCTTAATTATTTTGCAGTTAACGTGTCTTTCCTTCTCCAGCTGTTTTTGTATGACCCCGCTGACCCAATGAGCATTTCAATGTCCAATGGTCAAGCTTTAACTTTGCAATTTCTAGTATTACATTAGTATTGCGTCCTTCTCATGAGTATTTAATAATTTTTGACTTTTCAGTCTGAGTTAAATCTCTTTTTTGGCTCATTTTATCTGTAAAAGAAAACCTGCCTAATAATTCTGCACACCTGAATATAGGGCATTCTTCATTTCCAGCCTTCATGAACAATTATATATCACTTATAAATGATTAAAAACAATATTAATAGTAGTTATTAAGATTGATGTGGATTGGAATTGGTAAAATGTGCTTGGAAAAAAAATATGATCAGAAAATCAACTTGCCTAATAATTCTGCACTCCTTGTAATGTAGTTAACTAATGTTAACTAATGAACCGTATTGTAAAGTGTTACCAAATAAGCTGTAGCTCACCTGAATTATATAACAATTAGGCTATCCATCTCATAGTGAAAACCATGTAGCCTACCAAAATTTCAATAACAGCAGAAGTGAAATATTATTGTAGTTTTGCAATTTGTGTACCGTCTTACATTTTTAAAATCACATACTGGGGAAGTTTGGTCCCATCAATGAGGCACACAAACATGACAGTCCAAGCTTTTCTTTGACTGTTAGAGTATTTAGGGTGCTTTCACACTTGGTTCGATTGCCTGGACCGAACCGGAGTTCGATTGTTCCCTCCTCTGGTAAAGACTAGAAGGGATACAGCTACGGCCACTGGACATTTTAATATTTATTCATTTTATTTAATAACTGTATTTGCAGTATTGTAAGGGTAGGTTTAGGGTTGGGGGTAGGTGTAGTCATTAGTAAAATACAATCTGATAAGTACATAGTATGTACATGGCATGGGAACAGGACTGCAAAATAAAGTGCTACCCTTTTCTATCTATTATGTTTTTTCTTTATAACTACATATTTTTAGGAAATTGGTATGGGTAGGTTTAGAGGTAGGAGTGGGATTAATGGCTCATAAATATCGTTTTAATGCTATATTGTTACAAAAAGTGTCATTTACCTACACATTTCTGTCCATTATATTTATTCTTTTAGTATTCTCTATAAAATGTTTCGGTTTGGGGGTATGATTAAGGGATTTACAATTCAATGATAAAATGGTAAAATGGTAAAAGGGCAATTATGGAAATATCTTTATGATTTAAAAGATTTGTAAATATTTTACATTTCTTTAAATGTTTGATGGCTGTATGAGGACAGTTGCAATTACAGTACATATATTGATGACACACAGTGCATTCAAATCCCCACAGAAACACAGAGAGGCTGGAGGATTTGGCGTGTCCTCTAAAGTTTCTCACAGAGAGGAGAGACAGACAGCTCAGCACAAAGATGCTGCTGAATCTCCTGAAATCTCATCTGGATCCAGATGCTCAATACAGCAGTTATACACAAACACCATCTGAGCCTCTACTGCAGCGCTTCACCAACCACATCACCAGCCCAATGCGCACTGCACACGCCGCTGATCACACTCACATCTATATGAAATACATACTTCAGAACTTATTTATTCATAAAACATAGAGAAAAATTAAGAAGGGATACCATTCAGAATCTAAAAATTTGTAGTACATAAGAAAAATGTAAGCAAAAGAGAAAATACCACATTTCTTAACCAATATGATTGCTAATCATTATTTTAATGTTATAGCCAATAACCAGGTGAAAAAAGTACACTTCCATAATGTACTTAAGGTGCTCTATTTTCGCGCAATAATTTTGTACTTAATATCCTAAAAAAAATTCTTTAGTACTTCTTAAACCTGCAGTCTGTAAGTTTTTCCTCTTTGTCGCCATCTCTTTTTGAAACCTGCAATTGCAGTTATTTGTGGAATTATCACCTTTACGTGGGTTGTGCATCGGCACAGCGCAAATTAATCTAATGTTTTGAGGAGAATGTATGGTTGTCAGTCACCACACTGGTGAGGATACTGTACTTCGGAATCACAGATTGTAGTGACCAAAATAAGAATTTTCACCGGAAAATGTCATCTGAACAAATAAGTAACAAATCTGCCACTTTTGTTCTGACCAACTGAGAAAAAAAGCATTACAATATATCGTGCTAACAATGGTGATTAAATCTAATGATAGCTGAGCTCATATCACAGCAAACTGTGCAAATTATTATTATTTTTATACTTTGTTCTCAAATTGTTAATGTTAACAACGTTAGCATTGCGTAACTACGTGTAGTGTGTATTAGTGTTACCTGTGGATTTCAATTTCTGTACAGTCTAATCTCTAACAATAATTTGTCATACCATACAATCTGCCATCAATATGGTACGTTTAATTATTCCAGCTGCTGTGAGAAAAGGCTATAAATGATCCGCCATCTGCAATATAGCCTACTAGCTGGGACTCGTCCTTTATGTAAAACAGATGTGACGTAATGACGCAAAGATGAATGGCGGCATGCTTAAATTTCCCGCAAAAAACCCAACAGTACCACTCGGATTAGAACACATTATTACAAGCTTACCGTTGTGAATGGGGCTAAGGTAAGGAGATGTTTATGTACTTGCTCAAGAATTGATTTAAGATCATTTTTAACCAAAAAAAAGGTTACAGACTGCAGCTTTAAGATAATCTTAAGTGTACTCAACTGTGCTACTGTAAGACATCATGAATATGAACTAAAATGTGCTTTTAACATGCTATCTCTGTATTAAAAAAAATGTATTTTGTTACCACTTGTAGTACACTTGAACCCATCTTTCATACACTAGTGGGTTCAAGTGTATTACAAATGGTAACTACAAGTGGTAAAGTGGGTGTGTAGTTTTTTTTAAAACATTTTTTATTTGTGTTTGTAGTTAGGGCCCTGGCACTGATGGTGTGAGGACCCTATTGTAATTGCTCAGTCAATTCTTCTTCTCCGAAATGAATTTTTGAGGGCATAAACATGCTCAAAAACTCATGAAACTCATGAAACTTTCCAAACAAGAAGTGGTGAAAATTTACATCTTGAGTTTTCGCTGAAGGGCGTGTCTGTGGCGGCCTGATAAAATTTGATGTTTCGCAATTAAACAGGAAGTTGTTGTAATTTGGGCATACAATGTCCAACCTGCCCCAAACTTCACATATGTGATAAGAGTCCTGGCCTGAAGACATCTACATGCCAGTATTCAGTTACAGTCATAGCGCTACCTGTGGGCAAAAGGAACAGTCATGATTTACACTGTGATTAACTTCTCATTGAGATTTAACCAGAACAACATCATATTTGGTCAGTCTAATCTTAAGGCCTTAGCGACATTAAATTGCAAAGATCTTGAGTTTTTGTTGAAGGGTGTGTCCATGGAGGCCTGACAAAGTCTGATGTTTCGCCATGAAACAGGAAGGTTTTGTAAGTCAGGCATACAATGTCCAACCTGCCCCAAACTTCACATGTGTGATAAGAGTCCTGGCCTGAGGACATCTACATGCAAATATTCAGTTAGTCACAGTGCCACCTGTTTGCAACAAGAAATGCTATTCTTTACACTGTAATTCACTCCCTGAAACACATTTAAATATGCCACGAAGTACCAAACATGCTAGAAACACATTAAATCACGCAACACTTGGATAAGTGCTAATGTATGCGATTAACACCACGAAACAGGAAGTTGTTGTAACTCGGGCATACAATGTCCAATCTGCCTCAAACTTCATGTTTGATAAGTGCCCTGGCCTGAAGACATCTACATGCCAAAATGTAGTTATAGTCATACTGCCACCAGCTAGTAGCAGGAAGTGTGGCAAATACAAATGACTGGAGTTTTCCTCCTATATTTATATACTTAAATGCATATTGCCAGTGCTCTGTTTTCCTAAAGCCGTTGGATGGCGGTGGAACACCAATTCAAATTTTGATTAGGCTACTATTTAGGATGGATAGTATGCAAACTGGAACGCAGCAGTTGTCTTTGAAGTTCAAATACTTTTGTCTCAGTAATTTGTAGTTTGAACAGGGTCAGCGAAGAAAGATACATTACAACTTGTATTATCTCCCATATAATTGTGTTTCAATCACGGAAAGACATCAAAAAATTGCTTGTAAAATATGTCAGGAAAGGTACATTTACTTCAGAAAAAGCCATTCACTGACCATAATTCAATTTACCATTCACTGGCCATATTTAGCTACTAAAAATACTCTAGAGAGGAACATTAAGATTTTTCAAAGTTGTCATAGCAAGTAAACTAAACTAAATATTGAGTAAAAACTAGTAAGTAAAAATATTACATCTAATTTAGATTTTTTAGTTTATGGGGAAATAAATATACACCTCCATTAAGTAACAATTTGACTTGTGATGTTGTTTAAATAGAAAACATATTAAGTATAATAAAAAATCTTTTTACTTTGTATAAAGGTTTTTTGTCTCTGGGAAAGTAAATATAAGGTGTAAGGTGTGTGTTTTAATTACAGTTGTAGTGAGTGAGGGAAATCACTTATAGCCCACAGTCACATTAATGCTATACAACAGTATTTAAAAAAAAAATGGATGCAGCTGAAGCTCAGAGCAATCTACAACCTTTTTATGAGACCCACTGTAAATGTCTGTACTGTCCTGTAAGTGTAATGAAACACTGCAGCAGTAGTTTTTGTGTGTATGATGTGTGAGTATAAAAGGGCAGAATGGCACAGTGTGTGACACACACACATTCACTCACACGTGCTTGAGTGAATTGAGCTGTTTGTCAGGAAGACCGGAGACTAACACAGTTGCGTAACAGACAAAGTGAGTGCGTGTTGCTGAAGAGACAGCGACAGAGAGATACTAATTAAACAAATGACAAAACATACTGCAGAAAACAAGCAAGAACTAGATTAAAAAAAAAGGTTTGTCAAGATGAATGCTGATGATGGCTTGAAAAAGCCTGTCAAAAACTTGGAAGAAGTTTTGGAATCTTGAAGTTTAAATGGTTTAAGATTGAAAGAGTGTAGTTTTAAGTTTTAGTTTGAAGACAGATAGATAGGGATGTCAATTTACATTAATTCCCATAATCAATCGTTGTTTAAACTGACAATCAATCGTTAACCATAACCTCGGGGCCCTAATAAGTCATGTTACTTAACAACCACTTGCTTAACCAACACAAAATAGGAATCGTTTTAAAGCTTAGAAGCTGGTCTTTACAGTGAATATAGGGAATATGACCATCACTGAACAAGTGCTTTTAAATTTGCTGACATATTAGAAGTGCTTTATAATTTTCATATCATGAAAAAAAATTCCTGTGTAAAATCATAGTACATAACAGATAGACTTGTGTCATCGATGAAAAGGTCTCAACTAGCAGAACACAACAAGTATATCTGTTTCAGTTAGAGACCAAACCATACCAAGTATTTGTCTGAGAAATGGCACGACGCACACATAAACAGTATACATGATGCTGTTGCGGCAAATTTGGTTTGCAACTTCACAAAACATTAGTAAACCAGTCTCGGCACCACAGGGGGCCCATGATCGGCTCTAACAGGAGCTTAGCCCACCATGGCCCCACACCAAATAACAACCTATCACAAAACTGGTGGATTTCATCAAATCAGATAACAAGCTGGAAAACGGAGAACTCATTTATTTTATGCAAATGAGCAGCACATTTAGTGGGTGACAACCAATAGGAATGAAGACTGTCAGTGGAGCTCACGCCATCGTCTCAGGTTCAGGTAAGACAAGAGAGAGTTCCGGATCAATTTCACTGTTTTATGTGATTTGACTGTTAACCACATATATGGATGGATATAATAAAATTATGCCTAGAAAAGAAACTGTAGGCAGTCTTAGTGAGTTTCATTCATACGTTGATAGTTTGTGCTGTTAATTATATGATGAAGTGAACAGTTTAGCACTGCTGCAGTCTATATTACAGTTTCCCATGCATCATTTTGATTTTTAGGCACAATAAAATTGATTAGCCTATTTATCAAATTCTGTGCGTTGTCCGTACGGATCACAGATCAACTTCAATATCTATGTTAAAACGATATATCGTGCAGTCATAGTTTAGATAAGACTGAGAACAAGAGCACAAACCATACTATCTGTGCGAACGCACAGAGTAATGTTATAACATAATTTTCAACGCACTCAAATCTATCTAATATGATAAACTGAGCTGCGTTACCTCATACTCATGACTGGGAAAAGCGAAAGCGGCGACTGCGGCATGATAAAAGTTCCGCTGCCCACGAGGTGCTTTGCGTTCGTCTCTCATTAACAATCGCTCCAGCGGCCTCGGTCAGCTCCCACAACACTTGGCCCTGCTCTGCTTCATACTACAGTAACGTAAATAATCGCATCCATGAACATGATTTCTGTCCTATCCCGATTCTTTTCCACCGGCTGTGAGGTGAAGACCACATGTCCCAAGATTCCTCACATCCTCAAACTTTGCACCTTTGTTTTGAATAGGTGACCTCTTGCGGATGAAAAAATACATATTGCACCTTTTATAAATTATTTAACTGGAACACCTATAAATGTGGCATAAAGAGAAGAAATCCATACTAAAATTATACATTATAAAATCTAAAAAAAACAAAACATAATATGGTACATGGATGAAAATGGACGGGGTCATTTCACTTAATTTTGTTGTGGTCATGTCATATTACCTTGTCACACAGACATGACATAAGGATGTTATATGCATGACATATTGTAATAAAACTAAGAGCCAAACTAGATACCACAGTATTGTAATGTATTACTTTTTTATTTATGGAATCCAGTCAAGTTGAATATAATATAATATAATCAGCTTGACTAGATTCTATATTTAAAAGGTGAAAAGTGTGTTTACAGTCTTCTTACAACAAAAGAGTAACAGTTTGTTCTTGAAGCAGAGCATGAGCAACACACAACTTTATTAGGAGGCAAAACACATTGATATTTCACGCCTTTTTGCCTTGTGTTTATATTCTTTTAGGCTTGATAGCTCAGCAGCAGCAATGAGATGTTTAGATATTATGTGTTATCTAACAAAGTTGTTTTACAGGTTGACAAAAATCCTGACGGCGCTCCTGCTTTATCAGTCAGATCACAAATAAACCATGAAATGACTTTGAGAACATTCAATTCAAATAGCTACAAATGTTTCCTGTTCTTGGACTTAATAAAACAGCACCTCATGATCAAATATATTTCCCATTTCAAACAAGAGCATGATAAAATTCAAGCTCAAGAACCATGACCAGAAAACCTGTAGCCATAAGCCATTTATCATATCATTCATGATCATGCAACATGTCAGATGACGTACATGTTATTTTGACAAATCTGCAGGATAAAAAGTTACTTAGACTGGGGCACTTTCCAGCTCCATGATGTCCATATATTAATACACACTTCAGACTGAATGCGTCTCCTACAGCCACAGTGAGCCGTACATGCCTGACATTCCCTAAGAGTCTGAGTACATACTTCACATGCCCGCAGACGGGGGAGGGAACATGCTTCCGGATGCCTCTGTAGCAATGCCAGGAATGATAATAACACTGGAGGACACTGCAGAAACACTGTACGTTATATAGACTGCAGAGTGATTATTGATCCGTCTTATCAGGTGACCGGCCATTAATCCTCATCACATGAGGGAAGCAGCTTTAATAAAACCAACATCTGCCAAGACACCAGACCAATATAAAACTTTATGTCAGGCTCACCGGAAAGAAAGTCCAAAGATTATCGTTACCATTACCGATGATCTTTTTCATGCAGGCACACTTCAATGTAATGTTCATTCATAGACTGTAAATTTCATAGACTATGCTAAAATTCATGTGTTTTGGTAGAATCAAATTTGGCGCCAAGCAGTAGCAAGGAATTGAAATGTAGTTTTTTATAAAGCTTCCAAATTAATTTGATACTTTTTTTTAAAAAAAATGGAACAGTTAGTTGAACCTTTAGACCAAATATTTTAAAAAAGAGCTTTTTATAACGTTATAGTATAGACTACTTACTTAAAATACATCAGTTCCCAATAATATATGTATTAGTAAGATGAACATTAAATGTTCAGTTTTATGATCAAAGTTCTGTTTTTTCTAAACATACAATGCCATGCAATACAAGGGCAATTGAGAGAGGAGCAAATAAACGTTGCTCAAAAGCTTGATGAATCATATATGATATCCACATTTTAACGTGATTTTTTTGAAAAATAATGTATGGATAATCAAGTAAAGCCAAGTTGCTTCAGTCCAGTAAGTGTTCATCTTGAAATATTACTAACATCAAAGTTATTCTTATGTTTGCTTCATAAAATCAGTGAAGATTTCACAGCAAAAAGACACGTGAACCACAAGCTGAAGGTGGACATTTCATTTTTACAAATATACTAAAATGCCTTTTATTTGTTAAAAAAGTATAGTCTATCAATCAGACAACAGAAAGCATGTAGCAGATTGTGTGCAACAGGTTTTTCATCAATGTTTTGATCACAGAAATTTGTGTATCAAATACGATATAGTAGGCATTATACGGTTAAAGTATGTGTAAGCCTTAGAGGAGGGTCTAGTCAACACTGTAAAAGTCTGAATCTGTCTGCAGCTCATATTAAATCAGTTCTTAACCCTAAGACAACAGCTCCAACAGTTGCTAAGATCCATTCCTGCTCTGCCCAACAAATCCCACAGCCCTTTCCTTCCCCCATCCGTATTCCTCACAGCCCTGTTTTTCTCAGCGGCATGAATGAAAGCGCTTCCTGCAGCCCACTGTTGGCCGACGGGCCAATGGACGTTGGCGTGAGACGGTAAAGGGAGCACGAGCCAAGAACAGGCCTGGTGAACAGCATCTAAATATCCAGAACCCATGAGCCGCCCCTCTCTCTCTTCACCCTCCAATGCACCAACACAGCATTCAGCCTTTCATTTGAATGATAATGAACAGACCGGAACAAGAGCGCCGTCCAAGCGACAAGAGCAGCTCACAATGGTTTTGTGGCCATGTCATGTGCATCCGTGGGAGCAGAGAATGCTGCCATGTTTATTACCAACGACGAAAGAGAGAGAGAGAGAGAGAGAGAGAGAGAAAGCGAGAGATCCATGGGAACATAAACATGGAGGATCAATGTGAATTTGTGCTTGTTCGTATTGCTGCTAAAGTTTTAAAAACAGCTACTGCAGGGTCATGTTTGGCATGTGATCATCATATAGCTGTGACATCACATGAACTGATGTCTCATGCAAACCTTACCGCATGTGTGTTTTTAAAGTTTGTAATCACTTCAGTAAAGTAAAATTTGCAAGGTTATTCAGTCCAAAATTATATAAAGTGCCTTTAACTACTATGTAGTAATATTTAAACTAATCATTTGATACAATGCTTTGTGCAGTGTGTACATATAGTTTTACATTGTACTTTTATATAAAAAATACCTGCATGTAATTACAGCTGTATTTCATTTCTGTAATCACATCTATAATTACACATGGTCTCTTCCCTTGCACCAATATGCCTAACCATACATCAACAACACAACATGTACATAACATTTTTTGTCAGTGCATACTTAAAGACACCTAATATAAAGTGTGACCAGTTATTTATTTGTAACGTTCAGAAAATCCATTTCTAAAGCAAGTAAATAATTAAAGGGTTGTAGGCACTATTTTTGACATGCACGTGTCATATAACAACTGCTTGACCCTGACGTCACGTGAACTCAGCGAGCTGATCTCTCAAGTGAAATCTTCTGCATGCACGTGTACTCAGTTTCTCTAAAATAGGCTTGTGCAATTTGTAAAGTAAAATTTATATGAGGAGTAATTCAAAACCATTTCAATCACAAATCATGATCTCTTTAAAAATTTTAACTTTTTCTCCTGAGATAAAGACCTCACGTGTCTCCTCTGGACTGTCAATGTCAGAATCTCAGCTGTGCTCAGATATGTGCCAAGCTGCCAAAGTCTGCAAATCTCACTATGAACTAAAACACGCGAGGAATACAACAAGTGATTCATCTTAAAAAGGCAATGAACATGAGAACTGCTTGTAATACAAAGTAATTTCAGAAGAAACTTCAAGAGACAAACCTTGACACTAAATAAAACAACTGAGAACTAAATGAAAGCTACTGCTTTGAGCAGTTCAAATTTCTAGGAAGTTTGAAAGGGATTTGTCACATAACAGACTGTGACTTCACATACACAGATGGTGAATCGATCTCGCCTACGTCAACATGCAGCAGTTTGTGTACATGAGCCACAGTCAGTGTTTTTACTCTAAATTCAGGTGTGTCATTTCCATGAACACACATCATCAGCTGACAGCAAACTCAGCAGTCTTCATGTATGGAGAATGTAAAACATCTGCCTCATGACTCTCACACAGGCTGCATTCATGAAGTAGACACTAGCAAATGCATCCAATATTTACCTGCGTAGAAGCGCAGGAGTGATCCCAGCTCAGTGTTCATCCCCTCCTCCTGGACCCGCCACGGGTCCTTAAAGCCCAGTTTAAAGAGAAAATCATTCTGGATCTGTAGGGGCCTCTCATCGGGGCCCAGGCGCCGGGCGGCCTCGCCGTGAAGCTGAACATACAGGGCCGGACTGGAGTCCGAATTGGACGGTGTGCCTACTGAATCCGGACTGTGCCCTAGAGCAGGCGGGTCAGTGCCGACGGCAAGAGCTGACTCGGCCTCGACTGTTACGGGCTCCGGCAGGATGGGCTCAGTCGGACAGTCCAGCTCCAGCTCGTCCGAAGAGCTCCCGTATGTATCCAGGCCCTCGGCGGCGCTGCTGTCAAATGCCGAAGCATCCGTGCCCAAGATCATGTCATCACTGAGCGAGTCCCGATGCTGGCTGAACCGGGCCCCGGAGCTCAGGTCGTCACAAGCACTGCTGGTCTCCACATCGGAGCCTGCAAATCTTTTCATGGAGTCCTCGTCCTGAGGGGACGTGCGGTCCACGTTAGCCTCTGAGTGCGTGAAGATGTCATATTCTTGCTGGTGATATGGATGGTCCTTCTCCAGGAGCAGGAGCCTTAACCTGTCACCTGGCTGGTCTGCGAGGCTCTCAGTCCCCGTGTGAAGGTGCCTAAGTGGGTATTCTCCATCACAATTCCCATTCATATCGGTGGACAGGTAGCTCTTAGCGTTCAGCCTCAGGACCGAGCACGTCTTGCCACCGGCCTGCTGCAGGCGCTGCGCTATCTCGGCTGCAGTGCTGTCCACGGTGCACAGCACAGGCCGAGCCGGGTGTGACCACGCCAGCAGCCGGTCGTGCACATGGATTGAGCCCCGGCGCAGGTCCTGACGGACCCACTGGCGGTCTGACAGCTGCAGCTGAGGACTGGCTCGGTGTCTCAGCAACGTCTGTCGGTCCAGACTTCGGCTATGAGATGAACTGATACCGGACATGTGCCTTTTCACCCTCCTTTTCCTCAGCAGCAGACTGGAGCTGCTCTTGCAGGCTTTGTTGAGCATGTTGAGCTCAGCTGGGCTCTGGCTTCTGGTCCGGGGCTCGTCTGACTTCGTCTGTCGGGGGTTCGATGCTCTCTGGCCTTCATCATCTTCTTCATCTGCTGTGGATCTCAAGGCCACACTCAGAGCATTGCTCTTCTTCAGTTTAACGCTCTCCATCCTCACAAGATCATTCTTAGTCCATTTGAGCGGAGATATGAGCGCCGCACGACGCTCATGAACGCGCGCGGGACACGCAGGGATGATCGCGCCGCTCGGGATCAGATCATGGAGTCTTGAGTGCGAACGACCCAAATCTCGCGAGATGCACGCGAGAAACACGCGAGAGTTCACGTCGCCCTGCGGGAACGTTGTTTTTTTAATCACATCCTGTAATTTCTATCGGTGTGTCGTATGTCTGTGCTGTTCTTTGGATGATAAAAATATATAAATAAATAAATGAGAGGAAAAAAAATGAGAGGAAAAAAGAGGAACGAGACGCCACTGAAAGCTCGCAGGAATAGCAAACCATCGCGAGAGTTCACGTCCTCAGGCTGACGCTCTTGAGATGTGATTTGAAACTCAGACCGAAGGGAGTTAGTAGTCTGGCATTGGTTGTATTCAGAAGCTGGTATGGTTTGTATGTGTGTGTTTCTCATTCGTTCTCACAGGGTTAACGTTACTGCTTTTTGTTCATTAATAAATAAAAAGAACGTGGAGACTGGGTGCTTCAACGAGATCTCGCGAGAATAGAAACAGTTAACGCCCCCGAAGCTGCTATTTTGGATCTTCACTATTTTGAACTCGTTAAAACATATTAAACTTAATTTTCACGTTGGACACAAATTATTCTGTCGCTGAGTCGCTGTCACCCTTTATTTTTGGGATGAGAAATATTAGTAAACTTTGCAAGTAATTGGATGTGCGTATCTTCAACATACAACTCCATTACCCGTGATGCGCTGAGGCAATTGTTTTTATTGGTGCGTCACAATAATTCATGTTCATGCATGTTTATGTTTTTGACTTATTAAACAGCTGCAGTCATCAGTTAATTGACACTATAGTCAGTTAAACACATCACAGGATTTATCACATATCAAATCAGTTATGCATTCTTTCTTCATATTTAAATATTAAAGTGATTAATGTGATCGCTGTCATTTTAACAGTCTATGATCGTTGCAAATGCTTTTAGTTCATGTATGCTGTTTTTTAAGAATAAAAAGTAAAAGATAAGTGCATAGACTGAATTATAGATTCGCCATTTCAGGCAGATCTGATACAGCTGTAGCAGAAGTGTTTTACTGCCATCTATCGATCACATAAAGGAATGAGCGCTCACTTTTATAGCCAGTGTTGCAGCACAGTCACAATATCAATTTAAAAATAAGGACTAGGGATTTATTTTGCATCCTTACAGAAACGTGAAACGTAACCATCGGAATACCATAAACAGAAAAATAAATCCCACTGTGTACAAAAAAAAAAATCAGTACTATAATTCAGTACTAAAGTACTGACCGAGTGGCACGGAAGATCAAGATCAACATTTTATCTCGACTTTTTTCTCGAAATTTAACAACTTTAATCTCGAGATGGTTTCATTTTTTTATTATTGCTTGGCCCTAATCCTCTTCCGTACATCAGTGTTCACTCAGCTTTGACATATTTAAAACTGCATATTTGTGACCTGAGGGCATTATTTTAACCTTTATGAACCTTTATTAACCAACCTAAAATTTGCTTTAAACTTAAAAACGTAAAGATGAAGTTTAATTGGTTATGTGATAGACAGAACGGTAGACCAGGCACTGTATCAGCTCACAGCAGACACATACTGTGCAGTAAATAGCCAACGTTTTGTAGAGAAATGAAAACAGGTCGCACCTCAACAATTATTTGTTCTCGCACAAATTTGTTCCGACCCAAAATGGTCGCAATTTCGAGCCTTGAGCTTTCAATAATACAATGAGAATTTTACTAAATAGAACTAGATGGCATAGTGCGAGTGAAGTGTTGAGGCAAGGTGGAACCGATGGGTGGGAGGGCCAAGGTGGAGTCCGAGGCTTGAGGTGGAACTAACAGAACCACAGGCCAGGCAGAGTGGATGACTGGGAAGTCCCAGGCAGATCGATGCAGCTGGACAGAACCGTTGGAGGGGCTGAAGGGAGATAGCGGAGACAAGGCTGAGGTACTGGATGGTTTTGGCAGATGAGGAGGGAGAGGAAAGCTGGGCTGGGTGGGACCAGCCGCAATGAGCTGGCGATGTCTTCCTCAATGGGGCAGACAGTAAAAGGTGAGCCGCACTGCACTAACAACCAGATCCAGTCCACATACTTGGCAGAGCTCCCTTGAGGACCATCCATGGATAGGTGTGTCTTTGACCGCTTGTTAATCCCAAGTGGAGAAAATCCCTTGTGTGATGATGTGATCCTCGATCCCCCTGCTTCAACAGGAGAAGGTGGACTGCAGGGATATCCACCATGATATTTTTGAGATGAGAAAAATCTCATCTTGTGGTCTTCTGTCAATAGTTGCATGTATTGTGTGACAGAAAATGAATGTGAAATAGTCTTTTTAATAAACACAAAGAAAATTCTGGGTGTCAGGACACTGATCAGGAAGTCGGACATTTTAAGGGCTGTTCAATCGCAAAATCCTACCAGTGCACTGAAACGTTCTCTCCCTAAAAAGTCCCAATACACCTTGAAATCCAGGGAGCATCAATGCTCACTGTGTTTCCTTAACAGAAGTTCTGAACATAAATCTGAAACATAAATCACATGAGCCAACTCAACAGCTAACATAATGACACGTGATAGATTTTTTATTTTATTTTTTAAATACAACCCATTATTTAATTATATTTCAGCATTAACATTAATAACTAGACAGGTAATAAACATAAACTAGCTATAATTAATTTACAGCTGAAATGTTGCATGTATATATAACAAGCATAAATACCAATAATGATGTTATAGAATTTGGATGTTGTCATGTCATTGTGGCAGGGAGGGCGTGGTTCAGTGAAGTCTGCAGCAGGAGAGAGAGTCGGGAGATGCTTGGTAAGTGAGTGGGTTAATTGTAAATCACGAACACCTGTTTCTAATTCCAGTAATTGGCACGGAGACAGGATAAAACACCAGGAGAAGCAGGAGTGTGTGAGAGAGAGAGGGACTGCTGACTGAGAAACACTGGGACTGAGCTGGAGAGCACTACTGGAGTGAAGCCCGTCTGTGGATGTGGATTGTTTATTGTGCGTTGCACAGACTTTTGTTTGGACATCTTGTTATTGAAATAAAAACTCAGTCAGCAGTCAAAGTCGACCCTGTCCTCTTCCTTCCCTACGAACTTGAACTTGTTACACTGGTGCCGAAACCCGGGAAGGAAGAAGGGAGCCGCCGCCATGCACTCGACCTCTGCCCAGCCGTTTGCGGAGATCATCTCATCCCTCGCGGTCATGCAACAGGAACATCATCAAGCCCTGCTGGACCTGCGTACGGATCAGGAGCGCCGCTTTGAGGCCATCATACAGGTCCAGCAGGAAGACCGCGAGAGGTTCCGGAGCTGGATTGACCAGGAGGTTCGTGCTAAGACCACCAGCACACTCGCTGCGCCCACCCACCTGCCGCTGAATAAAATGGGGCCACAGGATAACCCAGAGGCCTTCATGGACTTATTTGAAAGATCAGCTGAGGCTTCTGGGTGGCCCCGGGGGGAGTGGCCGGTGCGCTTGATCCCCCTGTTATCAGGAGAAGCGCAGGTGGCGGCGCAGCAGCTCCCTGTACAGAACCTCCTGGTCTTCGACGATCTCAAGCGGGCCATCCTACAGCGCGTCGGCCGGACCCCGGAACAACATCGCCAGTACTTCCGCTCATTGGGGCTGGGGGAGTCCGGCCGGCCATTCCTGATGGCCCAACAGCTCCGGGACTCCTGCCGCAAATGGCTGCTGGCCGACGGAAGCGACGTGGAGCAAATCATCGATCGGGTGGTACTGGAACAGTTTACCACTCGGCTTCCGAAGAAAACGGCCGAGTGGGTCCAGTGCCACCGGCCCACGTCGCTGGATTCGGCCATCCATCTGGCAGAGGACCATATGGTGGCGTGCCCAGGGGTCGGCGAACTTTTACCATCAATCTCTCTCTCTCCTTCTGTTCCCCTCTCTCTCTCTAGACCTGTCCCTCTCCCCAGGTCTCGTCCGCCCGGGGCGGGGCGGAACTGAACTTGGATCAGTTTCTGGACCTAGAGCCCTGCCCAGGGGGGCGGGACTGTCTGCTGTCGGGCTGGACCCCACTCCTGTTTGTCCCCTCTCTCCGCGCCAACAATTTAACCCACTCTCTGCCACGAGAGCGGCGGGTAGGTCTGGGCCGGTCTGTTGGCGTTGCGGGGACCCGGAGCATTTCGTGGACAGGTCTCCTGTCATTGAGGTGGGGACAATGATCCGGGTCCCGGACGACCCGCAGACTGCCCCTGGTCAGGCTGGCCGGTACCAGATACCTGTGAGTATCAAGGGGGGTACCTATCAGGCTTTGGTGGACTCAGGTTGTAACCAAACCTCCGTTCATCAAAGCCTGATTTCGTCCGGGGCATTGGATACAAGCCGCATGGTTAGGGTGCGGTGTGTGCACGGGGATGTGGTGGAATATCCTATGGTGCCAGTTATTATTCAATTCAGGGGTCAAAAGCATAGTGTTGAGGTGGCAGTTAACCCGCACCTCCGGCATCCGTTAATTTTGGGAACCAATTGGCCAGCGTTTACTGAATTATCGGGGGCTTTATGTACGGATGCCTCTTGGGGAAAAAATGCACTGGAGAGGAACGCGAGTGTGCAGGCGGGAGAGACTGAACCGGGACCACTGGGTACTGCCTCAGGGGAACAGAGCGAAATCGAGAGACTTATTCTCTCGGAGCGCGATGATTTTCCCTTGGAGCAGTCTCAGGATGAGACGCTGAAACGTGCGTTTGAACAGGTCATCACCATTGACGGTCAGCCTCTCCATCCTGGACAACCGCTTACTTATCCATATTTTGCAATTATAAAAAATAGGTTGTATCGAGTGACCCAAGACGCTCAGACAAAAGAAGATACAACCCAGTTGTTAGTTCCTAGGAGCCGCAGGGAAATGCTTTTTCAAGCGGCTCATTCTAATCCAATGGCTGGTCATTTAGGACAGGTGACGACACTAAATCGCCTCATGACCCGATTTTTTTGGCCGGGCATTCACGAGAATGTGCGCAGGTGGTGCGCGGCTTGTCGTGAATGTCAGTTGGTAAACCCACCGGCCACCCCAAAAGCGCCTTTGCGCCCCCTCCCATTAATGCAGGTCCCCTTCGAGAGAATTGGCATGGACCTCATCGGGCCATTAGAGCGATCAGCACGAGGACATCGTTTTGCATTAGTCATTGTGGATTATGCAACACGATATCCCGAAGCAGTGGCTCTCCGCAACATTTCCGCTAAGAGTGTTGCTGACGCACTGTTTTCCCAAGGAAATCCTCACTGATCAGGGCACGGCGTTTATGTCACGGACGTTACGCGAACTTTATGAATTATTGGGCATTAAATCGATTCGTACCAGCGTCTTTCACCCACAAACGGGCTGGTCGAACGTTTTAATCGCACGCTTAAAACAATGATTCGTAAATTTGTACAGGAAGACGCCAAAAATTGGGATAAATGGTTGGAACCTCTGTTGTTCGCTGTGCGAGAGGTCCCGCAAGCCTCCACGGGGTTTTCCCCCTTCGAGCTTCTCTATGGTCGTCAGCCTAGAGGGGTGTTAGACGTCATAAGAGAGGCTTGGGAGGACGGACCGTCTCAATCAAAAAACGAAATTCAGTATGTGCTGGACCTGAGAACAAAACTCCACACTTTGGGGCGGCTCTCTATGGAGAATTTGTTACAGGCCCAGGACAAACAGAGCCGGCTGTATAACAGAGGGACCAATTTGCGTAAATTTGCACCGGGAGATAAAGTGCTTGTATTGCTCCCAACGTCAAGTTCAAAATTACTTGCAAAGTGGCAAGGACCATTTGAGGTCACACGGCAAGTTGGAGAGCTCGATTATGAGGTAATACGCTCAGATAGGAGGGGAGCACGTCAAATTTACCACCTCAATCTCCTTAAAAAATGGAATGAGGGAGAATCAGTGATGCTGGCGACGGTGATTAGCGGAGAGGATGATCTTGGGCCAGAGGCGAATATAAAAAAAGAATCTCTCGCACTGGCCCCAGGGGGAGATCATCTCTCGCCCTCCCAGCTCATTGATTTAACCAAATTACAGGCAGAGTTTGCTGACGTGTTTTCTCCCCTGCCTGGTCGTACAAATCTCATTCAGCACCATATCGAGACAGAGCCGGGCGTGGTGGTTCGCAGCCGGCCGTATCGCTTACCTGAACACAAGAAAAAAGTAGTTCAGGAAGAATTAGGAGCGATGCTTGAAATGGGGGTAATAGAAGAATCCAGCAGTAACTGGGCGAGCCCGATAGTTTTGGTTCCCAAAACGGACGGCTCAGTTCCGTTCTGTGTGGATTACCGCAAGGTGAACGCTGTGTCGAAATTCGACGCGTATCCAATGCCACGGGTGGACGAATTGCTTGACCGGCTCGGTACGGCTCGCTTTTATTCGACATTGGACTTAACAAAGGGATATTGGCAGATCCCCTTGTCGCCATTATCCAAAGAAAAGACAGCTTTCACAACGCCGTTTGGATTACACCAATTTGTTACTCTTCCGTTCGGGCTGTTCGGGGCACCGGCCACCTTTCAGCGTCTCATGGATAAAATTTTGCGGCCCCATGGTGCATATGCTGCTGCTTATCTGGATGATATTATTATCTTCAGTAATGACTGGCAGCGGCATATGCAGCATTTGAGGGGATGGCTCCCCGGCCTGAGTCGGGCGGTGGGGGTATGTTACAGTCATCATTAGTGTCCCAATGTGAGTTAGTCAGGGTCCTTACCAGTGCCCGAATTCGTGTACACGATATACTGATTCACAACCTCGTAATCTATGGAGCTGGTATATAACTATATAACAATCAATGCAATATATAAATACAAAATAAAAATTAGAAATAATCTGTGAATGGATTTTAAAAAACTGTAGGATGAATAAAAATGTTGTTTTCTTGTAGGCCTATATCATTTCACTTTCTTATATCTTTCAGCATATTGATAATAATAAGTTATTCAAATAATAATGTCTCTTCAATTTAATTTGACAGCAATGTATTTCAGTCAATATATGACAAATATGTTAACAATTATTTTATACATCTTAATGGTATTGAGAAGATTTCAGGAATGCAACATTGTTTGTTTGTTTGTTTTACAACAAGTAAACCTACACTTATAAATAAAATAAATTCTTATCTTGTGGCTCCAACTGGTGGACAACATCAGTATTATTTTATATATAATTCCCATTGATATAAATGAAATGATATTTTATAAAATTTCTGTTAATTTCTGGTTATTAGCAAAAAAAAAAATTATGTCTCTTATCTTACAAAATTATTTGAGATATTGGAGTCTTTACTAACAAGCTGATGAGTTGAATCGATGTGTTTACTAAAGGTGCAGTGCTGTTGTTTTTTTTGTCAAAACAATACAAACAGTACATAGTGATTGTCAAAACAGTACAAATACAATAGGGTTCCAGCATAAAGACACAAAGGCAGTCTCTGTAAACCCATGAACCAGTGTCTCAATGGTTTCTACCTGATCTCAGATCAATATTTTACATTTTTAGACATTTAATGACACATTTATATAATAAAAAGGAAGAGTTAATGAGTTAATAGTCTTTTGTTGGATTGACTAACCAAGCACTCTATAAAACATGAGTGTTTTATAATATGTAAAATAGTACAGGCACTTGTATTTAATGGTATCAGATGATTTGTTAATTGCATTTAATAGATTACACCTTCAATAAAACATTTGTGATTGGTTTGTAAAAGGTTAATGCATGATTAGCTGAGTTTTTGTTGCATTTACACTGTTTTGACCAGCAGGGGTCACCAGCGTGTGGCATTTCGAGCACTTCGAAATTTTGTGAAGCAATAGGTTCAATTGTGTGTGTTTTATTGTAGTCCTTTTTGACTTGTGTTGTGACAAGTGTCACTGCCCATTTTGTGAGATCTGGGTCTACTAACCAAGGGAGTTCTACAGCGTTGTTAATCTCCAGAATCACCTGAAGACAGTGTGTATGCCTCCTATGTAATGTAGACCTCCACATGATAATTAAGCCTTCAAACACTGGTTTTGTTTACTTTTGTCAGATTTAATTATCATACAATTATGAATTATTTATTCAGTATATTATAAATTATTAGGTAAGCTGAGTATCATGTTTGTGATCTTTTTGTTATGTATGATAGATTCTGACAATTAAAAAAAATCAGTCCTCTATATTTGAAGAGTTTATTTGCAAAAACAGTTAACTCCATTTTTATTAATTCTCACAAATCGTGTTTTTTTTATTGCGCATTCCAAGTAATATCAATCAAACTGCAGTTGGGTTGTTTTGATTATGTAATAATAACTCTAAGAAATACAGGTAAATTAATAAATTAAAGTATGAAAGTATGTTTTTTATATATATTAAAAGTTTTTTTTTTTTTAGCAAAAGCAGATAACTCCACATTTCATGTTTCAGAGTTAAATATAACAGTAATTGCTTTGTTATTGCATTTAAAACACACGTGTGCACACAAACACGCGCACACACTAACAGATCGACACACTCACACACACAAACACACCCATCCACTCACTGTGCGCACACACTAACAGATCGGCACACAAGTACACTCTCTCTCTCTCTCTCTCTCTCTCACACACACACACACACACTCACCCAAAAGAACAACCAAGGTTTAAGCATGTAAGTGTACAAGTGAAGAGTTTATTTGCAAAAACAGATAACTCCATTTTTATGAATTCTCACAAATCATGTTTTTTTTTATTGTGCATTCCAAGTAATAACAATCAAACTGCAGTTGGGCTGTTTTGATTAAGTAATGATAACTCTAAAAAATACATGTAAATTAAAAAATTAAAATTAATTGAAAGTATGTTTTATATATATATTAAAAGTTTGTTTTTTAGCAAAAGCAGATAACTCCAACAGTCGTTTTTGGGAAAAGCAGATAACTCCACATTTCATGTTTCATAGTTAAACAAAACCCAAGTAATTGCATTTAAAACACTCTCAAACACACATGTGCACACAAACGCACACACACACCCACCCACGCGCGCGCGCGCGCGCACACACACACACACAAACAAACAAACAGATCGGCACACACACACACACACACACACACGCTCTCTCTCTCTCAAACACACACACACACACACACACACACAGAGATCGGCACACAAGTACACACACACGCACTCATCCACACACGCACACACAAGCAAAAGGACAACCAATTTTTCAGCATGTAAGTCGTGTATGGTGTACAAGGACTTACAGGAGTCGAAATCATAAATCTTCGATCACTTTTAGTGAGCTTTGATAAAACTTCCCTCAGCTAGCGCGTCTTTTTGAAGTGACTAGAAGCCTTGTCACCTGACCTGAATACTGCGCGCTGATTCGCTAAAACGGACTTATCGGTTTCTGTCTGTACACAAACAAGGGCGCTTGTCGGCTTCTGCTGTAAAACGTGAACTTACGATGCCTGAAAGTGGGCAAAACCGGCTCTTCTGACAAAATGGATTTAGGGTACAGAACGTGCTATATATGGAGAATAATGCACAGCACTTAGTTCATTTTTTAAAAAAATGGCGTTTATCGGTTTTTGCAAATGAACTCTTCAAGTACTTATAGGAGTCAAATTATAAATCCTCGATCAATTTTAGTCAGCTTTGACAAAACTTCCCTCAGCTAGCGCGTCTTTTTGAAGTGACTAGAAACCTTGTCACCTGACCTGAATACTGAATTTGGAGTGGTCTCTTAATTTCTTCCAGAGCTGTATATGGAGAATAATGCACAGCACTTAGTTCATTTTTTCTCAGGGATCCTAGGTTACATTTGTAACCTGAGATGTTTCCTATTCTCTATGGCCACAGCCCGAGATACATACCCTGAATAAGGAAGTCCACGCAGTGCCAAGTTTTAGGGCTCAGCCCAAGTGCAGAAATCAATCGGAAGGCCTGAACAGCAGAGACTCCAAGTGGCGGGAGAAACTCTGCTCAGCCAGAAAGGGGTTTTCAGGACCTGCAACGCCCTAAAGTAGCTCTGGGGAGCGAGGACTCTACATGACGACCCTCTAGAACGAAGGGAGTACTGACTAGCTCACTGGAGTAAGTTTATCAAGGAGATCTACAGAAGTCCTACAACTTGAAATAAATAAGTTAATGGTGGCTCCAGTTAGCCTACTGTCAACTGGCCCCAGAGAGTGAAGCACTCGACATACAGTACTGACCCTCTAAAATGGGGGAAGTACTACGCAAGCTCAGCCCAGAAAGCAGTTTGGCCAAGAGGCTAAAAAGCCCATTACTAGACACTCTGCATACTCTCCCTCTAAATGAGAGGAGTACCGAACTTAGCCTATAGAAGTATGTAAAGAAGGTTCACAGAGAGCCTAACAATTTGGAGCCCTAGGTGAAGAGAGTATTAGCTAACACACTAGACTTGACTCATCAAGGAGGCTTGATCCAGAGAGCCTATTACTTGACACAAAGTATTCTGAATTCTAAAGAGTACTTAGTATAAGGTCTTTTTCTCAGAAAAAGGGCAGAGACAATCACGCTCAACCTAAGATGACCTGATAAACTGAGGCCTCAATAGAATAACTCTCTAGAATGAGAGAGCTGAAGAGTGAAAACAGGAAACCTCAAAGAACGAATCTCCAGAGCAAGCGGAGGTAACACTATATATTCCTAAAACAGCTATATCGAGGAGGCTCATAGAAAACGTCTCGGGTTACAGATGTAACCCCTGTTCCCTGAGTAAGGGAATGAGACGCTACGTCGAATGACGTGATGGGAACCCTCTGCATTTTGTGTTCGTGAAGCACCTCTGTATCCAACCAATGAGGATAGAGGCGGTGACATCACGGACCAGGAAACTATAAAGCATACCCAGAACAAAGAACGCTAGCTTCTGGAATATGTATGAAGCAAGACGCTCACAGGTATGCCGGGGGTACGGCGATGTGATGTAGCGTCTCGTTCCCTTACTCAGGGAACAGGGGTTACATCTGTAACCTGAGATGTTCCCTTTCGAGGGAACTATCGACGCTACTTCGAATGACGTGATGGGAACGCTATCCCAACTACGCCGTATCATCAAGTACCTGTCTGTTATCTTGTAGACAGAACTGAGGACCCCGGAGAGGAGCCTACGTCCAGGTTGTAAAACCAATAAATGTGTGCTGGGATGACCATCCAGCAGAACCACATATGTCATTAATGGATACTCCTGACATTAAGGCCTTTGAGGCTGCCATACCCCTAGTCGAGTGAACACGGACAGCTAAGGGAGATGGCTGTCCGGCCGCCTCATAAGCATCATAGCCTCGACCACCCACTTGCTCATTCTCTGCTTAGATGCTGGACCTCCTTTCTAATGAGACCCATAAAACACAAACAATTGATCTGTTTTGCCCCACAGGGCAGCTCTGTGGACATATGCATCTAAAGCCCTCACTGGGCAGAGCAGATTGAGTTTCTCCTGATCCGAAGTTGTAAATGGAGGAAGATGGAAGGCCTGAAGTACGATGGAACCTGGGACGTTGGTGGGGACCTTAGGCATATAGCCTGGTCTAGTGTGCAGGAATGCTTTGACCATTCCAGGTGTGAATTCCAAACACAAAGAAGCAGCTGAAAGTGCTTGAAGATCTCCTATTCTTTTAAGAGATGAAATAGCCAGTAGAAATATGGTCTTTAAGGGTGAGGAATTTCTCTGAAACTTCCTCTAGTGGTTCGAAGGGAGCCTTGAATAACCCTTCTAATACCACGGCCAAGTCCCAGGCCAGAGTCCTTGTACGTACTGAAGGCCTCAGCCTCAGAGTACCACGGAGGAAGCGTATAAAAAAAGGGGGTCTCGACCTACCGAGGAATTCCCCAGAGGAGTATGGCTGAAATGGCCGCATAAACTTCCTTGTGGAGGGAGCTCTGGAGTGGAGTATGGTATCCACAACCTCAGTTGGGAGAACAGCATCTATGAGCCTGGCCCCCTCAGAGGCCAGGCCCACAGTCTCCATAGTTCTGGGCGCGGATGAATTATCATGCCGCCCGCTTGAGACAGGAGGTCCTGCCTGAGAGGAAGTTCCATCAGGGAGCCATCTAGAAGTGACACTAGGTCTGAGAACCATATTTTGGTTGGCCAGTACAGGGCTATCAATATTAGACTGACCCCTTCCTGGCGTACTTTCTCCAGAACTCCCCGGAGCAGAGCGAACGGGGAAATGCATACAGACACAGCCTTGGCCGCGTCTGTACCATGGCATCCAGACCCAATGGTGCTGAATGAGATAGGGAGAACCACAGTGGACACTGGGTTGATTCCCCTGAAGCAAATAGGTCGATTTCAGCTCGACCAAAGTTTTCCAAAGTGAGCTCCACACCTCAGCGTGGAGACTCCATTCCCCGGGCCTCGGCCCCTGCCTCGACAGGGCGTCTGCTCCCACATTTTAATGCCCTCAAGGTCTGGGAGGAAGTATTTTACTGCAAGAAATACCACCATCATTTCCAGCCGATTTAAGTGCCAGGAACTGTTGGTCCTCCCAGAGACCCTGAGCCGAGCGACCACTCATGATCGCCCCCCTGCCCGTGAGGGAAGCATCTGTCGTAAGCATTACGCGACGACGAGAAGTCCCCAACATGGGTTCTGGGACAGGAACCAAGGCTTTTTTCACATGACCAGAGCACGAAGGCATTGCCGCGTGACTTTTGATCTTGCGAAAAGGATTTCCCCTCGGAGAAAACTCCTTGGTCCTGAGCCACCACTGTAAGAGTCTCATGTGCAGAAGGCCAAAAGTTATCACGTTGGACGCAGCTGCCATAAGACCCAACAGTCTCTGAAATTGTTTTACAGTGAGTGACTGGTCATAAGAGACCACCGTCGTGTTGTCCGTATGGACCAACACGTGGTGGCCCCTCAGGTCTGGGAGGAAGTGTTTCAGTGCTAGAAACACCGCCATCATCTCCAGCCGATTTATGTGCCAGGAGAGCTGATGGTCCTCCCATAGACCCTGAGCCGAGCGACCACTCATGATCGCCCCCCCCCCAGCCCGTGAGGGAAGCATCTGTCGTAAGCATTACGCAATGACGAGGAGTTCCCAGCACGGGTCCCTGGGACAGGAACCAAGGCTTTTTTAACATGACCAGAGCACGAAGGCATCGCCGCGTGACTTTGATCATGCGAAAAGGATTTCCCCTCAGGAAAACCCCTTGGTCCTGAGCCACCACTTTAAGGGTCTCATGTGCAGAAGGCCAATAGTAATCACGTTGGACACAGCTGCCATCAGACCCAACAGTCTCTGAAACTGTTTTACAGTGAGTGACTGGCCTAACTTCACCCCATTCACGGCTCCGAGAATGGAATTCACATGAGCAGGAGACAGCCGCGCCTGCATCGTGGTAGAATCCCAGATTTCTCCTAGATAGTTTGCAATCTGACTCGGAACCAGCACACTCTTTTTGGCATTGAGCCTCAGCCCAAGCTTTTTCATGTGCGACAGAACAACATCTCGATGTTGAACTGCCAACTGTTCTGTTTGAGCTAATATCCACCAATCGTCGATTTAGTTCATCACGTGGATGCCCTGGAGTCTCAATGGAGCCAGTGCTGCATCCACGCACTTCGTGAACATGCGGGGTGATAATGATAAACTGAAAGGAAGAACCCTGTATTGGTAAGCTTTATCCCTGAAAGCAAACCTGAGGAACTTCCTGTGAGAAGGATGGGTGGATACATGAAAGTAAGCATCTTTCAGGTCTATCACAGCAAACCAGTCCTCTGACCTGATCTGTGGGATAACCCTCCATCCTTCTTTGGAACATTGAAGTATAGGTTGTAAAACCCTGACAGCTTGCTGGGAGGAGAACCCCTTCTATAGCTCCTTTTCGCAAGAGCGTCATAACCTCCTGTTCCATTACCAGAGACTGCTCGGGGGCCACCACTGTGGGAAGGACCCCATTAAACTGGGGCGGGCGAGACCCGAATTTGTAACCCTTTTCTATTGTGAGCAGCACACATTTTGAAATATTTGGGAGAAGTTTCCATTCTGCCTTATTTATAAAGGGAACCAGTCTCTCGAGACTGGCCTCTGGTGTTTTTTGAGCACTTGACTCGGCACCCTGAAGCGGTGAACTGGCGAGCAACAGCCGAATCAAGTGATGACTGGCCCTCCTCAGAGGATCGGTGGAGACCACTGCACCCTGAATCACACTGGGTGGCAGGGTTATCAGAACGGCCCCCTGAGGGCGCCAAAGAGGGATGGGTACCAAATATTTTAATACCCAACCCTCTCTGGAGGGGGCTGCCCTCCAATGTCCCGTGCCACTGACATCAGGACCTCTTCAAAGCCTTCTTGGTGATAATTACAGTCCGCAGATCTGTGTTACCCCACAAAGACTTCGGCTGTGTCGCCTGTCCCTGTCCCCAAGCTTTCTGCGGGGGACCAAGGGTGGCAACACTTTCTTTGGGTGAACGGTCGGACCAGTGCCCTGAAACAGCGAACCGGCAGGAAACATCTGAACTGACCACTCTACAATCCTCCTCTTTCGTGGAGGAAGACTGGAAACCACTGCGCCCTGAAGCACACGAGGTGGCAGGGTTGGCAGAACGGTTTCCTTTATTTTCTTTTAAATTCATCAGAATTTAATGTATTCAATATTTCATTTAATCCTCAAATTAAATGCAGCCAGATCTTATATAAATATATTTTTTTGAACAGACTGAATATATTTAGAATACAAAAAAGAATTATAGCTCGTAATAATTCGCAAGGTATTTTAGGGAAAGAGAGAAAGGGAAACTCCCGTCTGCTCAGATCCCTATATATATATATATATATATATATATATATATATATATATATATATATATATATATATATATATACACACACACACACATGCATAATTACGGACACGTAATACATGCGCAGCCTCGGCAAACGCAAGACCCGAGCCATATATTCATTCTTGCAGACTTAATCTACGTGCTGCCTCGGCAACGTGAGATCCGACACATATATTCTTTAATGAAAACCCAATCCACGCGCTGCCTCGGCAAGCGCGAGATCTGAGCTATATTCTTTAATGAAAACTCAATCCACGCGCTGCCTTGGCAAGCGCGAGATCCGAGCTTTGCATTAGACTTTTATTCCCTCGAGAATAAAGCCAACAGGAGTGGAGCTACAAAACTCCCGCTAGTGCATACTTTTCTTTGGGACATTTTTACGAATGAACACTTGGTTGTGAGCTGACGTGCATGCTCCACTCCCAGCAAACGACACATAAATCGTATGTATCCCAACTCGCTTTGTAGTGTAGCACAGGGGAAAAAATCAGACTGCTGTTCACGATTGATTTGTTATAAACGTGTGATTTTTGAAACACGATATGTGTGTGACTAGGGCTGGGCGATATATCGAATGCTTTTGTCACACGCATTTCGCCAGTAAAGCCGGTTCCCTGATTACCGCTAAATCGCCATCACCTGCTTTCAAATGGAGCGGCATTTAATAAACAGAGCCGTAGTTCACTGATAAGCCACACATATCGCGTTCATTATCGAAGGCGATACATCTGCGATATGTACGCGATATTGCGTGGCTTATCAGTGAACTACGGCTCTGTCTATTAAATGCCGCTCCATTTGAAAGCAGGTGATGGCGATTTAGCGGTAATCAGGGAACCGGCTTTACTGACAAAATGCGCGTGACAAAAGCATTCGATATATCGCCCAGCCCTAGGCAGAGAAAGGGCGGCGCCCATCTCTAACCCCTCTGTCAGATCCATTTGTGAACCCCACGAACGGAGCCTCCGCCCTGCCTCAGCAGAAGCGGGACCCGATCCGCGGGGAACACTGGAGCACAGTGTCCCGAGAGTGAGTTTTTACAGTGCACACAGACGGCTCCCTCGAGAGCTGCCTGGGCATACTCACTCCCACTTCACTGCTGTTTCTCGCCATAATACGTGTCTTTTTTTATATATAAATATATGGATTGGTGTGAGATACTCTTGTCCTCAGACGAAGAGATCGTGATTATTTATATGTGATAAGACAAACAACACCAAATAAGACACACAAGATACAGAGAGCGCTTGCTGAAGACAACAGAAGCTAGCATTCTTTGTTCTGGGTATGCTTTATAGTTTCCTGGTCCGTGACGTCACCCGCCTCTGACGTCACGTTTCCTCATTGGTTGGATACAGAGGTGCTTCACGAACACAAAATGCAGAGGGTTCTCATCACGTCATTCGACGTAGCATCGATAGTTCCCACGAAACGGAACTTTGCCACACTAAACCACAGGGTTCAGAGGAGAGAACCTCAGTCTGCATTGATGGAGGCTCAATAAAGTAGCTGTAATGAGCAAATGATTGAATCACTTCCCTAAGATCATGCTTTTTCTTCCTTGCCTCACGCCTCCTCTGCGACCTGCTCCTCGGAGGAGGAGGAGGGGCGCAAGTGGCAACACTAGCCAGCCAAGACAGGCTAGGACGTCATGTCACGCTTCAAGTTACGCCAAGTGTGAACTCAAACCTCTCATGGCATGCGCACACAGATGACAGATGGTTGGAAGTGATAGTATACAGTTTAAAAAGTTTAAAATATTGGTATTTTTCTTACAAACACTTATCGTTTCACTTTAGAAGACGATGATTCATCCATTGTGGTCGTATGGATTACTGTAGTTATTACTGTATGTGCTGTTTGATGCTTCAACTTCTAGGAACCCATGAGCTTGCATTAGCAGAGGTTTATTTTTTCTAAAAACCTTTGTTTGTGTTCATCTGAAGAAAGAAAGTTTTATACATTTCAGATGACATGAGGGTAAAAGATGAGTAAATGGTGAGGACTTTAGCATTTGAAATGAAATGTTGATTTAAAAAAATAGTTTTAAAATAAGTTATTTTTCAAATAAAGGTTTCCGAGTTATTGATATCAGATTGTGTATGTGTTTTTATTGAACTTTCTAGAGCAAGAGGGTAACAAGCACCACTTTAATTTACAGCCCGCAATGTCACACTTACCCTCTTGTTTCAAATAGTTACAGGGTAACAAGCATCACTTTAATTTAGAGCCTGCAATGTCACACTTACCCTGTAACAAGAGCATAACAAGCACCAGTTCATGGAACAAGTGTATATTTCCCCACAGTTTTTTTTAAAAAAAAAACACTATTTTTACTCGCCTTGAAACACAGAAGCCCACACTTAATCAGTGCACTTTTGCTATCAAACAAATTATTGCATAAATTAAATTAAATTATAAATTATCGTCCAATTTCAAATTTACCATTCATCTCCAAGGTAATTGAAAAGTGTATTGCAATTCAAATTCATGAACATTTGTCCAATAATAACTTGTATGAACAATATTCCAATCTGGTTTTCGTCCCCACCACAGCACTGAAACTGCTCTTGTCAGAATAACCAATGATCTACTGTTGGCAGCTGACTCTGGGCTTTTAACTATACTTGTCCTTCTTGACTTGAGCGCTGCCTTTGATACTGTCTCACATAACATACTTCTTGACAGATTAGTTTCCATTGGTATTACTGGCACTGCTCTGTCTTGGTTTAGTTCATATCTATCTGGACGCAGTCAGCGTATTCAATTAAAAGGTTTTAGTTCAAGACTATCTACAGTCACCACTGGTGTTCCCCAGGGTTCTGTTTTGGGCCCGCTTCTCTTCATTATATATATGCTCCCTCTTGGTGATATATTAAGAAAATATGGTATTAATTTTCACTGTTACGCGGATGACACCCAACTTTACCTGTCTGCCAAACCTACCGGTTCTTTTCCTCCGCCATCTTTGTCAAGCTGTTTAGCTGAAATAAAAGACTGGCTTTCAGCGAACTTCTTGAAATTAAATGGCAATAAAACTGAGGCTCTGCTTGTTGGCACTAGATCTGTTGTGTCTAAATCTACTTGTTTCTCTTTACACATTGACAATACTGCAATCTGTCCTTCCTCTCAGGTTAAAAGTTTGGGTGTCATCATGGATAGCACACTATCTTTTGAAGCTCAGATTAATAATATCACACGGATTGCATACTTCCATTTGCGTAATATTAATCGTCTACGTCCATTTCTTTCAAATAATAATACTGCAGTTCTCATTCACGCACTAGTCACCTCACGTATAGACTACTGCAATGCTCTTCTCACAGGTATTCCCTCCAAATTGCTGCATAAGCTTCAACTGGTTCAGAATTCTGCAGCTCGTGTTCTTTCTAGAACACCTTCATCACATCATATTTCTCCAGTTTTCCAGCAATTGCACTGGCTTCCAGTAAAATATAGAGTTGAATTCAAAATCTTGCTACTCACTTATAAGGCACTTCATAATCTTGCACCACAATACCTTACTCAACTTCTCCAGGTTTACACTCCTTCACGTGCACTTAGATCTTCATCTTCAATTTCTCTCGCGGTACCTTAGATTCGACTTACTACTATGGGTGCCAGATCTTTTAGTTATGTTGCCCCTCGCCTATGGAACTCTCTTCCCCTCGATGTTCGCAACAGCGAGTGCTTGTTGACTTTTAAAACGTGTCTTAAGACATATCTTTTTATACAGGCTTTTTTATAACATGTTTTATTGACACTTACATGCACTTTATATGTATATGCTGTTTGTTTGTTTGTTGTTTGTTTCTGTCTTATGCAGTGACCTGTATATTGCTTGTAAGGTGACCTTGGGTGTTCTGAAAGGCGCCATGAAATAAAATGCATTATTATTATTATTATTATTAAAAATGAACTGATATGTACCCCATAATTTTTTATTCAGCCTTTATGTATTGGTACACTATTGCTCCCATTGCTCCCAAATGTAAGATTATTGCCTTTTTATAATAGTACGATATCCGCCTTTAATCTTGTGTGTCTGATCCACTACTAAAAGACCGAACTGTACATCCTACTTGACTGCACTTTTTTCACTTATCCTTTCACTGCAGCCAACTACTCTCGTCCAAGACACAGTCTCGTTACACAACACAGTTTTCAACTAAAAACAGAACACCTTTTATGCAGTTTGGTCATCCATTTACATGACAATGTCACTTTGGGGTCCTAAAAAAGCAAATTTTTGAAAAACTGGGTTGTGTAAGTTTTTGAAAACATATTAATGTGAAACTTTTCAAAAATGCAAAGGAAAAACTTTTTAGTTTTTAGTACATTATTGTCATGTAAACATACCCTAAATTTCAAGTGAGGGCGGATATCAAAAGAGTCTAGTTATATATTGTATTGACTTTCCAATTAATTTAAGCATTAAAAAAAAACATAATTATCATTAAAAATTACATTATGATAATCCATTATGACAAGCCTTGTGTTTTGCAAAGGAGAATGGTTAGTTGAATGGTTAGCCAAGTTTAAGTCCGGTCCAATGGACCTGTGTGGGACCTTTTCATTATATGGTACTGATATGGACCTTTTCATTGCATTGGAAAAATATGTCTTTACAAAAATTCTAGTAGACAAAAAATTTGGTTGTGAAAATTAGATGTGTCCTATGACCTTAAGGCAGTGGGAATTATACAATGTACATCTATCCCTTGCAGCCTCATTTTCACTTTATTCTGATTAAATGTGGTGTTATGCCTCAATAAGTCCATAAGTCATATACTGTACTTCCTCAAGTGGGTTATTGCAACTTTATTATGTAAGTAAAGTAAAACTTTGCTGAACATATTGTCAATTCAAAATACTGGCAAATGGCAAGAATACTGAATAAACACGACTTAAACATAAGATGAAATGTTGTGTTGCTTTTAAGTATTTTAAAATATTGTCATAAATCAAAGTGGGCTAGTGTTATAATCAACCACTCTCATGCGGTAGAAGTAGGGAAAATCTTATCACTCACAGTGGTGTGGAAATATTACATTTCTTGTTTTTAAACTAAACTTCAGACATGGAGTCTAGTAACATGGGAACTTGCTGATTGATGTGACATGGGGCCCTCTCAATATTTTCACAGCTTTACCATGGATCCATTAGCCCCATTTGTTCGAATTAACATCATGGTGTTCTGACAGTAAGTGCACTACATCAATGCATTGTGGAATAATTTAACTTTTTTCTATAAAAGTGTGGCTTGAATGAAGTGCCATTTGTTTTTCAATTAAATCCACAATGCATGATCCTCCCTCCAGAGATTTTATTTTTATTGTTATTATAACCTTATTTATATTTATTCATTAAAGGGGGAGGGGGGTATCACACATAGTTTCTACCAATCTCATGTTAATCTGGAGTACATATATGCATCCTTCATATCACCGAAAAGTCTCTAGTTTTATCATATTTATAAAAGATAGGTACGCTAAACCAAGTCTTTCTGGAAAAAAAGCAGAGCTACTGGAGGCATGTCTGCCGTCAGTGCTGTAGATGGAGCTAAAGAGTCACGAGCGTATGCAGCTTCTGCATAGAGATCGTCTGCTAGCTGCAAAATCATTATAAATACAAAGGGAACAAAAACGTTTGTGTTGTTTACATTATATGCACTTGAGTGCCGATTGCCAACAAAACACAGACATCTGATGCAGCTTTACTCACCACCCATTCATCTGCAAATCCATCGCCGAACTGGGACTTGTTTACAAAGTATTCATCACCGAAATCCTGGGAATTATGCACAACTCTGTTGCTGCCCCGGAAAAAACAAACTTCATCCACTGTTCCCTTGATGCTGGGTTCTTTGGGAAGCTGAAAAAGTTATCTTTCCCTCACAACCAAAAACACACTCCTTCAGAGCTGCGTCTCATTTTGAGGCTGCTTCCTTCGGAGTTTGCATTTGAAGGCTGAATACGTCATCAAGGATGTCTTATTTAAGAAAAGTAACCATAATAAAATTGACTGATATTCATTGTGAGGTGTAAAATACTGTAATTTCTTTCTTACGTTGCAATCTAATGGTTATTTTTCTTAAATGAGACGGCCTCGATGATGTATGCAGCCTTCAAAGGGTGCAGCCCCTGAATTGGGACAGCCATTTTTGAATAATCTCTTGGCTTTCCTTTCCCGAACGGAGCGCGTTGATGGGCGTGCTCTTGCTCTTGTTCTCTGCAATGCGTGTGTGCGGGCTTCTCAGGGAGAAGTGCCTATACAAGGAATTCTACCCTTTATTACGTGATAAAGGGCCATACTCGAAAAAAAATCTCTCTGAACCTGGAAGTAGTGTATTTGGCACAGAAATACTCCATCATACGTCCAACTCGTGTTTTGAAACTTTGGCCATGTTTAGCATGAGAATCCAACTCTTTAACAGTGTAAATAATGCGGTGTTCCAGGCAGGTTTTTGAGCCTGTAAGTCACGACTTCAAACCATGACTCACGACTTTGTAGCGTTTCAGGCAAGTCACGCCAAACTGCCTGAGTGTAAACAAACCAGCGTGGCAGACTGTACGGGGCTTATGTTCATTTACAATTATTTCTGTCACCAAAGGTGCTTACTCCTTGCTTATTGAGGGAAACGGAGGAGGAAAAATGTCGCATAAGGCAAGAGAAGCTGTTATACCTTTTATTTTACATTATTTTATCATGCATAATCCGTAGGGGCTGCCATTGTTGTTTTGCGGGCTATGTGACGTCAGAGCGCGGAACTGGGAGTACATCGATCCAGTATGAATTCACGGGTGGGAAGTGATGGGTTTGACTGCCGTTCAAGTGCACTTTCATGGGTAGAATGTTGGAAAAACACGGGTTATGGGTTGCCTGGAATGCGGCATAAGTTAGAATGCATGAAATTGCATTACCTCCCCTTTAACCAGACACGAGTCATAGGGGAGATTCCATATGCTAGTTTTTTATTTTAGTGAATATTTCTCAGGGTAGGTTCATTCTCTATAGGCACACAGTCTTAGAAAAAGAGTATTGCTGTATTAATCACAGAATGAAGAAGTAACCACATCTAAATCTAAATAATGTATCTAAAACATCCGAGATATGACATATATTGAATGTGAGGAATGTTCTGATAAGTGAAAATATAACCATGTAATCAAAGACACTGTGAGATCTTAAAAAGCATATGCTTCAAGCTGCTCTCACAATTATAGTTAGAGATATTTTTTTTCAGGTAATTGCTCTTGAGACCCTATATGCAGAAGTTTTGGAGGCCCACATGCTCTCATGTTAAAAGCTAGGAGGCCGTATGGAGACAAACACTTATGTGAAGCTATTCTTCAGCACTACACTTAGCTCTCAGGAATATCTCACATATTTGGATAAGTGGGCAGCCAGAATGCTTGATGGTCTCTGCTCTCTGCCTCTATGGTTTCATGCTTACAATGACAGGATATGGGGTTAGAGCAACATCCATGTTCTACACCTCCTTTCAACTTTTTTTCAGTTCAGCTAAAAGCAACACTGTTTTTTTGTGTCAGAAATGTGGTCAATTCAGTGTTTCCTCTTTTAAAAGGTCATTTCCTTTTTTATTTAGTTTTGCAAAGTTTTAAAAAGTATATTTGTGTTTGTAATATAAAAGATTTTGCTGCTACAATTAGGGCTGGGGGATATATCGCATGCCATTGTCACGCGCATTTCGTCAGTAAAGCCGGTTCACTGATTACCATTAAATCGCCATCACCTGCTTTCAAATGGAGCAGCATTTAATAGACAGAACCGTAGTTCACTGACAAGCCATGCAATATCGTGTTCATTATCGAAGTCGATATCTGCGATAATGAACGTGATATTGCGATTTAACGGTAATCAGGGAACCGGCTTTACTGACGAAATGCGCGTGACAATTGCATGCGATCCCCCAGCCCTAGCTACAATGTTTTACAATGTTTAACATTGTTTTGCAAAGGGCAATTATGCTACATAGACTAAAGCAGAAACAGATATTTGACTATGATCAGGACAATAATAATAAAAGATTGTAAGACAATTTTTGTATGATTGCATATTAACAAAAATGTTAATATTTTAATTTTTAAAATATATATTTAAAAAAAACTATAAAGTGGTTTTAGATACTACTATACACTCAAAGCGCTTTACAATGGGATCAGGGTTCTCTCAAACACCACCAAAGATGCAATGGCAGCCATAGTACGCTCACCACACATAGGTGGAGGAGAGAGAGAGAGAGCAATAGAACCTAGGTGGATGTTTGATGATGATGGTCTAGTAGTGCCTTGTAGACCTGTGCATTAATCCATCTCTGTCCCATCCAGGTACTGGCAAATCTCTACCCTGCTTAGCTTCAGTTGGCAACCAGTCATGATGCGCATGCACAAAAGAACAACAACAAGGATGGCACACAGCACACTTTCATATGGAAGTCAGCATTACGCATTCGTTTATATGGTGATGTGCCACAGACGCCATCGAATTTGTGTGCAGCCAATAAGGAGGACGCAGATGACTATGAGCAGAGCGTTTTTTCCTATACTTTTCCCTCAAGTTTTGCTTGTATAGAGCTGCACTGTAATACTTATGAGACACACTTCACTGTCCCTCCATTGACTACCTTTGCAGTTGTCTTGACCCTGCCATTGATTAGATTTTCCATCATTTATGACAATGCTTCCCTGCCATTGACAAATTTTGTCTTTGTGTTTTCACTGTTATGGGCCACTGTAGTTGTTAATGCATTAAGCTAATGTGATCCTCAAAAAGTCAAAAGCACATAAATCAAAACTGCCTAAGGTTATCAAATGAAAGTTAAACCCACAAAAAGGTTTACAACTGTGCAATCTGGGGGGTGGAGGGTTTGATGAACTCAATCAACTTCAACGTCTGTTTTGATCATCATTCTGAATCCATGCTGAAAGTCTTTGAAAAAAAACTTCTTTTATGAAACTTATCCACATTGAAGTGTTGGTAAAAACAGATTGAATTATTATTATTATTATTATTATTCATTAAAAACAGATGCTCTGTTCTCTCTTTTGATATATTGATATATTCTGAGTTAAGTGACCAAAGAATTAATGATATGCAAAATCTTTAAAGTGATTTCCGTCAGTGCAGAACTGTGACTAATGTCAATCTAAAGTGACATAAAAGTCACATGAATACCGATATGACTGTTCAGACTGAGACTTTTAGGTTTTTTTTTTATTGTTGGTTTGTTTTTTATTTTAATGCAGTATTGTTCAGTGCCCTTTCCATATGAAATAAGTTCACCCCTGATACTGCAAATATGTTTGAATATTATAGGGTTGTTTGTGGATCTATTCTAGTCTTGTTAATCAATACTCAGTGTGTTTATGTTTAAAGAGGAAACCCTGAAGACTGCTTATCAAAGCAGGTTGATGGATCAGTTTTAGAAAAGCTGTTAGCAATAATGAGCATTACTAATTTGATCAGTCTTCATGTTAGACTCTTCGCTACTTTGACTGAAACTCCACTTTTTGGTCTTATTCGGATGGAATCAAGCGTTTCTGAATGAGGAGGATGTGAAATGGATAAATGGAAATATTACAGATTTTGAAAACTCACCTAATGTGTTCACTTGTCACCCAAAACAGACTCTTTTTTTTTTTTTTTTTGAAAAAAGTCAGATTCCATGGGGATTGTGCTGTTCACACTGCTATGAAACCCAAAACAAAACCAACAAAGTTTTAATATGCAGTTTAAATGGATAATGACATTTGAGAGCTGTAGGGCTGGTGAAAATGTAAGTGTAAAACAACTTCAACTGTGGTTTGTTCCTCATACAAAGCTATTTTATGGCTTCATTCTGTTGTCACACAAGTTGTATGGACTACTTTATGTTTGTTTTACTATGTCCTTTTTAAAGCTTGATAGCCCTTTGTCTTTGTATGGGAATGTCTTAAAGATTCTTAAAATGTTGTTTTCCAAATTTTTTTATTCTTTTATGTTCCACTGGAAAAAAACAAAAAACAAAAAAACAAAAAAAGCAATCATACAACACATCCAGAGTGACTAACAACAGAGGAGTAGTGTAACATTTGGTGGCTCCTCTGGTAGGTGAAGATATAAGTTCTAATGACGTAGTAACATGTGAGGGGCACAATGGATCTGAAAGAACCAAGGAAATGAGAAATTCCTCAGTATGCATCTTGTATGCAGTGTCCTATGCATCAGGAAGCTACCAGCAGCTGCTCCTAAGGGAATTAAGTCTAATCTCTCCTCTACACAATGCGCTCTGAAACACCATGACGTAGAGTGTCCTTGGCATTTAAAAAAACAAACAAAAAAAAAACTGAATGCAGGATAAAAATGAAGCACTTTTGTATAACTAATTGAATTTTTTTTCCCTCTGGCAGGTGTATTCCAAGGTGTAAGGGTTTGGTAAATCTTTCTAAATATTAAAAATATATTCTAAATATCATGTTTCTGAAACCAATTGTTCACACTCAGTTAAATGCATTGATTTCCTTCTGCAGGGGATGGGGGTCTCACTGTGCCTCTTGCTAAAGGGATTAAACTCAGGGTAGCCTCTTTAAATTCATTCAGGGGCATCCACTCTCAGTGGTTCTTGTTTTTGAGTTCCAGTGAGGAAAAAAAAAAAAAAAAAACTCTGAACAATTAGAATGAAGTAATACTGCTGAAAAGACTGTCTCGGTACCTTCACATAATACATGCAGCTGAAAAACTAGATACATGTACATTAAAAAGTGCAAATAAGTTACCTTAATGAAAATTACAAACAACAGTAAACTATTTGCTTCTGTAGGATTTTGTAGCATTTAGAGTGCTTTATGATATTTTTATAATTGAGAAACAATTGTCACATGCAAGCTGAAATTGGATGAAATTGGTTATAATGTTGTGAACAGTTTTTTTTTTTGGTTGTAAAATGTTAATGGAGCATGTCCATAGTTAATCTACATTCTACTACTGTGGTTACTCTGTTAGGACACCTGTGAATTTGTCTTTTTTAAATTAAAGTTTGTGTTTGTTTGCCACAAAGTGCTAGTTTTCCTTAATCTTTTAACTTTTAGTTTTACAAATAACCACATTCAAAATAACATTAAAGTTAGATATTTAGAGTTTTACAGAAATTTCACTCTCAAACGTTTGCATGAACCCTGAAATTAATAATGTAAAAACTTTCGACTATTTCTGTGACCATGGTTAAAGTTAGCATTACAACATTAAATCCAAGGTGAATGTTGGTGATTTTTGTTGTTGTTGTTGTTGACTGGAGAGCCTTATGTAACTTTCATTCATGGTGCTTCGCAGCTCAAACGAGTAGCGCAGTTTCGTTCCGTCTCCGTTTTGTTTGCCATTTGATGTTTCTAGTATTTATTATGTATATTTAACAGAAATGGTAGCCCTCATCAGTTGGGCAAATGGGTGGTGGCACCAGTGCGACCTCTAAAGTCTGGAGTCTAAATATCCAAATATTTCGGGCCAATGAAGCAAGCCTGAATTCACCATCAACAAGATCTACATAATAAATCTTTATAGTTAAAAATTGACTGTAAATGCTTCAACACTTCTATATAGCATGGGATGCTTTAAATGGCAATAGTGTGAAGGCTTTATTGTAAATTAACAATCTAGAAGGTATAAAAAAGAAATGTGTCAGAATAAAGTTGCAACAAAAATTATCAAATAATTACCTTCAGAAATGACAAAGACTATCTACCATTGAAAAACTCTGGCCCATGGAAGTGAACAGGCTTGGCTTTTACCCTTGCTGTGAAAGACTGTGGTTTATGCTGTAGTGAAAAGCCCAGAGAGCATTAAGAGGTGTTTACAGCCAGCTTTCACTTAAAAACAATGCCATTAATGGTCACACAATATGCTTTTTACAAATACTTCCACTTGACTTTAATTTCTACCATAAGCCTGTGTTTGAATCTGGTGCTGACTGTGTTTTTCTTTGTGATTTAAGTGTATAATATATGCAAAGTGCAATTCAAAAAGATGGTTCTTTGAAACACTGACAAATAGCAAGCAAATGGTCAGTTAACATCAAGGTTTCCATGTTGATTTGGCACTTCCTGTCTAGTTCTGTTGCCAAGATGAACTGAATAGCTTGGGTTTTCACTAAACAATGTCCCATTATTGGCTGTCCATTGAGTGAACCTGGGATCTTGACTATAAAAAACGTTGCTCCAACACCCCTAACCTGCATGACACAAACAAAATGAGAGTTCTTATTTATCAAGAATTAATAACTAAATTACTGAATTAATTATCTTGGTGGTTTAAATGTACCATGTTACAGTATTCATATATTCACTATGTCGTTGCTGTTTTTTCAGAAACAACTTGTTCATAATGCATGGACAGTGACAATACATTTATTAATGATGTAACTGAAAACTGGTAAACCCAAGTATTGCCACAGCTTTGGATTTGCTCGTACTCTTTGCTGCATCTTCTGTTTGCTTGAAGAAGAAATATACAATTGAGGGAAGTAGATTCCAGATTGCTTCCTTCCCATGAAAAGCCCTTGATGAGAAAGGGACGATTCAGTCTCCCTAGAGATGGTCTTTGTGAGATTCCCCAAATCTTTTTCTGTTGTCACGTCACTGAGTCCACCTTCTCAACGGTAGCCTCAGCCTTTGCTGTTTGCTCTGCATTTAAAATGTGACAGTGATAGTGTCATTGTAATATTTCTACACTGAATTATAAATCACTCTCATTCACTCATAGAACTATTTTTTTTGTTCACAGATTTGTCTAAAATTAATGTTAGAAATCTAATGTATAATGAAATCACTCTTATACTCTCCCATTTGCTCCAAGGCATCTTTAATAGAACTGGCATACTCCAGGAGGTGTAGGCATGGGAAGGGAAGCCATCAGAGGCTCTCATTTCATGGTGGGCTCATATCTCTTGAAAAACTTCATTGTGTCTCTCTCTTCCTTTGAACTTGTATTTAGTCTGCCAACACCTGTGAACTAAGCCCAGACACATATTTTATGACTCTTTAGATTATGTACTGTTCAGCACATTCAGAATATACAAATGTAATGCAAATTGCATTTGACATCCAGTTGATATAAAAATAATGAAATTTCATTTTGTTTCATTTATTTTAGCTTTAATTTAATAGCACAGTGCATATTTAGAGCTGCTTCAGCAGGGCTCAATGCTAAGGATTTTTTTCCTCTGGCCTGGTTGGGTCAGTGGTTGAAATGTTTAGGTACTACTGAAATAGCACAATTCTCTAAATTGTGATACTAGAGAAAAACTACTTGCCTAATTAATGCAAATTTAAAACATTCATTTTATGATTTGGTGGTGGGAACAGCATTCAGCAGAGAGTGAGGATCCAAATGCAGTTTATTTACAAGTATACTCCAAAAGTCAGTCCATACCAGGCAGAGAGTCAAAGCACATGTTATCAGTCCAAACACAACATCCAAAGAGGTAGACAGAAACGAAAACTCCAAAAAACAAAGAGACTGCTCAAGAAAATTGACCATAAAATGCAAACCAAAACAAATGAGACTTCATACTGAATAAAGGGAAAAAGGCTTTTAAATAGACAGGGTAATGATATGATTAACAAGACACAGCTGAAACCAGTAAACTAATAATGAGCAGTGGTTTCTGGGAAATGGAGTCCAGGAAAAACAGTCTATAGAGACAGAAGCTGCCATCTGCTGGTACATAATAGCATCAGCAGCTGATAGGTGTAACATAGCCCCTCCTTGAAGGAGCGGCTTCCAGATGCTCTAACACAGAAGAACCAGAGGTGGATCCAGGGGCAGAAAGGTGGACCAGGACCATGGAGCAGAAACAGATGCAGGAGGAGAAGCAGGGCCGAGAGCCAGAGATCAGCAAGCCGGATGTGGGGAGATCTTAAAGCTGGAAATTGCCAAAGCAAAGCATGCTGGACAGCAAGTGACACGCTGACAGAAGGTCTCCAGGGTGGAGCATGCTGGACAGAAGGTCTCCAGGGCGGAGCAGACAACCACCAGAGCCAGACACATGGAACCAGAAACTCCCAGGGTGGATCAGCAGCAAACCAGGGTCAGGCAAACTTTTTAATACAGACTTGACATCCACAGAGAGTGGAGTAGCAGAGTTAACTAGCGTAGACACAAGGCAGTATTCAAAGTGAAATACAACATCTGAACTGACCTCAGGAGTAGGCTTGGTGTCAGGTTCGTAGATTCTGCATTCTGCTTCGCTACTGTTCGGACGCTCTTGCTTACAGCGCCGCGCTTTATTGCTTTTATATTTTATCTCCTAATTTTAACTTCAGCAAATCAACACAGTGCTCAAGCGACAAATCTTGGCAACAACAATCTTTTTAACTGGAAGAATTGCTACAAAAAAGGGGAATTTTTATCCAACCAGCCTCCCACTGACGGCAGCCATCAGCTTACATTCCGGAGAAGGGAAAACACAGCTGCCTACATCCAAAAGGATTAGAAATAATATGCCTCCTCTGGTTGAAGAATCTACCTGCTGCACAAACTTCCACAGACTTCTACAAAGGATTGCAGTTCTTGAAACAAAGTTACTTGCGGGACTACCAAACCAGAAGGAACACACAACAGAGCTTCATCATGGACGTCCTCAGCCCACAGTCGGTGAGTCCCATGAATCTAATGCCCCTAAACAGACTGTACTCAGTGCAGGAACTGATCAGCATATTAATCGATGGCACACACAGGGAGCGAGACCCAAAGGCACTCGAGACATCAGATTGTCACGAGTATCACATATTAATGTAGCATCCTCTACCCCAAACAATAGCTCCCTACCACTGCCAATACATCTGGAGAACAGATTTGAAGTGTTAATGAATGTGGGTGAGGAATCTAATGTGGGTGAGGAATCCCCAAACATGATCGGACACAGATCAAATCAGCCAGCAGCTAACACCGATGCCAACAACCGCTCAAGGTTGAACAGTCAGCGGCACTCAGCTCAGAGAGCAGCCGAGCCCAGGACTCTGATAGTGGGTGACTCTATTATCAGAAACATTAGCAGCAGGGATACAACTACATGCTGCCTTCCACAAGCAACAGTTTCTGATGTAAACAGGGAACTTAAGAGCATTCTGATGAAATATAAAACTGCAAATCGACTTATTCATGTGGGGAAGAATGATATTCGGAAGGAGCAGTCAGAACTCCTTAAGAGGGATTTCAATTAACTTTTTGAAATTCTTAAAAGACTAAAAGTTCAGTCGTTCATCAGTGGACCACTCCCAGCAAGAGGAACAAATAGATTTACACGGTTGCTTGGACTTAACACATGGCTGCAAAAAACCTGCAACTTAAAAGGACTAAATTTCATCGACAACTTCAATCTGTTCTGGAGTCAGAGACAACTGTTCACTCATGATGGCCTGCACCCAAACAAACTGGGCTCAAGAGTGCTAAAGGACAATATCTACTTCTGCCTCCATCATCCTTCAGCAGTGTGTGCAAATCCATTTAACCTGAATGGCACAAACACACCTGGACAGAGTACAACTGACCACAGGACTTCATTTCAGCACCTGAATGGACATGCGGTTGACACATCCCACAAGGTCAATGATAACACCACGCAGCCACAACAACCACTGCTCACGGACACAATCTTGACTGAGCCCTGCCCACAGAGCTCACCGAGAGACAGTGACGTATTAGAACTGCTCCAAGATTCAGCACCCAAGGACGACTTTCGGGAAAACAGCCAGGGAAGCCAGGACAACATATTACAGCCTCCGGTAACACCAGAGCAACAGCCCCTCTCACTGGACACGTTATCCCTCTCTCCAGCATCCCCTCTTCTGTGCTTCTCAGAGAAAATGGAGGAACTTGTGTATGCTGGAACCAAACTCTCCCACTCCTTTGCTGCGAGCCCCCAGATATCAACAAAAAAGCGTCAAGCCCCGAAACCACCAAAGCCTGTGGGCCCAGCTCGCCCTCCCCCTCCTCCTGCGAGAGCTCTTCGGCCCCTGCCACAACGCCAGCGCCCTCACCCTCCTTCAACTGTTCTAGGTGAATTAAAAACAACCGATAACAGCTCTCAGTGATGTGTGTCGGGTCCCCGCTATGATAACAGTGACTATCAAATGTTTACAGAACAAGCGGGAACCCAGTGTGCCTGCAGCTTTCTCTATTTCTGTTTTATTACGTTATAGAAAGCCTAAGGCCTTTTCAAACCGTTTGGCAAACCCATTTAATCTGCTACCTATTACACGTCAAAGTAAGATTACTGTAGAGACAGAAAGTAAGACTGTTAAGTTAGCACTTCTAAACATCCGCTCACTTAAAAATAAATCACTTCTAGTCAATGACTTAATAACCACAAACAACCTAGATTGTATGCTTCTAAATGAAACATGGCTTGAAGACAGCTGCAGTGCAACAATCCTGAATGAAACAGCCCCTCCTAACTTTACTTTTATGAGTGTCTGCAGAGCTGTTAGGAGAGGTGGAGGTGTAGCTGCTCTATTTAAAGATGTCTATCAATGCAAGCAAGTGTCATTAGGTGATTACCCAAGTATTCGAAAGACAAGTATTGTATTAAAAGGTGCTCCTCGCATTCTACTTATAGTTATCTACAGGCCTCCAAAATACTCTCCAGCCTTTTTGGAGGACTTTACAGAACTGTTATCAGCAATTTCCTCAGAGTTTGACTGTTTTGCTATTACTGGGGACTTTAACATCCACATAGAAAATGCAGAATCCAATATGGCAAAAGAAATCATAACTGTTTTGAATACTTTTGATCTGACTCAGCATATACATGGACCCACACACAATCGTGGACACACTCTAGATTTAATAATTAGTAAGGGTCTAAACATTTCATCCATTGTCATTAAGGATGTAGCGCTATCTGATCATTTCTGTATTTTCTTTGAAATATTGTTCTGTCCGACTGTTGAAGCTAGATCTGTCTCGGTCAAAAAGTGATGCTTAAATGAGAACACTAGTGCACTGTTTATGAAGGCTATATGTTTAACACCAAGCAAATCTGCAGACTCTGTTGATTTTCTCCTTGATTCTTTTAACTCAAAAGTACAGAATGTTATTGATAACATTGCTCCTGTGAAAGTCAGGAAAAAAAGCAGACAAAAAGCACCATGGAGAAACTCAACAGCAGTGCAAAATATGAAAAGACAATGCAGAAAAGCTGAGCGCATGTGGCAAAAGACAAAACTTGAAATCAATTATAACATCTATAAAGATATTCTTCATGCTTTCAATGTGGAATTAGGCAAAGCTAGACAGACCTTCTTCTCAAATATTATAAACAGAAACTTAAACAACACCCGCACTCTTTTTGCTACAGTAGAGAGACTAACAACCCCCCCCAAGTCAGATTCCCAGTGAAATGCTCTCAGACAGCAAATGCTGTGAGTTTGCTTCCTTCTTCTCTGAGAAAATTAATAATATCAGAAAGGCGATCAGCACATCCTTGAGCTGCACTGGGGTAAAACAGATCAGATCACAACCTCAGAAAGTAGCTATTATGTCTGATTTCGAAGCAATTGATGGTAAAATTTTGGAAGAAACAGTACAGCACCTTAAAACATCAACCTGCGCCCTTGACACACTTCCCACATCTTTTTTTCAAAAGAGTGTTAAACTGTTTAGAAGCAGATCTCCTAGAAGTGGTAAATGCCTCACTTCTCTCTGGGACTTTTCCAAAATCCCTGAAAACTGCAGTTGTTAAGCCCCTCCTGAAAAAGAGCAGTCTGGATAACACCGTATTGAGCAACTACAGGCCAATCTCAAATCTTCCTTTCATAGGCAAGATCATTGAAAAAGTTGTTTTCAATCAGCTGAACAAGTTCTTAAGCTTGAATGGATACTTTGATAACTTTCAATCTGGTTTCCGACCGCATCACAGCACAGAGACAGCACTCATAAAGATAATAAATGATATTCGCCTTAACACAGATACAGGGAAATTAACAGTGCTGGTTCTACTTGACCTCAGTGCTGCGTTTGACACTGTCGATCAGTGAACCAAATTGCATATCACAGCTATGCAGATGACACCCAGATTTACCTAGCCCTATCACCTAACGACTACAGCCCCATTGACTCCCTGTGCCAGTGCATTGATGAAATTAAAAATTGGATGTGTATAAACTTCCTTCAGTTAAACAAAGACAAAACTGAAGTCATTGCGTTTGGAAACAAAGATGAAGTTTTCAAAGTGAATATGTACCTTCACTCTAAGGGTCAAACAACTAAAAATCAAGTCAGGAATCTTGGTGTGATCTTGGAGTCAGACCTGAGTTTCAGTAGCCATGTAAAGACAATAACTGAATCAGCGTATTATCATCTCAAAAATATTGCAAGAATTAGATGCTTTGTCTCCAGTCAAGACTTAGAGAAACTTGTTCATGCTTTCATCACCAGCCGGGTGGATTATTGTAATGGGCTCCTCACTGGTCTTCCCAAAAAGACCATAAGACAGCTGCAGCTCGTACAGAACGCTGCTGCTAGGATTCTGAGCAGAACCCGAAAACATGAACACATCACACCAGTCCTCAGGTCCTTGCACTGGCTTCCAGTTGCATTTAGAATTGATTTTAAAGTACTGCTAATTGTTTATAAATCACTCAATGGCCTAGGACCTCAAAACATTGCAGATATGCTCATAGAATATAAACCTAACAGATCACTCAGATCATCAGGATCAAGTCATTTAGAAATACCCAGGGTTCACTCAAAGCAAGGAGAGTCTGCTTTTAGCTGTTATGCCAGCCACAGCTGGAACCAGCTTCCAGAAGAGATCAGGTGTGCTCCAACAGTAGCCACATTCAAATCCAGACTCAAAACACATCTTTTTATCTATGCATTTGCTGATTGAGCACTGTGCTATGTCCGAACTGTTTGCACTTTATTGTATACGTATTATCTTTTTATTCTTTTAATTCCTTTTCCTGTTTTTATTTCATTTTTAATGTATTTTATATCTTTTATGTATCATCTTGTTATTCTGACTTTTAATGCATTATTGCTGTCTGGTTGAAAGAGCTGGGAGAATTAGGAAGAAATTGATTAGGCCTGTTTCTTAACTGATCACTGGCTCGTCCAGGATATTCCCAAGAAACACGGGACTGGGGGACTGAGAGGTCATCCTTCATCACAGGTAAGTTGTTTTTTAATAATTTCCTGTGGTGGTAGGATTGATTGAACTCATCCCATGTTATCCTTGGATGCAGCTCTAAAGAGTTAGTCCAGGAAGATTTGTCTGGAAGGGTACTGTTTAAACGCACAGCTACCTGGCAAATATTTTGGTAATCCCTCCGGTGCGAGGAAGATCCGTGCAGATCCGCTCTGACGGATATCCGTTTAGATCCGCTCTGACGGAAAATAAAGTGTTGATGGGAATATTCCGGTTGATAAATTAATAAAACTGGCTGAATAATTATAATTAAAGAATTATAAAAACACCCCTTTGGTGTGGAGTAGTTTAGATCCAACTCTGATGGACGACAACAACAACAACAACAAACTCCCTGAGACTTCCTAGCTCTTCCATCCAGATAGCAAAATTCTCTGTTTTTACTGTTATTTCTATTCCTTATGTTCTATTTTTATTATTCTTTTTTATATAAAGCACTTTGAATTACCATTGTGTATGAAATGTGCTATACAAATAAAATTGCCTTGCCTTGCCTAGACAGACGTAGGTACAGAGTGCATAGACTCATTGACAGGAACAGACTCATAGATTCGAACAGACTCGGGAACAGATCTGCAAACTAGGACTGGCTCAGGAACAGACTTAAGAACATGCAGCAGTCTTGTTCAAAGCCATTTCAAATGTTGACCAAACGCACCATTGCGCCACTGCCATCATTGAAAGCACAGATGAAGGCCAAATGTACTCATGAACCAGAGAAATGTCAGCAGAAATATTAGATCAGGTATGGGCAACTGGCAGCCCACGGGCCGCATAGGGCCCGTAATGTCTTTATATATGGCCTGCTGAGAATTTGAAAAGCATGTAATGTAAATATTGCATTCAGATTATAATGTTAATACTAAATCAATCCAGGAGAGGTCGCCATTTCCAGCCGATCCCCGTATCAATAACAGCGTAGGATGTGCACGTCATATAATTAGAATATCAAAAAGTTGATTTCACTAATTCCATTCAAAAAGTGAAACTTGTATATTATATTCATTCATTACGCACAGACTGATACATTTCAAATGTTTATTTCTATTAATTTTGACGATTATAACTGACAACTAATGAAAATTCCAAATTCAGTATCTCAGAAAATTAGATTACTTAAGACCAATACAAAGAAAGGATTTTTAGAAATCTTGGCCAACTGAAAAGTATGAACATGAAAAGGATGAGCTTGTACAGCACTCAATACTTAGTCGGGGCTCCTTTTGCCTGAATTACTGCAGCAATGCGGCGTGGCATGGAGTCGATCAGTCCGTGGCACTGCTCAGGTGTTATGAGAGCCCAGGTTGCTCTGATAGTGGCCTTCAGCTCTTCTGCATTGTTGGGTCTGGCATATCGCATCTTCCTCTTCACAATACCCCATAGATTTTCTATGGGGTTAAGGTCAAGCGAGTTTGCTGGCCAATTAAGAACAGGGATACCATGGTCCTTAAACCAGGTACTGGTAGCTTTGGCACTGTGTGCAGGTGCCAAGTCCTGTTGGAAAATGAAATCTGCATCTCCATAAAGTTGGTGAGCATCAGGATGCATGAAGTGCTCTAAAACTTCCTGGTATATGGCTGTGTTGACCTTGGACCTCAGAAAACACAGTGGACCAACACCAGCAGCCCAAACCATCACTGACTGTAGAAACTTTACACTGGACCTCAAGCAACGTGGATTGTGTGCCTCTCCTCGCTTCCTCCAGACTCTGGGACCCTGATTTCCAAAGGAAATGCAAAATTTACTTTCATCAGAGAACATAACTTTGGACCACTCAGCAGCATTCCAGTCCTTTTTGTCTTTAGCCCAGGCGAGACGCTTCTGACACATCTTTTCTACCACATCTTTTCCTTCCCTTCGCCTCTCTATTAATGTGCTTGGACACAGAGGTCTGTGAACAGCCAGCCAGTCATTTTGCAATGACCTTTTGTGTCATGCCCTCCTTGTGCAAGGCGTCAATGGTCGTCTTTTGGACAACTGTCAAGTCAGCAGTCTTCCCCATGATTGTGTAGCCTACAGAACTAGACTGAGAGACCATTTAAAGGCCTTTGCATGTGTTTTGAGTTAACTAGCTGATTAGAGTGTGGCACCAGGTGTCTTCAATATTGAACCTTTGCACAATATTCTAGTTTTCTGAGATACTGAATTTGGGATTTTCCATAGTTGTCAGTTATAATCGTCAAAATTAAAATAAATAAAACATTTGAAGTATATAAGTTTGTGTATAATGAATGAATATAATATACAAGTTTCACTTTTTGAATGGAATTAGTGAAATAAATAAATTTTTTGATGATATTCTAATTATATGACCAGCACCTGTATGTTGGCTATGGAAACGAAATCTGTAATGAAAGATTTTATTGTAAATTGCCATTACACCACTGCTCACAAAAACTGCTTTACACCATCGGGCCAAACGGAATGGTAAGGAACGGTTCCAGTTGTATTTCCACTTGAACCTGGTATGGTACGGCACTGCACAAGAATGAGTTCATCACAGGTGCCTTTCCATGGCAACTATAGCAACCATAGAATGGGTGATGCACTGGCCATGTGCTTTGTGACACGGATGCTAGATCTGTGGCTTATGCAGATTTTTTCCCCCCAGGATATTGACTTTCCCCCAGAAAAACATCCCCCTTTTTTTTAAGTGGAAAATAGGAAAAACTCCCTTCAAAACTTCTCACCAAGTTCTGCCAACAATCCTCACAACTGATCCCACCCTGCCACCTCGGCAGCTTCGGGACCCAAACCACGAGATACAAATAGTTGACCAACATCTCTCAAGAGCAAGTAACACATTCAGCTCCCTCAAGAGCATGCAATCTATGCAAATGCTTTACTCTCATCACTCAGAAAATCAAGCAATAAGAGCTTCCTACTTCACTATGGGTGCATCAAACTCCCTTAGAGAGGCGAATGCACTCCGTGCAAATGCTAGATTCTATCCCTCGAGCTTGAATCAAGCAAAAACAAAAGCTCTTTCCACGAATACATCTCAATAGGCTGCGTCTGTAACAAGTCCACTATAGGCAAGTTAGAAAGAACCCAAGTGCAGTTTATTTCTAACAAACATAAACAAAATACAAAACAAAGTCTTGGCTTGAAACATGAACTTAACCAAGACACTCACCAATAGTGGTACGTGGACAATGTATGAACAAGACACATGGCATACATGAGGGCTTAAATGCACAGAGACTAATGACTAACAAGGGACACCTGTGAACAATCAACCAAAAAACCAATGACAACATAGGACACATGACAAAGGAGCACATGGCAGGATCACATTACACAAACAAGGGAAACACATGGCAAAAGGGAGCACATGGCAAAACATAAATATAGCAAAGAGATATGAACATGAAACTACAAAATAAGACATGAAAGTTGAACAAAACCAGTATTGTCTATGTTTACGTGTGTTTGCTATCACCTGCCTGCCTGTCTTGGATTTATATTAAACTTCGTTGTATTGAACTCGAAATTTCTGCCTTCGTCTGAATCCCTGCAAGTGTGTGACAGAATACTGGACCAAAAAGATAATGGAATACGCAAAGAAGTTTGTGGCCATGATTTTTTTTAATTTGCCACAGAGTTTTTCCACCTCGCCGTCTCTTTCCCCTATGACGACGAGACCCTAAAGTCACTGTTCTGGTTCGGGGTGAACTACCATCACCCTGGGGACCTCCTAGACATCTCTGGACTGAAGTGGAGAGAGGCTATTATCCGGTGTCTGTAGAGCGTCGCGTCCTGGTCACGAACACAGCCAGACCCAGAGCCTGAATCACCTCCATCGACCGTGGTGTACTCGTGCGAGCGAGTGAACGGATTGACTTCCCGCTTCTATGATACCACTCCCTCTGAAATAAGCAATGTGCTCAGATTGGTTAGCTGGCCCAGTGTATTGTGTTTCGCTGAAGCTTCCGGAAACGCCACACCCCTTACTATTTGTTGATACAAGTGCTTCAGTGGAAATGTAAATAATGGTGTTCATATTATCAAATTGAGCCTGAATCAGACCCAGATAGCAGTAATGATGAAAAGGGTCAAGCAGAACCTCTGCAAGCATAGTTTATTTCTGTTTGTATTTGTGTCAAAGTGTTTAGATGCTGTCACTTGTAAATTATACTGCTGTTTGTTAGCTTTTAATATATGGTTTTATCCTGATTAAAGCCTTACTGTAGCCAAATACATGACTAGCATATGTGACTAGCATTTTTGTAATGGTAGCGTTTAATTTATAACATGAACAACTGTTTGTCTATGAACATATAAGTTTATTGGTTGACGTTCGAACTGGCTAGTGAAGCAAAAATGCATTGGTCTTTGTTTACATTTAAAAAACATGTAAAACAAAAAAACATATTTACAGTTAAGGGCCCATAAACAGCAGTTTCTGCTTTTAAAGTGGGAACTGCTTCATCTTTCAGTAATAGCCTTGGTGGAAATAGAGCACTGAACTGGTGTAGATTCTGGAAGCTGTCTTTCATGCCACATCCAGTGTAGACAGTGTTTTTTACAATCTATGGTGTAGACAATATCACTGATTATTATAATGTGTTCTATTATCTTTTGACGTGTTGTACCGTGCCGCTTGTGTCCAGTGTAGACAATCTTCCGCTTCCATATGCCACGCAACATTCCAATCAGCAACATTACACACTAACTAAAGTTAAAAAAGTGAAATCGCCATCAACCAGCCCTTTAACAGGTTTTTACCATAGCATTTTTACAGTGTTTTACCATTAAAATTATAAACATTGTTGTAATTCTATTGCTGTACATACAGCATTTTGTCTACCAATGTCTATATTATATAAAGAAATATTGCATTCTTGCATTTTGTGGGAAATTGAAATTCAATTGCCTTCTCATGTCATAAAGCAAGCAATCTTTCATCAGAAGGTTAAAACTGTTTTTTTATTTTTTTTATTCTTGGAACGCCTCCTAACTCAGGTTTGATGTGAAAAGCAGATACACAGTAATGAGACAAATGTGAAGGACTCAATTACGCGCATACCACTTCCATCCATTGTCTTGACATTTTCTGGAAGTCTAAAAGGGTCGAAGACTTTGCGTAAAAATCCTGGGCTGGGTATGCAAGACAAGCTTTTAGGAATTATACGCCCATTAGCAACATCTGCTGTGTTACCCTATGGTGTTATAACGGTATACAGTTGGGGAGGCACTGTTATTTGTATTTGTTGGCTCCCAAATTACACATCCTCTTTGGCAAGGTGTCAGAAAGTGTGGTCCATAAGAGGCCACACTAACGCAGTTGTATTAAGTGGCTCAAAGCTTCATTTTTATGCTTCAGTAGTATTACAAATTTCTGAGATCATCACGACTGAGGGTCACTTCTACAATTTGTACAATTTTAGACTAAGCTATTTTTTTAGTCTTATCAGAGGGATTTTCCACATATTTGCTGAGATCATTTTTATGTTGAAGTTTCATAACATTCACTGTGATGATATCTTGCAAATTAAACATTTCAAAATAGAAAAGACCCTTGTGGCAATTATTAATAATTAATATATTTTACTATGGTCCTTATTTACTATACCTGATGTCCCACTTTTGCCACCCTTTTGTGATGATGTCTTTTGAAATCTTATCACATCTCAAAAATCTTATTAAAGTGTTGATTCTTTGATTTACAGTGAAAGTAAAGCTCATTTTTCAGAGGAAGCTATTTTGAGAGAATTTTTCAGAATTGTCTCCAGATCACAATGTTGGCATACAGTGAATGTGATGACCTCGCCTTGGTGGTTCCACTATTGTGTTTGTTGTTGCATTTGTTTATAAACATTCATTGTGAAACCAAATAAAATGATCCAGCTGTCAGATTATTTGGCAACACCTTTTCCTGAGTGAATCAAAATGCTTGGCATATCTAAACTGCAACAGACCTCTGTTTTCTTTTGAAAATATAATTCCCAGAGATCTCCTTGATTACAACCGTTTCAGGAACATAGTCTTGTATTGTTGTTAAATAATATGTAAAACATTTTCTAATTGAGAAAATGTAAATGAAAGGTCACAGTCTGAAATTCCAAGCAGGGGAGGAGCTAGGGTGTGACTATTGACCAAAGTTTGGCTACCCCTTTGGCCACCCCACTTCTTTTATTTTTTTTTTCGCAAGAATTGTGTTTATTTACACGTAAAACCAATTTCTTTATTACAATTTAGGCGTACACTCCAGTTGCGCCTTAGTGCCATGCGCAAGTCGAACAAAAGTACAGGTATGTCGAGGGAGCTTCAGTACATCAACAGTGAACAGTATACAAGATTGTGAAAGAGTTATTACAACATGATTAAATATGGAGGCTATTAAAGCAGCGTCTAAACTGTGCATTCATGTATTTATATGCGTCACATTTAACAACATGCCTCTGTGCTATGTGATATCACAATTTAATGCACAAATTGATAGGCTACGTATTTTTTTTTGCCTGTAATTTAATGCACAATAAATGTGAGCACTGTGCATTTGTGCTAGCAAATAAACACCAATTTTGTGCAATTTTTGGTAAAGTACAATATAATTTTAGTTTTACATTCTGGCATTTATGTGCTTCTGGCTTCTGCCCTTGTCATATTCACATTTTTACACATTGGGATTCAAAAGAGAACACATTCATTTAAGTGAAGTTCACAACGTAATTTCGGGAGGAGTGAACCCATCTAATCTTTCAATTAGTGAAACTCAAACATAATCTCAAGAGGAGGGAACCCTAATCTTTCAATTACATCCAGAGCATATAAGCAGCTACTCACCCTGCTCTGGCATCAGTTGTTTTGATACCCCTCCACCTCCCCAACTCCACCACATAAATTAGGCATTTCATCTATCATACTCCTCTTCCAGGCACCTATAGTCCCTGGGGGGTATATCCAAGCTCGAGTTGAAGCTGCTTCCTCGAGCCCCTCCACAGCGGACAGCAAACCAAATACGTTTAAAAGGATAGTTCACCCAAAAATGAAAATTTGATGTTTATCTTCTTACCCCCAGGGCATCCAAGATGTAGGTGACTTTGTTTCTTCAGTAGAACACAAATGATGATTTTTAACTCCAACCGCTGCCGTCTGTCAGTCAAATAATAAGAGTGAATGGTCACACAATCTATAAGAGTCAATAAACATGCACAGACGAATCCAAATTAAACCCTGCAGCTCGTGACGGCACATTGATGTCCTAAGACACGAAACGATCGGTTTGTGTGAGAAAACGAACAATATTTATATATTTTTTTACCTCTAATACACCACTATGTCCAACTGCGTTCAGCATTCGCTTGGTGATGTCTGATCGCGCTCTGACAATGTTTGAACTATCCCTATCTTTGCGAGAAAACGCAAAAGTTTTGTGAAGGAACGCAAAGGTCCTCGGGGGAACGCAAAAGTTTTTTTTTTTTTTTTTTTTTTTTTACTCCCATCCCAAATTTTCTCCACCACCACATCCCTTTAGAGCAGGGGTGTCCAACCCTGCTCCTGGAGAGCTACTGTCCTGCAAATTTCAGCTCCAACCCCAAAAAAACACACCTGAACCAGCTAATCAAGGTGTTCAGGGTTGCTTGATAATTACAGACAGTTGTGTTGGAGCAGGATTGGAACTGAAGCAGGGTTGGACACCCCTGCTTTAGGGAATCTGTATTTTTACTTTTATAATTATGTTTGTCTGTGCAAATGTTTGCTATGCAACTGCTATGGGTGTTTGTTTGTTACTTGGTGATTGTTTGCTGGCCCAAGTCATAAGAGCCACAAGTCAAGTTTTTGTCTGGCAGTGAAAATCTTAAAGGAGTCTTACATTTTCTTGTCTGAGTGGACAACTTTTTTGTATTTGAAATAAGTATTATACGTGGAACTTTTTTAAAAAAAAGTTTGCTACATGTTTTTCAGCTGAAGAGTTTCATCAACAGACAGCAGGACAGTCTCTGTTTAGTGTCCACTTTTAAAGGCAGACTGGTTGTTGTTAAGTATGTTGTTCTGTAAGAGACAGGCAAAGAACTGATTGAACAACTATTTCAAGAGTTTTTTGAGGGGAGAGGAAAAAGGAGAGGAGTAGAATATGTGTGGGTGGAGGCTGATTCTGGATAAGTGGTGTAGGGAATGGATTGTTGATGATTGCCACCTGTCATCAGCAGAGGTGGGAGAAGGTGGAGGGAGATAGAGTAGAGAAGAGAATTACTTGCTTGCTTAGGTCAGCTGGGTCTTTTGCATTACAGGCTCATTGGAAAAATTCGCCTCTACCTACATTCTTGCAGTCCCTGTGAAACTCAAGTTACGATAAAAGAGCTCAAAAAGTAGATAAAATGCCATGGTTGCATCAGTAAATATATAGTCTTTATCTCACGTTTGGTTTTGTTAACACCATCACATATGTTTATAATTTTGTGTAGGTGGTATGTTATTTTTCAAAGCAAGGGAGCATTTGATGGCTTCCTTGATGACATATTTACTCTGAATGAATAATAAAAGTAAATGGATATACTGTAACTTGGGAGGAAAGCCTTAAAGGATGTGGAGAGCCTGGTGAAACTGTGACATACACACATTCAACTGTTAGCTTTTGTTTATTTATTAATTTTTAATTTTTTTTAATTTATGCATTCATAGACCTTAAGTAAGCATCTGTGTTTAATAGCATTCTGCATTTTCAGGAAAGCAGATTAATAAATATTTCTATGCTGGTGTCACCATTACCCTGTGCATGAGAAACATTGACTACAAAACCTGATGCAACTGACTTTGCTGTAAAAGTAACAGACTCTGGCTCTAAAATAAAAGAATAACTGTACTCTTTAGAAGGTGCATGCAGAACTATAGAAATATGTTATTCATAATAAACAGTTTTTCATTGTGTATGATGCTGATATGTCTTGCAATTGACTAATAAGCATGCTTACACTAGATTTTTCATACTTTGTCCGTTGTTTGTAATTACAGTCTATATTTACTGTCCTTGTGTATATCTATTGTCTAATATCTTGTGCATTTCTAAGTAATGATTGTGAAATGTTGATTGTTGCAATGCTAAAACTCAAAGAAAACGAGATGATCTGATTTTTAAAAAAATAACTTGAGCATTTGCCAGGAATGTTCCTCCTGCAGAGATAAACACTGTTTTGAGAACCAGGGAAAACTAATGATCAAGAGTAAAATCCTTCTGATTATTTCAACAGTTTATTTCTTCACACACTGTCATGCCCTAAGGAGATGATGCAACACAAGTTGACCTAGGTCATGAACATGAGTGTTGAGGTTTGAGAGCTCTCTGTCCAGTGGAGATTATGTAAAACTCGCAGCTTAACAGCTATAATTTTGATGTACAAGTGCATTAACTTCTTGAGAGAGTTACTTTTTTTTTTTTGCGAGCTGTGTTTTACCAAATATTTTCTCTTAAAAAAGAATGTTATCATTTGTCCCTATATTATTAAAGAAAATATTAGAAAAAATATACTGACACAAATGGGTATAAAAATAGCTTTGACAGTGATTCAACTTCTTTATCAATATTGAATCATGCATTATAAAACCTGAGATTTTATTTGATTTTTATTTATTTAGGTACCATTCATAATAATTTTCAAATTAAAATATTTATTTAAAAACATTTTAAAAAACAAACAAACAAAAAAATCAATAAGTTTCACTTCCAAAATCTATATCTGGTACCGCATATATATATATTCGCTAATTCTCCAGACATCACAGCTACCAGGGTCACTGAAACACTCAATCACCTTCATTACAATATGATGGTGATCCATGGAGGGGAAAAAAAAGCAAGTTATAATTGACATCTGTAACTGACAGTCTTTTGTCATGTTCATGAGAAATCACAAGAGATTTGAAGATTTTCTCATCAGTTTTACCAATATTTTGGTAACTTTATGCTTTGCTTTTTGTAGATTTGCATTCTTTTGATATTTGAGAGCACTAGTTCCCCTTAATTGTAACTGTATGTAAAGATTGACCAGTACATTATTTTCATTTTGGGTGAACCTTTTAAATACATTTTACTTAAAGGGTTAGTTCACCCAAAAATGAAAATACTGTCATTAATTACTCACCCTTATTTCACGAGTTCACATATACATATGATTAGATAGAGATAGTAATGCGTATTTGGCGTGCTGTCCAGGGGGAGGGCTCCGAGCTCGGAATTTTGGCCCGAACCCAGAGTACTCCCCCCGGATGTGGTTATGAGAGATGGAATTTAGAAGTGAGGAGATGGGGTGGTGGAGGGATGCTGATAAACTGTCAAACGAATGGAGGTAAGTGTGCCGTATATATACCTCCATTGGTTGATTAGCTGAATGCTTTCCACCTGTGATAATTAGTCTAATAATCTGCACCTGCTCCTCCCGAATTTTGTTAATAAAACATCATGTCGTTCTACACCCGTAAGACCTTTGTTCATCTTCGGAACACAAATTAAGATATTTTTGATGAAATCCGATGGCTCAAAGAGGCCTCTATTGCCAGCAATGTCACCAAACCTCTCAAGATCCAGAAAGGTTCTCAAAACATATTTAAAACAGTTCATGTGACTGCAGTGGTTCTACCTTAATATTCTAAAGCGATGAGAATACTTTTTGTGCACCAAAAAAAACCCTAAATAACGACTTTTAAACAATATCTAGTGATGGCTGATTTCAAAACACTGCTTCGAAGCTTTACAAATCTTTTGTTTTGAATCAGTGATTTGGATCGTGTATCAAACTGCCAAACTGCTGAAATCACATGACTTTGGCGCTCCGAACAACTGATTCGAAACAAAAGATTTGTAAAGTTTCAAAGCAGTGTTTTAAAAATTGGCCATCACTAGATATTGTTGAAAAGTCGTTATTTTTTTTTTTTTTATAATTTTTTGGCGCACAAAAAGTATTCTTGTCACTTTATAATATTAAAGTAGAACCACTGTACTCACATTAACTGTTTTAAATATGTTTTGAGAACCTGTCTGGATCTTGAGAAGTTCGGTGACACTGCTGGCAATAGAGGCCTCATTGAGCCATCGGATTTCATCAAAAACATCTTAATTTGTGTTCCAAATATGAACGCAGGTCTTACAGGTGTAGAATGACATGAGGGTGAGTAATAAATAACATAATTTTCATTTTTGGGTGAACTAACCCTTTAACATTTTCTCTTTGTTTTTCGACAGAATAAAATGGTCAGACAGGTTTGAAACATTGGTGATAGACAGTAAATAAGAGAATTTGGTAACACTTTAGAATAATGGTCCGTCATTAATAAGTAACTATGCAGGAAGTAATGCAGGACTAATGAGTAGTACTACATTAACACTTCAGCTACTACTATTAACTAATATAGAAACAAGCTTAACTAATCAGTAAGTAATATCGAATTTGGGACTAAGATCCTTATTAGCTAATCAATAATTAGAGAATGAGATTGGCATCATTAAGAACTAATAGGTATCTATGACAAATTATAAAAAATTACTATTTAATTACTAATCACAACATTAAAGTGTCTGAGATGTGAGCAGTTGTCTTTTTTTACTCTCAACGTGGTCATAAAATGCATCATTAATTGCTCAAGTGTTATAAAGTAACTATGCAGGAACTACTAGTGATCAGGAAAATTATTTTAAAGTGAAAAACGTCTTGGGTTACAGATGTAACCCTGGTTCCCTGAGTAGGGAACGAGACGCTGCATGACAACGCATTGGGAACCTTCTGCGTGACGTCGTCACTGAAGCACTCATGTATCTAACCAATCGCGTAGCGAAACATCAGAGACGGGTGACGTCACGGACCAGGAAACTATAAAGCACACCCGGATGCAGAGCACGCTAGCTTCTGAATAAGTCTGAAGCAAGCACTCGCAAGTGTGCAGGGGTACGGCAAGAGACGCAGCGTCTCGTTCCCTACTCAGGGAACCAGGGTTACATCTGTAACCCGAGACGTTCCCTTTCGTGGGAAGTATCGATGCTGCGTGACAACGCATTGGGAACGCAATCCCAACTGAGCCGTAGCTCAAACACTTGTCAAAGTTATCTTGACAAAACGGAGGACCCCAGAGTGGAGCCGATATCAAAGTTATAATACTTAAATGTGTGCTGGTATGACCATCCAGCTGCATCACATATATCACCCATGGAAACTCCTGACATCAAAGCTTTTGATGCCGCCATACCCCTAGTTGAATGGGCGCGAACATTCAAAGGAGAAGGCTGTCCGGCCGCTTCATAGGCATGTAAGATGGCCTTGACCACCCACTTGCTCATTCTCTGCTTCGATGCTGGGCCGCCTTTTTTAGGGGACCCATAACAGACAAACAATTGATCTGACTTACGCCACAGGGCATCTCTGTGGACATAAGCATCCAAAGCCCTTACTGGGCACAGCAGATTAAATTTTTCCTGATCCGCAGATTCAAATGGAGGAGGATAGAAGGCCTGAAGCACAATAGGGCCTGGGACATTGGTAGGGACCTTTGGGACATAACCCGGTCTAGGATACAGGAATGCTTTCACCATTCCTGGAGCAAATTCAAGAAAAGAAGGAGCAACAGAAAGTGCTTGTATGTCTCCTATCCGCTTCAGAGAAGTGATAGCCAATAAAAGAATCGTTTTAAGAGTGAGGAACCTCTCAGGAACCTCCTCTAAAGGGAGCCTCAGCTAAACCCTGTAAGACCACGGCCAAGTCCCAGGCCGGAACCCTTGTGCGCACTGGAGGCCTCAACCTCAGTGTGCCACGGAGGAAGCATGTGACGAGGGGGGTCTCGACCTACCGAGATATTCCCCTCAAGAGGAGCATGTTATGCTGAAATTGCTGCAATGTAAACCTTCAAGGTTGAGTGAGATAGGCCCTCCGAGAATTTTTCCTGGAGGAATTTTAGCACACAGCTAATAGAAGAAAGGACAGGGTCCGTATTATTGTTTCTACACCAGGTAGAAAACAAATTCCATTTGTAGGCATACAACTTCCTCGTGGCGGCAGCATGGGTCCCTGGGACAGGAATCAAGGCTTTTTCCACATGACCCGAGCACGAAGGCATCGCTGCATGACTTTGATCATGCGAAAAGGGTTTCCCCTCAGGGAAAACCCCTTGGTCCTGTGCCACCACTGTAAGGGTCTGATGTGCAGAAGGCCAATAGTAATCACATTGGACGCAGCTGCCATCAGACCCAACAGTCTCTGAAACTGTTTTACAGTGAGAGTGGTTCGAAGGGAGCCTCAGCTAACCCTTGTAATACCACAGCCAGGTCCCAGGCTGGCCTCAACCTCAGTGTGCCACAGAGGAAGCGAGTAACGAGGGGGTCTCGACCCACCGAGAAGCCACCCTCAAGAGAAGCATGAAAGGCTGAGATAGCCGCAACATAAACCTTCAAGGTTGAAGGCGATAGGCACTCCGATAATTTTTCTTGGAGAAATCTTAGCACAAAGCTGATAGGAGGGTGGACAGAGTCCATATTATTCTGTCTGCACCAAGCAGAAAATAAATTCCGTTTATAGGAATAAAGCTTCCTCGTGGCGGGAGCTCTGGAGTTAAGGATGGTCTCCACAACCTCAGTTGGAAGACCAGCATCTATGAGCCTGGCCCCCTCAGAGGCTAGGCCCATAGCTTCCACAGTTCACAGGATGTATTATCGAGCTGCCCGCTTGCGACAGGAGGTCCTGTCTAAGGGGAAGCTCCATTGGGGAGCCGTCTAGTAAGGACACTAGGTCCGAGAACCATATTCTGGTTGGCCAGAAGGGGGCTACCAGTATTAGGCTGACCCCTTCCCGGCGTACTTTCTCCAGAACTCCCGGGAGCAAGGTGATCGGGGGAAATGCATACGTAGCCTTGGCCACGTCTGTACCATGGTATCCAGACCCAGAGGTGCTGGATGTGTTCGGGAGTACCAGAGTGGTCACTGGGTTGACTCTCCCAAAGCAAATAGGTCGACTTCCGCTCGACCGAAATTTTTCCATAGGAGATCCACCACTTCTGGGTGGAGTCTCCACTCCCCGGGCCTCGGCCCCTGCCTCGACAGGGCGTCTGCTCCCTTTATACCCCAGGATGAAAGCTGGCTTCAGAGAGAGCAGCTTCCCTAGGGACCATAGGAGGATCCGACGGGCCAAGTAGTAAAGTTGGCGAGACCGCAGACCCCCCTGATGGTTTATATATAAGACCACTGCCGTGTTGTCCGTGCGGACCAACACGTGATGGCCTCTCAGGTCTGGGAGAAAGTGTTTTAATGCTAGAAACACCACCATCATCTCCAACCAATTTATGTGCCGGCCTGGTATGCAAAAAGGCTTTCACCATACCAGGTGCAAACTCAAGACAAGATGGAGCGACTGACAGCGCTTGTAAATCACCAATTCTCTTCAAAGAAGAGACGGCCAAGAGAAAGATAGTTTTAAGTGTCAAGAACTTGTCTGACACCTCCCAGGACCTCCCATAGACCCTGAGCTGAGCGACCACTCATGATCGCCCCCCAGCCCATGAGGGAGGCATCTGTCGTAAGCATTACACGACGACCAGAAGTCCCCAGCACGGGTCCCTGGGACAGGAACCAGGGATCTTTCCACATGGCCAGAGCACGAAGGCATTGCCGCGCGACTTTGATCATGCGAAAAGGATTTCCCCTTGGAGAAAATCCCCTGGTCCTGAGCCACCACTGTAAGAGTCACATGTGCAGAAGGCCAAAAGGTATGACGTTGGAAGCAGCTGCCATAAGACCCAACAGTTTTTGGAACTGTTTTACAGTGAGTGACTGGCCTAACTTCACCCCTTTCACGGCTGCGAGAATGGAACTCACACGAGCAGGAAACAAATGTGCCTGCATCATGGTGGAGTCCCAAACTACACCTAGATAAGTGGTAGTCTGAGCCGGAACTAGCACACTCTTTTTTGGCATTGAGCCTCAGCCCAAGCCTTTTCATGTGGTACAGAACAGCATCTCGATGCTGAACTGCTAGTTGCTCTGATTGAGCTAGAATCACTTTCTATGTAATTCAGTACGCGGATGCCCTGGAGTCTCAGTGGAGCCAGCACTGCATCCACGCACTTCGTGAATGTGCGGGGTGATAATAACAGGCCGAAAGGAAGAACCCTGTATTGGTAAGCTTTGCCCCCGAAAGCAAACCTGAGGAACTTCCTATGGGAAGGATGGATGGACACCTGAAAGTATGCCTCTCTCAGGTCTATCGCCACAAACCAGTCCTTGGACCTGATCTGTGGGATAATCTGTTTAAGTGTAAGCATCTTGAATTTGAGCTTTCGTATTGAGTGATTTAACACATGTAAATCTATGATAGGACACATCCTTCTTTGGAACAATGAAGTAGCGGCTGTAGAAGCCTGACAGCTTGCTGGGAGGAGGAACCCTTTCTATAGCTCCTTTTCGCAAGAGTGTCATAACCTCTTGTTCCATAACCAGAGACTGCTCGGGGGTCACCACTATGGGAAAGACCCCATTGAATCTGGGCGGGCGAGACCCTGTAACCCTCTGATGAGCAGCATCCATTTTGATATATTCAGTAGAAGTTTCCATTCTACCATAAAATCTACTAAGGGAACCAGTCTCTCTAGACTGACCTCTGGTGTTTTTGAGCACTCGATTCAACGTTCTGGAGCAGCGCACCGGCAGAAAACAGACGAATCAAGTCATGACCGGCTCTCCTCGGAGGGTCGGTGGAGACCCTTGTGCCCTGACTCACACTGGGTGGCAGGGTTAGCATAACGGCCCCCTGAGGGCGCCAAAGGGGGACGGGTGTCAGATATTCTAACACAGGACCCATTCCGGAGGGGGCTGCCCTCATGGATCCTGGCCCACAGATGTCAGGACCTCTTTGAAGCCATTTTGGTGATAATAACAGTCCGCAGATCTGTCCTACTTCACAAAGACTTCAGCTGTGTCACCTGTCCCGGTCCCCAAGCTTTCTGCGGGGGAGCAAGGGTGGTGACACCCTTTTCCTTTAAATTCCTCAGAATTTAATGTATTCAATATTTAATTTAATCCTTAAATTAAATGCAGCCCAAAACAGTCAAAAATGACAGGCTGAATATATTAGAATACAAAGAGAATTATAGCTCGTAATAGTTTGCAAGGTATTATAGGGAAAGAGAGAAAGGGAAACTCCCGTCTACTCAGTTCCCTCCAGATATATATATATATATATATATATATATATATATATATATATATATATATATATATATATATATATATATATATATATATATATATATATATAATGTATAAACATTATATACAACATATACTACGTGCACGCAATCTATGCGCAGCCTTGGCAAACGCAAGATCCGAGCGAGCCGTATATTTTTTGTTGCACACTTAATCTACGCGCTGCCTCGGCAAATGCGAGATTCGAGCTATATATTCCTTATTGCAGGCTTAATCCATGCGCTGCCTCGTCAAACGCGAGATCTAAGCCTCGTGTTAGACTTTTATTCCCTCGAGAATAAAGCCAACAGGAGTGGAGATAAAAACTCCCTCTAGTTCATTTCTTTTACACTCCGGGACATTTTTATGAATGAACCGTCAGCTGCTTTGTTTTTGAACTGACGTGCATGCTCCACTCCCTAACACGTTGTGTGTGAGGTGGCGAGTCCTCAGATCGATATCACAATATCCACCTCCTCAGAGCTGGCATGTGAAATACCGGTGCCTCAACCCGGGGAAGAAACCGCAGAGCGTGCTTCCACCTGGGAGACGGCACTGAACCTGGCAGGTAAGGGCAGAGAAAAGGCAGCGCCCGTCTCTAACCGCTCTGTCAGATCCATTTGTGAACCCCACGAATGACTTCTTTTTCGCGATCCGCGGGGAACACTGGAACACAGTATTCTGAGAGCGAGTTTCTGTTTTTTTGGTTTTTTTTACAGTGCACACAGACGGCTCCCTCGAGAGCTGCCCAGGCTTACTCAACTCCCATTCAACTGCTGTTTCTTGCCATAATACGTGTCTTATATATATATATATATATATATATATATATATATATATATATATATATATATATATATATATATGGATTGGTGTGAGATATTCTTGTCCTCAGACAAAGATATCGTGACTTGTTTATATGAAATAAGACAAACAACACCAAATAAGACACACGATAACATAGAGTGCTTGCTGAAGACACAGAAGCTAGCGTGCTCTGCATTCGGGTGTGCTTTATAGTTTCCTGGTCCGTGACGTCACCCGTCTCTGACGTCTCGCTACGCGATTGGTTAGATACATGAGTGCTTCAGTGACGACATCACGCAGAAGGTTCCCAATGCGTTGTCACGCAGCGTCGATAGTTCCCACGAAAGGGAACATCTTTTTCACTTTAAAATAATGGTCCAGATCACTAGTAGTTCTCGAAGATTGTTGTTTTTTACTCTCAACATGGTCATAAAATGCATCACTAATTACTCAAGTACCTAGTCATTCTTTAAGAACTACTAGTGATCTGGACCATTATTTTAAAGTGAAAAAATATATTTGTTGGTAACACTTGAGTGATTAATGATGCAACTATATTCAGAGTAAAAATTATGACTGATTACGTCTCAGACACGATAATGTTCTTTACAATTTGTTCGTTAGTTAATAGTTATTAATGATGGTAATCTCATTAGGTAATTATTGATTAGCTAATAAGGCACTATCTTCTAAATTTGATATTACTTACTGATTAGTTAAGCTTGTTTCTATATTATTTAATAGTAGTAGCCTAAGTGTTAATGTAGAACTACTCATTAGTCCTACATTACTTCCTTGCATAGTGACTTATTAATGACGGACCATATTCTAAAGTGTTACCGAGAATTGTCATTTTTGGGTGAACTAATGTTTAGTGCAGTTCACAGCTGCTGCAAGAAAGCACACACACACACACACACACACACACACACACACACACACACACACACACACACACACACACACACAGTCATTTGCTTTTGTATTCCATGTCAAAAGTATATGTGTTTAATAACTTTTGAGACTTTAATTCTGCAATGTTGATTCACAAATTTTTGATTCATATTTGATTAAATTTGTGAATAAGTTTTGATCACTTAGCACACTTACAGGAGAAGGGATGTATGTGGTTTGTTTCAGAGACTAACAGTTAAATGAGCATACTTCTACTCCTTAAAAAAAAATAAGTGGCAATCACCCTAAAAGTATCTCCACTTTGTTAGCTTTGTGGAGATAGTAGCCATGGCAACAAAATTAGCACACAAAACACACAGTAAAGTAATGATGCTGTTGAGTGACAAGAATGCTAAAATTATGTTCAATTAATCTTTTTGATAAACAGACATGTTATTTAGACATGTTAGCTGCAGTTGTTAAAATTGCATGTTATTTTATTTTATTTTTTTTATTGATTTATTTATTTTTTATTTTTTTTGCTAACACACATATAACCACAGTAGCTGCATTTTAGAAATGATTAGCTTAGCACAATATGCAGAAGTGCAAAGCCTAAAAACACTAAAAATATTTCTTCTTTCCACATTTGAGTAAATTTTATTCAAAAACAGGATATCCTACAGTACTGATTTCATAAGATAAACTGCCCACAGTATAGAACACTAATAACATGGCCATAGAGGCAAAGCCCAAATAAGCTGCAAAACATTAAAGCTGACTGTGAGAGTTTCCTGCCCCTGATGGTAAGACCAAACATCTTGCAGACTTAAGATCTTGCACTATTCTTTGGATCTGTTATCAGGTTCCAAAATTAACATTTTGTTTAGCATGGCAGAATAATCAGAAGGCTTGAGACTATGTGCATTCTTGTGGTACCGTCTGCTAACTAGTAAATAGTTATGTGGCATTTATGACTCAAACCATAATGCCACATGACTGATGATGATCAGCACAAACCAACCTGTGTGAGGAACTGAGTGCCCATGAGCAAGCATTTTGCAAGCATCCATGGCCACTGAGATAAGTAGTTTTATCCAGATTTTACATACCTCTTTAATCATTCCAAATTATTTCTTATAAGATGTTCGTCTGACAAGGTTTTTGGGTGACATCTTCCATCTAGACAATGGGGCGTGTTTCCCCCCAGGAATCTTTGGTAAAGGACAGCCCCTAGCCCCAACATTAGCGCTGCACAGACTGATCAGTGTATGACATTAAAGTACTACAAAAGCGATTAGAGAGTTGACGGCTCTGTATGCTTTTGAATCACTCTCGTTGTACTTTGATGTCACTGTGCAGTGCTGCTTCAAGTTGAACAAGCATATTGCTTTTACCAAGCCTACTCCAAAGAGAGCCTGTGACAAAACACGGCAATACTAGAATGCCAGAGTTTTAATAACCAGTTTTGTTTATTATAACAGGAGCGTTCTAACATTGTGTCACTGCCCACTCACTGTATAGACATGGTGTCAGTTCAGGTTACTTTTTCATTTATTCTTTATGAATGTATCAGATTTTCTGACTAATTATATAATGATTCTGGCAGTAAGATTTGCTACTGTGGTAAGCCAAGTTCATACTCATTAGAGAGCCATCATGACAGCTATTTGGACTTTAATGTTACTGTCATTCTGAGCTGAATGGGACCTTTTGAGAGAGTAGGGTTCCTGGAGAGATTAGAACAACACATTTGTTAAAACAAAGTTGTGGCGGGAACACTAAAGCTTCCAGACATTAAACAATGAGGGAGTGCCATTATTTATAAACAGCTCACATTCTTTGGCTATCTGTGTCCTGATGGCATTAGCTACAGTGTATAGAGAGAATGTTTTTTATCAAGAATTCATTCAAAAGGTAAAACTCATTCAAAGGTATGTGGTTGTGTTAAGGAAATACTATTAGACGTAACTATTACTGATGCTCATACTGAAGGGATTTGATCAAACCCTATTAAACTAAAGATAACACCACTCACATTTTATTTTACAAACTACTTTAAAGTGTGTCCTATAAGATTATTTTAAAATTTATCAAGAATCTGATGCTTCTTTATTTCTCAGTTTGTTTCTTTGAAATACACATGCTTATTTTTCTCACCCCCTGGTTTCCTCTCAAACCTCCTCCTTTGAAGCTCTCAATGGATAGTCTTCATTTCCCATGGAAACAATAGCTGTCGCAGATCTCAGCCTTTGTTTGGGCATTCCTCTCTGCCTGGCGGCGATATGAAGCAATTAGGTACATGTGAGCAATTAGTGAACTGAGTTTTTTTCCCTGTCACACAGTGTTTTGTGGCTGGATGACTCAGAGTTCTCACTATTTGATCTATACTATCAACTAGGCACTATGTCTATGCGACAGGTCTTATTGTCAGATAAGTTTACATTTCTTCATATATAGTGGATCAGTATATATTTAATGCTAAAAAAAACTTGGATCTAAAAGCAAATCATATCTATTTAGTTGGATTCAATTTTATTGGACTCTTTTTAATGTAAATACAGGTAACAAATTACAGTTTAACAGTCATCACCCTATCCTTTGCTCTTATCTCATCTTCCCTCCATCTTACTATATGAGTAGGTATGGTACTAGCTGGTACAGGCTTATATCTTCTCACTATGCCTGGATTTGTGCATGTGTGCTTTATGTCAGCCTGCAATACATTCCAAGGACTGTGTGTGATCTGAACCCACTGCACTTGACACCCACTCCTGCGTTTGCATGGTAAACATCATAGTAAAATGTTATCTCCCTTATCATTTAAGTTGAGAAGCCAAACTCTTTGGAGAGTTCCTGTCTTGTCTCCTGTATTGTTCTTTTATTGAAGTAGTCATTTTTAACGAAAATACACACACACACACACGTCATTGCACCTTTCATTACAAAGATTCCATCTTTTTTTTTTTCAGTACTTTGTATGTCTACCTTTTGTCACGGGAAATAACGAAGGATGCAAGTGCAAGTCAAAATATCTCATTTATTTGAGCTTCACGCCAGAAAGTCAGATGACAAACACACAGACAGCAGGAGAGCGGCGACACAGGGACCTAGGTGGACCGCGGTGAGATGATCGTGGTGAAGTCCGTGGGAGTGAATCAGAAGTGAAGAATCCAACGATGAAACAGTAATCCAGAGTGAAGACACGACGAAACAACTCCAAATGGAAGCACACACGAGGAAAACCAGGAAACAGAACAGGGAACTCCAACAACGATCTGACAAACACGAGACGAAAGACAAGGAAATAAATAGGCAGTCCAGATTGAACACAGCTGCCGCTGATCAGCAATCAGCGGCGACGCCCACATGAAACAATTAACGTGACAGCACAACATAACCACAGACCACAGAACGAGACTGCGGATCTTCAACCGTGACAGTACCCCCCCTCCTAGGAACGCCTCTCGGCGTTCCCAGGAGCACCTACCTGCCGATTGTAGTCATCGATAAGGGAGTGATCCAGGATGTCCCTCGCAGGAACCCAACTTCTCTCCTCCGGACCGTAACCTTCCCAGTCCACCAAGTACTGAAATCCGCGTCCCCTCCTTCTCGAGTCCAGAATGCGATTAACCGAATAGGTGGGTTCCCCGTCTACGAGACGCGGTGGTGGAGGAACCGGGGTAGGCGGATTAATGTGTGAATGAAACACAGGTTTGATTTTAGACACATGGAAGGCGGGATGAATTCTCCTGTACGCTGGAGGAAGTTTAAGTCGGACTGCCACCGGACTAATGATCTTGGTGACAGGAAATGGGCCAATGAATTTGGGAGCAAGTTTATTGGAGACGGAGCGGAGAGGAATGTTCTTGGTAGAAAGCCACACTTTTTGACCCACGACGTATACGGGAGGCTTCGACCGGTGGCGATCAGCCTTAGCCTTGGTGCGCGCCCCCACTTGGAGAAGAGTCTCACGGGCTCTCGTCCAAGTGCGGTGACACCTCTGGACGAAGGCGTGAGCGGAGGGGACCGCGACTTCGGATTCCAGACTGGGAAAAATAGGTGGCTGGTAACCTAAACTACATTCAAATGGTGAGAGGCCCGTGGAAGACACTGGTAACGAATTATGTGCGTACTCAATCATAGAGAGTTGCTGGCTCCAGGAGGAAGGATTCTTGGAAACCATACATCGCAACATTCTTTCCAAATCTTGGTTAGCTCTCTCGGTTTGACCATTGGACTGGGGATGGAACCCAGAAGAAAGACTAACAGTCGCCCCCAGCAACTTACAAAACTCTTGCCAAAATTTGGACACAAATTGGGGCCCCCTGTCAGAGACCACATCCATCGGGAGGCCATGTAACCGAAAGACGTGATCAACGACAGTTACCGCTGTCTCCTTAGCAGAGGGTAATTTAGGTAAAGGGATGAAATGCGCCGCCTTCGAGAACCGGTCCACCACGGTCAAAACAACCGTGTTCCCCTGGGACGGTGGGAGGGCGGTGACAAAATCTAGCGCGATGTGGGACCAGGGTCTCGAAGGGACAGACAGCGGTTGGAGCAACCCATCTGGGGGACGATTGGAGGTCTTACCAGTGGCACAAATCGCGCAAGCCAAAACAAAACGGCGAATGTCACGAGCCATGGCAGGCCACCAGAATCGTTGCTTGACCAAAAAACCGGAGCGATTAACCCCTGGATGACAGGCTACGTTGGAACAATGCCCCCACTTGATAACACTGGACCTTAACCTCTCCGGCACAAATAAACGGTTCGGTGGGCATCCGGGCGGAGGCGTTACCCCTTCTAAGGCCGACTTGACCTTCGATTCGACCTCCCATGTCAGAGTGGAGACCACTAATGTCTCAGGAAGAATACACTCGGGAGTAGACGGGCGTTCGGAAGGATCAAAAATACGAGAAAGAGAATCGGGTTTGATGTTTTTAGAACCCGGGCGGTACGAGAGAGAAAAATCAAAACGTCCGAAAAAAAGTGCCCACCGAGCTTGCCTGGAGTTTAGTCTTTTAGCCGTTCTGATATACTCTAAGTTCTTATGGTCAGTCCAAACAATGAAAGGTACCCCGAACCCTCCAACCAATGACGCCATTCTTCCAACGCTAACTTGACTGCCAGCAACTCTCTGTTACCAATGTCATAATTGCGTTCGGCTGGAGATAAACGATGAGAAAAAAACGCGCAGGGGTGGATCTTCTCGTCTGAAGGAGATCGCTGGGATAGAACTGCACCTACCCCCACCTCTGACGCATCGACCTCCACCACGAACTGACGTGAAGGATCAGGGGCAATGAGGATGGGACCCGAAACAAAGCGGTCTTTCAGTTTGGCGAATGCAGCCTCAGCTGCATCGGACCACCTGAACGCCGTTCTGGGGGAGGTCAAGGCTGTCAAAGGCGCGGCTAGTTGGCTGAAGTTGCGAATGAACCGCCGGTAAAAATTAGCGAAGCCCAGAAACCTCTGTAGGGCCTTACGGGAATCCGGGCTTGGCCAATCCACCACAGCCTTAACCTTGTCAGGATCCATGCGAATTCCCTCAGACGAGACGATGTACCCTAGGAAAGAAACAGACTGTGCATGAAAATCGCATTTCTCCGCCTTGACAAAAAGCCCATTCTCTAGCAGCCGCTGAAGCACTCGTCGGACGTGTTGAACATGTTCCTGGAGAGACGAGGAGAAAATCAATATGTCGTCCAGGTAGACATATATGAACTGGTCTACCATGTCTCTCAACACGTCATTGACGAGTGCCTGGAAGACCGCCGGGGAGTTGGAAAGCCCGAAGGGCATGACCAAGTATTCAAAGTGCCCCCTGGGGGTGTTAAAAGCGGTCTTCCATTCATCCCCCTCCCTAATGCGGACCAAATGATAAGCGTTCCTTAAATCCAATTTCGTGAAGACGGACGCTCCTTGCAACCTCTCGAAGGCTGAAGACATCAACGGCAAAGGATAAGTATTCTTTACCGTGATGTTATTCAACCCCCGGTAATCAATGCAAGGTCGCAAGGAACCATCCTTCTTTCCTTCCCCGCCCCCGCCGGAGAAGAGGAAGGGCGAATGAACTTAGCTGCTAGAGAATCAGAAATATATTTCTCCATGGCCTCCCTCTCGGGAACGGACAGAGAGTACAACTTGCCTTTAGGCGGAGACTTACCGGGAACTAAATCTATAGCACAGTCATAGGGACGATGCGGAGGAAGAGAAGCAGCTCGGGACTTACTGAACACTTCCTTCAGGTCTAGATACTCCGCGGGCACGTTTGACAGATCCGCAGCCTTTTCCTGTAACACAGAAGCAGACACAGAAGAACAAGCAGACACAAGACAAGACTTATGACACTGAGTGCTCCATTCCAAGACAGTGTGCTGACGCCAGTCCACCTTGGGGTTGTGTTGTGTGAGCCAGGGGTGTCCGAGAACAATGGGGGCCAGGGGTGAATCCATGAGAAGGAATGGAATAGACTCAGTATGATTGCCAGAAGTGATGAGGGTAATGGATGTGGTGGTGAGTGTTATGTTGGGTAGATCCTGGCCATTGAGAGCGTTGACGGAAATCTGTCTCGTGAGAGGAATGATGGGTAACTGAAAGCGACGTGCAAACTGTGTGTCCATGAAGTTACCTTCAGCCCCCGAATCCAGTAGAGCGTGACAGGTGAGCGTGTGTGTGGCCCACCTCAGTCTAACCGGGAGAAGAGTGGATGGTGAGGACTTTTCAGCGGAGATCCCACCCGATAGTAGCCTCAACGTTACTACCGGGCTCGATCTTTTACCGGGCAGTTGTTCAAGAAGTGCCCAGCCCCTCCACAGTAAATGCACAGTCCTTGGGATCTCCGCCGCTCTCTCTCCTCCCGGGAAAGCCGAGCTCTCCCCACCTGCATGGGTTCCGGATCGAAAGCGGGACCGACCGTGTCTCTGTTGTTGACTCCTCGAGCCTCAGCACCCCGGGATGTGAAGACGGAACGAGGAAGATTCTCCAGACGGTTGATACGGGCATCCACCCGTAGTGCAAGATCAATCAGTCCATTAAGACTCTGAGGTAAATCCAAAACGTAGATCTCCTTTTGTACACGGTCGGCCAACCCATGCAGGAAGACGTCCCACTGCGCCTCCTCGTTCCAGTTGCACTCCGCCGCCAGTGTTCGGAACTCGATGGAATAATCCGCTACCGTGCGATCTCCTTGCTTGAGTCCCGTCAAACGTCGGGCTGCGTCCTTTCCTGTGACCGCACGGTCAAACACTCTCTTCATTTCGGCGGCAAGTGTCTGGAACGAGGAACAGCAAGGATCTTGATTCTCCCACACCGCCGTTCCCCACAAAGCTGCCTGCCCGGTGAGCAAGGTTAACACAAACGCCACCTTGGACTCCTCCCATTCGAAGGTGCGTGGCTGCAGAGAAAAATACAGTGAACACTTGTTCAGAAAGGCTCTGCAAAAACTCGGCTCACCGGCATATGTCTGAGGTGTAGGTAAGCGTGGTTCAGGTTGATCTCCTTGCGGGGGTTGTGGTGGAGGAACGGGCGGTGTGGGCGGCGCAGCGGGACCTCGAAGTTCTTGTAGCTGTTGGGAGAGCTCGGACACCTGTGTCACCAATGCCTGCATGGCGCGTCCGGTAGAGGAAATGCTCTCCTGCTGTTGATCCATCCGTGCAATGCTGTGGTTGATAAACTCCGTTAATGCTGCTGAACTTGCTGCATCCATGTTGTTGGTCAGATCGTTCTGTCACGGGAAATAACGAAGGATGCAAGTGCAAGTCAAAATATCTCATTTATTTGAGCTTCACGCCAGAAAGTCAGATGACAAACACACAGACAGCAGGAGAGCGGCGACACAGGGACCTAGGTGGACCGCGGTGAGATGATCGTGGTGAAGTCCGTGGGAGTGAATCAGAAGTGAAGAATCCAACGATGAAACAGTAATCCAGAGTGAAGACACGACGAAACAACTCCAAATGGAAGCACACACGAGGAAAACCAGGAAACAGAACAGGGAACTCCAACAACGATCTGACAAACACGAGACGAAAGACAAGGAAATAAATAGGCAGTCCAGATTGAACACAGCTGCCGCTGATCAGCAATCAGCGGCGACGCCCACATGAAACAATTAACGTGACAGCACAACATAACCACAGACCACAGAACGAGACTGCGGATCTTCAACCGTGACACCTTTATTTTTGATGGAGGATACAAATGTTTCTGGAGAGATGTTCTGTCATTCTTCAGAGACAAACTGCACTTCTACAGCATTTATTAATCTTTGTTGATGTTAATGTCAACATTTACTAATACATTATTAAAATCAAGAGTTGTATTTGTTAACATTGGTTAATGCACTGTGAAGTAACATGAACAAATAATGAACTGCTGAATTTTTATTAACTAACGGTAACATAGATGAACAAATACAGTAACGAAATTATTGCTCTTAATTAATACATTAACTAATGTTAACAAATGAACCTTATTGTAAAGTGTTACCGTTTTATCTGTAAAATACCTCAAAGATAACATTGACCATCCATGAGCAAGACATTTGTTACTGTATTTACTAATCTTTGTTAACATTAGTTAATGAAAATACAGTTGTTCCTTGTCTGTTTATGCAAGTTCACATTGCATTAACTAACAAGATTTTAATAATGTTAAAATATTAGTAAATGTTGAAATTAACATTAACAAAGATTAATAAATGTTGTATATGTGCAGTTAATTATTAGTTTATGTTAACTAATGTAGTTAACTAATGTTAACTAATGAACCTTACTGTAAAGTGTTACCAGTTTTCTATTTGATTAAGTTAGGTGACTGTAACACGGTTAGTAGATACGGGAAGAAGGAGGCGGGAACCGGCGAACATTCAACAAAACTTTAATATAAAATAAACAAAGAACAAAGCGAAAGTAATGCCGGCAGACCCTTGCGGACGTCTGCTGGCCACACAAACATAATAAAACATATAATAATATCCAGGCCTGGTCCTCTCTCGTCCCTCACTGTAGTCGCTTCTCCTTTTATGCTCCCGGAGCTCCTCTGTGAGGGACTCAAGGCCGGTGCGCCTCCCAGGTGAAGCTCATTAACACTCGCGCCACCGGCCTCGCGCCGTTCCCTCACGGCTCTCGCCCGCCCTGGTCGCCACAGTGACATATTCTGTCAAATCACACTTGTCACATGTTATATTCTCAGGGCCGAATTTACCTATTGTGACACAGGAAAAAGAAGGAAACCTTTTTAAAACCGTTATGTTTCATGAAATTAAAAAACAAAAAACAAAAAAAAAAACACTGTATTAAAGTTGATATTGCGGCTTTATACATGGTCAGACACTTGCATGTGATGTTATATTATTAACATTCTACCAAAATTATGCCCAAATGGAGTTACAAGTTTTTGACTAGCTAATGTCAGACATAAGCTACTTGTTTTGTCCATCATTTGAAAGCATTAAGTGCATCATATTATGTTTTCATCAACCTTTAAATTTATAAATTTTTTTGTAGCTATGTGGGCGCTGAGTTTTTTTTTTCTCTCTGTCATTTGTCCAAAATCTCATGTTATAAAAGATTAAATGCTTTGGGCAGGCTATTTAAGACAGTATTGGCTATGACTCAATGACAAATGCTATAAGATACTCTTCTCTGCTCCTCAAATACATAAAACATTATCCTTTATACAAAATAGTGTTTCTTGAGCAAAGAAAATAATGTACTTACTCAAAGAATCAGTCCTTAATTTACCATTGCATTGCAAACAAGCAGAGACGTCCAAACTGCATGCGGCACTTCATTCAAGATAAAGGCAGGGTGGAGTTATAAGGTTTGACTGACAGTTTCAGGATCCACTGGAGACGAGGTTTAGTCTTAAGTTCTTGTTAATGCTTTTCATTGGTTAAATATTTCAAAAAAACCCACAGACAGTCGTAATGTAGATACTAGGTTTCTGCCCAATATTTTAAAAATTGTTCATTTAGATAGTAGGTCTTACAAAGTTTTAACATTAGCGTGTGCTCCACATGCCTAGAATACATAAATCCAGCCTTGAATATTCTATTTTGCCAAGTCTCTGAAGTCATCTTGTCAGCCAATATTTTGGTATATCCACAGGTATTAATGGTGTCAGCTATGAATGTAATCTCCTCAACACCTTTTGCATTCCCAATCTTCAACACACGCCCACGTGACCAAATAAAATGTTCCCAATATTCATTAGGCTTCTTTCCTTGTTCTTAATCTTGCAGTTTTGTGTCAGAGCGCAAGCTATTTTTTGGACACTGTCCATAGAGGTTAGTGTTATGTCCTTTGCACTGTCTAAGCTGTCACAGAAACTCACTGTCACACTGTCTGTGGCATCATTTTAGGAGGACAGCCACTGCAGCTCTAATTAGTAGTACTATGGTTCATTCATTCCCCTGACTGCTTCTGTCTAACTGTGTTTTGGCTGATTTTTAGTTAATCGCCTATTTTCCTGGATCTTTTCTATCTTCGTGAAGCCTCAACAATCAGATATTTCAGTTTATCTGGCTATTCTTTATCATGTGGTGTTGTGATGCAGAAATACAGATAAGCACAGCCCATAGGTCCAAAACTGAGAAAATGTTGGTGTTCACAGGTCATTTTATAACCATATTCATGCATTGTAAATCACAGGTGTACTCAATTTAGTTTCAGTCATCACAATTTTTCTAACATGTGCATCTGTGATCACAGTATTTACTACTGATTTTCTTCTTTGGGGCCTATGGTTGTGGCCAAAATCACATATTCTCTTGAGTATATACTTTTAATGTAATTAAACATAAGTAATTTTCACATAAGTAATTACTCCAAGACCGCTGAAAAAGTATGTTCTATACAGTATGAATTTGTGTAGTATGAATATAATCCGGACATACTACATTCGCCATGTTGTTATTATAATGTGACCTACCAGCGTCAGTTGCGTCGCTTTACTACCATTCACAAATTCTCTCCTGTGCCCTCATGTGATATTGGATACAGCCCAAGGTTTCTATACAGACTTTCCAAAGCAGTGGTTCCTATAAACCTGAACCATGTTTGGTTGTTAATTAAAAAAAAAAAAAAAAACCTGCAGTTGGAACTGAACTCTGCAGTAAGGTAGATCTCCAGGAACAGGGCATCCCTGTTCTAAGGTATTTGTCTTTGCTTGTTCATAAGGGGAAATACTCTACTTAATAATGCAATTAATGACAGGTGACAGAATTGTGAAAATGTCACATTTAATTGATATTGTATATTGCTGAATACTGCATATAATTTTTTTTTTAGATATTAGTGTTTTAAGGAAGAAAGCATACTTCAAAATTAATCTAAAAAAAAAGTGTATTTGTTTGTCAAAACATACTATTGTACAATTTTTAACACAATGCATTGTTCTAAGCCTTCGCTGATGTGTCCCTTACAACATAAAAAAGAAGACAGTTTGTAGTTTATAGTGATTTGACAGGGAAAGTATCTGCATTAATGGAAGCACAGCCAATCGGCTCAAGTGTGTCTCTGATGGCTTGACATGAGATTTATTAAGAGTCTTTTGACTTCTGCCCTGTACAGTTCATAAAAAGAGTCATTCCCCACCGATTTACATTTCTCAGAGGGAGTGAAATGAGTTTTATTACGGTGTTTGGAACTAATGCTTACTAATCAGTCAGTGTTTATACTCCCACCATTCTACACATTTTTATCCATATATTTCTTATCCAAGTTTTACTATCTTTGCAGAGACATTTGGTTCACCCAAAGGAGGGAATAATTGGACACACGTGCACACACACACACACACACACACACACACACACACACACACACACACACACACACACACACACACACACACACACACACACACATGTTTGTTTTTGTGAATTGTGGGGACTTTCCATAGACTTCAATGCATTTTACACTGAACAAACTGTACATTCTATCCCCCTACCCTGCCCCTACCCCTAAACCTAACCCTCACAGGAAACTGTGCAAACTTTTACTTTTTCACAAAAACTCATTCTATATGATTTATAAACCCATTTACATTGTGGGGACCGCTGGCTGGTCCCCACGATGTAGGTGAACTCAGGTTTATATTACATCATGGGGACATTTGGTCCCCACAATGTAATATAAACAAAAGCACACACACACACACATACACACACACACACACACACACACACACACACACGCACACACACACACACACACACACACACACACACACACACACACACACACACACACACACACACACACACACACACACACACACACACACACACACACACACACACACACACACACACACACACACACACACAAAATCTCCCTCTTTAACTCAGACAATAGACCAAAGTAACAGCAACTTTGACCTCTCACTATAGTGCAGAAAGATGTGCATATACAGTAGCCAATTATTTGGCTCTTAAGCCACTGTTATAATGTATGAATGTCAAAAAAAAAAAAATCTGAGCTGTATTTTGTGATTTCAGGGAGATTGTTGTCAAAACACAAAGTAAACCAATGATACAAAAATGTAAAAAAAATCATGCTCATTCTTCCACATATTGTTTTACTGCTAACTGCGCTCAACACATGGTTCTTATTGCCAAAATAAAGTCTTTAGAGAACATCTAAATCTGCAATTTGAGGATTTCTCTGGGTCCGGCTGCAAATGAACTTGTGGTCAGATAGATAAGGCACACACATGCACACATTTGTGTTTACATTGTTTAGGGTTTCTTGTTGGAAATACATTATGCTTATATTGTAGTTTTGTAGTATTGTCCTTTAAAATCATACTTATCTTTATACTCATTTTAAATATATGAAAGAAATCATCTATACTGAATCAAAGCAAAGTGGTAATTTGTCTAGTAGCTAACTGGAGAGGAAGTGTAATTTTCACAGTGACATTTAATACAATGTATATCTACAAACAATGCCATGTTCTGGTTTTCTATGTTCTGGAAACATAGCTGGAAAAGATCAGGATCTGCAGAAGATAAACATGTAATCCGAGAGTTCTGACTTTGGATTAGATATGACAGATAGAGAACTGCTTATCTAGGGCCTGTGCCAATAAAGATATGCCCTAATCATAAATCACACATTATCTTAATCTTTTTTCATAATTATTTTCATATATAACTCTTTTTGCTACTGTTTGTCTTGTTAAAATGAAGTAATTTCAGGTTTATCTTTTCTTGTGAATTTAAATAAATACCCCTTGTTAATTTCTTATCTGAAATACAATTCTTGACCTATTTTCAGTTTTGGAATGTTCGTCACAGATATTTCCAATTGCCCCCCTAGTTAGAGTATTTCATGACTACTGATAACTTACATGAAGCACAGTGTCACCCTCTCAAATATGTGAAGCTTAAACAGGCAGACAAAAGATTAAAATAGTTTTGTTTGTACTCAACAGTGTGTGTGTGTGTGTGTGTGTGTGCGTGTGTGTGTGTGTGCGTGTGTGTGTGTGTGTGTGTGTGTGTGTGTGTGTGTGTGTGTGTGTGTGTGTGTGTGTGTGTGTGTGTGTGTGTGTGTGTGTGTGTGTAGGTGTGTGCGCGTTTTTGTGATTTATGAGGACACAAATTTGTATAACGACATGGGTATTACACTGGTATTATGGCGTAAACATGAAATATGAGGACGTTTCATGAATCCTCATATTTAAAATAGCTTTAAAAACATACTAAACAATGTTTTATTAAAAATGTAAAAATGCAGAATGTTTTCTGTGATGGGTAGGTTTAGGGGTAGGGGTAGTGTAGGGGGATAAAATGTACAGTTTGTACAGTAAAAACCATTACGCCTATGGAATGTCCTCAGTTTGATAGCAAAACAAACCCGTGTGTGTGTGTGTGTGTGTGTGTGTGTGTGCTTTTGTTTATATTACATTGTGGGGACCAAATGTCCCCATGATGTAATATAAACCTGAGTTCACCTACATCGTGGGGACCAGCCAGCGGTCCCCACAATGTAAATGGGTTTATAAATCATATAGAATGAGTTTTTGTGAAAAAGTAAAAGTTTGCACAGTTTCCTGTGAGGGTTAGGTTTAGGGGTAGGGGCAGGGTAGGGGGATAGAATGTACAGTTTGTTCAGTGTAAAATGCATTGAAGTCTATGGAAAGTCCCCACAATTCACAAAAACAAACATGTGTGTGTGTGTGTGTGTGTGTGTGTGTGTGTGTGTGTGTGTGTGTGTGTGTGTGTGTGTGTGTGTGTGTGTGTGTGTGTGTGTGTGTGTGATATCCCCACAAAGATGGAAATATCTGAAATCCTTGCTCTTGTGGGGATATTTTTGGGTCCCAATGAGGAAATGTGATGTTTTTTTTGTGATGGGTAGGTTTAGGGGTATGGTTAGGGGATAGAATAAACAGCTTGTACAGTATTAAAATCATTATGTCTATGGAATGTCCCACCAGAATGAATTTGTTTCTCATGGTCTTGAAAATTCAGAGTGTGCAGAGATGTAATCTCTGCAAAATGTACATTTTAGTTTAGATGTATTTAATATTGGTCATCACATAATTTCTCAACAGCTTGATGAAAATACTAATATTCTAAAAAAAGAAAGAAAGAAAGAAAGAAAGAAAGAAAGAAAGAAACAAAGAAACAAAGAAAGAAACAAAGAAACAAAGAAAGGAAGAAAAAATGAGCCTGTGTTTTCCAGACTTTTGACTGATATAAGTTTAGCTGCTCGTAGTGCTAAAATTAAATGGGCATTGACGTTCAAATAAGGTCTGATCATGCACTTATCTGAGATACTTAAAGTGTGAATGAAATTAGAGTTGAGAAGGGGGGAAAAACTAAACAGGTCTCATTAATTCCGCCTGCCTTTTTTCTTCTCTCTCACTCACTCTTTCTGCTCCCAAAGCTTAAACCCGCCTCCTGTTCATTAGCAAGACCTGCCCTATAAATACTCTCTTTTGGCAGAGAAACTTACTTAGTGCCCACAGAAATCCTCTCACTACCACAGCTGAGAGTGCCCAGAGCTGCCAGTCATGAAGGAACTGAAGAGCAAGGCGTTCTGGAGGGCTGTTTTGGCTGAGCTGGTCGGTATGACCCTCTTCATCTTCCTGAGCATTACAGCTGCAGTTGGAAACTCCAACAATGACAAACCAGATCAGGAGGTCAAGGTGGCACTTGCATTTGGGTTGTCCATTGCCACTCTTGCCCAAAGTCTTGGCCACATCAGTGGAGCTCATCTGAATCCAGCTGTAACACTGGGCTTGCTGGCCAGCTGTCAGATCAGCTTGCTGAAGGCCGTGATGTATATTGTGGCCCAGATGTTTGGTGCAGCACTTGCAAGCGGCATCGTGTATGGCGTCACGAAAGGAGATGCCCTGGGGCTAAATACGGTGAGTGAGCTGCTCCTTGTTATCTGTTCTGAGCCTGTTACTTCTAATTAAGTTTACTTACAACTTACACTCTTTGGTTACACTTTATTTGAAGGTGTCCATGTTACAGTGTAATTATACATTTAAGTACTGAGTAATAATAACTACAAGTACTTACTATAGGGTAAGGGTTAGGATGAGGATTTGGTTAATTAAGTTAATTAATAGGGTTAATTGCATGTAATTATGCATAATTTGTAGTTATTACTAGAGTAACTACACGTAACATATGTAACAATGACACTGTAAAATAAAGTGTTACCCAGTCTTTTAATGAATCTCCAGTATAGAACATGCCAGTCCAGAAATGGATGATTTGTTAAATTTGTTCTAATTTCATGGTGACATTTTGAATTTTACTGCACTGTTCAAGATATAAAATCTAAATTTGTTTTTTACTATTTTAAGTCAAGAATATTATCTAACTATTATGGGTTAAACCAACAAAAGTAATTTTAAGGTTCAAATAACAAAAAACAAACAAACAAAAACACTTTTTTTTCAGTATACTGATAGACAGGTACTTTGCACTCTTGATTAAATTACAGTATATTGAAATGTACTTAATAACCATTGGTAAACAGAGTAAACAGAGAAACCCAGTACGTCAGAATTAGACACTATGAATGGGCGTGGGCAGGCAAGGGCTGACGATAAACTTATCATCTGTTTTCAGAGGCAGCGTCCTTTCCAGTGATTATACTTTCTAAACATTTCAAGAAGGCGTAATGCACTTATTTGCGTTGCCAAAGCTGCTGGCTGTCATGTCATGTTGTTATTGCTGAGTGACATCAGAGGGCTTTCCTCTGACCTAAAAATGATTTCTTACTTAATTACCTCTTGCTCATACCTCATTGTATAATGATAAAATGAGTCTTTGTTTCTTCTGCTTTAAGTTTTATACATATATATATATATATATATATATATATATATATATATATATATATATATATATATATATATATATATTATGTCCATGCATTCAAATAAATTATTACTGTATTAAATTATTACTATATAATTATTTTTATTTTTTACAGATCAACAGCGATATTTCTGCAGGTCAAGGTGTTGGTATTGAACTCTTCGCTACCTTCCAACTAGTGTTATGTGTCATAGCAACCACAGACAAAAGAAGGCGGGATGTGTCAGGCTCCGCCCCTCTGGCCATCGGGCTCAGCGTTTGCCTGGGCCATTTGACAGCCGTGAGTAATCAGCATTCAGACATCTACTGCTATTTCTTATTTGCATGAGCATTCCTGTAACTGTTGTAAATATTGCCAGGGTTACCATATGAATATATAAAGCAACATGAAACAAATAAAGCAATGTTTAGCTATGTAAATCAGTTTCTGCTTTAAGAAAAAAAAAAAAAGTAGCTCAACCAATTTGAAAATGTTGGGCAGCTTATTTCTCCTGCTCAGTCGCCCATGACCCCCAACATTGTCACTATCCTCTTTTGTTTTTCTTTGTGTAGATAAGCTTCACGGGATGTGGAATCAATCCTGCTCGCTCCTTCGGCCCTGCAGTAATTCTTCGAGATTTTACTAACCACTGGGTAAAATTACGATTCTGTTTTCACCTTTGCAGATTAATATATGCTACATGAAAATATCTAGAGAATGTTGATGTTGTAAACCTTTCAGGATCTTATCAGAAGACAGAATCTGCTAATGTTGAACTTTTATAGTTAATAAGTAACAATGATATTGTTTTAGATGAATGCCTAGTCAAGAATAATCTATAGTTAACTTAGTTAACTCACATGTTTGTGTGTTATTTGCTAAGGGTTACTTAGTGTACTCAGGGTTGCAGATAGCACATGTACATTACAGAGATAACTATTTCATGTGCATATTTTCATCCAGTAAATGTATTTTACCTCAGATGTAGAGAGTCTGCTCATCAGCTATAGAATGTTGAATAGAAGTGTTTTTAAGATGTTTATCTGATGTTTGTACACAAAGACAATCTCAGAGGTGTATGTGCTTACTGGGGTTAGTGAACAAACCCCTTAGCTTGAGTACGTTTGGTCTGGACATGACTGATATCAAAATTTGTGGCTTGTTGAGAAGAGATGTTTTATTAAAAAAAAAAAATCTGATTACACTGCATACTTACATTGGAGGAGTGCAACCAACCTAGCAACCAACCTCTTGCATTAACAACAACAACTCAGAAAAGCTTAACACCTTATCACCGGCAAGCACCCTCAGATGTTTATATGATATTACAATAAGAGGCCCCTCCCATAAACACATATATATTAATTAATTTTTTATATTGTTCCTAGGCGATGTTTGAAATGAGTTCTATATTGTTTTCAGGTCTACTGGGTAGGCCCCATGTGTGGAGGTGTGGCGGCTGCGCTAGTCTATGACTTCCTGCTCTACCCTAAGCTGGATGACTTCCCTGACCGCGTGAGAGTGCTGGTCTCTGGCCCAGCCACAGACTATGAGGTCAATGGTACTGATGATCCCCCTGCTGTAGAGATGACATCAAAGTGATACACTACTCTGCATATTTAGTGTTTGATATTCTTCAAGACCACAACATATCTGTAAATATATTCTTTTTTTCCTACAGGGAAATAGCATTCATTTTAAATGTACTATATGACAGTGTGAAGTTGCAAATGTGAAACCATTTATGTAGTTGTCTCAGAAGGACAGTTGGCATTTTGTATTGACTGATTAGTTTTGTATTATTGTTTTTACTCTTTTTTTAGTAAAACAGTATGTACCTCAGGAAAATTATACAGTTTTCGTTATTTTCAAAAATTTCACATAATAAGCTTTTCAATACTAGATTCACTTTTTGTTTTTGTAAACATTTTTCACTTTGTATTGTATAATGTGTACACTATGATATTGTTTTTTGTAATTAAAATTCATGATGTTTAATCTGAAATATAGAAGTCATGTTTTTCTTCAAATTACTAATGAAAGTCAAATAACAAAAAAACTTAAATATTAGTTAAGGTTTTCAATTTGAAATTAACATATGCAAGGGTTAACCACTACATATAAATGCATTCTCAATACGATTTGTTTTTAATCAATAATGTATTTCTTGGGGTGGAATATCCACAAACTTTTGAACAAGCCGGCTGTGTTTTAAAATGTGAGCAATTGTCGCATGATCCACTGACTGCAAAACAAAACTGAACCCAAGTGCAGTTTATTTTACAGAGAGTGACAAGGATATAAAATAAACAGAACCAAACTTAAGACTATACTTGAACTATGAACCTGTACCATGATACTAGAAACTCACAACAGTGAAAAAAATCCCAAACAAAGCTCAGCAAGGTACTAGGGAAACAAGAGGGCTATAAATACAAGGGCTAACAAGACACAGATGAAAACAATCAGGAAATCACAAAGAGGAAACAGAAAAGGAACAGGAAATAAAACTAAAGAGACTACATAACAACAAAAAAAAAAAAAGCACAGAACACTGACAGCGACATTTCAATTTCAATTTTGATATTTCTGTAGTATGTGCTATCTTAAACCTTTAACATTTAGCTTTCAATATAATTAATCAACAAGTTTTGTTTCTTTTACTGCTTATTCAAAGTGCTTCATTAAAAAAATAATCTGTACACCTCACTGTTGAATATTGTGATTTCATTTCCAAGTTACCTCGAAAAGCATCTGCTAAATTAATAAATGCATTAAACCTTCTCTACTTATGTAAGGTCTTTATTTTTTTTCACATTACAGAGCAATTGAAAAATCAAAATATGCTTTCTCTAGGCAAAGATTTAACATAAATGTAACATGTATTTAGCACAGCTTGTACAATAGATCCATTCATCTATCTTCTGGTGCTGGAGCATCTCCAATATTAGCCAAGTGGATCGTGTGATGTGGTTCCCCAAAGGGTGATTTTGTTTAGGGCCCCAAAAATTTCAGAAATGCCACTAATTGGACCTTATGCATCTCAACCCAATCACTATAATTACCCTCTACTGTGGTCATCCCAAAATTATATATATATATATATATATATATGTGATCTAATCAACCAGTTTTATTTTTAAAATGTTATTTTCTGTAACACATTGTGTTAGACAATAGTATTTTGTAAAAATGTCCTGTTTCCAGTAAAAATGTGTAAACACCCTGAAATATGTGATTACTTTAGAGGCAAAATAAATGTGCAGTGAGCTTAGATATAACTGGTTACAATAATTGATCATTGTTTCTGGCTATAAAAATAAATAAAACTTTTGTTTAGAGAAAAACCGACTTTTGGCATCAAATGTCATAAAGCAATTTCAAATATCTAGTCTTTTCTGAAACAATAACACAATAAAATCAGCCAGCTGATGATACAAACCTGTTTCATTAAATGACCTTTAACCTTTGACCTTTAACAGCTTGGTTTGGCTGATTAAATGATAAATTAAAATGTCTTTATTTATTGCTGGAAAATGAATGAGAGATTATACAAGGAGGTTAGAAAGTACCTGCATCTGTACAACTCTGCCTAAAAGATCATACAGATGTGTATATAGGTTATAACTCATAGTGAGAGATTGCCCAGGTAGTGCAAGTTGTTGTAATGTCCATGCATTGACTCCATGTTCATGCACGTCAAATGGAGTAAAATTTTTAAAGGTTATGCATACGTGTAAGAAAAACAAAGTATACTTTGTGCTTTAAAGCTACACACCAAATCTATGCCTAACCTTACCTGTATCCAACTTCAATTGCAGCAAAAGTGTTTTGCAATACAACATGTTGGGAGCGGTAATTGTCAAAAAAATCTGAATAAACATAATTTTCTTTTTGAAGATATAAATGTTTTTTTTTTTTTTTTTTTTTTTTTTAAATGTTTACTTTTTTTAAATTCATATATAAGAATATCAGTATTATACAAATTATGTAACTGTTCATCATTACATTGCTGATGTTGATTTTTAGACAGTGTCCTAGTTTTATGATCTGTGATATTGTTTGCTAGTGGTAATGATTTACCATGATTTTCTTTAATATTGGCTTTCCTGAGAAGAGGAAAGCAAAGTGCTGTTTTTAAACAGGGGAATGATGTGAAGAATCTAACTGTCAGTAAACAGTAAAATCAGTCTTCACATGTACGGAAATATTTAATATAGGTGAATAAGCCATCACGTGCTTCTGTAAATTGTTTTTAATGATGTTTAATGGACTAGTAGCTACCCCATGGATAACCCCTGGAAGCCCACCTCCCTCCTTTGTGCATCTTATCCTGTTTCGTATCCTGTAACACACCAAGGAATGTCGCATCTCTTTTTCTTTATTGTTCGCAAAGTCATGTAGTAAACCAGTGTTGTGACATGAGTGTCATGAATGAGTAACCCAATAATAAATAAATATGTTTTCTGCATAATAATAAAAAATATATATTTATTCCAAAAAAGGAGTCCAGGACCACTTGTAAAAATGCCTCAATTTTATATTTTTCTAATTTAATTTAGAAAGACAGATGTTTTAATTGCAAATTATAAAAAGCTTAATTGAAAATGAACATGAATTTGAGGATGTCTCAGAATAACAATAACTATAAAGTTGTAATAATCATTCTAATTAAGAGTATGGAAATCCACACCAGAGCTACAATGATAATGACACAGAGGAACAATATGATTGGAATCAGTTACAGAACAATTTATTCTAGCTGGTGAATAATAAAAACATTGACAGCCAAACAGCATCCATATGGCTTTAAAGAGCTTGACCATTTAAAGCGCAGATGGCATAAATGCAGCAAACACTTATATTAAAAGTTATTTTCGGTTGGTTTGGATGCTATATGTTATAGATACATAACAATATTTGTTATAGTTTTTGTTTATTTAGTTGTTGTTCTTGGTGTAGACGAGGCTTTAGCCCCTGCTGGTAAATGCCATAAATACGAACTATGCGGGAAAAAGCCTCTTTCTCCATTGATAGTTGTTGTGTATTCTATTTTTTTTTTTTCAAATGCTCTGAAATGTAAGTTTTTTCCTGTCTGCCACCTTTGGTGTCACATCTCAGGATAGTCACTATTGAAGGACTTGTGCTCCATTCCAGAACTGAGAATTTAGAATTTTAACCACCTCCTATTCGAAAATAGAAATAAATCCGACCCCAGTGTAATGTGTCACTTAGTCTTGCGTAGCCAGATCTTCAGACTGATGGCAGAAGGTCTGGACTCTATCGCAGCTTTCATTGCCCAAGGACAGCCCAAGAGGACATTTGACTGACATGTAATACAACCAATCACAGTTCATTTTGTTCTGCATCATGTTTAGGGACGTGAAAATGTAAAGTCAATGTCCCTACAATAACTACTGCAACAATACCCCTACCCCTACTGCAACAATGGAGCTGCGAACTTCACATACTTTTGGAAATCCAGCGTTTAGTTGATCCTGGTAAGCGCTTGTAAACACGACAGTGTTCTTCTTCCACGAGGGGGTTTGGCATTATGGCATTTGTTACCAGGCGGACCATTAAAGAACACGACACAGGTCTCCTGGACATCCTGCAGTATTCAACCAACCAGATGATGACTTTAAAAATCCTGAAGAGTTTTCAGTTAAGTGTGCTATATGCATCAGACGTTCAGCCAATGCTCCGTGGGCATGAGGTCTGAGGCTGAGACTATGGCTGCGTCCGAAAACTTAAAAATGCTGCCTTTATAGGACACATTTCAAGTTAGGAAGGAATCAAGGCACATCCGAATCCAGTGTTAGCTTCACTTCCTGTCTCCTGAGATACCTTCATCTGATCAATTTTTGAAGGCAGCATAGATTTATCCTTCACTTCCTTTGATATCCCACAATCCTATGCGTTACATTCAGTGACAGTTGAGTTAGAAAAAGAAAGATGGCGTCTGAAAGTTGCGCTTTCTGGTCAGTTTGTGTGTAAATTTTTACACACAATGTACATTTTTGACCAGCGTTTTCCATTTCTGATATCATTTCTAGCGAGAAATTACTACTGTAGTAATTATATATTTATTTAGTTCTCACCAAAGCTCGCTCTATTTTGCTGTAGATTATTAAACTATTACACTTCCTCAGAAGTCTCACCAAAATCAACACTGCCTGCAGAGTCATTACCTATAAGGCAGTGAGGCAACAAGTCAGCTGCCTAAGTTTTCGGATGCAGCCTACGTGTTATTGACTTTATGGCAGCGACCAACGAGCATAGAGAGCTGGTTTATAGAAAGTATAATCATGCAATAGGTAAAAAATTTTAAGAGGGTTAGTGGTTATGTTTAGGGTTATGTGTCGGTCAGGAGAATATCAAGTAAATTTAATTAATAAAAACAGTTTACATTTATATAATTAAAACCAGTAAATCATTAATTTAATAATTAAAATAGTAAATCATTCCTGAAAATTAATAATACAAATACATAATTGAAAAGTAAAAGGGTCCTGAAACTGCAACCTCCTGTATTGCAGGATTGTGCTACTCAGATTATGTGGAATATAAAAATACAGGAATTTGAAAACTATTACTGGAAGTTAATACCATTATATTTGACATTAGATAGTTTAAAAGTTTTGGATAACAAATGACATACTAATTTTGGGACCAAATGAACATTGCTTTTATTTATGATTTTGCCATAATTGGCAGACCATGAAATGGCCCCACCTTGTGGTGTGACTAATTGGAACGCACTGAGTTCGGAAGTGGGACATTTCACCTTGGATATTCCCACCTCTGACTTTGATTTGAACATGGCATTAGTATTATGTGTGTCAGGTCATGCCAGTGTGTCAGTCAATCAGTGTTTTCACTTCCATCACAACCAACAATTTTGCCACTACAGTTTGATTAAACCTTTCAGTAATTTATCACGGAGATAACAGTAATAGGAAAGATGTGATATGCAAGGGTAAATAACTCATCCACAATAAAAGTATTCTGTTCACAATTTCCTATCCGGCTGTAATATTGCCATATTAATGTGAAAGTGATCACTTTATTGTGTATTTAGGAAGATCGTTTACACCGCACTCTCTTGTATATTGTCTCAATTTGGCACATAAATCTTTTTAAGTACATCAAGAATTCAGTTGTGATTCACATTCAAAATTCTAAATCATTCATCATTCATGTTCTTTTCAGGTGAAAGAAAAGTGTAAATCACAACTGAATTCTTATTGTGTATTTAGGAAACAATAATTGCTGTAAAAGGATTCTGACATTTTATTTAAAAATACTTAAACTAAATTTCCACCACCATAATTTCTACCACAGGATACATAATTTGAATTCATGGTGGAAATTTGTTTCAGAAAAAAAAAAAAGTAATTCAAGTTGGTCAAGTAATTCAAGACGTTACCAAAAGTGCTCATAACAGTTTTTTTAGATGTCAATGATTAAATGTCATTAAAAGGTTATTATAACTTTACAACTTGTATACAAATCACTTGTTAATTTTAACCTTTAATACTATAGTAAATGTACCAACAGACAGGATTCCCTGTACACAGTAGTTTACAGCATTATTTGAGAGAATTTTTTTTCTGGAGAAAAATCGACATGTACCTGATATACAGTATATCCAAATTAATCGATGTCAAATCAAACTGAATAAAGATCGGAATTAAATTAAACCAAACCACAAGCTTGTGAATCAAAAATAATAATAATAATAATAATTTCTTATCTGACAAGTCACTCCTCAAGCCTTGTTGTAAGTAAAGATACATGTATTTGGCCATCCTTTTGGCAACGCATTTCTGGAGTAACCCTACACGTAGTAATGGCAACTAGTTGAGACTAAAGATTTTCATTGGGTCAAAACTGTCATGGTTCTGTTTAGTTAGTTTCATTTTCATGGACTTTTAGTCTTGTTTTTCTCAGTCACATGGGCTGCGTCCGAAAACCTAGGTATAGCTGTCTTGCTGCCTTGTTGTCTTATAAGAGAATGACTTGTACGGCAGCATTTGTGCATGAAGGAACCTCACGAAATTGATTTCGGACAGACTTCTGAGGCAGCGTAACAGTGTAATGATCTACAGCAATATAGCGTGAGCTTTGGTGAGAACTAAACAAAGATTTAATTACTACAGTAGTAATTTCATGATAGAAATTATATCAAAATTGAAATATGTTGGTCAAAATCATACATTTATACACAAACTGAGCAGCAAACGCAACTTTCAGATGCATCTTTATTTTTCTAGCTCAACTCTCACAGAATGGAAAGCACAGGATTGTGGGATATCAAAGGCAGCTACATCTATGCTTCCTTCAAAAATCGATCTGTGGAAGGTATCTCATGAGACAGGAAGTGAAGCTAACATTGGATTCGGACGTGCCTTGATGCCTTACTACCTTGAAATGTTTCCTCAGAAGGCAGCATTTTCCACAGATTAGTCCTCACAGCTGCTTGTCATTTAGTTCAATATCACTGTGTATTTAAGTTCCTCCTTGTTCACTCTCCAGTTGTCATTTGTCATTTGTGTTACGTGCACACATTCGTTTTAGAACCTGCTGACTCATATTCATCTTTGGATCTTCAGAAGTGTAACAGAACAACTGACCTTAAAATGGACTATGCAGCTAAGTTTGCTGTTGAGGCCCAGAGGGGCCACAATTTACTGGATTACACAACAGAGTTTTGCCATCTCACTGTCAGCACTCCTTTCGATGATGAGACCCTCAAATCCCTGTTCTTGATGGGGCCAACTACCATCAACCAGTAGACCTCCCAGACACCCACAGACTTGACTGGATGGAGGCCATCATCTGGTGTCTGGAGGGCATCTACCCCCAATCCAGACTACAGCCAGACACAAAATTGTTAAATTGAAATATATGGAATTTAAAATTACCATCACTGAATCCATCCAGGTTTCCTCTCTTACCTTCACCACACCCTCCCTCTGGATCCGCCTTGGTCCTTGACCACACCAGCTCTGCCTAAGTCCACAAGCACTTAGGCTCCACCTCGAACATTCATTGCCGCATCCTCGCCTTGGACTCCAGAGCCAGCGGTGTCACTCAAGCCCGTCAGCTCTCCATTTGTGCCCTGGGATCCTCTGACATTGTCTCCATCCTCCGTCATCACCCAGAATGTCAGCGGTCACCTTTACACTGTGGCTCCTCCCGCCATCGTGCTGTTGTCCAAACTGCACTCTGGGTCTCATGCACCAGGACATTCACCCCATTATCTCCTCCATGGCATCTACCTCCATCTGCTCCTCCCTGGCCATCCTTCCTAGTCTGCCTGCCCTTTTAACAGCCCTTCGCCCACTCCTTTTACATTCCTGCGTCATCTCTTCTGTTACGACGCAAAGTCGCGTCTTCCAGGAGGGGGCGTAATATCACGATTCTGTTTAGTTAGTTTCATTTTCATGGACTTTTAGTTTTGTTTTTCTCAGTTCCATGTTCTCCTTTGTCTTTCTTTCCCACTAATCATTCATTTCTATGAACACAGATTAATCCTCACAACTGCTTGTCATTTAGTACAAAATATCACTGTGTATTTAAGTTAAATATTTAAGACTCATCTTCATCTTTGGATCTTAGCTACAAACAATAGCTAAGCTTATTGCTTAGTGTGTACTTTTTTAGTGCTTTATACAATACAGATTGTGTGGTATCTGTCAGGAGTTATAAAACAATGAAGCACATGAGACAGGAGTAGCGAACTTCATCTATCTTGTTTACTTTTCACTTCCATCCTCACACACACACCATTACACAACAGTTCAACAGTTCAGATTTCAAAATAGGAGTCCACAACACAATTCACACAATAAACACACTCCCCCCCTTTTTTTTTTAAAGAACAGAATATTACATCAGATCTAAGTAACATAGTCCTTCAACAAGGTTTCAACTCCAACTAGGCTTCCAAACATCACATTTAGGTCTAGTGGCATGGGTGAGCAGTGTTCTCAGCCAGATATGTTGGTGTTCATGGAAATGCAGTGAGATGGGAAGCATTCCATGTCTTCCCATCTCTAAGAACATATGTACCCACTCCAAGTTTTTTGCCAACAGTGAGAGAATTAGCAAACTTTCTGTGTCCCTTAGGAACATGCAAGGGGTTCCGTACCCTCACTTTATCCCCCTTCTGGAAACAAGAAGTACGAGCACCCTGCTTAGAATCAGTTTACCTTTTATTTTGTCATTTTGTGCTGCAGCCGAGTAACCCTTTGGTGAAAAGTCATGTCAGTTGGTGAGTGCATAGGTAGCATGTGGAGTGGCACGGTACACCTGCAAGAACCACAGATTTTCATGGCTGATATTGCTGGATGGCAGTTTGGACAGTGTGTTTAAGCACATAGTTGAACCTCTCTACAGAACCATTAGGTGCCGGGTAGTAGAGAAAGGAACGGTGGTGACAAATATTCCTTCCTGCCAGAAAAGTAGCGAAAGGAGCTGATGTAAACTGAACATTGTTATCAGTAACAATACTCAGAGCTGACACATGTGGCAGGAATGGACAGCTTAATGAACCTGAGCATCCATCCTTGGCCACCAATAGAAATCACAAACGTGATGTTTGGTCCCACTTCTCCCTAATTTCCTTTGTGCGCTATGGAGACCAGCATAGTTTGAAGAGCAGTAGGTGCAATCTAGAGCCCTGCACGGGAGCGTTTTCTTAATCCCGTGCCTGCCCACTCCCGCTGTATTTCCAACCATGGTAACACTTTACTTGAAGGGGTGTGCATAAGACTGACATGACCCCTTCATAATAATGACACGACACATGTCATGAATATGAAGGAGGTTTTATGCATGTTTATGACAACTGTCATTAAATGTCATTTTCTCAATTATGTCATTTTTAATGCAAAGATGACATTGTTTGAGATGTCTGTTTGAGATGACAACTTGACATGAACCAATACATCATAACCTGTGAGTGTCTTTGTCATGACAACTCGACATTATTTAGCTTTATAAGTTAACATTACATTAAACTGTCATGTGGTTGGTTTTGACATTGGCTGTCATGAGGCCATTATAATAGTGTCATGAATATTTTTTTTTTTACCTCAACTAAAGTGGTACAAATTGAATTTGTCATTAAAATGTCATTAAGTGTTAATACTCTGTCAAATAATTTTATAACAGCATCATGAATATTTTTCATTTATTTTTTTATTTTTTTTAAAGTTCCCTCCAACAGAAGGTCAGACAATAGACAATATCAAATTTCTTAAAAAAAAGATGACATTGTTATAAAATAATGGTAACACTTTATTGTAGGGTCTTTTAACTAGTTGCTTATTACTATTAGCATGCATATTACTAAAATATTGGCTATTTATTAATAATTATTAAGCACATATTTGACAGACATGCCAGGCTCTACCATCACCCAACCACAGCGCACGTCATCACCCGAGTTCTAATCACGCACACCTGCATCTCATCAGCACAGTCATCAGCAGCAGCACAAAAGGCACGTGCACTCACACAATCACTGTCCGGTCTCGTTTGCACATGGTGTAACCTGTATGCTTACCTCAAGGACTCCTTCCAAGATACTTACCTGTCTCCAGCGTGTTCCCAAGTCTCCTTCATTGTTCCACGTCTTGTGTGAGTTCCTCTGTGTCTGCTCAGCTCCATTCCTTCATCTGCCTGTGTTATCTGCAAGAGAAAAGACAAGTATCAACCCAGTATCCTTATCTGCCACCTGTCACATCTGCCATCACTCACCTGCACTCCGTTTAAGCTCCTGGTTGTTCAATAAACTATATTACCTGCATTCCAGTATCTCTGTCCCCTTCTGTACCAATATTAATGCTGTATTCTGTATGACCTTATTCTACATTCTTAATCCTACTCAATACCTAAATTTAACAATTAACTATTGATAAGCAGTAAATTAGGAGTTTGAGGGAAAAGTCATAGTTATGTAATGTAATGTAATGTTAACCCATAAAGCTAAGTAGTTTCTTAAGTTTAATAATTAAACTGCTATGTCATGTTTATGACAGGTTATGTCTTGGTAATTATCAAGTTGCCATGACAAAGACACTGACAGGTTATGATGTATTGGTTTATGTCAAGTTGTCATAACACAGACATCTCAAACAATGCCATCTTTGCATTAAAACAACATCATAATTTGTTATCTCATTTTACTAAATCGTGTGCACAATGTCATATGCACAGTGTAGTAAAACTAAGGAACGAGATGAATATCAATATTTTTTTAAAAAGTTTAAAAATAGTTTAAAGTTGACCAAAGTGTTTGCATTCATACAAAATATAACAACAAAACGAAACAATAAACAAAATTATATAAATTAGATAAATAGCCTATAATATAAGAGCCATACAAACAAATTGTTGCGTGCATGATTATCTATTTTCTGCATGTCATTTTCCAACATACAGCTTGCAGACAGATAATTAAAGGCGGCACACAGAAAATCAACAAACTCAGTATCTGCAGATAATACTGTTGCTCCAGATTCTGTTGGAGAAGCAGGTAAGGGCAAACATGACAGATAATCAGCAGGGGCATTTTGAGTCGCCTGTACACATGATTCATCAACCCTCCGCTGAACAGTATGCCCTAAGAACAGCAGGTTGGTTTGCCAGAAGTGACACTTGTCTTTATTGAGCTGCAAACCAGCTTGTTTTAAGACTACCTGAAGTGCTTTGTCATGCATAGACATGTCACATCTGTGGATTATAATGTTGCCCAGGTCATTTTCAACTCCTGCCAAGCCAGCCAAGATGATGGTCACCATCTTTTGAAATCCCGCAGGTGCTGAAGCCAATCCGTAAGGAACAGGACAAAAATGGATCACTGCTTTATTTGTCTCTTTTCTAACTTTTTCTGTGTAGGTCTGGGTATAGCCGTTTCGGTGTAGTGAACCTGTGATCTTGAATGTGTGTGTGTGTGTGTGTGTGTGTGTATGTGTGTGTGTGTGTGTGTGTGTGTGCGTGCGTGTGTGCGTGCGTGTGTACTTGTTTATATTACATTACATATTACACCAGCCAGCGGTCCCCACAATGTAAATGGATTTATAAACATACTAAATTATGTTTTTTGAAAATGTAAAAATGCAGAATGTTTCCTGTGATGGGTAGGTTTAGGGGCAGGGGCAGTGTAGGGGGATAGAATGTACAGTTTGTTCAGTGTAAAATCCATTACGCCTATGGAAAGTCCCCACAATTCACAAAAACACAACATGTGTGTGTGTGTGTATCCTTATGTGAAAGTCCCCAGGTGGCTGTCACAGAGACGATCTCTGTGGCTCCCTCCGATCACCACCGGAGGGCACCCTCACCGGAGTACTAATCACCTCATGGACTACATTTTCCACACCACGTACCTGGATTGATTACACAGACATGCACACACACACCTGTTCCTTATCCCACAGACTTTAAAAGACTCTCACAACCCATCATGCTTTGCAAAGTCTTGTTTTGCCCTGCTGACAATTCTGGGCGTTTTCCCTTGTGTATCGATCTCTTGTGTATAACCTTGGACTGCCTTGAACCTTTGTACCCTGTTTGCTGCCTGCCCCATGAATTCTCTGCCTGGATACTGACTACCCTTGTCTCGTTTGCCGCCTGCCCTGATCTACTGCCTGTTATTGTTTCTGATTCAGCCCTGTCTACCATATTGCTGTCGCTGTACGACTAAGATTTCCTAATATAGCTGCAAATGGATGCTCCCTGTTCATTTCTCAACAGCCGGCATTGTATCCCACAGACAAGAGTCGCATCGCTTTCATCTGCTCGCTCTTGACAGGAAAGGCTCTGGAATGGGCAACTACAGTGTGGGTAGATGGTCGAACCTCGCATTCCTCCCCCGATTCGTTTCTACAATATTTCCGAGAGGTCTTCGAACAGGTCTACCTCCGAGGGAGGTAAGGAAGCGGGCGAACTACTGCTGGCACTCCGCCAGGGCAGACAGACTGCTGCTGAGCACGCACTAACTTTCCGCACACTAGCTGCGCAAACTTCATGGGTTGATGACACGCTTAAACTACAATTCCGAAAAGGATTAAATACAGATCTTCAGTCTGAGTTGGCATGCCATGATGAGGGGAGAAGTTTGAACGGATTCATTGATCTCGGCATTCGTATCGACAATCTAATCAGATTTAGACGCCCCGCTAGAAATTCATCATCCTTTCCAGCCACCTCAGAATCGTACAGTGAACCCGAACCCATGCAAGTTGGTACCACTCACCTGACATTGGAGGAGAGAGATAGACGTATGCAGCAACGTCTGTGTCTGTACTGCGGTCAGCCGGGCCATATGCAAGCTTCCTGCCCCACGAGACCAACCAGCCGAGGCACGACTGCGGTGAGTTCAATGTCCAATTCATCTAACATTCTGATTGCGGCAGACTTGATGTACGGTGAAAGAACTATTCAGACCGAGGCCATGATAGATTCTGGGGCCGCGGGTAATTTTATGGATTTGAGTTTTGCACAAGCTCACGGCATCCTACTAATTCCATGCAATTCTCTGTTGTCAGTGGCGGCGCTAGACGGGCGCCCTCTGGGGACTGGACGGGTCCGCTACACCAGTGATGACGTCATTCTGCAGATCGGTTCACTCCATAAAGAAGCAATACGCTTCTTCCTCATAAAATCTCCTCAACATCCTCTCATTCTTGGTTCGCCTTGGCTCAAACAACACAATCCACAGATCTCCTGGTCCGACAATCAAATCACTCACTGGTCAGAGCTTTGTCATCAAACCTGCATTCAGGCTCCCGTACACTCAGCATCCCACGACAGCACACCCGTCACCATCTCACCTCGTGATAAGTTGCCCACCGAGTATCAAGACGTTGTCGAGGCTTTCAGCAAGACCAGAGCCTCTCAACTGCCTCCTCATCGCGCCAGTGACTGTGCAATCGACCTGACTCCTGACACAACACCACCTAGGGGGCGCATATTCCCACTATCCCAACCTGAGTCTGAAGCCATGAAGAAGTATATCGAGGAGGAGTTGGCCAAGGGCTTCATTCAACCCTCTACATCACCAGCATCAGCGGGCTTCTTCTTCGTTAAGAAGAAGGACGGAGGTTTAAGACCCTGCATTGACTATCGAGGGCTCAACGACATAACTGTAAAGTTCCGGTATCCCCTGCCTCTGGTTCCCTCCACCTTGGAACAGCTACGCTCAGCACACTTCTTCACTAAACTCGATCTTCGCAGCACTTACAATCTCATCCGCATAAGAGAGAGGGACGAATGGAAAACCGCCTTCTCTACTACCTCTAGGCACTATGAATACCGGGTTATGCCCTTCGGGCTAGTCAATAGTCCCTCCGTGTTCCAGGCCTTTATCAACGACGTCTTCCATGATATGTTGAACAGATGGGTGATTGTCTACATAGATGATATTCTTATCTACTCAGAAACCTACTCAGAACACGTTCAGCAGGTCCGTTCAGTGCTCCGAAGACTCATATAACCAACTTTATGCCAAACTTGAAAAATGTGAATTCAATCAGACTTCCACCTCGTTCTTAGGATATATCATCAGCGCGGAGGGAGTGGCTATGGACGATAGCAAAGTACAGGCAGTGCTAAATTGGCCACAACCCACTACGGTGAAGGAACTACAGCGGTTCCTGGGATTTGCTCATTTCTACAGACGATTCATTCGTAACTTCAGTGTCATAGCTGCACCACTTACGTCTATGCTCAAGAGGGCAAGCACAAAACTGGTCTGGTCTCAAACCTCAGCGGTGGCCTTCCAAAGACTGAAGGAATTATTCACCACAGCACCCATTCTCCATCACCAAGACCCCGAGCAAGAATTCATTGTGGAAGTGGATGCCTCCAGCACTGGAATCGGAGCGGTATTGTCACAGAGACAGGGTAACCCTTCCAAGTTATATCCTTGTGCCTTTTACTCACGTAAGCTCACTCCTCACTCCAGAATCGCGAGCTGTTGGCCATGAAGGCAGCCATGGAGCAATGACGACACTGGTTGGAGGGGAGTAAACATACATTCACACTTCTTACTGACCACCGAAATCTTGAATATTTAATGTCCGCCAAATGTCTCAATCATCGCCAGGCTAGGTGGGTACTGTTCTTTACCCGCTTTCGATTCACTGTCACTTATAGACCCGGTTCCAGGAATACTAAGGCAGATGCTCTCTCTCGGCAGTTTGAATCCAGTTCTACACCGCCATCCAATGAACCCATTATACCCTCCACCATAATTCTTGCACCCATCCAGTGGGATATCATGTCCGAGATTACAGAGGCACACCACGACGAACCTCCACCAACTGACTGTCCTGCAAACCTTACCTACGTACCCACCTCTCTCCATCAACGGGTGATTCAGGAAGTTCACAACTCTCCCAGTACAGGACATCCGGGTATTGCAGCTACCATCCACCTTGTATCCAATTGTTTCTGGAGGCCGTCACTTCCAACAGACATTACCACATACATACGAAATTGTATCACCTGTCAGACCACCAAGTCATCCCGTCAGTCACCTGCTGGTCTACTTCAGCCTGTTCCCATACCACAACGTCCCTAGTCCCACATCGCTGTTGACTTCATTACTGACCTTCCTAGCTCGCAGGGCCATACCACTATACTCGTCGTGGCCATACCACTATACCGTCGTGGACCGCTTCTCCAAGTCCTGTCACTTCATCCCATTGCCCAAACTACCCACCGCCCTGGAGACCACAGAACACCTGTGTAATTATGTCTTTCGCTTCTTTGGCCTACCTGAAGACATCGTCTCAGACCGAGGACCTCAGTTTACATCTCGCCTCTGGTCAACCTTTTTCCAGAGATTGAAAGGTTACCATCCTGAGAGCAATGGGCAGGCCGAGAGGCTTAACCAAGAACTGATCCGTTATCTGCGATAATACTGTCAACAGAACCAGACTGACTGGAGTCGATATCTCTTCTGGGCGGAGTATTATGGCGGCATTTTAATGCCATTAATGACCGAGCGCACAATTGATGCTTGCGCGCGCAGTAAATCACTTCCGCGAGAGTATAACAGATGTACACGCGAGGAAACGGGAGCCCGCAAGCTAATTTTAAACCCCCGCGCGCGCATGACATCTCCTCTGCGCGCAGATCAAGCCCTCATCATTCACCACACTCGCGCTCAATCTTCTATTTCGCTCGCGCGAACACTTTTGATTTTTGTCAGTCAAGGGGCGGGACTTTACTTATTTCAGTGTAAGCTCAAATGTCATTGGTCAATTCAGTTTTTCCAGAAGTCTGTTTTGATTGGACGCCTGTTGTAAAACGATTAGACATGGCTTCATCAATGGACCAGATGCAAATGAGTTAAACTTTATTTATTAACTGATTGATTGCATTATTATTATAATATGGCCTTACTAGATACATTAACTTGATTTATTATTATTTTTATGGAGCTGTAGCTGCTGGGGAAATAAGAGAACACATAGCCTAGTTATATTTGCTGTAGTTCACCGCTACATTACCACTATACTTTCACTAAACAGTATCTGTTTACCCAGCCAAAATTATGTCAGTTCTGAGACCTACAGAAATGTCAAAAGTGTCCATTAAATAGTTGTAACTATGATTCTAAATCCAGAATTGCTTCATGTGGCTTTGGATGAAAGATACATATCAACAAGAGTTGTTGTGTAAGCTTTTTGTTATCATTCTGTCAGTTTAATATATTATCAGGTTAATATATTTTCCATTAAATACAGTATAAAATGGTTTTAGCATTTCACTATGTGGAAAGGTTGCAGCTAAAGTTAAGATACAGTACACAGTATGAATGATCATACCCCCGAAACCCAATTTAGAAATCTTTATATCTAAGACTTTTATTGTTGTTGTTTTTTTTATACTATTATGGGTAAACAGACTGTTTAGTGGAAGTATAATGATAATGTAGCGGTGAACTACTATGTGTTCTCATTTTTCCCCAGCAGCTACAGCTCCATAAAAATAATAAATCAAGTTAATATAGTATCTAATAAGGACATATAATAATAATAATGCAATCAATCAGTCAATAAATAAAGTTTAACTCACTTGCATAATAATAGTAAATACTATACTGTTTTGGACCATACTATAGTAAAGTGTAGTATACTATATACATTATACTATTTACAACACTTTGTTAATGAATGCTTCAGTATACAGTGTATTAACTATGATGAACTGATAAACTGTAATAAATACTGTATAGGCTACTTTAGTTTTTACTACAGTAAACTCTAGTGTATATTGTAGTAATATACCCTATAGTTGTAGAAAATTACAGTATTTGGGTAAAGTCAATTTGTTTATATCAACAACTATAGAATTACCACAGCAAATTAAAGTACTTTACTTTAGTATGGTTCAAAAACACTATAGTATTTACTATAAATTACTATAGTATTTTTTCATCTGGTCCAAGCATAGACTGTAAAAAAATATGGACGTAGCGTCCGTGACGTCACCCATAGAGTTCTGAACAGCAGTTTTGAAGCGAAAATGAGGCCGCAATCCATCTTAGCTGCGCGTCACCGCACGTCATTCCCGGATAACTGAAAATGGGCAAAGAGGCGGGGAGGTGGTTTGAGCTGATATGACTGGTTGCTGAAACCACGCCCGCCTAGCTCGACGTGACCATGTTAGCAGGCAAAGGAGCTATCTAGATAAAATATTAATGAAGATAAGTTTTATCATCAGAACGTTCTAAAGGTTTACTGTCAATCTACTGTGTTTTTTTAAGATATAGATCCTGCAACACCAGTAGTGTTGGGTGTGCAAATAACAACATGGAAAATCAATGGGACTTCATACCTTTATATTGTGTATTTTTAGGAGATTATAACGGCGCGTGCAGGGAAGGATGACACATACACACACTTAACGTGACCGCTCGTTTTTACTCATAGGTGTTAGAGAAAGATCACACACCGGAACTTTTTCCGGAAACACATGTAACAATGTGCATCATGGGAAATGTAGTTAAATAACAGCATTAACAAAATACACAACATTTCCTCCCCTCTTACTCTTTGAGGTATAACACAAAGATTACAAATTAAACTGTGCCAACTGAAATCATGAATTTATAAAATGCAGTCTCTCTTTTCAACATATCTATAACATAGACTTTTTTTTTTTTTTTTTTTTAACGTGAACATTGAGTCTTTCATGTTGAATCCTTATTTAAAATAACAACTATTTCCCTGGGAATGAGGGTAGACTACCTCAGACCCTAGCTTACCCTTAGGGGATTATTCTGCCCCGAAGCAATAAGGGTAGCCCTTAACTAAGTGTAATCCAATAAACGCTGAGGTGGACGCCGCTCCCTTACTGGATACCGGCGACCTACTGAGTTTCCATTTTCTGTCAGAACAACCGGTGACGATGGTTCTTCAACAAATGGACAATTTGAGGTCACAATAGGCTCAGTGGTGGAGACTACTGAAGTTGGCGAAGTGTCGTCTATTTGTTCGGTGACATCAGTGAATTTAGGAAGATCTGTGACTGTGCTGGCTCCACCCAGCAACTGATCAGTGTGTCTCCTCCAGGAAAGATTGTCAGCAGTCTTGACCTTGTACGACACTGGGCCCGTCTGGGCCTCCACAGTAGCCGGAACCCATTTCGGACCACTGCCATAGTTCCGGGCCAGCACTGGTGAGCCTGTTGAAAAGTTTCTGTCCTTGGCTCGCAGGTTCCTTCGCTGTACCTGACTCTTTTGTTGCCGCAAGACAGTTTCTTTGAGTGTTGCTGGCTTAAGCAGCTCAAAGCTTGTTCTGAGCTCTCTGTTGAACAACAAATACGCTGGCGACACTTTGGTAGTTGCGTGCGGAGTACTACGATAGCACAGCAAGAAGCTATGAAGGCGTTGATGAAATGTGCCCTGTCCAAGAGAAGCTTTCAAGGCATGTTTCATGGTTTGAACAAACCTCTCTGCTAACCCATTTGTTGCAGGATGGTAGGGTGATGACGTGATATGCTGTACACCATTTGCTAGTAGAAATGTGGCCATCTCGTGGGATGTAAATTGGGGGCCATTATCTGACACAAGCTGCACTGGTGATCCAAATCTACTGAAAATTTCTCCCAGCTTCTCAATGGTCTTCTCAGCTGAAGTAGATTTCATAATGGCCACCTCAGGCCACTTACTGTGTGCATCCATGACCACCAACAGCATTTTCTCCTCAACTGGGCCTGCAAAATCAACATGAATGCGATGCCATGGTTTTTCAGGATACTCCCATGGGTGCAGCGGTGCAAGTTGTGGTACATTACGTATGCGCTGGCATGAGGTACACATCCTTGCTTTTTCGTCTATTTGGCCATCCACCCCTGGCCACCAGAAGAAGCTCCTGGCAATCTCCTTCATGCGGACCATTCCACAGTGTCCTACATGCAGCTGTTTAAGCACTGGCTTACGCAAAGCCGGGGGAATAATCACTCTCCTTCCCCATAATAAGCAGCCTGACTGCACTGAAAGTTCATGACGTCGAGAGACGTATGGTTTTAGCTCCAGATCATCGTTCTCCCCTTTGCCTGTCATGACCATATCCATGACTTTTGACAGGACAGGGTCATTTCGTGTGCCCTTGCGTACTTGCGCGGCTGTCACTGGGGCCCTTTTCACCTGGCTGAAGTAAAAGATTTCAGCCACCTGTGCCTCCTTTACTCTGTCTGTGAGAGGCAACCTGGACAGACCGTCCGCATTCCCATGCAATTCCGACTTCCGGTACTTGATGTCATAGGTGTGAGCAGATAACAACAAGGCCCACCTTTGCATCCTACTGGCAGCAAGAGAGGGAATGCCATGGTGTGGGCCAAAAATAGCCGTGAGAGGGCGATGATCGGTCAGTAACGTGAACTTCCTACCAAAAATATACTGATAAAACTTACGCACTCCAAACACAATGCTCAATGCTTCTCGCTCAATCTGAGCATAGTTTGCTTCTGCTTTGCTCAGACTCCTGGAAGCAAACGCAATTGGCCTCTCTTGACCATTAGGCATGATGTGGGACAAGACAGCTCCCACACCATAAGGGGAAGCATCGCAAGCCAGCTGGATAGGAAGAGCAGGGTCAAAATGAGTGAGGGCATTTGACCTTAAAAGTGTCTCCTTTGCTCTTATGAACGACTCCTGGCATTCAGAGGTCCACTTCCAATTATTCTCATGACACAACAGTTTGTGGAGAGGTTTCAGCAGCGTCGCGATATTTGGGATGAATCGCCCATAATAATTAAGTAAGCCGAGGAAAGACCGCAACTGGCTGACATTTTTGGGCACTGGAGCATCCACAATGGCCTTAACTTTGGATGGGGACGTATGCAGACCGGAGGCATCAATGACATGGCCTAGATACTCGACTGAAAACTGGAAAATTTCACATTTATCCTTGCGCACTCTCAATCCGTACTCTTTCAGTCTCTCGAGGGTAGCATCCAGGTGCTGTAAGTGTGACTCTTCATTCGTGCCAGTCACTAGAATGTCATCTAGATAACACACAACTCCTGGAAGTCCTGCAAGAATCTGATCCATCGCTCGCTGAAAAATGGATGGAGCCGAGGTAATTCCGAACGGTAAGCGTTTGTAACGAAATAGGCCTTTGTGTGTATTGATGGTGAGAAGTTCTCTGGACTGTTCCTCCACATGCATCTGTAGGTATGCTTGGTTGAGATCAATTTTGCTGAACTTTTGCCCTCCTGTCAGCCCAGCAAAAAGGTCATTAATGTGGGGCAAGGGGTATTGCTCTGCTGACAACACTGGATTTACAGTGACTTTAAAATCGCCGCAGATCCTTATGCCTCCATCCTTCTTTATAACTGGAACAATGGGTGTTGCCCACTTACTCACACTGACTGGTTCCAGCACACCATTCTTCACAAGTTCAGCTAAGCTCGCCTCCACTTTAGGTTTGAGTGCATATGGCAGGGGCCGGGACTTTAAGAACTTTGGCTGGCTTCCTGGCTCCACAGTCAATTTCACTTTGATTCCTTCCATGCTGCCTAACTCCTGTTTGAAAACTTCAGTGTGTTTTTGAAGAACACCTTCAAGATCCAGTGTTTTAGGTGTCACCATATGTATGGCTGGCCAGTCCACCTTGAGTTGCTCCAGCCAGGAACGACCCATCAACGAGGGGTAATCACCCACGACCACATACAATGGCAGTTTTTTTGTTTGTCCATTCAGTTCAACTGTTACTTGGGTGAGTCCTTTCATGGTCACTGATTCCCCAGTATAAGTTTTAAGGACTACATCAGGTGGTTTGAGTGGCAGGTGGCTCAGCATTTCGCTGTATATCGCATCCGACACCAGCGAGACAGCTGCACCAGTGTCAATCTCCATTTTCACTGGTTGTCCTTCCAGCAGCGCTGTGACCTTATAAGCCTTGGTTCCACCTGCAACGGTGAGCACATGCAAGAGAAATTCCTCATCAGATGTTTCCGTACCCTCTTTGTTTTCCTGCCCGACTGCAAATATGCGTTTCTTTTGTTTCCTTCTGAATACTGGTTTCGGCTGTATTTTTTTCTTTCCTGTTTTATTTCTACATGCACGCTCGATGTGTCCCTTTTTCTTACAGCTGCGGCATTCCGTATCCTTAAACCAGCATGAAACAGGTGAGTGTCCAGTCTTGCCACAACGGAAACATGGGCCTTTATTTTCAGTTTGTTTTTCAGTCTCCATCTTGTACACTTTACTGTTTGAGCTCAATTGCTGGGCTTCCTTAGCAGCCAATTCCATAGACACACTCAGCTCAATTGCTCTTTGTAGTGTCAGGTTGCTCTCGGTTAACAGCCTTTTCTGTATGCCCTTGCAGCGGAGTCCGCATACCAATCTGTCCCGAAGTGTATCGTTGAGCACATCACCAAATTCGCAGTGTTCAGCTAATTTTTTTAGCACTGCCACAAACACTGTCACAGTTTCCCCTTCTAGCTGATTTCGTCTGTGGAACCGAAATCGCTCTGCTATTACCAGTGTTGGGGCTAGTTACTCAAAAAAGTAATATATTACATATTACATATTACTCTCAAAAATAGTAATGCCTTACTTTACTTTATTACTCCCTGGAGAAAGTAACTAGTTATATTACTAGTTATATTACTAGTTACATTTTTTTTTCTTAATTACTCTATAATTGCCTGAGATGCATCAGATGGAGGGAGAACATACTAAGGAGGAGTGTTCTTTAGGGTCTTTATTACGCCAACAACAGACTGGCACTGTCTAGCACAAATAACTACAAACAACTGTACTTGTGCAATCAAGTACAAACAAGTATTAACTTCCTCAATGTTTAACAAACACCGTCTGGTGCAAACAATCAATTTGATTGTCAATTTATAACAAGTACAAGAACATATTAACTTCCTCAATGTTTAACAAAAACCATCTAGTGCAAAAAATCAATTTGATTGTCGATTAACAAGTACAAACAAAAAAAATATTAACTTCCTCAAAAAAATATATCCATAAATAAAAAAGACTGGCCTTACCAGCACTGTGTAGAGGAGAGGTAAATTGTTAAAAACCAAAACACAGTGCAGAGGAGAGGCAGGTTGTTGAAATGAGTTAAAGCAAATACAGAAGTCTCAAAGTAAATAAAAGGAAAAATACAGTTGGCATTTACTGTAATGCATTTTTCTGGTGCAAAATATGAGCTTCTGAATGTGTCAGCTTATTTGTCAAAGTAGTGGTTATACCTCATAAGGAGGAGTCTCTCAAAGCGCTTGTCTCCTAACCTGTTCCTCCTTGGAGTGAGAACAAGGCTTCCCAGGCTGAATAGCCTCTCCACTGGAGCACTGGATGCTGGTGCTGTATTGTATTTTAAAGAGAAGTTCTTAATTCTGGGGAAGTTGTCTAGGACCCCCATCTCTGACCCAGACTTCAGGTACTCCATCACCTCCCTGTCTGGGCCAAAAGATCCTGAATCCTGCTCTTCCTCAAACACAAAAAAGTCATCCTCACTACTACTGGATGCTGGACTAATCTGTGGAGGCCTGACCTCATGCTCCTCATTGTGGGGGGCAGCCAGGGGTGAAGCACGACACTCTGTTATCAGCAGATTCTTTAGGGCCTCTCTCCTGGTTTCTTCCCTCAACCACCTCATCTTGAACTTCGGCAGAGTGACAGCAGACAGGAGACCCTCCCTACTGTCCAAAACAGAAGCAAAGCGGGTTTTGATGGCCTGTAAGAAAGAGATTTCTAAAATTAGATATTTCTCTTAAAGAGGAAAAACATACCTTCCTGTGGAAGGAGTTGACATGTAAATGATGCAACAGGCATATTGACTATACCGGGTCTTCAGAAACACAGAACCAGTATACAATTCTTACATTCTCTAAGAGCCTATTTCAGTGTGAAATTTAGAAGACTGTGATAATGGCAGCATCTGTGATAGTGGAGGGATGTGCAATTCTGCATATGACAGGCTTCTCTCATATCACACAAAGTTACAGTCAGTAAGTCTTAAATACACACTCACAGCCTACCTGCACTATGACATCAGGCAGATTTGCCATCATCTCGGAGAGGCCAGGACGCAATGCCAAGGTCTTTAACATCAGAGACTCCAGTGTCGGTAATAGATTGCCATAATAACAATCATTTTCCCCTGGAATGAATGAATATGAATCAATGAATGAATATGAATCAATAAATGAATTACTTGTTTGATTCAAATGTTTAACATTCAAAAAAAGGAAAGGCAAGAAGCCACAGGTTTACATTAACCTATACTTTATCTCACCTTGTAAACGGTCCAAAGCTTTTGTAAGCGGTTTTGTGACTGTGCAATACTCTACAAGGAATTTGTACTCTCGCTCGGAAAAGGCTCGTACACCTAACTGACTGCAGAGAGTTGTCAACTGTGGTCTGGATATCTCAGTTATTCGTGCAACTGCATTGTGGAAAGAGTTCCATCTCGTCACTGTAGGCACCATGAGCTTTTTTCCACAAAGGCTTTCCACTAGCTCTGCAGCTACTGTAGACCGGCTGGCCTTAGTCCAGAGGGCAGAGCACTTTGCAGTGGCACTTCTGTAAATTGTTTTGTTTGTCAGTGTCAACCATTTTTCAATATCAACAGTTGATATCAAATTAAGTGTGTGCGAGGCACATCTTAAGTGAGGGGGGAGAGTAAAGTGTCCTGGGTCTTCTTGTTCCGTGGAGAGCACTTCTTGTACTTCTTGTAAATGACACTTCTTCATCCTCCCCTGATCCCTCGTCCTCTGAATCGGATGCTGCTGCTGCTGGCTTGGGCTCATACTCCCTGAATGTGATAAGTGCAAGAAGAAAAAAAAAAACTATAAATGTGTGGCCTATTCAATTCAAATTTTATTTTTGTTATAATTGTGATTTTATAATGTTTAGATATGAATCCAACTGAATCCAACTTGTGAAAAGATATCTTTCAGGTTGTCAAATAGCAAATAGCATATAGTGGAGCTCTATAGCCATCTAGTGGTTAAAGTGATTTTTTTTTTTTTTTAAACTGCATTTTCCAAAAAATGGGCATAAATGTTACATTAAACCATTTAAAATGATCCATGTTACCCCCATGAATGAAAGTTAGAAATCTGGGTCTTTTATAAAGTGAATTTTACATCAAATGCTGTTTTTTTGTAAAAAGCTTATTTAAATATTTATTTATTTATAGAAATGTAAAAGATATCATAAATTCTCCAAAAACTGCACAAATGTTGAGTAAAGACATTAACAAACAGAATAAAATTACATTTTGTAAAAAAAACTATTATCTTGTTACAAAATTAAATGTTATTGTCTGGGGTCTCTGGAGACCCCAAAAAACACGAGTGTAGACATAAATAAAGACCATCAGAGGGTTAATGCAATCAAATTAAACAATTCATTAACTTATACATTTGCAAATAAGTACAAGTAAGTAAAGTATTATTCAACTGACCTGAAAGCCTTAACAAAATTCGATCCATTGTCTGTGACTGTTGCTGTGACCTTCTCTGACAGTCCATAAGATGAGTGAACCTGCTCAATTTCAGTGGCCACAATGTCATATGTGTGTCGTCCTTTGATTCTTTTGCAGGCAAGGGCTGCTTTTTCACGATGGAAGTTGCTTGGATCAATCCAATGGGCAGTCATGCCTATGTAGCTTTTGTTGTGACAAGTCCAGATGTCAGCGGTCGTTGACACATACTCAGTGCTCTCAAACGTTTTCTTCAGCTCACTTTCCATCATGGCGTAACATTTATCTAGGTACATTGCGAAGGTTTTCCTGTCGGAAAACGGCTGGTCTGTCCCTGCTATCGGTATTTTGCAGAGTATCTTTCTAAAAGACAGCGATTCGACGGTAGAAAGAGGTAACATTTCTTCTACTACGTACGAGGCAACAAGCTTATTTATCTCGGATTTTGATGTTGGTAGTACTTTATGTTCAAATGAAAGTTTTTGCTGCTTGTGGGGCTGCTCGTTCATGTCACTCTGTCGCTTCGCAACGAGCTTGATGTGTCCGTGCTGTCGCTGCAGGTGCTTCTTCAAGTTGGAGGTAGAGTTACAAGCGGTGGAGAGCAGCTTTCTCCCCGGGCACAGTGTGCACTTCACCGTCAAGTTATTTTCCTTCCGTTGAACATATTCAAAATAATGACTGAATCTCCACCCGTCGAAACTAGCTTTATGTTGCTGGGAACCTTCCTCTGAAAAAGAGCTTGCCGTTGTTGACGCTTCCATTTTTCCCCATCTGTCTTTGAGGGTGCCGCTCTGCTGCTGGCTGCCGGGTGTCGACCAATCAGTGATGGTAAATGATACCTCGTGCCAAACCCAGACCAATCACTGTTCCATTCACACCCTCCTCCCCTTCCCTTCTGTTCTCTGTGTTGTGTGCCTTGTGTGTGATGAAGGTGCTACTGGTAAATGTAACGCAAGTAACTAGCTCGGGAAAACTGTAATAATATTACCATTTTCAGACGAGTAATGCCTTACACTACCAGTTACTGAAAAAAGTAATATTATTACAGTAACACTACAGTTACACCCAACACTGGCTATTACTAAGGGTTTTGGAGAGAAATGCGCTTTAAGAGTGCTCACTATTTGATCATACGTTTTCTCTCCAGGTTTTTCTGGTTGCAGGAGGTTATGCAGTAGTGTATATGTTTTTGGTCCCATCACACTTAAAAATGTGGGTACAACTTTCTCTTCAGTAATAGCATTCGCTGCTACAAAGTACTCAAATCGTTCTGTGTAAGAACTCCACTGCTCATTGCTTTCATCAAAAGGACCCATATTTCCAAAAACTGATGCCATTTTTGCCGTTCTCTGCCGTTTAACAATCAATTCAGTCACTTATCTGAATCGTCGTCTTTCCTCCCCTTTTTTTTCAGTTCAGACGTGGATTAACAGCAGACTCGTATTATTTCGCGTTTTTCAGCGATGTCGCCGTCAAGCTTCATTTCCGCATCTTCACAACACACGCAGAATAACGAGATCCTCGTCGCCACTTTATTGTGTATTTTTAGGAGATTATAACGGCGCGTGCAGGGAAGGATGACACATATGGTGCGTTCAAGTCTTCCTGGGAAGTTCGAGGTGGGAAATCGTGTGTACGACGGTAGGTGCGTTCAAGTCACTTTCGTCGGAGTATGATGGCGGTGTGCCTTCTCTAAATTAATTACACAAAATTACAACACTTCTGCTTCTAGAAAATGTAGAGCAAATAATGTACATTAGTTGTATGTTGCTTTTTTATGTTTTTTAATTAATTTATGAAGCTGTTGTAAACTTTATTGTTGCATATTACATTTTTATACTGTGATGCTATTGTATTTTTTGCTGGGAATCAGCTTACTTTGTTGTAAATAGAAAAGCCTGACAATTCACTGCTAAATACCTGTAATATTGTGGTATTTCGCCATGTTTCTGACTGACACGCCCCCAACTCGTACAGATCGGAGCTTAAAGAAAATTACGAGCTTCCCACTGGTATTTACGACATTGTGGTGGCATTCATGTCAGTTCTGCTCGTAAATACGATCTTTCCGACATGACTTGAACGCACCAATACACACACTTAACGTGACCGCTCGTTTTTACTCACAGGTGTTAGAGAAAGATCACACACCGGAACTTTTTCCGGAAACACATGTAACAATGTGCATCATGGGAAATGTAGTTAAATAACAGCATTAACAAAATACACAACACTTTATAATGAAATAGAGATCGCGAGATGAATCCAATCTGTGGCACTTGGGTAAAATATGAGTGTCCATTGCAAAACCAAAAAACATGTCACATTTCTTAATGATCTGCTCTCTGTCATCGTTCTTCAAGAAAGGATGCGATCTGAGCAGCCATGTTGTAAAACTGTATACGATCGTATCTAACAAACAATTGAGCCTGTGTCCAAAGTATATATTTTTCCAAATAATGCAGCAGTTTTAGTTATAATATCCAAGCAGTGCTGTCAGAGTTGTATATCCTCCTGGTATTGTCATTATAGTAAATCTTGCAATCAAAACTTTCAGCCAATGCCACGATCCAACAACGTCTGTTCTGTTTCTTCCGCATGCATGCACATCTACACAGACACATATCAGTCTCGAATATTATGCAGCAAGCCATATTTTATAATTGTATAATATTAATAATGTAATATTGTCACGAAGGGCAAAAATAGCAGTATAGACCAAAACCACAATTTGAACCAACTTGTAAACATGTTTTTTTCTGCTATAAACTTGGCCAATTTAACATGGGACTCTATGAGATTCTGCTCTCTTTTGGAGCCTGTCCCTAGCGGCCAGTCGCTGTATCGCAGTTTAAGTTACTTCTGTATTGGCTTCACGAGAGAAAGGGGGAGGTTGCCGCTTGGGTCCAAGCCATGTCTAATCGTTTTACAACAGGCATCCAATCACAACAGACTTCCGAAAAACTGAATTGACCAATGACATTTGAGGTTACACTGAAATAAGTAAAGTCCCGCCCCACGACTGACAAAAATCAAAAGTGTTCGCGCGAGCGAAATAGAAGATTGAGCGCGAGTGTGGGGAATGATGACGCGCGTGCTGCGAATCTTGTCCGAGCACGCGAGGACTTGATCTGCGCGCAAAGGAGATGTCATGTGCGCGCGGGTTTAAAATGAGCTTGCAGGCTCCCATTTCCTCGCGTGTAGATCTGTTATCCTCTCGCGGAAGTGATTTACTGCGCGCGCAAGCATCAGTTGTGCGCTCGATCATTAATGGCATTAAAATGCCGCCATAGAGTATGCATAAAATTCATTGCTGTTGTGATTGGAGACTCAGGCAGGAGATCCAAGTGCAGCGTTTTATTAAGAATGAGAATGGTCGTACAGGCAGGGTCAATCAGGAACAAACAGGAGCAGCAAAGGACAGGCAGGGTCGTAGTCAGGGTACAGGCGGTAGGTCAAAAGGCAGGCAGATATCACTCACAGAACAGTATGCAAGGCAAGGATCAGGACAGGCAGCAACGGATCAAACAACAGGAACAGACAAGGTCGAGAACAGACAGGCAAACAGGGAATAAACGCTCGGAAATTGCAACAACAGTTAAACAATACTTCGCGGTGAGGTGGTGTGAGTGGAAGTCCTTTATAGTCCTGATAATGAGCAGCAGCTGGGTGAGGTGATCAGTGTGGATGTGGCAACAGGTGATTGGTGTGATGAGTGCATGTGATAGGTAGAGAGGATTGTGGGAAGTGTAGTCCGGGAACTGACAGGAGCAGACGGTGATCATGACAATTGCACAAACCGGCGACTGGCCTCTCTCCCTTCAAGTGTGTGCTGGGGTACCAACCACCTCTCTTTCCTTGGTCAGGAGAACCCACAGATTTACCCGCTGTTGATCACTGGTTACGACGAAGTGAGGAGGTATGGAATGAGGCCCATGTACACCCTCGCTTCAGGAGCCGCTCGCAGAGACGGTCTCTGTGGCTCCCTCACTGGAGTACTAATCCCCTCATGGACTACATTTCTCACACCACGTACCTGGACTGATTACACAGACACGCCCACACACACCTGTTCCTTATCCCACAGACTTTAACACTCTGAGGTCTGACGGTATCACCGGCGATACCACCGCGGTTTTTTTCTTACCACTGTGAAAGAGACTCAAAATACTCTGTTAATGTTGCACATACAATTAAGAGTTATACACCATTTTAATCTGTGGAACATCTTCTTTTATTTGTGTACACTCAGAGTAAAAACTAAATGTTGTGCTTTTTGTAAAATAAAGAAAACTAACACGATGCATGATCTCTTGTCTCCCTCTGAAGGAAGTCCAATCTGATAGTTCTCAGAAAATGAACTGTAACTTAGTGAATACTAATGACAAAAAAATTAGACTTATGTCTAAAAAAACGTTGAAATATCAGGTTTTAAATCGTGTAAGTCAAATCGAAAACTAGTAGGTTTTTGAAATCACCTTATCATCACCACCTTGCACAACAAAGAGGCTGCGGCACACTTCTCTGTTCTCCTCCATGATGTCTATGAAATTGTAAAGCTATAAACATTTCATGGAGCTGCTGAAGCACGATGCTTCAATGAGCAATTGCATGCATCACAATTGCTCTTTACAGAAATAGAACAAACAAATTTCAGTCGGTTAATGTCTAATTTAAATATATTTAAAACTAATGCATAGACTAAAACCTTGTTATAGTCTCCTTGTTGTCCTCATTTATAGGCCCTGTGTAGCCACAGTTGACAATCTGTTCACTGTAAGATGACAACTCTGAAGTCTCTTAAATCTAAAAAAAAGTTAAATCGAGAAAAAAATGACAGTGTTACACATCTAAAAAAGAATACATGGCAACAGAAAGAAACTAAGACAATTTGTTTTCGCATACCGAAACACCTGCACTATAGAAATATTGAAGCTGGGCCACCCTGTGCAAGGCTAATATCAAAAAGAAAAAATAAATTTCTGTAATCATTTACTCACCCTCGTTGTTCCAAACATAAATTAATTCCTTTGTTCTGTTGAACACAGAAGAAGATATTTTGAAGAATGTTTATAACCGTAACCAAACTGCTTTCGGGCACCTTTTACTTCCACAAACATTCTTCATAATATCTTCTTTTGTGTTCAAAAGAACAAAGAAATTAATGTTTGGAACAACTTGAGGGTTTCAGGGCCCCTGGTCTCTAATCAATTCAATAGAAAAAAAAACAAAACAAAAAATCTTTTAAATATTCATCATGGAATGGTTGAGACAGCACTATAATAAAAAAAGTTATATAAATTATAAATATAAAAATATAAATTATAGAAGTACATCATTACGTATCAATGTTCGTTACTTTTTTATGTACCATGACATCTCTTAATTTTGTGGATCCATTGTATCAGGGCTCCTTGATTGAAGGGACACTGTTCAAACAAAGTTTTAATTCAAAATAAACAAAGAACAAAACGAAAGTAATGCCGGCAGACCCTTGCGGACGTCTGCTGGCCACACAAACATAATAAAACATAAAATAAAGTCCAGGCCTGGTCCTCTCTCGTCCTTCACTGACTTCGCTCCTCCTTTTATGCCTCCGGAGCTCCTCCGTGAGAGACTCGAGGCCGGCGCGCCTCACAGGTGATGCTCATTATCACTCGCGTCACCGGCCTCGCGCCATTCCCTCACGGCTCTCGCCCGCCCTGCTCGTCATATACCCCCATCGCCCCTCGCAGGCCGGGGGGTACTCCCACAACTGCGCTTGCTCCCCCCCGGGGCCTGTCTCGGCGGCCGCAGCACCTGGGGGTAAGGACAGACGAGACGAGAGAAAGGAGACGGAAGCAAGGGGAGCGACAGGACGAGCGAGGGGAGAGAGGAAAAAGAGAGAAAAAAAATTCTTGGTCCGGTTCCCCGACACACTGCCGCTCGGTCCTCAGCCTGCCAAGAGGCTCTTCTTCGCGGTGCCATGCGTTGGCACTGGACGGTTGGTGGACGGTCCGATCCTCGACCGCCTCCTGGCTGCTGGCGATGGCTCCTCTGGCTGAGGGCAGCCGGCAGCGAGTCCTCCGTTCCCTGCTCCTCCCCTTTATGGCAGACGGCAGCAGGCTCCGGCCCACGGCAAACAGCGGCGACTCCTCCGCTCCCTCCAGGACGGCAGCCACCCCACGGCTCTCGCCCGCCCTGGTCGCCACATACCCCCATCACCCCTCGTAGGCCAGGGGGTACTCCAGAGACTGCGCTCTACTCCCCCCCGAGGCCTGTCTCGGCGGCCGCAGCACCTGGGAGTAAGGACAGACGAGATGAGAGAAAGGAGACGGAAGCAAGGGGAGCGACAGGACGAGAGAGGGGAGAGAGGAAAAAGAAAGAGGAAAAAAAATTCTGGGTCTGGTTCCCAGACACACTGCCGCTCGGTCCTCAGCCTGCCGAGAGGCTTTTCCTCGCGGTGCCACATGCGATGGCACTGGACGCTTGGTGGATGGCCCGAACCTCGACCGCCTCCTGGGCTGAGGGCAGCCAGCAGCGAGTCCCCCGTCCCCCTGCTCCCCTTAATGGCGGACGGCAGCAGGCTCCAGCCCACGGCGACGACTCCTCTGCTCCCTCCTGGACGTCAGCCACTCCACCTCGTCCCAGGAGCATGGTATCCGGGTCTCTGTCCCACCTTTCACAAGGCTCCAGCACCACCGCCTCGGGCAGCCTCTCGCGGTCTTCACTCCCGTGCTGCCCGAACTCTGCAGCACCGTGATCCCCCTCAGCAGCGAGGGCTCTCTGACAGCATGTCCCTCCTTCCTCCCGGGTTTCGGCACCAATGTAACACAGTTCGTAAACGGGAAGAAGGAGGCGGGAACCGGCGAACGTTCAAACAAAGTTTTAATTCAAAATAAACAAAGAACAAAACGAAAGTAATGCCGGCAGACGTCCGCGAGGGCCACACAAACATAATAAAACATAAAATAAAGTCCAGGCCTGGTCCTCTCTCGTACTTCACTGTAGTCGCTCCTCCTTTTATGCTCCCGGAGCTCCTCCGTGAGGGACTCAAGGCCGGTGCGCCTCCCAGGTGATGCTCATTAACACTCGCGCCACCGGCCTCGCGCCATTCCCTCACGGCTCTCGCCCGCCCTGGTCGCCACATCCATATGCAACTTACTCAAGTTACTCAAGAGGTTACCAAAAAAAGAAAAAGATTTTACCTCTGATGCAGAGTCTGAATGTGTCTCACATTCCAGAGCATCACATTCCCTGACATGCAGAGTAAGAATCTGCAATGGCCTCATTTTATAGCATTTCTTGCATTCTGCTTTTGGCATTAAAGAAAATTCCTGAGCATCAGATGGAAGGGGGATAAATCAAATTCATCCTGTAAAGGGACAATATAAAGCATGGTTTTCCACCCTCCAGTTGCACATCTGAGGGAACTGCCACAGTATCCTTCCAACTCTGGAGGAACTAGATTCAGCCGCCTTCCCTGTCCACCTGAATAAAAAATATTACATAATAACTAAAGTTTTTGAGTGAAAAAAACATTATTTGTTGACAATTTTGTCAATTTTACATAAAATATGCAAAAGTGCAGTGTTTATCACACTAGTGTGCTTTAATGTTTAACCAGGAAATACTTATTTTGTACAAAATGGCATATAAAGTCACACTTGTGGTGTTCACTATCAAAAACAACCAGCCTGCAGAAAGTTGCTTATAAACCTGTTGTTATGCTATTGTATCATCCAATATTGGATTCAATCTTCTCGTCAACTTATTTTCTTTCAGTTAAGATAAGTTTTGTATTTATTTTGAAACTGATTGATCATAGGCCTCATTGATCTGAGCCTCACTCATTTGAGGATAAAGTTCATCCCTGTGAAAAAGACTGTAATACTCAAAATAGTTTGTAAACGTGAACGTGTGTGTGCGCATATGTGCATACATGCACCAGTATGCATGTATCCACACATGCACAGGTCCGAGGCCTTATTTTTGCAAGCCCACCTGTACATATGTGAACATGATCATTATGAACATGCTCCTAATTGTTTCTCTGATTTTCGACTCCCCCCATTAATTTTCAATAAGCAGTCATTTTTGACCAATATAAGCTCAGATCAATGAGGCCTACGATCAATCAGTTTTAAAAAATAAAAACAAAACAAAACCTGTCCTAATTTAAAGAAAACAAGTGGACAAAAAAGACTGAATCCAATTTGTTGATAAAATAGCATAACAAGTGATTTATCAGGTACTTTTCTGTAGGCCAGTCATTTTTTACCGTGAACAAGTGTGACTTTGTGCCATTTTGTAATGAATAAAACTAAAACCATTACAAAACATATTTCCTGGTAAAACATTTTTTTTTTTTTTTTTTTTCATATTTTATGTAAAATTTATAAAACTATCCACAAATAATCCACGTGGACCAATTATTTTATTTTTTTTATCACTCAAAAACTGAGGTACATAACCTCAGATAAATAAGGCCTACACAATCGATCAGTTCCAAAAATAAATATAAAATCTGTCCTAATTCAAATAAAACAAGCTGACAAAAAGATTGAATCCAATATTTGGTCATAAGGTAGCATAACGAGAGATTTATAAGCAATTTTATAAGCCTTACATTTTTGACTGGGAACATCACAAGTGTTATAAGGTTTTCAACACGGGAGTATGTGTGTATGAAAGGTAAATGTAGGCTAATGCACGTGCAAATGTTACTTCATAGCCTACTGAGTAAAAACCAAAAACCAGAGAAAAGACCAGAAAAGAAACTGCCTTTGAAGTGAATGGGAATGCTAATGGTTTGCATTTTCCAGATATTATAAACAAAACCACTACCCAGTGGTGTAATGTAACGAAGTAATAATACTTCGTCACTTAAGTATTTTTTGGGAGAATGTGTACTTTACTTGAGTCTTTATATTTCTGTCAACTTTTACTTTTACTCCACTACATTTCCTAAATAAAATGTATACTTTTACTCTGATATGTTACAGATCCCGTGTTCCCCTGGACTCTATTTCCCAAGATCCTTCTGTTCTCCACACCTGCACTCACTTCCCTCGTCAGCTCCTCATCGTCACTCATCACCTGCACCTGGACTCTATTGTCAGCACTCCCCATATATTGCACTCACTCCCTTCACTCCTCGTCCGTTCTCTGTTTGTGTTAGTGTTTGTATGGTGTTCTCTGCCTTCGTTTATATTAAAGTATTGAATGTATTGTGGAAATCCGTATCTGCCTCATCTCTACACCAGCAAACGTAACAGAAGAACGGACCTAAACCGACCGGATTTCCACAGTCAAGAAATATGGAGACACTCCCCGGCTCCCTGGCTACCGCTCCTCCAACGCCTCTCACTCACCTTTCTGCTGGCGATCGCCTCATCGGGCTTCTTCAGGTTGGTCGTTCACTGGAGAGGTATGTGGAGGAGTTCGTTGAGCTGGCTTATCTGACTGACTGGCCCGATGCTAATTTAATCGCCCTGTTTTTGGACGGTCTGGATGACAACACTCTCCGTCTCCATGAACCTGATTATCGTCTCTCCTTAAGTGAAACTATCAATTTTATTTTGTTTTTGAATAATTCCAAATTCTATGTGGATGAGTGTTGGTCTCCAGTCCGTCCAGAAACACGGTCGGCTGGGCCAGTTAGTCAGCCTCCGTATTCCTCCGCTTACCCCTCCAGTGAACGTCCTTCCTGCCCCACGTTGGATCCAGACTCTCCTGCTGGGTCCGGAAAGCGGAAGAGGAGGAAAAAACCTGCTCCAGAGCCCGCTCCAGTGTCTCCAGAGCCCGCTCCAGTATCTCCAGAGCCCGCTCCAGTATCTCCAGAGCCCGCTCCAGTATCTCCAGAGCCCGCTCCAGTATCTCCAGAGCCCGCTCCAGTATCTCCAAAGCCAGCTCCAGTCCCCACAGAGCCAGCTCCAGTGCCTGTGGGGATTTTAATTGTATTTGAGGGGATGAAATGGCCCTCAACCCCAGTCTCCTCCGAGCCAAGTTCTCCAGTCTCCGCCGCCGAGCCAAGTTCTCCAGTCTCCGCCGCCGAGCCAAGTTCTCCAGTCTCCGCCGCCGAGCCAAGTTCTCCAGTCTCCGCCGCCGAGCCAAGTTCTCCAGTCTCCGCCGCCGAGCCAAGTTCTCCAGTCTCCGCCGCCGAGCCAAGTTCTCCAGTCTCCGCCGCCGAGCCAAGTTCTCCAGTCTCCGCCGCCGAGCCAAGTTCTCCAGTCTCCGCCGCCGAGCCAAGTTCTCCAGTCTCCGCCGCCGAGCCAAGTTCTCCAGTCTCCGCCGCCGAGCCAAGTTCTCCAGTCTCCGCCGCCGAGCCAAGTTCTCCAGTCTCCGCCGCCGAGCCAAGTTCTCCAGTCTCCGCCGCCGAGCCAAGTTCTCCAGTCTCCGCCGCCGAGCCAAGTTCTCCAGTCTCCGCCGCCGAGCCAAGTTCTCCAGTCTCCGCCGCCGAGCCAAGTTCTCCAGTCTCCGCCGCCGAGCCAAGTTCTCCAGTCTCCGCCGCCGAGCCAAGTTCTCCAGTCTCCGCCTACGAGCCCTCTGCTCCAGCCGCCGCCGCCGAGCCCGCCGCTCCAGCCGCCGCCGCCGAGCCCGCCGCTCCAGCCGCCGCCGCCGAGCCCGCCGCTCCAGCCGCCGCCGCCGAGCCTGCCGCTCCAGCCGCCGCCGCCGAGCCTGCCGCTCCAGCCGCCGCCGCCGAGCCTGCCGCTCCAGCCGCCGCCGCCGAGCCTGCCGCTCCAGCCGCCGCCGCCGAGCCTGCCGCTCCTGCCACCACCGAGCCCTTTGTTATGAACTTTGTAAGGACTGTGTTCCCTCCCTGCCTCCCTCTCCCGCCTCCCATGTGTTTCTTCACTGAACCTTCACCTCAAGCCCCCTCGCCCAGATCTCCACCTCGGACCTCTGGGCGATTACCTTCACCCCGGCTCCAACCTCCCTCTGCTCCACCGTTGTCCATCAGTCCACCAGCTTCACCAGTATCCATCCTGCCTCCACTCACACCTTGTTCACTCGTCGGCCTGCCCTCCCCTCTGGACTACACTCCTCCGTCTCCGCTCCGTCACTCCGTCCCTCAGTTCCAGTTGGCCTCCTCACTCCCCCCGGTGTTCGTTTTGTTGGCTGTCCTCCTGCTTCCACTGCGGCCTTCTGGAGCCCCGGCTGCGCTTCGGTCGGCGGAGCCTACAGTTCGGCCATCACCCGCCGGTCCCTCACCGCCGCCTGGGCTCAACGCCTCGAAGGCTTCGGCCCCTGACCCTGCATGGCTGCCCACGGCTCCTGACCCGCCATGGCTGCCCACGGCTCCTGACCCGCCATGGCTGCCCACGGCTCCTGACCCGCCATGGCTGCCCACGGCTCCTGACCCGCCATGGCTTTTGAGCCTGCCCTGGAGACCTCCACTCCAGTCTACTCCTCCCCCTGCTCCGGTTTGAGGTCTCCAGGGCGCCCGCCCCCCGTGTTCCCCTGGACTCTATTTCCCAAGATCCTTCTGTTCTCCACACCTGCACTCACTTCCCTCGTCAGCTCCTCATCGTCACTCATCACCTGCACCTGGACTCTATTGTCAGCACTCCCCATATATTGCACTCACTCCCTTCACTCCTCGTCCGTTCTCTGTTTGTGTTAGTGTTTGTATGGTGTTCTCTGCCTTCGTTTATATTAAAGTATTGAATGTATTGTGGAAATCCGTATCTGCCTCATCTCTACACCAGCAAACGTAACATGATACATTTTCCCTAAAGCATTTTCGTTACTTACTACAAAATAAGGTCGGAAGAACACAGACTGCAAACAAGTGCTAGCACAGCCGCGGTTGATTTAATTTTCCGGGTTGCGTCCGTTGCTGGAGCGGCTGATATTATACAGTACGAGAGCGACCTCTAAAGGCGAAATAAAAACTATCACTGATACCTCGTATAGTTTGTTTTGACACGTGACGTGAGGCTGCGCACTGTACAGAGCGGGACGCTTCAAAAACGGATTTAAAACGAACAACAAAACCGTATGTTATACAGTGTACACTACAGTACATGTTTTCCTATCATTATAAAGTAATTAGTTAGATGCTGTTTATAGTTTATATCCATTTGTTATGCATTCATTATCCAGTGAAGTTGCATATTTAAACTCAGGGGCGGATCTACCAGGTTGGCACGGGGTGGCAACTGCCACCCTAAGAAAAAGCTTTGCCACCCCATCTGCCACCCCAAAATTATCAGAGAATAAAATATAAATGTTAGCAGTGTTTCAAGTACTACTGCTTTTCAGCAGCAACGCTTCAATGTGATGACATAAAAAAAAGACAGCGTATTGCAAAATAATGGCAAGAAAACACGTCTTTCAATAAACTGCATGACGGTTCATTAACAAATGACTCTTATGAACCGGTTCTTTGGGAGTCAAAAACACAGCGAAGCCAAGTTCACTCATGAATTGTTTTTCATTTGTTCACGAATCGGAAAATTACTGCTTCTCGGCTAACTCAGAAGTCCTTGAATTTTCGTAATTTTTTGCGAGCTGATTCACCGACCGCCCGCTCCACTTTCATCATGGATAAAGGTCTTTTTGCCATCCGACGAAACAATAACATGAAATCAATAAGATACCAATCACAGAAACTAGTTAGGTAAGAATCTAAACGTATTTTAGCTTTTCTCGATTGCTACTCATTATAAGTGATTCAGTTGGCCCAGTTTCCCAAACCATCAGTTCTCAAAACAAAGACACATTTCTCAAAACGTTTAACAATGACTATATTAGGTAGCAAAACGTACTCGGTTACGTACTGCGTATGGGGAAAAAGTTCCTTTTTCCTCCTCACTGAAGCCTTTTTCAATAGCGCAGTGAAACTGCACGTCTATTGGCTCAAAGGAATGAAACTCTTTGAACCAATGACGGCGCGGCGTAGTCTATGGCGAAACAGCGCGGCAACAAGCCCTCCAAAACGGGCGTGGCTTATGGCTATATAAGCCGGCGTTTCGCCATGGGATTCAGTTAAAACTCGACTGAAGCGACGACACTGAGCCGCAGTGTCGAGGCACGGCATAAAACGCAGTACTCGTTCACGTATCTCAGGATACCGAAGTTACGTACATAACTGAGTACGTTCCCTTTCGATACTCTCACTCATACTGCGTATGGGGAACGCATACAATCACGCTGTGCCACGACAGGGAACGATAAAACATATCATGGGCGCGAGGGGGCCCAGAGGATATGTGAGGGGCCAAGGCCGTCGAACCCTAGATACAGGAGCAGTAAAACCCCTGAGGAGGCGTGGCACACCGAGAGGACCCGAGCATGTAAGGTCGGGATGTCCAAGTTGTAAAATCTGACAAAAGTGGACGGCGAGGACCAGCTGGACACGTCACAGATGTCTTTGAGAGAAATACCACTAGACCACGCCCAGGATGAGGCCATGCCTCTAGTGGAGTGGGCTCTTACTCTTATGGGGCAGCCCAGGCCCATAGAGGAGTAGCATAGAGCGATCGTGTCGACTATCCAACACGAGAGGCGTTGCTTTGAGACCGGAGACCCCTTGGTGCAGCCTCCAAAGCAGACAAAGAGCTGGTCCGACTGCATGAACGGTTCGGAACGCTCAATATAGACTCTCAGTGCCCTAACGGGGCAGAGCAAATGCACCTCTCGCTTATCCAAAGAAGGAGGTAGTGCCGAGAGGGAAATGTAAACCTTGTGCGTGGAAGGGGTAAGACCACTTTCCAGCCGTTCTTGGAGGAAAGACAATATCTGAGATATGTCACTCTCCGCAGGGTCGACGCTGCGTGTTGAGCACCAGTCAACGAAGACTGACCACTTTTGAGCATAGAGACGCCTGGTAGACGGAGCTCTAGCTTGAGAAATGGTGTGCAGAATGTTCCCGGGGAGATCTACCGGCTCCCATCGAGGGACCACAGGTGCAGAGCCCACAGCTCGGGCTGGGGGTGCCAGATCGTCCTTTTGGCCTGAGAGAGGAGGTCTCGTCTCAGGGGGATCGGCCATGGGGCTATTGTGGAGAGCCTGAACAGCTCTGAGGGCCAGATTTGGGTCCTCCAGAGTGGGGCCACCAGGAGGACTCTGTGTCTGTCTTCCCTGACCCGTCTGATGACGCAAGGAATCCTCGCGATCGGGGGAAAGGCATAAAGGAGGAGCCTGGGCCATTTGTGGTCCAGCACATCCCTTTCCTTTGAAAAGAAGGTTGGGCAATGAGAAGTTTCTTCTGAGGCGAAGAGGTTTACCTCTGCCTTCCCGAAGATTTCCCATATTAACTGAACCGTCTGGGGATGGAGCATCCACTCGTCTGAGGGGACATTGCTCCGAGACAACATATCTGCCCCCAAATTCGTTTTCCCAGGTATGTGGGTTGCTCTGAGCGACCATAGCCTGGGTGCTGCCCATTCGAGGAGGCGCTTTGTCAGGGCACAAAGGCGGCTGGACGATAGGCCTCCCTGGTGGTTTATATATGACACGACCGGCATACTGTCCGATTGGACCAGGACGTGGTGTCCTTTCAGGAACTCCTGGAACGTGGCCAGGGCGTATTCCACTGCCAGCATCTCGAGGCAGTTGATGTGCAGATGGCTCTGCTCGTGTCGAAGGCCAGTCTGCCCTCGAAAACGGCTCCCCAATCCGTGTTGGAAGCGTCCATCGAGAGCACCTTCTTAACACCGCCTGAAGGGGAACTCCACGCTTGAACCAGCTGGGGTCTGTCCAAGGTCTCAGAGCTGTGACACAGGCCTGATTGACCCTGACTAAGCAGCGGCCATGCCGCCAAGCATGCAGTGGAACCCTGAGTTTTAGCCAGTATTGCAGAGGCCGCATTCGGAGGAGGCCGAGCTGCAGTACCGGGGAGGCGGAAGCCATCAGTCCTAGCATCCTCTGGAAGGACTTCAGAGGGTAACGGACATTGTTCCTGATCGATGCCGAGAGCTTCTGAATCGTCAGAGCGCGCTCTGGGGAGATTACAGCCCTCATATGCACTGAATCGAAGACTGCGCCCAGGAACGTCATACTTTGGCTGGAGAGCAGCGAGCTCTTGGCAAAATTGACCCTGAGTCCCAGGCGCTGAAGGTGGCTGAGGAGCACGGATCTGTGGTGTTCTAGCTCGGTACGAGACTGGGCCAGTATGAGCCAGTCGTCGAGGTAATTTAAAACTCGGATCCCCATCTCTCTTAGAGGGAGAAGCGCCGAATTCATGCACTTGGTAAACGTGCGGGGAGCTAGAGACAGCCCGAAGGGCAGGACCTTGTATTGATATGCCACACCCTCGAAGGCGAATCTCAAGAAACGTCTGTGGTGGGGGGCTATCTGGATGTGAAAGTATGCATCTTTCAGGTCCAGCGAGAAGAACCAGTCCTCGGGGCGGATCTGCGTGAGGATCTGCTTGAGGGAGAGGTTTAGAAGCCTGAGGTCTAAGATGGGTCTGAGACCGCCATCTTTCTTTGGGACAACAAAGTAGCGGCTGTAAAAGCCAGACTCTCTTTCTGCTGGGGGAACAACTTCTATGGCTCCCTTCTGTAGCAGAGACATCACTTCTGCACGGAGGACATGTTTGTCATCCGTAGTGGTGACCACACCGCTGAAGCGTGGGGGCCTTCGGGCGAACTGCAGAGAATAGCCGCGGGATATGGTCCCTATGACCCACTGTGACACGCCTGGGATGGCTTGCCAAGCCTCTACCCGTGTGACCAGTGGTTGAATAGCGTCCAGTGACAGACCACTGTGGTCTTTGTACCGTCGTTACAGGATGAGGAAATTTGCTCTCTTTTTGAAATTTTTTAAAAATATTGGGTTTGCCATTAAAACGGCGGTTTGTGTGGGCGCAACATCTGTGGGCCCAGGGCACATAACCCAATGATTCCCAACACCCGGAACTAGGCGAGGTGGCGGGGAATGCATGCGAGAGAGCTTTTGGGTTGGTCTGGCCGTGGCGAGACTTAATCCCATCCTCTTTCTTCCTTGTAGATCAGGAAGACGCCGGAGGCGTCGGGTCCAGCACTATCTTGGGCCGGGGACCCTGGCGTCTCGGGAGTGTGGAGCGCCTAGCAGGGCGGGCTCGCTGGCGCTGCTCCTTGGGTGGCGCTGCTTGAGATGCGGAGGGGGCTGGTTTGCTCTGGAGCTGGGTCGGCGCAGGTTTGGAGAGACTTGCAGCAGATGAAGAGCTGGAGCGCTTCGGCAAGAAATGCCGTCAACCGAGGTGAGAGCCGCAAGTGAAGAGGTGCGAAGGCGGGCAGAGTAGGGAGCGCGCCACAACTTCGTCAGCTCCGAGTGTACCTCAGGGAAGAAGGGCGCAGATCGCTGGCAAGGGGTCTGACGGGGCCCCGGCAGAAACCACTCATCTAGTCTACTGCTCGTCAGCTCCTCAGGTGCAGCCCATTCCAGGTCGAGCTCCTCGACAACCTTGGAGAGGACGCGGAGTAATGCGGTGTCCGTTCCTGGCCTGGAGTCAATGGGCTCCAGTGACGGCAGGGGGGCGGGCTCCTCCTCGCCGGCCCACTCCTCCGGTTCAGATGCTGCGAGCAACATGGAGTCATCGAGCTGCTCATCCTCCGAGCCACCAAAAGAGACGAGGTCAGGGGGACTGGGGACGGCTCTCTCGCGGGAGAGGGAGAGGTAGGCGGGCGCTGGGCCGGCGTAAGCTCCCCCAACTCCGGGCGCTGAGCTCCTCTGCTTCGCTGTCTCTTCCTGGCCGGCTGGGAGGAAGAAGATGGGAAGGCGCGGGAGGCGGAGTCGCTTTCAGTGAAGAAAGCGATCCTAGCGCGGAGAGAAGTGAGATTCATGCACTCGCAGTGCGGGCATGAAGTCTCGGTGAGCGCGGCTTCCGCGTGGGACATGCCCAGACATCCAACGCACTCACCATGGCCGTCATAGTCCTGCAGAGGGGCTCTGCGGTGCCACAAGCGTGGCGCGGCATTTAAAAACTCATTTAGAGCGGTAAAGACCGCGGAAGAAGCTCTTAAGCAGCGGCGGAAGAATCCGCTTGAAGGCGAGAGCGACGCTCTGAGCGGCAGTCTGCGGCGGCGCCGGCGGGAGCAGGCGGCGGTCTTCAGCTGTCCTCTGCGAAGCCTCTTCTACGGTGGAGAGCTCGTCCAGCGAAGGATCCAGCGAAGCGAAGTCGTCGCTGAAGGAGAGAGAACTGAATCCCATGGCGAAACGCCGGGTTATATAGCCATAAGCCACGCCCGTTTTGGCGGGCTTGTTGGTGCGCTGTTTCGCCATAGGCTTGCGCGACTACGCCGCGCTGTCATTGGTTCAAAGAGTTTCATTCCTTTGAGCTAATAGACGTGCAGTTTCACTGCGCTATTGAAAAAGGCAGGTAAAAAGCATATGAAAATTTAAAATTTCCACAACAGTATCGAAAGGTAACCGATGACACACACCAGTCAAAATCTGAGAGAGAGCTGAATGAATAATTTACAGGGGTTTAAAACTTACACAGTACCAGTACTTTAGATGAGGGAAATATCACTATGTACAGTAAACTGTAGCACGTTGTACACCCTCAAACTTGTGATTGTCAACTTTCTCTGTAGCCAGTCTTGTGTCAGAAGACCAATACACTGCTATAGTACCTTATATACTGTAATAAAATTTGGCCAAATGTGCAGAGGATGCTGAATTTAGTTTTACTGTAATTGACAGTATACTGTATTGTGGTGCATACCAAGTTCATATATATCTACTGCCAGATCACTTTACAATAGTAAAATGAAAAAAAGAAAGAAAAAAATCACTGCTGTATTTTACTGTATCTGTAAATTTATTTTGGTATAGTGTAGTAGACATTGAGCTGCAAAATAATTCCTGAATCCCAGTAAGCGGTATTTTTGTTACAGTGTTATATGAATTGATCTCATTAGTGTTGACTGGGCAGTGCAGTAGTCTGTGTATTTGTTAAGTTTTGTGTGTCATCTGAGGCCAAAGTTTGATTTTGTCGGACAAGAATAAGTTTTTGACTAAAACATTTTATTTTGACCTGGAAGTTTGAGGTTTGTTGCATAGTTTTGAGACTGTGTTTATAGTTGTGAGAAAATGTTGAATTGTTTAATTTCAATTAGATTAAAAGTTTGAAAGACAAATTTATGCTGGCTTGTCATAAAGCCAACTAAAGTCTTGTTTAAAAACCTAGATAACATAACATAAATAGTTTGGTCAGTTAGGCCAGAATATAGATGTTCTGGGTGATTGCTAAAGTGTTGTAGAGCTTAGATCGGGCCCAACAAATCAAGCCCGACCCTACCCGAGCCCGAGCACGTTGTGTCCGAGCCCGGCCCGACACGTCCACTGTAATTATGAGCCCGAGCCCGATTTAAACCCGACCATTTTTAATATGTGGGCCGTTATAACCAGGGGCGGCGCCAGATTATTTTATTTTTTTTAACGCAGGTGCTGCTGTGCTAGATCATAGGCTACAGGGGGGAGCTGCGCAGTTATATAAATTATATAAATACTATTAATAAATGAGCAAAAATTGGCCACTCAATATTAAATATTAAATTATTTTAATTATAATAAAGTTTTAATTTTATTAAATTGAACAAGCTCAACATTCAGCATTCAATCAAATATTCTTAAAGATTAATTATTATTAATAATGTTACTTCAACCTATTGTTATTTTAACATAATATGTGTGTGAGCAACAAGCAAGATGTGCATTTGTAAATTCGGTGACAGCGTGTGTTACGAGTTTCAAATGGTGTAAGTGTGTCCGTGGCGCGCCGGCGCCTCCATATCAATATTATATTGTCTGCTATATTGCTTTTTATGTATTAAATCCAGGTAATTGGATGATGAAAAATGTATTAAAATTAAGATACAATTAATACTAAACGAAATTCACTTTAAAGAAAATCTTTCTTCAAAACAAAACTTAACAAACTTGAAACTAAATGTGCTTATTTAATGGCTAAAACACGTAGGCTATAGCTAGACTCTCTTTTTGTACAAATTGCAGCACATTCATTTAATTCTGAATTTTGCATATGTAAGTTGAAAAGCATTTGTTTGTGCATAGTAAAACATATCTGTAACATTTATCAAGTTCATAATTGTGCGTGCATTTATTAATTATTATCTTAATGAATAATACGACAAGGAAGAAGCATGTAAACTGCGTTGTTTGTTTATTAAAACTAGTTTAAAATGTTTCCATACCTCCGATTTTCCTCCAGACTTGCTCAAAGTTAATTCTCCTGTTTTATTTTTTTTTCTTTGGTTCTTCAAGCTCCATGTTGTACTTAAGCCTCGTTTCGGCTCCGACAAGGTTTTGTTCCGTCTTCTGAGGGGTGTCAACTCACACCAGAAGCATTTCAGAAGCGAAGCGGCTGGATTCGCGAGACCACTAGATTTGCCTGGCAAACATTGTTTTCGTTATTTTTTTCATGTTTTTAATGGCTAAATGGTTATATTTTGTCCGGTTTGATTGTGTTTATTGCTATGCCATACTTTATTTTGCTGTAGCCATACAGATGAAGTTAAAACACAACAAAAAACAAGAAATTTCAAGTTCGAATCTCTTGTCGTCAGTTTCTGGCATCGTATTAATGTGAAATATGAGCGGGAGTTTACTCAGGGTGATTATTTTGACTTTATTTTGTATTTCAGCTGCGCGTCTTGGACGCGGCGTCCGTCAAAAATATCTTTAGCGAAGCGGCGCGGTGAGCCGCTTCTGGGACGCTTCTCAAACGCACCGCGGCGCTGCTGGTGTAAACACGAGCATTGACTAGAGTGGCCGCGTATCAGCTCCGGTAGCCGCGTCGCAGCCGTAACGCGCCGCACGCGTGTAGTGTAAACGAGGCTTTAAACGAGGCTTTAAGCTACTGAATAGTACAACACGCACAACAGGTGTGATGCGTCACGCGTGCGAGACTGCGAGTGGACGAGACGCTGCGCATGACACGTGACAAGGGCCCGACCCGACCCGGCCCAAGGACGGTGGCGGGAAATATCGGCCCGACCCGGCCCGCGGGTCGGGTCGGGCCGAGTCCGGGCTCGGGCTCGGGCAGAGAATCTAAGCTCTAAAGTGTTGCTAGGTGGTTGCTAGGAGATTCTGGGTGGTTGCTAGGCTCTTGCTGCAATTGCTGGGGTGTTGCTAGAGTATGTAGTTGATAGGGTGTCATGATCACCGTCTGTTCCTGTCACTGTTCCTGGGCTACATCTCCCATCATCCTCTCTGTCACTCACCTGCACACACTTCACACTAATCACTGATTACCATTGTCATTTCTGAGCGTTTCTATCCTGTCTGCCTGCTTGTTATCGTTCCTGCCTGTTTCTTGTTTTTGACCCGTTGCTGCCTGTCCTGATCTTTGCCTGTCCCTTGACTACGACTCTGCCTGTTCCTCACTGTTCCTGTTTGTTCCTGTTTTGACCCTGCCTGTACGACCACTCTCTCTTGTAAATAAATGCTGCATTTGGATCTCCCGCCTGAGTCTCCATTCGTAACATAGGGTGTTTTGGGTGAACACACACCGACATTCCCACCTCTGTTAATAACAGAAACTCAAAAATTGTTTGCAAAAAACAAGTTTTTGTTGTTCTTTAACTTGCACTAAAACATGTTATTTATGCCATCGAAGTAACCTGTGTAATATTAATAAAACTGATCATTTCCTTTAGTGATACAAGGTCAGACTGTTGATGTTTTTCATATAGTGCCTTTACTTGGTGCCATGATGGAATTGAAATCTTGTTATTTATTTTGGTAATGCAATGTTTGTGAACACAATTGTGTATGTCAGGCCATAAATCTGGATCAAAAACTCTGCATGGGTGCTTGCTTTGGTGTTGCCACCCCTCATAGACCTCATGCCAGCCCTTTGCCACCCTATAAATAATTTTCTAGATCCGTCCCTTGGTAGAAATGTTAATGTATGGTTATTTTATGTGTTTGAAGCCTATAGATTACATGCTAAAAATCAAATGGGGTGAAGATGTTATGACATAAAGATATTTTTGAATTCAGCATGTCCATGAAGTCTGTTTCTCCTTACTTTTCCTCACATCCATGTGCTCACTGCTCTTTCCTGATCATTTTGTTGTTGTGGTTTTGGACAGTTGGCTGCTGTAGACCGCTTGGTGACTGGAGTGGGGGAGCTTTTGTGGATGCCTGACTGTGTCCGAAATTACATATTTCACTACTGTAATGTAGGTGAAAAACAGACACTGGTAGGTCACATGCTAATGACAACATGGCAAATGTAATACGTCAGGAATACATTTATGCTGTACACATTCATATAGTACTTACTTTTTTAGCTGTCACAGAGTGGCCCGGTTTCACAGACAGGGCTTAGGCCTTAGTTCAATTAGGGCATTTAAGTACTTTTAGAAAAAAAAAGACATTACTGGTGTGCATCTTGAGACAAAACAATGGCACTGGCAAATTTGAAGATATGTCAGTACAAGTTATTTTCAGTTAAAACAGCTAAAAAATGCATTTTAGTCTAGGACTAGCTTAAGCCTTGTCTGTGAAACTGGGGGAGTAAGTACATTCAAGAGAGAATGCGATTTCGGACGCAGCACTAGAACTTCTCTGTCAACGACTAGCACATTAAGAATCTTTTTTTTTTTTTTTTTTTAGAAATGTACTAAAAAAATGGTGTAGAAACAATTTTCACTCAGAATTTGCTAGTGAATTTCATTATTAATTACAAAGAATCAGAAAGTAAGACATTGAATTATATGTGAAATTTTGAAGTAGAAAGTCTCAAACAGTATTTTTTGTAAAACACACTCCAATAACACTCATTTTATTCTCGACTAAGAAAAATATATTTTTTTTACAGTGTACTAATAATTAATATAATTCATGCTGTAAATAATATTTTAAATAGTACAAATACATAATATATACATATTTATTCAAACTCTTATTCTAATTTGTAATGAAAAATATATTTTTGTAAATCTAAAAGACCTGACTGTACACTGGGTCTCATTCATGAAACATTCGTAAATATACGAGTAAATATGTGAGTGATTTGCACGTAAAAAGACCTTCCCGAAAACTCTTCTCCTGATTCACAAATACTTCGTAAACATCAGAAGTGATAGGGAAATGTGTGTGTGTGTTAATGAATTCCAATCAGTCGTAAATGGGATGCGCGTGCACGCTCATTCTCAATTACCATAAATCCCGCCCATTAAATCCGACTGACAACTAGCTATATATGGGCATCATATTATGACACCAAACGAAGGATTTTGGCCATTTTATAGGAAATAATTTCCATAACAATTAAGGGGCCATTAGTTTGCCCAGCCCTATTGAAATCAATTAATTATTTGATTAAAGTGCTCCGTTTGAAGATGCTATTACTGGCTCTCACAATAAAAGTAAAAAGAAAAAACGTATGTAATTACTATATATAATATTTTTTTTCAAAATGCTGTGTAATGTACCTTATTAAGGTGAATTAAAATGCAGCCTTATTAATGAGCAAAACGTTCGGATGTTAAACGCACTATTTACGCGTGGCTGGGAGCAGGTGTAAATTTCTTTCGTACCAACTAACATTTGGAAAATACTAATATTTTAATGAATCTGAAAATTTACGCCAGAACCACTCTACACACGATTTACACAAAAATTTGTTCTGCTCGTGTTTCATGAATAAGACCCATTGTGTGCAGAATTATTAGGCAAGTTGATTTTCTGATCATATTTTTTTCCAAGCATATTTTACCAATTCTAAACCACATTAATCTTAATACTGTAACCACTATTAATATTGTATTTAATCATTTATAAGTGATATATAATTGTTCATGAAGGCTGGAAATGAAAAATGCCTTATATTCAGGTGTGCATAATTATTAGGCAGGTTTGCTTTTACGGGCAAAAAAGCCAAAAAATAGATTTAACTCAGACTGAAAAGTCAAAAATGATTAAATGCTCATGAGAAGGATGCAATACTAATGCAATACTAGAAATTGCAAAGTTAAAGCATGACCAATGGACAGCAAAATGCTCATTGGGTCAGCGGGGTCTGGCAGTAGGTGTGGGAGTTCACTTTTAGTCCATCTCTTATCCTGAAATGTCCGTCTTTAAGATATGGACTAGTCCGTCTTGCAGATATGGACTTCCAAAACTTACTGCCAGATTTTGGAGGATAAATTCTTCAAACAGTGGTACAAGAGAATGTGGTGCTGGTCCTACAGGAGCCACTCTCAAGCTGTCTGTCTATAAGGCCTATAAAAACCCAGTCTTCATGTATGTTATAACACTTCAGCTTGTGATTCTTATTAAGTGCAGGTAATTTTTTAGGATTCTTTTGCTAACCTAAGTCTCTGAAATCCTGACACCTTGCACTTCTGGAGACTCCAGGTAGGTTTCAGTACTGGGAAATGGTGGCGCTGGAGACTAAAGGGTTCCTGATTGTTTCACACTTAATTCTTCACCTTAATTCTTAATTCTTTTGCAGTTAACATGTGTCATTTCTTCTCCAGCTGTTTTTGTATGACCCCGCTGACCCAATGAGCATTTTGCTGTCCATTGGTCATGCTTTAACTTTGCAATTTCTAGTATTGCATTAGTATTGCGTCCTTCTCATAAGCATTTAGTGATTTTGTATACAGATATGCAAATACAGCACGTAAAATGGAATGTGATGTTTTCCAGACGATGCACACTTTCACAGATGTATTACTAGGTACTATTCACTCACATTAATTATTGAATGTACTTTGTTATTTTTGCTTTTACTGATGCCATTAGTGCAGTGGTTCCCAAACCTGTTCCTGGAGCCCCAACACTGCACATTTTGAATATCTCCTTTGGCCCTGTCCCAAATGGCACACTTCATGTGCACTTGACAAGACCATAGGGTGTCCCATTTGTCATTGTAGGTTTCAGAACGGTGCTCACGAGTGCCCCTATATGCCCTCAATGTGCACTTCTGCTGAACCCGCACTGAAGTGAGCGCCACTGCAGACTTCTAACCGACAGTGAAAGGACCACAAGGGCTATGCTTTTCATTTGGGACAGGGCCATTGTCTGACATCCATTTCAGGTCTTGAAGTCTCTACTAATGAGCTGATGACCTGAATCAAGTGCGTTTGATTAGGGAAACACGCTAAATGTTTTAAGTTGGAGAAGCTATAAAACACAACACACTTTTATGAAACATTTTCACCTTCTCTATTATGCATAGGAGCAGATATTAGTTATCAGCCTCCCTAAAGTTTGTTAAAAAAAAAAAAAAAAAAATCTTTTTATTATTATTTATGACCAATATTGCAAAATAATAATTCACATTTAATATATACAAAATAAAATAATTATTTAAGTCTTTTATAAAAGTGTTTCTTTATGGAATTAAACAAGAAAAATTCAATGTTAAGATTTACATTTAGGTTTAAGTTTCAATTGAAAGAGTGCAATATATCAATTTTCATTCAAGTTTTTCATTTATCAATTATGATTAATCCATGTACTGCAAAGCCATGTCTTTTATGACTCAACAGTAGATCTCTGAAGGCTTCACGGCCAAGTCCCGAGATGGGCATGGCAGAGTGGCACGCACCAGGTGTTCATCACCCCGTACTGTCACCAAATCTTCAGCCCGTGCTCAGACCCTTCATTTCTACAGGCAGGAGAACCCCTAGAACAAGTTTCAGGCATGCTGTGGTATTCACGGATGCCTCTGCCACGGGCTGGGGGGCATGCAATGTCGGGTCTGTGGATGGGGCCTCAGCTGCATTGGCACATCAACTGCCTCGAGTTGCTAGCATTACGTTTTGTGCTGGGCCGCCTTAAAATACTGCTACATGGCAAGCACGTGCTGGCCCGTACAGACAATACTGTTACTGGGTGGTCTAAACACCCGCCGCACGTGGCAACTCGCCCGCCATCTCCTTCTCTGGAGTCAGAAGCATCTGAGGTCGCTTCGGGCCATTCACATCCCTTCGGTGCTCAATTGTGCAGTCGTCGAGCTCTCACGACAGTCTGCGCTTCTGAGAGAGTAGCGACTTCATCCTCTGGTGGTCCAGCTGATATGGGACCTCTTCGGAGCCGCACAGGTAGACCTTTTTGCCTCTTCGGACTTGACCCATTGACAGTTGTTTTATTCCCTGATCGAGGGCACCCTCTGCACGGATGAACTGGCATACAGCTGGCTCTGGAACTTTCGCAAGTATGCGTTTGCCCCAGTGAGACTTCTTGCACAGACATTGTGTAAAGTCAGGGAGGACGAGGAGCAGGTTTTGCTAGTTGCGCCATATTGGCCCAACCGGACTTGGTTCTTGGAACTCACACTCCTCGCGACAGCCCCTCCTTGGCCCATTCCTTTGAGGAAGGACCTGCTTTCTCAGAGACAGGGTACCCTTATGGCACCCGCATCCATACCTCTGGAAACTTCATGTCTGGTCCCTGGACGGGACGCAGAGGTTCTAGGTGACCTACCTCAATCAGTGGTAGACACCATCACTTCCACTAGAACCCCCTCTACAAGCCGTCTCTATGCTTTGAAGTGGAACCTGTTCGTTGAATGTTGTTCTTCCCACCAGGAAGACTCCCGAAGATGCCTGGTCAGAGTTGTGCTTTCCTTCCTGCAAGAGGGGTTGGAGCAAAGGCTGTCTCCCTCCACCTTGAAAGTGTATGTTGCCGCAATTGCCACACATCACGATGCAGTTGATGGTAAGTCTCTTGGTAAGCACGACCTGGTCGACAGGTTCCTCAGAGGGTTGAGGAGGTTGAACCCTCCTCATCCTACCTCGGTACCCTCTTGGGACCTGTCTCTGGTGCTCACGGCGCTGCAGAGACCTCCTTTTGAACCTTTTCAGTCAGCTAAGTTGAAAATTCTGTCACTAAAGACAGTTCTCCTGACTGCATTGGCTTCCATCAAGATGGGAAGGGGACCTGCAAGCATTTTCGTACGACGAATCCTACCTAAAATTCGGGTTGCGGAACAGCAGTGACTGATCTTCTCTGCTTAGAGCCCTGACTTCCACTCTAATAGTTGGGGGCGGACCAGGAGTCTCAGGCAGAGCGCTGGAAGGGCCAGCGACAGTGGCGTGTTGGTAGATATCCCCAATTCCCCTGAAAGGTCGTTATACACATAACGTCTCAGTTACCTCGTTCCCTGAAGGAGGGAATGGAGCCGTATGTTGGAACTGACCGACGAACTGGGGGATCTAATTCAAGTGTAACCTAACGCAGTCCAGTGCTCATCTTCTCATTAACAGTGTTTTTCTCTTACTGATCATATTTCATACCTGTTGAATTTACATTTTTAAATTAATTTGACTGATAAACACCCTTACGAAAGCAAACCATGGTTTTACTATAGTAAAAGTGTAGTAACTATGGGTGATGCATAATTACAATGGCTAGACTATTTTATGTTACATTTACAATTGTACTGCAACAAATACTAGTTAAAACTGACAAGCATCGCTGATTCCCTGCTGACAATCTGTTAACAGAGTGACACTATAAGTCTGCTAGTGCCATTAGCACTGCACGCTAGCTACTTTCTGACTGTAAAGGACAGTACTTTTCTGACCTACAAGACATGCACAAACAAGCCAAACTGACGATTAAACAGCAGTACAACTTACCTTTCATATAACTCATCAAACTTACCCTTACGAAAGTGAACTATGATTTTACTATAGTAAAAGTGTAACTATGGTTAATTTTCGTAAGAGCAGTAGGTACATATTGATGGTGTGCATTTGTGCTCTTATTCCAGTGTTTGAAATAGATGAATAAATGTGAGGTAACTGCCTTAAAGAAATTTAACAAGTTAAATATTTAATTAATCTTAAAGAGTAACATAATTACAGTGTGACTAGCCTAGTTGATTCCCTCTTTTATGTTTGTTTACTCCAGAATAAAATGCCTGAACTCACAGCATTGGTGAAATTTAACAGAGACTTCAATAGAGCTAACCTGATGATAGAATATTCATTTTTGAACTCGTCAAACTGCTCAGTACTATGGTATTAATGGTATGACCCATTTCAGGAGATACTAAAATTTAAAAACAGAATATGAGCATAGCTTACATTCACTAAAATATTTAAACATTAGAAAAGTAGAAAAACAATGAAAAAGCAGAGCAGTGGAAATACAGAAGTAAAGTCACAAATTTCATTTAATGCAGTCTTAATGCAAACAGCACAATCAAAAATGGAAACATTTTTTTTTTTTTTTTGGCAATATACATTGGCTTTAAATTGGAAAAAAAAAGAATGTACTGTATGAAAAGGTATACTTCCAATAATAGCAATATCTGACTTTGAGAATTATACATTTCTGATCTTATCATCACTGCAATATTACTTAAAAACTAAATATTATACTGATCTGCAGATCAATTTCTTCAATAGTAAGAGTTTTCACTAAAGTCGCATAGGCATTAGGCCTAATATCAAATTAATTTTTATCTGTCAGGAGAGGGGTTTGTCTGGTTGTTCTGTAATCCATGTTTACTCAGCTCCCAGACCTCCTGCAATAAACAAACAAACAAAAGAAAACAAACACATGTCAGATGTATTTTAAATTTTTAAACCACAGATTCCCACTATATTTATGCATGGAATTTGCGTGGCATTTCGATGGTATTACATGGATGAAATATGGAAAATCCTCTACATTTTGAACTTGAACTTGTTCCCCTTGGAATGGACTCCCTGTACTCAAGTCCCCCCGAGACTCCTTGAATTTGTTATTCATTTCGCTATTGTCTAGCAATGCAAGTGGGTTTGAGGAGATCTACAGTATGTACTTGTTTATGCCTCATCAGCACAATGTGAGGAAACTGATAACTGAACTTTTGGGTGTTGCAGTTCTGTCACTTGATAAATGTTGTTCAAAAGTGTCGCTCCACCCTCAGCAAAGCCACCAGCATAAACTCTTTTCTCTCTGCATGTGTTTAGATCACAGGGGAAGTTAAAAGCTCTTAAGCCAGCAAATTTTCATAACACATTTGTTTTACAATTTTTCTTCAGTTGCAGAATGACTATTATTATTATTACATTTTAGCAATTCCCATTATTGCTGCATGTTTTTTTTAGATGACTGGATAGGCTCCAGCATCCCTGCAACCCTTCAGAGGACAAAATGGTTTGAAAAATGGATGGATGGATGGAAAACATGCAATTCAAGGTTATTCCCACAAAAGGGTGTTATTCATGAAACACAAACAGTTTTTAAATGATAGTTTTCCAGTGAAACCAAAACTAAGGTTATGATTACCATTTGAATGCTGACCAAGAATTTTAGACATGCACCTTAAATTCTTAAATCCTCCAATGCAGATCCACACTGATGCATTTTGGGATTGCCTCTTGTTTTTTAGTGGTGTTAAAACAGATGCTAAACATTGATGAAACATTAAAACATTATTTTCTCGTGAGCGAAAAGCTCTCCCTAAAGAAGATTTATTGTAGATACCTAACAGGGTTTGTTGCAGTGCTCATTAAAAATTATATATGCCTATGTGAGCAGATCCATGTGTACAATACCTCTGACTGCACCAAAAAGGAAACATAGTAATTCCTTTCAAAATGTACTACAGGATATATTGTTGTCAATTATGTTAACAGTTAGTACCGAGCCAACAGCCGGAGACATTCAGGTTGTGACATTGTCCAAAAAAACAGTTTTGTTAAATTCTTTGTAAGTTGTGGCAGTCAACAAATTGCTGACTTGTGTGACAACTTTACCATCAGTTAGACTGGAGGTGATACAGAAGTTGACATCAGGTTGGTTTGGTTTTACTTGTTAACTGCTTTGCAGAAGTGTTTTCATAAACCTCTCAGTATAATGTTGAGCATAATGCTATAGATTTGCAAATGCTTAAAGATGAAGTGTGCAATTATTTTAATGTTATACACTTTCCTCTATCCCAGCTTAACATCTAGAGACAGCTGGAGGTAAGCCATTCATAAGGCGAGTCTTTTGAAATGTGTTTAAACTGTGGGACTTTGACTCCTTCAATGCTTTGCCGAGTTTGTTTGATCATCCTAGCTAGGCTGACATAACATTGCCTAACCCTATTGCCTGTTGGACCATCTGTCAAATCAATGGCAGATGGGGATAGTGTTGGGGAAACCGGTTTTGCAATTTTGATATGCTAGTGCCGAAAACTCGACATAATGTGGTTCTTGTCTAATCTGTAAAATGCCACCTTAAACGAATGCTCATAGTATAATTTTAAAACATAGAAGAAGAAATATTCTAAATATTATAATGCTGCAATATCTGAGAGAGAAGAGCATCATAAACCCATTATACATCTAAGAGATAGAAGGACAGACCTAAACGACCTCACCTTATTATACAGTTGTGGTCATAAGAATCTGCAAAATGATAAATGTTCATTTTAAATAAAGAGGGATACTTAACAGGATGATCAGAGTAAGTTGTACTTATTTTATCTTCTGTTGGAAAAGGTTCAAATATGCAGAAGATGCTGGAAAACCAAAGAAAAAAAAAAAAAAAAAGAGGACATCTTTAACTGCTCAGGACAATCAAGGGACTCAGGGGAGCTAACATGACAACTACAAAAAAAAAAAAAAAAAAAGGCAGCTGTGGATCATCCAAGTAAAGCCGGGTACACACTGTGCGATTTATAATAGTCCTTTAGGATTGTTGCTTGTCAGACTGTACAAACATGATCCTCATGTCACACTGTTGGATCTCAGCTGTCATTTATGTCAGACTGTACGACAGTCAAGACGCATTAAAAACAGACGTGCGCATGAAAACTTGACCAGAGTTTTACATCATCAACCACACATTCTGTGACAGTGAGCTGCATTACACATGGGACTGAAATAGTGGCTAATAAAGACATCTCTAGCATTAATTTTGATCACGGCTTATCTTGAAAAATGAAGACAATTTGACGTTTGTCATAGGAGAAGTCACACTGCAGGACTGTGAGCCAAATCTTCTGACACTAACAGAATTTTGAGGTAAAATTTGATCGCAATGGTCATTAATCGGCTGCTGGTGAACGTCTAACTAGCGATCAGACTACAGATTTTTGCCTAGGATTACAGGAATCTTTTAGGATTCTCAAAATTTGTCTCAGACGACCAAATTGTGGCCAAAATCGCACAGTGTGACCCCGGCTTAAGGAGACATATGCAGTATTAAGAATCAAATTTATTAATTAAAGTTTATGAAAATTTATGACCACAACTGTATGTAGGCTATACAGTATAGGACTGCCAGCAAGTTAACATTTGAGACTGATTGCACAAGAGTTAGGAAGATAGGAAAATAAATGTAGATAGAAAAATTATGGAAAATTCAAAAGTCAAGATAAGTCATGTTATTGCTGAAAACAAGATTAATTTATTCAATCAACTGCCAGCCCTTAAAGCAAAAATAATCTGCCTCCTCAAGATTAAATCTGTAAGTACGCTGAATGTTGGTAAAGAAAATTCCTGAGATGTTATAGGCAGAACACGGCAGAACACTTCCATGTTGGAAGTAGCTGTGGAAGTAGTCAATTTAGCCAGAATGATGCTGCTACACAGAGTAAAAATCTACAAGAAGCTGACAAAACTATCATTTGGATAACAACAAGAGAAATTTTGTTGTATGTTTTGTAATGGTTGTAGACATTTAATGTAGGTTAAAGACACATTTCAGGGCCTGGGCCACTGACCAGAACCAGATCTGGGGGTTCGGGGTTCGATTAGGGGTTCTGTCGCCGAGGTCTCTGGATCAGCTGTGCCCTTTAGAACATTCATACGCTTGCCAAACGCTTCCCTTTTTGGGTAGAGCACGAAGTCATACACAAGAGCAGCAGCCACCCCACCGATCATGGGTGCAATCCAGTATATCTATATAAAAGGAAATAATTATTACATTTGATAAAATTGTCATTTTGCACATAGTATACAATATATATATATATATATATATATATATATATATATATATATATATATATATATATATATATATATATATATAAAAAATAGAAATCTAAAGGCCTTTCTGCCCTAAGGACACTTTTGAAGAAGTAATACTATGTGTCACAATGTTTATTATGCAAAAATAAATTGTGATATTTTCCAGTGCATTTGATAACCAAATTTCTTCCCTTAGCAAAGCATTTAAGTTGCCATTAATTCTTGTTTTTTTCTCAAACAGCAATTGTAATTTGTTCTGACAAAAAATGTGGTGTGAACTTACCCAGTGGTTTTTAAAGGCTTCAAGAATGACGGCTGGTCCAAAAGATCGAGCAGGGTTGATGCCACACCCAGTGTAACTGATCTGGGGATGAGAATGATGAGCTTATAGGTTTAAGGTGAGTAAGCTAGCATACAGCAGAAAAGAGTCTTGACTAAGCTTGGTTGGAAATCTACTGATCTAAGAAAATTACGTATAATTAACTTTTGGTTGATGAAAAGTCGTTTATCAAGTGCTTACTGCTACCAGGTGCCCTAAACCAACTGATAGTCCAATGGCTAGGGGTGCAGAGCCTGTGACATCAGTCCTATGTTTATCTGTTGTGGCCAAGACACAGAGTACCAGCTGAAAGGTTGCAAAAAGCTCAATTGCAAATCCCTGTCCCGCTGTCACACCTTTACCCAGCTATAAGAAATATAAGAAAACAAAAAATATGTAACAATGCAAAAAGTTCAACATGATTATACTTCTACTGTCATATTACAATAGTAAACCAAGATAATAAATGGGATTTCAAGAATACTTCCTAACATCTGCATGAATTGTGAACATTTGCACAAAAGACAGCTCATTTAACAAACATTTACCTTATTAGCAGGGAAATGGAAAATATTTTGTTTTGGCCACAGAAATTGAAATTAAAACATTAGAATAAATTGTATATTGTCATTGCACTAAAGCAAATTGTTAAAATATTGCCTGGAAAATATTTACATTGTTTATTAAGCTCATGAAAAAGTATTATGTATATGTGTAAAAATAATTACATGAAACATATTCTGTTAATATTTTAAATGCACGTTAACATTTTGTCAAATCTTTTCTTCCTCAATTTTTCATTGACTCCCTAGAACTGTTTTGCAGCCCCAAATAAGGATGAATCAAATAAAGAAAGAAAGAAAGAAAGAAAGAAAGAAAGAAAGAAAGAAAGAAAGAAAGAAAGAAAGAAAGAGGAAAAAATATTCTAGTTTAAGACAATTTTGAGTTTGAAATCAACATACAAAATCACAGCTAGATTAAAAAACAACAACTTATAGTTTTTAAAATATAACCCTTGTGACAACTTCCCAATATGTCACCTAACTATTTAATACAATTCTGAATATACTATTAGTGGTTGTAATTTAATATTCTGTATAAAGTAACTTACCATATTGAGTCCCAGTGTTGTGTCAGGGTCAGGGCTAACTTTGAACATAATGCCACTTGCCAACACAGCTCCCAACATCTGAGCAACGATATACATGAAGGCCCTGAAGAAACTGATCTGACAGCTAACCAAAAGTCCTAAAGTAATAGCTGGGTTCAAGTGGGCTCCACTGATATGCCCCAAACTCTGAGCCAGTGTGGCAATCGCCAGACCAAAAGCTAAAGCTACTTTAACCTCTTGGTCGGGATATCTGTTATGCTTGTTTCCGATGGCAGAGGCTATACCAATAAAAACAAAAATGGTCATCCCAACAAATTCGGCCAATACTGCCCGCCAGAAGGACCAACTTTTAAGCTCTCGTGCCATTACAAGTATCGTTCCTCTTCTGCCTTTTAGCTCGTAAATGAAAATGCCAGCTAAGCTACCACTTATAAACACTTAGTGAAAGAAGGTTGACAGGAAACTGGTTTTAACAAAGTAACCACACTTTTAGAACAGAAAACAGTAGGGAGGTAGTTAATTTCTAACTGTCCAACAGCTAGTGTCATGTAACAACCCCATAATTGTAGATCCATTTTTAAAATCAGTATCTTTACCTGCTGCATTTTTGAGAGTTATTTCTGTTACCAGGGTCCTATATGCTCCCCAGATGTATAAGGTACATAATGAATACAGGGTTCTATGTTCCCAGGTTTAAGACCTGTTCACACCAAGAAAAATATTCAGTGCTAAGATTTAATGAGATAAACATGTTTGAATGAATAGCTGTTAATGAGTCTGACCAGACTGAAATGAGCATGTGCATGCTGTCAAATTGCATGAAACAAACAAACAAACAAATTTTTTTTTTTTTTTTTTTGCTGTGAAAAGATTTTAGGGTAACAGGAACATAACATACAGTGTTAACACTGAGATCGTCACAAATCACCTTTAAAAGATCCTTGGATTACATAATCCAGAGTTCCCTATTGTGTGTGCATTTGATTGTTAGGGTTTATGTATGTGTAAGTCTACAGGTTCAGCTATGCTTGTGAGGAATAAATGTCTGTCACTAATATAGGAAAATATGATATAAACCTGTAACACTTTTTACTGTAACGCTTATACCAGTAGCCTTCTCTTTGTAATTTTCTTGGTCACTTGGGCATTAGAGGGTGCTCTATACAGAAAAGGTGCTGAATCACCTATTTAAAGCTAATTTTCAAGCTGCATTGTATTCTTACAATTTCAGTAGTATATGTAAATGACCAATGTTTACTCTTTCCAGTGTTACCTGGATCCAGAAATTCACGTTTATTTGTCTGCAAAAGAATGCCGGATGACATAAAACGCATCATCCGGCAGACTTTTGACAGCTCCAGGGTTTTCGTGAAAACTACAGATTATACTTCCACATTTTTGTATTTCCGCTCAAGGACAGTTGGATTGAAAGAGGGTCATAAACTGAACAATTATTGCAAGTTTATCACTGAAAACTGTATCATACTTTGTCTACTCTTTAAACACAATTATGGTAAAAATGGAGCACTATGACAACAACTTTCTTACCTGTATGCAACGGTGTTTCACACCTGCTAAATGTTTACTCTTTGAATTCTTGCACTCAGGAACAATACAAGTTGACACCATTATAACTAAAAGTTTGCTAAGAAGTATTTCCTACTATATTTCCTACCCATAGCAGACTGCTGGAAGTGGCCTTGGACGGCAACATGCCCAGTACATTATGGGTGTTCTTCTTGTTTATTGGCAGTTGGCAACCCAGATTTTGGTGCATTACTGCCACCAACTGAACTGGAGTGTGAAAAATTAATGTGGAATAAATAAATAAATAATTATAATCTCAAATATAATCTTGTTGCTTTTATATATTTTACAACATCATCTTTCAGATTTTGTTTTCTTGCCAACAGATTTTTTTTAATGACATGTTTTGGATTCCTTTTTCCTGCAATTTTAGGTGCAGTACTTGTCTTTCAATTTTATACTATGTACAATATAGTATGACAAGTTCAACAGTTTCTTCTACATTACAATAACTGCAAAACCCATTATGATGCTTTTTTTATTTTATTTTATATAGACAGCCATTAAAGGGTTATTTCACCCAATAATGAAAATTATCCCATTATTTACTCACCCTTAAGCCATCCTAGGTGTATATGACTATCTTCTTTCAGACGAACACAATCGGAGATATTTTTTAAAATATCCTTAGTCCTCCAAAGTTTATAATGGTTGTGAATGGGGGCTTGCATTTTGAAAGAAAAAAAAATCATCAATTCTATGCAAAAAAAAAAAAAAAAAAAAAGGTAGTGGCAGTGGTGTATAAAGTACTCGAAAACCATATTTGAGTAAAAGTAAAGATATCTTACCAGACAATGACTTTGGTAGAAGTCAAAGTCACTGTTTAGAATGTTACTTGAGTAAAAGGTTTATATTATATATATATATTATATATATATTTATATTAAACATAAATTTTATTAACCTTTTAATTTATTTAATATAATTTTTAATGTTTATTATTTTCATGCTCAATAAAATTGTAAATTATTTGCTGTTTTTTATACATTTAGGTGTTTTTGACAGTAAGATTATTGTAAAAATTATATTACTGTAAATAAAGCAATGTTATTAAAGCATAAATTGGTCTAAAATAACTGTATATACCCTTCACATATTTATATATTTTTTTATAAATTTTATTTTTGCAACTAGATATGACAATCACTAGATATCACAATAATACACCTCTTTTCGAGTAAAATAAATAACACTCATTTAATGTTTGAGAGCATAAACATAATACTGGTATCACATTCACTAACCTGTCGCTCTTTAAATTCTTTGTACAAATCGGGATGTTTGTCGGCAAGATGCTTTTGACTCCCTTCGCTTGTGTTATTTTGTAACGTTTTGCAGACGGGCTTTGTGGTGTCTATGGGCTTGCCCTGGCTGTCGGCAATTTAAGCAAAATAATGCCATATTTCGCTTTGTGAATCTGCTTTCTCAACAATTTGTGGACGGTCTGCAAGAGCACCTGTATATGCAACCATACCTCTCGTTCCGTCACCATAAAAACCGTTGCGCAGTTGAGAGGAATAAACACGCACTCAATGTGCCTCAGAAGCAGCACGCTGCACGCACACTGCCCCCTGCTGTCGCACATTAGGAAATAAAGCTGGCACTCAAAGTACCGGTAATAATAAAATGAAGAACCGGACCGTTTTTAAAATTAAGATTAAGATTAATCAGATTAAGGGCCAGACTAGCCAAATTCCAACACACACCACACACATGGACACACACCGACACAGACACACAAACATGCATTGAAGACTGTATGTGTAAAATATAATTATGCCTAAATGTAACCGTCGTTGTATGTCAAATTGCATATAGTTATTCCCATTGTATAAGCTAGGATTGTAGTTGTGCTAGTGTCATTTGTAATGATACTATTGCCTGTAAACCATAACTTCTTTTATATGCTTTTCTGATCTGTTGAGTTTGGACTTTTTCTAAAGCTCTTTCAAAGTCTCATTCACCTATGTGTGTCACATAACTACAAAATGCACTGTTCTATGTTTAATGGTACTGTGAAGAAAATACACTACTATCTGAAACCTCCATAAATTATGCAAATCAAGCCAGGAGGCAAGACAAAGGAAAGTTTGGCCCACCAACTTTGCACCTATGTCATTGGCTAATCTCAAGCAAGGAGGCGTGTTGACTTGCTTGTCTATAAAAGACAGGCACAAACATTTTCTCCGGTGTTCTCCTAATTGCCCTGAATCATTCCTCGCCCACTCACGCACGTCTCTCCCAGACGTCACGGCCATGCGCTTCCATCGCGCTCATCTTTCGGGTCCACCATCTCCGGCAAAAATTACTTTCACGTCCTCAGTTCAAATCCTCCCGCGGAAACGGAAGAAGCCAATGAACTGCAGCAGCACTGAACCGAAACTCAATACGCAAAACTGATGCAAGTACTACCGTTTCTCTATTAGATAATGAAACTGATTTCTGTGCTGGCTCTGAGTGTTTGCCACTGATTTCTGAGTGTTTGCCACCTCTCTTCTCTCTTTTCCTGTCTTTACTTCCGCTCTTGTATGTGTATATTCTGTATATGTGACCTGATCCAGCAAAATGAGTCACAGTGACCCAAATTTCAAAACTTAGATTTTGGTATCAAAAGATGAGACAATAAGCTTTAAAATGATATCCTAGTCAAAGTCATACCTTAAATGGTTTTAAAGATATAACCATTTTAATTATGGTTGTCTGCCCTCTTTTTCAAATTGAAAACCTGAGAAAATCGCTTTTAAAGTTTTTTGCCCGTTTTTTTGTTGATATCTTTCAAAATCCATTGCATTTAAAGGGATAAACTATTTATTTTACAACTTAATTTGACCAAAGACACACACATATATATATATATATATATATATATATATATATATATATATATATATATATATATATATATATATATATATATATATATATATGCTATTAAACCAGGCAGAAGCTCAAATTATTTAAAAGTATTTATTTGAATTAACCCTTTAAGACCTGAAGGCTTTTTTAGAGTTCTTTTTTCCTTTTTTTTTTCCGAGCGACACACACAAATGTAAAGACTCATAACTCCAAAACTCTAGCAAGGAGAGTCAATAGGTAGGTATCAGTTGATACAAAACATTTTAAATTTTAAGAAAATATAAATTACATTACATTTGGACATTTTCTTGCCGAGAAACAGCTGATAACAGACAAAAAAATATATATAATTTTTTAAAAATAATTTTTCTTTTTTTATTTGACATGGAATAACTCAGGAACACAATGAGATCGCTAAAATTTCTTTTTTGGTTCAAATTTCATGGTGATATTATAAAGAATAGTTTGAAAAATTGTTCATTTTTTCCGCAGCCAGGTGGCGCCAACGGGCGGTAAACTCCGGTTTAGAGGCAGTTCTCAGCACTCGTTAGGAGTTTTTCAAAATAGATGCATTGAAAAGATGAGATTCTAAGCTTTAAAATGATATCTATTTTGTTTTATTCCACGTTGGAAATTGAACATGGATGGGTCCGGGAACATTGGATACACACTGCATCCCGGAGAGATGAGAGACATGTTTTTAGCCAAGTATGTTAAATCATTTCGTGAGTAATAGTGATCAGCGCAATATATTATATTGATTTTGGATTCATTTTAATCTTGAGAATCTGCTTTAAATATTGATGTGCGATTTTTATGATCTGTGCATTTTTCATGAAGTTATGAGCATGTGAATTATACATACTTGTATTCAGTTAGCTGCTGTGCTATTTTTGTTGTAAACGCATATTACTCAGACTCATTAGAGGGTGAAAACAACACAACAGAAGCATGTTGGAGGCTTGATATGAAAGTTTAAAGTCTTTGCTTTTGTATGCAAAAAGAATTTTTGTGCTACCTATATGGATTCAATTTTTATTGGCTTTTAAAGAGAAACACGCAAATGGGAGTTTTATTTTATAAGGCGCGCTAGTCTGACAGGAGGATGGCTGGACTGATCACGTGCCTGTCAGTCGAAACGGGGCTTCCCATTGTTAAAAATCAGCGTTTAGGTCAGTGTGTTTACATTTCTAAGCTTTTTGATTGGTTCTGTACAACGTGTAACACCATATTTGTAGAGCAGAGATAATGCCGTTTCAGGGGATACCGGGAAATGCTCATAAGTGACGAGAGTTGTGAAGTTCATTTCCAGCTAATTTAGTGAAACCATGTCAAATTTAATAGCCATTTAAATACCTTTACTCGATTATCTGGACTACGAAACTTTGGGAGATTATTTTTGAAAGTCTGTTCTTTGAAATTAGCTTAATTTTTTTTTTTTTTTTCACATTATCGGCCCATATCTTAAAATAGAACGTTGACCTCAGTCGGGTCACATATATATTTAGACGCATAACCTCTGTATTAGTAGTTTTTATATATTAAACACATTATTCATGCTCGATTGTTTCTGTTGCTCATTCAACAAAAACCATGTCACTTTAACGTTTTCGATCCAAATTGCTTTACGCTTTGATGCTAGAATAGAAAGTTCCTTCTCGCGGCCAGAGAAGAACCTTTCTCTTTATAATAGTCCCTGCAAACACGTCCAGTTGGGGCCCACATGGGCCTCGCTTGGGCTAGTTGGGCTTCGGCTGGGCATGGGCTCAGGGTGGGCTGTTGTTGTTGGGCCCCACATGGGCAGTATTTCTTTATTATGCCTCGTTTCCACTGAGCGGTACGGTACGGTTCGGTTCGGTACGGTACGCATTTTTTTCCGTTTCCATTATCAAAAGTTGTGAATGGTACCCTAATTCCGAACCGTACCGTACCACTTTTTTGAGACCCTTTCGTTGGGGTACCAAGCACAACAGTACCGTACCAAAAGGGTGGAGCTACACTCTGCAGAACGTTGATTGGTTGACAGAGAATCGTCACTTGCGCGTGCTACAAGGGGAATGACAACACAAGAGGCGCCACACACAAATGTGGTTCAGACAATGCATGCATTAATTATCTTCACTTCATGTAGGCTATATAACAAAACATAATATAAAACACAACCCTGCCTCTTTTCGTTTTTATTTAAAAAATATGAAACCTATTAATGTGTGGTTCAGGCAATATGTGCATATGTACTCTGATTATCTTCACTGTATGTAGCCTATAATAAAATGAAATAAGACAAAACAACGTTCTCTTTTTGTTAAACGTCAGTTTTAATTATCAATAATAACCATTATAAATAAAATATGAGAAGCTATAGGCTACAATAAGAAATAAAGACAAGCAAACAATTCAGTCAAACGTACAGCGCACTAACGGTAAAGTTAAATAAATATATAAAGTTATAAAACTTCATTTTCCCCTCGGCCAAAACGATTTGCCCGGGAACAAATTATAAATTCATGAGACCAAAGATTGCCCATTATACACAAGATGAATGATATCTTGTTTTTAACCATTACAGAGACATCAGAGCCAGCGGCGAATGTCAGAAGGATTAGCCGAGGTACAGCTGCTCTCGGCTGGGTACATGAGCACCGAGCGCCCGGTGATCGCCTGGATCTCACAACTCCGACAACGTCAGATCAAATTTTCAAATAGGCGCTATCTTTATAAATTAACCACAGATTTGAGATTTAAACAACTACATTCTCGCCTGAAAAACTTTTAAAACTACATTTCATGACACAGTAAAATAGTTTTTAAATTACGCAGGTTTTCTCCTCCGCTTGCTGGTAGGTGCTGCGGCATGGACGTCTGAACTTTGCAATCTTGGTATTCTGAATCGCCGAATGCAAAACTCGTCTTCTTTTTGTGACAGACAGCCTCAAGCCGAGAAGCAAGAACAAGATCTGCTGTAGTATGTCCTCCATTGTTGTTTACTATATCGTTTTCTTCTTCGCGCGAGAATGACGTCGATCACTATTTTCCGGCTACACCACGCCTATCAAGTAAGGGTACTGTTTGCGGTGGAAACGCAAGCCTGATCAAGGTGTACCGTTCCGAACCGTACCGAACTGTACCGAACCGAACCGCTCAGTGGAAACGAGGCATTAGTGTTATTAGATCTCAGTGCTGCTTTTGACACTATCGATCATAACATTCTTTTAAAAAGAATTGAAAACTATATTGGCATTAGTGGAATTGATTTGGCATGGTTCAAATCATACTTATCTGACCGTTATCAGTCTGTGGTAGTTAATGAAGAGATGTCGTATCGATCACAGGTTAAATATGGGGTACCACAAGGCTCAGTATTAGGACCGTTGCTTTTCACTCTGTACATGCTGCCCTTAGGAGAGATAATTAGGAAGCATGGTGTTAGTTTTCACTGCTACACTGACGATACTCAGCTCTATATTTCCTCGCGCCCTGACGAAACCTACAAATTCACAAAACTAACAGAATGCATAGCTGACATTAAAAACTGGATGACAAGAAATTTCTTATTATTAAATTCAGAAAAAACTGATATCCTAATCTTTGGACCAAAAACTTCCTCACGAAAAAACCTTGAATACTCTCTAACACTTGATGGGTGCTCCATTAAACCTTCGTCCTCAGTTAGGAACCTGGGTGTGCTCTTTGATACCAATCTTTCATTTGAAAGTCATGTTTCTAGTATCTGTAAAACCGCCTTCTTCCATCTAAAAAATATATCTAAATTACGACATATGCTCTCAATGACAAATGCGGAACAGTTGGTTCATGCATTCATGACCTCAAGACTAGATTATTGTAACGCTCTACTGGGTGGTTGTTCTGCTCGGCTTTTAAACAAACTACAGTTGGTCCAAAATGCGGCAGCTAGAGTTCTTACTAGAACCAGAAAGTATGACCATATTAGCCCAGTTCTGTCAACATTACATTGGCTCCCTATTAAACATCGTATAGATTTTAAAATCTTGCTACTTACTTATAAAGCTCTAAATGGTTTAGCTCCCCAGTACCTAAGTGAGCTCTTAATGCATTATAGTCCTTCACGTTTATTGCGATCTCAGAATTTAGGCCAGTTGATAATACCCAGAATATCAAAATCAACTGAAGGCGGCAGATCCTTTTCCTATTTAGCACCTAAACTCTGGAACAATCTTCCTAGCATTGTTCGGGAAGCAGACACACTCTGTCAGTTTAAATCTAGACTAAAAACACATCTCTTTGCTCTTGCATACACATAACACATTATCAATACATTAACATTTTTAAAAATCCGTTAAAGGATTGTTATGCTGCAATAATTAGGTCGGCCGGAACCGAGAACATTTCCTATAACACTAGATATACCTGTACATCAGAATAAGAATGGCATCTACGCTAATATCTGTCTCTCTGCTTATCCTGAGGTTTGCCGGGTGCTGGATCCAGGCCGTATCCAGATCAGATGGAGAACCTGCGTCTGGACCTGACTACAACGTAGCCCAGGAGACAATGGGCCTAAAGATCCAATTCTGGCTGCATCTATAATTCAGATTTTTAATCCATGTATCCGCTTACATATATTTATATATAATCTATTTTTAATCTCTATAATAAAAATGTATAATTCAGATTTTGATCTCCATATACATTTACATATATTATATATATCTTCCAAGGGGTTTTTTCCCTCCTAGGACTTTTTTCCCAGTGCTAGCACGCTGGGTTTTTCTCCTAGGGGGTTTTTTCCACCCCTGGAAGTCAGCCGACATTGGCTTAATGTAGCACCATCTTGTATTACATATTACCACGCTTGTTTGTACAGTTTATTTTTAACCACTTCCCTTTTTCTGTGCTTCTAATATGTAAAGCTGCTTTGAAACAATTACCAATTGTAAAAGCGCTATATAAATAAATTTGACTTGACTTGACTTGACTTGGCAGTAGATAGGCTAAGGGCTCCATTCAAAATTGACTGTGTCAGACATGGATGCTTTTTTCACAATATAGGCTCTGGGCTAGGTCTGGTCCACTTTTTATACAAAATTTATTAGATTAGCTGCTGTCTGTAACTTTTTTGTGTGTTTTAAGATTTACAAAAATTTTATAATGAAAATGTACAACATTAATTTTCAATCCATCCATCTAACAATCCATTTTCCTAACCGTGTTTTGTCTAACCCCGAATCATTATACATTTATAATAAGTGTTTATATTGGGACTATTTCAGGACGGTCAAGTAGGAATCGCTGTGGAGCAAAGTCCCTGCGTGACTCGTCATAGACATAAACACGAGAAGTAGCTCCGGCTGCAGTGTTCTTCCGCAAGAAGAATTCTGTTTATTAATCGCTAGAGCGCCAAAATGCAGACTGCAGCTAAACAGTCTTAAGAACGTTGTACGAGTTTCAAAGGACAAGTTTGCTAACGGTTTCCCCACAAAATGTTCAAACCGTAAGCAGTGTGCACTCTGTGCAGCGCACATCTGGAAAGCTCCACCCCCATCGCCGAGCGAAACAATCTGCCCAGCAACAACTTTGCCGCCTTTTCAGTAGTCTGCTGTAGTGATGGGAAGTTCGGATCATTTTACTGACTCGGACTTTTGAGTCTCGTTCAACAAAATGAACGAATCTTTTTTCGAGTCATTTCGTTCATTTCAGCAAAATGTAATTCAAATGTTACGTGTTACTTCCCCAACACATCTACTACTTATGCAAACGTTGATCCCACTACAAACAATACAAAACTACAATGCTATAAGATTCAAAAATGATTAATTCATTACCTGGGTCTTCAGTTTATGACAAGCTGATTAAGCTCGCCTCACCTCTTGTCTGACAAGTCTTCGGGTTTAAGTCATTCCTTAATGACGTGACAGGCAGTCCCATGCTAAACCAATGCATTCTGAGCCGGTAAGAGAACTGATTAGTTCATCTCATGAGTCTTTCGGGTTTTTGAGTCGTTCCTTAAACACGTGACAGACCCATACACTAAGGCTGCGTCCGAAATCGCCTACTCACTGAGTAGGTACTTAATTTCACTTACTTTTCGAGCCTAAAAGAGTAGGTACTAATCTCGTTGAGTATGAATGTGATCCGGATATAATCTGACGTTATCATGTTGCCTACGACGTTATCACAAGCGCAACAACTTTACAACAGGTTTAATTCATATCTGTAAATATCTTGATTTTTTTTAACCCTACTAATCTGACCCACAGTTTTATCCTTAAAGATAGGCTATATATATATGTATATATATATATATATATATATATATATATATATATATATATATATATATATATATATATATGATGAAAACCCAAAATCGCGATCTCTTGAATATGTGGTTATTGTCTTTATTTTATATGCAGACAATTTTATCCACAAGCAAAAGTGGCTTATATCTGGTGTTTTCCTTTTTCTCATTGAATTTAACTGTCGTTTCATCCTTAGGCTTATAATATATATATATATATATATATATATATATATATATATATTGAAGCCTTATGTTGAATTATTCTGATATTTAACCTTGTCATTGTGCTTTTTTCTGTGTATATAATCTATATATATATATATATATATATATATATATATATATATATATATATATATATATATATATATATTTTTTTTTTTTTTTTTTTTTTTTTGTCATTATGATTGCTCATTGTTAGTTCTGCAATAATAATATAATAAAAAAGATATGAGTGACAGGTGCACTAACACCTCACAGCACCAGTTACTTGCCAACGCTACCTTGTACGGTTTTCATCAGCATTTGCAATATCTGCACAAAGGAGATGTCAGACAGCTGCTTGAAGATCTCACCTTTGGAGAAGACTAATGTATTACTACTAAAGATAAGATTACCCCAGAATGAACAGCATTGCTAGACCACCCTAACACTTAATAATAAATGCTGACCAATACCAAAGAAAATAATGTATTATTAAAACAAGCAAATTGTAATGTTTTGTAATATGACATAGCTATGCATGAATAAACACTAGACAAATACAACCAAGGCGAACACATCTCAATTTACAGTCAAGCAATGAATTAATGCATGAATAAAATAAATATATTTTATTTACGGACAATAGGAAACATAAATGACTTATAGAATGAATAAAAGTAATATATATATATATATATATATATATATATATATATATATATATATATATATATATATACACCCTTCAGTGACGTGTTCTGCCCGCAACGCGCCTCCAAGCTTCCTCCACACCGGCCATGGGACTGCGCCATCGATCTGCTGCCGGGTGAACCAGTGCCCAGGGGACGCATATACCCCCTGTCAATACCGGAGGAGAAGGCCATGGAGGAATACATCAAGGAGGCACTCAAACAAGGTTACATCCGCCCGTCTACTTCCCCTGCTGCTTCAAGCTTCTTCTTTGTGGCAAAGAAGGACGGAGGCTTGAGGCCCTGCATCGATTACCGTGCCCTCAACAAGATCACCGTAAAATTTCGCTATCCACTTCCCCTCGTCCCAGCGGCCCTGGAACATCTCCGCGGTGCCACTGTGTTCATCAAGTTGGACCTCCGCAGCGCGTACAACCTCATCCGGATACGTGAGGGGGACGAGTGGAAGACCGCCTTTGTCACGCCCACAGGACACTACGAATACCTCGTGATGACGTATGGCCTGGTCAACGCCCCCTCCGTATTCCAGGATTTCATCCACGAGGTGCTCCGGGAGTTTCTCCATAAGTTCGTTCTGGTTTATATTGATGACATCCTCATCTACTCCCGGAGCTTGGCCGAACATCGCCACCACGTTGCGGAGGTCCTCCAGCGCTTACGGCAGTTCCATCTCTTCCTCAAGGCTGAAAAATGCTCTTTTCATCAACCCTCCGTCCAGTTCCTGGGGTACGTAATTGATCACAGTGGCATCCGGATGGACGAGGAGAAGGTCTCCGCTATACAGTCCTGGCCCACTCCTACTACTATCAAAGAACTCCAAAGATTCCTAGGCTTCTCCAACTTTTACCGCCGGTTTATCAAGAATTACAGCACTATCGTCAGTCCACTCACCAACCTACTCCGTCACCAGCCCAAGTCTCTGTCCTGGTCTCCACTAGCCACTAATGCCTTTGAGACCCTGAAGAAAGCCTTCACCACCGCTCCCCTCCTCGTCCACCCTAACCCGGACCTCCTGTTCATCGTGGAGGTGGATGCATCTACCACCGGAGTGGGAGCGGTCCTTTCACAGCAGCAGGGGACACCAAGTAGACTCCATCCATGCGCCTTCTTCTCCCGCAAGCTGGGGTTATGTTGTCAACTACGACATCGGTGACCGCGAACTCCTGGCCGTCAAGCTTGCGGGAGAAGGAGTGGAGGCATTGGTTGGAGGGAGCTACTCACCCGTTTCAAGTTCTCACTGATCACAAAAACCTTGAATATCTGAAGGCCGCTAAGAGACTCAACCCTCGCCAAGCTCGCTGGGCTATGTTCTTCTCTAGATTCAACTTCTCCATCTCCTACCGTCCTGGTTCTGACGCCCTATCACGCCTCTATGCTCCTGAGGAAAAGCCCGAAGAGCCTGATACTATTCTGCCGGAGTCCATCTTCGTGAGCCCCATCCAGTGGTCCGAGGAAACCATTCCCTCCGCCAATGCCTCCACACGCACTCCGCCGGGTTGCCCCCAAGGCTTGCAATACATCACACGGGCACGTCGCACTCCACTCCTGCACAGCATCCACTCTTCACTTGGCATTGGTCACCCGGGGGTCAAGGAGACCCTCTCGTTGCTCAAACAACGCTTCTGGTGGCCCAACATGGCCAACGACGTCAGGAGGTACGTGCAGGGCTGCAGGGAGTGCGCCATCTCCAAGAGCCCACGCCATCTTCCCACCGGCAAGCTCTTTCCTCTGCCCGTTCCTGAGAGACCCTGGTCACACCTGGGAGTGGACTTCGTCACCGATCTCCCCGAGTCTGACGGTCACACATGCATCCTGGTGGTTGTGGACCGCTTCTCAAAGTCCTGCCGATTGATACCCCTGGAGGGTCTACCTACCGCCATGGCCACCGCAGAACTAATGTTTAATCATGTTTTTCGCTATTATGGATTACCTGAAGACATCGTCTCCGACAGAGGACCCCAGTTTGTCTCCCACGTCTGGAAAGCCTTCTTCTCCCTCCTGGGTGTGACCGTCAGCCTATCGTCTGGATACCATCCTCAGTCGAACGGGCAGACGGAACAGAAGATCCAGGAGATCGTCCGCTTCCTGCGTACCTTCTGTCACGGCCACCAGAACTCCTGGAACCAGTACCTGGGTTGGGCCGAGTACGCACAGAACTCCCTCCGCCAAGCCTCAACTGGACTAACACCCTTCCAGTGCGTACTCGGCTACCAACCCCCGATGTTCCCCTGGGACGGGGAACCCTCCAACGTTCCGGCAGTCGATTACTGGTTCCGGGAGAGCGAGAGGGTGTGGGACTCAGCTCACCACCAGCTGCAGAGGGCCCTGCGCAGACGCAAGATGGCAGCCGACCTTCGGCGCTCCGAGGCTCCTGTCTACCAGCCGGGGCAGAAGGTCTGGCTGTCCACCCGGGACATCAGGATGCGTCTGCCCTGCAAGAAGCTGAGTCCCCGCTTCATTGACCCGTTCACCATCCTTCGGCAGATCAACCCCGTCACCTATCGTCTCCAACTCCCGGCACAGTATAGCAGAATTCACCCCACATTTTACGTGTCTCTACTCAAACCTTACCACCCTTCTGTTGTTCCCTCCACAGAGCCTGACGTGGCAGCCGCCGAGCCCCCCCTTCCACTTCTCCTAGAGGACGGCACAGCCTACGTGGTCCACGAGATCCTGGATTCCCGGCGCCGTGGTGGTAAACTCGAGTACCTCGTGGACTGGGAGGACTATGGTCCCGAAGAACGCTCATGGGTTCCCAGGAATGATATCCTTGATCCTCTCCTGTTACAGAACTTCCATACCAACCATCCAGACAGACCTGCCCCGCGACCCAGGGGAAGACCACCACGACGTCGGGGTCCGCGGCCCTCAGGAGCGGGCCGTGGGAGGGGGGGTACTGTCACAGACACGCCAGGCTCCACCTCACCACAGTACCCACGCACCCAATCACCAGCATACTAATCACCGCCACCTGCATCTCATCCACTCTGCAATCACCAGCACTACAAAGCCACCACACTCACACACACTCACTGTCCGGTCTCGTTTGCACTACAACACGTATATGCTTACCTTAAGGACTCCCCATCGACATACTTACCTGCTCCAGCGATCTCCTTCATCTCCTTCGTCTCCTGGTCCCTTCGTGTGCTTACCCTTCTGTGTGTGTGAGTGTCTCCAACGTCTCCCTCCATCTCATCTCAGCTCCTGGAACTACAAACCAAACAAGGACAGTATCACTTTATATTCACCTCTCAAGAACCTGATAACAGCCATTTTCACTCGGTGTTCCACGCATTGTTCAATAAAGCTCACCTGGATTGCTTTTATCTCTGCCTCCGTGTCTATATCATAACAACAATATGTTTACGTCACTTTTCTGAGACTTTCTATTGATTTTCCTCTAAATTATGCGATGATTGATATCCGAGGATGTTTGCGCGATCTCTCCGTCTATCTATCCTGATCCTTTCAGCCAGAGCAACAGAGGGAGCTCATGAGAAGACAACAAGAGTTATGAGTTATACGAGTTAACCGGAGTGTGAATCTGTGAAATATGCATTTGTCAGGAATCAACAGGCACAGGGAAGAGACAGATAAAACATTAAACCAAATAAATACAGGATTATAATCACATAAGAACTTTCTTCATTCCTCAAGCAGTCTCTGATATTTTCCATAAGTGTATTATCGCAGTGGTTAACATAAGTAGCCTTTAGCATCGCATACAGTGGAAACGCGACTGGCTCTGGCACGCACGACACGTTAGGAGTCAATAACATCATAAGGCTTTGGTGCTAGTATCAGTGACGGAAAGTACAGCGGGTTGTTCATGTATTGCAGGGTCAGGATGCTCTAGTCATGCAGCAGCACTTTTGTGGAAGGTCAGTAAAGTAAAGAGCAATTAAGGGCACGAAAACTGTTTATTGTATTGTGATATTAATGTAGTAAACTGAGATGTTGTCCCTGAGCACCGTAACGACATCTCTCATAAAGATTTGAAACTTTACAAAGTAAACAATGATCCAAAAAACACTTAGCCTCTTCGCTAATTAGAACACAAAATACCATTGGTATGCTACTTCCGCCGCCTCACCGGAAGTTGTACCCACGTTCTCTTTTACAGTAGCGCCCCGCGGAAACAGGTGGATATTGTAAAGCTTTGCTTTCATTTTATTTATCAGTTCATCAAATCGCGCGTTTTTAAGGGACATTGCTGTGTTATGCTGTACATTCCATTTCCATGACTGGATTCCGGGAGCTCTCCATCACGCACATCACACAACCTAATATAAACGGAAAATACCTGCAGCACGGCTGGTGATCCCGAATAAAGGTGAATATGTTGAATGCGTTTCCTCTTTTTGCATGTAGGCCTACTTCGCATCTTTTTTTGCAAACTGGATATCTACACTCGAGGACAACCCCGCATTTGTTTTTCCATATCGAAAGTATTCCCGTACTGCAAATTGTAACTTATTTTTCAATGAGGAAAAGATATTAGAGATAGCAACTTCTCTCTCTGACATGGTCTCTGCTGTATGTGTGTGTGTGGAGCAAGTTTAGAGTGTAGTAAAGTGGAAAGTTGCTGTCTATGCGCAAGTGAGAATCTGCGTCTTATTTTTTTTTTTTCCGATACCGTTAATTAGCAAATGTACACGATACGATAATCGTACGTGTTCATACCATGATATACCGGTATATCGTTACAACCCTAGCTACAGGTGTATAAAATCAAGCATTTAGGCATACAGACTGCTTCTACAAACATTTGTGAAAGAATGGGTCGCTCTCAGGAGCTCAGTGAATTCAAGTGTTATACCGTGATAGGTTGCCACCTGTGCAATAAGTCCATTGGAATCATAAGAAATTGGAAGCAATTGGGAACAACAGCAACTCAGCCACGAAGTGGTAGGCCATGTAAAATCACAGAGCAGGGTCAGCGCATGCTTCGTGTGGCCTTTAGATTAGCTCAAGAACAGTGCGTAGAGAGCTTCATGAAATTGTTTTCCAGTAGCTGCATCCAAGCCTTACATAACCAAGTGCAATGCAAAGAGTTATAGGAACTCTTAATGCTTCAGCATACCAAGACATTTTGGACAAAGTCATGCTCCCAACTTTGTGGGAACAGTTTGGGGATGGACCCTTCCCTTTTCCAACATGACTGCACACCAGTGCACAAAGCAAGGTCCATAAAGACATGGATGAGCGAGTTTGGTGTGGAGGAACTTGACTGGCCGGCAGAGTCCTGACCTCAACCTAATAGAACACCTTTGGGATGAATTAGAGCGGAGACTGCGAACCAGGCCTTCTCGTCCAACATCAGTGCCTGACCTTACAAATGCGCTTCTAGAATAATGGTCAAAAATTCCCATAAACACACTCCTAAACCTTGTGGAAAGCCTTCCCAGAAGAGTTGAAGCTGTAATAGCTGCAAAGTGTGGGCCAACTCCATATTAAACCCTAAAGATTAAGAATGGGATGTCATTAAAGTTCATGTGCACGTAAAGGCAGGCATCCCAAAACGTTTGGCAATATAGTGTATGTAACTAAACTAGAAGCAATTAATTAGCAAAACTAGTGTAGTTTTATTCCATTTCATATATTTTCCATGACCAGTCATTTAGGGGCTTTGTAGAATTAGGACACAATAAAACAGGTCAATAAGTGTTGATAAAATAAAAATGTTTAATCAGTGATTAGTTGATGGACTCTGTTCACTGTGACAACTTGTGATTATGTTTCTTTGTCCTGATGTAATGTATACAGAACAGAGCTTTTATTGCTCTTTATTGCAAGTTTTTGGGTCACGTTTGGTGAGGACGTAGGATCGCACTTGAAAGGGATGGATCTGAAAATGACTAACTTACTGTGATTTCGAACATGCGCTTTTTGTATGACCAAGCAGAGAACCTAAATAAGTGAAACTCTTTCCACATAAATGACATTGATAAGGCTTCACTCCAGTGTGGATCCTGTTGTGGCAAAAATCAACTCCGACTCCACTGCATAAGAGACAAACACGTCCAATTGTCTTTAAAGTTTTTATTTCTTGCAAGAAAGGTCAGACAGGTCATACAGAAACACAAGTAGCTGCAGAGTGTAAGACAAAGAACGAAAGCTTCCCCTCACTTTTATATTTCTAACCTCCAAGGCCGAAGCCTCTGTCCTTTTACCATATTTAGAACATCCCTTAGTGGCTGTAACTTTCCACACATAGTTAGCACAGACATGTTTTTAAACATACATCTTGCATTTCCCCATACCATATCTTGCTCTTTCTATTTCCAACATCTATGTTAACACTATGTTAAACATTACCACTTAAGCCAACATCATATCATGTTCCATAAGCATCATATTTCACAAGAATACAGGTAAAAAGCATATGAAAATTTAAAATTTCCACAACAATTCCCTCTTCTTATCATTCATTGATAACTAATGATTACTTCTACTTCATTTCACATCACAGTGAGGTGAAGAAAGTTAGAAAATGCTTAAGGCTTTTTCTGTGGGGATAGACCCTGTGTTTTAGCAAGCTAAATAGGATAAAGAATGGGCTTTACCATGAAGTCAAATACCTCGGTCACATTTTACTATCACATTCTTTGAGGATTAACCACTAATCATCCATATTCATCTTAAAGTATCTTATACGGTAAATTTAAGTTCTTACGTCACATTTATGCTCTTCATTTCTGATCTTCATACAAACAACAAATTCAGATACATCACCCAATCATAGAAATCCTTCATTTTACAGACATATAGCATGCAAATTTAGGTTCTATAACATCTTATCACAACAGATCCAGTTTGTAGCCCATGATGTCATTGTCCAGCCTCAGTGGTGATTTGGAATTCCTTAAGCTGATTTCACCTACATGAAAATTTTAGACAGGATACAGATAGAAATAGAAAACATAATAGAAAATAGAAAACATTGCTTTGCGATAGTTCAACATGTCATGTTCACACAACTCTTTTGATGCCACTCGTTGTTTAGCCCCTTCAATTCCCAAAAATGGGTTCTTCCAACCTAATCTAGAATTTTCATTTTCACTTTCATAAAATTAATTTTTTCCTTTCCTGCTATATTTCCCTTCATCATAGCCACTTATCTCACTATCAAATAGTTAGTTTGCAGATGCACAACATATTTTCAATATGGTTTCTACTGTTTTGCAGAACCACAATATTATTTTAATCATATTTCTACTACTTGGTTGGACTGACAGCCTTATAGCTGCTTTCTCCTTCAATCATTCTTATATAAATTGTCGTTCTCTAGACGTCTAATGTCATGCATCCATTTAATGGATGAATAAACAAAACCTTTTTGTAAGTTACGTTCATTAACCTTCTTTCCCTTCTGTCTGCTTCCTCTAGCCTACAATCTATTGTCTGCTTACATTTCACACACACATTGCTCTCACACAAACACAACATCCCCAAATCGCAGTTCTCTTCAACTCATTCCCTTACGACCTTAAGTCTTATGACCACTCAACGTTCCCTCTTCTGGGAAACCACAATACTTAACTAACTTTTCCTTCATTTTTATCGTGTTTTATATTTTTCTGTTTTTCTTCAGGTTTTTTCCTTATCCTGCACTTCCTCCTCTACCGGTTGCACTAACTGTTTCTGCAGAGCTCTCCGCTCTCTTTTCTGCCTCCTGCAACCAGCAGTTCACACATGTTTTCTTTTCCAGCTGGGAAATCGTGATACTTGATTAATTTATCAATGTCCCCTAGACACACACTTTTTTGCAAGCTTGCTCTGGGATTCCCCATTTTGGTTCTCCTTTTCTGACTCCCGTGGATTTCCTTTCAGCGTGCACCTAATAATCTGGTGGACGTCTCCTCCAGATCCAACTTTTATCCCAAAGTTGGACGGGTTGAGCCTCTCTGCTCAGATCACTATATACTCGAGCGCTCAGACTGTCACACCTTCACAAATTTATAAACTACAGCAACCTTGTCTGTAGTTGGGCTCAATCCCAAAATTTGTTTCAGTGTGATACAGCCTAGATTTATCACCCCAAAATCGGTAACAGGTATCGCCGATTGCAAATCTTCCACCTTGGAAAGCGCTCTCAATACCCAAACATGGTCAGTTTTAGGAACCTCTTGATCGCACTGCTTCTTTTTTATGATGTTAAAAAAGATCCCAAAATTTCTCCCCCGAAATTTTCCACAGCAGCCGACCTCAATTCCCAAAACCCTCCGGACCAAACGTGGTCAGTTTTAGGAACCTCTTGATCGCACTGCTTCTTTTTTATGATGTTAAAAAAAGATCCCAAAATTTCTCCCCAGAAATTTTCCACAGCAGCCGACCTCAATTCCCAAAACACTCCGGACCAAACCTGGTCAGTTTTAGGAACCTCTTGATCGCACTGCTTCTTTTTTATGATGTTAAAAAAAGATCCCAAAATTTCTCCCCGGAAATTTTCCACAGCAGCCGACCTCAATTCCCAAAACCCTCCGGACCACGACCACAGAATCAGTCAGAGTTGCCACAATGGTTTGTCCTGTTTCCTAATTATAAATTTTTCAAATCATAAATTCCCCTTTTTCACTTTTTCTATTCAAAAACTTATTTTTCCCACATAAACTCATATTTAAATCACTTAAATCACAAATTTTTCTATTTTTCCTGTTTCCTAATGTTCCAAACTTTACCAAATCACACTTACTTCTTAATTCCCCATAAAATTTAAATTTATCTCTTACCAGAGAGTCGTGTAGCCAACCGGGTTCGTTTTCTGATTCCAGTGGTGTCCCCCTCTGGACCCTGGCGGTCGGCCCCTCATCCCTTAATCTATTCGGGGTAGGGTTGAGACTACTATTAAGTCCAGGATGATCAGTCACCGTCCGCTCTCGGGTCCAAAAGGCACATCCAAGGAATCCCACTTCTGACACCAAATTGTTGTGGCAAAAATCAACTCCGACTCCACTGCATAAGAGACAAACACGTCCAATTGTCTTTAAAGCTTTTATTTCTTGCAAGAAAGGTCAGGCAGGTCATACAGAAACACAAGTAGCTGCAGAGTGTAAGACAAAGAACGAAAGCTTCCCCTCACTTTTATATTTCTAACCTCCAAGGCCGAAGCCTCTGTCCTTTTACCATATTTGGAACATCTCTTAGTGGCTGTAACTTTCCACACATAGTTAGCACAGACATGTTTTTAAACATACATCTTGCATTTCCCCATACCATATCTTGCTCTTTCTATTTCCAACATCTATGTTAACACTATGTTAAACATTACCACTTAAGCCAACATCATATCATGTTCCAAGCATCATATTTCACAAGAATACAGGTAAAAAGCATGTGAAAATTTAAAATTTCCACAACAATCCTCTCATGTATTTTCAGATATTCTGGCCGTTTGAATCTCTTGTCACATTGTGAACACTGTGTGAACTGACTGGTGCAGTTTCAGTTCAGAATCTCTAATAAAGGACTTTCCACACTTAGAGCAAATATGATCCCTCACACCGCTGTGTCTTTTCAGATGTATTTTTAAATTGCCCATCTGCCTAAAACTCTTTCCACACAAAGAACACACATGAGGCTTCTCATTTGTATGAAGTTTCACATGGTCCTTCAGGGCATCTGCCCTAAAAAACTTTTTACCACAATGATCACAGTTATAAAGTCTTTCTCTAGTATGAGTACGCAGATGTACTTTAAAAACACCAGCCTTTCTGAAACTCTTCCCGCACTAATCACATGTGTAGAGATTTTCTCCAGTGTGGATTTTTATGTCATCCTGAAGGCTTGGTTTTTGTCTGAAACTCTTCCCACACTCATCGCATGTGTGCGGCTTCTCTCCAGTGTGGATTTTCATGTGTTCATTAAGGGTTACTTTTAGTTTGAATTTCTTCCCACACTGATCACATGGGTGCGGCCTTTCCCCAGTGTGGACTTTCATGTGTTCATTCAGGTTTCCTTTGTGTGTAAAACTCTTCCCACATCGATTACACGTATACGGCCTCTCTCCAGTGTGGATTTTCATATGTTCGTTAAGTTTTCCTTTTTGAGAGAAACTTTTCCCACATTGACCACATGTGTGTGACTTCTCCATAGTGTGGAATTTCATGTGTTCGGTAAAGCTTCCTTTATGTAGAAAACTTCCCACATTGATTACATGTGTATGGCTTCTCTACAGTGTGGATTTTCATGTGATCATTAAGGTCTCCTTTTTGAGTGAAACTCTTCCCACACTGATCACATGTCTGCGGCAACCTATGCAATCTTGTGTGAAAATTAAGATTTTGTTCACATGAGAAACTCTTTCCACACCGAGTGCAGGTGAAACATTTTTGGGTTTTTCCTTCCAATAAGTCACTTAAAGACATTTCTTCAGTTTTGACATGATGTTTCTCCTTCAATTCAGTCAGTTCTCCAATCTCCTTGTTCGCCTCCATCAGGTCTAAAATTAAAGTAATACAATACAATAAGTTCCTATAGTTTGATTTTCAGTAAATCATATAAAAAACTCAATGAGAGAAATGAGAAGTAATTTGAAAGCAACTGTTTTCAATGAATCAAAACAACAGTACCTGTTCATATTAGCCTTTAATTTTTTTATGTCTTTTCTTTTTAGAGGTGTAAGGCTGGTACAAAGATGGCTGAACCTGGAGAGCACCATTTTCTGAGGGAACAAAGGTTCCTCACGGGAATTAACATTTGAACACTTTCTCAGGGAGTTCACCTCCACGTCCGAGACAACACACCTCACTGGTGAAAAGACATACCCCGCTGAGTGAAGACAGAAGAGTCACACCTCACTATTGACTGTAAACATCTGTTTCCTTGCTCACTCTCCCCCTCTCTTTCCCCTTCCTCTCTCCCTAACCTCAACACACTCCAAAACTCACCTGAACACTGCTATCTAAAACAAGATGTACAAAAGTGCAATAATTCATGTTTGGTATCATTTAAAAGGTCTCAATGCGTCTGGTAAAAAGGTCTCCTTCCCTTAATCATAGGAGAAATCACTTTCAAGATCTAGAATCTGGAGTAAATATTGTATGCTAATGACCAAACTCCCCCCAGGTCCCTCACACACACATATACCTCCTGTATGTAAATGAATTGCATCTTCCCACAGAAATCAAAGAAGAATTCTCACCACTACCCTACATCCCCCAAAGAGAAGTCCCCAAATGATTATAATAATAAAAACACCATTTGGTAAATTCATAAGATATCTGGATATTTAAAGGATGGTGGCAAAAGGTTCTGGGAATCTGTAAACTGATCTCCCCACATTCGCTGTGTGTAGTTCTCATTGCAAGGTAAATCCTTTTAAGGTCTTTATTGGTATTATTGAATGTTTGCTTAATACTATTTGAGTTTGACTTGATTTTGTATTATCCCAATTTCTTGGATAATAAATTGTTATGATTGATTTATTCTGCCTTACTCTGAAATGATTTTCTCTAGTAGATTAAGTGAAGGTTGTGTTACCGCAATTCTGGGTCAGGTTAGTAACGGACTAAAGTCCAGTCTGAGTGGAGCATTGGGCACACCAACTGAGATTTTAGAGCTCTGACTAACATTTGGTATTGGTTCAAGTGTACTTAGACTGTAAAGGCCAAAAAGAGAATTTCCGTTTAGGACAACATTAAGATAACGACCAACCTAAATAGGGTGGGCCTTACCACTGTTTATTGTAATGTTATTGTAGCTAAGTGTACGTGGGGAAACCACGGCACGGCTATACCAAAACTACTATCAGAGAAAGTAATATTGGTCGGCTTATACCTCTGTCTAATAACCAGAACTGACCAGTTTGTGACCGTGAGGTCCGTATTTCAGCCGATACGAGACACTCAGTGCGACATAAATTCCTAATGAACGAGTAAAATATAAAGTAAAGAGTTAAAGAGAATAATCAAACATTTATACAACTCATGAGTAATGGTACGTCAGTAAAACCTTTTATCATTGGAGTCAGATAATAGAAATGAGATAATTCTGGTGAGAAAATGTATTTAATCTAATCTTGTATTGTTGCGCAAAAAGGAAGACAGTAACACGCAGGAAACCTTCTACCGCGCCATTGGCTACCGTCCTTGGACCAGTGGGCGGACCTTACAGAGGTACGAGTTTATGTCATTAGTGACATATGCTCTGATAAAATTAATGCCTTTAAACACAGGTACCATAACACCTCAAACCATCATATTCATTATTTCATAGATCTTATGATTTTCTAACTGCCATCACTAAATCTGATAAACTTCTTGAAGTTTTATAACCTTACTGAAGAATCAAGAATAAAAACTAACCTATTTGTTCTTCCTGTTTAAATCTGCAGGGTTCAGGATCATTTATGTTCTCCATGTTCTTTCATGAACTCTCCTTTACTTGTAGGCTGATTGAAATATTCCAGGATTTATTAGTGAATTGCTGTGGGAGGAGAAGACCTGAAAAATAAATTAGTTATTAAACTGATGCTTTCAGTAATCAACACCTTTTTAGCATGTTTTGAAAACATTAAATGTGGTTTATCACAGACTGTATACTTTGCCTCAGTCTATAAACATCAAACAAATGAACTCTAAGTGACAATTTACATGTGATCTGTCGACATCAGCATACCAAATTAAGTAAAAATAGGGACTACTGGCATGAAATTAATCCTTCAGCAGCTCTGCTAATAGACACTCCCGAAACAAGCCATGAGATGAGTCATTAACTACAGTTAAAGTATCATATAGCAGTATAGCATTAACTTTAACAAACAATGGAATAATCATACACAAACACCACCAAAGAAAAAAATCTTTAACAGAAAGGTCTTTAACAGAAACCAAGTTCATTGTTGGTTACTGTTTTTTTTGTTTTTTTCTTCCAGCAAACAGATGCCAAAGGTCTATGTAAGGGTTGGGTATTGACACAATTTTTCACAATTCGATTATATTGCTATTCACAAGCTTGTGATTCGATTCCGATATCAATTATTTTGGATGTATATCTGATACAGTACGTGGCAAATTTTCTCAAGGAAAAAAAAAAAATCTCTCAACTAATGTTAGAAACTATACAAGGGAGTCAATATTACTATAATATTGAAGGTTAAAATCAACTTATGTACAAAAACTTAAATTACACTCAGTGTTTTTGTTATAAAGTTATAATACTAACTTTAAATTACATAATCATATTTCTACTCCAATTTGTTTTTTTGAAATGTAAACATTTAAAGTTGCCGTAAAACGTCTTTTTAAAAAATGTAATATAAGTCTAAGGTGTCCCCTGAATGTGAAGTTTCAGCTCAAAATACCCCATAGATTTTTTATTTATTTATTTAACTGTTATCAGTTTAACTGCCTATTTTGGGGCATCATTAAATATGTGCCGATTCAGGCTGCACGGCCCCTTTAAATCTCGTGCTCCCGCCCACGGAGCTTGCGCTTGCCTTAAACAGCATAAACAAAGTTCACACAGCTAATATAACCCTCAAAATGGATCTTTACAAAGTGTTTGTCATGCAGCACGTCTAATCGTGCAAGTATGGTATTTATTTGGACATTTACATTTGATTCTGAATGAGTTTGAGGCTATGCTCTGTGGCTAACGGCTAATGCTACACTGTTGGAGAGATTTATAAAGAATGTAGTTGTGTTTATGCATTATACAGACTGCAACTGTTTAAAAAATGAAAATAACGACAGTCTTGTCTCTGTGAATACAGTAAGAAACAATGGTAACTTTAACCACATTTAACAGTACATTAGCAACATGCTAACGAAACATTTAGAAAGACAATTTACCAATATCACTAAAAATATGATATCATGGATCATGTCAGTTATTATTGCTCCATCTGCCATTTTTCGCTATTGTCCTTGCTTGCTTACCTAGTCTGATGATCAAGCTGTGCACATCCAGATGTTAATACTGCCTGCCCTTGTCTAATGCCTTGAACATGAGCTGGCGGGGGGCGTACATATTAATGATTGGTTGGTTGGTTGGTTGGTTGGAAAACTTTAATGTCCTCAGAGAGGCAATTTGTTTTACAGTACAGACATATTGACACATAATTCACAACACAAACAGTTACGTAACAGTCAGTGTTATGTTGTGATTCGCCTGTTCTTCGGAGGTCTTTTAAACAAATTAGATTTTTATAAGGAGGAGGAAACAATGGTGTTTGAGACTCACTGTATGTCATTTCCATGTACTGAACTCTTGTTATTTGACTATGCCAAGATAAATTAAATTTTTAATTCTAAGGCACCTTTAAATTGCCATTACTGATTTATTCAAACATGCATTAAATATTGAAGAACATTATAAATTATAATGAATATGTAATGTGGTGCATATTTTTATCAAAATGCTCCTTACTAGAGTTCATTTTTCTAGCGGACTAATGAATTTATGGTCACTGAATATGTTTTTTCTGAGGTAAATGTGTTGTTATGTGACATTGTTTGCAAGCTGCTTTATTGATGTCTTCTGTGGTTGAAACACTAATTGAGCGATTACATGTGACATGATAAGGATTTCGGTAAGTTGTACAGTATATGTTTTAACATACTTTCAGATGTTTATTAATGTTTATATCGTGCTGTAACTGGTATTAAAGTAGCAGATCAGTTGAGATGATCAGTTCACATGTGCTCCGTGCTGCCGCTTCTCTTGAACTGAGCTGCACTACAGCGATCTATCACACCACATTAAACAGCACCAAAACGGTATTTATTTTTTGAATCTCATAATAAGATGGACGTCATTTGAAATCTGAGACTTTGCTTCATATCAAAAGTAACAAAGTACAAAGTACATTCATCAACTGAAAACAGGATAGACTAATCGATTCTTGGGATTAAAGAATCAATATCGGTTCATAAAAATGAGAATCGATTAGAATCGAGAAATCAATATATTTTTTTACCCAACCCTAGTCCATGTATGTTTTACCCATTAGAAATCTTATCTGAAAAGGAATACTGCAATGGAAAGCCGGCTTGTGTTTTCGTTTATTTTAACAAATGAAAAATGAGATTTCAGCTCGATTTCTCTTTTTTCGTTTGTGGTTTACAAATTGGTTTAAAGCTTCGATATTACATTCGCACATGTGGGCGTCACTGAAACGCACCTTTCATCTGATTGGTGAAACCACTCCATCTTCAGTAGTCTTATTTCTGTCAGAGTAAGAGTCAGTACAGCACACTGACAAGTTCCTCCTTTAAGGGCCTGTTGAGCTAGATTCTGCTGTGCCTTCCACGTGTCGGATCTAGTCGGGCTCCCGTCAACGGCAGTTTGCCCAATTCAGCATGTTTAATCTGCAGTGGGGCCATCAGTGAGAGAGATCAATCTGACTGGCTGTACAGTTTAGCGAACGGGTCAGTTCACAAGAATAAAAACGAAAGTGATAGAAGCGAGCAAAGAAGTCAAGATGACACAGATAGAAAGCTGTTCTAATTTTACGTCATCTTATCTGTGCATTCCAATATACGAATATTTTCATAACAACATGAGCCATCTGGAATAAAGAAAGTGATCAATATTATTGGTATTCAAAATAGTAAGCAAGCACTGCTTTGTTTACGGTTTGTATACAAGTCTGTCATGGTTGCACACAAAAACAAGATGAAGAAGCGCAGCATTTATTGGTTAATCCAAAGGCATAATCAAACAGGCAAGGGTCAAACTCCACAGCACAGTCCACAAAAACAAAAAAGCCAGGAATACAGAGTGCATGTAACAAAATAACAAACCACAACCAAGGACAGAAACGACCAAATATAAACAGACAGACACTAATGAACAAACACAAAACAGCTGAGTGCAATGACATGGGATAATGAGTCCAGGATGTGAGTATGGGTAATGTAGTCTAAGGTGAACAATGTCCATGATGGACTGCCCTCTAGTGGTTAACTTGGGCACTCCAATTTGTGATCATGACAGTACCCCCTCCTTACGGAGTGGCTACCAGACGCTCCATGAAACAGAAACAAAAACACAACTCTCAGGAGGGAGTTGGACTGTAGGAGGACCAGGGGGAGGGACGGTGGGCCAGGACCAGAGCCCCTGACTGAAGGTCAGGGAGGAGCCGGAGGAACAGACCACGGGGGCTCTAAGAAGGTTGGGGTCCTGGCTGAATGCCAGGGCGGCGCTGGAAGAACTGACCAGGCGGGTCCCAGCAGATCTGGAGTCCTAGCTGATTGCCAGGGTGGTGTTGGATGAGCAGACCAGGCAGGTTTCAACGGTTCAGATGGCCTGGGCAGTGGCGGCAGGGCTGGGGCCTGGGCGGCGGCGGCAGGGCAGAAGGCTTGGATGGCGGCGGCAGGGCAGACGGCCTGGGTGACGGCAGGGCTGACCAAGGGGGTGCTCCGTGGCCATATCAGGGAGAGTGGGCAGCTCAGTAACGGCCTCCGTGGCCGTATCAGGGAGAGCGGGCAGCTCTGGGATGGCCACAGGCTGCTCTGGGATGGCATCGAGCCGCTCTGTGACGGCAGCAGGCTCGGGCTGGTAGACTGGTCCAGAGTCATAACAACTTGAGTGCATCCTCCAGGCACGCAAGAACGCCAAGAAGTAGAAGGCTAAAACAGTCCTCCAGGCCTTGACCGAACTGACATGGAGCTCGGGCTGCTCTGGGACGACAGCAGGCTGCTCGGGCTGCTCTGGGACGACAGCAGGCTGCTCGGGCTGCTCTGGGACGACAGCAGGCTGCTCGGGCTGCTCTGGGAAGACAGCAGGCTGCTCGGGCTGCTCTGGGAAGACAGCAGGCTGCTCGGGCAGCTCTGGGACGACAGCAGGCTGCTCGGGCAGCTCTGGGACGACAGCAGGCTGCTCGGGCTGCTCTGGGACGACAGCAGGCTGCTCGGGGACGACAGCAGGCTGCTCTGGGACGACAGCAGGCTGCTCTGGGACGACAGCAGGCTGCTCGGGCTGTTCTGGGACGACAATAGGCTCGGGCTGGCAGACTGCTCCAAAGTCCACAGAGTTTGAGTTCATCCTCCACGCATGCAGAACAGCCAAAACATAAAAAGTGAGCAAAGTCCTCTGGGCCAAGACAGGACTGACCAGGACAGCAGGCTGCGCTAAAGTGGACTCCCGGGCTGGAGCGGACTCGCTGGCTGGAGTGGGCTCTGGGAAGGCCTCCAGGCCTTGAGAGATGACTGAAGCCTTCCTCTTCCTCCTTTTACGTGAGTGAGGCAGTGACTCCGTGCCCACCTCCTCTGTGGATTCGGGAGCGGATTCACAGGCTGGAGCGGGCTCTGGAGTGGAATGATGGAGTGGATTGATGGACTGGAGGGGGTGCTGGAGGTAATCGAACCTGTCCAATCTTACGCAGATACAGATAGTTAGAGAAATTCCAGAAACATAAATTCCCCACAAACTCCATCTCCCATTGCGGCAGGGGGTCATCAAGACACTGATTAAACATGTCCCTGAAGACCAAATCAGGGAGATTAAATCTCTCTGCCCACGACCAAAACCGCTGGGTGAATTTCCGCACCTCCATACCCCTCTGCCGAAGCACAGCCAAGTCCTGGGGATTGCTCCGACCTCCCCATGTGTTGGTCGGTGGCCGGACTCTTTTGCTGCTGGATCCTTGCATTGGTGGTTTGTTCTGTCACAGTTGCACACAAAAACAAGATGTTAGGATCCAAGCGCAGCATTTATTGGTTAATCTACAGGCATAATCAAACAGGCAAGAGTCAAACTCCACAGCACAGTCCACAAAAACAAAAAGCCAGGAGAGAGTGCACGTAACAAAATAACAAACCACAACCAAAGACAGAAACAACCGAGTATAAATAGACAGACACTAATGAACAAACACAAAACAGCTGAGTGCAATGACATGGGATAATGAGTCCAGGAGGTGAGTAGGGGTAATGTAGTCTAAGGTGAACAATGTCCATGTTGGAGTGCCCTCTAGTGGTTAACTTGGGCACTCCAATTTGTGATCATGACAAAGTCAAAATCTGCTATGGGGTAATAATGGAGCAATAGTTTTAAAAGGCAATTTTTCACTATCATTTACCACAAGTTCTGCATTTTCATGGGTGTAAATATAAGATATTTGTTGTAAGAGACAATAAAAATAATAAAAAAATTAACTTGATTTTCAAAAGTCAATGATGAATTTGTAGTCTCGTATAGCCAGACCTTCAGACTGATGGCAGAAGGTCTGGACTCTATCGCAGCTTTCAGTTTGTCAGGATATTAAATGTCATTAGCTGAACAGGTAAAACTCTTCTTAGCCTTATCAGCACGCAAGCTTGCCACAGCGCACTGGCAAATGTGATGATTATGAATGTGTTAAAAATGTGAATGTGAAAAAACAGTAGAAGACTACATATTTTAGTTTAGACAGTTCGACGCTGCTGACTCGTCATCTCCACAATAGTGGATGCACCTACATGCACCTGTGATTTAATTTAATTTTTCCTGACTCTAACAATACATGTTTATACATTACCTTTATTGTAAAGAAGTACAGCTGGAGAAAAGTAGTTGTAAAGATGCAGTTACATTTTTATGTTTCTGGAAAATAAGTTGTAAAAAAAAAAAAAAAAAAAAAAAACATCCATTATCATTGAAGAAGCCTGCATCTGTCGCTTTTCTTTCTTTCATTATTTCTCCCCTTTTTCAGGAGTACTACACACATTTCATACGGATTACATAATCTGAGAATATTTGTTTTCCGGTTAACAATCACTTGACATTTCAAGCTTTTTATAGATATATTTCTCATTTCTGTGAGGCAAGTATCCACTGAGTTTTGGTGAGAGACCTAGATGGCAGGAAGCACATCCTGTTTGTTTTCTTTATTTTACAAAGGCACAATGTTTTCTTGTTATTTTGAGTTTACACAAATAAAAAGTACCTTTAGTTTTGAATGATGCATTACTCTTATCTGTATGACCAAAAATTAGAGTATTTTAAGATGTTTCCGCTGTTATGAGGAAAAAAATGCAAGTGATCGTGTCGGCACCTCCATGTCTTGCAGTAAGTGCGCTAATACTTCAGCTTCCACACTACGCATAAATGTAAATGTAACATACATTGCCTTAATCAAAAAACTGGAACATTGAGTGATAATATTTCAAAGTGATTTCCATCATTTTGACAGACTATAAATATTATATTCAGGCTGCAGCCCCTTTAAATCGCACGCTCCCTGCCTCCCCTAAGAGTTTGAGGCTGTGCTTCGTGACTAAAGCTAACATTACACACTGTTGGAGAGATTTATAAAGAATGAAGTTGTGTTTGTGCATTATACAGACTGCAAGTGTTTAAAAATAAAAATAGCGACGGCTCTCATCTCTGTGAATACAGTAAGAAACGATGGTAACTTTAACCACATTTAACAGTACATTAGCAACATACTAACAAAACATTTAGAAAGACAATTCACAAATATCACTAAAAAAATAATGATATCATGGATCATGTCAGTTATTATTTTTTGCTATAGTTCTTGCTTGCTTACCTAGTCTGATGATTCAGCTGTGCACAGATCCAGACGTTAATACTGGCAGCCCTTGTCTAATGGTGCGTTCACACCTGACACGAATGAAGCGGTAAGCGCGAGTGATTTACATGTTAAGTCAATGCAAAGACGCAAATTGACATCCTGCGGCACGAATGACGCGGCGCGAATTGAGCGATTTGCGCAAATGACGCCATTCATGCGAATCGCGCAATTTGAAAAATCTGAACTTTGGTGAATTTCCGCACCGCGTTAACCAATCAGGAGCTTGCTCTAGTAGTGACGTGATGTAGCTAGCTGAGGCAGAAATTCGAAACAACAATGGAGGACAAAATCATTGTCGCTATACATCTTCATACATTTATAGAAACAGAAATAAAAAGGATCGTGTTTGAAAGAAAGTGAGTGAGGAGGTCGGACAATCTGATAAGTTGTAAAAAACAGTCTTTACTCAATTTGAGCTATACACACACTATATATATATATATATATATATATATATATATATATATATATATATATATATATTATATACATACATATTAAGACTACAAGCCAACTAAAGACAACCAATTGAGCTTATTCGCTGTAATTTCAACAATTATTTCCCCACTGACAAGTTGTGTTTATTCAGAGGAAGTTGTGCAGAAAGCAGTGGGAGAGTCTGGGACACATAAAGGAACGGGAGAGCCCCTCTCATGACGCAAATTTGCGTCTGTTGTGAAGGGATTTTCACGCGCGAATGAATGTTCAAGCGTCCAACTACGCGCAAATAGCGCGATTTATTCACGCAAGTCGCGTCTGATGTGAACGCAGCATAATGCCTTGCACATGGGCTGGCATATGAAAATATTGGGGGTGTACATATTAATGATCCCGACTGTTACGTAACAATCAGTGTTATGTTGAGATTCACCTGTTTTTCTGAGGTTTTTTAAACAAATGAGATTTACATAAGAAGGAGGAAGCAATGGAGTTTGAATCTCAATGTATGTCTTTTCCATGTACTGAACTCTTGTTATTCAACTATGCCAAGGTAAATTCAATTTTTGATTCTAGGGCACCTTTAATGCATTCCAGTAAATTATTCATGGAATAAATTAAATTGGGAGAGCAGACCTCAAATGTGCAGTATATGTGTTTTTTTTTTATTATTATTTTTTTCTCCACACTGTTACAGCAGAATACAAAGGAGAGAGAGAGAAAAAAAGGAAAGAAAATTATCAGGAGAAAAAATGGCTGAAAAAGAGACCGAAAAGAGTTCTTGCCATAGATATATACCATTCACTTTAAAATAGCAAGCTTTACTGACGTCTGTAAATAAATTACATTATAGAAATTTTACAGCTCATTCGGTCAAACTGACGGATTTTATTATTTGTGATTTGAAATGACTTGTTTAAGTTTTTTTGAGTGGAACTTTCTCAAACTGAAATCCCATAATCTAAAACGCAGTAGGCTCTTTAGGTTTTGGATTTATTATATTTCCATTTGGTGTATTAGAACAAAGTGTGATGAAAACAAAAATAAAATTATGAAAAAACGACATGAGGTTAGTTTTTTTAGATTTTTTTTATGTTTAAGAGAAGGGTCGAAGATAAATAAATCAAGACAATTAAAGACAAAAACAAGAAAACAAATCCGAAGGCACCGTAACGGTACATCCAGAAAATACGCACAAATAGCGTTGTACCTGTTAAAACAATACAGAAATGACCCGGAAAAATGTTGCTTAAAAAAAATGTGTTTTCATAATTGTATAACGAAGCGCCGTGTACTTACCTCAGCTCAGAAAACTGGACGCTGACTTGGGGGCGGGCGCTAATGGTGACTTCTTCTTCTTCTTCTTCTTCTTCTTTAGGGTTTAACCCGTTTAACCCAAGCAGCAACCTCCCCCTTTCTCTTGTGAAGCCAGTATGGAAGTAACTTAAACTGCGATTTAAACAGGCTCCAAAAGAGAGCAGAATCTCATAGAGTCCCATGTTAAATTGGCCAAGTTTATAGCAGAAAAAAACATGTTTACAAGTTGGTTCAAATTGTGGTTTTGGTCTATACTGCTATTTTTGCCCTTCATGACAACTCTGAGGGGGGTGAATTTTTTTATAACTTATCCGTTTAAATTATATTAAGCCTTAAAGTTCTGCATAATTAAGGGCGTGGCCACTTGAGTGACAGGTAGAGTGCGCTGCTGTCCCATTTTCAGTTATCCGGGAGTGACATGCGGTGACGCGCAGCTAAGATGGCCGCGTCCTCATTTTCGCTTCAAAACCAGTGCCCAAGGAAGTCGACCGGAAGTTGAAGTCGGCCGGGTGCCGCCATCTTGTAGCAAAACTTCACTTGCGTTAGCATCCCCATTGACTCCCATTCATTTTGGCGTCACTTTGACAGTGAATAACTTTACATCTGAGGCGTTTAAAGACTCCATTTGTCCATTATTTATTTCCAAAGATACACGACAATGTATAAAGGGCTCCATTACCTTCTATGTTACATTATGGCCCCGTAGAAACAGTTTTTGTAAAAATAAGCTAACGATTGCGTCATAACCACTCGACTCTCTGTCGCACAGTAGAGAAATAACCGTACAGACAGGAAGAGAAGCTCGCAGGCAATCGGGGAGATTATCTTAATATGGCGTACTGGCGTTACATTTTAAAATACTATACAAAATAATTAATCAGAATACTTACTCCTGCTCACTCACGCCAAAGAAATCCCCGCTCAAGCTCGCCGTCTCTGCAAGATTAACGATGGCAGTTTTCACGCACAGCTACTAGAAGATTTACATCTGTCAGACAGGTTGCGGACGTCATCAAGCTTAGTGTGAGTCTGCGCGTCAGAAAGGGAAGTGCTAAAAATCGATAAAAATGGGCTTCACTTGACTCAATTGAGTTCCAATGGGGTCGCTGTGTCCATTTCTTTTACTGTCTATGTTATGCATCCATGATTCCATGTTATAAATCATTGTCACTAATGACAGTTTCACGCATGTATTGTGTAAGGTTTCATCAGGAAAATTATTTAGTTTATTATTATTATCATTACTACTACTACTACTACTACTACTATTGCTTTTACTACAACTGTTGTTAATCATTTATGTGCTGAGATTGCTTGTGCCTAAATGTTTTTACAAAATAAGAATAGAGAATACGAACCGACGTCACGCCTTGTTGCATGCTGGGGCGGCGCCGCCATTTTGACAGGATCGCCCTCTATTAACGTTACCCGTACTGAAATTAATACGGATTCTTGCTTACCTTTTGTTTTGTTTCTGCCATTAATTGGAACATTAACATTTTTAATGGTATCGTTTGCAGGGAATAGAAGCTATTTTATCGCATAGCATGATCATTTTATTTATTTTTATTTTTTTCACTAAAGTTTTGTAGAATTTCATTTACAATGTTGATCTGTTTACCATGTCACACGCCGGACGCTCACCACTGCTTCAGCCATCGTATGAATATCCAAATAAATCTATGTGATCAACACTGAGAAAGTCGATTCATTTATTTGTTGGAAACGTTTGAATGGTGCTTAAACGAGCATATTGAGGAGGCCTACAACTTGTCATTGTAATTCCCCTTTTCCATGATCATGAGGAGAATCAGAGATTATGGGTCAAATTCAAATTCAGCGGACAGACGGACACGAACACACTGTATTTTTATATTTATTTTAACAAATGACAACCACACTAAGCAATTTCCTACCTTTATAAAACCGTTATGAAAAAAAATATATAAAATGCTTGCATTTTAAGTGATACTGAAAGTTTATATTTTGGTCTCATCCGTTTTCTGCATGTGCTTTATTTGTAAATAGAATTTGGTCTCTTTAATATCAGTCTAAGTGCATTAAGCGTTTTCTTGAGAAGACATGAGAGGAAACTGTTATAAACGTGTTGCGTTCACATTTTGGGCTCATTTGCGTATCTCCACACAGTATATGCTTTGTAAATATGTACAGAATTGTTTGTTTGTCACATTAAATGTTTTTCTTGTTAAGCATTTGAATGTCCCTGTCAAGTTCTGCTAATTCACGAGCGCATGCGAGAGTCAGACTTGCAAAGGTAATGTTATTAAACCAAACAAAATCAAAATGTTCAAAAACACTTAGCAATGTCATTCTTTTATTGAGTGATAAGCAGTGGGTTTAATCAGTGCCATTAATAATATATTTGCCATCCGGCGTCTTCTCGTTATCTCCTCGACCTGCTTTTCCTTGGTGTTTTTACACGTAGAAAAGGCGAAAAAACTTTTTTCACTGTCTTGTTTTCTCTCAGAACGATGATCTGAGTTACTATCACAATTATAGATGCAGCATTAATGACATACAATGGTGACATTTATCACAATCATGACAGAAAACAAATTACTGCACTAAACTCAATAACGGAAAGGCTGCGCGATCCTGTCAAGATGGCGGATAAACAAAGAAGTTACCCAGAACTCAATGCGGCATGACGTCAGATTCGTATTCTCTATACTGACAAATAACTAGCAATTCAAAAGTATATTATTTTCACTAAAAGTAAACGAGATTATTGTTTCGTTTTTAAGCATTAATAAGCAAATCCTTCAAAATGCTTTAAATGTTTTCTATATCTGGGCTTTGGTACGAAAAGCAATGCACTGAATCTCCACAAGTCTCTCTCGCGCAATGATGTCAGTGGTCACGTGGAAAAAAACGGTACAAATTTTGAAGCGGCAGCATCGGACCGAGTGGGACTGAGCCATAGACTGTAAAAAAAATATGGACATAGCGTCCGTGACATCACCCATAGAGTTCTGAACAGCAGTTTTGAAGCGAAAATGAGGCCACGGCTATCTTAGCTGCGCGTCACCGCACGTGTAACGAAGGCGGGACTCAGGTAGGGATCCAAATGCAAAGCTTTATTTACAGTGAGCGTTGTCACACAGGCAGGGTCAAACGGGAGCAAACGGGAACAACAAGGAACAGGCAGAATCGTAGTCAGGGTGCAGGCGATGGTCAGGACAGGCAGCAACGGGTCAACGAACAGGAGACAGGCAGCAACGGGTCAACGAACAGGAAACAGGCAGGAACGGTAACACAGGACAGGCAGACAGGATATAACGCTTGGTAATGCAACACAGGGAAAACAAGACCTAGCAGTGAGGTGATGTGTGTAAGAGTCTTTTATTGTCCTGGTAATGAGGTGTGATGGGTGTGATGATTAGTGATTAGTGTTAAGTGTGTGCAGGTGAGTGGCAGAGAGGATGATGGGAGATGTAGTCCGGGAACTGACAGGAACAGACGGTGATCATGACATAACGCCCCCCTCCCGGAAGGCGCGTCCTCGCGGCGTAAAAGGAACTGCTTGGGTGGGTGGGTGGGTGCATTGGAGACCTGTATGCAGACAGGAACGGGGTCCCCAATGCAGGTCCAGGAGCCTCGGGCGGCCACGGCGGGTCAGGCGGCTCGGGCGGCCACGGCGGGTCAGGCGGCTCGGGCGGCCACGGCGGGTCAGGCGGCTCGGGCGGCCACGGCGGGTCAGGCGGCTCGGGCGGCCACGGCGGGTCAGGCGGCTCGGGCGGCCACGGCGGGTCAGGCGGCTCGGGCAGCCACGGCGGGTCAGGCGGCTCGGGCAGCCACGGCGGGTCAGGCGGCTCGGGCAGCCACGGCGGGTCAGGCGGCTCGGGCAGCCACGGCGGGTCAGGCGGCTCGGGCAGCCACGGCGGGTCAGGCGGCTCGGGCAGCCACGGCGGGTCAGGTGGCTCGGGCAGCCACGGCAGATCAGATGGCTCGGGCAGCCACGGCAGAACAGGGTTCTATAGGTGACCCCAGCGGGTCAGAGTCCATTAAAGGCCATAATAATTCGCAGTTCAGAGATGGCCATAACAGTTCAGTGGCCCTTAATGGCCATGGTTGAGCAGGGTCCCCACCCACAAGCTCCCCACCCTCAGGTATACTGCCTCCCCCCCCAAAAAAGTTCTTGGGGATTTCAGCAGGGTCCATAATAGGTTCCTGGTTGGCACCAGCAGGGCAGAACGCTTGGGCGGCGGCAGCGGCAGTGCAGGCGGCCTGGCCGGCGGCGGCAGAGCTGACCAAGGGTGCTCAGTGGTCATATCAGGGAGAGCGGACAGCTCGGTGACGGCCTCCGTGGCCGTATCAAGGAGAGCGGACAGCTCAGTGATGGCAGCAGGCTCAGGCTGGGGCTGCTCTGGGACGACAGCTGGCGACTCGGGCTGCTCTGACACGACAGCGGACGGCTCGGGCTGCTCTGGCACGACAGCAGGCGGCTCTGGGACGACAGCGGGCTGCTCGAGCTGGTCTGGGACGACAGCAGACGGTTTGGGCTGGCAGACTGTTACAAAGTCCATAGAGCTCGAGTTCCTCAACGCACGCAGGACAGCCAAGACATAGAAAGTGAGCACGACTCTCTGGGCCAAGACAGGACAGACCAGGAGAGCAGGCTGTGCTGGAGCAGACTAACTGGCTGGATCGGGCTCTGGAGCGGGCTCACTGGCTGGAGCGGCCTCACTGGCTGGAGCGGCCATCTTGCCCGTGGGCACTGGCAATGCAGCCATCTTGTCCATCGCGTCCAAGGTGCTTGACTCCATAGCAACCGGCGAACTTGAGAGCGTTGCAACCGGCGAACTTGAGAGCGTTGCAACCGGCGAACTTGAGAGCGTTGCAACCGGCGAACTTGAGAGCGTTGCAACCGGCGAACTTGAGGGCGTTGCAACCGGCGAGCTTGAGGGCGAAGCGGCCGTGGGTTTCGGAATGCCAGCTGCTCGTGCTGTAGTCAGTGGAGGATCATTCATGCTGGAACGCAATCCTCTCCGCTCTCGGACAGGACCAGCGACGTGACGTGACTCTGGGCGATCAGCGGAGACGTGACGTGACTCTGGGCGATCAGCGGAGACGTGACGTGACTCTGGGCGATCAGCGGAGACGTGACGTGACTCTGGGCGATCAGCGGAGACGTGACGTGACTCTGGGCGATCAGCGGAGACGTGACGTGACTCTGGGCGATCAGCGGAGACGTGACGTGACTCTGGGCGATCAGCGGAGACGTGACGTGACTCTGGGCGATCAGCGGAGACGTGACGTGACTCTGGGCGATCAGCGGAGACGTGACGTGACTCTGGGCGATCAGCGGAGACGTGACGTGACTCTGGGCGATCAGCGGAGACGTGACGTGACTCTGGGCGATCAGCGGAGACGTGACGTGACTCTGGGCGATCAGCGGAGACGTGACGTGACTCTGGGCGATCAGCGGAGACGTGACGTGACTCTGGGCGATCAGCGGAGACGTGACGTGACTCTGGGCGATCAGCGGAGACGTGACGTGACTCTGGGCGATCAGCGGAGACGTGACGTGACTCTGGGCGATCAGCGGAGACGTGACGTGACTCTGGGCGATCAGCGGAGACGTGACGTGACTCTGGGCGATCAGCGGAGACGTGACGTGACTCTGGGCGATCAGCGGAGGCGTGACGTGACTCTGGGCGATCAGCGGAGGCGTGGCGATCAGCGAAGGCGTGACGTTGCTCATGGAGATCAGCTGGGACTTGTTGTAATGGTGGCCGCCATTTTGTGAATGTTCTTTGATGCGGTATCCATTACATGATCAAGCATGGTGTCGCGTTCTTCTGCGACACCCACAGTAAAGGGAGATCCGCTCAGTAGTAAAGCCTGTTCAACATACTGTTCCAACGTCCCGTTTGGATCATGTATCGGCATGACAGCACTGAGCGGGTCAGATAGTCCACCGCGAAAAAATATCATAAGACACTCCTCGGTAAAGCAGGTCAAATGCGCCAGTTCAATAAAGTCGGTTACATAATCCTCAATGCATCTATCTCCCTGACGGAGACCGATCAACTGGGCGGATGGATTCATGGTGGTAATGACAGGAACACTCACGAAAGCTGCTGGATCTGTGTTGGCTAGGTCTTCTGTAACGAAGGCGGGACTCAGGTAGGGATCCAAATGCAAAGCTTTATTTACAGTGAGCGTTGTCATACAGGCAGGGTCAAACGGGAGCAAACGGGAACAACAAGGAACAGGCAGAATCGTAGTCAGGGTGCAGGCGATGGTCAGGACAGGCAGCAACGGGTCAACGAACAGGAGACAGGCAGCAGCGGGTCAACGAACAGGAAACAGGCAGGAACGGTAACACAGGACAGGCAGACAGGATATAACGCTTGGTAATGCAACACAGGGAAAACAAGACCTAGCAGTGAGGTGATGTGTGTAAGAGTCTTTTATTGTCCTGGTAATGAGCTGCAGCTGGGTGTGATGATTAGTGATTAGTGTTAAGTGTGTGCAGGTGAGTGGCAGAGAGGATGATGGGAGATGTAGTCCGGGAACTGACAGGAACAGACGGTGATCATGACAGCACGTCACTCCCGGATAACTGAAAATGGGCAAAGAGGCGGGGAGGTGGCTTGAGCTGATGTGATTGGTTGCTGAAACCACGCCCGCCTAGCTCGACGTGACCACGTTAGCAAGCAAAGGAGCTATCTATCCATATACTATCTAAATTATTAATAAAGATAAGTTTTAACATAAGAAAGTTCTAAAGGTTTACTGTCAATTTACGGTGTTTTTTTAAGATATAGATGCTCCAACACCAGTAATTTGTGTTGGGTGTGCAAATAACAACATGGAACATCAAATGGGACTTCATACCTTTTATAATAGAGATCGCAAGATGAATCCAATCTGTGGCACTTGGGTAAAATATAAATGTCCATTGCAAAACAAAAAAAAAACATTTCACATTTCTTCTGAATGATCTGCTCTCTGTCATCGTTCTTCAAGAAAGGATGCAATCTGAGCAGCGATCGTATCTAACAAACAAATGAGCCTGTGTCCAAAGTATATTTTTTTCAAAATAGTGCAGCAGTTTTAGTTATAATATCCAAGCAGTGCTGTCAGAGTTGTATATCCTCCTGGTATTGTTATTGTAGTAAATCTTGCAATCAAAACTTTCAGCCAATGCCACGATCCAACAATGTGTGTTCTGTGTCTCTTCCCCATGCATGCACACAGATACACATCAGTCTTGAATATTATGCAGCAAGCCATATTTTATAATTGTATAAAATAAGAGAAAAAAAGCACAAAAACGGCTGAGATGCCAAATTCAGCGGCAGCTGAGGTATCATGACGCCTCACAGACAGCAGCGCAATCTACCTGTCACTCAAGTGACCACGCCCTTAATTATGCAGAACTTTAAGGCTTAATATAATTTAAACGGATAAGTTATAAAAAAAATGCACCCCCCTCAGAGTTGTCATGAAGGGCAAAAATAGCAGTATAGACCAAAACCACAATTTGAACCAACTTGTAAACATGTTTTTTTTCTGCTATAAACTTGGCCAATAGAGTGCCCCAGGGATGACGCGTTTTTGTAGGCAAAACCCGGAAGCGAGTTAGCATTTTAGGAGTTCCGGTTCCAACGCCGTCAAGTTTATGGGTTTTTTTAATGGGTTTTTGTTAAATCGCCTGAAATAAGGTCTGTGGTTAACAAAGCCTCTAAATACTTTCACGTTTTGATCTATGACATAAAACACACCAGATATAACCAACTTAAAAAACTTAAAATCGGCGGTTGCTAACAAATTGCTAAAAGGGACTACTTCCTTTGGCGGGGACTTCAGACGTCATCATTAAAAACGAGACATTTGGACAGCATTTCTCATGAAAAAGTGGAAAAGTATTCATAACAGCACAGATCATAATCAGTGAGCATGTTTTTAAATAGAGTTGTTTTTTAAATACAGTTTGAGGAAGCTTGGTGGTGACGATGTTGATCCGCGACCATGGTGTTTTGTAGTCCGTTTATAGCCTACTGTTAGCCTTTTATATCTGACTTTATTTAGGCTTCAAAATCTATTAATGTTGTGTTAACTTGTAAAGATTATCTTGATAGAAAAAACGTGTAAGTGTCATAACCCTTTGTTAAACACAGAGCTTATTTTCTGCGATTTTCCAAAAGTCTATGGGAAAAATGCATAGGCTTTCGATCGAGGGAACCCGTGCGCTGCTAACGTCCGGGTTGGCCTACAAAAACGCGTCATCCCTGGGGCACTCTATTTAACATGGGACTCTATGAGATTCTGCTCTCTTTTGGAGCCTGTCCCTAGCGGCCAGTCGATGAATCGCAGTTTAAGTTACTTCCGTATTGGCTTCACGAGAGAAAGGGGGAGGTTGCCGCTTGGACTGAGCGGAACGACACAAAAATCTGAGGTAAGACAACATAACGTCTCAAATAAAATATTAACTTTTTGAAAAGCTATGAAACACCTATTTAATGTCATAATAACTTTAAGGTGTATGATAATGACGATGGGCCTAAGCAGACACGTCGTGTTAATGCGGCCAAAATATTGTCAATTTAACGGCCTGGAGAAATAATTCCGGGTGTACCACTTACTACACCTTTTCCACATGTACTATTTCAAGATATTTCCCGTTTTTTATCCTTACTGTGTGTGCGCGTGTTTGCTCGCGCGCCCGAGAGAGAGAGAATTTAGTAAAAATGAAAAGTTTATTTTTATTAATATTTTATAACGCATTGTTTTCTAAATTGCAATATTTCTCTGCATATAGAGGCAAGAATGAGCTCAGAGCTGATTCACTGGAAAATCCATGTGGCTGACTGGTTGATGGCAACAGTTTCCAGGTGATCATCCCTACATTTCAAGGTTTATCTCACAAAAATGCACACTCTGTTGAACTTCCCCATTGTAGCAAAACAGACATTTTAACAATTAAGCAGATATGACATTCTCCTATTGAATCCTGTTGTTTTAACAGACAATGAAATTGATGTGGACACTTGAATGAACCTAACTGAAAACTATGATACCTAAAATATTCCCTAAATTGAAGGATCAAGTTAAATTCATAAGATTAGAACAAAACCTAAAGACTGAGATGCCTACCAAGACCACACACACACCATTCATGTGTAAGTTTATTACATCTACTCTTTAAAGTTTTAAAAAAAGTTTGTGGATACCTCTATTAATTATGATTAACATTTTTTAATTACTTAATAGGTTAGACTAGCAAGACTAGCATTTTCTCACATGTATGTATTTAGTTGACACTGTTATCCAAAACAACTTACATTGCTTTAAACTTTTGATTGCATTCCCGTTTTGGAATGGGATGCCCATCAACTTGTATAGGTGTGATGGTTAGGTTTCCACATACTTTTAGCTAAACTATATTGCTATCAAACAAACTAACATCTAACAAATTACTGAGCTGTTATTACCATTATAACATGAACCTCTCTGCATTTTTTTGTTTCTGTAGGACTTGATTTGGTATTTCACATGGATCAATCTCAACACAACTATTGCTCAAACAGGGTGACCAGAAATTTATCAACTACCCCACTAGCAATACAAAAAAAACTTGAGGAGAGTGGAGTTTTTTTTTAATAAAATTTATTTATTACTTTTTTTTTAATCACAAAGCAAATGGAGTTAAAAATTAATCTGTTTTATCAGATGTGCACATATATATGTTAATTCCCACAGTGAAATACAGGTAAGTGCATAATTTTAAAGAAAGATGTAGGGTAAAATTGCCTTTCTTTAATTTCAGGTAAAGCAAGCAAACAATACAACAAGGTTAGTTTAGCCCTGGTTACCAAAAAACAGTCTTAAGTGACAAGACTGGAAGAGTGTATGTAAGAAAGTGTCAAAGAGCCCTGCAGTTTCATAAAACCTTTTTAGTATTTTAAATAATATTATTTTTAAAGGAGTCATGGTGTCACGGACAGAAGGAGACAACAGAGGTAATACAGTTCACAAAGATTTATTATTGCAGGTGGCAGAGATGGGGAGAATAAACAGGTTAGTAGATTGAATGATGACAGGTTGAATGAACTTAGCTGGATGATAACAGTCTCTTTGTATTTGTAGATGATGGTGAGCAGATTGGTCTGGACTGAAGACAAAGGACGATGAAGGTGAGGGATCTCAATTATGAGACGAACAGGTAAGGAGCCAGGTAAGTGACACATGGCATGAGATGCTTAAAAACTAATTCAAGAAAGATCACATTTGACTGGTATCGAAAAACTAAATGAAATTTGTAGCAGGTTTAGCAAAGTAAGGAAATGGGTTATTTTACCAAGGGTCCAAGGACTTGTGACATTAAAATATGGCAAGTATTGTAGATGTAAGTATGTCAAATGAAATAACACCTTTTCACTTACATATGTAGGGCCTCGCTCGACAGAACTTAACAATGACTTTATCAATGAACAAAATGATTGAACAAAGCTTCATTTGGTCCAAAAGATCCATTTCCTGACAGGAAACACCGAGCCTTAACAGAAGTGATGACGTGACTTCTTTTAACAAAGGACTCTGTCTAAAGGACTTCTTTGCTCATCAGCAATAAACTAATCAGAACCCATCACGTGGATCTGATCACATTAAATCTATTGATTCTCTCACAAAACCCTCTTGTATTATCGGATGGAACAGGAAAACACCCATCAACGGATTTAAAGACGAATCTGTCCTATCAATACCTCCCTTGTATTGAGCAATCCATCGTGACCCGGTCATTCGTGACTCTGGTCAAAGTTTAAACTATGCTTAAAGGCTCAATCATGAATCTCAAAAGGGACAATTGTCGATTACTTAAAGTATTAACTATATCCAGAATAACATTTGCTATGATGTGATTACTAACATGTTGGATTCAATGCATTATATGTTTGTATTCCTGTATGCATCTTCTTTCTCTTATAATCACTGTTTTAATTAGGTCAGTCTAGTAATATGTGTGTAAGATGTGTGTCGTGTTTGAGCTCTAAATGCAGAATTTATAATTCTCTGTAATTCTGTGTGAATGAAACATTGAAATTCAGTATCAGGAAAATATTAAGAAACTTTATATTGTTGTTAATAAAACAGGAGAATGTTCTGCAGATATTACGCGATGTGTTCAATATAGACGAGGCGTGTCTAATCTCCGTAGCAACGTCTCATTGGAGGATCGCATCTGAAGGATGGAGCCGAAATTGCTCCTTTAAAACTATGCTGAAACTAAGGTCAGAAATAGGTCAGAAGTCGGTCAGAAATCGCTCGAAATCGGTCAGAAGTCGGACTGAAGCACAGTCGTTGAAGCCCGGTAGCCGAAGCACCGCTACTTTGACCAACGGCGGAAAAGTCGCATGGGTCATTGAGAACTGATTGACCGGGGCTGATTTTCCATCTAACAGTCGCCGACTTCAACCACGAGCTGCGCCGCTGATCATTCAACAGCCGTCACATCCAGACTCCAAAACCCTCTGTGAAATATCTGACCAAAGTCTCCCAAGAAGAGAGCCGCTCAAGCCAGACGCTCAGATCAGTGCGCTGCACCAGCCAGCAACATCCTTCAAAGCTTCCGCGCAACCCACAGGGCTTTCCCGAGAAGACGTCACCTGAAAGACAGCCAATCCAGAACGGGATTCCGCTTTACACGAGTCACGGAACAACCCGACTACCTCAGCTGTCAGAGCAAATGCAGGTACAAGCAAACTTCTCTCTCTTGCTGGAAACTGGTGAAACTCCTTTAAACCTAAAGAATCAAGCCAAAGCTCTGCTTTTGTGATTTTCCTCAGGTTATGAGTTAAGTTAGCACTGAACTTGGGACTTTTCATAACTCATCAACTCCGCGAATGTGTGTGCATGTATGTATGTGTGCAGGGACGGACTGGGACTAAAAAATGGCCCTGGACTTTGACTTGGCCCGGCCCAAAGCAATTGGCGTGCGGAAACTCGACAACGACAATAACACTTGGCATGAGTGTCACAAGACTTTAATTGTGGCTCATGATACTATACCATCCAAATCATAGCAATAGCACTGATGTTGACTAGATGTTGTGTTAAAAGCATATCATTCTAGATTAACTTGAATACTCATATAGCAGGCGTCTCAAACTCAAATTGGCGGGGGGCAGTTTCTGTGATTGACACCTCATAGGAGGGCCATATTAACCTTTAAGTGCAAGAAAGCGCAACATTTCAGAAAATTTACTTTCCTTTGCATTATTTCTCAATTACTTCAAATTTCATTAGGCCTACTAAAATATTTTTATACCTATACTATAAATATCTTATTTACCATACTAAATGTAAACAGCAGTGTCTCTCTCATTGTTGCAGAGTGTTATATAGTTATAGAATACTATTACTAATATAATAATATTAATATACTAATATAATACTACATCATTATATATAGGCTAGCATATTGGCTTCAACTAGACGGGACATATCAGACGAAGACTCTTCTCCGCTCTTCAAATACGTAAAACATTAAACTTTATAAACATAGGGGTTTTTTTAGTAAAGAAAACGCTTTACAATTTTTTTTTCTAACATCAGATCTTTATTTACCTTTGCATTGCACAGAGATGTCCAAACTGCGTGCACACTTCATTCACGAGGGGATGCGGATTAATGTAATGAAGTTTGATTGACAGTTTGAGGATCCAATGGAGTTAAGAGGTTTTGTCACAAGCTCTTTAAAATCCTTTTCATTCCTTAAATATTTGTAAAACCCACATACAAGCGTAAATGTTTTTTGTTTTGTTGTTTGTACATAACTAGTGCTTTGTTTGACTGAACTGTACAATTGTGCTTATTTGTTGTTCAATAAATATTATTTTATATAAATATGTCCATTAGTAAGTAATATGGATTGAGTGAAAGTTACATTAATACGCCATTAGATGGCAGCAACACTTTACAGGAGGAATGAGTCAGTGAAGCACAAGAGACTTTTAAATTGAAAGGAACTTTTGCAAGTTGTTTTTAGTGCTGTAGTGTTATACAAAGATCACTTTCCTCAGAGGACATTCAAACGGACTTTTATAATGGATATAATATTATGGACATCGACTTGAAGAATGAATGTAATGCAATACACTGTGTGCAGAATTATTAGGCAAGTTGATTTTCTGATCATATTTTTTTTCCAAGCACATTTTACCAATTCCAATCCACATCAATCTTAATAACTACTATTAATATTGTTTTTAATCATTTATAAGTGATACATAATTGTTCATGAAGGCTGGAAATGAAAAATGCCCTATATTCAGGTGTGCAGAATTATTAGGCAGGTTTTCTTTTACAGATAAAATGAGCCAAAAAAGAGATGTAACTCAGACTGAAAAGTCAAAAATTATAAAATACTCATGAGAAGGACGCAATACTAATGTAATACTAGAAATTGCAAAGTTAAAGCATGACCATTGGACAGTGAAATGCTCATTGGGTCAGCGGGGTCATACAAAAACAGCTGGAGAATCAAAGACACATGTTAACTGCAAAAGAATTAAGGTGAAGAATTAAGTGTGAAACTGGGTTTTTATAGGCCTCATAGACAGACAGCTTGAGAGTGACTCCCGAAGGACCAGCACCACATCCTCTTGTACCACTGTTTGAAGAATTTATTTTCCAGAATCTGGCAGTAAGTTTTGGAAGATCATTTAGTCCATCTCTGCAAGATGGACATTTCAGGATAAGAGATGGACTAAAAGTGAACTCCCACACCTTACTGCCAGATTCTGGAAAATAAATTCTTCTTTCTTGGGAGCCATTCTGGTTAAAAATTAAGAAAAAATAGTTTTAGGAAGTAAGGCATCTCATTTAAGTTTCATTGTAAAATAACACTATTATGCTTCTTTAACTTAATTTATAAACACATAATATGATATAGATAGTGACACAGAACATGTCATTACCACCATCACTTGTCATTACCATCACAACAAGTTGTGTGTTGGTAATGACGTGTTGCGGTAATGACATTTTTTTGTTTTTCAGGAAAAAAAGATGCTAGGTCATGGATTTGCTAACATCACTCAACAGCTAGTACAAAAAGAACTTTAAATACACATAAATCATGTGAATATATACATATATTTATCAAAATATTGCTGCTATAGCATTTATGGTAATGATGACGCTGAATAAGTCTACTCCATGATCAGAAGGAATTCATGATTAAATTACTTACTTTTTCAGACATCAAATGTCACTGTTCTTCCATGGCTGACATGTGCTCCCCTGCTGGTCTTCATTTCCATGGTTACGGCATAAACAAGTCTTACCCTCAAAAAAATCCTTGTTGTAATCATAGACTGTCGCGGTAATGACAGTATTGTTGTGGACAATACTAAATTGTTAAAAATATTCACAAATTGCACAGATATGAACCCAAATTATGCATCAAGTGCCTTTTTAAGTTACTGTTTAAACATATATTGTGATTTTTTTAATGAACTGATAACATTTTATCACATTTTCAGAGCAGACAAGTTTTAAAGTCTGGGTTGGGGACAAGGCTTGAGTAGCCAAATATTAGTGATGAAAACATTTTTAAACATGGAAATCATACTGATTTTAGTGTATAACATTTTTTGGTGGTGCAATAAATATTATTTGAAATAACTAAACTATTTATTTTATAATATATTATTTTTAACATGAATGTATAATCTGGGGACATAAAAGTTCCCGTAATTGAAGAATCACCCATATATATTTGTTTCAACCTTCATATACTTAAAATATATTTAAATATGTATTTCAGGGGCAGGAAAAATATATTTATATATGAAAATATATTTCAGGGCGCAAGAAAATACATTTCCAATCTTACAGTCGACAATGCAAATGTGCGTGAAAGAAAGCCTTGCGAACAAAACTATCCATTATGTTTGAAGAATTTTGAAAAACATGAATTTCCACATATTTTCCACATTGACACTTTGTTCACATATCTTCCCAAAAAATACCTGTGTAATAGTGATCATGGCACCTTACAAATGTGTGTTTTAGTCTATTACTTATTAATTCATTCATTTATTTATTAATTTAATTGTAATTTATTGTCAGTGTAATATAGCGTTTAGATCTACATCAAATACGAATAAATAGATTAATAAAATCGCTAGCTGTACGATGTTAACTGTGACGTAATTTGAATGGGAAACCACTAGCAGCGCTCACAGACTTTTGGAGTACTGCGCATGCGCGTCATTTTGAACTGTAACGGTCGTCAGTCAACCGGGAGTTTTCGGAGTAAAAGGTAAGAGCTAACGTTATAACTTTATTTTTAGTCGTCATTTTTCACATATGTAATGTTCATTGCTACTTTGAATGTATAATGTTTTATTGTCAAGGGTTTTTTTTTTTTACTTTAATTGTAAAATTAATGCCCCGTTTGTTTATTTGCTCACATGAGACGCATTTGATATTTTCAGATTTCCGTTTTAAAGTTAGTTGTTTTTAATTTGGACACTAGTGAAAAATAACGTTACACACAAAAAATGTGTAATATTTTTTTTTAAATTTCAGCTGTAGAGTGTTTGGGAGACGGTGCTGCCTGCTGTTGTCGATCTAACGATGCTCCTGTCACTGATAGTGGCCTGTAACGTAAGTCTTTTTTTTTTTTTTTTTTTGGCTAAATTTAATGTTTTACTAAACTTGTTAAGTAGGCACACGTTATTTTCTCGTTATTAAAATTCAGGCATATGCTGGTTTGGCATTAATTATGGCAAGCCGTTTTGACTTTTATTCACATCTCAGGATATGAATTCTTGATATCAACAATTCAGTTCTTGATATCAGGAATTAGATTTCCACTAGTAACAATGTTACTTCTTGATATCAACAATTTAATTCTTGATATCATCAATTCAGTTGTTGATATCAGGAATTACATTTCCACTAGTAACAATGTTCATTCTTGATATCAACTTTTGAATTTCCACTAGTAAAAACTAGAATTCTTGATATCTGTAATTGTATTTTCACTAGTGAAATGTCACCATAGGGTGCCATTCAAATTCAATTGTTGATATCAAAAATTGAGTTCTTACTAGTTGAAATTCCAATTTCTCATATCAGAAATGCAGTTCTTACTAGTAATTTTTGATATCAACAATTGAATTGCTACTAGTAAAAATGTTCATTTTTGATATCTGAAAATGTATTTCTGATATCAACATAATTTCAGATATGTAAAATGGCTTTCTTACTAGTAACAATCACATTCATGATATCAGAAACTAACATTGTCACTAGTGACAATCAAATTATTGATATCAAAAATGAACATTGTTACTAGTAGCAATTCAATTGTTGATATCAAGAATAGATTTTGCACTAGTAACAAAGTAATTAATGATATCAAAAATTAGCATTTTTACTAGTAAGAATATATTTCTGATATGTGAAATTGGAATTTCAACTAGTAAGAACTCAATTCTTGATATCTGTAATGGTTTTGTCGCCCTTTTAACATTTAAAAACATGAATTGTTGATATCAACAATTCAATTCTTGATATCAGAAATGCAATTTTCACTAGTGGAAATGCTGATTGTTGATATCAGGAATTACGCTTCTTGATATCAACAATGACGTCATCACTCGCAGAAATACATTTATGATATCAAAAATGAAATCACAACTAGTAAAAAACATACTTCTTGTTATCTGTAACTTAATTCTTACATGTTAAAATTTAATTTTCACTAGTAAAAATTCTTATTGCAGATATCATGAATTCCGTTTAGGATATGTGCATAATAATGAATTCCTTTTCGGATATGTGCATAGTAATGACGACTGCTTGTTAATATTCAAATAAGAGCGTGATGTTTTTACGTGCTCAGAACTGTGGTGAACTGTGGACAAACTGGCAATGGCAAAGGAGGTTTTTAGGCAAATTAAACACTTCACAATTCAGTTTTCAGACCATACAATGCAAATGCAAAACCAAAAAATTGAAACCAGGCATTTATTTTCCTTGTTTTACGGTTAGGCCTACATCATCGGTAGCAGCCGCGCCATAGAGTTACAGCAGAACAGACCGTTTGTGATGCACTTTTAAAAGGTAAGCCGTTTAAATAAGATTTTATATCATCAGTACATCTGAATCAAATTAACTTGTGTATTAAAGCATGATAGCTGATATTGCTCACTAAATAAATAGTTTCAGGGGAAGTTATATGATAGTAGATTAGATAATAGATTAAAACAGCTTTATTCATCGTCGTGTAATTAGAGAAAAAGTCTTCTCAACGGGATTATATAACTTTGGGGCTTGTGGTGGGTGAAAGTGGTAAAATTAGAATTCCTTATTAAATATACAACCTAGGTGAAAAAAAAATACTATAGTAAATAGTAGTCTATTGTGTTTTTGAACCATACTATAGTAAATTGTAGAATACTGTCTATATTAGCCTATAGTATTTACAACACTTTGTTAATGAATGCTACAGCATACTGCAGTATAGTGAACTGATACTGTAATAAATACTGTAGTATACTTTTGTTTTTTTTATAAACTTCCCTCTCCCCATCAATCCAAAAATCAGCCGAGCTGACACATATAGACAGTCAACAGAATCACAATTTATTACTGTCTATATGTGACAGCTCGGCTGATTTTTGGATTGATGGGGAGAGGGAAGTTTATTAAAAAACAATGCTTAAAAGCAGCACTATATATATATATATATATATATATATATATATATATATATATATATATATATATATATATATATATATATATATATTATACTAGGCTAAATGGGAAATCATACTAAATACCAAAACTGTATTATATACTACTACTATATTTAATTTGTCCTGTTATGTCTCCTTTTATCTTGCTTTCAATGCAAGCACAAAGGGGATTCAGATCCTGAAGACTCCATGCAATCTCGCTGTACCCTCACCGTCTCTGCTCCTTGGATTTTGCAAGCTTTTCCTTGCTCCTTATTTTTAATAAACCTTCAATAAACATAAAAGTTCCCAGTGTTGTTTTTTGTGAAAAAGGGCAGATACACCTGTATATGATTAACACACAACTTGGCACACAATCTTTAGTTATTTAGATTGCTCCTGCTCACTAGAACATATTTCCTCTTTTCCATGTAAGTGGGGAAACCATGCATTCATACTCCTTTCTCTGACCAACTGGATCATCCTCGTGCAGCACTGCAAACCAAAGCAGAGACTACAAGAACATGTAGGAAAGGACAGACGAAATGCTTGACATGCAGTTTATTAGGAATGTATAAATCCATTGCATTAAACCAGTGCAAAAGTCAATGTGTGTGTATGATCATGTTTTGTTTTAGAATTGAATATATTGTGTATGAATCTAAATAGTAATAAGTTAATGGGGTGCATAAGAATTGTAAAAATTAAGATCATTTAAATTTTACTTAATTAAATTTTACATTTCACTTGTTTGCAATGTTTTTTAAGGCAATCAACTGTCACCTGCAGGTCTCATGTCCTTGTGAAACCACAGTGAACAAGACATGATTGCAATTTCACATATCAGAAATACAATTCTTACTAGTAAAAACTTAATTCTTACTAGTAAAAACTTAATTCTTACTAGTAAGAATGAAGTTTTTACTAGTAAGAATGAAGTTTTTACTAGTAAGAATGAAGTTTTTACTAGTGGAAATGTAATTCTTGATATCAACAATTCAGTTGTTGATATCAGGAATTACATTTCCACTAGTAACAATGTTAATTCTTGATATCAACATTTGAATTTCCACTAGTAAAAACTAGAATTCTTGATATCTGTAATTGTATTTTCACTAGTGAAATGTCACCATAGGGTGCCATTCAAATTCAATTGTTGATATGAAGAATTGAATTCTTACTAGTTGAAATTGCAATTTCACATATCAGAAATACAATTCTTACTAGTAAAAACTTAATTTTTACTAGTAACAACTTCATTCTTACTAGTAAAAACTGTTATGATATAGACACGGAGGCAGAGATAAAAGCAATCCAGGTGAGTTTATTGGAACAATATGTGGAACACAGAGTGGTAATGGCTGTTATCAGGTTCTTGAGAGATGAATATAAAGTAATACTGTCCTTGTGTGGTTTGTGGATCCAGGAGTTGAGCTGAGATGGAGGGAGACGTTGGAGACACTCACACACACAGATGGGTAAGCACACGAAGGGACCAGGAGACGAAGGAGATGAAGGAGATCGCTGGAGCAGGTAAGTATGTTGAAGGGGAGTCCTTAAGGTAAGCATATACATGGCGTAGTGCAAACGAGACCGGACAGTGAGTGTGTGTGAGAGTGGTGGCTTAGTAGTGCTGGTGATTGCAGAGTGAATGAGGTGCAGGTGGCGGTGATTAATAAGCTGGTGATTGGGTGCGTGGGTACTGTGGTGAGGTGGAGCCTGGCGTGTCTGTGACAGTACCCCCCCTCCCACGGCCCGCTCCTGAGGGCCGCGGACCCCGACGTCGTGGTGGTCTTCCCCTGGGTCGCGGGGCAGGTCTGTCTGGATGGTTGGTATGGAAGTTCTGTAACAGAAGAGGATCAAGGATATCGTTCCTGGGAATCCATGAGCGTTCCTCGGGACCATAGTCCTCCCAGTCCACGAGGTATTCGAGTTTACCACCACGGCGCCGGGAATCCAAGATCTCGTGGACCACGTAGGCTGTGCCGTCTTCTAGGAGAAGTGGAAGGGGGGCTCGGCGGCTGCCACGTCAGGCTCTGTGGAGGGAACAACAGAAGGGTGGTGAGGTTTAAGTAGAGACACGTGAAATGTAGGATGGATTCTACTATACTGTGCCGGGAGTTGGAGACGATAGGTGACGGGGTTGATCTGCCGAAGGATGGTGAACGGGCCAATGAAGCGGGGACTCAGCTTTTTGCAGGGCAGACGCATCCTGATGTCCCGGGTGGACAGCCAGACCTTCTGCCCCGGCTGGTAGACAGGAGCCTCGGAGCGTCGAAGGTCGGCTGCCATCTTGCGTCTGCGCAGGGCCCTCTGCAGCTGGTGGTGAGCTGAGTCCCACACCCTCTCGCTCTCCCGGAACCAGTAGTCGACTGCCGGAACGTTGGAGGGTTCCCCGTCCCAGGGGAACATCGGGGGTTGGTAGCCGAGTACGCACTGGAAGGGTGTTAGTCCCGTTGAGGCTTGGCGGAGAGAGTTTTGTGCGTACTCGGCCCAACCCAGGTACTGGTTCCAGGAGTTCTGGTGGCCGTGACAGAAGGTACGCAGGAAGCGGCCGATCTCCTGGATCTTCCGTTCCGTCTGCCCGTTCGACTGAGGATGGTATCCAGACGATAGGCTGACGGTCACACCCAGGAGGGAGAAGAAGGCTTTCCAGACGTGTGAGACAAACTGGGGTCCTCTGTCGGAGACGATGTCTTCAGGTAATCCATAATAGCGAAAAACATGATTAAACATTAGTTCTGCGGTGGCCATGGCGGTAGGTAGACCCTCCAGGGGTATCAGACGGCAGGACTTTGAGAAGCGGTCCACCACCACCAGGATGCATGTGTGACCGTCAGACTCGGGGAGATCGGTGACGAAGTCCACTCCCAGGTGTGACCAGGGTCTCTCAGGAACGGGCAGAGGAAAGAGCTTGCCGGTGGGAAGATGGCGTGGGCTCTTGGAGATGGCACACTCCCTGCAGCCCTGCACGTACCTCCTGACGTCGTTGGCCATGTTGGGCCACCAGAAGCGTTGTTTGAGCAACGAGAGGGTCTCCTTGACCCCCGGGTGACCAGTGCCAAGTGAAGAGTGAACGTTGTGCAGGAGTGGAGTGCGACGTGTCCGTGTGATGTACTGCAAGCCCGGTGGGCAACCCGGCGGAGTGCGTGTGGAGGCATTGGCGGAGGGAATGGTTTCTTCGGACCACTGGATGGGGCTCACGAAGATGGACTCCGGCAGAATAGTATCAGGTTCTTCGGGCTTTTCCTCAGGAGCATAGAGGCGAGATAAGGCGTCAGCCTTCGTATTCTTTGAACCAGGACGGTAGGAGATGGAGAAGTTGAATCTAGAGAAGAACATAGCCCAGCGAGCTTGGCGAGGATTGAGTCTCTTTGCGGCCTTCAGATATTCGAGATTCTTGTGATCAGTGAGGACTTGAAATGGGTGAGTAGCTCCCTCCAACCAATGCCTCCACTCCTCAAGGGCAAGCTTGACGGCCAGGAGTTCGCGGTCACCGATGTCGTAGTTGACCTCCGCCGGGTTGAGCTTGCGGGAGAAGAAGGCGCATGGATGGAGTCTACTTGGTGTCCCCTGCTGCTGTGAAAGGACCGCTCCCACTCCGGTGGTAGATGCGTCCACCTCTACTATGAACGGGAGGTCCGGGTTAGGGTGGACGAGGAGGGGAGCGGTGGTGAAGGCCTTCTTCAGGGTCTCAAAGGCGTCGGTGGCTAATGGAGACCAGGACAGAGACTTGGGCTGGTGACGGAGGAGGTTGGTGAGTGGACTGACGATTGTGCTGTAGTTTTTGATGAACCGGCGATAGAAATTGGAGAAACCTAGGAATCTTTGGAGTTCTTTGATGGTGGTAGGAGTGGGCCAGGACTGTATGGCGGAGACCTTCCCCTCGTCCATCCGGATGCCACTGTGATCAATCACGTACCCCAGGAACTGGACGGAGGGTTGGTGGAATGAGCATTTTTCAGCCTTGAGGAAGAGATGGAACTGCCGTAAGCGCTGGAGGACCTCCGCAACGTGGTGGCGATGTTCGGCCAAGCTCCGGGAGTAGATGAGGATGTCATCTATATAAACCAGAACGGACTTATGGAGAAACTCCCGGAGCACCTCGTGGATGAAATCCTGGAATACGGAGGGGGCGTTGACCAGGCCATACGGCATCACGAGGTACTCGTAGTGTCCAGTGGGCGTGACGAAGGCGGTCTTCCACTCGTCCCCCTCACGTATCCGGATGAGGTTATACGCGCTGCGGAGGTCCAACTTGGTGAACACAGTGGCACCGCGGAGATGTTCCAGGGCCGCTGGGACGAGGGGAAGTGGGTATCGGAACTTGATGGTGATCTTGTTGAGTGCACGGTAATCGATGCATGGCCTCAAGCCTCCGTCCTTCTTTGCCACGAAGAAGAAGCTTGAAGCAGCAGGGGAAGTAGACGGGCGGATGTAACCTTGTTCGAGTGCCTCCTTGATGTATTCCTCCATGGCCTTCTCCTCCGGTATGGACAGGGGGTATATGCGTCCCCTGGGCACTGGTTCACCCGGCAGCAGATCGATGGCGCAGTCCCATGGCCGGTGTGGAGGAAGCTTGGAGGCGCGTTGCGGGCAGAAGACGTCGCTGAAGGGGGCGTAGTCAGGGGGAACATCCACCGAGCGCTTCTCAACAGGGCTCTCGATGGACGTGGCATTCACGAGAAGACACTTGGAGAGTGGAGGTTTAGGAACAGGAAGCGCTGGGAAGCAGTCTGGGAAGCAGTGATCGCCCCACTTCAGGACTTCGCCCGTGCGCCAGGAGATGTTGGGGTTGTGTTGTTCCAGCCACGGGCGCCCTAGAACCACGTCAGCGGTGGATTCCTCCAGAACCAGCAAATGGATGTGTTCAGTGTGCAGGATACCGATGCTGAGTTGTAGTGGACCCACGCAGTGACGGATGTGTCTGCGGCTTAGGGGTTTGCCCGTGATGGAGTGGATTTGATAGCTCGTCGGTGAAGGAGAGATCTTAAGGTTGAGTTGTCTACAGAGGGTGCCTGAGATGAAGTTTCCGGCTGACCCTGAATCAAGGAGCGCCACCACTGGAACAGAGATGTTAGCAGCAGTAAGAGTTACAGTTGTAGTGAGTGGTTTCATTTTCTGAATGGAGGGAAATATTGCACTCACCACGGGTCGAGGAGGACGGATTGGGCATGTGGAGAGATTATGCCCCATTGTTCCGCAATAGAGACAGAGATTCAGGGCCAGCCTTCTTTGTCTTTCGTTAGGGGTGAGACGAGAGTGATCAATTTGCATGGGTTCGTTGGCCGGTTCTGGGGAGCTGACGGGTTCGGACCGACGGAGGAGGTTAGTGGTGGATGACTGGCCCTGGTGTTCTTGAATGCACGACTGCATACGGGACCCCACGCGGATGGCGAGTTGGATGAAGCGTTCTAATCCCATGGAGTCCTCGTATGCAGCGAGATGCAGCCGCACGGAGGGTTCCAGCCCCTGACGGAACGTGGTGATGAGGGCTTGCTCGTTCCATCCGCTGGTGGCGGCTAGCGTTCGAAACTGCAAGGCATATTCGTTGACAGATAGGTTTCTTTGCTTTAGATTATAAAGTTTCTCACCAGTCGAGGAATCAGTCAGAGGTTTCCCGAATACTTCCCGGAAGTGGGAGACGAACGCCGAATAGGATTGGACGACTGGGCCTTTCTGGGTCCACAACGAATCTGCCCATTGCAGAGCCTTCCCTTGCAGTTGTGAAATAATGAACGCTATTTTAGCCGTGTCTGTGGTGTAGAGGTGCGGCTGCATCTCCAGGACCAGCTCACATTGGAGAAGAAATCCGCTGCATTCCTCCGCCGATCCAGAGTAGGGCGCCGGTTTGGCCATGGGACTGGCGGTGAATGCAGGTGAAGGAGTGGTGCTGGTGGGTGCGGAGACAGCCGTGTTGTGGGATGACGATGTTGAGGGCTGTGGTGTGAGTGCTCGACGCAGCACGTCCACGAGTTCCTGGAATGGATCGTTTGTCATCATGCCGTTAGTTGTTATGGTCCGGTCTTCTGTTATGATATAGACACGGAGGCAGAGATAAAAGCAATCCAGGTGAGTTTATTGGAACAATATGTGGAACACAGAGTGGTAATGGCTGTTATCAGGTTCTTGAGAGATGAATATAAAGTAATACTGTCCTTGTGTGGTTTGTGGATCCAGGAGTTGAGCTGAGATGGAGGGAGACGTTGGAGACACTCACACACACAGATGGGTAAGCACACGAAGGGACCAGGAGACGAAGGAGATGAAGGAGATCGCTGGAGCAGGTAAGTATGTTGAAGGGGAGTCCTTAAGGTAAGCATATACATGGCGTAGTGCAAACGAGACCGGACAGTGAGTGTGTGTGAGAGTGGTGGCTTAGTAGTGCTGGTGATTGCAGAGTGAATGAGGTGCAGGTGGCGGTGATTAATAAGCTGGTGATTGGGTGCGTGGGTACTGTGGTGAGGTGGAGCCTGGCGTGTCTGTGACAAAAACTACATTCTTACTAGTAACAACTTCATTCTTACTAGTAAGAATTAAGTTTTTACTAGTGGAAATGTAATTCCAGATATCAACAATTAAGTTCTTGATATCAACAATTGATATCCTGGGAATGAATAAAAGTCAAAACGGCTTGTCGAAGTGTAGGTAAGGCGCGTTAAAAATAGTTTTGACGCAAATTGACAGAGGTTCGAATCCGCCTTTTGCTGAACTCGCTCTACTTCCTTTTCCCATCCATCAGATTGGAAAGGCATTTATCTTCAATAAAAATTAAGATATAAAAATAACATATTCGAAAAGTGTCGAACTTACGAACTTAAGAAATTAAAGACTTCCTATTTCTGTGGTTTGTGCATTTTATAAGTCAAACTGCATCGTTGACAAAGTGGATGTAAACTGACTACAACGCACTGCACCATGCAGCACCAAAATTCGCAATAATGGAAGTATACCGCTCAATTAATTTAGTGTATTTATGTATATTGATACACCGTTTACTCTTTTATGAAACTATCATAGTTAATGAAGCCCAAGTGCCACCTACAGGCCTATTAGTGTAGGCTGGTGAAATGGTGACATGAAAAGAAAGGACTTTATTATGTTACCATTTTTGATAATTATGCAGCATTATGAAAAAAGTCTCTTAATAAACTCCTCCTGCATTTATTTGATCAAAAACAGCAATATAGTGAAAGATGTTTACAATTTACAGTGATGGTTTTCTATTTTAATATACTTTTAAATATAATTTATTCCTATAATTTATGCTGTTCTTTTCTAACATTTTATTCATCAAAGAATCTTGGAAAAAAGGTATCACAGGTTATAAAAAATATAAAGCAGCACAACTATTTCTAACATTGATAATAAATCATCATATTAGAATGATTTCTGAAGGACCATGTGACACTGAAGACTGGAGTAATGATGCAAAAAAATTCAGTTTTGCTTCACATAAATCAATATATTAAAACAGAAGACCATTATTTTAACAGTAAAAATATTTCACAATATTACTGTTTTTTCTGTATTTTTGATCAAATAAATGCAGCCTAACCTATATAGCTATAACCTATATATATATATTGCCCCTTTTTTACATCTGAGCCCCTGCCCCTGAGGAACTCTCTGCATGTCCCTGTCTGTTATTATTGCATATAGTTTAATGTACAACAACACTAATGTACAAATATTATCTGACACCATTTATAAGTAGCATCTAACTACTATGTGCACTTATTGCAAAGAGAATACTTTTTTATAGGGCAAATAGAATATTTAGCTTTTTTCACTTAGTGTAAGTAGCATATAAGAAATGGTGCTGTTTTCACTTAGTGTAATTCTATTGCTATTATATTCTATCACTTAGTGCAAATAGATTCTATTGCTATTTCACTTAGTGCAAAATTAAACGTACCTTGGAATATCCAATCTGTGCGCTTAGATTTGTAAACCATATCGGTTTTTCGATCCGCCTATACCCACAAATTTGTAAACCATGCCCACGCTTCGCAGTCTGTTCCCACGGATTCTGTATTTAAACTGTACTCATCCAAGAAGAGAACAGGCTTAAAATATTAATAAAATAATGATATTTTTATATAGGGCAAATAGAATGAATCTTAGGCCAATTACTTTTTGTGTAGGCCTATGTGGAATGCATCAAATTGTCTTAACTGCATGCTTAAAATAATTCTCTGAAGCACTTTTTTCTAACTCAGAAGACACAGATTTTAGGGTAAGGTCAAGAAGGGATACAGCTATGGACACTGGGAATGTGCTAAATTAATATTTGGTCATTTCATTACTGTATGAGCACGAACAGCCCATTACCAACACATGTATATCAAACTTATAAAAACTTTGTAAACATGGAGAACAATAAATGACCACACATGCTGAGTTTTATGAATTTATTATGCTGGTGGTGAGTGTAAAATCAAATTCAAAACAGCCATTTCACCTGGAAGATTAAGGCTGTGATATTAATGTTGGCCACTAGAGGGGGCCATACGATAAGGAATCTTTTAACCTTAATCTTTTCTCTATAATTTTTTTCTTTGTTTTTTCCCTTTTACATGCCCCAATAAAATATTATTTGTCAAGTTTCCAGACATGATTGCTGTAGGCCTACATTTAAAATGAAGAGACCTTTTTATTGGTCTCTTTTAACATAACATACACAATTCCGTTCTATTCCGTATTGTTTTGCAGGCAAAAGCTCTGTAAACTACAATCACCAAAACAACACTTCATGATAACAATGTAATGGAACAGTAGAGGCACTTTACCAAAACAGAAAAAAAAGTTTACGAATAAAGCATTCATTAGTTATTTTAGGTTTTAAGTAAACATTATTTTATAAAGTAAAACGACAATAACAACGACAACAACAATAATAATAACAGGCTGACAACCCGATGGGCAAGATTACATAATTATTAAATCATTGTCTCTTCCACTCCGAACCCACTACAATTGAGAGACATTCCAGATGCATATTTCATTCAAATATATTATGCAACTGGACTATCAGACGAGTTATCCAGTGTTATATTTAATGTGACATTAAAATGGCCAATGGGAATAGGAAAGAGGTTCAAAAAGACTTTATCATTCATCTTGTCCAATGTGGCCCTATACTTCAAGTTAATGGACAACATATTACTATAAATAAAAATAATACAAGTTATTAGCACATTACAGTGTAGCTATCATGCCATATTTACGCATCCATTGGACAGAGAGTGCAAATATTTCGGCTCATTATTAGGCTATCCCATATGAGAAGGTGTCGGTGTACATAATACATCAAAATGTACACTAAAAATTTTCAGTAGCCAATAACATTTCATTACACTGTTTTACAATGCACAGGCCTTTAATCAAAGAGAAACACCGGCACGAATTTGGGCACAATGACGACACATTCTGTATTAGAGCCATATGTAAATGTCAGGGATGGAACAATAAAAAAATAGTCCATTGATGCATTAGAAAGTGTAATGAAAACAAAAATAAACATGAAAAACGACACGAGGTTATTTTTCTTATGTTCATGTCAATGGTAAAATAAATGATACATGAATGCCTTGTTCATTTTTTTCCCTTAATTCTCTGAAGGACCCCGTGGCCAATAAAAACAAACAGGATGAAACTACTTTTTTTAACAAAAAAATAAATAAATAAAAAATAAAAAATCAAGCCATAATATAATTTTTATGTTTTATTAACTAAACGAAAAAATAAAGGAGCCATTTCTCTGGACGGATGTTCTTCCTCCATCTTTGGCTTACAGAGGATTATGCGAAAACCACATCTCATTAATATTTATTAGCTCATTACCTTAGCTATTCTTACCTGTAAAAATTGCGTTTCTAGATATCAGTAATTGAATTTTCACTAGTTGCAAGAGCAATTTCAGATATCAACTCTCTTTGTTGATATCAATAATTACATTGTTACTAGTAAAAATGCAAATTTTTGATATCAAGAATTCAATTGTCACTAGTTGAAATGTCAGTTCTTGATATCAACAATTTAATTTCTACTAGTAAAAATGTTCATTTTTGATATCTGAAAATGCATTCCTGATATCAACATAATTTCAGATATGTAAAATGGCTTTCTTACTAGTAACAATCACATTCATGATATCAGAAACTAACATTGTCACTAGTGACAATCAAAATATTGATATCAAAAATGAACATTGTTACTAGTAGCAATTCAATTGTTGATATCAAGAACTGACATTTCAACTAGTGACAACTGAATTATTGATATTAAAAATTCGCATTTTTACTAGTAAGAATTGTATTTCTGATATGTGAAATTGAAATTTCAACTAGTAAGAACTCAATTCTTGATATCAACAATTGAATTTGAATGGCAGCCTATGGTGACATTTCACTAGTGAAAATACAATTACAGATATCAAGAATTCTAGTTTTTACTAGTGGAAATTCAAATGTTGATATCAAGAATACATATTTCTGCGAGTGATGACATCATTGTTGATATCAAGAATTAACATTGTTACTAGTGGAAATGTTAATTCTTGATATCAACAATTGTCATTGTTACTAGTAGAAATGTAATTCCAGATATCAAGAATTAACATTTTAACTAGTGAAAACTGAATTGTTGATATCAAAATTTCATATCCTGGGAATGATTAAAAGTCAAAACGGCTTGCCTATTGCCTTTCCCAGGATATAAATTGCTGATATCAAGAATTCTAGTTTTTACTAGTGGAAAATAATTCTTGATATCAAAAATTAGCATTTTAACTAGTGAAAATTGAATTGTTGATATCAAAAATTAACCTTGTTACTAGTGGAAATGTAATTCTTGATATCAAAAATTGCCATTGTTACTAGTGGAAATGTAATTCCTGATATCAAGAATTAGCATTTTAACTAGTGAAAACTGAATTGTTGATATCAAGAATTCATATCCTGAGAATGAATAAAAGTCAAAACGGCTTGCCATAATTAATGGCATTTCATACGCTCAGTTTTTCTACTATTATTATTATCATTATTAATATAGCCTTACTATAATATAATTTTTATTCACTTTCTGCTGAATGACAAGCTGTTTTCGATTATCCAGTTTCTAAAAATATGCCCATTAAATATCTTTAAAATCCAGTATACCTGTAATTGTTTTAGTTCCAGTGTAAACAAAAATATCAGGAAATCCAAAACTAGTTAGAGGACAAAGTGCATGCCCTCTGTACCTGTACTGATGTTCAGTGATTGTGTTTTGTCTTTTGTATGAGTACAGTGGTAGAGACAGAGAAGAAGTGCCTTTGATGAGGAAACCATGGCAGCCATATATACGGTAAGTTAATACTTAGTGAAAGGAAAATTTACTAGAAACTGTTATGATATAGACACGGAGGCAGAGATAAAAGCAATCCAGGTGAGTTTATTGGAACAATATGTGGAACACAGAGTGGTAATGGCTGTTATCAGGTTCTTGAGAGATGAATATAAAGTAATACTGTCCTTGTGTGGTTTGTGGATCCAGGAGTTGAGCTGAGATGGAGGGAGACGTTGGAGACACTCACACACACAGATGGGTAAGCACACGAAGGGACCAGGAGACGAAGGAGATGAAGGAGATCGCTGGAGCAGGTAAGTATGTTGAAGGGGAGTCCTTAAGGTAAGCATATACATGGCGTAGTGCAAACGAGACCGGACAGTGAGTGTGTGTGAGAGTGGTGGCTTTGTAGTGCTGGTGATTGCAGAGTGAATGAGGTGCAGGTGGCGGTGATTAATAAGCTGGTGATTGAGTGCGTGGGTACTGTGGTGAGGTGGAGCCTGGCGTGTCTGTGACAGTACCCCCCCTCCCACGGCCCGCTCCTGAGGGCCGCGGACCCCGACGTCGTGGTGGTCTTCCCCTGGGTCGTGGGGCAGGTCTGTCTGGATGGTTGGTATGGAAGTTCTGCAACAGAAGAGGATCAAGGATATCGTTCCTGGGAATCCATGAGCGTTCCTCGGGACCATAGTCCTCCCAGTCCACGAGGTATTCGAGTTTACCACCACGGCGCCGGGAATCCAAGATCTCGTGGACCACGTAGGCTGTGCCGTCCTCTAGGAGAAGTGGAAGGGGGGCTCGGCGGCTGCCACGTCAGGCTCTGTGGAGGGAACAACAGAAGGGTGGTGAGGTTTAAGTAGAGACACGTGAAATGTAGGATGGATTCTACTATACTGTGCCGGGAGTTGGAGACGATAGGTGACGGGGTTGATCTGCCGAAGGATGGTGAACGGGCCAATGAAGCGGGGACTCAGCTTTTTGCAGGGCAGACGCATCCTGATGTCCCGGGTGGACAGCCAGACCTTCTGCCCCGGCTGGTAGACAGGAGCCTCGGAGCGTCGAAGGTCGGCTGCCATCTTGCGCCTGCGCAGGGCCCTCTGCAGCTGGTGGTGAGCTGAGTCCCACACCCTCTCGCTCTCCCGGAACCAGTAGTCGACTGCCGGAACGTTGGAGGGTTCCCCGTCCCAGGGGAACATCGGGGGTTGGTAGCCGAGTACGCACTGGAAGGGTGTTAGTCCCGTTGAGGCTTGGCGGAGAGAGTTTTGTGCGTACTCGGCCCAACCCAGGTACTGGTTCCAGGAGTTCTGGTGGCCGTGACAGAAGGTACGCAGGAAGCGGCCGATCTCCTGGATCTTCCGTTCCGTCTGCCCGTTCGACTGAGGATGGTATCCAGACGATAGGCTGACGGTCACACCCAGGAGGGAGAAGAAGGCTTTCCAGACGTGTGAGACAAACTGGGGTCCTCTGTCGGAGACGATGTCTTCAGGTAATCCATAATAGCGAAAAACATGATTAAACATTAGTTCTGCGGTGGCCATGGCGGTAGGTAGACCCTCCAGGGGTATCAGACGGCAGGACTTTGAGAAGCGGTCTACCACCACCAGGATGCATGTGTGACCGTCAGACTCGGGGAGATCGGTGACGAAGTCCACTCCCAGGTGTGACCAGGGTCTCTCAGGAACGGGCAGAGGAAAGAGCTTGCCGGTGGGAAGATGGCGTGGGCTCTTGGAGATGGCACACTCCCTGCAGCCCTGCACGTACCTCCTGACGTCGTTGGCCATGTTGGGCCACCAGAAGCGTTGTTTGAGCAACGAGAGGGTCTCCTTGACCCCCGGGTGACCAGTGCCAAGTGAAGAGTGAACGTTGTGCAGGAGTGGAGTGCGACGTGTCCGTGTGATGTACTGCAAGCCCGGTGGGCAACCCGGCGGAGTGCGTGTGGAGGCATTGGCGGAGGGAATGGTTTCTTCGGACCACTGGATGGGGCTCATGAAGATGGACTCCGGCAGAATAGTATCAGGTTTTTCGGGCTTTTCCTCAGGAGCATAGAGGCGAGATAAGGCGTCAGCCTTCGTATTCTTTGAACCAGGACGGTAGGAGATGGAGAAGTTGAATCTAGAGAAGAACATAGCCCAGCGAGCTTGGCGAGGATTGAGTCTCTTTGCGGCCTTCAGATATTCGAGATTCTTGTGATCAGTGAGGACTTGAAATGGGTGAGTAGCTCCCTCCAACCAATGCCTCCACTCCTCAAGGGCAAGCTTGACGGCCAGGAGTTCGCGGTCACCGATGTCGTAGTTGACCTCCGCCGGGTTGAGCTTGCGGGAGAAGAAGGCGCATGGATGGAGTCTACTTGGTGTCCCCTGCTGCTGTGAAAGGACCGCTCCCACTCCGGTGGTAGATGCGTCCACCTCTACTATGAACGGGAGGTCCGGGTTAGGGTGGACGAGGAGGGGAGCGGTGGTGAAGGCCTTCTTCAGGGTCTCAAAGGCGTCGGTGGCTAATGGAGACCAGGACAGAGACTTGGGCTGGTGACGGAGGAGGTTGGTGAGTGGACTGACGATTGTGCTGTAGTTTTTGATGAACCGGCGATAGAAATTGGAGAAACCTAGGAATCTTTGGAGTTCTTTGATGGTGGTAGGAGTGGGCCAGGACTGTATGGCGGAGACCTTCCCCTCGTCCATCCGGATGCCACTGTGATCAATCACGTACCCCAGGAACTGGACGGAGGGTTGGTGGAATGAGCATTTTTCAGCCTTGAGGAAGAGATGGAACTGCCGTAAGCGCTGGAGGACCTCCGCAACGTGGTGGCGATGTTCGGCCAAGCTCCGGGAGTAGATGAGGATGTCATCTATATAAACCAGAACGGACTTATGGAGAAACTCCCGGAGCACCTCGTGGATGAAATCCTGGAATACGGAGGGCGTTGACCAGGCCATACGGCATCACGAGGTACTCGTAGTGTCCAGTGGGCGTGACGAAGGCGGTCTTCCACTCGTCCCCCTCACGTATCCGGATGAGGTTATACGCGCTGCGGAGGTCCAACTTGGTGAACACAGTGGCACCGCGGAGATGTTCCAGGGCCGCTGGGACGAGGGGAAGTGGGTATCGAAACTTGATGGTGATCTTGTTGAGTGCACGGTAATCGATGCATGGCCTCAAGCCTCCGTCCTTCTTTGCCACGAAGAAGAAGCTTGAAGCAGCAGGGGAAGTAGACGGGCGGATGTAACCTTGTTCGAGTGCCTCCTTGATGTATTCCTCCATGGCCTTCTCCTCCGGTATGGACAGGGGGTATATGCGTCCCCTGGGCACTGGTTCACCCGGCAGCAGATCGATGGCGCAGTCCCATGGCCGGTGTGGAGGAAGCTTGGAGGCGCGTTGCGGGCAGAAGACGTCGCTGAAGGGCGTAGTCAGGGGGAACATCCACGGAGCGCTTCTCAACAGGGCTCTCGATGGACGTGGCATTCACGAGAAGAGACTTGGAGAGTGGAGGTTTTGGGACAGGAAGCGCTGGGAAGCAGTCTGGGAAGCAGTGATCGCCCCACTTCAGGACTTCGCCCGTGCGCCAGGAGATGTTGGGGTTGTGTTGTTCCAGCCACGGGCGCCCTAGAACCACGTCAGCGGTGGATTCCTCCAGAACCAGCAAATGGATGTGTTCAGTGTGCAGGATACCGATGCTGAGTTGTAGTGGGCCCACGCAGTGACGGATGTGTCTGCGGCTTAGGGGTTTGCCCGTGATGGAGTGGATTTGATAGCTCGTCGGTGAAGGAGAGATCTTAAGGTTGAGTTGTCTACAGAGGGTGCCTGAGATGAAGTTTCCGGCTGACCCTGAATCAAGGAGCGCCACCACTGGAACAGAGATGTTAGCAGCAGTAAGAGTTACAGTTGTGGTGAGTGGTTTCATTTTCTGAATGGAGGGAAATATTGCACTCACCACGGGTCGAGGAGGACGGATTGGGCATGTGGAGAGATTATGCCCCATTGTTCCGCAATAGAGACAGAGATTCAGGGCCAGCCTTCTTTGTCTTTCGTTAGGGGTGAGACGAGAGTGATCAATTTGCATGGGTTCGTTGGCTGGTTCTGGGGAGCTGACGGGTTCGGACCGACGGAGGAGGTTAGTGGTGGATGACTGGCCCTGGTGTTCTTGAATGCACGACTGCATACGGGACCCCACGCGGATGGCGAGTTGGATGAAGCGTTCTAATCCCATGGAGTCCTCGTATGCAGCGAGATGCAGCCGCACGGAGGGTTCCAGCCCCTGACGGAACGTGGTGATGAGGGCTTGCTCGTTCCATCCGCTGGTGGCGGCTAGCGTTCGAAACTGCAAGGCATATTCGTTAACAGATAGGTTTCTTTGCTTTAGATTATAAAGTTTCTCACCAGTCGAGGAATCAGTCAGAGGTTTCCCGAATACTTCCCGGAAGTGGGAGACGAACGCCGAATAGGATTGGACGACTGGGCCTTTCTGGGTCCACAACGAATCTGCCCATTGCAGAGCCTTCCCTTGCAGTTGTGAAATAATGAACGCTATTTTAGCCGTGTCAGTGGTGTAGAGGTGCGGCTGCATCTCCAGGACCAGCTCACATTGGAGAAGAAATCCGCTGCATTCCTCCGCCGATCCAGAGTAGGGCGCCGGTTTGGCCATGGGACTGGCGGTGAATGCAGGTGAAGGAGTGGTGCTGGTGGGTGCGGAGACAGCCGTGTTGTGGGATGACGATGTCGAGGGCTGTGGTGTGAGTGCTCGACGCAGCACGTCCACGAGTTCCTGGAATGGATCGTTTGTACTCATGCCGTTAGTTGTTAAGGTCCGGTCTTCTGTTATGATATAGACACGGAGGCAGAGATAAAAGCAATCCAGGTGAGTTTATTGGAACAATATGTGGAACACAGAGTGGTAATGGCTGTTATCAGGTTCTTGAGAGATGAATATAAAGTAATACTGTCCTTGTGTGGTTTGTGGATCCAGGAGTTGAGCTGAGATGGAGGGAGACGTTGGAGACACTCACACACACAGATGGGTAAGCACACGAAGGGACCAGGAGACGAAGGAGATGAAGGAGATCGCTGGAGCAGGTAAGTATGTTGAAGGGGAGTCCTTAAGGTAAGCATATACATGGCGTAGTGCAAACGAGACCGGACAGTGAGTGTGTGTGAGAGTGGTGGCTTTGTAGTGCTGGTGATTGCAGAGTGAATGAGGTGCAGGTGGCGGTGATTAATAAGCTGGTGATTGAGTGCGTGGGTACTGTGGTGAGGTGGAGCCTGGCGTGTCTGTGACAGAAACATTAAGTTCTAAAAAAATTACTGATTTTTGTCTCACAGTCAAGAAGAGATTTCCAAATGTGTCCAAAGAGGCTTTGAGGATTTGACGTGGGGAAAGTGAGACTTCTTGAAAGCAAAAAAGTTATATTTGTTTGAATATTGTAATTTTTTGAACATTGTAAAGTATGTTCCTTGCTGATTTTTATTCAAATGTTCACGTGTTATAGACAACAAATAAACAATTTTTCAAATGTGACATGTGAATGTATTTTCTTGGGTTGAAATATATGTAGGGCAAAATATATTTTTAAATGCTTTTGTAAAATATATTTTGAAAATATATTTTAAAAAAATATATACAAAACATGGCCAAAAAATACATTTTAGGAAAATATATTTATATGTGAAAATATATTTATAGCGAATATATTTTTTGGCCATTTTTTGTATATTTTGAAATATATTTAAAAATATATTTGAAAATAATTTTTTTTACCGTATGGGTTAATTTATTGAACATTTATTGGAAAGTTTGAATTTATCATAAGTCCGAATGTGCGAATATAAAACCAACTTTACCGAAGTCGTGCCGTCGAACTGTTGTATAAACGCAATATCACACTCGTAGCCGTGCGATATGGCTGTATATCAGCACGCAGTGATTACCTACGGACGAATCACAGCGTGCTGATATACAGCCATATCGCACGGCTATGAGTGTGATATTGCTCATATATCTATGGGTAAAAAAGAACATTGACAACACAAACGCCATGACTGTTTTGGATGTATTTTTTGGAGAGATGTTTTGTTTTCTTTTTTTCAGACATTTTTTAAAAAATATATTTTTTTTATTTATTTACCGGTAAGTTGTAAAATTTTAATTGTTAAAGATTATGTTTGTTGTTCAATGTATTATATAATGAGTGTATTTTGTATTGTATTTTTGGAGGGGTTTTTTTTTTCAGAGATTTTTTTAAAATATATTTTTTAGTTTACCGTATGTTGTGACATTGTTTTTTAAAGATAATTTTTGTTGTTCAATTTAATATATTTCTTGCAGTTCAAAGCATCAAGTGTCTTGTATTTATCTTGTACTTACATTCATTCTTCATTTTTAATTTTTCTTAGATTGTTCCCTTAAATGAATGGTTGGGCTTACCTTGCATGAATTGCCCAGTTAGGACCAACATAAGATCCTTACAGAGCCCACTTTAAGCCCATATGGGCATTCATGGTTGAATCCTGGTGAAACCCACTTTAAACCCCTTTAGGCAGGTGGGGCCCAAATGGGTCTGACACAAATTGCCCGGTTAAGACCCACATAGGACCCTTACAGATCCCACTTAAAACCCACCTGGGCATCCATGGCTGGCCCCCATGTGGATCCCGGGTGTAAGCCCACTTTAAACCCCTTTGGGCAGGTGGGGCCCAAATGGGTTTGGCATGAATTGCCCAGTTAGGACCCATGCAGTACCCTTACAGGTCCCACTTTTAGTACGTCTGGGCTTCCACGGCTTGCCCAAATGTGGATCCCGGGTGCAAGCCCATAATGGGGCCCACATTTGCCGCCCATGAAGCCCTCATCTGGGCCCCACATGTCATTGCTGGCTGGGTAGTTACATTACATGTATTGCAAAATACGTAATGTTTTGAGGACCAAGTTTGTAGTCAAAGTATGGGAAGGCCATAGTCAGTGTAAATCATATTGTTGATGTTTTGTCCGTATCAGTGAATGTGCAATAACTGTTTATCCGCCGTCATCGGTCCTGCTTGCTTACTAGCCTGCGCGTTCACGGCAGGCTCCGTTGTGATGGGGGAGGAGCTGTTGAGGGAGGGCTGTAGCGCAGAGAAGAGCAAGGGGGAGTGACCTGTGAGTTGTGCTTGTTCAAATTTTCAGGCTAAGTCAACGTTTTCTAAAAACTCCCTACTGCAGCTTTAAAGGTGAGCATATGAATTTCTTAATTTGTGAAATAGGATTTGTGCACCTCCAATGAAGAATTTGAAAAGGAGTAAAGGCTGTTTTTGTAACTGGACAAAATAAAATTAAAAAAAAATAATAATTATAATTTACTGATGTTTGACTATTCTTTAAAATTAGAAATCCCACTATCACAGATGCTCAGTTTTGCTATAGTAAAACCATCACAGAGCATGGTAGTAATCAGCCATCCATTTAAAAGCAGAGGTCTTTGTGGTGTACTGTTGGTACGTTTGTCCACTCCAGGCCAACATCTGATGTCCTGATGCCTTCAACTGGGGATCCCTGAGATCCTGCAATAGAAATAGTACTAAACCTGGAATTATCATTCCAGGTTTAGTTTAAGTTTAGCTCAATATAAAATATTTGTGGCATGATAAAGCCCAAAAAAAATTATTTCAACTCGCCCCTCTGAATATTCCTTAAACGTGGCATTTTGTGAGAAGATCAATGACCTTGTCACGTCTTCTTTTACATTGTAATTTTCATATAAAATAAATAATTAATGCAAAATATGAAACATCCATGCATTTACAAACCTCATTTGGATAAATACGATGGTGGAAAACTTGAATCAGTGTTACAAAGGAAAGCCTGTCAGTGATGTGCTGTAAAGTAAAAGGAAAGACACCGAGTACAAGCTCCTGTTCTAAAATTATAGTACACATGGCACACAAATGAGAGGTACAGTCTCTCTCTAATCTTACAAAATAGCAACCATCTTGACAAACACATGTTGTATGAAGACTATGGAATAAAACACCCCTCCAAATCCTCACATATCATATAAAAGTGAATACGAAAAAGAGTTATTTTTGTAGTTTCCCCTCCTCAAGTCCATATTGTCCTTTCATCTTCAGGAAGCCATCTTTCAGCCTCCATGCAGTGGTTGGGTAGAGCTACATTAGGTTAGGACAGCCTTAAGAAGTTATTTCATGTGACTCATAGAAATTATGTCAGTTATGTCATATGGGTAGGGATAGGTACCGTTACAGTTCTAACAGTATTGCTACTGTTACTTATTGAGCAGGTAATTCAACGGTATTCTTATCTGTTCTTTTTATTATACACAAATTAAAGGTGCCATTGAATTAAAAATTTAATTTACCTCTGCATAGTTGAATAACAATAGTTCAGTACTTGGAAATGACATACAGTGAGTCTCAAACTCCATTGTTTCCTCCTTCTTATGTAAATCTCATTTGTTTAAAAGACCTCAGAAAAACAGGAGAATCTCAACATAACACACACTGTTAAGTAACAGTCAGGATCATTAATATGTACACCCCCAATATTTGCATATGCCAGCCCATGTTCAAGGCATTAGACAAGAGCAGCCAGTATTAACGTCTGGATCTGTGCACAGCTGAATCATCAGACTAGGTAAGCAAGCAAGAACAACTGCGAAAAATGGCAGGTGGAGCAATAATAACTGACATGATCCATGATATCATGATATTTTTAGTGATATTTGTAAATTGTCTTTCTAAATGTTTCGTTAGCATGTTGCTAATGTACTGTTAAATGTGGTTAAAGTTACCATCGTTTCTTACTGTATTCACAGAGACAAAACTGTCGTTATTTTCATTTTTAAACACTTGCAGTCTGTATAATTCATAAACACAACTTCATTCTTTATAAATCTCTCCAACAGTGTGTAATTTTAGCTTTAGCCACGGAGCACCATCAAATTCATTCAGAATCAAATGTTAACATCCAAATAAATACTGTACTCACTGGAATCGATGCATGCATGCAGCATGAATGACGAACACTTTGTAAAGATCCATTTTGAGGGTTATATTAGCTGTATGAACTTTGTTTAAATGCTGTTTAAGGAAGTCAAGAGCTTGTGGGTGGGGGAAGCGCCAGAATTAAAGGGGCCGCACACTAAATCGGTGCATATGGCTGAAAATAGGCAGTTAAAAAAATTAATTTAAAAAAATCTATGGGGTATTTTGAGCTGAAACTTCGCAGACAAATTCAGGGGACACCTTAGACTTACATCTTGTTAAAACTAGTTCTAGGGCACCTTTAAGAACATAATTAACATTGCTATATAGATGAAATCAACTGAAGATAAAAGACATTAAATCTCTCAAGATCTCAGCAGAGGAGGATTAAACAACTCTAAACAACAACTAACACCGTGTCTACACCAGACATGACTTTTTTTGTGTCGTGCCTCAACAGCTAAAAGCTGACCGACTGTTGCAAAGCACTTGGTCTACGTCAAAAATAGAACGGGGAACTGTCAGGAATTTGTTGTGTTGCGTCACTCCTCATCCAGTGTAGACAAAATCACAGATTATAACGGGTTCTATTATTAAACATGCTGAGAAGATGTTACTGTTTATGTGATCACAGATATCCCGTACATCGCAGCACACATGAGCTTTGAGGCAGTCTGTCTCAATCGAGATGTGTTATAGGCTGCCCACAATAGGCGCGGCAATATCCATCGGCAACTGTAACAGATTTTAGATTTTGGAATTTCATCTTGGGATTTAAAACAGAAACAAGATTTTTCTTATGCCATTTGCAGATAATTTTGCTTGTTTTCTACCAGAAAACAAGAAATATTTTATGTTATTTTAATTATCTAGAAAAAGCATCTTGATTTAACAATTTCTAGATATTTGGAATATAAACAATACAAAAACACTAAGTAAGAAAATCATTTTTTGTAGTGCAGGACATTTTTTTAAATATATCTCTTTTTAAATATATCTCTAATATATTTAAATAATCATGTATTAAATATATGATTTTCTGATTGTGTTCATCAGAAAGAAGAAAGTCATATAAACCTAGGCTTGATGGCTTGAGGGTGAGTAAATCATGGGATAATTTTCATTTTTGGGTAAACTAACCCTTTAAGGTCTTTTTTTATCTTTGGTTGATTTCATCTAAGGCTGTGGCTGGAAGTTTTTCACTTTTTCTGTTCTTGTTTCTTTCCTTCAGTAATTATACTCGTTAAAGGAACACTCCACTTTTTTTGAAAATAGGCTAATTTTCCAACTCCCCGAGAGTTAAACAGTTGAGTTTTACCGTTTTCGAATCCATTCAGCCGATCTCCGGTTCTGGCGGTACCACTTTTAGCATAGCTTAGCATAGTTCATTGAATCTGATTAGACCGTTAGCATCGCGCTTAAAAATGACCAAAGAGTTTTGATATTTTTCCTATTTACAGTTTTTCTCAGTCGCTTTGGTACATTTCTCGAATCAAACTCACAATTTGCAAAACAGTAAGTGCATTTCTCAAAACAATTTGTACAAATAGCAAAACACCATGGATAACCTGCAAAAGCCACTCTCTTACTCAAAATCCTTAGTTCATCTCTCAAAAGTAAATATCTGTGTCAATGAACATGTCAGTGCCATCAGAATGACAAGTCCTTGTGTCATTGTAAGACAGTCAAATTGTTTAGTCATGTTCTCAATATAACCGTTTACTCTGGAAGGATGTTCTGATGGAAACTATGGCTAAAGTTTTGATGACAATTATTGTCAATTATAAGTTACATCTTAGTGTATGTGTGAGTGTAATTGCAAGAGAATGGAAAAGATTCAAATTTACCCTCTTACTGTTTGTACTGTATTTTATTGACAGAACATGTCATTGAGTCATGTCGTTATTGAGTCATGTCATGTCGTCAAGATTCACCTGGGACCAATTTACCAATTCAGGACAGATTTAGAAAAAAGTCTAATGGAAATATAGAAAGTATAGAAATATGCTTGACATATTATGATAACTTGTTCAACCATTTTGCATGTAAAGACTTATGCTATGAGCTTGTGCCTAAATGTTGTGGGGGGTGAGACTATTCAACAGAGACCCAATATAATACATTTTGATCAACATGACATAAGCAACTGATAATGTAGGAAACAACAGAGAATTGTACATAATCATTTGCATGGATGTACCAAAGCATTTGCAACTTGTTCAAAGAAATGAGAAACTGCTTTTTTGATGTGCACAAGTGACACAATGATGTGAGAATTGAACAGGTAGTTTTCAGAATTTCAATTCTGATCTGAGAAATGTACCAAAGCGACTGAGAAAAACTGTAAAACTCGACTCTTCTGTAGTTAAATCGTGTACTAAGACCGACGGAAAATGAAAAGTTGCGATTTTCTAGGCTGATATGGCTAGGAACTATACTCTCATTCCAGCGTAATAATCAAGGAACTTTGCTGCCGTTCCATGGCTGCAGCAGGCGCAATGATATGAATCATTATTGAAGTTACAAAAACTATTCAGTCAAGAGCAGTGAGTGATTTCTTTGTTATTTGTTGTTTGATTTAACATTAAAAACAGGCAGCAGGAATAGTTTTTTTTTCCCCTATAAGACATGCACGATCCAGTAGCTACATATACTGTTACACATGCGATGTCTTTCTCGACTAATATACGTTCACTTAAGACATAACCGACTATGTTTGCTAGGATACTCGCCAAGACGGGCATGTTGACTTAATTTTTGCATGAATTTGTCCGCCGAAGCGCAAGACTTGAAAGAGAAATCAGTATTTGCGCTGTCTGAAATAAGCGTGTGCGCGCGTGGGATGAGCGCACATAAATCTTCTCACAGCGCGTGCAAGTTCTCTTTCGCGTCTTGTTCTTGAAGGTTTAAATCAGCAAAGCTTAAATGAGTTTAGTTTAAACAGATAGCATCGTGTGCTGTTCAGGTCTCACCTGCGCTCGCGCTCTATCAACACCCGGGTGATGACGGCGTAAATGACTGGACATTAGAGCACACGGCACTCGCTGTTAACAGTTTACAAAGAGTGACTGTTTTGTCCACGCTTTTTGATTATCGTTGTTGTAACGTTTTGCGCATCCATCGACTGAAACATACATTATCTGAACTCTGTCTGTCTGTTTTCCATGTTGCTATTTTAAACAAACCATATTAACGCTGAGCACTGGCTGATGGCTGCGTGTCTCTGTGGTGTACGTCATCACGCCAATGGCCAATCGCGTTCTGCTCTTTCTAACAGCTGCGCCTCAAGTCAGTGAGAAATGTTGTAATGTATATATCGAAATACCGGAAATGTGTTTAAAAATCATATCACCGTTATATAATTATATCGCGATATATATTGATATTGAATTATTGTCCAGCCTTACTATAGTCATCTGGTTCATGGCCTTTGACAGGAGGTCGCTCAGCTCTGCTGGGGTGCAGGAGGACATCAGCATGGAAGGATCTAGGAACATAACATGCAATTTGTCACAGAGCCAACAACATTTATTACAGGTTTATTACAAGGAACCAAGCTAGAGCAGAGGTGGGAAGAATAATATACATAATATTAAAAAATAATTTCTTAAGTTAACAGAATTTATATTTTTAGTATTAAAATTCACTATTGTACATACAGTGTCACTTACGTTTGGATGTCAAAGCCTTCTTAACTAATAAATTAAAAATATGTAATTTTAAAAAAGAAAACTGCAGATGCATGGTGATATAGGTAAAATATATTGTGAAATAAATGCATATTAAACTAGATAAAAAAGTGTGAGGACAAACTTTAAGTTGGCTTGAAAAAGCCGGTCCAGAAAGTTTGAAGTAGTTTTAAAAGTGTGAAGTTTGAGAGTTTTCAGTTTAAAAGTTTAAGTTTTAGTTTAGTAGTTAGATTTAACATTAGGCTAATCACTATTAGCATGTAGCTATTCACTGCTAGCATGTGTAGCATGTTGGAAGTCCAGATTGCTAGGATGAGTCAAAAGAGCCAACCGCCATGTCTCTACGATGTTCTTATGCAGAGATATAGATCTTGCAAAATGGTTGCTAGGGTACTCTGTTTGGTTGCTACGGAGTGGCTAGGCAGCTACCAGTGATGATACTCCAAAGGCTGCTTGACAATATAAACCAACCCCCATGTCTGTACGATGTTCTGATGCAGAGATAGATAGATAGATAGATAGATAGATAGATAGATAGATAGATAGATAGATAGATAGATAGATAGATAGATAGATAGATAGATTTAGTTTGATAGATAGATAGATAGATAGATAGATAGATAGATAGATAGATAGATAGATAGATAGATAGATAGATAGATCGATCGATCGATCGATAGATAGATTGATTTAGTTTGATAGATAGATTGATTTAGTTTGATAGATAGATAGATTTAGTTTGATAGATAGATAGATTTAGTTTGATAGATAGATTTAGTTTGATAGATAGATAGATATAGTTTGATAGATAGATAGATAGATTTAGTTTGATAGATAGATAGATAGATAGATAGATAGATAGATAGATAGATAGATAGATAGATAGATAGATAGATAGATAGATAGATAGATAGATAGATAGATTGATTTAGTTTGATAGATAGATTGATTTAGTTTGATAGATAGATAGATTTAGTTTGATAGATAGATAGATTTAGTTTGATAGATAGATAGATAGATAGATTTAGTTTGATAGATAGATTGATTTAGTTTGATAGATAGATAGATTTAGTTTGATAGATAGATAGATTTAGTTTGATAGATAGATAGATTTAGTTTGATAGATAGATTTAGTTTGATAGATAGATAGATATAGTTTGATAGATAGATAGATAGATTTAGTTTGATAGATAGATAGATAGATAGATAGATAGATAGATAGATTCAGTTTGATAGATAGATTGATTTAGTTTGATAGATAGATTGATTTAGTTTGATAGATAGATAGATTTAGTTTGATAGATAGATAGATAGATAGATTTAGTTTGATAGATAGATAGATAGATAGATAGATAGATAGATAGATAGATAGATAGATAGATAGATAGATAGATAGATTTAGTTTGATAGATAGATAGATAGATAGATAGATATAGATAGATTGATTTAGTTTGATAGATAGATTTAGTTTGATAGATAGATAGATAGATAGATTTAGTTTGATAGATAGATAGATTTAGTTTGATAGATAGATAGATTTGGTTTGATAGATAGATAGATATAGTTTGATAGATAGATTGATTTAGTTTGATAGATAGATTGATTTAGTTTGATAGATAGATTTAGTTTGATAGATAGATAGATAGATAGATAGATAGATAGATAGATAGATAGATAGATAGATTTAGTTTGATAGATAGATAGATAGATAGATAGATTTAGTTTGATAGATAGATAGATTTAGTTTGATAGATAGATAGATTGTTTGATAGATAGATTTAGTTTGATAGATAGATTTAGTTTGATAGATAGATAGATAGATATAGATAGATAGATAGATAGATTTAGTTTGATAGATAGATAGATAGATAGATATAGTTTGATAGATAGATAGATAGATAGATAGATAGATAGATAGATAGATAGATAGATAGATAGATAGATAGATAGATAGATAGATAGATAGATTTAGTTAGATAGATAGATAGATAGATAGATATAGTTTGATAGATAGATAGATAGATAGATAGATAGATAGATAGATAGATAGATAGATAGATAGATAGATAGATTTAGTTTGATAGATAGAGAGATAGATAGATAGATAGATAGATAGATAGATAGAGTTAGTTTGAGAGATAGATAGAGAGATAGATTTAGTTTGATAGATAGATAGATAGATAGATAGATAGATAGATAGATTTAGTTTGATAGATAGATAGATAGATAGATAGATAGATAGATAGATAGATAGATAGATTTAGTTTGATAGATAGATAGATAGATAGATAGATAGATAGATAGATAGATAGATAGATAGATAGATAGATAGATAGATAGATAGATAGATTTAGTTTGATAGATAGATAGATTTAGTTTGATAGATAGATAGATAGATAGATAGATAGATAGATAGATAGATAGATAGATAGATAGATAGATAGATAGATAGATAGATAGATAGATAGATAGATAGATAGATTTAGTTTGATAGATAGATAGATTTAGTTTGATAGATAGATAGATAGATAGATTTAGTTTGATAGATAGATAGATAGATAGATAGATAGATAGATAGATAGATAGATAGATAGATAGATAGATAGATAGATTTAGTTTGATAGATAGATTTAGTTTGATAGATAGATAGATAGATAGATAGATAGATAGATAGATAGATAGATAGATAGATAGATAGATAGATAGATAGATAGATAGATAGATAGATAGATAGATAGATTTAGTTTGATAGATAGATAGATTTAGTTTGATAGATAGATAGATTTAGTTTGATAGATAGATAGATTTAGTTTGATAGATAGATAGATAGATAGATAGATAGATAGATAGATAGATAGATAGATAGATAGATAGATTTAGTTTGATAGATAGATAGATAGATAGATAGATAGATAGATAGATAGATAGATAGATAGATTGATTTAGTTTGATAGATAGATAGATTTAGTTTGATAGATAGATAGATAGATAGATAGATTGATTTAGTTTGATAGATAGATAGATTTAGTTTGATAGATAGATAGATAGATAGATAGATAGATAGATAGATAGATAGATAGATAGATAGATAGATAGATAGATAGATTTAGTTTGATAGATAGATTTAGTTTGATAGATAGATAGATTTAGTTTGATAGATAGATAGATAGATAGACAGATAGATAGATAGATTTAGTTTGATAGATAGATAGATAGATAGATAGATAGATAGATAGATAGATAGATATAGTTTGATAGATAGATAGATAGATAGATAGATAGATAGATAGATAGATAGATAGATAGATAGATAGATAGATAGATTTAGTTTGATAGATAGATAGATTTAGTTTGATAGATAGATAGATGGATGGATGGATAGATAGATTTAGTTTGATAGATAGATAGATAGATAGATAGATAGATTGATTTAGTTTGATAGATAGATAGATTTAGTTTGATAGATAGATAGATAGATAGATAGATAGATAGATAGATAGATAGATAGATAGATAGATAGATAGATAGATAGATAGATAGATAGATTTAGTTTGATAGATAGATTTAGTTTGATAGATAGATAGATAGATAGATAGATTTAGTTTGATAGATAGATAGATAGATAGATAGATAGATTTAGTTTGATAGATAGATAGATAGATAGATAGATTTAGTTTGATAGATAGATAGATTTAGTTTGATAGATAGATAGATAGATAGATAGATAGATAGATAGATAGATAGATAGATAGATAGATAGATAGATAGATAGATAGATAGATAGATAGATAGATAGATTTAGTTTGATAGATAGATAGATAGATAGATTGATTTAGTTTGATAGATAGATAGATTTAGTTTGATAGATAGATAGATAGATAGATAGATAGATAGATAGATAGATAGATAGATAGATAGATAGATAGATAGATAGATAGATTTAGTTTGATAGATAGATAGATTTAGTTTGATAGATAGATAGATAGATAGATAGATAGATAGATAGATAGATAGATAGATAGATAGATAGATAGATAGATAGATAGATAGATAGATAGATTTAGTTTGATAGATAGATAGATTTAGTTTGATAGATAGATAGATAGATAGATAGATAGATAGATAGATAGATAGATAGATAGATAGATAGATAGATAGATAGATAGATAGATAGATTTAGTTTGATAGATAGATTTAGTTTGATAGATAGATAGATTTAGTTTGATAGATAGATAGATAGATAGATAGATAGATAGATAGATAGATAGATAGATAGATAGATAGATAGATAGATTGATTTAGTTTGATAGATAGATAGATTTAGTTTGATAGATAGATAGATTTAGTTTGATAGATAGATAGATTTAGTTTGATAGATAGATAGATAGATAGATAGATAGATAGATAGATAGATAGATAGATAGATAGATAGATAGATAGATAGATAGATTTAGTTTGATAGATAGATAGATAGATTTAGTTTGATAGATAGATAGATAGATAGATTTAGTTTGATAGATAGATAGATTTAGTTTGATAGATAGATTTAGTTTGATAGATAGATAGATAGATAGATAGATTGATTTAGTTTGATAGATAGATTGATTTAGTTTGATAGATAGATAGATTTAGTTTGATAGATAGATAGATTTAGTTTGATAGATAGATAGATTTAGTTTGATAGATAGATAGATAGATAGATAGATAGATAGATAGATAGATAGATAGATAGATAGATAGATAGATAGATAGATAGATTTAGTTTGATAGATAGATAGATAGATTTAGTTTGATAGATAGATAGATAGATTTAGTTTGATAGATAGATAGATAGATTTAGTTTGATAGATAGATAGATTTAGTTTGATAGATAGATAGATAGATAGATAGATAGATAGATAGATAGATAGATAGATAGATAGATAGATAGATAGATTTAGTTTGATAGATAGATTGATTTAGTTTGATAGATAGATAGATTTAGTTTGATAGATAGATAGATTTAGTTTGATAGATAGATTGATTTAGTTTGATAGATAGATTGATTTAGTTTGATAGATAGATAGATTTAGTTTGATAGATAGATAGATAGATTTAGTTTGATAGATAGATAGATAGATTTAGTTTGATAGATAGATAGATAGATTTAGTTTGATAGATAGATAGATAGATTTAGTTTGATAGATAGATAGATAGATTTAGTTTGATAGATAGATAGATAGATAGATAGATAGATAGATAGATAGATAGATAGATAGATAGATTTAGTTTGATAGATAGATTGATTTAGTTTGATAGATAGATAGATTTAGTTTGATAGATAGATAGATTTAGTTTGATAGATAGATAGATTTAGTTTGATAGATAGATAGATTTAGTTTGATAGATAGATAGATTTAGTTTGATAGATAGATAGATAGATAGATAGATAGATTGATTTAGTTTGATAGATAGATAGATTTAGTTTGATAGATAGATAGATTTAGTTTGATAGATAGATAGATAGATAGATAGATAGATAGATAGATAGATAGATAGATTTAGTTTGATAGATAGATAGATAGATAGATAGATAGATAGATAGATAGATAGATAGATAGATAGATAGATAGATAGATAGATAGATAGATAGATAGATTTAGTTTGATAGATAGATAGATAGATTTAGTTTGATAGATAGATAGATAGATAGATAGATTTAGTTTGATAGATAGATAGATAGATTTAGTTTGATAGATAGATTTAGTTTGATAGATAGATAGATAGATAGATAGATAGATAGATAGATAGATAGATAGATAGATAGATAGATAGATAGATAGATAGATAGATAGATTGATTGATTTAGTTTGATAGATAGATTGATTTAGTTTGATAGATAGATAGATTTAGTTTGATAGATAGATAGATTTAGTTTGATAGATAGATAGATTTAGTTTGATAGATAGATAGATAGATAGATAGATAGATAGATAGATAGATAGATAGATAGATAGATAGATAGATAGATAGATAGATAGATAGATAGATAGATAGATTTAGTTTGATAGATAGATAGATAGATTTAGTTTGATAGATAGATAGATAGATAGATTTAGTTTGATAGATAGATAGATAGATTTAGTTTGATAGATAGATAGATTTAGTTTGATAGATAGATAGATAGATAGATAGATAGATAGATAGATAGATAGATAGATAGATAGATAGATAGATAGATAGATTTAGTTTGATAGATAGATTGATTTAGTTTGATAGATAGATAGATTTAGTTTGATAGATAGATTGATTTAGTTTGATAGATAGATTGATTTAGTTTGATAGATAGATAGATTTAGTTTGATAGATAGATAGATAGATTTAGTTTGATAGATAGATAGATAGATTTAGTTTGATAGATAGATAGATTTAGTTTGATAGATAGATAGATAGATTTAGTTTGATAGATAGATAGATAGATTTAGTTTGATAGATAGATAGATAGATAGATAGATAGATAGATAGATAGATAGATAGATAGATAGATAGATAGATAGATAGATAGATAGATAGATAGATTTAGTTTGATAGATAGATTGATTTAGTTTGATAGATAGATTGATTTAGTTTGATAGATAGATAGATTTAGTTTGATAGATAGATAGATTTAGTTTGATAGATAGATAGATTTAGTTTGATAGATAGATTTAGTTTGATAGATAGATAGATTTAGTTTGATAGATAGATAGATAGATAGATAGATAGATAGATAGATAGATAGATTGATTTAGTTTGATAGATAGATAGATTTAGTTTGATAGATAGATTGATTTAGTTTGATAGATAGATAGATTTAGTTTGATAGATAGATAGATAGATAGATAGATAGATAGATAGATTTAGTTTGATAGATAGATAGATAGATAGATAGATAGATAGATAGATAGATAGATAGATAGATAGATAGATTTAGTTTGATAGATAGATAGATAGATTTAGTTTGATAGATAGATTTAGTTTGATAGATAGATAGATTTAGTTTGATAGATAGATAGATAGATAGATAGATAGATAGATAGATAGATAGATAGATAGATAGATAGATAGATAGATAGATAGATAGATTTAGTTTGATAGATAGATAGATAGATAGATAGATTTAGTTTGATAGATAGATAGATAGATAGATAGATAGATAGATAGATAGATAGATAGATAGATAGATAGATAGATAGATAGATAGATAGATAGATAGATTTAGTTTGATAGATAGATAGATAGATTTAGTTTGATAGATAGATTTAGTTTGATAGATAGATAGATAGATAGATAGATTTAGTTTGATAGATAGATAGATAGATAGATAGATAGATAGATAGATAGATAGATAGATAGATAGATAGATAGATAGATAGATAGATAGATTTAGTTTGATAGATAGATAGATAGATAGATAGATTTAGTTTGATAGATAGATAGATAGATAGATTTAGTTTGATAGATAGATAGATAGATAGATTTAGTTTGATAGATAGATAGATAGATAGATAGATAGATAGATAGATAGATAGATAGATAGATAGATAGATAGATAGATAGATAGATAGATAGATAGATTTAGTTTGATAGATAGATAGATTTAGTTTGATAGATAGATAGATAGATAGATAGATAGATAGATAGATAGATAGATAGATAGATAGATAGATTTAGTTTGATAGATAGATTTAGTTTGATAGATAGATAGATAGATAGATAGATAGATAGATAGATAGATAGATAGATTTAGTTTGATAGATAGATAGATAGATAGATAGATAGATAGATAGATAGATAGATAGATAGATAGATAGATAGATAGATAGATAGATAGATAGATTTAGTTTGATAGATAGATTTAGTTTGATAGATAGATAGATAGATAGATAGATAGATAGATTTAGTTTGATAGATAGATAGATAGATAGATAGATAGATAGATAGATAGATAGATTTAGTTTGATAGATAGATAGATAGATAGATAGATAGATAGATAGATAGATAGATAGATAGATAGATAGATAGATAGATAGATAGATAGATAGATAGATAGATAGATAGATAGATAGATAGATAGATAGATAGATAGATTTAGTTTGATAGATAGATAGATAGATAGATAGATAGATAGATAGATAGATAGATAGATAGATAGATAGATAGATAGATAGATAGATAGATTTAGTTTGATAGATAGATAGATAGATAGATAGATAGATAGATAGATAGATAGATAGATTTAGTTTGATAGATAGATAGATAGATAGATAGATAGATAGATAGATAGATAGATAGATAGATAGATAGATTTAGTTTGATAGATAGATAGATAGATAGATAGATAGATAGATAGATAGATAGATAGATAGATAGATAGATTTAGTTTGATAGATAGATAGATAGATAGATAGATAGATTTAGTTTGATAGATAGATAGATAGATAGATAGATTTAGTTTGATAGATAGATAAATAGATAGATAGATTTAGTTTGATAGATAGATTTAGTTTGATAGATAGATAGATAGATATATTTAGTTTGATAGATAGATTTAGTTTGATAGATAGATAGATTTAGTTTGATAGATAGATTTAGTTTGATAGATAGATAGATTTAGTTTGATAGATAGATAGATAGATAGATTTAGTTTGATAGATAGATAGATTTAGTTTGATAGATAGATTTAGTTTGATAGATAGATAGATAGATAGATTTAGTTTGATAAATAGATAGATTTAGTTTGATAGATAGATTTAGTTTGATAGATAGATAGATTTAGTTTGATAGATAGATAGATAGATAGATAGATAGATAGATAGATAGATAGATAGATAGATAGATAGATAGATAGATAGATAGATAGATAGATTTAGTTTGATAGATAGATATATTTAGTTTGATAGATAGATTTAGTTTGATAGATAGATAGATTTAGTTTGATAGATAGATAGATAGATAGATAGATAGATTTAGTTTGATAGATAGATAGATAGATAGATAGATAGATAGATAGATAGATAGATAGATAGATAGATAGATAGATAGATAGATAGATAGATAGATAGATTTAGTTTGATAGATAGATAGATAGATAGATAGATAGATAGATAGATAGATAGATAGATAGATAGATAGATAGATAGATAGATAGATAGATAGATTTAGTTTGATAGATAGATAGATAGATAGATAGATAGATAGATAGATTTAGTTTGATAGATAGATAGATAGATAGATAGATAGATTTAGTTTGATAGATAGATAAATAGATAGATAGATTTAGTTTGATAGATAGATTTAGTTTGATAGATAGATAGATAGATATATTTAGTTTGATAGATAGATTTAGTTTGATAGATAGATAGATTTAGTTTGATAGATAGATTTAGTTTGATAGATAGATAGATTTAGTTTGATAGATAGATAGATAGATAGATAGATTTAGTTTGATAGATAGATAGATTTAGTTTGATAGATAGATTTAGTTTGATAGATAGATAGATAGATAGATTTAGTTTGATAGATAGATAGATTTAGTTTGATAGATAGATTTAGTTTGATAGATAGATAGATTTAGTTTGATAGATAGATAGATAGATAGATAGATAGATAGATAGATAGATAGATAGATAGATAGATAGATAGATAGATAGATAGATAGATAGATAGATAGATAGATAGATTTAGTTTGATAGATAGATATATTTAGTTTGATAGATAGATTTAGTTTGATAGATAGATAGATTTAGTTTGATAGATAGATAGATAGATAGATAGATAGATTTAGTTTGATAGATAGATAGATAGATAGATAGATAGATAGATAGATAGATAGATAGATAGATAGATAGATAGATTTAGTTTGATAGATAGATAGATAGATAGATAGATAGATAGATAGATAGATAGATAGATAGATTTAGTTTGATAGATAGATAGATAGATAGATAGATAGATAGATTTAGTTTGATAGATAGATAGATAGATAGATAGATAGATAGATAGATAGATAGATTTAGTTTGATAGATAGATAAATAGATAGATAGATTTAGTTTGATAGATAGATTTAGTTTGATAGATAGATAGATAGATATATTTAGTTTGATAGATAGATTTAGTTTGATAGATAGATAGATTTAGTTTGATAGATAGATTTAGTTTGATAGATAGATAGATTTAGTTTGATAGATAGATAGATAGATAGATTTAGTTTGATAGATAGATAGATTTAGTTTGATAGATAGATTTAGTTTGATAGATAGATAGATAGATAGATAGATTTAGTTTGATAGATAGATAGATTTAGTTTGATAGATAGATTTAGTTTGATAGATAGATAGATTTAGTTTGATAGATAGATAGATAGATAGATAGATAGATAGATAGATAGATAGATAGATAGATAGATAGATAGATAGATAGATAGATAGATAGATAGATTTAGTTTGATAGATAGATAGATTTAGTTTGATAGATAGATAGATTTAGTTTGATAGATAGATAGATAGATAGATAGATAGATAGATAGATAGATAGATAGATAGATAGATAGATAGATAGATAGATAGATAGATAGATAGATAGATAGATAGATTTAGTTTGATAGATAGATAGATAGATAGATAGATAGATAGATAGATAGATAGATAGATAGATAGATAGATAGATTTAGTTTGATAGATAGATAGATAGATAGATAGATAGATAGATAGATTTAGTTTGATAGATAGATTGATTTAGTTTGATAGATAGATAGATTTAGTTTGATAGATAGATTTAGTTTGATAGATAGATAGATTTAGTTTGATAGATAGATAGATAGATAGATAGATAGATAGATAGATAGATAGATAGATAGATAGATAGATAGATAGATAGATAGATTTAGTTTGATAGATAGATAGATTTAGTTTGATAGATAGATTTAGTTTGATAGATAGATAGATTTAGTTTGATAGATAGATAGATAGATAGATAGATAGATAGATAGATTTAGTTTGATAGATAGATAGATTTAGTTTGATAGATAGATTTAGTTTGATAGATAGATAGATAGATAGATAGATTTAGTTTGATAGATAGATAGATAGATTTAGTTTGATAGATAGATTTAGTTTGATAGATAGATAGATAGATTTAGTTTGATAGATAGATAGATAGATAGATTTAGTTTGATAGATAGATAGATAGATTTAGTTTGATAGATAGATAGATAGATAGATAGATAGATTTAGTTTGATAGATAGATAGATTTAGTTTGATAGATAGATAGATTTAGTTTGATAGATAGATAGATTTAGTTTGATAGATAGATAGATTTAGTTTGATAGATAGATAGATTTAGTTTGATAGATAGATAGATAGATAGATAGATAGATTTAGTTTGATAGATAGATAGATAGATAGATTTAGTTTGATAGATAGATAGATAAAAAGATTTAGTTTGATAGATAGATAGATAGATTTAGTTTGATAGATAGATAGATAAAAAGATTTAGTTTGATAGATAGATAGATTTAGTTTGATAGATAGATTTAGTTTGATAGATAGATAGATAGATAGATAGATAGATAGATAGATAGATAGATAGATAGATAGATAGATAGATAGATAGATAGATAGATAGATAGATAGATTTAGTTTGATAGATAGATAGATTTAGTTTGATAGATAGATAGATTTAGTTTGATAGATAGATTGATTTAGTTTGATAGATAGATAGATTTAGTTTGATAGATAGATAGATAGATAGATAGATAGATAGATAGATAGATAGATAGATAGATAGATAGATAGATAGATATAGAGATAGATTTAGATTTATAGATAGATAGATTTAGTTTGATAGATAGATAGATAGATTTAGTTTGATAGATAGATAGATAGATTTAGTTTGATAGATAGATAGATAGATAGATTTAGTTTGATAGATAGATAGATTTAGATTGATAGATAGATAGATTTAGTTTGATAGATAGATAGATAGATAGATAGATAGATAGATAGATAGATAGATAGATAGATAGATAGATAGATAGATTTAGTTTGATAGATAGATTTAGTTTGATAGATAGATAGATTTAGTTTGATAGATAGATAGATAGATAGATAGATAGATAGATAGATAGATAGATAGATAGATAGATAGATAGATAGATAGATAGATAGATTTAGTTTGATAGATAGATAGATTTAGTTTGATAGATAGATAGATTTAGTTTGATAGATAGATAGATTTAGTTTGATAGATAGATAGATAGATAGATAGATAGATAGATAGATAGATAGATAGATAGATAGATAGATAGATAGATAGATAGATAGATAGATAGATAGATTTAGTTTGATAGATAGATAGATAGATTTAGTTTGATAGATAGATAGATAGATAGATTTAGTTTGATAGATAGATAGATTTAGTTTGATAGATAGATTTAGTTTGATAGATAGATAGATAGATAGATAGATTGATTTAGTTTGATAGATAGATTGATTTAGTTTGATAGATAGATAGATTTAGTTTGATAGATAGATAGATTTAGTTTGATAGATAGATAGATTTAGTTTGATAGATAGATAGATAGATAGATAGATAGATAGATAGATAGATAGATAGATAGATAGATAGATAGATAGATAGATAGATAGATAGATAGATAGATAGATAGATAGATAGATTTAGTTTGATAGATAGATAGATAGATTTAGTTTGATAGATAGATAGATAGATTTAGTTTGATAGATAGATAGATAGATTTAGTTTGATAGATAGATAGATTTAGTTTGATAGATAGATAGATAGATAGATAGATAGATAGATAGATAGATAGATAGATAGATAGATAGATAGATAGATAGATAGATAGATAGATAGATTTAGTTTGATAGATAGATTGATTTAGTTTGATAGATAGATAGATTTAGTTTGATAGATAGATAGATTTAGTTTGATAGATAGATTGATTTAGTTTGATAGATAGATTGATTTAGTTTGATAGATAGATAGATTTAGTTTGATAGATAGATAGATAGATTTAGTTTGATAGATAGATAGATAGATAGATTTAGTTTGATAGATAGATAGATAGATTTAGTTTGATAGATAGATAGATAGATTTAGTTTGATAGATAGATAGATAGATTTAGTTTGATAGATAGATAGATAGATAGATAGATAGATAGATAGATAGATAGATAGATAGATAGATAGATAGATTTAGTTTGATAGATAGATTGATTTAGTTTGATAGATAGATTGATTTAGTTTGATAGATAGATAGATTTAGTTTGATAGATAGATAGATTTAGTTTGATAGATAGATAGATTTAGTTTGATAGATAGATAGATTTAGTTTGATAGATAGATAGATTTAGTTTGATAGATAGATAGATAGATAGATTGATTTAGTTTGATAGATAGATAGATTTAGTTTGATAGATAGATAGATTTAGTTTGATAGATAGATAGATAGATAGATAGATAGATAGATAGATAGATAGATAGATAGATAGATAGATAGATTTAGTTTGATAGATAGATAGATAGATAGATAGATAGATAGATAGATAGATAGATAGATAGATAGATAGATAGATAGATAGATAGATTTAGTTTGATAGATAGATAGATAGATTTAGTTTGATAGATAGATAGATAGATAGATAGATTTAGTTTGATAGATAGATAGATAGATTTAGTTTGATAGATAGATTTAGTTTGATAGATAGATAGATAGATAGATAGATAGATAGATAGATAGATAGATAGATAGATAGATAGATTGATTGATTTAGTTTGATAGATAGATTGATTTAGTTTGATAGATAGATAGATAGATAGATAGATAGATAGATAGATAGATTTAGTTTGATAGATAGATAGATTTAGTTTGATAGATAGATAGATTTAGTTTGATAGATAGATAGATTTAGTTTGATAGATAGATAGATAGATAGATAGATAGATAGATAGATAGATAGATAGATAGATAGATAGATAGATAGATAGATAGATAGATAGATAGATAGATAGATAGATAGATTTAGTTTGATAGATAGATAGATAGATTTAGTTTGATAGATAGATAGATAGATAGATTTAGTTTGATAGATAGATAGATAGATTTAGTTTGATAGATAGATAGATTTAGTTTGATAGATAGATAGATAGATAGATAGATAGATAGATAGATAGATAGATAGATAGATAGATAGATAGATAGATAGATAGATAGATAGATAGATAGATAGATTTAGTTTGATAGATAGATTGATTTAGTTTGATAGATAGATAGATTTAGTTTGATAGATAGATTGATTTAGTTTGATAGATAGATTGATTTAGTTTGATAGATAGATAGATTTAGTTTGATAGATAGATAGATAGATTTAGTTTGATAGATAGATAGATAGATTTAGTTTGATAGATAGATAGATTTAGTTTGATAGATAGATAGATAGATTTAGTTTGATAGATAGATAGATAGATTTAGTTTGATAGATAGATAGATAGATAGATAGATAGATAGATAGATAGATAGATAGATAGATAGATAGATAGATAGATAGATAGATAGATTTAGTTTGATAGATAGATTGATTTAGTTTGATAGATAGATTGATTTAGTTTGATAGATAGATTGATTTAGTTTGATAGATAGATAGATTTAGTTTGATAGATAGATAGATTTAGTTTGATAGATAGATAGATTTAGTTTGATAGATAGATAGATTTAGTTTGATAGATAGATAGATTTAGTTTGATAGATAGATAGATTTAGTTTGATAGATAGATAGATAGATAGATAGATAGATAGATAGATAGATTGATTTAGTTTGATAGATAGATAGATTTAGTTTGATAGATAGATTGATTTAGTTTGATAGATAGATAGATTTAGTTTGATAGATAGATAGATAGATAGATAGATAGATAGATTTAGTTTGATAGATAGATAGATAGATAGATAGATAGATAGATAGATAGATAGA